>NC_141696.1:1269435655-1272075655 GCF_964263255.1 Lissotriton vulgaris | reverse complement strand
TGGAACCTTTCAAGCGACGCGTTTCGAGTACTAAGTACTCTTGATCACACACCTGTTAAACAGTTCGCTTGCTTTTTAAAATGCTGTGTTTCCCTGACCCAACCTATGGGCCACACCTCCAAAAGTGCGTCACATGACTTGTTCATGAACATAGAAATAGTGCATGTTTTGAATGGGAAATACTAAAAGACCGAAGTCTTCAATTAAAGTATATACAATTCGCCTGAATGATAACATACATATTAATGAAATAAATTACATTTTCTTTCATTAAAAATAAATATCCAATATATTAGAAATCACTCAATTGCACACATTCCATTAAAGTGCATCTATCAAACAATTATCATCGCTGCATGAATGCAAAGATTACCAACTGGTATATAAAGAGACTAGTGCAGAATTCTATGTCAAAACAATATATTCAATAAATTGTTACTACTCTTGTTTACCTTTTTCTCATCACTGCATGAATGCAGATACCACTAGGTACTTAAAATCACTGAAACTTAGGCAATCTGACTAACACAAGTGAATTAATACTGTATTGATCATAAATCAAGTCAATCATGTGATAAAAATTTCTTTTTAGTGGAAAGCAACCCCTTATATGCACAAGAACTAATGTCCTATATACTTATTCAAAATTTAAAATATTAAATTTCGTACATCATAAATATTAAGACCTATATATATAAAGGGGAGAACCGATATAAACAAAATATTATTTTGAACTGTACAAGATATTTAAAAAGAGAGAGATAATAGGAAATTTTATGTATACACATATGTACTTCATGTATCGCTATAAATAAGGTTGCATTGATTTCATAATATGCCCTTAATATATACATGTGTGTAGCTCTATGGGGTTTGATTGTCCCTCATCAAAAAAAATAAAAACTTTGAAGAGCACATAGAGTTTCCAAGTTTTGCGATATTCTCATGAATTCGCCTCGAACCAATGCTGACAATGTAGGGGTCTTTATAAGAAATTATGCAGATCTTCTGTTGCATTAAGACCATGGGGTTGTCTGCTGTCCAATTCGATGATATATTTAGTTTCCAGCTTTCTCAGCAATTTATCCCTGTCCCCGCCTCTTCTCAGTGGGGGTACCGCATCAATGACATAATAACTCAAGCACAACAGATCCCTGTTGTGCTTTAAGTGAAAATGCCGTGCCACGGGGTAGGCTGAATCATTGTTTACAACTGCCCGCAGATGCTGCAGGATCCTGACGTGCACCTTCGATCTCGTACTTCCAACATAGCACAGACCGCAGGTGTACGTCAGGACATATACAGCAAACTCCGTGCGGAAGTTAAAGTTGCCTCTAATAGCTGTCTTAATGCTGGAAAAGGGAGTGTCATAGTGCGTGGTGTTTCGTCCAAATTTGCATGCACGGCATGAGAAACATTTAAAAAAGACACTCCTGTTGAGCCAGGCACTGCCACTGCCTTGCTCAGGACTGGATTTAACCAATTTACTGTGCATGCTGTAGGCTCTTCTAAAAGTATCAATGGGTCTGTCAGGGACTCTCGAGCTTAGTACACCGTCTGTTTTTAAAATAGACCAATGTTTATTAATGATGGATTTGATTTGACGCTGTTGTTGGCTGAACGTTGTTATCAACCTAGGACCTTGTTCATTGTTGTTTGGTTCAGTGGATTTGGGCATCAACAGAGATTCTCGTGTCCTTTCTTTAGTTTTTGACATTGCTTTGGAAAGGATGGATTCACGGTAACCCCTTGCTCTCGAGCGTCCCATCATCAATTTGGCACCCTCGTCAAAATTCTCACTGCTACTGCAAATTCTTTTTAGTCGCACGAATTCCCCCAAGGGTATGCTATTTATGACATGTTGGGGATGTCTGCTGCTGGCGTGCAGTATACTATTGCCCGCCGTGGGCTTGCGAAACATTGATGTTGTGATATTACCACCATCAATTGTAATTTGAACATCTAGAAATTCTGCTGATTGTTTACTTATCTTAGATGTAAAGAAAAGATTTCTGGTGTTGTGATTGAGGGCTTCAACTAATTGGTGTGCACTGGAGATGTCCCCTTCCCATATGCAAAAAATGTCGTCTATAAATCTCATCCAATGTATGACACGATTAAAACCCGGCACCGCAATGAGATCCCGCTCCTCCCACCAGCCCACATGTAAATATGCGCAGCTGGGGGAGAAGCAGGATCCCATTGCAACACCTCTAATTTGTTTCCAAACTGTTTTGTCATACATGAAAAAGTTGTTATTTAGACACCAATTTACTAAGTCACATAGAATTCGGTTATGACCATAGTATTCACATGACTTCTGTCCCAAGTAATATCTAATGGCCTCCACCCCTTTGCAGTGTTCAATACAAGTGTACAGTGACTCGATGTCCAATGTTATCATACACCAATCAGTTTGCCACTGTACTGAGCCAAGCTTGGATAAAAAATCACCGGTGTCTTTGATATAGCTGGCTAGGTTTTGGACGTGATCTTGTAAAATGTTCTCACCCATACTCTTGATCGGAGAGATGATCGGCCTACCGGGTGTTGGGTGTTATATATATATATATATATATATATATATATACACACACTGGATGGCCGTGTTTCCGAGGGGTCATTACAACAACATATCCAAGCGCACATCAAAAGAACTACACTTCCCGGGCTTGGTGACATCACCCTGTAGTTTAGGAACGACGTGCGTCATTCACGGTCCGTTCATAGTTGCATACGATTTAGGTGTATACCATTTTTTCATTCATTTTTTATTGACATTTTTTAGGGGGGAGTAAATTACACCAACATTAAAACTTTCAATACATTCACTAGCAATTTGCAAGCCTTTATATGATGTATTGTGTTCTTAAACCTCTTTGTAGGGGACTACAACTTCCGCATTCAGCGACGTTACTTGGTAGTTTTAATGACGCGCTGAGCGGATGTCCGCTTCTCGTGGCTGTTCACAGCTTGAGCGGGCTACGTAGAGTATATATACGTTTTGTTCAACTTAATTCTCTACTTTGGAGTAAAAATATTCACAATAAATATTCACACAAAACATCTACAAGCACTTTTTAAGAACTTACCCTCTGCTCCTGAACTGGTTTCGCGCAGCGGATTTAGCGCTGACGCGACACCTCAAGACTAACACTCCTTGCCGCCATTCTGGCAAGCCCGCAGGCCATGCCCCTTTCTCGGAGGCCACGCCCCCGGCCGACACCCTACCTCTCCATAAATTATGTGCGTCTCCCGGATGCGCAGCGGACGAGCACAGCGGGCGCGACGTTTGCGTGCCGAAGGCGCGCCAAAGGTGAGCCCATCTGCGCCCGTCTGCGCCCGACCGGGCCTAAGGGCCCCCCATCATGCCCAAACTATACAATACTCTTTTGCACAGCTGTTTAACCTCCAAGGCCCGTGGCCTCTGGATGATACTGTGACCATGCGAATAGACATGCTGGGACTGTCTGCCCCGCGCCTTCTTCCCCATTCCCCCCTCATCCTTCCCTCCTCCCACTGGCCCCTTTCCTGACCTGCCGGCTCCTCCTGCGCCCACCACCTTATCCGCCTATTACCTTAACACCAGGTCAGCAGTTAAGCACTGCCACGAACTCTTTATCTTATTGGACCTATGTAAACCTGATCTCCTATTCCGTACAGAGACTTGGTTCTGCGACAACTCCCTTCCCTCTCTATTAGCTGCGCTTCCTGCCTCATATTATGCTCTGCGAGCCGACCGACCTTCCGGCAAATTGTGCGGCGGCGTCGCTCTGATCGCCCGTAGAGAAATCTCCATTCAATCTTTAGCCTTCTCTTCCATCGGCTCATCAGACTTTTTAGTTGCCCGCTCACTCTACTTTAGTACCCCGCTCACCTGTTTACTTATGTACCGCCCCTCCCCCCACCCTCTCAACTCTTTCTTCCCAGCTTCCAAGACTTGGTGGCCACTCTAGCAGTCAACAACTCCTCCATCTTGGCGTTAGGAGACTTCAACATTTGGCCCTCAGACCCGGCTGAATGCTCCACCTCGAAAGAATTCTCAGATACCCTTCGCTCCATTGACTTCGACTCCCATGTTCACTCCCCCACCCACATCCAGGGCCACATCCTTGATCAGATCTGGTCCCTTAATTGCCCAGTACCCTCCCTGTCTATCTTCCCCTGCACTTGGTCCGATCATTTCTTGATATCATTTTCCCTACACCTCAGCTCAGCCCCAAGCCTTCTCTTCCCAAAAACACCTGGGCGCGCTCCTGGAACCATGTGGACGTGGCCTCTCTGTCCGCCACACTCTCCGCATCTAGTCCGGATCTCCACGGGTTGTCGTCTTCCGCACAAGCCGACTCCATCAACTCCTGGCTCCGATCAGGCTGCAACTCCGTCGCCCCTCTCAGGCGGGTGTCCTCCAGGCGCACGAACGACGCGAACCGTTGGTTCAATGAGGAACTGAAGGCTCAAAAACTCAGTGTGCGCCATGCGGAACGGACCTGGAGGCGAGACTATTGTTCCAATCTTAAAAATCAGTACATCACCCTCTTGTCTCTGTACAAAAAATCAATCTTAGCGACCAAGAATGCTTATTTCTCCTCTAAAATCCTGGCTGCCGAAAATCAGCCTAGAGAAATCTTCTCCATCATGCACGATCTCGCCTACTCTGACAGAGCTACCCTCAAACCCTCCCCTTCCCAGGACTTATGCGATTCCCTCAACACCTTTTTCCTGGACAAAATCTCTAACATCAAAGCAAACATTCCTCCCCCCCTCCTCTTTTGTCGACCCCCAGTGTCCGTCAGTCGGAGCACGCCTTGATTCCTTCCCCCTTCCCCCTATGATCAAATCAGGCTCCCCTCTGGACCCCTGTCCTGCTCACATCCTGAAGCAGATCTACTCGGCTTGTGTGCAGACCCTGTTAAATTTCTTAATAGCTCACTGTCCCAGGGCATTGTTATTCCACCCCTCAAATCGGCCATCATCGTTCCTATCCTTAAAAAACCTGGCGCTGACCCCACCGCTCTTGTCAACTACCGCCCCATCTCACTATTGCCCTTTTTGGGGAAGGTACTGGAGCGTCATGTGACCAGAACACTCAGTACCTTCGTGGAGGAGAACAGGGTGTTAGCCCCCCGTCAGGCTGGGTTCCGCCCCGCACACTCCACGGAGTCCATGGTGCTATCGGTCCTTGACAACCTCAGAGAGGGTATGGACCCTAACCACCCCCAGGCCCTGGTCCTCCTCGATCTCTCCGCCGCCTTTGACATGGTTGACCATTCCATCTTACTTTCCCGTGTCAGGGCGGCGGGGATTGGAGGTTCAGCCTTGGTCTGGCTGTCCTCCTTCCTGAGAGACCGCACCCAGGCAGTGCGCTTGGGCGACTTCTCGGCGGACTTCCGCGAAGTACAATGCGGGGTTCCCCAAGGCTCTTACCTTTCCCCTCTTTTATTTAATCTGTACATTGCCCCTCTCATCTTTGCCCTTCAACAGATGGAGGTCTCCGTCTATAACTATGCGGATGACCTTCAGCTTATTTTTTCCTTATCCAGATCCCCCGAGTCCATGTCCAATTTCCAGTCTGTTATGATCTTCATCCGGGACTGGATGAATTACAACCACCTGAAGTAAAACCTAGACAAAACGGAGCTGGTTTTGACAGGTGGTTGCTCTAGTCCCTGGACTTCTCTCTTCTGGCCCCCCTCCTTAGGTTCCCCCCCCCCCTTCTCCATCGACTTCTGCAAAAACTCTTGGGGTTAAGCTGAATGACCAACTCACCCTGCACTCCCAAGTTAGTCTAGTTGTGTCTTCTTTTCTCTCACTCCGCACTATCCGCAAAGTCTCTCGTTTTTTTCTCCCCCTGCCCTCAAGCTCATAGTCCTGGCAATGGTAACCTCTCACCTAGACTACGTCAACGCCCTTTACTGCGGCATGCCCGCTTATAGTATGCAACGACTACAGCTGGTCCAAAACAAAGGCTGCTCGCCTGGTCTTCAACTTGGCCAAATCCCACCACGTCACTCCCCTCCTCAAGTCCTTATATTGGCTCCCTATCCGAGAACGAGCTCAGTTCAAGATGGGCTGCATCACTTTTCAGGCCCGGGTCGGCGCAGCCCCTGCCTTTATCTATTTGGAAATCAAAGCCTATGTCCCTGCCAGGGAACTACGTTCATCCTCCCAACAACTCTTGACAGTTCCTCGCTTTAAGCGCAAAAAGTGGGGGGCATGACATTTTCTACATTGCCCCTGCTTTCTGGAACTCTCTCCCCGCTCACCTCAGATCGTGCACCCAATATACACTCTTCCGTAAGGCGCTAAAAACTTTTCGCTTCTCACAAGCCTTTTCTCCATAAACTGCTTCTCTCTATCTCCCCTCGTTCTTCCTGTCCTCTTGGGCTCAGTACTCTATAGCGCCATGAAACCGCCAGGTGAACGTGCGCTCTATAAATATTTTAAACTCAAACTCAAACTTTGAAAACTTTTACACAACGTATCGTGATATTTTAATTAACGGACCACAACTTCCGGT
Organism: Lissotriton vulgaris; assembly: GCF_964263255.1. Lineage (NCBI taxonomy): Eukaryota > Metazoa > Chordata > Amphibia > Caudata > Salamandridae > Lissotriton > Lissotriton vulgaris. The sequence continues at coordinate 1,272,069,135 of NC_141696.1, read as the reverse complement.
TTTAGCTACATCATTTGGTAGTTCTTAGTGACACGCTTAGCCGGTGCCCGTTTTTCATGATTGACTTCAGCTGGAGCAGCTTTTGCAGAGTATATATAGCGTTCACCACCCCGTGTGTTTCCTCCACCCACAGCTTCAGATAGGCTTGGGGTAACGACGGAGAGGTAAGGAGTGGGTCGCATTGGTTCAATATTTTGTTTTTTTCCGGCTGTCATTTATCTTGAATGCAAAACTAAAGTAGGAGGTGCTTTGATACACTGTCTTGCGATCTCCCTTTGTGTTCGTTGCTTGGACGTTCCTGTTGGTATTTCGGATACTCCATTACCTGCCATGGAACGTGCGGAGATAGGCATGTTTCGAGAGAGCGAGTATGTACTTGTGCTGTAGTCCAGTATACCCCTAGATGTAACAGGTTACGTTAAAGTGTTTACAGTCAAGAACACCAGAGGAATGCTATCACCACTGATGCATGTCAGCTTTAGAGACTTTCCACGCCGCATGCATAATCGTGCTCTGGTCCCTATAAACAGAGGTAAGTACCATGATAGTGCCCTGTAACAACCTTACAATAAATTTTTTCATAGATTGGTTGTTTTGAGCAATACAATTGTGTTGGTCCAGCTGAAAATAAGCTGAAAATAAACGAAAGGCTTTTCATGACTGGTTCTTTCTTTCTTTCTTCTTTTTTCTGTTACCACTTTCTGGAACTCTCCATGATGTTGTATAACAAGTGTGCTAGTCAGCTCCACAAATGTACCTTTTGGCAATGTAGGTGTATATTTACTTCAAGATAAGGAGAATTTTCTTCGTAGATTCTCTAATGAGAGGTCTTGATTATGGCTCTCCTTGTTATTCTTCTTCCACACACAATAGAGCGTGGCCCCCTATACCTGAGCTGTGTTCCAGGTGAGGTGAGGCCCATTCCTCAATCACACAGGGTGAGCGAAACATCCCTTTTTTATTTTTTTGGGATACACTAAGCTATTTTTAGTTAGAGGTTGTAAATATATTAAGATCTCATAACTTCAGTCTGTTTGCACTAATTAATGATCTCTGTGTTGATCCACTGTACCATTACCTTGCATGATCCTCTCTGTTTTAGGTATATTAAAACCCTGTGGGTACAGAGGATACACACTCGATTGGTGAGACTGTATTGATTCCAATCTACACGTTCAAAAAAACATTCTTTTAAGAAGTAAATTGTGAAACATATTACATATATTCTTTTGTTCGCACGTAGTACACAGTAAACATCGGTGCAGTAGCAACATAATAAAGAGGCCCTGATGAAAGCCATGGACAATTAGTCCCATAGGCTAAAACATGTTGACCATAGAAGACAGGTGGTAATGTATGAAACTGCCTGGATGCATTGTTTTTAATGAGAATTATAACTAGATATTACACTAAAAAGTTTTTCTCTGTTATAAATCCTATTTTAATCTGCACTTACACTTTTTGCACTACATATAATGCTCCCATCATAACATCTTGTTTGTATGACCACTTTTTAGGGTCTTTTCATATTTGACCTTTTTCTTACTTTGTGGGTTCTTGTGAAGACCTCCTGTAGTGAATGAAGATCAGGAATCCATATTGATGATGAAGATATTTATTCAAGTGAGGTGGTACAGGATAATTTTACATTAATCAAATAAAATTAAAGGAAGTATTAACCCCACCAGGAGCAGGATGGTACCAGCTCAGCCCTAGCTTACAACTGAAATTCAAGAGCTCTGTAACATTCTAATACATCATCATGATGTGAACATTCTATATGGCTGGTAGGAGACTATGGGGAAAGAAGTAAGAAATGCAGTCACTACACCTCCTTTATGATATAATCCACATTTGAATCCTCATTGATCAAGAGGAGAAGTGGATGGAAGGCTGGATACCCAGATGATAAGGTTGATCAAGTTTGCGATTGATGGAAATCCAACTCCTCATAAGGGTTGTGCTTCTCTTTTAGAGCGGTTCTGGAGTAGTCATTGGTTGATGATTATTTTATATGCGTTTAGTACAGACTGGAAATAATTTCCCAGACCCCTGGGTTCTTCTGTTTGTTTACATTTAGAGATAGTGGACTAAACTCGTGGCAGGTCTTTAAACTCCTTAAGACCCCTCTGTTTGTTATTATTGTTCTTGTGCAGCTGCTGGCTGCGAGTCCATTTCTTACTCATCAGACCTACGATTGAGGTCTGTATGTTTCTGGCACTTCTTGCAGTGTGGATCTGGATTTTTAGGTAGAGTGTGAGTTCTTCTCTCTTTTTTCTTTCTCTTCTTTTTCTTTTTCTCCTTCCCTGCTCAGTTTGGATTTTTATTGATTCAAGATGTGGCAGAATTTGGTGGTCTTACATATGATGATGCTTTTTATCAATCCATACTAGATACCAGTCCAAGCATTCTGTACAGTGTTACAAACACAGCAGTGGCCATCGTAGATGACTTGTGCAAAGTACTGATTCCAAGAAAGCCCCATTCCCGCACCCTTACATATGGAGCCATTATGGCGGAATATTTAAGAGACAAGTTTCTGCAGGATAAAGCCTTCTTGAAAGATTGGTCATTAATAGCTTGGCGCTGTACGCGCGACTGGCTAATCTTAATTATTAGTACCGCCAAAAGAGTAGCCAATGCTATCCTAGTAAAAATTCCAAATTAAGACTACAATAACAGCTACTCTCTTAAAAAAAAACAGGAGTAATCCAATAAATCAAATAAGGATTTTAAGAACACTAACCTGGTGACTAAAATAGAGAAGTTCAAGAAAGATCTGGCACGGTTCAAACAATACATCATCTACCCCTAAACAAATGAGAGTTACACTCCCCCACCGAATTCAACAGGAAAGGATGTAGATAGGGGTCCAACTATTCAAGGACTTGCCCAGAAAACAGTTCTAGTGACTCTGAAATGAACCATGTTAATAATCGCCCCTATAGAGGGAGAGCGAGGACCAATAGACCAAACTGGCGATGTGATCAACCTACACCCCAATTTCAGCAATGGTGACCTCCTACCCCTTGGGGATTTTCACATCAACATGTTCAACCCCCAATGGCTCCCTTTCCGGCTTACCAGCAGGAAGTTACTAACCAATTTTTTTTAGGGTTTGGCTCAAGAGGATTACGAGGAAAACGGAGAAATCCACAAACCCAAGTCCATTGGAACCAACCACCGGTGCAGAAAATTGGCACACAGAGCCAAAACAAAAAAACACAACAACAACCAGGGACCGGTGCGGAAGCAACTTAGTGGTCAACCTGAGTAAAAGAACCCTGACATCAAAAGAACAATCAGTTCTTAATAGGAGTTTAGGTTTTGTGATCACATTTCGTGGAGATGACTTACAGGTCCATTGCAAATTGGCGCAGTTCTTTCAGAAGATACGTCTTTATTATTTTTTTAAGGACAAATCCTTACAAAAGAATCCCCCAGAAGATCGAAATACAAGGCTTAAGAAACGGTCTACTTTCAACCCCCCTTCTAATGCTGTTCCTCCCCAGGTATTAACCTTTGAGAGAGCAGTTTCAGAAGAGATTAGCCAACTGTGCAAAAATAAACAGTGCACCTATACCAATTTACCAAAAACAGATCAGACAGCTGTACGCACTTTATCAGAGGTTGTCACAATAACTGTCAAGCCTGCGGATAACGGGGGCGCGATCGTCATTGTAAATACTGAAGTATATCACACTGAATGCCTTTGCCAATTATCTGATAAGAAGTTTTACCGCCCTTTGAAAGAAGACCCTACAGAACGAATTTGGCAAGCCATCAAAGATATGGTAGAAGAAGCTACGGGAGAAGGCTGAATTACTACCCAAGAGGTGAACTTTTTACAGACTCCGCATCCAGTGATGCCATATTTCTACTGTTTACCGAAGATACATAACATCCAGAGGCCACCACCAGGCAGGCCGATAATATCTGGCCTTGGTTCAATTTTTGAACCCTTTTCTACCTTTGTAGACTACTTTTTAAGTGTAATAACCTTGTCCATAAATAGCAATGGGTCAGTGTGGGTGGAACTATCTAAAAGCTGTGTGGTCTAAGGGTACAGTCACGAAATCCACTGAGAATAATTTGTGGTGAAAAATGATTTTTCCCATCAGATACCCATCCTGTACAGCCCTACATCATTTGGGAACCTTCACCCGAAGGAAGCGGTAAACCACCACTGTAGATTAGATAGACTGTAGCCTAATCTATTGGAAGGAAACTAGGAGGTAGTGGCTGATTGAGTGGTATCAAGGGGTATTCTGACTAGCAGTGCAAAACAAAAATAATGATAATAGTGCTAAGTGCAATGTAAATATGTAAGATTGGGTTGTGGAAGTGGAAAGAATTTAATTTTAATGTAGTCCTATCCACACCCAAGTTTAAAAACAGAGCAAGGTAGTGTTCAACAAATGACTACTCAGGTTGAATGTAGGTCGACATGTTTCTGCAGTTTATGTAGAGTCCAGAGATCTCTGCCTGCTTCATCAGGACCTTAACAAAATGCTACTGCTTGGTATACAAACGGTGAATAATACATACATGAAAATCATATCACCTGGTGTGCGTCCATGTAGATGATTCAATTGGTCAGGAAATAACAGTAGACAAACAAACAGAGAAGACACACACAGTTAATGACCATAGTCCACAATAACAATTTATTTATTTATTTATTTATTTTTTGCATTTGTAATGCGCGCAGATACCCACAAAGGGTTTCCCGGCGCCAGGACTAAGAACCAAACAGCACAGAAAGCAAGACGGCCAGAGACCAAATTATTTATTGAAAAGCCAGGTTTTAACGCTTTTCTTAAAGCTGGCAAAATTTTCCTCCTTTCGTATAACTGGGGGAAGGGAGTTCCAGAGGACTGGTCCCAGATAGGAAAAGGATCTCCCTCCCACTCTGGCCAGTTTAAATCTGGGTACCGCAAAGTTTGTTGCATTTAGAGAGCGGAGATTACGTGCAGGAAAGTAGGGCCTGACTAATTTTTCCAAATACTTTGGTGCGGTTCCTGCCTTTATTTTGAACATATAGCTCAGGGCTTTGAACCGAACCCGGTTCTCCACCCTGAGCCAATACAGGTCCTTAAGGTACTTAGAAATCCTCGCTGTCCTGGGGATTTTACACAGCAACCTGGCTGCGGAGTTCTGGACAAGCTGAAGCCGTCTGATCACGGCTAAGTTGGAACCCAGGTAATGGATGTTACCGTAGTCAAGCCGTGATGTAATGAGGGCATTGACCACGGTCTTCTGGGTATCAGCAGGCAACATCCAGATAATCTTCCGCAGACATTTGAGGATAGTGAAGCAAGTACCAGCCACTTTGTTGACCTGTTGTTTCATCGATAGTGTGTCATCGATGTGCACCCCTAAGTTTCTGACCTGGGTAGCTGGAATAGGGAAAGCGCCCAGGGATGGCGGCCAGTGAGTATCCTGCCAAAGGTCTCTATTTTTACCTAAGAGAAGGATCTCAGTCTTCTCCCCATTTAGCTTCAGCTGGTTCGTTGACATCCAGCTGAAGACTTCATGAAGACCTAGTTTCAGCGCAGAAGGGGATGAAGGATCCGAATTAGTAAGAGAAAAAATAATCTGCGAATCGTCCGCATAGGTCATTAGTTCTAGACCAACTCGCTCCGTTAGATCGGCGAGAGGGCGGAGATACAGATTAAAAAATAGCGGACTCAAAATTGAGCCCTGAGGCACGCCATGGGGGCGAACAAAAGGTGTCTGACTGGGCCTGTGAAGACGAGATCTGAAACGTCCGGTTGCACAAATAGGATTCAATCCAGTCCAGCGCTGCCCCTCCGACACCATCCTCACTCAGTCTGGTAAGCAGTCTGTCGTGTGAGATGGTGTCGAAGGCCGCACTCAGATCGAGTAGGACAAGTGCAACCGTTTGCCCATCGTCCATGAGCCCCCTAATCTTCTCGGTGACTCCCAGGAGGGCGGATTCGGTGGAATGGCCAGCCCTGAAACCTGACTGGGAGAAATGGAGCAAGTTGTTGTTCTCCGTAAATGTGGTAAGTACACCGTGAATATGTTTCTCCAGAATTTTTGAGAAAGCAGGCAGCAGGGAGATGGGGCGGTAGTTGGCCAACACCTCAGGATCAGCAGAAGGCTTCTTCAGCAGAGGGCTGACCATGGCGTGTTTCCAGGACGCTGGAACTTTTGCCAGATGAATAGAGGCATTTAATGTCTCGGAAATTATATTCAGAGCAGAGTCATCCAGTTGGCTTAGAATGCTGATAGGAAGAGGGTCACATGGGGAGCCTGACTTAATAGAGGTAGCTAGGGATTTCAAAGTTTCCAAAGTAATGGGTGGCCAGGAATCAAGCCGGCACCCTACTGACCTAACTGGAGGCGGATCCTCTCTGCCATCCCTCGTAGGAGGATTGATATTGGCAATGATGGTCTCAATCTTTTCCACAAAATAGGTGGCAAGGTCTTGACATTTTTGGGTGGTGAGGGGGCATGCAGCAGCCATAGAGTTTGCTCCAGCTAGTTCTTTAACAGTATTAAAGAGAGTCCGTGCTTTATTAGCAGCAGTGTTAATGGTCTCCATTACATAACAGGCTTTGGCTCTCGTACAGGCCGAGTGATAAAGGTTTCTGGCCTTACGGTAGATCTCTTTTTTTAGAGGGTCATAGTGTTTGCGCCATTTCCGTTCAAGTGCCTTACACTTAGTCTTTTCTAATTTAAGATCCTCAGTGTACCAGGGAGCAGGTGGGCGATGTACATTCCCTCTACACCTGGCAATAGGTAGACAAGTGTCAACTGCCCTCTCCAACCATGTATGGGTTTCAAACGCATTTTTATCCATATCGCAACCCATGACAGGGGGGATGTCTTCAATGCATTCTGCAGCTCAGTCAGATCCAGCCTTTTCCAATTTCTCATGAGGATCGGAGACCGGGTGGGACATAGCTGCGTGGGTTCTCTGAGGGTAATGCTAAAGAGAGTTAGAAAGTGGTCAGACCAGCAAATGGGGTCAGTTTTAAGCCATTTTAACTCCTGTATGTTTGATATAATAGGGTCCAACAAATGTCCTGCTTTATGAGTAGGGCCCTCATTGCGCAGTGTCATATTCAGAGCGGTGAAATCCTCCAGGAGGTTCATAGCTGTACTATTTGATTTGTCCTCCAAGTGGAGATTTAGATCACCCAGTATAGTTACGTTTTGGGCATTGAGAAAATAAGGCGAAATGAAATTGGCCAAGTTCGCAGCCCAAGCATTACTATTTCCAGGTGGGCGATAAATTAAAAAACCAGAGAACATAAAATTTGGGTTTAGTGAAATTTTAAAAAATGCTGCTTCGCATCCAGGAATATTAGCCAATTCAAGGTCGCATTTAAACTCCCTATTGAAAATCACGGCAATGCCACCTCCAACATGTCCCACTCTATCTACTCTAGCAACAACAATTAAAGAATTGCATTTATCAATAGTTTTCTCAGTCAGAGAGTTTCTGATCACTGAACATAGAACCTTTATGTGTTTGTCGCTTTTTTTTAGAAAAACAAGAATAATGGATCAAATTGTATCCACTCACCCAAAATATGGGGAATTCACTCTCCACCTCACCCGGCATACAGCTCAGGTATAGATGGAGAGAAGGAAAAGAAACATAAAGTAAGGACTATAAAGCTGTATTTAGTAACTCGGTTTTATTTGAAGATTTAGTTAATTGCTCGGAAATTTTATTGTGCATGATACTCGGTCACTCACTGATTAGTGTTGCTGCCGGTGTGCATTGTACAAATGATATTTGCCGTATTTGTATTGGAAAACACCCGCAGTGAGCTTAAACTTGACGGTGGTTCTTGTCAAGTATTTAAAGTAATTTAAAGTTATTAAAATAGAGCGAACGTTAAGTATATGCGCCCGCGTTCTTCTGTTTGTTTACATTTTGAGATTGGAGACTAAACTTGTGGCAGGTCTTTAAACCTCCTCTGTTTGTTATTATAGGAGGACATGTAGCCAATTCTCCAATGGCCAGCACTATGGGCCTAATTGCGATGATGGTCGGTGGAATGACAAACCCTCATCACAGCGGGAATGGGACTGGCCAACAAGGAGTCGGCAGTCCCACCCGCCATATAACAGGTATACCGCTGTGTAGGCAGTGAGAAACTGCCTTTTTGCGCTGCAACTTGTGCTACGGCCCAGGAAAAGGGCCACAGCAAAAGCAGCAATGGAAGAAGGCAGTTTGTGCACATCTGTGCACCATGTGCCAGGCACCATGTTGTGCCTGTCATACAGTGCATGGATTTGGGGGGGCACGATATGTGCCCCCAGGCCACTTAGATGCAGCCTAAGTCGGATGGGGGCCCTGCCATTTCATGAAAGCTGTACCACTATGAAAATGCAGTTGGAAAGGGATATCCTAATCCCTACCGCAGTGCCTGCACAGGCACAGACCCTATTCAATCAATCGATCAATCAATTAATCAGGTGGCTTGTAGAGTGCAACTACTCACCCGTAAGGTTCTCAAGGTGCTGAGGGTCAGAGGGGAACTGTTCGTCCATCGAAGGCGCTGTGGTACAGTTGAAGAACCAAGTCTTGAGGTCCTTCCTGAAATGAGGCAGTGACGGAGCTTGCCGGAGGTCTTTTCTGTGAGGTAGGAGAAGGTTCTTCCTCCAGCCGTAGTCTTGCGGATACATGGGAAGGTAGCCAGGACCAGTTGGCCGGAGTGGAGGTGTCTAGTGGCTGCGTGGAATGTGAGGTGGTGGGTAAGGAACGCAGGTCCTGCATCATGTAGGGCTTTTTAGGCATGTGTGAGGAGCTTGAAGGTGATTCTTTTGTTGACTGGGTACCAGTGGAGGTCTCTCAGATGGCCTGTGATGTGACTGCGGCGGCGAACGTTGAGGATGAGTCTGGCAGAGGCTTTCTGAATGTTCTGCAGTTTCTTGAGGAGTTTCTGGATGATGCTGGAGTAGAGTGTGTTGCCGTGGTCAATTCTGTTGCTGATGAGCGCCTGTGTGACCGTCTGCCTGAACTTGATGGGGATCCATTTGAAGATCTTTCAGAGCAGGCGTACGGTGTAGAAGCAGGATAATGAGACGGCGTTGATCAGGTGGCTCATGGTGAACGTGAAGTTCACAATGATGACGAGGTTCCGTGCGTGGTCTGTGGGGGAGTTTCAAGAGCTGTGGGCCACCAGGAGTCGTCCCAGACGTAGGAAGTGGAGTGCATGATGAGGATTTCAGTCTTCTCTGAGTTGACCTTGAGACAGCTGTTCTTCATCAAGGTGCGGACAGCCTTCATCCTGTCTTGAAAGTTGTTTTTGGTGACTGTAGATTTGTTGGTGAGGGAAAGAATCAGTTGGGTGTTGTCGGCGTAGGAGACGATGTTGAGTCCATGTTTCCTGACGATGGTGGTGAGTGGGGCCATGTAAGTGTTGAAGAGAGTGGGGCTCAGGAGTCTTGTGAGTACAGTGCGGTTTGAAGCAGTATCGAAGGCAGCCGAAAGGTCCAGGCGGTTGAGGGCTATAGTTTGCCTCATTCAAGGAGGGTGCGGATGTCTCTAGCGCCGAAGAGGGAGGTCTTGTAAGGTTAGAAATCGGACCGCTGTCCTGACGTGATCCTGTCAGAGGAGGTAGTCCTACCGCCTGACCTATGCACTCCGAACGCCAGTATAGTAATCCGGCAGTCAGATCTATTTCCAGAATGTCAGACAGACTGCCAATGACGACCTGTCGGCGGCGGTCCGCCCCACGCCATGATGACCCCATATACTAGGCTGTCTGAAAAGTTTGGCAATGTTGGAGACAGAGTAGTTTCCGCTGTGGCCGAACTATGGTCCTTCTGCTTCTAAATTCTGCGAGTGGACCGTTATGTTGACGGTAAGCATACTCCGTCTCCATTGCAAAGACTATCTATACCACCAGCATATAAATCATGATACTTTGTATCTTTGTGACATGTGCCTTAGCTTAACCGAGAGTGAGAATTCACAATTTCTGCCGGTCTTCTTTCTCTCAAAAGACGAAGGCAGAGAAATCAGTGGCAGTGTTGAGGTTAGTATTGCTGCCTGACGAGATAGAATAAACATCATCCACTCACTTTCTCTTCTAATCTGAAGTCGCAGACTTATTTTTCCAGGACGAAGATTACTCACCATTTTCTTTGGTTTACTGTAATTTAATATGTCTTGTTGTTTCTTCACATTGAATGTCATTTTAAGAGCCTGACATCCACAGGGGAATTTCCAGACTAGATTCACGAGGTCCTGCAATCTTAGCAGCCCAGAATGATTCTTCTCTGTGAAGTGACTCTTGCTGCCTATTTTAATTTGGAGCCTTTATTGCACGAGTACTATTATCTCTATTTGGGATGGAACAAGGATGCTTAGGAGTAATCACCAGGGTTGACTACCTCACAGGTGTGATTCATTTGATGCATGAGAAATTAACGTCTTTTCCCTCATGGGGTGTAATATCGACACAGCAAGTAATTACCAGACAGGACTGCAAGCTTCCTTTCCCATTCGTGATGTAGATACCATCTTCAGGGCAGGTGAAGTGCTATGGCAGTAACTGAATTACAACGACCATGAATCTGTATTGTGCCTGTTCCACACATGTGGGGTTGTTACACTGTGCTCTATCTTAAGGTGCATATGGCGAAGTGCAAAAATACAGTTCACACTCACAATATTTGTAATACATTGTACTGACATGGTTTTTGGCTCTATTTCGGAGTGATGAAGACTTTAAGCTTGCTAACATCTATAGTCTGTATTCTTACCTTGTGTTGGCCCTTTTAAGCCCTTTCTTCCAGACCTAGAAGCATAAGCTAGAGGACATCTGCCTTATATGATGATAGATCCCTTATTCTTGACTCTAATCCATCTATTGCCTATTGGCTTTGACATAATTATGTGTCCTTTGTGGTCCTGACTTTATATTACACATTGGTATGGTTTGTGTAGGTACTCTGACAGAGCTAAGGGTTATTTCATCCTTCTCAGGCCTACAAGGCCCAGAACTAGAGAGACTCCATTTTGCTTTCTATCCCTGCAGAGCTGAGATGCTTGAAGGGTAAAGGTAATGTTTATAGTTAAGCCTGTTGTCTGCTAGGGGAAAACCAGCCAGGACTGGTTCTTATCCGAGGAATGTGTTTGTCTCTTGGTTTCAGACGTAACATGCAGATGGTCACTGCGGTTGCGCGAGGGGCCCTGGAGCTGGCACAGGAATTTGGTGGGAGGCAGCCCTCTGTTGGAAATTTCCATGAGGGAAGAGCATTCTATATTAGTGAAGTGTAGAGGCGGAGTTAGTGAGTTGAGTTAGAGGAGCAGAAAGAATTCGAGCTAAGAAAGAGTTTGAATCAGAAGCAGTCAGAGACAGAAAGAGTTGAGCAGAAAGAGTTGAGTTCAGAAACAGAGAGAAGCAGAGAGTTGAAGGAGTTGACTTGGAGCAGAGGAGAGAAGAAGACGGTCTATGCTTGGAAAAGAGAGAAGTCAGGTAGTCAGTTTGTTAGTAAGACAGCTGAAGCCTGGAGTGATACCTTTTGGAAGAGACTGAAGTTATATCGTGGATTAGTCTGTGGGAGCAGCTGGAGTGAGCTGGACATTGGAGCTGAGTTATCAGACGGAGTGAAGAAGCTAGTGGAGCGAACGGTTATCAGAGCGGCAGAAACTATATCATTAGACTGAAGTTGGAAGATGCAGACAGTTCGTGGGGGAGAGGAATCCAGTGCAGAGTGATCAGCGCAGATGTGTGTCCAAGAGTGCAGGGGAGAATCTGAGAGGAGCCCAGGCACAGACGAGAGAGGAACCCAGATGACAGCTAGAACAAGACTTCATACTAATCAGGTGATATTTGTCCTGTCATATCAGTGCCCATACATATTAACCTTGTCTTTTATTTCCTAGGTTAGATTCCCTACTGTATTGCTAATCCTTTTTCCTTGCAGCGGTGTGAGCTATCTACAGTCCCTGTTAGTTATATGTGGATGTGTTATAATAATGAGACCCCATAGATCTGTGTATGCATCTATTCCCCTTTACTTTTCAGGCTGTGTCTAGATTGCTAGTGACTGTGATGTTATAATTTGATGTTGTGTAATAAAGATACCCCGGTTCTTAGTGAACCAGTGTGCATGTGTTATTCTTATGATAGAGTTAACCTTTCTTCTAACCAGATGCTGTAGCAACTGATGGATCAAAAGGGAGTAGGAGCGCTTAAATCAGGGAATAACTTTTGCATACAGTGTGTGTCTCTTGTTCTTAAAGCGCAGGTAACCTTTCCTTCTAGTCAGGTGTTACAGCCAGAACAGATGCTGCCCCTGATCAGGTAAGTAGCCACTGAATAATTAGGGAGAGAGAGGATCCCTTGAGCTAGGGAAAGAGATATACACTAAGTAATTCGGCCATTCTATAATATTATTGTAATAGTGAACCTTTAGTGAATAGTGAGAGAAACTTCCCAACAAAGAGAGAGAGAGCTGAAGGTATTCATAGGAAAGTGATCGTCGTTGGGATGCGGCGTTATACCCACAGGATTATGGCTTGCGTGAGCACCTGAGGGACACGGTGTGTAGTGAGATTGCTGCTAGAGAGAGTGGCATTAGTGAGAGCACTGATTGTGGTCAGTGTGTATACCCACCAGATTGTGGCTTGTATGAAGATTATACCCGCAAGATTGCGGCTTGAGCGAGCACTGATTGTGGTCAGTGTGTATACCCACCAGATTGTGGCTTGTATGAAGATTATACCCGCAAGATTGCGGCTTGAGCGAGCACTGATTGTGGTCAGTGTGTATACCCACCAGATTGTGGCTTGTATGAAGATTATACCCGCAAGATTGCGGCTTGAGCGAGCACTGGTCGTGGTCAGTGTGTAATGGTACATAATCAGAACTGCCCTAGGGTAGAATAGTCTGGGCCTGAGATGCCGCGAGACTATAAGGTATGAGTGTGGTGTTGTAGAAGATCTATGCTTGTATATTGCTAATTCCCCATCCTTGGGTAGGAAACATAGAGATACCTGTTGTAAATAGGTCCTAAGGAGGGAGGTGGTTGCGTTTTGGCCAGGTTGGTGTTGTTCTGGTGAGCTGGTTCTATCTGGTCTGAGAATCTGGTCATAACATACATCTTGGGTCACATTTTTTTCATTATAGTAATTATTATAGTAGGTTTCTGCTTATGATAAATGAATAGATCAGCAGGTGACATTTCTTTCTTCTTTTATAGTATACAAGGCACACTCACACTTTGAGGAGCAGGTTGAAGAATCTTTAAAGCAGTAATCCTGGTCAAAGTGTCAGGCTGCATTAAGCAGAACATAGGCAGAAACACATTGACGGTCTGTGTCTGATAGAGTTGGTGACCTTACCTACTACGTCAGTAAGCTTATGGCAGTGGAAACAATATATTAAATGAAATGCCCACCATAACACCATTTTAATAAGTGACCCCTTATGTATAAGATATGAAACTGAATTCGTTTAAAAATTGGCTCATCCAGGCAAGACTAAAAGACCACGAAAAGGGTCCATCTGAAACTTGTATTCCAGATGAAGAGAAACACAATTATGAAACATGCCACTTGTTGGGGTGAAAAGTGTGTGTTCTTTTTATATAATATATACTAGATATCTGATAGTTAGCCTAGCTAAATGAAGGGTGTTTAACACAACTATTGCTTGTCAGGGATATATCTCTTTATTTAGTGGTTGAGTGTGTGGGATGTTGACTTGCACCCCTTACAAAAACATGGTATCATCTTCTTCCCTAGTCGTGTAAACAGAAGCAAATTAAAGCAGCTTTGTCTAAAAAATGGAGTCTCCTAACTATATCAAAACCAGATGAGCAAGTTCTTCAGCCATTCACCCAGTCTTCATCTCAAGCCTATAAGCTGTGTCTGGCTTCCTGCTGTGTACAGCAGGCTATGGGCGCAGAGCTGGCCGATGGATAGGCACCCAAGACTGGCCTCATTCCACCAAACCAGCTGCTCATGGGTGTTTGCCAAGTCCTGTGCCTGTCCCAGCCACACCAGCTGTGCCCTGCGTCTATCCCAAGGGCCACATGCCCATTGTGCTCAATCTGCACAGGCTTTGGCTGTGTGCAATTCTTTTATGTTTAAAAAGTGTTCTGTGGCTAAATGGTGGAAACAGAAGGAGCAGTGTGTGTCCCTCTGGGACCCCCCCCCCCCACTACATTCTACCTGGGCTCCCCACCTATCTCCCTGATAATATTTTTTTTACATGATGCAGGCATTGGTATATAGTATATAATGGCCAATGCAATAAACCTTTTCAGTTGTGACCATAGCGGGTATCCTGATGACTTGTGGATCCTGCAGTGGTCGTTTTGTGTTTGGAGCTGGGAATCCTATGGACTTTCAGAAGTAACTGTCAAGGTACCTTTACAATGTAACCCTTCACACTTCATCACAAATAATTTTGCAATCCAAACACTGTAAACTACTGAATAAATGTACACGACTAATATTAGCAAGCACCTTGTTAAAATTATCACCGTTTTAGCGGCAGGAAACTGTTCAAGAAGTAAAGAATATTTTACATGAAAATAAGTGGAGATTAATAACTATTGAAAGCCAATTTCAAAAGAATGTAAATAAAATTATATACTAGCGCTTAAAAATATAAGTTCTGAGCTATCTGTAACTTCATCAGGAATACTACTCAGAGGAACTAAAATATTAATACCAGAGAGTCTTCAACGTCGTGTGATTGATTTGGCTCACAAAAGTCATCGAGGTGTCTCAGCAACAAAAACATTTCTAAGAGAAAAATGATGGTTTCTAAAGTTGGATAAGCAAGTAGAAGAAATTGTTCAATCTTGTTATGTCTGTCAATGCACTGTAAAAGAAAAAGGAGTTTAGGAACTACATATGTCAGATCTACCAGATGCTGTATGGTCAAATGTAGCAGCAGATTTTTATGGGCCATTCGATTATGGACATTATTTGCTAGCAATAGTAGATGAGTATTCTCGTTTTCCAATTGTAAAGTTAATATCTTCTACATCCACTTCAACAGTACTTTCAGTATTGGATGAAATATTTTCGACATGGGGAATACCTAATATATTAAAGACAGACAATGGACCACCGTTTAGTGGAGAGGATTTTGGAAAATGTATAAATTATTTGGGAATAATACATAGAAAGGTAACTCCAATGTGGCCTAGAGCAAATGGAATGGTAGAAAGATTTATGGCAATGATTAAAAAAGCAGTGAAAAGAGCAAAACTTTCAAAAATCTCAATAAATCAAGCGTTATGTCAAATTTTAAGAGATTATAGAAATACTCCTCATTTATCAACTGGAAAGTGTCCTTCATATTTAATGTTTGGGCAATCAAGGAGAACTCGATTACCACAGTTACCCTCAATTCCTCCAAAAGTACACAACGAAGTACTAGAAAAAAAAAACAAGCAAAGAAAAAAATGAAATACTACTCAGAAAACGGAAAAACCTACCAAAGCCAAGACTGTCAAGTTGGTGACCTAGTGTTGGTTGGACAACAACAAGTAAAAAAACACAAACCAGATTTCACCCTACACCTTTGGAAATTACAAGAGTACGTGGTACAGCAATGACTGCAAGAAATGATAACAGAACAATAACAAGAAATAAATCTTTCTTTAGAAAAATTGCACCAAATATTGAACAAAGAATTATACAATTAAATGATCAACAAGATTAATGGATACAGAGAAAATCATTAAGAATTTCAAAAAGACCAGAAAGACTAATTGAACAATGTTGATTTATGTATTCTTTTTATGTTATTTATTTTATTTTACTAATTTTAGGGGGAGGGGGGGAATGTAATGATATGTAAATGACATCATAATGCTACTTCTAAAAGGAATGTTAAGACTGAAGGAATGCACAGGGGGCATTCACTTGATGTATTAGGATGGACATGGAAGCTGATTTACAAGCTCCATTAAAAGATATTTATTAATTAAATTTACTGTGTCTGATGGACTTCTTTACATGGTACTCCCCACAAGTCCAGGATGGGGCCCAGGATGTCCACCGACAATTCTTCCCATGGGTTCGTGGGCGTGTTGAATTCCCCCATCGGAGGTCTGAGCATTGTGTGTGCTTTGTCTGCATTAGCGCAGTGTTGGCAGGCCCACACAAATCTTTCCACAGAGTTGTCCACTGCCGGCCACCAGTATGACTGTTTCACTCGTAGTTTAGATTTGACAATGCCTAGGTGGCCTTCATGCAATATGGTGAGTAGGCGGTCCAGCACATCCTTCGGGGAATGACTTTGTCACCTCTGAGGAGGAACACGGCATCGTCGCTGAGAGACCGTGTGCACCTCCCAGTACTTCCTGAGATCGCCCTACAATTGTTTCTTCCTGGGCCAGACCTGAGTGACGAAGGTCTTCACTTAGGAGTGATCCGGGTCCTGTTCGTAGGCTATCTTGGCGGCCCTCACTGCCGCCACCGACGACATCAGGTTCATGCTTGACAATGGAGAAACTACGGCCCTCATCCTCCTGGACCTGTCAGCCGCGTTCAACACAGTCAGCCACCGGACACTAAGAGCACGCCTACACAATGGCGGAATCCAAGAGAAGGCTCTGGACTGGACCACCTCCTTCCTCTCCGGGAGAACCCAGAGCGTCCGCCTCCCAACCTTCTGCTCCAAAACCACTGAGATCATCTGCAGAGTACCCCAAGGATCATCTCTCAGCCCAACGTTGTTCAACGTCTACATGGCACCACTCGCCCACGTCGCCCGACAGCACGACCTAAACATTATCTCCTATGCCGATGACACCCAGCTGATCCTCTCGCTCACCAAGGCCCCCACACCGCCAAAAACAACCTCCACGAAGGAATGAAGACCGTCACCGACTGGATGAGGAATAGCCGACAGAAGCTGAATTCAGACAAGACTAAGGTCCTCATCCTCAGCACCACATCCTCGGCCACACCCCCTCTGCCTGGGACGACTCCTGGTGGCCGACGGCACTAGGAGCACCCCCTACACCCACCAACCACGCACGAAACCTAGGGGTCATCCTCGACTCCACACTCTCCATGACAAAGCAGGTCAACCCTGTCTCCTCCTCCTGCTTCAACACCCTCTGCATGCTCCACAGGATCTTCAAGTGGATCCCTACCATAACTAGAAGGACGGTCACACAAGCCCTCGTCAGCAGCAGACTGGACTACGGCAACGCACTCTACGCAGGAGCCCCGACCAAACTCCTGTAACGACTCCAACGCATCCAAAACGCCTCCGCATGCCTGATCCTCAACATCCCCCACCGCAGCCACATCACACCCCACCTGAAAGACCTGCACTGGTTCCCCATCAACAAGAGGATAACCTTCAAGCTCCTCACCCATGCTAACAAGGCACTCCTCGACACCGGACCAGCGTACCTCAACAGACGACTCCACCTCTACACCCCCCCCTGCCAGCTCCCCTGCACCAGAAGAATGACCGCCGGCGGCAGATCATTCTCCCACCTCGCCGCCAAGACGTGGAACACCCTCCCCATCCGCCTATGACAGACCAAAGACCTTCTAACCTTCAGGAGACTCCTCAAGACCTGACTCTTCGAACAGTAGCAGCGCCCTCCCCCCCCAGCGCCTTGAGATCCTCATGGGTATGTAGTGCGCTTTACAAATGCTATGATTGATTGATTAATTGATTGTCTTCCAGTCTTGCGCCCCCACGGTGGTCTCCTGATCTGTTGTGAGCGCCACTTGGTATTCGTCCCAGCGGTCAGGGTGTGGGGCATCTTCCATTCTGCTGATCGGCTTAGAAAGTCGGCTACCTTCTTTTTGTGGCCTGGTAGGAATTCCACGTCATAGACAAAGTCCAGGAGTCGGAGTGTCATTTTGGCTATGCGCCCGTGTGGCTTTGGCATTCCCGCTGGAAGTGAGGACTTTCATTAGCGGCTTGTGGTCCATGCGGATCGTGAACATGGAGCCCTAGAGGTATTGTCTGAATTTCTCCCTGGCCCAGATTGCAGCCAGCATCTCTTTTTCTATGACACTAAACTTCTCTTCATTGGGAGCACGGCAGCGGGAAGCAAACCCTAGGAATGATCGTACTATGTCCTTGGTGCTTGGCTTGGGTGCCGATTCGATGGCTTCGACGTTGGCTTTCTTTGGGGAAATCCCCTTTTCACCGATTTCGGTAAGTGACTTTGGGCAGGCCGAATCTGCACTTTTCCAGTTCAGTGGTGAGGCCATTGGTGGAAAGGGTGCATAAGACTGTCCTAAGTGTCTCATTGTGTTCCTGCTTGGTTTTTCCCATTACTAGGATGTCATCCTGGAAATATAGGACATCGATGCAGTCTTTGAACAGCTTATACATTAATTTTTGGAATACAGATGTTGCGGACGCCAGGCTGAAGGGCATGCGCCGGAATCTGTAGCAGCTGAATGGGGTGATGAACAAAGTCAGCTTTCTAGACGATGGGTGGAGTAAGATCTGGTGGTATGCGGCGGTGAGGTCTAGGGTCGAAAATCACTTGATTCCGCTCATTTGGGCTAGCATGTCGTTGATGCGTGGCAGTTGGAACGTGTCGACTAGTATGTTCTTGTTAAGTTCTCGAAGGTCAATGCACAGACTCTCTTTTCCGTTTGATTTGCGTGCCACTACCAAGGGCACCAGCCACTCGGCGCTTTCGATGGGTTTCATGACTCCGTTGTCCTCTAGACGTTGTAGCTCGAGTTGCACGACTTCCCTGCAGTTGAAGGGGATGTTCCGCACCTTGTGTCTGACGGGTATCGACCCGTCCTTAAGCTGGATTTTGTGAGTGAACTTGGACAATTTTCTAATGGTCCAGCTGAAGACGCCGGGGAACTCTTTGCGAAGTGTGTCCACATCGGGAGTGGGGCTTTCGCTTATCATCAGAACTTGTGTTTTTCCGCCTGGGTTGAGCTGGTTACCCAGTTCTCCTTGGTCGATCCATCCTAGGACCGAGGGTCCTGTTTCTGCTACGTACAACTTGCGGGTGGTCTCCCGCCCCTTGAACTCGAACTGTACATGTCGGAATCCCACCATGGGAATTCTTTCACCTGTGAAGGTGACCGGATGTACATCCGTAGGGTGTAGGTGTTGCCCTAGTTCGCCGGCAAAATTCTTGTCCCATATGTCCCGTTTAAGGTTTGTGAATGGGGACCCTGAGTCCGCTACCATGGATATCTGGATCCCTCCCATGGACATGAGACAGGACGGTTTCCTCCTGGAAGCACAGTCGACGCCCAACACCTGGTCCTCTATGCATAGGATGCAATCTTCGTCTTCTCCTTTATTCGCATCGGGCCCTGAGTCATACAGGACACACTTAACTGCGTTGCTGCGGAATCTCCGCCTGCATACTTTGCCGAAGTGTCCTGGCACGCCGCAAAAGGAGCACTTGACATGGAAGACAGGGCATCGTTTGTCATTGGCCATGTGCGTCTGGCTGCCGCACCTGTAGCAGGAGTTTTTTGAATCGGGAAAGGGGCCAGGGAGGGCTTCGAGGGGCGTCGGCCCGGCTTGCGTCCTTTGGATGGGCCTGGTTTGTCTCTGTGCGTGTCTATGTCACTGATCTTGCATATCGTCGGTTTTGTGTCCTCTTTTTCGACGCTGCCGCAATTCTTTTGGAGAGTTCAGCCTTTTTGATAATCGCGATGATTTCTTATAGGGGAGCTTCTCCACTCACCCACAACTTCTCCTGCACGCTGGTGTTGACCGTGTGCATTATTATTTGGTCCCGTATCAGGTCATCGTGCAGATGCCCGAACTTGCAGTTTATCGCTCATTTTTTGAGTGCTGCGACGTAGTCTTACACCGTCTCCGTGTCGCTTTATTTGCTTTGAAAGAAATTGTATCGGTCAATTGAGATGCAAGTGACTAGTTGGTAGTGACCGTCGAAGTCATTAAGCGCGTGCTGGAATACGTCTTCATCTGTGGCTGCTCTAGACTTCTTGACCATGTTCTCATACATCGGTAGACCCTCCGGTTTGCTAGAGAACGCCTCTTCCCCTTCGTCTTCTAGGGCCCATAGGTAGTTTAGGAAGAACCCCTTCAAGTCAACCAACTTTATGGTTGGTTCAACAGGTTTAGGGGAGGAACGGCACAGGGTTGGTCAACGAGAAGGTCTGGGCACACATCTTGTTGGACTAAATGGTTTCTGCGTGGGAGGGTAGTCGATGGGGTGCACTGCTGAAGGCGGTGCCTCAGGTGGCGGAACCTATAGGTGTACCTGGTGGGGCTCACACGGGCATTCCTGGGCAGCAGAGTGGAAGCCCTGGGCGCGCTGGCAGTATTGGGAACGCCTGGGCTTTATCCACTGCAGTAAGCCAATGAGAAGGGAAAGCTAGTTGGCCCAATTGAATGGGGTGTATCACTGTTGAGCAGGCTGCTTCTTATGTGGAGAGGACCGGTGGTTGGAGGTGCTCTTGAATACAGGCACCGCAGTAATGAAGGGCCTGATGCAGCTGTGGCAGTAGGGCGTTACTAAAGCACATGCCCTGCGAGGTCCTGAATTCATCCCCTGAAGCTTTACCTTCGCTTGTGATGCTGTGGCTTAGCGGGCGTGTGGGTGGTGGCAGGGTGCCAGTGGTTTAGGGCTTGACTCACGCCGGTCGCGTACCTGACTTTGTGGTGGTGCTGCCGGAGGGCGGGTGCCCTTCGTGTGCCGCCCTCCCTCTGCGAGGCTGGATACCGCGTCGCACCGCGGGTCGAGAAGGGCGCAGCGCGAGGCTGAGCGGTGTTGGCGGGGCTCTCTGCAGCTCGTTGCCAGTCTGTGTGAGTGGAAGCAGCTACTCCGCAGGAATGAAGACAAGTGAAGTATTTGGGTGCAATATTCTTTACTTGCAGAGGGAGAGCAGGCACCAATACACAGTGCTCTGCCCTCCGCACCGCCTCTCATTATCCCGTCAGGCACAGCGCATGTCACGTGGGTGCAGAGCACTAGACCGCAACACCACATAGAGCTTGTCCTATCATCGCCCTCGCACCCCCTAGCAATTAATAAACACTAACCCACAAGGCCTGGTTACAGGAGAAGAGGCAGCATCTGGAGACTGTGGCAGCAGAGAATGCAGAATGGCTACTGTGGTCTTCGAGGGGGTGGTAGTCCATGTAGCAAGGAGCTGCAGGAAACATCAATACCATGTTGGGAGTTGGAAGGGGCTGGCAGACAAACTGTTTTTTTTGTGCATTTCTCTATAGTGGGGACCCAACTTCTCTAATGCACCTAGTGAGCACACCTGAAACCTATTGGCAATTAGAAAGGATGTGGTGCAGCTGTCAGAGCTGTTGACTCAGGTGCTGGGGAGCCTGGCTCACGTCTCGGCTCAACATCCTGTGATTCTGGGTAAATCATTTAATCTACCCCGTGCCCATGACAGCGCCTGGATACCATTAGAGATGACTGGCTAAGGCTGCTTCTTTTGATTAGATCTTGTTCCAGTTCCTGCCGTAAGTTCCTTCCTCTTCAAGGAACATGCCCTTGATTCTTGTTCTTATCTGCTTTGAACTCCTCGCCTGCCCCCCATTATTTTGACAACATTTCACTCCTGGTCCAATGAAGCTATTCTTGGGAGTTCTCTCTGACTGATTACTCTGACATGTACTTGTACCTGCTTGCAAACATTCTATATAGATAGATATTTATTATCATTTCTCCGAAGTTACTGCTGGGGATGCATATTATCAGGAGATGTTTATTCTGGATTAGGTAGTTAATTTAGAGAGTCGATCAATGGTGAGGCAGAGGAAGATAAGCCAAAAACCTACACTCACATTGTACTCCAAGGGAAATTTACTCATTGTACTCCAAGGGCAATTTACTCATTATTTGACTTGGCTCGTTCATTAAATGTCTATTAAAATAGGAAAATTGAAAGGAAAAAAGAAGCACAATGTGGAAGGCATATTGAAAGTGCCTGATGCCCTTATGCAGTTTTCTCCCCTATCTCTCATGGACACTGGGAAGAGATGAAAATTAAAAATGGCACTTATCATATTTTCAAATAATCTACCTTCCCAGCCTTACACACGAAGGTTGGAGAAATATACCATCTCCCACCCTAAAGCAGTATACAGCCCCTACTCTTGGGCAAGGTGAGTGTAACACACCACCTAAACCCTTGGGCATGGTTGGGGAGTCACACATGGAGATTTTTAAACATCTGTATAAAATATTTTGGCTGTCTGTTGTCGGACACACTTATTGCATCCAATAAGATTAAGTCACTTTGGTGTCAACCCTTCCTCATGGTTTGATGGCTTCAATGTCTCTCTCAGGTCCTTGCTTCTAATTGATGGCTCTTCTCCTTATTCTTGCGTTTGTCCTGCCCAAGGAGCATTTCAGTCCAATAGGAACTATTTTCTCTGCCTCTTCCTGCTCCTGTGCAGCTGCCTACATAATTTTTTATAGTTTGGTATAGTGACCTTGTTGTAGCATCACTGGACCTTTTTACTGCGACTATTCTTGTATCTTATTGCTCACTCACTTGGTTCTCTGATGGGTCTTGAACCATGCTGAGAGGTGTCAAACATACGAGATCCTACTCTAGTTATCCATAGCGGACCAGGATTTGGGCAACTGACCTACAAATTCATAATTAGATAAATTTACGTAATTCTTAGAACTAAGCTATTTCAGTATGGTACTATCATGGCTAGACCCAAGTTCCTGAAGAAATTCAGTCAAACTGAGATCATTCAAACCAATAATTCAGTTAAAGCTGTGCCAAATAATATTAGTTTATACTGTCCAGGGATCTCTGTTTGAATTCCCATCCCTCATTAATACCCGATTGGAATGCACAATCAATCATTCAAGACTAATCATGGAGAAACCGAAACAGGATATAGCTACGGATAGATTTTTATCAGTAAATTAAGAAGAGTAAAAACATCAATATCAGGCATTTGAGATTTGAGAATGCAGAATAATCAAATTAATCTCTTTGATTGCTATTAATTACCAAAGCTCTGGAAAAGTTCAGGAAGGGACATGAATCATATCAGCTCAAAGGTACTCTCCGGTGCAGGAATGAAGTCCGGGAATAGCGTGCACATTGTATGCTTCACGAAAAGAAAGCCAATAGACTCCGCAAAGAAAAAGAAAATGATGTGTCTCTCAATCACCGAGAAAGAGCATCATCTGTGTCTTTTGCGTCACACCAATGTATAAAATAATCCTCAAGTTCTGGGATGACAGCTCCTAGGTCATCTCATCTGGTCAGACTACTCAGTCCATTGGTCAGTTCGTATAGGGTGATTGTCATGCAGCCTAAAGAAGACGCATATTATATAGAAGAGGTGGTGATCATCACGTAATTTTATCGAACAATCCAGTGTATATAACTTCCAACAATGGTCCTTTTGCAAAAGCACGAGTGAGTTCAAGTGGACAGTTACTCACGGCAGATGTTCCCAAAGCAACAAAATTGTTGCAACTAGTCTTAGTATGTGAATGGGAACTCTCTATATGAAACCTACTTTCAATTCACATTGCAAGTTTGCAAAACCTTTCCATGAGAACAGAACAAAGCAGAAGAGGAAAATGCAGGCCTAAATTTAATTTGGTTCATGAAATACAGAATATAAAATAATGGAAATATACATTTCATTTAGAATCCTGTGGGACCTTATGTATTTCTTTCAACTTTATTGCATTTGCAAAGCATTTTAGATTTTGTTATAAATAGCACGTGTAACTATGACAAGTTACTGCATTTTCAAAATACCAAAATGTAAAATAATTTCAAAACATAAATCATTCATATTGTTTCTGGTGATTCATATTAGTACATGTATAAAGATGATTCCATGAAGGTTTCAGAGCATTTGGTTTTAGTATATGCGTACAGCACTCTTTTCTCACTTGGTGCACAATTTCACTTTTTTAAAATATGGAGTTTTAAACTTAAAACCTGCAGTATGACACGTAAGTATCTCCAATACATGGTAGATTTCATTACATTATCCACACACATCATTATTTTGATAAAAATGGTTAGAAATCTTAAAACACCTATACACATCACATTTACCATTTGATAGATACACATTTAATTAGCAACTGAAATGTTTTAAACTAAGAACCTATATTACTTAATGCATATGTTTTCCCACTATCCTACATTGTGTGTGCATGCTTTTATGATGCGGTAACTAAGGGGCAGATTTATGATAACTGGCGCATCCCCAGGGATGCGCCAGTTATTTTGCGCCGCTGCTCCGCCACCCATGGTGCACCGCATTTACAATGCGGCACACCATGGGGCAAAAACGGCACAGATGCGTGACGCATCTGCGCCGTAAAGGTGGCGCATTGCTGAAGTTGCGTCGCAAGCGCGACGCAGCTCCAGCAAGGCTCTGGGGTGCCCCATCTTTACAATGCTGCGTCAAGACCTACGCCTGCTTCAAGCAGGCGCAGGGTTTTGACGCAGCATTGGCCTGAAAGTGACTGAGTGCAATCTCATAGATTTCACTCAGCCACTTTTGCGAGGCGCACCTGCCCCGGAACGCCCACCCTGCGCTGGAACGCCCACAAGTTGCGCAGGGCTTTACAACGTGACGCATCTGCCTAGATGCGTCACATTGTAAATGGGTCGTAGGGATGCGCCACGTTTACGCCGCAGTTGCGTGACGCAAATGTGGCACATTCCCAACATAAATCTGCCCCTAAGTCTTTTCATAATTTGCTTCTCATGATTCTTCAACATATTGCTTCCATAGTTGGTGCACTTTGTCATTGTAACTCAAATGTGTAATAATTGGTTTTATGGGTCAGTTAAGGGATTCAGCAAATGATCTGCTTCATCAACCTCCACACCCACCTTGAGCTTTTACAGCTGCCTCACACTCTATCAGTGAACAAGCATCTTTAAATGGGGTTTAAACCATTCAAAGATGGCCATTCGAGCGCGCACTAACTCATGATTGCAGGTCGTCCTTCTTGGAATTTTTTCCTTATGCTGTAAGAAAAAACATTCCAAGATGGCAGCAGGGGGTGTACACGCATTTACATCGTGGATTTTTTTTTTCGTTTTGTTGTAAGACAAGTCTTTCCAAGATTGCTGCTGTGTATTAGTGTGCATGCACAGCGGCCACCTTGGAATGATTTTTCTTAAAACAAAAGAAAAATCAATCCAGGATGGCAGCCATGCCGACGTGCGCGCACACTGTGACCAGCTAGAGGGAAAAATCATTGGCAAAGCTAATCAGTCTCAGAAGAGACAAATTGGCTTTGTTGTTTTTTTTTCCTGTATAGAATGTTTATTTGCTATTCACAGAATTAAGTAAAGGAGACTAAAACAACATTGTACCCTCCATCGCATGTTGTAAAATCAGTGTTCCAAGATAGTATTGTCCGTGAGAACAGATGAGGTTGTTCTAGTCCATGCCACCAGTCCTTGTCTCCTGCCATGAGCTATGTTTGTAATTGTTCGTAACAGGACTTATTCAGTTTTGTTTGCTGTCCTAAACCAGGGAGATGGCCTGTGTGATCGCTCCATGAGTTAAAGGCTGCGCGGTGGTACCTGAAGTGATACTAAGGTCTGGAGTTCTAATTCTGGAATGGCAAACTCCGATTTGCATCCTCCAGAGGTTGGTACATTGAAATCCCTAAAACTGGGAAACAGTAACATCTGCTATTTAAAATGCTGAGTTACGACAGACATCCAATATTAATTGATGTTATATTAAAAAACAAGTTATTATTATTATTGCTAAAGGGGGGGGCGTGGCTAAGCACGCAACTGTAATGACGCCTTAGGGTAGGGCTCCGCTCCGAGCTCCCCTTCCCAGTACAATTATCCGCCGCAATACCACTCGCAGCTGGCCGAAAATAGAAGGCGCCGCTGCAGGACATCGAGAACGTGTGCCCAGCCAATTTTGGAGGAAATCGGAGACGACGAACGGCACCGAGGTATTCACGGGGCAACAGCCGGGTAGATCGGCCCCGGGCCCGGCGCGGGAGCAGGACAGTCCGAGGCTCAGGCGGGAGAAGTAGGCCCAGGAGTGCGGCCTACGACCGACACTGATGACGCTGGCGGAGCCGGCAAGGCGCGCATTAGAGGTACTCGGGACCCACTCCAGTGAACCAGGGAGCGCCGATTCCTACACACAGTCCACCTCGACACCCGCTCATGAAGGGAAAGAAATAGCGAGACAGCGGCGGGAAGACGCGGCACGTCGGCCGGAGCGCTGAGGACAGGAGAGGAGCGTAACCGAGTGGCGCGCTCAGGCCAAAGACCCAGAACCGGCAAACACTAAGGCCCTGAGCCGGACCCCCAAACACGAGGCCAGCGCCAGGGCGCTTGTGGACAGCGGGGGTGAGCGGTGGTGACTGAGGAGACGTGGGCAGCTGCGGCCTAGGGCGCAGGTAGCGAGAAGGCACAAGTGAGGGCGGCCGAGGAGGACACAGCCAACCATCGCTAAAGTGAGGCGAGTGCACACAGAGACCCATGACTGGGGAAACACCGGGCTGTTGATAAGCCCCACGCACGCAGAGACAAGAACGGGGGGGGTGAGGCATGTAGCGCCCCCATTACTGACTGACCTGCATGAAAGGGAGCCACTCGTGGGGCAAGTGAAGGGCTACTGGGCCGACCAGCAAGATCGCAACCCCCCCGGGGAGGAGGCTCCAATGCGGCGTGGTATATGAGCGACGATAATATGGCCTAACCAAGGCTGGGAACTGCCGGACATCCACGCGGCGATCGGGGGGGGAAAATCTGGAGGCACCCCAGAGCGCTAGCAGAGCGCAGGCAAGCTGTTGCTGTCCCGGGATCAACAGCCCTACAATTCCACACTACGGCCAGCCGTCCGGTGGGTGGACCATTGCTGCTCCCGCTGAAGCAGCCGAGTGCGCACCAGGGCGCTGATGTCTGGCGGGACCAGGACCCGGACTGGGACCGGGAGCGCGAACTCTAAGGGCAAAATGGACAAGACTGGGAAGAACACCGACCCGGATCCAACGGCGGCCAAACTCGACACCATGCTGGCCGCCATGGAGAGGCTGGAAGAGTCCATCCAACTGACTCGCACCTCCTTGGCAACCAAAATTGACAGCGTCGTGATTGACCTCACACACCTGAGAGCTGACCACAAAAAATTGGCTGATCGCACCACGTCCCTGGAAGGTGACATGAAAGATCTACAGCCCCAAGTCAGCCAGTCGAATAAGCAGATGCAGGACCTATTGAATAGGGTGGAATTCCTAGAAGAAAGAGCTGAGGATGCGGAAGGTAGGGCACGAAGAAACAACGTGCGATTAGTGGGAGTGCCGGAAAAATGGGAAGGAAGGAACCCAGAGGAACACGTAGAGCAGTGGCTGAGGGACATACTACCAGAGGGGTCACTCTCCCTGCACTTCGTGGTGGAACGTGCACACCGAGTTCCGACGAGGCCATTACCAACGGGCTCCAACCCAACACCCATGCTGCTCCGCATACTGAACTACAGAGACAGAGACTCCATCCTGCGCGAAACACGCAAAATCCAAGATGTACGGATCGAGAACATGACAGTGATGTTCTTTCCGGATTACACGGTGCAGGTGCAATGACAAAGGCACTCCTTCCTGGTGGTAAAGAGGCGCTTGAGGCAACTCGGCCTGCAGTACTCTCTTCTGTTTCCTGCGAAATTGAGAGTGGTAGCTCGCGAGAAAACGCACTTCTTTACTGACCCAGACGAAGTGGAGGCATGGCTCGACAGCGGCACGGACATGACCCCTAGGGGAGCCACCGACATAGCTGCCCGGCGGCACACCGAAGGAGGCCGGCGGAGACGCAGACCCCGACAGAGACCACAGAGCGGTAAGCGAGATGCGGCAAGAACCCCTCCCCCGGCAGACGCTGCACAACAGGAGAAACAAGACGCTCTTCGCCTAGTGATGGAACTCAGCCAATCCCCTGCACAGAGTGGAGCGACGGGCGGCAGCCCAAGGGATCTCCCTAGCGACGACGAAGCCATCTATGGAATACCGGACTCCCAGGCCTCGGAGAAACGACCAGACGTCACACCACAGACGGCGGATTTCATAAACTGACGGAACATTAGGATACACTGTCCCTGGGACGCCTGCTGAGAAGTCCCGCTGAGGACATAGAGCAAGGGACTGATAAAACCATGGCATCATGACCACGAAGGACACTCGCCGCGACCAGCGACACCCCCGAGCCCAACTACAAATAGCAAGGCGGAAATACACCGAATGTCTTTCTGATGGACTCGCGGCACGGGGGCAGAACAGTAGCCTGTGTGTGACAGGCGCACGGGACCTGCGGTGACCTGCCTGACTGCAAATTGATTGGGACACGTAATGTATGATGTTCAATGCATGTGCAACCAGTTTCTTGCCTATCCAAACATTGTCTAGACTGATATGCATGTCCTGGGAGGGCGTGGGGCCCTTACACAAAAGATTTTGTTAATTTAAAAAACTGTTACAGTGCTAATTGCACAGCAACCCCCCTAGCTTTAGACTTTGTTACTCTCCTCGAGAGTATGGGCGGGGGCACATTTGGCAACCGACCTTTTGGTATGTTTCATGTACATTACGTTCCATGGCTTATCGTTTTACTAGTCATGTCTTTTTTCCCCCCCTTTATCCCAATGATGTGGTGTGTGGATATGGATACAATTTCGAGATGCACTGGTGGGAACGTTTTCTCGTTGGGAACTCTGCGGTCTTCTGGGAGATGGCGGGTGGGCCGGAGTGGGAGCTTGTTGATAATTTACAATGTCTACTGTTAAAACTTGTACATGGAATGTGAGGGGCATGCACACACCGTCCCGACGCTATCAGATTTACGCATACCTCAAGCGCCACCGCGTCCAAATAGCCCTCTTGCTAGAGACGAACCTCAACGAGACTGAAATTCGTGTCTTACGACGCAGGTGGCGTGGACAACTTTACGCCACGCACTACTCCTCCTACGCTAGAGGAACATTGGTATGGGTGAGACCGGGCACCCCTTTGACAGTACTGGAAACACATATAGACCCCGGCGGAAGATACGTTTTGGTAAATGGTAGGCTGGACGGGAAGCCAGTGGTCTTGGCCTCGATATATGCACCTAACACAGGTCAGGATGACTTCCTAGCTCAACTATCAGACGCATTAGCGCCCTGGCATGGAGTCCCGTAGGTACTGGGTGGAGACTACAATTGCACACTAGATCTGACGCTGGATCGGTCGCATCCCCCGCCACCAGGCACACAGACACAGAACACTGCGAAAACCTTACAGGCCGGGTCCACGCAGTGGGACTTGCAAGATGCATGGCGCAGTCGCAACCCCCACACCAGGGTATATTCATACTTTTCAGGAGCACACGCCCTACACGTACGTCTGGACAGGTACATGGTCACCAGTAAGCATGGGCGAATTTTGCGGATCTCGCGTTCGCGAATTTTGCGGATTTGCGAACTCGCAATCCGCAAAATCCGCAAATTCCCGCGAATTTGCGGATTTATTTTTTTTTGTGTTCGCCCGTGTTTCTGCCAGTTCGCGAGGGTTTTTACAATTTCGCAATTTGCGAACTTACCTGTCGGGTCGCAAGTTTTGCGAACTTGTTGTTTCTACGTGTCCAGCCTGTTTGGGACACTCTTCTTCATCACTGCCACTCTCTGTCACCACTGCCACTCTCTGACTACTCATGCCACCCTCTGGCCCACCCATGCCACCCTCTGTTTCATCACCACACCCTCTGGTTGTCCAGTGTACATTATTTTCGGCAAAGCAAAGCACACCTTCCCTGCCTCAAGTGACCTGAATTAATTTGGGGCTGATTAATGTGTCACAGAATATTTTTTTAGCTGGCACCTGCTTCCTTAGTGCGCCCTGATTAGTGATCTTTTGCACTTGCTAAGTGCTTTCATTGTTGCAAAATTAGTTACAACACCTGCCCTGCCCCAACTGACAATAATGAATTAGGGGCTGATTGATGGATTTTAACTTCCAGCCTGGCTCCTGTTTGTCTCCCTTAGCTGTAATTCAGGACCTTTGTGGCATATGTGTAACTATTCTGAGGTTCAGAGCAGGGTCACATAATAGTTTCAACTGGCAACTGAACTCTGGAGGGGCCCCTCAGGAAGCACTACAGGAAATGGCTACTAATGATCAGCCTGAACTTTTGAACCTGGTAAGTAGTTACTTTCAGTTTTGCTAAGATCGTATTTCTGCAATTTTGCACTTATTCGCGGGGCGCGAACTCACGCAAACAGTGCGAGCAGTGCGAGCAAAATCCGCTGCTCGCGGATTTGCGGATTTTGCGGGAGATTCGCGAATCTCGCGGATTGCGAATTTCCCGAAAATCCGCAAAATCCGCGAGCGGAACGGATTTTCCGCCCATGCTTAGTCACCAGCGAATTACTTCCACACGTGACGGACACCTATTATATGGGCCGCACACACTCGGACCACAACCCACACTTTATGGACCTGGCATGGGATCAGCCATGACCCCCGGTGCCTACCTGGAGACTACAACCAGATCTGCTTCTGGGCGGTCCATTCAGAAACTCCATATGCACACAAACAGCGCAATATTTTGAAGAAAACACGGGCACGGCGTCCACCCCACAGCTTGAATGGGACGCATTTAAAGTGGTACTCAGGGGACAATGCCTAGGCACACAGGTTCACTCCCGGCGTCAGATAGAAAAGGATCTGAAATGTTTGGAGTCGGACCTGCTACAGGCAGAACAGGAGGCGACTGAGGGTACTGACGCTGGGCTACTGGCGGCTCAAGTGAAACATGACAAATTACTGGATAGGTTACGACACGTTAACTACATAGCTCATTCGGCCGCACACATCACGCAGGGGATAAACCTGGCAAATTGTTAGCCTGGCTGATAAGCCGCGAGGATCGATCGTCACCTGTGACGGCGATACGCCCCGCTGATGGCCCAACGGTGTACACACAGGAGAAGATACATGAGGCCTTCGTCACGCACTATCAAGCGCTATATGCATCGAGGCTCCAGACGCCCCAACCGGGCATTGCAGCCTACCTCGATGAGATCACACTGCCTGCACTTGGCTGACGACCAACGAGATGACTTGGGGCTACCGCTCGCGCCAGACGAGCTCCGTGAAGCCATTTTTGCTCTCTCAAATGGCAAAGCTCCTGGCCCGGACGGGCTGCCGGCCGAGTACTACAAGGCCTGTTCTGACATTCTGATCCCGGAGCTCCTCCGGATATACTCTGTGGTACTGGAGGACTCGTCTTCACCCCAGTCGATGAACGAAGCGACCTTAGTGTCCCTTCTCAAGCCAGGTAGGGATGGCACACTCCTCGGCTCATATCGGCCCCTGGCACTCTTAAATACGGACTACAAGATCCTGGCATCGACCCTAGCCCGACGATTAGCGACTTTGGTGCCCACCTTAGTACACAAAGATCAGAACGGCTTTGTGCCCACCAGGTGCACCTCCCAAAATATCAGGAGGCTGTTCCGAGTACAGGAATACGCAGTACGACGATGGCCACGATCGGGCTGCTTGGTCTTAGACCTTGAAAAGGCATTCGACTCAGTTGAATGGCCCTATCTGTTGACGGTATTGCGCAAATTCGACCTGGGGGATGACTTCATTGAGATGGTCGGCCTGCTCTACAGAAGCCCCGAAGTGCGA
This sequence comes from Lissotriton vulgaris, assembly GCF_964263255.1. NCBI lineage: Eukaryota > Metazoa > Chordata > Amphibia > Caudata > Salamandridae > Lissotriton > Lissotriton vulgaris. Next base: position 1,272,037,524 of record NC_141696.1, on the reverse strand, counting down.
GTCCGCACGGGCAAACTGCTATCCGATGCCATTAAGGTCAGACGAGGCACCAGGCAGGGATGCCCATTGTCCCCTTTGCTTTTCTCGCTGGCGATAGAGCCCCTCGCAGAGATACTGCGAAATGGAGGTGCAAACTGGGGTATCCCGTTGGCGAACGGCACGCACATAGTCTCGCTATACGCAGATGACCTGCTCCTGTACATTAGAGACCTAACTCAACTACCACCGGAGTTGTCGGACATCTTCCGCACCTTCGAGGCTATGTCGGGCCTAAAGGTAAATTGGGCCAAATCAGGGGTGTATTCATTCAACCCTAACGCCCCAGAGCCCGAAATCAGGATCAGTGGCGAAAGATTACCATGGTACCCCACCACGTTCAAATATTTAGGAATATATATATACAGAACCTCTCCAGACATATTGAATGGCAACCTAACGCGGGCCATCACATCCATACGATCGCAGGTCACCTTTTGGAAAACCCTCCCGCTCAACGTGCCAAGCAGAGTGACGCTGGCGAAAATGATTGTGCTGCCCAGGCTGCTGTACTACTTCGCCAATATCCCGGTATACGCCCCAGCCCGCACGTTCAGAGAGCTGGAAACCATGGTCAGAGATCTGATTTGGAACACTGGAAGGCCCAGAGTGGCACTGAGAAAATTATATTCGCCTGTCGACAATGGGGGTCTCGCAGTGCCAAACCTGGAGCTTTACTATCTGGCGGCACAGCTGCAGTGGGTAACGGCCTGGCTCAGTGGCAGAAATCTAGACGATACGGCCACTGACGCAGAAACGATGTCCCCTCTGCGGATCCACACGTTGTTCCACCCGCTGACAAATGTGAAGAGACAGGTACAGCTGCACGTAGCAGTAGCCACTAAATGCTATAGCAGGAGCCTTCGGCTCACAAAAACGGTTAAGCCATATGCACCTGCACTCCCGCTCCTAGGCACCCCCAAGACCACAGACGTGGTAACTGAAGCAGCGATGGAACACTGGACCCGTTCGGGGGGGGACACCATGGCGGACCTGTACGCCGATGGCGCCCTGATACCCTTCTCAACACTTGCTGATGAAACGGGACTACTGGTTGGACAGTTCTTGCAGCATGCTTCCATAGTTAGGGCATACACACAGCGGTTAGGAAATATTGCAGAGGAACCACCCACACACCAACTAATACAATGCCTACATGTCATGGGAAATGGCATGCACGAGGTACACTGGTTAACGCAGGCACTGTTATCACACACGCAGCATCCTCTACAGCCATTACGTGACAAGTGGGCAGTAGACAGGAGGAAAGAATGGACGAATAAGGAATGGACGATGATAATAGCGAGTCCCAGATGCATCCCACGAAACGCACGCTTTAAGCTGATACGATTTTACATATTGCACAGAGCGTACCTCTCACCAGACAAAATTAACCGGTACTTTCCGGGTGCCTCGGCGGGATGCCCAAGATGCATTCTGACAGGGGCGGACCTGCTACATATGTTGTGGTGCTGCCCGGGGATCCAGACATACTGGCAGACGGTGCTGCCGTTACTTGAGCAGAGCACGGCCATGCCCATACCACACACATGGGAGGCATGTCTGCTAGGCCTTTACAAGAGGACTAAACTTAACAAAGTCCCCTCCCGCTTCTGGGACCGAGGCCTGATCACAACCAAGAGACTCCTCACTAGACATTGGAAGCGCACAGAGCCACCGCTAACTGAACACTGGCGCGCCTCCCTGGACAACTGGGCGAGAGCGGAGAGTATCGCCCCTCACAATGAAGAGACCGCAGGACTGCGGAAATTCCCCATTGCGACTCTATGGGACGAGATGTTGAGCCCCTTCCACCCAGAATGCCAAACACAGGGAGTCCCCTCGAATAGCACCCCCCCCTGACGCAAACACAACGTAACTGAGAGGACAGACACCGCAAGCCACGGCCCTGACGGCCCCATCGAAAACATACACGAATCACTAGATTGGTACACCACTTGACCTATTGGTAGCAATTATGCCTAACCTACACGGCAGCGTCCCTCATCCACACCATGATCCACACCACTTGTGGGACACCCCAGCGCCGCACGGCCACCAGCTGCTGCGTGTGCCCCTTGCCTGCCCTCTGCCTCGCTGCTGCCTCGTTTGCCGGTTGCCGGCTGCCTCCGCTGCGGTTGTTTTTGCCTTGTTTTGTCGATAATTTGTGCCTGTTTTTTATTTCATTTTGCCCGTGTTTTGGTTTTTCCTTCCTTGTTGTCCGCCTACCTCGCCGCCCTCCGCCCTCCCTTCCCGCCACCGCCGCTTTTCCCCGCCCCTTTTTCTATTCTGCACCCTCCCCGCTCCCGCCTCCCAGCTGCTCCGCCCACCCGCGCACTTCGCCTTAAATGGCGACCGTGCGAACGCGCAGCGGTCACGCGCAGCGGGCGCGCCGATTGTGCGCCGAAGGCGCGCCAAAGGTAAGCCCGTCTACGCCCGCCGCGCCAAAGGTAAGCCCGTCTACGCCCGCCGCGCCAAAGGTAAGCCCGTCTACGCCCGTCCGCGCCTGGACCGCGCCCAGTGCCAGGACCCCTGGCCCTCGAGGACCCCGGCCTACCCGCCTGACGTACACCGCCGCCACCCTCATCGCACTCAACACCGGCCGAATCCCTGGATGCTACCGAGCCACCCCACGACGCACCCACGGACCCTTCAGCTGCCACGCCTGCAAGTTCACCTGCATCCGGACCTGCCTCGCACCAGCACCCGCCAAGTCGAACACCAGCAGCACCCACCTCAAGTGCATCCTGCTCAACACCCGCTCCGTCCACAGACACGCCATCGAACTCTGGAACCTCCTAGACGCCACAGCCCCTGACGTTGCCTTCCTCACGGAGACCTGGATGAACGCCTCTTCAGCTCCCGACATCGCCATCGCCATCCCAGACGGCTACAAGATCGTCCGGAGGGACCGAAACGCCAACCAGATGGGAGGAGGCATCGCCATCATCCACAGGAGCACCATCCGTCTCACGACCAGCACCGACAACACCCTGACCAGCGCCGAACACCTGCATTTCCAGATCCACACCAACCCGAACACCACCCTCAGAGGCACCCTGATCTACCGACCCCCTGGACCACGCACGCAATTCAGCGAGGACATCGCCGACTTCGTCAGCCCGCATGCCCTCCCCTCCGCTGACTACATCCTCCTGGGAGACCTCAACTTCCATCTGGAGAACAACAACGACCGCAACACCAGCACCCTGCTCGACAACCTCGCCAACCTGGGACTCAAGCAACTGGTGTCCACCCCCACCCACCTCGCCGGACACACACTCGACGCAGTCTTCTCTTCCAGCACAGACATCGACTTCAGCCACGCCACAGAACTTCACTGGACGGACCACAGCTGCGTCCACTTCACCTTCAAGAGAACGACGACCCACCAACACCAGCAACAGGCCGCCCGCAGAAGCTGGAACAAGATCACAGCAGACCAGCTCGCCACCTCCCTGAGCCAGCACCCTCCTGCCAGCTCAGCGAACCCCAGCCAGGCCGCCGACAACCTCACGAAGTGGATCAGCAACTGCGCGGACGAACTCGCCCCACTGAGGACCCCGCCGAGCAGACCCGGCAGCAAGAAGGCCCCATGGTTCACCGACGAACTCAAGAGCTCCAAGAAGAACTGCCGAGCCCTCGAGAAAGTCTGTAGAAGGGAACCGACACCGGACAACAGGACCTCCTTCAAACTTGCCACCCGGAAACACCACCAGCTGATCCGCGCCGCCAAGAAAACAGCATTCAAGGACCGGTTGGACAACAACGCACACAACTGCAAGGAACTCTTCAACATCGTGAAAGAGCTTTCCAACCCCAGCGCAGGAAACAACGACATCACCCCATCGCAAGACCTCTGCAACTCCCTCGCTTCATACTTCCACAACAAGATCGCGGACATACACAACAGCTTCAACAACCAACCAACGCACACCATGACCGAACAACCACCCCCCACCACCACCCTCCACGCCTGGACCCCGATCAGCACCGAAGACACCATCCGCACGATGAACTCCATCCACTCCGGATCACCGACCGACCCCTGCCCTCACCACGTCTTCAACAAGGCGGACGCTGTCATCGCACCCCACCTGCGAGACATCATCAACACATCCTTCGACACCACCATCTTCCCTGAGAGCTGGAAACACGCCGAACTCAGCGCTCTACTCAAGAAACCAACAGCGGACCCCACCGACCTCAAGAATTACCGCCCCATCTCGCTCCTCCCGTTTCCAGCCAAAGTCATCGAGAAGACCGTCAACAAGCAGATGGCCGCCTTCCTCGAGACGAACGGATCCCTCGACCCCTCACAGTCCGGCTTCCGAGCCAACCACAGCACCGAGACCGCCCTCATCGCCGCCACCGATGACATCCGAGCCCTGATGGACAATGGAGAAACAGCGGCCCTCATCCTCCTAGACCTCTCCGCGGCATTCGACACGGTCTGCCACCGCACCCTAGTACGGCGCCTCAGCAACATCGGAATCCAGGACAAGGCGCTGGAATGGATCATCTCCTTCCTCGATGGAAGAACACAGAGAGTCCGCCTACCACCGTACAAGTCAGAGGCCTCCGAAGTCATCTGCGGCGTCCCCCAAGGATCATCTCTGAGCCCCACCCTCTTCAACGTCTACATGAGCCCCCTCGTGGCCATCGTACGCAAACACAACCTCAGCATAATCTCCTACGCCGACGACACCCAGCTGATCCTCTCCCTGACCAACGACCCCGCCGCCGCCAGAGCCAACCTGCACGAAGGGATGAAAGAGGTAGCCGAGTGGATGACGACCAGCCGCCTGAAACTGAACTCGGACAAGACGGAGGTCCTCATCCTGGGCTCCTCACCCTCCGCCTGGGACGACTCCTGGTGGCCTCCCGCCCTGGGCACCGCACCCAAACCGACAGACCATGCACGCAACCTGGGCTTCATCCTGGACTCCTCCCTCTCCATGACCAGGCAAGTCAACAACGTCTCCTCGGCGTGCTTCAACATCCTACGCATGCTACGGAAGATCTTCTGGTGGATCCCCACCGAGACCAGGAAGACCGTCACCCAGGCCCTCGTCACCAGCCGACTGGACTACGGCAACGCCCTCTACGCCGGTACCACCGCCAAGCTCCAGAAGAGACTCCAGCGGATCCAGAACGCCTCAGCCAGACTCATCCTCGACATCCCACGAACCAGCCACATCTCCGGACATCTGAGAGACCTTCACTGGCTCCCCGTCAACAAAAGAATCACCTTCCGCCTCCTCACCCACGCACACAAAGCCCTACACGACCAAGGCCCGAGCTACCTCAACAGCCGAGTCAACTTCTACGCTCCCAAACGCCACCTCCGATCAGCCAACCACGCCCTCGCCGCCATCCCCCGCATCCGAAGAGCGACTACAGGAGGAAGGTCCTTCTCCTACCTGGCCGCCAAGACCTGGAACTCCCTCCCGACCGACCTGCGCCTGACCCAAGACCACCTCTCCTTCAGGAAGAAGCTGAAGACCTGGCTGTTCGAGCAGTAGCGGCACCCGGGTATGTAGCGCGCTTTATAAGTGTCACTGATTGATTGATTGATTGACCCGCCCACTTACTGGCATACTAACCCCCCAGAAACGGACAAGCTGTAATGAGTACCATGCGGTGACGTCTCATAGCTTCTACCACACTGATGCAATCTCACCACAACACACGATACACACCTCCTAGTTGGCTAACCCCCCCCCTCCTTCTCTCCCCCCATCTTTTTCTACCCTCCCCAATTGCATCCCTACTCAACCTCCTACTCGATTCTACCGCCTTCTCCACTTCTCCTACCTCGGTCCCGAATTTCCCCCTCGTTTCCCAGCCGACCTCTTGACCGCATTGACGGACCATTTTGGGCTGCGAATGTCTATAGTGCGGCCGTCACACTCGACCGCTACCACACGGCAATGGATATGCACTGGATCGCCTGAGCGGGGGAGACACACACTAACGCACCTGACATGGCGTTGATCGCACCTGACAACCAGGTTTAGGGTCAAGACGCGGTGACGGCAGGCCTTCCTGCTCGCCCCGAAACATAAGAGAGGCGCGTCAGCCCCATGTCCTGACCCCACAGCTACCGCTGCAATGTCACGCAACACCGCAACACCAGAATAGAGACACGAGATACCAGATGGGTCCCCCCCAGTAGCCGCGACCTGGTGACGGCCGATGAGGGCGAGGACCACAATACCTCACACGTTGCAGGAATATTGGGACTACGCGAGTGCCATTGCAGCTAGATTGCATGTGACATGAACCTCATGATGTACCAAATGTAATGTAACACTGTATTTTATGATTAACCCCGTGGAGATACTACACCCTACTGTAATATGAGTTAATGAATGATGCACAGTTCATGTTTAAGTGAAAACAATAAAAGATATATTAAAAAAATATATATATATATTATTATTGCTAAAAAGAACTTCATGAAAACGTATACCTTGTTGTTCAAACATATTTAAACTACAAAAAATACCATATCAGGCTCGACTATAAAATACATGATAGGCCTTACATATTGGACTTCATACAAGGAAATAATTTTTCTTCCTATTACAAATAAATCATGTAAACATAAATTAAATAAAAAAAATAACAAGGATCGTCCACCAGCACCCTAACCTCTCCTTCTTGGTAACATAAATGGAGGTTGGGAAACCAATTTAACTTGTCAGTGAAATGCACCAAGGGACGGAGCGACTCAGTTCGTCAGGTTTTGTAGTGCATATTGGTTACCTTACTGATCCCTCGAAGGTATGCGTAAAATATTAACAATTTATCAAATGTTATCAGAGAAAACACAATACTTACATGTATAGATGTTCAGGGGTATGGCTGACATGCAACCATCTTACTTGTGTTACATTAGGAAATGGATTCCAGCACCTAAAATATAATTTAATGTAATGATACCAATAGTTTACAAACAATTGCATAAGTGCAACTTGTAATATGCTCCGTCCTGGGTGAAGATTTCAGATCAAGCTCAACTCTGAAGCAACCACACTAGCTATGGACCAGGAAACAAACTCTAGTCTTTCCCATATAAAGCACCAAAAATATAACATGGTAACTTTAAATTTTATGACAAGATCGGAGGCTCATATTATGCTTGTTCAAAGCAATGAAGTAACAGGTTCAGCTGGATGAGTAATTGGTTTACAATAAAAATGTCTAAACATTTCAACGTTTGACCAATCTGCAGACCTGAGAATATCATGTAAACCTGCACCAGCCCAGAAAGCCCTAGAGGCCATAGCCCCTCGGGCGCCAAAAGAATCAGGGCTGATGCCAGCCAAGGGCATCATCCATCTAACTCCATGGGCAAAGGTGGGAGCCGAAATTGGCTTGTGGGGTTTCTGAAAGGAAATGAGGCATTGGGACGAGGAGGAAATTCTGAGATCTGCAGTTCATGAACCATATGTTTTTAAACAATTACTAACACATAAGAATCGAAAAAAGGATAACGTACTGATGTCAAGCTAGTCTTCGTGCATTGATTAACCTAAAAATAAACTCCTAGAGGAGAATAATGAAAAGAAGATACATCTAATGCTTTAATAACAAAAAGATGTTTGAGTGAAACTAAACAAAAAAGCATTGTAAACTATGCAGATAAATGCTTTAGAGAGAGATCAGCATTGTCAGGCCATGAAATAAACAAACATAAACCAAATTAACATGCCACATGGTATTATACTTGAGAAGATGTGGTTTAGAAAAACTTACTCCCTCTAAAAGTTGACAGTCCAGAGGATGTTGACCAACAGGTCTTCCATCCACTCTGATATACTCTGCAGAAATTACTGATCTGAAGGTGTTAATGGTATGATAGGCCTTCCCTTGAGAAGCCAAAGAGGCCAGTCACATTTGCTGAAAGGGGATCTGAATCCCTGTCCAGACACTAGCGGTACTATACCAACAAGGCTGACCTGAAGACTTTAGCTGTGCCAGGGGATCAGGATTGGTGGATGAACTGTATAGCATCTTCCGAAATTCATGGGGTTTCCCATGAAGAACTGAAATCTTCCATGTAATGAAGGACAGGGAGCCCTCTAGAACGAGGTTGTGATGCAGACTCTGAGGGTTGAGAAGCAAATTGGGAAAGGGAGGAATCCACACTGGAAAATCTACAGATAGCTCCAATAGAGTTGGATACCACCGTTGTGTCTGCCAATGGGAGGTGATCAGAACCAGGGATGATTGTTGCCTGCAAACCTATAGGAGGAGTTGGGCAATGAAAAGGAAAGGGGGAAAGGCATGAATACTGAAGGAGGAAGTTTCCAGTCACTTAAGTCGTGATTATGTCTGGAAAATAGTCTGCCACCACGTTTAGTTTGCTTGGAAGATTTTCCGCTTTGACAGAGATGTTTCTTTGGAGACAAACTTCCCAAAGGCTCTTGGCCGGAAGTGTCAAAGGTTTGGAACTTGTACCTCCAAGATGGTTTATATATCTGACAGCTGACAGGTTGTCTGCTCATAAGAGCATATTGCACTTTCTTCTCTCCTTTATGAAGGATTGGAAGATAAAGGAGCCTGCCAGCATCATCAAGCAGTTGATGTGTAAGGAGGACTCCAGGAGAGACCATGTACCTCCAGTCAAGAGCTGACCACACCTTGCGCCCCATCCAGTTTGACTTGCATCGGTTTTCAAGACAGGATCTGGGACGGTAGAGAAAATCATTCTCCCGTTCCAAGCGTCTAAGTGACTTAGGCACTACAAGGTGTTTGTATCTGGACTGCGAATCCAGGGATATCTGTTCTTAGTAGGCTAGACCTTTGTGTAAGTGACAAATCTTTAAACTTCGTAATGCCTGCTAATGGAGAGGGCTGGAAAAGACAGCTTAAATGGAGGAGGCTAGACGACCCACCGGGCAAGCAAGAGAGAACAGAGGGGAAGAGACAGAGCATGACATTAATATTATTTTTATTAAAGCACCTTCGGTTGAGGCAGTTGAAGAACTGCCTAGGAGTTGTCCATGATAAAGCCTAGGAACTCCAGACGTTTCAAAGGAATGGGGGAAGATTTTCAAAAATTGATGAGGAAACCTAGCCTTAGCAGGAGATCCTGACAGAGATGTAGTTGAGAAAGAAGTCCTGGACCATAATCAATAAGTTGTCGAGATAGATGATGAATCTTACCACCTGATCCCTGAGGAATCTTGGTATAACATGAAGGGGCTGAAGGGAAGAGTCTGGAAATGGTAAAAGGATTGCCCCATTGAAACTGGAGGTACTTCATGTCTCATGGATGAACCGGAACTGTCAAGTAGGTGTCTTGAAGATCTAGGCACACCAACCAATCGTCATAAAGTAGTAAGTATCTAAAATGAAGAATAGTCTCCATCTTGAAATGATGATAAACCACAAAGTTGTTGAAGAACTTTAGATTGGTGACAGGATATTTTTTGGGCCCCCACACAAGTAGCCTTTAAAAGGGGTCTCAGGCCTGCCGCAGAAGTGTCTGTGTGCTGCCTCTACTGCCATGTCTACCTGACAAGTGTACCCACTCGCCAGGTCCCAACCTTCCCTTTTATTACATGTGTGTCACCTCTAAGCTAGGCCCAAGGTACCCATGTGAGCAAGGTGCAGTGTATGTGAAAGGTAGGGCATGTACTGATGTGTGTGACAAGTCCTGATTGTGAAATACAGTGTACTTTGTTTTTTACTATTCAATCAATCAGAGTACTTGTAAAGCGTGCTACTTACCCATGAGGGTCTCAAGGCGCTGCGGAGAGGGGGGTGCCGCCCCTGCTCGAAGAGCCAGGTCTTGAGGAGTCTTCTGAAGGCGAGTAGGTCTTGGGTCTGCCGTAGGTGAGTAGGGATGGTGTTCCAGGTCTTGGTGGCGAGGTAGGAGAAGGATTTGCCGCCGGAGGTTGTTCGTTGATTGCGGGGGACATCAGCGAGGGCGAGGCTGGCAGAGCGGAGCTGGCGGGTGGGGGGGTAGAAGTTGAGTCTGCTGTTCAGGTAGGCTGGTCTGGCGTTGTAGAGTGCTTTGTGTGCGTGGGTGAGGAGCTTGAAGGTGATCCTCTTGTCAACGGGGAGCCAGTGTAGGTCTCTCTGGTGGGGGGTGATGTGGCAGCGGCAGTGGACGTTGATGATCAGTCGGGCGGAGGCGTTTTGGATGCGTTGTAGTCGTCGTAGGTGTTTGGCTGGGATTCCTGCGTAGAGTGAGTTGCCGTAGTCCAGTCTGCTGCTGAAGAGAGCCTGTGTCACAGTTTTTCTTGTTTCGGTCGGGATCCACTTGTAGATCCTGCGGAGCATGCGGAGGGTGTTGTAGCAGGAGGAGGAGATGGCGTTGACCTGTTTAGAAATGGAGAGGGTGGAGTTGAGGATGAATCCTAGGTTGCGTGCATGGTCGGTGGGTGTTGGTGCTGTTCCCAGTGTGGTCAGCCACCAGGAGTCGTTCCAGGCGAAGGGGACCATGTAGACATTGAACAGAGTCAGACTGAGGGATGAGCCCTGGGGGACGCTGCAGATGATGACGGTGGCCTCGGATCGGAAGGGCGGGAAGCAGACGCTCAGGGTTCTGCCGGGGAGGAAGGACGTGGTCCAGTCCACTCTTGGATTCCGGCTTCTAGGAGGCTTGTCTTTAGAGTGCAATGGCAGACCGTGTCGAAGGCGGCTGACAGGTCCAGGAGGATGAGGGCTGATGTTTTGCCGTTGTCTAGTTGGTGCCTGATGTCGTCTGTGGCGTCGATGAGGGCTGTCTCGGTGCTGTGGTTTCGTCTGAACCCGGACTGGGACGGGTCCAAGATGTTGTTGTCTTCCAGGTGGCGGGCCAGTTGCGTGTTGACGATTTTCTCGATGACCTTCGCCGGGAACAGGAGCAGAGAGATGGGCCGGAGGTTCTTGAGGTCCTTGGGGTCTGCCTTGGGCTTCTTGAGGAGGGTGTTGATTTCGGCATGTTTCCAGCTTTCCGGGAATGTCACTGTTTCAAAGGAGATGTTGATGACCTTCCGTAGTTGGGGTGCGATGGCTGCGTCTGCTTTGTTGAATACGTTCTGTGGGCACCGGTCTGACGGAGATCCTGAGTGGATTTGTGTTCATGACCTTGCGTGTCTCGTCGTCGTTGACGTTGGACCAAGAGGACAGGCGGTTGCCGCTGGTGGTGTTCACAGGGGAAGTGGGGATTGGCGTAGTCGGGCGGTCATGGTGTTGAAGCTGTCATGGATGTCGGCGATCTTGCGGTGGAAGAAGCTGGCTATTGAGTCGCACTGTTCTTGTGAGGGTGGTATGTCGTTGGTGTAGGCGCTGGGGTTGGAGAGTTCCTTTACGATGCTGAAGAGCTCTTTGCTGTCGTGTGCATTGTTATCCAGGCGGTATTTGAAGGATGATCTCTTGGCTAATCTGATGAGGTGGTGATGTCTGCAGGTGGCGTACTTGTGGGCTGCGTGGTTGACCGGAGTACGTTTGTGGAGCCATATTTTCTCCAGTTTCCGGCATGCGCGTTTGGAGGTCTGGAGCTTGTCGGTGAACCAGGTGGCTCTCTTGCTGGTGCGGTTGTTGGAGGGTTTCTTGAGTGGGGCGTAGGTGTTGGCGCAGTCGCCGATCCACTGTCTGAGGTTGCAGGCTGCTGTGACCAGGTTGGTGGGGTCGGTGGGTGGGTTTTGGGCGAGGGTGGTGATCAGCTGGTCTTCGGTGACTTTGCTCCAGCAGCGGCGAGGTAGCTGTTGGGTGCGGTAGTGCGTGGTTGGTTTCTTGAAGGTGAAATGGATGCAGCGGTGGTCGGTCCAGTGGAGTTCGGTGGTGTGGTTGAAGGTGACGTGGGTGCCTGTGGAGAAGACGGGGTCCAGCGTCTGGCCAGCGGCGTGGGTGGGTGAGGTGATGAGTTGTCTGAGGCCGAGGTTGCCGAGGTTGCCGATCAGGGTAACGGAGTTGGCGACGTTGTTGTTCTCGAGGTGGAAATTCAGGTCCCCGAGGAGAATGTAGTCCGTGGAGGCGAGTACGTGGGTGCTGGCGAGGTCGGCGATGGAGTCGCTGAATTGAGCTCGGGGTCCAGGGGTCTGTAGATGAGTGTTCCTCTGAGGGTGGTGTTGGGGTCGGTGTGGATCCGGAAGTGCAGGTGTTCGGGGGTGTTGAGGGTGTCATCTGCGTGGGTGGCGACCTTGAGGGTGGACTTGTGGACGATGGCTATTCCTCCTCCGATTCCGTTGGCGCGATCCCTGTGGGTGATCTTGTAGCCGTCCGGAATGGCTATGGCGATGTCGGGCACTGAGGAGTCGTTCCACCAGGTCTTGGTCAGGCAGGCCAAGTCTGGGGCGGAGGTGTCGAGCAGATCCCAGAGCTCGACGGCTTGTTTGCGTGTGGAGCGGGTGTTGAGGAGTATGCAGTGGAGGTGGTTGGGTCCAGTCCTTGGAGGTTTGGTGGCTCTGTCGCAGGTGGATCTGCAGGTGTGGCAGGAGAAAGGTCCATGAGTCCGTTTTGGGGCTGCTTGGAAGAAGGTGTGGTTTCGGCCGGGGTGGATTGTGTAGAGGGTGCTGCTGTCGTAGCGGAGTCTGGTGTTCTGGCGTAAACGGGGTCCAGGGGTTCTGGCGATGGGCACTGACGGGCTTGCACGGCCTCCATAAGAGGGGGAGAGGGAGGGAGGAGCAGCTGGGAGGTATGAGTGGGGTGGCCAATGGGAAGCAGGGGGCGGGGCCGCAGGGACGCAGCGGCAGGAGGAGCGGGAGTGGCGGGAAAAGAGGCAGGCGGCAGAGAAAAGGCACGAAGCAGCTGGCGGCCGTGTGGTGGCTTGAGGAGCGACGTGCCTGCGAGCGACCTGCCTGCGGCAGAAAGGCTATCTGTCCCCTAGGATAGAATGAGAGTTTATTTACAACATCTTATAAGTATAACTTCCCATTGGGACAAGATGGAAAGATGACGTTTAGTATGCCTGAACTCAGAATCTAAAAATGCATCTTTCAGTAAACATGGTTTTTATATTGTGTGTTTGAAAAATACCACTTCTAGAAAGTGGGCATTCTCTTGCTTAGCCATCCTGTGTGCCTCTGCTGATTTGTGGATTGATTGTCTGGCTTAGAGTGACAGGAACTGGGGATGTGCTTTTACTGTAGACAGCTATTTGGGGGTTAAGGTGTGTCCTGCCTTTCTTGGTCGAGTCAGGGCTAGGCTGAATTGACCTGGGCTGCATTTAGAGTAAGAGGAGAGTTCCTTGTATCTGAATGGGCCTGGTCTGCATTACACAATGCTGTCTCCACCTTCTGCAGAGAAACTGGACCAGAGAGGACAGAATTGGGTTTGACTGAGCACAGAGCCTCTCTGCCACAAGAGAACAAAGAGAAATTGAGTATAAATATTGGGGCCCAGACCCCAGAACTTAAGCATACGTCTGGACTCAAGAGGAACCTCTGCAAAGGAGAATAGCTGGGAACGCTGAAGGAGAAGTACTGTCCCTTTGCTGTGTGCTGTCTGGGGTTGGCTTGCACTGGCTGTTTCTGCCAAGGAGAGGACATTACTGTGTGTTATGTATCCTGCTTGAAGAAGACATCCAAGGGCTTGAAGTAGAGCTTGCCTCCTGTTCTGCCGTCTCAGGGACACAAAGATTTCACCACCAGCTACCCTGAACTTCCTTGCTGGCAGTCCCAACATGCCAAGAGATGCCTAATCCTGTGTTGGGCCTCTTGAGGTTGTTCCTGCTGCTGCGGACTGGGAAAAGAGAAGCAACTAGAGAAGTGTGACACATCCGCACGTGTTTACGATACAACACCGCAGTGCAGGAATAATTCCCACGCATCGCCATTCTGCCATTGAAAAAACTGACACAGCATCTGCCCGTAGCTGGAGAAGTTGCTGCAGGTCGAGTCTTGTGTACCGATCTCCGAAGTCTGAGATCACAGCACCGACTCCTGCTGCGCAACGCAGGACCGTGGCTGCAGAGATCAACACAGTGCCATTGCCGCCATTGCCGCTGCTGCCGCATCGAGAACCAACACATCTCCAAATCCCCATGCATCACACGGGGCTCTAAGTCTAAAACAACACTGGGAACACTGTAAGAAACTGACGTATCACCTCCCTGCACAGTAAGAATCCGACGCATCACCTCCTCTCCAGTAAAGAACTGACACATCACCTCCCCTGCATGGCAAGGAACCAATGCATCACCTCCACTGGAGTAAAGAATGGACACATCACCTTCCCTGAGTGTAAGGAACAGATGCGTCACCTTTCCTGCAGCTGTTTTTTATGTTTGTGATTTTGACTCATGCGAGGTACTTTGTGTTGAAAGTGTCACATCTATAGTTTGCTATGGACAGAACTGTTTTAACCTTTTAAAAGTCATATCTTGACAACTGCATGTTGAATATTTGTCGTTTTGGTCTTATATGGTTTAGATAAAGATTACTTATTTTTCTAAACTGGTGTGGTGTCGATTGTAGTTTTTTCACTGTATTACTGTATCTGTGCACAAATGCTTTACACACTGCAGCTGAGATACGACTGTCTGCTCATGCCAAGCTACCAAGGGAGTGAGCAGAGGTTGTCTAAAGGTGTAAGTCCCTTACCCTGACTAGAAGCAAGGATCCCTACTTGGAAAAAGGTGCAAACCACTGCCAACTAGAGACCCCCATTTCTAACAACACCTTAAACAAGATCTTGGGCTTCTCCCCAAAGCGGCTAGGAAATCAATTGTCCAGGCACTATTTGTTTCTAAGCTGGACTAAGGTAAGGTGTTAATTCTTGAAACCTCACAGAGCAGATTGAGAAAGTTTTAAAAGGGGCAGAATGCTGCAGCGTGTGTGCTGGTCAATCTTCCTAGGTGCTCACCCATGGGACCTACCCTTGCTGAACTCCATTGGCTTCCTGCGAGCAGGAAAGTGGTTTTTAAAGCTTTGTGTTTCTGTCACAAAATCTTGAACAGCAAACCATATCACCCCAGAAGAAATCTTAGGTCTGCCGAGACCGCAATTCCCTTTGGTAAGAAAGCATGGATGGGAGGGTGCTCTTTCAGCTTTTTGGCCTCCAAAATGTGGAATTCCTTGCCACTAACTCAGAGACAGTAAGGCTTACAATCAGCTTTCCATAAAACACTCAAAACCTGTTTTTTAGACAGGTCTAGTGCCTGCTGAGAATGTGTGTTCAGGCCTCTATAGGTAGAGGTTCAGGCCTCTGTAGGTTGGAGTAAGCATTCGATTTACAAATCACCTATTATTATTCTAATTATATGAATTATGGGTGAGTGGCCTCTCATAACTTTCTGCGAAGATATGCATGTGATCAAATCAAATCAAAATAGCTTTAATCCATTTTGATAACAGAATCATAGAAGCACAAATAATTACATTTCAATTAAAAACATGAATTAAAAAAAAATATTTTTTTAAATTCATTAATACAATGGTAAAAAAGTCATATGTGTCCTTTCAACAATTCATTTTAAAGGTGAGAATGCAGTTTCACAGAAAAATTCGAAGGGCATTACATCTGCTTCCCGAGGGCTATAATGGACTTCAGATAAGATGCCACAGCCTTTATCTCAAAGACAGTCTCTAGTTGCTTGAGTTTGTGGTAGGCATCGTGGGATCCTCTGATGCCCCATTTAATAAATATAGGTTTTAAAAACTGTTTCCTGGGGGCCAGGTAAAAAAGACAGAACAGGGTAGAAGAATGTTTGATAGCTTCGAAACTCCGTCGCAAGGACATTCTTCCAGTTGTTTGCCCCAGTCATTGCATTTAGGAAAAGTTATCCATCGGAAGAATGTGTCAGCTCGGAACCTTGTCAATAACATTCTTGAGAACGGACTGCTCTCCATAATTAGATATGGTTTCATTCCTGCTGGTTGAGTGAATACCCCTATTGAATTGTTGGTGGGTTTACTTTTCTCATTCAACCACCTTTGTACGGCCAGGTGTTCCATTATAGACTTTTTCAGAGAATGCTTAGAAATGGCTTCCAGCGACAGAGGATTGTTGAAATATTCCTCATGGCCAATATTTACATACATTTGTCTCACATAGTTCAGCCATTTGACATTTTGTGCCCCCGCTAGCTTTAAACAGTCTAAAACAATATCCCTGTTTAGTGAAGTTTCCGGTGTGGTCCAGATTTTATGCCACAAAAGCAGAGGACTAGCTTTGATCGTGTCCTCTACATAGGGAAGTCCCAATTCGTTGTGCGTAAAAAAGATGGATAATGATTTTGGGGTAGCAAAGTCAATTGTATCTGCTTTGTATTTGTAAAACTCCAAATTCCCGCACCATATGTGCCAGTTGAAAGACATCTGGCCTTATAAATTTGTAGAAGTTCTTTGACAGGGCGCCCGCCAAGCTTCCTCGAGAAATTAATTAAAGCTCCGGTTGCTCTGCTAAAGACCAAGTTTCTGGCATGGACCGCCTTCGTCCAGTTTCCCTTGTTGTCAAAATTTATTCCTAGGTAGCAGAAATTAGCGGTGTTAAGGATCTTTTTCTGGTGTAGGAAGATTGACTTAGGGATTTTTCTTAAAGGGCCAGATCTCATAGAGTAGGTCTTTGTTACATTAATGGTTAACCCACGAGTATCCATATAGTTTGAGAACTCCACCACCGCCCTCTGCATGCCGATTGGGGTCCGCGATAATATGGCGGCATCGTCCGCATATAAGAGGATTGGTAGGGAGGTCGCATCCACTGTGGGATAATCAAACTGAAACTTTCTCATGTGTTCCACCACTGTGTTTATGTACAGTATGAAAAGGAAGGGTGCAAGAATGCACCCTTGCCGCACACCTCTGTTGATGGGGAACTTGTCTGAGCATTGGCCTTCTCTACCGTATCTCACTCTTGCCCCTGCATTTCTATACAGTTCTCTAATAAAGACTATAATTCTGCTATCTATGCCAAGGGATTTCAGTGTGTCCCAGAGTTTGGTATGATCTACACAATCGAATGCAGAGTTGAAATCAACGAATGTTATGTATAGGCTTTCGTGTTTTGCCTCTGTATACTTAGCAACGAGGAGGGCCGGATTTAAACTCTGCTCTATGGTACCCTTCCCTTGACGAAAGCCATATTGAAAGGGGGCTATTGTGTCGTTCTCTTCCGCCCAAACTTGAAGCCTATTTAAAATGATCCTGCCCGCTACCTTCATCAAACCGTCCAGAAGTGAAATTGGACGGTAGCAGGCATGATCATTTCTATTACCCTTCTTAAAGATTGGGACCACGATTGCCTCAGGCCATGTAGGTATAAAACCCACGGTGTTGATACTATTCAGGACGTTTGTTAAAAGGGGGGCCCAGAGTTTTATCCTGCTTTTATATATATCAATGGGGACCCCATCGGGACCGGGTGCCTTACCCGACGCACTGTCAGTTAAGGCCTTTGTAACTTCCCTATAATCAAAGGTTATTCCCAGCGGGAACAGAACCGGGGAGTCATTAGTCAAATTTGGGCCTGTACATCCACTTTGATTGGGGTTATTATATAGGTTTGTAAAGTGTTCAACCCACACCTCCCCCGGCACTGCAATATCTATTGCGTCATTATCATTGTTTTTGAAAAAAGGGGCATTTACTGCCTTCCAGAAGGAGATGTTATTGTTTTTCTGGGAGGCTGAGTGTAAGTTTTCCCATAGATTACTTTTTAGTTCCTTCCTCCTGGTGTTTAGTGCCATTCTGTAGAGCTTCATATAAGCTAAATGTCCAGGTAGGAATCATTCACAATATTTATTTCACATTTGTCAGTGTCATAGTTATGATCACTCAATTGGAAATAGTAACCGAGGGGTTTCAGAAACAATAATAATGAGTAGTATCAAAAATATATATTTATTTTTTGATTCTCAGTCATTGAATCTTTTATATTTTTCACTTTTATCCAGAAATCAGAAATCTGGCAACATTAAACCACCAAAACCATATATCACAAATCATATGGTGGCAAACAAACACCTTTAACACATAGTGTGGACACAATAAAGGGGCCACATGCACATTATTACATATGCAGCCTAATTCGCAAATATTGTTTCAAGTGAATTGTACAGTATGTTTGTATAAAAGGTGTTTAGGCGTCGACGTTTCGGTCCATGTTGGTCAAACAGATCCGTAGGACCATCTTCAGGACAGAAAAAGTTGCACAGAGGTATCTAATACACACATAATAACATAACAACATAAGTGAAACCCTAGGGTACACGGAGATTTTAATGCAGCTCAATACAGAGAATAAAGTGACAAAACACTACACTAGAACATGACTAGGTGTTGCATGCAATGCCAAACAACCACCAAGTGCGTGTAAACCAACTCATATCTACAAATGTGCCAAAGAGGAGACCACGTGGCCAGTGCCAACAGGACTAAGTTACTAAAATCCCAGGTGAGTTCAATGTTCTACATTACTGATGCATAAGTTCGAGTGTAAGTTAACCAATACAACCTAGGTGCATTACTGAGCGTAAAGTACTTACATCGGACCAATACGCCACACAGGTCGTTCTATAATTAAATAAATCTGGGTTAGCTCAAAATAATAACTCCCTCAGTTCAACACCCAAACGTGCATGAACGTAAAACTAACTTACAATCCGGCAGCCGCCCGAAACTCTAGAAGATATAAGATTCAATAATCAGGATTAGATCCGTACTAGCGCTAGAAATCCTACCGACTCAAAACTACCGTGCCTCAGACTTACTTAGACGACCAAGAAACGCCGGCTCTAAGGAGTCCGTGTGTCTTCTCCGGGTGTGATCGCGGAAGCCATCAACTTCCGCATACACCGTAGATAACGCTAGGCGCCATGACGTCACTATGCAAGTGAACTCGGCGGCCATCTTAGAGTGGTTTAGGAGACTTACTTGTCTTGTATCCACACCAATATCGGACCAATACGTAAACTATACAACATACAAACAGACTCAACTAAAACAGACTCAATTGAAATAAAGAAACATAGAAAACCGTCAACTTCCTAGACTACATCCAGAATCATATTATTAGTTATCACATACAGCCGTATGTGATAGTACAGAATCGAAAGACAATTACACTAAGGTAGCCAATGAATGCCATTCGATAAGAGTGTTCAGCCCATTCTCTACTGTGTCACATAACCAAATCAGTTTGTTCTCTCTTTGAGCAAGCAGTTTCTCCACATTAGGTCGTCTCCTTGTACCCTTTACAGACTCAATAACAAACCATTTCATATCAGTGGGAGCATGTGACATGCTATTATAGTGCTCAACCAATGGCGCAGTTTGAATTTTGCATCTGATGCGGGACTGGTGTTGTGTTATCCGTTTCCTTATTTCCTGTGTTGTTTTTCCTAGGTAATTAAGGCCACAAGGACACTGGATACAGTAGACCACATTTTTGGTCATACAATTAGAGTGATATTTAAGTGTCATCTGTCTCCCATTAATGCAGCAGGTTTTAGTTATTTGTGTGGTGGCACAAGCTGTACATCCACCACAGGGAAAGTGTCCGACAATGGGTGCCAGGCCCCATATACTAGTTAGGGTGTTGATCTTAGGTTCCATATAGGCTTTGACCAAATGGTCACGTAGATTTTTTCCCCGTTTGAAAGCAAATCTAGGGATGGCTAGTTGGGGTTCAACCTTCTTAATCAAATGCCAATTGCGTTTGATGATCTTCGTGATTTGTGTGGATTCAGTACCAAAAGTCAGGACACATGTTATGGGTACTGTATCAGGTGTTGTATTAGGGTTCGAAATTGCTAACTGATTTTTCTGTAGGAGGGCTTGACCGTCATAAAACCAGGCACGCTTCATCGCATGTTTTACCAGCCGGTATGGGTATGAACGGGTCACAAGTTTCTCTTGCAATATTTTTGCCTCCCTAAAATAATCCTCCCTCCTGGTACAATTCCTCCGGATCCGGAGAAACTGACCAAAAGGGAGATTATCCCGTAAATTACGGGGGTGATGGCTATTGTACCTTAAAAGGGTGTTCCTTGCCGTGGGCTTGGTATATAAACTCACGGCAAGTACCCCTTCAACATGTATGATGTTAAGGTCTAGAAAGTTCATGACCTCACAGTTGCTTTCCAGAGTGAATTGTAGATTCACATCTTTTGTATTGAGCCATCGATGGAACTCTTCCAGCTTGTCCTTACTCCCCTCCCAGACTATACAAACATCATCGATGTATCTTAAGTAGTTAGCAAGATTAGACACAAAAGGGTTGTTATTGTAGATAACTCTTTCCTCAAAGTCCGCTACAAACAAATTCGCTACTGTGGGAGCAAAAACTGCTCCCATTGCTACACCCTTCAGTTGTGCAAAGAAGTCATTGTTGAAGAGAAAATAATTTTCTTCTAGGGCAAGTCTTGCACATTCCGTAATGAACCAAGTAGGGACTTGGTGGGGCCGAGTGCGAGTTTCTAGAGTGTTGTAAATTACTTGTAGGGCTTCAGCTTGGTGTATATTGGTGTAGAGACTTTCGATGTCCATTGTAGCCAAGATGTTATGATTTGGGCTAAAATGGACACCTTCAAGTTTGACAATTACATCTCTACTATCTTGAGTAAATGACCTAGTTTTAGATACAAACGGTTTTAAGAAATGATCTACATATTCTGCCAAGGGTTGGAGAATAGACTGGCAGCCAGCCAGGATAGGTCTTCCCGGTGGTTGTTGACTATTCTTATGGATTTTTGGTAGCGTATAAAACGCTGGGATACTGAAGTCATCTTTATTAAGATAATCAAATTCCTTTTTGCTAAGCCATAGTCCTTCTTGGCCCTTAGTAGTCAGTGTCAGGATAAGTTTACGAATCCTAGACGTAGGGTCACTAGAAAGTTTCTTGTAATGTTCTTGGTTGCCAAGTTGTCTAAGGGCCTCCTGATCGTATACAGTTTTGTCCTGTAAAATAATCCCTCCCCCCTTGTCAGCAGGTTTCACCACTAGATCATCCCGCTCAGATAAGGTTTTAATGATAGACATATCATCCTTCGAGAGATTAAATCGAACAAACTTTCTATCTTGGAAAAGTTGTTCGATTTCAGTAAGTACCACATTTTCGAATGTGATCATCTCCTTTGGTATTAGATTATTGGCTGGGAAGAATGTTGACGGGCATTTAAGGCCGCTGATGTTCATGGGCATACTAGTAGTAGTTTTGTGAAAAAAGTGTTTCAATCTTAGGGTTCTAAAGAACCTATGAGTCTCAACTAAAATTGAGAAGAGATCATTCCTATTGGTGGGGACAAATGATAGCCCATGACTAAGGACTTATATCTCCCTAGAACTCAACTGATATGAAGACAGATTGAAGATTGGTACAACTTCCATATTCGGGTGGTTGGTGGTGGGCACACCTGTATTCTCTATAGAATGTGTGGTTACCATTCGTAATAGTTGTTGCGTGTTTGTCTGAATCCCGGGGTATATTGGTTCCTGAACCAACCTCGTCTTGGATTCCGAGATCGTCCCCTGTGCGGCGTTTGACCTCTTCCTAAAAAAGGTGTGGAATTGGTTCCTCTATTGGACCTATATAAGGAGGATGTTCTATTTGAGTTATCGTCAGAGCTTGAAGAACCAGAATCCGAAAAAGTTGTATGTTTCGGTGCTGGATTTCCCTGATTCCCTGTTTGTTGGAAAAAATCTTTTTTCAGGTATGGATAGGTGCGTTCACGATTATAGTTCCTCAGGTCTTTCTGTAGTTTTTCAGTTTTTTCAGAATATTAATACGTTGGAACTCAGCTATAGTCACGTCAAGTTTACTTAAAAAATCATTTGCATCAGTGATTGCTGGATCTTCGCGTATTTGTTTTTCCAAATCCGCGATTTCAGCCTTGATTTTGTCAATCAGACGTAGAGCTGTCTCTATACTTAGCACCATCCAACTTCTGGAGCATTTGTTGGATACAAAGCTAAATCCGGTCTTGTATTCCTCGTCCTCTACAAAAATACAGGGTATATTCCGCACTTGTAAGCCTATCGGAATGATATTGTTAGAGAGGCAATCTCTTAGAAATTTTGCATGCAATTCTGTTCTGATCAATTTTTTGTGAAGTCTTTCCAAATTATTACGTAATGTACTCTGTGGGGAACTCAGACTACTAGTATTCAATTGGGGACCTAGAAGAGAGGGTCCATCTGCAATTGTCTTGATGTAGTCATCAGTATAAGTGATGGTTTCGAGTTCAGACATTTAAGTACTTCAACATATACAATTAAATAAACAAATATATATAAGGCACAATGATCAAAACATACACCAAATATAACATATAAGAGCTGGCATATATACTCCAACATATAGGACAAACCACTTAATAACGCTCCTCTCTAACATGGGCATCGGATCTTGGGCTTTCATGCAGAAGTGCTATTAAATATGAGTGCGCTTTTGAGCATTCCTTGTTAAAACAGCCCTTTTTTTTGCTATGGTTTTTTTTGGATGGTTTCATTAACAGGTTATTTATCTCCTTAGTAGTTTCACTAAAAGAGTCCAAGATTTTTTCTGGTTGTTCAAGATCACCCAAGCAGATTAGAACATGATCGAGAACTCTGGGCAATAAGGTTATCAGATATTTTTCAGGGTCCACCTTTTCCCACTTAAATGAATACCCATTTAATTTTCCCAGAGTGATGGATGTGGGGTACTCTTTATTATTGCTTGCGGATGGTCCTTTTGCTTACAGCTCTATGGAGATCGGGTAGTGATCCCCAAAAGCAAGTTTTAGTGTCTCCCAGGAGAGGGCCAACCCTCGGTAACGATTTGATAATAATGAAAAATCAATAACCGAGTTAACACCTCTTCCGTTAAAAGTAGGCTCAAAACCCTTCTTGGATACACATAATTCATTTATGAAACCCAAATCTAGTTCATAAATCACCTCATTCAGTTTATTCCCTGCACCATAATGAATGAAATGGGAGGAATAACCAAACTAATTTCCTTTCAACGGGCAAGTACCCAAATCGCTATTTGTGCATATAGTGCAGTTGAAATCCCCTACCCAGAGGAGTGCCATGTCTCCTGTCCCTACCCTTTCTAGTGTCCCTACGCAGTTCCTTACCCTGAGAAAGATGTTATCCCATTCGCTATAGTGGGCGTTGTTATGGAAATTAATTATGGCAAGTTTGTTCACTCCAGGCCAGCTGACCAATAGAATTTGGAAAAAGTCATCTGAGATGTTTCTGACGACTTTAATACCAGCAGTGTTAGAAATGAAGGTGCATAATCCGCCACTATTTCTCCCTCGGTTACTTGGTCTCCCGGGGATATTAAACGTTTGGTATCCCAGTAAGTGTATTTCGTTAGACAGCCATGTTTCCTGTATACAGAGGATACTATATTTGTGAATAGTTTTTAACCAATCTGGGTTATCCACTTTGCTCTTTAAGCCAGCCAAGTTCCATGATATTATACGTTGGTTAGATTTATTATTTGTCTCACTTGACAGTTCGTCACTTCTAGTTTTACTCACACTGACCTTACTGGTACCCTTTGCTTGCCTGATCGTTGGACTGGACTGTATGCATTTTGAGACTAGTGCCCGTACTGGGGCGGTGCCCTGTGACTTCACTATGTCTCCCTCATGTATGAGTTCTCCGGCCTCCCCGTGTTTTTGTGCCTGAGGTGCCTTAGAGTTCTTACTGAGGAAATGTAGTGGAAGTGTAGGGGTATTACCCAGCACTGAAGGATCAGCCTCTATGGGGTGGGGAAGTCAATCGACCCCCTCCAGACCCATAAGTGAGGCGAATGGTTTACAGTTGGTATGTTAAATGTTAAAGGCATATCCAGTCTATGGTACTGTTTAGAAGTCCCAGCAAGGTCCCCCACCCGAGCTTTCGGGTAAAAATAGTTACGTTCTCTGGCCCTCGTAACCACCCGTATTTCAGTCTTTGATAAAGCTAACTGTCCTATGGTCTCTGAAATTGATGATGACTATGTCACCAGGGATTGTTTTGGGTCTCTTCCCCAACCATCCTGCTCGTCGGACATGGAGAATTTCACCATTTAGATTAGCAGGCAGTGGCCTATTTGTTCCCAGCCAGTGCATAGTCTTGTTCTTTAGAGTTTGGTGGCTTTCAAATCTTCCGTCGGATATTTCAGGGACCCCTGTTAGTACTATGACGTGGGGCTCCGCCTCAGGGGGAAGATTAATTTGCCTACGCCTATCTGTGTTGTGTCTTATCCCTGACGATGGAGGTATGGGACTGACATCAGGTGGTCTGGTATTAGGTACTGCCCTACTGTCGCGTTTGCTCTCACTGGGTCTTGGCTTTTCTCCGCCCTGGGCCTCTCTTGTAGTTGTTTTAGTGTGCTCCCCTGTTGGTTTAGAGGCTTGAGGTCTCAGAGGGCTATGGTCATGCTGGGTGGTGGGTTTTGAAGCTTTCTGGGCGGTGGCTGTAGAGGACAGTACAGGCGTTATTTCGGGGGTTGATTTGTCTTTGGACGCTAATTTGTTCTCTGCTAATGTCTGTTCTATGGATCCCAATTGTATGGCAATTCTCTTAAGTCTCTCGACTACAGGGAGTAATAGTGATTTGATAAGATGTTCCAGGGGACCCAATTTATCGGCGTTGGATAATTCATTAATTGGGGGAGTAGCGGGAATTACTATATCGGGAGTTGACGGTATATGTGGGACAGGGCTTTTTTTCTTTCCGAAGTTAAGGTGAGAGTTCCTGGTCTTATTGGTCTGAGCAGGCTGAGTACTTGACCCCTTTCTGCTCCGCTTTTTTGGTGGCTGACCTTGCCTTCGAGGGGCTTTTGAAGTTGGTTTTGGATTTTGGGCAGACTCTGCTCGAAGTGGTGTTATTTCTAGCAGTACATCTAATAAGGAGTCATGGGAGCTATCTGGTTGCGTAAGTAAAGTAGGGTGTCGGGCAGGATCTGTACGTCAGGGTTAAGATTAGAGTTCCCCGGGGGTGTTAGAGCACTTATAGTTCTGTCGTTAAGATCGACCAGTGTAGAGGTAAAGTCCTGGGATAACAGTGGAATACTATCATTGAAGGGTGTCTCGTGCCCCTCACTCTCATTGATCGTAGGTGGTGGAGGTGAGACAGCGTGTTATAAACCTCCGAGGGACGATCGCTTAGTTTTAATTAATTCCACAGAGCGACGTCTCGCAGAGCGTCGCTCAGAAAGGGCAAGTTCCCGATCAACTACTGATGTGGAGCGGATAACAAAATTATCAAGCGTACCTCGTTTTTCGCCTCCAGGCGTAGGTGTTTTATCCTTGGTAGATGTCATCCCTGGCGTGTGAGCGTTGATGTTAAGGGGGGTGGCCCAGCCCAGGCTCCTTAGGCCTCTGAGGGCCACAGAGAGCCTGCCCTTTGCCCGGGCACAGCCTGCGTGCGGTCCCGCGACGCGGGGGCTGTCGTTGTTTTTATGGCGCCTCCTGGCGCTGAACTGCACGTAGCGGCTTCCGCCGCAAAGCCAGCTGGGAGTTGTAGTCTCCCTCCGCTCGGCGGCCGCTGATCACAAGCTGTGGCGGCGGGAGGGAGACCGGGTGTTGCCTTTGCTGTGTCCTGGTGCTAATTCGATTCCTCTGGCCCCAACAGAAATGGTAAGACAGCGCCCGCTCCACCGGGGCTGTCGTTGTTTTTATAGCGCCTCCTGGCGCGGAACTGCACGCATGTGGCATACAAGCGAAGGTGGGATAGGGGGTTCCAAATCTCGCTCTTTACTATCAAGCCTTACAATGACACTACTTGATTGAATGGCTGTGAGACAAAATTGATAAGCAGTGGTATTATATTGACCAATATTTGGCTATTAAACATACTATTGAAGTACCATGTGCCCCCAAAAGTATGGGAGGTTGGCTGTTGTATGTGCTCCCCATTGATCGGGCTAGGCTTGCTGTGTGGGTCTCTGTTGCTCTCAAAACCTCATGCCAATTGTAGATAATGCAGACTTCACATCTGACATGTCGATTCATGGCTTTCAAGTATGGAGATCTAGTGGCTGCTTCCGTCTTCTAGATTTTTATGCAGATTGTGCCCTGTAGCCCTTTAAGCAGATCAAGAACGACTATGGGAATCCTCAAAGTTTGAACGCGTCCACTACTTCCAAATCAGGCTTTGGGTTGTGCAACCTCACAACAAGGCTGGCGCTACTAGGACTCTCAGACCCTTTGAAAAATTCCTCCAATGCC
Organism: Lissotriton vulgaris; assembly: GCF_964263255.1. Taxonomy (NCBI): domain Eukaryota; kingdom Metazoa; phylum Chordata; class Amphibia; order Caudata; family Salamandridae; genus Lissotriton; species Lissotriton vulgaris. The sequence goes on along the minus strand of NC_141696.1, from coordinate 1,272,011,396 downwards.
TCACGTCGACCAAACGTCTGGTCTCTCAAATATACACCATCCTGAATCCCACGACATCCGCATGGAAAGCGTCCTAACAAACACAATGGAAAAAGATATGAATATCTCCCTGGATCCCAAACAATGGCACGAGATTTTCTCCTGCACCAATAACTTTGTATGTCATGCTCAAGGCAGGGGGATCCTGTATAGACTTCGATTTTGCTGCCACCTTAGTCCAGCCTGACTTCATGTCATTGATTCCATTCGCTCTGATGTTTGCTGGGATGAAGATGTTTGCTAGGGGGGCTGGAGGAACTAGGGTACCCTCATGCTCATTATGTGGTTTTGACATATTTTTGGGGAATACCTGAGATACATTATTTCTTCCAATCCTGAGACTTTCTCAAATGATGGGGCCCAGTTATCTCCAATTTGAGCATGGATTTTCCCCCAAACTCTCTGATCTCTCAGCTTGTTTGATCCTTCATTGCTTCCATGATTTTGCTATTCTGTGTTCTCGGAAGACTTATGATTAATGATCGCTCCCATATATGTGAGGGTGCCACGGTGCAAGGGGTGTGAATTTGGAAGAGGAGGTGATTTGTGGAACTTGTTAATTGGTGGCTGCGTCCACCGACAGTTATGTTGGTTTACTTTTTCTCTGCCTCGTTTCAAGAAAATCTAATAAAAACTATTAAAACGAAAAGTGCTGCTAATAGACCAGTTATGTCATAATTCCATCCAGTTTCTCACCTGATGCTCTGTAGTAACAGCAGGCAATGTAAAATACATTGGACGAACTGAACAAGTGGGAATCATTGAACTAAAAGTTATGAGCCTACTTGTTCTTGCCAACAGGGTGCTAAAATTAACCGTGAGTGAGTCCTTCTGTTCATTTGAATGGTTGCGTTTATCTGTATGGCTTGAAAGACCCGGGTCATACATTTTGGGCACATTCGCCCGTGAGCCGTTCTGCATGACTTTGGCATTCCTTTTCTGTCTCATCTTCCCATGATCCATAACACTAAGCTATAAATGTGCAACCTGAACCCCTGTCAGCAGCTGGTCATATAGCTGGCGCTACTTTATAGACCAAGGGACCCTGCTCTACAAATTAAAGGAAGCAGGGGCCCTTTAAAAGTGACAAGAGCAAAAGGGTAATTAAAGTATATTAAAGGAAGATAGAAAATCACTAAAATAGACTAAGGCAAGAGAAGGATGGAACATACCAAAAAGCAGATGAATCTCCTACAACAGAATGATTGACAGAAGGGGTTTTTATAGTGGATTGTAAGCAGAGGAACCAGTAATAGACTCACCAACCATGGAAAATGTATACATTTTAATTCTTTATCGGTTTGAATGACATTCAAGATAAAGTACTACATGACTCCAGGGTTATTTGGAGGTCCATCTGAAAATATTTCAAGAAATGAGGTATGTGTTGTGTCCTCTAGTAATGTATTTAAATGTATTTGAAGTTATGAAATATTCTTTTTATTCCTTCTTTTTTTGTCATCCTTATGCATCACGTTGGAGTTCCCTACCTTTGCACCTCAACTTGAGCAAGACCTTTTCCAACTTCAAGTTCCGTAATAGTTACTGGCCATGTATCCCAAGCAGGGGCGTAGCGTAGTCAGTAATATTTGTGCAATGTGAGCTTATAATTTTCCGACAATCGAGTTGGCATATAATGTTTACATACGTTATAGGACAAGCAGGGTGCATGAGAGGATTCTACGGGGCAGTGGAAAGGGAGACGAATGCAGATTGGTAGGAGTACTAAGAGACAAACCAATATTTTGTGAAATAGTCAATATTCTGAGGACTTTCAAAGCAGAGAATGAGAGAGTGCATGTGCATTTTTGTCTGTGTGTATGTAAAAATCCCTGGGTAAATCTGACTGACATCTCACAATACCCAACTGAAAGCACCTGTACCCAGCTATTTATCAGAAAATACATTTATTAGGGTGGTGTAACGCCCCTCATCCCAAGTTTGGTTCATAGGTCATAATCATTGGACACCTTCTGAGTTATTTCTAGCCTTTCCCAGGTGCCGTTCAATCCACTATTTCTCTAGTGACGCCCATATCTCCACCTTCCTTCGTATAGAACAACCTGATCCGAACAGAGTGTTTCTTCAATCAACTACAGCTTATACTGGCTAGTACAAGCCCAACATTCTAAACTGCTAAGCACTTCCAATTGAAAGATGCATTGGCAACATAGCATAGTTAAAGATACATGAATAAAAAATATAATAACAAAATGATGAATAAACAGAAATAATAAATAAATCAACATAACATATAATAAACATAAGATATAACACAACCGCAATCTAGCTTACCGATTTGCATAGCTGAAATTACCCACTCAGTAAGCTCCGGGGAAATAGAGGATACCCATTTAATGCATATCTCCCTTTTTGTCAATAAGACCAGAACAAAAAAGTAATCTCTGGTTTTTCCGCATTTTGATCCTTCCCCCTTTATCTAATAAGATACCAAACATCACCAGTGTGAGGCTTACTTTTATTTCTTTACCCAGCATCTTGGATAGAGCCGTACCCAGTTCTTGGCAAAAGATTTGGATACCTTGGCACTGCATATACATGTGCAGATCATCCTCCATTTCTAGACAACATTTAGGAAAGGACTTCACTGCTCGTTTTTTCAGTCTCAACAGCTTTTTCGGTGTGCAATGGGCTCTGTGAAGTGTGAACAGATGTCTTTTCTTGAGATATGCAGATTTCACAAAGTCACACAAAGTAGACATAGATACTTGCCAAATATATGTCAGCTCTAAGTATGGCAGGTCCCTTCTCCACATCGCCTCTGGCAAGGTGAAGTCTCCATCACTACCTTGCACTATCATCCAGTACCATTTGGCCACCACTTTTATTATTAGGGAAATCTCCTGTAGTAGTCCCTCCCCCTCAACATCCTTCCACCATCTTGATGCAACCCACGAGCCCATCTGGCCACTTGATAGAACTTAAACCTGGATAACATATCTCCTGCAATCTGCTAAATATATTTCCAAGACATCAAGCTACAATCCTTGATAATCTGACCCCATCTGTTTATATCCACATCTTTCAAAATTCTTGCTAAATTGTCCTGTAGACATTCTGGAGTTTCAGATATGGGCGAATTTGCTATAATAGGGTATCCTCAGTATTCATCTAATTTACTTGAAGCTTGAATGCAGCATTCGACATCTTCAGCCTAATGTTTTAAAAGAATTTGGTGTTACCAAACTTGTATTAAAAATGTCTATCCCCATATGACTCGTTTTTCAGCAAGGCTTGAAAAATAGGACCTATCTGCTAGTAATCCTCTCCCCTTAGCAATATTCTAATATTCTTCAGTGGAAAGGCCCAACAATAGACTTGGAAATCCAGGGCAGCTGTACTATACTATAGTAGTCATTTTCCTATGAAGTTTTTTCCAAGAAATTCTGACTTCCCAGGAGGCCCAAATAAAACTGCTCACTTCTCCCTGCAGTTTCTTAAGCCATACTCTGCTCAATGGTAGTGGAATCTCATTGAAGAGGAAAAAGTACTTCGGCAATACTGACATCTTAATGATGTTAGCCCTCCCAAAGATCGCGAGTGGGAGATACATGCATGACCTCAACAAACTCCTAGTAACCACCATAGCTTGCTTACAATTGACTTGGCCATCTTGTACAGCTCTTGTACTACTAATATCCCCAAGTATCTAATTTATTTCCTTAAAAGAGGGCTATCACTTTGTATATTCCACACCATTATCTCAGCTTTTTTAGAGTTCACCAAGTAGACCTTTCCAAAATCCTCCAGTGTCTGCTGAATATTAGGATACGAAACTGCAAAATTAGAAATATAAACCATTAAATCATCTGAGTATAACACAACTTTCCTCTCCTGTCCATTACATTTAAAAGGTACATGTTAGAACTGTCAGCCTTAGGGCCATCTTCCTCCAAACTTTTCGCCTGCTTACCTCCTCTTTCTGCGGATTCTTTTTGTTGGCCTTAGGACTCTACGCACTTTACCACTGCTGACCAGTGCTAACGGGCATGTGCTTCTCCCCTAAATATGGTAATATTGGTGTATACACAAATGAAATATTTAGTTTACTTATAAGTCCCTGGTAAAGTGGTATTCCATTTACCCAGGGGCTGTAAATTAAATGCTACTAGTGGGCCTGCAGCACTGATTGTTCCAACCACACGAGTAGTCTTTCAAACCTTTCTCGGGTCTGCCAATGCATGGTCAGTATGTGCCATTTACTGCCACTTCAACCAGGCATTTAAAACATTTGTAGAGCCTTAAACTCCCCTTTTATTACACACAAGTCACCCCTAAGTTAGGCCATAGGTAGCCCATATGGCTGGGTGTTTTGTAAGTAAAAGGTAGGACTTGTACTGTTAAGTTTTCCATGTCCTGGTAGTGAAAAACACCAATTTGTTTTTTCACTACTGTAAGGTCTACTCCTCTCATAGGTTAATATTGGGAATACATTAATACACTTTTGAGATATAATTCCTGATTAGAAAGGAGTAGCTGTGTCATTTATTATATCTTTGGAATGGTAATGACGAATTCTCTTTACATGTAAAGTTGAATTTAATATTATTATTTTAGAAATGACATTTTTAGAGAGAGGACATTTCTCTGCTCTTACTGCTCTGTGTGCCTGCAACCTGTCTCCAATACCTATCTGGGGTGGGTGACAGTTACACTTTTTGCATTCCCGCTAGGCATCCACAAACACAGGAAGGTTAGGTGTGTCTGAGTACTGAGTAGTATGTATTCTGATGGCTCTTCCTGTGCAAGAAGGGAGGGAGGGCCTGACACTTACACCTGAATAGGCATTGCCCTGCCTCCACACAACGGGCTGATTACCCCCTGCTGATAGTCTGGATCCAGAGCTGGAAATAAAGGACTTCTGTGCACTTTAAAGACCCTTTGTTGAAATCACCCCACTTCAAAGGCACAACTGGCTTTAAGTACTAAGTCTCTGACCTTGCCAAACTATACACGGCTGGACCTGTGAAGACCACTGCCTGGAGGAAGGACTGTTGTGCTGCTACAAGGATTGCCACTCTCCCGGACTGCTGCTTTGGAAGAACTGCTTATCTGCTCTGATGTGCTGCCCTGCTGCCAGCTACCCTCTGCCCTGCTGAGGAAAAGGACTGGACCCATCTCACGTGAACCAAAAGTGACTCCAAGGGCATGCTGGCTTGCCCTCTGTTCTGAAGTCTCAGAGATATCAGACATACTGCAACCCTGCAACAGCACCTGGACTCTGCCACCTGTGAGTCCTGCCCTTCCAAGTGGTGCCAATCCAGTCCTGGCCCTTGAAGCTCTGTACTGCACCTCACAATGACGATGCATTGCCGCAAGTACGCCCACCAGAACTGGCACGTCTGAGCATACCCGGAGTATTTAGGGCGAGAAAGCAAAAGACACACAGATGATGGACGGAATGCAGACCAAATCCAACATTCACCCCCATTCAAGAGATCTGGGTTAAATCCATTGTTCTTTTGCTCACCATGCTACTCCAGTTTAGGCCCAACCATATGCAAATCAGTCTAGACCCTGTGCCTCATGGGAACAGGGAGAACCTGGCTTGGCAGTTCGGTCTGGACTGTTCCCATGTAGCACAGGGTCAAGACTGATTTGCATATGACTGGTTCTAAACTGGGGTGGCATGGTGAGCAAAGGAACAATGGAATTAACCCAGGTCTATTTACTGGGGAGGAATGTTTGATTTGCTCTACATTCCATTCATCATCTGTGTGTGTTTTCCTTTCTAGCTCCAACAATTGGCAATGCAGAGCTGGGATAGGACCAAAAGCATCAATATTTGAGCCATAAAAACCTCCTACTGCATACCATACATTGCGTTTCTGAATTTACGCTATGAAACACCGCCCACAGGAATCTGCTATATGGTCTCCAAAGGTAGCCGGAGCAAATGTTTTAATCAAATTGGCCAACCCCTTCACACAACACATCTGGTCCGTACATGCAAACTCACTGATCCATCTCTGCCGCTTTAGCGCTTCTTCACACCCCTTCTGTAGATGTGTCTCTTGCTAAATGATTACCCCGGCTTCTGAGAGCCCTAGATAGTCTAAGATATTCCTCCTTCTGTTTCTTACTCTAAGCCCGTTCACATTCCATGACAGGACCTTCAAGGTGATTTCCAAATCAACCCCTACTATTCTTCCTGTAATCTTTACTTTGCCAGTGCCTGAAATAGCTTCCTCGACAGTCAGCTCGCCACCTTCTACTATTATCCCTCATGTCACCTTTTGCTGCATATGAGGACCGTTCTTTTAGGGTTTTTCCCTTAATGCTACCCACCCAGTGTCACATCTTATTCACACCATTCAAGTGTGTCAACCCTTCACCAACCCCCCCTGGGGAACCCTCCCTTCTAACCATTTGGGTACTCTCATTATACCCATTTGAGCCCTCCCTCTAGTGCCAATCTTACTTTTTTGTACACTGATTTGTTTAATTGAGTGTTACACCTCCTCTAAATCTCTGAAATGATGCATGCTATTTTCCTACATAATTTTAAGAGTTGCAGGGAATCTTAGTTGGGATGTGGCCTACAGGTCCCGAAGTTCTTTTATGTGCTTCTCCAACTCCCACTGCCGGTCCTCTGACGCCTTTGAAATATCTGATCTAATGTGGAAGGACCCATTGTCTGTCTTATAGCTACCTGCTTATGGATCTGCATGGATCTGCTCTTTCAGGTTATAAAATTTAAAATTGACCAGTATCATACTTGTGTTTTTCCTATTTGTGTTTTTCTTGAACGGGTCTCAATGAACTCTCTGTGTATCGGTGGACAACTCTCTAGAGTCTATGGAATACACGTTGAGATTAGATTTAACACAACTCCTCTTGTATTGTCTCCTTCAGAAATGTTCAGCAATCTCACACTATGTGTGCCTCGCATTGCTCTTTAAAAATTCCAGTTTGTCTCCGAGATCCTTCCCACCTTATTTCAGAGTATGAATCTCTTCCAGATTTACCTCCATTTCCCCCTTAAGTGCCTTCACTGAGTCCTCCAACGTGTAAATACTTTGAATTAACTTGTCCATTTTCCCTTCCAGCACCTCACATGTGCCTTGAATGCTTGTCAGATACCTCTCATAGATTGCAAATTTAGGGCCTCATAAGCTGCACTTTTGCGCCGCCAGAACATTACTTTTTTGATGAGCCGGTGGCAAAATGTGCGCAGCATATTTACAAGGCTACATAAAGCCATTTTACGTGGCTTTTCAGGGCCTTGTAAATATGTGCCTCTTTAATGCTGAACACTGCGTGAAACCGGCATTCCATGGGTGTTGCTGTGATTTACAAGGCATCGTAAACCTGGGAACACGTCAGGATCTAACGCCACCCCAGGGGTAGTATTAGGGAGACGCACCAATGTTTTCATTTCTACTCTTTTTTTCCTTTTTCTATGTGTGCCCCCCCGTCCCCACCCCCAATTGTTTTACCTGCCCTATTTCTGTCTTTGGGAGGGGAAAATACTGATGGAACCAGGGTGAACTGCAGATTGGGTGTATTATGAGCACTCGTGTTTCTAGTAGCAAGGTTTTCTGCTGCCGCGGAGACAAATAAATCAGGGGGAGTAACTGACATTTCTCACTCTGCTCGCATTCACCCGTTCAGGGTGTCTCGGGCTAATCCACACGCATCCACCAGCTCATGTTGACTACGCCTAGCACTCCGCGCAAGGAATCCGCGCAAAGGCCTGCTGATCCTTGCGGAGACCTCGCGTCGCCTCCCTCCAGAGTGCAGCTCTGCAGCAAGATTCCAGAGCTTTGCTGGACCCCCTCAATACCCCTGTTAACCATACATATTCGCCCCGAAGTCTGCTTCCGGTTTCTCCCACTGAAGGTAATTTCTACATTAGGACGCCAGCAGGCTTGCACATGCCTAAGGCCGCCGCCTTAGGCATGTGCAAGCTGTGCACCTGCACAGGGCCACCAAACCCCAGGGGCCACCACGCCAATATATATCCTTAATATAATAATCCTCTGAGGATGGATACATATTTGCGTGGTGGCCCCTGGCAGGGATTTGGCGGCCTCCGGCTCTGTTCCACTTCCAAACACCCTAACCCCCCCCCCTCTTCACTGGCCTCCGCGCTCCGCCCCGCCCGGACCCCCTCTTCCTGGGCCCCCTACCTACGCTCCCTGCCCAGGGCCACCATGAGCCTGGAGCCGCCCCTCACGCCAGACCTCCCATATTACAGGGCACTAGAGGAGAGAACTCTCAACCTTTTCACTCAGCTAGCCGCCATGTTCCCCCCAGAATTAGAAGTTGTGAAATTTTCGTATGAGTCAGACATTCCTTCTCCACTTTGTCACAGCAGCAATGTGTGGAAGTCAGTCCGGGTGGCCAAACTCATGGCAGATGATGCGGTATTCAAATAGAAACTGTATAACAAGGTGATTAGATTAAGAAAGCGCAGGAATACTGCACTAATGGTTGACAATACTATACAAAACAATATATTGCATGGTACAGATTGGCAAATGCCAGGAGAAAGGGTGCTCTCTTTTCTTTCACTTTGCTACAGACGTCACAAGAGTTCTTGTTTTACGTATGAGCAGCACGTTCAGCTCGGTTGTTTCCCTTTTGTTGTGGGACATGAATTTCCAAATTGATAATGGATTCAACTAGAAGTACCAGAATGCAAAGGAAAACCTTGAATATGAATAAGCAACTCGCACAGGGAACTGGATCATTTTAGAGCGTGGAATCACTGATTTGTTTTGCTGCACATGGCCTACGGGGTGAGGTAAACAACATCAAACACAAGGACAGCATATAAACAAGATGAAACTAAAATCTCATCCACCCCACACAAGGCTGTAACGTATTCCACCTCAGTGTCATCTTAATGATTTTGCAAGAAATGTTTGGGTGGCCCCTGCGTGGAATGATTTTAGATTTTATTACACTTTTTTTTATGGAGTCAAGCCCTATGTTGACTAAAAACAGAGTGAGCTGGAGAGAAACTTCACTTTTTTTAAGGGGGGCCTTTGGAAGGGGGGGATCCTGGACAATTGCCTACATTGCATATGCCCTAAAATGTCTCTCTTCGAACTCACCTATAATTCCCCATTGCAGGGGTCTTCAAACTGTGAGGCGCGGCCTCTGGGGGTCTGTGGCTGTATTCCGGGGGGAGGGTGGGGGGGGGGCACAAATGGCGACTCAAGTACTTGTATATGAAGAATGTCTGGAAGCGCGCCTTTGTTTTTCTGGCAGGTTTCCAGGCCGTTGTGATTTACATACAGCAGTTGAAGTGCTTTTTTTTTTTTATTTCTGTAATTTTTTATTGTATATAAAAAAATAACAGAATGTGAACTGTGATCCTTGATTCCAAGGCGTCGGGGTCAGTGAGTGAGTGGTGGTGTCAAAGATTTGTCTAAAAAGAACAATATACTCTATAACTGTTTTGGTATTTTGTCAACCTGCAGGTAACTGCGTATAAAAAATGTGCACATATTAAATGAATAATAAATGCAAGTTAAACTAATCACATCTCTTAGCTAATGCGATTGATGCAGATGTCTGTGTGCGACCAGGAAGCAGCATGGGAGTAGCAAAGGAACCCCGCAGCGTCAGCAGACTAAGGGCCCGACCTCCAGGGGCCCCCTTAGCACAAATGAAATGAAATGGAATTTAGATTTATAACATGCGCTAATACCCGGAGGTGTCCATGCGCGGCGGCTCCCCCTGATGTACTAACCAGAGTAAATAATTATAATGCTGTGACGGGCTAGTTGTTTAAAAAGCGAAATTTTGTAAAGTTTACGAAATCCCAGTAGATTGTTTTCTGTCTTGAGTGCCAGTGGTAATTTAATTTTGCGTGTTTATATAGCGCTAGAATCACTCCCGGGGGAGTATCTCCGCGCTTCGACCGCTGCGAAACCCTTCCTGGCTTCCCTGAGAGATGGTCCCTTAATGGGTATCTCCAGGGTGAGACCAGGCATCCCCGGCGGTCTGGTGGGGCCGTTAGTGAAGATGAGGCAAGCTAATGCCCAGAGTTGCCGAGTGTGATCGCTGATCAGAGTGGGCACCGAGGCGAGAGAATTATCGAGTCCGCTGACCCTGGTCCAGAAACCTGCCGCGCCGGGAATCGAACCCTGGTCCCGGGCCGTCCTCTGCTCTCGGGTCTGCCGCCTCTAACCAGTGAGCCACACTACTTTACTTGGTAGGGAGTTCCACAATCTGGCTGTACCTGAGATAAAGCTCCCCCCCCACACAGGTCGCCTTTTTGGCCCTGGGGAATATCAGATTTGCAGAGGGTGCAGAGCGCATCAGCCTCTCTGGAATATACCACTTGAACTTGTCTGCGAAATAGTCAGGTCCAGGCCATGTAGTGCTTTGAAAGTGATACAGAGGGCCTTGAATTCTATCCTTTTAACTGGAAGCCAATGTAAAAGTGGGAGGGCGTTGGCCACTGATTGATATTTCGGGATGTCAAGTAGAAGGCGAGCTGCTGTGTTTTGAAGGACTTGCATTTTGTTGAGGAGGCGTGACTGTATGTTTAGAAACATCCCACTACAGTCATATATTCTAGACAGGATCAAGGCTGTAACCACCGTTTTCTGGAGTTCTGATGGGATGTAGAGGAGAATTTTCCTGATAATTTTAATCATGTAAAAACATGCGGAAGGGCAACTTGGTGTCAAAGTAGACTTCTAGATTTTTCACCTTTGAGGTGGGAGTAGGGAACTCTACCATTTCCTGAGGACACCAGTTGGGTTGCCAAAAGGAGGTATCTCGCCCAAACAGAAGTACCTCGGATTTCCCCGTGTAGAACCTCAAACAGTTTTGAGACATCCAATGCCCAACTTTGCGCATACAGTCCTGAAATCTCCGAGCAGTGTTTGTTGAGTCTCCTGAAAAGGACGCTATGATTTGTGAGTTGTCAGCATACGACACTGTCTTGAAGCTGAAAGACCTAATGAGGGAGCAGAGGGGGGCAATGTATAGATTAAAATGTGTCGGGCTCAACGAGGAGCCCTGTGGCACCCCACATGCAAAAATGAACCAGGGCGATTTGTGTCCGCCAAGCTCCACTCGTTGCTCCCTGTCATGAAAAAGGAGTTCAGAAGGGCCAAAGCCTTGCCGCTGAACCCCACAGAAAACAATTGGTTTATTAGGAGATCATGATCCACCGTGTCAAATGCCGCCAAGGGGTCTAAGAGGATCAGGGCGGTCTTCCCACCCTTATCCAAGACCTCTCTTATTTCCTCCGACACATTGACCAGGGCCAGCTCAGTGCTGTGCTGGCTTCTAAAACCATATTGGGCACTGTCTAGGAGATTGTTATCCTTTGTAAACTGGGTGAGTTCTGTATTCATGGGCTTCTCTACGACCTTAGCTGGGAGGGGTAGTCGAGAGATAGGTATGTAGTTGCTTGGATCAGTGTTATCCAGGTTAGGTATTTTCAGGAGTGGGAGAATAGATGCCTTCTTCCATGGTATTGGAAAATACCCATTGGAGAAAATACAGTTAAATATGTCTGTAAGGTAGCTAGTTGTAACCCCCAGAGCCAGGTGGAGAATCTTAGGGGGGAATAGGTCCCAGGGGGAACCTGATCTCGTCTGGCTAAGAATTGTCATGACCTGTGTTTCGGAGAGGGTGTTGAAAGCATAGAGACAAGAGCTAGTGGCTGCTGGCAGACCTTCACCACTTGGACCCTCTGTTGTGGTGGAAGGGGGGCCATTTGAATGCCCTCCCATCCCCTGGCGGGTGGATAGAAATAAGTCAGAGACTGTTTTGACTTTGGCTTGAAAGGAGTCTGCAAGCCGGTTGCAAAAGTCTTGGTCTATTCCTGTATTTTTCTGACCAGGGAGTTTACTCAGTTTCTGCACTGTAGTAAAGAGTTATTTGGTGGAGTTAAGGGATGCGCTGATTTTGGTCGAGTAGTACTGTTTTTTTTTTGCTAAGATTTTTTCTTTGTAATCTGCAATAGCTTTTTTGTAGGTGATCTTATCATCATGGACATACTGCAAGCATCATTTTCTTTCCAGCTTCGACATACTTGCTTAAGTAGTCTCAGGCTATCGTCAAACCATGGCTCAGATGGGCAAGTCCTTTTATTAGTTGTACTTTTTAGGGGCGCAATTGTGTCGAGAGTGTCAATAATCCAGTTTTGATAGGTATTTGTGGCCTCATTCAGGTCCACTTGAAGCCTCGGTTTAGAGAGGTGGCGGGTGGCTAGTGAAAATTTCTGAGGCAACTTTATGCCAGGGGCGTTTCCCAAGAATGGATAGGAGGGACGGCCCTTGTTCAGTTGTCGTCTCTGGACGGATACTGAACATCACGGCTGAGTGGTCTGACCAGGTTAGTGGAATGATCGAGAGTATTTTAATATAGGGGTTGTCTGAGAAAATGCCATCCAAGGTATGACCTGCCTTATGAGTAGGACTATGCACTATGTGGCTCACTGGTTAGAGGCGGCAGACCCGGAAGCAGAGAACGGCCCGGGACCAGGGTTCAATTCCCGACGCAGCAGGGTTGTGGACCAGGGTCAGTAGACTCGATAAATCTCGCCTCGGTGCCTACTCTAACCAGGGATAAAACTCGGCAACTCTGGGCATTAGCTTGCCTCATCTCCACAATGGCCCCCCACATACGCTGTGGATGCCTGGTTTCACCCTGAAGATACACAGTAGGGTCCAGCTCACAGGGAAAGCCAGGACGGGTTCCCCAGTGGTCTACAGCGCGGAGATACCCCATGTGGGGTGATTCATGCGCTTTACAAGACATCATTACATTACATTACATAATAGTGTGAGGCGACACTTCTCATCATGCCAATGAGGGCAGCCGCATCTTTAGATCCTACATTTTGAGATGCAGATTAAAGACCCCTAAAATGGTGAAGTCAGGAAATAGGACTTTAATGTCTAGCAGCTGTCTGCTGTTATATAAAATATTAGCACTCTGACCTGGGGGTCTATAGAGAAGCACTCCATTAAAGGAGTACCAGCTGGTCAAGGTAATCTTAAAGATCAGTGCTTCGCAGTTTGTGGTGGTTTGGATGGGTTCAAAGGAGACTTTTAGCTGTTCCTGAAAGATGATTGCCACCCCGCCCCTTTTATGAGGCCGGTCTAATCTGGAGATAACAAAACACGAAGGTATGGCCAAGATGAGGTCTGGGTCAGATGCCGCGTGTGACCAAGTTTCAGTAACGAAAGCTAGGCTCAGACCCTGGGAATTAATAAAATTAGAGGACAGTGAATTTTTTATCAGCAACCTAGTTTTAAAGTTACACCAGTCACTCATAAACTACATGGCACATGCTACGCGCCATGTGGTGGCACTGTCTTTAGCCTCAGGGTAGGGCATGGAAGTGGGGGACCCTCCATGTACTTTGCAGCCCTCCCCCCTCGCCCCACCCCCAAGTTTGGTTATGCCACTGAGAAGCAGGGCCACTAAAGTTATGCAGCAGGGGAGGACTAATATTATTTGGCAGGGTTGACTAAATTATGCTGCAGGAAAAGGCAAATTATGTGGATTGGTGCATCACATTTTATGACAGTATTTCACTATTTTGCCATATGTACACATGTGTAAACTGTCTGGGCAAAGAATTAACCTCTTTATCACCAGTCTAACTCTCAAATACACCATCAAGCAATTAATAGGTGACCAGTCGCATTTTGCTGGGCTTTCTATTATGTAACAACACATTATGTTGAATTTTTAGTAACTTTTAATCTATTTCAGGATAGAATATCTTTTTTTGTTAAAATCTACAGATTAAGCAGCAAATGCGGTAAATCCATAATTATGAGGAAAAAGCCACAGACTCACATCATTCTAGAGGTCCTCCCGGAAATTCGCTAAATGTAATCCTAGTTGGAGCAGTGGGCGATAGTGGCATGTGCATTTATTGTGCCATGACGTCAGAGGCTGTGACAGAAAGCATTGTGAATATATAAGTGATTATTTATATTTATATATATATTAGTAATATGTAATCAGACTGTATCTAGAAAGATTTTGATACATGTAGATTAAAAGGACGCTCTCAAGAACTCAGGTGGTGATACCCTCACATTCCCAATCAAAAAGAATACACTTCTGTGGACCTCCAGGTGACTCCATCATTTCAAGCCTCTGCTGACTTTTAAGTAGCCATTTACATTTCTTTCAGGTAGCAAGCACTTCTGGAGAGAAAGGCTCGCTTCTTCTTTAGTTTTTTGTCGTTCCCTAAGCTTCACAGCAGAAGAGCCCCCCCCCCCCCCCCCCCCACCCCACCCTTTCACTTCCAGGCAGAGGCATCTCAAGGTCAGCTTTAACCTTTAAGGTATGGTTGTTTTATTAAAAGGGTGATTCCAGGGGGTGGGAGGGAAGTAGCTAGCATGGGTGCACTCAGATGCACAGTCCTAATCCTCCAGAACCTCAGAATAATGGCCCAGGAAAGAGAAAGCGGAAAGGAGCCAGATCCGTGGATATAGTCAGTCATGTTTTTTCAGGCCTAGGATAGTCCAGTGGAGTGGACAGGACAGACATCTTGCTTCACAGCACTGTAGGTATCATTGGTGCTGTAGGTGACGTGCCTCAAGCGCTCCAGAGTATGAAGGGTCAACTAAACCACAATCATGGCTATTTTACTACCCTTCCTGGCTTGCATTAGCGCCTAGTCCACACTTGCTGTGCCAGTGTTACTTTGGGCCTTGGAGAAGGAATCGAAGGAGAGGAGACATCTTAGTTTGGGCATCAGAAAAATGGCAGGGAGGGGGTGGGGCAAGATGGGAGTCCAGATTTTTAACAAAGGTCAGAGGAGACAGCCCACTTTGAAAGGCAGTAGTTATCATTACTGAAGCAGGTTCATGGTCCGGCGTCAGAGGGGCCCTCTGAATCACAATTAACTGTCTTTATTTTAAAAAAATAATACGGATGCTCATTTTCCTTGTTTACATTAGGCGCCCTATGCTGCAAAAAAGGTGGCAACACATAGAAGCCCCTTTTTTTCTGAAAGGGAGAAGAAGTGGCCCAACGGTGAGAGCTTCTGACTTTGGAACTGGGGAACCAGGTTCAGGTCTCTGCCATGAGTCAACATCCTGTGATTTCTGGGAAAATCACTTAATAACCATGGGGCATATTATCAAGAACGAAGTTAACTGGTTTAGTGGCAGAAAACTGCAGCTAAAGCAGCGATAATGGGCTTGATAATATGCGCTTGAGAATTCCAATAGAAGTCCATGTTCTGGTGTGAACATAGGCTTCTATTGGAATTCTCCAGGGCATATTATCGAGCCCATTATCTCCAGTTTAGCAGCAGTTTTCTGTGGCTAAACTGGCAATAATTTTAGCGCCGTCCTTGATAATATGCCCCCATGTGCCTAAAAACAAAACAAAAATCTGACCTTGTGTAATATGACAGGGGCCATGTAATCACTGTAGTGCCCTGGGACCGAGATTGGGCTATGTCGAGCTCTCAAAAACATAAAAGGGACAGAGGCTGTTTCAAGACTGAAGTGCTGATCAGGCATTGGCGGGAAAGGGGCGAAAGAGGCAGAGGAGATATCCTCCTACTCAGCGCCGCTGTTATCACTAGTGCAGAAGGTTAAGTTGCATTGGGGCCACACGTGTGAAGTGATCACACCACCAATTATGGGGAGCAGATTTTTGTTAATCAATTTCTGTTTGAAGAATTTGCGCTTTTGTAAGTCTCAGATTTATTGTGAATATGAGCTACTGGAAAAAGTATCCCTGAAATGATCTCATAAGCCCTAGCCCTAGCTCAGCCCTGCCCCTCCGCTACCCCGATCCTTGCCATGAATTGTTGGAGGGGGACCCCAACTTTAAAATATTTCGCTTTTGGGGTGCTCAAATAAGTTTACCAAAGACCTCTGGCCTGTGAGAACAGCTTTGGTGCCTGCTTATGAAAGAATTCTGGGGCATATTATCATGGGGGTTTATCTCCGCTTTTTTGGCTTTAAAAGCCAAGAAAGCGGAGATAAAATTATCTCCCTATTACCTAGCTGTCGCTAACACCAGTTAGCGACAGCTAGTAGGAGATAGCGACCATCTTGGGCCCCACTTTGCATGTCAGTGATATTTATCACTAATGACATGCAAAGTGGGCGTGCCAAGATGTCGCTAACATCGCTATCTCCTATTACCAACCTTTGGAGATATTCGCGCTAAGCGCGAATATCTCCAAAAGCTAACACCTGCCCTGAGCAGTTCATAGCCATGTTATCCAATGGGAGGTGGACAACATGGCTAAGAGCATTAGCTCGCGATTGCATGTATTTCGCTGATTTTTCAGCGATATTCATGCATTGCTGCCGATTTTTATCGCAATTGCGATAAACCTTGGTAATACCAAGGTTTATCTGCGATAAAAATCGCCGCAGCTTGGCGATAATTTTTTCACGCTAACCAAGCAATAGCGATAATTATCGATATTGCTTGGTAATATGCCCCAGTAGACACAATTGGTGAACCACAATTTTGGGAATGAGCTGGCTTTCAATAACGTGTACTAGTAAACAACCGAATTTAGCAGACATAGTCAGGAGGTTGGAAGGAGCAGCACTGAAACAGACAATAGCACTTGAGATCCCCAAAATGTAAAAGGAGGTAAGGAAGGAAAACTAGCCGGGAAGTAGTTTGAAATATCCAGAATACTCGTGGCCAATTACTCGCTGCCCCACTTGGGCTACATCAATCACTGTTTGGTGACTACTGGTGCAAGGTCACTTAGGGTTACATGCTCCCAACTGATATCAGGATGTGCTTGTAATGAGAGCAGCCCCCCTCATGAGGGTCAGTCATCAAGGGGCAAGTGTAGAGATGTATCAGTGCACTGGAGCCCTGTACTCTGCTTTGGGGCCGATTCACAGAACTAACTTAAGACAAAATCCTAAACTTACTACTTTTGGTAATCAGAGAAGTTAGGATTTTGTCTTAATACAAACTTAAGACAGACTTAAGACAAAATCCTAACTTAAGTCTGTCTCAAGTTTGTTTTAAGACAAATTTAAGACAAAATCCTAACTTGTGTGAATACCAAAAGTAGTACGTTTAGGATTTTGTCTTAAGTTAGTTCTGTGAATCAGGCCCTGCGTTCCCATCCTTCGAGAAGCAGATGTAAAGGCATATGCTGGGTAGAGGGCTCGCACCACCACTGCGCGAGGGCAGTCAACTCTATGCCACCCGAGCATGCGCAGTCGGTATTTACATGTCTGTCATGCCGGTCACCCAACTGCAGCACAATGATTGGCTGCATAGTGAGGCTCACGCTCGGAGCACCAGACACTCATGTGCTATAGATGTCACTGTGTGTGCACAGGCACATGGACTTGCACAAAGACCTGTCAAATAGAAATAGCATTTAATGTAACAGAAACACAAAACTTCCGGTCTTTTGCAATTGGGGGTGGACAGCTCAAATTATGGCCTGGGAGGCCCCTGCTCGGCCCACCCGTAGCTGCTGCCATAACTACCAAGTCCTCTTTTTGGTGTGAGCGACAGGACAACGCCTATGCACATTGTTCCTTTCTCCTCAGTTACAACACTGGTTTAAATTGTGCCTTTTTGCTTTTATTTATTTTTAAATTAACTTTAAATATCAGCTGCTTATTTTACTTAGAGTATACTCAGTCAGATGTTGATGTATTTTGATTCTTTTTAAAGTTCTAAAGGGTTTAAGTAACATTGTAGCTGCCTGGTATTTGATTTCTTGGTTCGGTAGTGATTTAATCGGCTCCTCCACAAATAATAATAATAATAGAATGCATGCCACAACTGAAACACTAACTGCCACACGTTTATATTAAAAGCATGTTAATGCAAGGAAAGATAGGACGGCCAAGTTAAGGTGTCTTTTTCTTTTTATGGCATATGTTTGGAATACAAAATAAAAAAATAATCATCTCGGCCACAGGGGTTTTCAATGCTTATTGTACATTTGTGGAAGTTTTGACCTCAGTGCTGCCACAGAGGGCCGTTTGGTGTTGCTGTGCCTTTTTTTTTTTAAATAAAAAGTTGAAGTTACAGTCCCTCCTAAACGCCAAGGTGTTGAATGGGGCTTGCTCAATGGTGCTACACCTTCTTCAATAAAAACCTAAAGTTGCACCCTGCTCATGCCGCGTTTAATTTAAAGTGTCATGTTTTAATTATATTGATTTTTAATCAATATATATACATTATTATTATTGGCCCAATAAGTACACAGTTCATATGTTGACTTAGCTAATAAACGTACTTTAGTACTATAACAAACGCTGTTGAAATAACTACTTTCTCCAGTATCTAACTTGTTGGAACGCTCTTTCCTTATTTAGCGTGACGGTGTTGAAGCTGATGGACTGGGTTCCTTGGTACTTTGCTGTCATCTGGTGGTGAAATAAATAACTTCATTATTTTCTCATTCCATGGAGCCACACTCTGTCTGAAGGTGACCAGCAAAAGATACAACAGGGAAGTCATATAAAACTTAGCGGCTGGTACATAAGGTATAATGAGCATTGCGAGAAATGATAAAGGGACGTAATGTACGCATCGCTCCTTAAAAGTTGAAATGGGCGAAGGTTGCAGCAACTACACAACCTCTTAAATGGAAGAACAAAGGAATTCAGTGGTCAACATCATGATACTAAGGGGCAGATTTACAAAAAAGTGACTCAGTGTGTCCGCAAGCCAATTTGCTGCGCTGCACTGAGGCTCTTTCAAAGCTCATATGTTGCATCTCTGTGCTTCCCTCTGTGCTGGCGCACAAACTGCACCCATGCGCCGGCGCAGGCAGCACCCTTGCACCATGGTACAAGGATGCCTGCGTCTTGGGGAGATTATTTTTGTTCACGAAGGATTCCCTTTCTGCACAAAAGCGATCTGAAATACCGTTTATCAACCTCTATGTGTGTTGCATTAGCACACACAGAAGTTGAAAAACGGAATTGTTAAAGTCATGGATAACCGCCACCACAACGCAAACCCTGGCTCCATTGCTCTCTGACTCTGTGTCACAAAGACCATCTAAGTTCAACCCAGGTCAATGTGCAATCAACAAGGTTACCTCAGGACTCACCACTACCTCAATACTGCACAACACACTTGGACGTCCGAACCATGATGTATAACACTGCTCTATTATATAATTCTTGCGATAAATTGTTGTAAAGCGCTCTGATACCCCCGAGCTATATAAAACTCCTTAAATAAAATAAAATAAAGAAAAAATTATATGCAGGAAGGGAACCCTTCCTTTACATAAACAATCAGTAGAGGTGATTTCCTCTTTCTATGTGTGCTGCAGAATGCCCCAGCAACACTCATGGAACACCCCTTTCACGCAAAGTGCTGCACACAAAGAGGCCATATTTACAAGAGCAGGAAAAGTCACGCAGGGAGGCTTTTCGTGTCCTTATAAATATGGAGCAGTAAAATACACCGCCGGTACGACACAAAAAGTAACACACTGGTGGTGCAAGGGGCTTGTAAATCTGCCCCTCAAGGTTTAAAATCTGAGTTATGGGGGAGGTGCATTAGTTGTGAAGTTACTACATTGCCATTTAATTCAAGCATACCATTTATTTTGATGAGGTTTGTTCCATAGCTAACAGGTGGACTTGGAGAACCGCAGCCCTAAGGCCCGGCGGCGCAGGGTACGCCTGAAATCCCCGGGATTCACCTGCCTTGTCAAAACAGAGACACGGACTCTTCGTCTGGCGTAGAAGATGGTATTTATAAGCTGCAGCTAGTACAGTGGTCTTAGAAGTGGTCAGTACAACGAGGTTCAAAAGAGACTGCCACTTAACTCCATGGCGCACAGGTTTATATATGATACAATACAATGCAAAATGCAATCACACACGAGCATGAGCTATAGGCAAATGTTATAGACAATGTTTTAAGACCAAAGCAACTCAAGATCCCGGTTCTGTTTGTCATTCGACCCCTTAAGTAAATCACAAGCGAATCCACACAATTCGATTTACAAGCAGAGAAAACACAGCTGCGTGTTGTAGAAGGACAGTCGAGAAACAGGAGAATGCATGAGACATGTAGCGAAGGACAGCAGATAAGATAACTTAAAGGAAACAATGGTGTGAAATGACATGTAGTCGGGACGGGGATTAATCAGCTCAGACAGGAATTAGTGTACTCGGCCAGACCCTGACACTCGTTAGCATACATAGGCGAGGAAGCCACCTGACACGCAAAGCAGAAACAACAAAAACATTGCGTTCGCTGAGCTGCCTGAGTGAGGGCAACACAAAATGGCGGCGATCTCAAAATGGAGGCTGAGCACAAACTAATTCGTAATTTACAGAACCTCAGACTACTTCACTCCCAGAGCCTTCAGCCATCTGTTTTTCAGCCAACAGCATATTGCACGCTGAGAATTATGAGCCCGTGCTTACAATAGTAAGCGAAAACTGTGCGTCAGAGAATGAAATGTGCTGTCACTGCCTACCGGATGTACTGACTTTTTTACACTAGAACATTGGGGCAACTATGTATTGTTTTGAATAGCATGAGAAGCTCAGCAAATGAAAACACAGGAAGTGACTGGTTGTAGATTAACATACGGATAAATATACGAACTAGAGCAGCATGCTAGGCAGGTAATTAGGCTTCACTTGCTCCGTGCAATGCACCTCTTTTGGCCGAGCAGTGCACAAGCTGCAGGCCATATTACCTTTACCAGGCCTTGATCGCCATGTTTGATAGAGAACCTGCTTTCAGGTTGCTGTCAGTACAGCCTGGGGAGTTCAAGCTGCTGGAGATCACATTCGACAGGAAATGTCATCTCAATAAATGCACGCTAGACAGGTACTAAGTAGCAGCACTTCTCCTTCTTACATATGAAAGGGAGAGTACCAGCACTTCCCATCAGGGGTCCTATCGTTTTAATGGGAGAGTGCTGGCACTTTTCAGTCGCAAGTAGGCACCTGTTCTTCTGTGTTTGCTTTTCAATACTGCCACGAGAATATTATGTGTTACTTTAGGTGATCTAGGTACAAATGCTGCAAAGTGCTGGCATTTTCCTCCTTCATCTACTTTGTGCACAGTAAAGGGGAGAAGAAACTTAGAGGCATATTTTCAAGGGATGTGGTGGAGTGAGGCATTAGCCTTCCTGGCTCAATGCCTCACTTCACCATTATTTACAAGAATATGGTGCAGCCCAAGAATTTCCCCCTGCGCTACACTTAGCAGCCTGGCACCAATGCAGGCACTCTTGCACCTTAGTGCAAGGGTGTCTGCGCTGAAGGGAATATTGTTTATGTGCAGGAAGGTGTACCTTCCTGCACATAAACAATCTTTAAAAGCCGTTTTGTAACTTCTATGTGTGCTGCCTAATTTAGCACACATAGAAGTTGCAAAACAGCATTTTTAGAAAATGATTGTTTATGTGCAAGAACATGTACATCAACCTGGCCTTTTGCTGTTACCATGTGTGCTGCACATTGCAACGCACATGAAAACAGCCATAACGAGGAGAAATTGAACATTTCTCCTTGTTGCGCCAGAGTAAGACATGGTTTTCCCTGGTCTTAATCCTGGCGCTGCCTCCTATATACATGTCTCTTGTAAATAGGGTGCAGCATCAGAATCAATTGAAGTTGCGGTGAAATGCACACAGCAACACCCATTGCCCTCCCCTTTCACAGTAAGCATAGCGTGAAAGGGGGCCTTATATACAAGGCAGCGTTAGGCCACATTAAGTGTCTTAACGCTGCCTTGTAAATAAGGCAAATCCCCTAACGCCACAGGAACATCATAAAATTTGACGTTTCCTTGGCGATAGGGGCTTGTAAATATGCCCCTTAATGCAGCAGCAGAGGCCTGAGACAGATTTTAAAGGCTACTTCTATGGGTGGCACCAGCAGTGCTGCAGGCACACTAGTAGCATTTAATTTACAGGCCCTGTGTATATAGGATACCACTGTACAAGGGACTTGCAGGTAAATGAAATAGTGTAGACCAATCTTACCAAGTTTACAAGAGAGAGCACATGCACTTTAGCACTGATCAACAGTGATAACATTTCCAGTCATAAAACCAACCAAAACAGGTCAGACCAACTACAGGAGGAAGAAAAAAAGTTTGGGCATAACCCTGCAAAGAAGGGCCAGTGCCAACAGTGAGCCTTTCTTTAATTGTACAACAAAGACAGTGGATCAATCTGGTCGAGTGGTTCATTATGTTGATAGTGTCCTGTTTGTGAACCTAACCTATCAAGCAAGTGTTATCCCAATTTACAGGCATTCATCTGCTAAGCACATTCTCTCAGAGCCCCCTATCCAGCAGAAAGAAAAATGGAAACTACACTTCTTGTACTGTCTAATTGCAGCAGCAAGTAGTACATAAACATATAACTAGGGGTGGGTAAAGAATTGCGCTCTGCCAATAGGGTTTTGCCCACTCCACCCAGCGTTCCACAAAACTCAGCAAAGTGACAGGGAGCAGAGTTTTTTCTCTCATGCAGCTCACCAACGTTAAATTTGCGAGCAAGAAAAATCATACGCTAGAACTCCTCCCAATTAGATTTCTCACTGCAGGAGGTTGAAAGTGAAATCTGGCCCTCGCGTTGAGGAAGCTGCCACTCAAGTAGAATATCTACTCGAGCAGCAGAAAGAAGCAGCGCCCTCTGGCATGACGTGTAGGGCTTTTCTCAGTGATTTTACACTGAGGCCGACCTCCCAGTGCTAAAACTCAGTGGGAGCAGCGTGACTTGCCGCACTCCATCGCTTGCGAAACTCTTTTTCTGCACTTCATGGAGTTCCGCGGAGCAGAAGTCAGTTAACTATGCCCAGGCCTAGATAAAACATCAAATCATTCTTGAAACAATCAGAACCTTGGCTCATCTTCTTCCTTTATTGCTACCTACAAAGAGGAAATTACCATATTTGATTTATTTTTGTAGTATGCACTTACCTGTTAAGGGGATGTGGTTTGATTGCAGATTGCACTGTTTCAAGTCACTTAAGCTGGTCAAATTCTTCTGAAATGCCCAATGTGCCATTCCTACACCTGGGTTTTTGAGGCATAGGGATTTTGATGCATCTCAAGCTCAGCGGCCCTCTTCCTGACAATGCGTCATTTTGGAAATATGTCATAAATATCACTGCATCAGATTTACGAGGATTTTGCAATGGAACGCCAACCTTGCATATATTAAAACGAACACAACGCAGTCGATTCTGATGGAGGA
Source organism: Lissotriton vulgaris (assembly GCF_964263255.1). Classification (NCBI taxonomy): domain Eukaryota; kingdom Metazoa; phylum Chordata; class Amphibia; order Caudata; family Salamandridae; genus Lissotriton; species Lissotriton vulgaris. The sequence goes on along the minus strand of NC_141696.1, from coordinate 1,271,988,190 downwards.
AAAAACACGATGCAGGCTGATGAAAAGTGACGTCCCCTTAAAGATGGATCACCTTGTAAATATGGAGCAGTGATGGCGCCACCAATGCGTCAAAAATGATGACGCACTGGAGGTGCAGGCTCCTTGTAAATAAGCCCCTGATTGTTTATGGCTGCACCTAACTGTTAAGCTCAAATGATCTATCTGTTGCAACTTCCACCATGAAGAAGGTTAAGATGTTGAGTTTTGAAACTGTAATTGGCATGAACATCACATGCAATTTTAGCCTGAACAATGGACAGCTACAGGGTTCATCATAATCGTTTGTCTCAGTGAAGAAAGTTCTGGAGATAAAAAATGATGTAGCAGATTCTTTGCCTTGCTTTAGGAAAGCGAAATTCAGAACCCTACTACCAGAGGTGGAAGATCAGATATAGCCTTTTCCAGAGGAGTTTGGAAACCTTGGTTCTCCGTCCTGCCAGAGGTGACCACACAGGCATTATGTCAGGAATCCTGAAGTTCTTACTCTCCATGGATTGTGTGCAGTGTTACAAAGAGGCAGTATTCTCTAATTGAAGTATACAAGCTTCAATGGTTAGACCTGGAGACTGTGTCAGATGGCCCAGATGGATGGAGGGCAGAGTCACAGGTTAACACGGATCAGAACTTTTGGAGCAAGGTGGAAACAGACAGAACATTCAGAAAAAGCCGGGTCATTCAGGAAGGAGCCAAAGGTTCTGGACACTGGAAAGATTTAAGCATCAGTCACTGTTATTTACATCATGTCATATTTGTTCAAGGAAGCATTTTCCTGGGCAATATCAAGTTAATTAATAATAAAGGTCTCTGGTTGTCTAATTATTCCCTTTTCCTAGAACATTTCAAGAGAATCTTTGGTAAACACAAAATTAAACAAGATGCCCATAGGGGCCACCTTACACAATGGTCAAGAGATCTGATTAACTGCATTAGTCTTTAAAATCAACTGGTCTCAGAATTCAAGATTGATTGATGAAGCTGCAGCTGCCTTCTTCTGCCAATGTGTACATGAAGATTGGGAAGACACCATCTCATTAGTGGTAAACAGACCCACTAATTTTAATGGTCTCCTAGACTTAGTACTACAAATAGACTCCCAGTGAAAACAATGCCAGTGGGAGAGAGGGGGAATAGCTCACAGGGTACCTATAGATCCAGGAGGAGAATATATGTCTACAGAATGGTGAGAAGAACGTATGCAGACTGGGCAATTACAGAAACCCCTTACAACCCAGGACAAATATAAAAGGCGTGAAAGCAAGTGTCTGCTTTGTGGAAAACCTTGATATTTCTTTAAGAATACAATCAGCTGGGAAATAGCAGTGCCTGCTCCTAAAGGGCGAACCCAGATTAAACTGATTTACAGCAATATAGTTTGCCAGTGATAAGCAACATTACTATTCGCTGATCAAATTGCCCACTCCCACAGACTCACTCTCTATTTTGGCTCTTTTTGACTCAAGAGCCTCAGGACTCTTTATGTACCAGAACATTCAGGAACGAGCACAGGTTCCAAAAAGAGAAAGGAACTTATTAGATTCTGAAATTGGAAATGTGATTGATGGCCCTACTTCCACTGTTTTATTAGGAAGTTTGGCGTTACATAGACATAAAGTTAAAGTTAAAAGTTTTATAAAGCGCTCGTTCTCCGGGCGGTTTCTTGGCGCTGAGGACGGTAGTGGGTGAAGGGTAGGGAGACAGCCTACTCGGCAAAAGCTTGCGAGAAAAGCCAGGTCTTCAGATCTCTGCGAAAGTCCATGTAAGAGGCGATGATCCTGACACTAAGAGGTAAAGAATTCCAAAAATAGGGGGCCAAGAAGGAGAAGCTCATGCCTCCATGTTTCTTCCTTCTACAACAAGGGATACACAGAAGATGTTTAGAAGAAGACTGAAGGTCACGGGTGGGGACGTAGACCTTGAGTTTGGCGGCTGTAAAGGCAGGAGCTGTGCCAGCTAATGCCTTAAAGATCAAACAGCCGAGTTTGAAAAGAGATCAGAGAGAGGTAAGCAATGTAGTGCTTTTAGAAGCGGAGTGACCTGGTAATGTTTGGGGAGCTTGTAGACTAACCTCGCAGCCTGGTTCTGGATAAGTTGGAGACGGCAAAGCTCGTACACTGGAATACCAACGTACAGAGCATTTCCGTAGTCCAGACGTGAAACGACCATGGCTAGCAAGATCAGTTTAAGTGCCGCATTAGAAAAGAAACAACAGATTTTTCGTATAATACGTAAGTTGAGAAAGCAGGATGAGACCACCGCACTAACTTGGGGGTGCATAGAGAGGTCGCTGCTGACTCTAATACCAAGACATTTAACGGAAGCTGAGGGAGAGGGGGAGAGGCCAAGAGAGGAAGGCCAGAAAGAAGAGGACCAGGGACTGGGGACACCACCAGTAAGAACTAGCTCGGTCTTGTCAGGATTGAGCTTAACGTGGTTGAAATTCATCCAGTCGCTGATAAAGGTCATAACTGATCGAAAGTTAAGAACCAAGGAAGGGGAGGAAGAGATATTGAAAATGAGTTAGAGGTCATCAGCGTAATTAAACACTGTGACGTCCAGTTTTTGAAGAGCAGAGATGAGAGGGAGACTATACAGATTGAAACGAAGAGGAGAAAGAGAAGAACCTTGGGGACACCGCAGATGATATGGCGGGCAGCGGAGGAAAAGCTGGCCAGCTGGATGGCCTGCTGGCGGTTCTCCAAAAACGAGGAGATTCAAGCCAGAGAGGATCCCCGAAGACCAGCGCCCTTGACACGATCGATCAAGATGGTGTGATCGACCGTGTCAAAGGCGGCCGACAGGTCTAGGAGGACCAAGGCCTGAGAAGAGTTGGCGTCGGCTCTACATCTGAGTTCATCCAACACAGAGAGGATGACAGACTCTGTGGAATGGGCGGGACGAAAGCCTGCCTGATGAGGATCCAAAAAGTGCATATTCTCGGTGAAAGAGCTAAGGCAAGTTGTAACATGACTCTCCAAGATTTCCCCCAAAAAAGGAAGCAACGAAATAGAGCGGAAATTATAAGGAGAGGATGTATCAGCCCCCATCTTCTTCAGGATCTGAATTATTTTAGCAGATTTGAAGAGGTCTGGAACCGTCACCAATGAAATGGAAATGTTGAGAAGTAATAAGGGGGGATCCGGGCAAACAGAGAAGACCTCTTTTAGTAGATGAACGGGACAGCTGTCAGAAGAGGAACCAGATTTAACTTTAGTGAGTAAAGAGAAAAAAGTTTCCCTAGATAGGTGGGGAAGTTGTTCCAGAAGGTGAGGGTTAGGGGAGGGATCAGGACAGGAAAAGCTAGATGAGGGGAGAGTGATGTTTGCTTTGATTATACTGATTTTGTCAATAAAATACTCATTAAGAGAATTACAGAGGGGTTGTGAGGGGGACGGCTTAAGGGTGGCTCCTGCAGAGGTGGATAGGTTGTGAACGATCGAAAAAATGTCATAGGGCTTGTTAGAACCGGCTGTCTCTAGTTGGCAGAGGTATACACTTCTGACAAATAGGGACACACCTTTTCTAGTCAGGGCAAGGGGATCACACCCTTTGATAACCCCTGCTCACCCCCTTGGTAGCTTGGCAGAGCAGACAGGCTTATCTCAGAGGCTGTGTGTTAAGCATTTATGACCACATACAGTAATAAAGTGAATACACTACAAATGGACACGACACAGTAGTATTATAAAAATAAGGATTTTTATATAAGGCTTAGCACAAGACCAAATAACGACAAAAATATACACAATCTTAATAAATACTCTTGGAAGGGAAAATAATAGTTCAAATGTAGTTTCTTCTTAGCACAAAGTCTTTTCGTATCAAAGCAACTCTTCTTCCTGGAAACACAGTTCTTGGCAACAATGTAACCCACACAGGAGTTACACGATGTCGAGGCAAAGTTAATCCAAAGGTTCGGCGTCAAGCGCGAGGAGCGCTACGTCGAGCCCGGAGTCACACGTACCCCCAACAACACAGTACCTTAGGAAAATGAAGCACACGATGATCAGCGGCGTCGAGCAATCCGGCGTCGCGTCTTCGGTGTCGATCAGGCCTCAGCAGACGTTGTTGTCGATGATGCAGTTGCAAGAGTGAGCAGCGCTCACGGCATCGAGAGGGCACGAGGTCGATGCAATCAGCAGCGGTGCAGACACGAGGTCCCTTGGAGCTGGAGCCGAACTCACTACTCACTGGCGTTGCTGCTGGCGTCGATCAGGCCCGGCGGCCGGCGTCGAGGAAGCGGGACACTTGAGCCGTCACTCACGGTGTTGAGCTGGATTCAGCGACGTCCGTCGGCGTCGAGATTGCTGGTGTCTTTCAGAGGCGCTGGAGTCACAGGTTCCAGCAAATAGCACTTGTAGCAGATGAAGTCCTTTAGCCCTGTGACTTCAACAGGAGACTGGCACTCTTCCAGTCCTTGGAGATTTTCTTAGCAAGCGTGGGAGTACACACTCAGTTCCTTCCTCCTGGTTCCTTGGCAAAAATAAAGAAGCACTGCAGGATTCCCCCCCAGCAAACAGCACACTGGCAGAAGGGGTAGGCAAGTCCTTGTATCAGCAGGCTTCTTGTCCTTGGTTTCAGGGTTCCTTGTCAGAAGTGATCTAAATTCTTGATTCAGGGGTCCTTCTCTTATACCCCTTTTTGGCTTTGATCCCTTTGTCCATGCAGGGGAATTTCCCAACATCCTGGGTCGGTTGTGGGTGGAGCCAGGGAGAAGCACCTGGCCTATTCGCTGAGCAGGGCTGGGTCCTCAGACGCCCAGCAGGAGGTGGAGCCAGCATTGTATCAGGCAGGGCAGGCTATCAGCAACTATCTCCCCCTACTGTCAACGCAAATGTCCCACTCATCCCACACTGACTCATCCAGACCTCTGGAGCCACCCAGCTCCTGTCACACACACGCAAAACCAGCAGAAACCAGAAATGGTTAGACAAGAAAATAGACACTTTCTAAAAGTGCTATTTTCAAACCCAGAGTCCAAAAACCATCCACACCAACGGATGCGTAATTAAACCCCGAGTTCAGGGATACCAAACTCGACATTGCACCATGCTCCCCGAGCCAGCTAGGATTATAGCATTAATAATCCCGGCGGCCCATTCTAACTAATGGAGAGCAGGTTACCTCGCAATAGTGAAAAACGAAGATGGCTGTAATTCACTATTAGGACATGCCAATTTGGTCAGGCATGTCCTACCTTATCCTTACAACGCACCCTGCCCGTGGGCCTACCATAGGGGTGACTAACATGAAGTTAAGGGAAGGTTTGAGGGACTGGCAAGTAGGTGTACTCGCGCAGCCAGCGTGACAGTACCAGACTGCACGTAGGTCTCGCAATGACCGACTCGTAGACATTCTTTTACGAGGCCGCTCTGGTGGGTGGCACAACAGGTGCTGCAAGCCCACGAGCGGCATTTGTATTTACAAGCCCCGGCACTCCTGGTGCACTAGACTAGGGACTGACAGTAAACCAAATAAGCCAAACATGGAATTCAATCGATACATCAATTTAACATAGGGAGCACTTGCACTGTGGCACTGATCAGCAGTGGCACAGTGCCCAAAGCATTATCCAGCAAAACATCGTAAAACAGTGGAGGCAAACAGAAAAAAATGGAGTAGAGACTCAAGCCAATGATGTCAGGTCTAACACGTGTCCCCTCCAGCTGAAATGTGGGGAGAACTACCCTTGACCTAGGGAGTCCTCATCACTAAGGCGGAAAAATCTGGACAGACCATCAGCATTGGCGTGATCTGTACCAGGGCGGTGTTCCACCGTGAAGTCCATCCCCTGTAGGGAAATGGACCACCTCAACAGTTTTGGATTCTCGCCCCTCATCTGCATCAACCATCTGAGGGGCCGGTGGTCTGTCTGAACCCGGAAGTGAGTCCCAAACAGGTAGGGTCTTAGCTTCTTCAGCGCCCAGACCACAGCAAATGCTTCTCGCTCTATCGCACTCCACCTCGTTTCCCTGGGAAGTAACCTCCGACTGATGAAGGCTACAGGCAAGTCTCGGCCCTCTTCATTCACCTGAGCTAGAACAGCCCCCACGCCATGCTTTGAAGCGTCCGTCTGGACAATAAATTCTTTCGAAAAGTCGGGTGCCTGGAGTATGGGTGCTGTGCACATTGCAGTTTTCAGGGTGTCAAAGGCCGTCTGACAGGCGTCAGTCCAGATCACATTTCGTGGCTGCTTCCTGGAAGTCAGCGAAGTCAAGGGGTGCACAATGTTACCGTAATCCTTGACAAACCTCCTGTAGTAACCCGTGAGACCTAAGAAGGCTCTCACCTGAGTTTGGGTTTTGGGCGGCGCCCAAGCCAGGATGGTATCAATCTTGGGTTGCAGGGGGGCAACCTTGCCGCTCCCTACTTGGTGCCCCAAGTACATCACAGAACCCTGCCCAATCTGGCACTTACTGGCTTTGATTGTGAGGCCTGCTCTACGCAGGGCCAACAACACTTCCTGGAGGTGGCGCAAGTGTTCCTCCCAGCTGGCGCTGAACACTGCGATGTCGTCCAGGTAGGCGGCACTGAAATCCTCCAGTCCAGCCAAGACCTGGTTGACCAACCTCTGGAAGGTGGCAGGGGCATTCTTCATCCCAAAGGGCATCACCCGGAACTGGTATAGCCCATCTGGTGTGGAGAATGCAGACCTCTCCTTTGCCCCATCAGTCAAGGCGATCTGCCAGTACCCAGACGTTAGATCAAACGTACTAAGGTACCGGGCAGCCCCCAACCGATCTATGAGCTCATCAGCTCTGGGGATGGGGTGCGCGTCAGTCTTTGTGACTGAATTGAGTCCTCGGTAATCCACACAGAACCGAAGTTCCGGTGAAGCACCAGGCGCTGCAGCCTTCGGGACCAAGACCACTGGGCTAGCCCAAGGACTACTAGAGGACTCAACCACCCCTAAGGCAAACATTTTGGAGACCTCCTCCTTAATGTATGCTCTGACCTTGTCAGTCACCCTGTAAGCCTTGTGCTTCACAGGAGGGCTGTCTCCGGTGTCAACGTCATGGACACACCAATGAGTGACACCCGGAACCAAGGAAAACAGATCAGGGAATTGTCCCAACAGTTGGCGACAAGCCTGCTTCTGCTCAAGGGTCAGTGTGTCAGAGAGGACCACACCATCCACTGACCCATCTTGCTCTTTAGCACACAGGAGGTCAGGAAGAGGCTCACTCTCCTCCTCCATTCCAGCATCTGTAGCTAGGAGAATGCCCACTTCGGACCTTTCTAAGTGGGGCTTCAAACGGTTGACATGCAGGACCCTCAAGGGGTTCCTGGGAGATTTCAAGTCCACCAAGTAGGTGACATCGCTCTTCTTCTCAACAACCTTAAACGGTCCAGTCCACCTGTCCTTGAGCGCACAAGGTTCCACAGGGGACATGACCCAAACTTCCTGACCAGGCTGAAGCTCTACCAGAGTGGCATTCCGGTCGTACCAACGCTTCATCTCCTCCTGGCTGGCCTCCAGATTTGCCTGAGCAAGATCTCTGAAGCGCCGAGTCTGGTTCCTAAAGGCCAGCATGTAACTGTATACATCCTGGGAAGGTTTCCTGGGAGATTGCTCCCAGCCTTCTTTGACCAGACTCAAAGGCCCTCTTACCGGGTGGCCATACAAAAGCTCAAAGGGACTGAACCCTAGAGACTTCTGTGGCACCTCTCGGTAAGCAAACAACAGGCATGGCAAGAGGACGTCCCATTTCCGCCTCATTGGTTCTTCAAGACCCATGATCATGCCTTTAAGGGTCCGGTTGAATCTCTCAACCAGCCCCTTACCTTGAGGGTGGTAAGGAGTGGTGAACTTGTAGGTTACCCCACACTCCTTCCACAGAGACTTCATGTAATTGGAAATGAAGTTGGTGCTCCGGTCTGACACCACCTCTCTGGGGAACCCCATCCGGGAGAAAACACCAATCAGTGCCCGTCCCACCACGGGGGCCGTCACTGTTCGGAGGGGGATGGCTTCCGGGTACCGCGTGGCATGGTCCACCAAGACCAGGATAAACCTGTTGCCCAGGGCTGTCTTGGGGTCCAGGGGCCCAACAATGTCAATCCCCACCCGGTCAAAGGGGGTACTGACCACTGGAAAAGGTTGGAGGGGAGCCTTCTGCTTCCTTCCGCTTTTCCCACTTGCCTGGCAAGTGTGACAAGTCTTACAATGGATGTCTACATCCCTTCGCATCTGAGGCCAATAAAAATGGGTGACAAGCCTGTCATAGGTCTTGTCCTGCCCCAGATGTCCAGATAGCGGAACGTCATGAGCCAAACCCAGTAGGAAGGCTCTAAAGCGCTGGGGTACCACCAGCACACGGGCTGACCCAGGCTCAGCAGCCTTAGGCTCGCTATACAGGAGGTCGTTCTCCCAGTAGACAAAATGTGACCCTGACTGATCACCTGAGGTTTGGGCTGAGGCCTGCTGCCTCATACCCACAAGTCACTGAATTCTTCCCTGGAGGGACCACCATCCTGCTGCCAAGGGGTCAGCTCGGGCAGGTCTCCCAGTTCAGCAATTTGTTCCCCGGTGGGCTCCAGGGCATCCCCCTCAGGGTCTACCTCCCCCTGGACCACGGGAACTACGGGGGCCGGTTTCCCGCGCCTCCTGCCTCTTCTCTTCACAGCTGGGTCCTGGGCCATACTTTCAGGCTACGGGACCCCATCAACACCCTTACTCGCTGTCATGGATCGAGTGGTGGCACACACCCACTCTGGCACACCCAACATTTTCAAATGCGTCTCCCTCTCCACCTTAGCCCAAGGGGAGTCTTCTAAATCATTGCCCAGGAGACAATCGACAGGCATGGCGGGCCTCACAGCAACCTGAAGAGTACCTGAAACTCCCCCCCATTCGAAGGAAACTTGAGCTACCTCACACACTTTCTGGGAGTTGTCAGCAGCTATCACGGGGTAGAATGCGTGGGGAACCACCTGCTCTCTTGACACCAAGTGACACTTGACAGCTGTCACACTCGCTCCGGTGTCTCTGAGAGCTTCCACTCTATGGTCATTAATGGTCACCCACTGCCTATATTTACTAATGTTACTAGGCAGAGGGGGTGGAGGGACCATTTGCATGTCTCCTAGCGAGACCAGGGACATTTCTGCGGGACCCCTCCCACCAGGGACAACCATCTCTTCCCCTCCCAGGGCTACACTCGCCAACTGACGGGGGGTGCACGCGGCGGTGCATTCAAATTCTTCATGGGACACTGGGGGTCATAATACCGGTGTCCCACCTGCCCACAAACGTAGCAGGTTAGGGGGCCCCTATGAACAGGTTTACCCGTCGGGGCCCCTGGCTTCTTCTCAGGGGGAGGCTGGGAACCTTTCCCTTGGTTCCCTTGGGCATTACTTTGGGGCCCTTTCTGGGACTCCTTCTGTTTACCCTTGTCCCCCCCACTCTTCTGCTGGGGACCCTGCCCACCTTTGGCTGAGTCTCCCACTGGACCCTTGTGGACCCTGGTACTGACCCAGCGGTCCGCCTCCTCAGCAAGTTTTCTAGGGTTAGATATCTTGCTATCAATAAGGTGCTGGCGCAGCTCTGGAAAACAGTTATTAGACAAATGCTCCCAAGCAAACAAATCATAAAGAGCTTCATAACTTTCCACTTTGCTGCCCTTTACCCAACCATCCATGGCTCTGCAAAAATAAGACACATATTCAACCCACGTCGTACCAGGCAACTTCTTACATTCTCTAAAAGCTTGTCTGTACTTCTCAGGGGTTAGGCCATACCGCAACATTAAAGCATCTTTCATATGAGCATACGACATCCTATCCTCAACAGGCATGTCTAACAGGGTATCTCTCCCCTCATTCACAAAGCGGCCCCACAACCCCGCTCCCCAATCCTTCTCAGGGACCCGGTGGGCCAACAATGCTAACTCATACGCTTTAAACCACTGACCAATATCTTTGTTCCTATGATAATCTTTTATCACATCTTTGGGAAAATAAAACCTACTTTCTGCAGGCCCAGATGGGATGCTGCCACCAGAGGGATTCAATTCTAACTTCTTAGCTTGGATGTCCAACTCCCTCAACTTGGTATCACGCTCCAAAGCTAACTTCTCTCTTTCAAACTCCAACCTTTTGGTCTCCAAATCAGCTTCTCTTCTACCTCTTGCATTTTCTAACTCCAACTGCCCATTTATCTTTAGCCTTGCCATTTCCATGTTGTATGCACGCTCCTTCGCCCTTTCTTCTCTTTCTTCAGGGGAAAGACCTTTGGAGGAAACACTGCTTCCGTTAGAGGACACAGGCCCATTCACTGGCGCCTCCTCATCCCCTTCCCCTGGCGGTACCACCACCGCATCAGAGGGATCTCTGGACTCCAACCAGGCCTCCAATGCTTTGAGATAGTTTTCCTTAATCTTGAGGCCTTTGGTAGGAACTTTAAACTGCTTGCAAAAGGATTTCAGCTGATTTAACGTGTAATCCTCGATCTTGCTTCTATCGAATTCCTCCACAACAACAACAGGGGTAGTGACTCCGGTGTCACTCATGGTCAAAACTGGCAGTGTTCAAAAAAATCAAGCTTCAGAAAAGCGGAGAACAAAAATGGAATCCTTCCAAGTAGATTGTGGCTGCGCTATGGTCTGCTTTCACTATGTAGCGCACCCTAATCACTGCACATGGGTCATAAATGCAAGGTTCAAATCCTTACCGCTGTGTCCAATGTTAGAACCGGCTGTCTCTAGTTGGCAGAGGTATACACTTCTGACAAATAGGGACACACCTTTTCTAGTCAGGGCAAGGGGATCACACCCTTTGATAACCCCTGCTCACCCCCTTGGTAGCTTGGCAGAGCAGACAGGCTTATCTCAGAGGCTGTGTGTTAAGCATTTATGACCACATACAGTTATAAAGTGAATACACTACAAATGGACACGACACAGTAGTATTATAAAAATAAGGAGTTTTATATAAGGCTTAGCACAAGACCAAATAACAACAAAAATATACACAATCTTAATAAATACTCTTGGAAGGGAAAATAATAGTTCAAATGTAGTTTCTTCTTAGCACAAAGTCTTTTCGTATCAAAGCAACTCTTCTTCCTGGAAACACAGTTCTTGGCAACAATGTAACCCACACGGGAGTTACACGACGTCGAGGCAAAGTTAATCCAAAGGTTCGGCGTCGACCGCGAGGAGCGCTACGTCGAGCCCGGAGTCACACGTACCCCCAACAACACAGTACCTTAGGAAAATGAAGCACACGATGATCAGCGGCGTCGAGCAATCCGGCGTCGCGTCTTGGGTGTCGATCAGGCCTCAGCAGGCATCGTTGTCAATGATGCAGTTGCAAGAGTGAGCAGCGCTCACGGCGTCGAGAGGGCACGAGGTCGATGCGATCAGCAGCGGTGCAGACACAAGGTCCCTTGGAGCTGGAGCGGAACTCACTACTCACTGGCGTTGCTGCTGGCGTCGATCAGGCCCGGCGGCCGCCGTCGAGGAAGCGGGACACTTGAGCCGTCACTCACGGTGTCGAGCTGGATTCGGCGACGTCCGTCAGCGTCGAGATTGCTGGTGTCTTTCAGAGGCGCTGGAGTCACAGGTTCCAGCAAATAGCACTTGTAGCAGATGAAGTCCTTTAGCCCTGTGACTTCAACAGGAGACTGGCACTCTTCCAGTCCTTGGAGATTTTCTTAGCAAGCGTGAGAGTACACACACAGTTCCTCTCTCCTGGTTCCTTGGCAAAAATAAAGAAGCACTGCAGGATTCCCTCCCAGCAAACAGCACACTGGCAGAAGGGGTAGGCAAGTCCTTGGATCAGCAGGCTTCTTGTCCTTGGTTTCAGGGTTCCTTGTCAGAAGTGATCTAAATTCTTGGTTCAGGGGTCCTTCTCTTATACCCCTTTTTGGCTTTGATCCCTTTGTCCATGCAGGGGAATTTCCCAACATCCTGGGTCTGTTGTGGGTGGAGCCAGGCAGAAGCACCTGGCCTATTCACTGAGCAGGGCTGGGTCTTCAGACGCCCAGCAGGAGGTGGAGCCAGCATTGTATCAGGCAGGGCAGGCTATCAGCAACTACTCTCCCCCTACTCTCAACGCAAATGTCCCACTCATCCCACACTGACTCATCCAGACCTCTGGAGCCACCCAGCTCCTGTCACACACACGCAGTCCTGAGGCGGAAGCCGGGAGCAGGCGGTACGAGAATAATTGCTATTTGCTCTGATTTTAATCATTACTTGTGTGGTGTCACTTACTCTGTCAATTTGTAACTGTCCTGCTTTTAACAGTTAATTTTCACTTCGAGCACGCAGCCGATTTAAACGCTGTCGCGCTCTTTCACCCCTTTTGAGCGGCCGCCATCAGCCTAGGCGTGCGCACTGATCACGCCCACTTTAAGGCCACGCCCACCTCTCCGCCCATAAATACGCTGACAACAAGCGTCTATCAGAAATCCCTGACCCAGTCCTGAGGCGGAAGCCGGGAGCTGGCGGTACTTCGAGCACGCAGCCGATTTAAACGCTGTCGCGCTCTTTCACCCCTCTTGAGCGGCCGCAATCAGCCTAGGCGTGCGTGCTGACCACGCCCACTTTTAGGCCACGCCCCTTTCTCCTAGAAATGTGCATGCACAGGAAGCGCAGCGGACGAGCGCAGCGGGAGCGCCATTTGCGCGCCGAAGGCGCGCCTAAGGCAAGCCCGTCTGCGCCCGTCCGCGCCAAGACCGCGACAAGCGCAGGAAACCCTGCCCCAACTTCCTCTTACATCAGGTACCTTCCCTCCGACCTTCACCTACTTCGAGGTACTAACCATTGCTCTTGCAAACTTGACTTATCAATCCTCTCTGGTTCGTTCAGCTGAAGGCATTGCCGCTGGTCCTCCACCTATAGCCCAGCCCAGGTACTCTCTCCTCTACCCCCCCCCAAGGATTCCCTGCCGCCCTTTAAAGGTGGTTTGATTAATGCCCGCTCTATGTGCAAACATAGCCAAGACATACACGACCTCATCCTTGACTCCGATCTTGACTGTCTCATGATAACAGAAACCTGGCTAACGGAAGACAGCAATCCGGACATAGCCATTGCCCTCCCCCAGGGCTTCTCCTTCTTCAGACAAGACAGACCTAAAGGGAGAGGAGGTGGAATAGCCATCATACTGAAAAATACCTTCACTTGTCATACATTCAACCTAGACCCATTAAGAGACACAGAAGGTCTTGGCTTCTCAATCAAAATCAGTGAATCCTCCTCCTTCTCAGGGGGCCTGATTTACCGCCCACCTGGCAATGCTTCAGAATTCCTTGATTCACTGTGCGACTCTCTTGGACACTTCTTACTCAGATATCCCCATTTCACCCTTCTCGGGGATTTCAACCTACACCTGGAGTCTAAATCTGACTCCCAAACAAACAACTTTCTCCAAACCCTCGAAATATTCAACCTCCATCAAAATGTCCTACAGCCTAGTCATTTGCTTGGACATACCCTCGACGGTGTCTTCACTAACTTCCCACCTCTTACCACCTTACCCCCTGTTCCCCAAATATGGACTGATCACAGCTTGATCCTGTTCCATATTAAAAACGCACGCCCACTCAACTTCAGTAAAACGAAACATCACTGTGACAATCCCGTCAACTGGAAAAAGGTTCAAGATAATCTCATCTTCAACCCTATCCTCCAATCCCAGGCCCCCACGCTATCTGGTAACGTCAAACTTGACGCTAACCTCTTTCAAAACTGGATTTCACAAGAAATCAAAACTCGGAACCCCTCCAAACGTCTCTGCACAACCCATAAAAAAGCTAAAACCAATTCCCCTTGGTTCACCCAAGATCTAGCTACTTCCCATCTACTGTGTAGAAAAGCAGAGCGAAAATGGCGCAGAACATATGATAAAAACGACCGTCTCTCTTACATACAACTAAGGAAAAATTACCTCACTAATATCAAATCTGCCCAAAAAAAATTTCTACGTCAACGCCATCAACGAGTCCGGTCAAAAACAAAAAACATTGTTCTTAATAGTAAAATCTTTCACCCAGCCCAAAGCACTCCAATCCGAAATCCCACCATCCCAAGACTTGTGTGACAAAATTTCAGACTACTTTGAGGACAAAATTGTCTCCATCCAAAGAAATTTCCCTCCTCCACAAACAACTCCTGGTTCTCTCACTCCCTCCCATCTGGAGACACCAGCTTGTAGCCTTAAGATCTTCTCCCCTGTCACCCTGGCTCAAACCAAAGAAGTCATCTTAGGTTGCAAGTCTGGCTCCCCGTCTGACCCTTGCCCCCCTAAAATCCTCCACCAACTCATCGACGTGGTTACCCCAACAATTAACGATATAGTTAATTTGTCGCTCCGCACCGGATCTGTCCCCCGCCTGTGGAAAAGGGGTATAGTCAAACCACTTATGAAGAAGGCCAACAAATCCCCGTCGGACCTGGCCAATCTTCGTCCGATCTCACTCCTCCCGTCTCTGGGAAAAATAACCGAACAGCTTGTCTACAGAGAACTTAAAAGTTACCTGGAAACTCATAATATACTCCACCCGCAACAATCTGGCTTCCGCCCCAAACACTCGACGGAAACAGCTCTGATCGAACTGTCAGATACAATCAAGATGCTACAAGATCAGAGGAAGAATGCTATTCTCATTCTTCTCGATCTCACTGCGGTATTCGACACCATCTCCCACTCCATTCTGATCAGCAGATTGATGGACATAGGGATTTCGGAAACCGCCTTATCCTGGATAACATCATTCCTTACCGACAGGTCCCAAACGGTTGCGCTTGGCCCTTTCCACTCCAAAGAAAAGAAGGTTTCCTCCGGGGTACCTCAGGGGTCCATCCTGAGTCCCCTTCTTTTCAATATCTACCTCATCGCCCTCTTATCCCTGATTGAATCATTCGGCATACCGGTAACATCGTATGCCGATGATACACAACTCATTGTGCCTCTAGAGGATAATTCAACCAAGGCCGAGCTCAACCTCAAAAACTGCTTGACAGCGGTTTTCAAATGGATGGACACTAACCATCTTAAGTGTAACTCCAGCAAAACGGAGATCCTCCCTATCGAAAAGAACACCTCCTTCTGCCCATCCCTCTGGTGGCCGGATGACTCAGTGGCTCCTCCCCAAACTGTAACAACAGCTAGGAATCTCTGCGTCCTATTTGATTCTGACCTATCATTCAACCAGCATGCCAGGACTGTAGCCGGCCGATGCTTTGGAATAATAAAATTGCTAAAAAAGTTCTTCGACTTCCTTCCACTTGAGGCCAGAAAAACAGTTACAGTAGCTCTCATAATTTCACGCTTGGACTACTGTAACGGTCTCCTCGCAGGGGCAAAAAAGGCTACTCTGAACAAGCTTCAAAGTGTTCTTCATACAGCCGCCCGACTGGTCCTAAAACTACTCCGAAAATCATCTATCTCCGCAGCCCTAAAATCCCTTCATTGGCTCCCCCTCCATAAAAGAATACTTTTTAAGATACTGATTGTTGCCTTTCGAGCTTTTAACAAATCAGGTCCAAAATACCTCACCAGACGCTTTCCCCACTATAACCCCAGTCGATCCCTCCGTTCTTCCCAGGACAACCTCATCCTCCCCGCCAGGTACAACTTGAAGACCAAGGGTGGAAAAACCTTAAGCTGCCTTGCCATAAAAGCCTGGAACAACCTGCCCAAAAATCTGAGACAACAACCTCACGAAAAACCCTTCAGAAAACTCCTAAAGACCTGGATTTTTAACCTTTCCGACGACTACACTAAAGCAGCCATCTAATGTCATACCATCACCATGACTGATCTATCAGGAATTTCAGCGCCAAGATGCTCCCTCCGGAGCGAACGCCGCGCTCTAGAAATACCCCCACAAATATCACAAAATATCACGCAAAACCAGCAGAAACCAGAAATGTTAGACAAGAAAATAGACACTTTCTAAAAGTGCTATTTTCAAACCCAGAGTCCAAAAACCATCCACACCAACGGATGCGTAATTAAACCCCGAGTTCAGGGATACCAAACTCGACATTGCACCATGCTCCCCGAGCCAGCTAGGATTATAGCATTAATAATCCCGGCGGCCCATTCTAACTAATGGAGAGCAGGTTACCTCGCAATAGTGCAAAACGAAGATGGCTGTAATTCACTATTAGGACATGCCAACTTGGTCAGGCGTGTCCTACCTTATCCTTACAACGCACCCTGCCCGTGGGCCTACCATAGGGGTGACTAACATGAAGTTAAGGGAAGGTTTGAGGGACTGGCAAGTAGGTGTACTCGCGTAGCCAGCGTGACAGTACCAGACTGCACGTAGGTCTCGCAATGACCGACCCGTAGACATTCTTTTACGAGGCCGCTCTGGTGGGTGGCACAACACGTGCTGCAAGCCCACGAGCGGCATTTGTATTTACAAGCCCCGGCACTCCTGGTGCACTAGACTAGGGACTGACAGTAAATCAAATAAGCCAAACATGGAATTCAATCAATACATCAATTTAACATAGGGAGCACTTGCACCGTGGCACTGAGCAAAACATTGTAAAACAGCGGAGGCAAACAGAAAAAAATGGAGGAGAGACTCAAGCGAATGATCGATTCAGAAAAGGGGGTGGTGATGAACAGAGTGTCTGAATTGAGCAGACCACTCTTACCCAGTCCAAACATCAGGGCTTGATCCATCACCGTTATTTATCTCACTGCCCCATCCCAGCTCAGAACCTCGCTATATGCAAATCAGTCTGTCCCTGGCCCAGTGCATCATGGGAACAGGGCAGACTAAACTACCAAGCCAATTCTTCACCAGAAAGGAAACAAGCTACCGGGGACCGGTTTCTGGCATTTCAGCCGTCTTCGGCCCGGCTTGCTTGAATCCTGATGGAGCAGTGAGAAAGGGACTCATGTCTGAGTATACCCTGCCACACCTATAGTGGCCAAAATCGATTCAGAAAAGGGGGTGGTGATGAACAGAGTGTCTGAATTGAGCAGACCACTCTTACCCAGTCCAAAGATCAGGGCTTGATCCATCACCGTTATTTATCTCACTGCCCCATCCCAGCTCAGAACCTGGCTATATGCAAATCAGTCTGTCACTGGCCCAGTGCATCATGGGAACAGGGCAGACTAAACTACCAAGCCAATTCTTCACCAGAAAGGAAACAAGCTACCGGGGACCGGTTTCTGGCATTTCAGCCGTCTTCGGCCCGGCTTGCTTGAATCCTGATGGAGCAGTGAGAAAGAGACTCATGTCTGAGTATATGCTTTGAGCTATAAAACGGTGTTGGGTCTAGCCCTGATCTCTTGACTGGGTGAGAGCTTTCTGCTTAATTCAGAGACTCTGTCCCTCACCACCCCTTGTTGTAAATATTTTTGTCCACCCTAAGCGTGGAAGGGTATTCTCAGATGTGAGACCCTTGCTCATTGCACCATCAGGATTCAAGTAAACCGGGCCGAAGACGGCTGTAATGCCAGAAACCGGTCCCCGGGAGCTTGTTTCCTTCCCAGTGTAAGAATTGGCTTTTGTAGTTTGGTTTGCCCTGTTCCCATCATGCACTGGGACAGGAACAGACTAATTTGCATACAGCCAGGTTCTGAAACTGGGATGGTGCAGTGAGCTAAAAAACGGTGTTGGGTCTAGCCCTGATCTCTTGACTGGGTGAGAGCTTTCTGCTTAATTCAGAGACTCTGTCCCTCACCACCCCTTGTTGTAAATATTTTTGTCCACCCTAAGCGTGGAAGGGTATTCTCAGATGTGAGACCCTTGCTCATTGCACCATCAGGATTCAAGCAAACCGGGCCGAAGACGGCTGTAATGCCAGAAACCGGTCCCCGGGAGCTTGTTTCCTTCCCAGTGTAAGAATTGGCTTTTGTAGTTTGGTTTGCCCTGTTCCCATCATGCACTGGGACAGGAACAGACTAATTTGCATACAGCCAGGTTCTGAAACTGGGATGGTGCAGTGAGCTAAAAAACGGTGTTGGGTCTAGCCCTGATCTCTTGACTGGGTGAGAGCTTTCTGCTTAATTCAGAGACTCTGTCCCTCACCACCCCTTGTTGTAAATATTTTTGTCCACCCTAAGCGTGGAAGGGTATTCTCAGATGTGAGACCCTTGCTCATTGCACCATCAGGATTCAAGCAAACCGGGCCGAAGACGGCTGTAATGCCAGAAACCGGTCCCCGGGAGCTTGTTTCCTTCCCAGTGTAAGAATTGGCTTTTGTAGTTTGGTTTGCCCTGTTCCCATCATGCACTGGGACAGGAACAGACTAATTTGCATACAGCCAGGTTCTGAAACTGGGATGGTGCAGTGAGCTAAAAAACGGTGTTGGGTCTAGCCCTGATCTCTTGACTGGGTGAGAGCTTTCTGCTTAATTCAGAGACTCTGTCCCTCACCACCCCTTGTTGTAAATATTTTTGTCCACCCTAAGCGTGGAAGGGTATTCTCAGATGTGAGACCCTTGCTCATTGCACCATCAGGATTCAAGCAAACCGGGCCGAAGACGGCTGTAATGCCAGAAACCGGTCCCCGGGAGCTTGTTTCCTTCCCAGTGTAAGAATTGGCTTTTGTAGTTTGGTTTGCCCTGTTCCCATCATGCACTGGGACAGGAACAGACTAATTTGCATACAGCCAGGTTCTGAAACTGGGATGGTGCAGTGAGCTAAAAAACGGTGTTGGGTCTAGCCCTGATCTCTTGACTGGGTGAGAGCTTTCTGCTTAATTCAGAGACTCTGTCCCTCACCACCCCTTGTTGTAAATATTTTTGTCCACCCTAAGCGTGGAAGGGTATTCTCAGATGTGAGACCCTTGCTCATTGCACCATCAGGATTCAAGCAAACCGGGCCGAAGACGGCTGTAATGCCAGAAACCGGTCCCCGGGAGCTTGATTCCTTCCCAGTGTAAGAATTGGCTTTTGTAGTTTGGTTTGCCCTGTTCCCATCATGCACTGGGACAGGAACAGACTAATTTGCATACAGCCAGGTTCTGAAACTGGGATGGTGCAGTGAGCTAAAAAACGGTGTTGGGTCTAGCCCTGATCTCTTGACTGGGTGAGAGCTTTCTGCTTAATTCAGAGACTCTGTCCCTCACCACCCCTTGTTGTAAATATTTTTGTCCACCCTAAGCGTGGAAGGGTATTCTCAGATGTGAGACCCTTGCTCATTGCACCATCAGGATTCAAGCAAACCGGGCCGAAGACGGCTGTAATGCCAGAAACCGGTCCCCGGGAGCTTGTTTCCTTCCCAGTGTAAGAATTGGCTTTTGTAGTTTGGTTTGCCCTGTTCCCATCATGCACTGGGACAGGAACAGACTAATTTGCATACAGCCAGGTTCTGAAACTGGGATGGTGCAGTGAGCTAAAAAACGGTGTTGGGTCTAGCCCTGATCTCTTGACTGGGTGAGAGCTTTCTGCTTAATTCAGAGACTCTGTCCCTCGCCACCCCTTGTTGTAAATATCAAGCCAATGATGTCAGGTCTAACAGGGCTTATTAGCTGAATGGAGAATTTTTAAGGTAAAATGGTCTGATTTAGCCAAAAGAATAGATTTCTTGTAGTCTTGTAACAAAGTAAGATATAAGGATTTTAAGGAAGGGTAATACCTGAGCCTCCAATGACGTTCAGCCTGCCTAAGGGCCAACTTTTTAGATTTTAACTCGGGGGTGAACCACCTATTAGAATCATGAAGGCGGCGAGTCCTGAGGCATTTTAAAGGGGACAACTGATCGCAGGCTGAAGAGAGCCAGTTGTTGATTGCGGTGGCCTTGGAATGAGGGGAGCGATCAAGTCGGTTGGGACATGAGGATGAAAGGGAATAACAAAGGAGAGGTATGTCCACTCATCCCTAATTTCGAGCCCAGGTGTTAGAAGGGAGCGAGGATTTGCTGGCCTCTGCAAGGTCGAAGGAAAATGAGATCAAAAAATGATCGGACCAAGGACAAGGCCTGATGACAGGAGTGGAAATGTTCAAATTAATTGACCAAACCTGATCCAGGATGTGGCCATGGATATGGGTCAGGGAATTTAAGTGCTGGGAACGATTCTGGTTACAGAATAGGTCAGTGAACTCTTTAGAATGAGGGTCCTCCCGTGGGTCAGAGGGCCAAAAGTTAAAATCACCCAACACCAGTAAACAAGAGTTATTTACAACAAGCGTAGCCAACAGTTCCTCGAGGGCCTGAAGAAAAAGGGGCATAGACTGCGGGGAACGATAGAAAAGAGCGCAGGTTAAAGGAGCAGTAGTGGAAGTGGAACGAATAACAAGGAAGTCAACTGCTACAAGAGTAGGGAAAGGCATGGGCAGGAACTGAAAACTTGAGTGAATAATTACCCCCATGCCACCACCAGCTTTGCCATCTGGTCGGTCTGAGCGTAGAACGTAGTAAGGGTCAGGGATTTCTGCTAAAATGTTTGGAGAGGAATCAGAGGAGAGCCATGTTTCAGTAAGAAACAGCATGTCAGGCTTAACAGTGCCCAAGAATATAAAAAAGTTCAAGCTGATGTTTGACTGCAGAACGGGTATTAAGGAGATAAGCTGACACTGTCGTGGGAACATGCAGGGCCGAGGAAGGCTGGGGAGGCACAGGTGCCGTGACATAGGGCAGGGAGTGAGCCAACTGGCCTGTGTGAAATAGGAGGGATGCAGTGGGGCTAGGGTTTAAAATACCGATGTCTTTAATCCGTGAAAGAATGTGGCCAGGGATAGCCCAGTTGCCCTGAAGCGTGACAAGTTCTTGGGAAGCATACGCAAAAGATTGGGCATAGTGTTTGGCCACTAACCCCAGCCAGCCGTGGACGGGCGCAGACGGGCTTGCCTTTGGCGCGCATTAGGCGCGCCAAAGGCACACCCGCTGCGCGGGCCGCTGCGCGTACGCATGAGCAAATGATTAAATGAATGTGGGAGCGCAAAGGCTAGAGCGCCGAACCACCAGGAAGTGAGGCTAGACTCCCCGGAAGCCCTCCGAACAATTAACACTCAGCCGCGTCGGACCAGGGCTAGGGGGTGAAGCAGGTAAGCAAAAAACAAAGAAGTGATGTTTAAAAGCAGTATTCTCACATGCAAAGTGTTAAAAAGCTCAAAAGCAGCTGCGCGAGCAACTAGCGTCAGCCCTCTGCCACCGGGTACTGATCGCATCATAATCCTCAAATTGATTGACACCAAGAAATCCTTCAAGTTTTATATTCCTACTGTACAAATAACTGCTTATCCTGTGCTAATTTTGCAATACAACACAACTTGATGTGCTGTATTTCATAGCCTTCTGAGAAAAGAATGTAGATTCCTGCTGCTTATCTTGAGTATTTAGATCAGAGTTCTTCAAACTGTGGGGCGTGCCCCCGCAGGAGGGCGCGACACCATCCCAGGGGGGGCGCGCACTCCACCCGAAAATCTTACATTTGTCTTTCACTAGAGAACTCCGGTAGAGGGGAGGGAGGGGAAATCATCGGGCCGACCAGCCCATGCTTTTCTCTGTTAATCACCGTCCCAGGAGGGGGTTAATTGTTAGAGCTGCGGTGGGAGGCAGGAAGTCTCCTCTGTTAAACCGAAAGCAAAGGAAGACAGTTCTGTTCCTTCGCCTTTAGTTTCAGAGGAGACTCCTTGCCTCCCACCGCAGCTGAAGCATTTCAGTTCAAGCCCTTCCCGGTTCAAAATTTGTGATCAATCAAGCCTCATGTCTGCGCCGCCTCACAGGCTTTCCTTTCTTCATGTGCTGCTCAAGACATAGCTGCCAAGGTTTCAGATTGCTATGTGTGACTTTTTTTATTTCATTGCAGTTATGAGTGACATTTCAACCACTATAAGTGACCATTCCTCGCGAGCAAAACATAGCAATGAAGTCCATGGGAATGGATAAATATTACGAATTATAACCTTTTGAGCTGTGAGAAACTCGAAAAAGATCTTTAAACTGCTGCCGAGCACTTCCTATTGATCAAAAACATCTGCTATTCATAACTAGGTGCATTTTGTACTGTGGAAATTGTATGTGCATTCATTCTGCTAGGAAAAGAGAAAACTAGTAATCTCAGTATGAAAAGTGTTTAGGATTAACAAGTCACGTTTCACAGTGTTACAATTCACATGAAATACACAACAGGAAGCAGCTACGGATGGGCCACATTATCGTACTTGGTGTTAAGTGGCAAGATCTGTATTGTATTTTCTTGGCTCGCGCCAGGTTCATACAAAAAGCCGAGATTATTCCCCTCATCGGTGCATACTTTGCAGTGTTCTGAAAGCTGCGAAGTTAAAGATAACTGTCTCTTAATTAAAGTAAATAAAGGCAAAGTCCATTGTAAAATGTATAGACTTTATGAAGACAATCTTTTTTGATAATTTTGTCATGCTTAAGCCTTAAATCGTCACAAACAAATGGCCAGTATGGCAGTATTTAGCAACCTTACCAGTGAGTGGCAAACGCTGAATGTGCAAGAATGGCTCCAGTGCTGCTTTCCGGGTTCTCTCAATTCAGTGCTGCTGGCGTCCATGCACACCTGTCACATTTATGTTGGTGGTGTTATTATTAATCTATTTCATGTGTGGAACAAAGCATCCTAGTAAAAACAATTTGCACACATTTTATCTTGGAAAATTGTGTTTTAAACTGTATAATAAGCCTCTGTCGTTTCACCACACCCACTCACAAACCTGTAGTTTACTAAACATTCTTGTTGTGTAGAACATATTTGACGGATATGGCTCGTGATATGCGCGTAGCAGTCGGTTATGTAGTGTCTCAGATTCCACAAATTTTTGTCAGGATGTGGGGGGCCCAGCATCTAAAATAATTCAGCTGGGGGGGCTCAACCTACAAAAGTTTGAAGACCTCTGATCTAGATGTATTTAGTAAAGAAAAAGGGGGCAATATATTACCCCTGCATCGATCCTATGATTGTCCCATTGGTCTAGTCCCAAGAAACAGCACAGACGCATTTGTCCTCTATGCTCCAAAGCAGATCATGTGCTTAAAGAATATCACAATGACAACATGTAGAATGGGCCTACTAGACACTCCGGGTACCTGAAAGAGCACCTATTACTTTAGCCCCAAAACCAAGAGGGTAGTTACATCCATGTGTGGATTACTGTACATTAAACCAATTTACCATCCTAAATTGGTATACAATACCCCTTAGTTCAAGAATGTCAAGATCTATAGAAAGTCCTTTCAAGAACACTGGTTTAGTCAGAAATACGGAGAAATTTACCAACAAAATTGGCATATACATCCAGTGGTTTATATTGCCAGGTTTAAGAAAGCAACTAAAACAGACAATGTGTTGACTTCTCTAATTGTAATAGATGGGTCACCTAAGTATGAAGTGGAGGAGATTCTCGATTCCCATACAGATAGACGGAAGTTACAGCATCTAGTGACATGGAAAGGGTATGCTGCCTCAAACAGGCCTTGGTAACCCGAGTGAATCATTCATGCACCCCTTTTAATCCACTCATTCTACCATCATTTGCCTGATGAATCTGGTCCTGATTTGGGGACTTTTTGCGGTAAATGTAATGTCAGGAATCCAGAAGTGTGTGCTCTTCAAGGATAATGTCCAGTGTTAGAGGGATGTAGTCACATTTCCTAGACCCCATGATACAAGCTTGCAATTGGCTGGCCTTGGAGACTGTGACACGTTTTGGAGAGAAGTGGTCAAAGAAAGCTGTACTAAGAGCATCTGTATACCTGTGCTCCATCTTTTATAACTGTGTTTGACTAGGTATGAGATGATGCTGTGACTGGTAATTTGATAGAAAAGCCAAATTCAAAGCTTTTAACTGTTCATTTGGGAAGTTATTTAATTTTTGTTCCTTATGATTATCTGTAAAGTTGGCATCATGGCACTAACAAACAAAAAACGTAACCAGTGCTAGCATCATGAAGAAAGTCAACTACATTCCTAAGATATGACACTGAGAATCAAAGAGGGCTTTATGAACTAGACAAAGACATTTGAATAGCACTCTTTGCTTCAAAGGCAACCAGTCCAAAGAAGCTCAGGCAGGAGATGTATGATTTGTTCTCTTCAGTGTAAGCAAAAGCATAGCTGCTGATTTTTTTTAACTAATTGCAGCTTATTGAAAACAGATGCAGGTAGTCAAATAGCAGCTAAAAAGGCATTTACAATTTGAACCTTAAGGTAAAATAAAAATAGATCAGTAATCCATTTCAGGATGTGAGGTTTCAACATTCCAGAGCTTACAATATAATTTATTTCAAATATGCACCAGTAGCACAAAAAGGGAACTCCCAGAATGGCGGGGATCTAAATGGGGTGGGGGATAGGGGTATTTTAGTCTAATTTCCAGTTAGATTTAACCGAATTCTGCACATCCATGAGTATACATTTTGCAAGCTCTCACATAAATTGGTGGCACACTAGGTCCGATATTTCCATTTGCAAAAAGCGGTTGCAAACTGTGCACTGCTTTTAGCGAATGGAAATTATTTTAGCAAACCAACTTATATACTAATAGGTTGGCTCACTAAATTACAAATTGTAGTGGGTCACAATCTGAACGGCTTCATTAATATTCATGAAGTAGGTCGCAATCTGTGACTAAGCGTCTTCTTGCCATCACAGGAATGGAGGCCTTCTTGGGTTACTAGGGGTGCACTTAAGAAGAAGGAAGCTAGATGTCAAAATAGTTCTCCTGTATCTAATGTCAGGCTGTAGGAAAACCCTACTTTTGTCTACCAGACTTCTGGGTATATTGAGGGTATGTGACAGCTCCAAACTGAATTTTAATGTTAGGTCTGAGGTTTGATTAAGAAATTGGGTTATAGGTTGAGTGGGGGCAGCCGAGGCCGGTAGTGGGAGTTAAGGTCCGTAATCCATACATTACTACCCACCCCCCTGCCCCTCCCCCTCTCCACATCACAGCCCCGCAGGTACTCCCACTACCGGCCACGGCTTGAGGGGGGTGAAACTCTTCTAAAGCCACACTCACAATTCTTCTCAGGGTGAAGTAACAAGCAAACCCTTAAGTTAAACTGTACTCAACCCTCGGGTAGCTTAGCACAGGGCAGTCAGGTTTAATTCAGAGGCAATGTGTAAGGTATTTGTGCAACACTTCAAACAGCAATACTATGAAGCCGCACCACTAAAGGATCCCACACCAGTTTAGAAAAAGTACGTTTTTTAAAATAAATAAAACAAGACCAAAAGTCAAAATATCCAAACAGTATAACCAGAGGTATTTTTTTTTAATAGCTTTATTCAATTTTGATAACAGAATCATAAAAGCACAAAGAATTACATCTCAATTAAAAACATGAATAAAAAAAAACCCTTTTGTTTTTTTGAAAAATTAATTAAGACAATGGTAAAAAAGTCATATGTGTCCTTTCAACAATTCATTTTAAAGGTGAGAATGCAGTTTAACAGAAAAGTTCGAAGGGCATTACATCTGCTTTCTGAGGGCTATAATGGTCTTCAGATAAGATGCCATGGCCTTTATCTCAAAGACAGTCTCTAGTTGCTTGAGTTTGTGGTAGGCATCGTGGGATCCTCTGATGCCCCATTTAATAAATATAGGTTTTAAAAACAGTTTCCTGGGGGCCAGGTAAAAAAGCCAGAACAGGGTAGAATGAATGTTTGATTGCTTCGAAACTCCGTCACAAGGACATTCTTCCAGTTGTTTGCCCCACTCATTGCATTTAGGAAAAGTTATCCATCGGAAGAATGTGTCAGCTCGGAACCTTGTCAATAACATTCTTGAGAACGGGCTGCTCTCCATAATTAGATATGGTTTCATTCCTGCTGGTTGGGTGAATACCCCTATTGAATTGTTGGTGGGTTTTCTTTTTTCACTCGACCACCTTTGTACGGCCAGGTGTTCCATTATTGACTTTTTGAGAGAACGCTTAGAAATGGCTTCCAGTGACAGAGGATTGTTGAAATATTCCTCGTGGCCAATGTTTACATACATTTGTCTCACATAGTTCAGCCATTTGACATTTCGTGCCCCCGCTAGCTTTAAACAGTCTAAAACGATATCCCTGTTTAGTGAAGTTTCCTGTGCAGTCCAGATTTTATGCCACAAAAGCAGAGGACTAGCTTTGATCGTGTCCTCTACATAGGGAAGTCCCAATTCGTTGTGCGTAAAAAAGATGGATAATGATTTTGGGGTAGCAAGCAGATATCGTAAAAAGTTATTTTCAGTCAATTGTATCTGCTTTGTATTTGTAAAACCCCAAATTCCCGCACCATATGTGCCAGTTGAAAGACATCTGGCCTTATAAATTTGTAGAAGTTCTTTGACAGGGCGCCCGCTGAGCTTCCTCGAGAAATTAATTAAAGTTCCGGTTGCTCTGCTAAAGGCCATGTTTCTGGCGTGGACCGCCTTCGTCCAGTTTCCCTTGTTGTCAAAATGTATTCCTTGGTAGCAAACATTTGCGGTTTTAAGAATCTTTTTCTGGTGTAGGAAGATTGACTTAGGGATTTTTCTTAAAGGGCCAGATCTCATAGAGTAGGTCTTTGTTACATTAATGGTTAACCCACGAGTATCCATATAGTTTGAGAACTCCACCACCGCCCTCTGCATGCCGATTGGGGTCCGCAATAATAAGAAGGCATCGTCCGCATATAAGAGGATTGGTAGGGAGGTCGCACCCACTGTGGGATAATCAAACTGAAACTTTCTCATGTGTTCCACCACTGTGTTTATGTACAGTATGAAAAGGAAGGGTGCAAGAATGCTCCCTTGCCGCACACCTCTGTTGATGGGGAACTTGTCTGAGCATTGGCCTTCTCTGCCGTATCTCACTCTAGCCCGTGCATTTCTATACAGTTCCCTGATAAAGACTATAATTCTGCTATCTATGCCAAGGGATTTCACTGTGTCCCAGAGTTTGGTATGATCTACACAATCAAAGGCAGAGTTCAAGTCAACGAATGTTATGTGTAGGCTTTCGTGTTTTGCCTCTGTATACTTAGCAACAAGCAGGGCCAGATTTAAACTCTGCTCTATGGTACTCTTCCCTTGACGAAAGCAATATTGAAGGGGGGTTATGGTGTCGTTCTCTTCCGCCCAAACTTGAAGCCTATTTAAAATGATCCCGCCCGCTACCTTCATCAATGCGTCCAGAAGTGAAATTGGACGGTATCAGGCAGGATCGTTTCTATTGCCCTTCTTAAAAATTGGGACCACGATTGCCTCAGGCCATGTGGGTATAAAACCCACGGTGTTGATACTATTCAGCACGTTTGTTAAAAGGGGGGCCCAGAGTTTTATCCTGCTTTTATATATATCAATGGGGACCCCATCGGGTTCGGGTGCCTTACCCGATGCACTGTCAGTTAAGGCCTTTGTAACTTCCCTATAATCAAAGATTATTCCCAGCGGGAACTGAACCGGGGAGTCATTAGTCGAATTTGGGCCTGTGCATGCACTTTGATTGGGGTTATTATATAGGTTCGTAAAGTGTTCAACCCACACCTCCCCCGGCACTGCAATATCTATTGCGTCATTGTCATTGTTTTTGAAAAAAGGGGCGTTTACTGCCTTCCAGAAGGAGATGTTGTTGTTTTTCTGGGAAGGCTGAGTGTAAGTTTTCCCATAGATCTCTTTTTAGTTCCTTCCTCCTGGTGTTTAGTGCCATTCTGTAGAGCTTACGCGCCTCTCTAACATGGGCCACGGATCTTGGGCTTTCATGCAGAACTGCTATTAGATATGAGTGCGCTTTTGAGCATTCCTTGTTAAACCAGCCCTTTTTGCTATGGTTTTTTTTAGATGGTTTCATTAACAGGTTATTTATCTCCTTAGGAGTTTTTCTAAAAGAGTCCAAGATTTTTTCTGGTTGTTCAAGATCACTCAAGCAGATTAAAACGTGATCCAGAACTCTGGGCAATAAGGTTATCAGAAATTTTTCAGGGTCGACGTTTTCCCACTTAGGTGAATACCCATTTAATTTTCCCAAAGTGATGGGTGTGGGGTACTCTTTATTATCGCTTGCAGACGGTCCTTTTGCTTGCAGCTCTATGGAGATCGGGTAGTGATCCCCAAAAGCAAGTTTTAGTGTCTCCCAGGAGAGGGCCAGCCCTCGGTAACGATTTGATAATAATGAAAAATCAATAACTGAGTTAACACCCCTTCAGTTAAAAGTAGGCTCAAACCCCTTCTTGGATACACATAATTCATTTATGAAACCCAGATCTAGTTCATAAATCACCTCATTCAGTTTATTCCCGAAACCATGATGAATTAAATGGGAGGAATAACCAAACTCATTTCCTTTCAACGGGCAAGTACCCAAATCGCTATTTGTGCATACAGTGCAGTTAAAATCCCCTACCCAGAGGAGTGCCATGTGTCCTGTCCCTACCCTTTCTAGTGTCCCTATGCAGTTCCTTAACCTGAGAAAGATGTTATCCCATTCGCTATAGTGGGCGTTGTTATAGAAATTAATTATGGCAGATTTGTTCACTCCAGGCCAGCTGACCAATAGAATTTGGAAAAAGTCATCTGAGATGTTTCTGACGACTTTAATACCAGCAGTATTAGAAATGAAGGTGCATAATCCGCCACTATTTCTTCCTTGGTTGCTTGGTCTCCCGGGGGTATTAAACGTTTGGTATCCCAGTAAGTGTATTTCGTTAGACAACCATGTTTCCTGTATACAGAGGATACTATATTTGTGAACAGTTTTTAACCAATCTGGGTTATCCACTTTGCTCTTTAAGCCCGCCAAGTTCCATGATATTATAAGTTGGTTAGATTTATTATTTGCCTCACTTGGCAATTCGTCACTTCTAGTTTTACTCACTCTGACCTTACTGGTACCCTTTGCTTGCCTGATCGTTGGACTGGACTGTATGCATTTTTAGACTAGTGCCCGTACTGGGGCGGTGCCCTGTGACTTCACTATGTCTCCCTCATGTATGAGTTCTCCGTCCTCCCCGTGTTTTTGTGCCTGAGGTGCCTTAGAGTTCTTACTGAGGAAATGTAGTGGAAGTGTTGAGGTATTACCCAGCACTGAAGGATCAGCCTCTTTGGGGTTGGGAAGTCAATCGACCCCCTCCAGACCCATAAGTGGGGCGAACTGGTTTACAGTTGGTATGTTAAATGTTAAGGGCATATCCAGTCTATGGTACCGTTTAGAAGTCCCAGAAGAGAGGTCCCCCACCAGAGCTTTCGGGTAAAAATAGCTAAGTTCTCTGGCCCTTATGCTACCCTCGTATCCACCCGTATACCAGTCTTTGATAAAGCTAACTGTCCTATGGTCTCTGAAATTGATGATGACTATGTCACCAGGGATTGTTTTGGGTCTCTTCCCCAACCATCCTGCTCGTCGGACATGGAGAATTTCACCATTTAGATTAGCAGGCAGTGGCCTATTTGTTCCCAGCCAGTGCATAGTCTTGTTCTTTAGAGTTTGGTGGCTTTCAAATCTTCCGTCGGATATTTCAGGGACCCTTGTTAGTACTATGACGTAGGGCTCCGCCTCAGGGGGAAGATTAATTTGCCTACGCCTATCTGTGTTGTGTCTTATCCCTGACGGTCGGGGTATGGGACGGACATCAGGTGATCTGGTATTAGGTACTGCCCTTTTATCGCATTTGCTATCACAGGGTCTTGGCTTTTCTCCGCCCTGGGCCTCTCTTGTAGTTGTTTTAGTGTGCTCCTCTGTTGGTTTAGAGGCTTGAGGTCTCAGAGCGTTATGGTCATGCTGGGTAGTGGGTTTTGAAGCTTTCTGGGCGGTGGCTGTAGAGGACAGTACAGGAGTTATTTCGAGGGTTGATTTTTCTTTGGGCGCTAGTTTGTTCTCTGCTAATGTCTGTTCTATAGATCCCAATTGTATGGCAATTCTCTTAAGTCTCTCGACTACAGGGAGTAATAGTGATTTGATAAGATGTTCCAGGGGACCCAATTTATCGGCGTTGGATAATTCATTAATTGGGGGAGTAGCGGGAATTACTATATCGGGAGTTGACGGTATGTGTGGAACAGGGCTTTTTTTCTTTCCGAAATTAAGGTGAGAGTTCCTGGTCTTATATGTCTGAGCAGGCTGAGTACTTGACCCCTTTCTCCTCTGCTTTTTTGGTGATTGACCTTGCCTTCGAGGGGCTTTTGAAGTTGGTTTTGGGCAGACTCTGCTCGAAGCGGTGTTATTTCTAGCAGTACATCTAATAAGGAGTTATGGGAGCTATCTGGTTGCGTAAGTAAGGTGTCGGGCAGGATCTGTACATCAGAGTTAAGATTAGAATTCCCCGGGGGTGTTAGAGCACTTATAGTTCTGTCGTTAAGATCGACCAGTGTAGAGGTAATGTCCTGGAATAGCAGTGGAATACCATCATTGAAGGGTGTCTCGTGCCCCTCACTCTCATTGATCGTAGCTGGTGGGGGTGAGACAGCGTGTTGTAAGCCTCCGAGGGACGATCGCTTAGTTTTAATTAATTCCACACCTAAAGGGGGTAACCATACCAAACAATAATAGAGTGTACCTTGTACATCAATTCACAAGTGACTCACAAACCATCTACATCCCAGATAAAGCCCAACCCTTTGATTCATGAGAAAAACATGAGTGAGAAAAATTGTAGGTCTCAATATATATAAAAAATAAAGAAATACAACCCAGTCCTCCCCGCTATACCAAGTTTCAAGTTTCAGTATCAGGTTTCTTTATTTCTTGCATAGTTACTTAAACCCATTGCAGTGTTAGTGCATAAAATACAAAATTAGAACATAAAAACATCTGTATATATAAAATTTGCACACGGCATAAGCGACTACCTCCATTTTTGCTGCTTTTTTAAAAATTATTTTTAAAATATGATAATAATCTTCAAAATAAAACCGGATAAAAACAATTGTTAAGTGACTATTTGAAACATAACAAGCTTGTGTTTTGGTCATGGTATATGTCCTTGTATAGCTAGCTATATATTGCAGTTACATTTTTCTTCCGACCAGCCATAAACTTCTTTCTGCCGGTCATCTTGTTACGAGTCCTCCCCGCTATACGGAGTTTACAAATAACAACAAGTAATCAAAGTAAGCAAACCCTTAGATCTTCGACCATCAAATAAAGTTAGTCATTGTCATTCAGATTTCCGCTTGAGCCGGCTCCTTCTTGACCAGAACACGTGGGTGTCTTACTCTGTTCCAAAGCTCTCCAGTCTTTGAGAGCCCTTTGAAGCATCTTGGGGTCTCTGAAGTTCCTCGTCGAACCATTAACAACCACCGAGTCTCGCTGGATACAATATTGCATATTCTATTCTCTTAGTTTATGTTTTATCGGGAGGAATTGCCTCCTACCTCCTGGACCTTGTGCGTAAAGTCTGGAAAAATCGAAAGTGAGGAACCATCATGCCTTAATTCTCTCAGTTCTCTAGCCTTCTTGAGAGCAGCATCCCTGTCTCGATAGTTAAGTAGCTTTGCGAGAATGGGGCACGCGGGCGCTCCCGGCGGATGTCGAGGACCCAAAGAGCAATGCGTGCCCTCCACCACAAACAGAGGAGAAAAAATCTCTAAGCCTATCAGATCCTTGAGTAGTTTTTCAACAAACACCTTCTTAACCACAGTAGAAGTGGATTCCAGAAGTCCAGTAATGCGCAGATTGCTGCACCTGGACCTTGCTTCTAAGTCCTCCACCTTGTCCTTAATCACCTACAGTGCTCTTGCCATCTGTTTCTGCGCGCTGCGACCTTCCGTTTGCGCCTCCGAAATACACTGCTCGGACATATTGAGACGTTCTGCATGTTTGTCAAGCCTTTCGAACATATGGTCCATTATCTATACTAATATAATAAAGAGAGAGCCCAAATCTTTGAGGCGGGTAATCTCAGGAACCACAGCACCAATCACAACACCCAATACAGCGTTGGAAAGGGCAGTTGCAGCAGAAGGACATAGGCTATGCAGACGCCCACCATATACATTTAAAAGGTAAAAGAACCGTGCCAGCAAAGTAGTCCCTTGTGGGCGTGTCTGCGTTGTGCTGTGGGCGTGTGCTGGGGGCGTGACAAATGCTGGGGGCGTGTGGTACGTTCTGCCCTTTATGCCATGTCTCATATCGTGTGCTGTGGGCGTGTGCTGGGGGCGTGGGCGTGTGCGGGGCGCGGGATTACGGAAAAAAAAGCGAGCGGTGTGCCCAATATTTCATTGTTTTTTCTTCCAAGGTTCTGTACATTCCAGCTCCGAGTGTCCACCCTGCTCCCTTTAAATACCCCTGCACCCCATAATCATAACCCTCCTTTACACCTTAAAATACCCCAACACCCTTAAACACTAACCATTCTTAACCCTATAAATATACCCTGTACCCCAAAACCCAAACCTATCCCTAAACCCTAAAAATACCCCTGTACCCCAAAACCCAAACCTAGCCCTGAACCCTATAAATACCCCTGTACCTCAAAACCCACACCTACCCCTGAACCCTAAAAATACCCCTGTACCCCAAAACCCAAACCTAGCCCCAACCCTAAAATACCCCTGTACCCCAAAACCCAAACCTACCCCTGAATCCTAAAAATACCCCTGTACCCCAAAACACAAAACTAGCCCTGAACCCTAAAATACCCCTGTACCCAAAACCCAAACCTAGCCCTGAACCCTAAAATACCCCTGTACCCCAAAACCCAAACCTAGCCCTGAACCCTTAAAATACCCTGTACCCTGTACCCCAAACCCAAACCTACCCCTGAACCCTAAAAATACCCCTATACCCCAAAACCCAAACCTAGCCCTGAACCCTAAAAATACCCCTATACCCCAAAACCCATACCTATCACTAAACCCTAAAACTACCCCTGTACCCCATAACCCAAAACTATATCTGAACCCTTAAATACCCAAACACCCCAAAACATATACCTCAGTACCCCAAAACATGTACCCCTATACCCATACTTACCTTATCCAAACATTAAAAAAAAACATGCTTTTACCATTCATGCATTTACAACGAATTTCGTTGTAAATGTATGCGTGGTAAAAGCATATAAAATATAATGCCATGCGTTATAATGGCATTGCGGAGTCATGGTACTTTCGTAATGAAAGTATGCGGAGTGATGGTATGCGGAAAGAACGTTGCGGAATAATGGGTGTTTCCCTCCCCCGGTAAGTACATTGGTGGCACGGCGGCCCACATCTCCAGCAACATACCCATATTTTTTCACCACCGATTTGAAAAATGCACAGGTCTCTCTCATTGATGGCCAGCACCGACATACACAAATAGACACACCTCCCGCCACAAGTTCTAGAATTGCGAACTTTAGAGCTGGGGAGCTACGTTCGAATCTCGTCAACAGCTCAACATCCTGTGATTCCAGGTAAATCGCTTTGTATTGGATCACAGCCCCAAGGTTCACCAACACTTCTCGCTGAAGTTCACACGGCAAGCCCCGGATGGAGGCAATTAATTACGGATCAGTGTAGGCGGCCTGCGGCGCAAGCTCAGCACACAGCCATTCTGGAACCTGGCAAGCTCCGCCTCCCCCCTCTGCACAACTTTTATGTGAGACTTAATAGGTTTCTATGTTCCAAATCCATAAGTTCTTCTTTCACCCCGATAGACTTCCTGGGCAGGACTGTTTCAGATCACAGTCCTCTGATTGCAGGCACCCACTGGAGAGCTTCACACCCTCCAATTCACACATGGAGGTTTCAATCCTTTTTCTTAAAGGATCAGGCCTTGTGCACTACCCTCTCTGAAAGGTTAGGATTATTTCGGCCTTAATGTGAACACGCCCTCAACTATCTTTCTTGAGTGGATTTGTTGCATTGATTATCCTGCACATGAAATAAAAACCAACACTGAAGCGGACAAGCCTAGTGTGTTATTGACTTGGTTGATTAAGCAGAAACAGCCCTTCCTTGCCATACCTTCTCTTCGTCTTGGTCGGGAGTCATCAGGACACATCAAGGCTGACATTCACACCACCTTCTTTGATTACTACACAAAACTATACGCTTCTGCCAGGACCGCCTCCTTCAAGGCTAAAATAGCCTTCTTCCTACACAATGTCCTCATGCGCCAAGTCACACCGGAACAGAGCTAAGAACTAGACCTTTCCATATCTATTGTGGATCTCCCTGGCTCCTATCAAGTCTCCTGGCCTGGAGGGACTCTCATTAGAGTTTGGTCAGGTTTTCTCTGACCTCTTATCTCCTTGTCTGGAAGATCTCTGGGAGGCAGCAGCAACAGATGGCCACCTCCCTTTGTCTCTTAGGGAACCCATACTTATGTCTATTTCCAAACAGTGAAAGGAAATGTCGGACATATCCTCATATCGGCCGTTGATGATTCTCAGTACCCACTATAAAATTCTAAGTAAGGTTCTGCTGGACGGTCTGCTGCCTCTGATCCCCCAACTGCTGCATCCTCATCCGAACGGCTTTATGCCAGGAGGGAGCACATCAATTAATCTGTTGACCGCGGCGTGAATTCCGCCACGGTGTGGGAGAAATAATGAGTGGGCGGAGTTTGGATGGCCCCCATTTGCTCTATCAATGGAGCCAGTGGCTAAGGAGGAGCGAGATGGAGTGTACCACTAGGGGGCACAACTCATGCGGTACAGTGGGAGTCTACCCTGAAATTGCTTCCACGCTTAATACCTTTGCTAAGGTGCTGAGGTGTCTAGCCTCCACGATAAATTGTGGAAATCATGCCTCTTCTCCCTGCATCAGAACACTGTGGAATCTGGCTTGGACGTTGGTGGGGGGACAGTGTCTGCCAGCCCCAGATGTTTAGAAATAGAGGGTTCCAGAATTTATCATGATGAAAGAGTTCTCCTGTACAGCAAAATTATCAGGGGAGTGTTGGGGTTTTGCAACCAGGTTGCATTATGGAGACTCCTCCTTCTCCCAGCGCCAAGAAACCGCATGGTATACGTGCGCTTTATAAATTCTTTTAGAAAAAAAGAAAAAAAATGGTCAGAATTGCGTTCTAAAAAACAATAGTGCTCCTGCTGGATTACTTTGCCAACCTCACTCTGTCTAAACCAGCCAAGTTCTTTTGTTCACTCTCTGACTTGCTAGGAGTTCTCATTTGGTGCATGAACCTCAGCAGAGTTGTGCTATCCAAGTTTAGGCTGCCCACCAACTAGGGTGTCTTGGGCACTCCCAATTATGTACATTACTACCTAAAAGCTGATCTACAATAGGTAAGCTCTTGGCTTGTGTAGCACCACTTAGATAACGTCCCCTTGATCCACCCACATTTGTGGCTGGAATACATCCTACGCATGTTTCATCCTACACAGAAAAACGTTCCTTCCTGCCGGTGTTTGTTTTGAGTGGCACATCGCTGCTTTTACAGGAGCTTATGTATCACAGCTACTGCTCTTCTCTATGCTCTTACCCTGTTGGGCTCTCCGTGCACCCGGGGCTCAATCACATCCATTGACATATACGTCTGGCATGAAAAAGAGTGAAAGCTATAGGTTACCTCTTCCAGGATGGCACTTTAATGGTTTTCAATGAGCTAATAGAGTGACTTAATTTTCCCAGGTGGGAATTTCTAACATACCACACACTGGTGCATTACATGTCAGCTGGAACATTGGGGCTGTGGAACCCACCAGTGCTGGATTAAACCCTGTGGAGGCCCCTAGGCAGTTGAAATTTCGGGGGGCCCCTCGCAAATTATCTCCTAATACCTAATGCAGCAGATTTTGTTTTCAAATTGACAGCTGCCAGAAGATGAGCTTTTAAGAGACAAACTGGTATGTGAATCTGAACTAGACAAAATTTCACACTGACTACGATGGAGTGCGGGTCAGATATACTGATACTGCTCTTCCTATTCAAAGATTTTACCTTCTGAATTTAATCCTTCAACTCTCAATCCACCACAGGTGTACACTTCTAAAGGCCCCCATTACCTCAAGGAGGGCACATAGAGAAACACAGGGTGTCAGGCAAAGGCCAAATGGAAGTGCCCAGTCCAGGTACATTTGCCACTAGTCAGCAAGGTAGTTGCAGGAAAAGGCCTCCTATATCTTGTTGGTCCTTGTAGCTTTAACAGGAAGTCAACTTTATGACCCTTGGAGTCCACCTCTTTGTCCTGAGTACAAGAGAGAGCAGGTCCAGTCCTTCATGGACCTTCTCATGTCTCATACAGCAGATTCAGTCCTCTTCTTATCTCCCCCAGATTCATGATTGTTCTGAAGTGGGTGGCTATTGATGCCACATTTATACCTGGCATGAGCTAGTTGGTGGGAATGGTTCCTGGGCACGTCCAACCAATGGGGTAAAAGTTCCCAGGACCACCTGTATCGACTTTGGGCATTTTCAAGATGGACCTGGAAGTGCCCCGTTCTGGTACATTTGCCACTAGTCAGCACGGTATTTGCAGGAAAAGGCCTCTTATATCTTGTTGGTCCTTGTAGCTTTAACAGGAAGTCAACCTTATGGCCCTTGGAGTCCACCTCTTCGTCCTGAGTATAAGAGAGAGCAGGTCCAGTCCTTCATGGCCCTTCTCATGTCACAGACAGCAGATTCAATCCTCTTCTGATCTTCCTCAGATTAATGATTGTTCTGAAGTGGGTGTCTATTGATGCCACATTTATACCAGGCATGAGCTAGTTGGTAAAAATGGTTCCTGGGCACGTCCAGCCAATGGGGTAATGGTTCCCAGGACCACCTGTATCCACTTTGGGCATTTGCAAGATGGAGAAAGTCTTCAGCCACACTAAAGTTGGGCTCTGAGGGATAGAGGTATGTTTGGGGAGTGTACTAAGGTAATCCTATTGTCCTCTATCAGACCTGTCAGCCCTTGGGGCAGTCTTCCCCCAAACTTTTTGCCTTTCCTTCTCCATTTTTGCTGATCTCATTTTTGCTGGCCTTAAGACTCTGCACACATTACCACTACTAACCAGTGCTAAATTGCATGTGCTCACACCACAAAACATTATAACATTGGCTTATCCCCAATTGGCACATTTAATTTACTTGTAAATCCTTTTTAATGTGGCACTGCATGTGCCCAAGGCCTGTTAATTGAATGCTACTAGTGGACACTGCAGCACTGATTCTGCCACCCACTTAAGTAACCCTTTAAACATGCCTCGGTTCTACCATTGCAGCCTGTGTGTGCAGTTGTTAACTGCAATTTCAACATGGCAAAATAATCATTATGCCATGCTCAAACCTTTGTATTCCGGAGGGCAGGGTGCGGTGTACTTAAAAAGTTGGACATGTACTTTTAAGTTTTACATATCCTGGTAGTGAAAGGCTCTTAAATTCCTCTTTCACTGCCGCAAGGCCTTCTTTTACCATAAACTAACATTGGAGTTACCTCATTATATTTAATAAGCTGTGATTTCTAAAGGGAAGCTGGTAATAAGTTTATGTTTGGTGCCTTTCGAATTGAAAGAAAACATCCTAACCTATTGTGAAATTGAATTCTAAATTACAATTTTGAAAATGCTACTTTTAGAAAGTTGCAGTTTTCCTGCCTTAGCCGATAAGTGCATGTTGTCTTTACCTTGGTCACATTTGGGTGTAGCTGACAGTTGAGCTTTGTGTATTCCTCCTACACAGCCACACACACTAGGGGGCTTTGGTTTTCCTGAATGGGCCATCACTGGCAGTGTGGGAGGCAGGAGCTGGGCACAGCCCTACTTATACTTGAAGAGGCTGTATCCTTCCTCCACACAAAGGACTGCATACCCTCTGTAGTTAGTCTGGAGCCAGGACAGGTAAGGCAGGATGCCTGGGGACTTCAAAGGGAAATCTCTAGAAGCTACTTCCCCACTTCAAAGGCACAACTGGGTATAAATGTTGGACCTCAGACACCAACTCTTTAGTACACCTCTGGACCTATGGGTGCTCTGCCAGGAAGAGGACTGCTGTGCTGCTGAAGGACTCCAACTCTGCTGAACTGCTACCCTGCTGAACTTCTGCCTTGCTGGGCTGCTGCCTTACTGTGCTGACCTGCTGACCTCTTGCCTGGGGGAGAAGGACTGGATCTGCATCTCTTGAACCCAGAAACACAGAGTGACTCCAAGGGCTAGTTGGCTGGCCTCCTGAATTGAGCTTCAGGGGCAGAAGGCTGCAACAACCTTGTTCCTGCACCTAGACTCTGTCATCTGTGAATCTCCACTGACAAGTGGTGCCACCCCTGTCCTGGACCCTTGGAAGTGGGCTTAAGGTGCTCTGCCAGCCTCTGTGGATCTAGCGGAACCAACGCATCTCCTCTGCTGCACGACCAACCCTGGAAAGAACTGACGCATTGCTGCTGCAGCGTGGAATGGAACTACTACAAAGACCTGCCTCACAGTCTATTTCAGGATCGGAACCGGCGCTGCCTGATGCATCCTCATTCAAGCCTTCGTTGATGGCAGCCTCGATGATGATGACGCAGCTCCTTAGAACCAATGCATCACGCAACTGTGTGACAAATCCTCAACTCCGGACTTTGCATTGTAAGCTCTTGTCGATGGGATATTCAATGATAACGCAACAGGACCTCTCATCCCAGCCTTGCCGCATCTTGGAACCAATGCATCACTTCGGCAGCGCAACACATCTGTGACACAGATCCTCGCTACACTCTACAAACCAGGATTTAAGGTACTCTGTTCAGCGATCCTAACTGGGTCACTGTAGCCGGCCTACGCTTCATCGCAGTTGGCCTGAAATTGTGACTTTGTCCCGGTTTGGCGCAACCAGATCTATGCACAGTTAGCGCGTTATGCCTTTTCGCTCTATTTTTACTAAAATTTTCAAAATGTAATACCTCTGGTTATACTGATTGGATATTTTGACTTTTGGTCTTGTTTTATTTATTTTAAAAAACGTAATTTTTCTAAACTGGTGTGGGATCCTTTTGTGGTGCGTCTTCATATTTTTGCTGTTTGAAGTGTTGCAAAAATACCTTACACATCGCCTCTAAATTAAATCTGACTGCCCTGTGCTAAGCTACCCGAGGGTTGAGTACAGTTTAACTTAAGGGTTTGCTTGTTACTTCACCCTGAGAAGAATTGTGAGTGTGGCTTTAGAAGAGTTTCACCCCTCTCCAGCCGTGGCCGGTAGTGGGAGTACCTGCGGGGCTGTGACGTGGAGAGGGGGAGGGGCAGGGTGGTGGGTAGTAATGTATGGATTACGGACCGTAACAGGTAAGTAAACATATAAAAAATAAAACGAATTTCGTTGCGTGCACTGCATCACCAAATTCAATGCAGTGCGCGCAACGAAATTCATTTTATTTCTTTAAATGTTTACTTACCTGTTAAGGTCCGTAATCCAAACATTACTACGCTGTCTTACCATTTCTGTTGGGGCCAGAGAAATTGAAATCGCACCAGGACACAGCAAAGGCAACACCCGGTCTCCCTCCCGCCACCTCAGCTTGTGACCAGCGGCCGCCGAGCGGAGGGAGACTACAACTCCCAGCTGGCTTTGCGGCGGAAGCCGCTACGTGCAGTTCCGCGCCTGGAGGCGCCATAAAAACAACGACAGCCCCGGTGGAGTGGGCGCTGTCTTACCATTTCTGTTGGGGCCAGAGAAATTGAAATCGCACCAGGACACAGCAAAGGCAACACCCGGTCTCCCTCCCGCCGCCGCAGCTTGTGACCCGCGGCCGCCGAGCGGAGGGAGACTACAACTCCCAGGTGGCTTTGCGGCGGAAGCCGCTACGTGCAGTTCCACGCCAGGAGGCGCCATTAAAACAACGACAGCCCCCGCGTCGCGGGACTGCGCCGGGCTATGCCCGGGCAATGGGCGGGCCCTCCAAGCCCGGGCAAAGGGTGGGCCCTCTGTGGCCCTCTGAGGCCTAAGGAGCCTGGGCTGGGCCACCCCCCTTAACATCAACGCTCAGACGCCAGGGATGACATCTACTAAGGATAATACACCTACTCCTGGAGGCAAAAAACGAGGTACGCTTGATAATTTTGTTATCCGCTCCACATCAGTAGTTGATCGGGAACTTGCCCTTTCTGGGTGGACGGCAATGTCTGATTTGTTATAGATTGTTATGTCTGGACACATCCGCCTCCGTGGGGTATCCCCTGGGTGGGTCATGTAAGTTTTCTATTGTTTGTTAATTTACTCACACTATTGTGATATTTTGAGTTGTTATGCAGGGTGGGACATAGATCGTAAATGCATCGTTGTAATGGGCATTGCGTGGGCGGGGGATTTGTTTTGTTTTCACAGTCAATATACACTTTAATGATGCACAGGGATCTCGGGGGATAGTTCTCTATACCCATCCACAAGTGTTGCAATGAGTAGACTGCAGCAGCCACTAGATGAGACGCCCAACACATACCAGGGAAAGTAAGGTTCATCACTTGGAATATTCGTGGGTTGAACGACTTTAGGAAATTATGTAAAATATTAGCTTACCTTAAACGCCACGAAATTGATATCGCCTTACTGCAAGAAACTCACCTTGCCCCTAACAATTGTGTGCTTAACAATAAGCGACTGCAGGGCACATTCCATGCGGCTGGGTTCACCTCCTACGCTAGGGGGGTCCTTACTTGGATCAATCCCAGATCTGGTATCTCCCTGACAGAGTTAAAGGCGGATACCAATGGCAGATATACTGATTCCAGGTTTCGCAGCAGAGGCTTGGACAATCAACTTGTTAACATATATGGCCCAAACTATGATAACCCTCTATTTTACAGGTTGCTGCAAGCCCCGATTTCTGACAACCCAACTGTACCTCAGTTATGAGGCGGTGACCTGAATTGCATCCTGAACCCTCTACTAGATAGGTCTGGTGGTCAGGGACTCTGCCGCCGCCAAAGCTATTGCTGAGGTTGCACAGCAGCTAGATTTGGTCGATGTATAGAGAGCGGGACACCCGGAGCCAGGTGGATTCAGCCATTATTCATCCCCTCATGATACA
Organism: Lissotriton vulgaris; assembly: GCF_964263255.1. Lineage (NCBI taxonomy): Eukaryota > Metazoa > Chordata > Amphibia > Caudata > Salamandridae > Lissotriton > Lissotriton vulgaris. The sequence continues at coordinate 1,271,947,393 of NC_141696.1, read as the reverse complement.
CACACTAGAATTGATTACATCCTGCTGGAAAGATCTTCACTCTCCAGAGTCCGAAACTGCACAATAATTCCCGGACTTTGTCTGATCACTCTGGAATGATCCTCGAGGTAGAAATTCCACCGTGGACTATCGCTCCATTTAAAATGGAGGTTTCCCCCATACTCACTGCTTGACTCGGTGTTCAAGGCTGAGCCGGCTACTGCAATCACTGAATTTTTTAATATTATTATAGACTCTGTGGGGAACTTTCCACTGTCTAGGAGGTATTCAAAGTGTACATCAGGGGGGTCACTATTAGTAAACACGCTGAGTTTTATGTTCGATTAGGGGTAGACTCCTAGATCCTCCTTCAAAGACCGCCTGGATAACAACGCACACAACAGCAAAGAGCTCTTCAGCATCGTAAAGGAACTCTCCAACCCCAGGGCCAACGCCAACGACATACCACCCTCACAAGAACTGTGCAACTCACTGGCCATCTTCTTCCACCGCAAGATCAATGACATCCATGACAGCTTCCAAACCATGACCGCACGACTACACCAGACCCCACCTCCCCTGTGAACACCACCAGCGCCAACCGCCAGACCTCCTTGTCCAACGTCAACGACAACGAGACACGCAAGGTCATGAACTCCATCCACTAAGGATCTCCGTCAGACCCGTGCCCACACCACATATTCAACAAAGCAGACGCTGCCATCGCACCCCAACTATGGAAGGTAATCAACATCTCCTTCGAAACAGCGACATTCCCGGAAAGCTGGAAACACGCCAAAAACAAAGCCCTCCTCAAGAAGCCCAAGGCTGACCCCAAGGACCTCAAGAACTTCCGACCCTTCTCCCTGCTCCCATTCCCTGCGAAGGTCATCGAGAAAATCGTCAACATGCAACTGGCCCGCCACCTGAAGACAACAACATCTTGGACCCATCACAGTCCGGGTTTAGACGAAACCACAGAACGAGACAGCCCTCATCGCTGCCACAGACGACATCAGGCACCAACTAGACAACGGCGAAACATCAGCCCTCATCCTCCTGGACCTGTCAGCCGCCTTCGACACGGTCTGCCATTGCACTCTAAAGACACGCCTCATAGAATCCGGAATCCAAGAGAAGGCCCTTGACTGGACCATGTCCTTCCTCTCCGGCAGAACCCAGAGCGTCCGCCTCCCGCCCTTCCGATCCAAGGCCACCGACATCATCTGCAGCGTCCCCCAGGGCTCATCCCTCAGCCCAACGCTGTTCAACATCTACATGGCCCCCCTCGCACAAGTGGCCCGCCAACACGACCTCAATATCATCTCCTACGCTGACGATACCCAGCTCACCCTCTCCCTCACCAAGTACCCGCACACCGCCAAAACCAACCTCCACGAGGGACTGAAGGCCATCGCCGACTGAATGATGAACAGCCGTCTGAAGCTGAACTCGGACAAGATGGAGGTACTCAGCCTCGGACCCACCCCCTCAGCCTGGGACAACTCCTGGTGGCCGACCACACTGGGAACAGCACCGACACCCACCGACCATGCGTGCAACCTAGGATTCATCCTCGACTCTTCTCTCTCCATGTCTAAACAGGTCAACGCTGTCTTCTCCTCCTCCTGCTACAACAACCTCCGCATGCTCCGCAGGATCTACAAGTGGATCCCGACTGAAACTAGAACGGTGACACAGGCCCTTGTCAGCAGCAGACTGGACTACGGCAACCCACTCTACACAGGAATCCCAGCCAAACACCAACAACGACTACAACGCATCCAAAACGCATCCGCCCGACTGATTGCCAACATCCCCCGCCGCAGCCTCATCACCCCCCACCTGAGAGACCTACACTGGCTCCCTGTCGACAAGAGGATCCACTTCAAGCTCCTCACCCATGCACACAAAGCACTCCACAATGCCGGACCAGCCTACCTGAACAGCAGACTCAGCTTCTACACCCCCACCCGCCAGCTCTGCTCCGCCAGCCTCGCCCTCGCCGCAGTTTCCCGCATCCAACGAACAACCTCCGGTGGCAGATCCTTCTCCTACCTTGCTGCCAAGACCTGGAACACCCTACCTACCCACCTACAACAGACCTAAGACCTACTCGCCTTCAGAAGACTCCTCAAGACCTGGCTCTTTTAGCAGTAGCGGCACCCCTTCCCCCCAGCGCCTTGAGACCCTCACGGGTAAGTAGTGCACTTTACAAGTACTCTGATTGATAGATTCACCACCGTGGAAAAAAAACTAGTTGATTTGGAGCCAGATCCCCTGGGGTGGGGGACCCTTGGATTGCGCACTCCATTAAAGAAACACTTGAAGAATATGGTACAGAGGCAGACAACAAGGTTAAGCAAATGGGGAAGTATGCTATTGCCAAACACTATGTCGAAGGTGACAGACCTGGGGCAGGACTGGCTGCTCTAGCCCGTCGCCAGAGAAATATGGAGGGGGTCTCCGAATTAGATGATGAAAATGGCACTCTCCTGAATGATCCTTCTGATATAGCTAATAAATGTCATCAATATTATAGGGATTTGTATAGTTCACTCATCACAGTTGATGAGTCCGCTATTCTTCATTACCTGGAGCATGTTCGACTAACATGGTTAACTAACTCTCATAGAGAATACCTGATGAGGCCGCTAGATGCAGCTGAAATTCGCATTGCCTTGAATTCTATGCGAGATGGTAGCGCTCCGGGTGTAGACGGACTCACTGTCCCATTCTACAAAACTTACATAGACCTCCTGCTGCCTTATCTCAGTAGATTATTTGAAGAAATAGCAGACACCGGTATAATGCTGCAAACTATGAGGGAGGTGCTCACTGTCATAATATTAAAACCTGACAACCCCCCCCCCCCAATGTGCTCTTCCTTTGAACCACTATCACTCCTAAATGTGGACAAATACATATTTGCTAAAATACGTGCTAGTAGACTTTCCCCTCTTCTCCCAGTTTTCGTTGGCCCGGAGCAAGCAGGCATTGTGCCCAGACGAACGCTAACCCAAAACCTTCGGATGGTATTTGGTGTCATACAACATGTTAGGTCTGAATTGAAAGCCGCTGCCATTTTTTGAGACGCAGAGAAGGCGTTAAACTCTGTGGAGGTGACCTTTATGTTGTGTTATGTTATGTTACCGGGTCTTGTATGGTGCACAGATGCCCCAGCAAAGGGGCGTCCCGGCGCTTTCAGCATCAGAAAGGCGGGCCAAACACCAGAGCAGCACCAGAAGGAGACCACGGAGGCTAAGTTAATGGAAAGAGAAAGGTTTTAATGGCTTGCCTGAAAACAAGCAGACACTCCATACTGCGTTTCTGCACAGGCAAGGAGTTCCATACCTTAGCCGCCAGGCAACAAAATGAACGGCCTGCCATGCGACAGCACTTCACCCGGGGAACACTGACCAAGTGCTGCCCCGCGGAGCGCAACTGGCGAGGGGGAACACAGGGGGTAAGCAAATTACCCAACAGGCTAGGCCTAGCGAGATTCAGAATCTGAAAAGAAAGACACAGTGTCTTAAATTTGATGCGCTTCTTAATAGGAAGCCAATGAAGTCGCTGAATGATGCAAGCAACAGGGCAGAACTGTGGGAGAACGACCAAGGCTCTGGCAGCAGCGTTTTGAACACGCTGCATCTGAACTATTTCAGCCGTATTTGCCTCCAACAGGAGGGAACTGGCACAGTCCAGACGAAATAAAATAGTCGACTGAACAATCAATTGGCGTGTCGATGGTTCAAAGAACTTCAAAAGGGGCTCAAGACCTTGCAGAAGGCCAAAATACGTACCAGCAACTTTTCTGGTATGGACCTGGAAACTAAGAGAGGAGTCCATCCATACCCCCAGATTTTTTACCACTTCCTTTGAATTAGGAGTCTTACCCAGTGCACTCGGCCACCAGCGCTCGCTCCACAAGCTCGCGTTCTTATCAACCAACTAAACCTGGTAGCCATCCATTCAGCCACGGCCGTCAGCCCATCTCTAAACCTGGAGGCATTCGGAGAGTAACCTTCAGCCAAGGTCACCAAAAGCCGCATGTCGTCCGCATACAAGGTCCCACCGCCTGGCGACCGCTGCCAGAGGCTGAACGTACAGAATAAATAATGAGGGACTCAACGCTGAGCCCTGGGGCACCTCCTGGTCAATGGAATGGGCCTGAGAAAGAAACGGGGGGCAAATACTCAGAAAGATCTTTCGGTCAGAAAGGATCTGAACCATTCCAGAGCCAGACCAGTCACCCCCACCTCCTCCAGCCGCTATAGCAGAATACCATGCGTAACCGTGTCAAAGGCGGCACTGAGATCCAACAGGATTAGTGCCGCAGTCTAACCAGAATTGAGGAAGGTCCGCAGATATTCAGTCATGGCCAGGAGAGCCGTCTCAGTACTGTGGCCCGGGCAGAAACCGTTTTGCGATGCATCCAAGATGTTATTGGAGTTCAAATACAGTGTAAGTTCGCTATTAACATGCGCCTCTGCTATCTTGGCCACCCAGGAAAGAAGAGATTCAGGTCTGAAGTTTTCAAGCTTGGCCGGGTCAAGCGATGGTTACTTGAGAATGGGAGATACCCATGCCGGTTTCCACAGCGCCGGAACAGCTGCTGTGGAGAAGGAGGAGTTGACTATATGGCATAGCGGGGCCAAGAAGAGAGAGAGTGACTCCCTAAACTGCGCAGGCTTCAAAGGATCAGATGGAGAGCCACATTTAATTTTCCCACTCAGCCAAATGAACTCATCCTGTGAAATGCAAGGAATGGCTGCCAAAGTCGGCCGTGACCCAACTCTAGGAGACAAAGTGGTAGAAGGAATGGTTGCTTGTGGAAAAGATTTATAGTTAGCGCAGATTTTCTCCACAAAAAAGGTGGCTAGATCCTCACACTGCTGTGCGAATGAAATAACGGGCACAGTTGTTTTCCTAGTCCTGAGATCCTTAAGGATCTTAAAAATACATTTAGCGGGATTAGGACTAATCTTGATTTTGTTAGCAAAGTAAGCTGCACATGCTTTGCAGATAGTTCTATGATAATGTTTAATCTCGGCAAGGTAGCATACTTTTTACTTGGGATCATAATCCTTTCTCCACTCGCGTTCTGCTCTTTTACAAGCCTTTTATGATGGCTGTCGTTTGGAGGATTGGGCTGGGGGAGATTTCCATAGGCTTGGTTTCTGTTATATATAATCAGCCTACAGCACAGGTCAGAACTGGTAATTATGTTTCATCCCAATTCCCAATATCTTGGTGCACTGCTATTATACGCCATAGTTGCAGAACCCCTGGCGCGTGCACTCAGGGAATATCATGGGCATCGGGGAATCCATTTCCCTAACTATAATTTGATTTTGTCTGCTTACACTGACGATATGTTACTGTATGCTCTGGATCCCGCCGTTAAACTTTCCCCTCTATTTTGTGAAGTCATAAAATTTGGAGGAATATCTGGTTTAAACATCAATTGGAACAAATTCATAATTTTTCCACTAACTCCCTCGATGGTCCCTTTTGATCTAGATTTCCCACTACAATGGACTACCGAGTCGGTTAGATACTTCGGCATACAGGTCCACAAGGACTCTGAATTGGTGCTGCAGGAAAACTATGGGAGGGCAATCGCTAAACTAGAGGGTGATGTAGAGAAGTTGCAAGTTTCTATGGCAGTCACGGGTTTGGAACATTTCAAACCCAAAAGATTTTTGTGCAGAAACGGAGTATTTGGAGTAGATTCTCTAATACGAAAGGGGAAATCCATTAAGAAAATAGAAACCTTGGCTGTGAGTGAAAGTACTCTGATACGCAGACCAGTTTACGTGATGTAAAATTGCTCAGAGAATCGTGACTGCCATAGAAAGTCCATTTAAAATCTACTTGGTAAAATCTACTTGTTGGAATTTCCGTCAAGATCAGTTCTTTTTAAAAGGGGTCACTGCTGTATGCAAATATCTGTTGTCCTGAAGAAGGTCTTAAGGAGTAAACAACAAAAGACCGAAACGTTGACTATTGAGTCCATTTCTACATTGGGTATTGATTTCACAAGTGACCTTCACTAGAAGAGAAACAGGAGTCATTTGTTATTGATTTGTTTGACTGGACTTTTTATTCAGATGTACAGTAGGAAGAATTTGTTAACTCCTTTTACATTTGAATGCATTTTTGATTAACTCTATAAGATGATATGTACACCTCGACATTTTGAACAATTGCATATATAAAAATAATCTTTTGATAAAAAAGCTTCCCTGTGTTGCTGTTTTATTTGATTGTTCTATTTTGTCTTATAGTTAGACAAATTGAAATAGTTGTGAACAGATACCAATCAGGTTGGGTCAGACCAATTGATACGAATAATATTTTAATCTGATCTCTGTTAATTGTTTGTTTGAATAAATTTCCTTGCTGGTATTTTTACTAATTGATATTATTTGCCCGAGCCCGCAAGGGTATATTGGGTTACCCACCATTTGTCGTTTGTATTTACAATACAGAGCACCATGGCGCAAGGATTGACAGATGTGTCAGAAATTCTGATGCATGTTGATGGAAAAGTCACGCATTGTTGGATTCGTGTCGCAAGCACGATGCAACTCCAGCAATGCGTGTTGCGGCCTATTCCCAAAAGACTGCATCACTCCTTACACCTGTTTCAAGCAGGCGTAATGTTTTGGCGCAGTGGCGTCCTAAAAGTCACGCAGTGAAATCTTGTAGATTTCACTGCGTCACTTTTACGATGCTTTCCGGCGTGGGAACTCCTACCCTGCATACATTATACCTGACGCAGGTATAATGTCACGCAGGGCTTTTCGACCTGACGCATCTCCTGAGATGCGTCACGTTGTAAATGGGCCGCAACTTTTGCGCCGCCGCTGCATCACAAAAGTGACGCAACTGCGGCGCAAAAGTGACGCAAGGGGCTTGTAAATCTTCCCCCAAATGTCTTTCTCCACAACTGCAAGGCCTACCTCTCCCATATGATAACACTGGGTTACCTTATTACATTTAATAAGTGATGAATTTCAATTGAGATGTGGTAAATAAAAAACTAATTATTTACGCTGTCGGAATTTCTATAATTGCCCAAGAAAATGGTAATGCATAAAATGAGGAGCAGAGTCCGTGGTCTTCGAGTTTTTAAGGGTTTTATTCCAGAACTCGAGTTAAGGGAGAGCTCCTTCACCAAGCGGGTTCAGGAGTAGTCTGCTTTACTTGGAACATAACAGCACTTATATACAATATGAGTACAATCAAAAAGAAGGAGTTCCCCCGGACTTGATTCAATCATTCATGATGTAATCATACGGAAGACATAGCATGCTTGAATTACATATAGACATAGACAAAATATTGCATCGGGGTGATTGTGGTGACAAGTTACAGAGTTGCTAGTGTTTGGGGACAGAGAATCGAGGCATTGTTACAGGGTCATTTCTGTCGGAAAGGTAAAGAGGACGAGGCATTGTGCGTTCTTTACTTCTTACACAAGGGCGGTGATGTCTCACAATGGTATGTGTGTGCAGCTGGGAAGAGAGAGAATGGGCTGTAGTAAACTATTCTTCTTCGTGGCTGTCTCGTGTGCTTGATTAGGTTTTCCCATAGTTGTTGACCCAACCCATGGCTGTCCTCGCAAACTGAGAGATCATTGACGAGCGAGAGCTGCTCGTTCTGTGACAGAGTTAGAGAGGGGGGTTTTCGAGTCAACCATCCGATTGACTCCGTTCTGATCTAAAGGAAAATATCGAACGGGACGGAAACCCGTAGGATACATGATGGCTGGTTGTTATTCTTTACATGTGCCAGTACTATGAGGAAAAGAGCAGGCAAGAGGGGGTATAACGGGATTTGTGCTTAAAGTAGGAGAATCGGCTTGCCTGGTCGATGTTAGGGTGGATAGGGTGCATGATGGGACACCAGGCGGAAAAGGGAGTTTTTTAGTCAAATTCCACATTCCCTCCTTGTCCCATAGAAACCCTATTACAGAAATTCTTAATCAATTTCTATATTCATTAGGTCGTATACTTGTTCTTGCAACATGATCATTTCATTTTTCTTTCCTCTGTTTCGTGGACGAGGAGTACAGGAAGTGGCACACAGTCCACAAAGCGCGGGGCCACACTGGATACAGAGGCAACAGGTGAAGATAGTGGCCAAAACGAGGCCCAGGACTGTTAGTGTCTTCCACCCCGAGGTGGACAGGAGGTCCCACAACCAGCTGGTCAGGGACCATGTGCCGGTGTCCATATCCAATTTGTCAGATAGTACATGGAGGCGTGAGATAGCTGAATAAACTGATGGGGCGTTGTCTGGAATAAATACACAACAACTGGACCCTATTACCTTACACACACCACCACGGTCGGCTAGTAGGACATCTAAAACTATACGGTGCTGCAGTGTCATGTCTGTCTGCAGCTACCTCAGCTGTAATGTTATTTAAGGCACCAGTCGTTTCATCTATGGCGGCCTGAACTACACGGGTTAGTTGCCGGATGTGGCGACTATTTGCCATAGGTCCCCAGAAAGGGAGAAAACCTTTAAAGAAGTCTCCAGCTTCTTGTCCTGCAGTATCTTCTGCATCTATGACCCCCCTTCGCTGTCTTCTAGCTTGGGTCAGAGGGTCAATCAGGTGGTAATTGGCAGGGGCTGTGTAAGTCGGTGCTAATAGGAATGCGATGTAGCACTTTCCAGACCAGCCTTGAGGCAACCAAGTGCGCGCATGGGGTTCACAAATGAAATAGGTGTTTGGGGCGGTTACTATGGTCGGAAAATCGGGAGCGGGCAGTGTGTATGTTCTATCACACTCGCTGTTCCCCATTACTTCCCCTTTTCTTTTCCCCCTTATGCAAAACCGGCCGTTTTGCGGTACTACCCAACCCCCTTGATCTGTCCGTCTTTGATCGACAGAAAACATTTCCCTGAAGGAAGCAATGTCATGGAACTGAGAGTAATTATATTTTCGTGATCTTCGGCCCTCCCCCAGGTCACAGTGAGATCCACCATTTTAGAAACAGCCTATTTTTGTCTTTACCTCGTTCCAATTACTCTCGTTTTTCAATTTGGTCGGGGGAATGTTTCTGACTGAGGCAGAGAATATCATGGCTAGTGCATAGGCGGACCCTGAATAACCAAACGGGAGGGAGAAAAAGGGCATTCCCTTATGTACGGAATGTGGCATCAAGCCACAAACCCAACAGTTTGTCTTGTTGACTATGAGTTGGTGTTTATGGAGAGTGGAAATGAATGTATTATTTATAAATTCCTTTCTTTTGTCCACGAGGTGTGGGGGAAGATCAACATGGGAATGCATAGTGGTATTCTTTACAAGTGTGGAAGAATGCGGAGGGAAAACTGTACATAAGATCCATCCCAGACAGGCTGTTACACAGCAAACAAGTAACATTGTAAATAGAAAAATCGAGAAACTGCTATGCAGTAATTTGACATAATTAGTCTTTTTCCATTGGCGTACCGCGTCATTTCTCCTCATAATGTCTATGGATTTAATATCAAAATGTCTCTGGACACAAGATCGAAACGTCTCCCAGCAGCCGCTTCACCAAGAGCTTGTTCCTGGGCTTAATTAGCCACCGGTGCGTTACGATCAGGTGTAATGTCTTTAGTCTGTTTTTGGTGAGATCGCAGCCGCGATCGGTATTCCTGTTGAGGAGTGAGTTCTGGAAGTGGTGAAATTATATCCGGGGCGTTTATAGCCGTTGAACAGGGCACAGTGTCTGTAGGTGTAGGTCCAAAAAATTTTCGGCAGTGGCTAGCGTGGAGCCACCCTTTGCATCCTTCTACTTTGACGGCCGTCCTTGTGGTCAGGAGGACTAGTTTGGGAGCTGTCCACCTCTTCTCCAGGGGGCTGGTACGATCGAAGTTCCGCACTAGGATCCAATCGCCGGGCCTTATGGAATGCTCCTCAGGCGTGGTGTGGTCTGGAAATGCTGCTGTAACCTGTGAACGACAAGATTGGAGTGCAGACATCAAGGAAGCCAGGTAATCTGTCAACATATTAGAATCAATTTCAGTCAGTTTCCTAGGAGAAGGGACACCCCAGATGTTAGGAGGTCTCCCGAATGTTATTTCGAAAGGGGACAGTCCCGTCCAGGAATGTGCCACCATCCGCATGTAAAAGAGAGCGACCGGGAGGGCAGTGACCCAGTCTATCCCTTTTTCTGCACATACTTTGGCTAGTTTTGTTTTCAAGGTCTGGTTGTGTCGCTCTAACAGGCCAGCTGCTTGAGGGTGTCGGACACAATGAAATCTCCAGGAATATCCCAATAAAAGAGAAACAGCCTCCATTAATTTGGAGGAGAAAGGCTATCCATTGTCTGAATAGACGACCCTTGGTAACCCATACCTGGGGAAGAATTCTCTCACTAATTGCTTAGCGGTTGTCTGGGCACCATAGTCTGGGACAGGGTATGCTTCAGTCCATCGTGTCAGTGTACACACTACCACTAGTACATATTTGTACCCTCTGCATCTGTCCATCTGGATATAATCCATTTGGAGGACTTCGAAAGGATGATCAGGAGGCTGGAATCCAACCCGGTTCTACTGGTACTCCTTTACCAGGATTAAATTGGCAACATATCATGCAAGTTTTTACTTTTTGTTTGGCTGCAGCTCTTAGATGTTTGTTAAACCAGATATTCCATAAACTATCTAGCATACCTTTCTCGCCTAGGTGAGCGGGGCTATGGACCGTGTCAATTATGACTTGTACCATTGAATCAGGGAGAAACCACACTGCTCGGTCTTTGGCCATCCAACCCTGATCAGTCTGGACCCCTCCTTGTTCAGTCCATTTCTTTATTTCATCTGCGGTGGCATGTGTCTGTATGTCTTGCACATCTTTCAAGGGGTCCCTCACTATCATAGTGACAGTCTGTGTGGGTAACTGAGAGTCTGATGTATTAGTTGGATTCTGGGCTGTCTGTTTAGCAGTCCGGACCGCTAAGTCATTTCCTTTAGATATGATGTCTGTAGCTTTGGTATGTGCTTGGCTGTAGATGCTTGGACTTTCTGTATAGCCTTGGGGAGCTCTAGTGAACCTGAAACTTTGTCCCTTTAAACTGAATCCAAAAAGATATTGACTGTCGGGGTGTATATGAATGCTGAAAAACGCATTCTTCAAGTCGATGAATGTGAAAAATGCAGCTTCAGGGTCTATGGCAGTCAATAGTGAGGAAATATCTGGGACCACTGGATATTGTGGGATCACACATTTGTTCAGTTCTCGAAGATCGACCACCAGTCGGTAGACCGGGGGTGCCTGAGGGTCAGTCCTTTTGAGGACTGGAAGAACTGGAGAATTGCAAACATTTGAATCCGTCTCTATCACCACTCCATGTTCTATGAGTTCTTGGATTATTTTTAGTAAGGCTTGTTCAGCTTCAGGTGGAATCTTATATTGTCGTATACAGGGTAGGACTACACCCTTCTTGAGCGTGACTTGATGTGGGGTGATGTCCATGTATCCGACATCGGTCGAGCTTTTTGCCCACAAATGTTGTGGGATGTCATTTATTCTGGGGTCGAATTCTTTGACTGTGAAATGTCCTTTGAAATCTCGTAGGAACAATTTTACTCCTTCCAGTGAACAGCATATTACTGCTCCTAGTTCTTTGAGTGTCTTGATTCCTAGTAAATTCTCTGGGCACGTTTCTGTAAGGACCAGATCAGTAGTACGTGTCAGAGGACCCACTCCTAAAGAGACTTGTTCAGATACTTTGTTTATGATCGGTTTTCCTGAAAAGCCCAGAGATATATTATGTGAGCCAGAGAGAGGAACCTCTGGGACTTCCTTATGACTTATGGTAGTCCTACTTGCCCCCGTGTCTATAAGGAATTTTCTATCTTGTCCCAGTAAGTGTGCTTGTACATATGGACCTTTTTGATCCACTGGAACTGGGATAAGGGGCAAGTCACTTTCTCTCTCTAGGCTGTCTCATGCATATGGCTCAAACTCGGGGTAATCTGACTGTGCGTACTGGTACATCTGTGTGGCAGCGGCAGCAGGCGTCTGAACCTGTGGCGGCGTAATGGTCTGAGGCTGCTTAGTGTTACCTGGTCTAGGAGTGTGAGGGCGTTCTTTCGTCTTTCCTGTCGCTATGTTATGTTTCAGAACAGGACATTCCCTCACAAAATGGCCCTGCTGCTTGCAGTAGTTGCAAGCACCTTTATTGGCCCCCACATTACCTTTGGGGCCCGTATTTACTGGTGCCGTCTGTGCAACCAGTACCTTCATTTTTGTGTCTTTTACTCTTTTCTTTTCCTGTGCCTGTTCTTCCCTTATTCTGTTGTGGTGGTACTGTAACATCTGTAACATTTGTGAAGGACTATTTACTTGCCAGGTACTCTCAATTTTTAACACTCTATTTCTGATGGGGGGGTAAGGCGTTGTCCACCAATTTGGACACAAAAAGATGAGGATATGCCTCGCTACTATGTGCAAGTCCACTATTTATAGAGAAACATTTCTCCAATCTGGTGTAATAATCACCCGTATCCTCGTCTGGCTTTTGTTTACAGGCAGAAATAGCATCCCAATCTTCCTTTTTCGTTGTCAATAACGGAGGCAAGACCTGTATGAGGAGACTGGGCAGCTCTTTTACGCATTCACCTAGACCTTCACCTGGTTTTCTGTCTGTCTCTTCTTTTTCTAGGGCAGTCCACGTAATCTTTTTACCACCCACCTCCCAGTCCTTCTCCTTCAATTTGTCAAATATGCCTGTAGGTAGAATTACTTTAAGGAGTATTATTATATCTGGTTATGTAAAACTACCCATTTGGAGGATATCCTTCTACTCCCTTTGAAATCCTCCGGGATCTTTTTCGTGAGAGGGCACCATCTTTTTCATCTCCAATATTTCTAACTTGGTGAGGGGAGTATACACATGTATTCGTTGCAGTGTACCATCTGGCTGGGGTATGGGGTGGACTTCTCGTAAGGGATACTGGCCTATACTGTAAGGTTCATGATCTGATAAAGCTAAGGTAAGTTGGAGGAAACGGAGGCGCAGGTCCAGAATGGTGTTGATCAATTCCGGTCCCCGAGACCTCCATCTATCTGTCACTACTTCTTGTAACAATTTGTATAGCTTGTCTGGTCGGTGGAAGTTATTCTCGTATAAGGTAGCCAGGTGTTGGATCATATAAACACTTGCTAGTCGTTGTTCTGCTCGGGAAAGAGCCAGAAACATTTGTGCTACTATATCTGGGCTGTATACCCGGTGCTGTGATATCCAGTGGGTGGCAGACCGGGCCAATTCTTTTTCTTGTTGGGTAAGGGGAGGCTCATTGTCCATCCATTCATCTAGGGCTCTTTCTGTGGACTGAAAAAGATCTTCCGAAGAAGGATCTAATCTTTTAATTTTCTGCGACACTCGCGGGGTTCGCCACTTGGGGCCAGGACAATGTCGCGCTACACCCAGGAAATTCATTCTATCTAGTGTCGGACCTTCATCTTCCTCGGAGTCGTCCTCCTGTGTGACTTTCTCAGAGTGAATAGTGACAATTTTCTTAACCAGTCTTTTAGTTATTTTGTCGATCTGATGTCCCTGATGTCCCAGATTGTGTGCTCCTCTGTGTATCTGATCACTAAGGTCTATTAACTCAGAGTCTACGCTTCCATTACCCGGGTCTAGTTCCCGGATCAGACAATTTATGATGAACCGCAGGAGCAGTCCTCGGATGGGAACTTTTCTATTTTTCATGACCTGGACCAGAGTATCCGGACCTTCACCTGTTCGTATGAATTCGTAAACTCTATCCAAATGCTTCGTTATATCAGGGACCTTCTGGAGTTGACCCAGGGCTAATCTTAATCTCTCTGATATTGTGGCCATTGGGCCATTACCGGGTTCGGGGTCGTAAGGACACTCAAGAGGCGGGACATCGTCTTTATCCTCAGCCCCGTTCCCGGACACTCCTAAATCAGAGGTAGAACCACCGGCTGCTAGTTCAGGAGCACGTGTAGACAGGCGTGTTCTAGGCATGTTAATATAAGCGGGGGTGGTTCGGACAGATAGGCAGGCAGGGAGGAAATTGTCGGGAGCAGTGGGAATTACTTCCACTGGGGACTTGGGATGTTCTTCTACAATTTCTTCTGACAAAACGGGATAAATGCCAGTAACAAGGGCGCTTCTCTCTCTCTCTGCCTGTTCAGCTAGAACCTTCTCGCCTTCTTCCTGTAATTGCTTTTTTTTAGCCTGCTCCGCCATTCTCTTACTTTTCTCGACTTTCCCTAGTTCTTTCTGGGCCCTCCTATGCGCTTCCTTACGCCATAACTCAATGGCTTCTGTCTGTGAGGGCCTCGCCTTTCTTTTCCATAACTCTTCCTCCACTCTCATAATGCATTCTATATCCCATGTACCTGTGGCAGGCCACCTATACGCCATTTCTAATTTCTCGGTATAGTCTACCCAATGGTCTAAGAATAATATGGCACTCAATCCATGTTTGTTATACATGAAATGTCCAGGCATTCTTAAACTCAACTAATTACGGTTTAAAAGACTTGGAATATACAAAAACAAAACAAACACTTTATAAACTAGAGTATAGTGCAACTATACCGGGTCTCACAAATGAGACTCGTCTTTACCGTTTTCCAAAAATGGAACCCGTCTTTCCCAGTGGTACTCACCAAGAAGCAAAACTTGAAGACCTGGTCATCGGACTCTTGACGCTTGCGCAGGAATTCGGGGCTCCAAAGACCTCGGACTCGGCGCTCTCACTGGTCGGGCTCTGGGTTGGGACGCTCCGCTATCTTCTTCACCGCCTCGTGTGGATGATCAGTCGCAGTCTGTCTCCTCCTCGTCTCGAGGGAGTTAGCGGGAACACCCCGCTGTTGTGCACTTGAAGTCCGTCGAAAGTATCGAAGGGACAAGGACTCGACTTACATCGCCGGCGCGTAAGGAAGAGGGAGCGTCCCTTTTCAGGCGCCAATTAATGTGGTAAATAAAAAACTAATTATTTACGCTGTCGGAATTTCTATAATTACCCAAGAAAATGGTAATGCATAAAATGAGGAGCAGAGTCCGTGGTCTTCGAGTTTTTAAGGGTATTATTCCAGAACTCGAGTTAAGGGAGAGCTCCTTCACCAAGCGGGTTCAGGAGTTACTTGGAACATAACAGCACTTATATACAATATGAGTACAATAAAAAAGAAGGAGTTCCCCGGACTTGATTCAATCATTCATGATGTAATCATACGGAAGACATAGCATGCTTGTTCTCGTTTAAAGAATAACTTGAATTACATATAGACATAGACAAACATATTGCATCGGGGTGATTGTGGTGACAAGTTACAGAGTTGCTAGTGTTTGGGGACAGAGAATCGAGGCATTGTTACAGGGTCATTTCTGTCGGAAAGGTAAAGAGGACGAGGCATTGTGCGTTCTTTACTTCTTACACAAGGGCGGTGATGTCTCACAATGGTATGTGTGTGCAGCTGGGAAGAGAGAGAATGGGCTGTAGTAAACTATTCTTCTTCGTGGCTGTCTCGTGTGCTTGATTAGGTTTTCCCTTGGTTGTTGACCCAACCCATGGCTGTCCTCGCAAACTGAGAGATCATTGACGAGCGAGAGCTGCTCGTTCTGTAACAGAGTTAGGGAGGGGGGGTTTTCGAGTCAACCATCCGATTGACTCCGTTCTGATCTAAAGGAAAATATCGAACGGGATGGAAACCCGTAGGATACATGATGGCTGGTCATTATTCTTTGCATGTGCCAGTACTATGAGGAAAAGAGCAGGCAAGAGGGGGGTATAACGGGATTTGTGCTTAAAGTAGGAGAATCGGCTTGCCTGGTCAATGTTAGTGTGGATAGGTTGCATGATGGGACACCCGGCGGAAAAGGGAGTTTTTTAGTCAAATTCCATATAGAGCAGATATAAAGCTCAAGTTTGGTGTCTAAAGAATTGCACTGAAAAGCTCTATTTAATGGTAGAGATTTTTTGTCATAATTCTGAAAATGCCACTGTCAAAAAGTTAACGAAGCAAATACAAGATGATGGAGGAGCACTGAAACTTTTCAGACACACCCCCCCAGTCACAGATCTGGGTTGAATCCACCATTGCTCTTTAGCTCACTTCGCCACCCCAGTTCAGACCCAACCATGTGCAAATAAGTCTTGACCCTGTTCCTCCCGTGAACAGTCCAGCCTGAACTGCCAAGCCATGTCTTCCCTGGACCGGAAACAAGCATCCTGGGACCGGTTTCGGGATACCAGCCCTCATCAGCCAGGCTAGCTTGAATCCAGTGATAAAGTGGGCAAGGGACCCACGTCTGGGCATACCCTGCTACCTTAGGGTGAATAGAGCAAGCACAAGGAGAAGATGGACGGAGCACTGAAACTTTACTGAGACACAGTCACAGATCTGGGTTGACTTCACTGTTGTTCTTTAGCTCACTTCGCCACCCCAGTCCAGAAAGTTAGCATTTTCTTGTTGCAACTATTTGGCGTCTGTTGCCTATATCCTGGGGCACATGACCAAGTGTAGTTGGAAGTTGGTGTTTGTATATTGCTCCCAGAAAGGAAGTCAAAGAGAAGCTAGGTGTTGGAAGGATGGGCCACTCTGATTTACCGAGGGGGGATCTGTCACCTACCACACTTGCACATCACAAAGCCCTTGCCTGAGCACTCTCACAAAGGGTTTTCACACTATGACCCCCAAACAATCTGGGGTGGGCAGGGAGGCAGGAAATTCCACGCACCTCTTGGGGTGAAATCCTCTAGAAGCTTCTTCTACTTCAACGTGGGCACCTGGTATAAATACTGGACCTCAAATACCCCAACTCTAGAGTACACAGCTAGACCTGTGGTAGACTTTGAAGGAGGACTTCTGTGCAGGTCTGCTGCAAGGATTGCCACTCTGCTCTCATGCTGTGCTGCCCTGCCCTGCTGCCTGAGTGAAGGACTGAACCTGCATCTTGAACCCAGGACCACAGAGTGACTCCAAGGGCTAGTTGGTCGGCTACCTGATCAGAAGCCTCAGAGACAGAACAGGATTCCTCCATCTTGAATCAGCACCTGGACTCTGCCAGCTGTGAGCCCCGTCCTCAAAAGTGGTGCCATCCAAGTTGGAAGTGTGCATGAAGGTGCTTTGCCAGCTCCACTGTAGAACAAGCAGAAACGACACACCATTGCGCACCACATTATAGAAACTCTGCATAGCAGCAACGGCGCAATGCATTTTCTCACCAAACTCCGCATTTGGACCACTGTGTGACGCATCCCTGGTGTAGGACTAAGCATCACATCCTGCAGTCCCCTTGGAACCACCCCTGTGTAACACATTTTCCAAGCAGGAGTTTGCATTGCATGCCTCTTGTCAACGGCATCCTCGACGACGCAGAACCTCACATCGAAACCTTGCAGCTTTCTGGAACGGCTCCTGCATGACGTATCTCCTCTCCAAGACCTTGCATCGCCTTGGCTGCATGAAAAACCCTCAATGCAGGACCTTGCTTTGGTCCGCAGCTAGGCATTAAGGTACTCTTGTTCAGCGGGCTTAACTGGGTTCCTGTAGTTGGCAGACACTCCATTGCAGTCAACCAGAACTTGTGACTTTGGCCCGGTCTGGCACAACCAGATAACCACAGTTGGCTCTTTGTGCTTTTTGGCCCTATTTTACCTTAAATGTTAAAATTGCATATCTCTGGTTCAACTGATTGGATTTTTGTAGTTTGGTCTACAATTAATTATTAAATTGTACTCTCTTTTTCTAAATTGATGTGGCATTTTTCTTCTCTAGGGTTTCACTTTATTGCTGTTTGAAATGTTGCACAAATAGTGTATTTTTTTATTCAAGGACTGGTCATTTATGTTGTCAATGGTTTTTTGTTGTGTATTTGTTCAATGTCAACTATATTGGATTTTCTATTTGATGTTTTCTTGTATGGTCACATGTATGTCTCCTTTCTATGACATGAATTTAATGTTCTTTATGTATGCTATATAAAAAAATGCTTAAAGTAAAAGGTGAAATAAAAACACCAAATCCACTTTATGTGTCAAAAGGGGTTTATCTAAAGAGACTTAGGTAAACAACATGTCCAAACAATCTCCTGTTACTAGCATAAATAGTGTATACATTGCATCTGAGTTAAGTCTGACTGCTGTTGTGCCAAGCTACTAGATGGTTAAGCACAGGTTAATTTGGGGTTTGCTTTTGGCTTCACCCTGACCAGGATTGTGGTTGCTGCTTGAATAGGGTTTCACCACGAACCAAAGAGGGAACCTCGAGCACTTGAAAAAGTATTCACAAATATAAATAGTTGTTTGTTCAAATCAATTGTCCATATGCACACATTTGTAGTAATCAGTCCTTTGTCTTTTATTATCTTATTTCAGAGATGTTCATGAAGACTTGTTGATACACATGTTGAGTCTTGATAATGCACACAACAGCCAGCACGTGTTTCGTCAAAGGGTGTGACCCAAAGACTTCTTCAGGGCTGTAACAACAGATATAAACCAAATTATAATCCCCCAATAGGTCTCTCAAGCCTAAATTAACAGTAACACCACAAAAAAATAAAGTGGGAAAACAAAAACAAAAACAAAAACACCCATTAGTGCAACCACGTGCCTAAAAATCCCATGTAGAAAATATCATCACTTATATTGATATCCATATTGTGCATACCACCAGAGCATCATTTAATCACACACCTCCGTGCAACAGTGTGAAAAAAACGCTTTCACCTAATGCCAAAGAAAGAAACTTACCCTCGACTGTCCTTCCTTTATGTAACAATCAAAATGAGGTCTTGTTCATATCAATAACTCCTTCATTCTGTATCCAAAGTAAACACAACATATATCCTTATCTTTTATACCTCCTAATTAAAAAAACAATTTTATAATCTTACAAAACATAAGTCTCTTACCATAATAGATTTTTGTATTCAATTTTTAAAATCATGCAAAAGCCACCAATATTACACTTTCGTCACGGGGTTTAATTCACTGTCAGTCCAATTAAACTTCATCACAATTCACAGTCCAGTTTTAACACATATCTGAAAACGAAGAATAAGTATATATCATCAATCACTGGCTTATTTTATAAGAACAGTGCACAACATACCGTAACCTCGAGTCCCATTAAGACTGGTGATATGCCATGTCAAAATACCAAACCGACATCACGAACCAGTCCAATATAAGACACACACAATCCAATTCCTACCTCATTTCATCATTAAATCTGCCCCTCCTATTATACCGATTTCGATAATAACATACCATATACATTAAAAGCCGCATTTTAACTTGACGAATATCGCTAATTTCTAACACTCACCACAAAACGCGATCAAGTCGGCGTATTGCACAGGCGCCATGTTGCCAGAGTGTTTCTATTTTACTAAAGTACAAACAACATGAATGAAGGACTCTCAATAGGGACAAGAGCATAACATGAGCGCCATTTTACTCCTGTTTCATTTATCTTGCTTTTAGCGATATAAGTAATGGGATTCATTCAAAAAATGCCCGTTTATAAACAATCCCATCTTTCCATTACTACATATCTAATCCAACTATTCATTATTCGTTGCTTTAAAATATTTATATTAAAATAACCACAAAAACGAGGGGCTAAATATTATATCACATTAATAGCCACAATTGAGTACCATACAATTTCTCAAAGCCTATAATTCTGACCATGTAAACCGAAATTATCCAAACTAATACCACTCTACTATCCCAATAATATCTATAAGGATACAGTAAATTAACCAATAAAGGTTATATAAAGCAGTCAAGGAGGAGGAAGAGAATCAAAGGAAAGGCTTTTTGTCAAAAGCGAGAGAAAAATAGGGTTTCACCACCCCTCAGACAGTAATACAATATCTTACACAGTCCTAACCCCCAAGCGGTGCCAGAAAAGTCATGGAACCTTGCCTGGTGTTAAGAGTGTACTCCACCACCCTCAAAGTTGCAAGAAACTGGATTTTCTCTAAAAAGAACCAGATACTCATACCCAGATTCGGCTGAAACCCCAGCTACCGCCCACACATTTCCAGTCAGATACCTCATGCCCGACATTCCTCGCAGACTCCCATATGTCAACCAATCTACTTGCGAATGTGAACAGACTTCACTGAGGTCAATAAGGAAACGGTATCAGACTGTCACCAAGACCTTCCCGGACACAGACTTCACCCACACCAAACTCTTCATGTTGACACTGACCGCCTCATGTTTACCGCCTACGCGAAGTTCTGACAGTGGTCTAGAATTTCATTAGCCCGCCACTGATGAACCATTCTTCGGATTTAGCCTGCAGCCTAACCCATCAATGAGAATTTTTCTCTAAGAAAAGACTAAGCCAGAAGGTAAAGTTTTCACCAAACCTATCCCTGTATCTGACCAGTGATCAATCACGATCGAACTTAGCTTTTGACCCCATTTGCAAGAACCAATACCTGCTTTTTGCCACTGGTGACATCTAAAACCTTACAAAAATCATGTTTCCAGTGCCCTACTTCCAATCTTTGTTTTTTTGGTAACTTTTTGCTCATTAAATTTGACTCTATTTTTATAATTTGGGCTGGAATTCTTTTTACTGTTTTGGTACTTGTTATACCTGCTACTCAGCCAGTGTGACTGTGGTGGTGGAATGTTGGTGAGTGAGGATGCTGTGGAATGTTGGTGAGTGAGAGAGTCAGTTGGAAGATGGGCTACGCAGCAGGAAGGCTGCTCATTGTGGGGCTCTTCATAACATCTTACCTAATAAACCTACTTATCTAATTTACCTTGGAACTGGACGTGCTTTCTTCAAAAACATATTTTGGAGATGAGGATGGGATAACCATGCATAGTTTAAGTCTCCCTGTTTTGATTGAAACGTGTTTTGTGGGATGGCTGCTCGTACGTTCTTGGTGTAAGTGTTTGTTGTTGGGACGACCGCATGTAGTTTAAGTTACCCGGTTTATTACGTGCGATTGCAGTTTCCAACCTTACTACGGGTTTGGGTGAAGGGCACTGTAGATGCCTATTGGGTGGTATGGAGTGGTGGTCCACACTTACTATGGTGTTTCACCATTCCTTTTATTTTTGCAATTGTTTTGATGGTTCGATACCGCGCCCTGTGGTCGGTCCCCTTCGTACTACTTTTATGTTAGCCTGGCCAGCTGGCATGTTTTGTGGTATCAGGGTTTGGATTGAGGTTTTGTGTTGTGGGAGAGCCTGTGTTTTGTTTGGTTAAGAAGGGAGATGATGTATGTGAGTGTATTCTTATTACCTTTTACTGTGGTTGTGTATGCAAGTATTATTTTATGAAATGTTGTGAAAATTGCATTCTATATTTGTAATCTTTTCATGCACTTTTGCAATTATTGAGTTACGACATGTCCAAAAGTTTTTCCACCTATTATTTTCATGCATTCACATTGGTTCTTATTGCTACATTGTATACATGCATGCAAGAGTTCTAATGTTTTTCTTTCAAGCATATAATGTTATTCTGTGTAAAGAAAGGAGATGTGTAAATACCTGCTGCTAAGCCAGTGTGACTGTGGTGGTGGAATGTTGGTGTGTGAGGATGCTGTGGAATGTTGGTGAGTGAGAGAGTCAATTGGAGAATGGGCTTAGCAGCAGGAAGGCTGCTCCTGGTGGGGAGCTTCATAACATCTTACCTAATAAACCTACTTGTCTCATTTACCTTGGAACTGGGCGTGCTTTCTTCTACAACAGTACTGATAAATGTTTTACACATTTCTCCTAAGTTAAGCCTCTCTGCTCCATGCAACAGCTACCAAGAAACAAGTTCAGGTTTAAAATATTGAGAGCTAATAGGACCTGAAAAGGAATAGTGCCATTATTGTTTGATTAATAATCCACTTACTCGCACTACTGAAGCAGGACCAAAGCTGATTTATATATGGCTGGCCATAGTCTGAAGTAACTCAGTGGGTGAAAATGATGCACTGAACTGCAGACCTAGTGATTATTGGCTGAGACTTTGCGCCATTTTTTAAACAGTTTCTAGTCTATTGTTTAGGTGCCACGGTAAGCATACATTAATAATGATAACGGCCAATGATATAGGAATATTCATATTTCACATTTAGCTTGATGCCTCAATAGAAGTTATTTACTTGATATAATTCAGAAAAGGCATTTTAATATCATTACAAATATGTGTTTGAATAAAGTTTTACATAACTATGTGGCACTAAATGGAAAACTAACTCATCACATAAAAATATTTAGTGCGAAATATTGATAAGTACAGCTTATGTGAAATGACTGGACACTTTAGCAGCAACTCTTTCTCAGAGGGCAATACAAAAACATATTTCTTTAATTAAAATACAATATGGCACGTATTAAAGCATTAATAATAACATGGTCTAATATCCAGAAGCAATACGAGTTTTAAAAAAACCGAAACGCTACCCATTAACATACATTGGTAGTTAATGATTCCCAAAGCTTTTTGCATGCTTTAACATTTCATTGTTATCAATAGACAATGCAATTAGGAGTGGGAAGGGAACTCCCTCCCTCAAAGCATCATGATGTTTTTGTATTTCTTTAAAGTTTACTCATCTATTAATGTATCAATTCACTGTGTTCTTGAAAAAATACTCTATTGTAATTATGGCAAATATACAGTTTCTTCTAAATAATAGAAGCTTAAAACATACAATGGCACCAAAAAAATAAGATTCTGCTATTTACGATAGGTATGTACATAATTTCAATACAATTATACACAAAACATTATCGAGGCTCACAATAATTACAAACATAAAGGTGTGTAACCCAAAACGTGACATCCAAAATGACATAGTGCAGACAACGAAGGATGTTAGTACCTTTTAACATATGTGTAGCATAAAAGATGTTAGCCTTCTGCTTTTAAGAAAACAGACAAATAAACAGTGCTTTAATTTGTGGCATCTATACATGAGCAAATGATAAACATGCACAGATTGCATTATGAAGGTCTGAGGTTTGAATGCAGTCATCAATGGCAATGTAGTTCTGTATGCTTAACACCAAGCAAATTTAAATTAGGTTAAATGTTTCAGTAAAGGAACAGATGGCAGTCTCACAGAAAAAAACAATACGAAATCTTATGTACATTGTTGCTAAACTCACAGAAACAATCACAAATAAATTGTGTTTATTGTAAATCAAGTGACTTTAAAATATTAAAAATGAATACCCCTACATTCATCAGGATATAAAATCGATTGTAAAAAAAATGCAGCAAACTCAATCAGATCCAGCTGATAGGAAATTGCACAATACGATATCAATTAATATGTAAGTTTACCCTCGACCATAATTGATTTATAGATTTCTTGATTAGTCAATTGACCTATGCATTGATAGTAGGTTACAGGCGTGTAATCAGGAACAATCCATACTAAATTGGGCCCTTAAAATAACATATCTAAACTGCCTCCCTACTAGGAAGAGCATCACACAGAACTGTAACTTTTGTCTAACCTAAGAAATGCTTTGGTTACATAAAGTGCAGCTGAATAAGACATGGTTCTCAAAACCACTATATGTAAAGCGATTAATCTGCAGCTCATCATCATCAATATGTTAAATTATTCACATTTTACTTTATGTTTTAAGGCTCAGTAGAAATGATTGCTTGAAAGAATTCCAACAAAAGGCATTTTCGTACCGTTAAAAAATATGTGCCTCAATTCTTCTTCGTATGGCTATGTTGGTTGCAAACGTTATATATACAGTAACATAATTTATAGGAGTCCAAATTAGACATCCCTTTTTGTGATTCATCACAGTGTCATATTGCACTTTTTAGAAATGTACACTGGCCTTTGAATGAAATAATGACACCTGAAGTTTCAGTGAGACACCAGTGATGCTAAAGGATGTCTAAATGGAATCACTGCTAGTCTATGCAGTTGCCATTGAAATATACTGAAGAGGTAATCCTATTGGTTCAAAAAATCTTATACTTTACTCTGTATAAAATTCTCAAGCTTAATTATGATGCAAGCAGTGCACTCCATCACTCTCATTGCCACTTCTGAAGTGAACCGATCATTTGGAATTTGTGGAAAAGGGAGCATGTCTGGGTAGCGAGTTTTTAAACTGTCCACCCCATAGGCCTCTAGTGTGTGGACATCATTAGCAAGGCCTTCAAGTTGCTGACTATATTCCTCTATTTTCTGGGCAAGTGCAGCTGGCTTGACATCTTTGTCAGACTTCCCCCGGACAGAATAGTCTGCTGCAATTAAAGCTAACTTGGTGGACAAGTAGCATTTAAAGCACACCCATTCATTGGCATTTTTATGAAGGTCATTTCGAGCAGCAGAAAAGTTTGCACGAGCTTGGCGCAACCATCGGCGGGCCTCAACTGGATTACCAACTGACTTGAATGTGGGTGGAACAAAGAACCGGTCTGAGTGTTGGAATCCTGTGGAAGTATATGCTTCTTTGTACTGCTGCCTTTCAGACTTATGGCTTGTTGCCTCTTGATTCCAGGAGGAATAGAATCTTTGAAAAGAAAATTTATCTGATTGATAGCGAGCAGAGGATGTTGGAAAAGTTCTTCTAGATGTCCTATCTACATTTTGATCTAAAAAGGCCTGTTTTTCTAGTCTGTTAATTTCATTTTGAAGATGCTTAAAAACTTCATTTGCAATTTCCAAGTTATCAGCATTTTTGTCCGGATGCCACTTTAGGTACAACCGTCGTATAATCTTTTTCCTCTCTGATTCAGGAAGCCGCCATGCCTGCTCCATTACTGATGTTACTTCCCTTAGTATTTCTGGTAATAAACTCTTCTTAATTTTCTTAGGTGAGTTGCGTTTTGCAGATGTCGTCTTTTGGCTTTCTTTGGCAGGGAAAGAAGGAGGAACAGTTCTGGGACCTGGAATGGGATAGTCTGTAGGGCTTGTTGGAGTAGAAGGTGCACTGTCTTTGCTTTGGGTGCTTTCATCAGGGCGTGAAAACTTGTACAAGTCAAGAGAACTTACAATCTTGTACTCACTATATCCAATGTCAATCTGGTAAAATTTGCCTAAAAAGCTGGAGTTTTCCTCCTCCTCTTTTTCTACTTCTTGAACAATTATAGCATATGTGTATGTTGGTTGATAGGAACCATAGATGTCACCACCTTCTGCATCAAGGAGATACCCAACATATTCTCCGGGGTAAAACACATTCATTGGATCCATTAAAAGAGTGTAGTGTATTTCGGCTGGAATCGGAGTGCCTGCCATGGGGAGTTCCAGTTTTGATGGTTCTACTGAAGAATCATACTTCACTCCTAAGCTGTCAAGCTTGTCACTGATTCTGTAGATATCATTGCAGCCTAACATGGCAATTAAATAAGAGGTGTCAGAAATCAGGTTGTCTGTGGCAGATTTCAGGGTCATTGCTAGAGCCAACAAGAAATTAATGTCCTTACTATCGGAGTGTTGTATGTAAAGTAATATCACTGCATGTCCATATCTCTTTAAAAAGGCAAGTGTTTCACTTTTGCTATGTGGAATAGGATTAAACCCCTTAACTCTTAATGTGGTTTGCAATTTTTCAAAGCAGGATACCTTCAGTCCTTCACGCAATGCTTTGCAAAGTCGAACAGCCTTTTCCTCATTTGCTAGGAAAGCATTGTCATTCTCATGTTTCATAATTCTAACAAGTCCAGTAAGAAACTGGTCAGAAGATAGGAGCAGCTGCAACCGCCCCTGCAAGGAACATAATGCCCCAAACTGGCATGTTCTTGGACTTTCTTCGTCCAACTGCTCTTCAAGGATACTGCTGAGCAACCGGGGCCTCAGTTTCTGAGGAAGAAGCATTATGAGTTTGGTGTGAAAACCATGATCTTTTCCTAAGTAGCACTGACTGAGATCTACTAGCATTTGAACACCGATATTACCCTGTATTCTACTTTTGTAATGTGGGGCATCATCGAAAACTAAGATGCTTGACTTTACCAACCTCCCATCTTGACTTGGCAAATAAAGAGCTAAGTCTCGTACATTATCAAGATCATTCCTAACTTTCACAGACTCATTCTGAAGACTTTTAAAAAGGCCAGAGACAACTCTTTTAACTGTGCGCATTTCATTGGGATCTAGCTGCTTTCCATCTGAGCTCTTGAATATGCGACTGAGAACTTCAACATATTGCTTTGTGGCCACCACATCTTCTGTACCTAAAAGTTTAAATAACTGATGGAAGGTTCCAAGTTCTAAAGGTAACTTGTATAAGTAAGGTTTAAAGTCAGACTCGTATTCTAGATTAATGACAACCTCTTCAGGTTTAAGAAGTTTCCACCCATCCTCTACCATCACAAAAGCAACGCCTCGTAGCTGGAATCGGAACTCCCTTTTTTCTGTGTTAAGAAACTCATAGATGCTACGAAGCACCTTCAACCTAGTTTTTACCATGTCATCATCCAGAGTTGTTACACTGCATACATTCCTGCAATTGGTCAGAACTTTGTCCAAAGAAGGCTCCACATTAACATTAAGCATACTTAACACTTGTTCAAGCTGTTCTTGAGCACCAAGGGTACTTCCTTCCTGTTCTTTAATTGTTAGAGGAGTTGCCTTCTCTGGTAGAATAGGACAAGATGTCCACAGCAGTTGCAACACATCAGTCTGCTTAAATTTTGGATTCACTTGGGAGCCACTGAACCGTATGAGAGGAAGCGTTCCATTCACCTCCTGATATTGAGGATGGAACCTGACAAGCTCTGAAGGCGCCCGCTCAGAGCACAAGAAAGGAATGCTAGATAGCTCTCGTAGAAAGTTTCCTGACAGTAGATCCGATCTTTCCTGAAATATGTGATAAAGAAGAACATCAATGGTGGAATGGAGTTTCTCACTGGACCACTTTTCTGTGTTGGCTTTCATACTGATCTCTTTGGCAAACTGTAGAATTTGATGTTGTGAGAGCACATGTTTAAGGCCTATATTTTGTAAAAATGTAACCCAGGATGCCAGAAATGCGGCCTGATTCTTTGGTTTTACTACTTGCTCCAAACTTTTGAAAAAGTCTTGAGGTATGAACAATTTCCCAGGAAGCATGACTTCAAATACCTTTACAGTTCTGTCATAAAACTGCCTAGCAGGTTTAAGTCTTTTATCTACATCATAAATTATAGGAAGGCCTTCAAGCTTTTCAAAGAGTTGTTCTTTAATGCTCGATGATTCATCTGCATTACTCAGACTGTTCTTTAAATAAATCAGGTGCTCCAATTTTGCACTGTAGGAGAGACTTTCAAACTTGGGCAAAAGGTGTTTGGAATATACTTCAAGATCGTCTATAGGTAAGCAACCCAATGCACTGTATAAGTCCTTGAGGTTGATCTTTTCTTCTAGAAAGGCAGATGAAGAAGAAACAGACCACTTTTCTACCTCCACAGAAGGGATACTCTTTGTGAGAACATAGCATGCACTACATTTGGAAATGCTGATGTAGCGACCACTTATTGCTTTGAAACATGGAAGAGATTTTAGAACTGTTAGGTCATCCTGGGACATCAAATTATTCAAATGGCAATTAAAATACATTAAAAGTGATTCAAAATCACTCGCCGCTAACTTCTCAGTTCTAAATGTTGAGGTTTGTATCATGTGCTGTATAGCTTTGAGGATGCTGGAAGGATTTTCGATGTTTGCAGTATGGCCTGCCAGCATAGGCATCAAAATATTGTCCTTGGAGCAAATTTTATTTATTGCTAGTTGAATGCAACCTGTTTTCATTAAGGTGTGGAAGACCTTATCACTTTGAGCATTAGGAAAAATTGATATGTGCATAAGGCTGAGAGGCAGCAAAACATCACACTCAGGGACAATAATCTGATTGGAAGACACAGTGAATTTAGTTCCAGGAAGCAACGCCCAATCCTTCAAAATGTCTATCACCATATCAAATGTTAATGCCTCCTCTGCCTGATCTTCTTTAACATTTACAGATTCACTAACAAAATGCCAGGCACTTTTAAGCCAAGACTCACTTGCAAAATTCTCTTTCCATCGAACACAAACTTTGCTTTTGCATTCTCTTGGCAACACTGCTGACAGTAAATCAGCAAAACTTGTCACATCAAAAACTTTAGCAACACCACTTGCAAGTAAAAGGTTACTATATCTAAGGAACAGTGTGTTCATAAAAAGATCCTTGCGTGAAGGAACCAATTCATGGTACGTTGTTAGAAACTTTGGCTTCTTTTGATCAAAAACTTGTAAAACACTGTCCAATGTAATAAGTAGTGGTAGTCCCTCAATCTGAATTTCACTTTCTTCTGCATCCTTAAAGCAATAGTCAACTAGAAGTTTTAAGCTATGGAACAGTTTGAGGTTGGTCTGCTGAAGACGACAAGGAAGTTTTCCAATATTACAGCTGGTGTCGGCTGAAGAAAAAGTCATAAGAAAAGTTCGAACATCTGAAGGACTTGTGTAGCTGACTGGAATACCTGAATCTACCAAGCAGTGGTAAAGGTTTGCAGTCTCGTCACAATAATACACCAAATTGAAACCGACCTCCAGAAGCAGGTGTTTTAGTCTGTACACATTTTCTGCAACAGTCTTTCGAGTTGTAATGTTGTACTCGACATTCTTCAAGTGTTGCAATTCATCCTGCAGTAGATTGTCAAAGAATGGCCTTCCCTTGGTCGTGGTGGAGGTATTTACCCAGGTAATTATAATAGCTGACTGTAATTCAGAACCATCAATGTTTGGTGCTCGCACAACTGGCAGAAGACGTTTCATATCTTCATGAATGCAACTGTAAATTGCTTTTACTAGGCAATACCAGTCAGGCTGGAGATCAAGTCTGTTTACAGGGAAGAAGGATAAAAACTTTTTCAGAGTGTCTTTGACAACATGGATTGGTGTATTGTGCAACACTGTCACAGTAGGGTCAGAACCAGGAAAATAACGTTTTCTTATTTGTGCCAACAATTCCACATACGCTGGTGCTATTAATGCTATCATTAAGTTATTGTTCCAATCACTTCGTACACCCACTCCATCATCGTCACGCCACAGATTTCGCCTTGCAGAATCTAGAGCGAAGTGCCCATTGACATGGAAAGGAAGTCCAGTTTCTAAAGTGAGAGGCAGGAAGCAGAATGCTCTGTGAGGTTTTTTGTAGTTATGGGTAATGCAAGCGGCGACTCCCCCACGTGGAAAGAGTGTAATGTCCTTGTTCTTATGTGCTGAAACAACACTCTTGGAAACCTTTTCCATATTAGAAAAGCCTGATCTGTTACAAATCAGCCATGTTGTAAGATTACCCTCAGAGTCTTCAATGTCCATGGTGTATGTAATCTGCTGAACTGAAATATCCTTCAACATTTTCTTTTTAGTTACACTTTCAATGACAGAGGCATGGAATTGCTTACGTTTGAGACGATCACCATCTGTGATTTTAGCCCTCACAGAATACAGTACATTAAGAACCCCTGTCGTTTTCTCAATTTCGCATATTGAAATTTTCTCCATATGATTTAAAAACATTAACAGTTCTGCTCCATCTGTACGCAGTTTATCCAGCAGATTTTGCACCATTCTGTCGGAAGCTGGAACTGTTGAAATTTCAGATTGCTTTGCCATTTCAGAATTACGCAGTGGAAACCTGAACATAGTTGTTTTCCCAAGTTTGAAATATTTACCTAGATAGAGATCAAGGACATCAGAGAACTGTGTTTTAAAATCTGCATCTAAATCCCTAAACATGCGGCCAGGACTTACTGTTGTTGCACCTGGTGCGTATCTTGCGTGTGGATCAAATATGCAGAGGATATCATTGCAGGAAATAAAAGACGGACAGTCTGTAATGTGGTAAACAGAATTAAATCCTATACCGTACTGCCCGGTTTTGCAAGGATTTGCTTCTTTGGTGCCCCTCCCTAGGTTTTGAATGCCTCTAATATCATCTTCTGTGAATGGTTGGTTGTTGTACACACAAAGCGCAGGCCCTTGAAGTGGGGCCCACTTTTCATCAAAGATTCGGTCAACTGGATGGTATCTTGGATCAAACACAAAACAGATTTCAGTAGCTTTGGCATCATCTGCATTTTGAAGAAGCTCTTTTAACATCTCTTTTTCTGATGGATAAGCATTGAGGATACTTTTTATTCTACTGGTCAGTTTTTCTTTTTGACCAAATTCTGTCCCAAGCGAGGTAAAATGAATGTTTGATGCATATCGTTCTAAAGCCTTGTGTCGCTTAGGTATGGCTCCTAGTTTTACTGCTACCTCCCTTGGTATATCAGCATGACAGTATTTCACTGTTGAGTCTTTCACTTTAATCCAAGGACAATCATTGTAACACAACGCCTTAGCAGGAAGCATGGCAAGGTTTGTATCTGGCAACAATATGTTACTATATTTGCTCTCACAAAATTCTTGTGACTTCTCCCTTATAAGGCCCCATATGCCCTCACTTATTATTCGTCTACACAGCTGAAAGTTATTTTCTGTTAGCTGTTTGTTTCCACTGTCTTCCTTTATTGATTCAAGGACTAATGCAAAATCATCTACTGCAAAAGAAAGTTTTACACCAACACATTCAAAAAGTTCCCTGAAATTATTTTTGTATTTATTAGGAAGTGGGTAGATGTAAGGTGCTGCATCAAAATTCAAGTGGAAAGAAACCTTTGCTGGATCAACATATGTATTTTCAACCAGAATGAAACTGCAATGTTTGAGCTCAGTCATGATTTCTGTCTTGTTGGTATCATTTTGGAGCATTGCTTCATGAAGGAACTTGTAGCATGCGTTTGTGATATTCTCCTGGTACAACGTAATATCATCACAATGCTTTGAAACTTCTTTTAACTGGTTTATCACAAGGTGAATAGGTGGCTTTCTAATCAGACCTAAGAAATCTTTCACAGCTAATGATATGGATCCACAGCCTTTAAAGGAAGGAGAGCTTTCATTGAGAACTGTGTTTAAAAGGCAAACAACGTCTTGGTGCTCAGCAATGTAAAGTTCAGCTGGTGAAAACATAGTCTCCGTCTTGTAGTCACTACCCTTCCAATGTAAAGAGAATCCTGCTGGTTTTGTGACAAAAGGGAGAAATTTAATATTGTGGCATTTTGCAGAATATTCCTTAGCACTTGAGTCCCTGCACTTCAATTTTTCATCAATCAGGCTTAATATAACATTGCTTCTTTGGCAAGCTGCAAAATGGTCAGTATCATTAATGCAAGAAATTGATTCCATACGTTCGATTAGATCTTCCCACATAATGTCATCTTTTACCATACCAAGCTGAGTAATCTTGATCAAGATAACTGGATTGAGATAGTTCTGATATGTGCCAAAGGGAAAGCGTCCATCTTCACTGCAATACAACTTTGAAACTCTACCTTCAGGGTGGATTAGTCTTGAAGGCGTAACAAGGGGGTGCCCCTTCAAAGAACAAGGAATGCATGGAGTAACTCGAAGGATTTCTGAGAACTCTTCAATTCTTTCATTGAGCACATAAAGCATTAAAGGGTCACGCAGCTCTGCTTCGATTTCTTCAATGTGGGGAAAAAACACTTCAGTAAAAAACTGAATCTCTGAGAATGTGTTTTCAAGAAGTATATCTTTACAGCCAGCTTCTTCAAACCCAGATTTTACCCAAGATGGAAGTTCCACTGCACACAGGTTCTTCAAACCTGTCACTTTAAGATATTTCTGAAATATCTTAAAGGCAGCAGGGCCAATGTCTTGCCTCAGAAGTAACATATCATCTAGAAACCTTACATTTTTCATGGACACCCAAGAAGATCCATCAGAAAACACTTTCAGACGTTCTTTGCTTTTCACTTTAGCTATGTCTTCATAAATTCCTTGACATATAACAGAAAAATCATCATGCACATTATCAGGATCAGGCCATACAGCATAGTAGTTATAGTCAAACAACTCATTATTGATTGACATGTCTCGCAAAACATAAAGTGCTTCTAAGTAAGCTCGTACAATAACATGTCGCATGAAGACAGCATTCCATCTGCCCTTTGTGTCGGTTTTCCAAATTTCTTTCCGATTTGAAGTAACAGCAAAACATCCATTGATATGAAGAGGTAGGCCTGTTTTTATTCTTAGAGGTAAATAGCAAAACACCTCCCCAATGGTACCACAGTTAGACTTCACCATCCATTTTCCATCCTCAGTTTCTGAAAGCATAATGCCTACTGAGCCACAAGGTACAAGCCCCAACCGTTTACCACTTTCATTTAATGAAAATCTTAAAGCTTCACCAGTGTCCATGCATGAGCACAACAGCCATGTTGTTGAATCAACTGTTTTTTGTGGTAGTTCATCTGTTGCTCTTTTATTTTGCCCAGACTTAGCCATTTCAAAAATGTTAGCAGGGTCATCTTCTGGACCTCTAAAAAGTGGAGAATGAAGATCAGCAATTCGCCTAAACACATGATGGAACTCTTCAACTACAATCTGTAATATGCATGAGGACTTTGGTGCTTCAGTGGGGAGTTTTTTACTGTTGCTACAATTTTTCATGAGTTTTGCAGCCTCTTTGAGTATACTCTGAGGTGAAGTCAGAACTTTGGAGACACACAGTTTTTTCTTAATGGTGACTGCATCTTGCGCTAAAGTAGGATTGGCTTCTTCTGGTTTCAAATACTTTAAAACCATTGCATTCACATTTTGAGTGAAGAGTATTAGCCTATGCCCACACATGCTAAACTCATCAACAAGAGAATAAATATCTGCTGTATTGTAATTAATGTTACTTACTTCACTCAGTTTTGCTTCTTGCTGGGTTCTAAAGGAAAGTCTAAAAAGGGTGCCTTTGTAACTGTATGGTGATTCAACTGTTAAAGGTAGCTGACACTGAAAAACATCTATGAATGGTTTAAACTGATTTGGAAATTTGCGCAGTCTTTTCTGTTGTTTACTCCAATTTATCTTGATACCTGGATTAGACTTGTCGCGAATATGTTTGCTGATATGATTAATGTTTGGGTCAAACATAATCATGAATTCTCTGCTCATGATGATGGGGATATCAGTTATGTGATATACCGAGTTAAATCCTAGTCCAAATTTCCCAACTTTGTCAACTTCACTTCTTTTTATGGATTCCCCTAACCGAGTAATATTTAAGAAATCTGAGTCTGTGAATTCTGAGTTGTTAAATGACCACAATGCAGGCCCATGACAAGCTGCCATACCTGGATCCAACAAATTTTCTCTTATGTCCATATTTTTTCTCATATCAATCAGAAAGTTGCATTCTGTAGCAGAGGCATCGTCTGCATTTTGCAGTAACTCTTTAAATATATCAGAAACAGAAGGATATTCTTCTAAAATGTTTTTGATTCTTACAGTAAGTGGTTCTCTTTGGCCTGACTGCTCAAAGCCCATGTTTTCAGGATTAATAAGCCTCGTACTGAGACAAGGCACATTTAGCCATTCTGCAGTCTTCATAGGTATGTCTTCATGCACTAAAATGATTGGCTCCACAGAATCCTCAAGCAAATCGTTGAGGTCGTCTACTTTGATATCACAATAGCAGCACTCTTCAATGGGTCGCATCACTAGTTTCGTAGGGTTTTTGCTACAATGTATAGGCATGGGTATATCACAGTCTGCAGAAAGCTGACTGCTATACATCCATCGTATAATATTCAGCATCAAGTGAAGATTTTGTTTGCTTTCGTCTTCATTCATTTTCTGTTTACTCCGCTTGTATATTTCTTTAATGACAATAAAAATATGTTCTGGGGTCAGTTGATCAATCGAGCCACACAACCTGAACAACTTATGGAATTTGGCCATAGTTTTTGGTAAGCTGTGTAGGTAAGGCTGTAGATCAAGGTCATGTATGGAATGTATGACTGCTTGCATGGGTGAACAAAATGTGGTACCCGTCCACACCCAGGCAAATGTCAATGTCTTAAAATGGTCTTTACCTTTTTCTAAATGATCTTGCATGAAACTATAAATTTCAAGTAAGATATGTTGAAATTGGTAATAGTCCTCATTATTAAACGTTTTAGTGCAATTCCAGTCTACTACAACCTTTAAATGTTTCAGAACTGAATCTATTGTAGGTTCTATGGAGATACCGAGAGCCCTTTCTATATCTACAATTACATTATCTACTAGAGGGACTGATGAGCCTACTAACACAGCATGAGATAAATCAGTCATTTCTGGGGGACTGCATAGCTTACAGTCATCCCCCTTCCAGACTAAAGAGCTTGGATAATTTGGAGGCCTCTCTTTGCAGGCTGGAATCCACTTGATTTTTTTTAGAGCTGTCCTCGTTTCAGGTAATTGTACAAGTGTAGGGTCTTTGTTCAAAACAGTTAACAGAGTTCTGGCTTTTCTGAGAAGGATGTCATGGTTCGAGTTGGACTTGTTCTGCAAATATTCAATTTTCTTTGCTACTTGCACAATGTCTTTTTCATTGAGGTTGGTTTCACTCTTTAGGCCAATTTGCCTAAGAGAATGAAGAACATCTGATGAAGACCTAAAGGCTTGAGGTGGAAAACTAATTTCTTCTTCCGTTAAAAATAGATTCTGAAGTACTTCTATTTCGGGGTCAAAGAGCTGATTTGCGGACACTGAATTCCCTTGGAAACAAGGGATACATTTCAATGGCATTAACCAATCCATCACAGCAGTTGTTTCATTTTTTAGAAAGGACAAGTTTTCAAGCACCCATACCATCAATTGTGTTGTTTCAACAGAGGAATAAAATCCCTTTTCAACATCTTGGAACATTAATTGGAGGCAGTCTGTACTCTTTAGATGCTCCACTTTCAACGTGTTTGCCAAGCGAATTGTAGCCTCATCCCCACCGTCAATTATTGGAATAGAAAGTCGTAATCCTGGGGGAAGTTTGGCAGTATGATGTAAAACTTTGCAACCCCTCAAAACTATAAAAGAAGTCTTCATTTCATCAGATGTTGCATATCTTCGAAATATTAGTAATTCCTGAATAGTTGTCTTCTCTTTCTCACCAACATCAGTTAATGTGGATAGAAATTTTCTAAGGGCATCTTTGTGTGTTGGAGGTAAGGCTGCCACTTGACTGGATAATTTTTGTAATGACATCCGATCCATTAAGTGCAAGACAGAATTTGGGGAAGGTGGATGGATATATTTTTTCAGAAGCGGATGCTGTATAGAGGGATCTAAATTGTTAATGACAATGCCACCCAGGGTTTCAATTATGTCAGGTAACAATTCAGGTAGCTGCACCTCAGATTCATCATTGAGAATAATTGGTGATGGTGTCCTCAGCCTCACAAGCTCGACCAAGGTCTTGTCTTCCTCTAACATTGTCTTAGGTATGAGTGGCAGGTCATCAAACAAAGCTAAATCTTCAGAAAAATGTATGTAGATAGTCTTCCAGACCATTTTAAGCCAGTCAATGGTTGGATGTTTTTTATCTTTGCAACCCGGATACCATTGTACAACTATATCCTTGCTTGGCCACACAGTATTTGAAACTTCTTTAATGAGGCGTGCAAATCGTTCAGGATTCAAGAGCTGCAACTGAGTGCATGGTCGTCCTATAAATGACAAAAACAACAGTTTCACAATTAAAAACGATTTAGGAGATAATTAATAAAACACATTCATAAATTACACATGTAAGTAAAGTCAATATGTGAACAACACTGATGCTAGCATTCTACTCAAGTCTTCATTGGACTCTTCATTTAAAAAAATACTTAAAGCAAGTACAGGCCTATACAAGGCCTAAGTGAACTCAAAGTGTTTGGCTGTAATACAAAATAAGAAAGAAACATTTTCTTAAGATCTGCATTACAATTTCATGGATGTTATGAACATCTACACATTTGTATCCAATCCAATCCAATCCAATCCAAAATTTCTTTATTTCGGCCATTTAGACCATAAAAGATATAATAAAAACATTTAAAACGGATAAAAACATACAATATAAAGGAAAGAACACCGTGCGGGGGAACAAGGGACTAGTTGAATCAGTTCATAACGGACTTTGAAATTAAAACCCAGTTAGCTACAGTTCAGTGCAGTTCATTCCACATTTGGGAGTTAAAAGTTACCCTTTCAGTATTTTTCCCCTTATCTGCCACATGGCCATTAGGTACTTGGCTACAGCAAAGACGATAAAGTGCAAAGTGCTTGTCTTCAGAATTCTATACGATTCTAAATAATTTCTGAAGCCCAAATTCCTGCATAATGGGACTAGCCAGTACTTTCTCGGATTACTGTAGGCAGGGCAGAAAAACAGCACGTGTAGATCGTCCTCCACATTCAGGCTACACCCAGGGCAGTTTTTGTCGTCCAGCGTTGTCCATTTGCTTGTAAAGGAATTGAGGGGCAATGTACCGAATCTCCACTGGATAAAGAGTTTCCTTGTGGTGATGGAGAATATGATGTCCATGTATCCTTCAAAGCAGAAAGAACTTTTGGTGACCAAGAATTGTTCGGTAAGGGTACCAATTTTCGGGGCACACACGAGCGAAATCAGGCTCTTGTCTTTAAAAATCTTAGTGAGCCTTTTGCGGGACAAACCTAAACAACCTCCTTCAGGGTTATCCCACAGATCAGACAGACCCAGTTGATAGAATTCCCTTTTCACTATGCCACTCAAGGAATTCTGTCGCAGGTGGTAAGACTCAAGACGTGCTTCAGATCTTGCCTGTAGTGGGATAGTTCACGAGTGGACCACAGTCTGTGCCAAAACCTCAGCGGCTTTAAAGTCAGTTCATCTTCTATTGAAGAGAGCCCCAAGTCAAATCTCAATGGTAGCAGGGGCGTGCCTTGTGGTAAGGCCTGCAAACGCCTAAGGAAGTTGTTTTCCACCTTAACAAGTTCTGTCCCAGCATTGTGACCCCACAACTCGGCACCATAGGTTGAAGCTGCTCTGGCTTGGGTTTTGTACATCTCCAGGGCTGGACTAACTGGTTTGAAGGTTGATGAGTTCGAGACCTTCAAAATTGCCCCCACCATTTGGGATAACTTTAGACGGGATCTTGCTATCTGTGGCCCCAAGATAGATTTTCGTGTAAAGTTACCCCCAAGTACTGAAATGTTCTAACCCTTTCCAGCCTGACCGATCCCAAGGTTGGATTGGGCCTGGTGTTTGATGAGGGGTTAAATACCATGAATTTGTTTTTTTTCTGCGTTGATTTCGAGGCCATGCGCCCTGCAGAAATCCCTAAACCCATCTAGAATCCGTTGAATTCCCATCGGGGATTTGGAAAGCAGGAGCGTGTCATCGGCAAACATGATTGCCGGAACCCTCCTGCCTGCCAACATGGGGGCATCGTTATTCCTGACGTTATCCAAATAGGATATTACCCCATTTACAAAGAGGCAAAACAGGGTCGGTGCGAGGACACAGCCCTGTCTTACCCCCCTGCAGACAGGAAATCTAGATGACAATGCCCCCTCCCTCCCACACCTGACCTGGGCAAAGTTGCCATCATGGAGCCTGATTATTGCCTGTAGAAGCTGCGGGGGGACGCCCAACTCCTTAAGCACCCCCCATAATTTCGTGCGTGGTACCAGGTCGAATGCGGACCTCAGATCCACAAACACCATGTACAGACTCCCCCTCTCGATCCCCACCGTCTTCCAGTAAAGGAGAACGAGGCGAAAAATCTGATCCATGGTGGACGTGTTTTTCCTGAAGCCCGTCTGAAGCGGACTGAGGATCGCATTGTCCTCCATCCGGTTCAGGAGTTGGTCTAGCAGGAGACGGGCGAAGAGTTTCTGAGGTACGTCTATAAAGCTAATCGGCCTGTAGTTGACTGGGAGCAGAGGAGAGCCCTTTTTAAAGATCGGTACTATCTCTGCCCCCAGCCAAGTACAGGGGATTTCCATCCCGCTTAGAATGGAGTTAAAAATAATTAACAGATAAGGACCCCAGATCTCTGGTTGATGTTTAAACAAATCTCCTGGAAGTTTGTCAAGGCCTGGAGCCTTACCCGGCACTAGGTTCCCTATAGCATTTAGTACCTCATCCAATGTCAGCACTAATTTTTCATTGGGATCAGAGGGGTTGTCAGGAAATGACTCAGTGGAAATTACAGCGGAGTCCTGGTACAATGTGCTAAAGTGGGATTCCCACCTTGAAACAGCAATGTTTGGCTCCACAGCCGATTTAGGTTCCCCCGCACCTGTGTGGACTAGTGACCAGAATTTTCTTAAATCCTTGGTTTCTAGTGTCAGTGATAGGTCATGCCACCTATCCCAATCCCAATCGAACTTCGCTTGGGCGATGGCTTCCCTGTATTTCTGTCTCATCTCTGCTAGTTTCTTTTTATTGGCACCGGACTTGACCATAAGGATCAACTCTGTTTTAATCTTTCTGCACGTGAAATTTTACCAGGCAGAGGTAGGTGTCCTCTTCTTCCTGTTCGTAGTCTCAGGATAGAGAACCTCACCTAGACTTCTCACTAGGTCTGTATGAATTTGGCCCAGTTTCTCATTAAAATCAGTAGCTTTGGGTTTGTTAATCAATTGTTCCATTTCAACTAATTTTGGGAGCGCCAAATCATAGATTTTTGTGATGCACTCTGCTGAATTGACTATTTTCCCCCATCTCACCCCTCGTCTGTTATTTGATAGTGTAAGGGACCCTGTGTCCTGCCTTGATTCATTGGATAGCGTGCCATCTTGGGGACCTGGGTGTACCATGTCCAAGCAGAGAGCATTATGATCGCTGTCTGCTCTTTCAATCACCCTAAAATCTAAAACCTTGGGCCACATGCTTGTAACAACAACAATGTAGTCCAAACGAGATTCCTGGTCCTTCCTATTGAATGTGCACCGTGACGGGGTATCAGATGATAAGCGCCCATTACAAGCCCTCATAGAGTGGTTCAGGGAAAGGGACATAATCTGCAGCGTTAGGGGGGACCATGATTTCGGGTTAGGAGATTGACAGGGGGGAATCTCCCAGTACTCATCCTCAGCTGATAACGCACCC
This sequence comes from Lissotriton vulgaris, assembly GCF_964263255.1. Classification (NCBI taxonomy): domain Eukaryota; kingdom Metazoa; phylum Chordata; class Amphibia; order Caudata; family Salamandridae; genus Lissotriton; species Lissotriton vulgaris. The sequence continues at coordinate 1,271,908,474 of NC_141696.1, read as the reverse complement.
TCCTTTAAACCTTTTAATGGTTCAAAGTGGCAGTTAAAATCCCCACCCATCAGTATCTTACAGTCAGCGGGTAGTAGTCCCAGGAAGGAAGATAGATCATCTAGGGTGGGTGATTCCATGGACACACTTACTGGGCGCGAATACACATTCACAATCGCCAGGTTGTAGGCGTCCGGCCATTTGAGAAGAACACATTGTATGTCGTCGGAGCGAGTTGGAATTTCCTCTGCTATACAGCCAATGTGACTGGCCACCCAAATAGCAAGACCGCCCGAAGGCCTTCCTTTGCAACCCCACCTTGCATGGACATAGAAAGTTGCATAGCCCACCCTGGGGTAAACTTCCCTAGCCCAAGTCTCCTGAAAGAGACAGATATCATTACTGTCTTCTAGGGACCCCCAGTCACTAGAATCTACTTTATTGGCGATGCCTGCAATGTTCCATGATAGGACCTTCATCTTTTTCAGGCATGAAGTAGGTGGCATTTCCCTCTCTCTCACCATCTGTATCAGTACATGGTGCTGTATCAGTACATGGTGCTGGAGACACATCCGTAATTGCCTGTCCATCTTGGGGCTCCAGATCATTTACTTCATGTACGGTTCTTAAAGATTCTTCAATTGGGCGCCCTGCCTACTAGAGTATACTCGTTGCTCTGCTAATACATGAGCAGGGATACGGTTTCCCGTAACAGTGGCATCTATCCCTCTCCCCAACAAAGGAGTGCGTAAGACTACCCCATTGCTATTCCCAGTACGTGCTGCCCTTGGAAGTCAGTCAACCTGGTCAAGGCAACTAAATCTATTGGCATGAACATGATTGCTAAATGTGAATGTGTCATGTCTCGGAGGCCTGTACCTGGTACCATCAATGGCCAATCCCACCCTAGTCCAGCCGTCATTTGCTCCAAGATGCGGGTCACTGCTTCTCGGATAGAAGAACGACAGCCGGACCACTTCGATGGATGTGTTCCCCGTGTATCCCAGCCAGTTACAGATATGAGGGACAATCTGTGAATTCCTAAAACTCACAATAATGCAATCACCCCCTATTTTCTTTACCGTGTGACCAACCCATGGGACCCTCCTGACCATTAGTACTTCCCCTCTCAAATTGGGTGGTAATGGCCTATGTATGTTTAACCAGCTGATGACTTTATTGCGTAAGGAATCATAAGATTCCATCGCAGAATTAGAGGAACCCGAGTCAGGATTATAGTGTGGGCCGCCGCCTCAGGAGGCAGATTGACTACAATTGGCCTTGGACAGTCTGTCATTCTGATAGGGGATTTTTCCTGCCTCGTGTTGGTGGTGGGATTAGGCGGTTTAGACTTAGGCACTGGAGTTTGTTGCCTTGGTGGGGCTAGTGGATTGGGTTTCGGGAGGGTAGCTGTGGGCACAATCCCAATGGCAGCAGAGGTTAGCTGATTTGCAATGGAAGTTCTAGGAGCACTAAGGGGAGGGGAAATCCCAATATTTGTAACAACTGCTACTTTGTTGCTGGACCGTGATTCCCGCTGGTCAATCAAACCCCCAGATGCTTTTTCTATTGCTAGAAGTCTAGCGTCAATAGAATCAAGCCTAGCCAGCAGCGGGTCAAGCAGTTTTTAAGAATATTAGTAAACAGGTGAGTAGTATTGTCCATACTGCTGCAGGAACCCTCTCCACATATTATTAAATATATCCAAATATAAATATAATAATTGCCGGACTGTGTTGGCAATTGGTTGTTAAGAGGGTGCATTGGACTCACCATTTCGTTGGCATTGGCGGAGGTGGAATTTTCCGTAACATCGATGATGTTGGCAGTGGTGTTTTTAGTATGGTCCAATTTAGCCCTTTTTGCACTCTTTGATTGTCTGAGTCTCTTTTTTTTTTGGACTGCTCCTTCACGCAGACCTCGTTGATGGGTTAAGTTAGTGTCATTCCCCTCTTCACTGGACATAACTGTGTGGGGTGTTAAAGGTGGCATCGACTCAGGAATGATAGGGAGTGAATCTCTATCTCGCTGTGAGTTGGAGGGAGTCCTCAACTGCTGAAGCACAGATTCAATTGTTTGGCCGATGCTACCCAAAAGTGATAGGTGGGTAGCGTCCACTGGTTCTGGGGTTATAATAGTTGAGCCCAGAGAGGAATGCAGTGTGCTCTCAATGCCCTCTGCTAGCTGATTTTCTAGGGCTAGTAATCCATTATTTACCACTGTATTGGCTTTAATAAAAAAGCTATCTAGAGTACCTGTTGCCCGAGAGGCCGTTTTGCTCCTCGTCTCCCTCGAAGCCATGTTGGTAAGATCCCAGTTGAGCCAATCAGCCGGTCACGGGCGTTAGAGAGGTGGTCCGGTCTCTCTCGGGCTACAACCGGCCCGCCCTTGGCCCGGGCTTTGCCCGGCGCCGTCCCGCGTATGGGAGGAGCTATATAGTGGAAGGTGTGGCGGGAAGAGTCTCCAGGTGCGGCCGGTTAGGCGCCGCAAACTCCACTGGGACTCGCAGTCCCGCTCTCCACAATGTCCGCAATTCCTGCTCGGCAATGCGCTGGTCCGGTCTCCCCTGGCAGCTGGGAAACAGTCACACCACTCTCCTCTCGCTAGACTACGAGCAGCACCCCTGTAATCTTCTAGCCTGGAGATTTGAAGTTTAGTCTGAAGCAGCGCAGCTCCGTTCGGCACCCTGTCACATTGCCGGTTAAGGAGCACAGCTGATCGTGTTCAGCAGCAAGGTCACAAGAGTCATGGAAGGCATTCGCACCGCCGCCGCTGCAAATCAATGGATCCCACTGTGGGTGGGCAGCGGAGTACAGAAACAGAATCATTAGTGCCCCCGGCAGGAACCGCGGGGTCTTTTGAAGTCCTCTCAGCATGCACGGCATGAAGAAAACTAATCCAAATCCTGGAGGGAAAGAAAGCGTCCGCTATTACTCGAAAAATGGTCCAGATTGTCAAGCCATTTGTATCCTTTAAATGAGCATTTCTGGTTTGGCAGTGGATGCATGAATAATCTATTTAATATTGAACCAAAGCTAGGCTACTTAAAATTCTTATATCATACACACAATGTGGGAAACACACACACTCTGCTGGGCACAGTTTAGATTGCATTCTCAGTAACTGATTCTTTATCAAGAAGCTAAACAAGCCAGGCACAGATTGATTTTGCCATGCTTTAATAACATGTTGACTATTAATGACTTGCAATCGTTTTCATTGCAATAAGAAAGCAGTTGGTTCAGAATACAGAAACCATAGGTAGAAATTGTTTGAATTGCCCACTGATTTCATTGAAGACTTACTTGCTCATTTTGATCCTGATAGGCAGTGCACTAGTCAGTATGGTCAGTGGAAGCCATGAACCCTTCATTTCTGTTGAAGGGCCTCTCACCAGATTATGAGATCCCCGACTGTCTCGAAGGAATCTCACTGTCTTCAGAACAACCGCTGGTGCAGTGATAGCTTTGACGGCACAAATGTCTGTAGAGTGGGTGGCATATTATATTGCTCCTACCCTGCACACTTTTTTGTTTTTCAAAAACAAACTCTCAAAATGGCCCTGATCTGCATGGAGTTTTCTTCCCGTGGTTTGTGGTCATTCTTTGGGTTTCTGGGCAGAGGCCTATAGCAATGACCACCCTTCTTTAAACATGGTGGGGCAACCATCACTATCACCTGGCACACTTATGACAGATGGCTGCCAGGTCAAGGGTTTCCACTTATGCAGCCAGCTATGCTCAGCAGGTGGCAATCCTGTGGGTCAAGTGTGGTGTTGGGGTTGGTGGAACCCACTTCACCAAACTCTAAATACGCCTTTATGTTATTTTCTGCAGGTTCAAGGTGAAAGCTATGATTACTAATCATCTTGGCTAGGGTTGACCATTACATGCAACATTACATGCAACATTGTGCCCCAGGTTGGGCGCCTTGTACATGTTAGAGGTTAGTCCTGACCACACCCAGTAGACATCTTTTTTTCTTGTTCACACTGATAAGATGGTATACCAGTGCTTGCCTGACGACCATAGAAAGTCTATTGCATATGGCCAGGATCGATCCCTGACAAGGAACCACTAATGACATGTCTACAGATAAAACAGTTGGTAATGATGCTGTCGAAAATAATTTTCCTGGGGCCGGTTCCGGGGCATCACCCCTCACCAGCCAGGCTAGCTTGAATCCAGTGGCATATCGATGATTTGACTCACATCTGGGCATACCCTTCCCACTTAGGGTGACTAAAGCAACAAAAAATGATGAGGGACAGAATGTTTACCATTCACTCCCAGTCACAGATCTGGGTTAAATCCATAGTTTTTTGCTCTAAACACTGCCTCCTCATAAACTGCTGGAGTCCCTTGTTTGCTTTTGGTGTGAAGAGCCAACAGAATACAAGAGGCCATGAGACTTAGTTGGTGCAATTATAGAGCAATCAGGATCCGTGCTTTAATCAGACACATCGGAATCATTACTGAATCTTCAGCATTCTGAGGAGGAGGAGCGAAGTTAGGCTTAGTATGGGAGTGAGGTCATTATGTTAAATACCTGTCTGTTAGAGATTATCCTGGACCAGTGTTTGGGACTCTGCCTTCACCAACTAGTCATCCAAGTACAGGAATACAAGGCCCCTACAGTGAAGATGCCACAACTGCTAGCATTTCTGTAAACACATGTGGTGCCACTGTCAGTCCAAATGTGAGAGCCACAAAATGAAAATGATGGTAGGTCCTGTGGGTTGGGTGAACAGACCAATTACAGATATTCTGGAGATCTCCTGAGTTCAAGGTGTATGAACTTGTCTTGCCAGATCTATAGCTGTAGAAGACAGAGATCCAGAATAGTCCTCAGGCTTCTGTCGCTCTTTGGGCCCAGGAAGTAAAGGGCAGACAATCCTGTGGCCCTCTCTTCTAGAGGCATCACATCCATGACTCCTTTTTTCCGTAAGTGAAGCACTCTACCTCCAAGATCAAGGTGTGAGTCAGCAAGCACTCTCAGGCGGTGGGTGGTCTGGCAGGGAAGACAGGAATGTAAGGGCATTGCCCCGACAGATCTGCGGGATGACCCATTGGTTTGACATGAGTGCCCACCAACTGGTGACAAACGGGAAGGCCCCCCCACCCCAAGATAGTGGCAGAGGGGAAGAACCCAAGGGTTTTAGAAGCAGCATAGCCAACAGAGGATGGTGGAAATAGATTTCCTGCTGAAGCGTCTATAATCAGCAACACATCTGCTTAAGAATGTGAAAAAAACTTGTTGCCAGGGCTGCACAGCCATGGAGTAACCACAAAAGTTCTTATATTGTTAGTGAAACCGATGTGCGGATAAGGGTGTTGCCCTGCTGTTCTTCAAGCATTCCAGTTAAGAACTGACTTTCTCTTCGAATAGTCATTCTCAGTCATAACAGAAGAAGAAAACCTTGCTAAAAAATCCAATGGAATGTATCCAAGGATATTGTTGTAGCATGACTGCCGTGAATATTGACCATGCCACACATCAGCAGAATCAAAGCAACATTTCAGTATCTATTTAGATGCATCAAGTCCATCACTCACCAGGCCTGAGTATGTATTCTTCATGCTGCAGGGAAATGACCAAGAATTGCTCTACATCCCATAAAGCATGGACACAGTGGTCCAAAAGACAGGTGGCATTAGCTGTGTGTAAAGAAAGCTGCAGGTGTCAAGTTTATTCGATTATCAGTCCAGAGGAGCCATAAGACTGGTGTTTGGGTTCTGCTTTGAGACATCATTTGAATCTCCAGACTCTCGGGGTAGGATGATATAAGCGTGGATCATCCAGAACCAGCCTATGGGACCTTATAATCTACCTATGAACTGCTGGGCCTGAACTGGGTTTCTCCAAGCAGCCTTTACAGAATCTAAGTGAGCCACGTTAAAAAGAAACAAAGGCTCCATAGTAACTAAGAACTGTTGCAAATTTTCCATCAAAATGTTTACCTTCCCTTCAGTAGAAGGCAAAATCAGTTCCAAGGTCTCTGTGCCTTCTGAACAATTTTTATGAAAGACGCAATCTCCTACGATGAGAGCAAGAGGGTTAAAAATCTTCCCTTTCAAAGTAGTATCTGAAACACCCATGTGTGTCCATAGTTCTTATATTCCATAGCCAATGCATCTGAATTGAGACCAAAAACCTCTAAAAGGCCAAACCTTTGAGCCCTGAGGAAATGTGAACATAGTAGTTCATTGCTGAAGTTAGGCCTGACTTTTTCTCTGGTAACATTGATGATAATGTCTCCTAGCATCCCCACTGCCAGGACTATAGCTGGTTCAGTGGGCATTTCAACTTTATCTGTGAAGGTACAACATTAGGAGGAATCGGGTTGAAAGCTCCCGGAGTTGCCAAATTCACAGCAATGGACCACCCACTGGGGAGTAGCCCAGAGGGTTGCATAGTTATCCCGAGCTTTCCAGCTAGCTATACTGTATCTTTTCGGGATAAGTCGCAATCTTGATGAAACGACTAACACTCTAGGGGACATACATTCATCTCTACAGTCAGAGTCCTCCAGTCAACCCCCCTAGCAGGCCTTTAAAGGCACAAAACAGTCTGGAGAGTTATTTACAACAAATTTATAGATCTGGGATATACCTCCTGTGCCTAATGGGCCAATAAGAATGTTAGCTTTGAGGGGGCTAAACTCGGTTACATCACAGAGGGCCTCTCGCTGAGGATGAAAGGCGTGACAGAGCTGTAACTCTAAAATTTGGATTTGTGTAATGAGTATTCACTTTGAAGGTCTTTGAAAGGTATTGACTGGGAGCCCTGCCAGATGTCTCCAATTACTAATATGCTAATGAGATTCCATCTGGTCCACCTGTCAAAGCCTGGCTCTCCACAGGGGCATTATGAGCAAGATCTTTGCTCATAATGCCCATAATGTCTGATCACTGTTAAATTAAATCGGAGTATCACACTTGGAAAGTACTTAGATGAGAAATAACTTTAAATTAAATTGAGACTGACAAAAATAATATTGAGTGACAGATGTTTGGAAAGTATTTTGCTGTGGACTTTCCTGGTATACATGAAAGACTTATTTGATGTGCCTCCTACTTAGGGTTGTTCAGTTTAAGCTACTGTATCTTTTCTTGAGGGCATAACAAGCACAGCACTAGTGTTTTCTTGTCCTCGCACACGTCTTGAAATTTACAGAAATGTATATGCTACGTATTCACTTTTCTTGACAAAATTCAGTATGTGCTCTGCTGTAGCAGGCGGAATGTAGGGTTCATACTATATAAGGCAAGAGTGGAGTGGAGGAAATGTGTCAAAGTTGCTGACTTTTCAGATACTTTATTGTTGGATATGATGATTTTTGTAATTTCAAAATCCCCACATGCCACAAGGACCGGCTAAAGTCATTAACATATTTGTACTGATGCGTTTTGAATTCAATCAACACTTATTATACATTGCCAGAACAATCCAAACAATCACCACACAGCTGCAACAATTAAACGCTCACTGGCTGCATAAGTGATTCTGCTAGTTAAGGTGAGAGCCTAATGGCAGAGCTCTACATGGGACAGCAGGATTGATGCTCCTTGGCGTTTAAGAAGAATCGCCACCATGTTGGAGAGAATGCTGACTGTGACAGACCAAGCAGGAGAAAGCAGTTTTCCATTTCAACTGCTGCCATTGGTATGGCTACTTCCCCAGTTGCTGCAAAAAAGGACATGTCACAGATTTCCCAACACTCAACCTTATATTTCAAATTGTAAGGACTTTTCAAGAGAAGCACAGTCAAATCATTTAGTAATTAAAAAAATACACCTCTCCCTACAGTACAAGTTACTTTCAGGAACATTCTTACTGGTAAAGACTCCGTCTAACTACAAATTCCTCAGCTTTTGAATTCTTTCTCAAGAATCACACTGGACCCAGAAAATCTTTTGTATGACCCTTGAGCATTGACTGGTGGTCCCGGCAGATCCACATCAAAATCACTCTACGGCAGATGTGACGTACATGAACCTATGTAGCTGCTACCCATGCACACTGACATCCGCTTTCTTAACACTACTGCGCCCACAGAGCTAATGAGATTGGTTGTAACCAGTGTGCAGATTCCCAGACTGGGATCTTATTATGATCTTATAATTTGCAAATCACACAGTATGTTTTGGTGTTTAACTCAACACGACTTGGCTTTTTATAACCGCATGCGTATTTCTCATAGAGGGGCTTCGATTGTGGCATTGGGGAGGGAACTGGTTCCAAAGCTGGTCTGAAGCCCAGTTGGTAAGGCTATTGGCTGCTTGGGGTCTGCATGCTTGCCATAGGGAGCCCTTAATATGCCTAAAAGGCACAGCATGGCATCGCGGACGATTTGGTGTGGTGTCCCGGATGGAAGCTAGAATTCTGGCTGTCGGGGGATCCGAGTCTGAATCGACTCCAAAGTAGATCGATCCAAGGAGCGTAAACTGGAGGCACGATGACACACTTGCACCATCGCGAAAGACAGACGGAAGTGAAACGGGCCTGAGTCTTGTTGCTCTTATTCTTGGGTTTTCAAGAGGACTTACTGAGCAAAGAAGACCTGTTGCCAGAACGACCTCAGGAGGGGATTGAGACCTGCATTTAGACCATGACCAATTCCAGTTCGGCGTCTTGCGGTGATTCGCTATGAAGAACTCTGCTTCCTGGTCCCAAATGGCCTTGTGGTGAATTAAGGCGCAATCAATACAGGCCTTAGAGTTGGGAACCAATACTAGGCATCACATGCAAACTACATGTGGGTCACTCACAAACATTTGTTTGCAGCATTCTCCACAGGGTTTAAACCCTGTAGATCTGGGAGATGGCAACTTTCTCTTGCACAATGGAGAATTTAGAAGTGTTTCAATGAGACTGGGGGTAGCTCAGTCTTTCGGTGTGGAAACAAAACAAACTTATGTCCGCTCGCATGGGTATTGCTTATACAGCTCTGTACACATCACATCCTGTGTGGAGTAACGCTGATGTGGAGCCACTGGCACGACCTGCTGGCACGCAGGAGAACTGTTGATGATTTTCCAGATCCAGTCTGATGCTTGGGGAAGTATTCACAAGGTGAGGATTCTGCAGTTAGAAGTCCATATTAGAACCTTAAAGCAAGTGTATAAGCAAGAATGTCAAGCCCTCAAAGACTCTTTTTGGCTTTGAACCTAGGCTATACAGATTGAAGGAGGGCGGCACTGAGGTTTTTCCACTCATCCCTGGGCTGCCATGGAAGTCTAAAGGTTGGATCACTGACTGGAGATATGTATGGTCACAGTGAACTCTTGAGATTCTCTGTGATTACATACCGTGCAACTGGAACTTCTGAGCTAGGGTGAAGAGATTTAAGCATGAAGTACAACCTCCTAGCTTTGAACGTAACAGAATGGAGGCTCAGATGCTAGCAAAGGTAGGTACTCCTAGATCTTTTGCTTTTTTGATCACTAGGTTTACTGCAGGTGAGTCCCACTACTTGTGTCTCACACAGGGTAATCACATGGTAAATGGACTGCACATGTTTACCGACTTTATACACCTTTTAAGATAAAGTAGCTGCGACACAACAAGAGTATGGGGCACTCAGCAAGGTTAGCTCTTGACCTGAGATAGGCTGTATAATATTAGTGGGCACTCATAGGTAACATCAGTATGGTTTATTGCTTTGTCTGCATTGCCACTGCATTATATATAAAAGGGGAAATCTGCCTTATAGTGCAATTTCGCTTCCCTTAGGCCTACAAACTCCTGTGATGTTTGAAACTGGGGTAAAAATTGTGTACCCCCTTTGACTACACAGGACCCAAAATCACAGTTTTAAGAAAGTGCTTGGGTGTCTGCAGGAGTGCAGCAGCTCCCCTTTCCTTGATTTTGAAAAAGTGACCCAACGTTTGCAGGGTCAAGTTCACTATGACCCTCCCAAGCTTTTCAGCCTGAGTTTAAGCATTTGTAAGATTGCAGCTTCTGCTCTTCAGCTTGAAATGCAGCACCTGTTAGAGTTTGGTTCTATGGCTGCATGTTATGTGGCCTGAAGGTGTATAAAAAAGACACAGACACATGGTATGTTAATTGTGAATGCTTTAATCGTAGCCATTAGGCCTACATAGTACATTGTTGTGATGTTCCTTAGACATGGATCTTCCTAAAACACCACTGACACTCTGAATCTGTTCACTTGAAATGTCCGTTTCTTTAGCAGAGTTTTTAAGCACAGGATTAGCACAGTGCCATCCACTGCGAGCTACAGTGTGACAAAGTCTTTTTCATTTGTTTAGAGCAAAAGTCTTTAAGCATAGGATTAGCAAGTACTATCCATGTCAAGCTAAAAAATGACAAAAGCTTTGTACCATTCCAGGCACTGTATTACAGCTTTGGATTGGTAAAATGCCATCCAAGCCAACCTAGAATTAATACAGGCAACCCCTGACATGTGTTTCGCTCTAGTTAGAGCTCATCAGAGAGGTATTAGCTTTGTCCAGACACTCAGAATAAGTCAAAACAATACCCTTTCAGGCTTAAGAGGGCCTCATAAATTATGCAAAAAAGAAGCAAGGATATCTGGGTAGTTTCCAGGTTTAGGTGGAGAGCTGTTCCTTTATTTGGAGCAACATACAATGCCATTGACACTGAATCAGTCCACCTAAAATATCTGTTTCTCTCGCTGAGCTTTTAGGTTTAGGATTAGCACAGTGCAATCCATGCCAAACTAGAGAGCGCCAAAGCTTTTTGCCGTTTTTACAGTAAATTCCTTAAGCGTAGGATTAGCAAGTGCTAATCTATAGATAAATATTTACATATGAGTGTGGGGGTGTAAATATGTATGTACACTGTGTATACATATATATACATAATACACACAAACACACACACACACACACACACAGCAGAGGTTTTAATGTGTTGTACATATGCACTACGCCGTTGTCTTGTGAGTATAGTGGTCATGTAGGAAAGAGCCAGCTCCTGTCTAATCTTCTGTAGCTGAGAACGTTGTCAGTTGATCTTATGTTTGTGGGTTACAACTTCAACAGTTTGAGTGCTTGGACATAGAAATATTGTGCCACTTGTTTTTTTTTACTTGTAAGCTGGAATTTTGAGGTGGGGTGCCATTGCACAGCGTAAGTTCTGTTGTTGTATGTAATTGGAGATTTTCTTCCTGATGAAACATGGTCCTTTGCCATGCAGTGCTTTGTAGCTGATGCAAAGCAGTTGATGCAGCATCTTCTGACAACTTGTAACCAGTATAGAGACCGTAAGGCAGGGAAGATGTGTGTGTGTGGCTTTACATGTAGAAACAGCAAAGGTCTGAATTTGAAATCCTCTATAATCTACTTATAGTTGATAAAGGTGAGCAGTAGGCCATTTGCGTAATCAAGATTTGATAGAACAAGAGAGATTGTCACTTGGACCTTCTAGGAGAATTGCCCGTTTGCTATTGGTCTGTAGTTGCCGGTGTCTTGAGTGCCCAGGTTAGTTTGCTTTAACAATGGAGAGTATGCATGCTTTGAAGGTCCTGAGAAAATTCCTCTTGTTACAGAGTTGTTGATGAGTGTTTTGACTGGGAGGACTGCTGAAATTGTTAAAGAATATTTTTGAAGATTTGATGTATCAGAGGGGCAGACGACAGGCCTGCTTGCTTTGACAAGATCCAGAAATTCAGTAGGTGACAGTTCTTTGAAGGAGAATGAAGACTGTGTTAGCCTTCCCCGGAGGAGTATTTTGCAAATAGGTTGGGGGCTGTTGTTTTTTGTTGGTTAAGTAAGACTCCAACATGTTTGCTTTAGTTATGCAGTGAATAGCCTCCCCGCAAGAGACACTCCAGCTCTTCTGCAGTTCCCTCAGCTGCTGCCCAAAATATCCCTTGATATCATTAAGGGTCTTGAGTCAGGTTCCCCTGCCGACTGCTGTCCAGCTAAATTGCTAGCTTCCATGGCCAAGGTTGTAAATCCTCTGGTCAATAAGGTACTCAAATGCTCTCTAACTGCTGGCCATATGCCTTCCATTTGGAAACATGTCAAAATGTTGCCGCTAATCAAGAAACCCTCAGCGGATCGTAAAGTACTAGCAAACTACAGACCCACATCGCTTCTGCCAGCTTTCTCAAAGGTTTTAGAGAAATTTGTGAAGTCTGTTGTTTCTGATTATGGTGAAAAAACATAACCTTCTTTGCATTAGTCAGTTGGGCTTCAGAGCGAACTATAGTACTGAAACCGCGCTACTGGAGGTCTCAGAGCATGTAAAGGAGATCGATCAGGGGGGCAAAGCCGCTTTGATTCTATTAGATCTTTCGGCAGCCTTTCATACTGTCCCGCATGACAGGCTGCTGGAAGGGCTATGAGAACTAGGAATAGGCAGATCTGTGTTAGAATGGCTAACTTCCTTCCTTGACAACAAAAGCCAGGAAGTTTGGACCCCTCCCTTTGAGGCCCCCCCAAGCCTGAAAGTGGGGGTTCCTCAGGGATCTGCATTGAGTCCCACTCTTTTCAACTTATATATGTACCCTTTGGCCCTTCTGGCGGTAGAGTGTGGAGCAAAAATAATCTGGTATGCTGAGGATACACAGCTTTTTTCACCTGTGACAAGGGAGCGTACTTTGAGGGTGAGAAGATTAGAACGAATAGTTTCTTACCTGTCGGTGTAGTTTTGCAGCTTGAAGATCTTTCTGGATTCACTATGCTGTGCATATTCCGCGGTCTTGTGGTTGGGTCCGGATTCGTAGTCTTTTCCTTGTTTCTTTTTTTTTTTGTAGCCCAGGTACGCGTTGGCATCCCACCTCCTTGGGTGCATTTCCGGTGACGTCGGCATGCTTCCTGCGGAAACTCCCACTCCTGGGCGCCATCTTCGGGTTCTTTTTGTCCGTGTTTCTTTCGTTTCCGAAGTAATGGCAATGTTCTCCTTAGGTGATCTTTTACCGCTTTTGTACTTTTAAAGTCCCTTTTTTTTTTTTTATATATCCACCTCTTCTCTCTCCAGCCTCATCTTTCTGAGGTGGGTGAGTTCGCTAGTGAATCCAGAAAGATCTTCAAGCTGCAAAACTACACCGACAGGTAAGAAACTATTCGTTTTGCAGCGTGAATCTTTCTGGATTCACTATGCTGTGCATAGATTTTGTAAACACAACAGGTGATGGACCGAATGTGGATCAATGTTACACACTCACCCCAGTCCAAAGATCTGGGCCCAAATCCATCGTTTTTTTGCACTCCACACCACCCTGGGTTAGACAATGGCGATATGCAAATCAGCTCTGACCCTGTGCCCCATGGGAACAGTCCAGTCCGAACTACAAAAGCCATGTCCTTCCCAGAACGGAATCAAGCATCCGAGGACCGGACCGGTTTCGAGGTAACACCTCTCATCAGCCCGGCTAGCTTGACTCCAGTGGTGTGGAGTGCCTGGGACCCACGTCTGGGCATCCCCAGCGCACTTAGGGCGGAATATACAAACACAACAGGTGATGGACCGAATGTGGATCAATGTCACACACTCACCCCAGTCCAAAGATCTGGGCCCAAATCCATCGTTTTTTTGCACTCCACACCACCCTGGGTTAGACAATGGCGATATGCAAATCAGCTCTGACCCTGTGCCCCATGGGAACAGTCCAGTCCGAACTACAAAAGCCATGTCCTTCCCAGAACGGAATCAAGCATCCGAGGACCGGACCGGTTTCGAGGTAACACCTCTCATCAGCCCGGCTAGCTTGACTCCAGTGGTGTGGAGTGCCTGGGACCCACGTCTGGGCATCCCCAGCGCACTTAGGGCGGAATATGCAAACACAACAGGTGATGGACCGAATGTGGATCAATGTCACACACTCACCCCAGTCCAAAGATCTGGGCCCAAATCCAACGTTTTTTTGCACTCCACACCACCCTGGGTTAGACAATGGCGATATGCAAATCAGCTCTGACCCTGTGCCCCATGGGAACAGTCCAGTCCGAACTACAAAAGCCATGTCCTTCCCAGAACGGAATCAAGCATCCGAGGACCGGACCGGTTTCGAGGTAACACCTCTCATCAGCCCGGCTAGCTTGACTCCAGTGGTGTGGAGTGCCTGGGACCCACGTCTGGGCATCCCCAGCGCACTTAGGGCGGAATATGCAAACACAACAGGTGATGGACCGAATGTGGATCAATGTCACACACTCACCCCAGTCCAAAGATCTGGGCCCAAATCCATCGTTTTTTTGCACTCCACACCACCCTGGGTTAGACAATGGCGATATGCAAATCAGCTCTGACCCTGTGCCGCATGGGAACAGTCCAGTCCGAACTACAAAAGCCATGTCCTTCCCAGAACGGAATCAAGCATCCGAGGACCGGACCGGTTTCGAGGTAACACCTCTCATCAGCCCGGCTAGCTTGACTCCAGTGGTGTGGAGTGCCTGGGACCCACGTCTGGGCATCCCCAGCGCACTTAGGGCGGAATATGCAAACACAACAGGTGATGGACCGAATGTGGATCAATGTTACACACTCACCCCAGTCCAAAGATCTGGGCCCAAATCCATCGTTTTTTTGCACTCCACACCACCCTGGGTTAGACAATGGCGATATGCAAATCAGCTCTGACCCTGTGCCCCATGGGAACAGTCCAGTCCGAACTACAAAAGCCATGTCCTTCCCAGAACGGAATCAAGCATCCGAGGACCGGACCGGTTTCGAGGTAACACCTCTCATCAGCCTGGCTAGCTTGACTCCAGTGGTGTGGAGTGCCTGGGACCCACGTCTGGGCATCCCCAGCGCACTTAGGGCGGAATATGCAAACACAACAGGTGATGGACCGAATGTGGATCAATGTCACACACTCACCCCAGTCCAAAGATCTGGGCCCAAATCCATCGTTTTTTTGCACTCCACACCACCCTGGGTTAGACAATGGCGATATGCAAATCAGCTCTGACCCTGTGCCCCATGGGAACAGTCCAGTCCGAACTACAAAAGCCATGTCCTTCCCAGAACGGAATCAAGCATCCGAGGACCGGACCGGTTTCGAGGTAACACCTCTCATCAGCCCGGCTAGCTTGACTCCAGTGGTGTGGAGTGCCTGGGACCCACGTCTGGGCATCCCCAGCGCACTTAGGGCGGAATATGCAAACACAACAGGTGATGGACCGAATGTGGATCAATGTCACACACTCACCCCAGTCCAAAGATCTGGGCCCAAATCCATCGTTTTTTTGCACTCCACACCACCCTGGGTTAGACAATGGCGATATGCAAATCAGCTCTGACCCTGTGCCCCATGGGAACAGTCCAGTCCGAACTACAAAAGCCATGTCCTTCCCAGAACGGAATCAAGCATCCGAGGACCGGACCGGTTTCGAGGTAACACCTCTCATCAGCCCGGCTAGCTTGACTCCAGTGGTGTGGAGTGCCTGGGACCCACGTCTGGGCATCCCCAGCGCACTTAGGGCGGAATATGCAAACACAACAGGTGATGGACCGAATGTGGATCAATGTCACACACTCACCCCAGTCCAAAGATCTGGGCCCAAATCCATCGTTTTTTTGCACTCCACACCACCCTGGGTTAGACAATGGCGATATGCAAATCAGCTCTGACCCTGTGCCCCATGGGAACAGTCCAGTCCGAACTACAAAAGCCATGTCCTTCCCAGAACGGAATCAAGCATCCGAGGACCGGACCGGTTTCGAGGTAACACCTCTCATCAGCCCGGCTAGCTTGACTCCAGTGGTGTGGAGTGCCTGGGACCCACGTCTGGGCATCCCCAGCGCACTTAGGGCGGAATATGCAAACACAACAGGTGATGGACCGAATGTGATCAATGTCACACACTCCACTGGAGTCAAGCTAGCCGGGCTGATGAGAGGTGTTACCTCGAAACCGGTCCGGACCTCGGATGCTTGATTCCGTTCTGGGAAGGACATGGCTTTTGTAGTTTGGACTGGACTGTTCCCATGGGGCACAGGGTCAGAGCTGATTTGCATATCGCCATTGTCTAACCCAGGGTGGTGTGGAGTGCAAAAAAACGATGGATTTGGGCCCAGATCTTTGGACTGGGGTGAATGTGTGACATTGATCCACATTCTGTCCATCACCTGTTTTGTTTGCAATTGCCGCCATAAGTGCGCTGGGGATGCTCAGACGTGGGTCCCAGGCACTCTACACCACTGGAGTCAAGCTAGCCGGGCTGATGAGAGGTGTTACCTCGAAACCGGTCCGGTCCTCGGATGCTTGATTCCGTTCTGGGAAGGACATGGCTTTTGTAGTTCGGACTGGACTGTTCCCATGGGGCACAGGGTCAGAGCTGATTTGCATATCGCCATTGTCTAACCCAGGGTGGTGTGGAGTGCAAAAAAACGATGGATTTGGGCCCAGATCTTTGGACTGGGGTGAATGTGTGACATTGATCCACATTCTGTCCATCACCTGTTTTGTTTGCAATTGCCGTGCATAGATTTTGTAGCGGTTTCTCATCTCTGTGGCGGCTGGGTGGAAGGTGAGCGTTGGTTATTGAATATGTGCTGGAGCACCTTTTGTCCGACTTGTGCTTCCTTGTTCATCTGTATAACCACACAGTAGTGCTTCGTGAACGTGTGCCCCGAAGCCCATGTTGCCGCCAGGCATATGTCTTGTATGGGTGTGTTAGCTAGGAAAGCTATTGTAGCACCCTTTTTCCTAGTGGAGTGGGCACGTGTCCCCTCTGCTAGATCTTGTCCTGCACGTTTGTGGCAGAGTTGAATTGTCTGTGCGATTCATCATGCAATAGTGTCTTTGGTTACTGCCTTTCCCATGAAACTGTTGGCAAATGACACAAAGAACTGTTTTGTTTTCCTGTGTCCCTTCGTCCTCTCGATGTAGTGCATGACTGCCCTTCTGGCGTCCAGGGTGTGCAGAGCTCGCTCTGCGCTAGTTGTTGGTTTTTGGAAAAAACTCGGTATCTGTATAGACTGGTTCATATGGAATTTGGATACCACCTTTGGCATGAAGTGTGGGTCAGTCCTCATCACAACTCTATCATTGTGTATTTGTATGTAGGGTTCTTGTAGCGTTAGCGCCTGAAGCTTGCTTACTCTGCGTAAGGACGTTATTGCAACCAGGAAAGCTGTTTCCATAGTTAGCATCTTTAGGGAGGCCTTGTGAAGCGGTTAAAAGGGCTCTTTCATGAGTTCCGTCAGGACTATGTTCAAGTTCCATGCAGGTGGAGGCACCAGCTTGGGAGGTGCGATCCTTTTCGCTCCTTCCCGGAATCTCTTCACCACCTGTGATGTGAAGAAACTCCTACCCGTTTCTCCCCTTGCGTAGGCGACTATCGCTGCCAAGTGAACTCTCAGCGAGGATGAGCTAAGGTTTTTCTCCAGCAAGTGCGTCAGGTACCTCAG
This sequence comes from Lissotriton vulgaris, assembly GCF_964263255.1. Taxonomy (NCBI): domain Eukaryota; kingdom Metazoa; phylum Chordata; class Amphibia; order Caudata; family Salamandridae; genus Lissotriton; species Lissotriton vulgaris. The sequence goes on along the minus strand of NC_141696.1, from coordinate 1,271,891,146 downwards.
CACCGTGGAGTCCTTCTTCATTTTATGTTGAAGTCCTTCCTTCCTGCACCACATTGTGAATCTTTTCCATTTCGCAACATAGCACTTCCGAGTACTGGGCCTTCGTGCCTACCGAAGGACCCTCAGGGTGCTTTCTGGTAGTCTCAAATGTGCGAACTCTATGTCCTCAGGAGCCACGCTACTTGGCTTAGGCTCTCTGGCTCTGGGTGTAGCACCTCTCCGTCCTGCGTGGAGAGCAGGTCTTTCCTCTTGCCGAACCTGTGGGGTGCACATTGTGACATCTCCATGATCTGCGAGTACCATGTCTGCCTGGCCCACTGTGGTGCGACCAGTATAGGGACATGTTGCTCGCTCTGCACTTGCTCAGTACTCTGTGCATCAGTGGTATCGGGGGAAAAGCGTAAGCAAATGTCCTGGACCAATCTATCCATCGGGCATTCCCCAGTGACCCCTCCTCGGGTTGTCTGGATGCGAAGTTTTTGTATTTTGCATTCCGGCGTGTGGCAAACAGGTCCACTGATGGCGTTCCCCCTCTATCGAACCGCCACCTTGTCTCCTGAGCATTGAGCTCCCACTCGTGGGATGCCGATGTCTGTCTGCTCAGTGATTTCTCTCCATTCCTGGAGGTAAAATCTTAATCTTCCTCCCACTGGTGTTATGTGGTTGTAGGTGTCTAGTTTGTCTTGACCCCTCTTTGTAAGTGTTGCCCCCTGGGATCTTTTCTGTGGGCGGGCACACAGAGCTTTTTGAAGTCACTTAGAGGCGGGCTGTTGTCCCCCTCTTCTATTCTGTCCACGTCCATTTCTCCCTCGAAAGGACTGGCCTCTTGGTTGGTACTGCCAGGGCTGCTTCTGTTGACCTTGCTAAGCCTGCGAGTCTGCCTGGTGTGTTTGTTGGAAAGCCTGGTGTGATGTACCTGGCTGGTTTCCACCTCTCCCGCCGGGCCTCCGTGACGGGGTGCCCCTCTTGTTGCCTCTGAACTGCAATGCTCCCATGGACCTTGCTGTTTCGTTATCCTTTTTTAGTTGACCGAGCTTCTCATCAACTGTTGTTCCGAAAAGCGTATCACCGTTGAATGGTGTGTTCAGGATGCTGTGTTGCACCTCGGGTTTGAAACCTGAGATCCTGAGCCAGGCGTGTCTTCTTTCAGTGACACCCATCATCATGAGCCTGCTGGAGGTGTCTGCTCCATCCAAGGCCGTCTTAAGGCAAGAATTTGCCGCGTTCTTCCCTTCTTCAACCAGATTTTCGGCCTTTTGCCTGGCATCCTGGGGGAGCTCCTTCACCAACTTCCCCTGCTCCTCCATGATCTGGTACATGTGCCCGTTTATCAGGGCGTTGGAATTAGCCATGCGCCAGTGGGTCGCGGCATTCCGTTCGATCCTTCTGCCCACCAGATCCATCCTCTTGCTCTCCTTATCCGGTGGTGGTCCAGAAGCAGTGGGCACGTTATCCCTCCTCCTTTCTGTGGCCGCGATAATGGAGTCTGCGGAGACCGTACCCTGAATGTAGGGTGGGTCTTTTGAGGAATGTTTGTATTTCTTCTCTGTTCTGGGAGTTACTGCCTTGCATGCAGCGGGCTCCCTGAATGCTTCCCTCCCCTGAGCCAAGACGCTGTCGAGCATTGGTAGGTATTGGCTCTTTGTTTGAGTGGGGAGCAATGTCTCTAGAAGGAAGTCTGCTTTCTGCTTCTCTTCGTCGAGCTTGAGTTTGAATGCTGCTGCGGCAGCGTTTATCACCGAGTTGTAGGACCCGATGTCGTCCGGCGGCGAAGGCCTCGAGGGATACGTGTCGACCGCCTCCTCCGGGCTGCCGGTGTCGACATCTAGGTAATCCACCTCCTGCAAGTCAGAGGGGGCCGACTCTGCGTCCGTCCTGCTGTCCTCTTCCTCCCCATAGTTATAACTATAGTAGGGGCTCTCGTCCTCCTCCTGGTCGTCGACCACCTCGACGTCCGGGTCTTGTTCCTCGACGGCCTCGTCCTCCTCCTCGACCACCTCCCTCACTGGTGGCTTGGCCTTGTGTGGGAGCGTGAAGGTTTTCATCTTTGCGTCAAATTCTTTCTTCCGCTGCAAGATGTTTTCCATTTCGGCCTCGAGGCGCCTTCTCTTTTTCTCCATCTCGGCTGCGTGTTCCGCGTCGGATGGGTCGGCCGCTCTTTTCGGCGGTTGGCACGGCGAAGTGCTTTTCGGTGCCAGAGGTTTTGACGTTGAACCGGATTTCATCCGCTGGGCCTGTGAGTAGTCGCGGGCGCCAGATGTTTTGGCGCCGGCGCATTCGGGGCCTTGCCCTCGTTTTTTCGAGACTCAGAGTCTCTCGGGTTCTTGGGGGCCGGAGAGTCTCCTACCTTATCAGAAGTCTTCGTGTAATCGGTCTCTACGACCGCGTAGCTGTAGTCTTCGGCGGCGGCGTTGTCCTCTTCCATGGAGGACATCCCCAGCTCGTAGAGGGATGGAGTCGGGGCCTTCCCCTGCAGGGCGGCGTGTGCTGCCCTCTGTCTCTCTCTCACACGAAGGGTCTTTGGGGTGAAGACGGAGCAGGCGTTGCAGTCCTTGCTTTCGTGATCTACCGGTAGACAAAGGTTGCAAACCGGGTGCTGGCCCTTCTGCGCGTACTTGTGGTGGCAGTTACGGCAGAACTTGAACGGCGTGTTGTCCATCATCGAGCGTTTAGGGCCTCCCTGGACGCGTGTTCGTCGAAGATCTCGCGTTTTTGTCGAAGATCTCGCTGAATTCTCCTTCTCCTCTGCTGACTCTTCGTCGATGAAGTCTCCTGGAGTCTTCAGATGAATTTTCTTTCTAAGTTCTGTATTTTCCTTCTTCTTCTCCAAAAATGTCAGGAGCCCAAACGGGAACGATCCAGACCCGACCGCGGAAAAAAAGAATCTGAAGATGGCGCCCAGGAGTGGGAGCTTCCGCAGGAAGCATGCCGACGTCACCGGAAATGCACCCAAGGAGGTGGGACGCCGACGCCCACCTGGGCTACAAAAAAAAAAAAAAAAAACAAAGAAAAGACTGAATCCGGACCCAGACACAAGACCGCGGAATATGCACAGCATAGTGAATCCAGAAAGATTCACGCTGCAAAACATGCCTCACTAAGGTGTTTACGTGGCTATGGAGGAACCAAATGAAATGCAATCCAGAGAAATCTGAAATCATTTTATTTGGATCTCCACTGTCAGAAGAGTGTTATGTTATGTTATGTAATGTTAGTCCTTCATTTATAGCGCACGAATCACCTGGGGGCATCTCGGCGCTTAACTCTAGGACAGCCCGAGAGGCAGGGAGCACAGAAGGTAGGAGAAAATTAAAACAGTAGAGCCTTAAGATGTTTCCTAAACATCAGGTAAGAGGGAGATTCTCGCAGGGACAACGGCAGACTGTTCCAGTATTTAGGCGCAAGGCATGAAAATGCCATGCCCCCAGATCTGCAAAGTCTGACACGAGGGACCACCAGTAACTGTTTAGAGCTCGATCTCAGAGAGCGTGAGGGGATATATCTTCCCAGTTTCTTCTGAAGATACTCAGGCCCTTGCCCCAGCAATGCACAGTAGGTGAGGCAGCAGATCTTAAAAAAAGATCTCTGTTTTATAGGAAGCCAATGAAGCCTTCTCAGTAAAGGTTGCGAAGGGGTGCCAGATGGCAAATTCATGACCAGCCTAGCAGCCGTATTTTGAATAACCTGTAATTTCTTCAGGGAGGTGGTACCCACTTCAGCCAGCAGCGCGTTCCCGTAGTCAATACGGCTCTGGACCAAGGCTTGCGTGACTGTTCTACGATGTTCTAGGGGGATGAAAGGGAGGATCCTTCTAAGTAGTCTGAGCCTATAATAGCATGTGCCAGATACTGCGGTCACATGGTCCTGCATGGTTAAAGACTGATCTAATTTAATGCCCAAATTATTTACATAAACTTTAGGCGTAGGGGGCAAGCCCAATTTTGCCGGCCACCAGTCACTATTCCAGATTTCTGAGGCTTTTCCTAGGAGCATCAGCTCTGTTTTGCTCGGGTTCAACTGGAGACAGTTATTAGTCATCCAGTTGGAGATCACCGATAACCCCGTAGCAAAGCGAAGTCTGTCCGTCTCGGCATGTTGTCCGATGTTAAATAGTAACTGGGTGTCATTGGCGTACAATATTATTTCAAACCCCAGGGCCTCTGCCACCCTGGCCAAAGGGGCCATATAGATATTAAAAAGGGTAGGGCTGAGGCAGGAGCCCTGGGGGACCCCCTTATCCAATGATGTTCTTTCAGAATGATAAGGGCCCATTTGGACTGATTGTGAACGGTCTGCCGGAAAATTCTGGAGCTATTTAAGGGCAAGGCCCTTGATACCACAGGAACTTAAACTCTCTGCAAGCCTATGGTGAGAGATGGTATCAAAGGTCGCTGAGAGGTCCAACAGTATCAGAATAGCCGAATCTCCTGCGTCCACTGTTTTACGGAGGGAATCAGTTACCGCCAGGAGGGCCGTTTCAGTGCTGAAACCCCGCCGGAAACCGGACTGCGAAGGGTCCAAGATGTTAATCATCTCTAAATAACTATTTAGTTGCCTGTTGATCTGGCTTTCCAATATTTTACCCAAGAGAGGGAGCAAGGATATCGGACGATAATTGCTCAGCTCTTTCGGGTCGGCCGTGGATTTTTTTAGAATAGGGCGAACATGAGCCTCCTTCCAGGATATTGGGATTACTCCTTCCCTCATAGAGAGATTAAACATCTCTTGGACTGTAGGGGCCAGACTATGAGATAAAAGTGTCATGATTTTAGGTGGGCAGAGATCTGTCGGTGAGCCTGATTTAGCAGATGCCAAGGCCATCTGTGTCTCTGCAAGGGTGACTGGCTCAAAAGCGTCTAAGGAGCAGTCAGGTCTATTATCATCATGTTCTGGGTAACTGTCACCAGTTGCGGTCTCCAGCTTATCAGGTGCGAAATTTGCATAGATTTTATCAATTTTCTCAGAGAAGAACTCTGCTAAGGAATTACAGAGATCCATTGTCTCCATAACAGGTTGTTTGCACACCGTCGGTTCCACAAAGCCCTTTACAATATTGAAAAGTGCCTTGGCTGAGTTCTTAGAGAGCTCAATTTGGTTGGCAATGAACACACGGCGTGCAACCTTCAGGTTTCGGTGATAGGTTGCCAGAGCTGATTTATAAAGATGCTTGGATATCACCGTTTTATTATGTCGCCACGCACGTTCCAATTTTTTACAAACGGCCTTTTCCTGGCTCAATTCTGGGGTGTACCATTTAGCAGAGGCCTGGCTAGAAGTGGGCCTTGAATTGTAATTCCTAGGTTTGATGGCATCAAATGCTTTCTCCAACCCTGCATTAAATTCCGACACCATGTTAGCTGCCCCCAAGGCTTCTAACTGAGCCGGGGGTCTATATGCTTCCTCGAAAGCCTGTGAGGTAAGTTTATTCCATGGCCTATATGCGGTGGGACGCCGACCGACCGCCTGGTCTCTTTGGGGCTGTGTGGGAAGCAAGTATGTAAACTTGATCATCGAGTGATCAGTCCATACGAGAGGCAGTGGAGTCTCAAATTTAAGCGCCTCTACATTAGAGAAGACAAGGTCAAGAGTGTGACCACCACTATGCGTGGGTCCTTGTATTCTTTGATGGAGACCCAGCTGCTCCATATCAGTAAGAAGTCTCTTAACTTCAGGTAGGGGTCCTAATTCACCATGGAAGTTAAAATCACCTAATAACAAAAATGTGTTCGCCGCAAGAGCGTGCGTGGCTATTAGGTCTACAAGTGAGTTTGTGAAATCGGTTTTTGGGCCGGGGGGCTGGTAAACTAGTGCTCCCGACCAGCACTCCGATGCTGAAAAAATTATTTTAAAAATCCCGATTTCCAAACTCTCATACAATTGGGAATTAATCCAGGAGATGTTAATATGCTGTCTGTATGCTATTGCAATACCTCCCCCCGTTTTAACTGTCCTGTCAAGGTGAATAGATTTATAATTATCTGGGATTACCATGTTGATAGATGGATGATTAGTGGCATTCAACCAGGTCTCCGTCATAAAACATACTTCCGGGAATAGGTGTTAAGCAAATCCCAGATTTCAAACTGATGTCTGGGAAGGGACCTGACATTACATAACATAAAGGTAGGGGCCTCCTCCCTTATGTTCTCTAGGGTGTGTTTTACCTCCCTATGGCAAATGAGTTTATCGCCCTGGAAAGTGCAACTACTACAGGCCACCGGGCCTTCTAACTGGGCCCGGGAATTTTGATGGACAAGTTATCATACCTTCCACAGAACCAGATGCATTCCTCCGAAGTTTAAGGAGATCTGCTGAGGAATAACTTATGCTTGTTTGCTGAGTTTTACATGCCAAAGATAAAGAGTGGAGTCACTGGTGGCCGGTGGATATGTCCCCTCTCCTCTCTGCGCAAAGTACTGTGACAGATCTGGGTATTATGATGGATCGTACTCTCTCAATGAGTCCAGTCAGTAGGCACCTGTTTCTGCCTCCTGCGCATGCTGAGGAAATTTCTTCCCATTTTATCAGTGGACTACAGGAAAACTGTGGTCCAGGCGTTGGTCACTTCTAGACTTGATTATGCTAATATCTTGTACCTGGGCTTCCCCGAATACCTTCTCAATTGTCTGCAGGTGGCAAAGAATGCAGCTGCTAGAATGATTTTCATGCCTAAGCCCAGAACTCATATATCCCCGCACCTCAAGGAGCTACACTGGCTACCAATAAAAAATAGGATCAAGTTCAAGACGCTGGAGCTATTTTTCAAGGCCCTGCAATGGTAATGGCGCGGGATATCTCAGAAGTAAAATTTCTAAATATGCGCCATAGAGAACCTCGAGGTCCGCCTCAGCGGTCCTGGCCTCCATCCCTAGAAAGTTAAAATAAATGTTCCCTTTGGAACATTTCTTTTAACTTGATAGTTACTGGGTGCTCCATCCCTTTGGATTTGTGAGCCCCCTCTCCTTGACTTCAAAACTCAATCCCTAGAATACAACGTGCCAGGTGTGGAGGTAGTTCTTCTAGGTTTCTAGGAGCCCAATTCCAGAATATTCTTCCCCTATCCCTCAGAACTGTGACGGACCTCACCGTTTTTAAATATGATACCTATGGCACTTCCTCTTTTACATATTCGATTTTGTTACAGTGTAGTAGCCTAGTGCACCTGCTTCATGCAATACTGGTGTCATTTCTACCCCCAGTCATAATTCAGTTATGAAAAGTAAGTCAGGTTTTGTGTTTCTCAATAGGACTAAATAAGTGGTACTTGATCATCTATCACTAGGCAGTCTAAATAATGTTTTTTGGAGGTGGTTTACGTTTTTACTGCAAGAGAGTGAGTACTGCCCCTTGAAGATGTAGGTCGATGCAGTCCAATGGCCTTGCACTGTCTTGGAACACTAGTGGATTATGTTACAAGCCAAAATGTGGCATTATTCCCGGAATTTCACCTTTTAGTTAATGAGAGTCAATTCATCTGTAGAGGAAAATACATACTCCTAGCCTGTGCTGAGTTCATTAAGGGATTTAGGGGAATGGAACGCTATGTGAAAATGGCCTCCTCCAGCGGACTGGCCTGTGACTCTCTAGGCAACTGGTCCCAGTGGTAGTTGAAGTCCCCCACCACCAGGAGTTTTTGAACGAAGGTCACTGACTATGTCGGTGAGTAGCTCGTTGAACAGTGGGGTCGACCGGAAGGGATGGTACACCACCAATATTGCCAGACAAGAGGATTTGGAGCTTATTTTTGACCCTAAAAGTTCTGCGCCATCTAGGCTCTCTGCAATGAGCCTTTCTACTACTAACTGCTTGTTGTAGAATAGTGCTACACCCCCCTTTTTTCCCGTCCTGCCTTTAATGCCACAGGACATCATAGTCCATGGAAAGGGCTGCTACCATATCTGGCCCTGAACCTCCTTCTAGCCAGGTTTCTGTTACTGCTAGGATGCCTGGGGCTTCATCATGTAGGAGCTAGAAGACGTCTAGGTTATGTTTCCGGAGGGACTGGGTATTTAGTACTAATGCCCTTAACCCCAGGAGGTCTCCTTTCCTCGCACCCTTAGGACTATGGGACTGCATGGCAGTTCTCATTCCCATTCCATGGTTGACAAGTAAATTCTCTGACCTCAGTTTTCTTCCTCCAGCTTGTCCAGGGGGTAATCCCTGTGCTCTAGTGCCCACAGTTCCTCCGTTGGGTAGGCCTGGATTTCACCAAGGGATCTGGCTCTGGTTGGGCTAGGATGGGCGCAGACAGGCTTGCTTTGTGTGCATCTTCAGCGCGCCATTGGCGCAGCCGCTGATCGCGTCCACTGCGCATCTCACTCCCTCACCCCATCCCACCAATCAGCCCTGCTGTGCAGCAGCTGAGGAGCCCACAACAACTAGACCTTGTCGCGGCGGAAGTGAGTTGGTGTTGTGCCCTGTGTGTTGGCACTAGTAAGTAAAATAACAGTGAGGGATTTTTAAAAATAGAATGTAAGACACATCTATGTAAACACAGAGTGACTTTTAAAAGAATTGTTTACCATGCTTACTCCCAAACCACCTGTTGTGGTTTAGCGTGCTTCTCCTTGTCTGCACGTCGGCTCCAGCCCAGCTAATGAACACTCCCTCACCCCACCCCACCAATCAGCCCTGCTGTGCAGCAGCTGAGGCTCCCGCAACAACTAGACCGCATAGCGGTAGAAGTGACTTGGTATTGGTGCCCTGTGTGTCAGTACAAGTAAGTACAATAAGAGTGAGGGATTTTTAAAAATAAAATGTAAGACACATTTATGTAAACAATTTATGTAAACAAAGAGTCAATTTTAAAAGAATTCTTTACCGCGCGTACTCCCATACCACCTGGAGTGGTTTAGCGCCTCTCTCCTTGGCTGTGAGTCCACTCCAGCCCGGCTAATGAACACTCATTCACCCCACCAATCAGCCTTGCTGTGCAGCAGCTGAGATCCCCGCAACAACTAGACCGCGTGGTACTACACCTACTCACTTCCTGGCTTTTCAACACAGATACCGCACGGCAGCACCCAAATACCCCTAGCGGTGATAGCATTGCGCTATATAAATTTTTCATTGATTGATTGATTAAAAAGGAAAGTTTGGGCCTGGCAAGAGGTTTACTTTCGTCGTGTATCAAGAGGGAGAGAGAGGACCAGATAGCTAGCCCGTATCCCCGTTTTATATATAATTTAATCAAAAAGAGGCTAGCTGAGGTGGGGGGGGGGGTTGTTTAAACAATATTCTAGTTTAAAGGTATTCGTGGCTCAGTTTTGTTTTGTCAGACGGTTGTGGCACCTGGTAGGTGTGCTCATGAAGCCCTCACCCACCAACCTAGTTGGTGGCATGCTTCAACATCGGGCCCACCCAGTGACACCTAACGTGTCCCGGGTGTGCTACGACGCCTGGTGACAACGGAGCAGGTGTCACACTGTGTGTGCGGTGAAGAATGTTTTGAATGTGAGTTTAAAACGGCTTGGCGGGGGTCCCAGTACCCGAAGGTAGGACAGACTTTAATACCTGGGCCTCCGTCAGCGGTTAAAAATAAGGCAGGTGGACGTTAGAGGCGAGTTACGACCTCCCACGTCCTTGGTACGTCAACATGTTTCAGCCAGTGCCTTATGGATATGCTGGCTTTCTTCAGGACGATTAAAAAGTGTGTGTAATTAAAACTAGTGGACGTGTGATACAGACTATGTGTCTACACGCCCTAAAGTGTATCTATGTGTGAGAGGGGGGATTCCCTTCTCAAGACCACACTAGTTTTAAGGATTAATTCTTCAAGGTTATTGAAGAGGCAAAGTAGTTGATCAGGATTACTGACCAGAGTTTGCTGTGGACCTGTAGTGCCTTCTTCGCAGAACCGGTTAATTACACACACTTTTTAATCGTCCTGAAGAAAGCCAGCATATCCATAAGTCGTAGCACACCCGGGACACGTTAGGTGTCACTGGGTGGGCCCGATGATGAAGCATGCCACCAACTAGGTTGGTGGGTGAGGGCTTCATGAGCACACCTACCAGGTGCCACAACCGTCTGACAAAACAAAACTGAGCCACGAATACCTTTAAACTAGAATATTGTTTAAACAACCCCCTCCCCCCCACCTCAGCTAGCCTCTTTTTGATTAAATTATAAGAGGTTTACTTTGCCAGGGTAAGAAGGCAGTTTAAACTGCACACACAGGCTCTGCAATGGCAGGCCTGAGACATGTTTGAAGGGGTACTTAAGTGGTGGCACAACCACTCACTCACGCTTTCGAAAGTCCACCAGGGAGGGTGCCATTAGGGGGTGGATGGGGAGGTCGTTTTAGGTCTTGACGGCGATGTAGGAGTAGGAGCGGCACCTGCTGCGGATGCAATGAATGCAGGGGACGTGTGCGAGGGAAAGTGGAGCAGACACAGGTGTTTCGAGGGAAGATAGAAGTTCAGCCGGTGGTTGCCGTAGGATGGTCCTTGGTTGTGGAGAGCTTTGTAGGCATGTGTGAGCAATGCATGTAAGTCACACCTATCATAGACCCTGGACAGACCAGAGGGCAGGGTGCAATGTATTTAAATAGCAGGACAGGCACTTTAAAGTTATCCATGTCCTGGTAGTAAAAAACCCTTAAATTTGTTTTTCATTACTACAAGGCCTCTCTCTCCCATAGGATAACATTGGTGTTGCCTTATTACATTTTATTAGTGCAATTTCCAAATGTGAAGAAACAGCCAGTTCATGTGTGGTGTCTCTGAAATCACAATCTAAAATCCTAACTTATGGTGACGCTGGGTTGTAAATTGCAATTTTGAAAATGGCACTTTTAGAAAGTTTGCCTTAGTCTTTTGGTGCCAGCATCCTGTCTCACATGACTGGATGTAGCTGACATTTGGGCTTTGTGCTTTCCTCCTAGACAGCCACACACAATGGGGAGCTTAGTTGTGACTTGAAGGACCATCACTGGCAGGATAGGTGGAAGGAGCTGGGCCCAGCCCCTCTTACACTTGAATAGGCTGTGTCCTGGCTCCACACAAACAGCTGCACACACCCTATAGTTAGTCTGGAGTCCGGGCCAGGAAGGCAGGGCATCTGTGCACTTCAAAGGCATGCCTCCAGAAGCTTTGCCCCACTTCAAAAGCACAAATGTGTATAAAAGAAAGACCTCAGACACCAACTCTTCAGTAAACTTCTAGACCTGTGGATACTCTGCCAGAAAGGACTGCTATGCTGCTACAAGGACTTTCACTCTGCTCTACTGCTGCTCTAAAGGAACTGATGTCCTGTTGTGCTGACCTGCTACCCTCTTGCCTGGGGAAGAAGGACTAGATCTCTAACATCATTTTGAACCCAGGATCCCAGAGTGACTCTAAGGGTTAGTCTGCTGGCCTCCTGAGTTGAGCCTCAATGAAATAAAAGCCTTCCCAAACAGCTCCTGGACCCAGCTGCAGCGGGTTCCTGACCCTTAAGTGTTGCCTGACCCTTGGTGTGGCTCAGTGCTGTTAGAATCAAGCTTTTGGTCTCTTCATGACTGCGAATAGGCATGTTTGAACTAAGACCTCATTGCTTGACCCGAAAACCAGTGTAAGCCATTGCAAGCCTGTCTCTCCACAGAACAGCATAGCAGCCCGTGGGGGACCGCCAATACAAAGCACCAGTCCACGACACCTGATCTGCTCCTCACACCACACCGACAGCCTCCGGTGACACTCTCTTTGCTCCACACACCTTCTGTTGTCTGGTATGAACCTCTAACAATGTAAGACAAACAAGCTCAGACACTGTAGGTTTCAGAGGATGATATTGTGGTCTGGGGTGTTATTTTGAAGCTTCAATTCTAAAGTGAAATATAATATGCTAGGACCTTGTAAATTAGCAGTATCCGCCAATCTCATACTAGTATGCAGATAAAATCTGGTGAGACCTGCAGATGGATGGTTGTGAGCAGGGATCATGAACTTAGAGGGCTTACAGCCTTGGTAGATACCCCCATATATAAATTCAAGCAGAGTTTTTGTACCTTTGGCTCCCAGTGGCTAATGAGCGCCTCAGGCCAAGTTTTCTTCTAGGTAGTCCAGCCATGCCAGGAGAGGACAACTATCTTTCACTGGAGGCAAGTTAGTAGACCTAAAGCATGTTAGTCTGACATCTAGTGTCAGAAGTATGGAATCTGCAACAATGAGGTCCAGGCAGAAACTTCTCTTTATTCACACAATAAGCGACTTTTATTTCCCTGATTATCTTAATACCTAGGTGATATTCAGACATTCCTTCCCTGTAATTTCCCTTGTGAATATGTAGAGTATATTTCCTTGTGGCACAGGAAACCATAAGTAGAACAGCACATATTGCAATCTTTCCCCCATTAGAGAATACAAATAGAAAGTTCAAATGACTAGTTTTTTTAAATTCAGGAAAAATCTTGCTAGCTTGTCCTACGGTATGACTCTGAAAAAGCTTCCTAAACATATATCTCAGATAGAAATAGACCGCAGATTACTGTTCAGAAAATATTAGAAATGATGCGTGGAGCTGTCTCGTGAGAAACTGACAGCTTTCTGGAACAGATGGTGGGAATATTGCACACTAATATCTAAGTGCCCAAAAGAACATATACTGTTGGAAACATTCCTTTTTGCAGGGTTATCTCTAAATTGTTTGCCTTCCTCGTCCCCAATTTGCTAAATACATTTTTGTTATCCTTAGTACTCTGTGTACTTTACTACTGAAAACAAGTGCTAACATGCTTGTGCTCTCTACTTAAAAATGTGAAATTGACTTACACCCAAATGGAACATTTAATGTACTTGTAAGTCCCTTGTAAAGTGGCTGTACATGTGCCCAGGGCCTGTAACATAAATGCTACTAGGGGGCCTGCAGCACTGATTGTGCCACGCACTTAAGTAGCCCCGTAAACATGCCTTAGGCCTGCCAATGCAAAACCTGTATGTGCAGGTTTAACCTGCCATGTCGACCTGGCAAAATAAATATTTGCAAGGCCCAAACCTTCCTCTTAAATACACATATGTCACCTCTAAGGTAGGCCCTGGACAGCCTCAAGGGCAGGGTGCAATGTATTTAAAAGGTTGGACATGTACTTTTAAGTTTTACATGTCCTGGTAGTGAAACCCTATTCATTTTGTTTCGGTAAGTTGCGCTGTTCGGCCCCATTTGGCGTAGTTGGTGTCATCCGCACCTGAAGTGACATTTGCAGTGCCTATATAGGCACTAGGCGCACTGATGTCAATTCGTTTTCGTGTTTGACTTTCCATGGAAGACGCGCGGAGCCTAAAAAAACACTGACCACTGTTGTGGAAAACAAGGGCCCTGAAAGGGGCAAAGCCCTGTCCCTAGAAATCTGTTTGCAGGACGAGTAGGAAGGTTGGGTCAGTAAGGAATGTGCAGCTAGATTTAAGGCCTGATTTAGATTTCGGTGGACTTGTTACTTTGTCACAACGGTGACGGATATCCCATCCGCCTAAATATAAATCCAATAATATCCTATGGGATTTATATTTCGGCAGATGGGATATCCATCACCGTTGTGACGGAGTAACCAGTTCGCCGAAATCTACATCAGGCTCAGAGGGCCTGATTCACAGAACTAACTTAAGACAAAATCCTAAACTTACTACCATTTTCGTATTCACAGAAGGCACTTACTCATTTTGGTATTCACAGAAGACATTTACACATTTCGGTAATCACAGAAGTTTGGAGTCCTAACTTTAGGATATCATAAGGGGTCCATCCCGAATGGATTACATGCCAGTATCTTCTAACGTTGAGTTTCCGACTTTAGCTTAGTAAGCTTTGGTGAACTTTGGGTGCATTTTCCAAGCCCCACCGCACTCAATTGTGTTGCTGTTAAACATGATTTTATAATGACACCTAATACTTGCACTCTTCATTTACCTCTAAGGCGTCAAGTGCTCACCCTTCACAAGGGGTCCACCCAGGACATCGAGACTGTGGGCATATACGCGCCTCTCAGACAATAGGAAGAAAGGCGCTTCTCGCACCGCTTGTAGTATTATTCTGTTTGTACAATTCCCGATGGCATCCGAGCGGTCATTCCTAATACGTATTGCTATTCACGAGGCTCGTCAGTCCCACACCCAGCGGACCACTTGCTTGCCATACTACTAGCAGCGTTACTTGGTTGGCCTCATTCCCAATGACATCTGAGCGGTCTTTTTTAATACTTTTTGCCATTTACGAAGCTTGTCAGTCCCACACTGATCTCCTTTTTTCCATATTTTCCCCTAGAAAATCACATCGCCTTGATGATACTTTTTCCTACACTCTACACGACAACTAAGGGATATTAGGTGGTCCCTTGAGCCTGAGGTATGCCAACTTACATACTATTTTCGGTCCAATAAAGACGCAGCTTTAGCAATCACTCGGTTCTAATGCCATCATTTCTTCTAAACAAGCTGCTTTACTTTCTATCTCGTCCTACCACGGACGTGCTTCACTGACCACGGACTGTCGGCACCTTATCCTGGCACGACCTATTCAGCATTACTCTTTGGTAAGCTGATCTAATACGAGTTTCCTAGCATCACGTTTAACATAGTGGCACCAGAGTGTTATTGAATTTTGTCTAGGATCATCTATGGCTTTGATATTTCCTCCTTTTCCTCCTCCATCGCTTCACACCATCACTCCTATTTGCACTTTTCCCATCCACCACGATTTTACTCACAGGCTTTTTTCTTCACGGTTCTCCTGATATTGGACGATGCTTGTCCAATTTTTAAACTACAATTTTTAAACAACCTTCTTTTTCCTCTCTTTTTTTCCCCAGTTTCTAGTATTGAATATGTAACACTATTGTCTTTGCGCAATTTCTAAAACACATGTACATTGTATGTCATTACAGCACTGAAGAAGCCCTCTGTTTTGGGCGAAACGCGTTGGCTGTCATGGCATAAAGATGCGAACCAAGCGCATTTGAAATAAAAGACAAAGACTTCAAACAAACGAATACTGATTGTCTTTCGAACCTGTTTAATTTGCTTTACTCTGTTTCTTAATATTGCCTCTCATCCTCCCTCTATTCATGTTAGTATTTGTGATCAAGTGGCAGCTGATCATTTGAGGAGGGCAATATTCATACAATGTGTGACTTGCCTAGGTAGTGCAGTCTCTCACAACCGAGCTGCTTTTCCATTTTTTTTTTTAACCGATGGACAAGTTACGCTGTCACAACGGTGACGGATATCCCGTCCGCCGAAATATAAATCCAATAATATCCTTTGGGATTTATATTTCAGCAGATGGCATATCCATCACTGTTGTGACGGAGTAACCCATTCAACGAAGTCTAAATCAGGCTCAGAGTCTCTACCAGATAAGCGCTATGGAAGGTAAGTAACTTGTTCATCTGATAGAGACTTCTAGCCACAGATTCTTTACTGTAGAAAAGATTCGCAAGCAATACCTTCCTGATGGTGGGTATGCGGACCAATTTCACATGAGGAAGTCCTGCAGGACCGAACTGTTAAAGTGGCCATCCCTATGCATCTGTTGTCCAGACAGTAGGGTCTGGTAAACATGTGCAGGGAAGCCCACGTTGCTGCCAGGCAAATGTCCAGGACTGGAACTACGCGAGCTAATGCAGTTATGACAGATTTAGATCTGGTAGAATCAGCAGGCAAACACTAAGGAGGTTGCTCTTCTTAGCCAATGTATAACAGATTACTATACAGAGAACGATCAGCCGTGAGATGGTCCTATTCTATCCAGCTCATCCTTTCTTCGCACAAACATACCCCACAAAGAGTTGGTCATCCACCCGGAACTCTTGTGTGTAGTCAAGAAAGAACAACAATGCTCTTTTTCCATCTAGACGGTGAAGTTGCTCCTCTTCCTTGAAAGAATGAGGAGGAGCATGAAAAGTAGGCAGAGTGATGGTTTGACCTACGATAAATGGAGTGACCACTTTGGGAAGCATGGAAGCTCCCGTATGAAGCACCAGCGTGTCTGGGTAGATGTTAAGATAAGGAGACTTGGGGGACAAGGCCTGAATCTCATTGACCCTCTGGGCAGATGTTATTGCCACCAGGAAAGCATTTTTAATGGTAAGGTGCCTGAGAGGACAGTTATTTAAGGGCTAAACAGAGTACACATCAGGAAAGTCAGGATCAGATTAAGGGCCCACTGAGGGATAATATAAGAACAGGAAGGAAACATATGTTGGAAAAGGGAAGGCAAGCGAAAAAAAGCAGAGATTGCAGAAAGATATCCCTTAACAGTGTCCAGGGCAGAGCCCTGCTGGGCAAGTTAAAGGATGAACAGGAGAACCTGAGAAATGGTGGCAGAAAGAGGATCAATCTGTCTTTCTGTACAGCATGCCACAAATTTTGCCCAATGGCAGGTGTACACTGTCTTGGTAGAGGGGCGCCTGGCTGCCAAGATAATGTTTATTGACTTTGGGAGGAGGGTTGAAAGCTGTCAGCTGTCACCGCTCTATCTCCACTCAAGAAGGCGGAGCGTTGACAGGTTCTGGTGGAGGACCATCCACTACTGCTGCAATAGAAGATCCGCTCGAAGGGCTGATCGGAGGACCAGTGGCTATGCTCAACATCTTAGACTCTCCGTGCCCAGTCCGCAGCCATAAGGATGACTTGGGCCCAGTCATTCCTGATATTTTTTTGAACTCTGGGCAGGAGTGGTGTGGGTGGAAAGGAATATAGGAGGTCTAAGCTCCACTCGAAACGAAAAACGTCTCCGAGCAAGAGCCGCCTTGGTAACTCCAGCGCACAGAACTGCCGACATTGCACATTCTCATCAGAGGCAAACAGATCTAACCAAGGCTCTCCCCACTGCTGAAAGAGACCTTGCACTACTTCCAAATGGAGATGTCATTTGTGATCCCCGAGGCATCTTGCACTGAATTTGTCCGCTACGGCGTTCAGAGAACTCACCAGATGTTGAACCATCAGGGATATGCCTTGCTGTTCATGCCATGCCCAGAGACGCATGGTCTCTTGACAAAGGATCCACAACTCTACACCTCCCTGTTTGTTGCTGTACCACACGGCAGTGGTGTTGTCCTTGAACACTTGTACCTGCCCTCCCTGGAAGGAGGGAAGAAAGGCTTTCAATGCCAATCGGATCGCTCGGAGGTCCAACAGGTTGATCTGGAGTCCAATAATCTGCACAGCTCCTAGATGTCTTCCCCATCCCACAAATGGCACATCTGCCACTACTATGAGATTTGGTTTGGGGAAGGGAGAGGGGTCTGCTGCTGACCCGATCACAGTTTGTTAACCATGACTGCAGATCTTTTGCAGTTGCTTCACTGATGTTGAGCCCACTGGAATGTCTTGTCCCACTGCAGAGTTCGCTCATTCCAACAGGCATGTGCAAATAGCAGGATCCCATGACCTCAGAATCAGTCTCACCGAAATCAAGGATAGAGGCTGAAACATCGGTATCATAGCCTGAATATCCGGGTCTCGCTGTTCGGGGGCATAGGGTCAAAACTGCACCATGTCTCGAACAGCTCCAATGAAAGGGAGTGTCTGAGAGGGAGTAGGGTGTGACTTTGGCACGTTGATAGTGAACCCCAGCAAATGCAGGCAGTCCACCGCAGTCTGGAGCCCGCCTTTAACAGCCAGTCATTGAGATAGGAGAAGACTGGCACCCCTGATCTCCACAGATGAGCTGCAACCACAGCCATCACTTTGGTGAACACCCAAGGGATACTGGTGAGGCCACAGGTGAGTACAACAAATGAACTGCAGGTAACGCCTGCGAGCAGGCAGGACGGGAATAGGGAAATATGCATCCTGCAAGTCTAACACTACTTTCCAGTCTCCTGGGCCCAGGGCAGATTGGACCTGAGCAAGAGTAAGAATTTTGAACTGCTCCTTCTCGAGTAAGAAGTTGAGGGAGCTCAGGTCGGGGATAGGACGAAGGCCTCTGCCATTCTTGGGTACCAGAAAGTAGCGGGAATACAACTACAAACCACATTTGCTGTCAACACTCTCTCTATGGCTCCTTTGGCCAAAAGAGCCATCACTTCCTGGCAGAGAAGAGATAGACAGTCCACCCTCAGCCTGTCTTAAGTAGGTGGCATGGAGGGAGGTGTCTTCTTGAAGAAGAGGGAGTAGCCCCTTCGAACAAACTGCAAAACCCACCTGGCCAATGTTGCGGACTTCCAGTGGGGCAGGTGATGGGGAATCCTGCTGCCCACTGGGTGCCTAGGATGGTAAACGACAGACTAGGGAGGGTTTGGAGGCTGCGGCTGCTGTGGGGTGGTGGACAGGCCTGACCATTGCCCACCCGACCTTTGTGGCCAGTAGGTACTGTGTTTACGGCCAATTAGGGGCTGGAAAGCTTGCATGCCGCTGTGGCTTGGCAGGTAAGGCACACAGCTGTATGCCCCTTCCATACCCTCAAAAGAAGCGAAAGGTGGATTGAGGGTTCCGTGTCGGAGTCAGGAAGGAGAATGGGGATGGCGAACCTGTTAAGCGTTGTTTGCACCAGGAAATATCTGCCTTAGGACCTGTGGGAAGGCCGATGTTGCACGACCGCTGCCAATCCTTTTCCATCTGTGGATCCTTGGGCCAGAATGGTACCAGCAGCGGACCCTCCCATATTTGCAGGGCCTGAAGGTGTGCTTGGGGAAAATGGCTGCTCAACTAAAAACTGAAGGCTCTCATACAACTCTTGTATTTGAGCGGGGGTCGCTCCGGCTTTGGAAATGCAGGGAGTCGGCCCAGGCTCTGGCTAACCACGGATCCAGGTCTCAAGGGACGCTCCCTTGTCTCGTTGGCGGACGCACAAGGTGAAATCAAAGCATGCTTCAACTTCTTTTTCTTCTTGTGGGATCAAGACTTATCTGAACAGCTCAACGACATGGAGTGGGACGACAACTCGGACCTGCGAAGGGTGCTGAGCCTTGTTCTCAACTGGGAACATGAGAGTTGCTCGTCAAGCCTCCAGTAGCTTGAGGGATCACTCCATCAAGGCCTTCGGATGCATGGCATGACAATCGGGGCACACCTTTGGGCCATGGTGTCATTTGAGGCAGCATAAGCAAACAAGGTGGGGTTCCGTCATAGGCAGCTGTCAGTGACAGGCGCCACAGGGCGTGAAGCCGGCCTTCTTTGAAGACATTCCTACCACACCAGAGGTAATAACTCAAAAATGACTTCAACAGAACGTCTAAAAAACCTTAGTCAAAAAGTGACCAAGGGGTAGCTGGCACAGAAAGAAAAGAACTGACATCAATGCTCTAGGTGCTGCCTATATAGACACGCAAACATCCCTTCTGGCACGGTTGATGCAACGTGAAGCCAAACGATGGCACCTACCGGCATGCAAGGTTACTGCTTGTGCAAAATTTCCAGATCCAGTCTGACGCCTGGAGATAATTCTACGGTAAGGAATCTGCAGCAAGAAGTCTTTATTCGATATTGTTTCTGCACTTTAGCTTAACTTTTTCTTCCTTTATAGGATACCGTGGGAAGGAATTGGGTATCACTTTGGATAACAGAGGAGGGGCCTCTATTTTGTCTTCCTGCGTGTGTGTGCAAAACATAACTGTACCTCCAGTCTTTCTTTCCTCACCTAGTGAGCCTTCAATTCCATGGCAGAAGCGGAAGAAGGTTTTTAACCACTATGCAAGGTGTGTGGTACATCACTAAGTTTGCAGCGGGAAATTTCTCTACTTATGCCCTGTTTGGTTCCCGAAACGCAAGAAGTTTTTGGACACCTTCCAAATTTTTCCTCAGATGAAGCCAACACCTTAAATGAATATGAAATATGTTTGAAAATATTAAACTTGCATTTATTTGCCAAAGTTGAGTACTCTTTTACAATGTTTTCACTTTGGGAGAAGGATGCAACCGTTGGGTGGGGGGTCCGTTGAGTAATATATCATGGCACTAAGGAAACTGGCATCTACCTGCAATTTTGGGGTGGCAACTGAAAAAAGATTGCAGGATCTATTTTTCAATCAATCAAATATATTTATTTAGACCAATGGCCTTTAAACAACATAACATTAAAATATGATAGCAAATACTTATATAATGATACATTTCATCTAATAAAGCCATAAACATTACCCATGTAAAACATATTTTCTAATAAAATCTTCAGATAATCCTGTAAAATATATCTGTATTCCTACTAATTCTCCATAGACACTGCACTAGCTGCCCTCATTAATAGCACATGCTATGTCTAGAAAGCGCTGCCCTCATGAATAGCACATGCTATCTCTAGAAAGCACATATCACTAGAAAGCACATATCAGAATATTGGGTGTAACCACTGTCTCCGCTGTTTGATCTTTAGGCAATCCAACAAAATATGCAACATACATATTTGGTGTTCAACCCACAAGAACAATTCCTTCCTATATCTATAATTTTTGCTTTGACCATATTCCATATCTTGCAAGGGTTGAGTCCTATTCCTACTCTCAACACTTCAGTTCTTAGCCGCCTGATTGTAGGGTATCCACATACAGATAACTCACTTTATTCCGCCACGCATTTAACATAAAATGCACCGCATTTTCTCTCTTAGATATTGATATTCACTTTCGTTTGACAGTTCTTTACCTAGCGCTTTTAGCTTACTCTTGCAGATTTCTATTTGTAAGGTCTGTGGGGGCAGCATTACATTCATATCTGTGGAAACGGCAACCAGGTTGGTCCTAACCTTTTTTGCCCATTTTAATTCAGTTTGCACAATTTCATTCTTGCACCACTGAGAAACTTTCTGTCCATCCTCCTCACTCAATTTCCCCCAGAATCTTATTAGGGCTTTTGCAGCCAAAATATTCCATGATGTCATGCCAGTTTCTAATCTTATTGCTTGGAACTTGGCTGAACTGGGAAGTGACAATAAGTACTTCAGGCAGTTCCCCTCCTTGGCATCCCACCTGTTTTTACCACTAATATATAACAATTCAGCTCCGGATTGGAGTTGCAGGGGGATCATTGCTTCATAGGCTTTTAGGACTGGTCTTCATGACATTTTTCCAAAGGACTTATAAAATAATTTAAGCCCACTCACAGAGACAATAGCCCTGATCTTTAAAGGCTCTAAGTGAAATTTCAATTTCAAGGACAGCTCAAACCAGACTCCAAGATACTTATATTATTTACTAATTCAAGTCTCTCCGAGCCTAGGTGTCAATTAAATTTGCTTTTAGTTTTTCCAAAGCAAAGCACCCTAGTTTTCTCCATATTAACCAAAAGTTGTTTCTACCTACAATCATTTTCAAATGTATCTAGTTTCTGTGGAAGGCCTATTTCTGTCTGGTCTAAAATCACAAGACGTATCCATACAGGAGGCATTCTACATGTTTACCATTCATCTTAGGACTAAATCCATTTGCAGCAGTTAAGGTCACTGGCATATCGGCAACACATAAAGAGAAAAGTAGAGGGGCTAATACACATCTCTGTCTTACCCCATTATTCACTTGTATTTTTTGCGTTAAGGTCCCCACAGTATCCAGGATCAATTCATGTTGGGCTGTGCTATGGACAAAGCTAGAAAAGCCATGTGGCAGAAAGATAATCCATCTCGAAATGAAATAATTACCATGCCTAATTCTTGTGAGCATTCACAAGCATGCGTAGGGGTGATTAGGAAACATTCTGTTTGTGAGGACAAATGAGGCATGAAAGTGTGCATGTGGTGAAAACAGTAGTAGGATCTTTTAAAAAGTACAAAAACACTCAAATGGATAGTCTTTATGTAGATTTATTCGTGAGAGAAATCTCAGGTATGCATGAAGATCAAAAGGTAATCATAAAGTGCCAGTAAAACATTCTGACCAGAATCACCAGCGTACTAACATTCCAAAACATTAAAGGGACAATAGCAAGTACAATGTAACACATCTTCCCTTCTAGAAAATAAAAAAAATAAAATAAAAAAAAATAAGTTACAACGAATAAATATGTTACAACATATAATCATTGAGCTTAACAGGTTTAACAATAATCCTTCCAGATAATCTCCTTGAACATGGAGAAGATGTCTCAGTTGATACGGTTGATGAAGTAGGAACCTTAGGTGATACCACACTGAAATTGGATTTGGTTGTAGGAGAACCTTCTGGAAAGGGTTTAGATGTGGAAACATCACAGTTCCTATTTAACCATAACTTGCGTTCTAATTCATTGCATAAAACAACGTTACACACATTCCACTTGCGACCATCATCCAACAGAACACAATTCCCCATAACTTCCAACACCCTTTTTGGATGAGACCATCTAGAAGAGCCATCCTTAGACAAACCAAAACGGGACGATCTCACAATATCACCAATAACAAAAGATCTCTCCACCTTCTTAACTCTACTGTTGTGTCTATCCACATATTTCTGTTGATACGTATGCATTCTCTCACCCAGACTCTTTTTAGGAACAGAACTAGAGGCCTTAAGCATCCAAGCAGGGGTTACCTTATTGCCAGCAGAACGCCCTTTAAGAAGATGGAAAGGTGATATCAAAGTTGCAGAATGTGGAGTATTGCGGTAGCTCCAAATCATATCTTTGACGGCAAGTTTGCAATCAGTACCCTCAAATGCAGCTAACTGTAAACACTCCTTCAATACCCGGTTGAATCTCTCAACCATGCCGTTTTCTCTGGGGCAATAAACAGCGGTGGTTAAGTGTCTCACACCACACGAACGTAAATACGCTTGAAATTCATTGGCAACAAACTGTGGACCATTGTCAGTGGTGATGCTTTCAGGAAAACCTTCCCTATGAAACAATTCATCACAAAAATTGATGATATTAGCAGCTTTAATCTCCCTCACGAATGCCACTTCAGGCCACTTGCTGTAATAATCCATTAAAACAATAGCGAATTTTCCAACAATATTCCCAAAACTAAACGGACCACAAATGTCCATGGCTAACCTCTGCCATGGTTTATCAGGAAACACAACAGAACTAATATGAGATTCTTGAGAAATATGAGATTTATCACTACATGTGCATGCAGGACAATTTCTGACACGTCTTTCCACATCTTTATCCATACCAGGCCACCAAAAATCACATCGGCACCTCCTTTTCATTCCGGACATTCCCGAATGACCAACATGGACAAGATCAAGCAATCTATCACGTAAGCTAGATGGTACGACAAGTTTATCTGCCCTTCTGACAGTACCTCTTTCTATATTATAGGAAAGTTCTGACCACACAGTTTTATACTCAGACAGCTCGCAATCACTCCATGAAAAATTCTTGCACGGTGAGGTTAACCGTACAATTACTTCTTTCAAAATATGGTCATCTTCAACAGCTTTTTTCCACTCTATCTCATCAATGACCCCACTACATACCTCTTGAATAGAAGCTACTGACCATTCCTCATCTTGATCAGATGCGACATCCTCACTACAAATAGGGAGGCGGGATAGACAATCTGCATTAACATTTTTAATGCCTGGTACATACTTCATAGAAAAATCATACTCTTGTAGTTTATAGATCCACTTCGCGATTCTGGGAGTAGCTTTCCCGGCACCCTTGGTAGAAAATATGTCAACAAGAGGTTTGTGGTCGGTTCTTAACTCAAAATTAGTGCCCCATACATAATTTCTAAAGTAATTTACACCCCAGAAACAAGCAAGAGCTTCTTTTTCAATAACCGAGTACGATGGTTCAGCGCCCTTCAAGGTACGGGAAGCAAAAGCTACAACCCATTCCAACTTGTCCTTACCTTGCATCAAAACCGCACCTAAACCATATGCACTAGCGTCAACAACAATAATGGATTTCTTGTTGGGATCAAAAGGTTTGAGTGCGACAGCATCTATTATTTCCTTTTTTACATCTTGAAAAACCGATTGGCATTCTGAACTCCACACAAATTTAACACCTTTTTTCATTAAAGATCTTAAGCAAAACACCTTGGAAGCAAAATTTTGTACAAATTTTGAATAATACTCCGCGAGCCCTAAAAATGAGCGAAGTTGGTCTTTGTCTGACGGAGATGGAGCATTCTTGATAGCATCTAATAGATTTTTCTTTGGTTTAACACCTTGTGCAGATAAAGTATGTCCTAAATACTCAATTTCATTAGTGGCAAATTTACATTTTTCAGCAGCCACCGTTAAACCAGCATTTTGAAGTTTCATTAATACATCATTCAAGATTTCATTATGCATGTTTTCGTCTTCCCCCCACACTAATACATCATCTTGAAAGACTAACATGTTTGGTATACCTTCAAGAACTCTAGTCATGACTCTCTGGAAAACAGCAGATGCAGAAGACAAACCAAAAGGCATTCTTAAAAATTGAAAAGCTCCCTCTGGAGTAATGAAGGACGTTAAATGACGAGACTCAGGATGTAATTTTATCTGATGATAAGCATTTGACAAATCAATAGACGAAAAATACTTAGCATCTCTGACAGAAGCAACCATCTTGTGGTTCTTGGCATTCTGAACCTGTGTTTTAAATGTCATGATTCCGTTATGAATTTGGTATCAGTGAACCGCAAATGGCGAATGCGTTATTCATGAGTATTTTCGTCATGTTACACCAATGGATTCACTGTGCATTTGAAGGTTTTGCATTGAACACTTGGGTTTCATCTTGTAAATAGCAGCCATGTTATTCGTTGCCCTTACAGTAGGCTCTCCCCATGGCAGAGTAAGCATTTAAAGGACATAACCTTAGCATGGGTTTGTGCTGACTTCTGCATGACCTGACGACAGCTGACCCTGTTGCTTGAGGCTAACCTCCCAAGCCAGTTCCTTGTTCAGCAGCTGGCGCAATAAAGTTCAAAGAGCAGGACATGTCCGATCTTTTATGACACCATTCCCACAACTCCTACCTCCGTCCCATCTGTTGCTGCCTTTCCTTTAAAGACATGTTCATCGATCTAGTTGAAGGGTTTTATGGTGGGTTTGTCCGGCCTGATGGAACAGGAAACCAAGCATGTGTGCAATTCTTTTCTTAGCCTGGACTTATCCTGAAAGTGGTGCTTTATGTGCACGTCCTGGGAGTGACTAATAATAATAAGGAATGTGTGTGCCTAGAGCACAATTTTCTGTATAAAAGGCCTGTGCGAAGGCCATGCAGGCAGACTCTCTCATCCAGTTGCTTTAAGCGTGGCTGGGCGACGGAGCCTCACAATTAATGATAATAAAGATGTCTTTTCATATTTCAGATTCTGTGTTGATTTCTTTGCCACTCTTGAATGGACTACTTATTGGTAAGACCCCTGAGAAGGAGTATTGTAAATAACTGTTTCTTCAGTTGGCGCCCAACTCGGGGGCTCATCATGGAAGTGAATACCTGGAGGAGAGATTTTTCAGAGAAAAGAACTATGCTGTGGAAGGCAAGACAGGAATCTACTAAAAGAGGTACTCTGTGCACGGAGGTTCTGGGGGATTCTCTGTCTTTGCGGCCTGGCATATTTTTGATTTTTCTGACTTAAAACTCTCCAAAAGATGTCACTCCTGACTGAGCAACCCTTTTTGGCGCAAGTTTTTTTTAAAGAGACTGTTAGTGCAGTTAGAAATTGGCAGTTAGAATTTGGACATCTATTTCTTTGGTACAGCTGTGATAAGTATTTAAGTGGGTCGCTCCCAGAGTCCTTAGTAGTTGACACTTTGCTGGTGCTTTTGTCGTATGCACCTTTGCGAGTGTTTTTGTTGTTGACGCTTTGCTAGTGTTTTTGTCGGTGACACCTTGCTAGCGTTTTTGTTGTTGCATGGTTCCATTGCATTTGTGGTTCTTAGTACTTGATTCTTTGTTGTGTTATTTGACGCCTGCAGACGCCAAAAACCGAGGGTATTTGTTCTTTGCTGGGACTTGGTAAATCCCGTAACCCTTGAAGTTTGATGCTGGATTAGTGAGCTATAAGATGCCTGATCTTAGCGAATTTGAAGCTTTGTATTGGCCAACTTTGTATACGTTTGAATTAACCGGTTTATCTAAATAGGTTAGATTTACAAACATATTTCTTCCTTGGTGATTTTGTATGCGCAGGGAATTAAAATATGTAATAATACATAATAAGGATGCTTCACTCTGTATAATTTTATGAATGGATATGCAGAACGATTTTTGGTGTTCTGCCAGCTGCAGCTAGTGAATTGAGTGTATTTTTAGTTTTTACACTGTTGAGCAGTGTTTCTTGTAAATATGACTTACAGCTACGTATAGTCCGGACTGTCTTGTTTTCGTCCTGAGTGTTGATTTGTGGGTTTAAATGTGTGTTTGAATGCGTGGTTAAAATGTGTGTTTACATGTCTATTTTGTTTGTGAGTTTTGTTGTACATTGCGACGACGCGATTTACAAGAAATGGTTGGAGAGCGCTGCATTGTGTGTCCTAAATGTTTTCAACACTTTCTGTTTATGTCTGAGATGAGCACAATGTGTGTGGTTCACATTTAATGGATATAAATAAGGCCCCAGCCAAAAACGAAATTGCATGTTTTTGCAGAAATAAATACATTTACAGCGTTTTCACTTACATGCACTGTATTAAATGTTCACAGGCAAAACGTTTTAGCTGTAGTATATTTGAATAGGAATGTTTTTTTTCAGCCAGCATTTTTTTTGTAGTTAAACACGGGTGGAATTTTGCATGACGGCCCTTTTACATGACAGAGGCCCCAAAAGTGACGCAGAATTTGACGCTTTTTTTAAATTAGGCATATGCACTCAGGTTTGTGAGTTAATGCATCTCAATAAGAGGCAAGGGATGTAGCGGGCTCTTATATGTAAAACAATCACAAACAGAAGTAATTGGGTTTTATTAGAAGACAAAAATTATTAATTATGGACAAATAATTCATAAAAATTAGTGCTACCAAAATCGTTTTTTAATATTCATAAAGCGTAACACTCATGCTATGACCTCTTAGCATTAAAATGTGATTTGCGTTATGTTGCATCACTTAAATGACAAGAATCCATGTGTATAAATTCGCTTGCCATAGGCGCAAGCAAGCTCATTTTTATAACGTATAAATTATTATTTTAACATACCTAACTCATGGATTATGTAATAGACTTTCTAGTAATACATATTCTGCAAGAAAATTGTAAAATATTCATTTTGTAATGCCCAAAATCAGAAAGTCGATTTTGAGTAAATTCACTGTTTAAACTGCATTTTTGCTTTCCTTAAAGTGTCTCAGTCTTAAGCAAATGCATGCATTTAGGTTTTGATATAAGGTTGTGCTTTCTTGTGCTTCAGTGGGTTAATGTGCCAGTACGCAGGCTTGTTTTCATATCAGGATTGGAGGTTCTACTTTCAAGCTAGGCCTACGGACAGTTTGCTTATTTAACACTGATGAAGTGTGTGCCATAGGATTGCAACAAGTAATTACTCTAAAACACTGGTCTGTGTGTCTTTAGCTTTTGAGCCAAATTGACAGTGAATGTAGTCTAATAATATGGGAATAGTGATCATTTTAGCGCCTAAAAAGAGAAATTATTTTTTTAAATAGCTTGGATTATTGTTGATTAGATCCAGCCTACTGGCTTTGTCAGCTCCACTGTGGCAGAAGCTGGGGGCTGGGAGAATCTGCAACAGCTGGCTCAGCGCGCTCGCTGAGATGTTCTCTTTTAAGTGTTTCCCCATAAATTATGGAGAAGGCCCCTCATGTGTTGCCATTTACAGCCTTTTAATTAGGCCTTTGTTTCCAAGGAATGCAGAATGACCTCTCTGCACGGGCTGCTAAAAGTGAGGTTTCTGGTTTCACGTGGTAACATGAAGGACCTTGATTTAAACGGGGAAATGAAAAGAGGTTTCTTTAAACATCATGTTAAATGCTACATTATGTTTCCAGGTTAAGGGAAATAATGTTTGCTAGCTGCGTTTATTTTTCAGAAAACGAAATGATGCATCCAGTGTTAGATAAAAATAACATGCAGCCTTTTTCACACAATTTTGAAGGTTATTGGTTACAGGCTTACGTTCAATACGGATTTGCTCATTAACAGTTAAGTAATAAACAGTTATTTTTTGTGTATGTTGCAATGTTTTTTTTTTGTGTTGTGTATTTCTTTGTTTTTGCCAACAGATTTTTCATGGATTGTTCTTAAGAAGGGAAGACACGTGAGTTTGGCGAATTGACAAAAGATGTGTTTTTGCGTCATTTCTTTAACAAAAAAAATGTACATGTTTCTGTTTGAGGTATTTACAGCTGTCATGACATATTATATTTGACAATAGACCGACAACTGCGTTGTGCTCAATGTCAAAATGAGGGTGTAGAGTTTGTATGGAGTTTGGACCTGACAATTTAGACAGGCCCAAATATTGGGTTTTTGGCTGCAGGTTTAAAGTGCATAAAAACACATGCCATGGTGCTGCATTTTTTTGTATGTTTTTACCATCACAAGTTCTCCTGTGTTCTGAGGTCTGTATGACGATATATACCACTACATAATTATTGGATGAATTTGGTATAATGATAAATTTCACAGATATGGTTTGCATACTGTGAGGAAGGATGGCAGCACTTTTACCAGTGCATGCCTACCTTTGGCTATACATTTGGCTGTATTGAAAATAAAAAACTAAACAAATATAACAGGTTCAAAGTGTATCACCTGATGTTACGTACTGCACATTCCCTTAAAGGAATAGGCAGCCCTAAATTGTTATGTATCCTTGATTGGACCTAAGGATAGAATTATAGATCTGTGACTCACGGTGACCTAATTTTTATATTGCGTTATTTGATTATGTTTTGTTTCTCAAATAGCATATGGCTTTTGTCCCCTTGAAAGGAAGCCAGGTTTAATTTTTTCCTCTCCCTGAAGAGAGAAAATTTGTGTAACTTTGGTCTTTTGTGTATTCCCCGTTCTCTTGGTGCTGTGTTACATGCCTGAGGCACCCAAGCACACTCTTGTTCTTCCTATAGATTTTTCTTTTGTTGTTCCGCCCCTGACCAATGCCCCTGACCAATGTCGCATTATGCTTAGTTATTAGGCATTTTAGTTGTGTCCTAATTCCATTTCCCCTTTTCCCATATTCCTTTCACCAGTCAGCCCATTTATCATTATGGGTGTATTGTTTATGTGTACACTTCTAGACCGTAGTTATGTATTAGGGACCCCCATGTTATGTAAAATGTTTTTTTCCCCCCATGTTATGTAAAATGTTTTTTTCAGACTGACTGTCAAGGTAGTGATAGGCTGGTTCCAATGTCTATTTTTAATTTTTCAGCTTTCTTGTGTTCCTGCTGCTTTAATTTTTTTGGTGGGATTGGATGTGTTCTAAACATGCAAATACCAGGACTTTCTAGTGTTTGTTCTTTGTCTTCACATTTGATCATTAGCCTTTTGTATTGCATAGTGCACTTAATGCACATTTTTTAAGGGACTTTTCTTCATGTCCTTGATAATATGAACGATGTTATTTTTCTATTCGAGATGTTCTAGATAAGGAATTTAGGAACACCTAGGCTTAGTCATTGAGGGAACACATGTATTTACCCCATTAGACAATGCCACTATGTGAGGAAATTCATTTTGATAGAATTCCTGTGTAGCTATAGATGACAGAGAATAATGAAAAGAACATACCTGAAGATTCTAAAGATACTGTTTTGCCCTTTTTGCCTTTGCTCTTGTATTTTATGCCCATGACACATTGTCACTCCCTTTCAGATTGCAGGTCACCTGCTTGCCAGTCCTTTTGTTAAAACACATGAATTGTTTTTGTGCTTGATTTGAAGGAAACTAACAATTGTGTTACATATCCTGCATCATTAACAGGTCCTGCTAAGATCTTCCAGAGTTAAAGGAAGAGTGATTCCCTGCAGACCTGTGATCAACATTAAGCTCACACCCCATCAGTGACCGCTCTAAGATGAACAGATGTCCTGGCTCTACACTTCTTGCAAACAAGGAAGTCGCAAAGCGGGACAACGATCATCAGCGCGACATCAGTGGTACCTCCAAAGCAAGGCAGTTGATTTGCGAAAGGCGTTGCAGAAGAAAGGAGGAGCTGATTCGTTTATTTGTTGTTTGGGCTCTGTACCTGTTATGTGCTGGTAAACCTCTGTCAGTGTACATTCCCTTGAGCCATTGGCCCGAGTTTTGGCCACATTCACACCTCTTTTGCTTTGCACCAGTGGAAAGGCAGTGCACCCAAGAATCCACGTTTAGAAAAAGGCACTACATTCTGGTGCCCAGGAGAGAGCAGCTTGAGCGTCCTCTGACACTAAATGATGAGTGTTGGAGCCTGAAAGTGCTGCTGATTTTGCTAAGTAGTGCTTGGATCTGCACGAGATGCTTTGTGCCCTTGATCAATAAACAGCACATCATTTGTAGTGTCTGCCACAAGAAGAGACACTGGTGCATTGTTTTGAAACATTGAAACTTTCGAGTGAGCTGTGAGTGTTTTCCCCGGACGGCACTCCAACTAAACAGTATTGTCTCCTCATGAAAGGCCTGACTTGAAGAGGCCCAACGCGAAGAAAAAACTGGAAGCGGATCTGATGGACTTTGGGTATTTTCTGTGAGCTTGTATAGACTTGAAGTTTGGAAACTGATTTTTGCTGCTTTGCTGGCATTGTTTTAAAGTATTTCTGTTTAGTAAGAGCAGAATAAAGTCCACTCTCTGTGGAAGAGTATCCCTTTTTCATCTGAGAGCATTGATCAGGAACACCATTGTTTCACTTAAACATATAATGAATTACTGAAATACGTAGGAAGCAATATAAAACGTTATTAGAAAATTCTAGGATTTGCTGTCTGCTTAGGACTGTGCAAGTATTACGCATTTGACCTTTTGTTGTTCTTTTTCCCTTGCTGAATTGTATTATGTTTTTTGTTAAATTTTTGATTGGTTACCATTTGCCAGTTGCAGGGTCACGTAGGAGTACAAATGGTTCAGTTTGTGACCTGAGTAGTGGCAGTAGGCCTGCAGGACTTGCAGTGTCCCTATGACCTGCTAATGATCACAGCTGATGTACTCTACCAAGATTGCGTGAGCGACATTAGAAAATGGAGATTGTATTGAGGAATGACGATAAAAAGCAGGAGATGAAAAACAGGCATTACAGAATATTGTTCTTTAAGTGCAGTATAGCTCTATCTATTTTAATACTTTAATGTATTTTATTGGCTACTATATTTTGGTATGTTTCCCCCTACACTATTGACGTCTGCACCAACTTCCCAACATACTCTTTCTTTTTCTTCACATGAGTTTCATATTTTACCTGAACATGAACTGGTTAGGTCACAGTTTACTGATAATTCCTTTGGTACAGTATTTACATCAACACCAGCTAGTGATGAATATAGCCATGTATAGGTTATTGCCTATGTAAGGGCAAAAGGATGCTCTGTGGTTCTTGGCATTCTGAACCTGTGTTTTAAATGTCATGATTCCGTTATGAATTTGGTATCAGTGAACCGCAAATGGCGAATGCGTTATTCATGAGTATTTTCGTCATGTTACACCAATGGATTCACTGTGCATTTGAAGGTTTTGCATTGAACACTTGGGTTTCATCTTGTAAATAGCAGCCATGTTATTCGTTGCCCTTACAGTAGGCTCTCCCCATGGCAGAGTAAGCATTTAAAGGACATAACCTTAGCATGGGTTTGTGCTGACTTCTGCATGACCTGACGACAGCTGACCCTGTTGCTTGAGGCTAACCTCCCAAGCCAGTTCCTTGTTCAGCAGCTGGCGCAATAAAGTTCAAAGAGCAGGACATGTCCGATCTTTTATGACACCATTCCCACAACTCCTACCTCCGTCCCATCTGTTGCTGCCTTTCCTTTAAAGACATGTTCATCGATCTAGTTGAAGGGTTTTATGGTGGGTTTGTCCGGCCTGATGGAACAGGAAACCAAGCATGTGTGCAATTCTTTTCTTAGCCTGGACTTATCCTGAAAGTGGTGCTTTATGTGCACGTCCTGGGAGTGACTAATAATAATAAGGAATGTGTGTGCCTAGAGCACAATTTTCTGTATAAAAGGCCTGTGCGAAGGCCATGCAGGCAGACTCTCTCATCCAGTTGCTTTAAGCGTGGCTGGGCGACGGAGCCTCACAATTAATGATAATAAAGATGTCTTTTCATATTTCAGATTCTGTGTTGATTTCTTTGCCACTCTTGAATGGACTACTTATTGGTAAGACCCCTGAGAAGGAGTATTGTAAATAACTGTTTCTTCAATCTCATTAATATTTGGTAATGGGTAGCGGTCTACCCAAATATTCTTGTTTAAATCTCTTAAATCCACACACATGCGCAATTTTCCATTGGGTTTTCGTGCCAAAACTACTGGACTAAGCCAATCTGATGCCTCTATGGGTTCAATGATATTTTGTTGACATAAACGGTCTAGTTCCACTTTAAGCTGGGATCTTAGCACCAACGGAACATTGCGTACTTTGTGGACAATTGGAGTGCAATCTGGTTTAAGAATAATACGATGTTCGAATTTCTTAAGACATCCTAATTTTGTACTGAATAAACTAGGAAATTTTTTGTGCCACACTAACCTGGCATCATCTTGAGTTAGTAAGACTGTATCAGACTCATTTTTGTGCCAATTTGGTGATAATACAATTTTATCTGGATGGTTGGGATCTAGAGTCATACCAAGATTCCATACTTCTTTCCATCCTAATAACGCTCTTCCTTTTTCTACAACATAAATAGTACCTGAAGTATTCCTGTCCTTGAAAGTAATTTCAGATACAAAACATCCAATAACAGGTAATTTGATATTGAGATAGCCTACAGGTGTTCTTTGTGAACAATTGAGAGTAGGTTTTCCACAAGCTTCCCACATATTTTTATCAATTATGGTATATAATGAACAGGAATCAGCCCAAAGCATTAACGTGTGACCATTGATTATGATATCACACTTGGGAGGTTGAATTTCATCATCCACATGGTTGACCTCATTCCAAATAGACATAACTTCTATGTCATTATCACTATCAGAGTGACTAAACTGATCAATATAATTGACAGAATTTTTCCAAGCACCAGGATTGTCAGATCTACACATTTTTGCAAAATGACCAGTTTTGTTGCATTTAAAACATGTAACATTAGATGCAGGACACCAAGAATTTTCTGAAGTATGTTTTGCATTTCCACACCTGAAACATAACTGTTTGTTGAAACTGGGAGATTTGCTAGAAAATGGTTTATTGTATGGCATAGGTTTATTGTATGAAATAGTGTTCTTATTAGTATTGGAAAATGTTTGGGGTCTAATTCTAAAATCACGTTTTATGTTTTGTTTATAGTCAAAAGATTTTGGTCTGTTATTAACTACAGCACACACATCATTGGACTCTTTACTGTCGCCAAACTTCGAATCTTTGCTATGTGTAGAGCTTAACTCTTTAACATATCTGGAATTGTTTTCTACCCTTCTAGCAATTGAAATGGTTTTGTGGAGAGAAGGATCTTTTAAATCTAACAATTTTTCTTGGATTTTAGTATTGTTGGTTCTACATTTTCACCAGGTAACTGTGCCCTTGAAAAGAACTTATGTCTTTCTACTACTATACTTGTTTTTTTTCCAAAATTCTCTTCTAAAGCCTTCAAAGAATCAAGATATTCATCTGAGGAAAATGTCTCAATTTTTGAAGAATCAAACACAACCTCTTCATCACTGAGGTCCTCATCACCAGCCTCACATAGCTTAGAGGTAATTTTATTGGACAGTAAGGGTAATGTTTTTAATACTTTCCTGCCTTCTACACCAAGGCTGTGTTTTAGTAGAGCTAATTTGCGTGAAGCTAAAAATACCTCACCCCCAATGGCTTCTAAGTATGTTTCAAACGATTCACGCCAATCCTCCCAGTTCATAGGAGGAATACCAGGGTCCTGTAGGAATTTAGGAGGAGCTAAAATGGTATTAGTTTCCATAATATTAATTATAAGTTAATATATATAATTTGAGAAGAGAGAGAGGAAAAAAAAAAAAATTAACAAAATAAAAGTAGTCACCGTAGTCTTGTTCTTGTAAATGCGTGTTGATTGTAGGTAAAATGCAGTTAAAATCGAGTTTTTACTGAATCTGTGGCATGTAAACAGTTAATTCAAGAAAATAACGAAGAGTTGCTAAGCAACGCGCCCCAGAATGCATTGCGGGTCCCAGAATGCATTGCGCGTCATTCGTGTGTTCCTTGGAGTTTGCCGTTGAAAACAGGAAGACACAGCGCATCCACGAGGTAATGTGTTTAAAAGTATACACAGCTCGTGCAAGTTTTGTAGAATGCCGCTTTTGCGGGTTTAAAATTGCCGCTTTTGCGCGTTTAAGATTAAGATTGCAGTTTTAGGATACACTCTTCACGCTTCTTCCAAACGCCACTCTCGCCTTGTCATACCTTTGTTATTGACACGGAGATTATTGACACGAAGATTAACGTCTTCTTGAAATCAGACCGTTGCATGTGAGCGTCTTTTACAGCGTTTTAATTGAAGAGTTTCATTCAGCATTCACGTTTTGATTGGAGCGTTGTAGAAGCGTCTTGCAGAAAAATCCTTCAGGATGTATATTTGAAAATAAATTAAATTGCGCACAAGTTGAAGAATAAATGATGTTCGTTTTTGTGAAAGTCAAGAAAAAAAAAATGAAGAAAAAATAATGAAAACAGAGGTGGTTCGTTTCTTCCCTCGTCGCCACTTTTAAAAAGTACAAAAACACTCAAATGGATAGTCTTTATGTAGATTTATTCGTGAGAGAAATCTCAGGTATGCATGAAGATCAAAAGGTAATCATAAAGTGCCAGTAAAACATTCTGACCAGAATCACCAGCGTACGAACATTCCAAAACATTAAAGGGACAATAGCAAGTACAATGTAACAGGATCAACTTCAGGTGGCCGACAAGACTTAAAGAGTGCAAAAGAATTTCAAGGAAAATGTTGTAGGTGCAGTAATGTGGTGCATGTGTGCAGTACTTTGTGGTTCATGTGGCTAACTGCAAAGAATACCTGAGTAGAAAGCTATGTGCAGGACATGTGGAAGGAAAAATCATTACACTACCTGCTGTAGATCTACCAAAGACAAGAAAAAGGTCAGAGAGGTGGTTTGTGACTCCGATCAAGAGTGTGAGGAGGTAGTATAGCAGATCAAAGACGAAATAAACAAAGGTCCCCTTGAGGTGGTACAGATAAATGGATCAGCTGTTAAGACGTTATTTGATTCGGTGGCAAAAATAAAGTTAGTACCTAAAAACTTCTTTGAAACAAATTTGAAACAAACGGTGAAGCTGTTAAAACAAGATATATGGCCCACAGTATATGGTGAGGAACCGATCAAATTGATGCGTTACTTTTGGGGTACTATTTAGTTTGCTAATAGACTTGGGCCAGATGTACGACCCTTTTTTGCACTCGCACACGGGGGATTGGCCTGTTTGCGACAGCAAAAAAGTTTAATGGCATGTGCAGACGCTATTTTGCGAGTCACTGACTGGCAACATAGCGTTTGCGACTCTTGCTATTAGGAAGGGTCGTCCCTCCCTAATAGCGAGACTCACTGCCTTGTATAATTGTTTTGCAACCACATTTCCAGCCGCAAAACACTCGCAGTTTTCCACCTACTTCAAGTAGGTGGTAAACCACTCACAAACAGGAAGGGGTCCACTTCCCCTTTTTGAGTGTGTGAGGAAATATTTTTTAAGAGCAGGCAGTAGTCCAGGGACCAGTACCTGCCCTTAAAAAATTCAACTGAGAAGTTTTCTTTTCCTTTTTTTAGATGCATCCCAGTTTCCTTTAAAGAAAACGGGCTGCATTAAAAAAAAAATGTTGAAAAAGCAGTCATAGACATGGTTGTGTGTTGACCCCAGCAGGCCACCAACCCTGTGACTGCAAGCCATTCCCAATGGGGTCGAAAATTGTGCTTTCCTCAGGAATATTGATTAGGCATGCAATTTGCGACCCCATTGGGAATCGCAAACAGTGTCTGAGACACTGTTACATATATTGCATTTTGCGAGTTGCAAATTGCGAGTTGCAAAGCGACGCAATTTGCAAGTTGCTAAATGCAAGCGTCATACATCTGGCCCTTATTCCTGGGAAAGTCTATCTCCAATTAGAGATGATTCTCTAAATAGTTGCTACAATCAGAAAGATTTGTCTGTGTATATTGACCTCAATGAAACTCAATCAGTGAGAATGAAAGAAAGTGTGGTGGTCGCTGAGGTGGTGGGAAATTCACCATTCAAAACGACTATGAGAAGCAATTCCCCGAGGTATTCAGAAAAGCTCTGGGGCACTTAAGAAATTATGTTCATTTGATAAAGCTTAAACTGGGAGTTTTTCCAGAAGTGGGGAAGGAGAGGGGTGTGCCCATTATGGTATGGGAAGCGATGAGGAGGGAATTAGAGAAGTTTCAAGAAAGTAGTGTCATACAGAAGGTAGAAGTGGCTGAATGGTTGTCTTCTGTAGTGATGGCTTACAAAGCAAATGGGGAAGTGAGTGTATGTATTGATTTGAGGGAGTTGAACAAGACAGTGGTTGTTGATCATTACTGTTTACCCAACATTACATAGATGTTGCATTGTTTGAAAGGTGCAAAATAGTTTTCGTCCATAGACTTGACATTAGCATATCACCAGATCTCACTACATCCCCAATCACAGGAGTTAACATCACTCACCACAACATTTGGAATTTTCACTTTTTGTTATGTTATGTTATATGGGGAATTTTTATAGAGCTCAGCTACTCCGAGGAGTGTCCCGGCGCTTAAGATCCTCAACTGTACAGATGGGCGGGAGAGCGGAAATACTTTACTGAGTGAAAAGCAGGGTTTTAAGACTCTTCCTGAAGGTAAGCAAATTGCCAGTGGTTCTTAGGGACAAGGGAAGGGCGTTCCATAGCTGAGGTGCGAGGAGTTTGAAGGAACGTCCACCGCACCTAGCTCGCCGCGTAGCAGGAACCACGGCCATGGCCGGGGTGGCAGATCTAAGTGATCTGGAAGGCAGATAGAACTTCATCCGTTTCCGGAGATACATGGCGCCGAGGCCATGCAACGTCTAAAGGCCATTGTCAATGTTTTAAAGACAATCCGCTTTTTAATCGGGAGCCAGTGAAGAGTTGTAAGAAGAGCACTGGCGCTGGCCCTCCTGGTGAGACCAAATATGGCGAGCGCTGCCGAGTTCTGGACAACTTGCAGGCGAGAAAGGAGAATTACAGTGAGACCCAGGTACAGTACATTAGCATAATCTAGGCGGAAGCCAATCAGTGCCTGTACCGTAACTCTTCTATGGTCAAATGACAATAGGGGCAGAAATTTCCGAATCATCTTTAAGATGGCAAAACATTTGCCCACCAGGCCCGATACCTGGGGTTTGAGCGTGAGGCCATTATCAATTTGTGTCCCGAGATTTTTAGCGACCGCTGAGTCACTAGCAGGGGGAAACATAGCGGCAGGCCACCAGGCCTTCCACCTGGGATCAGGGGGCAGCCAAAAAAAAGTACTTTCGACTTATCGGAGTTGCACTTGAGGCTGTTCGCTGAAACCAGCTAAAGACAGCCGCAAGGCAGTCCCTGATGCTCTCACCATGAAAGTAGGAGCCCTTGTCGCACGTGAAAAGAAGCTGGGTATCATCAGTGTACAACACTATCTGAGCTCCATGAGCCTCTGCCACAGCCGCCAGTAGATGTTAACAAGCGTGGGGCTCAATATAGAGCCCTGAGGCACTCCCACCTCCAATGGCGGCATCCTGGCAGAGAAAGGGGGAGCCCAGACCATTTGTTGGTGATTGGCAAGGAAAGATTTAAACCAGCTGAACACCGACCCCCTAAGACCGATCTCCCTGAGTCTAGAAAGGAGACGGTCATGGGGGACGGTGTCAAAGGCCGCCGTAAGATCAAGCATCACCAACATGGCTTTTCCCCCAGCGTCCAGAGTTTCCCTTATGGCCTCGGTGACTTCTAGCAACGCTGTCTCTGTGCTCATGTTAGATCGAAACCCTGTCTGCGACAGGTGTAGGATATTGTGTAACTCAAGAAAGTTGGCAAGAGTATGATGGACATGCTTCTCGACCACTTTTGCTAAGGCGGGCAAGAGGGAGATGTGTCTGTAATTTGCCTGGACTTTGGGGCAAGGTTGGGTTTCTTTAAAAGAGGCAGAATCAGGGCTTGTTTCCACCGCAAAGGGACCACTCCAGTGCTCAAAGAGAGGTTAAGCACAGGGTTGATTAGGGGATTAAGCACATGCGCCACTTGTGCAATAGATTTTGCAGGGCAGGGATCTAAGGGGGAGCCTGATTTTAATTTAGTCAAAAGGTCCAGAGAGGCTAGAGAAGTAAGAGGCGGAAAATCCCAAATAGAGGGGCTCATCTGGTTAGAGGTAGAAGGAGACAAATGTACTTCGTGAATTGCAGGTGCACCGGCTACCGCAAAAGAGGCCTGAATGGGCTGGATTTTGTTAGCAAAAAAATTGGCCAGCTCGGTTCTCCAAGGCTTGGAATGGGTATTCCTAGGGGTGTTATCGTGTATCAAGAGGGAGAGAGAGGACCAGAAAGCTGGTCCAAATCCCCGAGTTTATATGAAGTAAATCAAAAAAAGACTAGCTTTGAAGGGAGGGGTTTTATCACCAAAAATGATTAATTTTTGTTCAAAGGACTCAAGTATGTTTTGTCAGGGGTTAGTGGCACCTTGTGAGTGTGCTCATGAAGCCCTCACCCACCAACCTAGTTGGTGGCATGCTTCATCATCGGGCCCACCCAGTGACACCTAGCGTGTCCCGGGTGTGCTTCGACGCCTGATTGCAGCGGAGCAAGTATGTCGCTGAGTGTGCGGTGAAGAATGTTATGATAAATGAGATTAAAACGGCTTGGCCGTGGTCCCAGTAACTGAAGGTAAATTAGACTTTAATACCTGGGCCACCGTCAGCGGTTAAAAATAAGGCTGTGGGATGTTAGAGGCGAGTTACGACCTCCTACATCCTTTGTTGGTCAACATGTTTCAGCCAGTGCCTTATGAGTATTCTGGCTTTCTTCAGGACGAATTAAAAAGATGTGCGTGTGATTAAAAGTAGTGGTTGTGTATTACAGACTATGTGTTTTACACGCCCTAAAGTGTTTTTCTATGTGTGAGAGGGGGATTCCCTTCTCAAAAACACGCTAGTTTAAGCAGATTTCTGCTTCAAGGTTTGTGAGGTGGCGAGGGTTGGCCAGAATTACTGGGCAGAGCCTGCATTGGACCTGTAGTGCCTCCTTTGCAGAACCGGTTCTGCGAAGGAGGCACTACAGGTCCAATGCAGGCTCTGCCCAGTAATTCTGGCCAACCCTCGCCACTTCACAAACCTTGAAGCAGAAATCTGCTTAAACTAGCGTGATTTTGAGAAGGGAATCCCCCTCTCACACATAGAAAAACACTTTAGGGCGTGTAAAACACATAGTCTGTAATACACAACCACTACTTTTAATCACACGCACATCTTTTTAATTCGTCCTGAAGAAAGCCAGAATACTCATAAGGCACTGGCTGAAACATGTTGACCAACAAAGGATGTAGGAGGTCGTAACTCGCCTCTAACATCCCACAGCCTTATTTTTAACCGCTGACGGTGGCCCAGGTATTAAAGTCTAATTTACCTTCAGTTACTGGGACCACGGCCAAGCCGTTTTAATCTCATTTATCATAACATTCTTCACCGCACACTCAGCAACATACTTGCTCCGCTGCAATCAGGCGTCGAAGCACACCCGGGACACGCTAGGTGTCACTGGGTGGGCCCGATGATGAAGCATGCCACCAACTAGGTTGGTGGGTGAGGGCTTCATGAGCACACTCACAAGGTGCCACTAACCCCTGACAAAACATACTTGAGTCCTTTGAACAAAAATTAATCATTTTTGGTGATAAAACCCCTCCCTTCAAAGCTAGTCTTTTTTTGATTTACTTCATATTCCTAGGGGTGCCCCAGGGGGGAGAGGTGAAATCCTTTACTACTCCAAAGATCTCTTTACAAGAGTTAGAGGCTGCATCTATTCTTATAGCAAAATAGGACTTCTTTCCTGCATTGATGTCATGGTGGTATTCCCTAATCAGGTCTCTATAGGCTTCTTTGGAACTAGAGTCATAGTGCCTCCGCCATGCTCTTTCCGCTTTTTTGCACTGCCACCGCTTCTCCGCAAGTGCAGAAGAGAACCAGGGGGCAGATGCTCTAGAAGAATTAGTCTTGTGGGCCGGAGGGGAGCGAGTTCATCCAATTGACGAGTAAGCCAGGACTGCAGATGTTCCAGATCAGTCTCAAGCACCCCTGTCAACTGGCAAGGGTGGGTACATAAGGCCTGCCCCAGCATATCGGGAGAAACCCTCATGGAAGGCCCTGACATCCTGCGCTGGACGGCCCTTTCCCAGAATGAGTGATCTGGAATTCTACTAAAAAGTGGTCGGACCAAAGGACTGGTGCGAGGAAAGACATCTCAATCGGAATAGTGGGGAATACCTGGTCCAGAGTGTGACCTTTACTGTGTGTAGCAGCCGATAGATAGGGGGTGAGTCCCAAGGAGGAAGTGATGTCCGACATTTTGATACTGTCAGTGGCGTCTTCTATGTCCATGTGAGTATTGAAATCTCCTACAAGTAGACAGTGATTAGACCGAAGGCAAAGCATGGAGATTACCGAATGGAGTTCTTCAAAAAAGGCGCCCGTCGTGCCCGGAGGCCTGTAAACCAGAAGCCCTATGCAAGATTGATTAGGCGACAGGACAAGCGAGAATCCCAAGGTCTCGCAGCCCTGAATATCGTCCGTAGGTATGATAAAATACGCCGTACGCTTATTAACCACCATGGCGACCCCTCCCCCCTGCCCGATCGCTCTGACTTTCCTAAAGATCACGTGGCTGGTGGGGATCGCAGAGGCAATATCTGGACTGGAGGTACGTATGCTTTTTGGGTTGGTTTCGGCTTTTGCAGTCTTCCAAAGTGCTATGGAGTACATTTTGAAAGAGGTTGATGGAGTGAAGATATATCAGGTGTATTGAGAAAGTCAGGAAGAACATGATATTAGACTGACAGTTGTCATGAGGAAACTTAGTGAAAGCGGACTGGCACTTTAGCTAGAGAAATGTAGATTTAGTGTGACTGGAGTAGAATACCTAGGTCATTTAATCACTTCTGAAGGTATTCGACCAAAGGAAGATTTGGTGTGTGCAATCAAGAAAATGCATAGCCATAGCAATAGAGATGAACTTTTAAAGTTCTTGGGGCCAGCGGAATATTACAGTAAATTTGTCCCAGACTTTGCAGAGCAATGTAGTTGTATGAGGAACTTGTTGAAGAAAGGGGTGAAATATGTTTGGTCAGAGGATTGTGTAAAGGAGTTTGAAGAGGTAATTGTATTATTTTTTTTTAAAGCTTTTTTTATTGGGTTTTGTAAATAAGAAGAAATAAAAATCTCATTTTCATATAGACGAATATTACATTCATGTGCATCACTAGTAGTTTGTTCAGCTTACATTAGTCATGGTCTGGTCATCGCGTTGGAGATATTCATAAATTTGTATAAATTCGTATCCACAATATTACAACTCCACAATCGTTCTCCCCTCCCATGGCTCAACTTGTTTCAGGTAGTTGACAGTTCCTTTCCCGGGCCTAAGCTATTCTTCCCTGGTAGCGTGTGTCCCCTGTCCACTCACCAATCCCATCCTCCTACCCATATTCCCTGTCTACCATATGGTGTCTGGTCCAAGTGGGTGATCCATCAAGTATGTTCGCAAGAGGTCCCATATATCTCGTGGCTCGGAGGTAGGTGGCAGCAGTTCAGCGTAGATGAGTGATTGCTCTTGACAGAATATGAGGTCCTGTAGCCACTCCTTAAACTTGGGGGCCCGTCCTCTGCCCCACCTGCAGGACACCCTTCGTTTGGCAAGCAGCAGACCAAATGAGGCATATTTCCTGGCCAAGAAGCCCACTCTGTCTGTTTATCCTAGCAATGCCATGAGTGGGGAGCTGGAATAGGGGGCCCATTCATCTTTCCCAAGGCTTCAAAAACCTTCTGTCAGTATCCCCTAATGGGGTTGCATCCCCATGACAAATATGAGAAATCAGCTCCTGCTTTTCCGCACCTATCGCACTTATAATCTGATCATAAGTGAAATCGGTGAAGCCGTGAAGGAGTATAATATTATTGATGTAGATATTTAAAATGTAAGATGCGCAGTCTGCCACTTGCCGATAACTTTCCCGTTTGTTGGCAGGAATACTGCCATTGTTCACCACTAAGGGTGGCCTCTAGTTCCTCATCCCAATGTAATCGCAAATTCCGTCGTGGCTCGGTGCTTGTTGTTTGGATATTGCGATAGAGCATGGAAACCACGTGTGTGAGTGTAGTGCTTTGGAGTAGCATGTGCAATGAGGGCAGTGTTGGAGGTTCGGAGGGGAATTCGGGAGTAGCCATTTTAATATTCTGTCACAGCCGAACATATAGGAACAACTCCATAGGGGTGGGCTGTAGATCTCAGAAGAAAGTCTCGCTATTATAGAATGGCCCATGTGCATATAGATCCCCCATGTCATCAACCCAGTTTTTCGGAGCATCCGGCAGCAGCCAGCTTCATGCGTAGCCAGGAGATTCAGATGATAATGAGTTCCCAGCAGTGGGGAGTACAGCATGGGCGCCTGTAGGCGCTTGGCTATATCACGCCAGGCCGCGTTTGTACAGGCGACTGTCGTAGGGTTGGTGTCTCTGGGTTGTGATGGCGTTCCAATGAAGGCCGTAACCGGAATGGGACACATATACCCCTGTTCAACAGTTGAGCGTGCCATATACGGAGGGGTCGGAACCAATATGCTGTAAAGTGTGCCTAGGCGCACAAGAAATAGAGTTTCATATAGGGAGCTTCAAACCCCCCTTTCGAGAATGGTTGCGTCAGTACCTCCCATTTCAGCCTGGATAGTTCCCCCCCCCCCCCCCCCCCCCACACACACACACACGTCAGCCGAACAAGCTGGGTTTGTAGGGCTTTAAAAAACTGCTTGCCTGGGGAGTAAGCAATATTAATAAAGAGATAAAGTAGTTTTGTCAGCACTATCATCTTAATCAAGGAGATCCAATTCTCTAACGAAAGGGGCATAGAGATCCACCTCGTTATTGAGTCCGTTATGGCCTACAGCACACGTCCATAGTTATCTCACAACAGCTCTGTTCTGTCTCTAGTAACATTGATCCCCAAATATTTGAGCGAAGAATCGCACCAGGTCAGTGGATAGCTTGGAACATATTGTCAGACTGAAGAGGTGAGGCGGAAGATTTTGGATCTTCCCCAATTGATGTTTATCCCATAGCGCGCTCCAAAGTTTATAAATTCCTAGGTATGGGGTTAAGGCTGACTTCAGGGTCTCAAATATACAGTGTGATATTGCACCCCCTACAGAAGTGAATTCACACATGTGGACAAACAGCTCACAGACTCTGGGGAGCACAGGATCGTAGAATAATGAAACAGATGACTCATCCCGCAGACGTTTCATATGGACGACAAGGAATACCGTGGCTCAACAGATTTCCGACTGGGGGGAGTTACAGAGTTATGTTGGCATTATGCGGCAATAATCTGGAAGCCTAGTGAAAATGATAGGATTTGAAATTGGAATTATCAAAATATAAAGCTGTAACCTGAAACTTGTACCACTAAGTAAAAAGCTTACCGGAGGACATCCCAGTTGTACAGAAATGTAGAAGATCTATGCTCAGCAGCATGATGCATGTAAATTGTGGTCTTTTTTTGTTGATGTTTCTTTGAAATGCCAATAAAGCTTATTTAAAAAAAAAGAAATACAGTGTGATATTGTCTGCATAGAGGGATACTAGCAGATATCTTGTCGGGTAACGGATCCCGTACTCCTGGTGGTGCTGCCGGAGTTTGGCTGCTAGTGGCTCTATGGTCAATGCAAATTGCAGGGGGCATCCCTGCTTTGTCCCAACATGTAATATGGACATGGGAGAGCATATCCCATTAATCAGCACTTTTGCCTGTTGTTGGTTGTATAGCAGTTTTATCCAGGAGAAGGGTGGCAGGAAACCCATTCAGCACAACACACCAAGATGGTAATCCCATTCAAGGGAATCAAATGCCTTGGTGGCATCTAGGAATATCTCCACTGTGGCTAGGTCGGGGTTAATGTCTTGCATAAGAGCGAAGAGGGGGAAAAGGTCATGTGACGTTGCTCGCCCAGGAACGAAGCCTGACCGGTCGGGCACTACTAAAGCATTCATGAGCAGACTCAGGCAGTTAGTGAGCACTTTTGCTGGTATCTTCGCATCACAATTTAATAATGAAAGGGGCCTGTACAATTTGCACTCATCCGCTGGTTTCCCAGACTTCGGTATGGAGATAATGTGCACCTCCTGCATTGTCCGCGGGAGATTCCCGGGCCTCATCCTACAAGGTTTTCGGGACCAGGAACAGGCAGCTGATATATGTTTTCTAGAAATCTGCGGGAAGGCCGTCTAGGGCTGGGGCCAGTTCAGAGCAGACCTGCATTATTGCTGAGCAAATCTCCTCTTCTTCTATCTCAGCAGAGAGGAATTCTCTCTGGGCATCTCCCAGCCAACTCAATGCCACATCTTTCAAATATGGCTCTAAATCTATAAGGACTGTCCTTTGTGTGCTGTACCAAGTAGTGTAAAAATTATG
Organism: Lissotriton vulgaris; assembly: GCF_964263255.1. Lineage (NCBI taxonomy): Eukaryota > Metazoa > Chordata > Amphibia > Caudata > Salamandridae > Lissotriton > Lissotriton vulgaris. The sequence goes on along the minus strand of NC_141696.1, from coordinate 1,271,846,550 downwards.
AAATGCCTTCAGTATATCTGGCGTGTCCCTGTATACATTTCCGTCTGATTCTGTTATCTCTAAGATAGTGTTAGAAAATTTTGGTTTCCAAATTATTCAGCAAGCACCCAGCCTGGCATATCTTTGGGCTTCATAATAGCTCCCACGAAATAGGAATTCGCTTTCAGCTGTGTTTTGATATTCAGACAATGTGTCTCTGATCTTTCCTCGCAAGTCGCCACAAGAGGAGTTCGCTAGCTGCGCCTCCATCGGTTTAATGTCAGCCTCTAGTGTAAAGAAGATATCTTCAATCCAGAGTAGATAGTTGAAGTAAGTCTTTATTGGTTAGAAGTAAAGAGACCTCCAGCTCCTTCCACAGCTTCCTCTGTACTGTCTGCTATTCACATCATAACATTCTAACCTCCTAGCAACATGCCCACAATTCCAAGAAGCATAGATCCCAACACATCTCCCCCCATTACAATATCAGAAGAAATGTATAAATGAAATATATAAAGAAAAATAAAGCATACAGGAACAAATAAAAGTCTATGGAGCATTACACTTTGCAACATTGCCACAGCTCCAAGCAGAACCATCATTTAGAATGAGAACATTTTTCTTCACAAACTTTACTTGTTTAGGTTGAGAATATTTGCTTTCACCTTTAGTTACAATACCACATTTCTTTGTCACTACCTAATCACCAACACATATATTTGGATCTTTCACCCTCATTCTGAGATTATATGAATCTGTAGAATCACGCTGCCTACTGACAACACAATCTTTCACACTAGATCTGTCAACCCACACACATTCTTTGTTCTTCAGCCAACCCGGAACTTCCTTCAAACCAGGCTCACACCCTTTTAGGGAGACAAAAGGAGAGATACCGGTGACTGAATGTGGAGTTATTCTGTAAGACCAGACCATTTTCTTAAGCTCCTCAGGCCACACCAAACCATTCGCTAATGACAACTGAATGTTCTCCATCAATAATCTATTGATCCTTTCCACAAGCCCATTGGCCTGTGGCCTAAACAATGCAACCTTCTCATGACAAATCCCCATGCCATCCAAAAACTCCTTCATTTGTCTTGATACCAGCTGCACACCATTATCTGATACCAAAGTTTTTGGAATACCTTCATTTAAAAATGTTCTTTCCAAAAAATGTATCACTCTCTTAGTGTCAATACTTTCAGAGGACTCCATTACAAACCACTTAGAATGATAGTCCACAAGAACCATTATGAATCTATTCCGAGTACCTAATTTAGAAATTGGTCCCAAGAAATCAATCGCTAATTTCTCCCAGGGCCTTACCGGAAATTCAACACAGGAGAGAGAAGACTGCCTAATGACTTTCGTTTTATCGCTAGCAGCACACGCATGACAATTCCTAACCAACTCATCAATCTCACCATCCATCCCTGGCCACCAATAGGATTCCCGAATCCTTCTCTTGGTCATGTTCCTCCCCAAATGACCTTCATGAGCAATATTCATAATCTTTGATCTAAGATTACACGGTGGCACCAAACGGTTTCTCCTCCACAACTTGCCCTCAGATACACTCAATTCAGCTTCCACATTAGAATAACCCTTCAAGCGAGTGTCATTGGAGGATTCCTTAGACCACCCCCCAGAGACAAGTTTCATAACCAAAGGAATTATTTGATCATCAGCCATGGCAGATTCCCAATCACTTTTATCAAAAGCAAGAATCCTATCACAACTAATTACAGGGTCTTCAACTTCTTCTAGATCTACTAAGTCCACAGGCATCCTGGACAAACAATCCGCAATAATATTTTTCTCTCCTCTCACATATTCCATCTGAAAATTGTAATCAAGCACTGATAAAATCCATTTCGATATCCTAGGGGTGACATTACCCTCCAAGCCTCTACCTCCTTTAAATAAATGTACAAGAGGCTTATGATCTGTACGCACTTTGAAGGGCAAACCCCAAAGAAAATATCTAAAGTGCTTAATTCCCCATGTGCAAGCAAGAGCCTCTCTCTCGATCACCGAGTAAGACACTTCTGCACCCTGTAACCTCCTAGATGCAAAACCTATAATCCTTTCCACACCATCAGATACCTGAGAGAGTACAGCCCCAAGTCCCACAGCACTAGCATCAGTGGTAACCAAAGTCTTGGCCTTAACGTCAAAATGACCTAAAGTAGGAGCATGAATAATTCCTACTTTCACGCGCTTGAAAGCATCCTCACATTCTTGATCCCATTCAAAAACCACACCATTCTTCATTAAACGCCTCAAAGGCTCAACCTCATCTGAAAAATTCCTAATAAACTTAGAACAATATTCAGCTAAACCCAAAAAAGATCTTAGCTGATCTTTAGTTGTTGGTGTAGGAGCATCATTAATTGCAGAAATTATGCTTTTTTTTGGTTTAATACCTAAACCTGATATCTCATGACCTAGATACGTCACACAATCTCTCTTAAATTGACATTTTTCCTTTTTTATGGTCAGACCATTAACCTCCTTATCATGATGTTGACAATCCTTCCCAACTACTAATACGTCATCCTGAAAACATAATACATTCTCAATACCTCCTAAGACTATTTCCATCACTCTCTGAAACACCGCTGACGCTGAAGCCAACCCAAATGGCATCCTGCAATAGCGAAATGCCCCCAGTGGAGTTACAAACGAGGTAAGGTGTCTTGATTTCTCGTCTAAGTCAATTTGGTGGTAGGCTGCAGACATGTCAATTACACTGAATATCACACCACCACCCATGGCACTTAACATTTCAGAGATATTAGGCAATGGTTGCCTATCGACCCATATATTCTTATTTAGATCGCGTAAGTCTACACAGAGACGAATTTTGGTCCCACCATCCTTGGGCGCGACCACAATGGGGGCGAGCCACTCAGATGCCTCAATAGGTTCTATAATCTTCAGATTTAATAATTTGTCCAATTCTACTTTCAGAGGTTCTCTCATCAAGTGTGGTAAATTTCTTACTTTATGAACCACAGCTACCGCATTTTTCTTAAGAATGATCTTATGAGAAAATCCTTTCAATTTTCCTAACTTTTCCGTAAAAACGTTAGGAAACTTCTTCATCACATCTGTCTCAAAAGTATCAACATTAAGAACAGAGAATGAAGAAACAGGTTCAGGAGCATTGGGATTTAGTACAATTCCTAGATCTTTCTGGTGACGCCAACCAAGCAAATTAGACCCTTGCTTAGTGAGATACACTCTCCCAAACACTTTTTTATTTTGAAATGTGATTACCATCCATTTGAGACCTAAGATGTCAATGGTCTTTCCACCATATCCTACAGGTCTTATATCCGGAGAGGTCCAAGAGTTGAGATCCACATCACCATCCCAAATTTCTATATACATATCTTTGGACAACAGGGTATAAAGGCTTCCTGAATCTACCAGCATGTTAACATTTCTAGTTTGAGCATGCATAGGATCTCTAGAATCAAAATTGATTAAACAATGTGGCTTCTCAAGCTTATCAGTACTCTCAGTAGCCACATCAACAAGACAAATAGGGTCTTGTACGCAAGGACAATTTTCACTCAAAACCAGCCCATCTACACACAGCATTAAATTCTCAATATTTTTGCAAGAGTCATCAATTTCATTAACATATTGAGTCTTAGCATTGCAAGCTTTAACTACGTGACCCCTCTTTCCACATCCTCTGCAAATAGCATTTCTAGCTGTACAACGAGGACTCGATGCAATGTGTCCTGGAGATCCGCATCTATAACATTTCACAAGACGTGAATTCCCTTGTTGCGCAAAATTTGGAGGACGATAATTTGGAGGATGGTAGTTAGACAACTTATTGCTTTTAGAATCAAACTTCTTAACAACTTTAGTTTCATCAACAAATGCTTGTGTTTGAGATTTTACACTAGACTCTGATTCCTTTGCCACACTATCTTTAGATATAGAACCAGAACATTTATCCATTTCTTTTATCCATAAGTCAGTATTTTCTATAGCTTTAACGATCTCAATAGCTTCTTCTAAGTTACAATCTTTACTAAGTAACTTCTCTCGCACCCTTTTATTATTAGTGCACCTGACGATCTGATCACGGATCAGAGAATCTGTCAAATCTTTAAATTGACAATTAAGTGACAATCCCCGCAAGGCTGCCACATAAGTTGCAACATCTTCATCTGCTTTTTGAACCCGACAAAAGAACTTATGCCTTTCTAAAAGAGTATTAATTTTTGTGATGAACCTTTTTTCTAGCATCAACATACTCATATCATATACATTAGCAGCATGACCGTCTCCCACACCCAAAGATATCTCGGGCAAATCTTCGTATAACCTTCTACCTTCCACCCCTAAATTATGAAGAAGAATGGCTTGTTTGCGAACAGGACCATATTTGTCCGTACCAGATGCTAAAACATACGTGAGGAACAATTTCTTCCATTCTTTCCAAGGTATTGGGGGTTCACCAGGAGTAGGGAGGAAGGAAGGGGGAGTAGAAAAGGTTTGATCACCCATGGTAAATAATCAGTAGCACCTTTTAAACAATTAACAGCACCTTTGTAAACAATTAACAGCACCTTTTTCCTACTTTTTTTTAAATCAAGGAAAATTAATACCGCAAATAAGTAAATACTCAAAGTAGAAGTAATTACAATCCAATCAGGGAAGAAATCTGCAGAAATCGGCAGTTCGGTAGTATTGCAATCCAATCAGGGAAGAAATCGGCAGTTCAGCAGTCTAAATTCAGTTTAACCGGCAAGCAGGACGATAATGCGCTAAAGGGAAAACAGTCTAAACACTAGACAGCCGATATACACATCGGATCGGGCAAACGAAGCTTCCTGGACAACAAAAATGGCCGCCACGCTGAATCACGCAATGACGCTCCTACGTAGACGCTTGCGAAGAATCCCAAACAAAGATGGCCGCCACGTTGGATTACGTCTTCAACATCACGGAGGTACGTAATCAAGCTGGTGATGTCCACAGGTTCGGAAGCGGGAGCGGCTTGTGAAGCTTCTGAAGCGGCGGTTTTGAAATCGCTCGAGCAAGTAAGCAGGCACAACTTGAATGATGCAATTTGTGAAAAATTTAGAAATCTTTAAAATCTTCCCTAAATATTCAGCGTTATCAGCGCAATCAGCGCTATCAGCGCAAAAGTGGCAATATAATGAAATGAAATTCCTGTCGCATAGCTGCCAGTCAAAGGATTCGAAATTTGAATAAAACTCAATCTATCTATCTACTTCCAGGATTTAGATAGAGAGCAATATATAGGGTAAAATGTACATACCACAAGCTTGCTGCTGCCTTGAGAAGAAACAAAGTTGTAGGAGTAAATTGTATACTACAGTCCAATCCAGATGTAGTATCATCCAGGGGTGGAGGTCAATTCCAATCTCTGCCCCTGCCAGAGTATAGGGTTCCCTCGTCGCCAATGTAAAGAAGATATCTTCAATCCAGAGTAGATAGTTGAAGTAAGTCTTTATTGGTTAGAAGTAAAGAGACCTCCAGCTCCTTCCACAGCTTGCTCTGTACTGTCTGCTATTCACATCATAACATTCTAACCTCCTAGCAACATGCCCACAATTCCATAAAGCATAGATCCCAACATCTAGGTTTCGGGGCGTGGTCCGAATATCCTGCAGTATCCCTCCTCCCTTCGCTATGCATATCCCACGTAAATGACTTTCAAGGTCTCCCACACCTTAGCCATTAAAGGTACAGAATCTATGTTACGCCACAAAAAAGTCTTGCATCTCTTGCTCAAACTCCATCCTGAATGGGGTATCCAGAAGAGGATGGAAGGGAAGCCGCCGGGACTAGTAAGGTGTGGAAGTGCCCGGGGGAGTCAGCACCATTACAACAGGTGAGTAATCGTAGTACATGCGTGCCAAATGAGACGTCTGCTGCAGCCAAGGCCCCAGCCCTCTAGAGATCAGCCAATAATATATTCTTGACCATGAAGAGTGTACTACGGAATGACACGTGCCCTCCATTCGCGAGGGGTGTAGGGTCCGCCAAGCGTCTATCAACTGGTGGGCAGTGATAATCTCCCGAACTCGGCACTGGGCATTAGTGAGATGGTGGGCCTGGGGATGAGATCTATCCAGCTGTGGGTCAATCGCTATGTTGAAATCCCCCCCACCCCCACACAATGTGAGTGGAGCCTTTATTTGTTATCTTTCACCATAGGGTAGCGAAGACATCAGAGTCATCATTATTGGGGCCATAGCAGCACACCAATGTGATGGACTGTGACGCCATTCTGCCCCACATGAGGTTATATCAGCCTAGTGAATCCTGAATGGATCCCAGAGCTACATATGGGACTTTTTTTATTAAGTTTCGCCGGTCCCCAAGCATACCTAGAGTAAGAAGCAAAGCTTCTATGCGCCACCCATCCGGAAGCAAAGGTGGTGGGAGCGGAGGGGGCTAGATGAGTTTCTGCGAGCATATCACAATGAATATTGTGCCTATCCACGTGGGATAGAATGTGTCTTCGCTTACGGGGTTGCCTAGTCCCGCTACAAAATTGTATCTTTGTTGTGCGGAATTAGCTGCCGTGCATATACAACTTCAGATGATAAATCGGGAGTGGGGGGTTGCTCTGTGGATTCCAAATTACTGACAGTAAATATCATCAGACCATACCCATCATTGTTTAGCAACATGAACGCCATTAGAAGTTTCCCTTTCCCACCCGCCACCCACAACAGCAGCCCAAACTTGCCAGAGACAGGATCTCCCTCCATTCAAGAGTGAACCAGTGATAACTGAAAAAACATAAGTGCCTGTAATGAGACAGTGGGCAAGTGAGCTTTGTTTAGAGCTCCCATAATGATTGTAGCTTTCGGCAGACATCAAGCACCAAGAAGAAAATGAAACAGGAGAGGATAGAATAGGGTATCTGCTAGGAGAGCAGATTGAGATAAGGTCAGTGTAGCAAGAAACAGAAATAACAGAAGGGCTAGGCCCAACAGTCAAGAACATTTTGCATTAGGTGTGTACTTCTGGGGTGCGCAGGAGGGCGCACCCGGTCCACATCGAGATTACGAGTGTGCCCAGGAAGTGTTCTTCATTATCCCATTTGTCCGATATAGTTCTAAACAGTGCACGGGTGCAACAGGAACAACGCTGGTATATATTTCCCCTTCCTCTCAGTCACTAGAGATATAACTGGGCAATATTTCCACTGCAAATTTTTAGACTGGAATGGCATTCATGGGTGTGAGGCAGGACATCAGGGTCGTAAACTAGGGTGCTCCAGAGCCGATTTCAACGTATTCCGTCAGCCCAGCTCCGACAGCGGCGAGGGAGAGCAGGAGGGATCTAGGTCCGTCGCCTAATCCTCTAAATGATGTGGATTTGTAAGAAAGTGTTGCTTCCATTGATGTGTAACTCAAAGTCGTGTCGGGTATAACATGGTATATGTGATGTTCGCCTGATGGAGTTTCTTCTTCACCGGCAAGAATTTCTTCCCCGCCATGGTGAAATCTATGTAAATGGCAATGGAAGACCCCTCAAAAGTAAGTTGTCGCTGCTCCCTGGCCAGCCGGGGGGCAGTATCTCGATCTCAGTAATTTAGCAACCTGGCGATGACAGGCCTCGGAGGGGGGACCAGAGATCAATGGGCTCTCTCTACTACAAGTCCAAAAGCAGCAGTGAGTAGACGTTCAACATATTCTTCCATCCGCCCGGTGTTCGTGGACTCCACTATAACGAGGATGCGTATATTGTTGCGGAGCAATCTTGACTCTAGGTCCTCGTTCTTGGCCAATATCACCTTCAGCAGGCGTTCCATATTAAGCAATTGCTCCTTTCTGCCTGGAGATGTGTCCTCTAATTCAGAAATTCGGTGCATCAGACTCAGTGATGCGCCCATCGTGTTTCTCGAGTTTTTGGGCTATCGTGTCCAAGCTTGCGCTCATTTTGTCCATCATATTTTCAATGGAGGTGAGGCTGTGTTTCATTGTAAGAAGCAGTTCCTTCAAGTCGTCAGCTGGAGTTTGGTTTTCGGTATGCGGGCCCCCCGCCATGGTTTGGTCAGGTTCGTTAAGCTGTGTGCAAGTAGATTAGCAGAATTCGGACTGCAGCTTGGTCTTTTTCCCTTCAGTTCTGCCCATTCTTTCGCTGCAGCTGCATAGCTCAGACCAAGAGTTTAACTGAATGGAGGCCCTTAATAAAAATCCCTGCGATTGTCCTAGAGTAGTAATATGTGGCAAGCTTGTGAGATTCTCTATTTCAGAGCCGGTATCTCCTCCTCAGAAGGAGGGAACAGTGTACTGGCCGGCGATTTTCAGCCCAATTTATTAGGTCTGGGGAATCTGGTGATGTGGAACGTTGTCTAGCAGTGTTCTTAGCGCAGTCAATAGGCCTGCGCCGGTTCCACGCACTGGGGTGGCCTCCACATGGCAAGGACAACCCTGCTCCCCAGCCAATCCCTCCATGGGGGGCAAGGGCTACAATCGCGTCCTCTAAGTCTCAAAAAAGAAAATAAATATAGAAGGAGAAGGGGCCTCCCTGGTCTCTTTCTAGCCCTCTGGCTAACTCGTCTCCGCCATCACTCCCTCGGCCCCCTATCTCTTGCGGGGCCCGGATCTGAGGGGGTCCTTCTTCAGGATCTGCAGTGCGGTATCGGTAGCCGCAGCAGCGTCCGTGTCACGCACCGCTCCCTCCAAGCCCCTCAGCATCAGGCACATGGAGTTTGTATGTTCGCCATACGGGGCCCCGTAGTGCCGGTCGGCGGCTCCACTCCACACCTCTAAGCTGTAGGCATTCAGGGGTGACACTTATCCAAAGACAGGACCATCCGCCGTGCCGCAGGCATCTTCGGTCTTCCCTGGGCTTAGGTTGTTCTGTGGTCAGCAGCGTTCAGGGAGGTCCCATTAAGTGACCGCCATCTCAGTAAACATCTGTTATTCAGCGCCAAGATACCCGTAGTGGTGAACGTGCGCTTTACAAATACACATGTTATGTTATCTTAGTAGCGCCACAGTCACTGCTGTTTTGCTCCCCGCTCTGCAATCTACGGCTCAGGAACAGGCAAAATAGGGTCGCAACATGCTGCATGTCCTGTTGCCTCTGAATTCGCCTCAATAGTTGGTCATTTGGACAGGATTTTACTGTTTTTTTGGCCCCGGACGGCAAGAGCCTCAAGCTAGTGCCGCTATTTTGCTTGCGCGCCCTCCAGCACCCCTTGAAGAGGTTAAATTTAGTTTGTGCAAAGCCTCTCGCTTAAGCAGCTTTGAACTAGTTGCCAAAACTATTCTGACAAAGAATGCCAGTTTGAGGGGTTTGCTTTGGTACAAGTATCTGCTGGGAAAGAGAAGACTATCTTGCTTGTCTAATGTGCTGTCTCCAAGGAGTTAAAATGTTTAAATTTGAATAGGAGTGGTGGTTAACCCCTTCGCTGCGGCGGCTATTCTGCCGCAGTGCTAAGGGGGCAGAGGGGCCGCGCGGCGCGCTCATGCTGGTGACGGAACCGCTCCGTCACCAGCCACGGTCGCGCTGTGCTCATGACGGAGCGGTTCCGTCACGGCCCAGCCCGCTCAATGGAACGCTCAGCGCAAGCGCGGGATCCGCGCCTTGCAGGCGTGCCGAGCGGGCCGTGACGGAACCGCTCCGTCATCAGCACAGCGCGACCGCGGCTGATGACGGAGTGGTTCCGTCACCAGCAGGGGAGGAGTTAAAGGATAAGTGGCTACACCTTGGGAAGATGGTCCTGATGGGTGGGGTCTATGTATGTGTTTCTCTTAAATAAAGATGGATAGCACAGCGAATTATAGTGTATCCTTTTCACAGAAATCTACTCCAGTAGGTCTCTAATTGAAGATCTCTAAATGTCAATGTATATACAAGGAATCTCAGTAGAGCTGGGTCTCTATCACAGCCATAGATTTTCTGACGACTGTTATTTGCAAAAAGTATTCATCCTAATTTTTTACTATGCTCTCAAGTAGAAAAGACACTTGAGCAAACTCATGTTCAGTGTTCGCCTGAAAAACTTTTAGCTTTTTTCAAGAAAAAAAAACAGGATGTTCACTGTTGAAAAACAGTTTGCCAACAAACCCATTACATACAGGGGTGTTTTCTTCCCTTTACAAGCTTAGATATGTACTTAATTAACTCTTACTTTCATAGGAATAAATCTGCATGTCATTAAAATATTTGGTACTACATGCAAGTGATATGTAAATTCCCAGAAACGTACGTATTGCTATGTGTTCACATTTTTGCATACTTACTTATCTTCTCAACTAATCATGCCTTTAACATGAAAATAAATTACCACTGAGGCTTTGAGTGGAATATAACACCACAGAACTAGGAAACATGTCAAAACTAGGGTTATTGTAACTTTAATTTGACAATCCCTTACAGGACGTTGAATAACCAGAATAATAGCACTGCATTTTGAAGATTCCAAAAATAATTCTGTAATGTGCTTTGGTTCAGATCCTGTTGGCCCATCTCCAGAGTACGGGCTTTAAGCAAAACCTTTCTGGGAGGCCATGGAAACTGGGTGTTTGAGAACGTGGATTAGTAGTTGGGCCGGAGTGTAGCCTCCCACAAGTAATATTAGGCCATATGTATAAAGCATTTTTGCAGTCGCAAACAGCCTGATTTGCTCCTTTGGGCAGTTTGAGATGGCAAAAATGCTCTTTCAAATGTACAAACATCCAAATTGGGATTCTCCAGGATCGCTGTTATGGTGTAGAAATTTTATTTAGAAGAGGCATGTTAGGGCATCCCTTCAAAATATCAATTTCCAATGTTAAGTTTCAAGGTTTTGTGACCAAAATTTGGTAGCAAAACCTTGATTTTTTAACACCAACTAAAAGTTGGTGGTAATGCATTTGCAAATTGGACGGGGTTCCCATGGGACCTCTTCTTCTTTGTGAATGTCAAAAAAAACATTTTTGAAGAGCAGGCAGTAATCCCATGGACCACTGCCTGTTCTTAAATTATTTTTTTTTAAACGTTTCATTGTTTATTGTTGAAATTGATCACATTTTCCTTCAAAGAAAATGGATTGTATTTCAGGAAATGGAAAAAAACGTTATTTAATGGCAATCACAGACATGGTGGTCTGCTGACCTCAACAGGCCACCATCCCTGTGATGGCAGGCATTCCTAATGAATCAATCACATACTGCAACCTATCTCACTAAGATTCATGAGGTACGTCGATTTGCAGCCCACTAGAAATAGCAACTATGAAACAAAACATTTCATACATAAGGAGTAGCGATTCGGATAAAATCTCAATTTGGAAATAGCTTTTCCAACTCTATGTACATCTGGCCCGATGTCACTCTCCTTTATTAGGTCCAGTAAAGGTTTTAGTAATTTAAACCTGAGCTCAAGCCCTGGAAGCTGTGGCACCGCACAGACAGGCTTAACTTAAGAAAATGTGCAAAGCATCTAGAAGATTTTATGGAACAAAATGACACGAAAATGACAAAAATTCAAAAGGGGAACCAGAGCTATGGTATTTTTAAAGTTGTAGATATATTTAGCACCAAAAAGCATTACACTAGAACCACAGACATCTGGTAGTTCTTGACTGCGACCGAGGTGTGATTTAACGCCGATCACGATCGTGGGTCGGATACCGAAATCAAATTCATCCAGGTTCGAAGTTTTCCCATCTAACTTTGGAAGTCAAAAATCCTTACAGGCTAGGCAGCAGGCTGTGGTCAAGAAGGGCTCCACGCAGCTGGATAGTCGTCAGGTGAGGTACCAGAAAAGCAGCTGACTTTTGGTGGGAAAGCTCCAAGCAAGAGAAATGTAAAATTCACACCCATAGATGGTCCCTAGCCGACTAGATACTCTTTGCACCTTAGTCTGGGGAAGATTTCTACACTTGGCTTTGGTCACTTTTTTGGAGCCAGATTTCTCCAACGGGGCAAGGCTGCAGGCTATAGCCAAACAGGGCTCCCTTAGGCCTATACCTTCTCTGTGACGTCCCTATGAAATAGATTTGCTGCTGCGGAAAGGTTCCAAGCAGGAGCAAGCTGAATTGTTGCCCCAGCAGCAATGCAACTTTTGACAGATTGACTTGGCAGGTTTCTCTAAGATCTACAGAAGTTTTAGAGGTTTTTTGGGATGTTAAGAGGAGTACACTTCGATACAGCCAACGGTACCAGGACATCAGGAACATCACTTGGGGGGCAAGACTCACTCCAACTCCAGCAGATGCACCTAGCAGGGTCCAGGTCAGACTCAGTTGGAAGTGGTCAGCTGGGCTCTTCAGGAAAAGAGCTTCCTGCAGGTTTTTGTAGCCTTATAGCTTAACAGGAGGTCAGCCAACTGACCCTCTGAGTCTACATCAAGGTACAAGTGGGAGGAGGTCTAGCCATTGCGTACTCATCACAAGTCTCAGCAGGAGGTGCAGAACGTCTTCTGTCTTCCACAGATCCAGGAATGGTCTGAAGAGGAAGCCCATGGGTGCACATTTATGTCAGGCACTAGCCTGTGGATGTGGGTTTCTCCAAACCCCTGACTATCCAATATGGAAAAAGGTCCCAGGGTTAAACTTACTCACATTTGCAGCTAGTCCTACTGCAAAAAATGCCTCAGTGCCCCTCTCTACCTAATTCCAACAAGGCAGAACTTTTCTCCTCCGGTGTAGAGCTCCTTTGCCCACCCAAGAGGTATTGCCAGGGAAATAAGCTACCTTTTCTCTGTGGTCACTCAAAACTGGTTTTGGTGGCAGCTTCTCTTGTTGTATGGCGCTTGAGATTCCGAATGGATTTTCCCGATTCACCTTACCCTTATATAGGCATAGAAATCAAGCCCTTATTTAGGCATAGACCATGCGACCCAAATACAGGCATGGCTACTTCCATCCGTTCACCAAACGTCACACCGATTTCTTGGAAAACCAGCTTAAGCAGTTAGGGACTTCCCCTTGCTTGAATATTGATTTCTCCAAGAACTCAGTTAGTTTTACAACGAACATCTATTCCTTAGGGGTTCATACATGACGATGCCCGACTTTACGTCAAACATGGCATTCCTAAACACCTTCAAGGTATGAATATACCTTCACTTGCTATGGCAAAGCACAGTGGTTCGGAGCAGTTCGACGACCTACTTGTCCGACGCAGCTCGCTACAGCAAGTGCTGAAGAAAGACGACTCTCCAGCTGACGCACTGATCAGGAAGCTGTCCTCCTCTGCTGAGAATCCAGCTCCAGTGTTTCTGACTCCCCTAGCGGGGTGTTGGGAAATCGAGTTCAGAGACAGAGATACCAGACCTCCTTCAGTCTAAGGTATGGAGCTGATTAGAACCTAGAGAACCTTTGGTAGATTCTTGGCAAAAACTAAACCTATGCTAAAGACCAAACTTACTTCATCAAATCTATAGGATGGAATATGCTACTTACCAGTATGCATCTGTTCTTGGCATAGAGGGCTGCAGAGTGGTACATTATGAATAGATCGCCATCTGGTGTTGGGCTCGGATGATTGCACTTTGTTTTTCTCTTGGAGAGTCTTTTGTAGATTGGTGACTCCTCCTTTGGTTGCTAGTGCGCATGGGCATCGGCTCCATCCTTAGATTGTTTTGCCATAGTAGGGTTAGATGGAGTAGTATGATAGAATACAGATAGAAATGCCCATGTAAGTGTATCTAAATAAGATATTGTTGGAACAGACACAGGTTTCTGGGGAGGCTGGGAGGGCATGTACCACTCTGCAGCCCTCTATGCCAAGAACAGATGCATACTGGTAAGTAGCATATTCCGTTCGAAGCATATGGGCTGCAGATGGTACATTATGAATAGACTATACAGCAGTTCTCTCCCTAGCGGTGGTCGCCCGTGTCTGTTGCAACAGTCTGAAATAAAGTCTTTAATACAGCTTGTCCCACTCTAGCTTGTTGTGTTGTGTGCACATCTACACAATAGTGCTTTGTGAAGGTATGCGGTGTAACCCAGGTAGCTGCTTTGCATATGTCATCTAGTGGAATGTTTCCCAAGAATGCCATAGATGCTCCTAGTTTACGTGTAGAGTGAGCTCTAGGAGGAACAGTTAATGTCCTCTTTGCTTTTAAGTAGCATATTTGTATGCATTTTACAATCCATCTGGCAATGCCTGCTTTAGAGATGGGATTGCCCTTATGTGTAGGAGAAAACGCTACAAATAGCTGTTTTGTCTTTCTGAAAGTTTGTGTTCTTTCTATATAATACAATATTGCCCTTCTGACATCTAATGTATGTAGGGCCCTTTCCGCTACCGTCTGTGGTTTTGGAAAGAAGACCGGTAGTTCCACTGACTGATTGATGTGGAATGCAGAAATTACTTTTGGTAAGAACTTTGGGTTTGTTCTAAGAACCACCTTGTTTTGGTGTAACTGCATGAATGGTTCTTGAATTGTAAACGCTTGTAACTCACTTACTCTTCTGAGTGACGTGATAGATATGAGGAAGGCCACCTTCCGTGTGAGGAATTGTATTTCACACCTATGCATAGGTTCAAATGGTGGTCCCATTAGTCTGGTAAGTACTATGTTGAGATTCCAGACTGGGGAAGGTGGCAGTCTTGGTGGAATTACTCTTTTGAGTCCTTCCATGAAAGCTTTAATTGCTGGTACTTTAAACAGGGAAAGATGTTGCCTGTTTTGTAGGTACGCCGCTATAGCTGCGAGATGAACTCTGATAGAGGTATATGCTAAGTTACATTGCTGCAAGTGTAGTAAATAGCAAATAATCTGTTTAGTGGATGCGTCCAGAGGGTTGATGTGATTACTGTTACAGTGTACAGCAAACCTCTTCTATTTTGCTGCATAGCATGCTCTGGTGGTAGGACATCTTGCTTGTTTAATGATTTCCATACATTCTGGGGGTAAATCTAAATATCCAAACTCTATGACCTCAGGAGCCAGATCGCTAGGTTCAATTGTTTGGGATCTGGGTGCATTATTTCTCCATGGTTCTGTGTAAGGTGCATGGGTAATAACCTTAGCTTTTGATGTGGCACCTGTGAGAGTTGTAGTAGCGTGGTGAACCATGGCTGTCTTGCCCACGTGGGTGATACTAGTATCATTGTCATTGAGTGCTGTTGCAGTTTCCGAACCACTAACGGAATTAGTGGGAGAGGGGGAAAAGCGTAAGCAAATTTGTTGGACCAATTTATCCATAGTGCATTGCCCTGGGACCGGTGGTGTGGGTACCTGGATGCGAAGTTTTGGCATTTTGGGTTCTGATGATTGGCAAACAGATCTATCTCTGGTTGCCGCCATCTTTGGAAGAATGGCTGCAGTATCTGGTCGTGCAGTTCTCATTCGTGTACATGTTCTGATTCTCTGCTTAGGATGTCTGCTATCTGATTTTGAACTCCTGGTAGGTGTTCTGCTAACAGATAGATGTTTTGAGGAATGGCCCATCTCCAAATGTCCTGTGCTAGTTTGGATAGTTGGAGAGAGTGTGTCCCCCCCTGCTTTTGAATATAATACATTGCAGTCATGTTGTCTGTTCTGATTAGGACTGCCTTGTTGGTTATTTGCATTTGGAAAGCTTTTAGTGCTAGAAATACTGCTAGTAGTTCCAAGTAGTTGATGTGCAGTTTCTTTTGCTGCACACTCCATTTCCCCTGCACTGTGTATTTGTCCATGTGCGCTCCCCATCCGGAGAGCGATGCGTCCGCTGTCAGTATCACTTGTGGAATCGGTTCGAGGAACGACCGTCCCTTGGAAATGTTTGTTGTGTTCCACCACTTCAGAGAGCGATGCGTACGGTCGTCTACCAACACCAGATCTGTAATCTGACCTTGAGCCTGATTCCACTGTGTCGCTAGACACTCCTGTAGTGGACGCATTTGTAGTCTGGCATGTGGTATTAGCAGTATGCAGGAGGACATCATGCCTAACAGCTGCATAAACACTTGTGCTGGTAGTGAGTGTTGTGCTTGAAATCTTTGTATCAACTTGACCATTGTCTGTATCCTGATTGGATTGGGGTATGCTTTGGCTCTTTCTGTGTCTACAGTAGCCCCCAGGTATTGTTGAATTTTGTTCGGTTGTAGGTGTGATTTTTTGTAGTTCACCGTAAACCCTAGGTGGTGCAGCAATTGAATGGTCTTCTGTGTGTTGTGAAGGCATTCTTCTTGTGACTTGGCCTTTATTAACCAATCGTCCAAGTAAGGGAAGACATGTATTTGTTGTCTTCTCAGGTGTGCTGCCACCACAGCTAGGCATTTTGTGAAAACTCTTGGTGCCGTTGTGACCCCAAACGGAAGGACTTTGAATTGATAATGTTGTCCTTCCAGTACAAACCTTAGGTATTTCCTGTGGGCTTTGTGAATTGGGATGTGAAAGTAAGCGTCTTTTAGATCCAGTGTAGAAAGAAAGTCCCCATTCTTCAGTAAAGGAAGTACTTGTTGGAGCGTGACCATGTGGAAATGTTCCGAATTTATGTATGCATTGAGAGGTCTGAGGTTCAAGATTGGTCTTAGAGACCCGTCTTTTTTGGGGATTAGGAAGTATAGAGAGTATACTCCTGTCCCTTGTTGATGTTTTGGAACCTTCTCTATGGCATGCTTTTGTAGCAGTGATAGTACTTCTTCTTTTAACAATGTCAGATGGTCTTGACTCATTAGACGCTGTCTGGGGGGGATGTTTGGTGGGGTAGCTGTGAGTTCTAGGCAATAACCATGTTGGATAATTTGTCTCACCCACTTGTCTGATGTGATGTTTTCCCAGACAGGTAGGAACTGTGCTAGACGTCCCCCGACCGGTGTTATGTGGTCTGGGGGAAGTTGTATTAAGTCACAGTTTTGGGGTTGGGGAGTTGCGGTTGTTATTATTTCCGCGACCTCTACCCTTGTTGTTGTTACCTCTGTAACTGCCTCTTGAATTACCTCTGGGTGACGTAGGTGTAAAAGAGGTGGATTTCTGACTTGTTCCTGTACTTTTTGAGCCCCCTCTATAGGTGGATCTACGAAAGGAACCCCTTTGTGTTGGCTGTTGTAATGCTCCCATTGACTTAGCCGTTTCTGTGTCCTTTTTCATCTTTTCTAAGGTCTCATCTGTGCTTGATCCGAAAAGTGTCTTCTGATCAAAGGGTTGGTTCAATAAAGATGCTTGTACTTCTTGTTTGAACCCTGAGACTCTAAGCCATGCATGTCTCCTTAACATGATACTGGTGTTGATGGATTTTGCTGCAGTGTCTGCTGAGTCCAGGGCGCACTTAATGGAAGTGTTAGTTATTATCTTTCCTTCCTGTATTAGCTTATCTGCTCTCTTCTGATGTTCTTTAGGGAGATGTGCAATGAGTTTCTCTAACTCATCATAGTGTGCCCTGTCATAGCGTGCAAGTAGCGCTTTTGTATTGGCTATGCGCCAGCTATTTGCTGCTTGTGATGCTACTCTTTTGCCTGATGCATCTATTAACTTTGACTCCTTATCAGGTGGAGGGGCTTCTCCTGTAGATAATGAGTTCGCTCTTTTGCGAGCGCTTGATACTACAAGCGAGTCCAGAGGTACCTGCCCCTTGATAAATATTGGGTCCTTTGGAGCTGCCTTATATTTTTTATCAATTCTTGGGTTTAACACCCTAGCCCTCACTTGGTCTTTGAATATGTCTGCTGTGTGACTGAGAAGACCCTTCAGCATAGGTAGAGTACCTGATGTTCTTTGTGCAGTAGGTAGTGTCTCTAATAGGAAATCCTCTACTTGAGGTTCTGTATGTAGATCTACCTTATGATATTTTGCTGCCCTATTAATGAGCTGTACAAACCCTGTGTTATCATCAGGTGGTGAAGGCTTTGAGGGATATAACTCTGGGTCATTGCCATCATCTGACCCTGCGTCATAATGTTCCCATGGGTCATCCTCATCTGGGATAGTGTCATCGTCCTCATGAGGTTCTCCCTCCCCTGTATCACTGTCTACATCTGACTGCGGTGTAGAAGGTCTTGGTGTAGAAGGTGGAGTAATAGTTGGCATAGTGTGAGGAATAGGAGAAGAGGGTGTGACTCTAGGTCGAGGAGAAGTAGGAGGAGTTGTATTTGTCCCCATTGTTCTCTTCTTAGAAGGAAGAGGTTTGTCTTCTAGCTGTTCATTCTTCCTCTTCTTCGTCATTACTTTGCCAGTTTGTGGATCGATAAACAAAATCTTTTGTTTCGGATCTGTTTGTTGGTCCTGTGTCGGTACCGAAGCTTTTGGTTCCGAAAGGTGCCTTTGCTTTCGATCGTCAATGTTCGGTGTTTTCGGCACCGAGGATTTGCTCGATTCCGATTTTTTCGGTGTCGAGTGAGTTTTCGACGTCGAAGCATGTTTCGGTTTCGACATGGAATGTTTCGATGCCGAGCTTTCCCTTGCATGAAGCTTCGGTGTCGAAGTCGATGTCGACTGTTTCTCGGATCCGACATGGTGGGAGACCGAGAGTTTCGGTTTCAGTTTCGGTTTCGTTGCCGGGCCCGAAGGTGGGGCGTCGGAAACTTTTTTCTGCAGTTTGACCGGGCTCGAAGGCGGGGTCGTTACCGCACGGGGTCGGTTTTTTGGTAAGGGGACGTCGTCACTCACGGTTTGTTGCACGTCGAGTTCCTCGACATCCGACTCGTCCCCTTCCGACCCCGACTGTTCTTCATGATCCTCTTCTTCATCGAGGTGCTGGTCTTCGAACAGCTCCGGGATCGCCTCCGACTGCATTCTGGAAACCTCGTGTCTTCGAGCTCGACGGTTTCTAATCGTCGACTTGTATGAGAATGCTGCGCAGGCTTCGCAGTCCCTGGATTCGTGTTCAGGCGATAGGCAAAGGTTGCACACCTCGTGTAGGTCCTTGTGTAGGAACTTAGCACCACACGTTGGACATTTCTTAAATGGAGTCCTTTCCACGTCGAGAAAGACCTCCTGTTCGTCAACGTAGATCAAAGTTTTTCGTTGATGTTGGAGTCGAAACGCGTCGGAATGGAAATGAAATCGCGTTCGATAACAATACCGTCGAATTGGAAAGGGAATACGCGCCGAAAAATCACTTCTTTCCGAAGTCGATCTGGAGCGCTTCAATCCTTATCCGAACCCGATGGCGGAAAAAAACAATCTAAGGATGGAGCCGATGCCCATGCGCACTAGCAACCAAAGGAGGAGTCACCAATCTACAAAAGACTCTCCAAGAGAAAAACAAAATGCAATCATCCAAGCCCAACACCAGATGGCGATCTATTCATAATGTACCATCTGCAGCCCATATGCCTCGAACTTATTATTCCAATGCACAGAGCCTATTGGGAATATAGGAACTAAACTACACTCTCCCACTTCAATTGATGCCTGGCTGACGAGAGGGGCAGAGGAGGGGGTAGGCTCAGGTGTCAACTACAGTTGACAATTTCTGAAGGTAATTAAGTTCCTGGGCACTGCCCAGATGATCAAGCTGTCAGAAGAAAACCTCACAAACATTCAAGGCCTTTGTCTCACTTCTGGTACCAAGTTCACATCTCATCAAAGGTGCTTTTCAGCTCCTGGGATACAATTGGAAACTCATGTAAATGGGCTTCAGCAGGCACTAGGCAGGTAAAAGGTGACTTTTTAAAAGTACCTTTATCAGATACCCAGTACAAATCTGACTTTACAAGTGAATTGGACTTGTAATAAACATTTAAAAAGTAAAACAAAAGAATAACTTTGAAGATGTTCCCTAAGCGGGATAACATAATTTCATTTTAGTAATATATTCTACTGCATTCCTATATACTGGCTAACCATGTAACAGTGAACTTCGATCTAAAGAGCCTTGTCACTGCAAGGACGCATTTTACAATAAATTTTCAGATATCCTACATTTAAATATCATGCACACTGCCTTATTGATCATAAAGGCCTACTTACGGGTGCCTTGTGAATATTTAAAAGGAGGGGTTAGGCCTGTCAAAGGGGTTATTTTGACAGGTTGAATTTGAAGTTCAGTTTTAAACTGCACAGACAGGCTACAGAGGTAGGCCTGCAGTCATGTTTTGCACTGTCACTGTAGTGATCGCACAATGTGTGCTACAGTCCACTAATGACATTAAACTTACAGGCCCTGGGTACACTTTCTACCAAATACTAGGGACTTATAGGTAAGTTAAATATGCCAATTAGGCGTATACCACTTTGGCGTGTTGTTAGTGGTCAGACTGGGCATTGGAAAGAAGTGTCCTAGGGTACAGAGTCCAAAAAACAGCAATAATATTCAGTAAAAAAAATGGTGGTGACCACGCAAAAAAAGGAGCATTAACTCACAGTGGGCATCTATTGTACAGAAAGAAACCATGGTGGGAAGAAGGAATGGCCACTAATCTAACGAGCCCACTGCACACCATAGCTTACTCTTACATTCAAATGCTTATCACACAGGCAATTATAGTAGTGGGTCAGGTTTTCAGTTTTTAACCGCATTTAAATGACTGAAAATGAATGATGTCACAGTGGGCATGCTTGCCCACTAGTGAGTCCTTCAGTTCGGCTACTTGGCTATGAATCAACTTCCCAATATTGAATACTGCATTAAAATACTAGACTTGTCACCAAACACTTCCACTAATGTATGTATGAATGAACTTGGTATCAAAGAACTGCACAAAAAATATACTACTGTAAAACACACTTGATGCATGCGTAGCGGCATGAATTAAAATCACTTAATTGAACACAATAGTAAAAAAGCGAAGCACCTCAGTCTACATATGGCACTTATTCACAAACATGCAATAACATGCATCACCAGAAAAGACACATACATTTCCACAGACGTGCAAGAACAACCAAGCTTCACCACACTGAATTAGTTAGTAAAAATAAATATGCACTTAAAATATGGTTCGTCCAATAACATAATCAAACCAACAAATATAAAAAATTAAGTTCAATGTACAGTTGGCCTTAACTGCACATGAAAGCAATACTTTTAAAGCTGAGATTCCCAACCCACGTGAAAGAATTTTTTTTTACATAGTGAGCTAAATGTGCTTGGTATACTTAATGGTATCCCAGGTGTTTCCTTTGGATTACGTTTTGTTGACCTCTCTGCCTATTCGTTTGTACCCAGTGAGCCTCAATAATAGCAAAGCATTTTACTCAGCACTTTGAAAGGGAGGGAGCAATTTGATTTTTGTTGGCTAATAAAAACGATTTTATTTTAAAAACGTGGGCATTTTGGTAATCATATACAATTTATTTGCAGTAGTTTGACACTTGTATCAAATAATTGTATAGAGGCATAACGTGAGCATACGAACCATGTCCAATGTGAAAATTGTGAAATACATTAATGATATTTTGCATTTTACAAGGAATTTAAGGTAAGGAGTACTGATATTTGCTGTTGGTATTAGAATGCACACCACTGCATTGCATGTATATATGAGTTATCCTACCGGGATTAGGTGGAAGGCATGTTCCTATTTTTCTTACGGGATCCTTTAACATGCAGATGGTTGCTGTGAAGCGGTCCTCTTGTTATTTCGACTACTACACTTGTCGTTTTGCAACCATGAAGCAAATACACAGCCCTGGCATTTGCCTATGCTTTCTGGCTGTGCAGTGCATGTGATGGCCTGCTAGGGATGTGCATCTTTGCATGGCCGATTAATTATAGCATATGTTTAAGTATAGACATAATTGCAGATATATATACAGTTCAAAAGATTTGATGTATTTTGAATCTATGCTCCTGAGACTTTCCTTCTGACTTGGCTATATATTTCTTCTCTCTCTGGGCATCACGACTGGTTGAATCTATAGCCAGCTTAATGCCTCGATCCTCCCTTTTCTTCTCCTCAGTTTGTCTGTCATCAGATGCTTGAGACTTTCACTAGCTTCCTTTGGCTCTCCCACCTCACTGTACATACTCCCTCTTTTACACCCTCCTGTATTTCTATTGCATTCCTTCTCGCTGTCTGTCCCTTTTCACCTTAATGTATTTCTACACAACGAACACACTCATATGACGCCAAAGATATTTGAACTGTTTATAGGCAGCACTCACATTTTTGAGAAGTTGAAAGTTCCAGTTTCTTTAACTCATTAGCAATAAAACCCTGAAGCATGAGGACTTTACATGTATGTTAACATGTACCCGTTATAACGTCAGACTTAACAGCACAGCTGTCCGCAACACGTACTGTAATGAATACAATGAGTCAGCGACTCCTCCCTGAGGAGCATTAGTCTCTCACATTCTATTCTGCATCACTCCCCCTTCCAGAAAGGGCTTCCATTGGAACGCTTAAGGGACTATTTTACATCTGGAACGTTCACTCAATAATCTCGCTGCTTGTTCCCCTCATTTCTTTAGCTCATATATGCAGTCTATGCATACAGCAATGCCTTTTCCCCAGCATTAGCAAAGCCAATAGAGTAATGTTTAAAGTTATCAACGCTATGTGTGCAAGCAACGCAAATAAACCACATTTGTGAACACCTTTGGTTACATACTTTGGCAGATTAAAGAAAGATCTATTGGCTTTGATTACATACTTTGGCAAATTAAAGAGAGATCTATTGGCTTTGCTGCTGCTAGCTTTTAATCTTGTGATTAGATGGTGAAATTAGTAATAAACAATGTCTGACTGTTCCCGTATTTAATTGCAATCTTTTATCACCACTGTATTTTTACTGGTGTGCCACAATCGTACTAGAGTGGCAGTGTGAACAATAGCAGTCCGACCAGCAGGTCTATGTTAGTTAGGCAATGCAAAAAGATGACGGATGGAATGCTGAACATTGGCAAACATTCACCCCTAGTCACAGATCTGGGTTAAATCCATTGTTTTTTTGTTCTCCATGCCACCCCAGTTTGGACCCCGCCTTGGTATATGCATATGGTGGTACCCCGAAAACGTTCCCAGGATGCTTGTTTCTGATCAGGGAGGACCTGGCTTGGCAGTTCAGGCTGGACTATTCCCATTGGGCGAAGGGTCTAGAATGATTTGCATATGGCTAGGTCCCTACTGGAATGGCATGGTGAGCAAAAAAAAAGATGGATTTACGCCCAGATCTATGTACCTGGGGGTGAATGTTTGACAATGTTCAGCATCCCGTCCATCATCTTTTTTTGTTGCTATGTTAGTCTAATTACCGTTCTCCTTTTTCAACCAAATGAAGTTCTGCTGACTCTTTACTCCCTTTGCAATCCCACTGATGACAAACTAGTGCTCAGAAATGAATATACCAGATCTCTCAGAGTCATTACTATGACGTACCTCTGTACCCCAACTTAGGCATGTCCTGTAAAGAGTGGTCCCTGGGTCTTTTTTCTGCATCTGAAGAATTTCACAGCTTCCAATATACACATTAAATATTTTTCTTTTCAATTGGGGTTTTAGATGTTTAGGTTTACATAACAAGAGTACCCTTAATTATGTTTCCTTATACTCTCTACCTTTTACATACATTTATCTAAGTCCTTGCATGCCTTTGTGTACTAGTTCTTTTATTTCACATTGTGGCTCTTTCTCCTCCTTTGGTTCTCTTGGACCCAACTCGATTCTCTTACTCGCGTTGCTTTGCCACCTTTATCCAGCTACCGGAGGTTCAAATTTTTGAATACTTTTCATTCTGCTTAGAGTGTTCTGCGTCTTTGTTTTGTTCTTACTCTTCCCCAACTTGAATTTTTCATTAGGGTTAGTAGTCCCTTTCTAGATGTTTGAGTGGATGGCACCACTGCGACTAATAAGTCTTAGAAGAACAGTGATAGGAACAGGGCTACTGTTCAGGCTAACCGAAGACCTGAAAGGACATGTACCTAGAGAGCTTTGTTAGTAGCAGAACTTCACCCTGTGAAGCTATTGACAAGGTCTTGTGTTTATGCTATCAGCTAGATCAGGGCTCTCCAATGTTGGTCCTGGAGGGCCGGATCCATGTCAGATTTTTAAGATACCTTAATTTATCTAAATGTGCATACGCTAAAAATCTGGCATGGATCTGACCCTCCAAGACCGACAATGGAGAACCATGAGCTAGATGATGGTAAAATTGAAGATAGGTTTAATTGTTTGCATAATGTTCATTCATGAGTGAATCTTCTCTTCTATCACATTCTAAAAGTTGCATTTCACAATGCACTTATTCTACCCGGTCACTGTGTACTAATCAAATATGGACTCATTACCCCAATGGAAGTGCGTAAATAAAACAAAGGGGCCTCCAGTGGCTGCAAAAATATGTGTTCACTACTCAAAACAACCCGCAAAAATAAATGTGCGAAAATCAAATATGTAAGCTTGGTTTTTAAAGTCTAAGATGAAATAAATTGCCAACTATTTTTGGGGGGATTATTGCACCATTATGAACTCAAGCCTGTGAATGTATTCTTCGCGCTTGAAAGTGACACATTTGAATATTAGATACAGACAAATAGCAGGCATACAACCACCACACTTTTCAGACAGCAATCCTACCTGAACATCCCCACAGAAGCTGTTGTGCTAGAACATAATCATATACAATGTAAATATGTTTAACTTACTGCCTAATATCATTGCCATATAAAGCCAAACATGATACAGACAACACATTAAAGATTTTGAAAAGTTTACAACTAATCACATTCATGTAAACGCATTAATATCTCAGTGTAAAGCAACAAGGTGTAAGGATACAGGTACTGAGTGTGTCTGGTGTGCAGACCTCAATTTAGAACACCATAACACAATGAAAATTAAGAGGTCAGCATAGAACGACATTGTGCACAGAAGACACACATCAAAAGCTGTATAATTAACAGGTAAAACATTCTAAAGTTATTAAGGGGGCGGACGCAAAAAGACAATATAAGATGGAAAGGTTAGTAGCATTAATGATATTTCTCTTTAAAATAACACTAAAAATAAAGTGATTGAAATGAGTGTAAAAGCATGTTTAACAATATGAAAAGACAGGAAGGTTGCCTTTTGGTAATGAGAAACCATCTCCTGATCCTAAATCTGTATCATCTACAGGGTTCAGGCTATCTCACTTCCCTCCTTTAGGTCTAATCTCAGGTTGGTAAAGTTTCTACACTCTCAACCACTGCTGTTCCATCTGTACATCTATATGGGCACGATTCTATATGTATGCAGAGGACGCACACAGTTTACCTTCACCATCTAATGAGGTCAGGATACTTATATATCACACTCTAACCAGCACAACCTGAATGCCTGCCAGGCCAACACTTGATGCTGAATGTCTTCCAATTTTCTCAAGCTGAATCTTCAAAAAACTATGGTCCGGCTTACTCACCTCAGTACTAACGAGTGGAATAAGATCTCTTGGTTCGAGCCACTGGGCGTTTGCCCTGCTCCTGTTAATGCCGTAGGAAATTTAGGAATTCCGTTTGAGTCTTCGATTTCAATAAAACCTCATGCCACCAAGGTTGCAAGCTTTCTTTAACTCTTCCTTGTCCAAATAATGTATTGAACTTCTTCAACAGACTGATCAAATGCACCTCCCCTTCTACTCTACCAATTACACCAAGGGGGTATAACAGTACTGTCCCGGGTTAATTTCATACCCACTATATCCAAGACAAATTTACTACGTTCACTGCAATGTTTTGGCTACTAACATGCTACCAAGTAAGCCTTGTGTATCATAATCAACCTCAGTGATACACACGAGGAGTAGTTTCTACGTATGAGACTGCCAAGCCCCAAGAGAAGGGAAGTGTCTACAAGAGAGGTTGCATATATTGTGACACTCTCGGCAACAACAAAGCTCATGCACAGTGACACTCAATGCACTGTGCACTCAAGTTGTCATTACACCTCACAAACCCCACCGACATAAACCAAACTATCAAACACTTTTCAAGGATGCACTCCAATGGTGACCAGGAGTCTGCTGCAAATCGGAGAGCTTCAAGGCCTTCCCAGGGGGTACGAGGTGGAATATAAATAATGCACACAGACCACCCAGGAAATCACTTTAGACTTTGCAAGTGTTTTCTAAAGCACTTTCTAAATACCAATAAAATACAATGTATTCTGCTCTGGAGAAGATTTATCTCCCACAAACAATATTCAGAATTGTGGAAGCTATAAATCACCAGGAGCCTATTGCCACTGATCTGACTTTTATTCCATAACAGAGACTATATAATTCTTGGCCAATCCCAAACACATGCACAGGCCACCCATGTGAGATCATTCTGTGGTTGAGAGACGTTCAAATCTGCACAACTTTGTAAAGTTGCCAAGTCTGTGGACTTCACTCACCTTTTCTTGGGAACAATGCTTACTGCAAAAAAAAAAACGGTTTCTGTGAAAATGTAGATCCTATTAAAAGTTGTTTTGTTACAATTTCCCTCACGAAAATGTACCTAAATTCACGAATGTGACAACGTTTTTCAAAACTTCTCAAAGGAGCATAGGGCATGTTCCTGTAAACAAATGGAATTCTTGTGTTAACATCTGGGCCACTGGCTGTCATGGGGAAGACTTTACAATATTTAGTATCTTTTAACATTCTTTTTTATATTTATGTGGTTACTAGTTAATGCGATTCTAGGCAATTACAAAGAAGCTTTAGGTTGTAGAGCGAGAAGCAGCAAGAACCAACTCACCATTTCTTTTGCCACACTTGCAGGGGTTGAAGGGCCACTGCCATTGAGGAGCGTAGGTTTTGGGAAAAGCGGTAACTGAGACCGCCAACGCGCCAGGAACCACAAATCCCAGCAGCACTAGCGCGCGGGTCGCGCTGAAAAGTGAGACGCTGACCCACGGCGCGGTTGTAGAGCGAGAAGCACCAAGAACCAACTCACCATTTCTTTTGCCACACTTGCAGGGGTTGAAGGGCCACTGCCATTGAGTAGCGGAGGTTTTGGGGAAAGCGGTAACTGAGACCGCCAATGCGCCAGGAACCACAAATCCCAGCAGCACTAGCGAGCCGGTCGCTATGAAAAGCGAGACGCTGCCCAACGGCGCAAGTGTTGAGCGAGAAGCTCCAAGAACCAACTCACCATTTTTTTTCACACTTGCAGGGGTTGAAGGGCCACTGAGGAGCAGAGGTTTTGGGGAAAGCGGTAACTGAGACTGCCAACGCGCCAGGAACCACAAATCCCAGCAGCACTAGCGCGCAGGTCACGCCGAAAAGCGAGACGCTGAACCGCGGAGCGGTTTAGAGCGAGAAGCACCAAGAACCAACTCACCATTTCTTTTGCCACACTTGCAGGGGTTGAAGGGCCACTGCCATTGAGGAGCGGAGGTTTTGGGGAAAGCGGTAACTGAGACCGCCAACGCGTCAGGAACCACAAATCCCAGCAGCACTAGTGCGGGTTGCGCTGAAAGGCGAGACGCTGATCCGTGGTGCGGGACGCGCCCGGGCCAAGGGCGGGCCCGTCCACGCCCGTCGGAGCCCAGAAGAGGCTGGGCTGGGCCCCCCCTCGAACATCCAGCAAAACACCCAAGGTAAAGTCAAGCTTGAGCTAAGAAATATTTCCCACCAGATACTACTATTAAATAATACCAGCAGTTTCTTGCTATACTGCCCCATTCCTCTTGCTATTTGACTGTGGACACTGGATATTGGGAGTATGTATCTATCAGATTGCAGGAGTGAACAGAGATGAGTAAACGAGGGGATAAAAGCATAGTAGGGACTATGGACTCTTTCCTGACCCGGGCAACAACAGTTCTGGCACATGAAATCCCCTCGCAGGTATACACCTGTTACAACGCAACTTTTACAACTACCTACTATTACAACGCAACTTTTACAACGCATACCATTACAACGCATTGCGCTGGGGGGCGCTCTAGGATAGGGAATAAGTATAATTTACTATCCAACACCTTCCCTAGTGTCCACGGGGACTGGAGTTAGAATAGTAAATTATTCTTACCACTATCCAGCACCTCAAAGCGCTATGCGTTGTAATGGTATGCGTTGTAATGGTCGCGTTGTAATAGTAGGTAGTTGTAATGGTATGCGTTGTAACATGGTACATCCGTTGGTGAGAGAACAAACGCTGTAATTGGTGGAAGCTGCATCAGAAGTATACCTGATGGATCTGATCAGAAGACAGTGGGATGCAGCTGCAGTTATGGAGGGAGCCTTGAGTTGGTAATAAGAGGCGTCATGCAAGGAGTAGCAGGAATTTAAAAAGAAATATCACAAGAAAGCAACCAAGGTCCAGAGATTTAAAAGCACTGGCTTCTGCTCATGGTTGGTAAGTGGAGACACATACACCTAGATTCATCAATGTCAAACTCTGCGATTCCTAAATTGTGAGAAAAAGCGAATCGCAATTTAGAAATCGCAGAATGGCACTCATGAAAAAATGCGGAAAAAAAGCGAGTCGAAATCTTCCGCAATCGCCGATTGCGAGTTTCCGAAATTCGTATAAAAATCGCAGAATCGGCCGATACCCTTTTTGAAATAGCGATCTCGAACTTACCGAAATCGCAAATTGCGATCTCGCTAATTGCGAGATCGCAAAAATGGGAAGTCGCATTCTGAGCACAGTGATGACATCACAACCAGGAAGTAGGCAGGATCTACCGTAATTCAGCCTTGTGAGCCTGAAGTGGAAGCAGCATTGACAGAGCTCCCCTCCAGAGTACCTAGAGGTGAAATCCAGGAGACACCCCAGTGCACAACATGTCTCAGGAAGGTGCTGGTGAAACTTCCACAGGAAGGAAAAGGAAAATTAAATTTTCTGAACAAGATCTAGAATATTTAATAGAGGGAGTGTGCAAGGACCACAACCGCCTCTTCGGCAAGGACTCGAAAAGGGTGTCTGAGGCCGACAAAAGGAGGATTTGGGTGCAAATCCGCGCAAAAGTGAATTCTGTGGGGGTGACCCAGCACTCTGTGGATGACTTAAAAAAACGATGGTAAGACCTCAGAGGGCGGGGCAAGGAGAAGATCGCAGAGAGGCTGGGGGAGCGTGTTGCGACAGGAGGAGGGGAGCCCACTGTCCCACCCAACACCCCACTTGAGGACCGAGAAGAGGACACCCTGAATCCGCAGGCATGCGTGGGCGTAATCCAGCTGGACTCCTCACGACCCACCCAAGAAACACAAAGCGACTGCGACCCTGTTCCCTAACAATGGCCATGACCCCAGATCATCCCATTACAAACCCCAGTCATGCAGCCTAGGCACACCCCTAAAGCCCAATTGCATTGTGGGACATGTAGTCTGACCACAATTACCATCTAGCCCCATACAGCCAGACCTGTTCAGTGAGAGTCAATCCTGCAGCGAGTCAGGAAATGGTAGCCTGCATGCATGTAGGAAGCTCCAATGTGTAAGTAACATGTCACTAATCAACGTCCACTTTACATCACAGGTGGCGCTGAAGTACCCAGTAGGGATAACGATGCCCTGCAAATCGAAGAAATAACAGAGGACACTGAGGGAGACGTACATCCATCCCTACAGCCAGGATCATCAGGGCAAGCTGCCGCACCAGCGGTCATACCACCACCTGCCCCTGTGGACAGTGCTACATCTGCGCCAACAGGCGCAGCAGTACCACAGCGAGTGACGCAAACACCAGTGGGGCTGACAACACCAGCAGCAGCACGCAGACAAACCCGCCGCCCTGCGGCTGTGAGGAGCCAGTCTAGCGGACTGGTGACGGAGCCACGAAATACCACATCACGCGCTGGCAGGGGGCTGAACGTGCGGGCACCTGGGCTCACTATTGAGCGCTGTATGCTCCACGTCCACCAGACACAAGCCCGCCATCTAGCAGCTATACATCTCCAGCTCAACAAGACCGCGAGGAATGTTGGTCAGATGACAGAGCGTATGGATAGGATAACCGCTGCTGTGGAGGCCAACACCCAGGCCATGTATAACCAGCGGGACATCAACCAGCGCAGACACCGGCAGCTGCTGACTGGCCTGCCTGCATACACGCGGTCCAATTATATCATTGGCAATGCGACCTCCCAGCTATCGCGACGCTCCTTGGCCATGCAGGTGCAAATGGTCCAGTGCTGTCAGGACGTTGCGAGAGCTCTGGAGCAAGTGACAACAGCAGTTCTGGGTTTGCAGGCAACTGCCAATGGCCAGGCGGGGGGGGTGGGATGACACTAGTGAGGCTAATTCCAGCCATAGTAGCCAATCCGTGCCACTGGTGGTAGCACCACGCCGCAGCACCAGGCCCTCTGCTGCCTCACGGCCAAATCAGGAGGAGGAGCTGGAAAGAAGGTTGGGAGCATCTGCCCGGAGGCGGCATTGAACATTTGAATAGTACCATTAAGGGCCATGCTGCTGCTACAAGCATGCCCTCCTCAAGAACATGGGACATATGACGCAATATGGCAATCATGTTACAGTTTGGGGAATTCCCACTTTACTGTGAAAAAAACAATAACAAATATTCTGTTAAACTGAATCTGACTCATGTCATTATTACTATTGTCATGCATGAGTGACGTCTTGGGTGTGGGGAGTGGGTGCACTAGAAACAGTTCGTGGTGATTTGGTTACGGCGCCTGTGTCCTTCTGCAGGATTCTCCCCGCGTGCATGACGCACATGTGCAGGTGGTCGGTTGTCTCCTTCCGACTCACTGCCAGAGATCTCTACAGGTATCCTGCGCTTGGTAGCAATGTTGTGCAGGATAGCACACACGGCCACGATGCGGCAGCAGACCTCAGGCTCGTATTTGATGGCCCCACCAGTCTTGTGAAGTATGCGGAGTCTGCTCTTCAGAAGCCCAAATGTCCTCTTAATGCAATTTCTTGTGCGTATGTGTGCAGCATTTAACGCCGTTGCTGTGGTGTTGCAGGGTTGAGGTATGGGGTGAGGAGGTACTCACGGAGAGCGTAGCCGCTGTCACCTAAATGATAGGAGAGGAGGGTGAGTGCCTGTTCAGCGCAGCTACATGATCACAGTCTACTATTTTGGGGCATGTGTACTTACCTAGTAGGTGTCCTTCCCCAAAACTCCCCTGGCCAGTCGTGTGTGAATGCCGCTGTGCCGGAATATGAAGGAGTCATGTGTGCTCCCCGGGAACTGTGCCACTATGTCCGTTATGATTGTCTTAGCATTGCACACCATCTGGATATTAAGAGAGTGGTAGGACTTGCGGTTGCGGTACATGTATTCCGTTTGTCCTGGTGGGCAGATGTGGATGTGGGTACAGTCAATGCATCCTATTACATGTGGAAATTGTGCAACGTTGTAAAATTGAAGCTTGGTCGCATTCAAGTACTGTTGGCTGGTCGGGAATGAGATGTAGTGGTGTAGCCGGGTCAGCATAGCCTCCAGGAAACTCCTTAGGCAGCGGGACATGGTGGGCTGGGATATCCCCCCTGCAACAGAGACTATCCCCTGGAAGCTTCCGGAGGCCAGAAGATGCAGGCTGCACAATACCTGGACATGGGTGGGCACGGCATTGGTCCTCCTTGTTGGGTGCTGCATCAGATGGTCTAGGTCCCGGATCAGCTTGATGATCATTGCCCCATTCAGGCGGTACTTAGCGTAAATTTGCTCCGCAGTTTGGCCCAGTAGGGTGACCCGCTGGCGGAATATCCGCTCCTGGATCCTACGTCTGTTCCGTGCTGCTCGCTGTAGCCTTCGCCACCTGACCACCATGTAGAGTCCTGGCATTGTGAGAGTCCTCATGTTCCAGCTGCATCTCCTTAAGTGTGTTTGGTCAGGCCTGCACCTGTTGGTAGTTTGTTAAAGTTTTTTTGATTTTTTTTTTCCTTACTGGTTACCACCTGGTTTGGGTTCTCCTTAAATTGCGCGTCGCAAATAGCGATTTTCGGATTTTTCGCATTTTGCGATTTTTCTTGAATAGCGATTGCGATTATTTAGCGATATCGCAAATTAATTAGCAGAATCCATGGTTTCTCGCAATTTCCGATTCGCTAATGGGCTTCTTCCTGGATTCTGCGAATTTATTTGCGAACTCGCAATTTTTCTTTAGCGAATTCGCATTTTTAGGGGTTTCACTATCATGAATTCCTTTTATTCGAATTGCGATCGCAATTGCTAATTCGCAGCGGGGAACATCCTTTACAACGCAACTTTTACCACGCAGTGCTGTTACAACGCAGGTTTTACTACGCATACCATTACAAGGCATTACACTGGGGGCGCTCTAGGATAAGGAATACGTTTAATTTACTATCCAACACCTTCCCTAGTGTCCACTGGGACTGGAGTTGGAATAGTAAATTAAACTATTCACTATCCAGCACCCCAATGTGTAATGCGTTGTAATGGTATGCGTAGTAAAACCTGCATTGTAACAGCATGCGTGGTAAAAGCATGCGTTGTAACATCATACATCCATTCGCAGCTATTGCGATCGCAATTTGGCTTCATTAATCTAGCTGATAGTTCACTAAAAGGCTGCATGACATAATTATGCTTCCATGTCATTTGCTTTCCGTTACGTAAACATACTTTTAGCCAATGTTCTCTTCAATGATAGTTATAATTCTGGAAGCTGCAGAAACAGAAGGCTAGTGAGTCAGTGAAGTTGCATATGTTTCGGAAGTGTAAACCCAATAAATTCACTGTTAAAAGAAATCAAAACAGCATTGCAAAATTTACCTCGACATTTGGAAGCTTCTTTCAAAGTGGTAAGAATATGACTTATTAAATTTTCAGATAGGAATCTTCCTTCGAGGCCGGGAAAGAAAGACCTAGTAAAAGAAGGGGAAACATTTTAGTATGAAAATTGCAGAAAATATTTAGCTATCTCTTACAAAAGTACATCTGTTGACAATTCTTACTCTTTTCTCTTTGAACTGAGGAAATCATGGCCTTGCTTTAAAGGTTACACAGATATAGAACGTTTTAGCAGTCGCAGATACTTTGATTTACTAAATTTGTGGGTTTACGACTGCTAAAATGTTTGTTAAATGTCAAATGTTATGTTTTGCCACCCCTGCAGAACGTCACTGATCTCGCCTTCCACCGCTAACTGCGTGCCTCTAATGGCACACTAAATAGGTTTTGCGGTTGTTACCAGAAGGACAGAAGATTAGCCCCTTCGCTGCGGCGGCTATTCCGCCGCAGCGCTAAAGGGGCGGGGCGGCCGCGCGGCCGCCGCATGCTGGTGACAGAACCGCTCCGTCACCAGCTACAGTTGAGCTGTGCTGGTGACGGAGCGGTTCCGTCATGACCCGCCCCGCTCTTTAGAACGCCCGCGCAGGCGCGAAATCAGCGCCGCGCAGGCGCGGCGGCCGGGCCATGACGGAACCGCTCCGTCATCAGCACAGCTCAACTGTAGCTGATGACGGAGCGATTCCGTCATCAGCATGGAAGGGGTTAGAAGGAATGCTGTGTCTGATGATAGTGTCATTGTCTACTGGACCTAAGGCCCGACTTTGAAAGGGCTGGGAAGCCTTGTTGTTTGGGCAGTGGGACTGGTGTTCTTGAGAAGCCATGCCCTTGCATAGCCCGTAAAAGGACAACATAGTTCTGGGGATTACCAGCCTAGTGCTGAGAGGCCCAGAGAACGTCCCGTGGTGCAGCTCTGTATAAAACATTCTAGGGCCAAGTCCACCCTCTCTCTAAGCAGGTGGGATCAGTTGAAAGAAATGTCTATAAAGGATCTCTGGACGTCCCCAGAGAAGCCTGTGGACCTCATCCATGTGTGGCGCCCAAACCACCAAACTAATTCCTATGGCCATACCTAGACAATCTGTGGTGTCCAGAACGAAGCAGATGACGAATTTGGTGGCATCCTGACCATCTTGAATGGTTTGAGCCACGGAGGATCGCAGGCCTTCTGGGACCACAGGTGAGATCTCATCCACCATGTCCTGCAGTGCGTATAATGCTAGAGTAGGTAGTTTGCGTTAACTAACCTAGGGTAAGACTGGACGAGGAGAACATATAATTGCCAAAAGTGTCCACTTGTTTTGAGTCCTTGTGAGGGGGAGGGGTAGGAAAAGCATTAGGACTCAATTCACTGGTGGACGCTAGTACCACAAAGCTCTCCGGTTTGGGTGCTGGGTCAAAAAATCTGGATTGCCTGGAGCGGGTCTATGGTGATGGGCAATTTGTCAGTTGACTGGAGGGCCAGAGCATAGCTTGGTCAAAGAGCCCAACAGCGTGTCAGTAAGGGCTTTATTAAAGGGAAACAGGCACTGTAGGACCTCTATGAGAACTTTGGGGCATATGTAGGTAGCCGTTTGCGATTCGCAAACGCCGAAATTCTGCAAACTTCGGCGTTTGCGAATCGCAAACGGCGTTTTGATATGTAGGTGCCACTTAGCAAAATAAGGAATCGCAAAAATTGCGATTCCTTATTTTGCTTATAGTATTTAAGGAATCGCAATTTTGCGATTGCTTAAATGATATGTATGATATGTAGGGGTGCTTTAAAAATTGCGATTTTTGCATAAAGAATCGCAAAATACGACCTACTTCAAGTAGATGGTATTTGGCGAATTCCTTCAAAAATGCATTTTTTTAAAAAAAATTCAAAGTGCCATATGGATCACAGAAATGTCCTTTGGGCATGTATGTGTGCCACATGTACTTACAGGCACATTCCAGGGGTGCAACAGGTGTCCTTTGGACACCCTGGCACCCTTGGAATTGCGATTCTCAAATTGCGATTTTCTCATAGAAAATCGCAATTTGAGAATGTATCCCCATTCATTCCTATGGGCCTCTTAGCCCATAGGAATGAATTGGACACTCATTCCTTAATTGCGATTCGCAAATTGCTAATCGCAATTAAGGAATGTTAGAGATTTGCAAAAAAATTGCGAACTTTTACCTACATTCCATTTTGCTATTCTCAAATAGCGATTCCTTAAAAATCGCTATTTGGGAATCGCAAAATGGAAATTACCTACATATGCCCCATAGAGAATAGTCTGGAAGTGAAGAGCAAGGACCTTAGCAGCCTTCTAAATATTGTGGCGAATAAGGTACTCTTCTCTGATGCTGGAATGGGGAAGAGGTGTAAAATGCACTGGCTTTCTGCAAATCCATGTTATCTACATCATAAGGAGGGGCACATTTCTCCCAATGCCCTCCATTTTCAACTCCATCCAAGTCCAATCCCAAAAAATGGTGCAATGTATATGCATGCGGTAGTGGGATTGTATCTAAGTCGGATGGGTTCAGTGTATACTGTGCGGTACGCCAAGATCTGTATGGCACGGATCTTGGTGTTGAGCCTGATGATAGTACAGAACCAGAGATGGGTTCAAGGGGTCCAGGCAGTGCTAAAGGAGAAGCTGCCAGCAATAATCTGATAGGAGAGTCCTGCAGATCCTTTGCATGCATAGGGGCGCAAGAGGGAACTGGAAGAGTTACAAAGATGCACAGCCCAGCCTCAGGAATGGCTTTGACTTGCTGTGATGTTGTCGATAGGTCTAGAAATGTGGATGCATTAGAAATGAGATAGAATCAGCTCTTCGTGGAATGAGAGAGAGACCGAGAGGCTGGAAGGGGGGCAAGTCCCGTTGGACTTTTTTGTTTTCTCCTTTGACTTATCTTAAGACTTCCCCCATAAGGAAGATTGGCCTAGGTACGACTTCAGGAGTGGGACAGGAATGGAGTATGTGCACTCCACTTCAACTTGGAGTGGGACCGGTGCAGAGCCTTCTGGTGCTTCAACATGTAGAGCTTCATCTCACGATCTCAAATGTTTTTCGGGTTCATCTGGAGGCAGTCACGGATGGCCTTAGAGTTGTGCGACAAACCTAAGCACCTAAGGGACACCTCATGGAGATCTGTCACAGAAATCCATTTGTGACAGTCCCTATAAGGCTTAAACCCTATAGTTTTAGGGAGAAACATGCCTTACAAGCTGGAAAATACAATTTGAGTGAAAGAAGTGAAGAAAAAAGAATGAGCAGAGTTCCGGATATGCTTCTGAAGGTGCAGAAAGAAAGGAACTGATGTCAGCACACCTGGGTGGTGCTTACTTGTGGCTCGGTTTGTCACTTTCAAAGCAGCATGTATGCGGAGTTGCACTGTGCTACCTGTCAGAGAGCAGGAGCACAGCTTTAAATTTTCTGGATCCAGTCAGCCTCCTGGTGATATTTACAAGGTAAGGAATCTTTGGTTAGAAGTATCCATCAGAAAACATAGTACCATCTCTGCTCACATCGGTACAGAAGAGTCTTCTTTAAATGGAAGGTGAGTCAGGCCTCACACGTTTCACATTGTGGCCAGGGGAGAGGTACAAATTGTAAACCTGGTGGTGGTCGTTCATTGAGTATTTGGAGTGGCACTAGGGGTAGTACTGGAAGGGCACCCTTTCCATCACTGTATCCACATTCTTGACGACGAAGTCCTTGAGGCAAGGGGGGCAGTACCCTTGTGTGGCCCCGACGGTGAGGAGTCGAAAGGAGGTCGATGTCCATTAAAAGTCACCTGGGGAAAAAAGCAAAGTCGAAGATCTGTTGAGAAGAATTTCTTCTGCAGGTACTGGAGTCATGACAACCACTTGGGCTAGAAGGAAAGCACTTAAGATCACTGAACACAGAGATCACTTTTGGCACACATCCGAACCCGATGGTGGTCAAAAACAATATGACAGGGAGTCAATGCCCATGATCTTTGCCAGCTAAGTGTGGAGTCACTATATCTCATGACTCGAAATGCTTCTTCGAAGAAAAACAACTTGCAAATGTCTGTGCCCAATACTAGATGGCAGGAGTATGCAAAGCATGTGTATTTACAGCAAAACATGCTACAAACACCTAGGGCCCGATTCACACTGGTAAAGTTAGACTTTTGGTCTACATTTAGAGCAAAAGTCTAACTTTACTACTTTTCGGCATCACAAAAGTAAAAGTGAGTTATGAGTAGTATCTCTGTGACTGCTGAGTTTCCACACTCGGGCTGAATCTCAATCAATCATGGATTTGTAGAGTGTGGCAAATCACCCATGAGGGTCTCAAGGCCCTACGTGGTGATCTGTTCATTCGAACAGCCAAGTCTTGAGTTCTTTCATGAATTGCTGAAGCGATGAGACAGACTTGAGGTGCAGGGGAAGGTCATTTCAAGCTTTAGCCGCCAGGTGTGAGAAGGAGTGTACTCCACTGTTGCCTTAGTGAATCCGGGGGGGTTCCTGCTATTAATAGGGAAACGGATCACAGGTGTCTGGTCAGTCGGTGGAAGGTCATGCGCCTGATATATGCTGGTCCTAGTTGTGCAGGGCTTTGTATGCATAGGTCAACAACTGGGACTGGCATCTCTTCTGCATGGGAAGCCAGTGTAGCTTCTTCAGGTGAAGTGTGATGTGGGTTCATCAGGGGAGGTCGAGGATGAGTCTTGCTGCTGAGTGTTGTATTGTCTGTAGTCTCTTCAGGAGGCCTGCAGCGATTCCTACGCAGAGTGTGTTCCCGTAATCCAGCCTGATGGTGACAAGGGCCTGCACAATGGTCCTCCTGGTGTTGACTGGGAGCCATGAGAAGATCTTGCGGAGAATATGTAGGATGTGGAAGCATACAGAGGAGTCTGTGTTTACCTGTTTCTTCATGG
The DNA here is from genome assembly GCF_964263255.1 of Lissotriton vulgaris. Classification (NCBI taxonomy): domain Eukaryota; kingdom Metazoa; phylum Chordata; class Amphibia; order Caudata; family Salamandridae; genus Lissotriton; species Lissotriton vulgaris. Next base: position 1,271,809,157 of record NC_141696.1, on the reverse strand, counting down.
ATAGCTTGCTATCCAAGATGATGCTGAGGTTGCAGGCATGGTCTGTCGGGTGGGGGATGAGCCAAGTTCAGAAGGCCACCATGCGTCAATCCATGGCAAGGTGTTGTTACCAAAAATTAGAACTTCCGTCTTGTCCATGCTGAGCTTGAGCAGTTGTCCTTCATTGAGTTGGTGACATTCCTCACACATCTGTGGAAGTTGGCTCAAGTGGTGGTGGTGTCTGACTGTAAAAGGATGAACTGAGTGTCATCAGGGTAGGAGCTGATGTTAAGTCTATGCGATCTGACAGTGCCGGCCAAGGGGGTCATGTACATGTTGAAGAGGGTGGGGCTGAGGTACAATCCTTGGGCCACGTCACAGAGGACCTTATTGGTTTCCGAGGTGAACAGTGGGATCTGCTGGGTCGGTGGATAGTTTCGTCAGGACAGGCCTAACGTCAGCGTGTTTCCAGTTCTCAGGGAATCAGGCCAAGGTGATGGAGTTCTTGCCAGTTGTCTTGCTCCGGAGTTTGAAGGCGTGGTGGGAGCAGGGGTCCGTGGGCCCTCCAGAATGTACAGAGTTCATGATGGAGGTTGTGGCTTGAGTCGTGAGAAGTTTCCAGTGGGTGAGAAGGTGTTTGGGGTTTATGTTCATGGGAGTTAGCAGGCTGATGCTGTCAGTGGCGGAGGGTTGGGGTTTTCTAAGTTTTCGTAGATGGTTGAGATCTTGTTATGGAAAATATCTGCTAAGGAATGACACCGTTCTTGAGAGGGGGTGATTTTGTTTCAGGTCACTGCGGGCTTAGAGAACTCCTACATGATGGCGAAGAGCTCCTTGCTATGGTTTGTAGTGGTTGAGTGCAGTCTTGAGGGTGGTGGTGAGGAAAGGCAGTAGAATGTCATTTTTAGTAATACACAACAATATATAAAAAACTGTAAATGAACTGTACATATTCACCTTTTAGGAAAGCAAAAATTAAGCAGATTTGCTGTTACTTTTAAGTGTGATGGAAACAAAGATTTTAATAGGATCAGAACAAATCAAGACAGTTTACTTGATGATGCACGAATAATATTCACCGAAACTCGATTTCCACACATTATCATTTATGTGCAATATAGTTTGATTAGTAAAACTGTACTGTGTAAATTTAGTGTCCATTTCAATGGTAAATGGCAATGCCTTACCACATGATGTATTAGTACGCTAAAAAAATAAATTGCTCACTTCAGTCCAATAAAGCCAGGAGGGTTTTGGAATTTGGGTGTGGTAAAAAGTGGGTCATCACCCTAAAAAGTTTGGGAAGCACTGATTTACAATAATAGCGAAGGTATTGCAACAAAGCAATGTACAGGGTCAAAGGCAAGCATAAGTTCAACAAGTGATAGGAGACATAACTGGTTATTGGAGTATTAATGTATTGCAATGCAGTGTTCTTTAAAGAAGTATGTTGTCAACTCTCTGCTAAACTTGAGCAGGATTCGGGTGGTCCAGGGATATTGCACCAGATCTTGGGAGTATAGTTGGAAAGGGCTTTCTGCCTTGTCTTTTCCTTTATTAAACTTCTTAGTCTCCAGTCTGATGGTAGCCTGGCTGCAGGTGTGTCAAGAGCCACCACAGATGGTCAGCTTGTCCACAAGATAAGCAGGGGTGCTGGTCAGAAGTCAGGTCGGCACTATATTTCAGCTAATAGAAATACATAAAAGCCACTAAAATGCAATCCTCTGACATATTTACAGATGACTGTGGACACCACAGACCTCAGGCCATTTTTGCTGTGTCAGATAAAATACCTTATAAGAAGCATTAGCCGCAAGTTCAGAAAACAAGCATTGGCATAGCCAATAGGTATCGCCTTTGGGACCTTATAAGTGTTTAGCCATGCAACAGTTGATGTTGTTGCACCAAGGATATTGTGCTGTATAACTAAACACTTATAAGGTTCCAAAGGCGAGACCTATTGGCTATGCCAATGCTTGTTTTATTTCTAAAAGTTCTGATGAGAACCAAGGAGCCCTTTCACCTAACAGTTTAGCTTTTTGCTGCCTAAGAGGTGCTAGGTTGTTTAAGGTGCTTAGCATCCATACCTTGAACCTAGTGTACCTACTTGTAATGTCTCCAGTCATATCGGGGGTGGAGTTGGTTGATATGTTGGAAGGGTATCAATCTGTGATCAGACCATAGGATCTCTGTTGGGTTTCCTGTAGTCATTTTGTGTATGTTTGAGAATATTGGATCTAGTAAGTGGCCTTGCTTATGCGTTGGGCCTTTGACCCGTTGTGTTAGATGAATTGCTTCTAGGTCCAGTGTGAAATGTTTGGATACATCATATTCCACGTTTTCTAGGTGAAGATTTAAATCCCCAAACACTGTGAAGCCTCTGGTATTAGGCTATGTTCTACCACTGTGTCAGGGAGGATTTGTATGAATTGAGTGGCAGAGCCTGGGTGTCGGTATATTAAAAGACCAGAGAAATGGAAGGTTGGTGATATTTCCGTAGCAAATAACAGACATCTTCAGTTAGGGAGTGGCAGTGGATCACATTTTATGAAATATGGCACACCCCATCCCTATTTGCATCCTTCCCTGTCATACCTGGCAATTCCAAAACCTTGAGGGAAGGTCCTCACAATGTCTGGTGTAGAGTCTACTATATGGCAGATGCATGAATTTAATGTGAAGATTTTACATAGAGACTGATTTGAAGACAGGGGCGTGGCTACAGGCAGAATATGGCAGACGCATGAGCTACAGGCCCGCCCTGGCCCAACAATAATTCTGCCACATCTGCCTGCTGGGGTGGCAACAGGCGACCTCAGCGGCCCCTGTGCTACGACAGTGGGCAGAAACTGGCTTCCTGACAGAAACAGCAGATCGCCCGGGAAGAGACCTACAGGCCTGCAGCCGTGACCGGGCTCACCTGGTGCGGTTGGCCCTGGGAAAGAGCTTAGCTGTGGGGAGTGCGCACTGAGGAGTGGCTCCTGCTTATCCCCGCTGCCCCTAGAGACAACGGTTAACCGCTGCCTGTGTGCTGGGGATCTGCAGGGCCAGCAACAGGTGAGAAGCCCTTGAATAGAGTGGTGAACCGACGGTGATGACAAACACCGAAGGGACCCTCAGAAGAGTACAAGGATGCTGCGCCGACACCCGTGAGGAGGCGGCGGCCTGCTTTGAAGGACAGCTGGTGATAGGAGCGGCCCCCTAGCAAGCCCCAGAGGTGGTAGGGCCAAGGAGGTGAAGGTAATCGGGGCCGATATCGAGACCCGGAACATGGAATGCAGAGGGAGCGGGTGAGGCGCACCCACCCCAGCGATGAGTGTAGAGAGTACTGGGGCAGCGCCGGGAGGGAGGCGGCAGCTTCATTGAAGCACTACCTATTCCAAGAGCAGGCCCTGAATTAGCTCCTACAAAGAGAGAGCTGCTTTAGTGAAAGCGAACGGGCCGGAAGTGGGGCCCGCTGCCCTGATAGTGAACGGGGCTTACGTTGGGGCCTGGAGTGCGGAACACGAGGGGGCAGGGAGAGAGCGCCACCTGGGCTGCAGAGATAGAGTCCGGCCTCACTGGAAAGAGAAAAGATAGGGTGATAATGGATTGAGGACCTGGACTCTGCACCACGGTGCTGCCTACCTGCACCCAATTTAGGGAGGCCTGTGCCCAGCTGCCTGGAGAAAAACAAGTGTGCGAGCCTCGCGCTCATGGTAAAAACAATAAAAAACTAAAAAAAGTGTGACGAGAGGCAGCAGGGGGAGGGGAGAGAGGAGGGGGCCTGCGCATGTTTCTCTTGGGGGAGCGAGCCAAACGTGCTCACGTTGCCATTGAAGTTAATGAAAAGCGTGCATGTTTTTGGCTGAAAGTCGAAGCGATTGCTAAAGGTCTCCTTCCTATTCAGCGCATGCGCACTGCTTATGCGAAACCTAAAAATAGCTGAGAATAGAAGATTGTCAGGTAAGCGATCACCGACCTGCGACTTGAGGCCTGAGGATTTCTATTTGATGTAATATAGATTGTGAGAGGTTTTTGTTTCCGAGTTTGAAAATACAGTGCTGGGGCAAACTAGCTTGGCCAGGCCCATAAGCATCTTGTGTGATAATACAGAATGATATTTCAAGATAGCACTCTACCTATCATTCCTAAGGGCAACCAAGGATGACGGTATGCCAGACCTTGAGGTGGAGTAGGCAGACATGCACTTTGTGTTGCAACACTGTTTACCTGAAGCTTGATGCATTACATTCTTGATGTGATTGTTAGGCATCTGACTATACAATATAGACAACTGCAGAATGTGTTAGGGATACCACAATTCTGAGGTACAGTATGACGCGTGACAGAAATACGCAGAGTAACTACTGCTGAAATTACATCCAGCACTGTACACTATCATTCCATGTAAAAGGGCAGTCAGGGTTCACATTTTGTGACCTGTTCCCTTAACAGGGGAGAGTCAGTGCACTGAATCTCTAACCAGAGAAGTCTTCAGGACTCAGACAGGCAGTACTCTGCAGCAGGTCAACATCAAGGTGAAACGTTAGTTAAAGAGCAGCAGAACGTATCACCAAGCTGAACATCAGTTGTAATTTCTATACCTGCTAGTACCATGCAGTACAGCTTCGATCACTATTATCACTAATGACGTAATAGTTTGCTACTCTGTTCCAGCATCACCAAGATCATCTCTGGCACGTTTACTCACCTCCAGCACAATGGCTAACACCACATCAAAACACACAACAAATCCCTGGCTTGTGGAATGTCTTTGAGCAGAAACCTGAGCTGCATCTTTCCACTAGCAATGTGCAATACACCTGCATCCCAGTGGAGACCAAAGACCAATGTGTGTGCTTCACATTTACGAGCCAGAGAGCTATTAAATCACATTTTACCGGAGGAATGTTTTATGGTGTAAACTGCACACAACAAGTTTTCTTTTTTTTTTATTCAGAGGAGGTGTTGGGCGCTCATGTTTTTCCCCTGGGCATATTCACTGTTATGTAGTCTTAGGCATGACCTGGCCAGCTTTATGAGCACTCTAAGAATAATAACAAACGAGCAAACTGGTTTGTTCCTAGTAACTTTTTTTCTTGCTACTTATGATAACTATCTTGTTTGCTTTACTGCTTCTTATTCTAAATACATGACTGTTATACAGTATTATCCTTTTCCTGAGATCAACGTTTATGTAATGTCGTCCTGAAAAAACCCAATGGCAAACGCACAAGACCTCCCCATCAGCCAACGACACAGGGGATCAAAAAATCCAGCCCACCAGATTCAAGCAACAGACTGGGGGACCGGGCAAGGTACTACTGTGAATCTCGTCTCTCCTTCTGATCGGGTTCAATCCTGAACTCGAAGGGTGGCATGCAGCAATCCACAGGGGGTCCTCTCTTTCACCCCTTCCGAGCAACATCTGCAGCCACCCAAACACCACTGTCACCAAGTCAAATCCCAAATGTATGCCAAGGACACTCAAATTCATATGTGATTAAACTAGGAACCAGAAAAGCATCAACGACTGCCTTAAAATCAGATAAGCTTGACTGAATACCTTTGTTTTATTTATGTTGTATGGCAGAGATTCAAGTACTGGAAGGCACTTACTCCAAAAATATTCCTTTAGTATTACCCACATACCTTCGCACTCCCCCAAACAGTGGATAGAACGCAAGAAATGGGGATAATTGTCGACACAGATATATCATTCGCACCACAAATCCATGCAATTGGCCAGATCCTTAGTAATTCACAAATGGACTGTTTCAAAATGGTCCATGTATGGCTCCCAGAAAGTTCACTGATAGACTACAAAGGATACAAATCAAGTCAGCCAAATGTGCTTTAATCTGGGGACAGGCAATCATGTCAAACAGCCCTAAAAGCAGTCCACTGGCAGGTAGTGTGGACAAGGATAAAAGGCACTCCATAGCGCCCACAAGATTTATTGGAACGAAGGACCCAAATATCACCAAAACTTGGCTTCCAACTACAAACCCACTAGGGACATGGATCAACCAACCTGCACCACAGCCACCCATGCACCTTAAGGCGACAGAGGTAGGTTACTGGGAGCCCAGAGTTTCAAACTCTGGATTTCTTTGTATCCCTTCCTGAGCGTAGAACAAATCTCCTGCTGGAGAAAAATTCTGATTTGTATAGAGCTTTAAAGTAATTGTTAAACTACATTTATTGATATGTGACACAGTAAAAATAAAGAATTACCTAAAATAAAATACATTGATTAAACATCACCATATTAATTAACTGCCAATCGTTCCACGTACATATACAATTGTTTAGATTAAATCACTTCCTTTGAAATACACCCCAAATGTTTCTGCTGGTACACAGAGCATACAATCTGTAGTCAGTCATGTAAATCTAACATAGAGACTTATTATAATTATCAGCAGCGGACTAGACAAGATAACATCATAAATTAACTATGGAGTTTTCAAAAGTTAAAATCTTTACCTTGGGAAATCTTCTAAGGTTATGTAAACAACATCTTTATCTGACACAGATGAGGAGAAAGTAGTGAAGGTTCCATTCTGTAAAGGAAGAAGTTCGAGACCAAGAAGTTCACTGTAATTTCTATCACTGAGCACAAACTCTAAGAGGCGAATCTTTTCCTCGGTTGAACCTCTGTGCCCAGATTTCCTCAATACCTGTCGCACCAACGAAGGAGTCACTTTCTTCACTGGCTTAGTATTGGGTACTGAAAACTGAATTGCATCCGAAATGTTGGAAGGTACTTTAGTGACATGTGTTCCTGAGGATTGAAGATACTTCAGCACTGTTTCTGTATACTCAAGTTTTTCATCGATTTCTGAGAAGCACACCTCATGCACGTTCAACCATGAACCACCAATGGAATAAACAACCGCATTCTGTAGCAAATCACTCAATAAAGGTTCTAATGCAGACTTCCAGTGTAGTCTTGTCTTCGTCATATCTGGCCATATGCTATAAATTTTCTCTGCGGAGAGTGGAAAATCAGGATTCTCCTCCGTCTCCATTCTCTTGATAGCTTCCAAAATGAGGGTAGAATATGCCTTTGGGACCACACTTTTTATGAGAAGTTCATTCCAGAGAGCAGCAGGGTCTCGCCACTGATCCAGTTCTCGCCACTTGATGCTCCTTCGGTTATCAGTTAGGCCAAAGAAACCACTAATATGAACAGGGAGACCTGTCTTGCTTTCGTCACCTGGAGGTAAAGGAAGAAAACAAAACGCTCTCCCATAAAATTCAGCGACTGCTCCCTTGTCCTGCCCATCACATGACAAAGGCATGGCAATACCTATTGTAGGTATAAATTTCAAGTCATCAGCTAAGCAGTCAAGTTCATTGCACATTCCTCGACCGCCAACACTATTGCATACCAACCAAGAGGTGTGTTGGACCTCTTTAATGCTCTCATCTTCTACAAGTATGTTTATGTGGTAAGTTACACAAGTTATGCTGTTGCTTGGAATGCCATTACAATAGTCATCTATGGCACTACCTAGAATCTTTATGGAGTTTGGCCTTTCATGCTTCAAGGCTTTGTTTTCATTAGCGGTCACCTTAAAAAGAAGCCGCTCTGTTCCATCTTCCTCCCTCACATACAAGGACACATTTTGAACACTTTTAAGGAACAGTAACACAGTATCTGCATCTGCCCTGAATGAATCAAACAGCTCCAGAACTTTTTGTTTGTTGTATACATTGGTACTTAATAAAGATGGCTCATGGCGAAGAGGAAAGCGGAAAAATGTCCCTGGAAAATGGCCATCCACGATTGTTTCTTTTGTGCTTCCAAAAATGCCGATGAATGGTGCAAACTGGTCCACAAGTTCGTTGATCTCTTTTATGTCTTCTTTTAAATTCCAACACTGGCCCGATTCGTGCCGGCCAAAAAGCGTTTGATGGGGGTCCAGCATTCCTATTTGGTCACCGCTGAATATACTTGGAACATCTGCCCAAAAAAGGAAAATAATACAATATAACTTGGTCTTTAAAAGAATTATTATCAGATCACTTGTTTCTTAAGTTAATAGTATGCATTTAAGTATATAAAATGTACATGCTTTACAAGCACAAATAGAGTACATAAACCAGATTTGTGGGAAATTGTTATCATTTCAAGCTTACCTTTTTTGTACTGACATTGATTCTTACTTAGAATTAGAGAATTATCCAGAACTCCCTTTTTTCAAACCTTCCTGATATGTTTTGGTAGCGTTCCATCATCTGGAGAAAGCAGTCAGACACAGTTTCGGTTATGTGCACGTTAGGTGCACAGTTAATAAAGGCAGGATAGTACCATCTGGCTCACCTACTGTGACTTTCCAAATTGGAAACCAGCACTCTTCAGAGTTCCATCACTGAGGTCCTCAAATGTTTCATATGTGATTAAGACATATGCAGTGCTTGAGCAATGTGTACGATCTTAGCAAGGTCGACCAGGGGGATATATTCAAATGCATTTGGGCAAACACGAAAACAGGCGAGAGTAAACTAAGTGGAATAATGTTAGTGACAGAAGAAAATAAGCATTGGCAAAACCAACAGGTCTGACTTGAATGTGTTAATGCACACAAACACAGGTATTCACAAACCATGCCTGCATGTGACAGTATACGAAAGTACAAATTATTGGCCTTGTGGTGCTAGTGTGTACCTATTTCGCTGACGTGCTATGGTTAGATGGGTTCATAAACAAAGCAGGGTTTCCATCTAGTGCAGAGAAAAATCAATAGCCCGAGAAGCCAGCGCATTTCAACCGCAGAGATTTTATTATTTGTTACACGTCTAGTTCTCAATGTTCAAACATAATAAGGACAAGTCAAGGTTACGAACAGATTTCCCAGTAAATTTATGCAAATTATTCTACAATAAAATACAATCTATTTGTACTTCACATATTATCCAAACGGTTTCTTTAACTGCCTGTGTTTTTGAAAAGAGACCACATATATCTAGCAGAGTCCCACACAATCTCATATGAATGCATGCAATGTGGAGTGAAAGAGACCGGTGAGAGGGAGGAAGAATAAGACAAAAGAGAGCGTGGCACAGAAAGGAGAAAGAGGAGGGAATGAAAGAGAGAGAAAGAGGAAATCATAGAAGGAGTGATAGAGGTTAAAAAGTGCGAGAACAAGCAAATGAGGCGAAGTACCAAGAGAGAGAACACACACAACCAACAGCGAGACAGAGCTGGGAAATTGAGAGAAAAGACGTGACAGACAGGAGAGAAAGAGCACAAATGAGGGAAAGAAAGAGGGAGGAGAAAGAAAGAAAGATGGTAAGAGATATTGGTAGAAGAAGAGAGAGAGAAACAACGAGGGGTAGAGGAAAAGGAAGAAGAAATAGGAGGCACAGAAAAAGATGTATAGACCTAGATATAGGCATATGGCTAAATAGGTTATATAAGACATATTCTACATTTTCTAATTGCTCTTTGTTTAGCAGTTTCTCTGACAGATTAAATTCGATGCCTTGGAGATGAGGTCTGCATGACCTCTTGTGGTGTAGCAGCTGTTCAGGGTGGACATACCGGCAGGACTCATTGACTTGAATTTTTTCGGTGCCCGTCCAGCATTTGCCTCTATGGTAGGCGGTCACCCTAGCCAGTGCTCCAATAAAACTACTTGCTTATCATCCTCGGAGCAGCATTCACCTGGCAGCTGAAACCAGTTTGAATGGCAATATAAAGTCAATGCACTTCTAAGGGTGGTCGACAGAAGACATATGTAAGAGATCTCAGAATGTAAAATCAGAAGATAGAGGTTCTGAGCTCTGTACTTCAGCCATAGGTTTTCTCTTTCAGCAAAAGTCTTCCTGAAGTAGAGACAAGGCGATTTCTACCACAAAGAGGAGCATATGTACATGGAGATGTCGGAGCGTCGAGTGTGCCAAATATTTACAATATGGTGCACCCCTGTGCTTTCCCTAGCTCTGCCGCTAAAATTAGCTGCCTACTGCCAACGCAGGCTCCCTTGAACCTAGTGAAAGGGTGCCTGCGTTGCAGAGGATGATTGTTTATGAGCAGGAAGGTGTTCCGTCCTGCACATAAACAATTCGTAATGGCGATTTGATATTTCTTTGTAAGTAGAAAATCGTCATTATTTAAGATTGTTTAAGCGCACTTTTCTGCACATAAACAATCATTCATGGCGTTTTGCTCATTCTATGTGTGCTGCAGAATGCAGCAAAGATGGGAAAAGCAAATAAGAGAAGAAAACAAAGTATTTCTCCTCGTTTCCCCATTCTAGCACCCGCTCTTGCTTGGCGTTAGTTTTTGGCACTACCTCAGATTCACAGATCCTTGTAAGTCTCGGGCAGCGTCAAAAAGCAATGGGTGTTGCAGTGGAAAGGCCACAGCTAGCTACACCCATTGCACACCCTTTCACGCAGTTATCTGCGTGAAAGGGTACCATATTTACAAAGTGCCATTAAGCTACAAAAAGTCAATATAGAGTAGGGCATTGCGCCTAAGGATCATTGTTACAAGTGACATTCCTGTGGCAGCCGTGCCCTTGTAAATATGCCTCATCATTGGTTGATTACAACTAAGAGATGCTTATCAATATCTCTCCATGCACTAATGTTTTGAGTACTCTACCAACACAGAAACGAGAAGCACGTATTTTTGGGAGCAAGCACATGACTTCTGTCCATTCAACACCTGTACTCTTGGATCCCCTCTCCTGGTGATTCTCACAGAATTATCTGGCAACAGATGCACTGTCTAGCCAGACCATAAAAAGGGTGGGACCATCAATTGTGAAAGTAGGCTTGATTCCTCAAATAGCTCCTCTATTCTTATTCTGATCATTTTATTGTCGCTCTGATGGGGCTAAGATCACAACTCTGTAATCATACTTTTTCGCAAAAAATACCTTTGATCCAGTCTTTCTTCCTACGCACATCACTAAGAGGACCATGTCTACATGGAATCAGTTGTATGTGAGATGAAATACTTTTTTACCTAAGCACATCTCAAACACTTGCACACTCTCCACTTGCTTGATGGAGACCCACAGGGCCCTATCAGTAGAGCAAGCAGAAAATACATGCCACTACAAGGGGGTCATCACATGGGCCACAGCAGCAATGCTGATGATGCTTTGGGCAGTGGTGAACCTGCCTGGGAATGGGATAGGAAGCATGTTTGACACCAGACACTTTGTAGAAATGTGACATTAAGGAAATAAGATCCATATAAGCAAAAAAATATGACAGAGTGGAGCAAGTAAGGTGAGCTATAGGGAACGCGAGAGACGTTGAAGAAGGAGCCCTGTTGGGAATGTCAGCCTTAGGGATAACAAACCTGAAGGACTGTTACTCTAGTGGAAAGAGAAGAATTGCCAAATGGTTGGAGTTACATCTTGGACTATGTAGGCAGATTAGAGAACAGAGTCTTACTTCGGTTGAGGACGAATAGAGGAATGGAGACCAAAAGGTGAGCCTCTTATTCAATTGATGAAGCAGAGATCCCAATGAATAATCAAGTCTGTTACATCTGACGTCTGGTCAAGGACATCTCACAGATGGCCAAACATTACAGCAGTAAAACATCCCCCTGGACAGCGATCTCTTCCCTGGAGTTTCAAGGTATCCCCGCCTCCAGAAACCACAGCAGATCTAGTAGCCAGTGCGTCTAGTTATGTTATGTTATGTTATGTTAAACTCATTTATTACGCGCACAGATGCTCCAGCAAAGGAGCGTTCTGGCGCCCGACAAGGTAGCAACACAACAAAACAGGACAGAACGGGGCAAACGGAAGGAACTAAGGAAACAAGAAAGTTTTTACAGCTCGACGAAAAGAGAGCAAATCCCTGAGGGCACGAATCTCAAGGGGAAGGGAATTCCACAACACTGCGGCGCGTACTTGAAATGAGCGACCGCCAGCCCGGCAGCGCTTAAAACGAGGGTCGACAGCAAGTTCTAGTAAGCCTTAAAATAGACAAACGGAAGTTGTGAATGCACATTTTGCACCTAACTATCATGTCCTGGACGATCCCTTAATCATCTCCTGGTATACGAATTTGATTAAAGTCACTAAAATTAAATGGCTCCCTGAAGAACTCCTTTGCATTCAGGTGTGAGTTTTCTCTCAGTCAGGCCCAGGCATCTGAGTACGTGTTTAATCACTGAATGGCTTCTAGACCATATATAGGAAATATCCCATAGAGTAGTTTAGCTAAATGAGTTAACTAAATTCTGATTTCAGATTTAAAAGGTTATGTCCCAGATGTTCCGACTTCCTGAAAATTGTAATTAATTTATGGACATTTAATTTTGTCTGAGAACCAGGGTTTTGTATCTGAAAGCTGCCTTAGGCGTGGATAGTTGAGCATGCACTCCCAGCAGGAGAAATACCCTAAAATTATTATGTTCCAAGGAAGCCTAAAATATTCCAATAATCTATTCATGTGTTGACGAAAATCTGCCCAGCACACAGCCACAAAAGGTAACGATAATACCTATTAGAAGTACACTAACCTAAATAGCTGCCACCGGTCTAAAAAATATGACTTTTTGGACATTTAACTTTACGGATTTAGGGTTTGGTAATGCTACAAACGTGATGGCCATCCTGTCCACCTTATTAGAAGCAGCACACAATATAATGCACTTGTAATAAGGCAGAGAGTATATATGTCATATTTGTGAGGAGGTAACCCATCCACCAAACTAAATTCAGGGCCTAAAACATTTTATTGATCTTTAGAAATATGCATAGACCTAAACTACAACCACTTATGGTGAATAAAAGGCATAAAAGAAAAAATAGGGCTAAGCTTAAAGTACGAACGTAAGCACATGTTCAAGAAGCCCGACCTACTACCGCCACATCCATCAGAATTATACGGTGATAAAAAAAATATGCCAGCAAAATGTTCTATTTAGAGTTCAACAGGGTCCCAATTTTTCAGTGGCCTAAGCAATCTGCATGGTAATTGTAACCTGCGTAGAGGAACACATCCCAGCACTCTTAAATACTGAAGGCATGTAAAATGTCAGATTTCGGAATACAAAAAGGACAAGGAAGGGTCCCAGTCTGTTTCAAAGTCCTCACCGTTTAATGTAAGTGCCGTCAATAGTTCGCCATCCATAGGAGCTCACCGAATATGTAATAGCAATCTCTTGTTTTAGAGGAATCTGTAGATTTCAGTTTAGTTGGGTGAAGGCATGATTCGCAATGCTTCTTCGGTCGTGACTGTGTTAGCCCCAATGGAGGAAGAATGCTCTTATTGGAGTAATCCCCACGGAAGCAAAATCAATGATCAATTGATGGTTTGGAGACACAGGCCACACCATGCCAAATGGAAAAATTACCAGCCGCTGCTGATCCAGCATGCCAGATTCTAAAACTCACTTTCCCAGTGTTTGCACCCTATTGGTTCATTTTTGTCTGGACTGTATGGGGTTAATCTATTGTGAGAAATAGCAACACAGCAGTCAAGACAATAAGTTAAGCAGTAAAACACACTTTGCATTGCCCTGCTCTCCATCGGTCAACTTCTGGAGGAGTAGTGAGAGCATCAAAGACTGTGGGCAGAATCCATACAGGCAAAGGGCTGTTCCAGTGAGGGTTCTGGACAGCACCGGTAATGGAGTCAGGCGGGTGCAAAAGTGGTGGAAGAGGGTTCACTAGTGGTGGAAATGGCCAGTTTCCTCCTGTGAAATAACCTGGGCACCAGCACCTTTTTTAAAAATGTAAGAATTGTTTACCAACTCCTGACTTTGATAAGTATATAAGGATGAAAGTTTTTAGACACATTCCGATTTGCGGCCATTAAATACATCTTTGAATAAATGTAAAGTCCTGTAAAGGCTTCCTGCTGTGGAAAAAAAAATAGTAAGAGTTGCAGCATTTTCCAGGTTGATCAATACTGAAAATACATGGTCTCTGTGAATATTAATACTGTAGCTAAGTTATTGGGTTACTCATTGTGCAAAATACCTGTAATGTGATAAACAGAATTGAACCCAATGCCAAATCGCCCGACTTTCAGGGGGTCATCTTTTTTCCTGCTTCGAGCAATTTCCTGAATCCCGTGCCAGTCTTCAGGAGTAAAAATGGCATTGTTGTACACATAAAGTGCTGGTCCTAAGGAATAAAAAAATATAAGTTGATCCAAGCATTAAAGGTAAAGGTACCAAGCGAAATAAAGCCAGAGCCAACAGGACTATTAAACAAAGTCACAATATGGGACATCACTTATATTTTCAGGTAATTATTTAGCTAGAAATCCTACTGGATGAATCATTGTATAAAACACATATTTACAAATGATTGCTTAATTAGAAACTATCTTTTTCAAGTCAAATGGATCAATAATCTGCTTTTTACAGTCCATATGTGACAGATGAGCTACAATCTAGGACTTCTGTGTACAGTGGCGGCTCCTCTGCTAAGGCGGAAGAGTGTCACCCCACTGCTATTTTAGCAGTGCAAAAAAGAAAAAGAGAATGATAACAGGACGTTATGATCATTTTCTTTTTCTATGCAGGAGTCGGGCGGGCCTGGCTCTGTGACCCCAGAGCAGGGGAGGAGTGGTTTGCACTCCTCTAAGTGCACATGACAGTTTGGCCGGCCCTCTAAGGCCAGCCAAACTGACATGCGCATTTGGCATGTTCTCCATTGGGATGTGTTGCACAGCCCCATGGAGAACATGCTCAGCCTCCCAGGCACTGCCTGTGCGTCCAAACAGCATGCTCAGACCAATTACAATGCTACTGCTGCAGCTTTGTGATTGGCTAGGAGAGCCCGGAAGCCTGAGTGCTTCCAGTGCTGTAGCAGACTTGAAGAGGACGAAGGAGAGGCAGTGGTGGTGCAGCGAAGAAGGTACGTTAATTTTTGTATTTATTTGTTTTTTATCCACCCCTCCTCCCGCCGCAATACCCTAGTTCCCAGCAAGCCGCCACTGTCTGTGCATGAATATTTTCTGTAAGGTAGGAATTTTTATGTATCTAGTATTTGTATACCATAAACCTAGCCAAAAGCCAGCAGAGCACTATACTAGGTCAAAGGCAAACACAGTCAACAAGTGATAGGAGAGATAGCTGGGATTTGTAGCAGACGTGTACGGTTACTGCATTGCGATGTAGTGTTCTTTGAAGAGGTGTAGCTTCAGTAAATTGGAGCAGCTTGGTTGGCAGTCCTTGAGGATACATGAATATTGTTCTAGATCCTTGGTGCATAGATGGAAAAGACCTTCTGCCTTGTTTTTTCTTTTTACATTTTTATTCTCCAGTTTGATGGAGCCTTGATTGCAGATAACATGTAAGCATAGCATATGTCACAAAGGGAATGTTTTTATTTACAATACACATACTATATAAAGTACTATCGCTGCTTAAAGGAAAAAAATGATTATCCCAATTTTTTTTATAAAACCGTCAGCCTAATAAACATTTCAACGTTGAGGTGCTCATTTAGATATATGGTATGAGCATGAAATATGTGCGAAAATCAGTACATGCCTTAAATAATTGCCCCACATTTTGAAAGGCTTGAAATTTCAGCATCAGATTATGAAAATTGAGAGACTGGTTGCCACCAGTAAAGGCTGGTTAACCAAGTGCAAAAAATGCACTTAAATGAAATAAAAGGCCTTCATGTAGTGTGTAGTAGAAAAATGTATTGTGTATAATTAATAGCACATTACAATTAATGCAATAAAAAATAAAAAAAATCTGTCAACATTAAATAAGGATCGTCATACATTATCAACCTGCAATTTAAAACAGCGAATGCAAAACAGAATACAACCCCTAAAGCTAACCAACATACAAGATAGTTGTTTCACTCAAGATAACAAGAAGTGTCCTGCTCAATCGTGATTTACTAAACATACTGGGATTCTAAACGGAGTTACCCAAATTTACCAGTGTTTTTTCAGTATCCCGCTGCAAGATTTCAGTTTTTTTCCAGGAATGTTTTTCATTTGACACATTTGTCTAGTCCCTGTGTGGAAATCCGGCAAAATCTCACCACATTCAAATACTTTCAATGGAAAAGCATAGAGCAACTGTTCATTGTATGGTCCTCCAAGATTCTTTACTGAAGATTATAGATATTTGGGCAAAGACTGCTTACGTGGATAATACTGCACACAAAAGAGCACAAGACGCATGAGAGGCACAAGTGATTATGGTTGAGGAGACCACTGCAAAACCCTCTAATTCTAGTATAGGACTGTACAGCAACAGTAGGTAAAGAAAGCAATTTTTTTACATGTCCCTCCAAAGGAGATATTAAGTGACGTGGCCTGCCAGAGATGCATGTTATTGTTAAATACTTTTATCCTCGGTTCGATGTTGTTTTCATTCAGTCAGTCAGTCAGTCAGTCATAGGATTTGTATAGCGCACTACATACCCAGAGGGTTTCAAGGCGCTTAGGAAGGGGAGGATGATTACTTGTCAAATATCCACGTTTTAAGTTGCTTTCTGAACGCTAGGTGGTTCTGGGTAAGGCGAAGGTAAGCGGGGAGTGAG
The DNA here is from genome assembly GCF_964263255.1 of Lissotriton vulgaris. Lineage (NCBI taxonomy): Eukaryota > Metazoa > Chordata > Amphibia > Caudata > Salamandridae > Lissotriton > Lissotriton vulgaris. Next base: position 1,271,792,688 of record NC_141696.1, on the reverse strand, counting down.
TTCCATGTTTTAGCAGCCAGGTATGAAAAGGATCTGCCTCCCATGGTGGTCTTGTTGATGCGAGGTACAATGGCGAGGGCTTGGTTGGAAGAACGTAGTTGGCGGGAGGGGGTGTAGAAGGACAGTCGTGAGTTGAGGCAGTCTGGTCCGATGTTGTAGAGTGATTTGTGTGCGTGGGTAAGCAGTCGGAAAGTGATCCTCTTATTGACGGGTAGCCAGTGGAGGTCTTTAAGGTGACCAGTGATGTGTTCGTTGCGTGGGAGGTCTAATATGAGCCTGGCTGAGGCGTTTTGGATTCGTTGGAGTTTCTTCTGGAGTTTTGCGGTAGTGCCCGCGTAGAGGGTGTTTCCGTAGTCCAGTCGGCTCGTGACCAGAGCGTGGGTGACTGTTTTCCTTGTATCGGAGGGGATCCAGCGAAATGTTTTTCTGAGCATGCGAAGAATGTTGAAGCAGGAAGAGGATACGGCGCTGACTTGTCTGTTCATTGAGAGTGAAGAATCCAGGATGACGCCTAGGTTCCGTGCGTGGTCTGTCGGGATGGGTGCTTTTCCGAGGGCTTCCGGCCACCAGGAGTCGTCCCATGCAGAGGGGGATGTACCTAAGATGAGGACTTCTGTTTTGTCTGAGTTCAGTTTCAGACGGCTTTGTTTCATCCATTCGGCAACTTCTTTCATTCCTTCGTGTAGGTTAGTTTTGGCGGTGCTGGGGTCATTGGTGAGAGAGAGGATCAGTTGAGTGTCGTCCGCGTAAGAGATGATGTTGAGGTTGTGTTGGCGTGCGATGGCCGCGAGGGGGCTCATGTATACGTTGAAGAGGGTGGGACTGAGTGAGGATCCTTGTGGTACGCCGCAGATGACTTCAGAGGCCTCGGACTTGAATGGAGGAAGGCGGACTCTCTGGGTTCTTCCGGTGAGGAACGAGGTGATCCATTCAAGTGCTTTTCCTTGGATTCCGATGTTATAGAGGCGTTGTAGGAGGGTGCTGTGGCAGACTGTGTCAAAGGCTGCGGAGAGGTCGAGGAGGATGAGGGCGACTGTGTCTCCATTGTCTAGTAGCGTTCGAATGTCGTCTGTTGCTGCGATGAGGGCGGTCTCAGTGCTGTGTTTTGCTCGGAGGCCAGATTGTGAGGGGTCGAGGGATTTGTTGGCTTCGAGGAAGGTGGCGAGCTGGTTGTTGACAGCTTTCTAGATGACTTTGGCCGGGAATGGGAGAAGCGAGATGGGGCGGTAATTTTTGAGTTCGGTGGGGTCCGCAGTTGGTTTTTTCAGAAGGGCGGTGAGTTCAGCGTGTTTCCAGTCTTCCGGGAAGGTGGCGGAGTTGAAGGAGCAGTTGATGACGTCTCTGAGGTGCGGAGCTATGACGGAGTCTGCTTTGTTGAAGATGTGGTGAGGGCATGGGTCTGTGGGGGATCCTGAGTGGATTGAATTCATCAGGCGGATGGTGTCCTCAGCGGAGATTGGGTTCCAGTCGTTGAGAATGTTCACGGGGGGAAGATGATCAGCAAATGGTAGGGTGGGTTGATTTCCGGGTTGGTTGTCAAAGCTGTTGTGGATGTCTGCAATCTTGTTGTGGAAAAATGATGCTAGGGAGTCGCAGAGGGTTTGAGAGGGGGTGATGTCGTTGGAGTTGGCCGAGGGATTGGAAAATTCCTTGACGATGTTGAAAAGTTCCTTGCTGTTGTGGGCGTTGTTGTCAAGTCGATCCTTGAATGCTGTTTTCTTGGCTTTTCGGATCAGTTGGTGGTGAGTGCGGGTGGCGTTTTTGAAGGCGACCTTGGTGCTGGTGGTTGGGTCTTTTTTCCAGGCCTTTTCAAGGGAGCGGCAGAGTTTCTTGGACTTCTTGAGATCATCGTTGAACCATGAGGCCTTCTTGCTGCCAGGTTTGCTTTGCCGTTTTTTCAGTGGTGCTAGGGTGTCGGCGGTGTTGGATAACCATAGGGTGAGGTTAGCGGCGGCTTCGTTGGCGTTAGAAGAGGGGGCTGGGGAGTTTTGAAGGAGCGATGCGGAGATTTGGTCCGTGGTGATTTTGTTCCAGTTTCTTTGCAGGGTAGGTTGGAGGTGGATGTTGGGTTTTGGTTTGTTGTAGGTGAAGTGAACGCAGCTGTGGTCAGTCCAGAGGAGGTCTGTGGTGTGGCCGAAGGAGACATGATTGCTGGATGTGAAGATGGGGTCGAGTGTGTGACCTGCGATGTGGGTGGGGGAAGTGACTAGTTGTTTAAGTCCGAGGTTGGCGAGGTTGTCCACGAGGGTGGCGGTGTTGCGGTCGTTGATATTTTCAAGGTGAAAGTTGAGGTCTCCCAGAAGGATGTATTCTTTGGAGGGGAGCGCGTGTGGAGTGATGAAGTCCGTGATGTCTTCACTGAATTTTGCGCGGGGTCCTGGTGGTCTGTAGAGGAGAGTGCCTCGGAGTGTGGTTTTGGGGTCGATGTGGATCTGGAAGTGAAGGTGTTCGGAGTTGACGAGGTTGGCGTCAGAGCTGGTTGAGATGCGGATGGATTTCTTATGGACGATAACGATTCCTCCTCCTGTGTGGCTGGTGCGGTCTTTGCGAGTGATCTTATAGTCTTTAGGGATGGCAATGGTGATGTCTGGTGCGGAGGAAGCGTTCATCCATGTTTCCGTAAGGAAGGCGATGTCCGGAGAAATGGTGTCTAGTAGATTCCATAGGTCAATGGCGTGCCTGTGGACCGATCGGGTGTTGAGAAGGATGCATTGTAAGTGGTGGGGTCGGGAGTCTGATGTGTGGTTGTAGCGGAGATGTTGTCGTGCCGCTGAATTTGCAGGAGTAGCAGGAGAAAGGTCCATGGGTGCGTCCAGGAGCGGCTTAAACGCAGTTGGGGGCGCGACCGGGGTTAAGGGCTAGGAGGGCGGCGGCATTGTAGGTAATGCGGGGGGGCTGGGTAGCGCGAGGGGCAGGGGGTCTGGCGCTGGGCGCGGTCCAGGCGCGGACGGGCGTAGACGGGCTTACCTTTGGCGCACCTTCGGCGCGATTTGGGCGCGGTCGCTGCGCGTAGACGCTGCGCGGGGGAACTCCTGTCATATATGGATGGTGGAGGGGGAGGGGCGAGGGCGTCTCAGCTGGGAGGCGGGGCGGGCACACGAGGACAAGCACAACAAACAAAATGGAGGCGGAGGGGGGGGGCACAGCGGAGCGCTAGCGGTAAAACGCGTTTAAACAATCTAAACAGCACAGAAATGCACCAAGCGCTACTACAGCAAAGCGCTAAGCCTGCAAGCAACAGTTGAAAAATACAAGGCAATGTGAACAGCAATTCAGCGCTACGATACTAAACAGCACAGAAATGCACCAAGCGCTACTACAGCAAAGCGCTATGCCTGCAAGCAACAGTTGAAAGATACAAGGCAATGTGAAAAGCAATTCAGCGCTACGATACCAGCAGTCAGCAGGGACCCTGGGAGCGACCACTCGGCTCGTGGAAGAGGAGTGAGTCACGGCGCCTGAAGGGAGGAGAGCGCTATTTCAGGACAGTGGGAGGGCGTCTCAGCTGGGAGGCGGGGCGGGCACACGAGGACAAGCACAACAAACAAAATGGAGGCGGAGGGGGGGGGGCACAGCGGAGCGCTAGCGGCAAAACGCGTTTAAACAATCTAAACAGCACAGAAATGCACCAAGCGCTACTACAGCAAAGCGCTAAGCCTGCAAGCAACAGTTGAAAAATACAAGGCAATGTGAACAGCAATTCAGCGCTACGATACTAAACAGCACAGAAATGCACCAAGCGCTACTACAGCAAAGCGCTATGCCTGCAAGCAACAGTTGAAAGATACAAGGCAATGTGAAAAGCAATTCAGCGCTACGATACCAGCAGTCAGCAGGGACCCTGGGAGCGACCACTCGGCTCGTGGAAGAGGAGTGAGTCACGGCGCCTGAAGGGAGGAGAGCGCTATTTCAGGACAGTGGGAGGGCGTCTCAGCTGGGAGGCGGGGCGGGCACACGAGGACAAGCACAACAAACAAAATGGAGGCGGAGGGGGGGGGGCACAGCGGAGCGCTAGCGGCAAAACGCGTTTAAACAATCTAAACAGCACAGAAATGCACCAAGCGCTACTACAGCAAAGCGCTAAGCCTGCAAGCAACAGTTGAAAAATACAAGGCAATGTGAACAGCAATTCAGCGCTACGATACTAAACAGCACAAAATGCACCAAGCGCTACTACAGCAAAGCGCTATGCCTGCAAGCAACAGTTGAAAGATACAAGGCAATGTGAAAAGCAATTCAGCGCTACGATACCAGCAGTCAGCAGGGACCCTGGGAGCGACCACTCGGCTCGTGGAAGAGGAGTGAGTGAACCTCAAATGAACCTTGTGGTGTACTTTTACTGAGCAACAATTTTCACTCGGCCATTAAACAGTTTGACCAGTATCTTCCAGCGTCCCAACTTATATTTTCTATGGATATATTATAATACACCCTTCAGAACGACAGCTAAATGGCAGGGATGTTTTTTTTAAATAATAATGTGATGCTGGCCAGTCCATCTTGCCATCAGGATCATGACCATCATTTAAGCCACAACAGTCTATCCGTCCACCTGGGGCCTGGAGATTCCCTATCCCCAGGGTCAGCAAGAGGAAATTTGGATTACTTTGGACATATTTGTGACATATCAGTTGACAGAGATCAAATAAACCCCAATTTATACTTATTTGTCATGGTGAATAGCGGCACAATTCAGGTTCTGGTTCACCCAGCAACGAGGGAACCCTATCAACTATTGGAATTTCTGAAAAGAGACCAGGTGTTTCCAGGGGTGTATGGCTTGCTTGGATCCTGCTATATTTTTTACCCAGAATGCCCTGCAATCCTGAAACGCTGGGTTGGATAATACATTTCTACCACATTTCTGAGGTTAAGTTAGAGAATCTACTGATGTCTACAATATTTCATGCAAAGATCAAAGAATTTTCTTTTACCCCTGAATTGGAAATCATGATCTTTTCTCTTGATTACATTTAGTATGATGTACTTTTGATGATGCTGTTAATTTCCAACACAAAAAAATAAAAAAAAGGAAAAGCATGCTGCTAATGTTGCAGAATATGTGCAAAGGAATTGTAATGTGGAACAGAACAGTTTTGGGGGAAATAAACAAGCACAAGAACTAGCATACATCAGAAAAAGGAACATGGTACCAACCATGATTGTAAAAAATCGGCTTTAATCGGTTTACAATTGAAAACAAAGGTTTAATCCAGAAGGGAGAAAATTTTCTTCAATGTTATAAACTATTGTAAGGTCACAAAGTTCACTAAATGTGATATCCGAAAGTGTTAGAAGAAAACCAGAGCGAGAAGCTTCTGATTCTGTTTTCACGTTACAGTAACAGTAACAAAGGATTGACAACAAAGCCAAATGCTAAGAGGAAATTTACACATATTAAATATCATGTTTTAAATTGCCAATATTGTTTAGTGAAATTGAACAAAGATAAAGCACATGATTTGCAGAAAAAAACATACCTTGGTAAGGCACCATATCTGCAGACCAAAGAGACTCTGTTCCATATTGAGTCTCATCATATAAAAATGTAACTTCTGTTGCACCAGCATCTTCAGCATTCTGGATAAGCTCCTGTATGCAAAACATGTCAAATATGACAAGATAAAGAATTGTTCATGCAACATCTCTCTATCATGTCTAGTATTTCATCCTTTAAAATGTGAAAAGTAAAGGTGTGTCAGTACAGTAGTAGACAACTGTCTATCTTTTCGTTAACAATTCTTGTATAGCTCAATTGCTTTTGTGAGTGCCTACTTGAAGTCTGTGTTTTTGTATTACTTTGCTAAATCATGAATGATACTATTTCAGAAATCTGTTAAATTCTGCGTCAAGCAGAGTAAGTCACTTACCTTCAGTGACACCTTTCCTGGTGGCGACCTAAACGCAGATTCCTCCGCACGTGATTTTCCCCAGGAACTTGAGATATTTTGATAGCAAATCCCTTGCTATTCAATAGGTAGCGTTGTGAGGCTCTACATCGCCTCTGTTGTGCGCCAGATTTGATGTTGAGTCCCTATACCTGCCCATTTCCGCGTGCTGACATCCATTTCTTGGCGATCTCTGTCAGCGCAATCAGCTGCGGACACCATAGGAATCAGAATGATCCAGTGTGCACATCTCTAGAATGGTACCTTATTAATGGACTACATTAGTCCATTCAATACAATGGGCAGGATTGTGAGTCCAGACCAGACAATCCTGCAGGAGTCATCGGATGAAATGCCCATCCCACCGCTGGCCTTGGTTTTCCAGGCAATAGTGCTATGTTAATATGTGATGGGGCATTCACGTAGCAGCTCGAGAGATGTTCAAGACTGGCACACCATGAGTAAGTGCAGTGGTAGCAGAATTTGTTCTGGTGGAATGAGTGTGCAAGCTTTCTGGGAGCTGCTATTTCATTAGTACATAGTACATCTAAATACATAGCACAATCCATCGGAAGATGGTGTTTTGCTTAAACCACTTACCCCTTTTTGGCACCAGAGAAGCCCACGAACAGGCAATCATCCAAACATTGATCTCGGGTCCAATCAAAATAAAAATTGAGGGCCTGCGCATTTCGTTCCCCCGTGCCACGGGAACTTCGTCATGGCCCATATAATTTGGTGAGAGCTGGGCAGGGTTACCAATAACCGGACCAAAGTGGAATGTATATCGATAAGTGGAAGCCAAATCATCACATGTGAAAGGTAATGGTAATCCTGCTGGAAAGGAGAAATTCTGTAGCGGAGCTCTCACCAAATTACATGAGCCCTGACGAAGTTCCTGTGGCACGGGGGAACGAAACGCATTGGCTGTGTGCTGTTGTTTTTCAAAAAAAATGAATAAAAAGAAGAAACCTCAAAGAAACTACTTCTTATTGATTTTTTATGTAGTGCACCTTCCTTTTGTCTTTAATTCATATTGTAAACAGGCACCTCTCAGCAGCAGTTGCTGGAAGTTGTTGCACTCAAAGTAGCAATTCTGAAACTAAAAGGGTGAATGTGCTTGACCTTGGCCTGCTGCTGTGTTCTTACGTTGTCTTGGCTAAAAATTGAGGGCCATTGAATGTTCAAGACTGTTGAGGTGTTTCTCCTCCTTGAAGGGGTGAGAAGGAGCAAAGAAAGCTGGCAAGTTGATGGATTGCCCAATATGAAAGGGTTGGACTTCCTACGGCAGGAAGGCTACTTTCATACAGAGTACCAATTTGTCTGGAAAGAACAATGTGTATGGCAGCTTGATGGACTGCGCCTGGAGTTTATTCTCTTGCCTTGTCAACGTAATGACAATGAGGAAGACAGTTTTGATGGTCAATAGGGGTAGAGGACAGCTGTGCGTCTGTTCAAAAGGAGGACACATGCAGTAATTGAGAACCAAATTAAGGTCACATTGTGGCATCACAAAAGGTGTTGGTGGGAACATGTGGACCGATCCTTTTTTGAAACACATCAGAATAGGTGATTTGAAAAGTGATGGCTGATCTGACAAATGCAAAAAGATAACCCTTAACTGTTGCCACAGCAAGCCCCCACTGGGACAGAGAGAGACAAAATAAGATATCAGACACGTTTGCATTTATGGGATGGATGTCATGTGGAAGACACAAGGAAATAAACATGTCCCAGCGTCCTGCATACATAGTTTTGGTGGATGAACAACTTGCTGCCAAGATGACACCAACCACTACAGGAGGGTGAAAAAAAGGCTTCAACTGTCGTCGCTCAATATCCACGTATGGAGGTGTAAGTTGTGCAGGCTCCCATTCAGGATCTGGCCCTGCTGCTATGACAACAGGTCCTCCCAAAGTTTCAGCCTAGGTCAAATACTCATGGCAAGAAGTTCGGGGTAACTTCCCGGGTGATAGTGCTCTATCCAAATATGCATAACATAACACTCTCTTTGCCCAGTCTGGGGCAACTAGGATGACTTGGACCTGGTCTTTTTGGATCTTTTTCAGTACTCTGGAATGGAGAGGCAGGGGCGGAAAGGCATGCAGGAGTCCAGAGCTCCAGCTGAGACAGAAGACCTCTCTGAGAGAATACTGTCTTTGTTTTGCCTGACTCCGGACCACGTTTTGCAAAGAGCGGAGGCACAGAACGGAGCGTAGTTGAGAGGATTGTGAGTGGCTGGGCTGGGAGCAGGCGGAGAGCGTGTAGAAACCGGTGCAGTTGAGCCACGATACCTCAGACATATAGGCCGTCGTGATGTCAAGCCACAGCCAGGGCCGGCTCTCACCCTATCCAGCAGCAGTGGCAATGCCACAGGACCCTCTGCATTGCGGCACAGCAGCAGGGTGTAATGCGGCAGGAGCCGTGGCGGAGAATAACGCGGCAGGAGCCGCTGAAGTGATCGACAACGTAGGCACCGCGGGGATGCTTAAAACGGCAGGAGCATCAGCAGCAATAGATACATTTGCTGTTAAACCTTTAAAAAAAAACGGGACATATCGTAAAAATTGGTAAAGCATGTGTCTGAGCTCAAATAGGTTTGGCACCGCTGACACTCTAGCAGATGTGGCGCGAGCCGGTGTATGGAGCAGGCTGTGGACTCACGTAGATAAACAAGTTGGCCCAACTCTGCAGTCATACATATGTTGGTCATACATATTGGTCGTGGTTTGGATATATATTAGTAAACCTTTTTTAATGTGGCAGGTTCCCCGTATTCTCCTGTCCGCTGTCTTCACTAGCCTACGGATAGATCGTTGGAGTTGCAACACCGCGCAACTGACTCTCGTTGACCTTTACCCGAGAGTAATCAGGGAGAGGCTACTGTTACCTTAATATCTCAAGTACCTGGACCTGCACCACTGAGAGTACGATATTTCATCAGGCCCTAGCGAACTTTGAGAAACTGTAAGTGGTGTTGTAGACTCTGAAGGAACTGGTACAAAGCATAGAAGAGTAAAGGAAAAGTAAGGGAAAAATGCCCCCGAAAGGGAAGCCACAAGGGATTAAAAAGACCCCGAAAGCTGCTGTACCAAGAAAAGTTAACAAAAAGTATCAGCAACAAAAGACATTGGAGAGAATCAGTACAGATTCTGTGGAAGAATCATTGACATCAAATAAACATGATTGCCCATCAGCCCCAGTAGAAGAAGCAAGTGGGACTTCCTTAGGGCAATCTATAAAGAAATTTGTGGGGAAATGCTTTAAAAAGAATCCTGAAGTATGCGAATATTCCCTGCCTTTGTGGGGAACTGAAGATAGAGACAGTATGAGCAGCCAAAGGACTAGAACTGGAACGGGAGTAATATTGGGTGTAACAAATGGCTCCTTCCAGCCACTAGTTTTGGATCAAGGGGGGATAAATGAAGGGGAAATGTTTGAGTTGGAACCCAGATTATCATCATCACCTTGTCTGTCCTGCAATGGAAGGGAAGGAGAGAGCCCAAGAGTATATAATACACCACAACGGGAACCTAATAGTCAGGAGAAGAGGGGAACTGTAACTCCCTAGCAAAACTTTAATTCCCCAGATAACCAACAATCATCCTTGGCACTCGACATGATTGCATCCTCGGAATCATCTCTATTAGAGGTGATTTTCCTAATGCAAAAAACTCTCCAAGCAATATCAGAAGCTTTAGTTGAGAATAATGGACAAGGGAAATCCCATAAAACTCACCTACAACTGATTGCAGAAGAGTTAAAAAAAAATAATAATTGTATGCCAAATATAGTACGTCCAGTAGTGGAGACGAGGGAGCAGGAGGTAAATGTACCCCCATATGTCAACGAGAAGAAAGCCACACAGGTGAATGAAGTTATACAGATTGAAAACTCCCCAACAGTATACATCTCAAGGTGCCCTATGCGGGTAATAAAGAGGAGTGTATACAAAAGATCTAAAAGAGATAGGACCATGAAGAAGAGTAGAAAGATGAGAAATAAGGCACAGAAAACGTTGAGAAAGACAAGGGAAGCATACCAAAGTCAGAATATAAAAAATGGTGTTGTAATTGTAGGAAGTGAGGCACCACTGACAAATGAGATCATTAAGATTCAGAATAGGAAAGTGATAAGCACATCAAAGAAGATGAATAACATGTGCTGAAGTGGGCAAACTCAAGGCCGTGCAATACAGGAAAAAATAGAAAGAATGGGGAGCAGAGTGGGGGGTGTACCAGTGGGTTCAAGAATGAAGGGTGAGTCCCATCTAGATCAAACAGGATGGAGAAGAGCGGGCTCACAGCCCGGGCCCGCTCCCATACTTAGGGGATGCACAAGGATGTATAATAATACAGAGGACCTATGTGTGTTTATGGAACCATGGGGGCAAAAGGTGGAGAAAAAACGACGAAGGAAAATAAAACCCCTAAATCGTGCAAATCTATTGCAAATCCTAGTTAATTGCCCTACACTGGGGGAGGTTACATCTGAAGATTTAAGACAAATAGGCTTTGTAACGAGTTTAGAAGAAAATGAGGTAACTAAGGTGCTTTTCTTTTCTGGATTTGTAAAACATTCGGTGGTAAAGGCAGAGAGAGACCTGGAAAAGGAGGGTATAAGATTTGTGCAGGTCAATGAAATTGTGAGAGAATGGAATAATCCCGTGAGCTTTGTGGCTCTTTTTCACCATGCAGGTCTTTGCCCAGAGCAAATACAGTATGAAGCACGAGTCGCCCATTATTGAAGAATCTGCATAATAATGATAAAGATCAAGGATGGTTAAAAGTAACAATACCAAATACCACATGCAAGCCAATGTTGAGTAACCGATACGACCTCCTAACCGAATATTCAAATAGTTGGGAGGACAATTTGTCTGGCATGTTAAGTGAAGTGGACTAGGACTCAGGGTACTCACACAGCCTACGGACTCTATCTTGGAATATTGGTGGCTATAAGAGACAGCTAGTACAAGACACCTTTAGAGAAATGTTAGGTGTCTATGACATATTGTGTCTGCAGGAGTCCTGGTTGTGTGAGGTACCCGTCACAATAGATGTTTTTTTTACGGTAACTAAGGAGGCAGTACAAATGAACTTGGGCCGACCTTCGGGGGGCTTAATTACTCTGGTATCAGTAAAAAAAAAACTAACCAAAAAATTAAGTTAAATGTGAATTGTAGGTGGCTATTGGCATGTCAGGTAGAACTCTACAGTGGGACCGGGACAAAAAGACAAATTATTGTGATAAATGTATACATCCAGCCAGGAGCAATAACAGATTATGAAGTAAAATTGTGCATGCTAGAGAAAGATTTGGAATCTATATGTATGATGAAAGCAGGATATTCGATAATGATCTTAGGAGACTTTAACCATAAACTAGAACCATCCCTTAGTGATAAATTGTTTAAGGAAATTTTAGCTACCTCACATATTCCTTATGCTAACTTTGGTGGCGTAGCTAGTGCTGTATGAGATAAATATTTGGTACAATTCCTTGGATCAATAGGACTATTCTGTGCTAATGGACGGACAAATTTGGATTGGCCGGCAAAGAAGACATTCCGTGCAGGGAATCAGAACTGTCCAATTGATTATGCTTTCATTGATGCATGGCACTTTAAGGATGTGGAACAATTTGAGGTATTGCAGAGTGAGGGCAGTGATCATTGGCCTATATAATTGCTAATTAATATGGAACGGGAGCCAGAAAGAGAAAGACTGATCCCATTGCAGATTGAATACCCTAGACGCATAACCACCCGTTTAACTGAGGAAAGTCTACAATAGGTTAATTATTTGTTTATTGATTAGACTGCTGTCGGTAACACACCACAAAAAGGAAAAATTTTAACATGGTACGAGAGGACTATCGAGCAGGTGGTAAATTGCCTAAAAACAAAAGTTAAAAAGGGCCTGCCCATAATAACAACAGAAGCTTAAAGAGCTGGTTTAATATTGAGTGTAGAAACTTAAAACGTAGGGTACAGAAATGGGAAAGACAGTTAAGGAAAAAATCAGATAAGGAGACAATGGAGAGCCTTCGAGTGGCGAAATCGGAATATAAAAATGAGAGAAAAGAAACTGGAATATAAATCCAAAAACTGGAAACAATGTTAGAAGTGATAAACACAAATAATATATGGTCTTTGTGGCAATTGGTAAAAGAGGGCAAGGTACAAGGGGAAATGCATTGTTTAATGGGTGAAGATGATTGGGTTACTCATTTGAGCAACTTATATAGGGGTAAAGATTTGAAGAATACCCTGAAAGTAAAGCCTGAGGAGCTAGAACAATTAAAACAGCATTTTTCTTTTCAAAATATAAAAGAAACAATTCAATCTTTAAAGCTAACTAAAGCTGCAGGACCGGACAACCTTCCCGCTATTATCCTGAAAAATAATACAGATTGGTGGGCCAGCTTCTTAAAAACAACCTTTGAACAAATTCTTGTGGTGGGGTCTTTCCCTGAAAGTTGGAAGGAGGCAATTATGAGACCAATCTATAAAAAGGATGATGCTATGTTGCCCCATAACAATCACCTCATTAGCTTACTGGGTGTGGGGGAGAAGGTCTTCACCAAAATATTACTAGGGGTAGTGAAAGCTTGGGCAGAACTGCATGCCCCGATACCCATAGAACAAGGGGGGTTTAAAGAAGAACATTCAACTGTTGATCACTGCCTTAGTTTATGGGCATTGGCAAGAAAGGCAATAGAAGTACGTGGCAGCTTGTTTTGCTGTTTTTTTGATTTCCGAGCCGCATTTGATTTGGTAGATCGTAATATATTGTGGGGTATGTTGGCAAAGCTCGGAATCAACAAAGCAGTTCTTTCATTAATCCAGGATTTGCATTCTAAGAATTGGGCTAGAGTAATCCTGGATGACCTTGGGACACTATCAGATAATGAGCGGCCTGAAGCTGGGCTGTGTTTTAGCCCCTTTGTTATTTTCTCTGTTTTTATCTGACCTGCCAACTACATTGAGCAAAGCAGGGGGACTAAGCCCTAAGATGGGGGAACCCATATTTCTTGTCTGCTATACGCGGATGATTTAGTGATAACAGACATGACAGTTACAAAAGAAACTGGATATCTTTTTAGAATATTGTAATAATAAAAGCCTCACGGTTAATCTAGAAAAGACCAAAATAATGGTATTTGGAAAAGAAAAAATTCCTTCTACTGGAGACTTGGGGATGTTAGAATCGGAATAGTAGAGAAATATAAATATTTGGGCATGTGGTTTGATAGTAGATTAAACTGGAAAGACGACATACAGACCTTAAAAGCGAGGTCACTTTCCACAGTCTGGGGCCTTAAACAATTCAAACAGAAGTATGGAGGCCCATCGTTGCGACCAATACTTTCAGCTTTTAATGCATCAGTTCAACCACAATTTTTATATGGCATCGAGGTTTTATTCATGGGGGGTAAATCAGATTGGAACCAAGAGGTAGGTAAATGTGTGAAGCAGCTTCTCGCCCTCCCATCATCAACTATGCTGCAGGCTGTGCGAGTAGAATGTCATCTCACATCCTGGAATTATCAGGGAACGCAAGCAACATTTAATTTTTGGAAAAGATTGAACGGAGAAGGCCCCCCAAAATAGCATATTTGTGTAAGAAAGAAATAGAGACCAGCGATCTTAAATGGGCGGCTCAAGCAAGGAATAAACTAGACAAGTTATGTGCTAAACTTACTTTAGAGCAAGAACATTGGAAATCAGCACAGCAGACCCCTAAGCGGGAGTTACAGGCCATTATTAACACGAAGGCACGAGAAGAAGATTTAGGCTATTTGAAGAGCAAATCTTCGGCCCGATTTTTGATAAAGGTGTGGGTTAATTACGACATTTTCCCCTATATAGAAGCTATGCCTAACCCAAAGCTCAGAAATATAATATTGAAATTTAGAGTCGGCCTGAACCCAAGTAACAATAATGGTAAGATAAAATCACTTATGTCAAACGACCAAGGCCTGTGGTCTTGCGGCCTACAAGTAAAATGTAGTAGTGAACATATTTTGCTGGATTGTTTGTATTTTTTAGAAGAACTGAAATTTTTTTAAAACCTATCTTTATTGCATATAAAAGTTTTAGTAGAGACCAAGCACTTAGCTTATTGACAAATATGAGATTTTTAAATGTGGCATGTGCAATAGGAAGATTTTTAATTGCTATACAGGAGTCACTGAAGGAATTGGCATAGGTTGAAATGAATATATGGTGAAAATTCATTATTTCCTACAATCTGTGGATTACGCAAGATTTCACAAATGTATAGCTAAGGTATAAGCAACTCCTTGCCTTGGTGAAGAACTAAGAGATTTTATATGTGTGTCCTTTATTGTCTATTTTAGCAGGTTTTTACTATGTAGTGTACTATTTTAGGGTAAAACCTTTGGTATAAATCATGTTTTAATTGTTTGTAAAGTGCTATTTTTTATGGTTAAATATGCCAAATAAAAATATTCAAATGGAATGGAATACTGTCTTTGGAACTCCAACATGCAAATGTCTGGTCACTGCTTGTTCACTGCTTGATCACAAATTGCCATTTGTGATCCACTAGGCAATGTTAGATCTGTTATCCTGCCCTTGCATTTAATGATTCTACCAGGTGCTGGGCGAACAGGGAATTGCCGCGAGCGTTCAGCCTCTTCAAGAAATACAGAGCATCCTAGCACAGGAACCACTATCCTACTCTACCCTATGTGTTGCAATATCACATGGCAGTTGCATTGTTCGTGAGAACCAGTACTTGTCTCCTCTCCAAAGTCCTCTGTCCTCTACCCCATCTGTCCAAGGTGGACTCTGCAACCCAGCAATGATGCGTCGTTCACAACTATTAGATGCCGAGGGGGTAGGTAGAGGGGTTTGCGCTTGTCCATTGCAGTCGAGCAGCCACTGCAGCAGGTCTTTTGCAGTGTCCTCCGACACCTGGATGGGCTCTGACAGGTCCGACTTCAGACACCAATGCATTTGTCCACTAGCAGGATGTAGGAGGCTAAGAGGCCAAAAAGTCTCAAAGCTGCTCTCACTGAGACCCAGGTCAGGGGATTGATATATCAGCTTTTTAGTCCTGAATGTCCTCTGCCTTGCTGTGGTAGAGGGAAGGCTTGAAATAGTACAGTGTCCAGAATGGCTACAACAAAGGGAAGCCGTTGTGAAGGAGTCAGGTGTGACTTCGGCACACTGATGGAATTACCCAATGATGGCAACAGGTTGGGCATCAACTTGAGGGGGCTTGCCTTCAGGAGGCAGTCATCGAGGTACAGGTAGACTGGTATTCCCAAACTCCACAGATGGGTTACAACTACCACCATCACCTCTGTGAACAGCCAAAGTGCACTGGTAAGGCCAAAGGGGAGCAGGGTGAAGTGAAAATCCTCTTGGCCTACCTGAAACCGCAGGTAAAATTTGTGGGACGGCAGGACATGGAAGTAGAAATAGACATCATGTAAATCCAACGCCACCATCCACTCTCCTGGGCCCAGAGCAGACAGCATTGGCCAATATGAGCATTTTGAACTTGTCTTTTTGGAGAAAGAAGTTCAAAAAGTGCAGCTCAAGGATAGGCGGTCACATATGGCCTTCTTGTTCATCTTCGCACAGAAGTCACACGATGCAGAGTTGTGCCTGAAGCTGAGGCACCAGAGACAGACATTGTGGCTGTCTGTCACCAACATTTGTCAGTTGCAGTCCTTTCAAGATTTAAACCCTGTTGTTTTTGGAGGCGACATGTCCCTTGCACGCTACATAGTTTGTGAGAAAAAGAAACTCGCCTGACAGGAATCAAAAGGAGCTCTAGATCCACATCAGAAGGCATAGAATGAAAGGAAAAGATGTAAGCGTGCAGTGATGGTGCAGGTATAGTGGCCCCAATGTCACTTCCAGGGTGAGACTGATTTAAAACAGAGCGACACAACATCACCTATTAACGCTTGAGGGAATTGCTGTCGAAAAATCTCTGGATCCAGTATGGCGCCTGGGAAATACAAATGGTAAGGAATCTGGGTTTTGAAGCCTCTATCAGAAAAACACAGGTTTGCCTAATACATATCTACAGCCGTAAACAGTTTCTTTTAGATACATAATGATAAGGGATCTTATTAAGGGTAAAACAGTTGGAGAAAGAAATGGTGAAAATCATCCCAATAAAAAAGGAAATATCCAGATGGTATTGGGCCCTAATTACAGCAGGAGAAGAAGATTATCTAATCCCAGAAACAGTCTGGAAGGAAGACATACCAGAACTAGACTTACAAAATATCTGGCAAAGATCACTGGAAAAATGTTGGACGACCATAAAACCGGCCAACTTGAAGAGAAACCACCTATTTACCATACACAGGGCCTATTGGACACCGAAAAGACTATCAAAATTCAAGGGGGCCAGCATAAAGATCTGCCCTAAATGTGGTTTGGAAAGGGCGAATGATCTCCATATGTTCAAAGAGTGCCCCCTCCTTGACTCCTTCTGGCAGGAAGTCGGTAAGACGATGAGTCTAGTATTGGGAAAACAGTTGGAAGTAAGTATAACTTTTATTATCTTTGGGATCGGCTCCAATATTGGTCGGGGTAAGTTAACAAAAAAACAAGAAAACCTGCTGTTTGTATTGGTATTACTAGCAAGGAGAGAGATATGCATAAACTGGGTCAAGCCAACACCTCCTTTACATGGGGAATGGCTAAACACTATAATAAAAATAAACAGAAGCGATAGAAAAGGGAAACCCAGTAAAAAGTTTAAATTTTGGGAAATCTGGGAAAATTACTATGAATCAGACACCTAACTGCACTAATATGGCCCCGGGAAACAAAGTCCAATGATTAAAGCGGTGACAATAATTCAGACTGGAGAGATTCCCGTCGAGTAGCCAGGATGGCTAGCTCACCCCACAAAAAACGGAATTATTGATTATGATAAAGGACACAGGAGACCCCGAACTAATAACATCCGCTAAAGGGAAACGCCCCACCTCAGGACGGCTAACAAGGGGCAGTGAAGGTGCAATAGTTAAAAGGAACGGGCTCCCGACAAACTCCTTACACATATAATCGCAATATGAGGACAAAAAAAAAACAGTTGTTAGGTTTTCTACTTTTCAAAAGTAGGTTTTCTACTTTTCAAAAGTGCAAGTTTACTTTTGTGAATCAGGTCCGCTGTCCTTTTCAAAACCCAGCAATCTACTAATGACAGTTCCATAACTCAATAAAAAAACATCAGCCCTACATCCACTAGTCATAATAGCCGGAGCGTCCGAGAGGGACTGTGCTGAATACTCACGCTTACAAATGCTTCCCATATGTCTCCCCGTACATTAGATAATGTGAAAGACATGGAAGTGTGTGATGCAAGCAGTGAATCGAGATAAAAGCAAAGCTGGAAGTTTTTGATGACCCGAAACAAAGGGAATGCTTGTTATACATAAATGTTTTTGCAACCATATCCAGCTGTGAGCTCCAAAGGTTGTTCTTCCAGAAATGGCAACTAGAGAAATTAAATCCGCTGAAGCATTTCAGTATGCCAGTGGTCCTTAACTACATGTGACATCTCGCAGACCCAGTAGATCCATTTCAGAGGACCCTGCCATACCTTCATTTGGAGCTGTTCCACCATTGCTAAGCATGGTGAAGCTAGAGTTCTAATTAATTCTTATTTGTAAAAGGCCATGCCAACTACCCAACCACATTAAATCAGGAATATCTTCCTCTACAAACAACAAGAAACAGATTATGAGAGACTCTTCTGATAGGATCATGAAGAAAGGCCATTTTTTATAAACAAGTAAGTCCTATTTAGGATTGTGCACTTGTGTGTCTACTATATAGTTAAGAGACCTTGGAAGTGCCTGCCTCAGACGTACAGAAATTGTAACGAGGAAGAAGGCAGGTAATAATAGCAACGCCCTGATTTGTCATCCATCTGACTAACCTTTTGATAGGTGAAAAATGAGACCTAAAATAAAAAACGCACGGACTAGAAACCACTCTGAATAACATAAAGAAGATGTGGACATTAAATGCAGCCACGTGCTCACCAGCAGATTGTTGTTTCCCTACATAACTGTCTGTCAGTTCACACAAATACACACAGTGCACCTGACCTGAACATAGCAGCTCTGAGTTACACACAGACTGTTGCACACAAGAGCAAGAAACAATACTGGTTGATGGTACTGTAGTATTCTGTGTTTGTGCCTCTTTGGCACTGGTAGTTGGAACCCTGAGTGTTGGGAGTTCTGAGGCTGGGAGTGGAATGCTGACAGTTTGTCAGTTGGATGCTCGCACTATGTTCCTGTCGCTGTGCTGCTCTTGAGCTGAATAAAGCTATTCTCAAGCTTCCTGTGTCTATGAACATTCATTAACACTACAGAAATGATGGCGACGATGCTCAAGAGCATGAAACGGACCTGCAGTCTCACCTCGTAAATATTGCTGTCTCGAGAGAGAAGGTCGGAGTGTCTCAGCGCCGGCGAGGAGGAGGAATCGCAGTTTGGGCGAGGAGCTGAACCCCACGTGAGGAATCTGTCCAGAGCGGAGCAAACGACGACGGACACTGCCAGATAAGTGTTCCGTTTTGTTGTACTTGCACTGCGCGTCCATCTGAAGGGCGGAGAACTGCTGCGCAACGGTCGTGGTTGGCGCTGAGTGGAGCGTGTGGTTGGCAGCGTTAGCCACGTTGCTTACGTCCTGTCGGCCATTTCGAGCAGAGCCTTCATTCGTCAATGGTGTCTGTGGTTGGCAACGCGGGACCACGCACGCAGCGGCCATTTTGAATATACTAATTATACGTGATTGGCAAACCTTTTTTTTTCACGTTTAAATTACAAATACTGTTGTGCGCTACACGCTGTGGGGCAAGGATCAATTAAAAAAAAACCGCTTTCCTCCATAACGCTTTGCTGTTACTCGAACAGCGGGTAGAATCAAAAGGAAAATAAATAAAAGAACGTTCATAAGTTAACATTGTTTTTTTTCAATTGGCACAGCGACATCACAAAACTTTTTTTTTTTTTTTCCTTTTCACTCAATTTTCTTTTTCTCGCCATGCAGTCAGTTTCGCCTCCACCTCCTTTCCTGGAGACACCAGGGAATCCACCGATAATTTGGAGGAAGTGGTTTGACGCTTTCGAGACCTATCTAGGTGCCATAGGCGCTTCTAGATATCGCGCAGAAAGGAAGAAGTGTCTTCTGTTGCATTCTTTGGGTTTCGAAGGGAGGGAAATCTTTAAACACTTACCTCCTATTGCGAGAAACAACGAAGATGACATCGATGAGTATGTTGAGACAAGGATGAAATTGGAATTGAGGTTTGACGTAAAACCAAGTCTCGTTGTGATCAGACATAAGTTTTTCAAAAGGGACCAACTCCCAGGCGAAGATGTGGAAACCTATGTTTCCATTCTGAGACAATTGAGTGCAGAGTGCGAGTTTGAAGGATTCAGAGAACAATTGATTAGGGATCAGTACATCTGCAAGTGCACTGACAAGTCGATCCAACAGAAGTTGCTTACGTTAGGGAATCCTACTCTGGAAGAAATGATCCGCACAGCCAAAAGTATTGAATTATCGAAGAAAGAGGTTAAAGAACTTGAAAGAAAGAACGAAGAGACAGTCTCCATTGTGAGGTCCAAGGAGAACAGAGAAACCAGAACTAGTCCTGGTCAACAACCTTTTGAGAAGAACTATCCTCCCAATCCACAACGCAACGAAAGAAATTTGTTTTCTAGGCGTGACATTTGTTATAGATGTGGGAATCCTTCCCATAATAAGGATAATAAGTTCTGTCCGGCTAGGAGTGCTACTTGTCGCACCTGTGGGAAGTATGGTCATTTTGCAAAAATTTGCCAAAATCCAAGGCAGGGAAATTTGAGTTTTGTCAATAGGTCAAAGAGTCAAGTTAACGCTACTGGGGTAGGAAGTGTTGCAGAATGCTATGAAAACACCAGCAGGGGGCAAGATCCCATTAATACCATCCAAGATGACCGTAGGGATATGGTTGTTGTGGTTCGTGAGGGGGAGAATCCCATTGATGTGCCTACCAAAGTCGACAAAGACATGGTCATAGCTGTGCGTGATGATGGTGTCATTGTCGGAGATCCTTCGGATTGTGTTGATCCTTATGAAAATTTTGGTGTAGGTGATAAAATCATTTCTTTATTAGTAGATTCAGGTGCAAGGGTCACTATGATCACCCAAGAGCTATTTAATGAGACTTGGCCAGGAAGGAAACTAGAACCTCCCGACAGAGCTCCTGTATCCTTTGAGGGGCGCAGAATAGCATTGGATGGGTATTTTGAGGATGTTATTCAGTTCAGGGGGAGGAAAATTTTTGGGAAAATTTATGTGGCTATCAAGGGTCTTAACATTTTGGGTTGGTTCCATGGCGGATTGTTTCGGTTAGTCTTAAGACCAGGTGCCAAAGAACAGGTTGGGATGGAAGAGGATGGTTTTATTTTAGAGAGTTTAGCAGTTGTAGAAACTGATGACTATGTTGTAGGTTTGGCTAAAAAGTTTCCTTCTGTTTTCAGTAAAGAGCTTGGAACGATTAAAGATTTCAAACACGAAATCAGAGTAAAGGAGGGAGCCATTCCTGTCAAGCATAAAGTCAGGGGTGTCCCTTTTAGTGTCAGAGAGAGTCTTGAAAAGGAACTTATGGATTTGTGCAAAAAGGGAATTATCGAACCTATCGAGTCATCGTTGTGGTTGTCTCCCCTTGTTGTTGCTAGGAAAAGGAATGGAGATTTGCGTGTCTGTGTCGACTTACGCAGCCTTAACAGAAACATCTGGGTTGACTCGCACCCTTTACCTAAGATCACCGATTTACTGTCTCTTACCAGGGGTGCTAGATGGTTCACCAAGTTGGATCTAGCATCTGCATATCACCAGGTGGTGTTGAGCGAGTCCTCTAGGCATTTAACTGCTTTCGTTTCGCCTTTTGGCAGCTTTCAATACTGTAGGATGCCATTTGGTCTTGCCTCGGCGGCAGCAGTTTTTCAGAGGTTAATGAGTCAAATGTTCAAGGACACTCCCGGAGTAATCGTTTTCCAAGACGATGTCTTAATTTTTGGGCAAAGCAAAGGGGAACATGATGTTTCTTTAAATCAAGTGTTAGGCATTATGCAAAGTAAAGGTGTTGTCCTTAAGAGAGAGAAATGCGTTTTCCTCAAAGAGAAAATGGAATTCCTTGGTCATGTAGTCTCATACAATGGGGTTGAACCACGTCCAGGTTTAGTAAAGGCCATTGTTGATGCCTCCCCTCCCCTGGATAAATCTGGTTTAAAATCCTTTATAGGTTTGAGTGAATTTTACTCTAGATTCATCAAAGACTACGAGTCTAAAATTCAACCTTTAACCAACATGCTCAAGAAAAATGTACCTTTTGTGTGGAATGAGAACTGTGATGAAATTTTTCGATGGATCAAGTCTCAACTAGTGAGTGACAGTGTTCTTAGAGCTTTTGACCCCAATAAGGAATGTGTGGTGACTGTTGATGCAAGCGGGTTTGGTCTAGGGGCTGTGCTCACCCAGAAGAATGGTCAGGTTGACAACACCATAGCATTTGCATCAAGAGTTTTGCGTGGTGCTGAAATGAATTTCTCGGTCATCGAGAAAGAGTTGTTGGCCTGCTGGTGGGCAGTCAGGAAGTTCAATTCTTTTCTCTGGGGCAGTCATTTCACCATACGCACGGATCATAGTCCTTTGGTCTCAATTTTGTCTGGTGAAAAGATTAAGGAGCACACCCCTAGGATTGCCAGATTGTCGACAAAGCTACTTCAGTATGATTTTGACATTGCCTATTTGCCAGGAGCAAAAAATGTAAGGGCAGACTACTTCTCACGTTTTCCCATCTCTGGTAACGACTCTGAGGTTGAGAGGGAAGACGATCAGGAGGATTGTTTTGTAGCGGCGCTAGACTTAGAGGGCATGTGTGCTGTGAATGAAACTGAATGGAGAGGAGAATTGGCAAAGGATGTTGTTCTTACTAGTGTCATTGAATATTTGAAGTCTGGTTGGCCGAGGGAGAAGTATGTCTCTGGACCGTTTCAGACGTATGTTAAGGTTGCCGATGAGCTCACTGTAGAGGATGGTATCCTTTTGCGATGTGGTAGGCTGATTCCTCCGGAGAGTTTGAGGGAACGGCTTATGGATGGTGCGCATGAAGGTCACTTAGGGAAAACTTTCACCAAACGCAGGTTGCGTGATGTATTTTGGTGGCCACAAATGGATGCGTGTGTGGATTCAATGATTGATGGTTGTGTTATATGCAACTATTCCGACAAAAGTCTTAAAGTGAGGACGCCCCCCTTGGAACCGATTCAACTTCCAGAAAGAGCATGGGAAAAAATTGGAGTTGACCTAGTCGGTCCTTTTAACCTCTTACCCCCCTCCTCACGATTCGCAATTGTGGCCATTGATTATTATTCTAAATGGCCTGAGGTTCGGTTCATCAATGAGCCTTCCTCGGCAAATTTCATTCTTTTCCTGAAAGATATTTTTCTCAGAGAGGGTTTTCCTTCATGTGTCATGACCGACAATGGGGTACAATTTGTTAGTTCTGATTTCGAGTGTTTTCTCAGACAATGTGGCGTCTCTCACAAGAAGAGTTCCTTGTACCATCCCCAGGCCAATGGTCTTGTCGAGAGAATGAACCGTGTGTTGAATAACTGTGTGCAGTGGGCCATTGCCAGTAAATGTGTGCTCGAGAATGCTGTTCGCTCCATGTTATGGTTCTACAGCACCACCGCACATTCTTCCACTGGTTTCTCCCCATTCGAACTTTTAAGAGGGAGGAAACCGTCGACTAAGATTTGTCCAGGTTGGATGTCCAAGTGGGTCAAGATGAATGTCATAGATGGCATTGATGGTTTTGTAAGGGAAAATGTTATCCGAGCACAGACTAGGCAGAAAAGTCAATTTGATGAGAGGAAAAGGGTGGTGTCTCATAGTTTCTGTGCTGGTGATGTTGTTCGCATTAAGAATCCTGTTCATGTCACCAAAGGCAGGAGTAAATTCTCTGAACCGGTTGTTGTCAACAAGGTGTGTGGCAATGCTGTGCGAGTTAACAACAACCATTGGTGGAATGTCTGTAAGGTTGTCAAAGTTAAAAATGCCTCCTCTGAAACCACCAACTCTGGCAACAATTGTTGTAAAGATAATTTGTCGCCCACACTTCACAGGAGTTTGAGAGTACCCAGGATTCCTGCCAGGTTCAGATAGTTCAACTTTTCTTTCTTGCCATGCTATGTTTAGCGTTTACCTTGTTTTGTCTTGTTTTCTTTCTTTCTTTCGTTTCTCCTTTGCTTCTCAGTCTTCTCTGTATTTTTCTTTATTCTTTTCTTTTCTTCTTTTTGTTTGCAGAAATGAGGATAATGGAGTATTCTGTGTTTGTGCCTCTTTGGCACTGGTAGTTGGAACCCTGAGTGTTGGGAGTTCTGAGGCTGGGAGTGGAATGCTGACAGTTTGTCAGTTGGATGCTCGCACTATGTTCCTGTCGCTGTGCTGCTCTTGAGCTGAATAAAGCTATTCTCAAGCTTCCTGTGTCTATGAACATTCATTAACACTACAGGTACCCACCTCTTCACATCACTAACACGGTTATAGGTGAAGATACAGAATGAGTGGTGTGACTTCTATGGCTAAGGTTCCTTAAGACAACAACGTATGTCCAAACATATATTTGGTATAGGAGGGGCTCTCCTTTTTGCACAAAACTCTGGTAGCCGGTCTGGCAGGACCCAAAACTGTTTATGGAGTCTCTCAAGCCTGAAATTGCATGGCCCAACATGGTGAATTCGGGAGGACCAATAAGTGCACAATTACTGAGGTGGGCTTTTACAAAAGACCTTGGGGAGGTGTCCTCATAAAACGTTGTTTGTTCTTAGGGCTGCATACTTGGAGTGTCTATGCGAGATGTAAGAGAACTGATGATTGCGTGTGGCAAACTTTGTAGGGATTGTTTGTGACAATGAGAAAGACAAGTAATAGAAGCAAAGCAAAACTGCTACCAAAGGACAATAACAAGTACCTTAAGGATTTGTCCCCCTTCTGGATATCTTCTCAATATGTCTTTAAGGAAGTCCACAAGTGGAGGGGTTGTCTGTCCAAATCTGCCTAAAATAAGGAAATACTCAAATGTCAGCCACGCCAATCCTTTAGAGAGGAAGTGCAAAAAATGAATAATTATATTATGCTGACGAACAATAACACATCATACATGATTTGAGCTGAAATATTTTCCATTAAAAGTGCCAAGCTCTGTTTATATCTGTCCTTAAGGCTTGAAAGAAATTTCAATTTTTATATTATGGAGAGAAACCTATTGATGAGATTGTTTAGAATACAGTAAGATTTGTTCAAGAAAGTAAAGTGGCACAACTTCACAAGCTGATCCCACTATTTGAGATACAGCAAGCCAATCTGAGGAAACAATAATATAAGAAAGTCATTGGTGCATCAGTGTTTGAACATATCTGATAATATTTAGGAACAACACTTGAACTTTAAAGCACATAAAGTGGCCCCACTCCCCTCTTAACGAATGATCCTTAGAGGACTTATACCTTTAATTAATGAACTGGGGCTGAACAACTAGCTCTACTTCCTCGCAGCGCCTTTGAGTCATACGCTGCCCAGTCATTATCGGGGTGCATTCCGCACGCCCCTCTCTCCTTCTCGCTGCACCCTGCCACTCCATAATAGCACTTGACCTCGCCATGGTATCCCAAACCCCCCCTCCTACCCCTGTTTATTCAAATGTTAATGTTCCTGTTTAAGATCTGAATGTATCAATTTTACTTGACACCTTGTCCACAGTGAGATGTTCTGTCAGACTCTGTCACAAGAAATGTAATAACTATTTTCTTCAGACAAGGGCACCACCGACGTGCTAACCTAGTACCTTATTTCTTATGTACCCACTTTCCCCCTATCTAAAAAGTTTCAATAAAAAGAATGTTAAAAAAAAATACATAAGTGGCACACGCAATTTCTGAAAAGTTGATCCACTCAGTAATTTGTGATTGGTAAAGAACGGAGGGGATTTTAAAAACATCTAATATAAATACAACTCTCAATAGAGTTATTTTTTTTTACTATGTAATAATCATAATTGGGGCTGCTGCCAAGATGGCCGATCAGCAACCCTAAAATGGAGCTCCCAGCCCGGGAAACGAATCCTGCAACATCCTGCCGCTCTGAGGCACTGGGGGTCCCTGTAGTGAGCACCACGGCTCACAGATGACGACGAGTAATCGGAACCCTTTCTCAACTGCCATATGCTCTGTGGCACCTGTATTGGAGTACCACCCCTGCGCAGATCCTACAGCAGCTGGGAGGCCGAACATGGCGGTGTGCAGTAGGCCTTGCCACCAGGCTCTGTGACGCAGTCGCTGTAACCCAGAAAGCTGTAGGTGCAGACAGCACCTGGACAGGCTCCCCCCCCCTCATTGCACCTGGGGGCCGCAGCTGGAGCAGGAAGCCGATAGTGCATGGCGGCAAGAGCAGCTTCACTTTGGTTGGCATGGCGCCGACCATGGGGCCTACAGGCTCTGCTCTCCATGGCGGAGAGCGAGGGGTTGTGCTGCTGCGACTGTGAGCTGAGGCCCAGAGGAACCACGCCGAGGTGGGCTCAGAGGTATGCTCTCACAAGGCATTCCTGTTCCTTCCTCCTACCCCCTTTCCTCAGGCAAACTGGTGATTCCCCCGTGATCTTAAAGGCACGGATCCGGTGGGGAAGACCTGCAGAAAGAGGAATTATGAGGTGACCTATGCAGCCGGGTGGCCTGTAGAACTAACAATAAAGCACAGTGATGGTGCTAGGCAGATAGAAAACCAGTACCTGCAGCGTTGGGGAGCCGGAGGAGGTGCAGCTGCGCTGACCTGCGAGGATATTTGTCCCAGCGGAAGTCCACTGTCTGAATTACCCC
The DNA here is from genome assembly GCF_964263255.1 of Lissotriton vulgaris. Taxonomy (NCBI): domain Eukaryota; kingdom Metazoa; phylum Chordata; class Amphibia; order Caudata; family Salamandridae; genus Lissotriton; species Lissotriton vulgaris. The sequence goes on along the minus strand of NC_141696.1, from coordinate 1,271,766,862 downwards.
ATAACTGTGATGCTGACCGTCTGCTGGAGCTGAGCCCGTAAAGATAGCCTTGTTGAGGCCCCCCGAGGCTGGGCTTCTCGAGCTGGAGACGGGGACTATCAGGAAGATCTGGACCCCTGATGTGACCTGTGGTTTGCTGGAGCTGCGAACTGGGAGTGCTCCTGGTTTTTGGTGATACTGCGGATCCTGGCTGATGAGTGAGGTGAGGGGCTGCACCCTAACGGCGGTTGTCCCATACACACCTGGGTGCTGTTGGGCAGTGTGGAAGTGCACACAGCGGACCAGCGAATGTGAGTGAGTTGTATACCCTTATAAAACACTGTGATTTGCCCTGGTGACCACATCGGAGCATGAAAATGGGCGCGGGGAGTGCTTTGAGGTGCCCAGCAGACAAAAATCGACAGATATAAAACCTCTTGTCCTGGGGGAGCCCCAACCTGTTAAAGGGGGAGGAGGGCTGCATGACACACAGGGCCCCATGGGAATGCAGATCCTAGCAGAGATCGAGGCTTCATGTGCTAATGTGCAAGCTAAGATTGACTCAGTCTACATGGATGTGAACTTGCTGCAGGTAGACTTATGCAAGTTTGCTGAAAGATCCTTGGCGATGGAACTGCAAGTCAATAAGCTGCAAGAGGAACTGTCTCCTTTTAAGAAAACAGCTGCCAGCCTCACAACACAGAGGCTGGCAGCACGCACTAAAGAAGTGGAAGGTCGCTCCCAGTGATGTAATTTGACCTTCGTGGGACTCCCAGATGGTGGTGGGGATGGGGGTGGGGGGGGGGGGGTGTGGGGAGGGCAGGGACAACTCCAGAAATCTCTCTGAAATGATAGCTCAGGTCGACATTGCTGGAGGCAGTCTTATCAACTGTATACATGGTGGAGCCCACCCACAGGACCCTGGCACCGCCTCGGCTGCCGGAGAGGGACGCAGACACTAATTGCAGAGTTCTTCAACTATAGGAATAGGGATCTTGTCCTTCAGGCAGTCCGGCGGCGGTGGGGATCCCACCTAGAAAACTATGTCATTCAGATCTTCCATGACTATACACAGCATGTGCAACAGCTGCGACAAATGTTTAGGGGAGTAAAACAGAAACTGAAGGCCATGGGGCTAAAATACATGTTACTATACCCCACAAAACTGAAAGTAGTGCACAAAGGATGATCTAATTTTTTCATAAAGCTGGAAGAGGTATGGGACTGGTTGGAGGTGTGGCCATCTCCCAGTGCCTCGCTCCACGACCTCAAGAGAGTGGCTCAGACAATGGGAGCGCAGCAAACTGAACATACTCCTCAGCTAGCTTAAATCGCTGATCACATCTGTGAGACAGCAGAAAAAGTATATGAAAATACAGATCCTTTCAGGTCCAAGGACACCATCCAATCGCCCTGGATCAAAGCAGACAAGATCTAGCCCTGTGAGAGCATTGTGATTTGTCCTTCTGCAGGAAGGCATTCTGAAACTCAAGGTCCGGAATAGGTCTGAGGCCCCCATCCTTCTTTGGAATGGGGAAATAGCAAGAGTAACCACCCTCTCCTCTTTCTGAATTCAGAACCTTCTCCTTGACGCCCTTGGACAGAAACAGCTGCACATACTGTAACAGAATGGACAGGTGCTTGTGTGAAATTCGCCCTGATGTGGGAGGAACAGTGAGCGGGGCAGAGAGGAAGGGCAGAGTTTGCCATTTTTAGCAATCTGTAAAACCCACTGACCGCTGTGATGGATCATTAACCTGGAGGGAAATGTTGAATCCTGCCACCCACTAGTTGGGTATGTACTACTAAGGGCCAACTTAAGTTGTTTTGGTGGCAATTGTAGCATGGCAAGAGGAATTGGAGGTCTGATGCCCCTGGGTGCCTGCACGCTACCTGCCAGGCCCATGTCCATGTCCTCAAAAGGACTGTGGTGTCTACGGCATCACTCGTTGTGAAGGATGTCTCTAACTATATGCCATACCTCTGGAATAGCCTCTTAACTTTCAGAATTGATGTATAAACTGTTTGGCAGGGTCAACAGCCCCTAGTAGTGCACTGTATTTCTGATGTCTTTGAAGCATTTCAACACAGAATTCTCACCAAAAAGAAGGGAGCCATCAAAAGGCATAACCATGAAGGAGACCTGCACATTACCAGAGAATCCTATTGATAAAATCCGCAAGTGTCGATGAGGGACAACACTGGTACTGATTGTCCTCCACAGGCAATTGGGAGTATCCAGGCCTGCGTAGACAACATATTTGACAGCATCCTGTACTTCAATAATCACCTGGGCCAAAGAGGCCCTTAAGTTCTTCTAGGACTGCTGGCAAGATTTTGCTGGACATGTCCCAAAGGTCATGTATATAGAGACCCAGAAGGGAAAAAGCATTTACAGAACACAGTGCTAGACTGGTGGAAGAAAGCATGTGCTTGATAAAAGCATTAATCATCTTAGATTTCCTACCAGAGGAGTGTAAAGAAGGAACTCTCTCAAATAGTATTTCCAAGTATGTTTATTGGAAGGCAAGCAGGTACACCTTATCCTGTCCAGCTGTATTCAATAACTGACTCAGTCCCCCCATTCTAGAGTCTAGCTGCAGTGCATCCACCATCACCATGGCACCAGTAGAATGCACTACACCAAGACACCACATCTCCCCTCTTTACTTTAATAACAAAATTAAAGTAAAACACTCTACATAAGTTAACAATTCAAAACAATTCAAAACAAATTAGTAATGACTACACAATGGTAGACCCACATCTTCCCCCTCAAATCAACAACCACAAACAAAATTAGCAAAACAGCAAAACAATAATTTTTAGAATACACATTCAATTTGTATTACACCATACCTGAGACGTGCAGGAATTTTCATCTATTAATAAGCGCAAGTGGTGTTTAGATAAGACTAGAGGAGAAGCAATTTCGCAATTAAATAATACAGCTATGGTGCCAATATCATTGTCACTAACAAGGAAGAAAGAACACAATTCCAACAAGTGGACGGAAGCATACAATATGTCTAGTGTATGGACGCATACGATATGTCTTTACCCATCTATGTTTATGTTAGGTTTCAGTATCATTGAATCACCACATTGAAAATTAGCATCTTAGTTGACAGTATGTTACCCAACCATTAACGTACGCACAACTCAGAATAGTGGTCCAACAGGAGACAAGTTTGGAAGCAACACCAAAACTATACAATTAAATCTTGCATTTAAATTTTCCCACATCCTATTCCTAATAAGATGTAACACATGACTATTCGTATTATTCTCATGTGAGATGAATTCGTCAAACCTCATAATACGTGTCCAAAGTCATAATCTAGACTCTTTTTCCCATTTATAACAATCCCCAAATTGCTTTGAACAACTCTACCTAAGATTGAGTGGCCACTCAAGGAAACATATAGTTTCCCAAAACACTTCTTATCTTGAAATTCAAAAATCATCTCTATGAACCCAACCATTGGAATCCTTTCCCCAGAAAAGCTAAAAAGTTGAATATCAGGAGGTAGCAACTCTTTTCTAAAGGTATTAGCAAAAAGTTCCTTCCAAACCTCAATATTGATAATAGAGTAGGGTGTGCCAGAATCAAGTATAAAGTTAACCTCGACTCCCCCTATAACAATGGTAGAACAGGGCCCCATCTTTGATCTAGGATTTACATTAGACACCAAATTATCCGTGTCAAAATAATCATCACAAGAGGAATCAGAGTTAATAACGTTAGCAACATTAGATCCTTCAATATATTTAACAGATTCTACTTCAACACTACAACAATATTTGCATATAGCTTTTAAGGATGGACATTTCCTATAATTCGCACAATGCCCACTGTGCTCACATCTATTACAAATAGGAATTTTATCAGACATATTAATAGAGGACACTAGCAAAAATTATCTGATAAATAACGCAACGTCACTCAACACTCTAAGGAGAAAAATAAATAAATACACCAAGCTCGAAGAATTGCAGTTGAGGTATGAACATCACTGTGTTAAAAATACATCACTGTGTTAAAAATACATCACTGTGTTAAAAATACATTCAAAAGAAACAATATTATCCCCAACACGTGTTAACCTATTTAAAAAATGATAACAACATCTAGTTTTAAGGTGTGCACAGCACTATGTTAAAGTGCACCAAAATGGATAATTAAATCCCGGTACCTTGTTAAACTGTAAAATATAGTAACAATCAGCAATTTTTACAGTAAGCACAATACTGTGTAAACATGTATTGAAATGAATGAATTATATCCGCCTCACTGAGTTAAACAATTTTAAAGTATGCATACCACTGTTGTCAACAGTTCAATGGTTGTTAAAATAACAGACTAAAACTAAATGAAATAAGTATCATTGAGTCGACATTAAATTGCTAATCTTTCACGCTTCCACTAAGAACAATATCATATAGGGTAAAGTAAGTGAATAAGATAAAACCCACTTCAATTGACTTACGAATTGATAGCACACGATATGCAACAATCTAAAGTGGCAAGTCAGTGCAGGTGTGTAACATACCCACATTTATAACAGAAAGAACCTTATCTAGCGTATTTTAATAGGATACAACAACAACAACAACAACAACAAAACAATTCCTAATAAATATCACAGTATTACTCTCATAGCATCAACTCCCAGTGAAAATATGCAATTTTTAAGGTGTGCCCACCACTGTGTCAGGAGGTTCTATTCTAAAATCGCACACAATGTCAAACTGTATAAAACAAGAACGACCTTTAATTTTAAAAATGTGCACTACACTGTGCTAAATGCATTTAAGATGGAGAACACTACTAAGTTAACTATTCAAACTATAATATTCTCAGATGACTACACAAAAATGTGCACATCATTTTTTTTAAAATGTGCATCTCACCGTGTCAAACGACCTCCAACATTTAAAGTGTGCACCTCACAGTGCTAAATGTATTAAAATGGAGACATTCCATCCGCACTACCATGTTAACTATTTAAACTAATATATTCTTAAATGAGCTACTGAAAAATTTGCACATCACCATGTTAAAATGTATAAAATGGATGAATTTATCCGCACCACGTGTTAAACTATTTAAAATGTAACAATGACCTGTCATTTAAAGTGTGCACTTCCCCGTGTCAAATCCATCAAAATGGAAGAATCTCATCTAAACCACCATGTCAACTATTTAAAATATAATAATCTTAAATGAATTACTCAAAGAGTAAATAAGTACAGTACCCTGTGATTCCTAGATGTAACACTCTACAGTGGCAAAACAACTGCACTAGAATCTTAACTCTTCATAGGTGTGCCAAATAAACAGTGAGCACCATTCCAAAGAACCACCATGAGTACAATACAATATAAACAAGAATTGGTATGCAAATCAGTTACAGAGTACACATCACCGTGATAATTCTAATGTTGAGCAGAACAAGGCTAAGAGTGAGGTTAGACTGTATACTAAATTGTGAAATAACTCAAAATAAACTCTCTTTGTAATACTATAATAAGTACTTATTCAAGAATGTACTCTTAATGTGTGGTATACTTACATAAAGCCGGGACTATAAAAATGTTGCTTTTAATGTATTACATTCAGATATAAACATCAATAAAGTAGTCTAGCGTCACCGTGGATGAACATTATCACAACTGAAACAAATGACAAAAAAGTATAGAATTATGGTGTGTACATCACCAATGATCTTTTGATAAGTGAAAATCACGATGTGCTACATATGGTGTGCACACCACCGACAAACTTGTGATAGTGAATGTCAGGATGAAGAAACCACGGCAAAGTATGAATGTTCCTGCTGGAGAATTCCAAGATCAACAACCACTTTGCTTGTTAACGTTTCAGCACTTAAAGCACCATCAAAACAGTTATTTAAAATAAAACAACCTGTATTTTTAAAGTGTGCACATCACTGTTGTCGTGCACATCACCCAAGTTGAATCCGTTGACTGACGATGAAAGCTGAAAGTGAAGAATTGCTGGCGCAATGAAATTGAAAAGTCTTTTCCAGGTGTGCACGTCACCGAAGAAATTGATGAATAAACCTAGAAAAAAAATCAAAATGGCGGCACGACGCGTGACCTTTGTCACGTGATGACGTATAGCGTAGTGTGCGCAAGGACGTAGATTGCAGGATCAATGAGCTAAACTCTCCAGTGTTCGCAGAAGAAAGACGTCACTAAAGGAACACGAAGCTTCTTGTAAGGAGGGGTCTCTCGCTCAAAGAACGCCCATCACGTTTGAACGATGCACAGCTGACGGTTGAACGGGTACCGTTACAGTGCGTTGTTAATTCCCAAATAGTAACGCGTCAAGTCTCACTTAAAGCACAGGTTTTTTTTTTAAATAAATCTCAATACTTTGTAAATACTGGTTCCATCCACACGCACAATTCTTGCAGGAAACCAATTCGAATTTCTTTCAACAGTGCATCAAAAATGAAGCTTAAGGGGGATGTCTTTTACTTCTTAATACGAACTCCGCTTCAAATCACACGTCTCAAAGCCAAGTAAACCGATATTAAATTACAGACAAGCTTCACATGTGATGACAGATGTGAATCTTTATGAAGGAATGTTCACCACGTTCAGATGAAGTAGAGAAAATAACCGTGAAAAGTGCAGAAACTGTTGATAAAGTACACATGAGATTCGAGGAAAGAGAGTAAGTCTTTATCCAAATCGAAAAGTTCTGAAACAGGTACATATATTTCCGTTTGTGCTGTATGTAAAAATTCTCAGTATTTAAATTGCATATTTAATCTCTCATTCAGATCTTAGACTACTTCCAATGCCTCAGCCTTGAGGTTAGTAGATGCTACTGGATGCACAATAATCTCAGAACAATATGACATTCACTGCAACAGTCTAGTAATTATTCCTCCAAGTAGGCTTGTTAAGTTTCTCGCACTTCACGTTCTATCAATGCTTCTCACAACCGTTAATAGGGAACGAATGAAGGAAAAGTAACTGTCTTTTACTCACGAAAACTGTGCCAAGCAGAGGTTCTTTCAGTAATGTTAATTAAGAAACTTCTTTTCAAAACCAGGAAAGGCGTTAACATCAAAATTTTTAGAGAAAGAAAAAAAAAACTCTGTGTGGGTTCTTCAATCTTCCTGCTTGCCGCTGTTCAATCCCATCCTCTGTCGCCAAAATGTAAAGAAGGACCTCTCTCAAATAGTATTTCCAAGTATGTTTATTGGAAGGCAAGCAGGTACACCTTATCCTGTCCAGCTGTATTCAATAACTGACTCAGTCCCCCCATTCTAGAGTCTAGCTGCAGTGCATCCACCATCACCATGGCACCAGTAGAATGCACTACACCAAGACACCACAAGGAGTGGTTGGAGATGAGTGTTAATTCACCTTACTGGTTGAGGTCTGAACAGTTACCCTCTCTGGGGTGGAATACTTGGTGGAAAACTCTGGGTCACCAAACAAAAATCTCAGCATCTGCTTCTCCTATCTTTTCTGAGCAGATATTGCCTCCACTGTGGCAGTGACACGTAGCAATGCAAGTTTGTAGTAAATGTAGAAGGGACCGGGAGAGTGGTGAAACAATAACTTAAAATAGGTGGGGTTAAGGTAAATTTGAGGGCTTTCGGAGGGACATGCTAACACAACACACAAATCCACAAATGAGTAAGACCACTGAAATTCACAAAACACACTTCTATATTTACTAGAGCCTTAAGATTGTACATAAAGGCTTAAATGTTATCCTGCCTTGGGTAAGTCAAGTACCGCACATGGTCAGCCACTGCTGCTGCAAAATTCTTCCACAGCAAATAGTGAGGCAGGGAATTAAAATAACACCCTTTTGGGATGGGCTTTTTTCCAGGTTCACCCCCAAACTTTTGTCTTCACTCTTCCTGTTGGCTAATTCATGTGTTGTTGGCTTTTAGGACTCTGCACACTTTACCACTTTACCACTGCTAACTAGTGCTAAAGTGCTTGTGTTTTCTCCTTTAAACATGGTCAAATTAACCTGCACCGAAATGACATATTTAATTTACTTATAAGTGAAATGAAAATGAAATGAAATTAAATTAAAAATGGATTTGTAAAGCGCTACAGTTGCCCTGAGGCGTCCAGGCAAAGTGGTACTCCAGGTACAGAGGGCCTGTCAGTTAAATGCTGATAGTGAGCTCACAACACTGATTGTGCCACCCACTTAAATAGCCCTTTAAAACATGTCTTAGGCCTTCTATTCCAGTCTGTATGTGCAGTTTAAAACTGCAATATTTACTTGGTAAAATAAAAGTTTTGCAAGGCCTAAACCTCCCTTTATAATACATATATGTCACCCCTAGGCAAGGCACTAAACTGCCCATAGGGTAGGTTGCAGTGTATTTTAAATGTTGGACATGTACTTTAAGGTTTTATACGCCAGAAAGTGAAAAACTCCCAAATTCATTGTTCACTGTATAGAGGGCTACACCTCCTATAGGAAATCACAGGGTTACCTTAATACATTGTGGTCCAGATTTTACCACAGCATCTCCTGAAGGGCTTCTCGAACATCAGGTTCCATACAACCCCCAAAGAAGGAGGAGACCTCACCATTATTTACCGCAATAACTTCACGCTGCGGACTGAACGTGTCCCTGTTACGACATGTACAGCAGTCAACTTCACCATTTCATCTCTTTACTCAAATTCAGTCAAAGGCATTCTTCTTTATCGCCCCCCTGGTCCTCGAACTGCTTTCCTGACCACCTTGGGTTGTCTCCTTGAACCCGTGGCAGGGGAAAACAATTTTACCATCTTAGGAGACTTTAATTTCCATCTGGAGGCTCATGATAATCCCGACCCTATTGCTCTTTTGTCTGAAAGTGAAGCGGTAGGCCTTAGGCAATTGGTCCTATCCCCGACTCACTCAGCGGGCCACACATTAGATGGCCTTTTTTCCAATCACAACCTACTCACTTTAGGAGATACTCTCCCTCTAACATGGACGGATCATTCTGCGGTCCTTTTTGATATCACAATAAAAATTAGCTCTACTTTGCCCACTAAATCTCCGGCCCCTATTAATTTTAAAGCTTGGAAGAGTATTGATGTGGTCGAATTTAAATCTAAACTGCTTGCCTCTCAGATACTTGTTATCTCTGATCCTGAGATGGCAGCCACTAATTACACTAACTGGATCCAGGATACAGTTAATGTAACGGTTCCTACAAAGAAAAGGTCTACCAATAGGGTTTCTAGTTCTGCCCCTTGGTTCAACCAGATTCTGAGGTTTGAAAAACAAAGTTGTAGACGGCAAGAACGAAAATAGCAACTACACTATGACCCTGCTGAAAGATTGTGCTACAAACAAAGCCTTGAAAAAAGTAAATTTTACAGCAGTCAAATTGAATCGGCGCACAATTCAGTTAAACGCCTTTATCCGGTTGTCACACACCTATCGAGACAAGATACCTCCGTCTGTGTAGATGCTACTCAAGATATGTGTGATTCTCTGGCAACTTATTTCCAAGGAAAATTCTGTGATATCTATTCGCATTTTAAGCCACAAACTACCAGTGATCCCCTGTTACCACCTCCACTAATAGATCTTAACGACAGTCATGAAACTGTTACCTCTGCTACTGACACCAAAGTTGTTCCGACTTTTCAAAATTTTAGCCAGGTTTCCCCAGAATTGGTATCCCACCTTCTTACCACCATTAACTCTGGCTCCACGGATGATCCTTGCCCTCCATCTATATTCAAGCTATCTCATGAGATTATTGGTTTCAAGGTTACTGAGATCTTTAATGCCATGTTCGAATCAGGTGTATTCCCTTCCATTTGGAAAAAAACTGTAATCAAACCTCTCATCAAAAAGAGCACTCTGGATCCCACTAATGTCACCAGCTACAGGCCCATAGCCTGCCTTCCGTTTCCAGCTAAAATTGTGGAAAAAATCATGAATGCTCAGATCTCAGATTTCATTGATCAAAATAACTGTTTGGATGACTCTCAATTCGTATTCAGGAGAGGACTTGGCACAGAAACCGCCCTAGTTAAAGCGTCCGACGAAATCAGGAAGATTTTAGATGGAGGGGGGGTTGCAGTTCTTATACTGCTAGATCTCTCGGCGGCCTTTGACACGGTCGATCATGTTACTTTGATCGACCGTGTCGCAGCAAAAGGAATATCACAAGGTGCTATATCCCTTCTTTCCTCGCCATTCATGAGCAGTCCGTGTTCTTTGGCAAATTCAACTCGTCACCATTTGTCTAGCCTTGTGGTGTTCCGCAGGGATCCTCACTAAGTCCGACACTTTTTAACATCTATGTGTCTGACTTGGCGAGTATCATTAAATCGCATCACCTGGCTTTAACATCATACGCAGACGATACTCAACTGGTGTTGGCTGTCTATAACAATGGAGAGAAAATGGCCCACAATTTCCAAATTGGAATGCTTGCAATAAGTGCGTGGATGACTGAAAATTGCCTTAAACTAAACTCAGAGAAAACGGAGGTGATGGTCTTTGGCAACCTCTCTCCGGCCTGGTCTCCCACCTGGTGGCCAGCAGACCTTGGACCTCCCCCCACTCCAGTTGCCAAGGTCAGAAACCTGGCAGTCATTTTTGACAGTTAACTGTCATTTATGCATCATGCAAACGTTATGGTTTCCTCTTCATTCGTCACTATAAGAATGATTAGGAAACTTCTACCCTACCTCCCCATCAACGTGGTTAAAACTCTAGTCATCACTCTGTTGATGTCACGCATCGACTATTGCAACAGACTTTTTGCTAATGCCCAAGAAAGAGTATTGAACAAGTTGCAGTTGGTGCAGAATGCGGCAGCCAGATTGATTACAGGAACGCCTAAGTTTAAACCAATTTCTAAAATCTTCAGTCCACTCCATTGGCTACCGGTAAGAAACCAAACAAAATTTAAAGCTTTATGCATTGCTTTGAAAGCAATTCATGCCTCTGGACCGGCATTCCTAAAACAATCTTTATGTCCTTACATCCCGGCACAATCTTTACGATCCTCCACAGCAGGCCTCCTAAAGGTCCCAAAAACAAAAAAAGTCTCATGGGGTGATAGATCTTTCATAATTACAACTATCAAACTTTGGAATAGCCTACCATACCAAATTAAGATCAGCACATCCTTGTTAACATTTCGTAAGCAGATAAAGACCTGGCTTTTCAATAAATAATATTTGCTCTACAGTTAGTGTATCCATAAGTGCCGAGACACCTACGGGTATTTGTGCGCTCAATAAATCTCTTAAATAAATAAATAAGTGATAACATTTGTCTGGGAGCAGTTAGGAGTGTTATATTTGGTGTCTGAGGAAATGTAATGTAAAACTTTCTTTCTTTGTAAAGTCAGATTTTAAATCACAATTCTAAAGTTAGCATTTTCTTGACCTAGCCATTTGGTGCCTACAGTTTCTGTGACTCATGACTAGGTGAGGTTTGCCACTGGCCTTTGTGTATTCCAACCCACGGCCACATAATAGAGGGCTTGGGTATTGGCAGTATTATCCATCTTGACTTTATGAGAGGGGCGGAGCTGCCACCCATCACAAATGCCTCAGCTTAAACACAAAATACTCCACATTAACCTACTGTGACTGCGGATTAACCGGGACACGGACAGGGAGGCAGTCAATTCCAAGCACCTCTGTGGGCGAACACTCTAGAAGATTCCCACATTTCAAAAGCCAGCACCAGGTACAAAAATGGGGCCCACAGACCCACTCTTCCGTCAAAAGGCTTCCCTGCTGTCTGAGAAGGAAGATTGGACCAGCACCCATCATCCCAGGCTGAAGTGCCTCCAAGGGTCGGCTGACTGACCTCCTGCTCTGAGCAACAGGGACACAAAAAGCTCCAGAGGCCTCTCTGTAGATTCCCAGATGACCTACTGCATTGGACCTGCAACTGGACCTGACTGAGCCCTGCTATTCTCTTATGGAATGAGTTCCTCATCCCCAAGCAGAACCTCCCAGGTCGTAGACGCTCGGTGTGGCATCACTACAGCTCCTCCTTGAAGAAAAGGAGAAATCCTAAAGTTTTGGGCTCTTCACAAATGTGGATGGGCCAGTTTGTTCCGAGATCTTGATGTCCGCGCTAATTGCCAATGCGAATCACTGGTGAACCCGACACTTCACCAGACAGCGACCACTGGCAACCTGAGATTGGCACTTTGCACTACAGCATCGTCAGCCTGCAGAGACTGCCAACATGAAGCTACAGCAATGACCGTCACGATGTGCGACAGGATCTTCCCGCTTTAGTGATGACTGTCCACAACACCCAGCCAGCTCTTCGTTTTTACAGCAATAACCGCTCGGACCCTCGCGCCCTCCCCCACTGCAAACCAAACTTTTTTCACTGGAGTTAGGAAAAGTAACTTTTTCACCAGACTGACAGGGTTTAAGTATCCCGCCCAATCTCCATTGTGGTCGACCTGAACTTGCGACTTTCACCCGGTCTCGCACAACCATTAATAAACCAGACCTGAGGACTTTGCCAAAGCTATTCCTTTCCATCTGTGAACCTAATTGACAATTAATTTCTAACAGTAGTTATGCCTGACTTTAGACCTTGGTGTAACTTACCTGTAAATTTCCCCAGCAAAGCACTGGCTGTCAAGGATAAAGAGGTTTGTGATTGTGTCCCGGGGCAAGTTGTTATCAAGTGTGATTGTTCATGTATGGAAAGTCACAGAACCTGAACATATCTGCTAAAATTACTTACTATCAAGTCCACACATATTAGTGGTAAATATTATTAAACTTTCATAAGGGTAATATAGGGTTAGGCTCAGCAATAATTTAACAGCTAATTCTTTGCAAAGAATAACATCCAAGAATAAGAGTATTTCTCTGTGTAATAAATATGACGAACAGGGCACGTATACTATACCTCCTCCTTTGAGCCCTCTTGACTGTAGATTTATAAAAATGTTAGGGTGGTGGGAATGAAGATCTCCAATTTTGGTCCAATCAAGTAACTGAAAGACAACATAAAATATCATTTAATATCATGTCTTTTTCTTTTTTAATCGATTGCAGAGTTTGGGAACTGAAAAAAACCTTGCTTGTTCAAGTGATTGCATGCATTCTTAAAGTATGACATATCACCTACTACATATAGGAGCAAGCAATGTTTTCATTATGTTATGCAGGTTTGCGTGGTTCCCAAATATTGGCCTACATGTAGTTCACAAAATTCCATATACTCCATATCACTATGCCCAGCAAATTTTTACCTTCAATTAATAGCAATCTGTAATAAAATAGGCCCCTAATATTAAATACTTTTCTTCACTTTCTCCCTAGCCTCCTAGGCTCAATATATTCTGATAGGATCTTAGGGATCCACAGTTGTATGCGAATTCGCACCCAGAATAGTTTTCCCTGATCAGTGATGAAACACTGGAGAGTGAAAGGTATGCAAAATTAAACTTGCATAAAAAAATTGTGGAAATGGGGGATTATGGCACTAAAAGTAATCCGCATTTTTACACGATATGCCGATTGGGTAGAACTTCATGACTATAACAGATTTTTCACAGTTTTTGCAGGAAATAAGCGAGGGCTTCAAGAAAAAAGCGTGAAACTGAGCACATCAGTTATTACTAAACAGCAGTTACTTCTTTTAAATTAGCATGCCTAGGAGGCACAGCATTACATTTCATATTTCAAATTGTGAGCACTATACGTTCAAAGAAAATAAAGTGCTATAAACACAAATTCACTTTTCCTTTACCTATGACCCAAAGGACCAACACTTCCAAAGGGAAAAGTGATCACTTCGCATTTTGCACTTTATACTAGGGTATAGTTGTACATAGTGAAAATTGCTGCAACATCAAAAACAGTATCTCTCTGAATGTTCAATGTATTTTTTTTATGTTTTACAATTGTTTCGAACTTAAGGTAAGAAAATAACATAACATATAAAAGTAAAATATTGTAGTAAAATATGAGCTCAGCACAGATAACGTTATAATTCATGCTAATGCGGTGAGGGGTATCACTGTTTAGATTACACAGCAGTGAGCATTCGCCACTAGCGGCGGGCCTCGCGGGGAAACACCCACAGTATGCACTGCACTTGTTCAACACAGGGTGCGCCACCGTGGTGTAAGCGCCCCATCTATATAGCACATACCTCTAGACCCAGGATGTGCTCCGGTAGAGGTGTGACAGGGTATTATTTTTACTTTTTCAGTATTTCTAGACAGGCCCAACTGCTGTTCACATTGTTCTCGTAAAAAACGTTAGGTAATAAGATTTATTGTGAGGGTAATTAAAACCATTACCATTTTTAGAAAGACCTACAGAAAACAAAATATCTCAAATCCTAAAGAAAATTAAGCACAAATTATAACATCATAGTAATCTAAAAACAGTTATATTGGTATTTTTTCATATTATCAGAATTAAACAAAATGCTAGCGCACAAAAAAAAACGATGAGCAGCAGTGGCACAGTGAAGAGTGTGAGTTAAAATACTGACAAATAGAACAGTCATCAGTTAGAGCATGGGTACTCGCAAACATGTTCCCAGAGCCCCCAAAATATGGTCTTTGGTGTGCCCCAGGTCCACACTGATGCCAGCAAGATGGGAATGGGGCTTTGCAGTCTAGGGGTAGGGGGGGTTGGAGGAGGACATCGACAGTAAGGTGGGTGTTGGAGAAGCAAAGTATATACATGGTGTGGCCAGTAAGTCATGGAGTTATTTTGAGAGTTTCATTCTATACTGTCCTAACTTATTCCTCTAATCTCTAGAAGACTCACAAATTTGACAATGCTGTGTTATGCAGTGTCTGAATTGCTATCTCTCTACCGGCCTTCTCTACTTGCTATCACCAGGGCCGGACTGGGAACCAAAACCGGCCCTGGCAAAGTGCTCGGACGGACCCCCAGGGGGTTTGGGGTGCGACTGAGCTCTTTGTCGGGGCCGCCTTTCAGCCGATTCTGTTACACGGCCGGTTTTGCAGCTATGTTTCGTTAATGTTTCGTTAATGCGAACAGAATCACTTAACTCCATGGATATTTGATCTCTACCACCTCCTAATGAAGTATGAGAGGAAATATTGGATTTACACTACTGAGAGTAATGAGAGACTCAAATATCAGATTGTATTAAACATTCAATCTTCTGGACTGGACTTTCGGAAAAAGAAAGGTCAATTCACTATTCCCCAAACCTGTCTATTGTTTTTCAAGCTCCCTGCTGCCTCTAAATCATTACACACTGATCTTCTGATTTCTTCTTGTCTGGCCTCCAGAACAGCCTTGTACATCTTGCGGGTGGCATAATACTCTCTCTGTTTCTCAGGGAGCAGTTTGAGGCTTTCTTAAATTGTTTATGGGCAGTGGAACAGGCAGGATTAAACCAAAGAAGGAGGGGTACCTGGTTAGCCCTAGGCTTAGCTACAAGAGATTGAAGAAATTGTTT
The DNA here is from genome assembly GCF_964263255.1 of Lissotriton vulgaris. Lineage (NCBI taxonomy): Eukaryota > Metazoa > Chordata > Amphibia > Caudata > Salamandridae > Lissotriton > Lissotriton vulgaris. Next base: position 1,271,751,417 of record NC_141696.1, on the reverse strand, counting down.
GACCCAAAGCACCAAATGTGTTTATTATAGTACCTGCAGGGGTGTCTACTGGTAAACAGTCAATGAGTGCATCCTTGTTTTTTAATATCAGATCCTCAGTAAACAGAATTGAGTCTACAGATTCCTACTTAATTCTTACAACCTTAATACCGTAAAATCAATGGGACCCACCTCATTTAGTTTGGCTCCACTTATCAAGTCAAGGTTTATATTCAAGGAAAGAAGATTATGATCACTTGCATATTTTGTACTTATTTCAAAATGAGCTATTAAAGCTCAAAATCATGTGATAAAATAAAATCAATAATACTACATTGGGCCGTACCAATATAAGCTGGTATCTCGAGTTCAGGAGTTGACAGCATATCACTTGCAAAAATAATCTGTTAAGCGCATCCCTTGTGAGAAGTGTGTTTGAAATGAGAAATCTCAATGCCGTCACTATCTTCCAGCCCAGTACCAATCTGGGAGTGGTTACCCTGCCAGACAGCAAGATGCAAAAGATTCAGTCACATGTTCCGCATTTGCTGATGGCTTTACCTCTCAGATTTTCAATTGGATGAAGGTTCAGAAAGACTTGGCAGCCACCGTGTTTTTGGATCCCTGGACTTGGTTCCACCTGAACAAATTGATTAGCTTCCTTCTCCAGCATTGGGATCCTGCCTCACAGGATATGTCTCTCTCTCTTCGAGTGTCGGGGGACATGAAAAGGGAACTGGCTTAGTGGTTAAAGCATTGCATATCTTGAAGATGACCCTTTGTGTTGTTGTGTGAGTTACAACTTTGGAGTAACTCTTCAAGCTGTGCTTTCCCACCCACAGGTGAGCTTGTTTCAATGCACCAGTGATGAATGTGAAAGAAAAGTTATTGTAGCCCCACAAAACACTATCCAATGAGAAATCGACAAAGAAGCATTGCTTTTCGGTTACAAACAATTCCATAAAGGGTTCAAGGGCACAGTGGAAACAGCAACAACCTTATTTCGTTATTCACACTACCAAACACACTGTAGAAGAATTAACACTTTTAAGTTAAAGTATTTATTAGTACAGGGACAATATGTTTCCCAGTACATCTAAAACAGCTACACAGAATATTATAAAAACAGCAACAAACACACTATCAATAACGAGAATACAATGAACATTTTCAGCATTAATAAAATGGCATTTAAAAAGTTATCTAGAACCTAACACCCTAATACCTACTTCTATGCGCAATGCTGTGAGAGCATGAAAGGCAGAGCAACTTGTAATCTAGAGTTTCTCAGGGAGAAGAGACGCATTGCATACTTTATGAGAGGAGGCATGAAGACAGTGTTCCCTGCAAAGGGCAAACAGTGACTGCTGTAGCAGTCAGTCAGTCTTCCTCTGGACTTGGCTTTAACAGCTTCAGTCTTCATGCGAGATGTATCATCTGCGAAGTGTGACGTGCGCTGACAGCATGTGCAACCGTTTCAGGAAGAATCAAGGAAGATAATCTGGGCAAAGGTCCTCTCCAGACAAGTGATGAAGCGGCAGTCCTTATCTAAATCTGATCAGAAATTGGAATCGCTGACATAAGTTTAGGAATGTCTGACATAGATTATATGCATCAAGAAATGCGTCCCAGATGTTTCCTTATGAACATATAAGGCAAAAGGACGTCATTTCAGAATTTTTTTGGGGTTATTTGTCTGTATGTGTTTCTTATTTGACAAGATGAGGAGGAGACATATCATCCAGACGAATGTCACATTGGATGTTGTATCTATGTCAATAATAAAAGAACTTGACAATATCACAGTTCCTAGAAAGATAAGGTCTGGCAACATCTGCGTTAAAAGGCAGACATGACAATGGTTCTGCAGAAATCAGGGAATATGGTGGCTTCTGTTGTCTAAGTTAAGGAAGATGGCAATCTTCGTGAACCAGAATGGAGTCGGGCCTATATAAGATGGAATCAGACCATTGGAACTTAACGTCAGTGTCTTCCCCCTCCGTTGATGATCACTACGGATGAAAGCAAAACGAGATGGGGGGCTTGGATGTCTTCCCATCAAGTTCAGGGTCTTTGGACTTCCACTCAGAGTGTCATGTCTGCCAACTAGAGGGAGCTCGATGGTAATCTGGTTGGCTCTCCAGACCTTGTCTCCTTTGATTCTGCACCAGTCTGTCTCGATCCGGACATGCTACCACCGTGAAATCAAATGTCAGCCACCAAGGGGGAACAATGGCCTTATCCCTGTCGGTCATTTCGGCTCAGATCTTGTCTTGGTGCCAGATCCTTCTCCTATCTCTGACGGCTGTTTATATCTGCGACCCCGAACTGACTCCCTGTGTCGCCTGTCAACCGTCGGCGATACCCACCAACAAGAAATCTTTACCGACTACCTGATCTGCATGTCATCTTTGAGATTCAGTGCCAATGGCAACTGTCCATGTCAACAGCGAAAGCGAAGCTGCCACAATTCGCAATTTGTGTTTTTCGGTGCTGTTGTCACATGAAATATTACAAATTAATAACTCCAGTACTACTGATTAGATTGTTGACCTTATAGTGTAATTTTATTTATTAAAATGTACTCTTTTTCTAAATTGGTTTGGTGGTGTGTTTTCTCTTTATTACTGAGTGCTGCATAAATACTTTACAAACTGCCCCTAAATTCAGCCCAACCTCTTTTGTGTCAAGCTGCCAGAGGGTTAACCACAGGTTTATAGAGTGAATTTTGTGGTTCTGCTTGACTAGGATTGTGTTTGTTAGTTGAGTGTGGCGATCACCTCACTGAATTAATAACCCAATTTTCTAAAAAAATTTTACCATGCCCTATCTTTGCCCAGGTAACTAACTAATAACAAATAGGGTTGGCTCTAATCAGTAAGGCTGAGCCTTGAAAGCAAAACAACAAAAGAGAGATGCCAATACTGTTATGTTCTTTTAGCAAAAATATTTTCTCCAAAATACAGACAACAGTTCAATACTCGGAGGGGCTATTCAATAGCCGTTTGTTCAAAATTAACACAATTTATACTTTAGTGCGCCATTTTGGGTTATATTCTTATCCAGCAATGAAAATTAGGACAAAAGCAGTAAAAGAACTTCAACCATACCATCACTCATCAGACATATCACATGCAATCCAATTTCATTCAAACAACCATAAAATACACACAAACTGGAAATGAGTAAACCTTCCTGGATTGTCATTTTCCTCAGTGAACTCAATGTCATCTGAGCTCCATATATCTCCCATGGCTGTAAAATGAAAATAGCTCTCCGTTCATATGTCGATGAATCAATCACCATTTCCACAACAATTGAAGGACTATGATTCGGCCAACTAATATTTGGCAGACAATATCCAACTCTTGTTCCTTTTCAACAACAATTCTCACCCAGACTAAATGACAAAAGCATGAAATGGACGTCAGTAGTGGTCCAAGGCAACAGATCAGAATTCTTTCAAGCAAGAGCTGGATCTCCTCAACTCTAAATTATCCAAAATAGGCAATACAGCATTCCACTTAAACTCTACGCTCACTGCTTTCTTAAAATATCTATCCACTCACTTGACCAGTGTACATACCTGGACCATAAGACCTAGGAACATTAGCCCACCTCGTCCAGATGGACTCCACAGGCATACATTGGTATTCTACTAGCAGACTATGGCATTCATTCCACCTCTTCCACTGTGGCTTCCACTAACCCCACCCCTATATTTAGCCTATTGGAACAGAATGCCTAATATCTCATCACTTAGGAAAAAATCTGCATTGGTCAGTGAAGACTTTGATTAATGGGAACGTTATCCCTATTCCAAATGAAGCCCTGGACACTCCTCACACCCATAAATGCCACTTCAGCTTTTCAGTGCATTCCATATTACTGTATATCAGAGTGAAGCACGAGCTGGAAATCGCTGACACTATCTACCACTGCAATATGGAGATACTAGTCCTCACAGAAACCAGGTTCAACTATACTTCCTGAACTATATGCACCTTTTACTCACTCAGAATTACTCCACAAGATGTGACCATGGAAAGAGGGGATTTACAATTATTTTTAGAAACTCTTTACAATGCAAAGAGATAAAACGTAGACCATTTTCGGCTGTACAATGTCTGACTCTTGAACTACACCCACAGCATAATTCCCTTTGCAGATTAAATGTTATCACCCTGCTGGCGATATTAAAGCTTTCATTGATGAATGCATGAAGCTCACGACAGACAAATCAACTCAAATGTGATGTTATTTTTCTTGGAGACTTTAATCTATATGATGGCAACATAGAAGAGCCTGCAGTCAATCTGCTTTATTCATGACTTTCTAGAAATCATCTGAACTAACACAGCCTTTGATATACTCACACCAAAATTACCACAATATATTTCATTATTTTTAAGTGTGACCAGCACTCGGTAGAAGACCTCAGAGCTGTAGACAGGTTGGGCGATCATCTGATTTCTTTCTCTTTGCTTCTTTCATATTCCATAACCAAAGGCAAACTCTAAAGGGAGATATCATGGTTTTGCAACACCCTCTGAATGTATGCGCATTAATAATGTTGCATTAGCACTCAGAATTGACTCCTGTCGTTCAGAGCTGCCTCTGGCATTAATCACTCAAGCTCCCAGTTTTTCGGCTGTTTAGCACATATGCTTGATAATATATCACCATTCAAGAGTAAAACGAAAAGACCAAAACCTTTGGTTCCCTGGTTCAGTAAAGTTTTGTACGAAAAAAGAAAAGCCCTGAGATTAATATAGAAGAAATGGAGACAATCCCCATCTATCACCAACCTCGCCTCACTATATAGAAGGAACACCTCAAATGCAAAATGGACTCATTTTAGATCTCTCATTGACTCATCCAAAAACCACCCCAAATAATTCTTTGGACTGGGAGAGCTGCTAATAATCAACCACTTCCATTAGATCTGAAGATCCAACTTCAAAAATGGACACATTCGTTCGGAGCGCTGTGGATGTTTATCTCTGCGATTCAATAAAACCAGTTTTGAAAAAATAAAAATGGACACATTCGTAAAATTATTCGACACCAAAGCGAAATCTATCGAACAATCGCTGGCAATACATCCTGAATACAAACTCAACATGCTCACCACTTAGCAAGAACACTTGGCAACATTTCAATGAAATCTAGGAGAATGGATTAGTGTACATCATTTTGCTGGGTAGACCCTTCAACCAATTTAAGGATCCGATTTCCAAACAAATTGTCAAAGAAGGGCTTAACACATGCTTCTCCGTTGAACTAAACTAGTGAACCCCTCCCTCAGCCACGGTGTACTTCCTGATAGCCTCAAGAGTGGTCGTCCACCTCCTTCTCAAAAAGCCTTTTACAGACATGAATGATCTCAAGATCGCAACAAATTTTACCTTGTCCCCAATCTCCTATTTCTTGCAAAAGTTACCAAAAGCTGTGTAACAAGGCAACTCACCCAACACATCCAAAACAATGACTTTTTAGATGATTATGAGTCGTGTTTCAATCATGCCTACTAAAACAGCACTGCTCCAGGTTGTCGATGAAGTGATTTTCATCATAGACACAAGCAAATCCTGCCTCTTTATTCTGCTACCTTTGACACAGTTAACCAGTTTGCTTCTCAAAAATCTCAAAAAGTAGAGGCTAGGACAAAGAGGTCCTCTAAGGGTTCAAGTCATACCTAATGGACAGAGCACAAAGGCTAAAAATGGATTTATGCCTCTACAAACCGGTTGCCTTAACATAAAGGATCTTGAAGAGATCTATTCTAGCCCCAACTCTATTTAGCTATCTATTTAATAAATTGTAGCCCTCTGAATCTTAGTAAGAACTCAAGGACCCAACTGTATCTAAAGATCTCCTCTTCGAATGACGATTACCATCTTGCCAAACACTTTAAACACGATATTCAAGGCTGGATGACTAAGCATCATTAAAGTTGATTCCATCTAAAACAGAATTTCTCCTGAAGCAGAAGTTGGGAACATACAAAGGGGCAGGCCTCACCTAATGATTTCCTCTCATTCCACAGTCCTACTTCTCACCCCTACCATCTACGAAATAGCAGTACTCAAAAAGACTAATCAGCAGGTTCTTGCTAACAAACGTTCTCATGGAATTTCTGAGGCTGCCCTGTCTTTTATCTTCTCACTTCAGTGCCGGGATCTCCAAACTCCAGCCACTGGAACGCAGGCAAAACATTTCCACTGTCTGGGGAGACTGTCCTCATTCCTATCTTATGTCATGCTAAATCAGAGGCTTCCACATGGATTCCACTTTGCTTTTGGTATTCATGTTATGATATTATGGGGCAAACTTTATGGGTAAACATCAGAAGATACGCTCCATGATCACCCTGTATTGTATTGTGTTGATTTAATCATGAGGTTAATACTTCCTTCTAGTGCAGCGTAAAGCCCTCTGTATTTCACTTTCAAATTCCAACTCCTTAGTGATCAACTGCTGATGCCGAAGCAGTGGAGTAGTAGTAGCCTATTAGCGGAAAAGACCCCTCATTTAATTCTCGTGCCAATCAAACAGGCCTAATATAGCACTATGCACATACAAATAATGTTGTTTCTTTCTACAGATTTGAATCCTCCGTTCTCAAGCCATCACAAAAGCCTCCCCAATATTCCTAAAACCCTCCATGAAAAATGTACCTTGACCTAAAACATCTGATTGTTGACTCCGTTTTTTCCCTTAATGACTCTGTTTACTTTCCATCCTCTGCATGCCTCCTCTCTCGGAGTATGGTCTAATCTAACCCACATGCATTTTTGCTCTATCCTCAGTTTCTCTGCAAAGTTCCCATCACTTCAAAGATCACATCATCTCTCATACACCTACAACCTAACAATATCTAATCTCCTCTAGCTCATCTATTAATCCCACCAACAATCAGCATGAATAGCCCTCCCCAATAATGATCACATCTAACTGCAATTAACCGAATTATCTACAAAGAAACTGGAGTATGTGCATGGAATGGTTTCCTTGAGAGCAAAAACTATACCTAATAACCAACAATAACTAATAACCAGTGGATTAACCACTAACCTTGGTTTCAGAGGCAGTGTGCTGCATGGCGTAAAGTGTTTCAATGCCTTGTCTGGGGTAGTAGAGAGCGCCATTTAACTGAAACACATATTTCCTTCTAATTTAATCTAACACAAATGAACTATAGAAAATTAACTGAATAGTTTTCTCGGGAGCACAATATTAATCCTATAACCGTCACTAACCCATACCCCCTCGATAAAGCACAACCTTGGGTCCTGGGGCAGCACGTTGCCCATCATAAAGAGCTTCAGTGCCTCCTTAGGGGAAGCAAGCATCATATAAATGCAATTACAATACAGTACAATACATGTGTCAGCATATTACCATGATCCTCAGCTGTCACCGATGTCCGAAATCCTGTCACACCAACAAGAATAAAAGAAGAATGGTAGCTACTGAAACCCCCAATGAGACACTACAGATATGCAGTATGAATGTGTCCATACCTCACAATGACAAACCCATTGTTAATTATATGCAGACTGAATAGAAGTTCATTCATAGGATAGCGATATGATGCAATGCAGTGCTCCTGGATGGTGGAAAGGTGTTGCAATGGATATCCTGGTTTGACGTGGGGATCTTTTCACTAGACCAGTTATTTGAGAGGGAGTACCAAAAAGCTTTCAGTCTTTGAACACTGAAATAAAAATAGTCAAAAGAGTTCTCTTGTCTGATGGTGTCCTTGTTAATACATTCTTTTGCAAACCGGTCGAAATGCTGCTGTTGCATAATACTCTTCTGAATACTGACAGGAATTACTGCTAACCCTCTACAGATATGTCAGAGAAGCAAGACTTCAGTTCTTGTACTCAGACAGACCGTGCTGTGCTCTACTACATATAATTTAACAATACCATGCTTACAATCCCACTGGGCATCTGTAGGGAACAAACTAATGCATATCAGAGATATTCACATTCTGCAATCAGCTCATCCAGCAATGTTTTACAACATTGCTGATGTAACTGGACTATTCTTGCTCTCTCTTCTTTTCATATTCTTGACTACAGACTACTGGAGACCCTAGCCTCACAGAGCCTACAATGATAGCATACCGTGAATGCAATATATACAAAATAAATCATCAGATTCAGATTGATCACCTTTGGGTTTTATTCTTAAAAGTTGCATGACAGAATAGCAGAGTCTTCACCCTATCATAATATTCCACCCTGACTTTTCAATTATTTATCCAAATGACCCGCCCACTCACTTATTCCCATTACATGAATGGCCGTCAGTGAAGAAGGGAGCTATCATAACAGTTGTGGTCTTTAGAATTATTCAATGGCCACCGTATTAAATTGACCAGATGAGTGAGAGAAAAAATACCCCAAATCCAGGACAGAAGGCTGGGGCAATGTCCTACAAACCGATACTTGCATTATGTTGTCCTTCTCCATACCCCCAGCCCCCTAGGATTTTGCTTCCACCCTGTAGTACTAAAGGCAGAATTCCCTCTACCCCCTGCTCGGAATATGAAAGGTGTCCTTTTGTATAAATATTCTTTCTATCTCTCTTGACTGATGTTCCATATGTTTATACACTTTGCTATTAGACACTGTTGTGAAAATAACAGTATGTTGAAAGCGCTTTATACCATTACCTATTTTCTTATGATCATTCTCTTTATAATGAGGAACTTCTTACAACAAAAAAATTATTAGGGGGGAGGAGCCAAGTTGAGCTGAGGTAGTGACTGAATCACAGCACCAAATATCTATTGTGGCAGTCCAAGAGCGTGTGCCCTGAGGTGGAGCTGCACAGTGGCGATGAGCAGGGTGAGCCAGTCAGTAGAGATGCATATTTCACTTACAAAGAGAACTGCACAGCCTCCCTCTTTTCCTCCACTCCCGCCAGTTTTTCCTTATGTTTGCCCTAAGTCTGTTTCCTCACTTTCATTTCATGCTCTTTCATCTCTTCCCCTCTTTTGCTCCCCTTACTTATGTCATGCACCTTTTTTTCTCCTCAGCACTCTGCTTCCTATCCTGGCACCTCACTTTTCTCCGCTCACACCTTCACCCATCATTTCTTCCTGTCAGCCCTACCCCCATTTACCTCACACAACCCTTACCTATCCCTTTTCTCACATTCTGGCTGTGTTCCTCTTTGTCCTTTTTATTTTTCCAATTTAGCTTTGTTCACTTTTTTTCTAGTGCTTTGCTTTTCTTCATGCCCACTTCCTTAGGTCCCCTCAGCCTTTTTCTACTTTACTCTCCTTTAATCTTCCTACCACCATCTTCCCCTTCATGTCTTTAACATCTATTTCCTGCTCTCGTTTTCTCTCTTACGCTCTCCCTCCTTCTCGGACCCAGTTTCTTTTCAACAGATTGGGCTGTACCCTGTACTCTACACAAACTCGATCATATATTATGGCTTTCTACTTACAATCAATCAAGGGCAGTCAATTTTACATTATCAGTTTACAGAACACTTTCAACTGAAGAACCATCAGAAGACATGTTTGAGGTTTACATGCAATACAGCGCTCCTTCAAATGAAAATGCTAGTTTCTTTCAAAGATAAAGTTCTAACTAGACAAAGGGGTTGTCAAGTATGATAACTTGAGTTATATTATACGTGAGTTACAATTTCTATACCACCCCTAGAATAATCCTTAATTGCTCATAATCCTTACACAGTAAGGGGTTACTTGATTATCCAAATGGCTGGAATACACGTCTTAGGTCCTGGGACACCAATGGTAAACTATGAAACTCACCATGGATAATGCCCATCAGCCCCAGGTCCTGGTGGAAAGACCTCACAAGTTCCTTCTACATGTATGCTCTTGTCTGCATACAATTAAGAGGGATTAGATGAATACTCAAGTCAATTATATTCCAGTGGTGATTGAAGTAAATTCTACTCAAAAAAGAAAACATCTTGACAGGACCCAAAGCTATTTAGTAGCTGGCAGAGACCACAAGATATGGGCAATCGCTACCTACAAACCTAGATACGTTTTAATCAAAGAGACTTTACAACTCTTTCCAGATTTACCACTTCACCAAAATATGCTAGTAATAAACACGGACCTAAAATCCTGAGCAATCCAAAAACATCATTCTATTTCCCTGATGATGGAAGTCCATGAGCATCTGCGTCAGAATAAACTTTCAATTATGATCTAGTGAGCAAGCTGGACACTGCGGCACCAGGAGACGTTTTTAATCATGCTATTTCCAATGTGACCAAACTGAGTACAATAGGGCAATCTTTTTCAACCGTACTCCTCCCTACTTTTTCTGCCAAGAATGTGAGCACTGATAATCAGGCTAATCACGGGTAATACCTGTAGGATGAGAAAAAAGGTCAAATATTACCTTGGATAGACAGTACACAGTCTCACTGTCTGCTCAGTAAAATATGGTAAGCTAAGAAAGTTACTGGCCTGGGAATGAGCAGGCCAGCAATGGAATCTCGACTTTACTTAGCATATACTCCCTATGCCTTTGCCCAGGTTTCTTATACTTTGTGAGAACTTTGCAACATGCTTGATGTAGAAACTGAGCACAAGGACATCTACTCAATCAGGTCTCAGTACAATTTCCATTCACAAATGATTACATTGTTATTCCATGCTACACGGAAATAGTTAATAGGTCATGAACACCTGGTTCACTGCTTTTCCGGATTTATAAACCAAAATCACAGATTGTAAGAAACTGGATTATAAAATGGGTGTGTGAAAACCGATCTCAAGGAATAATCACAACCCTTAGCAGGGCGAACCCTCAAGTCTCTAAATTAACCTGAGCTCAACACCCTTGAAGCTGTGGCACAGAGCAGACAGGCTTAAACAGAGTTAGAAAAATAGAGTAACATTTCATGAACAAAATGTCACCAAAATGATTTAAAAAAAAACAATATGGGAACCAAAGATATGATTTTCAGAAGTTATAATTAGAAACTGAGACAAAAAGCACATAGAGCCAATGTTAGTCAAAGGTCCCGGTAGAGCAGGACCTAGGTGTAACTCGAGACTGACCGCGATGGAGCACTGGTCAGATACACCAACCAGGTTCATCCTGGTCAAGGATTTTACCTTTTGTCTTAGTCTTTCAAGTCATAATCCACCACAGAGTACACTTTGTAAGCCCATAAGGACATCAGAGGAGGCACTTAAAGAGACTCACCGGGTGTCAGGTGGAGGCCAACAATAAGGTTAAGAGTCCAGGTCCGGTTGCCTCTGGTCAGCTGGGTACTTCTTAGTACTAATTGTGAAGTTTGACACCGCATGTTCAGACTTGAATGACTATCTGACATTTTTAATCTGTAGAGATCCCCCATTCTCATAATTTCGTTGACAATCTGTTTTAGATTGCGCATACAAGTCTGTAAAGAACTGCTACATGGTCCAAATTGATAAATGCCTCCATTGGACCACATTATCCAGAATTCCAAGCGGGGAACTCCCAGCGGTCTTTGCCCTGAATACGACGACCTTAGTTAATGGCCGCCATATCACCAATGCTGCAGCTGGCACTCGAGATGGATGCAGGAGAGCACGATTGAAAATGAAGAAATGGTGAAATCTGAACAGGTATGCCTCAAACAATGCGACTAACAGCAGCATGCCACCTCCGTGAAGTCAGATAACTAATAGACTTATCCGTGTCCCTATTCAGAAATAGAGTTCAGTTGAAAAAGTGACACACGCCGGGCGGGCATTCTTGAAAATGCCCCTCTGTGATATTCCAACTCGAAGGTATGTCAAGTGATTGGACCCAGAGGCGCAACTAGAGCCAAATTTCGTAGGGGGGCTAAGAAAAAATTTCGGGGGCGGCTGAACCTTTCATCAGTAGGCAGCGTGGGGCTGCAGGGGCTCTTAGAAGGGGTGAAACAACTGCAAGGCCTAATTAACATTTAAATGGTCTTGTAACGACCTGTGAAACGTTCGGGTGCGGCTCTGTGTGTGCCCGGGATATGTCTCATCCCGGGCTGCCACACACGACGGGGGGGGCTGAAGCCCGGTGAGTTCAATGGGTGTTGCGTGCCTGATTGGACCCGCTATAAAACCAGCAACAGCAGGAAATTACCCCCCAAAATTAAACAAACAAATACACGTATTCGTTCTTTTTAGAAACAGACTCCTGCCTGAGACGGATTCTTTTTAGAAATGGAGTTCTGCCTGAGACAGATTACACGCTGAGCGGACACTCGCGGAAACGCATCTTTGCTATTTTGTAACTCGAAGGTATTCATTTTTGATTGGGCCCGCTACAAAACAGCTTGTTGCATTCTCTGCACATTTTAGATAACCTGCACATTCTGTTCATTTCTGCTGTACCACATATGCAGGCTCGCTGAGATTTGAGCTTCAAGCTATTTTAATGCTCCATTCTACATAACACCGAGGTACTTGACGATTTCTACCCTGTAAGTATCTTTAAAAAGTGGCACAGTTCAAACCCGGACGACACCCTTTTACTCTTTCTCTGATAGTTCTCTGTTTTTTGATTTGTTTCATTGTAGATACCTTGTTCTGATGAGAATTTGTTGATCATTTGGCGATCAGGTTTCAATAGGTAAGAACAACTTAAGGCTGAGCTCCTCAGGTGGTACGTACCGCTCGTGAGTTTGAGAGTCATAGTTTTAAATTGGAATTTTTTTTTTCTTTTCTCTTCCCACAGTTGGTTTGGTCCTGAGGAGAACTCCAGGAAGCAGGGGGTTCGAAATGTGTAGACCTGTTTGCTGTATACCAAACAATTGTATTTTCTAAATATGCTAGTCCCGTTGTGCATTCCTAAATAGTTTTTGAATTGAACAACTATATTGTGATTTGGTGTGATGCACAACTAAGTTAGATTAAAAATGTTGCCTCTTTTGGTGATGGATCCTTGGTTTATGATTGTAGAGGACAAGAATCCTTTGGAATACCAAGGAGGTGGAAGAAGCATGTATGTGTAATGAAAGGTGTTGATGAATGAGGAATGTGGTATGATTGCTGAAGCATGAATGTAAATGTTGAGACAACATAAAGTGTGGGGCGGTCATTGTGTGATCTCGTGAAATTCCTTTTATAATTTTCCTCCTTTTCAAAATGTTCATTGTGGTGATTTTTGTATATAAAGATGCGTATTGTTTAAAAGAAAAAAGTGGACTTAAAATATGGTTCTAATAATAAACACTATTGAATAGTAACGGTGTATATTGACTTGTGGCTTATGCGCCCGTTTAATTGTTCAGAAACTGTCCATCAGTATTGGCATTTGTGGTTGTTTTTCTGCGAAAGGGCTCAGCCTTACTGATAAGAACCATACCCTTTATTGTTCCTTCATAGGTGTATTTCGGCATCATATATTATGACCTTACAAAAAAAAGGCAAATACACCTTTTGTGGATTTGCTATTTTCTTCATGTTTTAGAGATTAGAGCACATACGATGGGCACTGGTCAACAGTGCCCCAGAGTGCAAAGTCTAAAGACCAGCTCAATAATAGGGTCCGGCAAAAGGTGAAAAATCTGAGGTGACCACACAGAAAAGGCAGATTTTCACACACTATTTAATTTAGTTGCGTTTTCCTTTTGCATTTACAAAACAATTAATCTACACTGACATACTGGCCATAATCTCAATCTGGCAAGTGGTTGACTGGAAATATGTGTCAAACTTTCCCTTCATCTTTAGTGAATGTGTTCACATTATTGCGATTAGAATCTCCAATAATGGAAACATCTTTCCAAATCTGAGTTGAGCAAGCCGGCGTCATGAACACCCCACTCTGCAACTAAAGTGAGGCGGCCCAATGGGCTGCTAAAGCTGAATCACACTAAAATAATGAATAGGTCATTATGGACGTCTTGTGCCTGCATGTTTGCAGATAAATTCTCATGAATAAAGGAATAACAAGGCACAGCGCAGGGGTGGAGACAGAGGCGTGTCAAGTACTGGGACACAATAAAATACAAAGGATGCAAGAACAGAATAAAGGTCAGCGAGAAGCAAATTGACTGCATGGAAGGCATAAAAGCAAAGGAGATAAGTAAGATAGAGGTGAAAGGGGCTAAAAAAGTAAAACTGGTGTAAGAGAGGGTGGGAAAAAGAAAGACGTGTAAGGGAGGGTGAAATGAAGAGTGAAAAAGAAGGAATGAATGATGAATGGAAGGAAAAAATTATGGAGGCAAGAAAGAGTAAAAGCAAAGAAGGACAAGCATTAGAAATGCAATAGGTCTCGCAGCATTAGAGTTAGTGCTTTTAGAATTGTTTATGGGTTTTTTTGTAAATCTTTAGCATGAGGTTGAGGGTGAGTGAGGGTGAGTGAGGGTGAGGGGTTGAGGGTGAGTGAGGGTGAGGGTGAGTGAGGGTGAGGCTGAGGGGTTGAGGGTGAGTGAGGGTGAGTGAGGGGTTGAGGGTGAGGGGTTGAGGGTGAGTGAGGGTGAGGGTGAGTGAGGGTGAGGGTGAGTGAGGGTGAGTGAGGGTGAGGGGTTGAGGGTGAGGGGTTGAGGGTGAGGGGTTGAGGGTGAGGGGTTGAGGGTGAGGGTGAGTGAGGGTGAGGGTGAGTGAGGGTGAGTGAGGGTGAGGGGTTGAGGGTGAGGTGTTGAGGGTGAGTGAGGGTGAGGGTGAGTGAGGGTGAGGGTGAGGGTGAGTGAGGGGTTTTGGGTGAGTGAGGGGGAGTAGTTGAGGCTGAGTGAGGGTGAGTCAGAGTGAGGGTGAGTGAGGGGTTGAAGGTGAGGGGTTGAGGGTGAGTGAGGGTGAGGGGTTGAGGGTGAGTGAGGGTGAGTGAGGGTGAGGGGTTGAGGGTGAGTGAGGATGAGTGAGAGTGAGGGTGAGTGAGGGGGAGTAGTTGAGGCTGAGTGGGGGTGAGTCAGAGTGAGGGTGAGGGGTTGAGGGTGAGTGAGGGTGAGTGAGGGTGAGTGAGGGTGAGGGGTTGAGGGTGAGTGAGGATGAGTGAGAGTGAGGGTGAGTGAGGGGTTGAGGGTGAGGGGTTGAGGGTGAGTGAGGGGTTGAGGGTGAGGTGTTGAGGGTGAGTGAGGGTGAGGGTGAGTGAGGGTGAGGGTGAGGGTGAGTGAGGGGTTTTGGGTGAGTGAGGGGGAGTAGTTGAGGCTGAGTGAGGGTGAGTCAGAGTGAGGGTGAGTGAGGGGTTGAAGGTGAGGGGTTGAGGGTGAGTGAGGGTGAGGGGTTGAGGGTGAGTGAGGGTGAGTGAGGGTGAGGGGTTGAGGGTGAGTGAGGATGAGTGAGAGTGAGGGTGAGTGAGGGGGAGTAGTTGAGGCTGAGTGGGGGTGAGTCAGAGTGAGGGTGAGGGGTTGAGGGTGAGTGAGGGTGAGTGAGGGTGAGTGAGGGTGAGGGGTTGAGGGTGAGTGAGGATGAGTGAGAGTGAGGGTGAGTGAGGGGTTGAGGGTGAGGGGTTGAGGGTGAGTGAGGGGTTGAGGGTGAGTGAGGGGTTGAGGGGGAGGGGTCGAGGGGGAGGGGTTGAGGGTGAGTGAGGGTGAGTGAGTGAGAGTGAGGGGTTGAGGGTGAGTGAGTGAGGGTGAGTGAGGGTGAGGGTTTGAGGGTGAGGGGTTGAGGGTGAGGGAGTGAGGGTGAGGGGTTGAGGGTGAGGGGTTGAGGGTGAGGGGTTGAGGGTGAGGGTGAGTGAGGGTGAGGGGTTGAGGGTGAGTGAGGGGTTGAGGGTGAGGGGTTGAGGGTGAGTGAGGTTTTGGTTCCCCAGTCCTGCCCTGACAATCAACACTTTACTTTGGGACAGAAGATCTGTTCGAAGTCTCCTCTGGGTGGGGTGATGAACAGCTGCTTGGCTACACAAAAACACACCCGAAAGAAGCAGTATTCAAATATTCCTGGAATTTCGCGATTCTGTAGCAAATACCAGGATAAATAAAACTGCCAAAATGCCAACATTTCCCAGAGAACCTCCTGATTACAGCAAAATGTAACTTTGTATTATGTGGGTAGACTTCAAAAGCCACACAAATTAAAAGAGCAGACTAACTTGCACAACAGCCGGTAACAGCATTTCACCCGAGCTTACATGCGTGAAGAGATATTTACAAACAAGGAGGCAGATCAAGAAAGAAGAGAAACACCTGACCTCTTCAAAAGAGCTGGACAAAGCAGAACTGATGGAACATAAAGAAATTACTGTGGAAATAGTAAAAGGCGCTTTAGGCGGAGATGTGCAAATTACAACGTTAAAATTATCAGAACTTGACCTCGTGTGAGTGTGTACCACGACAATCGACAACACGACAAATGCACTTGCAGGGAGGGGAGGAGGCGGCAATGTGGCAGGAGACTTTAGAAACCAACTCAGCCCTGTGCTTTACCTCATAGTAAAGCAAAAAGCAAACAGCAAAAAATGCGTGAGCAAACGCAGTTCAACCTCAAATCCGAACAAGAAAGGGTGGAGGGGGCAGGGGAGGAGGGGTCCGGGGAGGAGGGAAGGGCCAGAGGGACTTGATGGGAGTGGTGGGGAGGAGGGGGAGGGTATAGAGAGAGAGAGGAGGAGAGACAGGACAGGGGGAAGCAGCAGAGACACGGCGGGTAAAATAAACAAATAACACGGCGGGCAGGGGAGGGGGCGGAGAGGGGAGAGGAGAAATGCGACACGGAGGGAAGGGGAGGGGGCGGAGCGGGGAGGGGGCGGAGAGGGGAGAGGTGCGACATCAGTGTGCATCACACCCTGCAGGTTATAGCGAGAGTGTGGGGTGAATTTAGGAGAAAGAACCAAGTGTGCTTTTATGGCTCGCTGAACGAATCCAGGGTAGACCATCATGTTGTGTCGGCACAATGGAGTCTGCAGATTATAGACCTGGGTAGTGAGCGAGGAGACCCCTGGTGAGGAGGAGACCTCTGTTGGATGTTTAACTGTCGAGGTTTTGCATTGGTTTGGGTCCGCAATTTCAATGAGGAATCTGAATGCTCTGGGGATAATCTCAGCGTTTATTTTCCTCTCCTTTGGGGCCTGTGTGCACTTCAGATGCCTGCAGGCCAGCATAGAATCGCCCTGTCATATTTTGCACCAGCTGGCATTTGAAAGAAGGATGTATGGAAAGGCCTTAGAACTGGGCACCCGTATAATTCAGTTTGGGATTTATGGAAAAGCTGATTGCTGCAGTATGGAGCTTGGTGGAATAAACAAATAACACGGCGGGCAGGGGAGGGGGCGGAGAGGGGAGAGGAGAAATGCGACACGGAGGGAAGGGGAGGGGGCGGAGCGGGGAGGGGGCGGAGAGGGGAGAGGTGCGACACGGCGTTAGACGGAAGGAAGAGAGGGGAGGGGGAGGAGAAAGAGAAATGCGACACGGCGGGAGGGGGCGGAGCGGGGGAGAGGGTGTGTGTGTGTTGTTAGGAGACGGACGTGCACGCGCACGCGCTTTTAAGGTCAATGCGCATGCGCATAAGCTCAATGCGCATGCGCATTGACCTTAAAAGTCACGGGCACTGCAAGGAATCGCCACGAATCCTTGCAGTGTGGATAAAGAGTGGATAACTCGCAATAGTCTCGCTTGCTCGATGCGCATGCGCATCGACAGGCGAGACCTAAAAAATGTGGATGGATGGTTAAAATTAACTCAGTTTGCTTGTGTGTTGTTATTAAATGTATGGTTCATAATGTGCGATTTTTTATATTTTCGTGGTACTTGACAAGCAGCGAGCATTCTGCACCACAAACAACCTCTTGCTCCTGTCCCCCCCCCCCATCCCTGTAAGGAGGAAAAGTGACATACTCTATGCTGGGGCCGCAGGGGCAGGACCACTGCTCCTGACCCAGTGTGACAACATGACCACTGCAGCATTTTTTGGGGGTTATGTGGAGCAGCGGAACCAGGCCCAAACATCATGATAAGTAGGGGGTAAAAAACAAATCCCCCCCCCCCCCCGAGCTGATCTCGGCCGTTAGCGTGCAAACAACGGTCGAATGACCATTACTCAAGCATTTTTGTCCCTTTTTGACCACGCAAACTGGGTGAGCCAAGCAAGTACCAAATTTTGTGCAGATTCCAAGTTATTAACAATTCAAAAAAGCATTTATTATAGTGCATCTTAGCCATAACTACACACACATTCGATAATGCTTACTCAGACTGTGATACATAAAAAAGACAACATTAAAAAAGCATTTAAGGATAAAGTAACAGCATCTAAGGACCAATAATGCTATCCTGTGACAAACTATGAGACAGACGTCCCAGTGGTTAATACGCTTGGGGTTTACCGTCACAGACCTAAGTATTTCACAATTAATTTACAGCACTTTGTGGAATAAAATGCAGGCTTCTTTGAAACTTTCGATGTGCCGATTAGTGCGTGGCGCATACTGTAGTGTGAAAGTAGAAATGAAACAGTGAAAACGACCCCGCAGCTGCCTCGCTTTTGCCTTCACCGGCGCCAGGTGCTAACATGGAATGTTTGCAAGCGGCCTCGGGGAAGGCGTGATAGACAGCTTGACTTCAGGCTTGTTACTACATTTGCAGGTATTCCAATTCAGGTGACACGTAGGATATTGTGGTGTTTGCCAAAAAGAAAAGCTAGATTTTGCACGAGATGCTTTTTATTCTATTCCCAATAGGGAATATGTGACCGAAGTGATATGATCAATGGTCGTGGTAACACGTGTGGTTTGTGGCATTTTATTTCTATAAGCCATAGACATTAACACATGGAAAATAAAATATAAACACAGTTTGCTCATTTTCAGAATTATACAGCGGTTTTGCTAACTTGACCTAATTTTTACTTTTTTCAAATATACATATGATTGTGTTCGTAACTAAGCATGCGGCTTTCTTTTTCATCCCAGTTCATACGAACCACACAATTAAAACAGCGGCCGGCGAAACACTGCCTATAAAAGGAACTTAACTGGGTCCTAATGGTTGCAACCAATGTGGCCCTCTCGGGCCTGTATGTATGACATCTTGTGTAACAACATCCCCACTGTATGTCAGACTTAATTAATAAGCAATGCAACTCTCAGATGTCTGTCCACTATCTCTTCTTTCACCCCTTACTTCCCTGCCCTATTCTGTCTTCCTTCTCTCTTCTTTAATGATAACGACATGTAGGGCTAGCTAAGAATGATAACGTCAAAAAAGGATTGGAATAACCTATGCTAAACCCTGTAACAGATTTGATAATGTGTTCTTGTATAAAATTAATAAAACATGTTGAAATAAAAAAACAGCATAAACAAATTGGTAGATTTAAATTGTTAAAATTAATAGTTATCAAAGACTACAAATAGGAAAGAAGAGGTGACCACTGCCGTTTCTCTGTAGCAGCCTGCACTGCCACAACCTAGAGGTGCCACACAAAGCTGAGATTACTCTGGGTGATACTTTTCAATGATTCCACAGCTCTTATCAAGGAGCTGGCTCCTCTAGAAGACACAAATCTTGCTAAGCTTGTTGGTGGGGCAAGTAATGAGAGTGGCAGGGTACTTGGGGCCGTGGGGGCAGGGTGTTAAACTGATTTTTTGCTAAGTGTCCAAAATATTTGCAACGGTCCTGAATACCCTTGATCGCTGCACACACAAGAATTGTCAAAGTCAATACATCTTACTTTATGGGACTGCCAGTGCTTTTTTGCCAATGCTGTTCAATATCAATAAAAAGACAAGCACTGGCGAAGTCAATAAGTCTTGGCCTCCTACAAAGCTGAGGTAGTTTTTTTTACCAAAGTTTTCTCCCAATCTTATACATCAAAATGAATGTGCATGCATGTCTAGCAAGCTTGGAATTGTTTTTCTATAAAGCAAACCCATTTCAAGGTGGCCACCGATGTTGGAAGCATGCATGATGATGACTATATGTGCATTTGTCGTGAAGCAAGTGACCATGTTTAATTTACTGCTCTAACCTTGCACATGAACACTCCGAGTCTGTTACCGCCAAGAGACGGGGTCTACGCCAGATTATCGATTTTGAGAGACACTCACACGTGTCACTGGGGACCGACTTTGGATGTTTTGCGGTCTTAAAACTTATTCCTTTGGTTGGAATTATCCTTTCCTTCTGACCCCGTATTGGTGCTCGAGCTTCACAATATATAATAAAGTCACCATTATTTTATTTGTGCTACTACACCTTGCCGACGTGGATGCCGGTTTGCAACTTACACCGCTATCCCAGGTCCACATAATATCTGTAGCATCCTACGCACAGTACTGGATACATTCTTGAAACATTATACTTGATTACTACCCTCTTTTCTCTGAACCCAACCGGGTTGGAATTATCGCCGGTGCGGGGATTTCATATACCATCTACCGTGATTTTGGAAAGGGGCGACCACTCGGTCCCCCCGAACGTATGGCGGAGTGCCTCGATCCCCCCGGGAAGCCATTTTTGGGCGGGAGGCGCGTCTCGGCTGGTATGCCCGAAGCGGCGTAGCCGGGGCGCGCCTGTTCCCGCCCTAGAGTGGGCTGGCCTAGACACTGACGCAGCCAGCCACGCCCGCGGGACGGGCAGGGGCGGGTCTACGCCCGCCCTGAAGACGGATAAAAGGAGACGCAAGACCGGAAGACGTCCTCTTGTTCTTGTGCTCCGAAGCTGCACCTCCTCGCTACACGTGAGCTCGGGACAGAACAAAGAGCCAATTTTGAGCGTTTTGATCTTTTTCTTTGTCTTCCAGATACTTCGTCGAAGAAGATGCCCAGGAAAGGCGAAAAGAGAATGACGACTGACCAGATGGTTCGGGCACTCTTTAAAGATATGTCCGACATAAAGAAACGGTTGGCGGAGCGAGATGGGGAGGAGGGTTCGGGCCCTTCGCCGGCTGGAGGGAGACCTAAGAGGCCGAGAAAGGTTCCAGCCGGTGGGGACGTCCCGGTTCCCTCTGCCCCTCTCGAGGTGCCGACCCCAGTACCGATAGAGGGGAATCCAATCCCGGGGGTCGTCTCCCCGACATCCAAGGAAGACATGCCCCCCGAGCTGGCAGCACAGCTAGCAGCGTGGTTGGGGGATAGTGGTGATGGCGCCACGGCTGCCGAGGCACAGGCGCTGATAAAAGGGCTTCGTGAGAAGAAAGAGGCAGCTAGAGTGGCGGGGATAGACAAGCCGCAAGCGGCAGAAGCTGCGTCCGGTGCAGGTAAGCGGCCATTGCCGATTGCAAGGGACGAGTCAGCACCCTCTCGTAGAGAGAGATTGGGACAACATGTGCCGTTAGCTATAAAAGAAAAGATCTGGGCGGGAGAGTACGTGAATATTTTTTCCCTGCTTGTTGATCATTATGATGTGGAGCATGTGAAAAGTCAGAAGGACTTGATGCATCCGAGTGTTTGGCGCGCAAAAATGGCCGCCTTTAAGGTTCATGAGAACATTGGCAACTGGGGCAATGCATGGGGTATTTTCACATCGATTTTGGGGGAACGTAGGCCCGAGTTGCTCCCTGAGTTTCCCGTTTACCAATCACGAATTATGGGTTACTCGACAACGTATCAAGGTAACCATTGGTTTTGTTATGACAATCTGTTCAGAAAGGAAAAGGAACATAACAAGAGTTTGACTTGGGATTGTTACGATTCGTTAACTTGGGACAAAATGAAAGAATCAGGAATGTTAAGAATGCCATTGGTCGGGAGCAATGTTGTTGATTACTCCCGCCAAAATGTGGGGACGCCCTTTCGGCCAAGTACGAGCACCGACGACCAGTCAAGGCCCGCAGGCAATACAGGGAAAAAGGGTTTCTGTTTTAATTTCAACAAGGGGAAATGTACCAGGCCTCCGGGATCGTGTAAGTTCAAACATGAGTGTAGTACGTGTGGGTCGTCCCATCCTGAGTCAGCGTGCAGAGCCAGAACGGGTGAGAATGGGGGTAAGGGGGGCGCCAAACAGGTCTAAGTTAGGCCGAGGGGCGCCTTTACCAACCCCGATTGATACCTTGGCAATGATTCCCTGGCTCAGCGAATACCCGGATCGTACTTCTGCCGGGGTGCTACGGAACGGTTTCACACATGGTTTCCGCATCCCGGTAGGGGACTTTCAGGGTGTAGGGACGTGCAAAAATCAACTTTCCGTTTTACAACATACATCGGTAGTGCAAGAGAAAATTCAGAAAGAGGTTAGCCGGGGACGGGTCGCCGGCCCGTTTAGTGAACCCCCGGTACCAGGTTTCGTTTGTTCTCCGTTAGGGGTGGTCCCCAAGAAGGACCCGGGTGAGTTCCGTTTGATCCATAATCTGTCTGCTCCACGAGGTCTTTCGGTGAACGACGCAATTGATCCAGAAGTTTGTTCGGTGCGTTACGCATCTTTTGATGAGGCAGTAGCCATCTTGAATCGCCTGGGGCACGGGACGTTGATGGCGAAATCTGATATCGAGTCAGCGTTCCGGTTGCTCCCGGTACACCCAGACGATCAGCGTCTTTTGGGATTCGGGTTCCAGGGGTCATTTTACATGGATAGGTGTATGCCAATGGGTTGCTCTATTTCATGTGCTTACTTTGAGCAATTCAGTACTTTCCTGCAGTGGGTGTTCACTGAGACAGCGGGTTTCCGAAATGTAATGCATTACCTTGACGACTTTCTGTTCCTTGGCCCCGCCGGTAGTCCCGAATGTGCCCAGGCTTTAGACAAATTCTGTGTGTTAATGGGTCATCTCGGAGTGCCGTTGGCACCGGGTAAAACTATGGGTCCCACGACTTGCCTCGAGTTTCTGGGGATCGAGTTGGACTCAAGGGAGGGGTGCTTCCGTTTACCAGCTAGCAAGGTGTCGAAATTCAGGGCAGCCCTCCAAGTATGTTTAACTGCATCCAAGGTTACACTGCATCAGTTACAACAGTTAGTGGGAAAGTTGAACTTTGCCTTGAGAGTGATACCAATGGCTCGCCCCTTTTCCCGCTCAATTGCCCAAGCGATGGTTGGCCTGAAGGAGGGTCATCATCGCACAAGGTTATCGACTGAGGTCCGCCAGGACATGCGGATTTGGTTAGCATTCTTGGCGGACTTCAATGGCCGAGTTGTCTGGAACAAGCCAGTAATGTCCTCCGATGAGCTTGGGCTATGGACAGATTCAGCAGGAAGCGTAGGTTTTGGCGCCATCTTCGGCACAAAATGGTCGGCACAGAAGTGGCCCCTATGGTGGCACGAGAAGGGGCTGACAAGTAACATCGCTTTCCTCGAATTATTTCCCATTCTGGTGGCCCTGAGAACCTGGCCAGAAGGGTTCAGAGATCATTCTGTTGTGTTCTGGTCCGACAATATGACCGTGGTAGAATGCATCAATAGTCAGGCAGCCCGTTGTAAATTGATTTTGAGGCTGCTCAAAGAAATTGTCTTACTGTGTATGCAACTGAACGTGGTATTCAGAGCAAAACATGTCCCTGGGGTGATGAATCAGGCCGCTGATGCACTGTCTCGTTTTCACATGCAGGCTTTCTCGGGTTTCCTTCCTTCAGCGGACCCGGAGCCGGCACCCTTCCCCGAAGCTCTCTGGTCTCTCGGTGCCCCGAACTTCGTCACCTCGTGGGAGAGAGTCTAGCACCCAGGACAAGGAAGGCATATGAAGGGGCGTTCCAGGCCTATTTAGCCTTTTTGGGGGCAGAGAGAGGGGGACTTTGGGGGCAGGAGGAGTTGGTGGTACTTTTCCTGATGTCTTTACGTAGGGCTGGGAAATCGGTGGCTACGGCCCAAAGGCATCGTGCCGCCATTTCCTTTGTTGCCAGGGCCCATGGCATCCTGGACCCAACAGCGTCTTTTACGGTACAGAAAGCGCTGCGTGGGTGGCAACGTCTAGAGGGTCGCAGAGTAGACGTGAGACGACCGATAGGTCTAGACAGGTTGTCCCAGTTGCTGACCACACTCCCTAACACATGCTCGTCCCCGTTCGAGACCTGTTTGTTCCGGACTGCATTTATGCTGGCATTTCACGGGGCTATGAGAGTTAGTGAGCTAGTTGCAAGGAACAAACGGGATGTGACGGGGGGCTTGTGCAGGGAGCAGGTTCAGATCAGGGGTGATGCGATGATTGTCTCCTTTCTCAGGTCCAAGACTGACCAAGATGGGAGGGGGGACTGCACGATCATTCGCAGGATCCCCGAGTCATCCATGTGTCCGGTTCAGTGCTTAGAAGATTACCTAGCACGAAGGGTGGCATCATGGGGGGGGACATTGTTGAGGCATGTAGACGCCACCCCGCTGACGAGGTTTCAGTTTCAGCGGGTGCTTGCAATGGCCATTGCCGCAGCGGGCTTGGACCCGGGTGAATTTGGGACCCATTCCTTTCGTATAGGGGCTGCCACAGAAGCTACAGCCAGGGGTCTTAATGTAGAACAAGTGAAACGGGTGGGGCGTTGGTCCTCCAATTGTTATAAGAGGTATGTGCGATTGCACATGTTGTGAAGCTGTAATCATGTACTCACGCTTCTTGTCTTTTGTTTGTTTTCAGTTGCGCAAGCCTACGCGGCAGGGCGGACTGTGCAGTTGACCCAACACCAGGCCAGCGGTCACACATCACCGGCTGAGAGAAAGGAGGTGTGGGTTGTAGGCCACTCATACGTGAGACGGGCCGCAGACGTATTCAAAGCAGGTGATATGATTCACGTACCTGGGGAATACGGGTACAGAGTGTCCTTCTACGGAAGGGGCGGTCTCTGTATTGACCAGTTTCAGGCATTTTTTGAGGGTTTGTTAGAGCGGATGAGGTCACCGCCGTCCATAGTCATAGTACATTTGGGGGGCAATGATCTAGTCACCACCGGTAGACGACTTCTCCTGGAGGCTATGCTTTCCACGGTAAGTTGGTTAGCAAGGAGAGTTCCGGGGTGTACAATTGCGTGGTCTCATATGATCCCACGAAAAGTGTGGCGGGGGGCTATCTCGATCCCTGCTTTGAATCATTCCGTTAAAAAATTGAATAACAAAGTGAGTCGGTTGTTCCGTTCCAAGACATTGCATTCGATCTCGCATAGTTGTATTAATGATGACAGTATGTATTTGGGGGATGGTGTGCATTTGTCGAGGGTGGGCAACGAGTTACTCATAGGTGACTTCCTAGCTTGGTTAAAATCGTTAAAACATGACCTTTAGGTAGGAGTTTGGTGGGGGGTCCGGATAGCCGGTCAACTATCCGGACCTGTGGCGGTAAGGTCATGATCGGTGAGCACTAATTGGTAGATCCCTATGAGTGGGCGTCACCCAACACGGATGGGAGCGCTCGGGGGAGGTGGCCATTGGCCCCTCAATGGGGAGGCGGTCCCGTCTAAGGGCGGGTCGCCGGAAGTTAAGGAAAGGCGGTCATGGCCCCTTCCTGTGTAGGAGGGGTTACAGCCCCCTCCTGAGGAATTTCCCGGGGCCAGGGTCATCTGCGACGGCAGATGCGGTAAGTTGTGTGGGGTGGGGGGAGGTCCACGATACCTTCTAGATACCACACACAAGTATTCGAACGACCTTTAAATGGCGTCGAGTCTTAAGTGCCCCCGACAAGTCAAGGGAAATTGTTAGTAGTTGCACTTGAGGTAAGCCTCTGTGCTGTCGCCCTTCCCAAGTGGGAGGGGTAAGTCTGGTTAGGGATCTTGACACCGGTTATGACCTTGCCGTTGGCCCTTAAACGTTAGGATGTACAATTTCAGTGTTTATAGAGAATGTTTCTGTAGGATGCTAGTTCGGCTAGGAGAACCTCTGTATTAGAGAATATGTTAAGATTAGCCAAACATCGCAAATGTGATAATGAAATTGTACATAATATGAAACGTTTAATGTTTAATTTTTTGTTTTAATAAATACGGCCGCGGGAGGGTCACTCCCTCCCACATCCAAAAACTTTGAAGAACTGTTTCCGGTTTCCCTTCTTTTGGGGATCGTGTTGAGAGGGGGTGGCGGGTATCTCAGCCATATGGAAAGGGGCGACCACTCGGTCCCCCCGAACGTATGGCGGAGTGCCTCGATCCCCCCGGGAAGCCATTTTTGGGCGGGAGGCGCGTCTCGGCTGGTATGCCCGAAGCGGCGTAGCCGGGGCGCGCCTGTTCCCGCCCTAGAGTGGGCTGGCCTAGACACTGACGCAGCCAGCCACGCCCGCGGGACGGGCAGGGGCGGGTCTACGCCCGCCCTGAAGACGGATAAAAGGAGACGCAAGACCGGAAGACGTCCTCTTGTTCTTGTGCTCCGAAGCTGCACCTCCTCGCTACACGTGAGCTCGGGACAGAACAAAGAGCCAATTTTGACCCACCCACCAGCCCCTGAGGACAGCAAGTTGTTGTGCAATAAAGTGGATTTTCTAAGTATGTTCTTCCTTTTTCGTTTACAGGTTGTGAAAGTATCAGTTTTGTGTTTTTCATAATAAAGTATGGTGAATATCATTTAGGTTGTTACGATTAAAAGGACTTGATGTAGTGTTTCTTTTTGAGCATGCTCTTTCGGTCGTAGCGACCAATGTTTTCTAAGTTCAAACTGTCGTATTTAATTTTTGGTAGGCGGTAAGGTCATGATCGGTGAGCACTAATTGGTAGATCCCTATGAGTGGGCGTCACCCAACACGGATGGGAGCGCTCGGGGGAGGTGGCCATTGGCCCCTCAATGGGGAGGCGGTCCCGTCTAAGGGCGGGTCGCCGGAAGTTAAGGAAAGGCGGTCATGGCCCCTTCCTGTGTAGGAGGGGTTACAGCCCCCTCCTGAGGAATTTCCCGGGGCCAGGGTCATCTGCGACGGCAGATGCGGTAAGTTGTGTGGGGTGGGGGGAGGTCCACGATACCTTCTAGATACCACACACAAGTATTCGAACGACCTTTAAATGGCGTCGAGTCTTAAGTGCCCCCGACAAGTCAAGGGAAATTGTTAGTAGTTGCACTTGAGGTAAGCCTCTGTGCTGTCGCCCTTCCCAAGTGGGAGGGGTAAGTCTGGTTAGGGATCTTGACACCGGTTATGACCTTGCCGTTGGCCCTTAAACGTTAGGATGTACAATTTCAGTGTTTATAGAGAATGTTTCTGTAGGATGCTAGTTCGGCTAGGAGAACCTCTGTATTAGAGAATATGTTAAGATTAGCCAAACATCGCAAATGTGATAATGAAATTGTACATAATATGAAACGTTTAATGTTTAATTTTTTGTTTTAATAAATACGGCCGCGGGAGGGTCACTCCCTCCCACATCCAAAAACTTTGAAGAACTGTTTCCGGTTTCCCTTCTTTTGGGGATCGTGTTGAGAGGGGGTGGCGGGTATCTCAGCCATATGGCCCTGAGACCTATTTTTCTCTAATGAAATACGTGTCGGCTGGCTGTTCTCTGTGCTAATACACATTAAAGGAACCAAGAAATCTACAGCGAATATTGCCTTGATGTGTTTGATGAAAAATACACTGTTTAGTTTTGATTATTATGTGTGCACAGGACCGTTGCAATTGTATGTGGTTGGTTTTTCCACCACAAAGTAAAGGGTTAGTAGGGTCGTCCCTTTCCTGTTAGCACCATAACTGATAGATCTGTGTCCAATTGACCTCCGTATATTTGCAGAGCGGCATTATTTCCTTTCCACTATAACCCTAGTTCTCAGCATCAGACAAATGAAGAATGGTGGCTGAAAGCCCTTTTAAGTAAGTAAGTATATTATACATTTCATTTTAGTAAAATTGCGAACGCCAGACCTGAAAATCAAAAAGAAGTGCATGCAAAGTGCAATAAAGGAAGACAGCAACACCGCAGCACTATACAGCTTCCCAGTCAAAACATTAAGCATGGAGTGTGAAGTGTGAAGTAGGGATCAAAAAGAGAGTGTGGAGGGCATGGGGGCTAAAGAGAAAAAAGTAGGAGAGAGCAAGAAAACACATACACACCCATATAGTGCCCGCAAAGTAAATGAAACCAGCATTGCCATATCCAATACGTTGAGTTTATTATTGAAAGTGCTTCATCGTCGAATGTTTGCAAGTGTAGTTGTGGTGGATAGGTGAGTGGGTGAATACATAAAGTATACAATCTTTGAAGGGAAAAAGGAAAAAATAATGATTGATAGAGTGCAGTGAGTGCTGGTAGAAGGGATGGCCATTCAAACCCTGGCTACAGGAGCTGGAGGGGGTTTTATGTGTATATCATGTTTTCTCTACATGACTAAAAAGATAGAACTTGGGACATTAAACATGGAAAGCACACCATGTACCACTGTAAATGGCCTATTTATGGGAAAATACATCATGACAGTTCCTAAAGTGAACAGGCAGATATAAAACTAAAGGGTGAAAGAGGGAGATGGGATAAGGAATGGATGGGTGGATGGAAAGCGGGTGTGAAAAAAATTGGAAATAAATATATCAAAAAGCACAATAGTAATAACTGAATTAATGATTCTCAATAACGCCATCTG
Organism: Lissotriton vulgaris; assembly: GCF_964263255.1. Taxonomy (NCBI): domain Eukaryota; kingdom Metazoa; phylum Chordata; class Amphibia; order Caudata; family Salamandridae; genus Lissotriton; species Lissotriton vulgaris. The sequence goes on along the minus strand of NC_141696.1, from coordinate 1,271,723,124 downwards.
GACCAGTACTTAAAAATACTGCATCATGCACTCATTGAGAAACATGCCTTATAGGTTTACAAACAACTGAGAGGTTCACCTACTAAGTTGTCTACGAGGAAATAATACAAATGTTAAAACAAGAAAGGGAAAACTCTAATTAATTTGAGGAATAGTGGGCTATTATAAGCAGATGCTTACCATTTCATTACAGCCTGCTTGTTGCAGCACAGTACTACACCTACATGATACGAAAATTCAATTAATATGACCTAACAATGTTCAAAAGGAAATATTAGCATTAAAAGATGCATATGTGCGGTTTTAAGAGGCACTTATTTTTCTGCATGAAATGTTAAAATGTTTTCCAATTAATTACGCAAATCGTAATCAAGTTTAAAACTTCCAAACTTTTGTATGCGCTCTTGGTGGCAGTGGGTGAAAAGTGACACCTTGTTGAGCAGATTTGTGCATACAAACATTAACTCTTTTACTCCTTCTCTTCTCATTACAGCATGAGTAGTTACTGCCTCTTGCTTAAAAAAACTCATACAAGAAAAAATTCCTAAAAAATGTCCATAGCATGCTATATAAACATACACACCCCTAAACGCTTCCTGTTTCTTTTGTTTAATAATGCCTCTGGTGTGGATGAATTACCTTATTCTACTACCGCTACGTCAAAGGGTTCATCTTCCTATCCCATGAATAGCTCTACGCGAAGGGTAACTGCAAGTGCTTAGAACTGATAAGACTGGCCTCTCAAAGGGTAGCGGATCATTTAAGCAGTGTTTTCCCCTCCAGTCAAGATTATGAAATGTACCCTCACGTATTTGCATAGACATGTCAGAAATGGGGGACTCCTGTAATAAAACTTTATGCAAACCAGAAAAATACTCTTCCCCCCATATTCTGTTTGAGACCAAGGGAGTGGAGTGCCTAGGGTTTGGATGTGCTTTCATATTCTTAGCCTCAAGGGATTTTTTATGCTTTTTCTTTGATTTTGAAGTTTCTAATCAAAGTGGTGAAGGAGAAGGCTCCATGTTAGGTTCCCTCAAATTGTTTTCCTTTAATGAAGCTTTGTCTGCAAGAGTTCTCACAGTGGTTCCATCACCCCCAATATTTCTAGACCTATCTCAGGACACCCTTCTTCATCTACGCTTAGACGCTACTGAATCCTCCAGAAGACAACCAACCCAAAGATTATATTCTCATTATTGAGAATCATTTAAGAAATGGTGCTGTAAGAATTACATTAAGCCTTAAATATATGAAGAGGTTCATGTTTTAACTTTTTTCAAAATGGTTTTCTTTTGGCCTAAAGTTAAATACTTTAAGGGCCCGCTAGGCAGCCATGAAGGCATTTAGTTAAAGTGGTGGAGGCCTTCAGAATTGCATATCGTTTGCAATGTGTATCCTTAAAAGGTTTTCATAATGTCTGAACTTCAACTACTCATTTAGCATTAATTTTGGATCTGCTTCTGATTCTACATGTACTTAAGAATTCTTTCTTTGAACTTTTAAAGGCAGTAGACTTAAAACATCTGTTGCTGAAGGTCTTGTTTCTAGGAGCAATCACATCTGCCAAGAGATTGGGAGAGTTGAGCTCTCTATCTGGCAAACAACCTTATCTCAGAACTTTTGATGACAAGGTCGTCTTAAGGTTAAACCCATCGTTTGTTCCAATGATTGTGTTATCTTTTCTTTTCAGTCAAGAAATTTCCTAGCAGAGGTGTTTTCTGCCGGGGGGAGGAGTCAAGATGGCGGGCTGACTCCGCAGAGTGAAGGACGCTACATGATGCTGCTCTGCCAGGGATTTGTTTGAGCAGAGAAACGGAGAAACGGAGAAACGATAAAACGTTTATCCAATTGCAGTTTGAACCAACTAGATATTTATGTCTGCGGAAAAAAAACAAACCCCAGAACGCCATAATCAGCACTTACGAGCAGCGTTCAACTCTCTGGCTACAATCCGAGATTGCTTCGGTCCTCGGTCCCGATCCGTTCCGCTACATTGCTTGAGTCACTTGTTAGCTTTCCCACACGGCCTCAATGCTGCGGGCTCTGATTCAATTCGGCAGCGGGAACCTGACCCGCGTTTGGTTCTACGCGGCAACTCGCCCTGTTAGCGCGCCAGGAGGAGGAGCAGGCTCACCACAGCTGATTGTACACCTGATTCGGCACACAACCTTCACAGGAGCACAGAGGAAGTTACAGCGAACGGAGACGGAGGCAACAGGAAAATCGATGTCTGCTCGGCAGACAAGGACCACACGGAGCAGGAAGATCGCCCCAGCAGGAAGACATCCAAACGCAAGTACAATGGCTGCAATTACTGGGATCGCTGGGGTGGCGGCTGTGGGGGTGTCCGGCAGCAGCAAGGAACCTCAGCTTGCTCAGGATACTAGCTGTTCTGTCAAATGCGGGGGGTCGAAGGAGAAAAGCAACAAACCGGCTGGTGAGACAGAGGAAAAGACACGATGGGAGGGGAAAAATGCTCCTATCAATAGCGATTGTAGAGAACCTGATCCGGATTTAGAGCGATTAACCATGCTCAAAATTAAAAAAAAACTGAACAATACGGATAAAAAGGAAGAAATAGAAAACACTATATCTAATTTAACAGTGGCGGAAACTTCAGATAATGATAAGGAGCCCTGTGTAAACACTGTCTCATGTTCAGATCTGCCAAATACTGCTTTGGAAACTCAGCTAGGGAGCAGAGCGATTATACTTAGCGATGGAAGCATGACTATGCTAACTACAGAAGATACAGAGGGGACAAAAATTATGGTTCAAGTACAAGAAAACCAAAAAAAAAGTGTGGAGGAGTCTATCACTGCCACTGGTAGTATCAATATTGATTTAAACGAAATAAGTGAGAAGGGAATTGGTGAGGGTTCAATGCTGGAAACTATGGCTGCAGCCGAAGAAGACTCGAACCTAGAGTATGAAGAGTTGACAGACGATGAGGGAGCTGACGAAGCACTTAAAACTTTAGCAAATAAGAAAACTACTGTTAACCTCTTCGCCGCTAATGACAAGGGTAACCCCTTCATGGAGTTTCCATTGATTTCAATGGAAATTACATTGAGGCACCAGAAGCACCATAGCATCCAAGTGGTTAAGAAAATCAAGATGAAAGCTAAAACCAAGCAAAAAAATGCATTACTTAAGACAGTCAATAAGGAAGCTATTGGAAATAAAAAAAGTCGCCTAATTGATGATAGTCCTCTGAGAAGATGGATTGAGGCAAAGGGAGGGGTCAAGAGCATGGCTTTAAGATTGTCAGGTGCCAGCCCAGACGAGGGGAACAGTACTCAGGGGGCTTGCAAAATCAACCCTATAGATAGCACTGGCGATCCTATCCGGGATGGTGTCTCTATAAACCAAGAGACTCCGCAGCACTCGACCGATACAGAGTCTACATCGGGGGTATCCCCAATAAGCACAATCGCTTCATCTATTCATATCTACAATACTGTATCTATTCCGGCCACGCACAATAATGAGGCGAACGAGTTCGGAGACCTAGATCTTGAGTATGTTACCCCCGACCCTGATGAACTGAAAGAGAAGAATGAGTCTATAATGTCAAGTTTGAAAAAAACACAGATACCGATTATAGAAACTTTTACTGAAAATATAGGCATTAGTCTTGGAGAAAACGATATAGAGCTGAGATCAGACGACTCTATTAACAAAAATCAAGATACGCCAACAAGTTCTGGACTGCTATCTGAAGCTAGTTCCCAACAAATGGTCCCACAGGAACCCTCTAACTCCACCAACCCTTCCAATTTCCTTAACCCCTCTAAGGTTCCAGATCTAACAAAGTCATTCATGGAATCAATTATGCAGACTCTCCTAGAGCAAAGAGCGGAGATCCAACAACAATATTTGCAACTTAGAGAAGACAACACTAAGATGCAAGAAACGATGGGTATCATTTGCCAAGGCCTGGGAGGAGCGACAAAAGAGATCGAAGACATCAAACAACGTATTGTAGAAATGGAAGGAGACGTAAACAAGACATCAGCAATAGCAAATCAGAATACATCAAGAGTCTCTAAGCTAGAAGCTAAAGTGGAGGACTTGGAAAATCGCGCTCGAAGGCAAAACCTCAGACTATTTGGTATACCAGAAGGAATGGAGGGGTCTGATCCGAGGACATTTGTGGTGAAACTTCTTCAGAGAGCCTTCACTGATCTTGCTGACTGGGACTGGGATTCACAGCTGCAGAGAGTCCATAGATTGCCTTTGATACAAAGAAATACTAACAGCAAATTTCCTCGACCATTTCTGATTTATTTTGGTAACTTTCTCTTGCGGCAAGCTGTATCATTGAAAGCAAGGCCTAATAACCCCGTGACTGTTGACAATTTAACTTTTTTTGTGAAGTCGGATCTTAGCAAGGGTACCATGGACAAACGTTGGGAGCTTAGGAAGTTGATAGATCCTCTCAAAAAATTGGGATGCATGGCTTATCTCCAAGAGCCTGCTCGTCTTAAAGTCATACGAAATGGCCATGTGGTTTTTTTTACAGATCTGGAAGCTGCGGAACAAGCTCTGGAAAAGTTTTCTAGGGAAAATGAAAGGGACAAACAGAATGAAAACTAAATAAATAGACATATACAGGCTCAAATGGCTCTAGACTAAAAGTATGAGTAAATAAGGATTAACTCAATTTGTGGCATGAGCAGACTATCATGTTAGCTTTTTCACTCTGCTGCCACTACAGCGGCAGCACTAGATAGAGGGGTGCTCCCCCCTAAGGGACGGGTGGGTGCGAGGGCTAGGTTGGGGTCCTTGCGGGGGAGGGTTTGACCTTTTAGGTCAGGGGTGGGGAAAAAACGTGGGTGAAAAATGGATTGCAGGTTTCGACTGTTTTTTTAAGTCCAGTAAGGAAAACTTAATCTATACGAAAAGGGCAAAGATAGTTGGGAGAAATTTGTACTGGATTATTATCATGATATTATTATGTCTAAACTAAGAATACTAAGTTGGAACGTTGACGGCTTAAATAGTAAAAACAAAAGGAATTTAGTAAAAGAGGAGATTAAGATGTATAACCCGAATATAGCTTTGCTATCAGAGACACATGTTAAATATCAAGACCGCAAGTTGCTTTTACAATTGAACTATGATTTGGTGGTATGCTCTACTTTAGATGAGACTATAAGAGGGGTTGCTATTCTGAAACAACGAGGGGCTCGAATAGAAACAATTAAAACCTCCTCAGATGCCCGGGGGAGGTGGGCAATTGCGCAGATGCAATGTGACAATGTTAAAATAGTATTATGTGTAATATATGGACCAAATATCGATAATCCAAGAGTTTTTGAAGAATTGAGTCTAGAGCTATTGGAATGGGAGGGAGAAATAGTAATAGCAGGGGATTTTAATTGTACTATTAACTATAAAATAGACTCCACCGGGCAAAGCAAACATAAAAGAATGTATAAAGTTAGAACTGCAATCTTAGAATTAGCAAGATTGAACAATGTCAGAGACATATGGCGATCAAAATATCCTTTTCAGGCAGGCTTCACTCATTATTCTGTACCGCATAGATCCTGTTCAAGAATCGATATGATTTGGGCTTCTGAACTAATATTAGATAATTGTGTGATTGACATTTGCCCCAAAGTTACCTCAGATCATAATCCCTTATTACTAGAAGTTACGTTTAAAGATCAAATAAAAGAAACACGAAAATTTACCTTCCCGAGACATTTACTAACAGATACAAGATTCTCTACCCTACTTAAGCAACATATACAGGAGTTTATCTAAATCAATATTAACACGGCCAATATAAACATGGTATGGGATACATGCAAGTGCAGTATTAGAGGCTTTGCCCAGCAATATATATTTAGGCAAAACGCTGAAAATCGATATAAGAATAAACAAATAATTGCTGATATACGAAATATGGAAGTATGTTTGGCAGAGGCAAAACGCTATGCAAAGAACAATATTGAAGGGATTAGGCTAAAGTTGGCGAAATTACAAGCCGGTTTAATAAAAACTTTGAGAGAAAGATACACTTCAAAACTACAAAAGTATAAATTTGAACAATATGAAGGTGGCGATCGTATTGGGAAACTACTGGCCTTTAAAACCGCGGATAGGAAAGCTAAAACAAAAATCAAAGAAATAGTAGGAAATGATTCAAACACATATGACAGAACGGACCAAATACTAAGCCAGTTTGTTAAATTTTACCAACAATTATATACACCAGAGACAGTACCAGCTAAATTAGATATAATACAATATCTAGGAAAATACCTAACCGCATCTCAAACACTAAACACAGAAACACTCCAGCAACTCAACTCAGTAATAACATTAGATGAAATAAAACGTGCCATCGATAGTCTACCTTTAGGGAAAGCGGTTGGAGAAGACTGTTTACCAGTTGAACTCTACAAACTATGCGCTCAAGAACTATTGCCCCTATTAGAGAAAGTGATAAATTCAATTAGTGTCTCCAAACAAGCACCCCCTTCATGGAAAATAGCGAAAATCATATTTTTTTTTAAAAAAGGGAAACCGGAAAAAGAATGTGGGTCTTACCGACCGATTTCTTTACTTAACTCAGATGTTAAAATCTTTTCTAAGATTCTTGCAAATCGATTAGCCCCTAACATGCCATCTATCGTAAATCTCCAACAGCACGGTTTTGTTATGGGAAGGGATACTACCACACACGTTAATACTTCAATAATAGCTTTTGATGTTGCCGAAATTACACACACCCCGCTCGGTATGATTATGTTAGATGCAGAAAAGGCTTTCGACCGAGTGGGGTGGGACTATCTGTGGGAAGTATTAAAGAAATTGGGGCTTTCCGGGTCTTATTTGGATTGGGTTATGTCTCTATATGATGAACCTTTGACTTTGATTAGCTATGGAGATAAAAACTCAGCGAATTTTAAAATATCAAGAGGCACAAGACAAGGCTGTCCCCTCTTCCCCTTACTTTTTGCTCTTTCTTTAGAACCTTTTTTAAATGCACTAAACGATCAAGTCAACATTATTCCAGTGATCCATGGAGGCATTGCTCTTAAATTAACGGCTTTTGCTGACGACATAGCCATATATACGAGCGATATTAATAAAGCTATGCCAGAAATTATCAATGAAGCACAAAAATATGGCTTAATCTCGGGTTATAAATTGAACGTGAGCAAAACTCAAATTATAGTTAACTATACTCCGGAGAATCACATCTTTGATACTTGCAGAGAAGCTACCTATTTAGGTATTAAATTGATGGCTAAAGTAGGGAAAATCTTGGAAACAAATTATGACACATTTCTAAAAGAAACCACCATAACTCTCAAAAAATGGCACAAAATCCCTCTTAGTCTATTAGGCCGACTTAATTTGATTAAAATGAAAATACTTCCTAAGTTACTCTATTTGTTTAGAGCTATACCACTACAACCGAATCAACTCTTCTTTAAAAAATTAGACGCCATCTGTAGCAGCTTTATTTGCGGATACAAAAAGGCACGCAGGGCTAAAAAATTTTTGACATTGCCAATATCAAAAGGGGGACTTGCTTTCCCGGACTTTAATTTATACTTTTTGGCAACCTTTTTTTTCCGAATACGGAGTTTACTAAAGAAAGAGTCTTCCCTATTTTTTTATCAATATTTGTTGGGTACTGACTCAAACCAATTTCTGCTTCGCACACATGATCCAAACTACTTCAAGCGGGTTAAATTTAAGACTGCTAAACATGCCATAAACATTTGGAAGAAAATCATGCACATCAGCCAGACCTCATTCTACAACACTGAACTTAGGCTATGGGACAATCCGGGTCTTCCGGGTACTTTTTCGGATGGGACTGGGATTCGTTGGATTAACTGTGGTATTAACACATTAGGCGATATATTTGGAAACAATGGTATGTTAGATTTTGAAACCATGAAAACATTATTTGGTTTAACGAACGATATGCACTTTAGGTATCGCCAGCTGAGAGACTTTTTTATGAACAAAATGAAAATAACAGCAGCTACTCAGTCCGATATTATTGAGTGCATATATTCTGATAAAACCAAATCACTCATAAAGTTGGGATACCAACTTTTAACTAAAGACAAATGCGAAAATACTACTAAATTTGCAACAAAGTGGTCTCGCCGTTTAAACCGGGACACAAACTCAGAGCAGATTAGAAAAGCTTTAACGCACTTAAGTGATGTGGTGCACTCCTCTAACTTAAGATTGCAATCGTATAGGACTATTACCGAACTATACTACACACCACAGAGAATTTCTGCATGGGCGCAAGGGAACCAACTATCCGATAAAACAAAATGTGCGAAATGCAACACTTATGCTGCTGATATAGAACATATGCTTTTTTCCTGTCCAGCATATTCTAGCTATTGGATTGGAATAACAAAACATCTCCAAGATAACCAGATAAAGCTACCGGAATTATCCCCTCAGTTGGTCTTACTAGATATCTATGAGATTAATTGCCCCAACCAAGATCTTATAACAATTTTGTTAGCTTGTGCAAGATTAACTATAGCAAGAGCTTGGATCTCTAAGAACTCCCCAACCGTAGCTGAGTGGGTAGCATTGGTTATAGAAATTAGAACCATGGAACTTACACTTGCTAAATATAGAGGACCAAAAACTCTTGCTAGAAAGGAAAAGATTTGGAAACAATTTTTTGAAGTATAAGAAATAGGGACTGTTGAAGATTTATGTGGGTGATAAGCAAATCACTACTACTCGCTTTCATGAACTATTTTCCTTTTTTTTTTTTTTTTCTTTATAAATCCATCTCTTACCTCTATACCCTTTACTATTTTGGTCGTCTAGTATTTCTATTTTTTTTTATTTTCTTTTCTTTTTCTTTTCCGTCTCCTTTTGCCTTCTTTGAAACCTCATTATCTCAACCCTTTAATTACAATCAATGTAAATTTATGTTTTCTAAGAATACTGGAAATTGTACCTTTGTATTATGTATGGTTTTTTTTTTCGTTTCCTGCAACAATAAAAATATTTCAAAATAAAAAAACTAACAGAGGTGTTTTCTTCACTATCTTCTCAAGAAGAGGTTTCCTTTCATCTCTTGGGTGTAAGAAGAGGTCTATTCATTCAAATGGAAAAGTTTCTTATTTTTGTAATATTGATACATTTTTTGCCAACTTCTGTCCGGCAAAGAAAGCCTGTAAACTTACAACAAACACTTAATATTTGAATACAGACAGTGATTGCTGAAGCCAACCATTTACAAGGGATCCCTTGTCCCTCGGGAATACAAGGAAGGGCCTCGAGAGATTTGATTACTTCTAAGGTTGAATTTCAAGGTGCATCCATTAGCCATTTGCAGGGCAGCTATCTGGTCCACTCCATCAACTTTTGCTAAACATTACAAATGTACACAGGTTGGTCAGGCAGAAGATATTTTTTGATAAGAAATGTCCGTCTGCAATGAAGCACTGAGCAGAGATGTATATTTACCCTATAAATATATTTAAGTTATTTTCTTGTGTGTTACAACTGTATTGTAGTGTGCTACTTTTTCATCCCTTGGTCCTCAGCTGATAGCTTGGGTATTTCCGCATGAAGTAATGAGCAGAACATGGAAGGCAGCAAAGAGCTAATAATTAAACTAAGTACTGTTAATTACATGACTTTGAGTCCAGTCTTTCCAGTTCTCATCATTATATCACTCCCTTACTCCCAATAAGGCTTCCAGGTTGATATGGGGATAGGAAAGGTCTATAAAGCTGTGTACGTCAGAAAGAGTTTATGGGGCATATATATGTACCTTACATACTGATGGAGTTTTTGTGCATTTCATATCTTTATGTTTTATTAAAACATGCAAAACATACATTTACTCTTGAAATGACATGTACACATGATGCTATTGTATTTCCAACAAATTTCCTAGAACATACAGACGTTTGTTTTCTTGGGTTTGCTAACTTACAGCTAGATTCATCAAGCATTTTTGAGAGCGCAAACGGTGCGAATCGCTAAAATCAGCCGTTTGCGCCCGCAAAAATGGCATTTGGAATTCATCAATGGGTCATGAACTCGCAATTTGAAAAATCGCAAATAATTGCGATTTTTCAAATTGCGATCTCATTTAAGGAACCTCAATTTGAGATTCCTTAAATGCTATTCATGAACCTTAGAAAAATTGCGAATTCGCTATTTTTTGCCGCTATTTACCGCGAAGTCTGACTTCGTGGTAAATAGCGAAAACTGAGAATAATGCACTTTTGTGCATTTTTCTAAGTTGTATGTTACACACACACATGTCCTTTGGACATGTGTGTGTGCAACATCAGTCTACATTTTCATTTCAGGGGTGCTACAGGGTGTCCTTTGGACACCCCTGGCACCCTTGAAATCGCATCCTTATTTGCGATTAGCAAAATAAGGAATAACTCCCCATTCAGGAAATAAGGAATAACTCCCAATTCAAGGCCCATAGGAATGAATGGGGAGTTATTCCTTATTTGCGATTAGCAATTTGCTAATCGCAAATAAGGAAGCTGTAGGAATCGCTATTTATTTTCGATTCCTACATGAATCCCGTTTTGCAAGTCCTTAATAGCGATTCCTTAATAATCGCTATTAAGGACTTGCAAAACGGGACAAAGATGAATCTTGCTGAAAGTCTCAATTTAGGTCTCCATTTAAGCCTAGACAGGATCTTGTACAAAAATAGGTGTTTCCTCCTACATGTACACTGTTCATTATTTCTGCAGCACAAAGTCAAGCACAATCATGTTTGTTTGTTCTGCCATCTCCGGATGACATTAGGATAGAGTGGGCAGAATCAATATTCATGTAGTGGGATAGTACTTAGATGCTCGGGCAATATGACATTTTATAAAGCTGTATTATGATTAGTTAAAGTGTAATTCTTTTGGTGCCAGCATGATGATTTTGCTCTACTTCATAATTCTCTATGCAGAAAACTATCCTGAGTTTATTTTGTAATGCCCTAATCTAAAAGCCATAACTGGCATTGACTTTATGCATTTGCATTTATTATCTTGGCACCGTACCATTATAATTTTTGTACTAAAGCTTTAAAATTATATTTCTGGTCCAAAACTCAATCATTGAGTGGGCCCTTACTTAATTAACTGTATTTTGATATGCTGGGGAGTGCCTTTTCTCAGGGACACATTGGCTCATGAAATTGAGGTTTACATCGACTTTGATGCATCAGCTCCTGGGCGACTTATTAAGGTAATATTTTAGGGTGTACATTTCAGGGAGTTTGGTTGTTAGGGCATTTTTTTCAGGACGTTGGGCTTTTTCAATTTTATACAGCAATAGGCACAGATGTCTCATAAAATAAAGATCACAGCAGGGAATATTGGAATCAGAGTGATGTAATTTCAGGAAAGTAATTTAATAAGACCTACATATCTTCTTAGTCCACTTACTTACAGTCACTGAGTCACAAAGAAAAAAGTGACTCAAACATGTATACTCAGCAATGAACAGTAATATATTTCCACTACAAGGTTTCGGCTTCTGCTTTCCTCAGGTAGTATCAGAATGTTTGCTCACCGGCTGCACAGCTGATACTGCTGCATTTTCAAAAAAACATCATGAGTGAAGATTGCATTTGGAATGTGGAATCAATGCATTCCTGAGTTCTCTTGAGATATAAAGTAACCAGGAAGTATTGTCAGTGATGTTCAGTACATCTGGCTGCAATGATTTTAACACATGTTCCACGGGGAAAATCTTTAAGGTTAAAATGCTTGGCTACAGTCTGGTCAAGTTGGTCAAAAATCTTCTGTTGGGGCGTGGCTATGCGACGGAGGGCAATGGCCGCAAGTTAGAGGAGCTCCAGCACCCTTGAATCTCTTCCTATCATTCGCAATATATATGCGGCTCCCAAGCTACGGGTCACCTGGAGTGAGGATTGCTGCCACGACAGAGCCCTCCATCGGCTGCCTGGAACCAGCGCCTGTCGAGCAGCGACCATTTGAATCTGCGGCCTACCCCCGCCGTCTCAGGCTGTGGTGTTGAGCATAGTGCGGAGCGACGTTCATCATCAAGTCGCCTCGCTGCAGAAGTCCGCGGTCGGGGCCAGGGCCTGGATTGGGGCTGGATGTGGTGCACACTGGATCTCGCAAGAGGAGCCGCCCGGAAGCATCAGCTGACAAAAGGGAGAAGTGCTGTGACTTCTCCGGGGCGCACGCGGCTGCACAGGTGAGCGAGTGCGACCGCGTTGCTGCCATAGATCCTGGAAGACTGGGCCCGTAAAGACTATATGCTATTGGCCCAGGGAGCTGCATAATCTGGTTGAGACCGGTGTCCCGCCGCTCCTGAGGCTGGGTGACAGACGCCAAGTGGAATAACCTCCCTGTGTGTGAAAACCTCCCCCCTCCCCTGGCCAGCCATGGTAACTGCCTCGGGGGCCTCAGAGAACTCCCTGTGTCGCTGTGCCAGGCCTGTGTTGGGAGCATCCCTCCCAAAGCGAGGAGACTATCCAGGGGTGGGAACAGCAGGTGTCCAACAACAGAGGGTCCTGGCAGGGACAGAAAAGTGAGAGGACCATCGCCCGAACCGAAAGGGCGGCATATCTCCGGGCTCCTTTGGAAATAACGGAGGGGCACTGGCTGATACCCGAAGGCGCACCGACCGGCTTCCCCCCACACTTCATGGTCGCCTCAGAGCCACCTTGGAGCCCCGTACTGGAACCCACCGACTCGGGACCCTCGCTCACAGAGCAACTTCTGACTAATACACAGCCTGGCAGCCCGGTCCCTGTCCCGGCGGAGTAGCAGGTCTTGAGAGTAAACGCTGCAGGGCCAACTGCCTTTCTAGGCTCGGGAGGCGGGGGCAATACTGGCATGATGTCAGGAACCAGAGGTCACAAAACAGTGCAACAAAATAAGTGGAAAAATACACTTTCTATAAATCTGCACTGCCGGAACCCCAACATGCGGCTATCGCCAAGACGAGCATGGAAGGGATCCCAGCAGAACTAACGCTCCATGACGTAATGGACAATACATCGGGGGCTTGGACGTCCCTGGACCAAAGGATGAATGCGATCACGTCGGAGGTGACACTTATCAGGTAAGATTTAACGAAAATTGGAGAGAAATTGAAACAAATTAAAATCACCACCTCCAGTAGATGACACCTCCCAGCTACAACGCGAAATGAGAGATTTGCAGACCTGGCGTAGGACAAGTTGGATGACTATGAAGGATGCACCCGCTGCAACAACATGCACATTATTGGGGTCCGTATAAGGCTGAGGGGCAGGCGACCAACCTCTTCGTAGAAGATCTTATACTCACCCACCTCCAGCCAAAGGGACTGTCCAAGCTTTTTGTGCTAGAAAGGGCACATAGAGTCCGGGGTGTAAAGCCAAAGCCAGGAGCACCGCCCCTGCCAATCCTGGCAAGACTACTGAACTTTTGTGACCGGGACGTTATCCTCCAAAACGCCAGGATTGCCCCACCTCTTCGATATGAGAACTCGGTAATCTTGTTCTTCCTGGACTTTACCCAAGCTGTGCAGAAGCAACGAAGATCATTTCTCATGGTAAAAAGGAATCTGTGTGACAAGGGTATCAAGTATGCAATATTGTTGCCAGCCTGTCTTCAGGTAGAGGCGGATGGAAAAGCCTGGTTCTTCCGGAGGACGCCGCAGACTGGCTGGGGGGTTGTGGATGAGGGGAGTGACATAAGACCTACAGAGGACTAATCCTATTCTGGCCCAGAACTGTCAGGATTACTGAACTGTAAGATGTATCGTAACATCTGTTTGGGGCCATTATTCATGCCACTGATGAGGGGTGGAGGACTCCTTGGGGCAGATAAGTGAGCATACAACCAACTGGCGGATCTATATAGTAATGTTTAACTTAATTGCAAACCAGGGACCCGACCCTGGGGGCTGGCCATTTCCCACAACAGGGAGGGTTCACGAGGATAAAGCCTCACTGCCCCCCAGTTAACTGCAGTTAGTAACCATTTTGGGTGACAGGCACTCTGCAAAGTTTGTTAGATGGGCAGTTTAAAACCTAGAGTGCAGGGGAGCTGGGTGGGGGGGAAGTTGGATGGAAAAAGAGGAATCATCATCGTTATTGTTACGTTGACTAAACTATATTTTGTACAGGTATAAACAAACGCAAGTACAGGTTATCATGACAGATAACGCCAAGAGGGACACTTTAAACTATCAAGTTGGAATGTTAATAGGATGGGAACAAACTGAACCGTTGCATAGTCCTGCAACATTAAACAACACTCCCCAGAAGTAGTGATCCTTCAGGAGTAGCATCTCCTGGGCAAAACCTGCAAGGCATTAGACAGAGGAGGCTATAGATTGGTGGCACATACTGGCTTTACCACCGGATCCAGAGGGGCAGGTATCATGCTAAAAAACTGCTTCCCGTTCTCTATACACCAAACATGGGGAGACGACTTGGGCAGATATGCGGCAATCTCCGGGCAATGGGAAGGCTCAACCCTTAACCCGGTGACGGTCTATGTCCCTCTTGGACTCCAGGGTTGCATGTTCAGGGATCTTGGTTCCTTGTTACTCAAACTACCGGAGGGACGACTGGTGGTAGGGGGAGACTTCAACTCGGTAGTATCGGGGCTCCTAGACAGACAGCCTCCACGAGACATCGGCGCCCCTAAGAGGTGGCTCCTAGACTTTCTAGACGCAATGGGCCTGGTGGGTGCGTGGCGAGCATATCAATCAGACACCATCCCACACACCTTCTACTCCGGAGCCCATAACAGCCTCTCCCGCATCAATTATCTGCTGGTTCCAGCGGCTCAAATCGCTCAGATGCAAGACACTAGACATATGGCAAGGAGGATATCGGACCATTCACTGGTCTGGACTCAGGTAGTCCTGGGCGGAAAACAAGTGGGAAGTATTGCATCCATCAACCCCTGGTACCTTTGTGACCCAGTGGTAAGAGACTCCCTTCTGCAAACTATAGATAATTACTTCCTTGAGAATGTGGGAACGGTCCACTCCCCCAAAATCATTTGGGAGGCATTTAAGACAGTGATTAGGGGCAACCACTCTCCTCGATAGCCGGCACGCGAAAAGAAAGACATAACACTCTTGAACAGGTGGAGAGTGAGATTCTCCACCTTGAGGGGACTGACAGGGAAGAGATCACGGAGGAGACCCTTTACATCCTGAGACTCAAGAGAGACGAATACAAAAGCATCGCTACCGACCTGGCCAAGGCAATGGGGAGGGACAAAGGGGGTAGAATATACGACCTGGGGACAAAGCCGGTAAACTGCTAGCCTGGCTGGACAAAAAGGACTTAGCCAGCCGGCTGGTCCTGGAACTGGAAGTCAATGGAGGTAAAAAGGTGACCGACCCCCAGCCTATAGCCAATGAATTTGCCAACTATTTTGGCTCTGTTTATTGTTCTAATTCCATCTACTCCGTGGAAGATTCTGCAGAGTTGCTCAAAGATATTCAGATGCCAACCAACCCTGTCGGCCGAAGATAGGGACATGCTGGAAAGCGCCCTCACAAATGATGAACTGGCAGAGGCGATCGAAAACCTTCGACTTGGCAAGGCCACGGGCCCTAATGGCCTACCAATAGAACTATACAAACTAAACCCAGACAGGGCTGTCCACTATCCCCCCTCCTTTTAACCCTCTCCCTGGAGCCATTGGCAGCTCAGAACCGCTGGAGCCCCTCCATTAGGGGACTAAGGTGGGCGATGGACTGGGAGGACCGCATCTCCTTGATTGCGGATGACATCCTTCTATATCTGGCCTCCCCAAAGCCCTCCATCCTCGAGGTCCTCCATATCTTTACTAACTTTGGGAAGTACTCCGGATATAGGATAAACTGGAGCAAGTCCCTGTTGTATGTCCTAATAGGGGTTCCCCTGTCCCTGCCCCGAGACCCCCCATACAGACAGTGAAAGATGGTTTCCGCTACCTAGGTATCTTTATCACGGCAGACCCCAAACTTAGATGCAAGCTAAAGCTGCTCCGACCTCTACAGAGGCTCAAAAGGGACGTTGCCACCTGGAAGACACTCCTGCTCTCGCAAATAGGAAGGGCAGCGTTGTTTAAAGGGAAGGCATTGCCACGTTTCCTCTTCGCATTGCAAAACACCCCAGACATAGTCCCAACTAGATACTTTGACAAGATAGAGAGTATACAGCGAGATTTACTGTGAGAGGGAAGAACCTGTATAGCCTTAAAGAAACTGGTACTAAGTTGGTACGATGGGGGTATTGGACTGCCAGACATTAAGAAGTACTATTGGGCAGCACACCTGGCAAGATTAACCACTGCACCTACCGCCAAGACGTGGACCCGGCATACAGACTAGATAAATGGCTGCTCCCAGGGGGGGGCATATCCCAGGGCTCTTTACTCGAGGCCACAGAGATATCCACTGACGGGTCCAACCAAGCATTCAGTGTTGGTCTGGCAAGCAGCCAACAAAAGCCTGGGCTGGGACAAGAAGCTTACTCAAGCCACCCCACTGTGGAATACAGAACAGCTGGGCACATTAGGTACCACAAAGGGATTCGACAAGTGGGACATCATTGGCATCTCAAAAATCGGGGATCTATGGGACAAGGGAGAGGTGGTCACTTTCGCCGCTCTGCAAGAGAGCCACAAGCTTGCTAGCACAGAGCACTTTCGCTACCTACAAGTCAGGCACGCACTACTGTCTAACATACCCAGAGGTACCCCCCTACCAGGCTCTTCACCACTAGAGGACAGGTTGTTAGACAGGTATATGCCGGACAAAGCGATATCCCTGACCTATAAACAACTGATCAATAATTCTCCGAACCATCTGACGTCACTCAGGCAACACTGGGAGAGGGACGGACTAGAAATAGATGACGAAGAATGGCAGGAGGCAATTGCATCCCCAAGAGGGGTGGCTATTTCATCTAGGTTCCGTCTTGTACAGTTGAAAATCCTCCATAGAATATATAACACCAGATCAACTCTAGTCAAAATGGGGAAAGCAGAGGACAGCAACTGTAGATGAAGGTGTGGACTGCTGGGCTCCTTTATGCATATATTATTGGAATGTTAGTATATCCAATCCTATTGGTTGAAAATACACAATTGCATTAACAGGGTATTGGGGGCTGCCTTGAGGCTGGTAGCCAAAATATGCCTATTGAACATATGGGAACCCACCGACCTGAGCAGCTAAGACAAAATTTGGGTCACACTGGGTCAGATGGTGGCCAAAAGGAATATTGCACAAATGTGGGGGCGTGAGAGCCGCCCAGGTAAGATCTTGGAAGAAAGACATGGATTGGTGCATGTTCCATGAAAAAACTGTATATGTCTCACGTGGGTGTCCCAGAAGGTGGTCTTCCATTTGGAGTAAATGGAACAAATACAGAGGCAATATCTGTATTCCACCCATTGTCCCAGTGCTAGTAGATCCGCTATCCCATAGTCATTGTTAACTATCACAGACTATCTATGTACCCTGTAACCATGACAACATTTGTTATATGTTTCTGCCTTACTTATTGTAACCTGTGAAATCGACTCGAATCTGTTAATAAAAAGAACTACAAAAAAAAAGAATCATCTATTGCAGATTTGTAAATTCTGAATCGTGTACCAAGGTCATCCAATGTTTGATACACACATACATTATCACTATATATATATATATATATATATATATATATATATATATATATATATATATAATAATATATATATATTTTTTTTCTCAACATAGGACTATTCCAGTTTTGAAAAATAATTATCCGGCACTCCGAGAGAAATTTGGTCACTCTGTAAATTTATTGCTTAGACGAAATCATATCAACGCGTTTCAGCAGTCTCACGCTGCCTTGTTCACGATGCCTGAGTGCCATTACATTTTCATTAAAATACTGAAAGCAGTGAACGACATTAACAAGGGACTAAATCCACAGTGATCACTCAATGCTCTATTGCTTGCAAAGCGGCCGCCATTTTGGAACATGTTTGATTTGAACCAATATTATTCTATGCAGCCCTTTCAATTCATCATATCTCCTTTTTTAAACCTTCTTATACAGGAATAAATATTCAAATGATAATGTCAACATACTACAATCGTAATTTAAACAATCACACACTCTGGATTTTTATAATTAGCAGAAACCTCGATTTCTTGCATTTCTTATCCAATGTTTTTTGTTGATTACGTTTATAATTACCTCATTGTACATCATTTCAATTGTGATTTCATTCAATATATCTCAAATTCATTCTAATTAAAAATTAAAGTGCAAGTGCAAAAGGTTCATAAGAGCTTAATTCTGACAGTTTACTTGGCAAGTGCCTGTTTCATATAGTGAAATTCTTGGCAATAAGGTGCTAGTGTTTTAGTGCAAATCAATCAGTTCCCCTGACTGAAACCTATACAGTCATCAGCAGAACTTGAATTCTTTCTAAAGTGCAAGTGCTTTATGAATATATTATTTCATAACCCTCCTCGGAAATAATTTTTTTTCATATATTCAAAAAACAATTGTATTGCACATGAGGAAATGAGAATAATATCAAAATTAAACTAAATACCTATTGATTAATTTAATCAAAGATCATTTAAAGTGTGAGTGCTTTAGTACACCCAATAGAATTCGTATCTTTAATATTTTCTCCATCAACCTTGTATACGTAGATACTGTACAAGGATTGTTGAAAGTGCAAGTGTTCATAAGGTATATTATTCTTCTACAAATACAAATTGGGATTAGAAAACTGGAATATACAAGGGAGGATTCCTTTAGAAAAATATATTACATATAACTCTTAAAAACATTCCTTGTTATAAAAATCTATAATTCAAAAACATTTTCTCATTCCTACTCATATAACTGAATTCTGGCACTATTTAGAATTAGTCTAAAACGTTATTTTCTAACATATTGATTGATTGTTCTTATGTCCCCTGTATTCCAAAGTCATTCACAAATAATTAAAAATTAAAAACAAAAATAGGATTAATGGTCATTACTATGTGCAGATTCCTTATCATTATCTTTTCTCCATCTTTCTTTTAGTGCAAACAAGTATATAGATCCTCATTTATGTTTAACCCGTGCGGTTCCGGGCTGTTGAACTCAAGTATGTAATAAGTTTCTAATTTTCTGAGCTTCTTTTCCCTATCCCCACCTCTTCTTTTCCTGGGGATTTCTGCTATACAGGTATACTGCAAGCTTGAGGGATTACTTTGATGATGGGTTTCAAAATGCCTTGCAATCGGATAAGTCATATCCTGATTTACAATTGCTCTCCTGCGTTGCAGAATTTGTTTATAAACAGGCAAGGTTGTACTTCCTATATACATTTTGGAGCAAGGGCACTGTAATAGATAGACAACAAAACTAGATCTACAGGTCAGGAAACTTTTGATGGTAATTGTTTTGTTTAAAAAAATCTTAATCTGTGCGATTCATGCCATGTTGGCACGCCTTGCATTTAAAACACTTTTTAAAACCTGTTTTTTTTGTAACCCTGTTGGGGCACCTCCTCTCCTTTCCTGATATTCACTTTTAACAATCATGTCTTTTAATGACTTAGATTTCCTATAAGTAATGTCTGGATGTTTTTTCACTTTTGGTCCTAGAACTGGATCATCTTTTATTCGATGACAGTGTTTATTTAAATTAGATCTGATTTCTTTATGTTTGACATTAAATGTTGTTATGAATCTAGAATGCTTCAGACTTTTCTGCTCTTTTCTGTCATTTTTCCTTTGTTGTGTTCTAAATGGCTCAAACAACACTTTCTGTCTTTCTAGATTCCTCGCCATGGCAATCCAATGCTGATGATGTCACATATTACATCATTCATGACATGGTCAGTTACATCACTGACCACATCACTGATGATATAATTCATGTGATAATACGATGCACCTCCTCACACTCTAATATAAACTTTGATACACCCAGTGTTAAATACAGACTACCATTCTTGAAACCATTGACACACCAATACCAGTTACTACATACGCACTCACTGATTCCTAGGTCTACACACACATTCACTCATTCACCCATAGAATCACTCATACATACAGTCACTCATCAATACAACACTATCATATACAGACACTCACACACTGCCACTCATCCATGGAGTTACTCAAACACCTAGTCAGTCATGCACAGAATCAATCACACTTCCATTTCCTCAACTATACAGTTATACATACAACATCTTACTTATTCAATTCAATTCAATTCATAAAGCTTTATTCGGAACATTTAAAAAACATGTCCATAAAAGCACATACAGTTACAGATACAAACATTTCATTAAACATTACACATTTCATTAAAGAAAACACATGATACATAATTTCCAGAGGGTGATGGAATAAATATTTAAAATGTTTAAAAACACATACTTTTCCTGGCGCTAATAGCTTTAAGCAAATTTGCAGTAAAAAAGCAAATGTCCGGATGGTTCAAATTAAAAAGCAGTCTCATAGCGTCCCTAGTTGTTCTCACTCCAAATCTATTTAACATAGGCTTTAGGTAGAATTTCCGTAATTCCCTATACAATTCGCATGTTAATAAAAAGTGCTTAGTGCTCTGTTCCGTTTTGTTATCACATTCACAGGGGCAAATAGGGCGCATTTTAATGTTAGGGCACGCAACGAGATAATGTACTATTCCCATCCTCATTCTAGTTAGTACAAACTGGTGCGAAACTCTAATTACCTGTGACAAATACGGATGAAATCCAATAAAATCATTCATGCTATTGTACAGTACACATGTAGATAATTTAGAATCCTCCAAAAAATGCCTTTCATTGCAATAATTCAAGAAAATTATTTTCATATTTGACTTAGAGATATCCGAGACACTGTAAGGATCATTAATCACATTGGTCCCAAAAATCTTTTGGGAACATTCAATAATGTATTTGATCCAAGGGATCTTTAAGTGCTGGTCTAATGAGAGACAGTCCTCAATAATTGCTCTATTCAATGAGGTACCGTCACTGAGCCAAATGGAGCGCCACAATAATAGGGGTCTTAACATAATCATATCACTTAGGGCTTGAATCCCTGTTTCCTAATAAACCAAGGAGTTGGAGGTAGACTTGGGTAAACACAGGAGCCTTTTCAGGAAGATATTCTCCTCTACCTGAAGGCTCCTCGCTGGTGACACACCCCAAACACCAGCCCCATAAAGGGCCGCAGAAAGACATCTAGATTGATAGATTTTTAACATATCTTTAATACGTCTATTCCCCAGCTTCTTGGCAAATAGAAAGACCCCATTTGCACTCCTAATCATCTTTATTCTGACAACATTATGTTCAGTGGCCCAGCTCCCATTATTGGAAAAAGTAATTCCCAAATAGCAAAAATTTTCAACTTTTTTTACCATTTCGCCATCAATAAAATAATGGGTTTTACCTTTCATTTTAGCTCTTCCGGGCCCACACTCCATCACATATGTTTTTGATTTATTGAGAACCAGTTTCCTACTTTTGATAAACCGTACAAAACGGTCCATCAAACGTTGAAGACCCAAGGGAGTCCTAGACAGTAACACTGCGTCATCCGCATAAAGTAATACAGGTATGTTAAGATTATTGACTCTAGGGGCATCCGCCGCGACTGTCTGCAGGACAGAATCTACCTCGTTTATGAAGAGGGTGAAAAGCAGGGGTGCTAAAACACACCCCTGTCTAACCCCCCTTCCGATCCCAAACTTGGTCGTACACTCCCCATTAGGTCCATAACGGACACTGGTGCTAAGCTTTTCGTACAGGCGGGCGAGGAAGTATTTTATACCTTCAGGTGCCCCCATTTCTAATAATTTGACCCATAATATAGCGTGGTCTACCAAATCAAAAGCGCTGCTTAAGTCAGCGAAACATAAATAAAGCGACCCTTTTTTGGCCTGGGTATATTTCCCCACCAAGAGCTCTAGATTCAGGCACTGTTCAATGGTGCCACGGCCTTTTCTAAATCCAAACTGGCAATTACTTAAGATCTCATTGGTTTCTGCCCATTCCTCTAGTCTTACTAGAAGGGCCCTACTCATGATTTTGACAGATGAGTCCAGTAAGGATATTGGACGGTAATTTTTGGCATCGCCCCGGTCACCTTTCTTGTAAATGGGGACGATTATTGATTCCTCCCAAGTAGACGGTATTTAACAAATGGCTGCATTAAAGATTTTGGTCAGCAAAGGACCCCAAATCTCCGGTGCAGTCTTATACACGTCTATGGGGACGCCATCCGGTCCCTGGGCCTTCCCTCCTTTACTGGTTCTTATACTAGCCATGACCTCATCTATAGTGATATCTAGGGCTATGATGGGCCAGCCTTCTCCATGAGCGACTGTTATATTACTTGAATCAAAAATAATGGAGAAATGTTGGATCCAAGATTCCATACTCACATTTGATGTGAGTTCTGGTGCCTTTTCATCTTTTAGGAATGGGCTATTCACCGTGGACCAAAACAGGGTACAGTTCTTCATATCCGCTGCTTTACTAAGGTTGTCCCACGCTTCCTGCTGTAACTCAGCTTTTCTACGTTTAAGGATCAAATTATAACCCTGCCTAAGTTGAATCACCAGACTCTTATCCCTTGGTTTAACTGCTAAAGCCTCTTTAAGATCCGTCCGGGCAATAGAGCAAGCATGATCAAACCATCCCCTTTTATACCTATTCTTGTGCCCAGCCTCTTTGGTAAACTTCTTGTTAATGGTTGAATTGATTCTATTAAAGTGGTCAATACTGGCAGCCGAGGTTTCATCCTGTTCTAAAATTGCCGTGATTTCCATCAGACAACTAGAAATGATGGATTCAGATGTTATGTCCGCTTTTTCTCCCTTCCACCTCAATCTATACCCATTCTGTCTATGGGGTTCAATATTAACAATACTACCCTGTTCACGTACATAGACTTTGTTCCAAAAAGTTAATTCAGTAGTCAAACAGTTATGGTCACTTAACATAATATCAATCACCTTGGGCATTGGGCATAACGGGGCAAGGGTTGAAGACATGCAGATAAAATCAATAATAGTGTTAGCGCCCCTTCCTTTAAAAGTCGGAATATTTTCACCCACATCATTTTTAGCATTTTCCATAATTTCCATGTCATGGTGTATCAAAAAGTTATTCAGGGTTTCCCCATAGGTGTGATGAGGAAAATGGACATCAGCATCCCCCAGACGGTTATACACACCGCATAACTTCTGAGAAGATAGTGGGCATACAGAAACATTAAAATCCCCCACAAAAATAAATTCAAATACACCATTAAAATTCTTCACAAGGTTGTTCAGTGTCCTATCTAATTCATTAATTGCAACATGTCTAGTGCCATCAAATGTATTATTGTAGAAATTAATCAGAAGTATATTTCTACCAGCTTCTTGTGTTAGCCATAGGATTTGTGAATGAGCCCCCACTTTTACATACTTTTTCACTGAGATGGGTAATTTAACTGAAATCAACACCAGCAACCCTCCTTTAGCTCTACCATGGGTTGAAGCCAAGGCTGGGAGTTCATAGGATACAAAACCGTCGATGCCTTTAAAGTTTTTGCACCAGGTTTCCTGAAGGCAAAGAATATCAAATAAATGCACGAAATCCTTCCATCCTAACGTATCCTCCTTGGCCACTAGTCCTGCAATATTCCAGCTAGCGATATTACAAATTACCTTTTCTCTCTCTTGACTTACAATAGGCTGTTCATCACTAGATATGGGCATGTTATTCCCTATGTTAAAAGGCTCTATGTTATACATTGAATTTGAGACTTCTCCCCCTGTCAGCGTACAGTCTAAGCACACATCGTTGTCCAATTCATCTACAGACATAATTACTTCTTCATTGTTATTACTATTTATAGCGGCCTGTGAAGGGTCAATCTCATGTCAATCATTTTGGTCTAAGTAGCTCAGGGACTGATACTTGTTCTGAGTTGGAACTTGGTAGACCATCCCACTATCAAACAAAGGAGTACTACCAAAGGTTACAAATGGGTTGGGGGTATGTGTTAAAGAATTATTCCCACCTGACATAGGATTCACCATATGCATCGGCGGGGTGAATAAACCATTTTGTAAACCAGGGCAGAAGTTAGACAACGCAGGTCTGTTTATAAAAGGTGGATAAGTAAAATTGCTCGTTGCCCTCTCCCTACAATTGACAGGAGGTTGCCTGCTCAGATGGTTATAAAAATAGCCCAGTGGTCTAGCAACTACTTCTGTCTCTGACTGTGTGATTGCGGCTGCTCTAAGCAGGACAGTCGCAACATGTTGCGGGTGCTTAAAATTAATGATCACACAATCCCCCCCACATGCCTTTTTGGTGTTACCGATCCAATTGACTCTTCTGATAGAGATGATTTGATCAGAGTAGCCAACTGGGTAACCACAATGGCGATTTAACCAGGAAATTGTTTTATTCCTCAAAGAATCCGCCGTCTCCTGATCGTTAAGGAGCTGGGTTAAGATCGGGACATTAGTTAATACCACAACATAGGGTACACAATCGGGTGGAAGATCAACTGGACGCCTGCATATCCGTTTTGGTACCCCATTAGTTCCCCCTGTGACAGCTGGTGGAGCTAAGACCGCTGGTGCCGGGGCTGTCCTAGGGGCTGGTAATGTAGGTCTATCGCTCTGTAAAGTACCCGACATGGTGCTTGTCGCCCCAGCATTTGATTGCTTTGAAGGTCTACCTGCCTCCTGGGTCGTAATAAGTAACGGTACAGGTAGCTCTTTAGATGGTTGTTTCCTGGTGTTAGTGGGGGGGGGCACTAATTGTAGATAGTGGCTGCACCCTATCTTTTGTAGAGACAGTAGCTGTGCACGCTGGTATTTTAATATCTGATATAGACTTTTCCAATTTATCAACTTATTCAAACATATACTAACACATACTTACTCTCTTATACAATCACTGATACAAGTACACAATGATCCATATAGCCACTCGCACATTCACTGGCTCTCATGTATAGTCATTTATATATGCCAACTCTCACATGCACTGTGTTTTACATATGTACTTACTTGCACATGTAGCACTGAGATATCCATTCACTCACCAACACACCCATGCACACAGTCAACCGCCCATATAGCTGTTTCCACACGCACTCTTGAACTCATACAACTAGTGAATCAACTGCTCACACATCTATGCACAGAGTCACACACCTCCCAGCCACCCACACACACACTCAGTCTCCCATTCAAATACTTGGGCAACCAATCAATAACCCATATAGCCACTCATATAGCTACTGATCAACACATGCAGCAGCTTACTCAACAACAGACATACTGATGCACACATTCAGACAGTTTAGTCACTAACCCATGCATTTAGTAAGACACATTTAATCACTCACTCATACAGTCAGTCACACACCTACTAAATCCTTCATCCAGACACTTATACATCCACTCATTCTTCAATATGTAAAACATATTTAAACTTTACAGAAACACACAGTCACTGGATGATGTCATCAGTGATGTCAAATGAGATGTCATCAGTGATGTCATCAGTGATGTCATTTCAGATGTCATCAGTGATGTCACTGACCATGTCATGAATGATGTAATATGTGACATCATTAGCAGTGGATTGCGGGTGCGTGAAATATAGTTAGTACAACTAACTATATAGGAGCAATTTCAATGGTTTTTTAAATGCTAATTCCTAACTATATAAGGCCTGAAACCTATGGTTTTTTAAATGATTATATATATATATATATACAAATTCTGTAGTCACCCACAGATCCAAAAGGACCAGATGCAGACATCGCCATATTGCTCACAAAATAATTTATTTGGATGTGTATTCTCGTTCTACCATGATGTGTTTCGCCCGACTCAGGCGGCCTTGATCACACACAGTTGCAGCGCCATTTTCTTCCCCTTGAATTATGTGCATGTGATTCACAAACATAAAGAAAATACTGTGAACGCATATTTACCTTATAATTCATTTGAGGACATACAGTGATTATTTGTATCACAATTATCTAAGTCCATCATTCATTAGGCCCTGGGGACCCAAGGGCTGTATTTTGTTTAAAGGGGAGTGGGCAGTGCGCTCCCCCTCCCAGAGCCTGTTATGGCCCTCCTTTTAATTAAAGCATGCGGCCCGACATTTGTTCTTGCCATGATCCCGGGGTAGTCCCGTGAGATAGCGGCTACAATTGCAAATTGTTTTGTATTTTGACCCCAGGGTAGATCCCTCTAGG
Source organism: Lissotriton vulgaris (assembly GCF_964263255.1). NCBI lineage: Eukaryota > Metazoa > Chordata > Amphibia > Caudata > Salamandridae > Lissotriton > Lissotriton vulgaris. The sequence goes on along the minus strand of NC_141696.1, from coordinate 1,271,696,862 downwards.
TTGTCCCCATGGGCCTAGAGGGGTATCCCTACCTTGTCCCTTATGTAATTTTTTTTATTCAACTTCAGGACAGGTGAATTAGGACCGCATGTATGAAACTATTTTGCATTCCCATATAGTGTGAATCGCTACATCTATCAGTTTGCAAATGTAAAATAGCCTTTCAAGATGTAAGAAAGGTTTTGGCAGTGCAATTTTTTGTGATTACCTAAAATTGTGACTTCAAATAGGGTATCACAATTTGCGATTCCCTAAGCACATGTACCAAGCATTTCTTAAATGCAAACTGGGCATTTAGAAAATGCTATTACCATTGACTCCAAGTCGATGGCAACCCTGTGCAGGGGGGTCTGAGGCCCCAGGGACCTTTGGTTATTGCATTTCCTAATTTGCGATTACCGGTTAGGTAATACATAACCATTTGCACCTATGGGCCTTTAGCTGCACAGGAACAAATGGAGTAGCATTTCCTAATAGTGATTCCCTAATTGCAATTGAGACTCTGTAGGTATCACTATTAGGGAATCTCTATTTTCTTACATACCATTTTGCATTCCTTAATAGCGACTACCTAAAATTTGATATTTAGGGAATGCAAAATGGAACTTTGATACATGTGGTCCTAAGTCCCAGAGTCCTGTAATGGCTGCCAACAACATTTTCTCATGTTGCTGGCAGCCAAATAGAGCACTTGTGAATTGGCCCAAGGGAAAGTAAAGCTCTCTGGGCAAATTTGAATGCTTCATTTTTTAAAACAGGGTTTAAAGGAGCCGCTTGACGGCCCACCCCAAACTTTCCATGCACGAACTAGACTAAAAAAACTAATTTTTAGAAGATTTTGTGAAGATTCGTCAAACTGTATCAAAGTCAATAGGAGCACAAAAATAGCACTTCCTATGAAAACACTCACCTAAATGTAACTACCCAGTTGCAACCACCACTTGGGGGGATATATATATATATATATGTATTACCTACTGGCGGTCGCCAGTAGGTAGTTATAGTTAGGACCTATTATGCATAGGAAATCCGCAACATTCTATTGACAATAACTTTGGGGCCGATTGATGAAACTGCGCGAAAATTTCCAAACATTTGGCCAGCTCAGTTCCGCTCTTTCACTGAAAGTGATTGGGGTGATTGGTCAAGCAGGGACCGAGAAAAAAGGGGGTCCCAAAACGTGTTTTCTCCATGCAATTTCCCATAGGACCTTTAGCCACGGCTACAGCCCGAACGGCTGAACTGAATTACACCAACTTTGGCAAAGACATAGTCCTCAGTTCATACTCTTGCCTTTTGCTTATTTAATGTGTAAATCTGTGCAGTAGTTTTCTGAGAAAATGACATTTAAAAGTACATATATATCTATGGGCTCGGAGGGTCCGCGTACCCTACGCGGAGCCTGCACGCACCCTGCCGTGCATGAGCTGGTTTTTAATTGGCTGTCAACGCTCCAAATCAGGAAGTGTTGGCAGACGTCTTGCGCCTCGGTAGAACCGAGGCACAAGAAACCAAACAACAAACGCGAAAAGGGAGAAGGGTAGACACACCCTGAGCCCCTAGGCCTGCTCAGACCACCAGGACCAGAAAACATTTTTTTTTTAAATCGCGGGATGCGCGTAGGATCCGCGATCCTAGCTATATAAAAAAAAATAGAAACGCGGTCTCCCGTGGTAAATATTTTAATTTGCCCCCGGGGGGCATTATTGAAAAATAGTGTGGGGGGGTCCCAATCCACCCCACACTGCCCCGGGGACCGCCAACCCCCGGGGCTCTAATTCAATATATGCGGGGAGGCTCACGGGCCCCCCGCAGCCCGGGGGCCGCCACCCCCCGGGGCTTCTTCAAAATGGGTTGGGGGGTTCTCAGGCCCCCCCAGCCCCGGGGACTGCCACACTCCGGGGCTCGATTTTAATGTATGCGGGGAGCTCAAACGGCCCCCAGCAGCCCTGGGGACCACCACCCCCGGGGCTATTTTGAAATGGGTGGGGGGGGCTCTCAGGCCCCCCCAGAGCCGGGGACCACCCCCCCCCTGGGGCAAGAATTTAATATATGCGGGACGGCACATGGGGCCCCCGCAGCCCCAGGGACCGCCACCCCCCGGGGCTTCAAACAAATGGGTGGGGGGCTCTCAGGCCCCCCCAGCCCCGGGAACCGCTACCCCCCGGGGCTTAACAAAATTGGGTGTGGGGGCTCTGAGGCCCCCCAGCCCCAGGGACTGCCACTCCCGGGGCTTCTCAAAAATGTGGTAGGGGGCCCCCCACTTATACTAGTGTATGATAAGATGTATCAGATTGTCACGTGGATGATGTCATCAGTGATGTCATTTGAGATGTCATCACTGATGTCACTGACCATGTCATGAATGATGTAATATGTGACATTATCAGCAGTGGATTGCGGGCACGCGAGTTATAGTTAGTACAACTAATAGGAATTTCAATTTTTTTTAAGAGTGAAACTAACTATAACAACCCTAAAACCTATGGTTTTTTCAGTGAATTTCTAAGGTTTTTTAAATGCGAATACCTAACTATAACATGTCTGAAATCTATATATATATTGCAGTCTGGCATTGTACGGAGACGCTGGATCACTGTATCAAGGTGTCACGGCCCGTCTGAAACTGGTCTTGGGGTTGCAGCGTTGGGGACCCGAGGTGGCCTTTCACGTCATGGATTTACGGGACTGTCGGGACTCAAATTTGTCCCCTTCCCCCCTTGGCAACAGGTACATCAAGGCGCACTGAAGCGCTAGCTTTCTCCGCAGTAACTTAGAATTGATGAGTGCATTCTGGGATGTTGAGTCCTGGAGGTAACATAACCACAGCTGGAGAACATCAAGGCGGAGCGTGCATGACTCTAAATATTCGGAGTTACCGCGATAGCCAAGAGAGGGACCAAGACAGACCTAAGGCATGGACAGGCATCTGATGAAGGCAACAAAAACGCCGAAATGCATTATGCCCTAATGCGACAAATTAAAGGTTACCTGGAATCCCCGTTGTTGTCCTCTGGTCTTTTCCTTTGGAGGGACTTTTCTTGGATAATTTTCACGAGCTGTGCCTTGGCGCGTGTTAACAGAGGACCCGCTGCACAAGTGGCCCGCAAACAGTGAAGGCATCGTGGCAGAATTCACCAAGGTATTGGTAATTTATATTGGTCCACCGCGAGAAACACTACGGACAAGGGGCTGCTGCTAATTGCAGTCTGGCATTGTACGGAGACGCTGGATCACTGTATCACAGCGTCACAGCCCCGTCTAAAACTGGTCTTGGGGTTGCAGTGTTGGGGACCCGAGGTGGCCTTTCACGTCATGGATTTACGGGACTGTCTGGACTTAAATTTGTCCCCTTTTCCCCTTGGCAACAGGTACATCAAGGCGCACTGAAGCGCTAGCTTTCTCCGCAGTAACTGAGAATTGATGAGTGCATTCTGGGATATTGAGTCCTTGAGGTAACATAACCACAGCTGCAGAACATCAAGGTGGAGCGTGCATGACTCTAAATATTCGGAGTTACCGCGATAGCCAAGAGAGGGAACAAGACAGACCTAAGGCATGGACAGGCATCTGATGAAGGCAACAAAAACGCCGAAATGCATTATGCCCTAATGCGACAAATTAAAAGTTACCTGGAATCCCCGTTATTGTCAGGATCCGACCTGTGCCTACCCAATGATAGCCCAGAAACTACAGATCCCAGAAAGCTTAGCGTGCATCGGTAAGGAATGAGAACATAAAACTCCGCGAGAATAGGAGTGCGGTGCACGTAATTTTGTCTTTTCGGAGAACGGAGATTGGAAGCGGAACCTTCCGTGACTGTCTACTGGATTACAAGCGTTCGAAATAGTGTTTCCGTAACCCGCGGCTGCGGGGTTACCTTGTCCTTCAGATTGAGTCTATCCGACACGAGAGACGCGAGGATTGCACCCTCTTGTGATTCGGGAACTGTGTTTAGAACTCGTTTTGTGGCATTCGGAGAGACGACGGATTTCACCCTCTCGAGTGCTGCGTTGAATTGTTTGCGCACTGGTGGTGTGGTCTGGGATACACGTGAGAGACGCTGGATTTGCACCCTCTCATGTGACGCATCCGAGTTGATCTGTTTCAGGAAACAGATCGAGTTCTTCCGACGTGAGAGACGCTGGATTTGCCCCCTCTCATGGTCGGTGTGCCATCTCATTGTTGTTGAACAGTAGCGGTCGCACTAGTGCGGTGTGGCGGTGCTGGGTTAAAGAAGTTGGTTTCATGGAAAAATCCGAAACCAAGAAGGAAGAGGTATTTTCGGAATGACATTTAATTCCTTCTTCTTTTCCTGTGACTGGTAAGAGCAGCATAACTGATGGGGTGTTGTTCAATTAGTTACATCCTTGGTAACTGGTGAAGAAGGTACTTGGTATCGAACCAGAACAGTCATAACTTTTACAGTTCTCGTGTCCTGAAAAAGCCCTGTGGCTCTTTGTCTGTAAATATTAAGCCGAAGTAGAACCTTTTAAAAATAAGGGATTGGAAAATATCGGGTATGTATTGAAACCCACCTCAAGGTCTATAGTCAGTGTTTCGGGAGGGAAGCGAATTAACCCCGTGTGTGTTCTCTTGTATTTTCCAGATAATTATCCGGGTGTTGAGAGAAAGTATCTTATAGGTAGAAGGGAGAGGTCCTGAGAAGAATCAGGTAGGAAGGAATTCAGCAGAGGGATCTGGTGGGGCACATGAAGAATAGGGCTCTCCTCTTACAGTGTGTCCTTTGTGTCTTTACAGAAACGTCGTCTACAATCGTTTCCAGTCCCGGACCAATTATCCCTCGCCTGCTTACTATCGTGCTCGGTGGTATTTATTCCCAGAGCACGGAGAAAGCTGGAGGTGGAACCCATATAGCATCTTCCGATCCTGAGGAGCCGTTGGACCGTGACAGAATTACGTGCCCACGAAATAGTCTCCTCCTGATCGGGTAGTCCAGTGATGGCTACTTTGTAAGATGTAATGGCCGCATTGTTGCTAGTTCAACAAGAGTTGGTTACTTCACGAGCAGAAGCTGCTGCTCTGAAGGAACAGGTGGAGAGACAGGGCAGGAATCCCTTTAATGCTTCTGCAGGTGTTCAGCAGGTACAGGTTACAGTCCCTCAGCCTATTCCGTTGGCCAGTCCGGAACGATATTCTGGTAGTCCTACATCAGTACAAACCTTTTTGACGCAAATAACCTTACATTTCTCATGTCGCCCTGCGTCTTTCCCCACTAATTTATCTAGAGTAGCATTTGCAATCTCATATTTAACGGGGGATGCAGCGAATTGGGCAGGGCCTCTAGTTAAGAATGATGACCCTCTCCTAACTGATTGGGGTGCCTTTCGGAGAGAATTTGAAAGAATATTTGATAGGAGAGCCACCACCTTAAGTGCAGACAGTGATATTCTTGACTTGAAACAAGGACGTAATGATTTAATCACATACATGACCGCCTTCAACCGTCTGATCGCAGAAACAGCCTGGCCAGAGGAGAAGAGAATGGCATTATATTATCATGGTCTTTCAGATGAGCTGAAGGATGTTCTGGCTCAGATCGATCCACAGCCAGTAACATGTACAGATCTTATCAATTTGACACTGAGACTTGACCATCGTCGAGCGGATCGCTCGGGTGAACGGAGACGTGGGTACCGTCCTCCTGGGGGTCAGGGGAGAGTTGAAGGTGGTCTTCCCACGGAGAAGGGAGGTGGAGCTGAACCTATGGAAGTAGGAGCTATCAGGGCTCCTTTATCGAGAGCTGAAAGAGAAAGCCGCCGTACCTTGGGTCTCTGCATGTATTGCGGAAAAAAGGGCCATTATGTCAAAGATTGTACGGTGAAGCCCAAGAAAGGCCGTCCGTATTCGATGGGAAGGACTCAGGCTGTTCCAGCAGCCATGGGGGACTCTGAGAGTGAATCATTGTTGCTGGAAGAACCCGAGGAACAGGGATGGCGGTTGCCGTCTCTTGCGGGTGGTTCTGCCACGAATACGGAAGCACACATAGTCTTGTCTATGTTGTTACAAGTACGAGGAAAGCTCCATCCAGTACATAGTATGGTGGATTCTGGGGCCACAGGAAATTTCATAGACGAAGGGTTGGTTGCTCGTTTGGGGTTGGTGAGAGTGGCTATGCACAAACCAGAGAGGGTGCTGGCAGTAGATGGCACTCCACTGAAGTCCGGACCCATTATAGAACACACTGAAGAAGTGGAGTTGCATCTCCCGGGAGACCCCATGGAGCATGTGGAAACTATCGTGCTGAATATTATCGAAGCACCTCAATATGAGGTTATTCTGGGCATGCCGTGGTTAGGTCTGCACAATCCTACTATGGATTGGAGACAGAAAACCATTAGCTTTCAGTCGGCTGAATGCCAAGTTTCCTGTATGAAAGAAAAGGTCCATCATCTGCTTGCTCTAGCACAAGGGTATCAGGTAGCTACGGCCGTTGAAAAAGATGTCAGCTTGCCATCTGTGTATGATGAGTATAGTGAGGTATTTAGTGAAATCAAGGCTGCGTCGTTGCCACCTCACCGTGAATACGACTGCCGTATCGATCTGGTGGACGGTGCAGTGATACCCTCATGTAGAGTATATGCCCTTTCGGAGCCTGAAACAAAACACCTGCAGGAGTATTTGAGAGAGTTTTGTGCCATGGGGTTTATTCGTCCCTCTCGGTCCCCTGCGGCTTCACCCCTGTTTTTTATAGCCAAAGCCAACGGGGAGTTGCGAACCTGTATCGATTATCGCCAGTTGAATAGGCAGACAGTTAAGAATCGTTATCCGTTGCCACTCATCCCGGTGTTATTGGACCAAGTAAGGGAGGCCAACATTTACACTCGGTTGGACCTCCAGGGTGCGTACCACCTGGTGAGGAGGATCCGCAGCGGGGATGAGTGGAAAACGGCCTTCAAGACTCGGTACTGGTTATTTGAGTACTTGGTAATGCCGTTCGGTCTTTGCAATGCCCCTGCGGCATTCCAGTACTTTTTAAATGACGTGTTGAAGGATTATATAGACCAGTTTGTCATTGTATACATAGATGACATCTTGGTGTATTCTAGGTCTATTCCTCAACATGCTAGTCACGTCATTTTGGTTCTGAAAAGGTTATTGGATAACCGCTTGTATTGCAAACTTAGCAAGTGCGAGTTCGGAGTGGATGAGGTGGAGTTCTTGGGAGTCATATTGAGCCCCTTAGGTTTCCGTATGGCGGATCGTAAGGTGGAGGCAGTTCAGCAGTGGCCAACTCCCAAGAGTGTGAAGGAGGTGCAGTGTTTCTTAGGTTTCTCAAACTATTACCGAAGATTCATAGCACAATTCTCAGCAGTGGCTGCTCCAATTACTCGTTTGCTGAGAAAAGGGACATCATTCGAATGGACGATTGGTGCGGACGACGCCTTCAATCGATTGAAGACTGCGTTCAGTACGGCCCCCATATTGAAACATCCTCAAATGGACGTTCCGTTTGTGGTAGAGGCGGACGCCTCGGATGCCGCGGTCGGAGCTATCCTCTCGCAGAGGGATAAGAATACTGGACAATTACACCCAGTGGCCTTTTTGTCGAAAAAGCTGTCCTCCGCTGAAACCAATTATACCGTGGCGGAGAAGGAATTGTTCGCCATAAAGAAGGCCTTCATGGAGTGGAGGCATTATTTATGGGGAGCAAGACATCCCATCACGGTGTATTCGGATCACCGGAATCTTGTCTATATGAAGACAGCCCGCCACTTATCACAGAGACAGATGAGATGGATGTTGTTTTTTGCTGGTTTTGACTTTGTGGTCACGTTCCGTCCAGGGGCGGACAATAAGAAGGCTGACTCACTGTCAAGACAGACAGAAAAAGAAACATCGATACAAGAAACACAGGCCATCATTCCCTCAGAGAAAGTACTGTGTGCGAATGCTGTAGAACAGTTTGTGTCTCAAGTAGTAAAGCAGAAGAGTCCAATACAGTGGTCCGCTTGGGCGAATCAGGATCACAACAGAGCACTGAAACATGGGGTACCCTTGTGTAATGGAAAGTTATATCTGCCCACGCATTCCCTTAGGTTGCAAGCCTTTAACTGGTGTCATAATGCAGTATTGGCCGGCCATCCAGGTAACAAGAAGACCCTTCTCCAAATACAGCGACATTTCTGGTGGGGAGGTATGGGTAAAGACGTGGAGAACTGGGTAAGACAGTGTGAGGTATGTGCTAGGGCAAAGGGGGAGCAGTGTAGGTCGAAGGGGAAACTGATGCCACTACCAACGCCTTCTCATCCCTGGCATACCATAAGCGTGGACTTCATTGTGGGGCTGCCAAAAGATCAGAACTGCAGCGCCATACTAGTGGTAGTGGATAGCCTTACTAAAATGGCTCATTTTATACCCTGCCATAACCTTCCAACGGCCAAACAAACTGCCCACCTGTTGTTAACCCAAGTGGTGCGTCTGCATGGTATTCCACGAGTCATCGTGTCCGACAGAGGACCCCAGTTCATCGCCCGGTTTTGGCACATGTGGTGCAAAGCCCTACAAGTAGAGGATGCCTTGTCCACCAGCTTCCATCCTCAATCGGATGGACAAACCGAGAGGATGAACCAAACTCTCAAGAAATATCTGAGGTGTTATGCGAAAGAGGCGGAACAATCATGGGTCTCTATGTTGTGGCTGGCGGAACTCTCATATAATAACACATGGCATAGCTCCATCAAGGAAACGCCATTCAGGGCTAATAACGGTTTCCATGCAAAGACCTTGCCCATAGTAATACCAAGTGAGGTGCAAAACCATCCCTCTGTGGCATCTCATGTGGAGGAATTGACAAAAATCCATAAAGTCATTCGGAAGACCTTGAGTCAATCTAAGGCAACTTACAAAGCATGGGCTGACAAACATCGACAGGATGGGCCGGAGTACAAAGCAGGTGACAGAGTATGGCTCTCCACTAAGAATATCCGATTCCGCTATCATAGCGTGTTTCATCCACGTTTTATCGGACCCTATACCATCCTCCGGAAAATCAATCCAGTGGCATATAAACTGAAGTTGCCGGTATACTTGAGGATACATCCGGTATTCCATTGTAGCTTGTTGAAGCCTGCAGGGAGGGCAAAAATGTCGGCGGCTCCTCCTATTCTGAGAGATGATCAGTTGGAGTACGAGGTCCGGAGAATTCTGGACTCGAGATTCCACCAGGGCACTCTGTGGTTTCTCATTTCGTGGAAGGGATACCAGCCTGAGGATGATTCCTGGGAGCCGAGTACAGCTGTTCATGCTCCTAGGGCTGTTCGGGACTTCTATCGCCTGCATCCAGGGAAGCCGGGCGCTAGGAGGCACGGGAGAGGGGGGCATACTGTCAGGATCCGACCTGTGCCTACCCAATGATAGCCCAGAAACTACAGATCCCAGAAAGCTTAGCGTGCATCGGTAAGGAATGAGAACATAAAACTCCGCGAGAATAGGAGTGCGGTGCACGTAATTTTGTCTTTTCGGAGAACGGAGATTGGAAGCGGAACCTTCCGTGACTGTCTACTGGATTACAAGCGTTCGAAATAGTGTTTCCGTAACCCGCGGCTGCGGGGTTACCTTGTCCTTCAGATTGAGTCTATCCGACACGAGAGACGCGAGGATTGCACCCTCTCGTGATTCGGGAACTGTGTTTAGAACTCGTTTTGTGGCATTCGGAGAGACGACGGATTTCACCCTCTCGAGTGCTGCGTTGAATTGTTTGCGCACTGGTGGTGTGGTCTGGGATACACGTGAGAGACGCTGGATTTGCACCCTCTCGTGTGACGCATCCGAGTTGATCTGTTTCAGGAAACAGATCGAGTTCTTCCGATGTGAGAGACGCTGGATTTGCCCCCTCTCATGGTCGGTGTGCCATCTCATTGTTGTTGAACAGTAGCGGTCGCACTAGTGCGGTGTGGCGGTGCTGGGTTAAAGAAGTTGGTTTCATGGAAAAATCCGAAACCAAGAAGGAAGAGGTATTTTCGGAATGACATTTAATTCCTTCTTCTTTTCCTGTGACTGGTAAGAGCAGCATAACTGATGAGGTGTTGTTCAATTAGTTACATCCTTGGTAACTGGTGAAGAAGGTACTTGGTATCGAACCAGAACCGTCATAACTTTTACAGTTCTCGTGTCCTGAAAAAGCCCTGTGGCTCTTTGTCTGTAAATATTAAGCCGAAGTAGTACCTTTTAAAAATAAGGGACTGGAAAATATCGGGTATGTATTGAAACCCACCTCAAGGTCTATAGTCAGTGTTTCGGGAGGGAAGTGAATTAACCCCGTGTGTGTTCTCTTGTATTTTCCAGATAATTATCCGGGTGTTGAGAGAAAGTATCAGCAGAGGGATCTGGTGGGGCACATGAAGAATAGGGCTCTCCTCTTACAGTGTGTCCTTTGTGTCTTTACAGAAACCTCGTCTACAATCGTTTCCAGTCCCGGACCAATTATCCCTCGCCTGCTTACTATCGTGCTCAGTGGTATTTATTCCCAGAGCACGGAGAAAGCTGGAGGTGGAACCCATATAGCATCTTCCGATCCTGAGGAGCCGTTGGACCGTGACAGTTATGTCCTCTGGTCTTTTCCTTTGGAGGGACTTTTCTTGGATATATATATTGAAAAAAAACATAGGTTTCAGGCCTAGGAGGGGCCACCCTATGAACACAGGCACCATCCAGCAACTCGACGTCTGCTTTGCCGCCGCCTCCCGCCGGAGCCCGAGTGCAGAGCCTGACAAGACCCAGACTCCCAGACTTCTCACAGCCCGATCCACAGTCCCTGCAAAGAAAGGACCCGTGGAGGCACCGAGAGATGTGGGACCGGACATCTTGGAAGACCCCCGAGACACTAACTGCGCAGCACCCGAGGCAATTTTGGAAAAGGGGGTGGTGATGGACAGAGTTTCTGAATGATGCAGAATACTCCTACCCAGTCAAGAGATCAGGGCTTGATCCATCACCGTTTTTTAGCTCACTGCACCATCCCAGCTCAGAACCTGGCTACATGCAAATTAGTCTGTTCCTGTCCCAGTGCATGATGGGAACAGGGCAAACCAAACTACCAAGCCAATTCCTATACTGGGAAGGAAACAAGCTTCCGGGGACCGGTTTCTGGCATTTCAGCCGTCATCGGCCCGGCTTGCTTGAATCCTGATGGTGCAATGAGCAAGGGACTCACGTCTGAGTATACCATCCCACACTTAGTGTGGACAAAATCGTTTTTGGAAAAGGGGGTGGTGATGGACAGAGTTTCTGAATGATGCAGAATACTCCTACCCAGTCAAGAGATCAGGGCTTGATCCATCACCGTTTTTTAGTTCACTGCACCATCCCAGCTCAGAAACTGGCTACATGCAAATTAGTCTGTTCCTGTCCCAGTGCATGATGGGAACAGGGCAAACCAAACTACCAAGCCAATTCTTATACTGGGAAGGAAACAAGCTTCCGGGGACCGGTTTCTGGCATTTCAGCCGTCGTCGGCCCGGCTTGCTTGAATCCTGATGGTGCAATGAGCAAGGGACTCACGTCTGAGTATACCCTCCCACACTTAGTGTGGACAAAATCGATTTTGGAAAAGGGGGCGGTGATGGACAGAGTTTCTGAATGATGCAGAATACTCCTACCCAGTCAAGAGTTCAGGGCTTGATCCATCACCGTTTTTTAGCTCACTACACCATCCCAGCTCAGAACCTAGCTACATGCAAATTAGTCTGTTCCTGTCCCAGTGCATGATGGGAACAGGGCAAACCAAACTACCAAGCCAATTTTTATACTGGGAAGGAAACAAGCTTCCGGGGACCGGTTTCTGGCATTTCAGCCGTCGTCGGCCCGGCTTGCTTGAATCCTGATGGTGCAATGAGCAAGGGACTCGCGTATGAGTATACCCTCCCACACTTAGTGTGGACAAAATCGTTTTTGGAAAAGGGGGTGGTGATGGACAGAGTTTCTGAATGATGCAGAATACTCCTACCCAGTCAAGAGATCAGGGCTTGATCCATCACCGTTTTTTAGCTCACTGCACCATCCCAGCTCAGAACCTGGCTACATGCAAGTTAGTCTGTTCCTGTCCCAGTGCATGATGGGAACAGGGCAAACCAAACTACCAAGCCAATTCTTATACTGGGAAGGAAACAAGCTTCCGGGGACCGGTTTCTGGCATTTCAGCCGTCGTCGGCCCGGCTTGCTTGAATCCTGATGGTGCAATGAGCAAGGGACTCACGTCTGAGTATACCCTCCCACACTTAGTGTGGACAAAATCGATTTTGGAAAAGGGGGTGGTGATGGACAGAGTTTCTGAATGATGCAGAATACTCCTACCGAGTCAAGAGATCAGGGCTTGATCCATCACCGTTTTTTAGCTCACTGCACCATCCCAGCTCAGAACCTGGCTACATGCAAATTAGTCTGTTCCTGTCCCAGTGCATGATGGGAACAGGGCAAACCAAACTACCAAGCCAAATCTTATACTGGGAAGGAAACAAGCTTCCGGGGACCGGTTTCTGGCATTTCAGCCGTCGTCGGCCCGGCTTGCTTGAATCCTGATGGTGCAATGAGCAAGGGACTCACGTCTGAGTATACCCTCCCACACTTAGTGTGGACAAAATTGATTTTGGAAAAGGGGGTGGTGATGGACAGAGTTTCTGAATGATGCAGAATACTCCTACCCAGTCAAGAGATCAGGGCTTGATCCATCACCGTTTTTTAGCTCACTGCACCATCCCAGCTCAGAACCTGGCTACATGCAAATTAGTCTGTTCCTGTCCCAGTGCATGATGATAACAGGGCAAACCAAACTACCAAGCCAATTCTTATACTGGGAAGGAAACAAGCTTCCGGGGACCGGTTTCTGGCATTTCAGCCGTCGTCGGCCCGGCTTGCTTGAATCCTGATGGTACAATGAGCAAGGGACTCACGTCTGAGTATACCCTCCCACAGTTAGTGTGGACAAAATCGATTTTGGAAAAGGGGGTGGTGATGGACAGAGTTTTCTGAATGATGCAGAATACTCCTACCCAGTCAAGAGATCAGGGCTTGATCCATCACGTTTTTTAGCTCACTGCACCATCCCAGCTCAGAACCTGGCTACATGCAAATTAGTCTGTTCCTGTCCCAGTGCATGATAGCACCCTCGACTCTGTGCTTTGGGGTTTGAGAAGCCCCACAACCGAGCAGCATTTGCACCGAAGATCAGCCCTCCAGCATCCCCACGATCTGCGTGGGGCCCTTTTGCTTTGTGCCACTCGACGCGCCATCCCGGCCACTTGCCACGTGGTCAGCGGCCATCTTGGCGACGAAACCTACAATTTACACTGCGGGTCTGGTTGTTTCGGACTTGCCCTCGCTCCTGTAGAAAGGAGCACCCGCTCTGACCTTGCTGGTCCGAGTAATAAGCCTTTTTCACTTTCTGCGTGGCTTGCATTAGCCATGGCCTGTTTGCTTCAATCAAGTTGCCGACACCGCCATCAGCTAGAGCCTTCGTGGGACAGCTCGTGATCAACTCCTGGACGTCCTTGACCTCTTCGTGTCCACGTGGCTGCAGAGAGAAGCAACACCTCATCACCTGTTTGCACCCGACTTTGCCTGGTTCCAATCTGGTTCCACGGTGGTCACTGGTCAGTGACTTTGAACATTGTCCCCTCTGCTTTCAGGTCTTCACCACTTCAGATCCACCCTTGGATCCACCGGACACTTCTCCTTCTCATCGCCTGCAGCATCTTCAGCGTCAAGCACCAAGAGCCTGCGTCGACACCACTTCGACCCTATGCACCCGCTTCCTGTGGGTGAGGTAACATTGCAACGCCGGTGTTCCCACACTGGTACACACCTCTAGGGTCTGTGTCTAAAGTTTGGTTCTTCTAGGTTCAGCGGAAGTGTCCTTAAACTCTATTTGTGTAACTTTTACGCACCATTGACATTGCATTGGTGCAAGCCGCACTTTAAGTGCTGCACCCGAATCCCGCAGGCTTTTCCCGACTTCAGCATTGCTAGTCCCGACTGCTCCCAGCGATTCCCTAGGCCCTAGGCCTAACCACTGTTCGATTGGTATCTCCTATACCACTTTCTTAATATATGGTTTGAGTGGCCACCCGCCCTCATCCATAATTGTGCAACTTTGTATGTTATACTGTGCTTTTGATTTAACGCGTGTGCCCCTTTGCTCATAAAGAGTACTGGGGATTATTTCAGAAATAAGCACATATATTTTTATAATATATACTTGTGTGGTGTCCTTTCATTTGATATTACATGATTGTATTTGGTAAAACAGCTCGCTTAACACAACCTCTTAAGTTAAGCCTTTAGGCTGCTTAGTCCATGCTACCCCTAGGATAGCTTGTCAAACAAGGTTGACTTACAACCAGACACCATAAGGGATCGTTTGGACTGATACAAGGTGGTTCCAGAATTGAAAGCATCATATATCAGACCAACTTCTCACACACCTGCTGACTGCTTTACCCCTATACCTGCTATGCATACCCCTGTGCCTCCCTTGTCCTTCAACAGCAGTAGGTGGTTGCCTAATGTCTGTGAAAGGGTAATAGCTAGTGATAAGATGGGCCATGTTAAATAGATTTAGGACAATAGTAAACAATTCACGGGCGGAATTCTTTGCAGTTTCAATATGAAGGGAGAAAAACGCAATTAGCAGTTGTTTAATACATTTTTTCATGTAATAGATGCAATATGGGTTATCTTGGTCTCAGGGCAGAAATGTCACCACAAGACCGTTGAAGAAGTTTACAGCTGCACTTTAAATTAAGTAATTCCTCCAGAAATTAAGGGACTGATGGCAAAAAATGCTGAGACTGAAGTTCCCTTATTGGTCCAAATGAACTTAAAGGAGCTGTGACCCAATAATTATATCTTTCTGAGCTTGTCTCAGTGTCATTCAAAGCAACTTAGGTAAAAGAGAAAGAGGCAAATGAGAGGAACAGGACGGAACATAGATGTTCTTTGGTAATCTTGGACCCGTACCTAGAAAGTGTAACACGCTAACCGATTGCTGATACAGAAGTGGTAGAATGCAGGAGAATAGGGAGAATGGAAAATGAAATTGCATTATGGTTTGACCATTCTATAGAAAGAGGCTGATTGATCTGAAAGGGAAATTGCGATGCAAATTATGTATCAAGTGAGTGACTGCATATATGCAATTTTCTGAGTAAGGCCCGCAGTTGCTAAAAAGGAAAGATGCCTCTTCTAGGAGTGTAGAATCCTCTATTCCAGAGGTTCTTAATCTGTGGTCCAAAGACTTCTAGGAGACTGCGAGGCCTACTCAGGGGGACCACAACTTTTGTTACAAAATTAAATAATATTAAAATGAATCAATTAAAATGACTAAAGTATACACAAATACAATTGAAAATATGAAAACCATTCAATATTTGATTGTGAATAAACAAAGTATTTAAATATTTAGGATCTGTTTGATCTATACTTGGTTTTGTTCAAATCATAGAAAATACTAAGGACGGGTGTCCCCAGCATCCAATAATGACGAAGTGGGGGTCCCCGAAGTCCAGTAATGATTCTGTGAGGGTCCACAGAAGCCAAAAGGTTAAGAAATGCTGCTCTAGCCAAAAGTTTAATCCCCCTTACACTAGAAAATTGGAAAAATGTAAGCCATAAAGACCAATGTAAATGACATGCTCCTGATCAAATCCAGTAGATGGCCCAGAAGGGGGTCTGAAAGTAAAGACGTAGTTGCACTAAATAAAAATGTTAAAACAAGGGTTTCTGCTATAGAAAATTAGCTATCAGCCAGAATAGAAGCTTCTAAGGCACTTTTATGTATCTTTTTCAGCAGTCATAGCCAATGATATGGCAATGCTTAGTAACTGAGTGTAAAAACAAATGCATCGACTTTAGCCAAAGTAATTAACATGTTTTCCAGAGAACATTACTAGAATTATTTCACAACACAATGGACATCCTCAGCCACTGGCATGGCCAAAGACTATGATGAAAAATTACACAATGTCATTGGTGGACCACTTAGTTAAGAAATGTAGTGTATGTAACCAGTACTGCTGAGCTACAGAGTAACTCTACAGATGTACTTCGAGAACTGCTTGTTTTCGTTTTTTTGCTTACATGTGCTTCTTATTTTTGATGTTTATGTTAATTTAAATCCATGTATAAATTTGAGGATTGTGTAATGGTGAAAACAACTTAGAAGCAGTGTGTGCTTATGCAAATATCTACCTGGAAGCACATATGCCTTAATATTAATCAAGTGATGATTTTTAAGGAATAATGTTTTGCATGACTATTTGCTCTAAAGTAAACTATTTTCCTGAGTTTTTGGAATTCATGTACTACAAGAGACATTTGTATCTTTAGCATATAAGCGTGTATATGGATTTCTTAAACTATAAATAGAGTTTAAATGAACATAAAACCTCCATAGACAGGATGAAGGTCTTTTAGTATTATCCAAGACGCACAAAACCTAGTCTAGGATATCTCTTTCTATCTGTCAGTGAGATCAACTTGCACGCTATTTTGGGCACACACTAACATTTATTTGTTTGTCTCAAATCTTTCCAATAGTGGGTTTAGGTTCTAATAAGAACAGTCAATTCTTCATAAGACCAATGTATTAATAAAAGAAGGACCTCCAAAAGGTTATAAATCAGGTATTTCACACAACAAAATTAAGCTGTAGTCATAGTCAGCATTTTTCTTTATACTTTTCTCATATTTCATAGACATCAGTAAAGATATTGGTAATATATGCACCCGAGAAAAAATTATCTGTTTTCTGTATGTTGTATTTTCATGCATAATGTGAATTTGTTCTGTGTTTGCCTTCATACTATGTGCACACAAATGTACATAAACTAATCCGAAAGTAATATTTAAGCTTGTCAATGGTCCCTACTATTGGTATAAAGAATGAGAGGCACTGGAGAAACAGTCTGGTTGTTCTTGTCTCCTGATTTTCCTTAAACTGGCCAGTATTTCTTTAAAGTGGTGTAGGAGATAAAAATGAGTAGCCAACATGCGTGTCAAGTAAAAAAGCCAACTTCTAATTGTACTACAAATGAGTTTGTAAATTTGTGAATCCACCAGCAGTGCTTATGGAGCTATGTTTTGGCTGTGTTACACAAGACAAACTATTTAAAGGTATGCCAAGATTACTTCAGGGAAGTATGTAGGATGCCCTCTCTTTTTGTAGAACTGGAGTAGGGTTTGTGGGAGCTTGGTAAGACACTAGGCTCGCTCTCACTCTGCCAGTTAATTTGTAACGAGGTAATACACTCATAATAAGAGGAGGAGACTGTTGAGGCCGGGGGCTACGGTAACAGGCTTTGTTGGGAGCACACACAAGATGGCGGCACCCAAAATACAGATTTCCTGTTGTTAGTGAAGGGGGGCATTTTACTGGAAATAACAGCCAACGTGAAGGTTATTTCAATCAACGTGCAGAGTGTTAGATTCTAGCCAAGGGTCTGTATAAGGAGACAGTAGAAATGTAGGGAGAGTGTGTTGCTAAGGGTATGAACATCCAAAGATCAGCCAAAGTCCAGCTAACTCCTGAATCTAGCAAAGTGGTGTTACTGGGTAGAACACATAATGTTCACAACTCGAATTGAAACTGAAAAGTATTCATCCTCTACGGATATTTCTCTGAAGATGAATTTGTCGATTATTGCAGCCCATTGATTTTTCCTTATCTGATCTTTGCCAAAAACAAATCTAGGAGAAATCATGTGGGGAAAAAAAAATCCCAAGTTTCATACCCTGGAATGGGGATATCATATTAATTCTCAGGTGCAGAACACAGAATGGTATGGTAAATAATGCATTCTATTGTATCTATATCTACCCATTTTGGTAACACCATCCAAAACACAGTGCACATGGAATGAGAATTAGACTTTTGTAAGGAGATGAACTGAAGTGTACTGTTTTCGGAGGCAAGTCACAAGAATAAGGACATTACATAAACCAAAGCTATTTTTTGCAATCCTGCCCTTTCTTAGAAATGCACTTTTGTGTAGACCTTTCTAAGGTGAGTGGGTGCATACTGCATTTGTCGCAGCCTTTAAAATGGTGGGAATTTAGTAATAAATTAAAAGATTAATAGTCTTTGCAGTTTACAGAGCTGCTATCCTGTATTTTTAGCTGATGCCATGAATGGGTATAGAAAAGGAAGATCTAATGAGTCATAACCTAGTAAAACCACAAGGATCATGCCACAAATAATAGTAAAACAACTTCTTTGTCTTTGCGATTTTCACAAGTTTCCATATTAAAGTCACTTCCTTTTCATATGTTTCGTTTATGCTTCATGAGAGAGTGACTCAGACAAATACTCCGAGCATATGTTATCAGAATTCTTCAAATGGCGTGTTCTGAATGGCTGTGGGCCAGTGGTTTTTTAATGCGATGTAAGCTTGTGCAGGCAAGATTTTTCAAAATAGGCAGAAAATGTGTATATCGAGAATACAATGCCAATAGGTTATCAATGTTGTTGTTTACGCAAAGCACAATAAAAATAAAAGATCCATACTATAAAAGAAAACTCCATTACTAAAAATATTTTATAATTTTTCACAAACCACTTTAAAATTAGAAATTGGCAAAAACCGTCCCAGAATATATGCAATTTCTTGACTCTTCCTAGCTTCAATACAGTCCATAGGTTGAACACAAGTTCTCTTCCTGTACTTAATAATACAGGCAAGGAACTGGCAGGAAATACAGAAAAATCAGACCAGCCACAAGCATCAGCAACTCCTGGATTACAGCCTACAGTTACTCGGTGCAAAAGACTTCTGGGATATAAATCCCTCTCACCCGGTGCTAAAGTCCGCCATGAAAAAAACCATTAGATTGTGGTCCTTTTACTCGGACAGGGCGATACTCTCAAAGAGGAGACACGCCTGGGCTGTAATCGCCAATTTTAAAGTGGGTGTTCAGCCACCCTACCTGTCAAGCACATACGCACTTTATTGGAAATGCAAATTTTTAGCCTTGAGGATGGGAGAATGGCCCTTTCTGAAGAACCTCCCGGAATGGCGCCGGCCGGGTAGTAGCACTGTATGCAAGTTGTGTGGCTACCATTCTGAAACAATGGAACATATCGTCTGTGCATGCCCTACACTGCTCACAGCCAGACGGTAACTATTGCGAGGCCAATGTATCAAGTTGGGAGTTCGATCTTGCCGCCAAGCAATAATGGCCGCTCTCAACCCTGACAACACCAAGCTAAATATTGGGTTTTCGAAATTTGTCCATAAAGCGTCAAAACTTCTTGAAGCCACAATCCCATCCAACCCCTCCTCACCATAGCAGGGCGGCCGAGTTAATAGACAACCTCCAAATCAGAGAAAAGAAATCCAGAGCGATGTACTGTATCAGAACATTATTAAATCTTAATGGCCCCCCGAATTTAAAGTCATTTTAAATCCATTATTTTAAAACTCTTATCACAGTCATTTCTATTATTCACTTTTGTCATGTTTTAAATTGTAAATGGTTTTTTAAACCAATCAATAAAGATTATTATTAATATTATTATTACAGGTTTCAAATACATTTTAGGAATAGAGTAAAACACAGAACAGTCCAAAAAAGAACGTAGAAAAGAATATGTTGTTTTCAGGTTTAACAAACTGATGCCATCAATACCCATTATCAATTTCATAAAACCCTTCAATTTCGAACCAGGGTAAATACCAATTTGTCACCTATCATTCAGATAATGTGACTTCATTATCTGAACGATAATGAAATAATTAAAGACACAAACTACATCTCTTTGTTCTTAAAGATAAAATGCTGGATGTGCTACTGAAGATTTGCTGTAGTTACAGCAGTAATTCTTCAAGGGCCTCTCTATACAAACATACCTTAGGATCAATTTCTTACTTTGGCATAAACTATAACCAGGTGGAATTCTGACAAAATCAAAATACTTATTTATTTTCTTCGTTAACATATAGGAGAATTTCAGTGAATTTAAATAGGATCATTTTGACAACGTATTGCTCATAAAGCTTTTTAACCAATAAAAAGTTTGTCAGACACTTTAACAATAGTAGATCCCAACTGCATAAGGATAATTCTACTTTTGCCTCCTTCAACATAGAAAACTTTGGGAGTAGGAGAACTAGCATTATATATACCAAATGTTACATTTTGACAACAATTAGATGTATATTCCCAATTAACAAACTTTATGATTTGCATTTATAAAGTCAAAAATAACATAAATACAGAAAACTATAACACATATAGTTATACACTACTGGATTACATTAACATTTCAGAGCAACCAATTTCAAGACGAGCATTGGAAAGAAATGTATATAGCTTTGATAAAGAGGAGATTCTTCAAATCAAGTCTTAGCTGTTTTTGGTGTTTTGAGAAGAATAAGCAATAAAGATGTTTTTTCCAATATTCTGGAGTGTAAGATGCTTATTTCTTTTATATGCTAATCAAATACTATTACGACAAATTAATCTCAGTTGCATTTAGTGGCAGAACACTACCCTACTACCCAAACACTGGTTTGCCCCCTATTGATTTAAAGAGCATCATCTTCTCACAAACCTTCATTACAATTCCAACAATGATTTACCTTTGTGCTACTGTGTAAGGCATTACTGTTTGTGCAAGACCATTAAATTGGTTACTGTGTGGGGACACTAAAGCTTCTTGCTGAGTGGGACCATTAAAGATCATTATTGCGAGGGGATATTAAAGATCATAAAAGAGAGAGACCTTTAATGTATTTTACCCTGTGGTATGAACACACATTCATTGCCTACTTATGCATATACTGCCTTGTGCCACTCAGATATATAATACACGAAGAAACTAATGCATATAATTTCTTGGAAAGAGGAATGCAACATGGGTTCACATAAGCAGAATCCGTGTCAGATGTTCACAATATCAATATAAGATGTATCTGTAAACAATGTAACTCAATGGACCTAATTTACATAGTCAGAGATTATCCTGAAAAGGTAACATGCTACCAACATTCCTGAAACTAAGTTAAATAACAATGACCTTGGACCACTGATGCACATAAAGCTTGGGACCACTGATGCATGGTATTGCCTATCCTATACATGCATGGTGCTGTAAGAGGGCATGGACATATTGCTGTCTTGGAAACCTGATGCATGTTACACTGTCTAGAGTCATGGGCACATTCTGCCTATTCACCAACTCCTCTCGTCTTCACGTTCGTCTGAGAAGTGTACAGATTCAGAGCAGTGCCACATTAATGCGGGTGAAGATACATAATGCATTTTCATTAATGCACTTTCCTAACCAACCCTCTCACTATAGCCAAAGAGAATACGTCTTTGATATGTCTAGTTTTTGGAAAGAGGGCTGGAGAAGGTTAAACATATTGCATTTGTATATGTTTGGAATTTTGTATTTGCCATAGAGGCCTCTATGGAAAAATAATAATAAAAACGAGTAAATCATTTGCAGTTTAGGTTGGAGTGAGTATGATAAATGTAGGGCAAAACTAAATGAAAATTAAGGCAAAAATATGTTTTGAAAAAGAAGTTGTGAAGAGTAGAAATGGAATCAGAGACAAGCAGGTGAGCTGGTACAAGGCTTGAGTCGGCCATCCAGCGGTAACCAGATTCTTTCACCTTAGTTTGCGTACCACCATTATTTTTCTAACAGTTTCTTACTGTAATTGGATATTTTTTTATTTTTTTTTATTTTTTTATTTTATTTATCATTTATAGAGCGCATCGTATCATCCCCAGGGGGATATCATGGCGCCTAGGCATGACAGCAGACAGAGACCATGAGCAGCGCCGGCCCCTAAAACAGCCAGGATTTTAAGCTTTTTTTAAAGTGTGCCAGAGAGGTACAGCGACGAATCTCTTCCGGCAGCCTATTCCAATGGAATGGGGCCAGATAGGAGAAAGCACGTCCTCCCATTCTGGCTTTATAGATTCTGCAAGGTACTAGCAGATTCTGGTTACTTGACCTGAGAAGGCGACCGGGAACATAAGGCCTTGTCTTCTTCCTCAAGTAAGCTGGCCCCAGGTCTCGAGTTGCCTTAAACACCAGAGTGAGGAGTTTAAAGACTGATCTTTTCTTTACAGGCAGCCAGTGTAGAGCTTGCAACAAAGGTCGCAAAGAGGAGCGTCTGGGTTTATTCAGGACCATTCTTGCAGCTGTATTTCGCAGCACTTGGAGCCTTGTGAGCAAATCTTCCCTGGCTCCGACCAATAGGGCGTTACCATAGTCCAATCTGCTTACAATAAGCGCCTGTATCAGAGTCTTTCTTGAACCTAGGGGAATCCAAGGAAATACCTTTCTTAACATCTTCAGAATTCCAAAGCAGGTGCCAGAAAGTGATTTAATGTGATCTTCAGATGACAATTTGCTGTCCAGTAACACTCCCAGATTCCTGACCTGTTTTGCAGGGGACGGAGATTCCCCCAGCTCTGTAGGCCACCAGTCCTGTGACCAAAGTTCCTCCGCCTTCCCAAACAGGACAATCTCCGTTTTATTGGCGTTCAGTTGGAGGAAATTGTCCCCCATCCATTCGGCTATGTTCAACATACATGTCCTAAACTTGATTCTGGTGACAGCAGGGTCTGAATCAAAAGGAATAATCACCTGCGTGTCGTCCGGGTAAGAGATGGTATCAAAACCATGTGCTCGTATAATAGCGGACAACGGGGCCACATATATGTTGAACAGAGTGGGGCTAAGGATAGAGGCTTGAGGTACTCCCTTGTCAAGTGGGGTGACTGATGACCCAAATGCGTCTAACTTGACATACTGAGATCTATCTGTCAGGAAACTCTAGAGCCAAGACAGTGCTAGACCTCCGACACCAATATCCTTTAATCTGCAAAGCAGAATGTTATGTGATATGATGTCGATGGCCGCACAGAGATATGGGAGCATCAGAATGGTGGGAATCCCTTTATCTTAGGACATCCTGATGCTGTCCGTGACTTCTATTAGAGCCGCCTCCGTGCTGTGACCTGCACGAAAGCCTGATTGGGCAGGGTCCAACAATTGATGTTTTTCTAGATAATCAGTCAGTTGTTTATTGATCATCTTCTCCATGGCTTTCGCACAGCAGGGCAACAGAGATATCGGCCTATAGTTTTTCATCTCTTCTGGGTCTGCCGGCGATTTCTTTAGGAGAGGTTTTATTGAGGCTCTTTTCCATTTGTTAGGGAAGGTAGCTGAGTCCAAGGAGATGTTACAAACTGCCGAGAGTGAGGCAGCTAAGCTCAGGGCTAACTTTGCCATAATGAAAGGCGGGGCACAGTCTGACTCTGATCCTGATTTTGTTAATGCAAGTGCCTCCTCTACTTGCTCCACTGTAATGGTGGCAAATGAATCCAGGTTAGGTTGTGAGGGATCAATTGGCTGGGGATTAAACACATTGGAGATCTCTCCTCCTCCAAGTGAGTTATATATTTTGTCTCTCTTTTCCCTAAAGTGTGTGGCTAGATTGTCACAGAGTTGTTGAGTCTGGGGGGCTGCCGTCCTACATACTGTGGCTGTCGTAGGTCGATTGTCACAGTTCATTTGTTGCACTACACTCTGAATTTTATTAATCTTATGTTTACCCCGGAATAAAACATATCCAGGAAGTCACATATAATGCTCACATTTGGCTATACAAAGAAATATCTGCCAACTTTTTCCATTCCCCACCAATGTGCTTGCACTATGCTCTGCAGGTAGCGAATGTATTTCTTTGCCAAATCCATGCACTGTGTCATTGAGACTGCCTATAAATGCACAAACTCTGCTTTGGATAAGCACTTACCTCTTTCCTGTTATGGTACAGTTGTTGCTCAGTCACTGGAAAATCAGTGTCAATGTAAATTAACTTCTTGATGTCTCCGACAGATGCAGAAGGAAGCACCTCATATGTCCTGCAACCAACATATTCATGAAGGACTGTCACTCTGGCCAACCTATGCAGAAACAAAACAAAAGAGAAACCCATAGGTCAGATCTCTCTGTATAACTGAATTTCCTCCAGGTCAAAGCAAGGCAGACAGGGAGAGATAAATACAATGCAGGCAACATTTAGGAATATTCAGAGATGGCTGGCAGGGAACGAGGCTCACAAATGCCTATTCAGTATATGCTTTTATTCAGTGGAACCTATCATAGAAACGCACTTACACAAGCACTGTTACAAATACTTCAGAATCTGGAAATTAAAAATGAGGCTTCTTAAAGTATTTTCCTCGTGGATCAGTGAATAAAACAAATCTTAGATGAAATGGCATGTGAAATGCTATTATCTCAATTTTTTCCAATACAAATTTTATTGAGTTTTGTCAGAGAATCATAGCCCGGTGGGCAGACAGATAAATGAAGGCTGATAACGTCGAAATACAAATGAACAAAAGTGATAGCCTGCGTATCCAACCCCAATGCAATAAATGATAAATGACACCAACATTAACTCAAGCATGAGCTCCACGCCGTCCCACCTCCCTCCCGACCCGCGATCTAAAAAATCTCCTCATCTACCAATGATCGGACTAGGTCCGACACAATACCTGTACAATAATCCGCCCACCTGTGCCAAATATTTGGATGTTTTTTACAGACATCCCCTCGCCTTGTATATTGCCACCTCTAGGCCTAGGCAATGATCCATCATCCCCTTTTTTCCAGGCTGCAAGGGATGGGGGGCTTTGACCTTCAATGCCCTAGCTATGTCCAGCTTTGCCAAGGTCACTCCCAAAAACAGGAGTGATTGCTTACTTCTGTTACCCCCCTCCCCAGACTGTCTGTGACATGAAAGAGGATATGTTTTGGGTCCAGTGGCATTGACCAGAACAAGACCCCACCGAGACAAGAAGTGACCCAGCGCTAGAACTGGTCCAGCAACGCCACACTGTATGTAAGAACGTTCCATCTTCTGTATGGCAATGATGCAGATCTGAGAGGCAATCAACCACATACGCCTTAGGCAATGATGTGTGTATATTTAAATTGGATTAAATGAAGGTGGGCTATAATAGCGGCCTCACAGGGTGCCCCCAGAGCCTCAGTCCAATCTTCGTTCTCCAGGACCCCAAAATCCACCTCCCACACACCCATGAGAGCGAGAAATGTATTTGTACAGTTAGAGATAAGGGTCTGATAAATTTTGGCTATGTTGTGATCCCCTACATCGCCTAAAAGAAGTTTACCTTCCAGTGGGTTAAATTCAAGGAGATCAGGTAGGGCCGAAATATATGGGGTCAGCGCAAGGCGGAGCTGAAAATAGCGATGAAATTGACTACAGTGAAGTGGGTATTCCACCTACATGTCCTGGAATGACTTAACAACTGCACCAGTCATGATGTCCCCTAGGTTGGAGCCCTGCCAGAGCGTTGTCCACTCCGTCAACTTACCCCACCAACCCATCCAATGAAGGGACTGTTTTCACAAATTGAGGACCACCTGAGTCGCCGAAGGGAGAACACTGACATTACCTCTGCCGTAAAAATAAGAGATCGGGGGGTGTCCCCATCGCCCATCTCTCAGAGGCATAGACAAGCTTGTCCCGAGACATGCTACCAATCATTAATAATCAGCAGTTGTGGCACGCAGTAAAAGGACCCAATTCCGCCGCAGCGATACCCCCACAGTAGGTCGACTGGAAACATTTATCAAAGACAATATGCGGACTACCCTCCCAGGGGAAGCAGCAGAGAATGGAATTAAGCTTCTGGTATCAGAGTTGCGGGATGTCATATGGAAAATTCTGCAGCTAGTATAACAGCCGAGGTAACTATACCATTTTAAAGATTGCCGACCTACCAGTCAACAACAACGGCAGAACCGACCAAACCTTCACCTCCTCCCTCAAGCGGGTCAGGATCGGCTCTAGGTTATGAGACTATGCCAGCAACGCATCTGGGAACAGAAAGACGCCTAAGTACTTGAACCCCCCAACGGCAATCATCAGCCCAGTCAATGTCTTATGTATTGCCTCCCACAAGAAACACCATTGATTTTGACCTTTTAAGTATTATCCCATTTTTTATTTATATTTTGAAGCCACTGAAACAGTAGATGAACTTAAAAACAAACACTAGCACAGTCAATAGGTCTCACCTATAAACCTACCAGCTTGTTTCCGCTGCACATGCACATGCAAGCACAGCCGCCTTCTTTCAATAATTCATTTTGAGAAAACCATTCAAAGATGACCACTGTGCATGCCTGCACAGTTGCCATTATTTAATACTTCTTCTCATAGTTCAAGAGAATTCATTCAAAGACTGCTGCCACTAGTGTATGGGCATGTGAGGTGCCAACATTTTAATTCATTTTCTCTTCTTTAAAGAAAACCTTCGAAATAAGGAAGCGGTGTGGGCACACTGAATAAAGTCCATCTTTGAATGGCTTTTCTAATATTTATACTAGGCCACCATGAGAGCTTGTGCATATGCATCCGCCATGTTTGAATTAATTATCTTTTCTTTGAAGAAAACCTTTCAAACAAGACTGCCATGTGTGTGCACGCATACACAGTACCTATCTTTGAATGGTGCTTGTGATACTTTAAGAAACATCAATCAAAGCTAGCCACCACAAGAGTGTGCGTGTGAATGGCCAGCAACTTTGTGCAAATGTTCCTTTGTCTGAATAAAGCCTTTCAAAGATGGCCACTGTGCATGTGTGCACGCATGCAGCAAACAATTTCGATTTTTTTTTTATACTTCAAGATAACAAAAACAAAAAGACACTAAAAAGTGACCTTAGCACATGAGTGCACATACACACTGGAGTAGAAACCTAGGAATGGATAGAAACCCATTTTAAGATGCCTGCCTGCCAAAGCAATGTTAGGAGGCGCTCCGAGAGTGAAGTTGCAAGAGGACAAACGGTCACTGGGGGCTAGGTTTTTTTTTATTGAAAGAGGGTGGTGGGGGAAGGAATAGTGAGAGCGGGGAGAGGGACAGAAAATAGGTCCTCATATCTACTGGAATGAAAGATCTGGCATCAGCAATGTAAGGGTACACGCCATCCAAGCAAAACAAAGAATGACATAAATGCTTCTTGAGTGGGACAAATATAAGAAGGGGGGAGACCGCCAACACAATAGGAGCAGAGAAACGAGAGAGAAGAGAAAGACATTCAAAGCATAAGCAAGGGACTGAATAAAAGCCAACATTATATATTGTATTTTACACAATACATCTTCAAGAACAGACAGCTGAAGGTATCTGTAGGTGAGACCTAAAAAGCACTCTGTGCACTGTTATCCTTAGGGTGGGTCTAGCAGCACCAGTAAAGCTAATGAAAAATATAGAGAAATAAATAAAGCTTCCCTTTTCATGCTTAAAATGATCTACTGTCTGCTACATCCGTACACGGAAAAGTGGAAAACTGTTAATCTGGCATCGGTGAAAGCCCTCCCTTTGAGGCATCCAAAACATCCCCCCAAACAGTTGAAGGGCCATTATCTGAAAGAATTACAATTCTTCTATCTTATTTCCCTTGAGGAACCTCTAAATAAATATCAAGTATTTTTTTTCTTATCTTGTCCAGACGGAGATTTTTAATTGCTATACAGAAAATGTTCTGTGCTTTGTTATGAATGAAACGATCATGGTCTTAGGGAAAGATCATGTGTGGTGCGTGGCTCTTTTAAATGCATTTCCGTACAAGAACGTTATTAGAACAGACCATCTTCACGAACTGTAAAAGTGTGAATCGTCACTCATGTTACTCCCACCACATCTACAACCTGGAAACATCACCAGTCAGCACCACCCTGAACCACATAATCAGCACCTACAATCCGTCCGCCACTTTCCCGGATGAATTGGAAACTTCCAGAAATCAATGTCCTCCTCAAGAAGCCCACAGCCGAGCTGAATCAACTGAGCAACCTCCAACCCACCTCCCTGCTTCCCTATGCAGCCAAAGGGATTGAGAAGGCCCTCAACAAGCAACTCACAACCTGCCTCGAACTTCACCATCTTCTAGAAAACACTCAATCAGAATTCAAAAAGAACCACAGCACTCATCCCGACCATAGATGACATTCTAATCATCCTGAACTGAGGAGGAACAGCCGCCCTCATCCTGCTCAACCTCTCTAAAGCATTCGACATTGTGTCCCATAACACCTTCATCAAAAAACTCCAAGAGATTGGCATACAAGGATCCGCTCTCAAATGAATCTGTTTTTCCTCATGGGAAGAATGCAAAAGATCAGGCTGCCATTCTTCACATCAGGGACCAAGAAATTGAGGTGCAGAATCCCACAGTGATGGTCCCTCAGCCCCACTCTTTCCAACATATACATGACACCACTCGCTCACATCATCCAATCACAAGAAATCACTGTTGTCTCCTACACCAATGACAACCAACTCATCCTCTCCCTGACGGAAAATAGAACCACCGCCAAAACCAACTTCACTAACTGCGAAAAAAACTGCCTGCAGCTCAACTTCGATAGGACGAAAGTACTGGTCTTCATAACATGACCTCTCCATGGGACTCCACCTGGTGGCTGTCGGAGCTAGGACCAACACCTACGGACCATACAAGTTATCTAGGGCTAACACGCTCAACATGACGGTTCAAGTCAAAGAAGAGTGCACCTCCTGCTTCCACATCCTACGCATGCTTCAAAAAATCTTCAAATGGTTTTCTCAGAACATTAGACGGACCATTACACAAGCACTCATCACCACAGGCTGGACTATGGCAGCACTCTACACCGGAATCTCCAGACAACTCCTACACAGACTCCAGACCATCCAGAACACCGCAGCAAGACTCATAATCGACCTCCGAAGCTGCACCTACATCACACCGCACTTCAGTAAGCTTCACTGGTTCGCCATTCACAAGTGCAGACAATTCGAACTTCTGACACACATTTACAAAACCGTACACAGCACAGGATCAGAATACCTGAACAACCGCCTATACTTTCACCAACCCACCAGACACCTAAGCTCTGCCTCACTCGCACACATTCCTGCATCCGCAACAGCAAAACTGGAGGTTTCTCATTCTCGTACATCACACCCAAGAAAGGGAACGACCCCTCTTAACAAATCAGAGCCTCCACACTACTTCTTGTGTTCTGCAAGAAGCCGAAGACCTGGCTTTTCGTATAGCACCTTGGGGACCACAAACCTATACACCTGCCCAAGTGCCTGGATACCCTCTTGGGTGATTAGTGCGCTATACAAATCAATATAATATAACATAACACGTCTGCCAAACGAACAGTAATTTCGAAGTTTCCAGGTCACAAATGCATTACAATGAAAATTACTTTGAAAGGGCTTGGCGTAATTTCAGTAGAGCTAAGCATTTAACTTTTTTACATGACATCTGGTTTGCAATTATGGGTAATCATAAAGTGTCTGATCTTGGCTACTCAACATATTTGTACAAGATGGCAATGTTACTCAATGGAATACTCTGGGACAGTCAGAAGCAGCATCAGTTTAAAGCAAATGGTCTGTCGTTATGTCGGTAAATGGTCTATTAAGTACAATGGCCAGAAGCATAGTACTCCTCTGATCACGATGTAGTGTTGATTGTAAAAAAACGATTAAATAATTAAGTAATTCATTCCTTAAAAGCTCACCTGTTTGCACATACACCCTACCAAGCACAATAAGTATTGTTGGTTTAACTATTGTAAATACCTTACTATCACCAGAAGCACAAGCACCACAGTGGACGCCAATGACAAGTATATATAACAGATCATGTGTGCCCATCTGTCTGTAGCAAACTAGGTTCATTGGTAACCCTAGGTCCATATAAATGCTTTCTTCCACTTTATGCAGAGTGTCTGATGTCGACTTCTGATTATACTGTAATCCACACCTTCCTCCCAGCAAGCTTATGTGAAGAAATGGTGTCCTTCTAAGTTCTCTCTCTTGGAGCCTCATGTACCAAACTGTTTTTCAGTTACAAAGTCCGCAATTCACACAATTGCAGGCTTGACCACAGCAAAAGAGCGTTTCAGTGTACGAACTAAAATTTTGCGAGTTTGAAAATCTTTCTGACCCACATTGTAGCTTTTTAGGGCACATTATGAATAGCAAAGGGAGGATGGGTTCACTTGAAAGCGGCATCACCCTACAAACTGCGATTTACAGTCAATGTATCGGTAGTTTACAACCTCAACTATAGTCACAAACCAGATACCAGCACCCCACAAAAGATCTGCAAAGTGGGACAGTTTTCACTGAGTTAATGATGGATTCCAGTCTCCTGTGCATCAGACAGTGGCCAATGGTTACAGTTACCAAAATAAATGGCATGCAGGAAATATGAATGCAAGAATGAAGGTCTATTGTCCCCTGCAGGCCTCAATGTCTGCATTTGCATCCATTCCCAAGGGGTTGCAAGATGCCTCGTGCCTCATACATATTAATGAGGCATGAGTTTTCACATCCTTCAGGAAATGGGCATTTTGTGATGTGACTGTTTAGTACATCAGTTAAGTCACAAACTGAAACACAGGTCACTACCCAGTTGGTGTGCATAAGCACTGATAAGTGACCCCCTGACAATTTAAGACAAAGCCACTAGAACCGACAGGGTCATTGGAAGCTGGCTGGGCAGATGAGCTCTAACAACCACCCAAATGTTATGATTAAAACATATTGATTTTAAAAATGTCAGAAAAGTTTCACAAACAGCCGCATTTTACACATTTGTGTCTTGCTGTCATTGACTGGATGGACAGGCTTATTACAGTTTTGGTTACCAGACAACTGCAGCACAAGCCAAGCGTCACCATGTCATCATTCTGGTTATGCTGTTGTGGTCAGTGATTTCCTCAATAGTGAATTACCATAATTTACGTATTTATTTTATTTGAAGAGTTTTGTAAAGCGCGAAGATGACCCTTGCGGGTATCACAGCGCTATAAATAGAGGTGAAAGCACGAACAAACAAACATAATCGCACAAATAATGTAGGTACGTCAACACACTATCAAACTTCCACTTCTTGAAACGTACAGTCGCGTGCCTTGCTTAGTAATTGGCTAGCGGCCCTGGCGTGGTATACAGAATGACAGTGCTATGCCTCACGGATTCCCTTCCAATGTCGTCATATTTGGGGGGATTTCCCTTGATTTGCTTTCAGAATCCAAACGTTTGCCGACACATTCAGCCATGCATGTAGTGCAATGCCTCTTATGTGCAGACAGTCAAAGTCTGCAAAGAGCTTTTTGTTGCTTTTGTGAATCTGAGAAAAAGCATTGTTTTTCTCTGAGAGGCGGACGTCGGTTCTTGCACTTCCCAGGTCAGAGGGCAGGGGCGGTGTTTTGCAAAAATAGTAAATGTAGAAGAATACAATAAATTAGCGGCTCCGCCGGAGATGGAAGCGTTTGGTTGCAACGCTCTAGCACTTATTGTGCTGCCAGGAGAGGAGGACACTGCCTCAGAGAGAGAGCCTGGGCGTGTCCGCTCCTTCCAGCCGCGGGGAGGGACAGGGACAGGGACAGAGACCTGTCGGGGAGCCTCCGAGGCACGTGTGCTGGAGGCAGCGCGTCCGAGATCTACGGAACCCCGGACATTCCCGGGGAGCTGAGTGAAGCGGCCGCCTCTTTCCGGTAGCCTCGCTGAAGCGTCCTATACTTACATCCCCCTGCGCTCGCCTTCTTCGCCGCCCGAGCACAGGCACCGTCACCGGGGGACGACAGCCGGGAACGGACGTGGTAGAGGCGGAAGAGAGATGGTGACGGCGCAGCCGAAACCGATAGTCAGAGCAGGGCTGCAGAGGGCGGTGTTTGCTGGGCAGCGTGAGATCACGCACCGCAGGCAGCACAGGCTCTGAGGCAGGAGAGGGGCGCAGCACCCCGTGCCAGCCCGACCACAGCAGAACGAGGGAGGCCTGACGTTCAGAAGGGGAGCAAAGCACTATCTGCGGAGGTTTACAGTTCAGCCACGTGTTTTCCGTGCCAGAAACCATCCAACCACCTTAAAAAAAAACACAAATATTTCATAGACGCATTACATATTTACACGTTTTATCTAACACAC
This sequence comes from Lissotriton vulgaris, assembly GCF_964263255.1. Lineage (NCBI taxonomy): Eukaryota > Metazoa > Chordata > Amphibia > Caudata > Salamandridae > Lissotriton > Lissotriton vulgaris. The sequence goes on along the minus strand of NC_141696.1, from coordinate 1,271,664,849 downwards.
AGATATCACCTCAAATTAAACATTTACAAAGTCGGGTATGTATTTTTTTAGGTTGTTTTCTCCATAAAATTATTTCCTCCAAACTGCAGTTCTCGGAATAAATGCATCTTGGTAGTTCTGCATGAACTCGGAGCCAGATGGATTCAGTGTGTAGGGCTTATATCCCATTGGCAGACAAATCCACTGGGGAAACCAAAATCGATTCATGCAAAAGTCATTAAAGACCTCAAATGACTGAAACATCCACGATTTTGTCTGGAAAAACTATGATGCAGGTTTATGTGGCAAATTAATGGGTTACTATATGGGCAATCCGAGGCAAGCCAGCCAGTATAATACCGGTTACCTTCTTCATTAGCTAACAAGCACTAGAAATAAGCTGCATCTGTTGCTGGTTACCTCAAGATCACTCAAAATCTGAACCACACAGGGCATGAAAATGTACTCAATGGACCGATATCTGGCAAGCGCCGCAGTTGCTGAGACTACAACTGCGTTGGGGTATGGGGTGCTATCACCTTCTTTGACCCGTCCAGAAGCATTGGCTGGAAGCCCTTATGGGCTCTTTCTTGTGGATGCTTTCAGCATCAAAATTATTTGAATTACAACCCCCATCAATGAAACAGGGAACCTCACAACGTTAGCATACCAGTCAACACAAATCTATCAGTAAGGGTAAGTGCTAGGCAGGCGCACAACACCCGTAGGGCTCAAAGAGCTCCAGCCCCCGTTGTGTGTGTCAGCCCAAGCTGAGACAGCTTCCCGTACTCACACACTTACAGTTTTTGAGCTTATCGCAGCTGCACCCGAGTACTTCACAGGTCTTTAATAGATCATTTACCTGTTAATGAGGCTTTGTTGTTTTTTTCACCCCTTCATCTCCACTCTGCCTATTGATGGAAGACTTAGCCCCCCTTCCCCCCGGAAATGTTTAGTAGCCCCCTTCCCCGAAATTTGGCTTTAGTTGCGCCTCTGGTGCTAGAGTAGGTTTGCTTTCAAAAGCCACCAAAGAAGTGAAAGGCATGGGTGGTTTCAGGCATTTAAGTCCCAATGCCAGTTATCCAGACACTCCCTCCGCTCCCTATGTATTGAGGGAGATAGTGAGTGTATCCTGCCACAGGAATTGACAGCCACCTCAAATGTTAACCTGTGAGATGTGGGCGGCCACACTCCGGTGTTCATCACAAGAGTTAGTGTCTTCAAGTTCAATCAATCAATATTTATGGAGCGCGCTACTCACCCGCGAGGGTCTCAAGACGCTGGGAGAAGGGGGGCGCCGCTACTGCTCGAAAAGCCAGGTCTTGAAGTGCTTCCTGGAGGAGAGATGGTCCTGGGTAAGTCGTAGGTGGGCGGGGAGGGTGTTCCATGTCTTGGCCGCCAGGTAGGTGAAGGATCTTCCTCCGGTGGTGGTTCTGCGGATCCGTGGGACGGTGGCGAGGGCGAGGCTGGCGGAGCGGAGCTGGCGGGTTGGCGTGTAGAACGTGAGGCGGTTGTTGAGGTATTCGGGGCCCAAGTCATGGAGAGCCTTGTGTGTGCGTGGCTGAGGAGTCTGAACGTGATCCTTTTGCTGACGGGGAGCCAGTGCAGGTCCCTCAGGTGGGCGGAGATGTGCCTGTGTCTGGGGATGTCCAGGACGAGTCCTGCTGATACGTTCTGGATGCGCTGGAGTCTTTTCTGTAGTTTGGCAGTGGTAGAGGGCGTTCCCGTTGTCCGGACGGCTGGTGACGATGGCCTGGGTGACCGTCTTCCTGGTTTCAGTGGGGATCCAGCGGAAGATCTTATGGAGCATGCGGAGGGTGTTGAAGCAGGAGGAAGTAACGCGTTGACTTGCCTGGTCATCGAGAGGGAGGAGTCTAGGATGAAGCCCAGGTTGCGTGCGTGGTCCGTGGGCTTGGGGGAGGGGTGCCCAGTGCAGGGGGCCATCAGGAGTCGTCCCAGGCGGAGATGAGTGGAAATGTTTAAATTATTTACTGATAATTCCATTACTCTTTAGTTTTTCTCCCTCGCTCTAGTCCTTATGTTTGTACAAGCCCATCAGACTATTTGTTAATCCTGCGACTTTTTCCCACGGGAAAAAAGATATTGCCCACATAATGTAGGGTTCCTCCACCCCTTCGTGACTAATGTTCTCTCAGGCTGTGCTGGCAGTCGGGGGACAACAGTGCTACTAGAAGATGCTTTCCAGACAGACTTGTGGGAAACTGGAGAAATATGTGGTGTGGGGGTTCAGTCTCACCATGTAATACTATCACAATACCCCAAAGATGGTCCTGGGATTCACAATAATAAACCCATAGCACAATTCCATAGAGACCAAGGTTTCAGATTGCTATGTGTGAAATTTTATTAATTTTTGTGTAATTATGAGTGACATTCAATGACTGAGTGGCACTTTCTCTCGAACAATGAAACATAAATATCAGAAATTACACCCATTTGAGCAATGAGACAATTTCCAAGATCTTGAAACTGCTGTAACCTAATCGACCTGTAAAACAAATATCTAACCATGATATCAAAACATCAATTCTGACCTTAGCAGGAACATTTATAATGTCAGCAACGTTCATTTTTTACACTTACCACATCTGAGTCACAGTGCTGCAAATGGATTGTAAAGCCTGCTGGCCATCGGTCTCCGTTGTCTCTTGGAGTCCGTCACACTCCTTGGCAGCAGTCAGCTGCTGTCAATCGGAATACATTCTCACTTAGTGACGACAGTGAAAGGAGGTGCTAAGTAGCAAGAGCCATGGCTGTGCCTTTTAAAGACACTCAGCACCTGCTCTCAGACTGACGCCGACCGTACACAACTCCCGGGGACCCCCCACGATGGGCTGAGCAGGGCAGGCAGTACGTTTTCGAGGTCAGAAGGTGAGAAGTACAATACTGACCACCTCCTGTAATTGTGGAGAAGTGTGGCTCAATGGTTAGAGCGGCAGACCCTGATGCAGAGGTCTGGCCCGGGACCAGGGTTCAATTCCTGCCTCTGCGGCTCTTGGACTCAATCTCCCCGGACCTGATAATTCACGCCTCGGTGCCTAGTCTAATCATGCATCCCACTCTGTGACTCTGGGCAATAGCTTGCTTAATCTCCACAACGGCCCCAGCAGCGCTTGGATGCCTGGCTTCACCCTGGGGGTGCCCAGGAGTGGACATTTCACAGGGATAAGCCAGGAAGGGTTCCACAGCGGTATGAGTGCAGTGGCCGGACGCCCCGTCGCTGGGGCAGCCGTGCGCTTTACAAGTACAACACATTTACATTTACATTTAACTCGGAGCAGGGGCAGAGCGGGCAGGAAATTGTTATTGTTATAGCGGGTTTATATAGCGCCGGGTCACCTGCAGGTCTCAGGGCGCTTTTGACCACAGAACATAACAGCCGGGATACTCTAAAAAAGGGTGGAGGGAAGGGGCAGGACTTAAGCTAAGCTGAGTGCTGTTCTGAAAAGGTTGGTTTTCAGGGCTTTCCTGAAGCGGAGTAGGTTACCCTCCTTACGGAGTGCCTCAGGCAGGGCGTTCCAAAGGTTCGGTAGTAGGACCGAGAAGGATCTCCCTCCCATTGTGGCCAGTTTGAAACGTGGGCATACAAGGAGTTGGGCGTCTGAAGACCTGAGGTTTCTTTCCGGTCTATATGTCTCAATCCGTTCCTTGATGTAAGCCGGGGCCTTCCCATAGATGGCTTTATGGGCTATACAGAGGCTTTTAAAGACGGACCTCTGCCCGATTGGCAGCCAGTGTAGACTCTTTAATAATGGAGAGGCATGCGCTCTCCTCGGGAGATTAAAAATGAGTTTGGCGGCGTCGTTTAGGACTACCTGAAGTCTGTTTATTAGCATTTTTGGCAGGCCTAAGTAGAGCGCATTTCCATAGTCTAGTCTTGACACTATGGTGGCAGAAACCACTGTGCGAAGCATCGACTGGGAGAGGAGAGGAACTAGTTTGCGCAACTGTCTTAAAAGACCAGTGCAGGTACCAACCACGGTGGAAACCTGGTTGCTCATTGAAAGGGCACTGTCTAACTTAATGCCAAGACTTTTGACTGTGGCAGCTGGCTGTGGAGTTGGGCCCAGCTCCTGGGGCCAGTACATGTCACTCCAGGAGGAGCACTTGGATGGTACTATCAGCACCTCTGTTTTTTCCGGGTTGATTTTTAACTGGTTAGTGGCCATCCAGTGGACTGTGTATCTGAGTATGTCCTGGGCGTGTGACTGGGCTTGTACGGTGTCATCTATGCCCAGCAACAGCTGTGTGTCGTCGGCATAGTTAAACACCCGACAGCCCATCCCCGCTAGTGTGTTAATCAGAGGCTGCAGATATAGGTTAAACAGGAGTGGGGATAGTGCTGAGCCCTGGGGGACACCACAAGTCAGACCTCCCACTCCTGATATGCTGTCTCCCATCTGGATTCTCTGGGTTCTCCCAGATAGGAATGATTCCAGCCACCGAAGAGCTAAGCCCTGAATCCCAACCCCAGCCAGCCTGTCCAGCAGAAGGGTGTGGCTGACAGTATCGAACGCCGCTGATAGGTCTAACAGAATCAGGGCGCTCGGTCTCTTACTGTCAGCCATCCTTCTGAGCTCGTCCAGCACCGAGAGCATGACAAGCTCGGTGCTGTGATGTGCGCAGAAACCTGCCTGCCTCTCATGGAGTAGATGGTTAGACTCCAGGAAGCTTGACAGAGATTTTAGCACATGTTGCTCGAGTACTTTGGACAGGAAAGGCAGCTGGGATATGGGTCTATAGTTTTTTAAGGCGTTGGGATCCGCCCCCACTTTCTTTAGCAGCGGTCTTACACAAGCTTCTTTAAAGCTAGTGGGGAGCCTGCCAGTGTTCAAGGATTTATTTAGTGTGGCTAGGATATGGTCCTCTAGAATAGGACGTGCCAAGCAGAAAATACTTGGGGGGCATGGATCTGCTGGGGAACCAGATTTTGTCTTCCTCATCAGTAATTCGAGGATTAGTGGGTCCATAGGGGGAAATGATGATAGGCAGCTGGGTTTAGAGTGGTCTGCTGCTCGATTGGGCCGTACCCCATACTTTTTATTTCGAGCATAATGGTGTCAACCTTATCCAGAAAGTATTTCTGGAAAGTATCACAGTTTATGCTGCTTTCTGCATCCTGAGCTCTTTTAGTTAGATCCTTCAGGATTTTGAACGTTTCCTTTTGAACATTGGTCGCCCTATTTATTCGGATCTCATAAAATGAAGCTTTAGTTTCCCGGGTGGATTTTTTATAGCTGCGAAACGCCTTCTTGTATTGTTCACAGGTATCTTTAGCTTTACTTTTCCTCCATTTTCTCTCCATATTACGCAGAGCCTTCCTTTGATCCCTCAAAGCGGGTGTGAACCATGGGGCTCCCTTTTTTCCACTATTTTTTGTTTGGAGTTTCTCGGGTGCTATCTGGTCGATGGCTTTTGCCAAATTGTCCATCATGTCCTTACAGTCTTGATCTACATCTTTATTAGGTGTTATCGTCGGGACAGTTCCCCTGAGTGACGTGTTCAGTGTGTGTTGGTCCACGTTTTTCCACTGGCGGGACAGTCTGGGTTTAGGTGCTGGGCGTAAGGGTATGGTATCCAGGGGGATGTCACAGTAGATCAAATGATGGTCTGACCAGATACAAGGGAGGATTCCAACTAATACCACCCTGGGATCTGTAGTCCATATCAGATCTAGGGTGTGACCTTTTGTATGAGTAGGGGCGTTTACGAGCTGCCTGAATCCCAGGGAAGACATGGTTATCTCTAGGGAGCTAGCTGCTGGCTGTTTCTTTTCTTTGTCCCAGTGAAAATTAAAGTCTCCTGTAACTATGACATTTCTATTTCTGGAACACATGTCAGAGACATAGGTCATAAAGGAGTCATTAAAGCCTGGGGTGGCGTTGGGGGGGCGATAGACTGTGAGAACTGTAACACACATGTTATCAAACATGATTTTTATCGCCAGCAAGTCGGCTAGATCCACTGACTCAGCCAGTATTTTAGTCACTGCTAGATGTCTCTTGAATATTATTGCCACTCCTCCCCCTCCGGTGTTCCCTGTGCGATTCTGCCAATGGATGTCATAGGTTACAGGGACGGCGGCTATGATGTCTGGTAGGGAGTTGTCCCCCATCCAGGTCTCAGTCAAGGTCAGGATGTCAATGTCTTCGCCTTGCAATAGAGTGTAAATCTCAAGACTATGACAACATAGTGACCTAGTATTTAGGCTAACCAGCTTTAGAGTATGCGGGGGGGCTGGGGGCCTACCTATCTGCGGTGCCTGGATGGGCAGTTCCTCTACACGAGTGAGTGTAGCCAGGTCTAGAGATGTTATGCCCCCATTCAGTTGACGGATTTCATCCCCAGAGTAAGTAATCCGTTTGGTGAGGGTCCCTGCCCCTGCGCCCGTCCGCGCGCGGACAGGCGCAGACGGGCAGGACTCTGGCACAACTCCGGCACAGATCCGGCGCGTCCGCTGACCGCGTCCGCTGCGCGGAGACATGGCCGACCGTTTTTATAGTGGCAACTACAGCCCAACCAAAGATGGCCGCCACGTAATCCGGGACCAGGGGGCTTCACCAGCCCTGCCTAGCACCTTAGGATCGTGGGAAGAGGAAAGTGATAATCCTCAAACTATAGCACCAGTTCCCCAGGTAGAAATATGGTTTCCCCAGAAATACGAGTGGGAGAAAGTGCAATTGTGCAAAGCAGCGAGGGGTTTCTAAAAAGGGGTCGGACACAAGGGAGAATACAATATTTAAAAGTAGCACAGGTAAAATAAGCGATCCGCCCGATTTCAGTCTTGGGGGTGTAGTAAAGCGATCCTTCGCGTTTAGGCTCCCGCCTCCCCTTTTATAGTGGCAACTACAGCCCAACCAAAGATGGCCGCCACGTAATCCGGGACCCGGGGCTTCACCAGCCCTGCCGAGCACCTTAGGATCGTGGGAAGAGGAAAGTGATAATCCTCAAACTATAGCGCCAGTTCCCCAGGTAGAAATATGGTTTCCCCAGAAATACGAGTGGGAGAAAGTGCAATTGTGCCAAGCAGCGAGGGGTTTCTAAAAAGGGGTCGGACACAAGGGAGAATACAATATTTAAAAGTAGCACAGGTAAAATAAGCGATCCGCCCGATTTCAGTCTTGGGGGTGTAGTAAAGCGATCTCTCGCGTTTAGGCTCCCGCCTCCCCTTTTATAGTGGCAACTACAGCCCAACCAAAGATGGCCGCCACGTAATCCGGGACCCGGGGCTTCACCAGCCCTGCCGAGCACCTTAGGATCGTGGGAAGAGGAAAGTGATAATCCTCAAACTATAGCGCCAGTTCCCCAGGTAGAAATATGGTTTCCCCAGAAATACGAGTGGGAGAAAGTGCAATTGTGCAAAGCAGCGAGGGATTTCTAAAAAGGGGTCGGACACAAGGGAAAATACAATATTTAAAAGTAGCACAGGTAAAATAAGCGATCCGCCCGATTTCAGTCTCGGGGTGTAGTAAAGCGATCAATTAAGATAAACATAACTCAGATTTTTGTTTTTTTTGGTAGTGCCTGCCTAGGCCTTGGCTTCATGTTTTCTTTTTGTACAGTACTAGTAGTTAGAAGTACTGCGAGTGAGCTTGCAGTACTGGTCTGCAAACAGCAGACCAGTGTCACATTTAAAATGATCAGAAACGTTTCCAGGCACTGAATTGTTGAGGAGACGGGACTGCAACCACTGACAGGGCGAGGAGGGGTCTCTGTGGACATAATCAATGGAATGATACGCTTTGAAGCTGGTAAGAAAGGTTCTCCGCTGTAGCAGGATAAGGACATGTTTCAAAGAAAAGACTAGATGCAGGACAAAGGGAAACTGTAATGGATCTACGTACTCCACACAACAACAACTCTCAATTTATTCAGGAGAACATAACTTAGAATACAAATATACACCAATAACCAAATTGTCACATAGGAACACTCAAACAGGAGGCACATTCTAACAATCTATAAAATATTTATAATGTAACCCCCATAATTAAAAGACAAGAAAGAAGGGAGGGCGGCAAAATAGATCATGGCTCCAGTAGGACAAGGAGCGGGTGGCATGTCAAGCTCCAGGGCGAGGGTCGACAACCTCCGGCAGGTTTTCAGGGACGAAAAAATCCAGGTATAGCTTTGACATGAAAAGCGAAGAGATTCTTCTTGAACTACTAATGTAACAAGGAGTGTGTACTCCGACGGAGCTCTGCACGAGTTGAACAGGGCTTTATCACCGCTGTCATGGTATGAAGCCAGTGTAGCAAAGGAGGTAAATACCTTAGCTGAGCCACCACGAATGCTCCTGCAGCCGCATTCATGCGGCATAGCTGCAGACACTCACATGCAGCATGATCAAGGAGGCTGTGTATATTACTGGAACCGCAACACAGCACTAAAGCGGTGGGACTTGCAACTGTCAAACTTATGCACATAACTGATGCCAACCTGCAGCGCTTTTAAGAGCCCTGTCTCGGCTGCGCAGCCATTGGTCATATTATTGCAGTCACTTGTGACGTAACATCACGTGAATCAGAATGCTGCCATTGATTGTATCCAGATCCAGCCCCCAAGCCTCAAGCAGCGCTGACGGCGCTGACAGCTTTACTCAGGCATGTAAGGACAATGAAGCGGTGCACTCCCAGGACGGTATTCCGTTAATACGAAGCTCGATCAGTGTCTTCGTTGTATCAATCTTTATTTTTGACAATCCATGTGATTAGTAAAATACATCAGCCAACGTGTTTCGCTCATGAATTGAACTTCGTCAGGGCAAAGTTGATGTAGGATGGATACGCAACTAGTGCGTTCTTAAATATGGAATCAGCGGCATTCGATATGGTCACTAAGAAAGATGAGGTGGCCTCCTTGTTAAGGGCCGGCAAAGAGAGACCTGAAATGTCGGTCTTGACGTGTTAGCTACCCGTAAAGCAAGTAACCTTGCTGTACGCGTAGCTGACATGCCAAGACCGACATTTGAAGTTCAATTCATGAACGAAACGCGTCGGCTGATGTATTTTACTAATCACATGGATGGTCAAACATAAAGATTGATACAACGAAGACACTGATCGAGCTTCTTTAATAACGTAATATCGTCCTGGGAGTGCACCACTCCATTGTCCTTACAGTTCTGTTTTCCTGCTAGGCGGGTGGCATCCCACAACGGCGGGTGCAGGAGCTGATTGCGCACACCAACCACCAACTGATACTTAAAATACTACCTGGGGAACACACAGAGGAAAGTGCGGCATTTGGAGTCCGACGTTGGTTCTTTGTTTCACAGCTTTACTCAGGCAGTGCTAATTATTATACTGCAATGCGCCAGCCTTAATAGCTGAGGAGGTGCTATAATGCGTGATCATTATTTTTAATGCAGGGACTTGCCTTCAAATGTGTTAGGCTAACGTGGGATGTGTGGAACTTGGCAGAGCTGCAGTCTTGGTTGAGTGGCAAAGAGCAGTTAGGCTTTACTAGAGGAATGTGTGTTAAGCATTTCAAAGCACCAACATGGTTGATAAGTAATTAGCATGACTCAATAGAAATCCGACAACAATTTATAAAAATACAGTGTATTTTTATCTTAATTCAGACACCAAAACGTTCGAAATAGCACACATATTACCTTATTTATAGATTTTAGAAGAAAACATAAATCACAGAAATTCAATACTGCATAACATTGCGGTCAACAGGAAAAAGTGGTAGTGACAATCGGTCACTTGCAGGTCGAGTTGCGTGGAACCCACAGGGGGTTACAGTCATGCGGCTCCCTGGACCTGGCCATAACAGTCAATTAAATTTTACCTGGCCCGTACAGCCAGGGTGCAGAGTTGTCTTGGCTGTCCCTGGTGCTGAACAGGAGCTGCGGGAGAAGCTGCTTCTACCGCTTACACAGTGCTGCGGGAAACAAAGTGTGAAAACACAACAACAGGGTCGCTTCTGACGTCCGATGAAGGTTAGATGGTCTTTCCTCTAGATGCAGCGTCGCCTTCAGGGGTTGGTTACTGGACTGGTGACCAACAAACTTTGGCAGCGGCAAGCACAGCGGATACTTACTTCGACATCCAGTGGTCCCGGGTAACGCAGTAGCAGTCTGAAACTTTGTGGAAGGCAGGAATACAGTTCCACAATGCAGCAGGCCATCTGGATTTAGGCTATCCCTTGAAGGGCCCGATGGCTTGTGTTTCTTCAGATTCGGAGCACTGTTTTACTTGCAATTTGCAGGGGACTAGTGCAGATAGTCCGAGAATCTGAGGGTGCTTCAAGTTCCTACAGGGGTCTCTGTCTGGGGGAGCCGAGCTTTAGCCTAGGACAAGTCTCGATCATGCAGTTCCAAGAGTGTAACCATAGGAGTAGAGTATCCCTCTTTTGGTTTGTGCAAATTCCTGACGTCGCTGATACAGGTCTCTACTTTTTCCTCTTTCATGCAAGTTGGTTCAAAACTGAGGTTCTGGTGTCAGGAGGGTCCCTTAAATCATAGATTTAGGGGATTCAGGGGTGTAGAATCAAGTTGCCAATGGGCTGCTACTGCCTGCAGCTAGTCCGCCTCTGAGGTGACCATCCGGGGGTGTGGGTCATCTTTTTCTGCCCAGAACCCACTATTTCTACCACTCTTAAAAATGGCAGAGGTCTTCTTTAGCTGTACAGCCAACACCCCACCCTAGGGGCGTGGCTACCCTTCTGGAGGTGTACACCTCCTGCACTCCGAATTTCCCATCTGCCCGGGTGCCAATGTGCCTGGGGCAGAGTTGCTTCCTCCTGTGAGAGACAGCCCTGATGCTCACCGCACTTGATGCGCCATTTAACCAGCCTTCCTGGGAGGAAGAAGGTGTTACCGACTTCCTGCCCAGGCCTTTGTTCCTGACTCCAGGGATTGATCATACTGCCTGGCAGGAGGTCAGAATCTTAACTTGGCGACAATAAGCACAGGCTGCCAGCCTGAGCACATGGAAGCTGTGCCAGTCAGGTGTTTAGGAAGTACAGTGGTTCAGGGTTGGCCTTGATAGGTCCAGAGAGGAAGAGACACGGTGTGTCTTGGTATTTGCCCTTATAGAAAGGGGTACATTCAATGTGGATTGGTACTAGATCAAACAAGGGAGCTTAGTTGTAGGAAAACAGTTTAGGGTTTATTTTCATTTAGATACATTAGGGCAAAAAATATATATATATTTATATATACATATATACGTTCAGGTGCTCACGTAAGTGGGTAGGTGCGTGTTGTGACTAAGTGAGAAGTGACATACAAACATAACATCACATTGACAACATGGTAGGACTCTAATTAAATATATACAATGGATAGAGTCCTGGTTGTAAGTGTTGACGGCGTTTCAATCTTTATCTTCGTTAAGATCTTCTTCAGGACAAGATGTGAGCAGTCTGAAACTGAAATAGAGCATGAGAATGTCACCTAATGGCCTTCTTGATATTTCCAATGCATTGTTCAGTGGCTATGTGCTCCCAGTGAGTACATTGATCATAGGTACACATATATTCATTTGTGGTGGGGTACATCTAATGTACAACCCAGAGTCCTAGTGTGGTGGGAGGGGATAACCAGTGTTAGGTAGGTGACGCGCCTAGGTGTGGGGATTGGAGAGGAATTTTGGTGATGCAGTGCGGTTGCACTTACTTAGTGATTTCGGATGGGAGAGGGGGAGAGGATGACTCTGGTCCTTCATGGCCTAGCTAATAATTAATCGCCAAGAAACTGGATCTGTAGGAAGGCAAGGGAGGTTAGGAGTATTATGGCCTTAGTGGCTATGGGGGTGTGTTTCTTTGAGTTTATCCCGTAAATTGCTGCACTTACAGAGTAGGTGAAGAATGAAGCTTTTCTGTGTGTGTTATTTAAAAAAATCTAATTGAAACCAGAGGGTACTGGATCTGCTGAAAAAGAGACAAAATTAAAACCTTGTTGTTCAGTACGAGGCTATTTAGGGGGGTTTTGCGCCAAGGAGATAAGGACTCACTTGTGTAGCCCAACGCTGTAGCATACAGTGACGATTTTTGGCAGGCTCGACAGAGTGTCTGAGGGTTTCTATGATTAGATGAAAAACAAGGGTCAGACTTGGATATTCATGTGAGATGAGATATTTTGTAGGAGGAATCCTTGGAGTGCTTACTTACGGGATTTGCGTACTTGCAGGATTTTTGCTTGTAATTGGGTGCGGGGTCCAAAGAGGGATGTTTAGGGCCCGGGGTGGGCTGGGGCGGGGCTCTGGAATTCACAGTGATGAGCCTGAATTAGCCGGGCGTGATTTACCAGGAGTTCTATGAGGAAGAACAAGGCCATTAGACAATGTGTTAAGGGGCCCCAAGAACAAAATTACTTGGAGAAGTGTGGCTCACCGGTTAGAGGAGGCAGTCCCTGATGCAGAGGTCAGACCCGGGACCAGCGTTCCATCCCCGACGCGGCAGGGCCTCGGGCTCAAAATGTCCACGGACTCGATAATTCTCGCCTCGGTGCCTACTCGAATCGTGGGTTCACACTCTGCAACTCTGGGCAATAGCTTGCTTAATCTCCACTATGGCCCCCCCGTGATGGGATGCCTGGTCTTCACCTTGGGGATGCCCAGTAGGGGTAATCTCGCAGGGAAAGGCCAGGACGGGTTCCCAAAGCAAGCGCCTTGAGACCTTACGGTGAAAGGCGCTATATAAGAACGTATGATTTATGATTTATTTATTTAGTTAGTCCTAGTGTGGGCTAGCTTACTAGTTGCACTTGGCCACTCGTACTGGACTTAAGTCAGTATTCCGTGATACCTTGATGGGGTTTCAAAAAGGTTTACGGCATGTGTTTGTGTGTGTGTCTTTAATCGTGTGGAGAATCTTGAAGCAGCTCTTCAAAAATGGTTGTATGTTGATTCAGTGGGGGAGGGTACCGTAGTAAGACAGTGCTATCTTGTTACTATTGTCTAAACACCCTCGCTTAAATTCATTTAAAAGCTGGCTCACCATTGGTTGGCCGGTGGCTGAGAGAATCCTAAGGCTACTTCTTCAAAAGTGGTTACACGGTGGTTCAGTGAGGCAAGGTACTATCTTGTCTAAACTCTAGCGCTTACAGTAAATTAAGAACTGGCTCATGCTGGTTGGGCCGGGGACTGAGAGCGAACATTAAGTAAAAATACCTTACGTATTCAAGTGTAGAGCATCATGCGGGATCTGCAATGAGGCAAAGGGGATAATATACTTACAAGTTAAATATATTTGGCGGCCCTGTAATGCCGGGACCTGTGGACATTAAAGTGAAAAATCAGGTACCAGGGCCGGGGCATTGTATGGTCTCTTAGCGGTGGGGTGGGGTTTTTTTTAAGCACTTAGTTATTCGAGGCAACCTTAGTCAGTGGGACAACTTCCTGGTCTGCGCACAGTCTGGAATGCGTCTGCGGCGACGGCACAGTAAGTTTTCTGGGCGTGTTCTTAAGGCTGTCTGCACAATTGGGAGCATGTGCAGAGATAGGTGTTTTCCTTTATCGCCGGTCTAATGGGCTCATGCGTATTGGAGGACACATTTGGGCGTTCGTGTTCGGCCAGTAGTATACGAGTATTAACAGTGGCAATTGATCAATAATGCGATTTTACGGTAGGAATAAGGGACCTGAGCGTTTGCTTACTTGGGAGCAAGCGCAGAGAAAGGCGGTTTCCTTTAACAAGGGTCTAATGGGCTCATGAGCGTTTGGAGAACACTCGGTTGTTCGGGATATACACTATACTGCATGTAATAACAGTGGCACACCATCGGTCATGCAATGTTTGGTCAAGGCAAGAATAAAAAGGCCCTGAACACTTATAAAGTAGGGCCCTATTCAACATTTGGCATAGTAAATGTACATATTTCATATACTGTTCAAGCAGAATCTTAAGTGTGATAGTGGTTGGACGTTTTTTAAAATTCCATAAGCAATTACAACTATGCAATGCTATGTAAGTACTCGTTTGTTGGATCAAGAGGAATAGGTCAACAGAACAACATTAGTAACACTATGATGGCACAAGCAAGGCATTGTGTGGTACAGGTCAATTAATATCGCAAGTAAGGTTTAGCTGCAAGTATTCCACTCATCAAACGAGTTAAGTCCATTTTCAATAGATTTGCAGTTACAAAAACCACTTGCATTCCAAACGATTCAAGGTAGTTTGATGGTTGCCCCCCTCACATTCGGTACTGGATTGTCTATCACCTGCCAAGTAATGTCATTTTCAGAATGTCCATGTTCCAAAAAGTATTCCACCATGATTGCTGTAAGTACTTTGCATCTGATCCTGCTTTTGTGTTGGGATATCCGGGTCTTGACTTGTTGCATTGTCTGGCCAATGTAGCGAAGTTTGCATGGGCACTCAATACAGTAAATCACATTTTTAGAGTTACAGTTGGTGAATGACTTTAAAACGTGCATACAGTTACCATATTCAAATACTTTTGTGTTCTTTGTGGAATCGCATGCCATGCAGTGGTTACATTTATAGTGCCCGAATATCGGTGGTAAGTTGAGGTATGTACGGAGGTAACTATCCTTTTGTGTTGGTGTGAATGCCCTCGTCCGCGACTAAACGAGAAAAGTAGTATCCCTGTTGAGAGTTCTAGAGGATCTAGAACTGACCAGTGTTTCTTGACTAGTTTAGTAAGTTTGATACTCACTGTGCTAAATGTTGTGACACAAGTGATTCTGGAGAGTGGTGTTTTTTCCCTAGTTTGGAGCAAGTACTCCCGATGTGATTACCGTGCTCTCTTCATGGCACGTTTGACAAGTTTCCTGGGGTAGCCTCTGCTTGTCAGTTTTTTGCAAAGGATCTCTGACTCTTGAAAATAATCTTCCTTGAACTTGCAGTTGCACCTGATTCTGAGAAATTGGCCGTAGGGAAGGCCGTCCCTGAGAGCCCTAGGGTGTGCACTATGGTAGTAAGGTGTTTCTCTCCGTGGGCTTTCTCAAAAGGGTGGTGTACAGTTGGCCCTCTAGGGATTTAATAGTGACGTCCAAGTAATCTACCTCGTCGTAGTTGAATGTGAATTTTAGGTCTTGTTGGGAGTTGTTTAGCCATTCACAAAAGTTTTTAAGTTCAATTTGGTCACCGCCCCAGATCATAAGGACATCATCGATGTAACTACGCCAAAGGCGGATTTTGTCACAGTGTGGGTGGTGGCATTAAGTATGATGTTGGATTCCATGTCGTCTACGAACAGGATAGCAAAGTTAGGGGCAAAAATTGCGCACATTGAGGTACGTTTGCACTGTCTGTAATAGGTGTCTTGGAAAAGGAAGTAATTCTTAGTGAGTGCGATCTCTAATAGTGTGATGAGGAATTCCGTAGGAAAGTGCTGTGGTGCTGGGCGGTTGTTTAGATGTTTTTTGATTACTTCTATGCCTTTTTGCTGGAGAATGTTAGTGTACAGAGAGTCTATGTCAAGGGTGACAAGGAGTTCTGTATCTTGATTGAAGGGCTAATTTTCAATGAGATTGATCAGATGTGTGGTATCCTTGACATAGGTAGGGGTACTTTGTACAAGATCTTTTATGAAAAAGTCAATGTATTTCCCTAAGGGTTCCAGGACAGAACCGCAGCCAGAGAAGATGGGCCTGCCGGCTGCCAGGCGGTGTTTTCGGATTTTTGTGCACCTTAGGTGTTGTGTACAGGACAGGGTTGCGTGGTTCTTTATTGTAGAGGAAAAGGAATTCATTCTTACTGATGAATCAGTTGTCCAACCCTTCTTTTGTGATACGTAAAATGTCTTCACTTATCTTTTTAAGGGGGTTGAAACTTAGGCGCTCATAGTTGGAAAATAGTGTCATTTTACCTAGTGGGATTAGGTCTTTTATTTTTTTTATGCCCGTCATGTCCCTTTCTTATATTTAAAGCATTTTAAAGGGGTCCATGCCTTATTCAGGATATAGGGCAAGATTGCATCAAAGAGCAGACACCTTGTCTCATCTTCATCTGATAATGAGGGGTCTCAGAGGTCCGGAAGGTTTCCTAGTAGGAGATCTGTTCACTCTTGAGATGCAGATCAGACTTATACTAAGTATAATGTGGAGGATATGATTAAAAAGTGTGTTAAAGATGCCTTTGCTGCTGAAAAATCTAAGACAAAAATAAGCTAGTTATTCTTCTCATTCATTTTGTGCTGAGTCAGGTCCTTCTGCTAAGCGTAAATATATGAGAACTGAAGCGATTCTGTCTCATGTGAGGAGTACGTTTGATGCTATAGGTCCAGAAGATTCTTCCCCATCTGAGACTGCAGACAAGAAGACTAAGACACTTAAAAAGACTTATTCAGCTATATTTCCATGAGAGTCAAAAGTAAGGACTTGAGCGAGAAAGAAAATGAGTAGGTAGTACGAGTGTTTCGAGAGACACAGCCAGGGGACCTTCAACAGTTATAGTGGCTCTAGATTTTTAGCTGCCTTTGTTGAAAATGTGCAGGTTTCACCTATTTTTTCAAGGTAGATGAAGATACAATACGTGTTTAACAGCAGACTTATTTCTGCAGTAACCTCAGTGTAGTTCCACCTGCCAGACAATAATGAAACACTAATAATTAGGTAATTTTTCGACTTAGCAGATTAAGATATATGTAAGAAAAAGGAATTGCCTAATACGGGGTTTCCTTCGAATCCCATAAAAAGAAGCTAAGATTTTGGTAGAAGCATTACTTGTTTTGGACTTATCCTCACCTGAAGGCTACAAATGCTCGATTTTTTCAGTTTTTAAGTCCCCGGGTGTCATCCAGCCTACAACTTTCCCCAGACGGTGTTTTTCATGGAAGGCTGAATTACCAGACACGCTTTCCAATAAAGACTATCGGCATGATTGTCGTAGGGTCACAATAAACTGGTAGTTGAATTTACTCCATTTATCTAAAATGGCATGTGAAAATAATTAGAAACAGCAGGATAGAATAGTGTTACTATTTGCACATCAATAATCTGGGTAAATTATTTTCTCCAGTATTGGGATGTCTTTCATAGATTCACATGCTTGAATATTCTCCGTCGTCGAAGTGGGAGCCCCACGGTAAATACAATAGAAATAAAACCAATAATATATGTATATAAAAACATATTTACATACATTCCAAAACCATAAATACTTATAAGTACCAAGGTTAGCATTAACACATAGGAATACATTAGAAGAAAAAGAACACTTTATAGCATATCCATGTCATTATGTTAGTCCAAACTACAGCCAATCAGGCGTAAGCACCCCTCTAGAACCTTCTCCTCAGAGGCTCAGATGTTCTACCGCACGTCGTGTGAAGGGAGTCTCCCTGAGCTCTGCTACAGTTTTCTAGGATGTCTTCAAGTAAGAAGTCTTTGTTTCAACCATATGCTTCTTGCTGGAAATTGCGGCTCTTCTCAGAGGACCCTCACAAGAAGTGTATGTACTGCCTCTATCCAGAGCATGAGGTAGGAAAATGTAAAATTTGCAGGACTTTCTCAACCAGGAACCTTAAGGACAGGGAAGTGCGTCTCCTACTGTGGTTGCAGAGGTTGAATGATAGGGATTCACCTCTTTCTGATGCAGAAAGCCTTGCGTCAGGTGTGTCTAGTGCCACTTCTAAACGTAGCAGTGTGCAGGATTTACCATCTCCTTTCCTACAGAAGTGGAAACTTCAACTTCAGAAGGCTCCTGCTGTGTCTCCAACTCCTCCTGCTACGCCTACGCCCCGAGATCTGACTCTTAGGCGTCCACAGCTCCTTCTACGCATGTTTCCACTAAAAAACGTGCTAAATCGTCGACGGGAGCGTCAACGGTCATTCCGAAGATGAAATCTGCCATCTCGAGCTCTCTGACGACGACAGTGACGACGACTTGTGCCAGCGGGTTGTCGATGGTGGCTGCGTCGACATTGTCAGTGTCGACGATGGTGTGTGTGAGCTTCAAATCTGTCTAGTCGACGATTCAAATCTCCTGGTCGACGTCTAAAAAGGGAGTCTAGTCGACATCGAAATCTTCGTCGACGCTTGCTGTGAAGAGAGCCTCTTCATCGGCGGGTGCTCCGTGGATGAAGGCTCCAATGGTGGCGGCTCCGTCGACGGCGGCTTCATCGACGGCTGTGGTCTTGCCGTCTACGGCTTCATCGACGGCTGTGATCTTGCCGTCGATGGCTTCGTCGACGGTGGTTGTCCCGTCGACGGTGTTACTGTCGTCGATGTCTACCTTCGCATCATTGCCTCTGGTGCCAATTTCTTCAACCGGTTCTGGGGCTCCTGCTGTTGTCCCTCTGCACCAACGTCGACATGTGCCTTTGGATCAGCTTCCGATTCCACGTCACTCTTAGCCTCCATCACCTCTTTTTGCCACGGGTTCGGAGCAGGACTCTGGTTCTGATGAGGAGGAAGATGATAGATTCTGGGCAGCTCGAAGCCCTTCGGAGCTGGTCATTAAATGTCAGGACTATGAGGATGATCAGGAAGATCCTTACTTCCACGAGGAGGAACCTTCTACTCGGGTTCCCACAGCACAAATACCGCTCTCCCTCATTTCTAATCTCCAATACATGTTAGAGGATTATAATAGACGATTTCCACTGTCTCACCAGGGGTCTCCTCAACCTAGGGTGCCTGCAACTACAGCAGCTCCTCCCTCTACTACACTTCTGCACCATCTACAACCTCTATTCAGGTCCATGCAACGGTTTATGAGGATGATGACGTTCGCCCAGATCGGGAAAACGGCGAAGTCGATGATGGTGATGGGAACATGGCGGGTTGGGACGATTATCAGATCCAGACACCGTCTCCGCCACCTTCGGGTCCAGAGGATTCCCCTCCTGTGGATATAGCTGGTTTTCACCAACTTATGGAACGAGCGGCACTGCGCTGCGCTTTAAGCTTCCTATGGTTCTGAAGGATGAGGACTGTTTTCTTTATGATTTCAAGAGTCAACCTTTTAAACAGGTCCGGGCAGTGCCCATATTTGACTTCATTTGGAACGAGGGTGTCAAACTGATGCAGATGCCAAATTCTATTCCAGCGCTTCTTCCTCGTTTGGAGAAGAAATATAGGGCGCCCCAGGGTTCTCCAGCTTGCCTGGTAGCGCAGCCTAAACCCGATTCCGTGATCACCCAGGCCGCACAGCGCCATTCCAGGAATCCGTCTTCTCCTATTACCCCTCCTCCTGACCGTGAGGGACGTCGTCTTGATGCCATTGGACGAAATTTTTCCACTATGGCTTCTACCACCGTGAGGGCTGCAAATTCTCTGGCCATTCTGGGGTGCTACGACCGCCAGATGTGATCGGATATGTCTTCTTTTATCGACCTCATTCCTGAGCCCTCCAGAGCAGAGGCTCTCAAGATACTTCAGGAGGGAGAGAGAGCGTCATCAGAGATTATCGACTGCTCTGTGGACATTGCGTGCACTGGTTTTCGTCAGCTTGCGGGGGCAGCCGTTTTACGTCTTCCGGGCTGGCTTCGTTCCACCTCTTTTCGCCAGGAGGTTCAGGCGAGAATCCTCGACATGCCCTATGACGGCGAATCGCTCTTTGGCCAGCATGTGGACGACGCACTTCAAACCATCAAAAAGGACACCGAGACGGCTCGTGCCCTAGGCACTTTGCAGTTTCGCAAGCAGCCATTTCGTGGTGCGCGCGGACGCGGCACCTCCTCTTCTTTTCGTGGCGGATCCAACCAGTACCTCTCCTACGGCCAAGGAAATCAGAGATTTCCTCCCAGTCACAGCAGTCCTATCGGCAACAGTCTACCAAGTCTTACAAAGGAAAGTCTTCCTAAAGAGGCTCCGCTTCTAAGAAACAATGACTTACCTTCCCGCTCAAAGTTGGAGGTCGAATCTCCCTTTTCTTTTCCAATTGGTCTTAAATCACCTTGGACCGTTGGGTGCTGGACATTGTATCAAAAGGCGATGCTTTGGAGTTTGTCAAGTTCCCTCCAAACACTCCTCCAACTGGTCCACCTCCGGCTCACCTCAAGGAGCTCTTTCAGCAGATTCGACTCATGATTCAGAAAGGTGCCATCGAAGTGGTTCCCAAGTCTCAGAAGGGGATGGGATTCTATTCCCAGTTTTTCCTCGTCCTCAAGAAGTCCGGCGAATGGCGTCCGATCCTCGACTTAAGAGCCTTGAACAAGTACCTGAAGTGCCAATCCTTCTGCATGCTCACGCTCGTGGGACTTCATGACCACCATCGATCTCCAAGACGCTTATTTCCACGTGCCGATACTTCCAAAACACCGGAAGTACTTGCGCTTCCGGGTAGGGCGCAGAGACTTTCAATTCAAGGTTTTGCCTTTCGGCCTTCGCTCCGCCCCTCGCGTCTTCAAGAAAGTCCTGGCCCCGGTGATGGCATATCTACGTTTGAAGGGCGTTCAAATCTTTCCCTACCTGGACGACTGTCTCATCAAGTCGCAATCTCGCCATCAGGCGTCTCTGGACACTCGATTCTGTCAGACTCTATTCCACTCCCTCGGACTCTCCATCAACACCAAAAAGTCTCAGGTCGGTCCAGCTCCCTGCAGGACCTTTCTAGGCGCCACTCTGAATACTTTGCTGGCGAAGACATTCATGTCTCACGAGCATCAGCTGCGGATTCTACGCCTAGTGGCTCTCATCCATTCAAAAGGGTACGTTTCAGTTTGTGTATTGAAGTCCTTTCTTGGTATGGCGTCCTCCTGCATCTCCCTGACCCCAAATTGCAGGCTCAAGAGTCGCCCAATTCAGGAGGAAATGGACAAACAGTGGTGTCAGGTCACCGGCTCTTTCAACGATCTGGTCCTGGTGACCGCTCGGATGAGGTCCGCTCTCCAATGGTGGGCTCAACCGTCAAACATCGCTGCCGGTACTTCTTTCCTAACCATCGCTCCAGAACTCATACTTACCACGGATGCCTCCTTGGAAGGCTGGGGCCCACATCTTCAGGGCTATCCATGAAGGGCAAGTGGACCCTGTCTCAACGTTCCTGGCACATCAACAGACTGGAGCTAATGGCCATTTTCCTGGCACTCAAGTCTTTCCATCTTCTACTCCAGGGAGAATCAGTGCTCATTCAAACCAACAATACCACCAGTATGCACTATGTAAACAAACAGGGCGGCACCAAGTCACCGCTCCTTTCTCAGCTGGCACAGAGCATCTGGGACTGGGCACTTCGTCGCCAAATTACCCTGACAGCGGTTCACCTACCAGGCATCTCCAACATCCTAGCGGATTCCCTCAGCAGGTCCGCGTCCTCGACCCACGAGTGGGAGTTGCATCAACTGACTCTGGACTTCATCTTTCGGCTGTGGGGTCGCCCGTATATGGATCTTTTTGCGAGCCCTGTGAACCGGAAATGCCAGTTTTATGCAAGCTGGCTTCCCCATCAGAAGTGGAGAAGTGTGGCTCAATGGGTGGAGAAGTGTGGCTCTATGGTTAGAGCGGCAGACCCTGATGCAGAGATCTAGCCCGGGACCAGGGTTCAATTCCCCTCCTCGGCGGGTCTTGGGCTCAAAATTCAACGGACCTGATAATTCTCGCCTCGGTGCCTATTCTAATCACAGAGTCCCACTCTGCAACTCTGGGCAATAGGTTGCTTAAGGTATGTAACACTTACAACGCAACTTTTACGTCGTAATGCTGTTACAACGCAGCTATTACAACGCAGGATCCATTACATCGGATGCCATTACAACGCATGGCATTACATAGCAGATGCTATTACAACGCATACCATTACATCGTAAGTATTGGTAAGTATATAATTTATTTTTATTTTATTTAATATTATATAATTGATTTAATTATTATTAATTATAAATAAAAATATTTATTTATGTTTTTAAATATTATAAATTAAATATATTAATTTAAGTAATTTTGGGGTACATGGGTGTTTTTAGGTTTTAGGGCAGGGTTTGGGTTTTGGGGTACAGGGGTGTTTTTAGGTTTTAGGGCAGGGTTTGGGTTTTGGGGTACAGGGGTGTTTTTAGGTTTTAGGGCAGGGTTTGGGTTTTGGGGTACAGGGGTGTTTTTAGGTTTTAGGGCAGGGTTTGGGTTTTGGGGTACAGGGGTGTTTTTAGGTTTTAGGGTAGGGTTTGGGTTTTGGGGTACAGGGGTGTTTTTAGGTTTTAGGGCAGGGTTTGGGTTTTGGGGTACAGGGGTGTTTTTAGGTTTTAGGGTAGGGTTTGGGTTTTGGGGTACAGGGGTGTTTTTAGGTTTTAGGGCAGGGTTTGGGTTTTGGGGTACAGGGGTGTTTTTAGGTTTTAGGGTAGGGGTTGGGTTTTGGGGTACAGGGGTGTTTTTAGGTTTTAGGGCAGGGTTTGGGTTTTGGGGTACAGGGGTGTTTTTAGGTTTTAGGGCAGGGTTTTGGGTTTTGGGGTACAGGGGTGTTTTTAGGTTTTAGGGCAGGGTTTGGGTTTTGGGGTACAGGGGTGTTTTAGGTTTTAGGGCAGGGTTTTGGGGTACAGGGGTGTTTTTAGGTTTTAGGGCAGGGTTTGTGTTTTGGGGTACAGGGGTGTTTTTAGGTTTTAGGGCAGGCTTTGGGTTTTGGGGTACAGGGGTGTTTTTAGGTTTTAGGGCAGGGTTTGGGTTTTGGGGTACAGGGGTGTTTTTAGGTTTTAGGGCAGGGTTTGGGTTTTGGGGTACAGGGGTATTGTAGGGTTCAGGGGTAGGTTTGTGTTTTGGGATAATTAAATTATATTTACCAGTTTTAAATTAATTTAAATATATTTAATACATTAAATTAATTTGATTACATTAATTACATTTTTAAATTAAATTAATTAAATTAAATAAATTATTTCAATAATTTTTTTTTTCAATTATAAAATTATGTACATTAAATTAATTTCATTATTTTAATTAAATTAAATTATTTCCTTTTTTTATTAAAATTACATTTATTAAATAGATATTATTTTATTAAATTAAATTAATGGCTATTTTAAAATGTATTTTAATTAAATTAATTAAATTAAATTAATTAAATTAACTTAATAACATTTTTAAAAAAAAAGGTATACTTACCTATACTTACGATGTAATGCCATGCGTTGTAATAGCATCTGCTATGTAATGCCATGCGTTGTAATGGCATCCGATGTAATGGATCCTGCGTTGTAAAAATTCCGTTGTAACGGAATGCGTTGTAAAAATCCGCGTTGTACTGACACCAATCCGTTGCTTAATCTCCACAACGGCCCCCACAACGCTAAGGATGCCTGGCCTTCACCCTGGGGGTGCCCAGGAGTGGACGCCTCACAGGGAAAAGCCAGGACGGGTTCCACAGCAGTATTCGTACAAGCGCCTTGAGACCCTTGTGGGTGAGTAGTGCGCTATACAAGTATCAATTTACTTACATCAAGGGTTATGCGGGAATGCCCTTTTGATGGACTGGTGCAATCTATTCGCCTATGCTTTTCTGCCGATTCCGCTGGTTCCTCGAGATTTGTGGAAAATGCGGAGACAGCCGTGCCACATTTTCCTGATCGCTCCGAGATGGCCTCGACAAGAGTGGGTCTCGGAACTGCTGCTTCTCTCACAGTGCGAACCCATCCTCCTTCGTCCTCGAGCGGATCTCCTCACAATGGACATGGGTCAGATCTGTCATCCGGACCCCTCCTCTCTCAAATTATCGGCCTGGAACCTGAGCACCTTGAATTTGCCCACTTGAATATTTCGCCAACATGTAGAGACGTTTTTGCCAATGCGAGAGCTCCGTCCACAGTAAAGACTTACAAGCTAAAGTGGAAAAGGTTCTGTCACTGGTGTGCATCTGCCAACATCCATCCCGTGCACTCCTCTCCTGCTCAGCTTCTGCCATTCTTTCTGCAGTTGGCTCAATCAGGACTTTCCCACTCCACTTTGAAGGTCTTCCTAGTGGCAATATCTCGTGTTCGGCAGGATGGGTCTTCCTCTCTCTACTCTTCCAGAGTCATTCTGCAGTTTTTCAAGGGGCTGTTCAGGATGTTCCCGCCTATTCGGCGTCCTCCTCCTACCTGGCATCTCAATGTTGTTTTGGCGCAATTGATGAAGGCGCCTTTTGAGCCCACCCACAAA
The DNA here is from genome assembly GCF_964263255.1 of Lissotriton vulgaris. Taxonomy (NCBI): domain Eukaryota; kingdom Metazoa; phylum Chordata; class Amphibia; order Caudata; family Salamandridae; genus Lissotriton; species Lissotriton vulgaris. The sequence goes on along the minus strand of NC_141696.1, from coordinate 1,271,640,862 downwards.
GCGGATTTGAAATTTGAAATTTTTGACCTTGAAGGTGGCCCTTCTTCTTGCTTTGACCTCCTCACGTTGTGTGAGTGAAATCCACGCCTTTACCATTCAGCCTCCTGTCCTTCAATTCAAATCGGACTGTGTTGAACTTCGCACCAACCCGGCATTCTTGTCTAAGGTGCCAACTGATTTTCACCTCAATGAACCGGTGTTCTTAAAGACTTTCTTCGCTAATCCCCAAAGTCCGGCGGAGCAACGTTTGCATTCATTAGACATTAAAAGATGCCTTAAATTCTACATCGACAGGACAGCGCCCTTTTGTAGGTCTGATCAACTGTTTGTTGCTTACGGATGCATGTGCAAGGGGCGTTCTGTTACCTAGCCAACTACTGAACGTTGGATTTCCTCAACAATTTCATTCTGTCATCAGAAGGACGGCAAGCCTCTTCAATCTACAGTGAGAGCTCATTCCACCAGGGCGATGTCATCCTCTAATGCCCTGTTTGCTGGTGTGCCGATTCACCACATATGTCGAGCAGCCATGTGGTCCAGCAGGCACACTTTCACAAAGCACTACTGCCTTGAGACGATCAATGAAGCTGATACAGCAGTGAGCCAAGCGGTGCTTCACAATCTTATAAAATAAGGTGAGCCTCTTTCCTTCCCTCTGCCTGTATGGTTTCTACTAGTATCTGTCTGGCAGCTTTATGTCATTTCATTGCATTTTCATGCTAATGCACTGCTATTTTGTCTTGCGGCCAGCTATTACTGCTCACTATTCTATTCAAGCATGTGAATCTATGAAAGACACCTCAATACTGGAGAAGAACAATTGTTACTTACCTGTAACCAGGGATTCTCTGGTATTGGTGTCTTTCATAGATTCACATGCGACCCACCCACCTCCCCTCAGAGGCTCGCTTCTCCTTCTGGACTGTTTTGTCACTCTTGTGCAACGAAAATCTGAGGGCCTGAGCCTCTGAGGAGAAGGTTCTAGAGGGGTGCTTGCACCTGATTGGCTGTAGTTTGGAATAACATAATGACATGGATATGCTATAAAAGTATTCTTTTTCTTCTAATGTATTCCTATGTGTTAATGCTAACCTTGGTACTTATAAGTATTTATGGTTTTGGAATGTATGTAATTATGTTTTTTTATATATATATTATTGGTTTTATTGCTATTTTATTTACCGTGGGGCTCCCACTTCCACGACGGGGAATATTCAAGCATGTGAATCTATGAAAGACACCAATACTGGAGAACCACCATTTACAGGTAAGTAACAATTGTTCTTGTGCACACTAATAAGCTATAGTGTATATATAGGTATATATAGTGTTTGAAGGTCAAGCAATACAATGGTGTTTGCATATATCATGATGTGAAATGCTTCTGGTCCTATGTTTGGCTGAAAGCTAATTGCTTTCAAGAGGGATTGTCCCATATTTGAGAGGTGTGAAGTCAAACAAAAAAAGTGAACCAGGGCAAAGCCCTGGTCTATAGGTCCCTATTAGTTTTGATTGGGTGTATCACCATGAATGTTGAACCTCACCTTCTATGGACCCTTGTGTTGCTGTTAAGCTCAGCTGCCTTCAGTTGTAACACTTCACAGGTTTTTGTGGTTTACATGGTTAAACGCTGCAGAGGATGAATAAAACTGACAGAGAAATTGACTGATAAAACTGCTATATCATTTGTGGTTTCCATTTTGGGGCAGAAACCTGCATGATATTATTGCTATATATTCTGCTTCTTTGTCCAAGCAGAGGAAATCTAGCAACCCAATACTGTTTTTTGCCTCATTACGCCTCTTCAGTGAGGTATTCCGTGTGTCCTGTGGCCCAGCCAGCACCTATCAGTAACACTTGGAGAGTGGCATTGAGGTAAACAAAAAAGTGAATGGTGGAATGCTTGAATTGATCTATACTACTCGTAAATTCCCCAGTCCATCATTTATTTTGCCTATCATGTCACCCTAGTTGGGAACCGGCTTTCTGCAAATCAGGCTTGGTCCAGTTCCACTAGGAACAGTGTAGCCAGGCCCAAACTGGTCTGGAATTGCTTGTGTTCCCATCTGAATGGCTCCTAGTCTAGTAGTTCAGGCTGCTGTGTTCTGACTGGATCAGCTGCTGACTGATTTACACATGACTTGTCTCTGTCTATAGTAGCATAGTGGGAGAAAAAATTATGGACTGGAATTTAGCCCCTAGATATCACCACCTGGTCAGATTAATGAAAGTATTGCATCCATAATGTTTTTGGTGCGGAATTCCAACAGCATGGGCCGTGATCAACTTTTTTCCCGTTGGCCCTAAACCTGAAAGGCAATGTATGTATAACCGTGCAAGTAAGCTTGGCAAGGCAAGATGGGGGTTGGTGTGCCTTACTCATTTTACTATAAAACCTTTCCTTATATCATTGAGCTGGTTGCATCTGCATCATAATACAACCTTTATTCCAAATTAGCCCAGGTTTCCCTATTTGTGGTTTGTCCAGCAGTGACGACCACAGTTGAGCACTCTTGTGCATATTGGACAACAAATCTAATGCCAAACCTCTTGAGTCAATTGAGGCATAAATGTCCAAATACACATTTAGATGTTCTGAACTAAATGCAACTCAAGTTGGTTTTTCCTCCATAGTTTCACTTCATGAAAAAGTTTATAGATCTTTTACTCACATTGTATTGGTTTGTGACTGCTAAGTTCTTTATAAAATGGTAACTTTCGGAATATACTACAACTTAACTGTCTCCACCAAGTAAATACATAATTTAATTTTAAGTAGGAAACATGCAAGTAAAAGTAAACCTTGTCAACTCTGAACATTCTGAAAAAGCTAAGGAGTTAGGCCCATATAAGGGGTGGGGTAGGCTGGACCCTATTATATAGTAACAAACACAAATTGCCTGCACTCACCTTTTTTTTAAATACACTTATTTAACACAATAGGACAAACAAAAATTATTTTACGTTTGGCCTGGTATTTTATTTATACCCATCTACTTCAGTATTTTTCAATTATTTTTTGTAAGAATTATACAGAAAAGGAAAGAAAAAATACATTCAATATATTTCAATTGGACTTGTACAAAACTATTTACAAGACAAAAGATATATACATTTCAAATATACAATTATCATACATTCTACACATAATACACATTACAAACAAAGAGAATTACATTTTTTCAATAGACCTAATCTATATCCATGAAAAAAGGAAAGAGACAAAGTCAAAAAGAAAGCAAATCTTTAGTTGGAAAACAACTTGACAACTGGCCACAGCCAGTTTGAACTCTTGATGTTATAAATAGCTCCTTCAGATGTGCCGACACGTTTCTAGTCCAAGGAAACCAGTTCCTGGACATTCATCAGGGCTTTGTCACTTGTCTGTGAAAATCTGAATTCCTGGCCTCTTTCGGTGCCTTCAGGCTCAGGCAAAGATATTCTGTACACTGTTGTGCTATTTATTAGGATTAAGGACAATACCACCTCTCTTGAAAAGGATTAAATCTCAGTCACGGCTGTGTGTCCGCTTATAGTCCAATTTGTAAAGTGGAGTGATTCCGTTCCGGTGCAGTTGCTGAAAACAGGTGTAACTATTGAGGACACGTGAGTTAAAAAAGCCACGAGAGGACACAGAAAATACATTGCAATCCGCGCTTCAAGTGCTTCCTGAGGGGGCGTTTGAATGAGCGAATAGAAGATTCCGCTTTACAAATTGGACTATAAGCGGACACACAGCCGTGACTAAGATTTAATCCTTTTCAAGAGAGGTGGTATTGTCCTTAATCCTAATAAATAGCACAACAGTGTATAGAATATCTTTGCCTGAGCCTGAAGACACCGAAAGAGGCCAGGATTTCAGATTTTCGCAGACAAGTGACAAAGCCCTGATGAATGTGCAGGAACTGGTTTCCTTGGACTAGAAACGCGTCGTCACATCTGAAGGAGCTATTTATAACATCAAGAGTTCAAACTGGCTGTGGCCAGTGTCAAGTTGTTTTCCAACTAAAGTTTTGCTCTTTCTTTTTGACTTTGTCTCTTTTCCTTTTTTCATGGATATAGATTAGGTCTATTGAAAAAATTTAATTCTCTTTGTAATGTGTATTATGTGTAGATTGTATGATAATTGTATATTTGAAATGTATATATCTTTTGTCTTGTAAATAGTTTTGTACAGGTCCAATTGAAATATATTGAATGTATTTTTTCTTTCCTTTTCTGTATAATTATTATAAAAAATAATTGAAAAATACTGAAGTAGATGGGTATAAATAAAATACCAGGCCAAACGTAAAAGAATTTTTGTTTGCCCTATTGCGTTAAATAAGTGTATTTTAAAAAAAGGTGGGTGCAGGCAATTTGTGTTTGTTACTACCTCTGAACATTAAGCAATGATGGGGACACTATGTTTTTTTAACCTTAACAACAGTATAAATGAGAAAATATGTTTCAACAGGAGCAGTGAGACTCCATAATATTATCTTCATACATGACCATTTCAATGCTGTTTAAATATCAAGCTTACAGCAGTCAGAATTTACTAATGACTGATTGCGCAGCAAGGCCTGCTTTGCAATAAAGTAAATTTCATATACTACCCAACTATCTACAAGATGACAGTCTCTAGAACATAGGGCCTTGGTCAGAGTTTTTTAAGGGAAAACTACCAGAGGAAAATACACAGTTAGCATTTCCTCTACCTTAGGCATTGTATGCTGTAAGAAATTTAACCAATGTGTTCTTCATATTTACCGCTTCTCTTGAAATCTGAGAAACTCTCATTACCACCCACCCTTATGGTTACTTGGCTGTGCCATTGGAATTGGCTGACACAAACACTGAAACAATAGGTAAGAAGGGATGAGAAACCTTAAAAATATGACAGACTATAGCCTTAAAGATACACCTTTGATTAGACTGCTCCCTTTATTCCTGATGTTCTGGATAATAGACCCCTGACCAGTAGAGATAATACTAAAAGAACCTGTGACAAGGTCTCCGGGAGAAACTGCAGAATACTACATGGTAAAGCATCAGCATTTCTCAAGGTATGCCAACCCTAGATTCCTTCAATGCCATTGCGGTGTGGTCCAAACACCACTAGAGGTAGCTGCATTTAGTTAACGTGATCTGCGCGTCTTGCTGCCCCACCCCGGTGTGCAACTTCGATTGTTCTCTGCTACAGTGCCGCCGGCCGGGTGCTCAGCTCCTGTGTCTTCCTGTGCCCCATACGCCTGGCGCAATCACACCCTCCAGAGGGTCTGAAACATCAGCGCTTAGCGTGTTTTGTACATTTCAGGTGATTGGAGACCAGCCCAGGCAAATCCAAGTACCCTGTGTAGTATGTGGGTGTGTAGTATTCTGCAGGGACTAGTCCCCTGTTATTGGCCCTCTGGGCTGCATTACTGGAATGGAAGACCTTGTCAAAAACTAATTTTTCAGCTGGGGATCCCAGCATGTATACTGCCTGTATCTGCTCCATTGTTCATTCTGGTTGGTAGCCCCATCTCTTTCTCAAGCTTGCTACACAAAAGAACAAGGCAGAGATGCCACTTTCCAAATGCACATCTACCCACTTCGTCCGTCGGTACGTATTGATTCCAAGATTGAGTATGTTGTAGTGCTCTCCAAGCTTAAGATCTCCCTCCGCCTGACGAGACCAAGTCGACACTCCTGGGAGAAGCCAGTCCTCCTTGAGGTCTGCACACAAACTACACAACAGCTGAGACACATAAAGAAGTATTCAAAGTCTGTGAGACTGGCTTTAGTCACTAAAATATGAAACAGGAAATCCATAAGACGATCTTTGTTTTTCCTCCGTATATCCTTTATCAACAAAGCGTTCATAACATCCAAGACAGGCAGCCAACTCAAACTTGTCTGGACCACTCTCACTAAATGAAGTGTGATATTGATGTGACTTACTGTAGTGCTAGAGGCACGCTTGCGGTTTGAGACCCTGTGATGACCTTTGACTCCCATTATTTTAACTTACTTTAGTGTGTTATTTCATCCTAGTCTGGATGTACGAAGGTCCTGCAAATGCCTTGCTTCTCTTCTTTCTTGTAATCTTGCTGTCTTTCAGTGGGAGCTGTAACAGAGCAAGACAGCCTTGCCAATAATAGAACGTGTGGGTTATGCATTTTAAAGCGTGTAAGGGAGAGAGAGGTGTGGAATATACTCTTTGGTTTCGAAGTGCAGTGTTGTGGGCAGTGATGAATTATGAAGTGCTTACTATTGGCTTTGACATGGCCTCATGTCCTCTTGTTTTCTGACTTTGCCTTGCTTCAGCTTTTCTGCATGCACAGCAGCGCTTGCAAGTTGTTTGGATTATAACTATTGGCTTTGACATGGCCTCATGTCATCCTTTTTCCCTGGCTTTGCCTTGCTTCAGCTTCTGCGTGCACAGCAGAGCTTGGAAGTTGCTTGGGTTATTCACATTCAAGGTCTTTCTGTTTTAGTGAGGGATTGTTCATGTATTCTGAAAGGCTTTGTGAGCTGTGAGCTTCGTCAAGATAGAGGCTGGAACATGCAAGATTTGAAGAAGAGGACATGAGAGCTCCTTCCTGCCGTGGGAATGCTTGCTTGGAACTTGGCCAGTTCTGGTAAGATTCCTCTGGCTCATGAGGAGGTCTTTCTTGAATCTTCTAGTGTGTTTAGGGTTGTGGACTTGGAAACCGGGAGTTTGGAATCCGAGCGAGGATGGACGCATCTATCTCGGAGCATGGACCCTGGTTGCTGAGGCTCTCAAACCCCAGCGGTTTACTTCCCCAGTCAGAAATGAGTGAGATGCGGTGTTTGCATCAGGTGATGTATTGAGTTTTGCCATTGTGATGTGAGCCAGTGGCCGGCCACACTGGGAGCCGCACCGACACCCACCGACCACGCACGCAACCTGGAAATCATCCTAGACTCGTCACTATCAATGACCCAGCAAGTTAACGCCATATCATCCTCCTTCAACACCCTCTGCATGCTCTGCAAGATCTACAAATGGATCCCCACTGAGACCAGAAGGACGGTCACCCAGGCCCTCGTCAGCAGCAAACTGGACTACGGAAACGCCCTCTACGCAGGAACCACGGCCAAACTCCAGAAGCGACTCCAACGCACACAGAATGCCTCATCCTCGACATCCTCCACCACAGCCACATCACAAAACACCTGAGAGACCTGCACTGGCTCCCCGTCAACAAAAGGATCACCTTCAGACTCCTCACCCATGCCCACAAGGCACTCGACAACACCGGACCAGCATACCTCAACACACGACTCACCTTCTACACCCCGTACCGCCAGCTCCGCTCTTTTGTCCTCACCACCGTCCCACACATCCGAAGATTGACCACAGGCAGAAGATCGTTCTCCCACCTCACCACAAAGACTTGTAACACCCTCCCCATCGACCTACGGCAGACCCAGGACCTACTGACCTTCAGGAGACGCCTCAAGACCTAGCTGATTGAGCAGTAGCAGCCCCCCACCCTCCCCCCCCCAGCGCCTTGAGACCCTCACGGGTGAGTAGTGCTCTCTACGATTGATTGATTGATCAATTGATGTGTTGTCTTTGTGATATGTGAGTGAGTGTGATTTCTTTGTGATATAGGATGAGTCTAGGTAAACCACCAGAGTACTCATTTGATGTATATATAGATTTCTGATCTCTTGCACGACGTCCAGTATATTTGCTTGAGTCTTAGCTCATATTTTTGCTGCTTGTTTATTAATCAGTATTACTCGTGCATATAAGTTATTATTGCTTGCATATAAACATATGTATCTCTGTATATTTGAATCTTCTGCATTTAACATCTGGGAAAGCCTTTGTTAGAGAGCATTGTGTAAAATAAACCCCAAGCCTTATTCAAACGAGAGAGTCCTTGCATTTTGTAAAATAAAACCCTTTGTTAAAACGTTTTGACTGCGCCGGGTGTTGGGCTACCATGTGTAAGATTCTGTCTTATCTGATAGGCGTATTCTAAACACGTACCCGGAGGAAGACAGTATGACTTACATCCCCTTAGATGACCATTTCTGTGAGGTCATGGATGCCTTGATTTCTAAAGCGATAAAGCTGGAGGTGGCCCCCCTGGAGAGGAAACTGTTGCAGTACACAGCGCGCTCCTTTAAACCACTCCCTGGGAGGGAAGACACTCTAGGGCGTATGCCCCTTTTACCTCTGGGAGGTCCATTCCACCCGTACTGCTCCATAAATGCAGGAGGGATCCTACATCAGGTGTAGTTTAACAGGCTGAAGCAGGCCTTTTTGGACAACTCAGCCTCTGCCACTGCAACCCCAGAACCCAGGTCTTTGGGGTGGCAACCTTTAGGGACCCCATTGCCGTCCCACCCGTCCAAGCTCACACAGGGGTAGACTCGCCATCCATCTGGGTCCCATCCATGGTGCCCCTCACCCTGTTATACACCTCACACCTCTCTCAATATTGCAAAAAGTGATACAGGTCTGTCTGGTTTTCTTTCTCTGTCTCACGAACGTACCGATGATATCTTACGGGGAAATTATATCTGGCTCCCCACTCAAACCCTGCTCCCTGAAGCTTATGAAGCTTGTAAGGGTATTTATTGTTCCCCATCTAACATCTATTCTTATTAAGGCCATCTCCTCTGGAAGTTACCCTACCAGCTGGAAAACAGCTGTTGTCCAGCCACTACTTAAAAAACCAACCTGGACCCATCGGTACCCAAACGTGTCTCATTTCCTTGCTACCTATTCCCACAAAGATCCCGGAGAAACACCTAAACACCTTTATTTATATTTTCAAAAGAAGTGTGGAATTTAAACTACACCTGAAAGGGGTGATAGCAAGAAAGGGTTCAATTCTCATCTATTTCCTCTTCTTTAGAGCTTTTTTAAACTTGCACAATCTTTATGCACTCTTGAGTGTATATCCTTTTTTCAATATGGTTCAGGTATTCTATTCTTTATCACGTGCAATTTCATGTGGCACACAATGCTGGACTAGTATTATTTGGTTTTATTGAATTGTATATAAACAGATTTATCATCTATAGGTATTGGGCATTACAATCTAGGCCTGTTGTTGCTTCTTGTTTTTTCAGTGAATACTGAGACGAAACCCTGACGAAGGCTTCGCCCGAAACGTGCTTCGGGCCAACATAGTGCCAGTTGTTTCATTTTATTATGACATCTTGAATGTATATTGCACAAGATATGGTTGTCTTATCTCTAGATGTGACTTTGTTGATAAAAAACAAACCCTCAAACAAAATTTAAGATTGATGTATGGAAATTGTATTCACTGAAATTTAGTGACAATGGGTATAACATATTTTTTGTGTACTCTGTCGACATTTTTTGATACATTAAATGTTTTTTACAAAATTGTCTATATTTTCTAATGAATAATGTTTTCTAAAGAAGAAAATATATTTAAATAAATACATTTGATATTGGCATCATTGTATGTGTTTCCACTTGATAGTCATATTGTTTCTGTACTCTGTTTTTCTACCCACATTTGCATTTGTTATCGCCTTGCCTAGGCTTCCTTTCTCAATTGAAACACCTAAACACTCAGCGAAGCTCCTACTTGGCGCAACAGCACCTGCTTGATTCCTCCCAATACAGATTCAGGAGTGGGCAGAGCTCTGATACTGCGTTATTACCTGCAGTGAATAACATATGTAGCCAAAAAGACACCGGGTACACCTCTTTGCTGACACTGTTGGACATATGTGCAGCCTTCTATACCATCTCCTCGACAAGGCTGATTGACCGTCTTCAGGAAGTTGGGTTATCAGACTCTGCTTTGGAGCTTCTGGCCTCATTCCTGACAGATAGGTCACAGAATGTAAAGATAGACCAATTGTATTCTGACCCCATATCCACTTTCTGTGGAGTCCTGCGGGGCTCCTCTCTGAGTCCTTCCTTGTTTAATATATATGTTTCCCCGCTAGCTAAGGTGATTAGATCCTTTGGGTTGGAGGCCTTATCCTATGCTGGCAACACACAAATAATTGTGTCCATCACAAAGAACTAAGAGACCTCCACAGCCAATTTTACACCTCTTCCAACGCTATGTCCCTGCCAGACAGCTGCGATCTACCAACAACCATTGGCTGGTTGTGGCCAGGTTTAGGAGGACAAGGTGGGGAGGAAGAGCCTTTGCTGTGGCTGCATCTAAACTCTGGAACACACTAACTACATCAATTTCATGTCTCGAATCACACCCTTTCTTCCTTAAAGGCCTGGCTCTTTGCCCTCTAATCTCTTTGAGTATTGGTACTTCCCTCCCTCTGACTGGATTTTCGTTTTCAACGCCTTGACGCCCTTGGGCATTGCTTTTGCTCTACAAGTTGATCATTCATTCATACACAAGATGTGTCAACTGATGATGCCCACCAAGCCACCTCTGATGTGCTGTATCCATGAGCGCCTAATGCACCCTGCTCCTCAGAATGATCCCAGACTGTAAGGTTGAAGCCTATGGTGCGGGCGGCTTTGTAAGCCACTAGATAAAGAGATCTGCAACTGCCTGCGGAGGAATGCCCTTTCCCATCTTTGGGGGACAAGGTGGCACTCACGCCTGACATCGACTAGCGCATGGCTAATTTCCTGAGGAAGTATATGTGTGAACCCAAGAAGAGGATCGATGGGTCCTGGCAGACTTGCCAGGATAAGCTTTTAGATATCTCGGGCCCCTTGCCCCATATCTTATATATGGCAGACGATGCCAAGGCGTCTGGTACTCTGATTTCCCCTGAGGTTCTGTCCAGTTGGGCCCAACGTGCCATTTTTGTCTTGGGGAATGCAAACCGCACAATCTCTACAGAAAAGCGCTGTTCACTCCTTATCAAGATTGGCCCCAAACTGGAGGACCTCGCCACATCTGAGGCTCGCCCCATTGCCCAAAGGGGAGGGGGTGGGGGGGGTGGGGGGGGGGGGGGTTGTTCAGCGATCCGTTTATCCGGGAATTATGTACATTGAGACAAAGCCCAGGTGTCCATAAAGCGCATCTTTATGCCCCGGATTTTCTCTGATGCTGGTTGAAGCAGGACGCATTCAGTGGCTGCGCCCAGCCTCAGGCAGAGGACATACCACCAGGAGGGGACAGTATCAGGACGCTCAAAGTTCAGAAACGTTTATCCCACCAATGGCCATCCCCGTCACCAGGGTGCGAGAGGGGGCACTGAGGCGGTAGCAACCACAAAACCAATCAAGGTGAGTGTTCATCTTTTTCCTCAGCAACATCTGGGGGTCAGATTTCAGGGTTTCGTTCACAATTCGGGAGGCCCTTACCTCCGATGCATGAATCCTGCAGACAATACAAGGATTCCACATAGAGTTCTATGGCTCCCCTGTCCTATTCCCTTGCTTTTCTCTGCCGTACACGCCAAGCTAGTGGAAATAGAGGTAAAGGAGCTTCTCCGCAAAGAGGCATTAGTGCGAACCTCCCCTCATTCAAGGGACTTTTTAAGCAATCTCTTTGTAGTGGACAAAGGGGATGGTGGCCAAAGGCCGGTGATCAACCTGAAGGAATTCAGCGAGTGCTTGGTTTACCTCCACTTCAAAATGGAGGGTATCCCATCTGTTATGGGACATTCTCCTCCCCGAATGGATGGTGCATCTAGAGCTCAAACACTCCTACCTAACCATCCTGATGTTCCCTCCCCACTGCCACTTGCTCCAATTTCAATGGCATGGGGATATCTTTGAGTTCACTACTCTTCCTTTTGATCTGATGTCGGCCCATTGGTGCTTCACCAAGGCAGTGCGCACAGTGGTAGAGTTCCTGAGGGCCCGGGATGTTCATTTCATCATCTATATAAACTACATTCTCCTTATTGATCAATGCCCTTAGAATATCTCGCTGCATCTACAGATGGCAGTCTCTCTTCTGGAGTCCCTTGGTTTCATCATATACCAATGGAAAACGGTTCTTATACCCTCTCTGTCTCTTGTGTTCCTGGGGTTTGTGGTGGACTCGGTCCAAGCCACTCGCTGTCTTCCCTCTAGGAAGATGACCAAAATCAAACACAAGCTGCGTTGTCTGGCAGTAAAACCTTCCACCTCCCTTAACCAGGAAGCAAGGGTGGTGGTGCTTCTGTTGTCCTCCATCCAGGTTATTTTCCTTGGGCCCCTTCACTATCGGTTCCTCCAACGGTTGAAAGCCTTTCACCTCAGGAAGAGTCTCATGTACTCCCAGATGATCCCCTTGTTGGAGGAAGCTAGAGAGGATATTCAGTGGTGGCTGGCTTATAAGGAAGCATGGAATGGTTGGCCAATATTTGTCTCCCTTCAGGATGTGGCCATAGAGTCTGACGCAAGTGGCAGGGGCTGAGGGGCGAGATGTGGGTAATTCTTCAAAAGAACATGGTCTTCTCAAGAAAGATCCTTGCACGTCAATTGCCTCAAAGTCTTGGCAAGATTGTTTGTGGTCCAGTGCAGGACCAAGAATCGAGTGTAGTATTGTATCCTCCTCAAGATGGACAGTGTGGCAGCCGTTCACTACAAAAACCATCTTGGTGGTACTCCATCCTAGAACCTATCGGATCTGGCCCGCAACTTCTAGGATTACTGCTTAGAGAATCAATTCTCTGTGTCAGTGGAATAGTAGTCAAACAAGTAGCCGACTATCACCTCCAAGACTCGAGCCTGTGACGTTTACATCCATCAGTGTTCTAAGCCCTCTGTGACAAATAGGGCCCATTCACTGTGGACCTCTTTGTGTCACGTCTGGACCACCAACTGCCAAAATACTTCAGTTCGCGTCCAGATCCGAAGGCGGTGGCCATGGAGGCTTACCTCCAGAACTGGCAACTGGAAGGGGGCTATAATTTTCCTCTGTTTGTGATGATCATGCACCTCACGGCTCAAGTAGGAAGACAGGAGGCAGACATTGTCTTAGTGTACCCGATCTGGAAATCCATAGTCTGGTATTCAGTTCTTCTGGAACTTACTTGGTATTTTCCAATCCTTCTACCCCTCTTTCCAGATCTACTCATGGACCTGAGGGGACTCCCCATCATCTACTGCTGTAGGGGTCCTTGTCTCTTATGGCATGGAAGATTACAGGGAATGCTTGAAAGATCTGGGGCTTTCAAGACAGGCTGCCTCCCTCCTCTCCAAGGCATGGGCAGACAGCACCGTCAAGCGTTATAGATTGGCATGGGCTATTCTGGTTGGGCTGGTGTGATCAACGACGTATGGCTCTTGTGGGGGCAGAAATTGTCCACATCTTGAATTTCCTTGCTTCTCTGACTTGGGACTTGCATATAGATTATCATTACCTTCAGATCAGCAATCTCAGTGGGTCGCTCACCAGTCCGTGACCGTCTGGTGGGGGAACTCTGTTTTGTGGGATGTCAATAAGGTTCTTTGAACAACTTGTCGGCCAAGCTCTTCTTTGCCTGGTTTCATGCCGGCATGTCTTGGATGTCAGAGTACTGGCATTAATGAGTAGAGTATTTAGCTAGGAGGGGGTCACTTATCATATTTCAAGATGCACAAAATGTAATTCACAACTGGTTACGTATCCTTCTTTTCCAAATTCCCCAAAGCTGTGTGTTGTGAGGTGTATAAAGAGTTATGAAGCTACGACGGCGGACATCCGCTCTCATGGAGAGAGGCAATTGCTGATAGCCCAAGGGAAACCGTTCAAGGCGGTCTCTTCACCTACCATTGCAAGATGGGTCCGGTGGGCCATGCAGGAAGCTGGCTTTAATACAAAAATGTTTGGGGCTCACTCAGCCAGAGGAGCGATGGCATCAAAGGCGTTTATCCTTGGGACCCACCTGGAGGATATCCTCAATGCAGCAGACTGGTCCTCAGATTCGACATTTAAGAGGGTATATTTCAAACCAATCCCTAATATTGCTTCGCTGGTTGTGGATAAGCTTTAAACCAGCATAATCCTCACCTCAGATCCTGACAAAGAATAAAGAATTTACTATCTATCGTAACAGAAAGTTTCAATTCTATTAACGATACGGAGGCGAGGATTAATCCACCTGTCATTGTATTCTCCCTCCCTAGAATGAGAAAGGTTTACATTACGGTGGATATATCTTACTTCTTTGATATTTCAAAGTGGATGGTTCTCGGTCTTGTGTAATAATGCAGATTTCTGTTGGATCTGTTATGTAAGAAATGTTTATTCTCCAGTTTCATACACCTTCGTTCATTTTCCTCTGGGATCTGGTGGGTCGAAACAGGAATAAGGATGCTAGTGTTCGTCTGCAGTAGTAGGAAGAAAGAGGAGGCGGCAACATCGGTGAGGGAATGATGAGGAGTCCTGGCCTTAACTGATTCGACATTGTTTATTTGTTGAATTGTTGACTTTTTCCTTAAGGGTTATGGGAAATGAAGTATTTTGTTCTTCTCTAAATGGCTGCTGTTGATAAAATGAAGAAAGAACAGAATAATCCTCACCTCTGTGTACTTATTAGAATTGAAACTTTCCGTTATGATAGCTAGGAATTTTTTCATGTAGTATCCTTCAGACTGAGAGGAAGATTAAGGTGTAAGCAATGTGTTGAGAAACAAATCGATAATAATGAGGATCACTAAGGAGTAATCAGTCATTACCTCCATAAACCTTTGTTATCTTATTAACTATTGTGAGAAGTACCAAAGCAGACCAGGGTTTGGTCCACTCTGAACCAAAGAACAAAATCATACATAGATTGAAAAAGCTGCAACACCCTAAGTTAACTGATTGATACAAAGATAGCAGGCTAAATCCTCCTGAACTGCGTGATGAACAACTGCATCAAATTTAGATTCTTGAGCACATCCACCGCAACGAGATACTACTGAGCAATGGTTTCGGGTGGTGCCCAAGTGTCCACCACACAAATGTGAAGAACTGTAATGCGTTTCACTTAAGTCCATGTTGCTGGAATTCAGCTTGCGGAATAATGACAGTCCACAAAGAGGGGAAAAGATCAGACCTAGACTTCTAGGATTGATGCAAAAGGAATGTACAAGGAAAGAATAATCTCCTCGGAACTTCAAAATCTGACACAGTGTTCCACTCTGACCATGCCATCCTACATCTGACAGCCGCTTTGCCATACACTTCAAGCATATTATTCAACAAATTATACCCAAAAGATCACCATCCTACCTTGACAAACTGCACAATGACTTTCAACCTTTGCTCAATTCATCCTTCCTACCTTTATTTAATCGCATACCAATGAGTGTCTTCAACCATCATTATCTTCTTTGGAACTTTACTCTTGTTGCTCCCTCTCATCAACCCTGGATCTTTCCACCACCCCTACCATTATGACAAAATGCAATTACTCCTGCGAAGGTGACAGAAATATACAGTACTGAACACATTGAAGTCTAAAGCAAAAGCAAATATAAATCAGCTTGAAACTGCACTCAACACAGAGAAATCAAACTACTTTCACACTCTGACATGCTCCCTATACTGCCACCGGCAATGTCATGCTTGCTCCATCAACAATCTTCTATGGCAATAACCCTTTTGACACACTCAGTCCCACCTTTTTGCCTCAGACTATGTAGCATACCTTCCCTCCAAGACTGAAAACATTAAAACCACCTTTTAGCAATCATTGTAAACCCCACTATCTGCACCTACAGATATAACCTATCTGAAAGTCCCCTCTCTGATCTCCCCAGCAAACCATATCCAGATACTGCACCATCTGACCCATTGAGCATGCAGCCCATCAAGGCCTAGATGTAGGTAATTTTATTTTACCACTTCTTAAATACCGAATTTTACCGATTCCGTATTTAGGAAGTGGTAAAATAAAAGGGGGGGTATGTAGGTATTACAGAATCGGTAAATACCGAATCGTTGAGATTCGGTATTTACCGATTCTGTAAATACCGATTCGGTAATGCCCATTGATTCCTATAGCATTGGAGCCCATAGGAATCAATGGGCATTACTGAATCGGTATTTACCGATTCAGTAAATACCGATTCCAGCAAGGGTGCAGGGGGTGTCACTTTGACACCCTCTAGCACCCCAAATACAGGTACGTGTGCCATGTGGCACACAGACATGCCCTAAGGGCATGTCTGTCTGTCACATGGCATAGGTGTGCATGCACACATGTGCATGCACACCTGGATTCGGTATTTTACCACCCAATTGGATTGGGTGGTAAAATATCGATTCTGAAAGGCCTTTGGGACTCAGAAGAGTCCCACCTACATCTAGAAGTTACCGAATCGGTATTTTACCGAATCAGTAAATTTACCGATTCTGTAAATTTACAGATTCGGTAAAATTGGCCCCCTACATCCCAAATACCCTTTTACCGGTCGGTAACGGCCGAAATCGGCCGGTAACGGCCGAAATCGGCCGGTACCGGCCGGTAAATGGCCACCTACATCTGGCCCCAAATCTCTTGCTCTCTCATTTCGTGTCTACTCTTACCTTGTCTGATGTTACTTGTCAACTACTCCCTCGGTTCCAGTACTTACCTCGCAGTTTCACTGCCATTGTCCTACTTTTACCCAAGAATTCCTTCACTGGCTCTTCTAACTTAGTACATTATTTTTAGTCTGACAGCTACTCTTCCCTAAAATAACAGCATTAACAACTTCACCTAGTTTCTCACTACCCTGAATTTAACGAACTTCTTCCAATCCGGCTTTTAAACTCTGCACTGCACTGAAACAGCACCCAGTCTTATTTCCAACTTCTTTAAATCAGCTCACCAAACATACTCTTCAATTCTTAATACTCCTGACCTCTCTACTGCATTTGGCACTGTTTAGCACATTACCCTCTGTTCGGCAATCACTAACTGAGGTATCACAAATAAAGCATTCCATTGATTTTCCTCTTGTTTTTCTGATCGCTCTTTCTACATTACAAGATGTTCCAGACTCTCTGATTCTTTCCCATTGGTAGTTGACGTTCCACAAAGCTCAATTCCTTGCTGTCAGCTTTTATCCCACTATACCGTGTCTCCTGAGAAGATCATGTCTTCTTAAGGCTTCTCCTACCATTTATATACTGACAATATGCAAAATGTTTCTTCCGTCTCAACTTTTATGGCTGTCCTTCGAACATGACCCCCAGTCTGCATAATAGATATTTGACACGGGATGCCCAACCCTTCTCGTATGCTTAATTCAACAAAGGCATGTAATTTCCCTTAATATTTGAACCACAGCATCTTTCATCTCCTATTTCTGCTTGACATCTCCGCACCGTGCGCTAGAAACCTTGCCACACTAATCAAATCAACTTGGAAATCTTTATAAGCCAATGGCTGCCAGATACCAAGTATACCACATTCACAAAAGCAGTTCTTGCATACCTAAGTGGCCAAAGCACTTCTCTCCAACTTTGAACTGAGCACATTAGATTATGGCAACAGTCTATTAGCCTGCTGTCCTCAATACTCCTTCCTTTCACTGGACAAGTAAACTCTCTAGAAGCTTCCCATGCATGGTTCTTCACAGTAATGTCATCAGAAAATCAGCTGGCTATTGCGGAAAGATAATCCACTGTTAGAAATGAAATTCCTAGTAGGTAGGTACAAAAGGGGGTGGTGATGGACGGAGCATCTGAATAAATCAAACCCTCACACCCAGTTAAAAAACCACCCCTTTTGTACCGCTTTTGGCCGCCATAAGTGTGGCAGGGTATGCTCAGACGTGAGTCCCTTGCTCACTTTGCCACTGGATTCAAGCAAGCCGGGCTAAAGACGGCTGGAATGCCAGAAACCGGTCCTCGGAAGCTTGTTTCCGGTCCAGGGCAGGCATGGCTTGGCAGTTCGGGCTGGACTGTTCCCATGAGGCATAGGGTCAGACTGATTTGCATATAGCCATGTCTGAACTGGGGTGGCAGAGTGGGCTAAAGAACGGTGATGGATTAAACCCAGATCTTTTGACTGGGTGTGAGTGTTTGATTGGTTCAGATGCTCCGTCCATTACCACCCCCTTTTGTACCGCTTTTGGCTGCCATAAGTGTGGCAGGGTATGCTCAGACGTGAGTCCCTTGCTCACTTTGCCACTGGATTCAAGCAAGCCGGGCTGAAGACGGCTGGAATGCCAGAAACCGGTCCTCGGAAGCTTGTTTCCGGTCCAGGGAAGGCATGGCTTGGCAGTTCGGGCTGGACTGTTCCCATGAGGCACAGGGTCA
This sequence comes from Lissotriton vulgaris, assembly GCF_964263255.1. Taxonomy (NCBI): domain Eukaryota; kingdom Metazoa; phylum Chordata; class Amphibia; order Caudata; family Salamandridae; genus Lissotriton; species Lissotriton vulgaris. The sequence goes on along the minus strand of NC_141696.1, from coordinate 1,271,622,734 downwards.
GACTGATTTGCATATAGCCATGTCTGAACTGGGGTGGCAGAGTGGGCTAAAGAACGGTGATGGATTAAACCCAGATCTTTTGACTGGGTGTGAGTGTTTGATTGGTTCAGATGCTCCACCCATTACCACCACCTTTTGTACCGCTTTTGGCTGCCATAAGTGTGGCAGGGTTTGCTCAGACGTGAGTCCCTTGCTCACTTTGCCACTGGATTCAAGCAAGCCGGGCTGAAGACGGCTGGAATGCCAGAAACCGGTCCTCGGAAGCTTTTTTCCGGTCCAGGGAAGGCATGGCTTGGCAGTTCGGGCAGGACTGTTCCCATGAGGCACAGGGTCAGACTGATTTGCATATAGCCATGTCTGAACTGGGGTGGCAGAGTGGGCTAAAGAACGGTGATGGATTAAACCCGATCTTTTGACTGGGTGTGAGTGTTTGATTGGTTCAGATGCTCCGTCCATTACCACCCCCTTTTGTACCGCTTTTGGCCGCCATAAGTGGGGCAGGGTATGCTCAGACGTGAGTCCCTTGCTCACTTTGCCACTGGATTCAAGCAAGCCGGGCTGAAGACGGCTGGAATGCCAGAAACCGGTCCTCGGAAGCTTGTTTCAGGTCCAGGGAAGGCATGGCTTGGCAGTTCGGGCTGGACTATTCCCATGAGGCACAGGGTCAGACTGTTTTGCATATAGCCATGTCTGAACTGGGGTGGCAGAGTGGGCTAAAGAACGGGGATGGATTAAACCTAGATCTTTTGACTGGGTGTGAGTGTTTGATTGGTTCAGATGCTCTGTCCATTACCACCCCCTTTTGTACCGCATGGTTTTCAAAACTGCCAGGGGGCAAGTGTCTGATGGTGATCCCGATGTAGTTTCGTGAATAAGTTTTCCCACCAACTCACTAGATACTTGTGGGTAGATAAACAACTCATTCTTTTGGGTCTAAGTGATGTGAAGCACTTCAAGTGCCTTATTGGGGGTAGCAGAGAAAATGTTGTATATGTCATTGACTTTATTCCTGAATGCACAGGCAATGTAATCACATAAGGATTGACTACTCACTGATGATGAACTATTGGGTATGGTTGTAAGCTTCTTCACTACCTGATAGAACTGTTTTGCTGAATTTTTGGAGCATTCTATCTGTTCGTTAAAGAAGATCCTTTTTTCGGTAGCAAGTAGGATTTTGTAGTTGGCTAGTGCATGTTTATAGCTATCTTTTTCCTCTGCCTCATAACTCACTCTGCAGCGCCTTTCCAGTTTACGACATTTTTGTTTCTCTAGTCGCAGAGCTTCCGTGAACCAGGGAGCTGAGGGTTGGTTACGATTCCCAGTGGTTTTACCGTTCAGCACCGTCGCCGTAAAGCCATTATTCAGCCAATCTGTGTATTCCTCGACAGCCTGATCCACCTGTTTGCTCAAGCTTGGTCGTGTCTGTTCCAGTTGGAGTTCAAACATGTTGATATCTATCTTGTTCCATGCTTTGAAGGATTTTCCCTGTGCTTTAGCAACACTGGCTTCTGGTGTGATTTGGGAAGGGTATTCAAATAGGACCAAGGAATGATCTGACCAAACAATAGGAAGGATATTTTTTACTATCATTTCAGGTACAGAGGAAAAAATACCATCCAGGGTGAGCCCTGCCTGGTGTGTAGGTTTATGTACCAGCTGAGTGAGTCCCAACATGCCTAAAGTTTGGGTAAAGATCCAGAAGTGTCTGATTTTAGGGGATCAGAGACCCAGTACCTATACCCAAATGTGCCTTTGATGTAGGGGGGACTTAAAAGTTCTGTGAATTGTATAAGGACCCCTTTCAACCCAGTCTTGTCTGTCAAGCTATCTCAAGCTGGAGGTTAAATCAGTGCTTTGTGTATGGGCGGGACACTACATATTGAAGTATAAGGGTCAGCCCCTCCCATTCCTTCCTGCCCAGGAAGACCCATCATAATGCAGATGAGTGTCTCCTTTTTGTGTTTGTGGTTGTCTAAAGGGAATGCACAATGTGTAGCTGTCACCCAACCCAGATGTGTATTGGAGACAGGCTGCAAGACACAAAAGAGCTAAGAGCAAAGACATTTGCACTTTCTAAAAGTGGCATTTCTAAAATAGTGATGTTAACTCCAACTTTATCAGTAAGGAGAACTTATCATTAGCATTCCAAACATAAGAAACATGAAAAATCTACTCCTCTCTGATCAGGAATTACAGCTTAAAGGTGTATTAAGGAATTCCCAATGCTGGCCTATGAGAGGGGTAGGCCTTACAGATATGAAAAATGAAATAGGCTGTTTGTTACTACCAGAACATGCCAAACATAAAAGTACATATCATATATTTTTAGTTACATAGCACCCTGCCCTTAGGGGTGACTTATATATAATAAAAGGGGAATTTAAGCCTTGGCAAGTTGTTTTTAATGCCAAGTTGAAGTGGCAGTAACCTACACACACGGGCACTGCAGTGGCAGGCCTGAGACAGATTTCAAAGCTACTGTGGGTGTCACTATCAGTGCTGCAGCCAACTAGTAGCATTTGAAGGACAGGCATATGTATATGGTATACCACTTTATAAGGGACTTACTAGTACAACAAATATGCCAAACATGTATACACCAATGAGATGATGTTTAGGGGAGAAGCTGTAGAAAGCTGTCTCTGTATATACTATATATCAAAGTAAGGTATAGTGTGCACAGAGTTTAGGGAGTCCCCAGAGGTATAGCAGGGGCTAAATTAGGTCAATACTAACAGCTCTCTTTGTGGTAGTGTGGGTGAGCAGTAAGGCCTATACAGAGGGTGTGCTAAGCATTTATTGTATTCACTCACTCAAGGACGGATTACACAGACTCAGAAACAGAATCCAGACCAAGTGGGTAAGTATAAAAAAGGTACATTTGTATTTTATTTCTAGAACCAAGTAGGACTTGGTACATGTAGGTATAATGTGCTATCAATTGAAAACCTTTACACAGAAATGCAATTGGGATTGGATTGGCAATTGTTACTGGTTGGTATGGTTTAAAAAAAACTGGTTAAATTACACAGTAATTACTTTTAGAATACTTTTTGATTACTTTCAGATTACATCGACAACTAGGTGTGGTATGCCTAGATACCACACAGAGGGATCTCACGACGCACAGTAAGACTTTTAAAGATTTGCAGTTTAGTTACTCTATCTTCATTGAAACATCAGTTTAACACTTAGAACATTTTTTGGCACAAAAACTGATAACATGGGTTCCTACGGGAGAAAAATAGTTATGGTTTCACAGGTGAGTAAACATTTTGCAGGTAAGTAAAGATCTTATCAGTGGGAGTTTTGAGAGTTAGGAATACATTTCCCCTAGGTCTAGGTAGGCACTCAAGTTGCTCCACCAGCAGCATTGGGGCGGCCGGATGCAGAGTGCAAGGGGGCTAAGGGGGCCTTTGGTTAGGTACTGCTTATGAGCTGGCCACTCAGGTGTGGGAGCAAAGCTCCTGGGGTTCAGGTCAGCACTACAGGGGCCAACAATCAATCAGCACAGGAGCTGCACCACCAGCGCCACAGGGGCGGACGGGTGCAGGGTGCCAAGAGGACGTCGGGGACCCTGTGGTTTTCAATGGAGACCTCCGATTTTGCAAAGAGGCTGCAGGCTTGGGCAAGGAGACTTCTTGAATGCAACCACTGACTGAAGAGGGAAGTTGGGTTCTTGGGGATGCCGGGACACCGTCAGTTGGGCCACCCAAGGCCATAGGGGGGGTGTGGGAAGCAGGATTGTCTTCTGACATCGGGTTTTCTTACCAGCACTGGTCGCGGAGACCCGTCAGGTTGAGGCAGCAGGCATTGTCTTGAGAAAGGTCAGGGATCACCAGATCCCAGGTCAGGATTGCTGGAGAGACCTCCTTGTGATGTTGTGCCACTCAAACTTGTGCCGTCAGGTGCAGAGTGGTGCAGAATCGCAGAGCCTCCGGGATCTGGATTCTGTTGGTGAGTCTTTGTGTGACCAGATCCGGTGCTCAAAGAAGACAGAGTTTGTAAAATGGTTATAGGGCAGGTCTTCCAGGATCTAGGGGGCTATTGGACATGCTGGGTTCTTCGCTTTTGGCAGGTCGGAGATGGGACAGGCCGGTAGAGCTGGGGCCAGAACAGTAGCTGTCCTCTTCTTCCTGGGTCAGCACTGATCTTCAGTCCTTCTTTCTAACCCTAATCTGAGGAGGCAAGGTTCAGGGACACCCCAAAATGCTAATTTTAGGAGCGTTAAAAGGGGTGTGCAGGTTGGAACCAGTAGATCCCTTCCTTGGGGTGGGTGGTATACCACCCTCCAGTGGGAGGAGGGCAGGAGCCACTTGCTGATTGGTTGGGTGCCCTCATCTTCAAGATGGAGAAGACTGAGATGTGGGATTTAACACACCTCTCCCACCTGAGGGGTGGGGTTGGCAAATGTGTGCACACCAGTCCTCCTAGTTTGGTTGTCCTGTTGATTCTTCCACCCAACGTGGGGGGAAGAACTTGTGGGAGCCAATTCCTGGGGGAAGCAAAAGGTAGGGACAGCTCTCAAAGGAGGCAGGCCTTTGAAGCTTACCCTTTGTAGACCCAGCCCATCCTGGGGCCGAGGAGTCCTGACACCTCTGCCCAGGAGGGTTTTTTTCTGGACTCAAAGAGCAAAAGCTCTCTACCCAGGGGTCCAGAAAGATGGCTTGGGGTGGCAAATGACAGCAGCCATTCAGGAACCACACCAGGACTTGTCTTTTTTCAGAGGGCATGTCCAAGATGCCCTCTGAGTGCATTTTACATTAAATCCCACACTGGCATCTGCATGGGTTCAATGTGCTGAGAAAATTGCTACCAAATTTCCCAGATTTTAGCAAAGCCATTTTGGGGCTGTGGAGTTTGTTATGACCAACTCTCAGACCATATACTCTTTTTGGCTTTACTACACTTACAATGTCTAAGAATGGACCTATACGCTGTAGGGGTACATGCCCATGCTACTGTAGTCTCATCTGAGGGCAAGTGCACCCTGCAAGCGGGTGGCTTACCTAGGCCTCAGGCAGTGTGTTGTATTAACGACACACAGGGATGTGTGCCATGCCGACTCTCCACTTTTCTCTGCACCAAAACACGAGCCCTGGAATGGCAGTGTGTGGGTGTTAAGGTACAGCGTTTCTAAGGGTGGCACAATAGGTGCTGCAGCCATTAGTGGCCTTCTCTGGTTACAGTGCCCTTGGTACTCATGGTACCTTTTACAAGGGGCTTACCTGTAGCCAGAGCTGTTCCAACTGTAGCTACAGAAGTACAGCTTTGGGAAAGAACGCAGACCCTGTGAGCCTGGTTGGCAGGGATCCATGGCACACCAAGTCAAAAGTGAATCAGTCCTGCAAAAAGTGGGGGGTAACCATGCAAAAATGGGCACTTTCCTACAGAAGCACATGCGCATGGGCACTGGATAGTAGGAGTAAAGTGCTCAGAGTCCCACGGCCAACAAAACAAATCAGAAACATGTGTGTGCTTCACTTTCAGTAAATAAATACATTCAATAAGAACTGGCACCAAATGAAAGAACAGCCCAGGATTTGTACTAGAAGTCACCCTCTTCTGCATTGTCAAATAAAAGTAATAACAAAATGAGCTTGAGTGAATTCCAAGATCCTTCTTTGCTCAATATCTTAACTTGGCAGTTATAGTGCTACCCGTTACTGTACATGAAAGCAGTGAAGCTACCCACAAAGGATTGTCATACGCAAATTGAGTCCTATTTGAAGAGGGACTGGAGGATGACGAGGTAGGAAACTAGAGCATTTGTGATCAGGAAAAGCAGAGAAGGCACAGGCTGGCATTTTACTTTGGGGAACGTTTCTAGAACTGCTACTTAAAAATCAACACTAAAAAATGAAGCACGTTGCAGAAGTACAGCAGCGACCTTCTCCAGTGGCCTGAAAGGGACAGCCTAGATGTTAGAGCGCGGTTGACATAACTCTCCAATGAGTCAGTCGCTCGCTTTAACGAGAAGCAGAGCTCGGAATGCCAAGTGTGACCTGCCATTCATAGATTGCACTCGGCTGCTTCAGACCTGACTAATGTTTTGAATCCAGGCTCTGGTGCTCAAATGAGGTCACTGCCTCTGCCAAGAGAATCTTTTAGTTAGACGTGCTCTGGTTGCAGCCTCGTCTGAGTCTGGTGGCTGAGCAGCAGCAGGGCCAGTGAGCGGATGACTGTCATTCTATACTTGGGATGATAAAGTACTGGGGTTTGTCATTCCTGAAGTCCTGGGCACATCGACTGTATTTGAGAGGGACAGCAGTAGATCTTCGGTACAGAGTGTTTTGTTGCATTTTTTTGTGTGCAGTTTTATATCGCGCCAACTCGACCCGAAGGTATCAGAGCGCTTTCCACGAGCACCAGTTGTATTACAGACCGACACATTAATGTTTAGGCACAGGGAGATTAAGGGCCATATGTATTAACGCATTTTCCCATAGACACAGAATGGGCAAAACCCTTTGATGCATCAGGCCCCAAGTGTTGTGCCCAGAATCACAGGATGCCTGAGCCTCCCTCCAGACTCTAGCCTGGTTCCCCAACTTCAACGTCGGCCGCTCTGGCCGTCAAGCCACATGCCGCCTGGCTTGATGGGCTCTGCACACTGCGAGACATGTTACAACTGAAAGGCAAGGTAGAAAAGGAAACCAAGAGCCGATTCTGAAAGGCCTGTTCGCAAATCTGTGATGTAGAATATACGTATTTCCGATTTGCGACAAATATCCCATAACCAACAGAATCACATAACTAACAAGAGGCCGGAGTACAGGGAGTGGAATTGGAAACATAAACATGGGGAGTGCAACTGGGTTGTGCATTGTTACTCATCACCGTTGTGAGTACAGCGATGATGTCTTGCTGAAGTAGGCAGCCCCAGGGCTTTAAGTGGGCTGGGTCTCACCGGTGCTGAGCACCAGTAGTTTTTTAAATGGGGGCCTTGAAACGGGTCTCTATCGGGCTCTGTTTTGTGCCCTGGCACAGGCGGTCCGTTTTTTCCGGACTTCAGTGACAGCAGTCACATCATGTGTGCGTGCTCACACTGTTACGGCATGACGTCATGCCAGGTGAGCGTTGTAGGGGAAGGGAAATCCTTTAAAGAGTCATTTTCTCTCTGGATTTCCCTTCTCTTTTTGAAACTCAGCAGCAACATTGTCGTGGTTTTAAGTAGAAGCTATCAATATTATACGCAAGTCATAGTTGCTGTTTATTTATGTTATGCAACTAACAACCATTGACAAAGCCAATAGTCCTGACTTGTTGTAGGTATGATGTTACTTGTTGTATCATATATCTGGATGCAATGACAGAAACAGCAAAATACAAGTCTGGCGGCACACTATGCTAAGCACAGATTTTTTGCTTATTTGTTTTAAGCCACACCCGTAATTACAAAGGCCACTCCCCTTTGAGAGACCCCAGAGTTTTTTTCATCCCACTGAAAGCCCTGGGCAGCCCTTCCCTTAAATGAGGGTGGGGGAACATCCCTACACAGAAGAGATCTTAAAGCGCATTTCATCTGCAACGCCACTGCGTTAATTTACATCCTTTCAAAGGTATAGCAGTGCAACAGTGGACACCAAATATGCAGTACTCACATGAAAACTCGACACAAAGCACACGCTTGATTTATATACAAATTATTAGATACCCCAAACAAAAGAAAACATCAGTTTTGCAGGCCAATAGGAAAGAAAGAAGCAAACATTTATTATCAGAAGATTACCGACTACATCAAATGTGGACAGACTAATATTTATCATATAATATATCATATAATACATTTATTTTGATATCATTTACACAGTATTATTGGCTTAATACAAATGTCATTTTCCTATGTATGTGAAATACTATAACATCAATTTTGATAGCTTCCATTCGTCTAAAAAAACATACATACACACAGAACAAACATTCTCATTCACGCACCTTTTCACACTTCACTAGGCAATATTCTTTAAAATATCATTTGTAATTACAAATTCATCAGAACACAATATGTATAGACAAATCTCTATCTTTCAATATAACATTATTTATGCACATTGCCCTGTTTTTTTTAGATGCAATAAATCTATACATTTAGCCTGAGTTTGACTTCAAAAGAACTCCATCATTTGCATGTGTTCCCATAATTGGGGATGGTGCCAGCATAAATATTATTCCCTCATTTTTATGGGGCCAATAAACCACATGCTGCCCAGAGAAACAATTGTTTGCACACTTCTCTAATTAATAGTCAGAATATATAGGCCACTTTGTCTCCCGTTTTCGTACAATTCTCCCTTCGCCCACCAAAGGAGACAACTTACCTCCCTGTACCCATCTGCTGCAAGTGGTAAGGGGTTAATAACTGGTGTACACTGGTGTGAAACACTTAACCTGGCTAAGTGAGCTGTAATCTGAATAGTATATCATAATAACTTTCAAGTTTTGATTTCCAAATATTCCGCTAGCCTACTCGAACTATAACTGTACTTGATTTTCTTCATTCGAAAATGCTACGTGTTTTCAGCATTTGAAACGTGTATGATGTGCGGTGTGCAAACATGATTGGCAGCTTGTAACATGGCCCCAGAATGTAAATGTAATCTCAGTCAGTGTGCACTGTGCTAAATTTAGCAGGCGGCGTTGTGATGCTAACAATTTACTGGACAAACAGATATAGTAATGTCCTTCTAGCCTCTCGCAATGTCAGTGCAACTCAGGGAAGGATGCAGACTTCGATTCAGTGAAATATCTGCCTTTTCTTTCTTCAAAGTTCTTCTCGATGGACCCGCTACAGCCTACAAGGCGTGGTAAAGCGCCAAAGCCTCCTGACATCTATGAACCTCGTTATAGGACTACGAACTGCTTCTGCCTTTGTTTCTCTTACTGCCAGTCCATAATATGTGTCCATTGAAATAGCAGGTCTCAATGATGATCAAATACTAAAAATTGATACTTGTATGGCCCACTGCTCACCCGCAAGGGTCTCAAGGTGCTTGTACGAATATCGCTGTGGAACCCATCCTGGCTTTCCCTGTGAGGCGTCCACTCTTGGGCACCCCCAAGGTGGAGGCAAGGCATCCTTAGCGTTGTGGGGGTTGTGGAGATTAAGCAAGCTATTGCCTAGAGTTGCAGAGTGGGACTCCATGATTGGAATAGGCACCGAGACGAGAATTATCAGGTCCGTGGAATTTGTACCCAAGACCCGCCGAGGCGGGGAATTGAACCCTGGTCCCGGGTTAGACCTCTGCATCAGGGTCTGCCGCTCTAACCATTGAGCCACACTTCTAGAGAAAAGTCAAACGAGATCTACCACAACCTCACAAATTGGGGGAGGGGGGATTGATTCATTAGCTAAGACCAATAGTAATATTAAAACCAGCTCACACTGGTGCTGGGACAGTTCTTCCACAGAGAAATGCACAGGGAAGAGGTGCAGAGATTACTCAGTTAGAGGTAATAATACATTTCTGGAGACAGATCCTACTCAATGAGTGAGAAGAGAAATACAGATTTGATTGAAGAAGCAGACATTACTGAGTGGAAGAGAAATCTGGAAAGAGATTTCTAAGTGTTGAATCAGCCTAGGACACCCATGTGTTATTTTGTTACAACAATCCATACAAGTCAGTCTCCCTCCCCCACCTGAGAGGCCCATTGTTTCGGATGTGTGGTCGTTATGGGACCCTTGTCAAACAGCGAAATATTTTATGTTTAACCTTTATTTATCATTTTCACATTAACACACATGAGGTAGCAATGTTGATTAAACATTACACCAACACATATATTTCCATTTTTGTTTTGGTTTTAAAAAAGTGCTTCTATGTAAAATACGCACAATAGTCAGACTTTAAGCCACACATTTTCACTGCATGAACACCGATCTGCAGACATATAAGTGCTTGCCATCCCCCAATCTAGAACTGTGTGCAGGTACCAACGTCAACTGGGAAATTCTACCCCACCCCAGTAGGCACTATCCCTGCCGATTGTTGAGAATCTGAAGTAGAGTCAATGTCCAGAAGGTATTGCCTAAGGGGACTCCAAATATCACGGGGTTGGGATGCCTCAGGTTGAGTTGTAGCAAACAGCTCACAGTTTGTGTTACAATGACTTAGGCTATTGAGCCGAGCCTTTGGTGTGGGAGTGATTCTACCACCCGAATGAATCACTAGCTCTCTTTTTCCCATTAATAGGGCTATCGCTGTGAATCTACGCACATGCTTAGGAATCTCCCACACATTTCTCATCAGCGACATCCACGGTATAGGTTCGATATTTTAATGTACATACGTGATAGGGTTGCGTGGATGGCCCTCCAAAAACACCCAATCCTTACACAGTTCCAGGACATATGAAAAAAATAGGCGTACTGCTCCCAGCACTTGGGGCATGTTTGGGGACGGCTAGGATCAAACCTGTGAATTTTCGCCGGAGACATGTATGCCCTTCATAGGAATTTAAAATGAATTGACTTATGCCTATTATTGAGGGATACCTCTTTGATTCGAGCGCAACAATATTCCCAATGTGAGTCCTGCACCGGGAGTCCCAGGTCCGGCCCCCGCGCTTCACGGACCTTAGTGTCCCTACTTGGGACCAGGACCATGCTGTCTCTATATAGCTTTGATACGAGATGGCCCCCCTTATTGGTGATTAGTATTGTTAGTGGCAGGAAATGCTCAGGCTCCAATGGAAATTCAGTGATTTGCGCACGCAATGCACTCTGAGTCTATTAAGAACAAATCGGTCCATGAAAGGAGCCTTGCTAAAATGCACATCCCCTGCCCCCAAAAATACATTTCTCCGGGAAGAGATCTCCAGCTGTCCCAAGAGAATAGTTAGCTAGAGTACATTGAAATAGCTTCTCCTGGTTGATGGGTTATTGGTTATCGGAATCGCCGGGGAGTAAAGAGTTCTCCCACCCGTCACACGCACCAGTTTCTGCCAGGCCCAGCCAGTGGTGGACACTGTTTGGATATCCGGGGGTCTCTAGGGAAACCTTTTGGCAGTAACGTCTCCAAAGGGGCAGGAAGCACAAGGTCTGCCTCAGGCCGCGCATAGAGAATCTGGACGTCAGGGTGATACCAATAATGCGCCAAGCTACACTGAGCGACCAAGTAGTAAATTTGGAAGTTAGGGACACCAAATCCTCCCCACTCGTATAGCAGGGTCAGCGTGTCGCAGCTAATCCTAGCTTTGCCGATTCCCAAATAAGCCTAATGAGGAGGGTGCGGAATGTACGAAAGAAACTATTAGTGAGTGGAATGGGGATATTATGAAACAAATATAAAAACTTGGGAAGAACCACAGTCTTGATGATTGCGTCACGATCCGCCAGAGAGAGGGGGAGCTTTAGCCATCGCTCCACTTGTGTTTCCACTGACATATCGCACCACGCTAGAGAGAACCTACAGTCCTGTTTGGCAGTACTAGGCGTTAAAGGGAAAACTCTGGTTATTGGCCCAAGATTCTCTTGAGGGTGACGCACATAAAGTATGATATCATCTCCGTAGAGTGAAATCAAAAGAGGGCCCATTGCAAACTTAACTCCCCTGTGCAGATGCTGCTCTTGTAACCGCCTAACCAGGGGATCAAGTGCTATGATGAAGAGCAAGGGAGAAAGCAGGCATCCCTGCCTAGTGCCATGAGCTAGCTTGAAAGATGGGGACAGTGTACCATTCAATCGGAGCCTGGCAGTAGGCAAAGTATATAGAAGAGAAGTGAGCTCTATAAGTCATTTAGGCATACCCATTTTACTCATAGTGGCCAGAAAAAAAGGCCACTTTAGAGAGTCAAATGCTTTTTCGGCATCGAGCAGTGTAGCCACCGCAGGTACGTTCGGCGAGATCATGTGTATTACCGCAAACAAAGTGTGCAGGTTTAAGGCCGTTGACCTATGCGGAACAAAGCCCGATTGAGCTGGAAAGAAGACTTGTTCTAGGAGAAGGACTAGCCTCAATGCAATCATTTTTGCAAGTATTTTGTAGTAAAGTTTTAATAAAGAGAAGGGCCTATATGAGCCACACAGCAGCGGGTCTTACCAGATTCAGGGGGAAGAATAATAACAGCTTTGTGTAATGAAGGTGGAAGCACCTTATTTCCAAACGCCTCCTGGGATACTTCAAGGAGGTATGGGCCAGGAGGGTTTTATATGCTTTATAAAAATTGCAAATATACCTATTCAGGCCCGGAGCAGTCGAGCCATTCATGGCATCGATAGCGCAGATAATTTCCTCAGTGGAAAACGGTTCTGCCAAAAATTGTTGCACAGTATCATCGAGCCATACCAACACAATCTCTTCCAGGTATTTCTTTCGTTCATCCGCATTATCTGTTACACGCGATGTGTATAGGTTGGTATGGTACTCAAGGAATTCGTCATGTATGTCCGGCGTGCCCGAAAGAAAATTGCCAGTATTGCTCTAGAGGCTAGTAATGTATGATTGCCCCATCTGGGGTCTCAGTAATCGTACTAACGTACAGCCCGGCCTCTACCCCTCCCCGTAGCGTCTGCCGATAGGGTACTTACTTAAAAAGTGTGTTTCCCTCTCCGCAGCTTCATGGAATTCAGCTAAAAGAGTCATCCGGCGGTTAAGACTCGCCGGGGCGTCCGGCGTTGCCTGCTCCCGATCTAATGAATCCAATTGTTCTTTTAGGTGGAAAAGCGGGCATCTAAGGTCCTTAAGGACCCGCTTGCTTTGAAATTCAGATCCCCCTCAAGTAGGCTTTGAAAGCCTCCAACAGCGTGGCCAACAAACAGCTACATTTATTGAGGATTCTACAGTGATGTTGAATTTACTGAAACATCTACGTTTTGACCCAGAAGCTCAGATTATGTCAGGACTTTACACGAAAGCGTTTATTAACAGTATTCTCCAGGATAATGCCATATTAGTCATTTGTAGGGTTTTGGGCGAAAACGATTGGCCTTATAGAGCCCCGTTGGACGTTGTTGTTCACTATTTGTTCTTGATACTAATACTAATAATATGTTTCCAATTTGTAAAAGCAAATGGGTTGCTTCCATTGGTTTAATTTGTGCCTCCAATCTATCAAATGTATAGGTACATGATTTTTAACAGAGAATAGGTTTTGATGCGCAGAATACATATAAGATCAGGATTTCTCCTTGCAAGAGTTCTATCGTTGATATTTGCATTATATAGGCTGGAAATTGAAAGATTTTTTTGTATAGCTTAGCAATGTACACCTAAAAGTCATTCCCACAAACAGTAAGGGTCAAATCACCTTCCACAATTAAGACACCAGCCCAGGAGAATGTGGATTGGTGGAGATGGTCCATTACAAAAAAATCAGATACGAATAAACTATTACTTTTTTAAAGTTTTCATTCAGTGGCTCTGATTGAGAATCATCCATTTGAACAATTCTCCATATTTAGAAGAATTGTTTCAGCATGAAAGATTATGTTGATCTGAAATCCGACAAAAGTTGTCAGACAGGCTAAAAAGAGACCCAGTCATAATAACAGAGGTGTGGTGCAGAGGCCAGGGCGACTGACACCGGACGCTGGGGATCATGGTTCGATCCCGGGACCGGTGCTAGGGGGTCTGCCCAGCACCATGTGACTCTGGGTAATAGCTTTTTTTTTTTTTTTTTTTTTTTTTTGGTGTTCAAACTGCTTTATTGATAAGAGTACACAAGGATACACAGCTTGAGGTGCCTACAACCCGGAGGCCGGCAGCAGTAGTGGAGCAACATTACACAGCCTGGTAGCCGGTATCCCAGGGGCCCGGCGGCACATCACAAGAATAGAGCTATTCACAGCGCCATCCGGTGGAGCGGGCCAAGGAAGGATGTGCTGCAGTCGAACAGGTTTTGTGTGAGCGAGAAGAGAATCTCACTCCTAGTTTTTGTAACGAGTAGAACCAGAACCAAGAAATAAGAAAAAGAAAGAACCCCAACTCCCCAACGAGGTTACGTGTATGTGGTGATGCATTACCGTGCGACATCAATGCATGGTAGTGGTGTAATGCGGTGGCTCAGCTAGGCGCCAGTGTGCGGGGGCGATGAATATCCCAGGCTCAGGGATCTAGGCCAGTGGTAGTCCGTGGGGTGACAGTGTAGAGTTCCTAGTGGTATGCAGGACAGTACTCTCCGGAAGGAGGGGGGGGACGCCCTGCAACGTGTCTGAAGGGGAAGAGAGTCACTGGAAGGGGAGGCAAGGGAGGCAGTGCCGTGGAGGCCAGTGCCGCACACTCCACGAGGAGACTGCAGGGGCATAGGGGCCACTCAAACGGAGGAAAACAGCATGTATCCGCCATAGCCAGTCATCAATAAGGTAATCAAAAGTATTAATGTGATTGGGAAGCGATGAGCTCATCGCCTGACATTGTATCATCGTCAGAGCGTTTGAGCAGGTAGTGTACCAGCGGGTCCCAAACGTTCCTAGGTCTACTCGTGAGAGGCAGCAATTCAGAAAAGGTGGTGTGCTGATCCTGGCAATATGTTAGGTCGGTTAGCCAGTCTTTGAACTTGGGCGCTCTGCCTCTGCTCCAGCGGCAAGCGACACGTCGCTTGGCTAGGAGGAATGCTATATCAACGAATTTCCTGCGTTCCTTAGGAATGTGCTTTGTGTATCCAAGGATGGCCACCAGAGGGTCCAAAGGAATCTCCTCCTCCACCATCTGTGCAACAGCCTCGATGACCTGTCGCCAGTAGTCAGCAATCCGGGGGCAGGACCATGGTAAGTGGAGAAAGCCAGCGTGTTCTGCGCGACATCGTTCACAGTGGTCACTATCGGCCAGCCCGAATCTATATTTCCGGACCGGTGTGTAGTAGACCCTCTGCAGGTATTTATAATGTATTATTTTCAACCTGCAGCTGGCAGAGATGCGGGAAGTCAATGTACAGCAGTACTTCCATTGGTCGTCCGAGACTTCGGTGTCAAGTTCCACTGACCAGTGCTGTCTGGCAGCAGAGACCGGTAGGGGAGCAGCTCCGCGACATTGACGGTAGAGCCCAGAGACCAAATGGGCCCCATCTTGTGATTCTAGGAGGTAGTGTAGCGGTGGTAAGGTCGCAGGTTCAGCGGGGTAATCCGGAAGGATATCCCGCATCCCTGCGCGCAAACGAATATAGTAAAATAGCTCAAGGGGCGTGTGGGTTTGCGATTTGAAGAAAAGATCCGCTGTTTTGAAAATGCCGTTGTGGAACAGGTCACCCCATAAGATGATATGGAGTCTGCTACAGAGCCGACGAAACCCTAGTTCCGATAGCAAGGCAAGCTGTGGGTGATAGGCCAGAGGAAGTTTAGGAGAGTAGGGCAGCACGCAGAGGAGCCGCCGGGTGATGCGTCGCCACGAGTCTAGGGTGCAGGAGATCGAGGTATTCGCTGTAGGGATGGAAGCCTCGGGACAATGTATCAGACCGTTCAATGGGAGTGGGTGTGCTATCCAATCCTCCACTGCTATGTGAGGCATGAAGGGGGTAGGAGTCATCCAGTGGTAGGCAAAATGCGCCTGTGCGCACAGGTAATACGCCTCGAAATCAGGGATGTCGAAGCCGCCTTGGTCATAAGGAAGGGTCAACGTGGACCACTTTAGCCGGGGAGATTTGCACCCCAAAAAAGTCTGCGCAGTTCGGCGCGGAGCGTCCTGAAGAAAAAAAGCGCCTGGGTAATAAGGGATATTTAGGAAAAAGTACAGAAAGCGGGGCAATATCACCATCTTTATGAGGGAGGCTCTGCCAGCCATGGAGAGTGGCATCGTGATCCATCTGTCGACGGAGGCGGCCAATTTGGTTATGGCCACTCCATAATTGGAGCGAAGTGTCTCATCTTTATCTCGTGCCACACGGATCCCCAAGTAGCGAAGATCGTCTGGGCACCACACCAACGGGTAATCCAGTGGGAAAGCACGCACTGCATCAGTAAGGGGAAAAAATTGTGATTTAGACCAGTTTATATGAACACCTGATAGTCCACCGAAGAGGACGAATTCACGGAGTAGGGGGTTAAGGTGTAGCTCCGGGAACTTGACATATAGTGTGATGTCGTCCGCATAGAGAGACACATCAATTTGCCTCTGCAAGCATTGAACCGCTCCCTCTCGGTGTAATTGGCGCAGGCGGCATGCTAGTGGTTCGACCGCAATGGCAAACAATAGGGGTGAGAGCGGGCACCCCTGGCGGGTGCCTCTCGTGAGACTGATAGGTGACGAGAGCTTCCCATTGATCAGTACTCTCGCTGTGGGGTCCGTGTAGAGGAGGCGCACCCAATCCAAGAACAGTTTAGGGAACCCCATGCGTCCCAGGACCGAGAAGAGGTAGGGCCACTCGACTGAGTCGAACGCCTTGGTGGCGTCAAGGAAAACAGCCGCCACCGGGACATCAGGATGGACCGAGCGAAGCAGAGAGAAAAGGGTGCGTAGATTGTGGGAAGTGGATCTGCCTGCTACGAAGCCAGATTGGTCAGGCAGGACGATTCTAGTCATTAGCAGAGACAGTCTCGTGGCGAGAACTTTGGCAAGGATCTTCACATCACAATTTAGTAGGGAGAGTGGGCGGTAAGAGTCACAGGAAGTAGGGTCCTTGCCAGGTTTCAGAAGGGAGGTGATAACCACTTCGCGCATAGACTGGGGTAACCTTCCGTCAGCTAACGATTCAGTGAAGACTTCGCTAAGCACAGGTGCCATAATATCAATATAAGCTTTGTAGAATTCGGCTGGGATGCCATCGAGCCCTGGGGCCTTCCCATTCTGTAGGGACATGATAGCCTCGCGAACTTCCTCGAGTTCAAAAGGCACCGCCAGGAACTCCCTGTCGCCATCACTAAGCCAGCACAGTGCTACGTCGTTCATATAGTCAGCGTATGGAGCATCCGCCTCTGCCTTGGAAGTATATAGTGTTGAATAGTGCGTCGTGAATGCAGTCAGTATCTCATCCGATTCTCTAGTGACAGTGCCAGTCTCATCAGTAAGCTCTAATATGGTGTTGTGTTCTCGTGGCGTGCGTGTGAGCGAGGCTAGCACCTTACCAGGCCTATCCCCCTCACAGTACTTCCTGGCCACCCAGTGTTTGCCCCGGTATTTCGCCTCCCGGGCAGCCTCCTCCTCATACTTGGATAGTGTGTTCCTAAAGGTCATCTGTAGGTGTGGGTCATCCCTTGCTACCATTTGGAGCTCTAGTGTTCGAAGCTCACTTTCCAATGTGGTAATGGTACGCAGAATATCCCGCAGGACCCCGTGGCTCTTAGAAATGCAGAAGCCCCTAATAGTGACTTTGAAAGCCTCCCATATGTGCTCCACTGACTCTACTGATCCCTTGTTTCTAGGGAAGAAGTCCCTGATCTCCTCACCCAACTCTGTGTGAAAAAGCTCATCAAGGAGCGTATCTGGGCTCAGCCTCCACTG
Source organism: Lissotriton vulgaris (assembly GCF_964263255.1). Classification (NCBI taxonomy): domain Eukaryota; kingdom Metazoa; phylum Chordata; class Amphibia; order Caudata; family Salamandridae; genus Lissotriton; species Lissotriton vulgaris. The sequence continues at coordinate 1,271,605,356 of NC_141696.1, read as the reverse complement.
CGGTCTTGGATCATCCCACCCAGGAGTGCGGAACTGCAGTCTAACAGGGCTGTGATCCGAATAGGTTCTAGGCAAATGGTCGACTTCTAACAGTTCCCTAGTGACGCCCCGGGTTACCAAAAAATAATCCAAGCGCGCCCAGGTCCCGGTGTGATGTGTAAAGTGCGTGCCCTCCCGCCCGTGGGGATGTAGCTGTCGCCAGACGTCAAGTAGCCCACCCTCTTCCATCACTCCCTCCAAAACCTCCCTAGCTCGGGGCTTGTAAGAGTTAACACCCTCCGCCCTATCTAATGAGGGCACCAGGGCCAGATTAAAATCACCTCCCCAGATGACATGTCTCGCCCCAATTGAAGCAATTTTGCCCCACAATGTGGAAAAAAAAACAGGTGAGTCAACATTCGGTGCATACATCGAGACAAATAGATAGGTATCACGTCCCACTCTCCCCCACAACAAAACATATCTCCCCTCTTTGTCCGCCACCTCCCCCATGTGAAGGAAAGGTACATTACGGGCGATAAGAATCGCCACACCTCTGGCATAAGTCGAATAGGAAGAAAAAGCGCGGGTTCCCGCCCATTTCAGTCCAAACGGGGCGTTCCCGCGCACAGGTATGTGTGTCTCTTGCAGCAGGGCTACTTGTATATGATGTCTTTTCAAGTAGGCGATAACATTCCTGCATTTTCGAGCATCGTTCAACCCCCGAACATTCCATGAAAGACATGTTAATCTTGCAGTCGAGTTCACAACAGCCATGAGCTCATCAATAGTAAAGAAGAAGGCGCCCAATCGGGCCAAAGCATGGAGTCACATCCGCACCAGAGGCGCCAAGCCCTACACCACACCAGTATATATATACACAGTTTATGCGATGGTAACCTCATAAAGTCCAAACCCCCCCCACCCACCCCAGCATCCCAAACATGCCAGCAGCCATGAAATCCCCGAAAACTGTCCCCCCTCAACCCCCTCCCCCCCAACTTCAGAGTGGCAAATAGCCAAACATGCAAGAGATCAGTGGGGAATACCCAACAAGGGCTCATCTGAAGGTGCGCGCTGCCACTATCCGGCCCATAACTCCAGTCTGTACCGCCCTTGGTGGAGGCTAGGGCCGAGAGAGTGGTCCTTGGTATACGTTACCACGGGGGGTGCGATGTCCAGTAAGTCCGATTCTCGTGTTTCTGCCCATCTCCCAACGGTGAATCAGCGCCAACCAGCAAGGAAGTACAATGTTGTCTTAGGTCGAAGTCCATAAAGGCAGTTAATCCTCTTGGCGTTCAGGAGGCAGATCATCATTCTCTAGGTCGTTCTCAGGCGCCTGGTCGTCCCTGCGTGCTCTCCGGATGGATTTAAAGTAATCCTCGGCTTTCTGCGGGTTAGTGAAGAAGCGTTGTTTGCCCTGATAAGTAATCCTCAGCTTTGCCGGATACAAAAGTGCGTAGTCAATCTGGGCTTCCCGCAGTTTCTTTTTTATGGGAAGGAATTTGCGACGCTCATCCTGAACCATCGGTGTAAAATCAGGATAGATGGAGAAGGTGATGCCCTCATACCTCAGCGATCTCTGTGTCCGGGCTGCTCGAAGGGCCGTGTCGCGGTCTCGGTAATTCAGAAGCCGAGCGATTATGGGTCTCGGTGGCAGGCCAGGCTGGGGCATAGGTGCCAGTGATCGATGAGCCCTCTCCACTATAAACTGGGATGAGAAGGCTTCCTCCCCGATAGAGCCCTTGAGCAACTTCTCCACATAGAGCTCCATTCTGCCCGTGGCAGTGGATTCCGGCACATTGGTAATGCGAATGTTGTTGCGGCGGCTTCGCGCTTCCAAGTCCTCATTCTTTGCCGCAATTATGCGGAGGAGGTTATCCATTCTCGCCAACTGCGTCGCGTGGGTCGTGGCGGTGTCAGTGTTGTCGGAGATTCTTTGTTCCGCAGTTGTCAGGCGTTCCTCGTGGCGGTCCACTTTATGGACCAACGCGTCCAACCGGGCCGTGACTCCGTCCACCTTTTCCACCACGGTGGCGAATCCCTGCCGCATTTCCTGTAGTAGGTTTGTAATGTCCGCAGAAGGGGCATCAGGTGGGGCAGGCTGCGGGGGCGGCTCGCTGGGTCCCAGGCGCATCTGCGCCGATGTGTGGCCTTTGCGTGAGTTATCAAAGCTCAGCTTGGGCTGACGAGTGTCAGGACGCCCCATGGCGGTGCCTCCAAGCAGTTAAGGATACAGATATCTCGGCAATGGCAGTAGTGGCTGAGCAGACGACTAGCAGCCAGTCGCCCGCCAGGAGCGACCCAGGGCTGGAGTTCAGCAGCGACACACAGTATGGGCAGTGTCACCAGTAGCGCCACGCGGTCAGCAACTGGACGATGGTAGCAGCCGCCCGCCCTGCCCCCAGCAGCAGCCCCAGGTACCTGCCAGGCAATGCGTGCGCCGAAGCACCGGTCCACGCGTCCAGCCTCCGGATCACTGCCAGGGATCACGCCTTATCAGCCGTTATCAGGTGCTATGCAGTCCACCAGGCAGCACCGTGAAGGAAGGGCAGTCCGGCCTTCCGACTGCAGTCGTCTGCGCTGCCAATATTCGGAGGCTCCGTGGCGTCCTTTGGGCGAGTAGTGCTGGCAGTGGCAAGGGGACTCCACGCAATCGCAGTAGCCCCGTCCCCTGGTCGCTGAAGCCGGCGGTCAAGGCCGGCGGGCAGTGTCGCGCAGACTCGGGTCAGTGGCGGCGCTGGGGACAGGCACGGCCGCCGGCAAGGCTGGGGCAGCAGGCGACCCAGTAAGAGCAGATCGTGCGCCGTGCCAGTAGAGCTGTGCCCAGGAGGAGACCGAGCGTAGGATTAGTGGTTCCTCTCACCCTCTCGACCCACACAGCAGTCCGGCTCGGAGGGGTGAGGCAGGCAAGGGGGCTGAGCGGCCTGGTCGCCTCGTGGCAGGCCTCGGGGTCGCGTAGCTGCAGCGGCCGGGCTCCCTCCCTAGCGAGCTCCAGAGCAGGCGTCGGGCAATCTTCAGGAGTCCGTATCTCCGGCGCCGAGGCTCACAGCCGCCCCAAACTTTGACCGAGTGTAGGGAGCACTCTCGTAATGCAGGAACCGGGCTTCTGGGGGTACCACGGCACCCCGTGGCAGCGGATCAGTGGAGGATTAATGTCCAAGGAGCGGGAGCTGCAGGACTAGGCAGCCATTCCGCAAGCGCGCCCTCTAGCGCCCCCGACTCTGGGTAATAGCTTGCTTAATCTTCCCGACGGCCCCCAGCGCCGGGAAACCTACGGGTAGCTGTGCGCTTTACAAATACAGGATTATTGTTATTATTATTATTAATGGTGACAAACTCATGTCTCCCAACTTGAGTGAGACTGATGAAACAGTATTGGGTGTCCTGCCCTATATTCCTTTGATGGAACAGATTAAGATATTTTTCATTAAAAAAATGGGAGGATATTGGAGGGGGAATGATAAAAGACCTTTGCTTCCACATTTTTCTATTAAAAGAGGACAAATCTTAGAAACAGATTGGCACATGTGCACAAATGTTCCATACAAGGAGTTTTGAGAATCCATCAAATACTTTGAAATTTACCACACATATAAGGAAAATAGCCCCTAACACTAAAGGAATGTGCAGTCAGACACAGACCAACAACACATTCGATCTGGGTCTATGGACCCCAGGGATACAAAGAGCCTTTAGTATCTGTAATGCTATTTTGGCCTTTGCCATAAGAGTATGTCTGCATGACAAATAGTAAGTACAAATCAGGATACAGGAATATAAGAGCATCATAAGAAGGTGAGTTTTGGTAACATAATTAGTAACTCATTCGTTGGAAATGACTATGTTTTGTGTGGTAATCCTTGAGATGTTTGCCTTCACTGCCCTATTTTTGCCGAACCGAGTTTATGTTGGCATTAGGACTCTGTGCACTTTACTCCTGGTAATAAGAAGTACAGTGTTTGGGCTCTCCCTTTCAAACATGATAAGATTGGTATACACCTGACTGGTACATTTAATTTACTCATAGGTCCCTAGTATATGGTACTACAAGTACCCAGAGCCTGTACAATAAATGCTACTGGTGGGCCAGCAGCACTGATTGTGCCACCCACTAAAGTTGCGCTGTAAAACAAGCCTCAAGCCTGCAATTACAGCCTGTGTGTGCAGTTTTAAAACTGCCATTTCGACCTGGCAATATAAACCATTTGCCAGGTAAAAATCTTCCTTTTAAATACTTATAAGTCACCCCTAAGGTAGGCCCTGACAGCTCATTGGGCAGTGTGCAGGGTATTAACCCCTTCGCTGCGGCGGCTATTCCGCCGCAGCGCTAAGGGGGTAGGGCGGCCGCGCGGCGGTCACGTGCTTGTGACGGAACCGCTCCGTCACGGCTCGCGGGTGAGCTGTGCTTGTGACGGAACGGTTCCGTCACGAACGCGCCCGCTCAATGGAACGCGCCGCGCAGGCGCGAAATCAGCGCCGCGCAGGCGCGCCGAGCGGGCCGTGACGGAACCGTTCCGTCACAAGCACAGCTCACCCGAGGCTTGTGACGGAACGGTTCCGTCACAAGCATGCAAGGGGTTAAAATGTAGGATATGTATATTTCATGTATTACATGTCCTGGCAGTCGAAAGCCCCTAAAGTCGTTTTTCACTGTGGCAAGGTTAGCCTATCCTAGACTAACACTAGTTTACTTTATTACATTTAATAAATGATACGTTTTGGGAACAGCTAGTAAAATACTTCTTCTACTTTAATTGTAATTTCAAATCCTCTTTAATGGTGAAGTCAGATTTTAATTTACAATTTTGAAAACGTCACGTTTAGAAAGTAAAGACACACAAATGATGGACAAACTGCAGAACAACCCAAACATTCACCCCCAGTCAAGAGTTCTGGGTTAAATCCATCGTTCTTTTGCTCACCATGGCACCCTAGTTTAGACCCAGCCTTATGCAAATCAGTCGAAGTGTAAGACATAAAAAAGGAGATGGTTTCTGTAGAAAAATTAGCAACATCAGTTACTAGAAATTGTTTTGGTATGCCAAATGATTACTATGGTGTAAAGGAAGCTAGTGTGGAAGATGTTTTTACAAGACATGCTGACTGGAACATGGACAACCTAGTCATGTACAATTACTACGCACTAGCAACAGTGCGTTCCAAGCCATACAAAAACAAGCCACAATGCAGTAAGGGATCTGGGAAATCCCCTTAATGCAGTGACCCAGAGAGCTTCCGATCTAACCGATCCTTGGTTAGGCTACTGGGGTGGCGTGGTGAGCAAAATAACGATGGATTAAACCCAGATCTGTGACTGGGGGTGAATGTTTGACAATGTTCAACATTCCGTCCATCATCTTTTTGTGTTGCATAGGCTAGGAGAACCTGAAGGCTCCACCTTCTCTCCCACACTCTTTATCCTCTACTACATGGAACCACTTACTGCAGTTCACCAGTCCAATCTTGCATACTACATGTACGCAGATGACACGCAGCTGCAGCAGAACAAATCCTCCCTAGATGACATTATCCATCTCCTCAATGCTCTGGCAAGGATCCAATCCTGGCTAGCCTGGCTAGCTCTGGACTACCTCAAACTAAACCCCCTAAAGATGGAATTCTTCATCTCCTCCCAACCCCCCTCCACATCTACTTGCCGGTACAGGAATGGCTCAAACACCTGTTCACCCTCCAATGCAAGCCTGTAATCATTGACTCAGCTAAACCCTTAGGGATCATCCTGGACAAATACCTGAATATGCAGGCCCATATCATCTCATCCAAATGCTTTCTTCCAATCTAGTCTCCTCAAGAAGGTCACACCATTTATCCCTCTACCCGATTTCAGGTATGAAGTGCACACCCTCGTCTTTTCTAGACTGGACTATGGTATTGCTACTCTAATTGGAATACTGAAGCTCAACTTGCTCCTCTCAAGGCAAACTTCAATGTTGTCGCAAGACTGGTAACTGGAGCAAGGCACTTCGATCACATTACTCCCTCTCTCTTATCTCGCCAGTGGCTTCCGATTGAAGCCTGACGTATTCTCAAGGTAGCCTGTCTGACACATAAAGCTGTATGCTTTAGCACCCTTAAAAATCTAGCATGCCGGCTCATCATCTCTGAAGGTTGCCACTCCTTACACAGTGCCAGTTCCATTCTTCTGGAATATCTGAGATTCAAGAAAAGTAGTACCTATGCTCAAACCGTCTCCTGCTCATCACCAGAATTAAGGAATTCCCTTCCACTTGAGATCCACATCACCCAGTTGGCTATTACATTCAATGCAGAGGTGAAAGCAATTTGATGAGCAGATTCTTCCGAGTTAAACCTCTGTTCCTTATGAGGTCATCCTGGTCTGCCGATTGACTGGATATCCCCATGCTCCAGAGGAAAATAGAGAGATACAATTCATTCATTAGCCTCCTCCCTTCTAGAATTCAACATGTCAAAAGTTTGTGCGGACATCTATAAGAGTCCATGATTACAGGTCGAGTTATAGATTTCTTGATGGTCCGTTCCTACCTCTATGTCAACTTGGCATGTTAGATTGCATGTCTGTCAGCATTACAAAGAAGTAGGCCAGCAAATAAATTAAAAGGGTGAGCCGAGCAACAGCCGCACCAAGGGTGTATCTTGGCTCCAAGAGCTCATGCATGAGCCGAGCCCAGAAACAAACATTATGCAACAAACGTTATGTACAAATACAATAATAATAATAATAATAATAAAGAGCTTATAGAGCGCCCAGTAACGCCATCTCGGCGGGTCCCCGCGCTAAGAGCTACTAACGACCACCATGACAGAGCCTCTATCCCTACACAGTGTAGAGTAGTGTTTTGAGCTTAGCCCTGAACAGCGCTTCACTGCTCTCCAATCTCAGGGCAGGAGGAAGTTTGTTCCAGTGTTGAGCTGCTTGGAACGCAAAAGATCGTCCACCCATTCTGGCCTTCCTTATCCTTGGAACTGTCAGCAGTCCAGTACCCTCCGACTGGAGGGTCCTTGTTGGTTCGTAGCGGCTGACTAGGTCCCTAAGGTAGGCGGGCGACCTGCCCCAGACCATTCGGTGACAGAAGAGGAGGCATTTGAACAGCACACGTTTCTTCACTGGCAACCAGTGAAGCGCATCCAAAGCCTTCTGAGAATTAGCTCTCCTGGGTCTTCTTAACACCAGTCTAGCGGCGGAATTCTGGATAACTTGCAGGCGACCAAGGCTGCCCTCGTTGGACCCTAGGAACAAGATGTTTCCATAGTCCAACCGAGAGGTCACCAATGCCTGCGTCAGTGTCCTTCTGGCCGCTAGGGGTAGTAGGTCTAAAGTTTTGTTTAATAATAATAATGTCACACTGTCACTGGAACCAATCTACATCCGGCTGAAGAGCCCATAACAAGGGCAAAACCGGTCCTGGGTTGCTTGTGTTCCAGTTCAGGGAGGATCTGACCTGACAGGGCTGGAATGTTCCCATCTGAGCATGGTCAAGACGGATTTGCATATAGCTGAGTCCAAACTCAGGTGGCATGGGGATGAAAAACGATGGATTGGGATGTGGCCTGAGTAATTACCAGTGGCTGAGATTAATTCAAGTACGCTATCGATCACTTTTTGTATACTTCATTATGTCGCCCTTAGCGGGTCAGGTATGCACAGATGTGGGTCCTGTTTACACTGTGTGAGTGGAACCAATCTATACTCGGTTGATGAGCCCATAGCAGGGATCAAACCGGTCCTGGGTTGTTTGTAATCCGGGTCAGGGAGGACCTGGCCTGGCAGTTCATGCTGGACTGTTCCCATTGGAGCATTATCAAGGCTGATCTGCATATAAATGGGTTCAAACTAAGGCGGTGTGGTGTGCAAAATATCAATGGATTGGGATGTGGCCCGAGTAAATAACAGTGGTTCGAATTAATTCAAGCATTCCATCACGTTTTATATACTTTAGTAAAACTCAGTCATTGGCGGGTGCCCATCTGCGACACGGCCTCTGCTGTTAGTGCATGGAGAGGTCCGCCTGATGCAGAGATTCCCTGCACAGGTTCACCACCAACGCCATGATACCCTCCATCGAATAAACATAACACAACATAGCCACGTGAGCTATGGTGGAGCGGGCAAAGAAAATAAACAGGAAGGAGACTCCCTTCACGTCGTGGCATGGTGATATGATTGCAGTGGTGCCAGCGGCAGCACTCTAGTCAGAAACAAACCTCTGAAAAGGCAGTTAGCATGAAATAGGTCAAGCAATCTGCAGATGGGGGGGGGGGGTAGGGGGGGGCAGAGGCGAAGGCTTCACCAAACCACGGGGTTCATTCAGCACATTGCCCGCAGGGACTAAATAAAGGCTGATGAGTTTTGTATTGATTCTTGAAAGAATATCCATCTTTTAAAGTACGCCTGTTTGCAATGACGTTTTACATTGTTGAATATTTCAGAAGACTTAGTCAAATCTCAGTGATTACCCTTCCGAATGGAACAAATAACCTGACGTCATTGGAATGTATTGTTTCTTTGTCTAATGGGGATGTTTCACAGCTTTATTATGTACTGAACATTTTTATACTCGAATATTTTTATGGGTTATCAAAAAACGAATTAAACTTCCATATTTATTGAAGAAGGCACGTGCCCGACGTATTTTCGTGTAGCAGCGGGGACAGCCCTGGGCACTGGATTTATTTGTTGAATTGTGGTCTCGAAGCGTGACTAAACTGCCTGCCTCTCTGCAGAAGTCTTAAATCTGTTGAATAGGTCTTTGGCAGAGGTCGAAGCAGTTCCGTGGACAACGAGGCGTGCCAGAAACGGCAAGGCTCCTGCCTAGAAAGAAGGGTGGTGTGAGGGGGTCTGGGATGCTGGAGAAACGTCGCAAGAAAGCTCAATGCCTGATGACATTTACCAGCCAAGCTTCAGTAATCTTCGTAAAAGGAGGACCGCAGTCAAAGTGCCACCGCTGCTGCTGCATCTGCTGTTCATTTCTGCTGAGTCTGCAAAGCAGCAGCAGTGACTCAGCATCCTCATTTATAGCCAGAGCATCTTTAGCCTTTCAATAAACATATCATTTATGAGGACAGCAGGCATTGCGGTCGCCTTGGCTGCAGGAGAGCTCAGCTCTAGGAGGTTTTTTGCATTGATTGGTTGGAAAGTTTGCTGCAAAGAAAATTCTCCTCCTAACTTAGTGTTTGCTCGGCAGTCTGCCTTAAATCAATCAATCCATCAGGGATTTGTGAAGCGCACTACTCACCCGGGAGGGCACAGATAATAACCTCCTGTGCCTGCCTGGCAGAGATCTCTACGCCTTCAGAGAAGCCAAGTTCTAGGCAGCGCTTCTCAAGCCATTGCAAGTTTGCTGAGCGACCGCCATCCCTCCTGCAGCCTCTCAGGAAACTTTTTTGTTTTACAAAATCAAACTTCCAAAGTGGGAGTTTGTTGTAAAACAAAAACAAAATGCCCTAACTCCAGGGTGTTTTCTCGGTGGGTGTGCGTGCCATTTTGTACTGTTTTTGTTCGGGATTGCCAGGCTTTTCCTAAATAGGATGGACGGTCTGATGGGCTAACATAGACATCCCAAGTCCGCCGGGCAGTCAATGAAGGGTTTCTGCTGGCAGAGCCTAAGTAGAACGGGTGGACCTTCAGTCTGGCAGACTGGGTACTTGACCATGTCCTACAAACTCAAAATGAGGAATAACTTCTGCTGTGCTTTATTTGATCTCTTATCGCCCCCGCCTCCCCCAGCGCCTTGAGACCCTCATGGGTGATTAGTCGTGCTCTACAACAACCCTGATTCATTGATTGATTCATTGTGACATTTTTGTAATGTTAAAGGGTCTCCAAAGAGCCAAGAAACTTTTTCTCATTGACTGCTAGAATTTGCAGGAAATGTCATATGTGAACCTGAGCTTACATGTAGATTTGCTTTGCGTTGTAATGGCATGCGTGGTAAAGGCATACTCGTGGTAAAAGTATGCGATGTAATGGCATGTCGCTGTCATTGACATTGCGTAGTAATACCCGCGTTGTAATGGCATGCATGGTATTAGTATGCGATGTAATGACATACGTTCAAATATGCTTGGTGGTGCCGCCACAACCAAGATATATTACCCAAGCTTTTTCGCTTACATAGACGTCTCCACTGGCTCTCAACAATCTCTCCTCTCCTAAGAAAAATCTGAACATTTTCGAATTTAACCTCCTGTGACGCATTGTGAGGCAGCCTAATAGACTGAGAACCTAATGAATGGTAGTATTGTGCTTTTGACAGCAGAATGCTTTAACTCACAAAAATTTATTTAGCGATTTGTGATAAACCTATTGAAGAATGACAGCCATTAAAATGGTACACCTTCTAGAGACATTAGCTTAAGTAACATGAAAATAGCTACTCCCGTGAAACCACATAAGAACTCTCTGATTCATATGTATATCTTAAAATTTAAATATGTTAGTAAATGCACTTTGCCTTGGCATGACATCTGTCTGGCTTATGGGTTTATTAGGTTCAGGTACTACAGCATCATGGGACATGTCATGGCAGCTGGCCAAATCACTTCCAACAGAGTCACTTCAAGTTACTTTAACACTGGCATCTTTTAATCTTGAAAAAAACTGATGCATTTTTTTGCATCCATTCTTCTCATTTTGGGCTCACCTACAGGCAGTGATTGTTCGCTGTCGAAGGCCCATTGTTTTCAATAGGGTGTGCTTAGAGTCAGACCCTTACTCATGATTGGATGGCTTTCTTATCTCTTGGTTTGATGGCATTCCTCACTATTCTAGTTTTTCTCGTACCTCTGAAGAATAGCTTCTTTCCTATAGTTTTATAGCATTAGTTGTATCCTCCCACTGCTGTCATCAGAAAACTATTTTGAATTTTTATTTTAGCACTCCATGAGAGCATATGGCTTTCTCAGCTCTTCTCCCCAATCCTCTCTTCTTGCTTCTACACCCATGCTCATATGTTGCAACCCCGTTCCAATCTACCTTTGTATTTTTTCAGGTTTGTTTAAAAAAACACAACAGGTACAGTACACACATCAACAGTGCAAAGTTCCCTAACACATAGAGCATGTACAATACAGGCACCCACACTGCAAGTCTCGATCACACATGATCAGTAAAGAACAAGGCTTCAGGCCTTGGTGGCCTGTGCCAAAAAATGCTCTGGCACTTATTGTTGCCTTCCTGAGCAGAGTGACTACAGTCTGGCACTGTTGTGCAAATCAGGTAGCTGTGGCCGAGCAGTGCAAACGTATTCCTAGATCAAACTCCTTCTGTTTTAGTGCTTTATAGGCACTACAAACATGGTATAGTTAATTATTTGCCTGATTGTAAACCAACAGATGTAAGGAGGGCTGGTGTTACACAAGCTCAGCTGTAGAGCCGCAGCAAGTTACCTGTTGTAGCTTTCTGTAGGTACTGCATGCAATAGTTTGGATTTAAAAAAGGGATTCACGCTTATGCTGCGTTGGCCTCGTGCAATCTACAAATCAAAAAGGCCAAAACATCTTCAAACCTGTGTGAGAAACCGGGTAAAACAAATATTGTTTTGTTGTGTTTTTTTGCTAGAAAAAAACTTTTTATTACATTTGTTATTTGAAGAACCAATGATAGATCCATGTCCTAGATTTTTTAAAGCAGGTTATTGGCACTGGAATCCCTACACATGAATATTAAAAATCTATGAATTACACCTCAACCCACATTCTATAGCCTTTGCATAGCTTGGGTCTAAGCACTTCAGAAAACATACTATAACAAATTCAAAACACTTAGGGTAGACATCATATAGGATAGAAGAGTCATATCTCTCAATCTACACAGTGGACTCCTTGCCCAGTTCAGTCTTCAACCCCTTTATCTTCCACGTGTTCACTCCATTGTACTCCGAAAGTACTTCGAGGTAGATCAAATATGAGCTACAACAGTTTACATTGCCATAAAATCGAATTTCATTTTTTTAAACTGGGCATATCATTCAACCATTTAGGCTGACAAAGGGGACTGTCTGGGCAGTGCCCTTGTGCTGGGTCAATTTCATGTATTTGCCACTGCCTTCCAGGTAGCCACCAAAGATGCACCAGACAAGAATGCCGAGCCACTATCCACATTACAATGTATTTATTATATAGGCTTGATTAGGCACATGTAAGTACCCCTACTATACTGGTCTCCAGAAATAAATGTATATTTAGTATGTGAAAACATCAGGAATGGTATGCTGCCTTTATGCTGCATACACTGCTGTAAAGGACATTTTGGTGCTTGCACTGCACTGATTCGCAAAGTAGTGCGGAAGTAGTGAGTGGGACAATTTAAGACACCATGGTGCAATGGAGTAGGGGTACGGCAGAGGTATAAGAAAAAAAAGGCACAGACGCACCCACTATAAAAAGAAACAAATGGTGAACAGTGGAAGCTAGCCTTCACAAAAAAATAGAAACAAAATAGGCCGCACCTCCAGGGGAAATAGAGAAGAGAGGCAAAAAAAGAACATTGCATGGGGAAATAATGGGGAGGGAAGCAAAATGGGTAACTAAGTCGCAGATATCGCGCTGGAGCAATCACCAGCCGCAAACATGCATTGTGTGAATCTTGCAGCAAAATACCCACAAGTCAGCAGGAATAAACCTTTAAGAGTGTGATATCGGATAATGGTTAGAGCTATGGTGCCGGTTGTGATATTGTGACTATTTAAGTCTTGAATCCCTTTCATTTGCGTTAGAATGTACAGCACTTCATTTCTCCCTGTCCAGCCTATTGGTATATAGGTTCCAATACATAAATACATGTATGCATTAAATACTCAGCCATGCCAGTGGAAATATATAAGGCCAATACAATTTATTATTTGGAGCAACTGTGCTGTTAAGCATTTATTTTCTCTATGAGAAAATAAATGCTGCAAATTTCAAAGTTACATCACATGATCATGGTACAGCATAAGTAAGGCTCCCTGTTTTCCGTTTTTACAGATTTTTACAGATAAAACAGACATGAAACCATTTATTTTCTTGTCTGTATTTATTTTTAAGTGGGGATAAAAACAGAAATTGGGTGCTTTTTGAATGATTCTAATTTCACTTTGCCATGACTACCAGGCCAATAACTGTGTGGATTGATAGGGTTACAAAAGAAAGTTTTTAGTAAAGAGGCTTAAATAGCAGTAGATATGCACAAGGCTGATACTGAAATGTGCATATTTTCACGTGAGTGCATTGATTTATCTTCTGCAGGTGTTCATATCACTGAAACCTGGCAGGCAATCAAGCATGGCTGCATATTTATTGGTTTAATACATGTGGAAATATAAGTTTCACTTTTATTTTTTTCACAAAACCCATAATAAATATAAATACAGTTAAAGTTGACAAAAAATAAATATGTATAAATACAGTCAGAAATGTAAAAAAAAAAATATCATAAAACCGGGAGCCCTAAGCATAAGTAATGAGAAAACCTTACATATTGTATGATAAAATTAATGGATCTACAGTGGAAAATAAAGCTAATACTCAAAAAGCTAATCCTTTTATCTCTGAACCGAGGCAAATCTTTGTGTCCTGATTCTAATCAACCACCTTTGTTTACTACACGTGAAAAAACAGCATAACATAAACCAAATATGTAGATTCCCATAAAACAATCACTGTTGTTGTGGTGGGAGTCATTACACAATGCCTCTCTTGGGTCATGGTTCAGGCCAATACTCAACAGTGGTAATCATTAGCTTATTACTCTATATATCTGAATATATATTGCATACCAATGGGTCATATTGCATAGGAAAAACACAACAATATTGCGTCACACGGACGTGGGCAAAAACGAATCTAAAAAAAAGTAACCTTGACTCCAGTTTCAAGAAACCATTATAACATTTTTATATTCTGTATGTCATTGTTGCTTCTTTACATCAGGGAGTAGCTTCCCACCCAACCCTCTCATACCGATGAAGGTCAAATCAGGTCAATCTCTTCCTGACACCCAAAATAGGTGTTATGTTTTTCTTCATTATGTGGCCAGAGGGTCTCACAAAATGGCACTCAAAAACTGTTAGAACAGCATGGAGGGACTTTAGGCAAAGCCATCAATACCATAAGTACAGTATAGGCTATATTATACAGTGAGGGTGGCCATCAAGACATTGCATTTTTAATATTTTGCTGAACCTACAAACAAGCACAGTGAGAGCAGGTCTGGAGGGGGTCTGAAGACCTGTGCATTGAGGAGTACCTGGAACTTTGTCCACCAGTCCTGTTCAAGTGCCATGCAACGCAGATTTGATTCAAACATGTTGTTATTGTACACGCATGTCCAAACGTATGGAAGATTACCACACAAAGGTGTGGCTCATGGCAGGGCTGACCTGAACATATAAGCTGACAACACGCTGTCGGTTCTTACCTGCTTCAAAGGTGGCAGGCACCGAGGTCTTCTGCATTCCTTTGCCCTCAATGTAGTGACCTGCAACCCTGTAAACTAGTTAGGAGGCCCTCCCCTTCAGGGAAGTGAATTGATAAGTTACTGGTGGTACCCACAGTCACTGTAGGGCCTTCCTAGCATCATGGCAGTACCTCAGTGGCTCTATGAGTGGGTGCTCAGTGCTAGAAAGCACTGAGGAGATAAAGCACTGTGGAGAACTAATGGTTGTGAGCACCCCACCAGTCCACCAAACCCAGTCCACCCGATGACCCCATCGTCCAGACTTGAAAAGTTAAAGGTCCGCCCTGAACTTTTAAATAAAAGTAAATAGCTGTTCTGCCTGGCACCGGAGACGTATTTCTTTCTCACTGGCAGCTCAGACACCTATGGCCCTGCATAGTAAGGAGCATTCTTAACCCTCTAATGCCCCATTTGTCGATTTGTTTAAAAACAAACAGAAAAGCTTTTATCATACCTTTCTTTACTGCGATTCATTCCCTAGGAGAAAGAACGTCATGGTGTCACTTTAAACATAGTGGTATGAAGTAGACATATTTCTACTTCACAATAGTGTTTATTGTAAATGCATTTGACAAGCTATCCTTTCTGTAGACAAATTATATTTTTTTCTGAGCTTTTTCTCTTACCTACTTATTTCGCTTCCCTGGAAAATACAAAAGCTTGCATACGCAATTAACTTTACGTGAGCAAGTCAGTTTGTAATGGATATGGGAGGTGGAGGTGGAGTAAAAAGCAATCTCAATGATCTTGAGTCACAACTGTACAGCCTTCTTTAATTGTTTGCCTTCAAATTTCCACAAGACGTTTTCGATAAAGACCTCTAATATTATTTTAAAAAGGTGTCGTTTGATGGGCATATTCTCATCAATCAGTTTGAGTGCTGGGGGTGGGTTGTGGTTCGGGGGGGGTGAGAGGGTGGATGGGAGGAGTTGAGGGAGTAGTAAGTTCAAGACATAGCTGCCAATTCGCTTGTCTTCTTTAACAGAGAACTTTTGCCCGTTCTGGCTTTTGGGGAGCGGATTAGAGACCCTAGAAAAACGCATGGGCGAGGCAGCTTTAATACCATTTTTGATCACTCTACAGCCAAAAAAAGCACTGGCAAAGCGAATATATCTTACTGTTGGGACCTATTGGCTTTGCCAATGGTTTGAGCCACGTGGCAAGCTTCCTTGATAATATGCCACATGGATAATGGCCCACATGCATCAACAATGCCATTTGCGATTCCTTATTAGCGAAAAATAAGTATTCGCTAATAAGGAATAGCAAAAGGCTATGCATGAAGAAATCGCAAAAAAATTGTGCTTTCTTAATATTCCTTAATTGCGACTCGCAATTAAGGAATACCTCCCCATTCACTCCTATGGGCTCTAGGTCCATAGGAATGAATGGCAAGACATTCTCAATTTGCAAATCGCAATTAGCGAATCGCAAATTGAGAATGCAATTTCAAGGGTGCAGGGGTGTCCAAAGGACACCCTGTTGCACCCCTGAAAGTTATCTGTGCACAATGTTGCGCACACACATGCCCTGAGGGCATGTGTGTGCGCAACATGAAACTTTTAAAAATACACAAAAGTGCATTTTTCAAAGTTTTTGCAATTTACGATGAAGTTGAGCTTCAAAGTAATTTGCTACTCCTTTCAGACAAATCGCTAATTTTTTTACTTTGATGCATTGCATTTAAGGAATCTCAATTTGGGATTCCTTAAATGCAATCTCAATTGAAGTTATCCCAATTTAGAGATTCCTTAAATTGCGATTTTTGCATTTGGGATGATGCATCCCAAATGCAAAAATACCTGTTGCAAAGGGGCAGATTCTGAGAATTTGCCCGTTTGTGACTGGTTTTTAGCTTGATGCATGTGGCTGAATGAATATTTTAAAAAAACTTCTGAAGCAGCCTGCCATGCCATTTTGAGGGCGCACACAGCATTTCTGTGCACGTCTACAAACTGACACTACTGATTTTTTTTTCTTTTGAGTTTCTGATCCAAGTTAGATTGGTCACTAAATGAAAACAAATTTGCAAAAGCATTCTTTTTTTAATTTAAAGACAGTTAGAGGAAGGAACAGGGCCAGAAGAAACACAGTCGGGCAAGAGCGAAAGCAACACAGGGGTTGAGCGGACAAAAAAAACACAGGAGTTGGGGTCAAATGGGCAAAAGACAGGAACGTGGAGATGGCGGGAGAAAGTATAATGGTGAGAAGGCAATGCTTGGGAGTAATTTAGAAGCATATGAGTGACAGAGAAACACGAGCGCAGGAGAGAATGAGGAGACATCAGGGAAGCACACACACTCACGTACAGTGCTTCAACAAAACGTTGAGTAGCACCTGAAAATGCGGGCAGTGGTACGATACAAGTAATGCATTTATTCTCTAGGGGAGGGACAAGCACATGAAGCAGAAGGAAAGTCCACACAGCTAACAAATAAGAAGTAAGCAAAGGAGAGAAACAAAGAAGCCAACCAATGGTAAGCAATGGGCGGGTTCTAAGCCCATTGAAGAATAAGAATTTGTCTTGCAACAGACAGTACATGTGCTGACTTAGGCGAGACCTAAACAGGGGTAATTTCTAACACTCCAACTTTGTTCTACAAGTGAAAAAGTGTCACTTAAAGTGCTCACACATAATACATTGAAATGTCACACATAAACAGAACGGAAATCTAGTAATGTAGCTACTAAGCGACTGAAAACTTGGCCGCTAAGACCACTACTATTGTGATTGTGTATCTGGAATGAACCCACAGCCTATTTTCACTGAAGATATCTAGTCTCAAGGATGCACACAATGTATGGTGGCAGTGCTGCACCAGAAAGCTTTTAATTAAACTGGGAATCATGTGTTGGGGGTTATCCTCAAATGACCCCACGAGCCATACGAGATGGCTGAGTTTCAAAACTTTCTTTTCTTTTTTAAACCCCACTTGGAACTCATTGGCCGGACTGTGGGAAACCGTCCGACCCAAATCTACAACGGTGTGGAAGAGTAACAGAGTGCTATGGCTCTCAACACAATGTGGATTAAAAAATATCTGACTGTAATATCACCAGCCAACAGCAGCAGCGCAAGCGGTGCAGGGAGAGGCCTCGGGTGCGCGTGTGTTTGTAAAAGCAGCCAAGAGAAGAGGCGAAAAAATTATTTTCAACAGCCCTCAGAGCCCAGGCTACAAAGAACAAGGTAACATGCGTCCTTCTGTCGACTGGTGATCGGAAGATTGTAAAAGCGCAGCGAAGACAGACACAGATTTGTAATCAGTTCGTGGAAATGGAAAACGATTTTGTTGAAATATCCGCAATAATAGACAAAGGTGATCATTTCCAATCACATTATACACATGAATTTAACTTATTGTAAAGGTATTATCTGAATTTTATTTTATAACTTCATGCATTTAATGTCTGCTTTGTATAGCAGGTATTTTATTCACAGGGGTTGCAGAAGTGATACCACATGCCTTTTCACCAAATGACAGAATTAAAAGAAGTGTTATCACATAAGGTGCCATCAGCGGCGGCCGGCATAGATGAGCACGGTGAGGCGGGGCAGAACGCTGCGGGGGGAAGCCGACAGACGGCGGAATAGGTATTATTTCTTTGTTTAATTATACCCATTTCGTCGTCTGTCTTCTTGACCTCCCTCCCACCCCGCCCGCCTGGCCCCACCGTGTTTACCTGAGCCGGTTGCCGCTGGGTGCCATCAACGACTTGAAAACCTGAAAAAAAAGTTGCACCTTAAAGGAATCACAAAAGCTGGACATCAGTTTCCTGCTACTTCCCGTGGTATGAGTGCAGAGTTCTGAGGTTCCTCGATTCCATGTGAGCTATACTCATGGATGTAGACATTTGACTGTTGTCTATGGGGGACTGCACAAAAGCAGTGACATATGCAAAATGATAGGGGTCCCCTGCAGAATGTAATGAGGGCCCCCTGAGTCTCCCATACCTCACATATATTCATTAGCATTGAGCTTCAGGGGGGCCACCTGAAATACTGAGGGGTCTCCTGAAGGGTTGGAACCCCCCTTGCTCCACGGGAGCTGCATGAGCCTTCATTACATCCCTGCAAAAAAGGGTCAGTATCTGGGGCGTAGCGTAGTCATTGCGGGTGTGAGTCTCAAATTTGCTACCTAAAAAAGTGTTGTGGGCAGGTTGGAGGAATGAGATGACTGAGGTTCGGGATGGACTGGTCCCATGAGGAGCATGTTTAGCACTTATTTGCTTCAGGTGGTCCTCTGCCTGCAGTAGCACAGTAGGTGAAAAATAATGTATTCGAATGTTACCTAGAGCGAATGCAAATGGTTAGGCTATTAGCACCTTTGGGTGTTTGACTGCCAATAGTATGCCTGGAAACCTGAGACTGGGGCAACTTTCGAAGACTACTACTGCAATGCTGGTGAATTCCAAAAAGTGGTTAATATCCTGATCTTTCCACCTGTGCCTGGTAGTTATCTATGGGAAATCATAACTACTATCACATACAACACAACGATCTGGAGTTGCTGCCTTGGGATCACTTATTTCAAATGTTTTTTTTTCACTAAATGCACTCTTCTTCGTCTCTGCTATGAGAAGCCTTGAGGTTACAGTTTCCAAATTGGTGCATGTAGACAGGGTTCCATGTTTCCGGTGTTTGCCTTTTACAAATCATTTTATCAAGTGACTGATGGCCCTATGTACGAAGCCTGAGCCACAAATAGAGGTGGACACACCAGAAAATTAGTAGGGCAAGACAAGCCAGAGCTGAATCAAAGGTCTGGCTTGGCTCTAAGAGTCCACACATGAACCAAGCCTTGAAACCATTTGGCATGTACATTGTGCAACACCCATAATGTAAAAATATGATACAGTCCCCTCAAAATTCAAAACAGCATACTACTTTAACATGCAGAAGCATTTCATCCTAGTACATCAGGATATATCACTGCATGGAAAGGCATTTATTAAAAGTGATAGTTTTTAAACATGAACTTAATGGCTCAACTAACTAATACCATGCCACTAGTGAACTAAGAGGCAAATCAGTAGTCATGTAAACACATACAGGGACTATGTTCGTATTATAGATGAAGCAATATTATAGACTATTAAATCAAACGTAAGAGGTGCTTGTAAATATGCAAATCTCTTTGGAGACCACAACAAGAAAAACCAACAGACATGCCAGACCCAACAAAGGGCCTCCAGACCCAACTACCAAGCCAAGAATGCGTTTATTTGGTGGGTGTTACACCCCAAACTCCCCCTGAAGCAACACCTCTGGAAGTATATTCAATCTCTGCGGGGCATGGACTCAAGTAATAGCTCATCTGCACGTTGAGAGCCCTGGGAGACAACGGGGAGGCAACTGCAACCCTTGAAGCCCAAAACCGCCATGTTGATTTGATGCGTTTTCAGGATGAGGACAAAGTGATGCCAAGAATACACATTATATTGATCAGATGTCATGGACCTGCCAGCACCTGCATGCCACAATATGTACCTAGGTTTCTACTGACCAATGCTACAGGATTTCTGAAATAGGATACATTGTAAATGGCGGATGCTGCCGTTGATAAAACGAAAATGCATTCTCTACAAAACATACACTGCTCCTTTGGAAAATACAATCCCATTAGAGGAGGAGCGTATGGCAACTACATTTGCAGAAAGGAAGCGTCCATTGAATTGATACATTCTGAGGGTTACAGACATTTGTGAACGCTAAAAGATGTGACCATTTAGCCGGAGTCCAACAGTCAACCATTGTATTGATATCTTGTCAGCACCGCTGAACAGGCCCGCTGCCATGGAACGCATTACTCTCTTTTTGTGAGGTACCAGCTTCCCAGGTTCATCAATACACGGGCAGACTTCCATGAAAGCAAGCTGGCCAGTTTAGGTTCTATTGATTTTTTGCTATCAAATCAATAAGAGTGTTGCTAGGCTGCATAGTGGGTTTCATGTAATCTGACCTATGACCTTCATATTGAATCGCTAGTCTTGACAACCAATTATTCTGGCTATAAATAAGTGCATGCTCTGCCTCTTTTTGCTGCATTTTTAGGTCTTGTCTGCAGATAGTTTAACTGTCTACTCACAGCTACTGCTGTTAGACAACATACAGCATAACACACAATACAAAGCATAGACATTGATGCATATACAACACACTTTGGCAAAGCCAACAGGTCTGGATTTGGCTAGCTGGTGAGATGGGTAGTTTTTTTTATTTTTATTGAAAGACTGTGCCACAAAAAAAGTTACTTGTGGAGGGGGTAAGAATAAATGTACACCTAACCAAGCTCTCACATCTAAGGTAGCTACAATGTTACATAGTAACTTAAACACTTTAAAACTTTAAAAAGGAGAATGAAAAAAACATCACACCATCGAAATGTGCACCTGAAGCGCATACAGAATAAATAGCTGCTACTAAGAGATTGTATAAAAAAAAAAACTACATTTCAAAAGCAAACTTGAAACCAGGTTATTATTGAAGTGTAATGAACTGGTTTTAGGTGGATGTGAACAATCTGTCCAAGCCGTGTGCAGTCACTCAAAGCGAAGGGAGAAAATCAGCTGACCCATAGCACCATGCTGCATGCTATGGTGGGCAGAAACAAAATGTGGATGACAATTTAACAGGCCGGTGGATATGACTCGCTGACCAGAGGCCCATAATGTATTTAAATTATGTATGAATTTGCTGAACCATATAAAGTTTTTTTTGACTGACTGACTGACATTCTTTACGATGTTTAGGAATTTGACAGATGTCATGAAGAAGCGTGTAACAAAAGGCCACACTAGGATAAAACATATGGACATCGAGTTTCTTAACTCAGGAGTCCTTCTGACTATCCTAACTATATCACTGTCGCCATGGCATTGTGTGAGGTATCTGACAGTTAAATCATTTACCCTTCAAATTTTAACCTAATGCAGGTGAACAGCAATGTTATTATTTTATTAATGTGGCTTTTTAGGATTTAGAGGTTATTATGTGTAGTTCTAAATACATTTTTGTGTGAGATACAATATAAATCTTATATGGGCTCACATTGTGTATATATATTTCAAACCATAATTATATTGTTTATTGTGTAAATAAGTCAACATATGCTAAACAGTTCAGTTTTTTGACCAAAGGAGCACAGCACTACATCATTTCTGGTGTGTGGTCAACACACTGTGGGCCCATACATATGGAGATAATCGTTATTTAATTCAAATTGCATATCTTGTTCCTCCTGCAGCACAAAACACTTACCTAGTCATTCTCATGATTCATAATCTGCAATCAAAACAAAAGAATTGCAGAAATAGCTACCGAAAAAACTGCAGTAAAAAACAGGTGTACAATATCAGTGAATGAAACCCAAGACAATGGTTTCTCCAAGTGCTGCCAAAAAAGCACCATAGTGCATGCTTAGAAATGTTTTTTGCTGAACAATACGTGTTGATGTGACAGTTAACACAGTAGGCACAGGCATACTTGTTGATGTGTGTGGTTTGGTGCTGATGTGCACATACATTCAGAAATGTGGCCTAGGGACTTCCAAACATGAGGGAGACTCTCACCAAATCTTAATCTCTCAATAGTGTCTAAGAGTAAGGGGATCATTGGCACTCATGGCAGGCAGTCCCCCAAGGTCACCATGGCCACCATGGCAACAGGGGTCTGTCCTCTGCCCACCCTTCAGCATACCCCCTGCTATATTAAAGATTCTTCTCTGCACCAGCACAGCTTTTTAGACAAAAATGCCTCCGATGACGCTGCACTTTCATCAAAAATACAATTCCTGATAACCCACCATGTAACGGAGACCCTCAAGGCATTAATGCTTTCTCACAACTAAAATTATAAAGCACTGGTGTAGGAAATCTGCCTTTTATATGTGGTCACCTCAGATTTTGCACTTTTTGCTGGACCCTACATTTTTGTTGACTTCTGAAGTCTGTGCACTTTGCACCTTGATAAGCAGTAGTAAAATGCCTGTGTTCCCACTTTAAATCTGGTTGAGTTGGCATCCTCCAAATTAGTATATTTAACTTGTCTATAAGTCCATTAAATTGTGGCATGAAATGTATCCAGAAAACCTGTAAGTTAAATGCCGCTAATGGACTGCTGATTCAGAAAAGGGGGTGGTGATGAACAGAGTGTCTGAATTAAGCAGACCACTCTTACCAAGTCCAAAGATCAGGGCTTGATCCATCACCATTTTTTAGCTCACTGCACCATCCCAGCTCAGAACCTGGCTACATGCAAATTAGTCTGTTCCTGTCCCAGTGCATGATGGGAACACGGCAAACCAAACTACCAAGCCAATTCTTATACTGGGAAGGAAACAAGCTTCCGGGGACCGGTTTCTGGCATTTCAGCCGTCGTCGGCCCGGCTTGCTTGAATCCTGATGGTGCAATGAGCAAGGGACTCACATCTGAGTATACCCTTCCACGCTTATGGTGGACAAAATGATTCAGAAAAGGGGGTGGTGATGAACAGAGTGTCTGAATTAAGCAGACCACTCTTACCCAGTCCAAAGATCAGGGCTTGATCCATCACCGTTTTTTAGCTCACTGCACCATCCCAGCTCAGAACCTGGCTACATGCAAATTAGTCTGTTCCTGTCCCAGTGCATGATGGGAACAGGGCAAACCAAACTACCAAGCCAATTCTTATACTGGGAAGGAAACAAGCTTCCGGGGACCGGTTTCTGGCATTTCAGCCGTCGTCGGCCCGGCTTGCTTGAATCCTGATGGTGCGATGAGCAAGGAACTCACATCTGAGTATACCCTTCCACGCTTATGGTGGACAAAATGATTCAGAAAAGGGGGTGGTGATGAACAGAGTGTCTGAATTAAGCAGACCACTCTTACCCAGTCCAAAGATCAGGGCTTGATCCATCACCGTTATTTAGCTCACTGCACCATCCCAGCTCAGAACCTGGCTATATGCAAATCAGTCTGTTCCTGTCCCAGTGCATGATGGGATCAGGGCAAACCAAACTACCAAGCCAATTCTTATACTGGGAAGGAAACAAGCTTCCGGGGACCGGTTTCTGGCATTTCAGCCGTCGTCGGCCCGGCTTGCTTGAATCCTGATGTTGCAATGAGCAAGGGACTCACATCTGAGTATACCCTTCCACGCTTATGGTGGACAAAATGATTCAGAAAAGGGGGTGGTGATGAACAGAGTGTCTGAATTAAGCAGACCACTCTTACCCAGTCCAAAGATCAGGGCTTGATCCATCACCGTATTTTAGCTCACTGCACCATCCCAGCTCAGAACCTGACTACATGCAAATTAGTCTGTTCCTGTCCCAGTGCATGATGGGAACAGGGCAAACCAAACTACCAAGCCAATTCTTATACTGGGAAGGAAACAAGCTTCCGGGGACCGGTTTCTGGCATTTCAGCCGTTGTCGGCCCGGCTTGCTTGAATCCTGATGGTGCAGTGAGCAAGGGACTCATGTCTGAGTATACCCTGCCACACCTATAGTGGCCAAAAACGATTCAGAAACGGGGGTGGTGATGAACAGAGTGTCTGAATTAAGCAGACCACTCTTACCCAGTCCAAAGAACAGGGCTTGATCCATCACCCTTATTTAGCTCACTGCACCATCCCAGCTCAGAACCTGGCTATATGCAAATCAGTCTGTCCCTTGCCCAGTGCATCATGGGAACAGGGCAGACTAAACTACCAAGCCAATTCTTCACCAGAAAGGAGACAAGCTTCCGGGGACCGGTTTCTGGCATTTCAGCCGTCGTCGGCCCGGCTTGCTTGAATCCTGATGGTGCAGTGAGCAAGGGACTCATGTCTGAGTATACCCTGCCACACCTATAGTGGCCAAAAACGATTCAGAAAAGGGGGTGGTGATGAACAGAGTGTCTGAATTAAGCAGACCACTCTTAAATAATAATGTCACCCCTTTGTAGTACTTGTAATCCACAAGGCAGGGTGCATGGTAGTCAAAAGTAAGACATGAAGAAACGTAATGTTAGCAAGTCCTTACAGTGATTAGCATCCAAAAACTAGTTTCACTGAAAGAAGGCTTGCTGACCCATAGCGAAACAAACACTCGGAAGCAAAATTAAAATACTACATTTTTATCTCGGGAATGGGAACAGCTAGAAAATAATTAAATAACTATTTTTAATAGTAAATACAAATCCAATTCAAAGATGGAGTCAGAATTTTAACAAATATTAGGGAAAAGTAACATTTATAAAGTTAGAAAAGGATGTGAAAGGCCTCCCAGGAACAAACAATGGACTGACCTAAATGGGCAGAAATTATTCCTCTGAATTCCACAGAATATGCAGGGTGGACTTTGTGCATCTTTATTGAAACTACAGTGTTAAATCCTGCTTGAGGGTCAAATCCTGCTTGACAAGTCTGCTGGATTCACATAAAATACCTGAGGTGCAATTAAAAGCGAGAAAACAGGATGCAAAAGCAATTTATGTGTATCCACTGTCTGGTTGCTGAAAGACCCTGCTTTTGTCCTACCAGACTTCTATCTCTGGGTTTGCTGTGGGTACACTAAATGCTCAAAATAGGATTGATAGATGTTGGTGGACACTAGGATTACGATAGTACACTCCCCACACATACCACCAGCCCTCAGAGGACACCTTCACTGTGGCCAAAGACATTTGCCATCTTGGATGTACTCTGACACATTGCATTTTGGACATCTTGCAATAAGACAAACAGGGACTATGAAAAAAGTGGATAGATTTGGCCCTAAGGTGAGGATGGGGCCAGGAGACACCCTACTCACTAGCTCATGCCAGGCCTAAATGTGTCATTTCCAAGCACCCACTTTGGAACACTTTCTGGATCTGCAGAAGATCAGAACAAGACTGGTCCGTGGTCTGTGCCCCGAGAGGAGCCCTGAAGGGCACTCTTGTAACCAGGACAAAGACATTGACTCCAAAAGTCAGTTGGGGGCTGATCTCCTAAGTGGCTACAGGTAGACAAGCTGCAAGAGACCTTTTCTTGGAAGCACCCAGTTGACCGGTGACAACAGGACCTTGGCTAGACCTTCTTGTTTGCTTCTGCTGGAAGGAAGCCCTGTGAGTCTCTAAGTGCCTCTCTGATGGTCCTGGAGCCTGTAGAAGCATACTGCTGTGGAGTACTGGGACTTAAAAGAGGTCAGAAGATAAAATCTTTGACCAGGACAACCCTGGTTGGTGTATCTGAACCGCGCTCTATCCCAGTCAGTCTCAAATTGTGCCTAGTCCTGGCCTACTGTGACAATTAACTATCATTGATGTGTTGTGGTTTTTGGTCCTATTTCTACTTGAAGTTTTAAAAATTCATAACTCCATTAACCCTTTTAGGATTTTTGTCATTTTGGTGTCATTTTGTTTATTATATTTTACTCAAATTTTCTAATTTGATTTGGGATATTGTTTTTTTTACCTTTTGACTTTAATACTGTTTTGGTACTTCATAAATACTTTTACCATTGCAGTAAGTTAAGCCTGTCTGCATTGTGCCATAGCTACCAAGGAGTTGAGCTCACGTTAATTTGGTTCATCCTGGCAAGGTCTGGGTTAATTCTAGACATGGGTAGTCACTCACCCTAAACAATGTTCCAGTTTCTTACAAGTGGTTTGTTTTTGAAAAGCTGAAATGTGCAGGGAATTTCTTCAAGCAAATGGGAGCCATGGAGGAACCAGGCAGGGACCTCCTGATGTGATTTTCTCCTTTTTTACGGACTGTGCTTTCTTCAAGCTGAAGATGTAAAATGTTAACAACATTTTGGAAGATTGCATGTACTAGTGGTCTATCTTAACACTGTGGTAAATAATGATGCTGGTCACTGTGTACCTCAAGAACCAGCTACTACTGCCAAAGTCTTCCTTTTTAGGTTTTGACTTCAGGGGGAGAGAGTCAAACAGTCCACACTCGAGAATGCTGTAGATTTAGAATGACAGACGAGATTTGTTAGACCTGTGAGACTTAGGCTGGTCTTCCCCCCAACTTTTTTCCTTACTCCTCCATATTTTTCTGATCTCATTGTTGTTGGTCTAAGGACTTAGTGCACTCTACCACTATTAACCAGTGCTAAAGTGCAAGTGCTCACTCTTTAAAAAACTGGTAACTTTGGCTTATCCCCCAATTGACATATTTAATTTACTTATAATTCCCTGGAAAAGTGGTACTACATGTACACAGGGCCTTTAAATTAAATGCTACTAGTGGACCTGCATCACTTGTTGTGCCACCCTCTTAAGTAGCAGTGTCAGGCCTGCCATTGCAGTCTATGTGTGCAGTTTTAATCTGACATGTTGGCCTGTGGTTAGTCTGTATCCGAGGCCAGGGAGGCAGGTCAGCTGTTCATTTCAAAGGCATGCATCTAGAGGTTTCCACTTCAAAGGCAAAACAGGGTATTAGTACTGGAACTCTTCAGTTAACTTCTGGAATAGTGGATACTCTTATATGATTGACCAGGGCTCAGAACCTGATGCCTAGAAGAATGCCCCAGGCAGTTGCCAAGAAGAGATGGGGTAAGGGGCACGGGAAACCAGCCCCTGCAGTTCCCACAGTCCAGGTTGACATGGCACCTGTGGAGGACGCTCCTGAGCCTACCAGGGAGGATAGTGCCACCCTGGGAGACCTGCCTGAGCGTGTTGGATGGCAGGTTAAGAGTGGGCCCACCAGGGAGGAATTCTGCTAAGTGAAGAAGAAGTGCCCCATCCTAGAGAACTTGAGGCAGCAAGCTGAGACTCAGGCAGCAGGTGATACTTCTGGAGATCACCTTACCTATTGGAGAATGACCTCCTACACACTGAGCCTAAGGTTTCTGGACTTGGGGCAGCCCATATGTTGGTGGGCCCTCATTGTGATAGAACCTTCCTGCTGAGGTTGGTTCATGATATTATGTTGGCAGGACATCTGGGGTAAGACATAAAAACCATCAGGCTTACCCCAACTTCATATTGGATCCGGATGCCCCCCTTGCCACTTTTACCTGTCGTTGGCACTCCCTTTGAAAGGGTGGGCATCGACATTGCTGGTCCATTGTACTCCAAAACAGATGTAGGCTACAGGTTAATCTTGGTCTTGGTAGACCATTCCACCCGGTACCCAGAGGCCATTCCTCTGAGGTCGGTGACTGTACCTGCTGTGGCTAGGGCCCTGATGGGGATGTTTTCCTGTGTGGGGTTTCCTAAATATGTAGTGTCTGGCAGAGGGACCAACTTAGTGTCAGCATACATGATGTCCATGTGGGATGAGTGTGGTGTGACTTACAAATTCTCCACACGGTATTATCCCCATACCAATGGCTAGTGGAGAGATTCAACAAGACCGGTAAAGGCATGCTAATAGGCCTTTCTGAGACCATGAGGTGTAAGCGGGACGTTCTCTTTCCCAGCTTACTGATTGCCTGCAGGGATATGCCACAGAAGGATTCAGCAGTTTAAACATGCTGCAATTTACCAAGTCAAAATGTTCAGCAAATATTGCTAAGTCGCATTTTAATGAGCAAAATTTTAATAAGCAATAGCTATTGCTCTTGAATAAATACCGATCCAAGTGTATAGGATTTTAACAGATATGATAATTATTGCATCCTGAGATGCAACACTTCTAATGAAAACCTATATGTCAAGAATGTAAGCTGCAATCATCCCACAGCTGACTGGTAGTCATTTGCCCCCTACATGTGCACACAGAATTAATTTGAAATGAATGGTGCAAGATCCATTTATCAATCCTAAAAATATAGCAAAACCAATGTGCAAAACCAATGTGCATTAGAATACACATTTTCTGAAATCCTCTACACTACATTAGGTCCTACTTTATCAGGGGATGTGTATTAGGAAACCATTCCAGATTGTTGCAAGAAGTTGGATTGTAAGGAAAGTAAAACAGTCAGTACCCTAAAACAGATATATAAGGATAAAAAAATAAGTAAAAGAAGAGCCATAGGCCATGGCACACAATCCACACTACTTTCAGAGCACCATGCGTTTTTAAGCTCTTTTTGAAGTCGACCACTTTTTCCTTTGCTAATGGATTGCTTTGTGGGTTTGCATCTTCTACTTGTAGCAGTCTATTCTTAAACTTCTTTTGATGAAACCTTGGCATCCTCAAAATACCTGTCTCATTGCATCTTAAAGTCCTGCCTTACACAAATTTAATAATGATCACTTTTGAGACTTATGTCAGGGCACTGAATTGTATCCTTTCCTCCATATAGAGCTAGCGCAATACTGACAGTTTTATTTGGACGATAAAGCTACAAGATCATCAAGTTGATCTTGAAGTCCTCTTCATCACATAAAATGGTTTAACCTCTCATTCTCGCACATCCTAGACATCCTTCTTCTCACAGGCTACAGCATACATTGTGTGGACCACTCACATATCAAGCATTTGCAATGCAATAGGTCTCGCATTTACGTGAGTTTAAGCTATTGGCATTGTAAATGACAATGCCTATTATTGTTGTTTTTTTTAAAACCACAAGCATCAGACAATATTCACAGCTGAAGTGGGACGTGTAGACAAGTATTTTGGAAATATCAAAGTTATGGCTCAGAGAAATGACTGGTTAGGTATGGGGCATCCTACACTCGTAAATGAGTATGAATTTGTGAAACATCAAGATGAGAAAGCGATTAGATGGATCAATATTGAACTTGTAAATATTATAATGCAAATTAAAATGGAATCGAAATAACGTTCATATTTACAAAATAGCATGTATGTTCTAAACAACCTGAATGAGTGTTGCACCCTTACCTGGTGTGGTGGTCATGACGGTATTACATGCATAGTCCTTTGATTCAAAACAGAGTGCTCTACATTAAAAGTTATTGTTGGAGCAATCCTGCGTGCAGTTGGTTTAGCAACCTCCAGCTACTATTGCAGTAGGCCCAAAGCGTGTGCCCAGTTGTCAACCAGTTCAAACGTGTTTAAGATCAAGATAGGGGCACCGGAGCAGTGAAAAGGAAAGCGCTCCGTAGTCGGGACCGGACTGAGAACAGAAACCGGCCCTGCCAAACTGCTCACCTGGCCTCCCCTTGGGTCAGGGGGAGTGCAGGTGAGCAGTTTACGACGGCCGGTTTCGGTCAATTTTGTTACCGGGGGCCGACATTGCCGACAACCGGTAACAAAAACGGCCCCCAGGGGCCGAAAACTGGCCCCCATCCTAGCGGCCTACCAGGGAAACGCCCGGTGCCCGCTATGGCCAGTCCGGCCCTGTCCGTAGTGCTGGAAATGCATCCAAGCGAATTTAGGTGACTTTGGTAGGAATGAGACTTCCCACAGAGTGCACGCCAGTGAAACCATTCACACCAGAAAGCCTTGCATCGTTCTATATTGCACCCATGAACATGTTTATACTATATAAGAAAAGAATGACGAATAAATATATACTATATATGTGCTGATCACATTCTGCAAGCCCATATATCCAGCCTTGGAGTAGCAGCCAAAACTATTAATGTTCATTTACCGCGGTTTCGAACATAACGCTCTACATTAAAAGATATTATTGAGGCAATCTATGTGCTAAAAGGATCAGAAACCTGCAATGGGTATTGTGAAGAGCCAAAACGTTTTCAGCCTGTTCAGGGATATTATTACTTAAGAGACATTACAGGATATAATAAACAAGGGACAATGGGGTGGTGCGGGAGAGACAGCAACGAAGCAGGAGGGGTTGGGAAGGTCGATGAAGAAGTGCTTGGGTGCAAGGGACAGTGCGGAAGGGGTGCGTTGGAGGAGGGAAGACCATCTGAAACACGTGCACTCTTAAATCATAATTCAGTCTTAAAAATTCAACACTCTCCTCTCCAACATTTACTGAGGTGGTACCCTGCGCTCCTGCCGCTGCTCCACACCTCCCCACAGAAAAAAGTAGTGTGTGTTCAACTTGCCTGTTATTATTCCCATATCCCAGAGCTGATTGTTTCCCTATGGACAGCAGCAGGCTTGATATTTATAATCTGTGCCCCCATCATGGCACGAATGTGGCACAACCGCCTCACTAATGATTTTTTAGAAAGCCATGTGCTGGGTTTCTGGACAACACAGAGCCCTTTTTTTCAGAAACATTTTAATAAACGTTTCGTGAGATGCCTGTTTGCGGTTGGCGTGTATGAAAGAGTGCTTTGTTTTCCCTCTAATCAGCCTCTTGGTTGTAAACGGTGATGAACCCACCGGATGTCAAGCTGACAAACAGTGTTCGCTGGTGGCCCACTGGAGCCAATCAGATATTCTTCTCAGCCAGAGCGGACTAGTAAACTGTCACTGAGAGAGTACAGTATTAAGGTTAGCCAGCCATCACTTCCTCTGCTCCCTGCTGCCACCTCCTTAGATCCCTGAAACAGCCGCCGCCCGATGGGTTTGTGTTCAAACAGTGGGCTGCAAGAGCACAATCTGCTTACTTCTCCGGAGACCGCAGCTGTTCACAGCCACTTTCCATATCCGAGCCTTTGCTAAATGCTCAATATGGCCGCGGCGCTGCTACCTATGCAGCATGGAAAGCAGCAGGCCTCATGCACACGTCACCGAGCGAGAAGCCCAGCCTGGAGACCGGCAGCTAAAACATAAAAGCTGTGCGTGCAGCGGTCCATAAAGTGTGCCTGTGATGAATAAACGCACAAATGAAAATAAAAGGCGCATCCTCCTAAAAAGTCCTGTGGCCAGCACATGAATTATTAAAGAGGTGACAATAGGGCACATGGTAAACAAGGAAGTAGTCCCTAAATAAAAAGATAACAGCCCAGCAGCGGAACTAAACTGTAGTTGGTCGGTGCTGCTTCCTACTCAAAGGAATCAAAATGGAAGTGACGTATCGGATCGCAAGCCAACGAGAAGCCAGCTAACAAGAGCAATGCCACAGTTAACCAATGGCAAGCTGCAGGAGAAATTACCCTCCATATTCTACTTACTACAGGTCTTGTGACAGCGCATGCGCTGTCTAGGCTCGACCTAAAAAGGAGGACTCACTGTCATCCATAAGTCCTCATAGTCCTGTACCAAGTAAGTAACCCTCAACTCCATGAAGCTGCTGGTAAAGCCTTTTGTCCACTCTCTGCAACTCAAACCACCAACCTCCATCTCAAGTTCTGGCCTCCCAGGCAGAACAAATTCTCAGATCTCCTCACCATCTTGCCCATCCTACATGCCCATATCACCCTCTTGGGTGACTTCAACTCCCCAGACAACACAATCTCAAAAGAAAAAGAGAGACCCTTCTCAACCTGTTCAACACGCTCAGCATGGCACAGCATGTCACACAGTCTACACACTCCAAAGGCCACATCCTCAACATTGTCTTCTTAACATCACCGACAGCCCAATACTCCCACTCACACCCCTGGACTGAACCAACCAGGGTTTTATTCCAATCTCCCTGCTCAGTGTCCAACCAAAGTCAACCCAAAAAAGAAAATCAAACCTTTAGATACTTCAAAGACTTCGCCATAGACAACCAAACGCTTGAACTCGCTCTCCCCTTGTCAACTCTACATCTGATGCCAACACTCTTCTAAACAACTTCCACACCTTTTGGGAAAACTATATGAACATCTATGCCCTAATTAAAACACGCAAGTAAAAGTCGAAGTCTTCAGCATCCTGGCACTCTAAAGACTTTGCTGACAATAAATTATTTATCCGCAGACAGGAAAGGAAATGGAAGAAAAACAGAACCCTCAATGATCTCATTATAGTAAAGTCACACTGAGCAACTCATGGACAGCTCATCACATCAGCCAAAGCAAAGTACTATATCCACACCGCCAGTGAAGCCTCCAACAGACACAGAATACTTTTCAAAATAATCAGACACTGCATCAAACCCCTGCTGGACCGACCTATTCCTTACTCCGAAGAAAAGTGAAATGCCATCAACCTCTTCTTCTGTGAAAAAAAACAGAAGCTCAGAGAGCACACCGACAGCAAAAAGCCTGCTTCATCTCTTTCTTCCACCCCTTCCTGTAGAATCTCACAATCGTCATCCTTCATAGTCATTTCTCTTTAAGATCTCACTAACACACTAAACTCCTTCAAAGCCACTTCTTATGAAGATGATGTCTTACTCTGTTCCTTCACCAAAGCTCTTTCTGGGAACATTCTCGCAACCCCCACTCATCATATGCCTCCTTCACTCAAGGCATCTTCCCAGAAGCTTTTAAGCCATCAGATCCTTCTAATTCCAAAGAAAACGACACTAGACCATGATGACTTGGCTAACTACTGGACCATCATTCACCTATCATTCATGGGCGGGCACATTTAAAAAGCAGTCTATGTTCAACTCATACATCACATTAGTGTTAACAATCTCCTGCATGATCACCAGCCTGGCTTCGGTTCTAGCTGAGCAGGAAAATCGTAACCTTACACTTCATAGACTATGTCCTCCTGACCACAGATGAAGATGATCTCTGCCTCCAGATATTGCTGGACCTCTCAGCTGCGCTTGATGCACTTGCCCATCCCACTCTCATACGCACTCTGGAGTTTAACTCACACCTAACAGCATCTAGATTCATTAATATGCTGATGATACACAACTTTACTTAAATGTCTCTGCTTCAGACAGCCAATGCACCAAATACTGCCGGCACACCATCTAAAACTGGATGTTCAGCACCTATCTGAATCTCAATCCAACCAAGACAGAATGTATGTTGTTAGCCAAGAACAATATGCATGAAATAGTACTAACCTAGCTCAATGACATGAACCTTGATGGTTTCAAGACACAACTTGCACTGAATGCCAAGTCACTTAGATTCACCCTGGACACCAATCTCACACTCAAGGAACACACTGCCAGAAAAGAAAGATGAACTGGTACCAGCGCTCTCTTCTAACCAAAAGGAAGCTGTTTCTTCCAGAAAGTGACTTCAGAGCTGCTATTCAAGTCCTCGGATTCTGGCATCTGGATGGTGGTGATACCCTGCTCCATGTCCTCCTAGACTCCAAATTGACACCCTTTAAAAGCATTTATGCTCTCCTTTATATCTTATCCAGGGCCTGAACAAATATGATTGCAACACCCTATCCTGATGGAACTTCATTTGCTTCCCTTACCTGCCAGCACCATCATCAAAACTTTCAAGACTAATACCTTATCTTATCTTGCAGACAAGCTCACCATCTCTGGTGGTTCTTGTCGCACCCCGCAGCCAAGACACCATCAGACTACAGACTAAGAAGTGTAAAAACGAAAAAACCAAGGCAGCAATCCTTTCCCATCTATTTAGCCAGGATCTGGAATGACATTCTATATTAATATGGACTCCCCCAACGCTTTTACAATTTAGGAAAGAAATATGCACCTCTAAAGAACACTACTACATAATGAATTAACAGTCCACAAACAAGCTACCTCCTCTACCACTTACTGACTTCATGCTCATTTTTGAACCAGTAGAGCACTCTCTGCCATTTGGCTAGATTTGCGCTATAGAAATACTACAGGCGTACAAAACGTTTACTTAGCGCTCTTTACTCTTGGGCACATCAAGGTTAACTCAACATACAATCTAATCTTGCATAGCAGTCATCTACTGTTTCCTTTACGTCTCTCTCGTTTACAAAAAAGGTTCATGTACGAGCTCATGACATATTGCTACCAGGGGCCGCATAACACATGCTCCGCAGTTTCCTTCATTGCACCGGGTGTTCCTTTCAAAAGGTGCACCCGGTGCAATGAAAACAAATGTGACGCATTATGGGGCATGCGCTGCTCCCAGAGCAGTTGTGAACTTGCGTTGCCCTGGGGGCAGCACATTCATGTGAAAAACAGAGGTTTCACTGTGCTGGCAGCAACCCGCCTGCACTTTTAAAGGGGAATAGAGATCCCTTTCCAGCTGGGTGCACCCTGTGACTGCACCTGTCTGCAAGGGAATGTCTGGGGGTCCATAAGACCAGCCTTAACCCCCTGCAGAAGGATGCCAGGATGCGCACTGACAGTGTGCCACCTTTTAAGTGGCACACTGTCAGTATGCCTCCTGAGGGCTTCTTTGCTTCTGCGCATGTGTTGGTAAAACGGCACGAGCACAGAGACACAGGGATTCCCTCATTTGCATGGGGCACACCCCCATGCAAATGAGGGAAAGCCCCCTTGTAGATAGCACTGGCGCCTTACCTGCGCCAGCGTTATTGGTATTACAGAAGGGACTGCACAAGCGTCTGCGGCCCCTTCTGTAATACCAAAATGCTCCGGGGGCATGTAAAGCGGGCACAAATGCTCGTTGCGTCCCCTGGGAGCTTTATGTAACACGGCCCCAGGTACATTAAACTGTGTGTATGTATTGAGGAATTGCCAAGGGAATCAGTTTCTCTAGGTCCAGTTCCTCTTGTAATTCCTCATTCTCCCCTACTGTTTCACCTCGAGATTTCAGCTGCTCTCAGAAGTCCACATCCCCAGGGCAAACACAACATGTGTGGTGTTTTCATGGATCTTGTATCCATGTCTCTTGTAATTTCCCACAGGGCCTCTAACCCTGTTACCTGCCCCGCCATGAATTCTGGCCAGCTTGTAATGAGACCTTGTACTGTTTCCAAAAGCCACTACTATGCATTTGAAAAATCCATATTACACACATTCATGATTCAAAGTGCTACAGGTGAACGGGAACAACTCTTATGTATTAGCAATGTAGTTGAGGGCATTCAAATTAGTGTAACTTCATGCGGCACTACACCGGAATCACTACAGTGACACCAGGTCACTGCAGCCAGCGCTCAGAGCTGGGCAAAACGCAATATTCAACGGAAGAGGTGCGATGGGCCTGAGCCCGGGATTGAACCAAGATTGGAATAGGGTCATCTAAAGAAATATGGCGTGAATCACTTACCAGATGATACTTTAAAATATCACAAGAATCTTTAACCCCTTCCATGCTCATGACGGAACGGTTCCGTCATGAGCGTAAGGTGGCCTGTGCTTATGACGGAACCGTTCCGTCATGGTTCCACAGGCCCAATGGAACGTTCAGCACCGGAGCAAAATTCGCGCAGCACAGAAGGGGCTAAATTTCAAAAACACGTATTTTATATTTTCAAGCACTTATAAGCCTTCTATGGAATCAATGGCATGGTAACATGTGACAAAATTCTAAAGGTGATAGAGGGTCCGCAGACTGCCATGGAAGATACATGCCATGCATTGAAGCAAAAATGGGAGCACCTCTCACTATGGGGACTCACAAGACTCCTCTTCCAATTGAATGCTCATCAAGGCAAAAACTCTGTATCGCTAGTAAAAGGGATTCATATTTGCCTCAAACTTAAGATGGCTGCAGAGGGCTGACTTCTTGCCCCCTCTCTCTGTCTGTAAAATGTAAAACTTTACCATGAGCGGGGTCTAACAGGCTATCATTGCAATGGCAACAGCAGTCTGTTATTCAAGAAATCATGCTATTTACAGAGCACTAAACAATATGATAACTCTGACAGACAGTGACACGTCTGGTGATTGTCTAATGCAGCAGGAGGCAGAGCGGGCTCTACAGATTGCCGTCAATATTACATGCCTGGTATGCAAGATAATAGAGAGCGGATCTCACTAAGCAGATTCATATGCTTGAGGCAGAAAAACTCCATAAGTGACTGACAGTCACAGGCACCACACTGTCTACCTTTTGCACCGTGCCTGCTTTACCCTATAACTCGCGCCCTCCCCTTGCACTGCTAATTACCCCACATATTACATCACTCTTGACTTCTTCTAAGACATCATTGATATTATCACTGCAACAGTTGCTTTAAAATGATTGATAAGAATGTGCATGGGAGGGGTGTGAGTTATAGTTACCTTAGGGCACGAGTTATAGTTACTTGAGATAATTCTTACTATAACTGCTGAATTTCTATGGTTTTGTGTGTGTAAAATCCGAACCTAACTATAACGTCTCTGTAAACTTTGTTTTTTTGTAATTAACTTCTAGGGTTTTTAGAGCTGTTATACACATAGATACACTCACACATATATATTTCCATCCAAATGAAGGTCAAGGTGAAAGGTAAAAACACGGGCCCTGATTACGAGTTTGAAAGAATTATGTGTACAAATGCCGCCGGGCAAGCAGAATTAATGATACCAACTGGAATCCTTGCATATAATCCCTTCAATTATGAATTAGATCCCTAGGAAAGGTAAATAAATGTGTGAACCAATTACTGGATAAAATTCCACCTGGTATTCCCAATTTTGAGCAATTTAATGCAGACATATACCACCTTCTTTGAGCAGGTGGTAAATGTCTGCAAGGCCTGTGTGTAGGTGGTGAGGGGAGTGGTGATGGAGAGACTGGCAGGGGAATGTGTGCCATGCAGGGAGGAGCATTACATGCTGTGGTTTAGTTGATAATCAGCGGTGGGCCAGGAAAAGGGTCCAGGATGCAATGCAGCCCTTTTCCTAGGTGATTTTCGCGGCCACATTTTTAATCTGGTAAAATGGGTACTGGTGTTCCTGCACCCAAGAAAATCTGGGTGTGGGAGCACGGGCCCCTTATAATTGTGTGCAGTGGATTACTATATAAGAATTCCAATGTGCACCAGTCCTTATTGGGACCTGCGGTCATTCTTGACTTGTAGATTGTCCATGGATGAACAGGCTAATGTTAATGGATCCGTATCTCATTATCATCTGAATTATTACAAAAAATCATACCTTTATTTTTATTTATAACGTTTTATATAGCGCAAACTTGACCCTAGAAGTGTATCAGAGCGCTTTACAGATAGTTCACTTAGTAGAAAATAGATAACCAAGAAATATAAACGCTGACAATGTCCGTTGCAATCAGAAGTGGCACAGTGATTTATAAACCAGTACTCAGATGGCTTGCAAGCCATGTTTGGAGAACAGCATCAGATCAGTATCCAGAGAATTAGTTTGTGGGTTCAGGGTAGAGATGTGTTCATTAAAAGCAGTTGGACTTCTATTTTGAATGAAGTGATTGAAGGAATCAGTCTGATTTCAGGGGGCAGGGAGTTCAAGATTCTAGGAGCCACTCTGGAGAAGGCTCGGTTGTAGGTTTTCCTTTTTTCAAAATGTTTGAGGTATCAACAGTAAGGTGCTTGTGCTTCTAGATGATTTGTCACCACTGGAAAGTTCCAGTTTGTCAGCTAGGTACTTCGGTGTATTGAAGTGTAGGGCTTTGTGGGTCATGCGAGCAATTGCTCCGCCCCCCTCCACTCTCCATTTAAGCAGATGAACCAACGCGCAGCGTCCACGTGCTGCGGCCGCGCCGAAGGTGCGCCAAAGGTAAGCCCGTCTACGCCCGTCCGCGCCTGGACCGCGCCCAGCACCAAACCCCCTGGTCCCCGCCGCTCTCAACCCTCTAGAATCACATATGATTCCGCTTCTCTCCTCGCCCTCAACCCCGGACGCTCACCACAATGCTGCAAAGCTACTCCAGGACGCACTCACGGCCCTTTCGCCTGCCTCCCCTGCAAGTTCCACTGCTTCAGAACCCTCACCAAATCCACATCCTCCAAACACAACTCCGACTCAAACCACCTAAAGTGCATCCTGCTCAACACCCGCTCGGTCCACAGACACGCAACAGAACTCTGGGACCTAATCGACACTGCATCACCTGACATTGCCTTCCTCACTGAAACATGGATGAACACATCTTCCGCTCCTGACATCGCCATAGCCATACCGGATGCTTACAAGATTATCTAAAAAGACTGCACCAATCAAACAGGAGGAGGCCTCGCCATCGTCCACAGAAACACCATCAAAATCACCACCAGCTCCGACGACAATCTCCCAACCGCCGAACATCTCCACTTCCAGATCCACACCGACCCCAGGACCACACTTAGAGGCATCCTCATTTACAGGCCTCCAGGCACCCGCACTCAATTTAGCGATGACATCACAGATTTTGTCAGCCCACACGCCCTCGCCTCCGATAACTACATTCTTCTAGGAGACCTCAACTACCACCTTGAAAACAATCACGACAGCAACACCATCACCCTCCTGGACAACATGGCCAATCTCAGACTCAAACAACTTGTTGACACCCCCACTCACTCAGCCGGACACACTCTCGACCCTATTTTCACCTCCAGCAAGCACATCTCCTTTGATCGCACTACAGCTCTCCATTGGACGGACTACAGCTGTGTTTACTTCAGCTACAAGACCACCCTGACTCACATCCACCCACAACCTATTCATCGAAGAAACTGGAACAAAATCACCACCGACCAACTCCTCACATCACCCAACCAAAACCCTCCCACCCTCTCTTTGGACCCAAACCAAGCGGCCACCAACCTCAGGCAATGGATTACCCACAGCGCAGACGAATTAGCACCCCTGAAAAAGCACCAGATGAAATCAACCAGCAAAGAGGCTCCCTGGTTCAATGATGAACTCAAAAAATCCAAGAAGCTATGCCGCCCCATGGAGAAGAATTGGAGAAAAAACCCAACCTCAGACAACATGACCACCCTCAAGACAGCCACCCGCAAACATCACCAAATGATTCGATCCGCCAAGAAATCCGCTTTCAAGGATCGTCTCGACAACAACACTCACAACAGCAAGGAACTCTTCAATATCGTCAAAGAATTCACCAACCCCACCGCAGCATCCAACGACATCACTCCCTCCCAAGACCTCTGCGATGCACTATCCTCCTTCTTCTACAACAAAATTGCCGACATCCACAACAGCTTCAAGAATTCCCCCAGCAATCAACTCGCCCCACCCCTTCAGATCCTACTCCTCCAACTAACAACCTTAGCGCCTGGAACCCAATCTCCACTGAAGACACCATTCGCCTCATGAACTCAATCCACTCTGGCTCACCTTCTGACCCCTGCCCCCACCACATCTTCAACAAAGCTGACTCCATCATCGCACCCCAACTCCGCGATGTCATCAATTGCTCGTTCAACTCTGCTACCTTTCCAGAAAGCTGGAAACACGCCGAACTCAGCACCCTCCTGAAGAAACCCACAGCAGACCCCTCAGAACTGAAAAACTACCGACCCATATCCCTCCTCCCTTTCCCTGCCAAAGTCATTGAGAAAGCCGTCAACAGCCAGCTCGCCACCTTCCTTGAATCTAACAACTCCCTTGATCCATCTCAATCTGGATTTCGAGCCAAACACAGCACCGAAACCGCCATCAGCAACATCGGCATACAAGGAAAAGCCTTGGACTGGATCATCTCATTCCTCACCGGGAGAACTCAAAGAGTCCGACTTCCCCCATTCTATTCAGAGGCCACCGAAGTCATCTGCGGCGTACCTCAAGGATCCTCACTCAGTCCCACCCTCTTCAACGTCTACATGTCTCCTCTCGCCTCCATCGCGCGTCAACACAACATCAACATCATCTCTTACGCCGACGACACCCAGCTAATCCTCTCCCTCACCAAAGACCCCAACACCGCCAAAACTAACCTCCACGAAGGCATGAAAGAAGTTGCCGAATGGATGAAACTAAGCCGTCTAAAACTCAACTCAGACAAAACGGAGGTGCTCATCCTAGGATCTTCCCCCTCAACCTGGGACGACTCTTGGTGGCCTTCCGCTCTGGGCACAGCACCCACACCCACAGACCATGCTCGTAACCTCGGCTTTATCCTAGACTCCTCTCTCTCGATGTCCAGACAAGTCAACGCCGTCTCATCCTCCTGCTTCAACGTACTTCGCATTCTCAAAAAGATCTTCCGCTGGATCCCCCTCGAGACAAGAAAAACCATCACCCACGCACTGGTCACGAGTCGACTGGACTATGGTAACACACTTTACGCCGGAATCACAACAAAACTACAGAAAAAACTCCAGCGTATCCAAAACGCATCAGCGAGACTCATATTAGACATGCCGCGCCAAGACCACATCACCGGACATCTAAAAGACCTCCACTGGCTTCCCGTCAACAAAAGAATTACTTTCCGCCTTCTCACCCACGCTCACAAGGCCCTCTACAATCTAGGACCCGAATGCCTCAACACTCGACTGTCCTTCTACAAACCCACCCGCCAACTAAGATCATCCAATCAAGCCCTCGCCGCAGTCCCGCGCATCCAGAAATCCTCCATGGGTGGCAAATGCTTCTCCTTCCTGGCTGCCAAGACCTGGAACTCACTCCCCACCCACCTCCGCCTTACTCAGAACCATATCTCCTTCAGAAAAGAACTGAAAACCTTGCTATTCGACAAATAATACACCCCTTCCCCATGCGCCTTGAGGCCCTCTGGGTGAGTAGTGCGCTATACAAATGCCCGAACTTGAACTTGAACTATAGTCTAATCTGGGGATAACTAGTGCGTGCACTGCTGATTTAAGTTCGTCGAAGGGGAGGAAGGGTTTTATTTTTCTTAGAATGCTCATTTGAAAGTTTGCTCCTCTGGTAGCTGAGCTGATGTGTTCTTGCATGTTGAGATTGTTCTCAAGTGTAATTCCTAGTGATCTTGTGG
This sequence comes from Lissotriton vulgaris, assembly GCF_964263255.1. Classification (NCBI taxonomy): domain Eukaryota; kingdom Metazoa; phylum Chordata; class Amphibia; order Caudata; family Salamandridae; genus Lissotriton; species Lissotriton vulgaris. Next base: position 1,271,564,503 of record NC_141696.1, on the reverse strand, counting down.
AATCTATAATGTGTGGAAGTCAGTTGAAGACTGTTAAGATTTTCATCCAATCTTCGATGTCAAGGGATCTTTTTGGTGGGGCAATTAAGAGGAATTCGGTTTTGAGCGAGTTGAGTTTAACGTGGTTTCTGGTTAACCAGTTTTTTTTTGCAGAGTTATGTTGAGTAGACGGATATCCTCAGGGGAGCCGATTTTAAGGTATAGTTGGGTGTTGTCCGCATATATGTGGTATTGTATATTAGAAAGATTTGATTCTCAAACCAGAAAAAAGACAAAATGTGTGACAATACTGCCCTAGAAGTTGCTCTAGAGTAATATATAGATGAATGTGAGCAATAACGATCATTTCTATGTTGCACTGAGTGTAGAATGATGCAGTAAAGTCTGTCCAAAATATTCCACATAGAGACCCTATATCACACTCACACAGAAAGCTGAAGCAAGACAGAGCCAACTTTAGGGTCTCACTACTAGCCACAAGTAATTCAAGAGGGAAGCCTCTCAAATATCTGAAGGAAAGCGAGGCAATTCCTAATTCCAGCAGAAATGTGTGTTTCACCTTTAGACATGTTCAGTACCAGAATATCGAGCTCTAAATATCCTACTACTAAAATATCGCTGCCAGAATATCAACTACAAGAACAGCTAGAAGTTTATAAAGGTGTGTATGTAATGTATTGGTATTCGGGACTGCAATAACATATATATGAAATGATGGGGGATGGTGCCCTTAAACTATTCTCAGTTGTTGCTAATCATTCTGAGACGCATTCTAGACCATCATTTTTTGCTCTTTTTTAGGTTTCGACCTGGCCGCCGCCCAGGGCGAAAGCTTTTGTTTACACTATGGGGGACTTGAACACTCCCCTTCTTCCATTGGCTAGCTCCATAAATGGAGGCTAGCCATTGGGAGACAGAGGCTGTCAATCACGCTTTCTCGGGAAAACGCGATTCGGGGGCGTTTCTCAGGCTTTTTTTAAGTCCCGCCCCTTTGTCCCGGGCCGCGCTGTGATTGGCTGCCGGCCCGGGACCTGACTTGTAGGCAAAGCTGTCCCGGCAAATTTCAATAAATGAAGCTCATGTCCCAGTTTTTAGAGGGTCAGCTGAAACGGTGGGACGGTGGGAAGTATCTGTTAGCTGCTGTTATAAGTCAATTTAATTAACAGGCATGCTACTGGCTTTAAAAAAAAAAAAGCATTTTATGTACGTTTTTACTTCTGTATTTCTCTGCTAAGGAGCAATCCTGTGCGCTGTGTGCAAGTAAAATTGTAGTCCTTGTATTTTTGGGAAATGTCCCGGATTTTAGCTTTAACATTCTGGTCACCCTACCCGGTGCCCTCTCCCTTCAGGTGCACCACTGATCCCCGCCGGGCCCCGGGCAGCCGCGGCCGAGAGCTCCATCCACTCCCTGCCATTTTCGGCCAAAAAGAAAAGCTTTCCCGAGGAGCCGGTCCGGACCCTCCTCCTGCCTCAGACAGCAGCAGCAGGCCGGGCGGGTGGGGGAGGGGAGGAGAGCGGGCGGCGCTTGAATGCACCGCGGCGTCGGCTGCAGGAGGAGGAGGCGGGGTGGCCCCGGGACTCTGACTGGCCGCCCAGGGAGTGTAGGGCCCGCTGGAGAGAACCGAGCTCCGTCTGCTGGACCGGAGAGCGCCGATCCGGGGCTGCGAGGAGCTAGGGACGAGGGATCCGAGCGGCGGCCGGAGGACGGGACTTTTGTGCGCCTTCCGCCTGGGGTTCCCAGCCCTGCCTGGCCGTTGTTCACCCTCAGCGCTGCCCCCGGTGAGACGGGACTGTCCCGTGGTGTGAGGTGAGTGATCGAGGCCCAGCCCCCCCTCCAGGGGTCCGGCGGTAGAGATCCGAGGGTTCACCCCTTTGGCTGGTGAAGCTCCCCTGACTCCTCTCCCCTTGTCCTGTGCACACCACGGCCCCTTGGACACCCCCACCCACTGTTGTGGGGCCTCCCCGGGCAGAGCAGGGCTGCTTCTGCCTGGCACCGCCGCGGGCAGGAACCGCAGAAATGGCTGCAGGCTTGGAGCTGGTGACCGAGACACGACCACATTTGAGTGCACAGAAAATTGTACGAAAACTGAGGAAACGAAGTGCTGAAACCGGGTTTTGATGACTATATTTGTTCAAAGGTGTAAACTATGCCGGACACTAAAGTGTTCCGTAAACTTGGTCGGCAGGCAGGACGTTGTTTGTGCGTTCTTTGAAGTGGAGACCTGACAGCACGTTTCGTCCCCCTGCGTTATGTCCTGTCTGGATACACTTCCATCTCACTGTGCATTCTCCTTTTAGTATAATGCGTGCCTCCTCCATGTTTCCTTTCACTTTTATATCTTAATTATCTTCCGTCGTTATCAATTCCTATTCTGCTGACCTTACCCTTTCAGCATTCGCCTGTCCTCTTCTGGCTCCAAAGCTGCCCTTGCCTTCTGGGCTTTCAGGTGCCCTTACTTTGTGTCTTCTGCAGCCCTTACCCTTTCTGCCGACGTTAACCTTTGTGTATTCTACTGCACTTACCCTGTGTCTTCTGCTGCCTTTGCCCTTTGTGCCTTCTGCTGCCCATACCCTGTTTGTCTTTGATGCCCTTAACCTGTTTGTCTTTGCTGTCCTTACCGTGTGTGTCTTTGCTGTCCTTACCGTGTGTGTCTTCTGCTGTCCTTACTGTGTGTGTCTTCTGCTGCCCTTACAGTGTGTGTCTTCTGCTGCCCTTACCGTGTGTGTCTTCTGCTGCCCTTACTGTGTGTGCCTTCTGCTGCCCTTGGTGTCTTCTAGTGCAATTAACCTATGTGTCTTCTGCTTCCCTTGCCCTATGTGTCTTCTGCTCCCCTTGCCCTATGTGTCTTCTGCTTCCCTTGCCCTTTGTGTCTTCTGCTGTCCTTGCCCTATGTGCCTTCTGCTGCTCTCACCCCGTGTCTTCTGCTGCTCTCACCCTCTGTGTGTGTCTTCTGCTGCTCTCACCCCGTGTCTTCTGCTGCTCTCACCCCGTGTCTTCTGCTGCTCTCACCCCGTGTCTTCTGCTGCTCTCACCCTCTGTGTGTGTCTTCTGCTGCTCTCACCCCGTGTCTTCTGCTGCTCTCACCCTCTGTGTGTCTTCTGCTGCTCTCACCCTCTGTGTGTCTTCTGCTGCTCTCACCCCGTGTCTTCTGCTGCTCTCACCCCGTGTCTTCTGCTGCTCTCCCCCTCTGTGTGTGTCTTCTGCTGCTCTCACCCTGTGTGTGTGTGTGTCTTCTGCTGCTCTCACCCTGTATGTGTGTGCCTTCTGTTGCTCTCACCCCTGCGTGTGTGCCTTCTGTTGTTCTCACCCTGCGTGTGTGCGCCTTCTGTTGCTCTCACCCTGAGTGTGTGCCTTCTGTTGCTCTCACCCTGTGTTATTTAATTGTACCTATTGTAGGTATTTGTCATTTAATTGTACCTATTGTAGGTATTTGCTATCCTTGAATGTTTTAGGTCTTATAAATTAGATAGGAGTAATTTATTACTGTGCTGATTTTTGGAAAATGGCTGAATTTGGAAAACATGACGATTCGTGTTACACTTTGGATTTCCTCATTTGACTTGCTTTCATTTGTTTAACATACTGCAAGAAGTCTTTCACCCACTCAAATACAAAATCCTGCTGTGATCATTCAAACCCTGCCAAAATAGTCTAATAAAAAAAGTAGAATTGGATAAATACAGTAGCATACGATTAAAAATATGCACTTGTTTTGATCTGCATATATATACGAATTTAGAGTAGATAAAACGGTGCGGTAGATCAACCATTTGGCCTCCTGAGATAGATATGTAGACAAAATATTTATCTGATGGGAATATATATAACACCCACCTGTTCATCATAGTAACTTGTGCCAGGAATGAAAAAGCCAGCGTATGGAACATCTCTTCGTGTTCGGCTTGGGTGCAGTTATCTCATAAATGAGATGCATGAAGAAGGGTATTTTTCATCTGGAAACATATTTTTGAAATAGTGATGTACCGTTTGTCTACTAAACTTACTGAGTGTACCTGGGGTGTAAAGTAAACCCTCACGTCAAGAGTATTGCCCTCTCCAGTCCACATGTTTTTTCCCTTGAATTCTGGGACGTGTACTCCTGGTTTTGTAATGGTATGAACAAGACAAGAAGTCCCAGATTCAAAGAAAAAACTGGAATGCGCATTGTCCTGGGGAAACTTGGCTGGGCTGTAAAACGTGCCAGGCAGAAAAGTATGAATGCATATTTATTAGTAAACTAAATGTAAAAATATACAATTTTATGGCTCAATTTATTCTCAAAATACAAAATAAATATGAGTAAATACCAAAAAGGTGTTTAAAAAATATATACACCAGTTTTGTGTGCGCCTCTGTTGCCTGCTTGCGACCCGTTTTTGTGTGTGTCTCTGTTGCCTGCTTGTGACCTGGTTTTGTGTGTGTGTGTGTGTGGGTGCAAATGCAATAGGTGTCGCATTTGCGAGAGATTAGGCTATTGGCTTTGTAAATGACTGCCATTTATTTATGTTTTCAAAGCCAACACATAAATAAAAATGTTGTCATTTACAATGCCAATAGCTCTAACTTTTCCAAAGGCGAAACTGTTGCATTGTAAATGCTTGTTTTCACTGTGCCACTGAAGAAAGAATCCTGCCTCATGCAAATCAGTCTAGGCCTGCCTTAAAACAAATACTCCAGCTTCGATTGCCAAGTTCTCTCCAAAAAGGAAGACCAGCATTGCATCTATCATTTTGTTATGATGTATATAAAACCCAATATTTAATTTTACATGTTTACCAGGCGCACAGGCCACAAGTGTTTTTTTGTTAAATGCATGGGGGTCCCATAGGCATAGCGGGGAAACAAAGCAATACATGTTATGTTTCTATTGAGAGAAACAAGTACAATAAACCCTTCAATTATTGTGATTGGTAGCAGCAGGTAACCAACTTGACGTTTGCACTGTATTAATAAATGAGTGAAAGTCTGTTTATTAGTACACTTGTCCTAAATTGCATGTACTATTTGGCCCATTTATTTTCACTGCAATCGTAGAATCGCGTACATCCCCAGACCCTCACTAATGACCATATTTTATCAACAATATATTCATGAAACGTGAACAAATCTTAAATAAGGTCAACACAAACAATGCCCACTGTTAGCTGCATTTCGATGCAAAAACAGCAGTTTTTACCTACCTCAAAATAAACATGTAATATAAAAAATACTTAAAGATTTAGCATGTGTTATATACAGCAGCGATTCCTCTTTCAGGGCACGGGTGCATCGCCCCGCCTGCTGCGAGCATAGCAGCTGCAGCAAAACATAATTTAAATAAAATGTTCAATCTACATGACCATTTTTGTGAAGTACAATCTGTGTCTCAGGCTCAAGGGCGGGGACATTCCTGCTGCTGATTGGCAGCCGGAATTACTTGCCTAGAGCCTAAAGTGCGCATGTTGGATTTGCCGGCTGTCTTGCAGCAACCAGCCCCACATCCGCACTTCAGCTTGGAGAGGTGTGGCGCCGCGGCCAGGGCGACTGACGCTGGAATCTGGGGATCACGGTTCGATCCCCAGCTCCGGCGGCAGGTTAGCCCAGCACCATGTGACTCTGGGCAATAGCTTGCTTAATCTTCCCGACGGCCCCCAGCGCCTAGAGACCCTTACGGGTGATTGTCGCGCTTTACAAATGTGGATTATTATTATTATTATTAATACCAGCTGTAAAACATCCGGGCAGACTGCAGGCACAGACTCCTCATCTGAAATGGAGCACTATGTCAGCCTGCTCCGACCAATCATGACGCTACTCTCATGCTGAAAACGGCATGAGAGCAGCTCCAAGATTTGTTAGGGTTCTCTGGCCCTTAAATTCCGAGACAGGCTCCATGATTTTGAACACTGAAGACACCAATCGGAGGGTGGTTCCGCAACTCTGGGGTCTTCCCTGCAATTGAAATGTAAGTACTTTTGTTTTTATTTTGTTCATTCCCCAAATATACCCTTCTACAAAATGCCCATCTTTCAAAAAACACACAGATGATTAACTAGCTCTGTGATGAGTTGAAATACAAATACAGAGAGCTATGCTGACACAAAGCACAATACTACTTCTGGAACGTCTGGCCAGTAATTAAGGCATAAATATATTCTACTATAACCAAACAAAAAATATATAGTCATTTCATCCTGAGCATGTGGTTCAAAGACTGCATGTTTTCACTGGTTCCAAAACTTGCACTCACACACAGATCTGGTGAGCCTGTGCATGAACACATAGAGCTTTCTTGCCACAAAGGAGAGTGTGTTCAACAAATACCCCTGTGTCGGTTAAATATTGTCACATATTATGCAAGTGCCATTAAACAATACTGTGAGTGATATGTTAAATAAACGATTATTATTATTTATTTATTTTATTTATTTATTTAGCGTGTTTATAAAGCGCTAGAATAGACTCCCTAGGGAGTATCTCCGCGCTATATGACTGCCAAGATCTGCAGGAGATCGAATTACATGACTTATTGAAGCGATGTTTCGATCCTAAGTGGTCTTATGCATGTTCAAGGGTTCTACCCTTTTTCTGTCAGTGAAAGAACACTCCAAAATAAAATGATAATAAACCAGGTTATTATCATTTTTTTCTCTCCCGGGCGAGTCTTGGGGACGCGGCCTTTGTGGGGGAGTGGTGGGCACTGTTGTCAGTGCACATGTGGGTGTGGCTGGCTGTCTCAGGACGGCCATACCAACATGCACACTAAAGCTGTATCCAACTCGAACTGTGTTACCGAGTTGGATGCAGCAGGCACAGGCTCCCAGTCTCAGTGGGAGCACAAATCAAGGGCGCTCTTGCCAATCCTGACACTGCTCTCATGCAGCATGAGAGCAGCATCATGATTGGCCGGAGGGGATTCTAGGAGCCTTTGCTGGTGAGGAACAGAAGAGCAGCGATGCAGCAGGTACAGGTGCGCAACACCCATTGGGCTCAAAGGGCTTCAGCCCCCCCCCCCCCCGTTGTGTGTGTCAGCCTGGCTGACACAACCTCCTGGGCTCACATACAGCCGTCTGAGTACTTCACAGGTCTTTTAAGGGGCATTTACTTGCTAACGAGGCTTTGTTGGGTGTTTTCAACCCTTCTTAGCGCCCGTGCATCTCCACTCTGCATATTGCTGGAAGAATGATCCCTCCCCCGAAATTTTTAGTAGGCCCCCCCCTCCGAAATGTGCTTCTAGTTGCGACTCTGGGCAGGTAAGTATATTTTATTTGTTTTTTGTTGTTTTATTGTCATCATTGTCTTCCCCCAGCCCCGCCACTCAGCCCGCACACCAGCCACTACTGCTCTTAGCACTCGACGGGGTGGGTGCAAGGCTTTTAAGTTTTTGCTGTGAGCCCTGAGACCTGCTGCTCCCTACCTCACCACTTTCACATGCGACTAGCCGCCACTGGTAACATGGTTCTATATTGCCATCTGGGGGTTCTGGTGATATTTACAAACCTTCCGCCTTGTAGTTTTTGATATTACAAGAACTCCTCGCTGACAATCTTGTACCGTATTTCATGACTCATTTATACAAGCACGAAGGTGAAATCACTTCGACGAGCACACACAATTATTAGCAGACTTACATCCTTTTGTACAGAGCAGAGTAATTGTGACAAGCAGAATCTAAGGAAGTAAACAAGGTATTACTCATTTCTATTTCACTATGTAATAAAAGGTATACACCACACCAGTAAAACTGACTGAGAACAACAGTTTACTGTCTTAAAAATGCCATGTTACAATGACTTCATAAAGGGGATGTGTACATTATTTCTATCAAGAAAGGCAAATATGATGCCACCTAGCGATAGTGAACAAAAATACAGGCAAACATGGCACCATTCTATCAGCCACTGCACAGCCCCGCCTCCGACTCAACTACTTTACTGTACTCTGCACACATCGAATGCAGCAAAAGCATGAACAATACCTGACATCATCCTTGGCTTCCATCTTCCTTTTCTTGGTGATTTGCAACTGTTAGGAAAGTGCAGAAGAACATGAATTCATTGATATTCTCTTTAGCTCCGCCCCATTTCGCGTGTTGTGTTAGCTCCTTTCCGGTCACATTTAAAACCATCCACGCTTCGTGCCCCTCAGCTCATACTGAAAGTCGTGTGTTGTCTCTGTGCTCCGTCGGGCTCTCTCCTTTGTCAGCTTTCAATGCCCGGCGGTCAGCGGAGCATGTTCTCACGTCCGAGCACAGTTTACACAAGAAAGAATGAAAGAGGCCGTGTGTACTCAACCCAGAAACCAGGCTTCCCCCGCTCGCGGTTCGGTTTTACTTTTAAGTGTCTCCCCGGCGGCCGATCTGGGGTGCAATGCTGTCTGTCCGCGCGACGTGCTGGTCCTTACGTTTCCCGGCGATGTTTGGAGATGAGAGAAACTGCGGCTTGCCTGGCTAACTCCTCAACTCAGCGTTTCTGTCGGAAAAAAAGAAAGGAAAAAGTCAACGAAAAACGGATACGTGCGATGTACAGACATTGTGCGCACAGTGGACATGGGAAACTCGTTTCCTCCCAGTACCTAGCAGCAGCAGTTCCTGAATGGATGTCAAAACGTTTCTAATTATAACCGGCGAGGAACTGTACACCAGTACGCAAGGGGTTTGGGAACACTCGCAGCCCCTCTCCCGCTGTCGCTGAGTCTCCCTTTACACCCTCGCGTATCCCCCCCCACCTTTCGCCTGAGTTTGAAATACATTTGAAGGGATTTGTATTTTTAACTTTATATCAACGCGAGTACCTGACTATCTGCTTATACTGTACACTAAAAATAGTAGTAAGCTCTTGTCTCGTCCAGGGACGTTTATGGTCACTTTTAAGTCTGGCTTAACCGTGTATCCCTCTACGCACCTTATGTGATCAACAGAAAAAGAACTTTAAGCAACACTAATAAGAGAAGGGTTCAACAGTTTGATTGGGCAGATGTTATGTGCTTCAGCTGAAAATGGGAGCTTGCATTACACAGTTTATGCTTAATACTGGAGGCAGGCCCAGCTCCAGGAATTTTTATTTGAGTGGGCCAAGGATGCATTGGGGTGGGCCACTGCGGGCCCAATTTGTCACTTATATGTCTAGCCAGGCCTGCTTCAGGGAAGAGGAGGTTTCTGAGGTGGGAGTATCAGGCAAGTGACATTTCTCAGATTCTCCCTCATGACCTCCTCCTCGGATTCCCTCACTGCCACCCTCCTCCAGTGCCCCTCATTTTTCCGTAGCCCCTCCCCCTCATGACCTCCTCCACGGATTCCCTCATTGTCACCCTCCTCCAGTGCCCCTCATTTCTCCGTAGCCCCTCCCCCTCATGACCTCCTCCACGGATTCCCTCATTGCCACCCTCCTCCAGTGCCCCATTTCTCTCTGTAGCCCCTCCCGCCCATTAACCTCCTCCTCAGATTCCCTCACTGCCACCCTCAACCAGCGCCGCTCATCTCTCCATTGCCTCCCCCCCCCCATTGACCTCCTTCTCGGACTCCCTCACTACCACCCTCCTCCACTGCCTCTCATCTCTCTGTAGCCCCTCCCCCTATTAACCTCCTCCTCGGATTCCCTCACTGCCACCCTCCACCAGCGCCGCTCATCTCTCTATTGCCCCCCTATTGACCTCCTCCTTAGATTCCCTCACTGCCATCCTCCACCAATGCCCCCCATCTCTCCATAGCCTCTCTCTCACATGCATTTAATTTGTTGTATAGCGCTACTCATATCAATGTAGAGTGTCACAGTACTTTACATCATGCACACATTATACAGAGACAATGAATCATACAAGCATGTAAATCAGTCTATAGGGAGTGCCAGATAAGACAATGATGATTACAAGGTGTAGGAATCATGTGTCATCCATTCTGGTGGGCAGTATATTTTAAGATGGTTTGGTGTGGAGATGCACAAACTCAGGATTGGAAGCATACCCCAGTGGTTAGGGGTTGGCTTTACTGATTAAAATGTATATCTGCCCAAATTAACTCTTTTTAGCAACATTAGAATAATGAAAGAGTGGGGAAGTTCTAACTATATTATAACACAAAAAAAAGAAAAAAGCTAATTTCTAACTATATTATTCTGGTTTGCACGCAGCTCTTTGATGACAGTTCATTGGTCACGGTCCTATGATAGGATTGTAACTTCTGAACTCCAAGTAACACAAGAATCTCTGTGACAAAAGCAGTACACACTGAGCTATGTTTCAATAAAGCATAAGGAAGTATGAGTCTTGCTGGGCCTTCCCTGATGATTTTAAAAAGAAGAACAAATAGCCAGACATTCTCTCACCTGCTCGGTTCCTAGTCACAGCCCGATCTGATAAGCAGCTGCAGGGGCTAGGAAAGGTGAATTCCGGAGAAACAAACTTTTTTCTCCAGCATTAAATAGAAAATGAAATATCCACACACCAGAACGGTTAAGGTTACCTGGTGCCAAAGAGAGGATTTGCCCTCTTCGCCCTGGCTCGATTTTACCTGAACGAGTGGGTGGGGCCACAGCCCACCTTTCTAAAAGGCGATGCATGGTTGGGGGTGCCTGTGAGAGAGAGCTCAGGCCGAATGACGCAACTCCCAGAACGGGAAGGAAAAAAAACAACGTTCGGAGGAACGTTTTAAATGAAAGAGGCTATTTACTACTGGCCTTCGTGACGTCACTGCCAAGGCCAAGGCTCATGCCTAGGTGGGCCAGGCTCATGTTTGGTTGGAATACTGCCAATACCTCTGCAGGGGTGATGTGAATACCGCAGAGATCAATGGGCAACTTGCAGATCACAAGTTCATGGGAATAATGTCCCTACAGCAGAGATGTGTGTGTAAACCTGCTGTCACACTTATGAATCCTGGAAAGATTGTTCATTATGTTAATGCACACACAAGATCTCATGTTACAGATTTTAAAACCAGCAAGACCGTCTATGCCTTTCACTGTTCCTATGTTAATATAATGATTACCATTCATTTGAGTAATGATAACACTTACTAGTAGTTTGTGGTGTGTGCTTTAAGAATGGACACATTTCTGTCTGCATACACCACCAGCAGAGAAAACCCCTTCCAATATAGAATATACCCAGGTCCACTGGAATTATGCTGCAGAGGAGGACCAAACTATGTGGCAAAGTTGACTAAATTATGTGGCAAGAAAAGCAAATTATGTGGCATAATGCTGCATATTTTGTGATAGTATAACTTCATTATTGTGTCATTTTTAGGTCTCGCCTGGCAAAAGCAGCGCATGCGCTTCTCTCGTCAGAGAGGACCTTTTGCAATTGATTCTCCCAAAGCCTTACATGCACACGTAGGGATGGACAAAGATGAGTGCTCTCAACATTTGTCCAAATCTAACAGCATGCATGTGCATGTAAGGACAGTGGACATTCTGCCTCCATCTTGTACGTGCTTTCACTTTAAACACGGCGTACTTTCACTTTAAACGCAGTTTAAAGTGAAAGCACTCCGCCATGCGCTCATGCACTGCGCGCCAGCCCGGCTGACCTCCCTTGTTTTCTGAAGTGGCAACTGATACATCCCATCCCACCTCAGCAGCCCTTTGCCCAAAATACTGAAACACATCTGGAAGAAGAAGATGTCCCTGCTGTCACCCCAGTGTGTCTGCGCCGCGTGATCTCAAGTGCTCTTTATGAACAGTCTCATGGCTCCTGCTTCACATTTGCGAGCTGCCTATCATTGCTGCTTGTTTTCTCCACCTTTTGTTAGTTCCAGGTTCTTCTTTCTGCTGCTCCACATTTCGCGTTTCTCCTCCGTCACTGGAGTCTTCTCTGGGTCTCAGGAAAGGCGAGTAGGACGAGTCAGTCCCAGGAGGCAAGCTGATGCCGCCTTAAGGTCAGTCCATTAGGAACCCGATGATGCATCCGAAGGGCCAGAAGGGCGGGGTCAGTCTGGTAGGTACCACGAGAGGCCCGTATACCTGGGAAGAGGCAGTCACAGCAGGAAGGCACTCCGGTAAGATACAGGCTGGAGAAGGCCACATGTCAGGGTCTTGTCTCTCGAACAGACTACACATGAATATTGGCGCAAATTATTTTACTTAAGATCCCGCCTTTATGAAATGATACAAATGAAGCATGTACAGAGTTTCTTGTTGCCCCTAAATTGTCACCATCAGGAGGATCTTTTGATCAGAGGTAAAAATATTATTTGTATTAACAGTACACAAACTGCAATCAATGAAAACTAAAAGTCATTGGAAAAATATTTAGGTTGAAAACACGTGGTTTCTCATAATGGTTAAAACCAACTTATTTTTAAAACGCGCCACACCAACTGTAAACTAGAAATAGCAGTCAGATTACTGCAAGAAATGCATTAACCCACTGTGGTGTTAGCTTACTTATTTTGTATCAGACATGCAAGCAGGAGGTGGGGGCTCCGTTTCTGCAGAGCTCCAATGAGACTTTTCAGAGTAAGTAGAGCAGGGCCAGGCCCAGGTGTAATCTTCCTTCCGTCATCTGTGTTTTGGATGGTCTTCGCCATCCTAATTCATCACAAAGTTCCAGAACATTGCCGCAGAGGAGGGGGTGTGTTGTCTAGAGCACAGATAAAGGGAGCAGGGGAAGAGTGCCACATACCACACAAGGGCAAAGGACGGTAGCAGAAAGGGACAAATGCAGGGAAATGATGTGCATACTTAGGGACACAAATCGCTGCTATTGTGTCTCCCAACACCGAACAGGTCCCAGCAGGTCTCAATAGGGAATCTGCTCTTTGTTTATTGAAGGCAACAACAAACACCCAGAGGGAGACGAACAATGGAGGCAAAGCTAGAACTACTGAGGGGGCAGGGAGGTAGTGGTGGAGGCCTATTTATACCAGGGGTTTGGGTAGTACTTTAATGGGCATAAAGTGCTCCGAAAAAGTTTTGCACCTTCGTACTGATGTTGCAAAAAGGATGATTTTGCACCAAAATATGATTTTACTACTAAATGTAATACCACAGTGCTGTTTATTTTGATCTAATTATTTTTACTTCTAACTATGATTTGTGCTCCCTTAAGTGTGTCCATGACACTGCTGATGTTGCTACAAGGATAATGGTGCACCTAAAAGTGTTGTTACACCTACATGTTATTTGTGCTGTTAAGGTTTTCATCACTCACAGTGACGTTGGACCAACAGTGAGTTTACAGTCTGATGTCAATTAAATGTGGTGCCATTCCCTCCAAACGGACTGAGTTTTCATTTGAATGTAATGCAACATTACTTGTTTTCTTATCTATCTATCTAGCTATCTATCTATCTATCTATCTATCTATCTATCTATCTATCTATCTATCTATCTATCTATCTATCTATCTATCTATCTGCCATCTTTGGTGCTAGATGTTTTTTGCACCTAAAAGTGTCTATACATTCCTGCTGCTGTTGAACCAAAGGTGATTTCAGACATAGATATGTTTTCCTCCTAAATATGTTTTGTGCTACTAAAAATACTGGATATTGCCACCAGGGCCATTATGCAGCTAATGTGATTTTGTATCTAAAAGAATATTTGCACCCAACTGTATTACAGTTCAATATGATTTGTGCCCTTAAAAATGTTTTTAGAAGCCTGCTGATGTTGTATCAAGGTTCATTTTGCAACTAACGGTGACATTACTCCTATCATGATACCACACTCCTGCTTACTTTGCACCAAGGGTGATTCATAGCTCAGTGTGATTTTGCATATATTAGTGGTTCTAGCCATAAACATGGCTTTAGGCATAGTGGTTTTCGTCACTCATACTGATGTTGCATCAAGGGGGAATTTCTCTTTTTCTTCTCATTGTGTTGACAGCCAAGTGGGAGGTCATACTGGAGCGATTTTCTCTCTCTGGCCTTTTCTCCCTGTCCAACAGTGGTAGACCCATTAATAATCTGCTTTTTAAGGTCAACCTACATTTCATGTTTTTGCCTGATTTTATTATGGGCCGTAGCCCTAAAAGTGAGAAGTTTTCTGTACAGATGAAACTCCAGGATGCACACACCAAAGAGCTCCCCCGTCCTTTCTAAATCTACCCTCACAGACTGCAAAACTCAAGCCCTGAAAGCTAATACCGAAACCTTAACATCGTGACAAATACCTTCTTAAATGAGCTTCATTAATATTGACCTATCCTTTTTTTTTTTTCTAAAGACCTAACTTTCTCGACCAATACACTATGCTTTTTAGGTGTCGCCTAGGCAGCGCATGCGCTGTCTCGTCAAGAGATGCTGTATACAGTATAGTGAGGGAAGCAGCGCCCACTTTCCGCCTGTGCTTTTGATTGGATCAAATCAGAAATGCTGCAATGTGATTGGTTGACAGCTTAGTAGTCCCGACTCCTGACTGCCATGTCGTCATTTTTGTCCTTCCATGGTTATCGGCCCCTTTACTTTAAAAACTGGTTTGTTTCCCTGCCTCCCCCATTTCCTCCAGCAGTCTGAGACTTTTCAGCCAACACATCCCCACCCCTCCCCTCCCGTTTTTGCCTTCTAGGATGCCACATTTCCGTTTAAAATGCAATATGTCTCACGTAGATAGGAGCCCTATTGCATTTTAGATGCTTTTTTTTTATACTTCCAAGTCATCCCCGAGGAAGGCCTAAAATTCCCATATTATCATAAACAAGCATTGGTATAGACAATAGGTCTCGCCTTTGAGACCTTATAAGTGTTTAGCTATGCAACAGGTGATGTTGTTGCACCAAGGATATTTTGCTGGATAACGAAACACTTATAAGGTCCCAAAGGCGAGACCTATTGGCTATGTCAATGCTTGTTAAACGTGGTACCAGTGTCTGAGAAAAGAGTTCACCTTAATTACTACCAATTTAACCCCCAAATACAGCAAAAAGCAACTGAAATTTGTCCTGTCAACATTTTCCAAAAGCCTTCTAGTGTGCAGGAACCAAAAGTCGCCATTTTATTTTGCTACTTTTGATCAGTTTGAGCTACAAATCACTTTTTGTGTTAATATCTGCAGATTCTGCAGCAGATGATGCATTAAGGAACACATGTGTCAAATCCATAGTAATGTGAAAATCGCTGCAGAATCGCATAAATCTAGTGGCCCTGAATATACCCATACAATCCAGACTATTCCCATTTTACATACACACTTATTAAAATATATGTCTCTGGATTAATAATCCGTTTACCGAGATTTGTAAATAACATGAAATTTGCAAATTAAAATTTTAAGATAGCTTGGCTGGATAATGTGGTAGCTGCAGAGATCTTTGTGTAACTTGCAATTACAGGTTTATTCCTAGTATACAAGTGGATTAGTGCACTCAAGGATTTCCACTTGTGTAGGAAAGTGGCTCTATATACTGGACCAAAGTAAGGTACTGTGTGTATAGAGTCCCCAGTCCCCAGAGGTTTGGCAGAGGCCAAAGTTAGACATGACCTTACTCCCTAAAGTGGTAGCTTGGTCGAGCAGTA
Source organism: Lissotriton vulgaris (assembly GCF_964263255.1). Classification (NCBI taxonomy): domain Eukaryota; kingdom Metazoa; phylum Chordata; class Amphibia; order Caudata; family Salamandridae; genus Lissotriton; species Lissotriton vulgaris. The sequence continues at coordinate 1,271,549,066 of NC_141696.1, read as the reverse complement.
AGGGAGTATCAGAGGACAGTGTAAAGCATTTGTTGTACAGACTCAGTCAGCAAATGGTCTCACACACCCAAGAACTGAACTCTAGGACAATTGTTTTGTATCAAAACATATAGTAGTTTTATTTTAGAACCAACAAGGTATCAAAATATACTTTCTCAGGATGAGTTACTTTAGTTATATACTTTTCAAATAGGCAATAGACTTTTTGAAGGCAATAGTTGCAGTTTGTTGCAATAGGCAACACGATTTCAAACACAATGCAACATTGAGCTCAATGGGAATTTCTAGTTAAATGCAATTAGTTACTTTGTAGATTACTTTTTTAACCACAGGACTGTATCCTAGATTCAGTGTTCATGAGCTGTAAATTGTTAAATAAAAGCGTTTTGGTTACAGTAGTGATTTTTAAGGAATATTATTGTATTTTAAAAGTTGAAACTTTTTCAGTTGAAATTACCAATGGTATCCTATGGAAGAACATTCAAGTTGCAGGTAAAGTATGTCCATGTTACTTTTGTAATCCAGTGCTGGACTCCTAGTTTCAGCACTGGGACCTCTATCTAAAACAGGTAAGTAATTACGTTTTTATCGTTGGCACGATTTTTAAAGAATATTTGTAAGTTTCAAAATTCAACACTTGCAAACTTTTTCAGCTCAAAGCAGGCAATTATATCCTATGGAAGGAAATTCAAGTTACTAGTAAGTACGGTTAGAATAACTTTTCAGGGTCATTACTGGGCTCAAAGATGCAGCACTGAGGTCTCTCCTGATAACAGGTGAGTAAATCGGAATTCGTAGTTCGGCTGATTTTAGATGAATATTTGAAAGTTCCAAAACTCCACATTTAGAGGAATTTCCAGGTGAAACCAGTCAATGTTAGCCTATGGAAGAAACGTGAGTAATCGGCTTTTAGGTAAGTATTCGACTGGCAGAGTTCAGGTTCTGGGCATAGATTCAGGGGTCTCCTAGGGTCAGGTAGGTACAGTTGGTACACCCTCAGCAGCACAGAGGCAGCTGGGTGCAGAGGTAGTTAGGCCCAATGATATCCAATGAGAGGCAGGGGACCTTCAGTTGGTGGCTGCTAGCTAGCAGGCACGTGGCTGTGGGAGTTGGGCTCCTGGTCACTTGCTCAGGGCAAATGAGGAAGTAGTATAGGACAAAGGTTGCATTACCAACAGGGCCGGATTGGCCGTAGCAGGCACCGGGCAATCCCCCGGTGCTCCGCACAAGGTGGGGGGCAGGTTTGGGGCCTCTGTGGGCTGTTTTTGTTACAGTGCCGTTTTTGCTGCACAGCTGCAAAATCGGCTCTGTAACAATATCGCACGAAAAGAGCTCGGTGGCACCCCCAACCCCCTGGGGTAGGGGGGGGGCGGCTGAGCATTTCGACAGGGCCGTTTTTGGTTCCCAGTCCGGCCCTGGGTGCAGGGTGCTTTTGAGCCGTCGGGCGCTCAATATTATTCAATGGAGATCTTGAAAAGGGAACAAATGCTGCAGGCTCGGGGACAGAGGATCTTCTGGAGCCACCAACCCTTCAAGGGGTAAGTTGGGATCTTGGAGGGTAGGTTGGCATCCCAGAGGTGGGCACAAGGGGCAGTGGGGCGCCGGGTGCAGGGGTGTCTTTTGGCGTCGGGAAATCTTACCCTCTGCTAGTCGTGGTTGGGGGGTCCCTGGTTCTGAGGCTGCAGGTGTCGTCTGGGTCATGGAGGAAGGGCCTTGGGCACTGGATTCCAGGTCAGAATCGCCGGGGGTAAGTCCTCAGGGTCTTTGTCCACTTGGGCATAGGCCGGGCTCGACAGGTGCAGAGTGGGCTGGATTTGCGGGTCCCTGCTGGCACCAGGGGTATTGTTGTTTAAGCAGAACAACTGCTCATGGGAGTCCCAGTCTCTAAAAGGGTCAAGGCAGGCAGGTCCTCCGGGTTCTCAAGGTTGCTGTCAGCAGGAGATGCCGGGATTTAGCAGGAGCAGGTTCAAGGATCAACAGGCCTGTAGGTCTGGGGCCAAGTCAATTGGTGTTGTCCTCTTGTTAGCAGCTGCACTGCAGGTCTTCTTCTTCTTGGTCTTCTTTCATGTTTCAAAATCGTGATCTGAGGAAGGAAGGTTCAGGGTCCCCCTAAATACTAAATTTAGGGGTTTACATGTAGGGGAAGGGCAGGGACCAATAGGTCCCTGTCCTGGGGTGAGTACACCCCTACCCTGCCCCTCTCCTGTGGGAGGGGGAGGAGCTTATCTCTGATTGGGCAGGGCTCCCCATCCTCAAGATGGCCGAAGCCCGGAGTTGTGCTTCACCTCGCCTCTCCCACCTGAGGGGTGGAGTTGGCACAGGCTGGCACACCCCCTTTCCTCACATAGGGTTTCCCACCAGAGTGGGGGTCAGAACCAGTGGGGGACAGTTGCTCAGTACAGCAAGTGGTCTGGAGAAGCTCACAAAGGCGGTATGCCTTTGAAGCTTCCCCCTGCCCATCCTGGGGGAGGAGACCTGGCACCTCTCCCAGGATGTGCATTGTTGCAGGCCCAGGAGAGCGGAGGCTCTCCACCCAGGGGTCCAGCAACATGTCTGCTGTTTGGCAGCCTAGGCAGCCTCTCAGACAATACGTGGATTGTAGGTTAGGTTTCAGGGGGCATCTCTAAGATGCCCTCGGTAGTGAATTTTACATTAAATCCTACACTGGCATCAGTGTGGGTTTAATGTGCTGGGAAGTTTGATATCAAACTTGTCAGTCTTCAGTGCAGCCATTATGGTGCTGTGGAGTTCGTAATGACAACCTCCCAGCACGATATACACTTAATGGCATCACTGCACTTACAGTGCCCGGGAATGGCCCTGGGTACTGTAGGGCACAGGGTTCATGCACCTGTGCCCACACTACTGGCATAGGGCACCCAGCTAGAGGGGTGACTGATATATGCCAGGGCAGTGGGTTTATGGGCTGGACACATTGGGATGTGTTCCATGTCGACTCTTTGTTTAGTGCTGCACCGGGACAGTCAGTGTGCAAAGGCAGTGTGTGGGTGTCAGGGTGCAGGGCCCCTGAGGGTGGTACAATAAGTGCTGCAGCCCTTAGGGGTCTTCTCTGGTCACAATGCCCTGGGTACCTATGGTACCATTTACCAGGGGCTGACATGTGGCAAGAGATTCCTATGGGGTTTTAGCTTCAATACAGTTTTAGGGAAGGAACACAGGCCCTGGGTCCCTGATTGGCAGGAGCCCAGGGCACACTCAGTCAAAGCATATCAGCAATTCAGCAGAAAGTGGGGGCATACCATGCAAGAAAGATGGCACTTACTCACAACTTGTAATTGTAGGTCACACCGACTTAAGAGACCTATTTGTAATCGAAGGTCGCAGCAGTGGTCTAGCAAGAGTGTCACTGTCCTTTATGCAAAGAAGGCACATGGGCCCCTCGCCACATGGGTCTGTATTAAACAATAGCCATATCTGAGATGCAGTGGGCTGCTTGCACTCAAAGCCTCTGATGTACGTGCATCTGCTGCACTAATCATAGCTACATCTATGTATAGAGGTCCTCATTCTAAATATTGTTCTTCTCTCTTCTCTATGTCAATTCCATTTTCTTTTTCTTTCTATTCTCTTCTCCCAATGCACTTCCCCCATTTCTTTTTCTCTCACTCTCTCACACATCTTGATCTCTTTCCTTCATATCTTAGTTGTTCTTGTAGCCTTGTCCCCTTTACCTGTCCTCTTTTCTTTGCCCCTTTTCTCTCTCCAACTTGTCCCTCATCCTGTTTTCTATGTACATTTTACACTTACTTCTCTCTTCCCTAAACTCCCTTTAATCTTCCTTTACTCTCTGCCTCATCCATTCCACTTTAACATTGATATATTTTCTTAACTATAGTCTTACTCATCTTTTTTTCATGTTCTTTCCGACTTCTTCAAAAATGTTTCTTTAGTTTCTCCTCTCTATTCACTTTTGCTAGTTTGTATGTCATCTTTCTCTCATGCTTTTCTTTGCTTGCTCCATTCCACTGTGCCCTTATCTTTCTTTACTATCTTCTCCTCATACATCTCTCCCATTTTCTTCTTTCCCCTTTTCATTTTAACTTCTTACCTTGTCTTTGCCCTTTGCATTTCTGTTCCCCCTTTCTCTCTCTACACCAGGGGAGTAGCTGGGGGGGAGGGGGGAGGGGGGTCGGGGAGTGAGGCTGGGGGGTAATTCCGCATGAGGCAGCACTCTTTTTGGGGGCAGTGGAGGTGATCAAGTCATCTGTCGACTACGATACCCTCCCTCAAGAACAAGTCTTTTCGAGAACAAGTCATCTGTCGACAGCCATTCTCCCAGCCTCTTCCCTGCACCGGGCGGCAGACTCAGGGATTGTGCCAGGAGGTGATGGGTGGAATGCTTGAATTAATATCAGCCACTGGCAATCACTCGGGGACGCATCTCAATCCATCTTTTTTGGCCCACCATGCCACCTCAGTTTGGGCACAGCCATATGCAAATCAGTCTTGACCATGTTCCTCATTGGAAAAGTCCAGCCGGAACTGCCAGGCCAGGTCCTCCCTGAACTGAAACACAAGCAACCTAGGATCACCAGGAGGGCACTTACCTTGCTGAAACGCCATCGGGCGAGCCGTGAGGAAAACGGCAGCAGCGCTCCTCTCCACCAGACGCCGGGAGGCACGAGGAGAGTCGGAACTACACTCCCCAGCAGCCTCTGGGGCGGCAGCGCGCCCGTGACGCGCTAGGAGCGCCCGGAGGCGCTAGAAAAAGCCTGACCCCCGGGAGCCAAGGGGGAACACCAGGAGGGCACTTACCTTGCTGAAACGCCATCGGGCGAGCCGTGAGGGAAACGGCAGCAGCGCTTCTCTCCACCAGACGCCGGGAGGCCCGAGGAGAGTCGGAACTACACTCCCCAGCAGCCTCTGGGGCGGCAGCGCGCCCGTGACGCGCTAGGAGCGCCCGAAGGCGCTAGAAAAAGCCTGACACCCCTCTCGCCCCGCGAGACGCGCGCGGGAGCGACCGGGAGAAGCCCGGGACAAGGGCGGGCCCTCTGTGGCCCTCAGAGGCCTGAGGAGACTGGACTGGGGCAGGGACTATACATTGCCTTCTGGACTCCTAACGTACTACAAGCTTGTATGACTTTTTAATCATTTATTTTTTGTTATCTTTGTTTGGTATTAGTGCTTAGACGTAAGGGTACTTGTGTGGAAGCTTACCATTTTCACTGTGTATAATGTCTACATCCAAATCTGACAAAGTGATGGCGGGTCCTGCTACTTTAGACAATTTCCTGGTCAGGAAAGTAAATCAGATTATTCAAGAGAGACGTGTATCTCTGGGGAAAGGTACTGTGATAGGGGATACACTATCTGAAAATTCCCCAATTAGTCTGACCCAAGATTGTGTAACTAACACGAGTGATGTCATCTCTACTCATTCTCCAGCGCCCATTGTAGTGAATGTGGAGGTTCATTCTGATTCAATGGCACTGTCAAGTCCTGATATTGGTGTGTTGAATGAGACACAACCTGAAACCAGGCCCATGAGAACCTGTAGAACACTGTCTCAAAGGGATAATGGGAAACATAACAATTCTAAGTCTAAAAAAAAGGATAGTAAGGCAATTACTAGTCCTGCTATAACTACCCCTTTTGTATTCACGGGCACCAATGGTAATGGTAATGGTAAAGGTGCAAAGTTAAATCCTGATTTCCTTGCTTCACTTCTAAAAAATCTAGAAGTTTCTTTAACAGCAAAAATGGAGGAGATTATTAAACCATTAACTATTAAGATAGATATCCTAGCAAAGGAAGTGACCAGGCTGGGTGGCCTGTTATCGTCACAGAAGATTGCAATATCTAGTGGAAATGTAACATCTAGTGGAAATGCACACTCTGGGGGGAACGGGGGAGAAATTGTTGAAGTTACTGATACACGTAACAGGGGGAGGGGGAATATTGCTGTCGCAGTCGCCTCAGGGTCTGAAACATCTATACGACTGGATATACGACCGGATATCCCTGTGGCAACTGCCTCGCAGCAACAATTATCTACAAACCCCCAAAGCAGTAGAGTTCCCACACCCCCGAGGTACAACCGCTATCTTAACTTACCACCAGATTGTACTCCGTTTGTGGTAGTACTGACTAATGTGCCCCCTTGTGGCACTCATCCCGCATCTCCCTTTGATGAATCTCAAACCTCTTTGAAAAATAAGACAGTGTCATGGCTTAACAAAAACTGTGGTTTTCCCATCTCATATTGTGATCAGATAATGACAGTTAGGCGTGTAAACTGTGTGGGGCCGTCTAAAAAGACTGGGTCGGGGGATTGTATAGTTGTTAATTTCAAACACCCCCAGCATGTGGCAACTGTCCTTTTGAGAGCTTCTGCACTGTTATACAATATGAACAGTATCTGTGTACGCCCCCTGGGTTACTTTTATGCACATTTGTGCAAACCTCCACCACAACATAGTCTAACTAGACGAGGGCTTGAACCTTATACTCCTGTGCAAGAGACTCCATTCCTTTATAACATCATTAATCCATGTGGGTCAGGTGGACCAAATAGAACTTATAACAATAGCCCCAGTTCTGGGGTCGCACTTAAATACACAGAATAGATATGAAGTGCTATCCGGCCTTGAGATGTGTGATTGACGGGGGGCACCTGCAGCTCAGGATACTAGGGCTACAGGTGAATCTACAAATCTAGTTAACCCAGTGGACATAATGCCAGGATGTCTTGTTGTCTCTTGGAATATTGCTGGCCTTGCGGCCAAAATGTCTGATGCAAATTGGGTAACTTATATTAAGCAATTTTCAATTATCTGTTTACAAGAGACCTGGGAGGTAGGCTGTAACCTCTTTTTAGAAGGGTATAAGGCATATAACACAAGCAACCTAGAATCGGACCCTCAATCCAGGTCCTGATGAGAGAGTTGGCGTGTGGGAAGGTTTTCCTCCCTGGACTCCAATTGGATTTGTTACCCCGGGCTTTTGTGTTTTTAAAGACCCACAGCTGAGAAAGCTGAATACTGTGGCGTGATGGATTCACAAATATCGGACCATTTGCGGTGCCACCGACATAACCAGATGGCGGCATGATTAACATGGGTTACCAATGATTTTAAGAGCACGAGAATAAATTGGTCATCCCATTATCTCGGGTCCTGATGAGGTCGAACATACATTAAAGGCCAACACGCGTCAACCATTACCCTTCAGGGAGAAGTACCAATCCACAGACGGAAATGAGGAACCAATTAACCTGGGGTGGGGAATCAAATTAGAAAGTCTTAGAAAAGATTGTGGTCCTCAGGCATTAGCTTGTGGTTGGATTTAATACTAGTATGGAGGAAGAATGTAACCAACACCACATACGTGAATTTTTACGTAAAAAATATCTCCGGGAAAGGCCAAAAGTGACCATCATTTTGTTTGTGTTTTGTGGAAAATGTGGATGTATGTATATTGATGACTGCTTGTTAAAAAATTATATATTATAAAATACGCTAAGAAAAATAAAACCACGCCGACAACTAGGTTTGGAAATATATGGTTTCTTGAGATTTATTTAGATATTTGTTGCCATAATTAATTCAGATAGCTTTGTAGACACATTTAGTGTGTTTGTAATAATAAATACTGTTTAAAAGTTATTCCTGCACTCACTTGTTTCTTTTGTTGTACAATTGCTCTATAGGCCAGTCTGACCCTGGTCTCTAGATACCGAGAGGCTGGGTCAGATCACTCTGGATTAAGTTTAATGCTCAGATTACTTACCTGTAATCTTCATTGCTCCAATTCTTCCTTACTCGTCCCAGTACTTACTAATTGATTGAAGGTGTCCATTCACTCTCCAGCAGTTACTGTTGTAAAGCTGTTTTCTATTTTCATTAGTGTTCTAAACAGCCTCCCATGAATGCCTTCCTCACTCCCACCCTTCTGGTTTACATCAAGCCCTAGGGAAGGCAGATAAAGGGTCGCAAATAATTGGAAAAGTAAGGCAGAATCTGAGTAATGAAGATTACTGGTAAAGTAATCCAAGTATTACCACCTCCTCTTCCATCCTCGTCCCATTCCTTCCTAACCTAGGGCTGGCAAATGTAAAACCCCTTCACCAGCAGCAAAAAACAACATCCAACTGTATGCATTCTGTCTTTATTGTCATTCACCGCATTAAGTGACTGCACATCAGGATAAAGGAAGGGAAAAGCAAAAAGAGAAAGGTAACAAGGTACCAAAATGCAAAAAGGACGAGCAGGGAAAGTGGTAGATTTCTAACCTGACATTAATCCTAAAATTAACTGAGAACCAAAGGCTAACTCAGAACCCTGAGCATCATGCTGTCTATAATGCAAAAAAAAAGTTGAGGGGGAGGACCTAGTGGTGGCTTTAGAGATATTACAAATGGAAACCCCTCACCACTGTTATGTTATGTTATGGTATCTTTATTTGTAACGTGCACAGATACTCATGAGTGTCCCAACGCGCAGCCTGCAAGGAGGGTGAGAGAGTCTGTTTAAGCAAAAAGATGTGTTCAAAAGTTTTCCTTGAATGCTGCTAGGTCTTGCAAGTTACGGAGGACAAGGGGGTAGCGCATTCCAGGCAACAGCGGCCATTCTTGCCAGTGAACTGCCACCTAGCCTCTGATATTTGAATCGGGAACCTGAACATGGCGATGGGATGAAGAGCGCAACTGTCTAGCTGGTACATAAAAAGAGAACCATTTTCTGTAGTTTTTGAATGGAACAAGTGAAGTACACTCTAACATCAGTCAAGGGTCATGGATCAAGGGGCTCCATTTGGGGTTAGGATTCACTCCAACAGAGGCCAGCTGCAGGGTTCATGGCAGGTCGCGTTGGAAATGGTTAGCAGGGCAGTTGCAAGGAGAGAGATGTATCTTGAAGTTTGTTGTGTCCCTGTAGCTTAAACGGAAGGTCAGTAACTGACCCTTGGATTCACAACTCACTTCAAGAGTCGTGGGTTCAAGGTAAGCAATTCCTGTGTTCCTTCAGGTTCTTTAGCCAGCAGGGCAGTCCTTCATCTGATTCTTCACAAGTCCAGAAGTGTTTGGAGGAGAAACCTGCGGGATCCACTTTTATGCCCAGGGCCAGTCTGCAAGTGGAAGGCAAGCCTCTGTCCACCTTTAAACAAGTTGTGGTTGGTTCCTCCTCTCTCACTGTAGTTGGTGCCAGTTTGACTAGAGAGACAAAAGGAAGGTAGGCCTAGGTGTGAGTTTCACCTGCTGGTAAGAAGGTAGGCATTATTAAAAACCCAGGAAGGGGTTTGCCACTTCCCCCAGGCCATTCAGGCAAGGTATGAGTCCCCCTCACAACAACCAGAGTTATTTGTCCACTGTCTGGGAGCAATACACTTCTCACCACAGGGGAGCCATCACGGGTCAGGTGACAGGTATACACTGCCAGCAAAGCCTTTTGTTGCTTTAGGCAGGACATTATACGTTTCTAAAATTGTCATTTTCAAAATAGTAATATGAAATCCGAATTGACTACTCTGTTGGATTTTAGATTGCTATTAATATGAATCATTGAACAATATTCCCAGCTCTTCCCAAACTGAATTTAACACTTATGAAATGCAACAATGTAAACCAGTGTTAACCTATGGGAGAGCCAGCCCTGCCACAATGAAAAACGGCTTTGGATTGTTGTCACTGCTTGGCAAATGGTTTGTTTTGACAGGTTGAAATGGCAGCTTAAAACCGCACACCCAGGCTGCAGTGGCAGGCCTGGAAACATGTTTTACAATGCAACTGCGTGGCATACTGAGTGCTGCAGACCACAGGTAACATTTAATTTACAGTGCCTGAGTACTTGAACATATACTAGGGACTGATAAGTCAATTAAATGGGCCAATCAGGTGTAAACCAATGTTGCAATGTTTAGGGTTTAATAAAGAAGGCAGGAAATTGTGTGTGACCCTGCAAGAATCTCGAATTTCCAATAATAATGAACAATTTAAAGTGTGCACCACATTTGCTTTGGATTCCCTGACCACTACGCTGACTCATCCCTGGGGTCGACCATAAGGGACACTTTCGAGAAAACTTATGTGTATGTAAGATGCATGTAAGTATGTAAGATACATGTAAGTTACACTCTTATTTCACTGACTTTCAAGGCTTTTCAATTTTTTAAAACAATGTTTCAATTTAAATCAGAGCATTTCACTGCTATGTTCGGGCTACTCATGAATTTGAAAACCTTGTTTATGAAATGAGCACTTTCGTTGTGTTTCTATTATACTTCAGTGTTACTCAAGGCGATAACAATAAAGTGAACACCAGAGAGCAGTGGCCACCTGTCCATCATTCTATTGAATAGCTGGTCAAAGCTAGTTTGCTTAGGTTCAAGGGCATAGGTAAGTCCCTGCTCTGCCAGCTTTGCTGGTGGTGGGTGGGGGGGGGGTGCCTGGGACAAATTAAATTGTTTTACGGTCCTTCTTAAGTTTCTTCTCTGACTTGCAGGTCATTGCAAGGCAGAAGGAAAGACTTATAAATTACAGTGGTGCAACTGTGGGATGGGGAAGGTGTAGGAATAGAAGAGATTGGTTTAGAATATAGTAGAAAAATAAGTTAGTGGCAAATACAATGAAATAGCTTAAATGAAGGAAATAAGAATGCAAATAACAACAGAAAGAAGAACAGTTAAAAGGAAGTAGGATGGAACACAGGGCCAAAAAAAGAAAGGAAAGAAGGAGAGAAAGGGAAAAGGAATGGAGGGAAAGAAAAGAATGACATTTGAAAAAAGGGCTGGTGGGAAGAAACAAATAAAGAAAAATGGGGAGAGAGAAAGAAAGTAAAGCTGAAAATAGAATAAAATACTGGAAAGAAGAAATGAGACAGGTGGAAGGAAAAAAGTAGCAATTAGGAAATGGAAGGAATTAAAGAAGAAAGGGGGTGAGGGGGGGAGAAGGGTATAAGGAAGTACAGGAGACAATAAAACAAGAATGTGAGTGTGGAACTAAGGAAGGGATAGATGGAAAGTAGGAAGAAACATTACATGAGTATAAAGAAGGCCAGAGAGCTCAAACGATACCTGAACGAAGAATGGGCAAAACAAAAGTAAAATGGAAAAACGGAATGAGAGGGGAATGAAAATGGAGGAAAGATATAAATAAAAATAGGAAAGAAAAATGGCAGAATAAATCATGCTGTAAAGTGCATCATTCTGAACCTTTATTCTCTGGGCCACAATGCCAACTATCTCCTCAATAGAAAGGGTCGGGCTCTGTCACTTTGCTAGGACGTTTCGTTCCAGGTAGTTCAAAGCTAGAGAGTGTTTTATTTTCCTGGCTACTCCCTTGCTTAGGTAGAAGTGACACAATGAGAGCTTGGAATTGAGTTCGTAAGACACAAAACAATGAGATCATGAGTATTGGAGATCTAAAGGGCAGAACAGCTGCCAACACTTGGGGGGGGGGGGGGGAGGGGAGTTAGGGGGGGCTAATGAGGAAGCAGAGCTCCCGTCCCTGAAACCCAAATCCACAGGCCAGTTGCAGGCTTGAGCTTTAGCAGCAGATGGCCTCACGTGCAGCATCTGTTTCCATATGGGATACACATATGTTTTTTATGTTGGAGATCTCAGCATAGAAAACATGAAAACCCCACTCGGCTCGCCCTTTTCCCATTTGTGTCTGCGTTGTGGATGCGTCCTCAAACCTTTCTAAATGCAAACGAGGGGGGAGGTGGAGCCCTCTAGGGGTCAATCAAGGCCCTGCACTGACCTCGCTTAAGTGTTTCTGTTCATTTATCAAGTGTCAGATCAGATTACTTAATGTGTGCCTCCGCGTTGCAAAGCAGCACAAAGGCACTCAGAAAGAAGAACAGGAATCTATACAAACGTCTTTTGTACGTACAGCGGGTAGAGGAGCAGTTTAATCAGCTCAACAGCAGTCCAGTGACGGTAAAACAGCTTGTGGACAATTTCTATTGCCCGATTATCTTTCATACAAAGATGTTTAACTTTAGATTTAACCATATTTAAATACTAAGCCAGATAACTTCCACGCAGCACAAGGACTTTACTTCGATATTTTAATTAGCTTTCCGGCAGTTAGTAGTGTAAAATGTTCATGCTTCCCTGCAAGATGTGAATGGTTTATTTTCTTAGCAAGGAAAATTAATGTTCCTAGAATCGGAAAAATAAAAACAATTGATTAATGCTATGGATTGTGTCCTTTACTCTATGCAACAGAACACACCCCTTCGCTATCCATTTGGTAATTGTATCCCAGATGGAATTAATATGGACCTTTAAGAAACTGTTATTTGTCAATGACAATAAAGATTCAACTCAAAGCCCTTTATTTAGGGTGGTGTGAAAGCCAAGCAACTTTACTAAATTGCTTCTAGCTCTCTGCATTCACTAACCGAAAAATGTCCTCGTTTAATGTGTGCAATGTCAGAAAGCAAAGCTTTCTGAGCACTTTTAAGGTCTGGCTTGACAGCACAGCTGTCCGCATGACCAATGGTTACCAATTCTTTAAAATATTCATAGAGCGAGCTACGGCCCAGCCAAGAGGGACATGTATCTCATTGCAATGCACAAGGGACTATTTTATATCTCAAGGGTGCCCATAGTCCCGACACATTAGTCGACATCCCACAAAAGCGTTGTATACAGGCAGCTAATGTTTTTGCTTTCTTTCCACGGTCTTAGATTTTGTTTAGGACTTTAATTCACACGAGACCTAGTGGCTTTGCCAATGCTTGTTATGCATGAGGAGTTCGTTAGTTGAATGTCTGTTGAGTCTGTGACACAGCAAGCAAAAAGATTGGCCTTAAAATCTATTCTGATGGAGAGTGGTCTCTAAATGAGCTCTCCTTTTGCCAGGTTGTTCAATGAATGAGTACAAATGTAAAGAAAATAGAGATTTTGCCTGTAGTCGGTTATCAATAACCTAACCAATCAAGTGATGTTTATGTCAATCGTTATCTCAAGAAAATAATGGTCAATGGCAATACCATTAAACCTAGCTGACACATGGATCTCCCGCCATATATTCCACTGCCGCTGTTGGGTTGGAAACGTTCCTCACATGGTGACAGATGTGTACCCCTGCCCTGAGGGTGCCAGCTGAAGCAATGCCTGGATCCCTGATGCGGATCATGTGTGTGCGCCATGACCTAGGGCTGTTACATGGATTGATGTCTTCTTGGAACATGAGGGGTGACCAAAGCGCTACCATCACGATGGTAAAAGGGTACTGCCTTTCCCATGAGGTCAGTAGCGCAGTGGAGGCAGCATACCCTGGAGTGATCAGTAGAAGTGAGCTGGCCTTTTTACCTGTGTCACTGGAGTGAAGTCTCCCGGCTCATTCATGTAAAGTACTGTTGCTGTGTGCGTAACTCGCCTTTGGCCTACATCAAAGTAGTATGTAGTGCTGTGCAGCGCATGTGTGTTTGCATGCACATGCTGTGTGTGTGGGTGCCTGGGACTCTTACAACACATAGAAGACTCTGCGTTCAATTTTGGGAGGCTCAGTGCTGACAAGAGGAGCATGAGGAGGTAGAGGAATCCCCCAGTTTGATTTGTGGATTGATGCATTCCTGTGTGCTGGGTGGGATGCATACACTGGAGCAGGAAGAGCCAGAGACTTCAGTATACTTTAAAGAGTGCTCTTTGATTCCGGGAGAGGTCACTGAAGAGGGGTCTGGGCACATCTCAGGAAGGACATGGGGCTGATAAGAAAATCATAAAGAGTAGGGATTGGACCTTGAGTTAACCTTTTAATGCGCATATCAGTGTCTGACCTCCAGTGGAGAACTTCTAGTCTCTTCGATGGCTTGTGGTGTGGGGCTCTCAGATTTGGAATTCCTCCATCTAGGATTGACTTCTTTCTGGAGGTAAATCAGGGCAGAGGAGCAGACACTATGTCTCAATATAACCAGTGCGATGAGGGCCTAAACACATGTGCACTAGTCACAACCTCAAGTCTTTCAATATTAGTAGTATTGACGCTCAACTCTCCGTGGTCCACCGCTATAGACCACTAAAATTTTAAAAAGAGAAAAGAGCGTCTTCTTATATCTATATACTATGTAAATGTTTTAATTACATAAGTCCCAAGAACAGTCTCCAGGCCATTTTGTGAATTTGAAGTCCACTCATTTAATTTTTATTTCAATATGCTTCCAAACATGTACTCATCTACCATGTACAAGGATTTTGACAGTCAATCCCAATGTATTCAACAATCCATATTCATATTAATTATACAAAGGTCTTGACAGCTACTAAGCAAAGATCTTGACAGCCAACGCGTTTCGTCCCTTTGCTGGACGTCATCAGGGCTAGATTTCAGATCTGTACTCTTATCACTCTTTTGGCACTATGAGATTCCTCATTCAGGCCGTTCCTTGCTCCTCCGAATATCAATTTTCTATTTTGTCGTATAATTCCGTTTATATTTCTGTTCTCCCAGTTTCTTTTCTTCAAACTATTTGTAAGTTCAGCGTGGCCCTTACAACGATTATTTTCAATGTTTTCCTTACTCTTCTTTAAAACTTATGTTAACCCGTTGACCGCGGCTGGAATTCCGCTGCGGTGCGGGTGATTTATGACTGGGCATGGTCAGGACGGCCCCCGGCCATCCTCCGCACACGCCCACCGTGACGTTGGACTGCCGGGGGGCGTCCGACACACGACAAAGGTTTAAATGGACGTATTCTTCCAGAAACAATAGTCTTAAACAATCTTCTTTCTCAGTCGTTATGTTTAATCTACCTTTCCAATCCACATATTACTCTTGAATTTCTCGATCTGCATTCTTCTGCCACGTGTTAGAATCCACAAACAGCCAGTCTGATAACTCCTGCTGTCCAGAGGAGCAGACACTTACAAGGGAAGCAGACCCCCCAACACAAACGTCAAAGATTCAGATCCTAAATTACATTGGCGCCTGGAAATAGACTATATGAAGGGGAATTTGAGGCTGCAAACAATGGACATTGTCAACTATCAAGCAGCCAGTTGGGCTTTGAAAGGAGGAGAAGCTCTTCAAGATGTTTGCCTGTGACCAGGCAGATTGAGATCCTCGGCAGGTGTGCCCTGTGATCTTGGACACACGGAGGAGAAGTGAGACTCAGACACACTGGGAGCGTGTCGTGGTGCACAGGAGACGTTGGTGAAGAGCACCTGGTTAACAAGTGCATCGAAGGTGGAGCGAGTCTCGGACACTCTGGAAGCGTGTCGTGGTGCACAGGAGACGTTAGTGAAGAATGCCTGGCCAGCGTGTGCATCGGAGGTGAAGTGAGACTCGGACACGCAGGGTATGTGTCGTGGTGCACCACAGGTGCTAGTGAGGATTGCCTGTTCGGCATGTGCATCGGCGGTAAAGGGAGTCATGGACGTGCGAGGTGCAAGTCATGGTGCACAGGAGGCATTGGTGTGGAGCGCCTGGTCAACGTGTGCATCGGAAGTGGAGTGAGTCTCGTACACGAAGGGTTCGTGTCGGAATGCACCCAAGACACTGGTGAAGAGCGCCTGGTCGTCGAGTGCACCGGAGGAGAAGTGAGGCTCGGACACGGTGAGCGTGTCGTGGTGCAGCCGAAGGCGTTGGTGAAGAGCACCTGGATATCGGGGCACTGGAGTTGAAGTAAGTCTCAGTGAAGCAGTGTGCGTGCTTTGGTGCAACCTTGGACTGTGGAGGTGATCGGCTGATCATTGTGTGCCCCGGAAGAATGTGAATCTCTGCAGTGCGGTGTGTGTTTCTTGGTGCCAACTGAGACCGCAGGAAGGAGTGCCTGATGAACGTGCACTCGGAGTCGACGTGAAGTCCCATCAGTATTGTGTGTGTGGCTTCGTGCCAGAGGAGACCTGGAGGGTGCTGTGGTGAACGTGTACCCGGAGTAACGTGCTCTCAGAAGCATGGGGTACGGGTGCCCAGTGGCCACCTGAGACCTTCCTAACAGTCGTGACCCGGACCAGCAGCCCGGAGGAGCTGAGCTGCCAGGCTGAGCCGCTGAGGCCCATTAAGAAAGTTCTGCATGGATGGCCCAGTTCGCGGAAGGAGGAGAGGAGAGTGGGATCGCGCCCGCATGTAACGTGGATCGCTATCTTGGTCTCTCAGTCCTTCTGGCAACATGAGCCTTTGCTTTGGCTCAGATTGGGGCCAGTACTGACCAACGGAGTGGCAGTACTGGGCCCAGAGTGAGAAGC
Organism: Lissotriton vulgaris; assembly: GCF_964263255.1. Taxonomy (NCBI): domain Eukaryota; kingdom Metazoa; phylum Chordata; class Amphibia; order Caudata; family Salamandridae; genus Lissotriton; species Lissotriton vulgaris. Next base: position 1,271,532,914 of record NC_141696.1, on the reverse strand, counting down.
TGCACTTCATGTCATCGTGGATATGGGTGGGGGGCAACTGGTATTGAAGAGGCTGATTGTCGTAATATGTAGGAAAAATTAGGAGGCCCCCTATCTGGATTGGTCTGGGACCAGGGGAATCAGGAGAAAAACAAGTGGTGTCCCTCAGAGAAAATACCTATTTTCGAGAGATGGAAGTTGTCTTGATCGTAGCGTAAACACGGGTAGCCTGAGTGTGTTTACTCAGGTCTCCAAACGGCGCGAGGTAAAGGATTCTAGTGTCCCTAGTACCCTATAGTTGTTCAGGTCACTCAATTATTAACACAAAGTATCCACAATTTTAACAGGGTAGATTACAAAAGGCTCAAGAGTTTTGTAAAAAAGCATATGCAAAACTTTTTATTGTTCTATCATACAATTTGGTTTTCTGGTGCATTTAACAACATGAATGTATGCAAATAACAGTCAATAAAAAATTCATACATTGTCAGGAATTGCAAATAAATATATAAAAAACATTATATAAAACAAGAATCAAAGAAGTGTCACACTTCTTAAAAATAAAAAGTTTTGCATATGCTTTTTTACAAAAACTCTTGAGTATAGCCTTTTGTAATGTACCCTGTTAAAATTGTGGATACTTTGTGTTATTAGCTGATTGTCGTAATACACTTTCCCAATATTGCTGCTAACGAACTGCTGGACTGTCTTATGATGCCTGACATTATTTATGCATAACAAAGGAAACGATTGTAGCGCTACGCATTGCAGTATTTCTCCATTGCAAAGTACAGGATTGCAGCAGCCCGCATTGCCTTATTTCTTCATGGCAAAGTACATGATTGTAGCTACGCATTTCATTATTCCTTAATTGCAAAGTGCATGATTGTAGCGGCGCGCATTGCATTATTCCTTCCTTGCAAAGTACGTGATTGGGGTGTGGCGCGTTGCATTATTCCTTCATTGCGCAGTACATGATTGTAGCGGTACACATTGCATTATTTCTCCCATTGCATGGTACTGGGGTGTATCGTTACGCAATGTATTTTTTCTCCTTTGCCCAACACGGGATTGAATAATTACGCAGTGCATTATTGTTTGTTCATTGCAACGTGTGTGATTCTAGCATTGCGACCAGCATAGCATTTTGAAAGCGGAGGTTGGGATTTGAACCTACCAGCCAGCTGGAACGAATATTACCCTTTATTATATATTGACTTTTGTATTGTGTGGTCTGATTGTATATCTTTTTATATAAAGTTTATACTCTTTTAATCAAACTCATGTGGACTCCATTTGTGATGTCACCAGTGGGTTGCTGTGGGCGTGGTTGCACATACTGTACACTCTTGCCTTTGGAGATAGGCCTGGCTGCTTGTGCCAAGCTACAAAGGGGGTGAGCAGGGCTGTCTCAAATAGTGTCCTTACTTGGCCTAACATTGAGTGGGGAGTCCTGGGTTTCGCATTTGGTGACAGTGGTGCGAGACGGGGACTCCTGCTTCCAACACAATGTGTATACATCGTCCAAGAAATCTAGACAACAAATTAGGTACCTTCGTTATTTTCTCACATTTAAGAGGTCAACTGTGTAAATAAGCATATCCTTGGTGTTGACTGTTACCTTATAAAAGAAAAAAATCCCAAAAACATTGCCAAAGCCTTGTTGGGTCATTTCAGAGACACTTTTGAAGAAAGTGAGAACTCTTCAGTCCTTTTCAGAGCTTAACGCCCTCTGGTATCCTTTGCCCCGCCAAGGAGGGGGAGGAAAGGTGTCCTCTGCTCCTTAATATCAGAGTCTGATCTTACCTTTTTAGGTCTCGACTATTATATCCCGCAGGTATAGATAGGCGAGATTATAGTAGGCAGTTCCAAAAACTCTACCAAACTTGCGGATCACGTACAGTTCATGTGATGTATGTGCGTGCACGTCATCGCCAGCCAAGTCACACCACCATTTGTTTGTGCCTCGCATCAGACTTCAAAGGCTGCCGCTCCCCCGCCCCTGCGTGCACATCGCGCACCACCATTTGTCTGTGCCTTGCATCAGACTTCAAAGGCTGCCGCTCCCCCACCCACGATTCAGAAAAGGGGGTGGTGATGGACAGAGTATCTGAATTAAGCAGAACACTCCTACCCAGTCAACAGATCAGGGCTTGATCCATCACCGTTTTTTAGCTCACTGCACCATCCCAGCTCAGAACCTGGCTACATGCAAATTAGTCTGTCCCTGGCCCAGTGCATCATGGGAACAGGGCAGACCAAACTACCAAGCCAATTCTTTTACTGGAAAGGAAACAAGCTTCCGGGGACCGGTTTCTGGCATTACAGCCGTCTTCGGCCCGGCTTGCTTGAATCCTGATGGTGCAGTGAGCAAGGGACTCATGTCTGAGCATACCCTTCCACGCTTATGGTGGACAAAACGATTCAGAAAAGGGGGTGGTGATGGACAGAGTATCTGAATTAAGCAGAACACTCCTACCCAGTCAACAGATCAGGGCTTGATCCATCACCGTTTTTTAGCTCACTGCACCATCCCAGCTCAGAACCTGGCTACATGCAAATTAGTCTGTCCCTGGCCCAGTGCATTATGGGAACAGGGCAGACCAAACTACCAATCCAATTCTTTTACTGGAAAGGAAACAAGCTTCCGGGGTCCGGTTTCTGGCATTACAGCCGTCGTCGGCTTGAATCCTGATGGTGCAGTGAACAAGGGACTCACATCTGAGTCCCTTGCTCACTGCACCATCAGGATTCAAGCAAGCCGGGCCGAAGACGGCTGTAATGCCAGAAACCGGTCCCCGGAAGCTTGTTTCCTTTCCAGTAAAAGAATTGGCTTGGTAGTTTGGTCTGCCCTGTTTCCATGATGCACTGGGCCAGGGACAGACTAATTTGCATGTAGCCAGGTTCTGAGCTGGGATGCTGCAGTGAGCTAAAAAACGGTGATCGATCAAGCCCTGATCTGTTGACTGGGTAGGAGTGTTCTGCTTAATTCAGATACTCTGTCCATCACCACCCCCCTTTTCTGAATCGTTTTGTCCAACATAAGCGTGGAAGGGTATGCTCAGATGTGAGTCCCTTGCTCACTGCACCATCAGGATTCAAGCAAGCCGGGCCGAAGACGGCTGTAATGCCAGAAACCGGTCCCCGGAAGCTTGTTTCCTTTCCAGTAAAAGAATTGGCTTGGTAGTTTGGTCTGCCCTGTTCCCATGATGCACTGGGCCAGGGACAGACTAATTTGCATGTAGCCAGGTTCTGAGCTGGGATGGTGCAGTGAGCTAAAAAACGGTGATGGATCAAGCCCTGATCTGTTGACTGGGTAGGAGTGTTCTGCTTAATTCAGATACTCTGTCCATCACCACCCCCCTTTTCTAAATCGTTTTGTCCACCATAAGCGTGGAAGGGTATGCTCAGATGTGAGTTCCTTGCTCACTGCACCATCAGGATTCAAGCAAGCCGGGCCGAAGACGGCTGTAATGCCAGAAACCGGTCCCCTGAAGCTTGTTTCCTTTCCAGTAAAAGAATTGGCTTGGTAGTTTGGTCTGCCCTGTTCCCATGATGCACTGGGCCAGGGACAGACTAATTTGCATGTAGCCAGGTTCTGAGCTGGGATGGTGCAGTGAGCTAAAAAACGGTGATGGATCAAGCCCTGATCTGTTGACTGGGTAGGAGTGTTCTGCTTAATTCAGATACTCTGTCCATCACCACCCCCCTTTTCTGAATCGCTCCCCCACCCACAGCAATGCCGAGAGCTTGTTTTCCCAACGGCCCTGTCAGTTTAATTTTATTCCATGCCGTCAGTTTCATTTACTTACGTGCAGTGCATCCCTGCAATCACTTCCCGCTCACATTTATTTTTTTCCAGCGGCCGCGTCAGTTTCATTTTCTCACGTGCCGTCAGTTTCATTTTCTTCCGTGCTATCTCACGAACGCGGCCGCTCACTTTTATTTTCTTCCCGCTGCCACGATTTGTGCTTTCTCACGAGCGCAGCGGCTCACTTTTATTTTCTTCCTGTAGGATTGGTCTGTGCATAGAAAACTAGGGCCGGTGCTGCTTTGAGCCAAGTGGCACAGGTGTTGGGGTGGGCAATCCCAGTTAAAGTCAGCATGCCAACCTAGTACCAGCACAGCTAATGTCAAGGCACTCAAGAAGATAAGGGCCCGCTTCCCAGGGTCATGCAGTGTCCATGAGTACAGTAGCACAAGCAGCCCCAACAGTGCCTATGTCAGGCCCCTCGGGCAGTTTGTACATCACATTCCATGGCCCACTAGATCACCACTCTGCAGTTTTCAGCCGGGAATCGGCTCCACCTCCTCACCTCTCAGCACCGGATGTCAGCAGCTTAGCGCCAGTAGCCTTGCCTCTCGGACGTAGCCTAACTCCCTGCCATTGTAGATGGGGCCCCCAGTCCTGCCACAATGCTGTTCACAGTGGTGCCTTCTCCTTCAGGCACAGCAGGGCAGTCAGGAAGCACGGGAAGGGACTCTGCGGGCACAGAGCAGGGCTCATCGTAGAATAATCACCGGATAAACGGGGCAAAGAGCATAGCTCACTTAGAGCACTCCCGCCATGATGGCTGCTCAAGCCACGACCCCCAACCTCCCTCATATTAAATTGTATTCATGGGTAGTGTTGTTCAACCTACAGGATTTAGGGATTATGTACTATGGTTTTCCTTACATGATGTTATTGTATTCATGTGTACTGTTCTTTGATACACAGGATTGGGTTATTAAGTACTAATGTTTTCCTATGTGATGTTTTTCCTTACAAGGTTTTTCCCCAAATTCTGATTGAACGCCTCACTCTACCACTCTACCGCCCTCATGCCCTCACTCTACCGCCCTCACTCTACCGCTCTACCACTCTACCACCCTCACTCTACCACTCTACCGCCCTCACTCTACCGCCCTCACTCTACCACTCTACCGCCGTCACTCTACTGCCCTTACTGTACCACTCTACTGCCCTCATGCCCTCACTCTACTACCCTCACTCTACCGCCCTCACACTACCACTCTACCTCCCTCCCTCTACCACTCTACCACCTTCACTCTACCACCCTCACTCTACCACTCTACCGCCCTCACCCTACCGCTCTACCATCCCCACTCTACTGCCCTCACTCTACCACTCTACCGCCCACACTCTACCACTCTACTGCCCTCACTCTACTGCCCTCACTCTACCACTCTACCGCCCTCACTCTACTGCTCTACCGTCCTCACTCTACCACTCTACCGCCCTCACTCTACCACTCTACCGCCCTCACTCTACCGACCTTACTCTACCACTCTACTGCCCTCACGCCCTCACTCTACCACTCTACCGCCCTCCCTCTACCGCCCTTACTCTACCAATCTACTGCCCTCACTCTACCGCCCTCACTCTACCACTCTACCGCCCTCAAGCCCTCACTCTACTGCCCTCATTCTAACACTCTACCGCCCTCACTCTACTGCCCTCACTCTACCACTCTACCGCCCTCACTCTACCGCCCTCATGCCCTCAATCTACTGCCCTCATTCTACCACCCTCACTCTACCACCCTCACTCTACCACTCTACCACCCTCACTCTATTGCCCTCACTCTACCACTCTACCGCCCTCACTATACCGCCCTCACTCTACCACTCTACCGCCCTCACGCCCTCTGCTGCTCTCTTCCACCCTACCTCCTTCTCTAACTCCCTGTTCTCTTCTCTTCTCCTGTGCTGATCTGCTGCTCTCTTCAACCCGCCTCCTTCTTTAACTCCATGTTTTCTTCTCCTGCGCTTTTCTGATGTTCTCTTCCACCGCCCCTTTCTCTAACTCCCTGTTCTCTTCTCCTGTGCTGATCTGCTGCTCTCTTCCAAATGCCTCCTTCTTTTATTCCATGTTCTCTTCTGCTGTGCTGTTTTGCTGCTCTCTTCCACCCACCTCCTTCTCTAACTCCCTGTTCACTTCTCTTCTCCAGAGCTGATCTGCTGCTCTCTTCAACCCGCCTCCTTCTCTACCTCCCTGTTCTCTTCTCCCATGCTGTTCTGCTGCTCTCATCCATCCCACCTCCTTCTTTAACTCCCTGTTCTCTTCTCCTGTGCTTATCTGCTGCTCTCTTCCACCCCACCTCCTTCTTTAACTCCCTGTTCTCTTTTCCTGTGCTTATTTGCTGCTCTCTTCCACCCCACCTCCTTCTTTAACTCCATGTACTTTTCTGCTGTGCTGATCTGCTGCTCTCTTCCACCCAACTCCTTCTCTAACTCCCCGTTCTCTTCTTTTCCCCCTCTGCTGATCTGCTGCTCTCTTCCACCTCTCCTCCTTCTCTAACTCCCTGTTCTCTTCTCCTGTGCTAATCTGCTGCTCTCTTCCACCCCACCTCCTTCTTTAACTCCCTGTTCTCTTCTCTTCTCCCGTGCTGATCTACTGCTCTCTTCCACTCTGCCTCCTTCTCTAACTCCCTGTTCTCTTCTCCTCTCCTGTGCTGATCTGCTGCTCTCTTCCACCCGCCTCCTTCTTTAACTCCCTGTTTTCTTCACCTGTGCTAATCTGCTGTTCTCTTCCACCCGCCTCTTTCTCTAACTCCCTGTTCTTTTCTCCTGTGCCGATCTACTGTTCTCTTCCACCCGCCTCCTTTTTAACTCCCTGTACTCTTCTCCTGTGCTGATCTCTTCCACCCCACCTCCTTCTTTAACTCCCTATTCTCTTCTCCTGTGCTGATCTGCTGCTCTCTTCCACCGCCTCCTTCTTTAACTCCATGTTCTCTTCTGCTGTGCTGTTATGCTGCTCTCTTCCACCCACCTCCTTCTCCAACTCCCTGTTCTCTTCTCTTCTCCCAAGCTGATCTGCTGCTCTCTTCCACCCACCTTCTTCTCTAGCTCCCTGTTCTCTTCTCTTCTCCTGTGCTGATCTGCTGCTCTCTTACACCCACCTCCTTGTTTATCTACCTGTTCTCTTTTGCTGTGCTGATCTGCTGCTCTCTTCCACGCCGCCCCCTTCTTTAACTCCCTGTTCTCTTCTCCTGTGCTGATCTGCTGCTCTCTTCCACTGCCTTCTTCTTTAACTCCCTGGTCTCTTCTCCTGTGCTGATCCGCTGCTCTCATCCACCCCACCTCCTTCTTTAACTCCCTGGTCTCTTTTCTTCTGCTGTGCTGAACTGCTGTTCTCTTCCACCCGCCTCCTTCTTTAACTCCCTGTTATCTTCTCCTGTGCTGATCTGCTGCTCTCGTCCACCCCAACTCTTTCTTTAACTCCCTGTTCGCTTCTGTTCTCATGTGCTGATCTGCTGTCCTTTATCACCCCGCCTCCTTCTCTAACTCCCTGTTCTCTTCTACTGTGCTAATATGTTGTTCTCTTCCACACGCTTCCTTCCTTAACTCCCTGTTCTCTTCTCCTGTGCTGATCTGCTGCTCTCTTCCACCCCACCTCCTTCTTTAACTCCATGTTCTCTTCACCTGTGCTGATCTGCTGCTCTCTTCCACCCGCCTCCTTCTTTAACTTTGTTTTTTTCTCCTGTGCTGATCTGCTGTTCCCTTACACCACCTCCTTCTCTAACTCCATGTTCTCTTCTCCCATGCTGATCTGCTGTTCTCTTCCTCCCGCCTCATTCTCTATCTCCCTGATCTCTTCTCCTGTGATGATCTTTCTGCCATCTTCCATCCTCCTCCTTCTCTAACTCCCTGTTCTCTTCTCCTGTGCTGATCTGCTGTTCTCTTCCACCCGCCTCCGTCTTTAACTCCCTGTTCTCTTCTCCTGTGCTGATCTGCTGCTCTCTTCCACCCCACCTCCTTCTTTAACTCCCTGTTCTCTTCTCTTCTCCTGTGCTGATCTGCTACTCTCTTCAACCCGCCTCCTTCTTCAACTCCCTGTTTTGTTCTCCCGTGCTGATATGCTGCTCTCTTCCACCCGCCCCCTTCTCTAACTCCCTGTTCTCTTCTCCTGTGCTGATCTGCTCTTCCCTTCCACCCCGCCTCCTTCTCTAACTCCTTGTTGCCATCTCCTGTGATGATCTTTTTGCTCTCTCCCATCCGCCTCCTTCTCTAACTCCCTTTTCTCTTCTCCTGTGCCGATCTGCTGTTCTCTTCCACCCCTCCTCCTTCTTTAACTCCCTGTTCTCTTCTCCTGTGCTGATCTGCTGCTCTCATCCACCCACCTCCTTCTTTAACTCCCTGTTCTCTTCTCACATGCTGATCTGCTGTTCTCTTCCACCCCACCTCCTTCTCTACCTCTATGTTCTCTTCTCCTGTGCTGTTCTGCTGCTCTCTTCCACCCAACCTCCTTCTTTAACTCCCTGTTCTCTTCTGCTGTGCTAATCTGCTGCTCTCTTCCACCTCATCTCCTTCTCTAACTCCCTGTTCTTTTCTCTTCCCCTGTGCTGATCTGCTGCTCACTTCCACCCGCCTTCTTCTCTACCTCCCTGTTCTCTTCTCTTCTCTTCTCCTGTGCTGATCTGTTGCTTTCTTCCACCCCGCCCCCTTCTGTAACTCCCTGTTAACTTCTGCTGATCTGCTGCTCTCTTCTACACCACCTCCTTCTCTAACTCCCTGTTCTATTCTCTTCTCCTGTGTTGATCTGCTGCTCTCTTCCACCCCACCTCCTTCTTTAACTCCATGCACTTTTCTGCTGTGCTGATCTGCTGCTCTCTTCCACCCAACTCCTTCTCTAACTTCCCGTTCTCTTCTTTTCTCCCTCTGCCGATCTGCTGCTATCTTCCACCTCTCCTCCCTCTCTAACTCCCTGTTCTCTTCTCCTGTGCTAATCTGCTGCTCTCTTCCACCCCACCTCCTTCTTTAACTCCCTGTTCTCTTCTCTTCTCCCATGCTGATCTGCTGCTCTCTTCCACTCTGCCTCCTTCTCTAACTCCCTGTTCTCTTCTCCTCTCCTGTGCTTATCTGCTGCTCTCTTCCACCCCGCCTCCTTCTTTAACTCCCTGTTTTCTTCACCTGTGCTAATCTGCTGTTCTCTTCCACCCACCTCTTTCTCTAACTCCTGTGCCGATCTGCTGTTCTCTTCCACCGCCTCCTTTTTAACTCTCTGTTCTCTTCTCCTGTGCTGATCTGTTGCTCTCTTCCACCCCACCTCCTTCTTTAACTCCCTATTCTCTTCTCCTGTGCTGATCTGCTGCTCTCTTCCACCGCCTCCTTCTTTAACTCCATGTTCTCTTCTGCTGTGCTGTTATGCTGCTCTCTTCCACCCACCTCCTTCTCCAACTCCCTGTTCTCTTCTCTTCTCCCAAGCTGATCTGCTGCTCTCTTCCACCCACGTTCTTCTCTAGCTCCCTGTTCTCTTCTCTTCTCCTGTGCTGATCTGTTGCTCTCTTGCACCCTCCTCCTTCTTTAACTACCTGTTCTCTTTTGCTGTGCTGATCTGCTGCTCTCTTCCACGCCACCTCCTTCTTTAACTCCCTGTTCTCTTCTCCTGTGCTAATCTGCTGCTCTCTTCCACTGCCTCCTTCTTCAACTCCCTGGTCTCTTCTCCTGTGCTGATCTGCTGCTCTCATCCACCCCACCTCCTTCTTTAACTTCCTGGTCTCTTCTCTTCTCTTGTGCTGAACTGCTGTTCTCTTCCACCGCCTCCTTCTTTAACTCCCTGTTCTCTTCTCCTGTGCTGATCTGCTGCTCTCTTCCACCACACCTCCTTCTTTAACTCCCTGTTCTGTTCTCCTGTGCTGATATGCTGCTCTCTTCCACCCGCCCCCTTCTCTAACTCCCTGTTCTCTTCTCCTCTGCTGATCTGCTCTTCTCTTTCATCTCGCCTCATTCTCTAACTCCTTGTTGCCTTCTCCTGTGATGATCTTTTTGCTCTCTTCCATCCGCCTCCTATTCTAACTCCCTTTTCTCTTCTCCAGTGCCGATCTGCTGTTCTCTCCCACCGCCTCCTTCTTTATCTCCCTGTTCTCTTCTCCTGTGCTGATCTCTTCTCTCATCCACCCACCTCCTTCTTTAACTCCCTGATCTCTTCTCTCGTGCTTATCTGCTGATCTCTTCCACCCCACCTCCATCTCTACCTCTCTGTTCTCTTCTCCTGTGCTGTTCTGCTGCTCTCTTCCACCCTACCACCTTCTCTAACTCCCTGTTCTCTTCTCTTCTCCTGTGCTGATCTGCTACTCTCTTCCACCAGCCTCCTTCTCTAACTCCATGTTCTCTTCTCTTCTCCTGTGCGATCTGTTGCTCTCGTCCACCCCGCCTCCTTCTTTAACTCCCTGTTAACTTCTGTTGATCTGCTGCTCTCTTCCACATCACCTCCTTCTCTAACTCCCTGTTCTATTCACTTCTCCTGTGCTGATCTGCTGCTCTCTTCCACCCCACCTCCTTATTTAACTCGCTGTTCTCTTCTGCTGTGCTGATCTGTTCCTCTCTTCCACCCACCTCCTTCTCTAACTCCCTGTTCTCTTCTCTTCTCTCGTACTGTTCTGCTGCTCTCTTCCACCCTGCCTCCTTCTCTAACTCCCTGTTCTCTTCTCTTCTCCTGTGCTGATCTGCTGCTCTCTTCCACCCCACCTCCTTGTTTAATGCCCTGTTTTCTTTTGCTGTGCTGATCTGCTGATCTCTTCTACCCGCCTCCTTCTTTAACTCCCTGTTCTCTTCTCTTGTGCTAATCTGCTGTTCTCTTCCATCCGCCTCTTTCTATAACTCCCTGTTCACTTCTCCTGTGCCGATCTGCTGCTCTCTTCCACCCGCCTCCTTCTTTAACTCCCTGTTCTCGTTTGCTGTGCTGATCTGCTGCTCTCTTCCACACACCTCCTTCTCTAATGCCCTGTTCTCTTCTCTTCTCCCATACTGATCTGCTGCTCTCTTTCACCGCCTCCTTCTCTAGCTTCCTGTTCTCTTCTCCTGTGCCGATATGCTGTTCTCTGCCACCCGTCTCCTACTTTAACTTCCTGTTCTCTTCTCCTGTGCTGATCTGCTGCTCTCTTCCACCCCGCCTCCTTCTTTAACTCCCTGTGCTTTTCACACACAACCACACACACACACAACCACACACACACACAACCACACACACAACCACACACATCTATCTATCACCCTCACTCTATCTATCTATTTCCCTCACTCTACCTATCTATCACCCTCACTCTATCTTTCTTTCGCCGTCTCTCTAGCTATCGCCCTCACTCTATCTATCTATCGCACTACCACAGCATCACTCAGGGGTACCACAGCATCACTCAGGGGCACCACAACATCACTATGTGCTACCACAGCATCACTGAACGCCACCGCATCACTCGTCGCCACCACAACATCACTCAGCGCCACCACAGTATCAATCTGTGCAACCATTCAACAACTGGTTCAAATATGTTCTCTCAATGTTTCAAGCTTTATTACAAATGTCACAAAAAGATGTTAAAATTTCACTTCTGTTCTTGGATTTTCGTCACAATAAAATACACTGAACATAATATTCACAAACGTTATTTACAAATGTTTAAGCTATTGATATTATAAATTGCAATAACTTTTATTTAAGTATTAATTATTTAAAAAAATTAAAAGCCATTGTTATTCGTAATATCAATACATCTAAGTCACGTAAATACAAAACATGTTGCATTACAAATGGTATAGATGTCACATTTGCAAAAGTTAAAAGTATGCTCCTTGGAGCGATAGTATGCGCTCTATAAAAACTACCTTACAATTACTATTACAATTGGCATTGTAAATGACAAAGCTATTAATTTCGCACTTTTCAAAACCAACACATAAATAAAAAATGTGTCATTTACAAGACCAATAGCGCAAACTTTCCTAATGCGAGACCTAGTGCATTGCAAATGCTTGTTACTGGGAGTGCTGACCGATTTAGGAAATTCGTGTGCACCCATCCACTGCTCTGACTAGACTGCGAAGGCCACATGGGGGCGTGGCCTCTCGCCACAGAAGCCCGGGGGGGCGAGGGGTCTGGGATCTGGTGAACAGGCGCAGCAGTGCTGTCCAGCAGGGCATGGAGTGCCGTCAGTGGGTACAGGAACCGCGGTGACTCATGGGCCGGCTCCTTTGTATCCGGCACTGTGATGACTTGTGAAAACTATCCCTGCGGCTTGCAGCTCAGAGCCGCGGCATGAAGGCAGTGGGAGTCCCGAGAGGCATGTGACACCCGCATGAATGTTCAAAAATAAAGACAGCAAGACACGAATAAGAATGATGCACTTTGTTCTGGGGAGGTCGCCGCTAGAAAGCTAGCAAAAGAGAAACATTTCACTACAGAGCCCGTTAAACGGACAGGGGTAACTTATAACGGAAAGCGGTCACATCAGACTGAATAAGAAATTGTTAAATTAAGAAATTGAGTTCACAAACCTTTCAATTGATTTTTAACAAACAATTGTTAAAACAACTATTCTAACAGATGATCCGGCTTTTTAATTCGAAACGTAATAAATCACACACTTGGAAAGGACCACTTTAAAACAAAGCACGAGTTCCCTTCTGTACCAGAATTATTTTGATAAAATAGTATCCACTGAACCAAAAGAAGTTTTTTATAAATTGGACTCTGCACTAAGGAAATTGCAGTTTTTAAAGAGAATGTTGAAACAATGTGTGTATAGTATTGTATGAATAAATAAGAAAGTGTTTTCCTATATGTGAATTGTGATAAAGACTTGGAATTTCGGAACTCGAAATCATTAACTAAGCCAAATCATTTTAATTATATTTGAATGAAATTTGTGAATAATAATTATGTATTTCTATGTGAATCTGATGTAATAAATGCATTTAAATAGATTGCAATTTCTAGACATTCATTATTCTCGTGTGAGGTTTTGGTTCAGTGGATACTATTTTATTAAAATAGTTCCGGTACAGAAGGGAAATCCTGCTTTGTTTTAATATATTTACCCAGTCCCTTTTGGCCTAACTGGGGCAACTCTCTTACTTTGGAGGGAAGGACCACTTTAAAACATGCTTTGAAAAAACATACAGCACCTTTGCAACAGACGAACCCCCGAGCCAGGTAATCACTTCAACTAGGGTCCATGCAGGCGTGTCCTCGTCCTATCACCTTCACCTAACTAGTCTATTCGACACATCCAGTGGAGTCTGCTTCGTGTGCATGTTTGCAACAGTGGTGAGTCCGCCGCTGTCATCCCGGCCGGAGGAAGCAGGCTTTACACCAGGAAGGGTGCGCTGTCCTCCGGTACCCTGCACTGCCTCCACCCTTGCGCCACACTGCAGCATCCCAGCTTCCCGGAACTCCAGCGGGGACGCTCTCGCGCACGCACCCTTCACACACAGGTGCCTAACGGACCACCTCACAATCACGAGCTTTGCCAACGTTCCAATAACCCCCATCACTCTACCAATTGATCCCTCTTCACCACCAATGGCAATGACCGACTGACCTTAGAACATGCATTACTCACATGCCAAAAGCGGGGTAGCGCGCGCCTTGGGTCGTCACGGTGCGTTGCAGGTGGTCGCCGGTGTGCCGCGCGCCGCGCCAGGTGCTCCGGGGTCTCAGCTTCACAATTCTTTCACGTAACGAGACCCGTGGCTGATGCTGCAGTCTCAACGTATCCAAACAAGTTCACTGCAGCATAGGCTGCCACTCCAGCTTTCCAGTGTTTTTTTTTTCTTAAAGGGATACAGCCCGGTCTAGCCCAGGGCTTTGGGTGAATGCCAGGATGCCGTCAGCTAAAGCCGCATGTCTTTCCATTGCAACCCTATCTTCACCCAGACTTTGCGTGTCTGTAAGGAGAACACTGATTTTAATGATTAGCTTTCTGCTCACCAGGACAAATTTAATTAAGCGTAATTTGGAATGTTGATAATTCCCAGCATAACGTAATTAGTAATACCTTGGACAAGGGAAGCCATGGAGAGAGGATCCCTAACTTTCAACAAACAATGTTACACATGGATTTAACACAGTAAAACCAGTAACACATTTCGTACATTTATGTGCCACAGTTTCAACTTGGCATTTGTCCTGTAATTGCCTGTAGCCCTAACTACCCCCCCCCCCCTTTCACCAGCGACAGTGACTACAAGTGCCATGCAAATGTGTGGGCACATCGGTGGCCGAATACGATGGGTTTTCCATAAAATACCCAGACCCAGAGATGGAGCTCTCAGTGCAGTGTGTGGCATGTGTGTACCCCACTCTTTGCCAGGTATTGCCCCAGGAAGAAAAATGTCTGTTTCTGTGCTTTGTGATTAGAGAACAAAGGCATAGCAGTAGCAAACAAAACGGTCACACCTAGTATCAAACTATTTTATTCAAGAACTTAGCAGGCATACACTATATGCACCTTCCATTATATAGATCCATTTTAGGTGATTTTGGCCTACTCAGTCAGTCAGTCAGTCAAAGCTTTTATTATCGGTTAAAAAATATAAAAAGACAGATTACAAATTCATAGACTGGTTTAAAAAATACAAGTTAAAACTGTTTAAAAACTTCACAGTAAAAGCTATATCATAAAATATACAAAAGGACGAATGAAGGGAATATGGGGACAATATGGGGGGACACACCCGAACCAGGGATTTTGTCCAATTTATACTATTTGTGCCACCTCCAAGAACCTAATTTAAATATTGGACGGTGGAGCTTTACTCAGCCAGTGTGGCAGAGGTCCCACCTCCACCACACTGTCAGAGGAATGTCTTCTGCATTACAAGATGCATCGGACCTAACCAAGCAACCATTGAGCAATATCGCATCTACAATAGTCAGCAAAACATCTGGAGTGACGTAAGATCAATCAACTGCAGCCATTTATGGAGGATAAGAACTATTATTACTTGAAAATGGCTCATACCTTATGATAGCGATAACTTTTCAACTTGCCACAAAAAAGCCTATTATTCCTGTTACCAATGGGACGGATATCACCTGTACCTTTGGAATGGGCATAATTTCTACTTGCTCCGGTGAGTGTTTCTTGAAACTTTGCACACTGGTCTGTGCTTTCATGTGTCATAATAATCTCCCTTTGCATAGGTTGTCCCTGCTTTTGCCTGTGCATATTCATGGGTCTTCCTCTCCCCTCCTCAGACCTTGTATTTGTACTTTCACCCTGCTCCTCCACCTCAAGATGGCCTGGAGGTGAGCAGTTAGCTCGCCAGCATCTGGGTTACTCCAGGAAGGCGGCTCCCTGAATCCAGAAGATAGGGAGTCATTAAGTTGAGTATCCTATACTAGACATTAATGCCATTTTCTATTGTAGTACATCTTCAAGGGGCTGAATGCTCACTCATGCAATTCCTTTGTAGTGCTAGCTTTCTTTCAAGGGACGTGTGAGAGGCTGGCCTCATATATGATGTTTACTCATGTAAATGGGCATCTTGCACCAGTCCAGACAACCCTTATGGTGATTTTTGAGGTCTTAGACAACCTTAGAAAGCTCTCTAAGTGGTAGCTGTGGAGAGCAGCCTTCCTTTGTAGTCCAGAAGGAGTGTAAAGCAGCTTGTCCTACCAGAATGCAATCTTATAGTATAGATTAAGTGAAAAGAATCACACCAAGTATTTATAAAAATATGTATTTTTTATATAATACTCTCTAGAATGTTCAAATATCTCCAAAACGGAAATAAACACAATGCACGTAATGCTTTAGCAAAGAAACACAGTAAATAGCACAAAATACACAGTGGCTACGGGGGGACCGAACCATATACTAAGAAAGTGGTATAAGAGCCACGACTCCAGTCAAGACAGTGTCAAGAGGACGTAGAAATGCTGGGATCTCAAGGTGAGTGTGCGCAGTGTGGGAACAGAACCGTGTGCTCTCTACAAGTCTATGTGCAAGTCACGGTTGGATTTTTAAAGATAAATGACGCTTCCCAGTGGACGCTGAAGGAACCCTGTGGAAGACAGAAGGTTTGCGAGCCACCCCAATTGTGGATACCCTAGAATCCACATTACGTACACCAGGGAAGCCGCGTCCATAAGTGTGAAGTGGTGTTGGAAACTGCAGTCCAACCAATAGAGGACTTCAGAAAAGTGCCGCTACTGGAAGAGGAGAACGTGTCCGTTGGAATCCAAGCATGGATTCTTGAAGAGGAGTACCTGAAAGCAGAGGGGACATTGTATGTGTCACTCAGGGGTGACCAGGAGATTTGGAAGACGAATGCCCTCCGATATCTGGTACTTAGTATGGCTGAGGAGGACCATGACTCTGGAAACGCAATGTGAACATTTAGCAGTGTTTTTTAATGATAACATTGAGAAAATGTATTCAGAATGGAGAACGGCTTCCCAAGTCTAATATCTTGTTAGCAAATCCTATCCTTACCACTGAGTCATTGGATACTCCCGTTAACATATTTGACAGATGGCTACCTCTCGACACAGTGTCTTTTAATGACACCCTAAATAGTATTAAATCAGGCTCCCCGAAGGACCATTTTTCAATTTCTGTTCTAAAAAAACTGGACCCCTTGATCCTTAAGTGGATTATGGAACTTCTCAATGCCTCATTTGCTGAGGCAGTAGTGCCTGCTAATTGGAAACATGCGATCATCCTTCAGTTGTTAAAGAAAGCAAACGCTGATCCGGAAGTTTTCTCTAACTTCCGTCCTGTTTCTTTACATTCGGCATTTTCCCAAAATTGAGAAAACACGTTAACCGCCAACTGACTCAATTCGTGGACTCCCAAAATATTCTGCATCCGTCCTAATCTGGTTTTAGATCAGGTTTTTCTACCGAATCAACACTCTTAGGAGTTACTGAAACCATAAGTCAGCGACTGGATGGGGTGACACAGTGGCACTCATCTTGTTAGATTGGAGTGCCGCTTTTGACAGCGTATCACATGAGACCCTTATTCAAACTTTAAATTCCAAGGGCATTGGCGGCATTGCTCTGAAATGGCTTACATGCTTTTTAACCAATCGTACGTTTCAGGTATTCTCTTCAGCACTAACTCCAGCTCTCACGTCTCTTCTCATGGAGTTCCTCAGGGTTTCATTTTGATCCCTTTACTCTTTAACATTTACATCAGCCCGCTGGCAGCCTTAGCAGAAGAAGCTGGGCTTATGATATATTCTTTTGCAGATGATACTCAGCTTATCTTCTCCTTATCTACTAATAACACTTCTAAGGTTTCTTCTCTTCAACTAGGCTTACAAAACATTGCTGGATGGATGCACTCAAATACATTGAAATTGAATGGAGAAAAAACGGAACTCCTAATTCTTGGTGGTAACAAAGATCTTTGGGGACCACAACATTGACAGGGGCGTAACACAGGCCCCCGCAGCCCACGCATTGCGGGGGGGGGGCCCCTTAAGCTCCAGGGGCCCCACGCTCCAGGGGCAACCTCACTTGCCTTCATCACAAATTTTAATGGTGCGCCCGGCCTCTTAATAAATTTAAAGGTGCACGCACGTCGCACGCCTAGGCCCCGACCGGGCCTCAGAGGCTCGCCTTTAATGAAATGGTGTGCAGGCCCCATCGCCTGGCTGGCCCGCCCAGTGCTTTAGAAGCCCGCTCTTCATTATTTGAGTGGTGTACAACTGCGCATGTGCGGGCCCCGGGCCTCTGAGCCTCTTCTTTCATTATTACTCATAGCGGCGTTGTCTGGGGCACTGGCTGCCCAGAGTTCCCGCACCCGAAGCATGAAGCATGTTCATGAATGAATGAATGAATGTTCCTGCTCGCTTCCCCTTTCCCAAGTGAAGCATGACCGAGCCTCAATCAGCGCTGCTGCTGCGGAGGCAGTTGGCAGGTAAGGAGGGAGAATGAAAGGGAGCAGTGACAGTCGTGGTGACTGCAAAGTGCCAATAAAAGTGAGGTCTGCGACCCGCTTCCTCCAGAACACTCTTTGTTTCACCTCCTTACAACACTTTATAATACTTTAGCCTGTCATCCTGTGACCTGACAAGTCGGGAAAGGGAGAAATATTTTTGTCTTCTATCCAGACGTTAATAAATGCGGCTACCAGCGTCTCCTTCCCTGGCAGGACTGTTACATGTGGTCCCTGGTGTCTTCTTTCCCTACAGGGCTGTTAAAGGCAGAACCCGGCGCCCTTTTGTATGATAAGACTAATGAATGATCTCGGACCTAAGAGGGGTGTTCAGTTTGACACAGTTTCCTGTGCCTTCAAGACCGTATTAAATGTAACACCCACTTTGGAAGACAATAACTGTGTGCTAATGCGGTTCACCTAGAGGGTTCAATACTGTATGCTGAAGGCTGGGGGGTGAAGAGGCGATGACGCTCTTTTGAAATATTTTCGTTAACACGCTTGTAAAAATATGGATGTTAACATAATAATCCCTAATTAGGTATTCTGTGGGTTTGTTGCAGGCACGGGCAGGGTAGAAGGTGTGCCATGTAAAGCAGTGTGTGTTAAACAGGTCACTGTCACCACACGTGTTACGTGGTATAGGAGAGTTTTAACTCACTCTTTCTTGCTGCCCCGGGCCACGAGCACAGTGTACCCGCAAGGCGGGGTGTGTTCACCAGGCCACCATTGTGACTTTACATTGGATTTCTATTTCCAAGGCCTTATAGTGCGCACTGCCTCTGCCCCGGTTCAACAAACAGTTCCTGTGTTCAGCTTTGCCTGTTGATGGGCTTGGAGGCACACACAGCCCACTTTCCTTGAGGACAGGGCCTCTTGGACTCAGTGCGGTGGAATCGTTCACTGTTGCTACTGATGAGAAATTAAAATTTCTTCTGATATACATATTTATTTTATCCATTATCTTATGGCCCTTCTATTTCTGCACCCACATTCGGAATCATATTTTGGCGCACCAATTGAGCTAAGACAAATGCATATCTGTGAGATATGGGTGACTAAGGCGTCCTTATCACATTCGGCAGGGGGTCCCCATCATTTTGTTTAACTCCACTGGACTTGGAACGTGGCAAACACAACTACAGTGAGCTACCCGTATCTCGGCGCTGTGGATTGGCAACAGCTCCAGTTACGACATTTGGATGCCTTTCACATTTGCACTGCTTTGGTGGATGCTGTGCGGAAATTGTTCCTAGATTGTGTGTGGACCCTTAATAAAACCTCCTCAAATGCTCTCAGACTGCTTGAAACAGAGATCCAGTTACCATTCACTTTGTCATTGCCCTGTTTGCTGGCACTATTATTAACGTTGTAGAATCTGGGGAACCGGGTTCGAGTCTCGGCAATGACGCTGAACATCCTATGATTCTGGGCAAATCACTTAATTTCCCAGTGCATTACAAAAATTAATGTGTTCTCATGTAACGCAACTGGTGCTATGTAAAGAGCTCTGATACCCTATACCAGGTCAAGTTCGCGCTACAATAAAACTCTGTTAAACACCCATTGCTTTGAACACTACTAGCCGTCTAAACGTGACATCTGAAATGTCTGTACTGGCAGAGGGTTAATTGTGTGAGTATCATACGGTTGCATGACTGTGCCTATTGTCACACGTTTCTCAAACATTGTGAATGCGCAGCTCCACGCTAGTGGCCACACAGGTTGAGCTTTCTTTGCCAAGCACACATGTGGCAAAAACACCACACAAGCCACAGCCTGCGCGCATAGGCTCTCTTTCTCACTAACTGTCCCCATCAATAATCCTGTTCAAATACATATCCCTACCCTCACACCTCTTTTACAGCTTCTCTCCTAGGTGCAGCAACAAACACTGAGTTCGCAACTCTGGTCGTCAAGCACGACATTAAACAGTAGCCACGTAGATATGTGACATAGACGCTTCTTTAAACATGATACCCAGTATAGATTGTCCTGGCCAAGTTTCAAACGTGAAGTGTCCTTTGCAGTGACACATTGTTAAATATGACAGACACTCCACTGCCTTAGCAATGGTCTCTGTAAACCCGTATTCTATAGGCAAACAGGTGTGTTCCTTGAATGTGACACCCAATGTCTTGTACCCTGACATGGGTGGATTTTTACATCTAGTACTCTGCAGCATGTGTCCTGAAACTCAGCAGTGTTTGTAAAATGGACTCAGTCTGATGTGAATACCTCTATTCTCCTCCCGCTGTGTTGCCTTTCCATTTTGGGCCCTAGAAGAATCGGTACAATTATTTTCTTCTCTTTATCTGCTATCCTTGCTTGAATTGATTAGCTCTTGCACATTGTTGTACATTTACACTAAAAGGATGTAAATAGTTTTTAAGATGAAGCTACAGTCACTGAAGTGAAGACAAAGTGTCCCCAACTGGAATGAAGGAATTGCCCAAAGGAAGGCAGCAAAGAAGCTCAAGCTCACTGGAACAAAACTGGTGATCATGTCTATGGGAACAGCATGGGGAACAACGTGTCTTGGCATACAGAGGGGCTTTTATTATGTTTAAGCCTTTTACTTTTAGTAGAGCATATAGTAGTTTAAGTAGATCCCCAAGTTTTTCATGCCACTTGAATCAATAATACAGCTGAAATTGGCTTCTATTTAAAATTGTTTTTCAAATGAGTTGCTTCCCTTCCATAACGTTTTTGCATTTCATGATCTCATGGCTAGATTATGTAGTGTTTACCTGGATATCATAGACCCTCTTCTGGACACTTGACAGTCACCTACCCAGCCAGACATTGGGCACAGTTCTTCCTCGTCTCTCCGCTATGACTCCTTCCTCCCCTCCCTCCTACGAATTCTTGCAACATTGTTTTTGTGTACTCTACCTTCCTATGTTCTTGTAACTTTTAACGCAACGATCCTAAATGTAAAGTGCTCTGATACCCTCTTGGGTCAAGTTTGCGCTATATAAAGCCTCTGAGGCTCTGCTCTTTATATTAAATGGTGCAGGGGCTTCAAATCAAAATATTCTAGATTTCTGGGTGGTAGGGCAAAGTAGTAGGAGGTGGACCAGGCCACCGGGGGGTGGGGGGCCCCCTCCATGTGCTTTGCAGGGGGGCCCCCTCAAGTTTCGTTACGCCACTGAACATTGGCCGCACCAAATGGTGTCCCCTTCCCCAACCTTCGCAATCTGTTCGCAACCTGGGCATTATTATAGACGACCAACTGTCTATGCGTCAACAAGCGGTCAAGGTTGCCTCAATGTGCTTTACCATTTTGAAATGGTTAAAAAATATCCTATGGCTGCTGCCCTCTACTGCGTAAAAGACTGTGGTCCAAGCCCTGATTGTGTCAAGATTGGACTATGGAAATGTTTTACATTTAGGGGCCAATAAGGCTATTATTCGTAGGCTGCAAGTGGTTCAAAACTCGGCAGCCAGACTCCTATATCAGCTACTTCGAACCGCCTCGATCACCAAGACCCTTCGGGACTTACATTAAAGATTGAAAATCGGTCCAAGTTTAAAGCCCTCTGCTATATGCACAAAATCAATGCTGGAACAGCTCCTCGCTATTTGAGCACCTTAGTTCACCAATACATTCCCAATACATTGGCAAGGCAAGCCACTTAGTAATCAAAGAAGGTTCAATGTCGGGACCAGAAAGGTCCAGGGGACTCACCAAAGGCAGGAGAGTCAGGGCAGGCCCGAGCACTCTGGGGAGCCTAAAAGAAACAAGTGTGACCCGCAAGTGGTCCACCAGGCTGGAGACACTGGAGTCGCGAGAGGAAGTCAAGCAGCTCACCAAAAATTGCAGGCCACGGTGCACACGATTCTGGTCACAGGAGATGCTCGAGGTTTGAGCCCGAAGATCTTCTTGCAAGGAAGCCGGCAAGCCTTTGTAACTGCACGTTGGACGTGATACAAAGAGGCTCAGTTATTGCAACCCCCACAAGGAATACTGGCCTCTAACTTGGTGAGAGGGTAGAGTAGACCTCGGGACCTATGGAAAACCACCACCTGTGCTGCAGAGCCCACGGAGTCTGAAGGAGCTCAGGATCTGAAGATCGGTCGACTTAGTTGCGGTGCCTGCAAATGCAGGAGAGTGACTCCTTCACTCCAAGGGAGATTACTTCAGGTGTCTTTGATGCTTCACAGGCCTTGGAGGTTCCTGAATGATGCACAGGCACAGACGATGCAGCAGACTGGAAGGGAGACGACGTCAGGCCCAATCGAAATTCACTGAAGTCCAGGGTTCCCAGATGGTAAAAGTGCAGTGGTGTCTAACCTGAATCTTATCCCACGATGAATCTAGGGACCTACACCCAGGTAAACCCTTAAGTACCCTAGGGAAAGGGTTGGGAAGATTCCGAGGACTCTCCCAGGGGAGGGTCTGGACAGGAGGAGGTTACTCCCATGTCCTTTGTCCAGTTTCACGTCAGAGTGGGAGCCAACAGCTCCCAGAACTGGTTTGAACTGGACTATGTGCAGGGACACCAAATGTACCCCTCAGGCAGACTTTCAGGCGCTGGCAAGTGCACCCACCCGGTCCCAATACACTAAATCCTGTCTGGGAGGTGATCACACCTCCTTGTGACAGGATGCCTATTATTCCAACTTTCACTGCTCGAGCTTGGCTCAGCAGCAGTAGGGCAGAAATGTGTCTCTGGTCGCCAGCAACCATTTGTGCTGTCCGGGACTAGAAGGTTGGCACGGGGAACACTGAAAGCCTAACGGAGGGCTCTTCCAGTGCTTTGAATCATACCTCCCGCACCATTTACCATGTGGGGGTATGATTCCAACATGTTTGATACCAAACATGATAGGCCATCACGTAATTACAAGGTGCCCCTCTATATAGTATATGGCTGCTTCACTGACAACCTGGGAGAATGGACTCTGTAGGATGCAGTGGTAATCTGCTCATGCAGGGGCACACTCTCACTTAGAACCAAGCACCCTGGCTGCAGGATTGCAAAGGCCTGCTATAGGGGTGACTTATCGGTTTTAAGTATAGTGACCCTTAGGTATAGTAAACCTATATATTTAGTAAGGGGTGCATGCACAAACTTACACATGCAGCAATGGCAGGCCTGTAATTCCATTTGGAATGGTCTTTTATGGGTGGCATAATACATGCTTCAGCCCATGGGAGACCTCTGGGGCACCTAAGCCCAGGGTACATGAGTAACATATGCTAGGGACTTATAAGGGTACACCAGTATCCAATCTGCGGTGTACTTAAGTACTGAACAAACCAATTTAAGGTGAAAGCAGATAGACTGGGATCCTGATTAGCAGGATCCCAGTCAGACTAGTCAAGATACATTTTTAACAGGCAAAAAGTGGGGGTAACCATTCAGAAGGATCCTACTTTCCTACAGGGCTCTTCACTAGTACACTCAAAAACTATTGGGTTGCTAAAAATACTCCAGGATCCCAGGGTGTCCGTGTTCCTCAATGGATACCTTGAGAGGCCGCTTGCTTATAAGCGATGGGCATCACAGGCCAGCGCACCATTGAAGCCTTTGCCATCTGAGATGTTCTTCTCAAGGACGTCCAGGGAGTTCCTTTTGAGCTGTCAGACAGTCTCCTTACCCTTTTTGTTGGCCAACATCTGTCTTTTCTTAAGCATGTTTTGGGGAACAGAGTGGCTTAGTTTTTGCTAACCCTTGTTAAGGATTTTTAAAGATTATGTGGTACTAGAGTCTAACCTATGGGTAGTTATTGGTTCTTCTTGGAAGAGGGCATTGTTCTGCTGGGGTTTGTCCAGAAACTTTAGTCTCCAGAGAAAGTCATCTGGCGTACCTTGGATGTGAGGAGGGCTTTGCTGATCCTTCTGGCTCATATTGATTCGTTTTGCATATTCCACTCTCTGTTGCTCACTTTTGGGTTTAGTGGAAAAGATATGTCTGCCTATTGTGACCCTTGGTTGATGGGTCAAGTTCACTATTTCCATTGCCTATCAGGCTGCAGGTAAAATGGTTTTCTTTAAGTTGTCCTTAGACAGTGGTGTAGCGTGGGGGGGCCACAGGGGAGGTGGCCCTGGGCGCAAATTCTTACGGGCATTCTTAGGGGAGCAGGGGCAAGGTTTGACTCTCTCTCCATCTCTAAGCAGCCTCTGTCACAGATGGCCATTCCATCTCCTAAATCAAATATAAGAATATTGTTGTTGGGGCTCTGCCATTGCCTGGGCAAGATTGTTCTTACAGAACAGAGGGCAAATTGTGACATTTCCATCGTTTCAGTCATCTGGCCAGGGCACACCATGTGGGATTCCTTATCCACCAGGCCTCAAGCATTATCCCTTCTGACATAAAAAAAATTATCTTCCAATGGCCTCTCATGCCCTTCTTTAGCTGCATTTCTCAGAAAGGGTGAGATTTTACTCTCTGAATGAATTCCTTTACTTGCTAGTGGAATTTCATTCCATTCAAGAAACCACAATCCTGCATTCTGCTTCACTGCATCAGCTGCAAATTGAAGTGAAGACATTGGGCTAGATGTAGGAAGCCTAATACCGGTCGGTAACGGATGAAATTACCTAATTTTGGCTGTTACCGACCGGTATTAGGCTTTTCAGATGTAGGGGCCTAATTTAAATATTCAGTAATTTACCGAATCGGTAATTTAAGGAATCAGTAAATTACTGAATTCTTAAATACCGATTCGGTAAATTACCGAATCCTTAATGTAGGAAGCACTCAGGTGAGTGCTTTTCACTTGTAAGGATTCGTTATTTACCAGCAACTACAAGTTGGTGGTAAATATCGAAAACCCTAAAAAAAGCAATTTTGTGCTTTTTTCAACTGTGCCACTGTGCCCCCCTAAGGGCATGTATGTGTGCCACATGTGCACCCATGCACTATACAAGGGTGCAACAGGGTGTCAATGTGACACCCTGCCACCCTTGTGAGTCTACCTCCTTTTAACGATTCAGGATTTACCGAATCAGTAATTATCATTCATTCCTATGGGCCTCCAGGCCCATAGGAATGAATGGGGAATACCGAATCGGTAAATACCGAATTGGTATTTACCGAATTTTACCGATTCGCTAACATTTACAGAAGCATTAGCTACATATCATTTACCGATTCTAAAATACCGAATCGGTAAAATTTGGTATTTTAGAATCAGTAAATGATTTTACCTACATCTGGCCCATTGTGTGGTAAGATTACTCTCTGCAAGCAGTGAATCTTTGGAATACAGCATCTGCATATCATCAATGAAACTCCTTGATGAAACTCATCAATGACAATTATGCTTTCTGCCAAGCTCTCTAAAATAATTTTTCATCATTTTAAGTTTGTGTCTTCTTCTGATCACTAGTGTTTTGTTTGATATGTCTTGTCTGTCTTTTAATATAGAGAAGGAACCAAGTTAGAGACGTTGGTGCTTTATAAATTCTGCATCCCTGCTTTGTCTCTTTTCACTGTTTTCTCTTCTCTTCTCTTCTCTTCCTTTTCTTTTTTGTCTTTTTCTAGCATTCTCTCTCTTACTATGGGTCTATGGGCCCGATGTAGGTAAATCCCATTTACCGATTTAGAAATACCGAATCTTACCGATTCGGTATTTCAAAATCGGTAAATGGGATGTAGGTCCCAACATCTGGATTCGTTACCGAATCCTTAACAATTCTTTAATTACCGATTCGGTAAATACCGAATCGGTAATGCCCATTCATTCCTATGGGCTTTGAAGCCCATAGGAATGATTAGGCATTACCGATTCGGTATTTACCGAATCGGTAATTAAAGAATTCTCAAGGGTGCAGGGGGTGTCACTTTGACACCCTCTAGCACCCCCAAAACGGGCATGTGTGCAATGTGGCACACAGACATGCCCTAAGGGCACGTCTGTCTGTCACATGGTACATGTGTACATGCACAGATGTGCATGTACACAGGAATCGGTATTTTACCATGGATTTGTATTCCATGGTAAAATACCGATTCTGTAAGCCATGTGCCAAAGGTAAATTTTCTACCTACATTGCTTTTTCAGTAATTTTAACGAATCGGTAAATATTACCGAATCGGTAATTATTTTACCGATTCGGTACATATTACCGAATCGGTAAATATACCGATTCGGTAATGATACCGATTCGGTAAATTTACCGAATATGTGCCCCTACATCTCGGTAGCCCTTTACCGATCGGAAACGGCCGAAAATCGGTATTTTCGGCCGATTCGGATCAGTAAAGGGCTACCTACATCGGGCCCTATGTCTGCTGATGAAAAATAAATCTACACTTAAAATGAATGATAGTGTCTACCAACCATGATCACCTGCACAAAATAAGCATTGACATGACATAACATGACATAAGATAACATAACATAACATAGTATAAAAGGTTACCCCTATCTGTTGCTGGGAGGGTGCCTTTCTCAAACATGATAACGATTCTATGGTTGCTTCAATATTTTGCTAATGTGCCTGTGATTATCTATTTGGTGGCATTGAAAAAGATCAATTCTTTATTAACTGAATTAGTATGGAATTGCAGTAGCAGAAGAGTGGCTTTACAAAAGCTCTACTCATGGATAATAGAGGGTGGTCTAGGAGTCCAAAACTCTGAACTGGATTATTTGGTGAGACAAATACAGTGGTATAGCAAAGGTTTATTGTGTTTTATCTAGGAACCTCAATCAATATTGCTATTTTATGCCCTTGTACGGCTATAATCAATAATATCCCTATAATGGCATAAGAATCAGATCCATATTTAAGTAAATAGCCCTTGCAGTCCAAAGCACGGCAGAAGCTACTTCCTTGGATTCCTAGAAAGCACAACCAGTTCTTTCGACACACGAAACCTCCAGCAACCTGGGAAATCCCCATTTGCTTTTGTTTTGATTTGTCATTAAACTCCTGCGAACACTAAAGGAACAGTCAGTTCTTAGTGACATCTTTATTGACGTCTTATGTCCAAACCTTACGTCAAACTCGGCACCTTTCAGGTATAAATATACCAACGTTGCTTAAGCAAACACAGGGTGGTGGTTTTGGAACCGAGCAGCTATCTACTTGCCCGAGAGCCCAGCTGATGCGAGAGCCCACGGACGCTGCCCCTCCTCTTTGACGCACTGAGAGAGACGCTGTCTTTTCTCCTGCCGAGAAATCCAGCTCCGGTGTTCTCAGCCGCCTTGGCGGGCTGCTGGGATATCGAGTCCTGAAAGATAAATACCAGACCTCCTGCATTCTATTACCCAGGTACGGAGCTGACTAAATCCTTAAAGAGAATTCTTGAGTCAGATTCTTGGCAAAACCAACTTAACTTAAACTGCTACTTACTTACTCCTTCCCACGTATTAGGCTTAGGTCAGGTAGGTAGGCGTATTTAGAAGCACCAGTTGAGTACGTTAGTCAATGTATATATGTATGTATATATTTTATCCATTTTAAAGTATCTTATGGCTAAGAAACCATATCAATGCTTTTACAGTATTATTTCATAATACTCTTTTTACTGTACGCACTTTACTTTACATTAAGTATTGCAATTATGGCAATTCATTTCTCTTGCATGAGAAAGAAGACTGCTCAATAAATTACATCTTTTAGTGAAAATGCCCGTCTCTCTTTTCTCTGCACTCTGGTGAAACTAAGTACGCACATCTGACTGAGTGAAATAGCTGTCTATTGTTTTCCCACAACTCTAGAGATACACTCTTATTCTGAGGGAGCAAAGTTGTCATGTTATATGGTTGTCGGAAGCTAATCCCTTCTTGTCTATCCAGGGAGGTTAAACTCCTCCTCGTTTATTCGAGAAAGTTTCTAGTGACCTCTGAGCTAGCTGGCAAACCTTAAGTCTAATAT
The DNA here is from genome assembly GCF_964263255.1 of Lissotriton vulgaris. Classification (NCBI taxonomy): domain Eukaryota; kingdom Metazoa; phylum Chordata; class Amphibia; order Caudata; family Salamandridae; genus Lissotriton; species Lissotriton vulgaris. Next base: position 1,271,505,419 of record NC_141696.1, on the reverse strand, counting down.
AGTCAGTAGAGACCTAGTCGACCTCAGTCCTACGTCTACACTGCTGAATATATTATTCCAATGTGCAGAGCCTATTGGGAATATAGGAACTACACTACATGGCGCCCAACGTTTGGTAAGGCGATAAAACTAACGCAAGACGTTAGAGTAACTCAGTCGTGCTTTTTCACACAGACCCTTTTTCCCGTAAATGCTCCAAAAGACGTCTGGAGGGGGTAAAAGGTTAAAATCCGCCGGAACTTAGTAGGAAGAGATTCCTATTTATAGTTTTTGGTTTAGTCAATGTTGAAGGATACAGTGTTCCAAAATATTGTGCACCTAATCTTTGTTTCCTTGGAAACCTGCTCTGCAAACTTTCATTAAAACAATGTCAATTAACGGCGACAACAACGAAACCGGTGAAGCTGCAGTAGATGCGAATCAACGGGGTTTCGATGTTACAGGGTTTAATGAAAATGAACCGGGTGCAATTATCATCCCGGCAAATATAAGAAGAACTATAACTCTTAAACTTATAGAAAACAGACTGACACCACGAGGTGGTACAGTCATATTCGTGGTAGGGACCCATGAATATCGGCAGACAGAGGTATTCTATTCATGGATAAACTTTCCAGCAGCAAACGCTGCAACACACGAATTCCACTATTACAAAATAGAGGAACCTCCGGATGAATACACTCCTTTCGAGGATGTTGTAATCCCACTAAATTACCAAGAGCACCTGCTCTGATTTAAAGGCGCCCTAAAATATAATGATCACATAACCAGGCTCGGTCCACTAGGTAGACTGTGAGAAGTTGGCCTGGTATGTGATGCTCACTAATTCTAGTGATCACCTTGTACCATGCCAAGCAACCCTTATGATGATTGGTTGTAATTCATCCTAGTGGTAACGTGGACAAAGCAGTCTTAGGCTAAACTCTGAAAGGCATGTGAAGCAAGCTGTTTTACCATATACAACCCCCTTGAATACCAAATGAAAGGACACCACACAGATATATATTGAAAATATATATAGATTTATTAACTACAAATATCCCCTGGACTCTTTATGAGCAAGAAGCACAAGCGTTAAACACAAGACAGTTTAAAATACACAAAAGTTGCACAATATGGATGAGCTCTAGGGGCCACCTAAACCATATACTAAGAAAGTGGTATAAGAGATACCAATCGGAAAGGAAACAGGCCTAGGGCCTTGGGAATCGCTGGAGCTGTTCAGGACTAGCAGTGACTAAGTCAGGAAAGGCCCGCGGGACTCGGGTGCAGCGTTTAAAGTGCACGCACTCACCAATGCAATGTCTATGGTGCGTAAAAGTTACAAAGTTAGTTAGTTAGGAACCTTCCGAGTGACCAAGAAAGCTGAAACTTAAGACACAGGCCCTAAAGGTGTGTACCAGTGTGGGAACACCGGCGTTGCTGAGTTTCCTCACCCACAGGACGCGGGTGCATAGGCTCGAAGTAGTGTCAGGTTTCGTCACGCTGGTCGATGGTGCTTGGAGCTGAAGATGCTGCAGGCGGCTCGATGTGAAGAGTTCCGGTGGATCCAAGGGTGGATCTGATGTCGTGAAGACCTGAAAGCAGAGGGGACAATGTTCAAAGTAAATAGCCAGTGACTACAGTGGAACCAGATTGCAACCAGGCGATGTCGGGTGCAAACAGGCGTTGAGGTGTAGCTTCTCTCTGCAGCCACGTGGACACGAGGGGTCGAGGACATCCAGGAGTTGATCACAAGCTGTCCCACACAGGCTTCTCGCTGTTAGCGGTGTCGGCAACTTGATTGTAGCAAACAGGCCTTAGCTAATGCAAGCCACGCAGGAATCAAAAAAGGCTTATCACTCAGACCAGCAAGGTCACAGCGGGTGCTCCCTTTTACAGGAGCAAGGACAAGTCTGGACCTACCAGACCCGCAGTGCAGTTTGTAGATTTTGCCGCCAAGATGGCCGCTGACCACGTGGCAAGTGGCCGGGATGGCGCATCAAATGGCACAATGCCAAAGAGCCCCACGCAGATCCTGGAGATTCTGGGGGGCTGATCTTCGGTGCAAGGGCTGCTCGGTGGTGGGGGTTCTCAGTCCCCAAAGCACAACACCGAGGGTGCCTCGGATGCTGCGCAGTCAGCTCTTTGAGTGTCTTCCAAGAGGTCCGGTAGCACGTCTCTCGGTGCCTCCACGGGTCCCTTCTTTGCAGGGACTGTGGATCGGGCTGTGAGAAGTCTGGGAGTCTGGGTCTTATCAGGCTCTGGGCTCGGGCTCCGGCTCGAGGCAGCGGCAAAGCAGACGTCAAGTTGCTGGTTGGTACCTGTGTTCACAGGGTGGCCACTCCTAGGCCACAAGGGAGATACTCTTCAGTCGTCTGTGCAGCAGAATGTCAAAGTCCAGTTGTCTTCTTAGTTTCAAGTTGATTCAGGATGATCTGAGGTGCTCTGGCACTGCTCCCACTCTTATTCTCAATCTGAGGGGTGGATCACCTGCTAGGTCCCTCCTCTGGGGGGGACCAGGAAGGGGGGTGGTTACACCCCCTTTCCTTTGTCCAGCTCCTCGCCAGGCCTGGGTCTGGAAAGTCCCAGGACCGGTTTGGACTGGCTTATGCACAGGGACACCTTGTGTGCCCCGGGCATGTCTCAATCTATTCAGCCCTGTCCTACCCAATACACAAAATCCTGTCTGGGGTGGTGCTCGCACCTCCCAAGGCAGGAAACCCTTTGTCCAAGCCTCCCTCGCTGGAAGGACTCCCAGCAGCACTAGGTCAGACTTGTGTCTGTGGTGGCAGCGTACATTTTGTGATGCTGAGGCTCTGGTTAACTTTAACCGGGGTTAAGGCTACACACATGTCGTCTCCCTCTAGAAGGGGATAGTATTCCAAATCGTATGACACCTTACTCGACATGTTTTGATAAAGCCAAACCAAAGTTAGCATATAACCGCGAGGATTATAATGCACTTAAGAGTATATGGTATGGCAATATCCCGGAACAGCTTAGGGAGTGGTTCCCGACAGCTGCAGACAGGCTCAGCTCATGCTAGAGCACCATCTCACATATTTCCACGCACTCTGCCTCCAGGATTGATGAGGTCTTCCATAGGAGTGGCTGATAGGAGCATATGTGTCTGGTTAAGGTTAGATATAGGGACACTATATCTAAGTAAGAGGTGATTACACCAACTTACCCCAGCTGAGTGATCAGCCAGTTGTGTCAAAATATGGAGGCCAGGCCAGGGGTGGCACAATACATGCTGCAGCCCCTGGTAGGCCTCGGAAACACCTATGCCCTGGGTACCTAGGGTACACTGTTACAGGAGCCAATAAGGTGAACCAGTTCCAATTCATAATGCACCTAGGGTGCATTGGCAGTAATTTAGAGAGAGAACAGCAGGCTGTGGGTCTGATTAGCAGGCCCACAGCCATAGTAAGTCATAAACCAGTGAAGCAAAAAGCAAAAATTTGGGGTGACCATAGGATAGCAGACCCTACTCTCCTACACAACCCCCCCCCCCAAACGCAGGGACATTAGACTAACCTTGACCAGTTGTGTCTTCATGTTCTAAGTGGAAGCACCTGGAGAGACCACTGCGTTGCCATTGTCAGTCGCTGGGCGGTGCTCCACTGTAAAGTCCATCCCCTGTAGGGAAATGGACCACCTGAGTAGTTTGGGGTTTTCACCCTTCATCTGATTAAGCCATAAGAGGGGCTTATGGTCGGTCTGAATCTTGAAGTGAGTGCCAAACAAGTATGGTCTCAACTTCTTCAGGGCCCACACTACAGCAAAGGCCTCCCTCTCCATGGCTGACCAACGTTTTTCACTGGGGGTCAGCCTTCTGCTAATAAAAGCAATGGGCTGGTCTTGACCATCTACATTAAGCTGTGAAAGCACTGCTCCCACTCCCAACTCAGAAAGATCTGTTTGGACAATGAACTCTCGTGAGTAGTCAGGACTCTTCAGGATAGGTGCAGAGCACATGGCCTTCTTCAGGTCATCAAATGCCTTTTGACAGTTTACTGTCCACTGAACCTTTTTGGGCATCTTCATGGATGCCAGATCATTAAGAAGAGTCACAATGGACCCATAGTTCCTAACAAACTTCCTGTAGTACCCAGTCAGGCCCAAGAAAGCTCTGACCTGAGTCTGGGTAGTTGGAGGGGACCAGTCCTTGATGGTCTGGATCTTACTCTCCAGTGGTTGAACTTGGCCTCCACCTACAAGGTGGCCCAGGTATACAACCTTACTCTGCCCTATCTGGCACTTTGTTGCCTTGATAGTGAGGCCTGCCTTTTGCAGAGCCTCAAGCACTTCCTTCAGGTGGACCAGGTGATCCTCCCAGGTGGAGCTGAAGACAGCAATATCATCCAGATATGCTGCACAAAAGTCATCCAACCCAGTAAGGACTTGATTCACCAACCTTTGGAAGGTGGCAGGTGCATTTTTCAAACCAAAGGGCATCACCACAAATTGATAATGCCCACTAGGGGTAGAAAATGCAGTCTTGGATTTAGACTCCTCAGCTAACCTGATTTGCCAGTAGCCAGCTGTCAAGTCAAATGTGCTCAAATATTTGGCAGAAGCCAACTTGTCAATGAGCTCATCTGCCCTTGGAATAGGGTGTGCATCTGTCCTGGTGACAGCATTGAGTCCTCTGTAATCCACACAGAACCTCATTTCTCTCTTGCCATCTTTGGTGTGAGGTTTGGGGACCAGAAACACTGGGCTAGCCCAGGGGCTCTCTGAAGGCTCAATGACACCTAATTCCAGCATCTTTTGCACCTCAGTCCTTATACAGTCCCTGACATGGTCAGGTTGCCTGTAAATCTTGCTTTTCACAGGAAGACTGTCACCAGTGTCCACCACATGGGTACACCCGTTAGTCTGACTGGGTGTCAAGGAGAACATATGCCTGTATGACTGCAAAACTTGTCTACAGTCATGTTGCTGATGTTCAGTGAGGCTGCCATCTAAGGCCACACCATCAACGGCGCCATCCTCAGGGTTCTGAGTGAGCATGTCTGGGAGAGGGTCACTCTCTTCCTCCTGTCCCTCATCTGTAGCCATGAGCAAGCCCATGTCTTCCTTGTTGACATATGCCTTCATTCTGTTGACATGGAGCACCCTGTGGGGGCTCATGGGAGTTCCTAGGTCCACCAAGTAGGTAACCTCTCCCTTTTTCTCCAGAATTGTATGGGGTCCAGACCATTTGTCTTGGAGTGCTGCTGGGGCCACTGGCTCCAACACCCATACCTTCTGTCTTGGCTGATACTCAACCAAGACAGCCTTTTGGTCATGCCAAACTTTTTGTAATTCTTGGCTAGCCTCAAGGTTTTTGGATGCCTTTTCCATATACTCAGCCATCCTGGAGCGGAAACCAAGTACATAGTCCACTATGTCCTGTTTAGGCTTTTTGAGAGGTAACTCCCATCCTTCCTTCACTAGACATAGGGGTCCTCTTACAGGGTGCCCAAACAACAATTCAATGGGGCTGAAGCCAACCCCCTTTTGAGGGACCTCTCTGTAAGCAAACAAAAGGCAGGGTAGAAGGATGTCCCATCTCCGCCTGAGCTTTTCTGGTAATCCTTTGATCATACCCTTTAGGGTCTTGTTAAATCTTTCAACAAGCCCATTACACTGTGGATGGTAAGGAGTGGTGAACTTGTAGTTGACACCACATTCCTTCCACATAGCTGTCAAATATCCTGACATGAAGTTGGCATCTCTGTCAGATATTACCTCCTTAGGAAACCCCACTCTGGAGAAAACTCCAAGTAAGGCCCTGGCCACAACAGGAGCTGTTGTGGTCTTAAGTGGAATTGCCTCTGGGTACCTGGTGGCATGGTCCACCACCACCAGTATGAAACTGTGCCCAGATGCTGTAGGGGGATCCATTGGACCTACAATATCAATCCCCACTCTTTCAAAGGGTACCCCCACCACAGGTAGTGGTATCAGGGGGGCCTTTGTGGTGCTACCTGCTTTACCACTGGCTTGGCAGGTTACACAGGAGCTACAAAACTCCTTGGTGTCTTCAGACATGTGAGGCCAGTGAAAGTGAGGGACAAGCCTGTCCCAAGTCTTATTCTGGCCTAGGTGTCCTGCTAAAGGAATATCATGGGCCAAGGTAAGTAGGAAGCCCCTAAATTGCAGAGGTATAACCAACCTCTTGGTTGCACCAGGCTTGGGGTCTCTACCCTCTGAATAAAGGAGTCCATCATCCCAATATGCTTTATGGGCACTTTGAGCATTCCCAGCAGCCTGCTGTCTGAGGGGTTCAAGAGAAGGACAGGTTAACTGAGCCTGCCCCAAGTCTGCCCTAGAAGGTCCCCCTGTCCCCAGAAACTCAACCTGGTCAGGTTCAAGTTCTTCACTCCCGGAAGACAGCCGCGGACCGAATAGGTGCAACGAGGGGAGCCGCGGTCGTTTAAATTAACGCCGCGTGAAGATATCCCACGCTGTCGTCTCCGAAGGGGCGTAATTATGTCCCTTAGGAAGTTTTTTTACACATCCCTACCATTGTGTAGTGGGTAATTGACGGAAAGTATCCGAAAATTTTCACTGTATATATTTTTCACACTTTGAGCCTCTCGGGAGGGTGCGCCTTAGTGCGCGCACACCACCGGAGGACTTTTTTGTAGATCCTGAAGAAAGCTGAGCTAAACGCAAGCAAACAGCTGAAACATGTCGACCAACCTCTGTTTTTGATTAGGATTCCGGTTCCTTAATTAAGAACCTGGGGAGTCCGCTCACTTTGTTTTTAACCAATGCAGGCTGGCCATTATTAAAATTTTTTGTAAAGGCACAACCTTTGCATTTTTTAATATTGAACACATTTTCACACTCACATTTAGTCACCTCCTAATTTGGGCACTGTTGCACTCACCACATCCTGCTCCGCTGTAACCAGGCGTCGTAGCACGATGGGGAGACATTCGGTCACCCCAGCGGGGACCCAATGATGAAGCATGTCACCAACTAGTGGTGAGTGAGGGTCCTTCAAACAAGTAAGGTTCTTTTCCCTTTGCCTATTATAAGGTGACCAGCAAGCCCCCTGACTTTCTTCTACTTAAGATAACCCATTGGGCTCATACAGGGATTTTGAGATTGCCCCGCTGTATGTATGCACGTGTGTGAGCATTGATCACACGTGCAGCACACAGTGGAGTTAAACTTTTAACTGCCACTAGTTTTATTATTATTTCTTGTATCACAGTCACTCCTTTGTTGTTTATATATATCAAGTTCTTCAGAGACAGTTCCTTCAGGGGTCTCAAGACCAGCTTCCTGTGAAGGCTGATCCTCACTTGTAGGCAGTTGGGAAGGCACAGCCTTTACCCTCCTGTTCTTCTTCTTGGAAGGTGCTTGGTCCATTGTTCCAGGATCCAAGACCTGAGGTTCAGAGAGGCACTTTTTGGCCTGTGACCTGGTCACAGCAAGGACATGTGATGATATCCCTAACATCTCTGCATGAGTCCTGTACTCAACTTCTGACCATAGAGAGCTCTCCAGGTCATTGCCCAACAAACATTCAACTGGGAGATCAGCACTAACCACAACTCTTTTTAGGCCAGTTACCCCTCCCCAGGAAAAGTTAACAATTGCCACACTATGGGTAGTGGTGACATTGCTGGCATTGGTCACCAGGTAATTATCACCTGGCATGTATTGTCCAGGGTCCACAAAGTTAGGTGTCACCATAGTGACACTGGCACATGTATCCCTGTATGCTTGAGCCACTTTGTCATTAATCAAAGGTGTCTGTCTGTATTTGCCCAGATTACTGTGACTTATGGCAGGGGTCAAATCTATGCCCCCCTCACAAATCAGAACAGCCTGTGTAAGGGTTCTGACTAGGTCAGAATCTCCTTCAGCTCCCAAGGTGATACCCATTACCCCTTGGTTTGTGGACCAACACTGCCAGCTGTACTAGTGGGTGCAGGTGCCGTAGGGGCTGCAGTGTTGGGGGCTCCACCCTTTTTACACTCACTTGTCCAGTGAGAGGTGTTTTTACAAGTACTACACTAGGGTTTTCTTTGACCTTCTTTCTTCTTCTTCTTGGACGTTTGGGACCCACCCTCTGTATTAGTTTGGGGCCCCGTTGAAGACTTCTGGTCTTTAGCTTTCTGCTCCCCACCCTTCTGGTCTGTTTTCTTCTGGTCACCACCCTGGTTCTGGTTCTGGTTCTTTTGCTTACTTCTGGTTCTAACCCATTTATCTGCCCTCTTTCCCAATTCTTGGGGAGAGGTCAAATCTGAGTCAACCAAATGTTTATGCAACTGCTGGTTCTGACAATTATTTAAAATTTGTTCTCTCATAAGCAAATTGTACAATCCTTCATAGTCTGTAACCTTACTTCCCAGCAACCATCCCTCCAGAGCCTTAGTGGCACACTCAACAAATTCAGACCAGTCCTGAGTCTGTGTCTTCTGGGTGTCTCTGAACATTAACCTGTACTGTTCAGTGGTTAAGCCTAACCCATCAATCAGAGCACTCTTCAGGACCAGGTAGTTTCTAGAATCCCCATCACTAACTGTGAGGAGTCTGTCTCGGCCTCTACCTTCAAAGGAGAGCCACAAGATTGCTGCCCACTGCTCCTGAGGGATCTGCTGTACCTTGCAGGCTCTCTCAAGTGCAGTCATCCATTTGTGGATATCATCCCCAGCTTTGTAGGGGGGCACAATCCTACTCAGGTTTCTGTTATCAAAAGACCTGTCTTTATCCTTGTGGATAATGCTGCCACCAGTGGGTTCTATTACCCCACTCTCTCTAGGCTGTCTTGCTCTAGCAAGTTTCTCTTGGGCCAGGGCAACCTCTAATTCTTGTCTCTGGATCCTAAGTTCAGCCTCTCTCATTTTGGCCTCATGTTCCCTTCTCTGAGGGCTAGTCATCTCCCCTCTGGAGTGACCATGACAACCTCTAGAAGCCTGGGAGGTATTGGAGTCACCTGAGTGATTCCTCCTCCTCCTATGCTCCTGGTTAAGTCCACCTGGGTGCCTGGGCAAGGTCATCCTTGCTTCAGTCCCAAGTACACTTAAGTTAGCCTGGTTAAGCCTTCTGACTAGCACCTGGCTATTTCTGCCATCATCAGAATCACTGCTCCCCCCTTCTGTCTCCTCTTCTTCTTCCTCCTCCTCATCTATCTGAGGAGCTCCAGTGACTTGGTCGTCCTCATCTACCAGGACTATGGGGACAGGGGTTTCAGTACTGTCATCTTCAGCAGGAGAGCCTCCTTCAGCATTCCCTGTGGGGTCTGCTTTAGAGGTCTTTAGAGTCTCAGACTGGTCTAAGAGCTCTCTAAGGTGGTCTGTAGTAGGGGATGGCCCTGTCTTCAGACCCCTTAAGACACAAAGCTGTCTTAGTTCCTTAAAGGAAAATATAGCAAATTTGGATGGTGCCCTTGGAGGGTCACTCTCAACAGCGACATTCCCAGTGGAACCCTCTGCTCCAGACATTGCTCTAGTGTGGGTGGATATGTTGCAATCTACCTACACTGGTGTTTACCTACTAAACCTATCTAGTACTTGTAGTCAGGGTGTGCTACTCCCTATCCTCTACAACAACTAAGTTCAGTAGAACTTAAGTATACTAGTCTTGTTTTATATGTACCTAGCAGGTACCTGTATGATCTTTCAAGTGATACTCTCAAAGATTGTAATGGTAAAACAAACAGCAAGCTCAGATCCCAATCCGCTGCTCACCAATGTGAGAAGTTGGCCTGGTATGTGATGCTCACTAATTCTAGTGATCACCTTGTACCATGCCAAGCAACCCTTATGATGATTGGTTGTAAGTCAACCTTATAGACCAGTTATCCTAGTGGTAACGTGGACAAAGCAGTCTTAGGCTAAACTCTGAAAGGCATGTGAAGCAAGCTGTTGTACCATATACAACCCCCTTGAATACCAAATGAAAGGACACCACACAGATATATATTGAACATATATATAGATTTATTAACTACAAATATCCCCTGGACTCTTTATGAGCACAGAAGCACAAGCGTTAAACACAAGACAGTTTAAAACACACAAAAGTTGCACAATATGGATGAGCCCTAGGGGCTACCTAAACCATATACTAATAAAGTGGTATAAGAGATACCAATCGGAAAGGAAACAGGCCTAGGGCCTAAAGAATCGCTGGAGCTGTTCGGGACTAGCAGTGACTATGTCGGGAAAGGCCCGCGGGACTCGGGTGCAGTGTTTAAAGTGCACGCACTCACCAATGCAATGTCTATGGTGCATAAAAGTTACAAAGTTAGTTAGTTAGGAACCTTCCGAGTGACCTAGAAAGCTGAAACGTAAGACACAGGCCCTAGAGGTGTGTACCAGTGTGGGAATACCGGCGTTGCTGAGTTACCTCACCCACAGGATGCGGGTGCATAGGGTCGAAGTAGTGTCGGGTTTCGTCACGCTGGTCGATGGTGCTTGGAGCTGAAGATGCTGCAGGCGGCTCGATGTGAAGAGTTCCGGTGGATCCAAGGGTGGATCTGATGTTGTGAAGACCTGAAAGCAGAGGGGACAATGTTCAAAGTCACTAGCCAGTGACTACCGTGGAACCAGATTGGAACCAGGCGATGTCGGGTGCAAACAGGCATTGAGGTGTAGCTTCTCTCTGCAGCCACGTGGACACGAGGGGTCGAGGACGTCCAGGAGTCAATCACGAGCTGTCCCATGCAGGCTTCTCGCTGTTGGCAGTGTCGGCATCTTGATTGTATCAAACAGGCCCTGGCTAATGCAAGCCACGCAGGAATCAAAAAAATGGCTTATCACTCGGACCAACAAGGTCAGAGCGGGTGCTCCCTTTTACAGGAGCAAGGGCAAGTCTGGAGCAACCAGACCTGCAGTGTAGTTTGTAGATTTCGTTGCCAAGATGGCCGCTGACCACTTGGCAAGTGGCCAGGATGGCGCGCCGAGTGGCACAATGCCAAAGGGCCCCACGCAGATCGTGGAGATGCTGGGGGGCTGATTCTCAGTACAAGGGCTGCTCGGTGGTGGGGGTTCTCTGTCCCCAAAGCACAACACCGAGGGTGCCTCGGATGCTGCGCAGTCAGCTCTTCGGGTGTCTTCCAAGAGGTCCGGTCCCACGTCTCTCCGTGCCTCCACGGGTCCCTTCTTTGCAGGGACTGTGGATCGGGCTGTGAGAAGTCTGGGAGTCTGGGTATTGTCAGGCTCTCGGCTCGGGCTCTGGCGGGAGGCGGCGGCAAAGCAGACGTCGAGTTGCTGGTTGGTACCTGTGTTCACAGGGTGGCCACTCCTAGGCCACAAGGGAGATACTCTTCATTCTTCTGTGCAGCAGAATGTCGAAGTTCAGTCGTCTTCTTAGTTTCAAGTTGATTCAGGATGATCTGAGGTGCTCTGGCACTGCTTCCACTCTTATTCCCAATCTGAGGGGTGGATCACCTGCTAGGTCCCTCCTCTGGGTGGGACCAGGAAGGGGGGAGGTTACACCCCCTTTCCTTTGTCCAGCTCCTCGCCAGGCCTGGGTCTGGAAAGTCCCAGGACCTGTTTGGACTGGCTTATGCACGGGGACACCTTGTGTGCCCCGGGCATGTCTCAATCTATTCAGCCACTTCCTACCCAATACACAAAATCCTGTCTGGGGTGGTGCTCGCACCTCCCAAGGCAGGAAACCCTTTGTCCAAGCCTCCCTCACTGGAAGGACTCCCAGCAGCAGGAGGTCAGACTTGTGTCTGTGGTGGCAGCGTCCATTTTGTGATGCTGAGGCTCTGGTTAACTTTAACCGGGGTTAAGGCTACACACATGTCGTGTCCCTCTAGAAGGGTGGAATGCTATCCCCGTCGACAGAACTGTTGAGGGGATAGTATTCCAAATCGTATGACACCTTACTCGACATGTTTTGATAAAGCCAAACCAAAGTTAGCATATAACCGCGAGGATTATAATGCACTCAAGAGTATATGGTATGGCAATATCCCGGAACAGCTAAGGGAGTGGTCCCCGACAGCTGCAGACAGGCTCAGCTCATGCTAGAGCACCATCTCACATATTTCCACGCACTCTGTCTCCAGGATTGATGAGGCCTTCCATAGGAGTGGCTGATAGGAGCATATGTGTCCAGTTAAGGTTAGATATAGGGACACTATATCTAAGTAAGAGGTGATTACACCAACTTACCCCATCTGAGTGATCAGCCAGTTGTGTCAAAATATGGAGGCCAGGCCAGGGGTGGCACAATACATGCTGCAGCCCCTGGTAGGCCTTGGAAACACCTATGCCCTGGGTACCTAGGGGCCATTGTTACAGGGGCCAATACGGTGAACCAGTTCCAATTCGTAATGCACTTAGGGTGCATTGGCAGTAATTTAGAGAGAGAACAGCAGGCTGTGGGTCTGATTAGCAGGCCCACAACCATAGTAAGTCATAAACCAGTGAAGCAAAAAGCTAAAATTTGGGGTGACCATAGGATAGCAGACGCTACTCTCCTACAAAGACCAGGAGCAACGTGGCCGGTTCTAGCCAGCTACACACCACATCCAGACATTGATAAAATGTCAAGCGAAGAACTCTTAGTTAAAATAAAAGAATTAACAAAGGCATATAGAGAGTTAGTTCAATTGGCAATGGAGGATATAAGTTACCTCCAGAAATTGAAAGAAACAGATATAGCAGACCAACCAATTGAACCTGCCAGAATCATAGAAAAATCCTATGAAGAACTAGGTAGAGATAGTTTGGGTGGGAAATCGGTAAAACCCCAACTAACTGAAAATCCTGAAAAGATATTTATTAAAAATAATCTAAACACTCCAAAGAAGAGCTGGGATGGAAATAAACAGTCCACTCCCAAAGAAAAAAGATTCCAGTCCAGAGGAAGGTCTCCTCGGCGGAGAGAAAGATCTCCGGATCAAGGACACAAGTCTCCCCAGAGGGAGCCCTCTGAGAAAAGATACAACCTTAAAAATAGGGATAATTTGAAAAAGCCTGATAGATATCAAGATATTGATACACGTCCCTCTCGATCTTTTCAGACTTCCTCGCAGAAATCGGAAAGAAGAGGACGGTCAGAACACAGGGAAGAGCACGTCAAGTCCAAAGACAAGGAACCTGCTCAAAGTAAAAAATTACAATTTCCAAGAAAGAAGGTAGGCAGTATTAAAATAATCAAACATGCCGAGGATACTGAGGAGCTAAAGAATACTAGACATGTGTCAAAGAAGCCTCATGCACAGCGTTAATCACTCAGGGGAGTGTAAACCCAAATACTTTGGAACAATGTCAATTTATATAAACTCTTGAACGTAAATAGTACACTTAATGTTCTACAAGTGGAAGTCAAAGAATGAAAACATGTAGTTTTTGTTCTTCTTGATTGGATTATTTATACAATGCAACATATGTTTTATCCATGGACAATGTTCATAATCACAGAATCCAGGTAATTATAGTATCCAAATCTTCAAATATATTGAGGTAACAAATCCCAATGCATTTTGGGCTATTCAATTAGCCCTTCATCAGGGGAATCTAGAATAATAATAATACAGTTATAATCCTGGGAATGTTAAAGGCTGCAGGCTTACAACTACTCAAACGCTGAGGTGAGGAGAAAGAGGCTCAAAAGCAAGTGGGTAGGAAAAGAAACACGGCAAGAGAGCAAGTGAGTCCAGAGGAAAAAATAAAAACCGAAATGTTTGTGAAGTTCAAAATTGCCAAAAGAATGGGATAACAGTGAACTGGAGTAAAAGCGGCCGTGATAAGTGAAGATAGTGATGTGCCCCACGAAGGTTGATTAAAACGGTACAAGTAAACCAAAACGAGTGTGTCATCAAACAAGTGTGTGCACCCATTGACAATGCTTATGTCCGACTATTCACGTGAAACATGCAAATGCCACAAACGTCTATTGCTGAACACTTACGGTGAAGAAAAAAATTACACCGGGTGGGTGTGGCGTTTAAGATGTTTTAGTTCAGCCGCTTGTAACGCTGGGTTTAACTTCGCACTATAATCTTGAGCACGTTCGTATTCAGTTATTTACGATGAGCCACACCCACCCGGTGAACTTTTCACTCATTCAACTGTCATACTTTTACTCACGTTCTTTAACATTTTTTCTACGTTTTTCAATACCACATCAGCGTTTACTCCTTACCCCTCATCCTTTTAGAACCGGTTTTTGGTGACGCATACTAACAGTGAGGTGTTATATAATCATGTTCACGAGCACGTTTCTCTATCTCACGGGGTTTAATTAATTTTTTTGCACATGTATATACCTTATTTAGCAAGCAAGGAATACATAGGTTCTTTTGTATGTTGTTCTTTTAGATGCTCCCCGACGAAGGACAACCGTCCGAAATGCATAGGAGCAGGAGAAATATTTTTGGATATAATGTTATATACTGAGTATGTGGATTAACATACTAAAATCGAATACAATGGATTAAAAACCTTTTGTTCAGGAAAACTTATTTATCCCGTTTTCTTTAAACCTTGAAGGCAAGAATCGCCAAATAGTGTGCCCTAAGGGATGCTATCAGTTCTCAATTGATAGCACATCATGTTCTGAGAATACTACTCGTCCATTAGGCAGAGGACGATACCTGGGAGCACCTACTCTACCTATTGAACATTTCCTTTACCAAGAGTTGATCTCACAGCTGTGCACTTGTCCATCAACTTTCACACTGTTTTTAGGATATGAAATATCAAGTGAAGGCAAAAGCCTAGCAGACAACTTCTTAGAGAAGTGCGCTGTACTCCAATCACCAAAAACGCTGAAGAACTTACAATCAATACTAGGCTTCCTGAATTTCAGAAGAACTTACTTTCTATGAATTAATAAAACCTGATTTTAAACCAATCAATTGGACTCAGAAACACAGAGAAATTTTGAGATCATTGCAAACAGACATGTTAGCTAAAACAAAATTACAAACTTGCGACAACACACGCAACCTTGTAATCAGAATCATCCAGGAAGATGCGGATTCACGTACCTGACCTCGAATGAGGGAGAAACGGTACCAATAGCTTACAAATCACATTTGTACACAGAAGTGAAAAAATATTCGGTCTTACAGAAAATATTGTAAATGCGGTTCAAACTATTGTAGCAAAAGAAAGAGCCCAAGGCAAAAGAATAACTGTTTTTACAGCAGAATCAGCCCTTGAGGCGTTATTAAACCCAGTTAATCTAAAAACGGTGGCATTAGATCCAAAATGGATACAGTGGGAAAATTCTCTTTCTGCAGAAGACGTGAAATACTATTTTGACCCGAACATGAAAAAACGGAAAGATCTAAAATATGAAGAAGAATATCCTCTGCCAATCGAAATTCTGCCTCTCCAACAGTACTCTTGTGTAATCTATATGGACAGATTTGCACAACATTACGATGTGGATAATAAATCCTACAATGCCGCATGCGCGATTGTTAAAGGTCGCTGGCGCTGTGGTAAATTCAGGCCAAAAATAACAAAAACTGAATCACTGAGAAACTGTTCGGCTCAGCGAGCTGAAGTCAGATCTTTAAAGATGGCGCTTGAAAATGCGGATCGTGAATTCCCGACACTAATAGTGTGCGATTCACATTTTTGCGTCAAATCTTACAATAATGACTTGCAGAGCTGGGTTCAAAACGATTACAAAGATGACACAGGTACCACAATAAAGCATAAGAAGCTTTGGGAACAAGTAGTTCTTTTGCAGAAAGAACTACGAAAGACTCACGTGATACATACACTGAGTCATCAACGTGATGGCATTCACGTTGCAGGGAATTCATTGGCTAATACAGCCACAGCGGAAGCAACTAAACCGGCTTCTGTAGCCATAAAAAAGCCTTCAGAAAAATACATAGATGGGGAAACCATGCTGGTGGTAAAAACGTCTACAAAAGGCGACTGTGCAGCACTACCCGTGAACTATCCACTCAATTATACATACATAATTGATGCAAACTCCGCTCCTTTTGCTCGAATCCCTGGAGTGGGGGATAGAGTAATTCCAAACACGAACAGGAGAGTCTTATTAATAGCAGACGCACACATGGGTGAAGGTCCGAGGCACAAACAGATCAAGGAATCTCTGAAAGAATTACAATCAGAATACTGGTGGCTGGGGATGAGCCTGCAACATTACAAATTTGCAAATAGCTGTCTAAACTGCAACAGAGATTGCAGTAGTGAACCGACCGGAGTATTGCCATGGCCATTCTTGTAGTTAGCATAAGGCTATCTATACGTAAAATCCAGCGTCCCATTAATTTCCTTATTAAGACTAGATTCACTTAAAAATATAGACCCCAGCGCTCGGCTGACGCCAGAACTGTTATAAAAGATTTGCGAGTCTTTATCGGCACATATGCAATTGGCATGCTACATTCTGACCAGGGTCCTGCTTTTAGCTCTCGAGCTTATAAGGAGGCCTAGACCAGCATGGGCATTGCATTGCGGTACTCTTGTCCCTTCCATCCTGAGGGAAATGGGATTGTGGAAAGAAAAAACTGGGACATAAAGCAATCTATAACCGCGAGGGTATTAGGTTCGGGTGATGGGTGGGTCCAACATTTAACAAGTGTCCAACGTAGTCTTAACAATCTGCCAAGAAATTCTCTAAAAGGTTTCAGTCAGTACGAACTATTGTTCGGAACTAGAATGCATATTCAGGACTTAGATAGTCAGACTTCAGTGGTAGAAAGAAAATGCTTTGATATCAAAGATCGTTTGGCTGTTTTACAGGACTTAAATGAAACAAGAAAAGACCTGAGCAACTTAAAGTTAAAACAGCAGCCAACAGCCACTGAAGATAAATCACCTGTCCCAGCAAGGCCTGTCTGGATTCCAAAGATTGGGGATCTGGTCAGAGAGAAGATCGCGGTGAAGAGGGAATTTGGGCCTTCTTACAGAAAAGCAGTACCTGTCTTAGCTGTCAGCGTAACAAGATCAGTTGTACTACCGCCCCTTGCTGGTAAAAAGGAGAACCGAGTTGTATCCATCGACCTGGTAAAACCACAATCATGTGGCCAATAATAAGTAGTAGGGCCAGTGGACTCCCAAGAAATAGCAGTTTGCCAAAATTTGCTACAATCCAAGAGAGAGGTTCAAACTGAGAGACTAATCACATTTGATAAACCTGCAGTGAATAAAAAAGGACCTTGCAACAATGCCATGGAACTTGTGCCTCTGGAAACCCAAATTGAAACAGTTCGTCAAGAAACACCTGTCTACAACGATGTAGCCTCAGACTATGCTAATGAAAGAAAAAATGAAAAAGCAAAGGAAAATTCAGAGGCAATTCCAACACTTGACAGAACTGCATCTGGCTACTTCATTAATTTCGATAACTTTTCTGAAGATCCAAACGAACCTGAAGAAATGCCAATAACAAAAAATTTCAAAGACAAATTAACTAAACTCTTTCATCAACTCAAAGAACCCTATCTGATTTCTCCATGGATTGAATTTTGGATTATGTTAGGTGTACTGTTCCTCCTGCATTGGCTCATCATGGTACTTTTTTTGGGAAAATTCATTGTGGGAAAATACAGTACAATGGACACACCAAGTCCGAACATCAACTTGATTCTAAAACCACACAAGTCATCTCACATCGAGAAAAGAGAACTATCATCAGTGAATGTCACAGCCATTCCAATGCCCGATGGGGTAGCTTGAGACAAAACGGATTACGAAATCTATGGCCCGGTTGAACTCTTGAAATATCTACATCAGTTCAAGGTTTCATTAAGTGACTTTGTAAAACCAAGTACATTCTCTGATGATTGGGACTTTGAAAGCATAACTAATATGATGTCAGATTTAGTAATGTCAGCAAAATTTACAGAACATGATAACTTACAGGGTTCGTCGAATTATGAACAAATGTACTGCTATAACCACTTTGCACATCACTATTTACATAAAATACTAAATTGATTTATTCTGAAACATTTTATGAAAAAATGATTACATTTGGTTTTGATTTCTGGAAAGACAACATTGAAACGAAAACCATCTGGGGTACAAAAAATTGGCAGGTCCAAGGTTTAGAAGCAATATTTAGAGCCTGCATGATCCCCGAACATTTAACATTTCTGAATGACACCATTCAACAGACTACTTGTCTTGGCCTAGCTAAGATTAAAGACTTAAACAAACCGTCGATTCCAAAGCCAATACCTGATAGTAATAGCACTACAGATGTGGAGATAGACGTATCCAATATTTTACACCAAAACAGAACACGTACTGATTGGAAAAAGTGGTTGATCTGGTCAACAGACACAAATAACTGTCAAGATAGATTCCTGAACAAAAAACAGGGGTTCAAAATGATCAGACCAGACCCTAGATACTCCCAGAGACAACATCCAGGGATAGTAACAACATACAGTGTAGGGAAACTATGCCTTGAATGGCTACAGACATCCACACTGGCTGAAATTAAGCAACACTTGACTTTACTTAAAGACGGTGCTGACTTGCGTGATTTCATAATGGGACCACGCAAACAGCTTCAAAAACGTTTCATAGCGGCCGGTATATACGCTGCGTACAACGAAGCTTGGAAAGTAACTCAAATTGAGACAGCAGAACAAATACGAGAAATTGATCGTATTATTTAGAAAAATCACTTTCTGTTATGTACAATGGGTTAATGACTCTGTCCTCCAGAATATATTCACTGGACAGTATTGTATCATCTGTTATCGATATAATAGACCAGGACTTACTATTGTTACAACACGGTCAGTCCCAATTACGTTCTATTGTACAGCTAGGCTGGACGTTGCAAAATCTGCGTTCAGGCTTCGTGCCATGGCGTTTGATAAACACAACGTCATTATTCTCTATCTTTAACCTTACTGATAAACAAATCAGTTTGGCACAAAAAGGAGCAGACTATACGATTCTGAGCATTGAAAAGCTTGAGAGATTACCATTGACAATGTCAGAAAGACCTGTCATTGATTAGATAATACACGGAATAATTACAATTCCGATAACAACTTTCCAGTTTAAATACTGCCAAGAGTATATACCAGCGGGCCAGTATGAAAGGTTGGGTAAAGGGTACATTAAGTCATCATAGAAATTGCCTTACACACACACATGTTATAGTAAAAAGAAACAGAATGTATTTCTTAGTGGTAACAATTGTAAGCAATCACTAAGCGGTATACTTCTGTGCCAAGGTATTTATTTGCATGGGGCCTGTGAGGGGACTTCAAATAACCTTTCATGTCACCAGCACGGCACACCTGCAGCACAGATAGAGCCATTCTTTAGACGGCTTTCTAACGGGAGCTATATTCTAATAATGGACCACAGCTGTTTTGGCATGGTGCCAGGGAAAGCCTATCTCGTAAGCGTTAGTTCCATGGTCACTTGCTGTATGCAAGTATTGTATCCAAACAGCTCTCCAGATACGGAGGCGACGATTTGGCCTTCTTTGAATATCTCTTCTATACGAATTGATACTTTAAGCAGAATGAAGTCTGTTCTTTTACAGACAACCGTGCCTTTAACGTCATCAAAAGAAACGTATGATCTTCTAGTTGCAAGGACAACAGCAGAGATACATACCCTTTTATCAACAAATTGCCCCGTGCATTTCGTAGAAATGCTAAGCCAAATCCTAAATATGTCTGATACCAGTGGTATCCCACATATATTTAAGACAATTTTTTCGGGACTGTTAACACCCTTCGAAGCAGTTCTGGGCATTTTTCCCAATGTTGTCCATTCTGTCTTTGGCGACATACCACTACTTTTGGGACTCGTAGCAGGAATTTTATTTTTGACCCTTCTGCTCCGATATGACAAGCCAAGTCGCAGACAAAAGTCCAGCAACGATGGAAGAAACGATCCTAGCTATACGCTATCGGGACCGCATAACTAAAGTCCTTGGATTAGCACGGCTAAGAGATCTGAATATGACCTGGTTTCTTTCATTCAGACCAATGTGGCAAAATTGCATCCTAGCTGTGCTTCGATGTATGCTATGCGGAGAAGAATGCGTGTTGGACGTCTGTCTTACACTACCATCAGCAGTACCATTTGATGCAGATACTTTGCTAAGTCCTGTAACCTCTCATGCATCGTGTTGTCCCCAGTGGCTACCCATTCTGATGACGGCATTCATTGAGAATTCACCACTACGATTAGGTGGCAGTGAAGTACGAGATGAGAGCAGCATCACCCAGGTACGACCTTCTGTGATTATTGCTGATCCTAACATCGATGATAGCAATCATTCTCACGACTGCACTGTTGCGGCACTTTCAAACTTGGTCGAACTTTCACCTGATGTCGTAGACCAATTTTTTGCGAGTCTGTCTGAAATGATGTTCTCCCCTGAACAGAAAGAATAACTTTTTAAGCAACGAGCACACAGCGTTCCCCTGAACTCTGAATTCGGCCTTCAGTTTTGATAATCAAAAGCTACTGAAAACATTTGGAACTTTTTTTTTCCCTGAAAAGCGAAAATATTTTTTCAAACTTCCATAATATTTACCTTTTTCTGGCACATGTACTCTGCTTAAAGTAGATCTATTCTTAAAGAACAGAGCTTCTATTTTTAGGAAACTCTAGAGACAATATATTACCTCAGCCTCTAGCACATTTACAGCAACTGTATTTATATGTGATGGAATGGTCTCGACCTTGTTTCTGTATTTAGAGCCATTTCATATGTAATTTCGCAAATTGTTCAGCTAATATATATAAGCATGTTTAACTGAATGATTACACTGCTTGAAAAGCGTACAGTACCAATAATCATTTTCGTGTATTTCGCATACACCATTTCGAATGCATAAAATGTATTTTGGGGTGGGTTGGAATACACATGCACCTTTAAATGTTTACTATTGCTTAGTTTTAGTAATGATGGACATTAGATTGTGAAGTGGGTATTGTGTTTTATCTAGGAACCTGAATCAATATTGCTATTTTATGCCCTTGAACGGCTATAATCAATAATATCCCTATAATGGCATAAGAATCAGATCCATATTTAAGTAAATAGCCCTTGCAGTCCAAAGCACGGCAGAAGCTACTTCCTTGGATCCCTAGAAAGCGCAACGAGTTCTTTCGACACACCAAACCTCCAGCAACCTGGGAAATCCCCATTTGCTTTTGTTTTGATTTGTCATTAAACTCCTGCGAACACTAAAGGAATAGTCAGTTCTTAGTGACATCTTTATTGACGTCTTATGTCCAAACCTTACGTCAAACTCGGCACCTTTCAGGTATAAATATACCAACGTTGCCTTAAGCAAAAACACACGGTGGTGGTTTTGGAGCCGAGCAGCTATCTACTTGCCCGAGAGCCCAGCTGATGGGAGAGCCCACGGACGCTGCCCCTCCTCTTTGACGCACTGAGAGAGACGCTGTCTTTTCTCCTGCCGAGAAATCCAGCTCCGGTGTTCTCAGCCGCCTTCGCGGGCTGCTGGGATATCGAGTCCTGAAAGAGAGATACCAGACCTCCTGCATTCTATTACCCAGATACGGAGCTGATTAAATCCTTAAAGAGAATTCTTGAGTCAGATTCTTGGCAACACCAACTTAACTTAAACTGCACTTACTTACTCCTTCCCACGTATTAGGCTTAGGTCAGGTACACCGGGGTAGGCGAATTTAGAAGCACCAGTTGAGTACGTTAGTCAATGTATATATGTATGTATATATTTTATCCATTTTAAAGTATCTTATGGCTTAGAAATCATATCAATGCTTTTACAGTATTATTTCATAGTACTCTTTTTACTGTACGCACTTTACTTTACATTAAGTATTGCAATTATGGCAATTCATTTCTCTTGCATGAGAAAGAAGACTGCTCAATAAATTACACCTTTTATTGAAAACATCCGTCTCTCTTTTCTCTGCACTCTGGTGAAACTAAGTACGCACATCTGACTGAGTGAAGTAGCTGTCTATTGTTTTCACACAACTCTAGAGATACACTCTTATTTTGAGGGAGCAAAGTTGTCATGTTATATGGTTGTCGGAAGCTAATCCCTTCTTGTCTATCCAGGGAGGTTAAACTCCTCCTCGTTTATTCGAGAAAGTTTCTAGTGACCTCTGAGCTAGCTGGCAAACCTTAAGTCTAATATAGTCGGTAGAGACCTGGTCGACCTCAGTCCTACGTCTACACTGCTGAATATATTATTCCAATGCGCAGAGCCTATTGGGAATATAGGAACTACACTACAGGTTAACATCATAAAAATAAAAATAGACCCAATTGATTATGAGGTATTAGGTGCTAGAGTTTATGTAAAATTATATTCATAGTCAACAATGATGCAATCTCATGCCCAAAGCTACTACAGATGGCCTGTTATTGGTTGGCAAAACATTTTAAAAACTGTGGTGTCTGCCCTGGATATACTGATCTGGTGGCTTCTCGGATTCAGCAGTTTGGAAAAAAGCAGTATGGTCAGCTTTTGCAGACAGAGCAGATCACTAAAGTAGGAGATTATCATGTTTCTGGCGATATACACACATCGGAAAATCTGCAAGAAGAATGAAGGCCAATTTTGATCCCTGGTTACGATGGCAAACTGATATGGAGCATGAGACACACACAGCTTTAAATGGAGGAGGGGAAGGACCTTTTGCTGGGATGAGTAATGGTAGAAGGATGCATGCAATATTTTATTTGAGGGACAACACCAAACCCTAACTAGGACAATGGGCTTAGGCAGGGAGTTGACACATGCTGACTGGGGGGCTGTGCTGGCACACCTGGGTGGGGCTTCAAAGACTGTCAAATTTAGGCTTACTCAATTTAATTTCCTTTTGTGCAGTTTATTTGTCTCCCATAAGACTGAGCTGGATCTACCAAGGAGTTGGCGATGAGTACCAGACATGCATACTTTTACCACATGGTCTGGGACTGTTGTTGTCTGGATGAATGCTGGTAGCAGGCAACACATTTAGGACCTGATTTAGAGTTTGATGGGCTGGTATTTATTCTGTATGCCCACCCACTAAATGTTGAGATGTCCGTTAGTCTATTGGACATCTCTTGCTTTTACAAGAACTGCTGTCATGGTGATTCCTGTAAGTGCATTGCAAGTTTGCCGGACGGCTCCATCAACATGGTGGAGCTGTGCATCAAACTTTCATTGTTTTTTTATTTTCAGAAAGAATATCCCAAAGGGAATTTTATTTTGAAAGGAAAAACAATAACCCCCTTCTCATGGGAGTTTTCATATAATTTATATTCGAGACCCCTTAATGAAGACTATCTGCTAACATTAGTATCAATCCAGGAGAGAATAACTTCAGTGCATAAAAGCAACTATTGTGAAACTGATGTTGCACAGTCCATTCATGTGTTTCATAAGTAAAAACGCTTCTGTGGAATGGTCTCCTTTACTAGCTATACTTAATCACCACACTTGATCATTTTTTCATGTGGACTCCTTTTGGATCATGGACCTATCAAACAGTTGTGGTTTAATGTATCTTTTTTTGTATTTGCATTGCTCCATACGCTTGTATTTTTTTTGCACTACGTCTCCTGCATTTTTCTCATTTATGTATGACCTGACTGCTATATGTACAGCGATCTAATAACCGGATGGGTCATGTTCATGCTTTATAAATCTCCACAAATATATATAGAGCATTAAACGGTAGAATAATCTAAAGTGATATCGAAAAGGATTTTTAGTAACACTAGGCTGTCGTGAAGTGCAATAAATTGGAAAAAGCTCTGCACCAAATTGATTTGATTTAAGGATAGAGGCCAGCAACTCCATCAGATTCAAACAGCTCACTTGCATAATTGTACCCAATATCCATAGGGATTGTTTGGTTGCCCTGTCCATGTAACATAGTTAATGTAGGCTGCATTTGAAATGGTTAACGTCTGGTTGCCATCTTTCTTTTCCAACATGTCCTTTTATTCCAGATGAAGTTGACTCCATATATATTAACTCGATGTGCCCTTGATGTTCTGTTCTCATGTCATATGTTTTCTTTTTTGCAATCTTTGTAGAATGTGCTAATGAGATGTTGCAATGCAACATGCACTGCTTGAACCAATGTATATCAATATGTTGTCGATAACTGTAAGCTTGAAGGATGTTAAGAGTAGGCTCACTATGCAGTAGACTGATAAAATAATGTTTTTTTAATGATCTGCTTGCGCCTTAACTGATTGGTCTATTATGTGTGAAAGTGCTGCTCAAAGTAAACTTTGATGCTAGGAGCACTGTGGAGGGAGAATCTGCAATATTTCTACAGAGTCAGAACCCCTAAAGTCTCCCCTAGTTGCACATGGGGCGGGGTTCCTGTAGATAGACAAGTACTTATAACATATGTTTTTGTTAGTCCTGGTGCTGGAAAAATGTCCCAAGTCTTTTTTCCCATTACAAATCCCCTGTTACATAGGTTAACATGGTTACATGGTAGGAAGTTATTGATTAATAACTCTTGATAGGAGAGGGCTAGAAATGCCATTCAAAGACTTCCCAGAATGGTATGAATAAATCCAACACTATCATATTGTTGAATTTCTCCTAAAGTGTACGTACAAGTAGTTATAAGACTCTCTTGTTTGGAAGTCCAAATGGAAGTGAATTAGCCAGGCTGCCTTGAAGAGGTGATAAAGAGCCCCTGGGGTTAACTAGCTCTGCTGGCAGGGCAGTGTGCTGTTCCATAGGAATGCCAGGCCATGAGGAGAGTCATAAACTATGTTCTTCAAAGAGGAGAGCAGAGAGCAGTGTCATTTACAACTCTGAACTTCCCACCTTAGGCAGATGGTAGGATTAAGGAAGGTATGAGCAGATGCAGGGGGGGGTCTAAGTAAATTAGCCATCCTAGGGGTGTGTGTAGCCAGCTCTTACCTCCTTGCTGGAAAATCAGCCATTATGTATTTGGAAGATTTGATGCACTCTGGGACAAAATAATGCCACACACTACAGGATGTGGTCATATAGTGGAGGAGTTACCCTGCTCCTATTGGTCAGAAGTGACCTCCTGCTTGACCCAGAGAACGTGGAATAAGTATCTGAGAGGGGCTGAGCCCCCAGATCTGCTGCTTGAAACTTACCGAAGCAAGAAGTGCCCTGTTGAAAAGTTTTGCTGTGCAAAGATTTCTAAGGCCTGACCTCTGAAGCCTGCACCATCTGAAACTACAACCCTGTGCATTGTCTTGCTGAAAAAGAACTAGTGAGTGGAATCCCTGAAAGCTACAGATTAAAAGAGCTCATCTGGAACATCACCAACTAAATCTACACCTTGGGGCACGACCAGTGGATTTGTAAGGGTTTTGTACCAGTGGATTGTGGGAACTGAAGTCCACTAACTCCTCCAACTTTCAAGGACCATCTTGGAGCTTCCAGACCATTGGAGTGAGTTTGAGACACTTTGGGACCCCTTGAGGAGCTTCAGGAAGAAGTTCAAGATGTTTGGAGAACGTTGGGGTAACTTTGCAAAAAAGCTCCTTTGAGGGACCGGCTCAACCTGGTCACCCAAGCTGCCTCCACTCAATCGCGAGTCAGCCAAGCCAACCAGGTTCATCCCGCTAAAAGCTCCATCGATCCAACTTCCAGAAGCCGGTGAACCCTCACTGGAACCGGCTGCATGAGGAGCATCGATAGACCCCAAGAGAAAAAGCTTCAGAAAAGTTTCTAAGTGCGCTCGTAGAAATGGTGACCGGGAGCAACCACGAGAGCCAAACCGCCTGCCTTCCATCGCTGCCGGCCTGGATCCCTGGGTTGCCCCGCTGAAGCGTTAAAGGAACATTTTTTAAGTCCGCTCCTGGGAAGTTAACCTGGGGCTTGTCGAAAGGCGAACCGCCGAACCCTCACTGGATCCGATCTGGCTGGGAGCTTTGAGGGCCTTCAGGAAGAAAAGCTCCAGAAAAGTTTCTAAGTGTGAAGATAGAAACTAAGAACAGGACCTGCCGCAAGCTGTAGCCGCTCAGGGCTTCATCGCGCCCGCCCTGAAACTTTGACTTTGGCCCAGTCTATCATGAGCAGGTATCACAATATGGTGCTATAATCTTCTAAGTGCTATATTTTGCAAAATCTTTAAAAATTCATATCTCTGCTTCCCTACATTTGATTTCTGTTGTTTTAGTGTCATTTTAAAGATAGAAATATGTCCTATTTTTATAAATTGGTATCGGATTTTTACTCTCTGTTGTGTCTTAATTATTTACTGAATTTGTGTTTTTAAATGATTTACTTACCTGTCTTTGAAGTTAAGCCTGTCTGCTCGCAGCCAAGCTACCAAGGGTTGAGCATAGGAATAATTTTCTAAGACCTGTGCAGAGTCCTGCCATGTAATAGTGGCCTTATTGTCAGTGGCAGGCTTACCTTTGCCCCTACCAATAACCCACTTTCCAACACAACTAATTTGATAATTTGAGTTTGTAACTTTGCTCATCCTTTAACGAACTAATATGGTTTGAAACCTAACCACTCTCTGTATCCTTATGGAGCCTACTTCAATTATTGAAATGTATTGAATTTTGATGTTAGCCTCAGTCACACCTAAAGAGAGCGCTATATGAACCTGAATTAGCACCAGAATTTGCATGGAGGAAAGCCCTCTATTAATTTGGTAGCAGAGGATGGTTTCCATTGAGGCTTAGAAGACTTAAAAATTGCCTCAGAGATAGTTACAATCTGCCTCAATCCAGTTTATATTCTTGAGCTTCCATGGCCAAATTTGGAGTTTTGATGTTGTTTATGCATTCCTGAAGAGGTTGCAGTCTCCCAGGAGTCTGAGTATAAGTAGGGTTATGTGCTTTGGGATTGTGAGTTGTCGAGAGTTGTGTTGTTTGTGGTTTTTGATGACTTATCGTGTTTTGAGTTGAGGTGTCAACTTTGGGTCCAAGAGGTCTCCATGTTGAAATTAAAGACTGAAGTTCTTTCAGATATATTACTTGTGCTAATGAAGATGAATGTGCTTGTTGCAAATACTTGATATTTGGTTATCGGACTCATCTTAATCCAATTTTCAGGATAGATACAGAGTTATATTAAGACATTTTTGACTTCTCTGTTAAGACTGAAGTATGGGACCATGAAGCGCTGTTGGCCACACCAAGATAGGGACCTATTTAGCTTCTATTGGGAAATTGTATTAACTGAGATTGATGTTCAGTTAATCCTTTGCATAGAGCAATAGACCTCCCTAGTCAGAGTGATGTCCTGCTGGTCGAGAATTCACTCTGTGTGTTTGTTAGTGGTAGGAGGGTACTATTCTAACTCTTTATAGAGTGATTGCTGACTTTGTTTTTGTTTAGTGGAACAGAGAAGAGTTAATGTTTTACTTCTTTTAAATGTTGATATTTTGCTTATTCAAAGATGATCATAGCAGACTGAGAAATGCTATTAGGTACGTCATTAGGTGTCTACTGGGACTGGTTGGCTTGGAATGTGTGCCATGCTAAGATTGCTAATTCATTATGTCATTGTGTGGCCTGCTGCGATTGGTCAGTATAGTGGTGTCACTTTAGGTTTGGATTCTTGTATTATTCAGAATTGTAGTGTGATTTGTTAGGAACTGCCTGTTATTTCAATTTGGAGTTTACAAATTTGGTATTGCATTGTGTAAAGAGCAAAAATGAAATTCTGTAAGAAATTAAGAGTAATAAAATGATGGGAGAGTACCTGTTTGTGAGGGTGAGGATGCCACACATTACATGTTTACCAAAGTCCAGTTACACACTTGTATTTGGATCAAATTATGGAATAAGATTACGAAAAATGAAAGGTGCGTGGGCTTTATCCCCATGGTACGTTCGATATAAGAATAATCAAGACTTTAATCCAAGTGTTGAATGAAATTAAGCCCCTGCCAAGACCTTCTCAATATGAGGTTTTGAATGCATTGGAGAAAGCTGTAAGTGCGAAAGAGAAGGAAAATACAAAACCCAAAAAAGAAATAAGGACCGTAGATGGATGAAGGCAAGAGGTAAGATGGAACGCGGAACAGCAAGGATGGAGACAAAGTGTAATTGAGGGCATAGGGCTGTGTCTTATGAGGAAAGAACAGACAGAAATAAATCAAATAAAGGAAGTAGGAATGAAGAGAAAGGGAGAAGAGCAACAGAGGCTCAGATGATAACTTTTTGGATCATCTGCTACATACTGGCCACACCCATATAATGGTGTTCATCAGGTTTCAGGGAACCTGCAGCCCTCAAAGTGAGTTGTGGGAGGAGGATCAAATGTAGGTACTGTTGTGCGCACACTTGTTGACCAAACCTCCCCAGAGGATGGTTTGCCTCTTGTTGTTCCAGATCCATCATTGAGAATCATTAGCACTACTGGTATCATTGCAACCCCTGGTAACTTCATTGTCACTATAGCCCCTAGTACATCCGGTGTTGGTACTACTTTAGATTCAGAAGCGTGAGCTTGAACATGAGGAGACCCCCCACTTATAAATGTGCCCATTATTGGTGCTGAGGAAGATCCACAGTAACAAGTTCAAGAAAGGGAGACAATCCCAGAGAACTAGATGTTTTAAGGTTAAAGGCAGAGTTGGATGAGCCTATACCTAAGGGAAACCTTGATTTGAAGTTCATAGGGGAAGAGCTTTTGATTTTGAGTAGGAACGCTGCAAGACATGCTTGTGAAACTCATGAACAACTGGACGAGTTAGCAACAGAGTTGATTTGAATAAAAGTCAGCCCAGGAGTTGAATAACAATTTCAGAATGTTCATGAATAAGGACACTATAAAGAGAATGAGCACACTGGGTTTGAAATTGCATGGTAGGAAGCCAGTGGGATGTATCAGGATATAGAGCAACATCCCAAAGATCAAGGATCTCTGTTCCAAAAAGTAGCAGAAACAGAAAGAGAAAAATAATACATGTGGACTAGAAGGGGAGATAAGTATTAGTAACACAGATGTCAAAGCGTACCTGTTGAGAGGTCTATGGAAGTGAACATGTGCATGTGCTGTGGATTCTTGATGATCTTTACACTTTTACAAATCAGGTTGGAAAATTCTCATCAGTCTGCCTCAAGTGTTTACTTAGATCAATGATGTTGGACTCTAATCTTTGTACGCATGAGGTGATACCCTTGTCCAAAGGTCTTCCATTGCAAAATGTATTCTCTGCGAAATTCAGTTGTGAGAATGTTTGAAAAGTTTGATTTTCAGTATTTTCATATCCAAAGTAGCTTGATTTGGCTCTCAGGTTTTGCCTCAACAAATTCCACAATCTTAGATTACCAAGGATTTGCCTCAGTCAGTTTTTCAGTCATTTGATGGTTCTCTGCTTGATAAAGTCAATGAGTGTAGATCAGGGTTCTCCAAAGTTGGTCCTGGAGGGCCGGATCCATGCCAGAGTTTTAGCATAGCCCCATTTAGATAAATGTAGTTATCTTAAAAATATGTCATGGATCCGGCCCTTCAAGACTGACCTTGGAGAACCGTGGTGTAGATTAAGGATTGGGCTCATAGTAATTAATGTCACCTCCCTGATTTCCTTACCCTTGTCAGCAATCCCTAGAGGGTGATATTTTGATGGAGACCAAGGCTCCCTTGGCTAAACTGGCACATTACTGTATTACTTTGACGGAATGTATATGACAATGCACTCATTTCTTTCTCCATCAACATGCATCTTACTAATTGGTACTGTTCTATTTCATAAAATGAAGGCATATAGCTCATACGTGGGATGATGGCAGATGCAGGACAGATCACATGTACACTGGCTGAGTAAGAGTAGTTCACATTGTAGACAATCTGCTCTTGAGTACTTGAAGGACCAATTTGCATCTGGGAGCAGGCATTGATTACATTTGGGAATCATGTATGTGAGTAAAACCCTTCTTCATTTTGTTGTCTTCAGTGATGGAAAGGATAGATATACATTCAGGGGTCCCAACATGACAGGCTGAATCTGTAATAAAATTTGATAAAATTTAGGTTGGAAAAGGTTACTTTCGTAGTCACTACTCCCTGATATGAATCTGTTGCACTGAAATGTAAGAAAAGACAGGAATTCCACCAGTGGGACTAGAGAGGGATGTATACATGTAAACTCTGTATTTAGGACACACTCTTTTCATGGCCAAAATGTTATTGTTTTCTTATCTTTAACTTCAGCATTCTTACTCAAACGCAAGCCAATGGGCAAATGAAACATCTCCATTTTCTGCCAAAGAAAATCTACCTCTTGGATATGGGCGATTAAAAACATAGTAGAGATGGCATAATTGCTCTGGAGCAGTTGTTCTTAGTCTGTGGTCCAAGGAATCCTGGGGGTCCGTAAAACAGGGGTCTGTGACTGTTACACAATTAAATAATATTACAGTTAATAAAGTATATACAAATAAAGAAGTAAAATTGAAATTTTGAAAACATTTTCAATATTTGATTGTGAATCAAGCAACATATTTCAATATTTCAGCATTTGTTTTGTGTATACCAGTGGCGGCTGCCAAGGAGTAGCACGGGTAAGGCAGAAAATAAATTGAAATCGTTACTTACCTTGCAGCCGGGCTGCCGCCTCACCAAGCGTCATACTCTTCTATTCCTGCTTGAAGCAGGAAGCAAACCCAGGCTCCCCTAAGTGAATCACAATACTGCAATGCAGCGTTGTGAGTGGTCTGAGTGCAAGGGTCGAGCGCTCAGACAGAGACTGGGAGCCTGTGCATGTTCCTCGCCAGGCTGTGCATTACAGCCTGGTGGGAAACATGCAAAGTGTGCATGACTGTTTGGCCGGCCCAAGGCGACTGACCAAACCGTCATGGCACTTAAGTGCCTATCACTTAAGTGCCTATCACTCCTCCCCTTGCTGGATGTGACGGCAGCCAAGTCCTGCCCCGCCCCTTAAACCTGCCTGACAACGAAAAAATAAAATGTTAGTAATACGGTGTTATTATATTTTTTTTCCTTTTTCCACGGCTCAAAATGCAGGTGGGTGGCACCCCTCCGACTTGGCGGAGGAGCTACCTCTGGTGTATACTTGTGTTAGTATTTTTCTGTATTGTTCTGAGGTTCAAATCATATATAAATAAATTTCTTAGACGAGGGTCCTCTGCTTTCACTAATGATTCAGTGGGCATCCCCGGACTCTAGTCATGATTGAGTGGGGGTCCACAAAAGTCAAAAGGTTAAGAACCTCTGCTCTGGATGATTTCTGAAGTTTTTTGAGAGGAGGGACATCGTGGAGGCATTGCCGGTTCTAGGCTAAGGCAAGTCTAGGTAGCTGCCTATAGTGTCACCATCAAAAGGTTCCAAACTGTTCCCGTAGGTACAACCTGAGGAATTGCACACCACAAACCACCTGAACATGCAACCACAAAGAAGCAGCACAATTAACAACTGTAGGCTATCAGGTGCATTAACCCCTCCCACGCAGGGCTAATTCCCGTGTGAGGGGGAGGGGCTGTGCGCGGCACCGCGGTGCTCGGCACAGTGGAGTTGTGCTCATGATGAGCTGAGCTCGTCACGACTCCGGCCACAACAATAGAACCCCCGCACAGGCAGGGAATTAGGGGAGGGGCGCGGCAGTTATGACGAGCTCAGCTCGTCATGAGCACAGCTCCAATGTGCCTCATGACGAGCTCAGCTCGTCATAAGCATAGAAGGGGTTAAGGGTTCCACAGAATGGCAATTCTCAGACCTACCAAATGTTAAAATATGGGTTGAGAGAAGGAGGAGGAGTCCTTGGAAGGGTTGGTGTCAGGAGATGAGATGAGTCTTTGAGCCCATCACTGCCTTCCTTACCAGCCATGGAGGGGCTAGTGTCAATGCTTTCCTTATCAGAAGGGTTGATACGCTGGACCTGTGAAAAACAAAGTAAACTCAAAAACATGCTAAAATGATTTACCAAGGCTGTCACTTGTCTTTTTACCACAAGATTTATTTAGTAATTATAATTAAAGTAACAATAGCAATGCAACCAGCAAAAATTAATACATTACAGAAAATCTGTTGTATGCTTTCAGCACATAAATTGTCAAAAGAAACACATCACAATCGAGTTTATATAAGTGCCTTGCATGAGAAAATTACATTGTGTCCTCGTAAATTATGCACTTGCCCTACAACTTTGTTATTAGACCAACAGAGCAATCTGTCAAAAGTAGAAATTCCAAAGCAATAATAAGCTAATGTGCAAATATGTAATCAATGCACAAATGAAATGCTTCAAGCAAAAATATCGCCAAATGCAAAATAGTAGTGCCGCCGAGCGAATATCAATGCAAAATGTAAAGAGTAAGAGAGCAACAACAAAAAAACTCCTGGCAAAAGCTTATGCCCTTTTATAATGATTTGAATGATCAACATTATACAGAAAAATATTGTGACAATTTAAAATGTATGATATTAGTTAGCAACAGATTTAGGAAACTAGAATTTTCTCAAAAATTAAACACATTTTTCTGTCTGCTTTCTGTCTGGACACGTTTTTTTGTTACAAAAAATCATTATTTTTTTTAAAGAATATATTTTATTGTGTCAACAGCCAAATGCATTCTGGTTCGACAGAGGTTGTGGGTAGAACCGGCAATATCCTGCAATACATCTATAATATCAGCACCGAGACACCCACAGGTATTTGCGCGCTCTACAAATTGCCTAAATAAGTAAATAAAAAATAAATAAATGTTTGTCAAAACTTTACAAGAAAAATATAAAATGAAATATAACTTTAGCATTCTGAAAAGAAACTGTATGTGCTACATCTGCACTACAATTTCTTGTATTTGTATCCCCCACCACTGTGTCCAAAATGTTAATCGATCACATAATAGTACAATTGTCCGGCTCCCTATTATCCCATTATTCTTGTATCTGTTTTCATCAAGGTGATGGGCTCAATGTAAATGCCTTGATAATTTGCCCATCTCTTCCAGATTTTAGGGTGTTTTTGTGGGCATCCCCTAGCTTTAAATATAGGCAAAGAAAAATTCATTATTAATGCAATTTTTCACCAGAAACACAATATAAATTTTAAAATGCATTGCATTTATTCATGATCGTGCAAATCATTTATTTCTGCATGTACGTAACAGAGCGAGGTGTCTTTACCGAAGATTGATACTTCCATCTTGTCTCTATGGAGCTGGAGACTGTTGATTTTCATCAATCTGATGACTTCGGCCATGCAGATGGAGCAATTGGTCTGGGTGTTTGGCATCTTATCGGAGAGGGTGAACTTGTTCGAATCGGCACAGGATATGATGTTGATTCTGTGGGCATGGATAATGCTGGCAAGTGAGGTCATGTAGGCATTGAACAGACTGGGGCTGAGTGAGGACCATTGTGCAATTCCAGTGATAAGGTTGATGGCGTCTGAGGTGAAGGGGGCCTGGCTGATAGACTGGGCTAGCCTGTCAGGCAGGAGCAAATCCAGCGAAGTGAGAGCTTGGATGTTGGCTTTGTGCAGCCGTTGGATAAGGATGGGGTGGGAGACAGTATTCAAAGCTAATGAAACATCCTCCAAAATAAATGCAGCAGGTTGGTGCTTTGAAAACAGCTACCTGTGAGGTACTAAATCTGTTAAAAGGTTTCATCTCGTGGTGTTCTTTTACTGTGTTGATTTAGTTGCTTAATAAGTATCTACAAAGTGTGTATGGACCAGCTCCCTGATTTATTGAATTTATGGATACTCTGCATGACATGGGCTAAGTGTACACTCCGAGCTTATAAGTATGTACATTGACTAACTCACATCAGTAGCGATAATGGTTGTTTATAAACGTATCTTGCAAACGTATCGCTCCCCCCAAAAAAGCTGTTGAAACATCCAATAGAAAGAAAGTTGTGGTGTCACCTGTGCAGTGGTGTGGCTCACTGGTTAGAGGCGGCAGACCCGGAAGCAGAGAACGGCCCGGGACCAGGGTTCAATTCCCGACCGGCAGGGTCGTGGACCTGGGTCAACAGACTCGATAATTCTCGCCTCGGTGCCTACTCTAACCAGGGATCACACTCGGCAACTCTGGGCATTAAGCTTGCCTCATTTCTACAACGGCCCCCCACAGACGCCGGGCATGCCTGGTTTCACCTTGGAGATACCCAGAAGGGACAATCTCACAGGGAAAGCCAGGACGGGTTCCCCAGCGGTCTTTGGCGCCAGGACACCCCGAGATGAGGTAACAGTGCGCTTTACAAGTATCATTATTACATTTTACCTCTGTCCGTAATCATCAGATGTCGTCTGTGGTGACGATGAGGGTGGTCTCCGTACTGTGGTTGGGCCTGAATCTGAACTGACTGGTGTCGAAGAGTTGGTTACCAATGAGGTGGGTGCTAGGTGTTTCTTCATTATCTTTTCCATGACTTTTACCATTTAGGGTGGCAGGGAGATAGAAAGGTAGTCGGCCAGCGTCTTCAGGTTTTCCCAGGGTTTTTTGAGAAGGGGAGAGTACTGTGGCATGTTGACTGTGATGATTGAGTCTTTTAGGATTGGGGGTGAGACTGTGCAAGTTCTTTGATGAAAATGAGATGGGAACAGGAGTCTAAAAGTGCTCTGGAGAGTTTAGACTTCATGACTGTCGCAGTTTCTTGAATGGTGATGGTGGGCCAGGTGGTCAGGGTGGTCCACTGGGTGCTAGTAGATATGGGCTGGAGGGCTGCAAGGGTGGAGAGGTTCACTTAGGACTTGACGTTTTCATTGATGCTGGTGATCTTGTTGCTGAAGAGTAGGGACAGCTGGATGCCGATGTCCTGAGAGGGGGCTACGCTGGTGGAGCTTGCTACCAGGTAGGTGAAGTTTTTCATTATGGCAAAGATTTTGCTGCTGGTGCTGCTTTCAATTTGGTCAGTGAGTGCGTAAAATTTGGTGGCTGTGATGGTAGCATCTGACGTCAGATTTGAAGATGCTCTTGTCGGTGTTGTTTTCACTTCGTCTCTATGTTTCATTTGCTTGCAGCAATATTTGATGAGCCTGAGATCTTCCATGTATCAGATTGTTTATGGCCTGGTGCTTGTGATTTTGTTGCCTTAGAGAGGAGACAGGTATCTGCACAGGCAGTGATACAGGCTTTGAAATCGGAGATGGATTTGGGCAGGTGTTTGTTGTGTCGAGGCTGGTGGTGTAGGAGTTTGGAAGATCAGGATGCTTCTCGACCTTATATCAGTCCCTTTCTGAAAACTTGATGACAGTGTTTTTGTGGTGGTGTGGTCGGGTCTGCTGAAGTTGATGAGGGTGTGATCAGTCCATGTGATTGGTATGGCGTTGTCTACTGTGATGTTGCTGAAAATGGTGAAGATAGGGTCCAGTAGGAGTCCGGCTGCATGTGGGGGGTCCTCTACCCGCTGGGGGAGTCATAGATAGGACACGTCCTCATGGAGGTTGGTCATGTTGGGATTATTGTGGTCCTCCAAGTGGTTGTTGAGGTCACAGAGGAGGATGAAGGGAGTGGAGTCAAGAATCAGTGGGGGCAAAAAATCTACCATGGTGTTGCTAAAGTTGACGCATGGTCCGGGAGGGTGGTAGATGAGTGTACAGCTCACGGAGTACTTGGTGGTGATGAGGAAGTTGAAGGTCAAGTGCTCCATGTTGTAGGTGCTGCTTTTCAAGGTGGTAGAGCATTGGATGGATTATTTGAAGATGAGAGCTATTCTGCCTTTGACTCTGTTTGTCCTGTCCTATCTTGCAATCTTGTATCTGATGGGGTATGCAATGGTGATGACAGAGGCCAATGAGGGAGTCAGGCAGGTTGTTGAGCTATTATGTAGCACCTCCCAAATTTTGGTGGCTTGTTTAGTGAACAAACAATTGTTGAGGAGTCTGGAGAGCAGGAGGAGTGTAGTGGGGGTTGTGTGTGTGTGGTCATGTGTGTTGAATGTCTTGGGTGTGTGAGGTGCATGGGGGAGTGAAGTGAGTGCGGGAAGGTGCATGTGAAATGGCAGGTGGCATAGGAGACACATCTTGAGTGTTGGGCCGGGAGTTGTAGTAGCAACACTGGGAGATGTGACTGGGATTCAGGGGATGGAGGGTCAGTGCCAGGAGTAGCAATGGAGGAAGGTTGGTGGGAGGAGGACCAGGTGCCCTGGCGCTGAGTGTGGGTGTGGATGGAGTGCCGACAGACACAGACAGACTTGCATTTGGCATGGCTTTGGAGTGCCAGTAGCACACAGGCTGTCCCAATCCACTACACATCTGGACTACAGTCTCCATTAAGTGAAAACCGTCTTCGTAGGAAACCAGTGATGTCACTTCCTGTGCAGCTAGATCATGGGGAAATCCAATGTCATCACTTCCTGTGCATATCTAGGATGGTAACTGTTCTTGGCTTCCTCCGGCATTTCATTTTGAGACACGTGCTATAATTAACTGCAAACATTTTAAATGTTAAAAAAGTCCTTAATGCTAAATACTAAATAATACTACACTCCAGAACCAATTTTTAACATTCTGACTTTGACTATTATACTCTCTAATAAAATGATGCTCCACTTTAGTTAGTTTGCACAAACTTATCTCTGGAAAAGAAATATTTTTCACATTAGTATTTTTTATATTGGCACTTTGAAACTTTACAGTAACTGTCATAAAACGATTTGCACAATCAAATAACTCATCTTTTGAAATATCACAATCCATACATACATTTTCTAAAATATTCTGTAGCATTATCACTTAATGACATACTGAACAAGACAAAGGATAGGACAATGTCATTTGTATGTAGGTCACTCCTTCAGAAATAGAAGCAGTGAGATGTGTACAAATATAGCAATTAATATCATTCATGAATTCTCTTTAAATGTGTGTATGTATAGGCATTTATATAGCGCACTACTTACCCGGAGGGTCCCAAGGCGCTTCGACTGCTGCGAAACCCTTCCTGGCTTCCCTGAGAGATGGTCCCTTAATGGGTATCTCCAGGGTGAGACCAGGTATCCCCGGCAGTCTGGTGGGGCCGTTAGTGAAGATGAGGCAAGCTAATGCCCAGAGTTGCCGAGTGTGATCGCTGATCAGAGTGGGCACCGAGGCGAGAGAATTATAGAGTCCGCTGACCCTGGTCCAGAAACCTGCCGCGCCGGGAATCGAACCCTGGTCCCGGGCCGTCCTCTGCTCTCGGGTCTGCCGCCTCTAACCAGTGAGCCACACTACTTCACTATTAACTAACTACTTCACTATTAACTTTAACTGTTTTATAACGCTATCTAGGTATTTTCTAAATAATGATTCTCATTATTATTTATAACATCTAACTATCCCTGATTAGTACTATTCTAGTGACTTGTATGCCTTGTTTTTATAGATTGGGCGGTTTTATGATATTTTATCAGTGCATTTTTATCTTTTGATATGGAGTTTTGGTTGGTGTTATCCTTGTATGTATCTGCTTACTTTTATGGCTGCTCTTCAGACAAATAAAGCTGTTTCTGTTATTTAATATTTGTGATGAATGAGGGACCTGTCTTCAAAGTTGCTTTTCATCTTTTGTTTGAAGTTCCTGTGCTGTTGTCAAACAAGCATGGAAGTTATGTTTCACGTGCATGAGGGCTATATGAAAACCAACTTGCCTATGGTTGTTGACATTCATGGCCCAGTAAAAACCAGCCGGTGCTGATCAAGAATACTTTTTTGATTAATTAAAACCATTACAAAAATTTTAAATGAAGAACAAAATGGTAAAAAATATCATACAATATAAAACACGGTTAACGAAAATTGTAGTAGAACATTCATCTGATACCACACCAGTCCTAGAACTTTACAAAAATTAAAATTGAGTTAGTTACATTATGTACTGAGGTAACATTAAGTACATGTATGAAGTGCATTTGTGAATGTACAAAATAATAGGGATAGCCATAACATTATGTTATATTTGGCGAAGAAAAAAATGTCTCAACGTAGTCCATATACATGTCCATTCTTGAATTAAACTCTGCACTGTCTTAAAGTGCCTGACTTGGACACCCTGCTTGTTCCCCATTGCCCACGCGGACAAGCCAGAAGAGGAGCAAGATTAGCCTTACCTATTCATTAAATTCTATGGAATGTGAGGGGCCCTACATCTACAGATGTTCTATATCATAGCAGGGTAGGGGGATATTTTATCTTGAGTGCCATATGTATGCGCTGGGTGGGAAAGGGGGTGGAGGGATTTGTTTAAAATGGAAAAGGTTGCAATTAATTTCAGCATGACGTGCCTTGTGTTGATATACTTTCACATGCTCACTGCACATGTACGACTATTGAGGCATAACGCAGGTAGAACTACATACTGTCTTGACAATCAGCCCCATCAGTATTGTTGGAAAACACAATAACGTTTTGTTTTATAAAAAAAAAAGCAAAAAACTGTGGCCTGTCTTGTTTTAATCATAGAATTATTACTTGTTGGCAGGTTCTGATTCCTAGTTTGTTTAGTGGATGAGGAAGCTATTTTGAAAGATCTGACCATATAAATAAAATGTGTAAAGCATTTTTTGACTTATGACCACAGAGAAGCAATTTTGATTCCCACAAGGTGCAGATCAATAAGGTGTAAATTCCATAGATGGTAGTAGATCAAATCAATATTTCATTAGTTTGATCTTAAAAAGGGCTGTGAAGCCAGCACATAGGGAGGCTGCCTTCTGCCATAAGTATAAGAATCCCAGCATGCGAGCCTCTGCTCAGAGTTGCTTTGGACAGGTTGGAATTCCATTGTTCCATAGCGTTGAATTAATAGCAGATTTTAGAAACACTTTTCATGGATTAACGCTACCCTCTTTGTAGTGAGCAATCTGGAGCATTATAGGATTTAAGAAATGCAACTTGATGCATTTTGTTTAGTTAGGCCTATTTTACACATTGCATTGTGCCAGAACGTAAAATTCAGCAAATGTACCAGCAGTTATCTCAGCCCCACAAGAAAAAGATGGGTTGGAATGTGGCTTTTACACCTTCCTGCAGTGGTTCTAGGGATGAGCAGCACAATTTATTTTGCCAGTGTGTTAAATGCAAAACTTAAAAAGCCTCAGATTGTAAGGATGAAGTAAGTGTGTTGCTTGATGCTCATCGAAGAGAATTAGAAGGGACTTGTTCATTTTTTTTATGCTTCATATTCCATGTACCCGTTTTTTTTTTACTTTCCAGGACATGACAACCACGTTGGTTTTCTCAAGAATTATTTTCAAATGGTTGTTCGACCAGAAAGGTGCAATGCCAGTGATAAGCTTATGCAGGACTAAAGCTGTTTTGCTTGTTAAAACAAAGCCATTGTTATATCGGAGGGAAATGATTGATTGGCCCATGGCTTTAAGTGGAATGAAAAACTAGGGTCCGGGTCTCTCAAAGGGTGCGTGACCGATGAAATTAAGGGCGACGTTTAAAAATACGCAAGCTATTTATCTGTGCTTAGCATAGTGTGCCGCCCAACTGGTATTTTGCTGTTTCTGTCTTTGCATCTAGATTTATGATACAACAAGTAACATTACAAGCCAGAACTATTGGCTTTGTCAATGATAGTAACAACATAACTATTAACTATAGCATTCCTACAAGTGTGACAATTCGAACTATTCCAGGACCCCAAAGCTATAAGAATGACTTGGGCCACAGGTAATATCTATGAATTCACACGCATGCATGCACACATCCATTCACAACAGTCACTCACTCATCTATACATACAAACATACAAACACGCATGCATGCATGCACCAAACATCAAAAAAAAACTTACCTTCACTGCAGAACTCTGGAGGGAAGCATTAGCAGTCCCAGGAGGGTTGGGATTGCTGACTTCAGCCAAGGCCAGTCAACGAGGAAAGGCAGCAGTCCCTCTCTTGTCACAAAGTGGCATGGGGTCAGTAAGACTGCAGACACCACCTCACTCTCTGACGAGGAGTCACTGATTGACACTCCGCCCTAAGCACTTCAGGGCTTAAAACTGAAGAGCCCAGTTCCGAGACAACCAGTGAGGCACTTTTGGCAGGCTCAGGATGTCACGCCCATAGGGCTATGAAAGTCCAGCTCAGGCAGCCAGGATGCTGCACATTTAGCACATGTCTAGCTCCTGGCAGCCAGACCTGAACAAGAAGAGTATTTGTCAGGTTGACCTTTGTTCGCCGCGACAGACACTCTTCTTGTCTGGAATAAGGTAGGGGTGTGGTCCTTCTGCCCCTATAGACAGGCTGCGGCTGATCCCAAGTAGTTGTATCCTCCTCTGACATTGCATACGTAAGGTTTACATTGAAATCTCCAGTGATTATCTATAAAGTATTAGGGTATTCTAATTTCATATGGGCACTTGTCTGCTCAACACCAATTACCAATGTGTTTTTAGGTTGAAGCATGCAAGACAGTACAGCGGTCTGGTTTAAAAGACTTATTGGTTACATGTTGATAGATAACCTGGAAAGCAAACGCCACTTATTGGTTTCCATTGGCTTTTTGGTTTGTCACTTTTATTTTCTTGGTTTCTATTCAATGTTGTTTTTTTAACCCATATATCTAGCCTTTGGCTCACCCATGAAGCATAGCCTCTTTACTATCCCTCTTTTATTCTTCCACAAATGTCTGCTTTTCAGAAACTATTTTCTTTTTCTAAAAGCACTGCATAAGAGTGCAAGTGTTTTCACCATTGACTGTGTTTTCCGACTTCTCCCAGACCATTTCTTTTCATAACATTATAAACTTTCAACACATTGATCCTTTGAGCTGCTTTAAGAATGTTTACAGTTTCATACAGATTTGACCTTACACTTGTTGTCCCGTGTACTATAATAAAAAATGCAAACTATGCTTTTCCTAAGCATTCTGTGACAGTGGATACAGTTTTACCCAGATTGTTTGCCCGCTTCTCCTAGCCCATTTCTTTTTATAACATTATACAAATGTATTTTTCCACAACTTTATTCGTCAAACCTTGAATCCACATTTCTACAGATATTACTTTTGAACCACTCTCCTTTGCACTTTAAGTCCACCTGACTCTGTGTGCCGCCTTCCCTGCTCCCTCTGTGCTGCTTACCCCACACCACCTATGCTCCTCAGTGTTGCTTGTGCCTACCCTATGTGTTGGTTCCCCCCCTTCTGTGACTCCACCGTCCATGTTGGTTCCCCCACCTACTCCCCT
This sequence comes from Lissotriton vulgaris, assembly GCF_964263255.1. Lineage (NCBI taxonomy): Eukaryota > Metazoa > Chordata > Amphibia > Caudata > Salamandridae > Lissotriton > Lissotriton vulgaris. The sequence continues at coordinate 1,271,464,436 of NC_141696.1, read as the reverse complement.
AACCACGTTTTCTCCCGTCCTTCTGGCTTTTGCAAAGTCATCCTGTGCCCTGGGCACCCCCCAACGTTTTGCGCTAACTGATGCTGGTGGTAACTGACTCTGACTGACCCTGGGCTCTGCCTAACCAGGCCCAGGGCCAGTGCTATATGGAAAACCCTTAGAATACAGTGAAAACACCTACATATGCTAGGGTACACCAAGGGTTTGGCTACCCCTGGGGCCCTAGTACATAATAGGGCAGGGGGATTGAAACTACCTATCAGTCCCTAGTATATAATAGGGCATGGCAGTTTATAGGCCAGCATCCCTTTCTGCACTTGCATGCGTGCACTGCTGAAGCCTGGGGTCAGTTTAAAAGTGACTCTGTGCTGCAGGACTGCTTTTAAAAAGTAAGCTTTTTATTCGGGAGCTATGGTCCGAGCAGTGCTTGCCGGATCGTCTTAAACCCACCCCCCTCCCCAAGGAGGTTGTGAAGAACTTGGGTGTGTGGTTCGACAATGGCTTGACCTACGACACGCAATCGAAAGCTGTGGCAGGGGTCTGTTTCGGGCTTCTGCGGGGCTTGAATCCTCTGCTGGGTTTCTTTCCTCCAAAGGTGCTTCAAGCCGTTCCTGGCGTCAATTTTGTCCAGACTGGACTATGGTAATTCCCTCTATCTGGCCGCCAAAAATGGCAGTATCAAGCGCTTGCAGAGGGTTCAGAATGCGGCGGCCCATATTCTGGTTGCACTGCCTAGATCTTGCTCAGTTGCGCATGTGCTCCCCAAACTCCACTGGTTGCCTGTCGAAGAGCGCATTCAGTTTAAGGCGCTGTGCGTATCGCACAAGATCTTGACTCGCCAGGCATCTTTGGAGCTATCTAATCTGTTAGAGTTCTATGTGCCTGGGCACCCATTGAGATCTGCCGACCTAGAGTTGGTCTGTACTTCCCGAGTTTGGAAAGCCAGAGTCGGTTGGCGTTCGTTCCGCTGTCTGGCGGCAAAACTTTGGAACTCACTCCCTGCTCTCATTAGAGCAATTCAGAATCATTTGGCATTTCAAAAAACATTAAAGACCTGGCTAGGGGTTCTGCATATTCAGAACCCCTAAAGTATCCCCTAGGTATTCCAAGGGTGGTGGTCCTGTGGATATAGGCAGAGTACTTATAAAATATGTTTTTATAAGCCCTGGTGCTGGAAAAATGGCCCAAGTCATTTTTCCCATTGCAAATCCCTTGCCACATAGGTTAACATGGCAGACAGTTATTAACTATTAGCTCTTGATAGGAGAAGGATAAATGTACCATTCAAAGACTTCACAGAAATATATTGATAAATCCAACAATATGATATTGTTGAATTTCTCCTAAAATGTACCTACAAGAAGTTATAAGACTTTCTTGTTTGTAAATCCCAATTCAGCCTTCCAGTGGTCTTTCCTAATTGGTCAGAGTCAAGGGGATTAGCCAGTCTTCTTTGAAGAGGTTATGAGAGCCCCTAGGGTTGAACAGCTCTGCTGGGAGGTCAGGGTCCTGTTGCACACGAATGCCACAGCAGGGGGAGGAGTTGTAAACCATGGACTTCAAGAGAAGGGGAGGACCCTAGTGTCGTTTACAACCTTACCCTGTTCACCTCCAACCAGAAGCTAGGATTAAGGAAGGAATGAGCAGATTCAAGTGGGAGAAACTATGGAGATTAGCCATCCTAGGGGTGTGTTTAGCCAGCTCTTCCCTCCCTGCTGAAAATTCTGACATATTGAATTTTGAAAGAATAGTGGTTTCTGGATTGGTATTTTGTCGCACTCTGTAGGAAGTGGTCAGACCTTGGGTGGAACCCTGCAGCCCATTGGACAGGAGTGACCTCCTGCTTGACCCAGAGAAGTTGGCATATGTATCTGAGAAGGGCATAGCCCCTCAGATCTGCTGCTTTTAAAACCGAAGAGAAAGATAAGGGCCCACGCTGAAGAATTTGATGTGCATTTCCAAGGGCCTGCACTCTGAAGATTGTGCCTTTTGCACCATCTGAAACTACAGCCCTGTGGATCAAACCTACTTCAAAAGAATTAAAGAGTGGACTCCCTGCAAGCTACAGGTTAACAGGTCTCACCAGGGCAATCGCCACAAGGACTCTCGAGCCTGGAGTAGTACCAGTGGATTTGTAAGGGTTTTGTCCAAGTGGGTTATGGGAATTGAAGTCTCACACTTTCAAGGAGCCTCTTGGAGATTCCAGAACCTGGGATTATGTGTTAGATACTTTGGGACCCGCAAGAAGAACTTCAGGAAAGAGTACTAACAGAGCCCAGCCTGCTAGAGGGGGCTGCACAAGACTGGTGAGAGATCCTCCAGAACATTTGCTAAAGGTGAATGTGTCCCTGTAAGAGGCAACAAAATGACCAAAAGGGGCACTGTTGGTTTCTAAGCACTAGAAAGTGACTAATCTTTAACAATTCATATCTCTGGTTCCCTACAGTGGATTTTTTTTCATTTTGGTGTCATTTAAAGGATAAAAATATTTCCTATTTTTATAAATTGGTGCTGGATTTTTATTTTGTGTTGTGTTTTAATTATTTACTGAATTTGTGTTTTTAAATGTTTTACATACCTGTGTCTGAAGTTAAGCCTGCCTGCTCGCAGCCAAGCTACAAATGGTTGAGCATAGGACCTATTCTGAGCCCTATAGTGTGTTAGTGGCCTTATTGCCAGTGGCAGATATGTATTTACCCCTACTAATAATCCACTTTCCAACACTGGCATTCATTTCTTTTGTTTAGTGATCCAACTTCGATCGCTAAATAAAAGGAAAAAAGCATTTGCAATGCAATAAGCCCCACATTTGTTAGAGTTTAAGCTATTGGCATTGTAAATGACAATGCCTTTTTATTTCTGTTTTGATAATTAACATATATATAAAAGGCATTTTCATTTACAATGCCAATAGCTCAAACTCTTGTAAATGCGAGGCGTATTTCATTTCAAAGAAGCGGCCGCCATTGTTCCGAGCTGCTTAGAAAGTGAAAGCGTGCATGTCACGCTGAATGTTGCATGAAAGCATGTTGTGCCTGAAGTAGGAGAAACTTGTTAAAGAAAATAGTGCTTACCGACTAAATAAGACATACAGTGTAACAAAAAAAGTAAAAGGGCTATACCTCATTGGAGGTTATAAATGAAGACAAGGTGGTACTAAGGAGGGACTAACAAGCCGATTAATGAATCAGAAGTCAGCATTTACAAAGGACAATGACACAAGCCAAAGAAAAATATGGGCGGAGTGTGGGTGGAATTTCAAGTCTATACTCGAATACAGCATGCCTCGCAGAGCAGCGCATGTGCTGCCAGGCTCAACCTAAAAAATGCCAGAGTCATTCTGTTAGCATGGGCTTGCTTGGTACTTATAAAATGCTCAGCATGTCTAAAACCATTGGCAAAGTTAATAGGTCCCAAAGGGCTAGTGACTTTGCCAATGATTGTTTAGATTAATGCAGTGGGTTAATGAATACATTAATCAGTAGTAATGACTTTGTCGCCTGAAGTAATTCTGTTTTCTTTTTCAGTAATGCTACAACTGAGAAGTTTGGAGTACTTGAACATCAAGGACAAAACAATAAGAAATATAAGTGTCTAGCCTGCCCTTTGTTGTTTTTCTTTGGGTAAGACTGTGATACTCATTGAAGCCATATAATGGGAATTCAGCTTCACAAAAGCGCTTGTCGAAATAAGATATCAAATTGTTTCCAAACCTTTATGAGCTCTGTGTCCTGTGCAATGCAACTGGACCACCTACTTTCCATGAACAAAAATCTATCTGCAGGTTTGTGTAATTATCCCATCTAGAGTGATCCATTTTTAATTTTTGTTTTTAGGGCTCGACCTCTGCCAATGCGCAAGCATTGCAGATGTCGCACATATTGGGGACTTATCCAGAGCTTAACTAAACTGGCGATTTGATGCTGTGCCCGTGAAAAAGCGCGTGCACAGCATCAAAGCCACCAGCCTCCCCCTACAAGCTTACCCCAGCGTGCGCTCTGGCATTTCTCCTCCCCTAATTAGTCACTGCCCACGGCCGGCCGGCACATCAAAGGCTGCTGCTCCCCGTGCGTCTCTCATCACCCTTACTCTCCCCTATTCTTCCCTTCTAGCCTCTCCCCGCCCCCCCTCCCCACCAACAACATAACATGACATGACATAACATAACATACATAACATGGTTTAAGTGCAGGACAGAGAATTCTGCATTATGCTTCCCGAATGTGTGCAGTGCTTTAGGGCAGGAAGCAGGCCCTCAGGAGTGAGGAGATGGTGGCTGTATCCTCATTGTCTCATTATTATTAATTTTACTTTCTGTTTGCGCCACACTCCCCCTTAAATAGCTCCATGGCTCCTTAGGGACTGCAGCCCGCAGTTTGAAAGCCATGTTGTGCAGCAGCCAAAGTTGTTTCCCACCATTTCCCCCATCTCTCCTCATCTTCCCCATCACATGTCAGAATATCGTATAGAAATATATTATCTGTTATACATATTGTCCTGGTGTCGCACTGGGTCTCGATTTTCTATTATCTGCTATCACCAATATCTTTGTAGACAATATTCAGGATGGAATTTTTTATTTCAGACAGACAATATTCTGCCAATGACATTCTCATACCAGGCTGCTTTACGCTATGGCTCTCATCTTGCACACTTTCAATGTTGGTTTCTTGCAAATAAAATAAGAAAGTACAAAAACACTATGCAGCCATCATGCAGGAAATCTAAATAAGACTGATCTGCGCTCAGATACATTTCACGTATGACTCCGCCCAACCATGTGGGTGGGGTGAGTGTATGAACTATATCTTCTGCCATTGGATGACTGAGAGTGTAATTGGTTATTGGTGGGGGGATAGGACTCAGTTCGCTGGATCTTTATCAAATGCATGGAACATTATGTAAAGTACCCTCTGCTAACAAACCTCTTTGTGGGTGAGTGTGTGCAGCTCATTAACGGGCTGCGCATCACAGGGTTTCCACTTAATGGCACACAGCTGCTCATAGCCTTTTTCAAGATGCTCTTTCGAAAGAATTTACAAGCTTTGCTAAAGTCAATTGATCTTGCTTTTTAGCTTTGCCACTTGTTTCTGGGGAAAATAGTTATTGCCAATGTTAAACAGCATTAGGAAAAAAACGAATGAATAAATAAAAGTGCATTGATTTACACTACGCATGCCTCAATAAGCATGTGCATGTGCAGACATTTTGGTTTGTCTTAATTTACCCCCCCACAAAATGGCAAACACCCTTAGAGATGTAAACCGAAAAAAAAAAACATAAGGTGTGAAAAAGTACTTTCTAACAAAGGAGTGTCACAGCAGCAAATTGCAGCTGCTAGGCCCAAGCAGGCAGTTAAAAAATTGGTTTAAAAAATGAACAAGCAGCACACGGGGGAGCATACGTGCGAACACACAATTCATGCATGAGACTTTTTAAAGCTCCACCGATGCACCCACCACACAGCTCCACGGATTCTCCAACTAAGCTCCACCAATGCACCCACCCACAGCTTCACCGATGCACCCACCACAGAGCTCCACCGAGGCACTCACCACACAGCTCCACCGATGCACCCACCACACAGCACCCACCACACAGCTCCACTGATGCAGCCACCACACAGCTCCACTGATGCACCCACCACACAGCTCCACCGATGCACCGACCACACAGCTCCACCGACACAGCTCCACCGATGCACCCACCACACAGCTCCACCGGTGCACCCACCACACAGCTCCACCGATGCACCCACCACACTGCTCCACCTACACAGCTCCACTGATGCACCCACCACACAGCTCCACCGATGCACCCACCACACAGCTCCACCGAGGCACCCACCACACAGCTTCACCGATGCACCCACCACACAGCTCGACCGATGCACCCACCACACAGCTCCACCGAGGCACCCACCACACAGCACCACAGATGCACCCACCACACAGCTCCACAGATGCACCCACCACACAGCTCCACAGATGCACCCACCACACAGCTCCACCAAAGCACCCACCACGCAGCTCCACCGATGCACCAACCACGCAGCTCCACCGATGCAGCTACCACACAGCTGCACTGACACAGCTCCACCGATGCACCCACCACCCAGCTCCACTGATGCACCCACCACACAGCTCCACCAACGCACCCAACACACAGCTCCATCGATGCACCCACCACACAGCTCCACCCAGGCACCCACCATACAGCTCCACCAAGGCACCCACCACACAGCTCCACCGATGCACCCACCACACAGCTCCACCGATGCTCCAACTAAGCTCCACCAATGCACCCACCACACAGCTCCACCAATGCACCCACCACACAGCTCCGCCGGTGCACCCACCACACAGCTCCACCTACACAGCTTCACTGATGCACTAACAACACAGCTCCACCGATGCACCCACCACACAGCTCCACCGATGCACCCACCACACAGCTCCACCGATGCACCCACCACACAGCTCCACCGATGCACCCACCACACAGCTCCACCGAGGCACCCACCACACAGCTCCACTGATGCACTCACCACACAGCTCCACCAATGCACCCACCACACAGCTCCACCGATGCACCCACCACACAGATCCACCGATGCACCCACCACACAGCTCCACTGACACAGCTTTACCGATGCACCCACCACACAGCTCCACCGATGCACCAACCACACAGCTCCACCGAGGAACCCACCATACAGCTCCACCAAGGCACCCACCACACAGCTCCACCGATGCACCCACCACACAGCTCCACCGAGGCACCCACCACACAGCTCCACAGGTGCACCCACCACACAGCTCCACAGATGCACCCACCACACAGCTCCACAGAAGCACCCATCACACAGCTCTGCCGATGCACCCACCACACAGCTCTGCCGATGCACCCACCACACAGCTCTGCCGAGGCACCCACCACTCAGCTCCATCGATGCTCCCACCACACAGCTCCACCTACACAGCTTCACTGATGCACCCACCACACAGCTCCACCGATGCACCCACCACACAGCTCCACCGACGTACCCACCACACAGCTCCACCGATGCACCCACCACACAGCTCCATCGATGCTCCCACCACACAGCTCCACCGAGGCACCCACCACACAGCTCCACTGATGCACTCACCACACAGCTCCACCAATGCACCCACCACACAGCTCCACCAATGCACCCACCACACAGCTCCACCGATGCACCCACCACACAGATCCACCGATGCAGCAACCACACAGCTCCACCGACACAGCTCCACTGATGCACCCACCACCCAGCTCCACTGATGCACCCACCACACAGCTCCACCTGCACAGCTCCACCGATGCACCCACCACACAGCTCCACCGATGCATCCACCACACAGCTCCACCGAGGCACCCACCATACAGCTCCACCAAGGCACCCACCACACAGCTCCACCGATGCACCCACCACACAGCTCCACCGAGGCACCCACCACACAGCTCCACAGATGCACCTACCACACAGCTCCACAGATGCACCCACCACACAGCTCCACAGGTGTACCCACCACACAGCTCCACAGATGCACCCACCACACAGCTCCACCGAAGCACACACCACACAGCTCCACCGAAGCACCCACCACACAGCTCCACCGATGCACCCACCACAGAGCTCCACCTTTGCAGCCACCACACAGCTCCACTGACACAGCTCCACCGATGCACCCACCACCCAGCTCCACTGATGCACCCACCACACAGCTCCACCGACACAGCTCCACCGATGCACCCACCACACAGCTCCACCGATGCACCCACCACACAGCTCCACCGAGGCACCCACCATACAGCTCCACCAAGGCACCCACCACACAGCTCCACCGATGCACCCACCACACAGCTCCACCGAGGCACCCACCACACAGCTCCACAGGTGCACCCACCACACAGCTCCACAGATGCACCCACCACACAGCTCCACCGAAGCACCCACCACACAGCTCCGCCGATGCACCCACCACACAGCTCTGCAGATGCACCCACCACACAGCTCTGCCGAGGCACCCACCACACAGCTCCACCGATGTACCCACCACACAGCTCCACCGATGCTCCAACTAAGATCCACCAATGCACCCACCACACAGCTCTGCCGAGGCACCCACCACACAGCTCCACTGAGGCACCCACCACACAGCTCCACTGAGGCACCCACCACACAGCGCTACCGAGGCACCCACCAAACAGCTAGACCGATGCACCCACCACACAGCTAGACCGATGCACCCACCACCCAGCTCCACCGATGCACCCACCACCCAGCTCCACCGATGCACCCACCACCCAGCTCCACCGATGCACCCACCACCCAGCTCCACCGACACAGCTCCACCGATGCACCCACCACACAGCTCCACCAATGCACCCACCACACAGCTCCACCAATGCACCCACCACACAGCTCAACCGACACAGCCCCACCGATGCACCCACCACCCAGCTCCACCGATGCACCCACCACACAGCTCCACCGACACAGCTCCACTGATGCACCCACCACACAGCTCCACCGATGCACCCACCACACAGCTCCACCAATGCACCCACCACACAGCTCCACCGATGCACCCACCACACAGCTCCACCTACACAGCTCCACCGATGTACCCACCACACAGCTCCACCGATGCACCCACCACACAGCTCCACCGATGCACCCACCACACAGCTCCACCGATGCACCCACCACACAGCTCCACCGATGCACCCACCACACAGCTCCACCGAGGCACCCACCACACAGCTCCACCGTTGCACCCACCACACAGCTCCACCGATGCACCCACCACCCAGCTCCACCGATGCAGCAACCACACAGCTCCACCGACACAGCTCCACCAATGCACCCACCACCACCGATGCACCCACCACACAGCCCCACCGATGCACCCACCACACAGCTCCACCGATGCACCCACCACACAGCTCCACCGATGCACCCACCACACAGCTGCACAGATGCACTCACCACACAGCTCCACCTAGGCACCCACCATACAGCTCCACCGAGGCACCCACCATACAGCTCTACCAAGGCATCCACCACACAGCTCCACCGATGCACCCACCACACAGCTCCACCGATGCACCCACCACACAGCTCCACCGAGGCACCCACCAAACAGCTCCACAGATGCACCCACCACACAGCTCCACAGATGCACCCACCACACAGCTCCACCGAAGCACCCACCACACAGCTCCACCGATGCACCCACCACACAGCTCTGTGGAGGCACCCACCACACAGCTCCACCGATGCACCCACCACACAGCTCCACCGATGCTCCAACTAAGCTCCACCAATGCACCCACCACACAGCTCCACCAATGCACCCACTAAGCTCCACCGATGCACACACCACTCAGCGCAACCACAGCATCACTCAGCGCAACCACAGCATCACTGGTTCAAATATGTTCTTTCAATGTTTCAAGCTGTTTTCAAGCTTTCACGCTTTATTACAAATCACAAAAAGATGTTAATATTTCACTTCTGTTCTTGGATTTTCGTCACAATAAAAAACACTGAACATAATCTTCACAAAAGTTATTTACAAAAGTTTAAGCTATTGCCATTACAAATTAAATACATTATTTAAGTATTAATTATTTAAAAAAAATGTAAAAGCCATTGTTATTTGTAATATCAATACATCTAAGTCATGTAAATACAAAACATGTTGCATTACAAATGCTATAGCTGTCACAATTGCAAAAGTTATAACTATTGGCATTGTAAATGACAAAGCTATTAATTTAGCTATTTTAAAAAATAACACATACATAAAAAAAATGTCATTTATAAGACCAATAGCTCAAACTTTCCTAATGTGAGCCCTATTGCATTTCCAATGATTGTTATTGCTTGCCAGTAAGGCTTAAGGGGGCCAACTCCAATCTTTCTTCAAGGCTTCAGCAAGGTCTCCAGTTTTCATGTTACAGCTTCTGCCTTGCCCAATAACATACCATACCTCTAGGCCCACATGATAATCACTTTGTGTGAAAATGTTGTCTGGCATATGTTTTGGTACACTAGTTTCAGCATATCTTTTGGTAATAGCTTTTCTGCTAAACGTTCATTTGAGAGCTCTGTTGGTTGCTGCCACAATTGTGTTAAGTAATAGAAAGTGTGGACAAGAGTTTCAATTAAATAAATAAAAATGTTTAATTAAGACAGATGTCTCTTAAATAACCCTGGGTGAAGAACTACGCTCCGTTCGCGGAGTTTGCGGAGTTTCGGCAACTCCGCGCTCCGCGGAGAACGCGAAGTTGTCGAATACTCCGCAAACTGCTGCGCAGCGTAGTTCTCGCGCGCTCAATAGCATTTTCGCGTGCGCGAGGATGCTTGTCGGTAAGATCGAGTTGCCGAACACGCAGAAACTGCAATCTGGCACAGAATAACTCGCGAACACGTTAGTAGTGACCGTAAATAAGGGGACGCGAGCGGGCGGGACAAACCTCATGGGTAACTTTGCGCGCTACACATCCCGAGCATGCAGGCAATCAATCAATCAATCAATCAGGATATTTGTATAGCGCGCTACTCACCCAGAGGGTCTCAAGGCGCTTGGGGGAGGGGGGTCCGCTACTGCTCGAACAGCCATGTCTTGAGTTGCTTACTGAAGCAGAGGTGGTCTTGGGTCAGGCGGAGGTGGATGGGGAGGGAGTTCCAAGTCTTGGCTGCCAGGTAGGAGAAGGATCTTCCTCCCATGGTGGATCTTCGGATGCGTGGCACGGCGGCGAGGGCGTGGCTGGTCGATCGTAGCTGGCGGGTGGGAGTGTAGAAGGTCAGGCGGTTGTTGAGGTACCTGGGGCACAGGTCGTTGAGGGCGTTGTGTCTGTGGTTGAGGAGTTGGAACGTGATTCTCTTGCTGACGGGGAGCCAGTGAAGGTCTCTCAGGTGTCCGGAGATGTGGCTGTGTCGGGGGATGTCCAAGATGAGTCGTGCGGAGGCGTTCTGGATGCGTTGGAGTCTTTTCTGGAGTTTGGCTGTGGTTCCGGTATAGAGGGTGTTCCGAAGTCCAGTAGGCTGGTAACGAGTGCCTGTGTGACCATCTTCCTTGGTTTCGGTGGGGAGCCATCGGAAGATCTTTCGGAGCATGCGTAGGATGTTGAAGCATGATGATGAGACGGCGTTGACTTGTCTGGTCATCGAGAGGGAGGAGACCAGGATGAAGCCCAGGTTGCGTGCATGGTCTGTTGGTTTCGGTGCGCTGCCCAGGGCAGGGGGCCACCAGGAGTCGTCCCAGGCGGAGGGTGATGATCCAAGGATGAGGACTTCCGTTCCGTCTTGTCTGAGTTCAGTTTCAGGCGACTGTTCCTCATCCACTTGGCTACGTCTTTCATCCCTTCGTGTAGGTTGGTTCTGGCGGTGGCTGTGTCATTGGTGAGGGAGAGGATCAGCTGGGTGTCGTCGGCGTAGGAGATGATGCTGAGGTTGTGTTGGCGTACGATGGCTGCGAGGGGGCTCATGTAGACGTTGAAGAGGGTGGGGCTGAGTGATGATCCTTGTGGTACGCCGCAGATGACTTCGGTGGCCTTGGATCTGTACGGGGGAGACGGACTCTCTGCGTTCTTCCGGTGAGGAACGAGATGGTCCTCTCCAGTGCCTTCTCTTTGATTCAGAAAGTATCGAATGCTGCGGAGAGGTCCAGGAGGATGAGAGCCGCTGTTTCCCCGTTGTCGAGCATGGCTCGGATGTCGTCAGTGGCTGCTATGAGGGCAGTCTCGGTGCTGTGGTGGGCGCGGAAGCTGGACTGCGAGTGGTCGAGGGATCCGTTCGTCTCGAGGAAGGCAGCAAGCTGTCTGTTGACGGTCTTCTCGATGACTTTGGCAGGAAAGGGGAGGAGCGAGATGGGGCGGTAGTTCTTGAGGTCGGCGGGGTCCGCTGATGGTTTCTTCAGGAGGGTGCTGAGTTCGGTATGCTTCCAGCTCTCCGGGAAGGTGGCGGTGCTGAAGGAGCAGTTGATGATGTCCCGGAGTTAGGGTGCGATGACGAGTCGGCCTTGTTGAAGACGTGGTGGGGGCATGGGTCGGTTGGTGATCCAGAGTGGATGGTGTTCATCGTGTGGATGGTGTCTTCGGTGCTGACCGGGGTCCAGTCGCGGAGGGTGGTCGTGGGGGGTGTCGGTTCGGTGGTCTTGCGAGGGAGTGATGTCGTTGTTTCTGGCGCTGGGGTTGGAGAGCTCTTTGACGATGCTGAAGAGTTCCTTGCCGTTGTGTGCTTTGTTGTCGAGACGTTCCTTGAATGCTGTCTTCTTGGTGGTGTGGATCAGCTGGTGGTGTTAGCGGGTGGCGTGCTTGAGGGCGGTCATGTTGTCTGTAGTTAGGTTTTTTCGCCAGGCTTTCTCGAGGGTGTGGCAGTTCTTGGAGTTCTTGAGGTCGTCGTTGAACCAGGAGGCTTTCTTGCTGCCGGGCCTGCTGGGATGGTTTTTCAGAAGTGCAAGGTCGTCAGCGCAGTTGGTGATCCACTGTGTGAGGTTGTTGGCTGTTTCGTTGGGGTCCGTTGAGCTGGCGGGAGGGTTCTGGCTCAGTGAAGTGGTGAGCTGGTCGGTGGTGATCTTGTTCCAGCTCCTGCGGGAAACCTGTTGCGGGTGGTGGTGAGTCGTGGTCTTTCTGAAGCTGAAGTGGACGCAGCTGTGGTCTGTCCAGTGGAGTCCGGTGGAGTGGCTGAAGGAGATGTACTTGCTGGAGGAGAAGACTGGGTCAAGCGTGTGTCCGGCGTAGTGGGTGGGGGTGTTCCCCAGTTGCTTGAGTCCGTGGTTGGCGAGGTTGTCCAGCAGGGTGGTGGTGTTGTTGTCGTTGTTGTTCTCCAGGTGGAAGTTGAGGTCCCCTAGGAGGATGTAGTCAGCGGAGGCGAGGGCGTGCGGGCTGATGAAGTCTGCGATGTCTTCGCTGAATTGTGTGCGAGGTCCCGGGGGTCTGTAGATGAGGGTGCCTCTGAGTGTGGTCTTGGGGTCAGTGTGTATCTGGAAGTGAAGATGTTCGGCGGCTGTGAGGGTGTCGTCTGAGTTGGTCGTGATGCGGATGGTGTTCTTGTGGATGATGGCGATGCCTCCTCCTGTCTGGTTGACGCGGTCTCTCCGGGCGATCTTGTATCCGTCCGGGATGGCGACGGCGATGTCGGGCGCTGAGGAGGCATTCATCCATCTTTCCTTGATGAAGGCGACGTCTGGAGATGTGGTGTCGAGCAGGTTCCAGAGTTCCACGGCGCTCCCGAAGACAAAAAACGGCTCGCCAACGGGTCAAGCAAGCTACTACGCATGTTCGCGGAGTTATACGTAGTTCGCGGAGTGCAAGTGCATCTTCGCGTAGCTCCGCGGAGTGCGGCTACGCGAACTACGCCCAGGCTTACTCTTAAACAATATGTACACACAATTCATAAAATACATTTATATACATACACAGTCAACATTTAAGAATATTTAAAGCCATTAAAAAGCTTGCCAGTGCTCACGTAACATCCACACATTGTATTAAATATAAACATTTCACAGAAGTGTTAACAATTTTGAGCTCATACTATGTTTGAAAACAAATCAGCTTAAAAACTCATGTCTCAAAGCTAAAAAATAAAGGCAGTCTATTGCCATATGAACTTTGGTACATAAACCTCTCATCCAAATTCTTTAAACTATTTATACCAGACAGAATTGCACAGAGAGGATGTAACACTATTCAATACCTTAAAATTGTAGCGTGAGAGAGAATATACATATGGAAATGCAGAGTAACTTTCCCAACACTCAAACAGATGAGAGATTGAAGTCTTTAAACCTAAATTCCCTAAAACTCTTTCTCTTGAGACCACCAAACATACCTCTGTCATTCTTTGAAAGGCTATGGGGAGGACAACATTAACATTGTTAATATCTAATTTTCTTTGCAATATCCAACATCAACTTCCTTAATTCCTTTGTCTACCTAAGTTCACTTATAGTAATTTGACCTTTTACATTAGAGAGGAAAGCAACTTTTGGTTGAACTGACATTAACAGATTAGTCTACAATTTTAAGGTTAGTACTAGGACAAAGGAGGATCATGATTGCAAATTCAAAATTTCATTGAGGTCTAGAACACCTGCCCCAAATAAAAATTGAGGGGATACCATTACTATTTTAACCAGCAAGTGTAGGATGAAATTGTTTGGGTCCTCCTATGGCTGAAAATGCTTTTGAGTTTAAAGTGTCAGAGTCCAAGACAGTGACTTCTTGAAACCCAACTCCAAATACTTATGTTTGGAGATTTTCTCTTCCTTAAACTGGCCAAATGACCCTAAATGCTAATATTTTTTTCTACCAAATGTCATCATTTAAGGGTGATCTATCTTGATAAGTAATTCATTCTTTTGGTGGTACTTATCAAAATCTACCAGTTTCAGGTCTCGAGACCAAGTGGGATCCTTCCCAATATTACAATACCGTCTGCATAGAGGAGGCAGGGGATATGTACAACTACAATTTTGGGTGAGAAAGTATGGGTCTCTTATAACATTTTAAAGTGGTCTGCTAGGTCTAATGTAAATAATGTTGGTGCCAGCACACAATTATGGCACAATCCATTATCATCATATAACTTTATTCGACAGGTAAGTCATAAAAGTACATACATTGTAAAACATCATATACCAATAACAATATACATCTCAATGTTAAAAACATCTACAATTAATCATGTTAAATAAATAGCTAAGAGTGTGATTAAATTGATATAAATAACTATTGAATACAATATTTGAGTAAAAATTTAATTTTCACATTATAAACATTAATATCAGGTTTCAATAGTACGTAGTGCTGCTATGCAACGTGGTGCGAGATAGTAGTTCAAGAAAGCTATTGCTACAAAGCCGGAAACAGCATCTTTGATCGAATAGACCATACCCAACTCAGATAGTTTGCTATTGCAATTGCTATAGATGGAGTGGCATCAGTACATAAAATTCGCAAGGCCACCGCATGTCTTCTGATGCCCAATAAGTTGCACATAGGTTTTATCCACGTACGAAGCGGAGCAACATAAAATGGGTAGAAGAACAGTATGTGACTTACTGATTCCTGATGGTCAGGGCACCCAATGCATTTATCATTGGTAGCTCCGGCCCATTTACTAGTAAATAGCCTAGTTGGGAGAGTTCCTACCCTGAACTGAAAATACAGTTTTCGATCATGCGGCTTCTCAATGAGGTCCCAGTATTTCTCTAGGTTAGGGCAGGACTTGTATTCTAAAAAACGCCCTGTCAGATGTGTGGAGAGTCCTTTAGTATTTGCAGATGAATGAACCATTTCCCAATATCTTTCCTTTAAGATCTTTTTAGAAGGAAAGTTAGCATTAGAGGGATCATCCCCAGCCTTTCTAGCAGCGATCTGATCTCCTTCAACCACTTGATTTTATGGAAGCGATCAAGATCGATTATATCCTTGAGTCCCTGGGCATAATGAGATAATTCCGCCGTGCACCATATCCTGCGCCAGTATAGTAAGGTGCGGAGCTTAACCAAATCTTCTACTGCTTTCCTACCAAGGTCCAGAAAAAGTGGCCGTAAAGGGGTAATTTGTGGAACCTCTGTGATTTTACGTAAAAAGGCATTCTCCACTAAGGTGAGGTCCTTTGAATGAAAGAAGTTGCCGAATGGATGAAACACAGCCGTCTGAAGCTGAACTCAGATAAAACAGAAGTCCTCATCTTAGGTACATCCCCCTCTGCATGGGACGACTCTTGGTGGCCAGCAGCCCTTGGAAAAGCTCCCATCCCGACAGACCACGCACGGAACCTAGGCGTTATCCTGGATTCTTCACTCTCAATGAACAGACAAGTCAGTGCCGTATCCTCATCCTGCTTCAACATTCTTCGCATGCTCAAAAAAACATTTCGCTGGATCCCCACCGAAACCAGAAAAACAGTCACCCATGCTCTGGTCACGAGCCGACTGGACTACGGAAACACCCTCTACGCAGGTACTACCGCTAAAATCCAGAAGAAACTCCAACGAATCCAAAACGCCTCAGCCAGGATCATACTAGACATCCCGCGTAACGAACACATCTCTGGCCACCTGAAAGACCTCCACTGGCTGCCCGTCGATAAGAGGATCACTTTCCGACTGCTGACCCACGCACACAAATCACTCTATGACATTGGACCAGAATGCCTCAACTCTCGACTGTCCTTCTACAACCCCTCCCGCCAACTACGCTCTTCCAGCCAAGCCCTCACCACTGTACCCCGCATCAACAAGACCACTATGGGAGGAAGATCCTTCTCATACCTTGCGGCTAAAACATGGAACTCACTCCCCACTTACCTTTGCCTTACCCAGAACCACCTAGCATTCAGAAAGCAACTTAAAACGTGGATATTTGACAAGTAATCCTCCTCCCTTCCCTAAGCGCCTTGAAACCCTCTGGGTATGTAGTGCGCTATATAAATTCTTTGACTTGACTTGACTTATAAGGCCGAGCTTAATACCTTCATGCCGTAAATCTCTAATACCGGACTAATCGGTTTTGTATATTAAAATTTGAATCTGGACATCAGGATCCCAGCCTGCTGTTGGTGTTTTAAGACAGCCAGATCAAGTTGGCTTTTCCAGCACATGTCCTTCTGAAGGGTTACGCCTAAATAGGTGAACTCATTGACTTGTTCCAATGGGAGTTTATTCATATACACCCTACCTCTAAATGATCTGGTTTCATTGAAGGACATAAATTTAGTCTTGGCCGTGTTCATTTCCAAGCCACAAATGATGCAGAATTCCTCAAAACGTTGTAAGGTCTTCTGGAGACTGCTAGGTGTTTTCGAGATAATCAAGGTATCGTCCGCAAACATGAGGATCAGAATACGATTGTCAGCCAGCACTGGCGCGTCCGTGGGGGTCAGGGAAAGATGGTCTGCCACTCCGTTGACAAAGAGCGAGAACAGGGTGGGTGCTAGGACGCATCCCTGTCGCACTCCTCTATCAACGGGAAAGGCCTCCGTTACCTTGCCCCAAGACCCCCGGCGGACCCTGGCAAAGTTGTCCTCATGCAAGCGGACAATCAATGACAGCAGCTCCGGGGCCATCCCCATCTCCCCCAAGACTCGCAATAGTTTGCTTCATGGTACTAAGTCAAAAGCTGACTTTAAGTTGATGAATACGGCATAAAATGCCCCTTTTCCAAAGACCACTACCTTCCAGTAGATGGTGATAAAATGGAACACTTGATCAATTGTACTTGTTAGCGGTCGAAAGCCAGCCTGCAATGGGGTCAAGATTTTATATTCCTCCATCCAGGTCTGTGCTTAATACAGGACCAGCCTACCCATGATCTTCTGCATTGAGTCGATAAGGCTAATAGGCCGGTAATTGCCTGCAACAGATTTGTCTCCTTTCTTGTACACCGGGATAATCTCTGCCCCCTTCCATGAGGGAGGGATGGCAGCACCAAGTGCTATTGCGTTGGCCAGGTAGACGATATATTGGCACCAAGTTTGCTTATCGTTTAAAAAAACGTCAGCTGCCACACAATCTATACCTGGAGCTCTTCCTGATGTAACTGTTTCTAATGCCCTATCAACTTCCTCAAGTGTGAAGACCATGCCTGTATAATATATATGTGGGAACATTTCGTTATTCCTTTCATCGACACAGCTAGCATACTGCGGCTTGAAATGATCAACCCACATCAATATTTATCTTTCTGCAGAGCCTACTTCTGTGGTCCTGTACAACTCTGGCCCAATTTTTCTCGAGAAGTTCTTTCAATATCGATGGAACAGGAGGGGCTATCTTTTTAATTTGAACAACAAGAGTTATTGATTTACCAAGTTAAATTCAACACTGAAATCCACTACACAGGTGCACAAGGAACCTGTAGTTTCAATGAATTTTTACGTTATGGCGCAGGGACCAAAGAAATGGTATGCATTAGAGTTACCCTCTTTAAAGCCACACTGGTATGTAGGATTTGAAATAGCCTTTCAATCCAGCTTATAAGTGCTTGTCAAATATTTTTTGAATATACCTTTGCTACCACATCAATTAAACTGATTAATCAATAATGTTTTGGATGGGCAGGTTCACCCTTTTTAAATATAGGCTTTATAATAGGACCTTGCCAATTCGCAGGATATACTCCAGTTAATGTAAATATATTGAATGCCCAACAAAAAAACCTTGACTTCTATTATATGTTCCATTTGATTATAATTGCTGGTAAGTCATTGGTCCCGGCTGCTCTTGCTAACTGTAGGGAGAAATCTTTATTTTTACTGTTGTTTTTGAAAATAAGGACAGAACCTCATTATCAATCACGAAAACCTGAACGGAAGCGGCATTCCTATTAGTCTCATGAATTAAAGACAAATGCATAACCCAGGCTCATTCTGGTACAATACATTCCACCCTGGACTTTCTGTCATTTAACCAACTAGTCACACCGATTTCCAAAATGTATGTACGTCTTTGTCTTGATTGCAGACATCATTTCCTCCCAGTTTTTCCTGTCATATTGAGCCTTGTTCTGTTCTATCCTTACATTGTATTGCATTTGTGCTTCTTGGTACACATTAACTTTACACAGTGGTTCATTTAGACCTTTCAACTTTCTTACGTTATTTTTTAAGATCCTGATGTTGCGAGTCAAACCACATTGCCTTCTTTTTTTCCTTGCAAGTGAGTTACCTTAACCTTTGCGTCATTCTTTTGCCATCTTACTTTCAGACAGTTGTCTAAATTCTTTATCAGGTGGTCATAGCTTACAATTATATTCCCATAATTTGCTATCAGACTTGTTAAGCCTATACTTTCTTGCAATTTGCTTAATAATGTTAGATGATGCTCACTTACCTCGTTGTAAGGTTTTTTGGAAATTCTATATCCAATGGCAATATGATGTCTCTTTTTGTCATTCTTAAGTTTAAAATCACACTTAGAGGGGAGATGATCGCTATTCACCAGACTGAGAATTTGAAAATCCACAACTGGTGGAAAATGCCAAGTTTGAACATGCTGTATTGCCTTTTTAATTACTCGCCTTAAATGTTTGACTTGCTGGAGTATCGGAATGGAATCAGTCATTTAAACAAACAGCTCCAGTTCTCCAAGGATTTTAGCATTTCCCCATTATTTTGGATCTCCAACACTTTTGGAAAAGCGCAGGTAGTATCTTGTAAGTCCTCAGCAAAAGTGTTTGAAAACGAAGTACATATGCAACCTAAATCACCACTGGGATGGCTACCAAGTTTTCATCTTGCTTATGTGTGACATGTCAATGTTTCAGGATCTTTATGTGTGACATTTTAATGCTCATGTGTGATACTTCAGTTCTGTCCATTTAATAAGCTAAGTTAAAAAAATATCCCACTTCTGTGCAGAGTTATGATCAAGAAGTGTGGAAGAAATTGCAAAGGTCATCATGTGCTTATTCAATGTAAGAAACCCACCTCCGTTGACTCAGGTGGCCACCCTGAAACTTTAGTGGGTGCACTGGATGATGGGATACTGTGCTGGCCGGACCAAAGGTAGAAATGAACCACAAAAGAACCAAACACAAGAGATGAAGCGATATAGTTTAAATCAGTGGAAAGGTGATATAGTCCAGAGAGCAATATTCTAAAAAAAGGAAAATTCTGCTGGATTTTCAACATCTAGATAAAAAGAGATATATATTTCTACAAGATTGACAGTGCCTCTGCTTTGACTTATTAAATTGCATATGATGCATGCTCTGACAGTTTGAGCAGTCTGTTGCTGAGGGACTCGGATACTAAAACTTGGGTGATTGCTTACTAAAAGTCCTCATCCTCCAGCCACTTCTGTTGTAAATCAACGGCGATTGGGTTAAGCATTAGCAGAAGACATGCTGTATTTGGCCATTATCGTAGCAAAGGAACTGACTCCTTTTTGTATTCGTAGCGGCCATTTTGTATGCCATATATTGCCATGTGCTCATCATGTGCTTTGTCCTACCTCCTTGTTAACTGCGCCTGAAGTCTGCCCGGCAACAGGCTATATTTAGCATCCTCCACTTCCAGCATGCCCAGACATGCCCAGTAGGGTCTGCGGCTGGTACTCAATCAATCATCAATCATAGCATTTATATAGCGCACTACTCACCCGGAGGGTCTCAAGGCGCTTTGGGAGGGGGGATCCGCTACTGCTCGAACAGCCGGCTCTTGAGCTGCTTCCTGAAGGCGAGGTGGTCTTGGGTCAGGCGGAGGTGGGTCGGGAGGGAGTTCCAGGTCTTGGCGGCCAGGTAGGAGAAGGACCTTCCTCCTGTGGTGGCTCTTCAGATGCGGGGGACGGCGGCGAGGTCGTGGCTGGTCGATCGGAGCTGGCGTGTGGGAGCGTAGAAGTTGAGGCGGCTGTTGAGGTATCTCGGGCCTTGGTTGTGTAGGGCTTTGTGTGCGTGGGTGAGGAGCCGGAAGGTGATTCTCTTGTTGACCGGGAGTCAGTGCAGGTCTCTCAGGTGTCCGGAGATGTGGCTGTGACGGGGGATGTCGAGGATGAGTCTCGCTGAGGCGTTCTGGATTCGCTGGAGTCTCTTCTGGAGCTTGGCGGTGGTTCCGGCGTAGAGGGCGTTGCCGTAGTCCAGTCGGCTGGTGATGAGGGCCTGGATGACCGTCTTCCTGGTCTCGGTGGGGATCCACCGGAAGATCTTACGTAGCATGCGCAGGATATTGAAGCAGGACGAGGAGATGGCATTGACTTGTCTGGTCATGGAGAGGGAGGGGTCCAGGATGAAGGCCAGGTTGCGTGCGTGGTCTGTCGGTTTGGGTGCGGTGCCCAGGGCGGAGGGCGAGGAGCCCAGGATGAGGACTTCCGTCTTGTCTGAGTTCAGTTTCAGGCGGCTGGTCATCATCCACTCGGCTACGTCTTTCATCCCTTCGTGTAGGTTGGCTCTGGCGGTGGCGGTGTCGTTGGTGAGGGAGAGGATCAGCTGGGTGTCGTCGGCGTAGGAGATGATGTTGAGGTTGTGTTGGCGGGCGATGGCCGCAAGGGGGCTCATGTAGACATTGAAGAGGGTGGGGCTGAGCGAGGGTCCCTGAGGAACGCCGCAGATGACTTCAGTGGCCTCCGATCTGAACGGGGGTAGGCGGACTCTCTGTGTCCTTCCAGCGAGGAAGGAGATGATCCACTCCAGTGCCTTCTCCTGGATTCCGGTGTTGCTGAGGCGCTGCACTAGGGTGCAGTGGCAGACAGTGTCGAATGCTGCGGAGAGGTCTAGGAGGATGAGGGCCGCTGTTTCTCCGTTGTCGAGCAGGGCTCGGATGTCATCGGTGGCTGTGATGAGGACAGTCTCGGTGCTGTGGTTGGCCCAGAAGCCAGACTGTGAGAGGTCGAGGGATCCATTTGTCTCGAGGAAGGCGGCCAGTTGCTTGTTGATGGTCTTCTCGGTGACTTTGGCTGGAAACGGGAGGAGCGAGATGGGGCGGTAGTTTTTGAGTTCGGTGAGGGTCCGCTGTTGGTTTCTTCAGTAGAGCGCTGAGTTCGGCGTGCTTCCAGCTCTCTGGGAAGGTGGCGGTGTCGAAGGAGGTGTTGATGATGTCCCGCAGGTGGGGTGCGATGACAGCGTCTGCCTTGTTGAAGACGTGGTGAGGGCAGGGGTCGGTAGGAGATCCGGAGTGGATGGAGTTCATCGTGCGGATGGTGTCTTCGGTGCTGATTGGGGTCCAGGTGCGGAGGGTGGTGGTGGGGGGCATTGGTGCGGTTGTGGGGAGCGTTGGTTGTGTGCAGAAGCTGTTGTGGATGTCAGCAATCTTGTTGTGGAAGTAGGAGGCAAGGGAGTTGCAGAGGTCTTGAGATGGGGTGATGTTGTTGTTTCCGGCGTTGGGGTTGGAGAGCTCTTTCACGATGTTGAAGAGTTCCTTGCTGTTGTGTGCGTTGTTGTCCAGTCGTTCCTTGAATGCGGTTTTCTTGGTGGCGTGGATCAGTTGATGGTGCTTTCGGGTGGCGAGCTTGAGGGTGGTCATGTTGTCCGGAGTTGGGTCTCTTCGCCAGGCTCTCTCGAGGGCTCGGCAGTTCTACTTGGAGCTCTTAAGTTTGTCGGTGAACCATGGGGCATTCTTGCTGCCGGGTCGGTTAGGCGGGGTCCTCAGTGGGGCGAGGTCCTCTGCGCAGTTGCTGATCCACTTCGTGAGGTTGTTGGCGGCCTGGCTGGGGTTCGCTGAGCTGGTTGGAGGGTGCTGGCTCAGGGATGCGGCGAGCTGGTCGGCTGTGATCTTGTTCCAGCTTCTGCGAGCAACCTGTTGCTGGTGGTGGTGGATCGTTGTTCTTCTGAAGCTGAAGTGGACGCAGCTGTGGTCCGTCCAGTGGAGTCCGGTGGTGTGGCTGAAGGTGATGTCCTTGCTGGATGAGAAGACGGGGTCGAGTGTGTGTCCGGCGTAGTGGGTGGGGGTGGTCACCAGCTGCTTGAGACCGAGGTTGGCGAGATTGTCCAGCAGGGTGGTGGTGTTGCGGTCGCTGTTGTTCTCCAAGTGGAAGTTGAGGTCCCCGAGGAGGATGTAGTCAGCGGAGGGGAGGGCGTGCGGGCTGATGAAGTCGGCGATGTCTTTGCAGAATTGTGTGCGTGGTCCCGGGGGTCTGTAGATGAGGGTGCCTCTGAGGGTGGTCTTGGGGTCGGTGTGGATATGGAAGTGCAGGTGTTCGGCGGTTGTGAGGGTGCCGTCGGTGTTGATGCGGATGGTGTTCCTGTGGATGATGGCGATGCCTCCTCCCGTCTGGTTGGTGCGGTCCCTCCGGGTGATCTTGTAGCCCTCCGGGATGGCGATGTCGGGCACTGAGGAGGCATTCATCCAGGTTTCAGTGAGGAAGGCAACGTCTGGAGATGTGGTGTCGAGGAGGTTCCAGATTTCGACGGCGTGTCTGTGGATGGAGCGTGTGTTGATCAGGATGCACTTGAGGTGGTTGCTGCTGGTGTTTGGCTTGGTGGGTGCTGGTGTAGTGCATGTCCGGTTGCAGGTGTACTTGCAGGAGTGGCAGCTGAAGAGTCCGTGGGTGCGTCTCGGGGTGGCTTGGTAGCATCCCGGGATTCGGCCGGTGTTGAGTGCGTGGATTTCGGTGGAGTTGTAGGTCCGGCGGGTGGGCTGGTGTCTGCGGGGGCCAGGGGTCCTGGCACTGGGCGGCGGTCCAGGCACGGACGGGCGCAGACGGGCTTACCTTTGGCGCACCTTCGGCGCTCAATCGGTGCTCCCGCTGCGCGGTCGCTCAGGGGGCGTCATAAGTAAGGAGCCGGGAGGGCGGGTCAGCTGGGTGGCGGGAGCGGGGCGGCCAATGGGCAGGAGGGGGCGGAGTCGTCGGAGGTCTGTGGCGGGAAGGGGGACTGAGGGCGGCTCGGCGGCGGCTGGGTCGTCCGGCGGCAGGGAGCGGCACCCAAGGTAGGGGGAGGGCAGCAGAAGGGGGGAAAACAGGGGGCAGTAGAGGCAAAAGGCTAACACAAAAGGCAAAAGGCTAACACAGAAGGCAAAAGGCTAACACAAAAGGCAAAAGGCTAACACAGAAGGCAAAAGGCTAACACAGGGAAAAAACACAAAGGCGGCACTGGAGGCAACAACGAGGCAGCAGAGGGGGGAAGTTAACAGGAGGCAGCAGAGCAGCTCAGCCGAGCAGCGGACAGGAGCAGCGGAGTGGGGGCGACCTCTGTACTAATTAGTTCCAGATAGGAATGTGTTTACTAGACTGTTAACTCCGCCCACTTATCGATTGTGCTTTCCAAAATGTCCTTGTATCGTCATAAACCTGCTCTTGTATTCTGTACCGCCTTCTTTTGAGCCCCCTCATTGTGTATAAAAGGGGCCATGTGCTTTAGTTCGGTGTGCTACTCTATACAATACTGAAGGGTGTTGTTTGGACTGTAGTACCACCTTTAAAGGTTTAATAAACTTTGCTTTTGTATTTTCCAGTTTCATTGCGAACTTCTTCCTATGGTCTGAGGACTCCGTGCAGAGAAGGGCGAACCCCTTGCACTAGCACTAGTAGGCCTAGCTGAGGCTTGCTCACGACAATTGGCGCCCGACACGTGGGGCTCATCGGCGACTCGGGTGCCCGAAGGAGTGGTCGTGGCAAAGAATTGGAATCTCGCTGCGGACGCGATTGCATGCAAGAGGAGACCCGAGTCTTGGCATCAAGGCTTTTTTCCTTTCTTTCCGATCTGACCATCCAGGTGGTGCCGGTCCTCGACTGAGATCTCTTCTGTTGGTTTACCATGCAGTGGCCGTTTGGTCGAATTTAGAACTTGGCAGTTGGAATCTGGACGCCCTGTGATTGGTAAGAACCGTTGTACGGTACTTGCTGTGGGTTTTGGAAGCCTGGGATTGGCAAGGCAGTTTTAGGATATGCTTGCTGTGGCAATTTTGGTTTGGTGTGACTAGTCATGGTGTGTATGTGTAAGTGTAATATATGCGTTGCAACACATATAGGCAGGTAATGAGGAGATTTTTCTCTAAAATGTGATTTTGATTTGAACGGCACAACGTATTACAGATACTTTAAGTGCTACTTTGATTATAATACTGCATAGTTTGCACTATTTTTGGCATGCCTGCTTTTAGCGCACTTCGTAGGATGTGCTGCTTTTGTGGAAATAACCGGTTAAGTCTTGAGGAATCGCAGCCGGCTCCCCCAGATGGGACGCCTCATAGAGATATGTATTTAAAATATGGTCTTTCTTCTACATTGTACAGCACATTGTGGAGGAAATACACGCGAAAGGGTCCTGAGTTACGTAGGCCAAAGTATGGGTCATTTGATATGCAAAAGATTATGTGGAACAGTGTATGTTCGAGCGAGAATCTAGACAAGACATGTTTGAGTGTGTACGAACGTGGGTGAAAGAAGTACGTGAGCGTGGGAAACGTGAGCAAGCGCTGATTGAAAAAGAACAACGGAAGAATGTGTATGAAAAAGCGCAAGAATTAAGGAAGAAAGAGGTGAAAGAATTGGAAGAGAGACAGGAGAAGGAACGCAGATTACAGATATCTGGCCAATATGCTGTTCGGCAACCTCTTTATCCTGTCCTTAATAAATCACAAGATGATTTTTCATTGTTAGATTGTCCTCCGCCTCCGTATGCCGTTCCGTCCGCTCCATCTGGCGAAGATGAGGATTCCGGGGCAGATAAAATGAAACCTGGTACCCGCTCCATGATGTCGGCCGACCGCGCGGCCGAACTTAGAAAGATCGCCCGTCAGGCACTTCATGATACTGTTACTGTTTCTAGTATCTTAGATACTTTAAATGGATGGCAAGATGGAGAGCAAATATATTTTACTGAGCATTTTGCAGAAGAAGTGGTTGACATGTTCCGAAAAGTTTCTGACATTCTCGAACCTGATGATGTAGCAGCCGATTGTAAGCAATTGCGTAAAGGTCTTTTTACTCTCCCCCAGGTGACTGATACAATCAAGTGGCTGTTTAAACTACGAACTGAGGCGCTTCACCTACGGGAGGAGAAACGGAAAGCTAAAACAGATGGACGGACGGGATTGGTCGACGGGAAACAATCATCTATCTTTGGAACCGATAAGACTGCAGTAGTGCATGCAAACCCTATGCGAGGGGCCACGCCTTTATATGTTCCTCCTAAGGGAACGGGTACAAGTGACAATAAGTTTTCTGTAGATGCTAAAGGTTATTTTATTTATAATTGGGTGTATACTCCCTGGAATAGGGCAGATGTCATGGCACTTAAAGCCGCATTGCCTGATCCGCGTAAAAATCCAGCCGCTTTCTATGAGGAAGTTGAGGGAGCCATAAATTCTTGTACCATGACATTAGCTGATATTGATTTCTTTTTCGGGCTAATATTGCCGCCTGATATGTGGGATCCATGCGTAAAGTTGTTGATCGCGCATTGTATGGGGCATTATGGAAGGAGATAGAGAGGGCAGATGAGGATAGGGAACCAGCGAAAAAGCCATGTCAGTTGATTTTAGATCTTCCTGGTGCAATATTAACTAAGTTAAAAACGATTATTCCCCCTAAAAGATTGATTGGACTATTTTAGCATCTTGTAAGCAAAAGGCAGATGAATCAGTTTCAGTTTTCTTTACGCGTTTTGAGGAAGCCTTTCATGATTTTAGTGGCCAGTCGCTAACGGACGATACAGGCCGACATTTGTTTGTAGATAAGTATGTTACGAATCTATTACCAGGAGTGGCTAGCCGTTTAAAAGCTAGTGAAAGCTCTTGGACTTCCTCTTCTCCGGCATTCCTCCTGACGATGGCTCAATATTACGAGCGTCAGGAATTAGAAGCGAAGGGTAGCGAGGATAAAAAGTCTAAAGAATTAAAAACAAAGGTTATGTTATCTCAGATTTATGGTCCACCTCCTATAGGTAACGATAGAGGCGGACGAGGATTTTATAGTTCCTCTTACACTCGTTCGAATTTGGCTGTTGACCAATGTGCGTATTGTAGGAAATTTGGCCCTTGGGCAGATGAGTGTCCGTTGTTGTGCTCAAAACGCTATGTCCGTGGCCGAGGATCAATGAGAAATCGCGTGGGAAATTCAGGACCCAGAGGCACCACAAACGATCGCACTAGGTTTGATTCTAATGTGTGGGTACAAAAAGGGTTCAATACTTTTGAAAGGCGCAACCAATACCAGATGTCTGATTATGTGCAGTCTGATTTGCATGATTCTGCTTATGCATAGGATTGCGTAGGATGGGGTAAGGAACCAGTTGAAGTTCCAGTAGATCAGAGGGGTCCTTATGTTACAGCACATGCTTTGGGTTCTACTGATCAGTTTCTGGTTGATACAGGAGCTACTCGTAGCACTTTGTCTAAACAATTTGTTCCGAGGGCTCCGCAGTCTGGCTTAACAAATACATCAATAGGGTTCGATGGAACACCTTCCCTTAGCCCATTGTCACAACCACTTGCATTTCATGTTGATAAGTTTGCTGCTCCGTGCCCGTTTTTGCTCTCCCCAAATACACCAGACAATATTGTGGGTTTTGATATGCTCAAGTATTTCAGAACCACAATAAGATGTTCCCCTGAAGGAGTGCCTGTGATTTTGAATGATAATTATCCAGTAACGGACAGAGTTTGCATTGCTAAAGAGGATACTGCATTAGCCTCCCTACCTAAAACATTGTGGGCTACTTCAGATACTGATGTGGGACAGATGGTGGTTATTCCACCGGTGCATATTAGTGTAAAGGAGGGAGCTGTGTTATCACGTTTGCCTCAATATCGAATTTCACAGGAGGGTGAGGAAGCACTCACACGAATTGTACAAAATCTTATTGAAGTTGGGGTTGTTGAAGAAGTTCCATTTAATATTTGTAACAGTCCGATCCTCCCAATTTTGAAGAAAGATACTGATACTAGGATTTATCGATTTATAATTGACCTACGGGAGGTGAATAAGATAGTGGTGCCACAATATCCAGTAGTTTCTGACATCACAACACTTCTTACTTTAGTTCCACCTACTGCAACTACGTTCTCAACATAAGACTTCTTTTCGATCCCTATTCATCCTGATAGCCGATATCTGTTCGGTTTCACTTTGAATAATTGATCGTATAGATTTTGTAGAGTTCCTCAAGGCTATACTGAGAGTCCTAGTATTTACAGCCAAGCATTAAAAAGACAACTTCATTCTTTTGTTCTACCCGAAGGTGTGGCGCTCATACAAAATATTGATGATATTTTGTTGGCAGCCGATACCCCTGAACAATGTGAAAAGTGTACCTTGTCTTTGCTTTCTTTTCTTGCTTCACATCATCACAAAGTATCAAAAAAGAAATTGCAGTATTGTAGACCAAAGTTAACCTACTTAGGTCACCTTTTGTCTAAGGAGGGGCGTGCACTCACATCAGATCGCATTCAGGCAATTTTAGACACACCAGTACCTTCTACACAGAAATAAGTTCAAGCATTTTTAGGTCTTACTTCTTTTTGTAGGCAATGGATATTGGGATTTTCATACATTGTTAAACCTTTGTTAGCACTTTTGACAAAAGATACTCCAATACCCCTTCCATGGAGAGATGAATGTGAGAATGCTTTTCGACAGTTACGACAAGCCCTTTGTTCAGCACCAGTGTTAGGTACTCCAGATTACACGAAGCCTTTTACATTGTACGTACACGAGAGAGATGGATGTGCATTGTCAGTTTTAGTACAGACACATGGTGATAAGCAACGCCCTTGTGCATATTTTTCAGCAGTACTTGATCCTGTTGTTTGAGCGTTGCCAGGATGTTTTCGCTTGGTTGCAGCAACAGCTGTGTCAATACACCAGAGTGAAGGGATAGTCTTATCACATAAGCTGTTGGTGCTGGTACCCCATGCTGTTGATGCCTTTTTGAATCAAACAAAGACGCAGCACTTAACTAGCGCTCGTCTGACAGGATATGAGTTGACGCTGTTAGCTCCTCATATTACACTGAAGAGATGTGCAACACTAAACCCAGCCACGTTGTTGCCATTTCCGGCGACTCAGCCTGAGGCACAAGAAACACATGATTGTATTTTCCTGACTGAGGAACAGACAAAGGGTCTTATTGATTTGCAAGATACGCCCCTTCCAGATGTAGATGGAGAATTGTGGGTTGATGGGTCTTGTCTGAAGTTACCGGATGGTACAACTTCATCCGCATATGCAATTACTACGCTTCACACAATAGTGGAGACAGCTCGCATACCACAGAAGTCAGCTCAAGCAGCGGAACTAATAGCTTTGACACGAGCTTGTGAGCTTAGTACAGGTTTGCTTGTGAACATTTATATAGATAGCCGCTATGGATTTGGAGTGGTGCATGATTTTGGTCTGCTCTGGAAGGAAAGAGGTTTTCTGACATCACACGGGATGCAGATAATGCACGGAGAACTAGTGCATAATCTTCTGACTGCATTAACATATCCAAAGAAGATAGCTATAGTGAAATGTAGTGCGCACAAGAAAGTGACTGATAAGGTGGGACAAGGAAATGCTTTTGTAGATCGAGTGGCACGTGAGACTGCGATGTAGCCTGACACTACTTCCATGTATGTAGTGAAGTCACAAGCTGAGCGGTGGTACAATGCTAGGAAGGAAGTATTAGAGATACAGAGGACCGCTTCTGACAAAGAACGGGAGTAATGGTCCAAGGATGGTGAATTGGATAATGAAGGATGTTGGCGAAACACACAGATGGATAGATGGAAGTTGCCTATAGCTTTTATACAACCTATGGTTCAGATGGCACATGAGCTAGCACATGTTGGAGCTTTAGCAATAGTGAAATTGCTTACACAAGTTTAGGAGCATCCAGAAATTGCTAGCACAGCTAAGAGAGTAGTACAGTCCTGCATGATTTGCCTACAATTCAATCCTGGAAAAGGGACACCAACTCCAGCAGGAGGATTTGCTACACCAACTGCACCTTTTGAAGTATTGCAGATGGATTATATTCAGCTTGAACGCTTTAATAATCTGAAGTATGTCTTGGTGGTGGTATGTGCCTTCAGTAAATGAATTGAGGCGTACCCCACAAAGGACGATACTGGATTTACTACAGCAAAGGTACTTTTGAAGGAATTCTTCCCTCGCTATGGTGTTTGTAGATTTATGTGGAGTGATAACGGACCTCATTTTATAGGGGACTTTATTAAGTATGTCCTGAAAGGATTAGGGATCAAACAGAAGTTTCATGCAGTGTTCCACCCACAATCAGCAGGATTGGTGGAAAGATACAATGCTACTCTGAAGCTGAAATTAGCCAAGATACAGGCTTCTACTTCTCTGACTTGGCCAGATGCGTTGCCACTGGCATTGTTGTCTATTAGATCAGTGCCTCATTCTTGAACAGGTCTCACACCTTATGAGATCTTGTTTGGAAGGCCTATGAATATCTGGGGAATTCCTAAACCAAGTTCTGTGTATGATGTACCTTGTGTCTTGATGAATGACTATTTGGCACAGTTAACTGATAACTTGGTTTCTATTCATCAACAGGTTCGAGAAGCACTTCCTGACAGATCTACAGGTGAAGGCCATAATCTCCGACCTGGTGATTTCGTTCTCCTGAAGTCCTTTGAGAGATCGAGCAGTTTGGAGCCAAGATAGTGTGGGCCAGAGCAAGTGCTACTTGCCACAAGGATAGCAGTTCGAGTCACGAACCGGAAAAATTGGATTCACAGCACCCATTGTCGGCGAGTACTTCCTACCTTGGTGGAGCCTGCTGTGTTGACCGTCCATCGAGAGGTTGTGACTGCGGAGAAAGGCCGTGCTGTGACACCTGACGGATCTGAGGAGTTCTTCCCGGACCAGACAGTCCCTGGAGCAACAAGATATAATTTGAGACCGAGAGAAAAGTCTGCAGCGCTTGTGAAAGTTGTCTGAGCATTCCCTGGGTTAGTCAAACGGAGAGCCGATGTAGCAAGGGGGGGATCAGCCCTGCATTAGAGTAGTGACACCCGTCTAGGCCCTGGTGAAGAAATCAACGGCTGTCCAGGTTTAAGAGCCCTGACAACTACTTTAGTTTCAGGAAGAATTGTTTTGTGCTTTGATTAAAATGGAAAAGAAGAAGATTTTTTAGGCTGTAGGGTTTATTGTTGTCCTGGTGATTATGGCAACGATAACATGGTCTGTTGAGGAGACAACTCCTGCTCGTGAGTTGTTTGTTGTTACTACACCGACACCAGAGGAGCATTATTTCTTTACGCTCCCATATCAAGAATTGAAGCATCGAAAATCCTACTTTATTAACACTTTTATTCTAATGTTACATCATACCCACATTGCTACGAATGCCATGAACTGTTGGATTTGTGGGATGATGCCTGCACATCAAAAGAAAGGAGGTACACCGTTTATACCTCTCTTTTTTCCGCATAATGGCTCCTGTCGAGCCTGGTATACTCAAGACAAAGATGGGTACCCCCAAGCGAATGGAACTAAATGGGAGTGGGAGGAATATCGACTGGACAATATTTCAACAATATTTCAACACCATATATCTTCACCAATACAAGAGACTCTGTTAATGCTGAACATTTTGTTATTTCTGTTACTCAAACACAAGCAGAATTATGTGTACAGAGTATTGGACATATTCCTGTTAACATTAGCGATTGTATTACTGTTTTGAATATAGATGGTTTGAATAATAGTACCTTTTTAGATTCACATAATACCTATTTTGTGTGTGGGAATCGTGGATATTATCGATTGCCAGCTGGGTGGACAGGAGTTTGTTACGTATCATTTTTGTTGCCCCATGTGTTTCTGGCACCTCCATTGTATCATCGAGATCTTAAATTGTTCAACAATATTACTGTAAACCGATATAAGAGGACCTCGAATACTGATAATATAGACCAAACAGATACTAGCCTACAACAATATATAGATTTTAATTTAGGATTGTTCTTTTTTGTGGGTACTGCATTAAATAGGAGAAAAGTGTGACGATTAACTAGAGTTGTAGAAGCTGTTACAGATCAAACAGTTGCAGCTCTAGGAAACCTCACCGAAGAATTGCAAATTGCTAGAATTGTCGCTTTACAGAACCGAATGGTTCTGGACGTCATACTAGCAGTTAGAGAT
The DNA here is from genome assembly GCF_964263255.1 of Lissotriton vulgaris. NCBI lineage: Eukaryota > Metazoa > Chordata > Amphibia > Caudata > Salamandridae > Lissotriton > Lissotriton vulgaris. The sequence goes on along the minus strand of NC_141696.1, from coordinate 1,271,432,862 downwards.
GTTGCATGTCGCATTATAGGTAGTAGTTGCTGCATGTTCATTCCAGATCACACACCATCAGTGTATAAAGCGATTAATAAACTTCATAAAATCGCTGCAGACCTCCTTACAGAAAATGGTACGTTGACTTTTACAGGATGGCTTTGGACTCTAATTTCTGCCTTGGGCTGGAAAGTACTGACTGCTCTGTGTATAATAATTGTAATAGTCTTCACCTGTTGTATTGTGTATCCAGTGTAGTCCGATGATATGTTCTATGTGTATTACTGCTTGCATACCGACCAAAAGAAATGTTGCAGAAGTCAAAATGCAGAATAACTTGAATAAGGAGATAGCTGATATGATGGTCATTGATATAAGGGATGAGTATCTAGCTTATCCCAGGAAGTCGAATGTCTTCAGCTAATGCTGAAAGGGTCGTCTGTTGTAAATCAACGGCGATCGAGTTAAGCATTAGCAGAAGACATGCTGTATTTGACCATTATCGTAGCAAATGAACCGACTCCATTTTGCATTCGTAGCGGCCATTTTGTATGCCATACATTGCCATGTGCTCATCATGTGCTTTGTCCTACCTCCTTTTTAACTGTGCCTGAAGTCTGCCCGGCAACAGGCTATATTTAGAATCCCCCACTTCCAGCATGTCCAGAAATGCCCAGTATGGTCTGCGGCTGTTACTAATTAGTTGCAGATAGGAATGTGTTTACTAGACTGTTAACTGTTAAGCACTTATCGATTGTGCTTTCCAAAATGTCCTTGTATGGTCATAAAACTGCTCTTGTATTCTGTACCGCCTTCTTTTGAGCCCCCTCATTGTGTATAAAAGGGGCCATGTGCTTTAGTTCGTTGTGCTACTCTATACAATACTGAAGGGTGTTGTGTGGACTGTAGTACCACCTTTAAAGGTTTAATAAACTTTGCTTTTGTATTTTCCAGTTTCATTGCCAACTTCTTCCTATGGTCTGAGGACTCCGTGCAGAGAAGGACGAACCCCTTGCACTAGTGGGCCTAGCTGAGTCTTGCTCACGACACTTCACTGCTGTGTTAGCGCGACACGGCAGACCTCCACACTTTATTACATGATTCTCTCTGGAAGGCTGACTGCCTTATGCCTCTTTAGTTATGAGTTCTGTGAAGTGCCTCAGCCATGGCCGGAAGGAAGTGGAGATGAAGTGAAGGATGTAGCCCATGCACGTTATCCTGGCATCCATGGCAACTATGACCTCTGCTCCAGCCAGGATAGGCTCTCTAACTCTCTCTAACTGTGGAAGTCGACAGTTTCTGCACAGCTCAAGTTGATCTCGCTCACAATAACTGAGCAGAGCGCCTCAAGCCATATCACAGCTAATAATTTATGTGTGACATTGAATACTAGTAGGGTGATGTGGGGAAAAGTATTATTTTGCATTACCCTAACCCACGATGCATGGTACTTGCCAGGGCCACACTAAGCATTGTGCGTTGATCCACATTATAAACATTGTCTGCATTATATTACAAGTATCATGCTCCCTATGGATTCCAGATTATTATATATAGTTTGATTTTTACCTACCTGCAGTCAATTTTAAATTTAAATCTGAGTGACCCTTCCTGCAATTTGTGAAGATAATAAGGTTAATAAGCCACCAGAATTATACACAGAGCTATTTTGGTGTTGCTTCAGATTAGATTTCTTGAAAACAAAAAATATTTTTCCCTTCCAAAATGTTCTCTATAGATTGAGCACATCAGACATCTTAACCTGTGTCCAAGTCATGATAGGACAAATTGGCATCTGGCCAAATCCTGTCCTAATCAATATTCATAAACCGCATATACTCCTACCATACTTAGCTATCTTACATTATACTCTCAAATCTCACTCACCACAAAGGTCATTTTAAAAGTATCTTTGTTGGAGTGATGCCCTGCTTACCCCTTGGGCAGCTAATTATTTGCCTGTAAATAGTCTTGTTTCTTACTAGGGAGACCATCATTACTTCTTTGTAGAATTCCCCATCAATAAAACCCACTTGTTTAAAGTCACATGAGGATACGATGGGTCACTTAAAGAAAATTACGGACAGCTCTGAAATACCCCAAGCAGGGTAGATCTCTTCTGTGGTCACAATTCCTTCCGCTTCTACCCTTCCTTTTTAATACCAATGTGTAATACTTAAGGCTCCACATGAGCATCAAATTCTGGTTGAAGTTTATCCTCCTTTCTTGAGGAGATAATTTAAAAAAAAATCCAATCTACTTTTCCCTGACCTTGATGGGACTGTTTCTTTACTACCTTTCTTTGCACCGTAGGGGAGTACTCATGGATCACACATTCTGAGGGATGATTACCCCTACCCGAGAGGTGATGTCTCCCTTTTGCACTTGATTCCTGAGTGGAATGGGTCACTACTTGAAGCTTTGCCTTAATAGATTGATGAGATTGATTTCTCATTAGCTGCTTTCTTACTAACTAGACTAGTCTGAGTATTAGGGATCTTCTTATTGACTAGATCACCATCTGTCTGAATATTAGAAATTTTCGTATGCTTTACCGGATTCTTTTTCTTAGACTCGTTCAAAAATCCCATGTAGAGTTTTCTGCATTGGTACGAGAACATACAGCACAAAAGGACTTAGGTCCAAGTTGGAATAAAGGAGCTGATAAGATTGGTTCAGATAGTGATTATCATTTGAATTGGAATTGGGATTGCCATTGATAAATAATATTTCCATTGATTAAGTCTAGTACATCCTGTGGATGTGACCCTCCAGATCATGCCTTCTCCTCAGTGGAAGACATCTCTATTTGCTGATCTGTAAATCTTTATTGAGGAACAGAAGATAGCTGGGGCTTAAGTTTGTCAGTAAGCTGCTTCTCTTACTAAAAAATGAAGGAGCAGCCTTCCATTTTTGAAAAATCTAGGAGTTTTTACTTCTGGACCTAAGTGGAGCACTTGAAATGGTACCTTATCTAGATTTTTTCCCAAATGGTTCACAACAATGTCTCTTATAGAGGAGACCAACTGGGCAATGTCCTCTGTAATCGGGGATTCCTGTCTCAACTAGGATTATTTGAGGGAGTCTATATAGTTGGGGTACCCAGGGGATGGAAGACCCCAATGGCCCGTGAGCCACCTCCTGAGTAAGGCGTTTTAATTTTTAGACACTAGTCTTTTTTCCTTATCCTTTCATATCAGGGATTTTTGATACTGCTTCTTTTTCACCACAGGCTTCACAAAATTCTGCACAATCCTAATACTAGTATCTTAACACTTTTAATTTATTTCATCAACCAAAAACGAAAATCCTCCATTCTAATTGCCCCTCTCCTGGATCATTGGTCACTGCCTTTTTTCTCTGGCAGTGTTCAGTGGAGTGTTAAACATAGTAAAGGTCATCCACCTTAATTCATTCAAAAGTAGCTCTATCTTTCTGACGAGTGTATCTTTCTGATGACTGCTTGCAGACACTATGTCCTTTGCAACCACGGTGACCCCTCTGTAGCCCCACCCCAAGTAAAATATCTGGATGCTGAGAGAATCCGTTGCCACTCAAATACTCAGACCATGACTTCCTGAGACCTAGAGAGCTGAGGCTCAAAAAGACATCAGCGTACAGGTGACAAATTTTCAGTAGGCAAAGGCTTACATCACACTTTCTGTGGAGCACTACACTCCAATAGTGTCCTTTGAACTTGATTCACTTCAAGGCTACATCCATAGCCATCCACAGATGGGGATTCTTGTGCTTCTCTACCAAAGCTGGAGGCAGGGCCCAGAAGCAGACCCAGACAATGGCCCACATTAAGCTAGGATCTTGCTGGCCCTCATCCGTACTGCTCCGTAACCATTCCCCAATCCATAATACAACTACATACCGACACAGCACCCAACTGGCACCACTGATCGATGGGTGGAATGGCATCGGCTGCTACTGCGACCATGATGTGAAGAGTACTGTGGTGATCCCAAGGGCAAAAAGGCAGCAACCGAATAGACAGCCAGGAGGAATGCTGATCAAGCACTGAATGTTGATCATTGAAGCCACCACTGCAGACACACTAGACAGGCTAGAGGAACGAGCAAACATTTATTATAGGGGGGTTGAGAAGCTCATTGTCTATTACCAGAACTTTGCAATCCACTATGGCTCCATAGTTGCACTATTGACAGCCCTGCCATCCACGAAGCAGCCTAAGAAAGTGATTTAGACTACAGAGAGTCAGAAGTTCAAGGTTTATCTGCCTGTCATTTTACCATGATACCCCAAATCGCAAAAAAAGTGTTTCTTTTAAATATGGAATCATCTGTCTCAACTGATGCCATTAATCGGTCAAAACCGGCCAGAAATATCCAACATGAGAGGCCCTAAATATATTAGGTTTTTAAAAAACGGGCAATCAAACCCCAAACAATCCATAACAAGCCACTACAAGATGGCCGCCACAATAACCGAAATATCCAACACGAGAGACCCCAAAAATATTAAGTCTCTTAAAAAATGGGTAGCCAAACCCTAAAACAATCCACAACAAGTCACTACAAGATGGCCACCATAACAAAGCGGTTAAATCTTGATCGTCCCCAGAAGGTCGCTGCAACACATGTGTAAACAAACGAGGCCCAGCATCCTAGATATGTTGGGTCACGTAATACAAAAATCAGAGATCATTAGTTCATGTAATATTAATAAACAACATTTCCTTGTTGGAGAATGAGGACAGGACCATATAAATTATTTAAACACAACAGGTTTAAATTAACAAAAGGGAACTGTAATAACTTATCGAGTCATTATAAGATGACCGCCCTCGTAACGCGATAAAACCCGAACCGCCTTTCGGGACGCGACAGCCATCGCAACACACGCAAAACAAACAAGGTTAGGTACCCAGATATGCGAGGAAAAATAAAACAAATGATGATAAATAGTTTAAAATCATGAAGTAGATCTGTTTGATCAAGTACAGGATAATAAAATACAAGAAAGATGCACAATTGAGTTGTGTGAACATGATAGTAACAAAAAAGTAGAAAGGACAAAATGTCCGCCAAGTTTTCAGAGGGAGACGAATGACGTGAAAAACCCCAGGTGAAAATCATTAAATCATTGACTGAGCAATTAAGGGGGATAAAAGCGCCAACCGAGCGGAGCAGGGCCATTACAGCCCGGAAGGACGGTCCATGCAGATTCCCACTCGACGCGCCGGAAGAGACTCTAAATAGTAAGTAAACATCAGACCCCTAAAATCCCCATTGAGCAGAGATATATCTCTTAATCCACTGCCTTAAGCAGTCAATAGTAGGTAATAGATAACATTTCTTTATCCTGTTAGAATGAAAAAAGAGTGCTGTTCATAACTGAAGTTGCTGCTAAGGGATAAAAGCGAGCACCCAAAAGACAATGCGCAAGGTAAGATTGATACACAATTAGATTAGATGCACAACAGATAGTTTTAAGAAACAGGGACTGTAACGAACCCTTCCCTATTTTTTAGGATAATATACCTTAATTCTTTTCGAGCAAGGAAAATAACGACCATCCTCCTCAGGATTCGAGTAAAAAGTAATCCAGGTAAACTTTTACTATCTTTGATTACTGACCATAACCAGAGTAACAATGCAAGAGAAGTAGAAAACGGATATGAACTAGCAATATGCGTACCACTAAGAGGTAGCTAAAATTAAACATAAGAGGAAATCAAAGCCATTTGCTTGTGATTTAAGGTCCAAAACATTAATAGACCAATGCCATAATATTCATTTTCTTGTAATTTTGGATCATATATCAAACTGCTTAAAATAAAGATGTAGAAAGATGAGTAATCTACACAAAAAAATGTAACAAAATGAATCCTTTTGCCATATAGGAACAGTGATAATTTGACCTAAAGGGCTTAAGAGTGAAGAGAATAATGGAAATCTACTTCTACCAAGAAGAAAAATTATAGAAACAAGGTAAAACTGACAGCAATTAAAAAGCAGCTGATAGAGATGCGAAAGTGTCAGATAAACTGATGACACCCTTTTTAATTTGTAGAAACCGTGATAAAGCTGAAAGAGTTTGGAATCGCCAATTGAGTAAAGCGATCACCTAACAGCCTATGCAGGTACGTAAGGTATCAACCTGATTTGTAATCAAAGATCAACCAGACCCAACCAGTGGTTAGAGGAAAATGAATAAAACCCAGGGCAGGGATGGAACAGAAAAGCCCAGTAAAACTTATTGCCCATGAATGTACAATTTCTTAAAAGGGAGTTGAATAACAAGTACTTCAACCCCCAAAAGTTGTTACACAAGCTGTAACAATGCGGTGAGGGACGCCAAAGAAGGGTCTGATCATAGCAGGTTGCGAGATTAACAAATGTGGTATAGGCCTGTTATCCAACTTAGAAATGTTTTGTCCAAAATGTTTTATATAAAGACTGTCTTCAGAACATTTGAATAATCGATGAGAATGCACATGTTAGAAACCTTGATGTATCGCACAGAGAATATAATAGGAATTTTCGTGCCGATCAGTTTAAAACGATTGAGTTCTGTTTTTTAATGTAACTATCCTGACTTTCGATATGAAGTAATTGGTTATTTTTGTGTTTTTAAATTTATAGTGTTTTTAATTGAAATATTGTCCTGAAGAAGGTGACGACTCACATCACCGAAACGCCGCGTCGACATATTTTGCCATACTTTGATGGCCCAAAGTTTTTAATGGTTTTATGAATGAATGTGAAAAAAAAATTTAAAACCCAAACATTTGGCACCAATATACAATAAATTCTTGTAAGAAAAAATCCCTTTGTGTGTGCATATTCTCATCAGTTTGTTGTTTGATATTCTTTGATATATTGTTTATGAAAGTCGTTACAATTGTAAATTTGTCAATCTCTTTGCAACTCTGGATACAACATATGGCTCATCCTTGATCTTTGGTTTAAAACCCCTCAGAGGCTTTTGCTTCTTCACTTCAAACACATGAAAAGGGAATTGTCATTTTTTTAGAGTACCTAAAACCCTATCCCTTTTCATAGAAAGGGTTTCTCCTTTAAACTTTCTCTACCTCAACTGATGCCATGTCACTAACATTAACGTATTTATTTCTCACATTCCAGATTCTTGGAACTCAATGGACAAAAGATATGATGAGTCTAAGTATGATGAATCGCGATTTGCTGATCGAAGTTTGAATATATTGGCTCGATTTAGAATATCAAAACGTCCCCTTGTTTTTTATCCCAGGTGGGAGATTAATTTTGAAGCTAGATCAGAATCCCAATTGCTAGTCACATACTGGCAGGCACAGCACATATAATTACAAATCACATGATCTCGGTCAGAGGTATTGGGGTGGCTTTAGGATTTCTGCTTAGAATGGTTAATTTAAAGATTTCAGTAGAGTTTCTTCACAGATCGATGAAAAGAAGCATTTTGGCTTTGTCCTTTGAGCAGCTCGACCGTAGGGTTTTCTGTTAACTTTTAAAATTAAAATTCACGGAAAGACCAATTGATGCCTGATTAGACAATATAGTTGTTTGTGTTTTGCTGTGTCGTTTGGCTCTAGCACATGTTGACTAACGCATACTGGTCTCCGTGGTGTCAGACTTCTTTCGGTTATTCTCAACTTTGACTGAATGCATTTTTGAGGTGAAAGGGGAATTTCTTTTTGCTAAAATATCGCATATAATCCATTATAATTAACTTGGTCAGTCACACCCTACCATCGCTATTATATTTATTTTCTTTAACTTCTTCTTTTGTCTTGTAAGATGCTGTGGAAGGTTGTGATAAGATTCACTTGGCGAGCGATTTTGAGCAATAGTTATTGACTCAGTTTCAAGGAGGCATTTCAAATCGCGAATGTATTTGGCCTCTCCAGGGACATGTATGTGAGCAATATCTAAGCTTGGGTTTGGTCTGCCTTCAGGAATACTATATGCATTTCGAGGTCCTTGGTGGGGAGTTCCTCTCCCGCTGTTCTCTTTCTTCTGGTAGACTCTCTGAGATTTTTGCTTCATCTAATATTAAATTTAACACTGCTGGTAAGGCTGTAGGCTTCTCAATGATGCATGAACACAAGTAATTTGACGCACGTATGACCTCGATTGAGCCAATGAACTAAGATGATAAGACGCTCACATTTTTGTTCTATTTTCGAGACAAAAATTGCATGGGAATATAACATATCAACATGAACTTTTAATGTGGTTGATTGATAGTTCATGGCTTTGACAGTTGCATCTACAGTATTAGGCATGGTGCTCAGAAACAGTTGGGCATCCAACCCAGAGCACTGTAGGTTGGTTGAGGTTCAGAGGGGTTGATAATGCTTTCTCAGAGGCTGAGTTGTTTAATGCAGGAGGTGCAGGGTCGGTAAGGTCAATTGTTGCTAAAGGTGAATCAGAGGATTCCAGCTCTGGTGGAGGAATAATGGTAGGACGAGAATGTGGGGTACTGATCTAGAAGAGAGAATAAGTCTTGAAGTAGTGTTTGATCTTCATAGAGGTGAAATAGTTTATATCAAGACCGTGAACGCTACTTCTCTAATTCTGTGCTGCAAAGTATGAAGTGGTTAAAGCAGAACAGAGGTATTATTCTGGTTCATTTTTATCTTGGAGTAAAGTCCACTGCTGTTTTGCATGTACTCCAAAGGTACCCTATGCCTACGAGAGAGCAAAGACAATAAAGTTAATAAGCCTTGAAGTAAGGATTGAGAAAAGGAAATGGCTGGTATTGAAATGTAAAATTTGATTTTCAAGTTAGAATTATTCTGGCCCTGTCATTTGTAATAGTTATTATATTTTATTATGATGTTGTACTATAAGGTAACAATAGCATTTCATCGAAAATATTGACAACAAATAGTCACAAGGATTTAGGAGCATTAGACAGCCTAGATGGAAATTAGGTTATCATTTGGGAGAAAACGTAGGTAGGTTAGTTGCAAGGGCTTACTTTTACTTTGCTTGACTTGAAAAGAACCCCATAACTTACACCAAGAAAGAACAGTCGCACATTAATTATAGCTAGTATTAAAATGGGATAATATCCATAGGCAGTCTGTCCTTTTGAGTCCTTGTTTCATTGAGCCAAAGAATATTCAAAAGATCCCGAAGTCAGTTGCATTCCACCAGGGTTCTGCCAAAGTGCAGAGAACTAGGATTATAGAGATGATTTTCTACTGGACAAAGGGGCTACTAGGCTTAGCTGTAGCACACTTTAGAATCAGATGTTTCAGAATCTCTAAAGGGAAAAGCAGCAAACAGCAGAAATGGAGGCCAGAATTTCTCAAAGCTGACCAAAGGGAACAGGCCAATCAAGGGCTCCAATAATCACTTCAAAGGGTTGTGAGTTCAAACACATGGGATGAAAAGCCACAGAGAAGGCCACAATGTGTCAAAAGGCGCTGGACGATACCAAGGAAAGCAAGCAGTTTTGGAGTTCCAATAATTGGTTCATTGAGCCCTGTTTTGATAAGCCATAGCTCAATTTCAGAGCTTCTTAGTGAGGCTCAACCATGACAAACAGTTCAATATCTGACCATTGCATTTCCATTTGTCACCCCGAGTGGGACGGGTATGCTCAGACGTGCGTCCTGTGCTCACCATGCCACTAGAGTCCAGCTATCTTGGCTGATGAGGGCTGAAAGCCAGAAAACGGTCCTAGGATGATTGTTTCCAGTCCAGGGAAGACCTGTCTTCACAGATCGGGCTGGACTGTTCCCATTGGGCACAGAGTCAAGACTGATTTGTATATGGCTGGGTTCAAACTGGAATGGCATGGTGAGTAAAAAAACGATGGATTTAGGTGCAGATCTCTGTACTGGGGTGAATGTATGGCATTGTTCTGCATTCTGTCCATCAACTGTTGTTTTTGCATTTGTCACCCCGAGTGGGACGGGTATGCTCAGACTTGAGTCCCGTGCTCACCATGCCACTGGAATCAAGCTATCCTGGCTGATGATGGCTGAAAGCCCGAAACCGGTCCTAGGATGCTTGTTTCCAGTCCAGGGAGGACCTGTCTTGGCAGTTCGGGCTGGACTGTTCCCATGGGGCACCAGGTCAAGACTGATTTGCATATGGCTGGGTTCAAACTGGAATGGCATGGTGAGCAACAAAGTGATGGATTTAGCCCAGATCTCTGTACTGGGGTGAATGTATGACATTGCTCTGCATTCTGTCCATCAACTGTTGTTTTTGCATTTGTCACCCCGAGTGGGACGGGTATGCTCAGACTTGAGTCCCGTGCTCACCATGCCACTGGAATCAAGCTATCCTGGCTGATGATGGCTGAAAGCCCGAAACCGGTCCTAGGATGCTTGTTTCCAGTCCAGGGAGGACCTGGCTTGGCAGTACGGGCTGGACTGTTCCAATTAGGCACAGGGTCAAGACCTATTTTGCATATGGCTGGGTTCAAACTGGAATGGCATGGTGAGCAAGCAACGATCAGACGTGAGTCCCGGGCTCACCATGCCACTGGAATCAAGCTATCCTGGCTGATGAGGGCTGAAAGCCCGAAACTGGTCCTAGGATGCTTGTTTCCAGTCCAGGGAGGACCTGGCTTGGCAATTCGGCTGGATTGTTCCCATGGGGCACAAGGTCAAGACTGATTTGCATATGGCTGGGTTCAAACTGGAATGGCATTGTGAGCAAAAAAGGATGGATTTAGACCCAGATCTCTGTACTGGGGTGAATGTATGACATTGTTCTGCATTCTGTCCATCAACTGTTGTTTTTGCATTTGTCACCCGAGTGGGACGGGTCTGCTCAGACTTGAGTCCTGTGCTCACCATGCCACTAAAATCAAGCTAACCTGGCTGATGAGGGCCATGGGGCACAGGGTCGAGACTGATTTGCATATTTTAAATGTTAAATGTCGTATACTTGTAAAGCGCACAGCTGCCCCAGCAAAGGGGCGTCCCAGCGCTGTATACCGCTGGGGAACCCATCCAGGCTTTCCCTGTGAGATGGTCCCTCCTGGGCATCTCCAAGGTGAAGACAAGCATCCCCGGCGCTTTTGCCCAGAGTTGCTGGGTGGGACCCATGGTTGGAGTAGGCACCGAGGCTAGAATTATCGAGTCCGCCGTCCATAGCCCAAGACCCTGCCGCGACGGGAATCGAACCCTGGTTCCGGGCCGACCTCTGCTTCTGGGTCTGCCGCCTCTAACCAGTGAGCCACACCACTCCACTTATGGCTGGGTTCAAACTGGAATGGCATGGTGAGCAAATAAACTATGGATTTAGACCCAGATCTCTATACTGGGGTGAATGTATGACATTGTTCTGCATTCTGTCCATCACATTTGTTTTTGCATTTGTCACCCCTAGTGCCACGGGTATGCTCAGACTTGAGTCCCGTGCTCACCATGCCACTGGAAACAAGCTATCCTGGCTGATGAGGGCTGAAAGCCCGACACTGGTGCTAGGATGCTTGTTTCCAGTCCAGGGAGGACTTGGCTTGGCAGTTCGGGCTGGATTGTTCTCATGGGGGACAGGGTCAAGACTTATTTTGCATAGGGCTGTGTTCAAACTGGAATGGTATGGTGAGCAAAAAAACGATGGATTTAGGCCCAGATCTCTGTTCTGGGGTGAATGTATGACATTGTTCTGAATTCTGTCCATCAACTGTTGTTTTTGCATTTGTCACCCCGAGTGCGACGGGTATGCTCAGACTTGAGTCCCATGCTCACCATACCACTGGAATCAAGCTATCCTTGCTGATGAGGGCTGAAAGCCCGAAACCGGTGCTAGGATGCTTGTTTCCAGTCCAGGGAGGACTTGGCTTGGCAGTTCGGGCTGGACTGTTCCCATGGGGCACAGGGTCAAGACCTATTTTTCACAGGGCTGGGTTCAAACTGGAATGGCATGCTGAGCAAAAAAACAATGGATTTAGGCCCCGATCTCCGTACTGGGGTGAATGTATGACATTGTTCTGCATTCTGTCAATCAACTGTTGTTTTTGCATTTGTCACCCCGAGTGGGACGGGTATGCTCAGACTTGAGTCCTGTGCTCACCATGCCACTGGAAACAAGCTATCCTGGCTGATGAAGACTGAAAGCCCAAAACTGGTCCTAGGATGCTTGTTTCCAGTCCTGGAAGGAACTGGCTGGGCAGTTCGGGCAGGACTGTTCCCGGGCACAGGGTCAAGACTGATTTGCATATGGCTGGGTTCAATCTGGAATGGCATGATGAGCAAAAAAAAACGATGGATTTAGGCCCACATCTCTGTACTGGGGTGAATGTATGACATTGTTCTGCATTCTGTCAATCAACTGTTGTTTTTGCATTTGTCACCCTGAGTGGGACAAATATGCTCAGACTTGAGTCCCGTGCTCACCATGCCACTGGAAACAAGCCATCCTGGCTGATGAGGGCTGAAAGCCCGAAACCGGTCCTAGGATTTTTGTTTCCAGTCCAGGGAGGACATGGCTTGGCAGTTCGGGCTGGACTGTTTCCATTAGGCACAGGGTCAAGACTGATTTGCATATGGCTGGGTTTAAACTGGAATGGCATGCTGAGCAAAAAAAACAATGGATTTAGGCACAGATCTCTGTACTGGGGTGAATGTATGACATTGTTCTGCATTCTGTCCATCAACTGTTGTTTTTGCATTTGTCATCCAGAGTGGGATGGTTATGCTCAGACGTGAGTCCCGTCCTCACCATGCCACTGGAATCAAGCTATCCTGGCTGATGAGGGCTGACATTGTGAAACCGGTCCTAGGATGCTTGTTTCCAGTCCAGGGAGACCCTGGCTTCGCAGTTCGGGCTGGACTGTTCCCATGGGGCACAGGGTCAAGACTGATTTGCATATGGCTGGGTTCAAACAGGAATGGCATGGCGAGCAAAAAAACAATGGATTTAGGCCCAGATCTCTGTACTGGGGTAAATTTTAAAGACCTTTATTATCAGTAAAGCCAATGTTGCCACTTAAGCACATACATACACACATTTCACGGTATCTTCGCATCACTGAGATTGGAGAACCAGATGATTTACACAGCCATTTCAGCCGGCAGCCCGGAGGACCGGCGGCGAGGTGGGTTGCACCAGCCCAGGAGTACCAACAGTAATAACAGCTTGTGGGTAGAGTGAAGTGCTTCGTGACAGCTTGCAATCCTATGAGGAACGCTTGTGACCAAGGTCTTAGGAATAGGGAAAAGTCAATAAAAACTATAGAAACCCTCTACCCCAACTCCCCCCACCCCCCTTGAGCGTGCCTGTGGAATCACCTATGTACACTAGTTTGTGGAAAAGCCGTGTCGTGCCTAATGAGTGCCCTGCCCGATCCCCAACCCTGGAAAGACTGTCCTCCCCGATGCCCATCTAATCCCACCCCTGAAGGAACCGTGAGCTACATGTTAACCCCGTCCAACCTCACTGCCTCCACCCCCCTCTCCCAAAGAGGTAACCCCGCATCTGCCCAGCCCCCTACTCCGGTACATGGTCCTGAAGGTCCGCCACCTCCGAGTTATCTCAACCGTCTTCCTCCCCCTTTTGCAGGTATTCCTGATCGAGGCCCCAAAAGTTTTTCGGTCTGCTCCTGGGGGGGGAGTAGGTCGCTATATAGTTCAGTTTGAGTACAGCAGTAAAGCAAATCCCCTGCCCATCTTTTCTTGGTGGGGAGAGGCCCCCTCATCCAACAACTCGCCACCACTCTCCTGGCTATCAGCAATGCCATGTCGGCCAGACGACGTTGAGAAAGGGGGAGTAACTTAGAGTAACCTAGTAGCGCTAATTCTGGCCTGCGAGGCAGTTCCTCTCCCAGTATCTGGTCGAGCTCAGAGAAAACTTCCCCCCAAAAAGCCTGTATACCAGGGCAGAGCCATGCCATATGGAAAAAGTCGGCCACAGGCGAACGGCATCGTTCACACTCCGCCGTGGGCCGGAGGCCATATCGGTGCAGTCGTTCAGGGGTGTAATACACCCGCTGTAGGAACTTAAAATGCACTAATCTGTGCCTGCCATTAAGGGAGATTTTACGTGTACTGGAGCAGCAGTATCGCCACATGCTGTCGTCAATGGGCGACTGTATATCTTCCTGCCATGCTTCCCTGGCTTCAGAATGGAGCAGATGTTGGTGCGCCACTCCCAGCTTGTTGACGTGCGAGATCAGTTTAGCGGATGTCTCAGTTTTAATGACATAGGTCAGTTCAGGGACCTCCTCCGGCTCCTCCATAGCCGGACCCAATGCCTCCCGGAACGCCGAGCGCAGCCTATGGAACTGAAATTTCTGGAGTAATGAGGGGCCCGATGATGTGGGGGTGAGTTGATCCCAGATTTTCAGGGTGCCCTCAAGAAACAGGTCCTCCATCCTCGTGATTCCCAGAGAACTAAGCGCCTCAATAACACCCTTCTCCCCTAGGGGGTCCAGCCAGAGCGCCCAGTCGATCGGCATCAGGGGGGAATATAAGATAGTACAGCCACGGGCGCGAGCCAGGGCATGCCAGGCATGGTTAGTCGACTTAAGGGAGTCCAGTTGACCGACGGAGCGATCCACCGGGAGGCAGATCGTAGCCGGCAGGGGGAGCGGATCCGCAAACAGCTTCTCCAGGATCACATGCGGTGTGCGTTCGTCTCCATGCACCCATGTATGTAGGTGGGCTGCCTGCGCTATCCGGTAATAGCGCTCCATATCGGGAGCACCCAGGCCCCCCATCTCACAGGGGAGAATCAGCGTCGCCCACTGTATCCTGGGCTGCCTGCCACCCCAAGCCAGTCGAATTAGGACTTGTGTGAGCCGCGTAAAAAAGGCCCTCGATAGGACCACCGGGATGTTTGTGAACAGGAACAGAAACCGCTGCAGCACGATCATTTTCATAATGGCAATCCTGCCTAGGAGAGATAGCGGGAGTTTACACCATGTGTCCACATCATCGACTAGCTTATTGAAGGCCACGCCATAATTATTCCGAACCAGAACCTCCGGGTCAGTGTGCAGCCGTATACCCAAGTATCTGACCGAGTCTGTGGACCACCTCAGGGGGTACTCCATTTCGAAGGGTTTTGTCACTGGGGTGAGAGGGAAGGCAATAGATTTATCCCAATTCACCCGAAGCCCTGAGAGTGAGCCAAAGCGGACCACCTCCCGCAGAACCGCAGACAAGTTCATCTCCGGGTTGCGGACGTACAACAAAGTGTCGTCAGCATATGTAGAGATACCTATTTTGTAGGTGGGAAAGCTAATCCCCTCCAGGCTGTGGTACTCCCTGATAGCGCAAGCTAGAGGTTCTGCTACCAGCGCGTATAGTAGAGGTGAGAGGGGGTAGCCCTGCCTAGTGCCCCTGCCGATATGAATCGGGTCCGACACTCTGTCTCCCAACCTTAGCCTGGCCGACGGCCGGTGATACAAGGCGCCGATCATCTGCAGGAACGGTTCACCCAGGCCGAGTTTCCGGAGTACCCGAATCATAAATGGCCATTCCACTGAATCGAATGCTTTCTCCATGGCCAGGAAAATCGCTAGTGCAGTGTTCTCCTGTCGGACATCTTGCATCGTTCCCAGCACTGTACGTATATTGTACGTTAGGTTTCTGCTGGGGACAAACCCGGACTGTTCAGGCGCAACTAACTCGGGGACCAAAAGAGCCAGCCGGTTGGCCAGCACCTTGGCGTATATCTTGGCATCCACGTTCAGTAAACTGAGAGGCCTATATGAGCTGCAGAGGTCCGGAGGGTTCCCCGGTTTCAATATGGTGACCAGCAAGGCCTCCCGCATAGTAAGGGGCATCTCACCGTCCTCGCAAATCGCGTCAAAGAGGGAGATCAGATGCAGGGTCAAGATATCTTTGAAGGCTTTGTAAAAACCCACAGTGAGCCCGTCAGAGCCATGCGCACTGCCCACTCTCATGCTGGAGAGGGCTTCCAGGATCTCGTCCTCCTGAATGGGGGACATCAAAAATTCCCTGTCCGAGCTCGGCAGGAAGGGCATGGCGATGTGGCCGAGGTAATCGTCCATTTCGTCCTCAGCGCCCGGTGTCCTGGACCGATAAAGTTCAGCATAATAACTCCTGAAAGCTAGGAGGATTTGCCCTCATCGGTGACCACTTCACCCTCTGGGGTGCACAGTTCGTCAATCACTAGTGGTCGTCTAGAGCCTCTCACCATTCGAGGCAGAAGGGCGCCCAGCCTGTCCCCCTCTCCGTAGACCCGAGCAGTTGCGTATTTTCCCATATAGAGAATCTCCCTGTCTGCCAGTGTCTGATACTCCAACAGCAAGGGTTTGAGTCCTGTGTGAGTGTCAGGGCCAGGGTCCTGCAACTGCCGGTTCTCTAGATCTGCTAGCTGAGTCTCCAGTGCCGCCAACTCCCATCTAATGGTGCGCAGTACACTGGAGTGTTTGGACATAGCCATGCCTCTTATGTAAACCTTAAACGCCTCCCATACCATGAAAAAGCTGTCGACTGTGCCCAGATTAGTAGTGAAGAATTTATCAATGTCTTCGGCCAATTCGCCCCGAAAGACGTCGTCCAGCAGGGCGAAGGGGGGGAACCTCCAGGTGAAGGAGGGGATACCCTTCCTAGCGGTGGAAAGATGCAGCAAAATGGGGGAGTGGTCAGAGAGAGTATGTGGGAGCACCTCACAGACACGAATACTGCCCAGTACAGGTGGCGTTGCCAACCAATAGTCTATTCTGGTATGGACATTATGATATGCCGAGTAGTGTGTGAAGCCACCTTTCGTGGGGTGTTTATCCCTCCATACATCAACCAGGTCTAGCTTGATCAATTCCGCTTTCATGTAGGCGGCAGAGGCCACCGGTCTACGAGCGGGGCCAGAGGAGCGGTCCACACTGGGGTCAAAAACAAAATTAAAATCGCCTCCCCATAACATCCCGGGTTGTGCATGTGTCCTACAGTGTGCCGACAGGACTGCATAGAAGTCTGAGTTATTGTAATTAGGGCCGTATACATTGGCAATCAACAAGTCAATCCCTTTACCCACGCACCTAGCGAGGACAAAACGACCCTCTGTATCCACCACCACCGGGATTAATCTTAGTTGTGAGGCTGGGTTGACCCAAGTCAGTACACCCCGTGAATGTGTTGTGAATCCCGCCACCACTGTGTGTCCCACCAACCCCCGAGACTTCAGCATCCTACTATTGACAGGCAAATGAGTTTCCTGCAGGAGGGCCAGGTCGACGTGATGTCTATGCAGGTAACTAAGGACCTTCCTCAATTTGCGGTAATCGTTTAGGCCTCGCACATTCCAAGACATCATTTTCAGTGTGTGAGGGGCATGTGTAGCGTCACTCATTGCAGTATTAGACATAACAAGGACAGGTGATCCATCGTGTTGTCGGGAATAGCGACAGCGCCATTCCCAGAATCAGGGGCAACCATCCGCAGCACTTTATATCGAATGAACTTCGGTGAATCGCACGGGCGACCTATAGCTGCGTCCACTAACAGGCATTTCAGACCAGGCACAATTCCGATCAGCATCTCGCTCAATGCAACACAGAACTCCCCGCAACCAGTGAAACGAAAACCCCCTTCAGCAACCCCCCACGGATCAGCCTCCCGCCCCCCTACCCACCCACAGCCGACCACCCCCAACCAGGTCAGACAGGCCCCAATTCCACCCCCCATCAACCCGAAATTAAAAAATTCTAGAGCGTTCTGAAACAGACTCCCAGAGGAACCAAACAGCCACAAGCACCGGGGCAGAGTACGCCTGCTGGGAACAGTACCTCCTACTGTTCTATTGCACAAATCAAGTTCGTCCCGCAGGCCTGCCCCCGCTGGCAACTCAGTGTCCATGGCTAATCACCCCAAAATGCCCCTCCATCCCACCGACCTCCCGAAGGCATATCACTAACCAGCACGGCTCCACGTGCGGCATTGCCCTCCCCCCAGACAGTATGCAGCAATACAGGAACAGTCTGTCGGCCAGCACCAAACGAGAGTCCGCTGGTCTTGTCCATTGTTCCGACCCAGTAGGACTGACAATTACAGTTCAACCCACACTTACTCAACGCCTCTGTCTCAGGGACAGTCCCTTCCCGGTATTGAAGAAAACAGCGTTTGCAACAGGGACCCGCTCAGTCCTGCTCCTCCATATGTGATGCAGAGCCGGAGTCATCTTCATTGTT
Source organism: Lissotriton vulgaris (assembly GCF_964263255.1). Classification (NCBI taxonomy): domain Eukaryota; kingdom Metazoa; phylum Chordata; class Amphibia; order Caudata; family Salamandridae; genus Lissotriton; species Lissotriton vulgaris. Next base: position 1,271,414,784 of record NC_141696.1, on the reverse strand, counting down.
CTTCTGGGCTTCCCTACGTTTCCTGGTCCAGTCTTTCAGGGACTTCTGAAGGTCTCTGGGGTCTGTGAAGAAGTGGGAATGCCCCCCTTTGTTGATACGGAGCTTGGCGGGGTACAACATAGCGTAATCTAGGCCCAGGGCACGCAGCTGCTTCTTGTACGGTGCAAATTGTCTCCGTTCCTCCTGAACCTTAGCCGTGAAATCCGGGTAAAGGGAGATGTCCATGCCCTCATGCTGCAGCTTGCCTTTGTCCCTCGCCAGGCGCAATGCAGTGTCCCTATCTCGGTAATTGAGAAGATTCGCGATGATGGGGCGAGGGGGCGCGCCTGGCTTTGGTTGCGGGCCCAATGTGCGGTGCGCTCTTTCTACAATAAACATAGGGGAAAAGGCTTCCTCCCCGAGCAAAATCTTCAAAAGTTTCTCAACATAAAGTTCCATTTTGCCAGTCTGGGTGGTTTCCGCCACCCCGTGATGCGTATATTAGATCTGCGCGACCGCGCCTCTAAATCCTCCGACTTGTCCTGAATTATCTGGAGAAGTCTGCCGAATTGTTTCCTGTCCTTGTCCCATTCGGTTTGCGCCTCCTCCGCCTCCGTGAGTCGCCGTTCCGCCATGTCCAGGCGTTCCGCATGTTTGTCGACCCGCTCCGCCATGCGGTCCTTACGGTACGATAGTGCGTCTATTTTGGAACCAACTGAAGCAATGCTGTCCTGGATCCCCTTTTCCATGGCCGCAAGCATGTTACGCAGTTCTGTGCCTGCTGGGCTAGTCGCTGTGGCCCCCTTCGGGGACGCCTCGGCTGCCGGCGTCTCTGACCCTTTAGGCCGACGCCGATCGAAGGAGAGTTTGGCCTGCGTGGCATCGTTCTTCCCCATGGCTGTCGTGTATAGAGGGCAGACAAGAGAGAGGTGAATACCTCGCACCGCTCCTGAGGGCCTGGGCAGGGGTCAAAGCGATCTGGGCGGCGTACCGTTACCTCCGGCCGTCGGGGCCGTTAGGCCTGGGTTGCCGACGTGGTGGGCCCAAGATGGCGCCCGAAGGGGAGAATCTTCAGTTTCTCACAGCTCCGGCAAAGTCACCGCACACCCTGGCCGACTCCGTCATAGAAGCACCTTTCTGTAATTCACAGCACATAGGAGAAGAGGGCCGTAGGTCCACTGGTATACACCGCCCCAGCCGTGTGCTCGCTAGTACTCCGCAGTTGTGAAGCCACCATACAGTAGCACAAGGTACAGCTTTTGCGATGCCGAAGGACCACTTCTCGTGAGGGCAAAAGTCCGAAAAGGAGAGCAGCATCCAGGGGGGAGTGCAGGTGTCGGGTCTCGACCCAGCGGACCAATGCTCCGGTCTCTGGGGTTTGCCGCACGTCAGGTGACGTCGCCCGGCCCGCCCTTCAGGATACTCCGCGGCTTCTGGCCCAGTCCGCGGCCGCTGAGCTGCCGAAGTTCTCCGTTTCTCTCCACTCAGAAATTGTAGCTCACCACGGTCTCCGAGCCTCTCACAGGTGACCAGGGGTCTCAGCAGGTGAAATAGGGCCAAATGTAGGAATCTGGACACTGTACAGGATAGGTTATCAGGATTTTTCAGGGGCTAAGGCGAGGAGCCGAAGGCTCACGCGTCCGCCATCGACGCCGGCTAGCTCCGCCCCCCCTCTGTACTGGGGTAAATGTATGACATTGTTCTGCATTCTGTCCATCAACTGTTGTTTTTGCATTAGTCACCCAGAGTGGGACGGGTATGTTCAGCTCACCATGCCAATGGAATCAAGCTATCCTGGCTGATGAGGGCTGAAAGCCCGAAACCGGTCTTAGGATGCTTGTTTCCAGTCCAGGGAAGACCTGTCTTCACAGTTTGGGCTGGACTGTTCCCATGGGGCACAGGGTCAAGACTGATTTGCATATGGCTGGGTTCAAACTGGAATGGCATGGTGAGCAGAAAAACAATGAATTTAGGCCCAGATCTCTATACTGGGGTGAATGTATGACATTGTTCTGCATTCTGTCCATCAACTGTTGATTTTACATTTGTCACCCCTAGTGCCACGGGTATGCTCAGACTTGAGTCCGGTGCTCACCATGCAACTGGAAACAAGCTATCCTGGCTGATGAGGGCTGAAAGCCCGGCACTGGTGCTAGGATGCTTGTTTCCAGTCCAGAGAGGACTTGGCTTGGCAGTTCGGGCTGGACTGTTCCCATGGGGCACAGGGTCAAGACTAATTTGCATATGGCTGGGTTCAAACAGGAATGGCATGGTGAGCAAAAAAACAATGGATTTAGGCCCAGATCTCTGTACTGGGGTAAATGTATGACATTGTTCTGCATTTTCTGTCCATCAACTGTTGTTTTTGCATTAGTCACCCAGAGTGGGACGGGTATGTTCAGACTTGAGTCCCGTGCTCACCATGCCAATGGAATCAAGCTATCCTGGCTGATGAGGGCTGAAAGCCCGAAACCGGTCCTAGGATGCTTGTTTCCAGTCCAGGGAAGACCTGTCTTCACAGTTCGGGCTGGACTGTTCCCATGGGCACAGGGTCAAGACTTGTTTTGCATAGGGCTGGGTTCAAACTGGAATGGCATGGTGAGCAAAAAAACGATGGATCTAGGCCCAGATCCATGTACTGGGGTGAATGTATGACATTGTTCTGAATTCTGTCCATCGACTGTTGTTTTTGCATTTGTCACCCAGAGTGGGACGGGTATGCTCAGACTTGAGTCCGGTGCTCACCATGCCACTGGAATCAAGCTATCCTGGCTGATGAGGGCTGAAAGCCCGAAACCGGTGCTAGGATGCTTGTTTCCAGTCCAGGGAGGACCTGTCTTTGCAGTTCGGGCTGGACTGTTACCATGGGGCACAGAATCAATACAGATTTGCATATGGCTGGGTTCAAACTGGAATGGCATGGTCAGCAAAAAAACGATGGATTTAGGCCCAGATCTCTATATTGGGGTGAATGTATGACATTGTTCTGCATTCTGTCCATCAACTGTTGATTTTGTATTTGTCACCCTGAGTGCGACGGGTATGCTCAGACTTGACTCCCATGCTCACCATGCCAATGCAATCAAGCTATCCTGGCGAATGAGGGCTGAAAGCCCGAAACCAACCCTAGGATGATTGTTTCTAGACCAGGGAAGACCTGTCTTCCCAGTCCGGGCTGGACTGTTCCCATGGGGCACAGGGTCAAGACTGATTTGCATCTGGCTGGGTTCAAACTGTCATACATTTACCCGCACTCTGGACCTCCTCCCTTTGGAGGCCAGACGCACCATGACTCAACCCTGGTAACCTCACGTATGGACTACGGCAATGTGCTTCTTCTAGGAACCTCCGAAAAGAACATCAGGAGACTGCAGGTGCTCCAGAATTCGGCAGCGCGTCTAGTTCTTAGACTACCTAGAAGAGCTGCCTCCAAACCTACCCTAGCCACTCTACACTGGTTGCCTATTAGAAAGAGAATTCTATTCAAAGCGCTCCTCATGTGCTATAGGATCATCTCGCACAAAGCACCGTCCTACTTGACAGATCTAGCCGTCCCCTACGAGCCTAATAGAACCCTTCGCTCCAGGGGAACAGGCCTTCTCAAGATCCCCCGAATAAAAAAAGCCAGAATGGGGGGTCGTTCCTTTCGTGCGCTGGCAACCAACAAATGGAACTCTCTTCCCACCAATATTAGGCTAGTGGACAATGAATCCACATTCAGAAAACTTCTGAAAACCTACCTATTCAACCTTTAGCTCCTCCTCTTTTATCCACTTGTACTCTGACTCTTCTTCACAGCGCGGGGACACGCCGGGAGGCGTCACCAGGCGCTTTATAAACCCCTTTATTATTAATATTAATGGCATGATGAGCAACAAAGCGATGGATTTAGGCCCAGATCTCTGTACTGGGGTAAATGTATGACATTGTTCTGCGTTCTGTCCATCAACGGTTGTTTTTGCATTTGTCACCCAGAGTGGGACGGGTATGCTCAGACTTGAGTCCGGTGCTCACCATGCCACTGGAATCAAGCTATCCTGGCTGATGAGGGCTGAAAGCCCGAAACCGGTGCTAGGGTGCTTGTTTCCAGTCCAGGGAGGACCTGTCTTTGCAGTTCGGGCTGGACTGTTACCATGGGGCACAGAATCAATACAGATTTGCATATGGCTGGGTTCAAACTGGAATGGCATGGTGAGCAAAAAAACGATGGATTTAGGCCCAGATCTCTGTACTGGGGTGAATGTATGACATTGTTCTACATTCTGTCCAACAACTGTTGTTTTTGCATTTGTCACCCCGAGTGCAACGGGTATGCTCAGCCTTGAGTCCTGTGCTCACCATGCCACTGGACTTATGCTATCCTCCCTGATGAGGGTCAAGACTTATTTGGATATGGCTGGTTTCAAACTAGAACGGCATGGTGAGCAAAAAACGATGGATTTAGGTCCAGATCTCTATATTGGGGTGAATGTATGACATTGTTCTGCATTCTGTCCATGAACTGTTGATTTTGTATTTGTCACCCTGAGTGCGACGGGTATGCTCAGACTTGACTCCCATGCTCACCATGCCAATGCAATCAAGCTATCCTGGCGAATGAGGGCTGAAAGCCTGAAACCAACCCTAGGATGATTGTTTCTAGACCAGGGAAGACCTGTCTTCCCAGTCCGGGCTGGACTGTTCCCATGGGGCACAGGGTCAAGACTGATTTGCATCTGGCTGGGTTCAAACTGTCATACATTTACCCGCACTCTGGACCTCCTCCCTTTGGAGGCCAGATGCACCATGACTCAAACCCTGGTAACCTCACGTATGGACTACGGCAATGTGCTTCTTCTAGGAACCTCCGAAAAGAACATCAGGAGACTGCAGGTGCTCCAAAATTCGGCTGCGCGTCTAGTTCTTAGACTACCTAGAAGAGCTGCCTCCAAACCTATCCTAGCCACTCTACACTGGTTGCCTATAAGAAAGAGAATTCTATTCAAAGCGCACCTCATGTGCTATAGGATCATCTCGCACAAAGCACCGTCCTACTTGACAGATCTAGCCGTCCCCTACGAGCCTAATAGAACCCTTCGCTCCAGGGGAACAGGCCTTCTCAAGATCCCCGAATAAAAAAAGCCAGAATGGGGGGGTCGTTCCTTTCGTGCGCTGGCAACCAACAAATGGAACTCTCTTCCCACCAATATTAGGCTAGCGGACAATGAATCCACATTCAGAAAACTTCTGAAAACCTACCTATTCTCCCTTTAGCTCCTCCTCTTTTATCCACCTGTACTCTGACCCTTCTCCACAGCGCGGGGACACGCCGGGAGGCGTCACCAGGCGCTTTATAAACCCCTTTATTATTATTATTAATGGCATGATGAGCAACAAAGCGATGGATTTAGGCCCAGATCTCTGTACTGGGGTAAATGTATGACATTGTTCTGCGTTCTGTCCATCAACGGTTGTTTTTGCATTTGTCACAGAGAGTGGGACGGGAATGCTCAGACTTGAGTCCCGTGCTTACCATGCCAATGGAATCAAGCTATCCTGGCTGATGAGGGCCGAAAGCCCGAAAGCGGTCCTAGGATGCTTGTTTCTAGACCTTGGAAGACCTGTCTTCGCAGTTCGGGATGGACTGTTCCCATGGGGCACAGGGTCAAGACTGATTTGCATATGGCTGGGTTCAAACTGGAATGGCATGGTGAGCAGCAAAGCGATGGATTTAGACCCATATCTCTGTACTGGGGTTAATGTATGACATTGTTCTGCATTCTGTCCATCAACTGTTGTTTTTGCATTTGTCACCCCGAGTGCGATGGGCATGCTCAGACTTGAGTCCCGTGCTCACCATGCCACTGGAATCAAGCTATCTGGCTGATGAGGGCTGAAAGCCCGAAACCGGTGCTAGGATGCTTGTTTCCAGTCCAGGGCGGACTTGGCTTGGCAGTTCGGGCTGGACAGTTCCCGGGCACAGGGTCAAGACTGATTTGCATATGGATGGGTTCAATTTGGAATGGCATGATGAGCAAAAAAAAAACGATGGATTTATGCCCAGATCTATGTACTGGGTGAATGTATGACATTGTTCTGCATTCTGTCAATCAACTGTTGTTTCTGCATTTGTCACCCTGAGTGGGACAGGTATGCTCAGACTTGAGTCCCGTGCTCACCATGCCACTGGAAACAAGCCATCCTGGCTGATGAGGGCTGAAAGCCCGAAACCGTTCCTAGGATGTTTGGTTCCAGTCCAGGGAGGACATGGCTTGGCAGTTCGGGCTGGACTGTTCCCATTAGGCACAGGGTCAAGACTGATTTGCATATGGCTGGGTTCAAACTGGAATGGCACGCTGAGCAAAAAAACAATGGATTTAGGCCCAGATCTCTTTACTGGGGTGAATATATGACATTGTTCTGCATTCTGTCCATCAACTGTTGTTTTTGCATTTGTCACCCGAGTGGGACAGGTATGCTCAGACATGGGTCCCGTGCTCACCATGCCACTGGAATCAAGCTATCCTGGCTGATGAGGGCTGAAAGCCAGAAACCGGTCCTAGGATGCTTGTTTCCAGTCCAGGAAGGACTTGGCTTGGCAGTTCGTACTGGACTGTTCCCCTGGGGCAGAAGGTCAAGACTGATTTGCATATGGCTGGGTTCATCTGGAATGGCATTGTGAACAAAAAACAATGGATTTAGGCCCAGATCCCTGTACTGGGGTGAATGTATGACATTGTTCTGCATTCTGTCCATCAACTGTTGTTTTAGCATTTGTCACTCCGAGTGGGACGGGTATGCTCAGACGTGAGTCCCTTGCTCACCATGCCACTGGAATCAAGCTATGCTGGCTGATGAGGGCTGAAAGCCCGAAACCGGTCCTCGGATGCTTGTTTTCAGTCGAGGGAAGACCTGGCTTGGCAGTTCGTCTGGACTGTTCGCATGGAGCACAGGGTCCAGACTGATTTGCATATGACTGAGTTCAAACTGGAATGGCATGGTGAGCAAAAAAAACGATGGATTTAGGCCCAGATCTCTGTACTGGGGTGTATTTATGACATTATTCTGCATTCTGTTCATCTCCTGTGGTTTTTGCATTTGTCACCCGAAGTGGGTTGGGTATGTTCAGACGTGAGTCCTGTGGTCACCATGCACTGGAATCAAGCTATCCTGGCTCTTGAGGGCTGAAATCCTGAAACCGGTCCTAGGATGCTTGTTTCCAGTCCAGGGAGGACCTGGCTTCGCAGTTCAGGCTGGACTGTTCCCATGGGGCACAAGGTCAAGACTGATTTGCATATGGCTGGGTTCATCTGGAATGGCATTGTGAACAAAAAAACAATGGATTTAGGCCCAGATCCCTGTACTGGGGTGAATGTATGACATTGTTCTGCATTCTGTGCATCAACTGTTGTTTTAGCCATTGTCACTCCGAGTGGGATGGGTATGCTCAGACGTGAGTCCCTTGCTCACCATGCCACTGGAATCAAGCTATGCTGGCTGATGAGGGCTGAAAGCCCGAAACCGGTCCTAGGATGCTTGTTTCCAGTCGAGGGAAGACCTGGCTTGGCAGTTCGGCTGGACTGTTCCCATGGGGCACAGGGTCCAGACTGATTTGCATATGACTGAGTTCAAACTGGAATGGCATGGTGAGCAAAAAAAACGATGGATTTAGGCCCAGATCTCTGTACTGGGGTGTATTTATGACATTATTCTGCATTCTGTTCATCTCCTGTGGTTTTTGCATTTGTCACCCCAAGTGGGACGGCTATGCTCAGACTAAGTCCAGTGCTCACCATGCCACTGGAATCACGCTACCCTGGCTGATGAGGGCTGCAAGTCCGAAACTTGTCTTAGGACGCTTGTTTCCAGTCCAGGGAGGACCTGGCTTGGCAGTTCGGGCTGGACTGGTCCCGGGCACATGGTCAAGACTGATTTGCATATGGCTGGATTCAAACTGGAATGGCATGGTTACAAAAAAATGATGGACTTAGGCCCAGATCTCTGTACTGGGGTGAATGTATGACATTGTTCTACATTCTGTCCATCAACTGTTTTTTTGCATTTGTCACCCAGAGTGTGACTGGTATGCTCAGACTTGAGTCCCGTGCTCACCATGCCACTGGAATCAAGCTATTCTGGCTGATGAGGGCTAAAAGTCCGAAACTGGTCCTAGGATGCTTGTTTCCAGTACAGGGAGGACATGGCTTGGCAGTTCGGGCCGGACTGGTCCAATGGGGCACAGTGTCAAGACTGATTTGCATGTGGCTGGGTTCAAACTGGAATGGCATGGTGAGCAAAGAAACAATGGATTTAGGCCCAGATCTCTGTACTAGGGTGAATGTATGACATTGTTCTGCATTCTGTCCATCAATTGTTGTTTTTGCATTTGTCACCCCGAGTGGGACGAGTATGTTCAGACGTGAGTCCCGTGCTCACCATGCCACTCTAATCAAGCTATCCTGGCTGATGAGGGCTGAAAGCCCGAAAGCGGTCCTAGGATGCTTGTTTCCAGTTCAGTGAGGACCTGGCTTGGCAGTTTGGGCTGGACTGTTCTCATGGGGCACAGGGTCAAGACTGATTTCGATATGGCTGGGTTCAAACTGGAATGTCATGGTGAGCAAAAAAACTATGAATTTAGGCCCAGATCTCTATACTGGGGTGAATGTATGACATTGTTCTGCATTCTGTCCATCAAGTGTTGTTTTTGCAATGAGACCTGCATGAAGCTACCTATAATGAGGCATAGGGGCCATCTTATCTCCACCTCCTCCTCGCCATTTTCATCAAATTATAAACAGTCATTTAGGAGTCACTGGGGGTTGTTAATAACATATACCCTCTTAAGCCACCAACCTTTTCAAAACTCTTTGTACAATGTGCAAGTCTTAATGCTGTGCTGTCCCAGTGATAGCCCAGTGATAGAGCTGAGACTACAGATGCTGCAGCTAGCTTCCACTCAGCTGCTTTCAGCAACCACCCAGAGTTGAATGTCTGTTTCCAGGCAGCACTCAGGCTCCAGCTGGAACGTGCAACAGCAATTATGGAAACTGTCCAGGCTATGGTACTTTACATACTGGGTAACTCTGAAAGCCATGCTGGCTATTGTGTGTTACATAGTAAGGTACTGAGAATAGTGAACAAGGAAATACAGATACATGGGCGGCTCCTCCATTGGATTCATTACCGTTAAATTAACAGAGCGTCAGAATGGAGGCAGGGCCACTGCTGAGTGTCAGCAGCAGTGAGGAGAGTGGGCTGTGTATGCACTGTTTAGGGTGTGCATGTCTTTTTGGCTGTTCGTCTTGCGTTGGCCAGCCACACATGTGCACTTTAAATATCTCTAACTCAGATGTTTTAGGACAGCTGGGTAAGAGCAAGTGCATGCCTCCAGAGTGTTGTGAAGTGCCGAAAGAGGCTGCTGCCTCCATTCAGGGTGCTGCTCTCATGCTGGTGAGAGCAGCGCCCTGATTGGTATAGGGAGTTTCCTGGAGGCCAGGCTGCAGAAGCAACAAGGACATCTGGAGCGAGGAGTAAGGTATTTATATGTGCGCGTACCACTACCCCCCATGGAGCCCAGCCGCCACTGCATATTTATTTAGTTGTCCTTCAAATACAAAAGACAAATTGCTTTTAACCAATGTATTTAGAAGGTTGTCTTTTTAAATGCACAACTGTGGGCATTTTTAGGGCTCGCCCCTTTTCTATTTCGCAGAAATAGAAAACAGGGGTGAGCCCTTATGTCGCTGATCTGCTTCTTTCCCCAAAGGCTCTATTCAGGCAGCTGATTGGCTCTCTTCAAGCCGGATTCCCAACAGTTCACGAGAAATAGAATCATGTGACAAGCTCCTCGTGGACGAGCTTGCAGGATCCTTCCCCCTGCCAGCAGCATTTGGCACATCAAAGGCTTCGCTGCCACATCCACAATTGAAGCTACGATCAAAGGCTTCCGCTGCCCCGCCCCCCCCCAACACTTATTCAGGGCCGCAGGCCATCCCCCTCTTCCCGGCTCTGCTGTAACCACATGGATCAAGCCTGTGTAAAGACACAATGTGACTGAGGGGTTGTTATAGCTTGAAGAGGCTTGTGTTCTAATATTTCCCATGTTTTCTTGTTTTCCATGGTGCCTGGTTCGCACCCCTCGCTCCTCGTTGTTCTGTAGGCTTAGGTATTCCAGCCTGTACACAAAGCCGCGTTGACTCTGCTGCTCCAGCCGCCCACTCTTGTACTTCTTGTTGTAAACACACGCTTTATAATGTCTTTTATTTATTGAATATTTAAATAGTACGGCCCGCTTTATCTTTAGCGGCTGTACCCCTTCCATTCTTTAATTAGCTTGCCTGAGCTTCCTACTCCCTGCCGTCCCGCCCCTGGGTGTGAGCTAATCTTCCCTCATTACAACAACATGGCGTGGGGCGCCATGCATATTATTTCAGCTGGCGCCTGTTTGATTTGTTGCTTTAACATTCCTTGTTTTATTTCCTGCTGGCCATGGTACCCGCCAGATGGGCTGCCGTGCGCAGAACGTTAGCATGCACGAGCGCCGCGCTTGAAGTTTTATCATGGCTCCCATTTTCATGATTTTTGGCACGGGCCATGATGTTCATACGTTTTACATGCCGTACTAACATATAAAATGCAGAGCCCGCTTTCATATGTGCAACATGAGGGCCGCTGCATTCAGCGAGTAGTTTCATTTGTGAAGCGAGCAATGCGATTGGTTACAAATTAATGACTGTTTGTCTCAGCTGCTTTGTCAATGGCAGCACGCTGTAGCTCCCACCGCGGGTGGTTGTCTATTCTGTGTCGTGACCCACCCCAAACCGCCGTGATCCACCAGCTGAACTCACTGAACCCCTAAGCGTGTTGGCCGCCGGAGTAGGTCCTCACTCAGCTGCAGCAGCCCAGAGCACACCCCCGTCCTCCACTACATTGCAGCTTAGCTGAGGCAAGCCGTCAAACATCCTCAATAATAGCAGCTTTGCTGCCGTGGGAGAATCACAGACCTTGCTTTAAGGCTGCCTGTACCAAATTTCCCCTCACAAAGTAAGTGCCAAGTGGAGCAGTGCTTACACCGTCAACTTCAATTATATTGGATCAACTTGGTTTTGTCGCTGGCAGTGTACATTTTGTAGGTGTAAGACATTCTTCAGACATGAGTCCATTAGCATTACTGGAATACTTATCTGGGAGGCTTATTACTGTGAATAATGTTGCATTACTAATGTGCGCCGAAATGAATCATTGCTTCCACTGTAGTTTTATCTTGTTTCTGTACACATTCTTTTGTCTCCCTTCAAATAAGTATTGTTGCCATGAAATTAGAGCTTTGAAATAACACGTCTGGCTTTTTTTGATGGAAACGATAGACGCCGTGGTGCTGCGGAACAGATGTGGTTTTGGTAAGGTAGGTTTTCTAATTAGAATGTACTTTTAATTTGTTAAGGTAACTGCTGTACAGAGAAGAGACAGCGATGTTCAGTGTGTATGTGGAATTTTAGAACAACGGTTCCGTTGGGTTATTTTTTTTCCCAGGACTACTCCAAGTGTGAGAACCTGCAAATGACACACTTTTCATTCGGTGATTTTAAAACATAGGTGCTTGAAGTTGCAAATCCATTATATTTTTGTTTGCACCTTAGGTGCTCAGAAGTGTGATATGTACAGTATGATGCACATATATGGAAGCAAAAGTGTCCATTGTTTAGACATGACTATAAGACCAATATAAGTATAGTTACTTAATTATAAAAAATAACACAACACAACCACACCCACAGCCCCACACAACCACACACACAGCCACACACACACAACCACACACACAACCACCCGCACACAACCACACACACACAGCCACACACACACAACCACACACACACACAGCCACACACACACAACCACACACACAACCACCCGCACACAACCACACACACACAACCACACAACACACACAACCACAAACACAACAACACAAACAAGTACAGACACACAACCACACACACAACCACATGCACAATCACACACTCACAACCAACCACACACAACCACATACAACCACACACACACACAAACAACCACAAACACAACCACACACACACACAACCACACCAACTGCCACACACAACCACACTCACAGCCACACACAGACAACCACACACAACCACACACACACACACCCACATACACAACCACACACAACAACACACACACACACACAACCACACACAACCACAACCACACACACAACCACACACACAAGCACACACACAACCACATGCACAAACACAACCACCCACACACACAACCACACACACAACCACAACCACACACACAACCACCCACACATCCACAACCACACACATCCACAACCACACACACCCAACCACACACACAACCATAAGCATAAGCACACACACAACCACGCACATAACCACAACCACACCCACAACCACACCCACAGCCACACCCACAACCACACCCACAACCACACCACACCACCACTCACACACAACCATACACATTCACAACCACACACATCCACAACCACACACATCCAAAACCATACACACACAACCACACACACACAACCACACACACCCAACCACACACACCCAACCACACACACCCAACCACACACACACACACAACCACAAGCATAAGCACCCACACACCCACACACAAACACACACAAAACCACAAGCATAAGGACACACAACCACACACACACAACCACACACACAACCACACACACACAACCACACACACACAACCACACACACACAACCACACACACAAACTCACCCAACCACACACACACACAAACACAACCACACCATGAGTGCACACTTTCACCAGACACAGACACCATCAGTCTTCAGAACACACTTTCACCGGGAACAAACACCACTAGCCATCAGTGCGCGCTTTCACTGGGCACAAACACCACCAGCCGTCAGTACACGCTCTTACTGGGCGCAAACACCACCAGCCATCAGTGCACGCTTTCACCAGGCACAAACACACCATCAGCCATCAATGCACACTTTCACCAGGCACACACACACCACCAGCCGTCAGTGCACGCTTTCACCAGGCACACACACCATCAGCCGTCAGTGCACGCTTTCACCAGGCACAAACCACCAACCATCAGTGCACGCTTTCACCAGGCACACACACCACCAGCCATCAGTGCACAATTTCTACAGGCACACACACCAGCAGCCATCTGGGCACACATCAATTGTTAACGCATCCACAATTTGCTATTGTAGCAATCGGAGTATGGCGCACTTAACTTTTAAACATATTCATCTAAAGCGCAGCATGCCACCATTGCTACAAAAATACACATTTTTTATATTATAGTTATGTTCTACAACTGACAGAGAGAGTCTGATTATAGTAATTTTTAAGCCACTGCAGAGATAATGTGTGATTATATTGAAATTTTGTTTAAATGTAGTCACTCTCAGTTTCTATAGACATAGTGTGTGATTATATTTATGTTCAAGTCCCCGCATAGACAAAGTGTGGTTATACTTATACTTAAGTCCCCACAAAGATGGTGTTTGATGGTAGTTATGTTTAAGTCACATGAGATAGTTTGTTATTAGAGGGATGCCCAGGTTCTCAGATAGATAGAGAATGATTTTAGACATGCTCAAATCCTCCAAAACAGTGTCTGAATATAATCATGTTTGGTTATAGTTTGGCCGATGTCCCCCTACAGGTCCTCCTACAGAGAGTGGACAATGACAGTCATTCTGCAGATCCTGGTAATATAGTGTGTTATTATAGAAGTGTGTAGGTCCACATAGAGATAGTTTGCAATTATTGTAATGTTCAAGTCCCCACGGAGATAGTGTGTAATTATAGGGATGTCCAGGTCCCCACAGAGATAGTGTGTGATTATTGTAATGTTAAAGTCCCCATAGAGATGGTGTGTAATTATAGGGATGTCCAGGTCCCCACAGAGATAGTGTGTGATTATTGTAATATAAAAGTCCCCACAGAGATAGTGTGTAATTATAGGGATGTCCAGGTCCCCACAGAGATAGTGTGTGATTATTGTAATGTTAAAGTCCCCACAGAGATGGTGTGTAATTATAGGGATGTCCAGGTCCCCACAGAGATATTGTGTGATTATTGTCATGCTTAAGTACCCACAGTGATGGTGTGTGATTACATTCATGCTTGGGTCCCCACAATGATGTTGCATGATTAGTCATGTTAAAAAAAAATCGCAAAACATAAACAAGTCCCAGCTGGGATGGTGTGTGATAATTGTTATATATAAGTCCCCCACAGAGAGTGTCATTATATTTATATTCAAGTCCCCACATAGAAAGTTTTATGATAGTCATTTTCAGGTCCCAGTACGAATATTGTATGATGATAGTCATACTGATGTTCATGTAGAAATAGTGTGCCATTACATTAATGCCCAGGTCCCCACAAATATAGTATTTAATGATAGTTACTCTAAAGTCCTGATTGAGATAGTGTGTGATTATATTCATGTTCAAGTCCCCTCAGAGAAATCGTATGATTATAGTTATGTTGAACTCCCACCAGAGATAGTTAGTGATCATAGTTATGTTCAAGTCATCACATATAGAATGTTATGATAGTCAAGTTCCCAGAGAGATAATGTATTAATAAAGATATGCTTAGGTCCCTGTAATGATAATATGTTATTATAGTGATGTTCAGTTGTCTGCACAGATAGGATGTGATTAAAGTCAAGCTCAAGTCCTGCATGGATGTTATATGATTATAGTGAAGACTAGGCCCCCAAAGGGATAGTGTGTGATAATAGGGATGCCCACATTTCCATGAGAAAGTGATTGTAAACCTGCAGAGAAAGTGCATGATAACTGTCAAGCTCAAGTCTCTCTACGGAAAAAAGCTTTTATAATACACATGCTCATGCCCTTGCATATATAGTATGTGATGATAGTAATATTCAAGTCCTCCCAAAAGAAATAGTGTGTGATTATAGACATGCCAAGGTCACCAGTGAGATAGTGTGTGATGATAGTCATGTTTAATTCCCCAAAATGATATTGATGCCCTGATTCCCCCAGAGATAGTGTGTAATTATAGGGATGCCAAGTTCCCCACATAGATAGTGTGTGATGATAGGGGTGTCTAAATTCTCAGAGAGATGTGTGTGAGTATAGTGTTACCACTGTCCACACAGAGATAGTGCGTGAATTGTGACTATAGTCAAGTTCACGGCCCCCCAGGAAAGCTAGCATGTGATTGGTTATATTGATGCCCAGGTCCAAACAAAGATATTGTGTTATTATTGTGATGACCAGGTCCCCACGGAGATAATGTGTGATTAGAGGGCTGCACAGGTCTCCACAGAGATGGTGTGTGATTATAGTAATGTTGAAGTCCCCAAAGAGATAGTGTGTGATTACAGGGATACTAGGTCCCCACAGAGATAGTGTGTCATTATACCAATGGCCAGGTCCCCACAGAGATAGTGTGCCATTATGCTGATGGTCAGGTCTGCCCCAGAGATAGTGTGTGATTATAGGGATGCCAGGTCCCTACAGAGATGGTGTGTAATATAGGGATAGCCAGGTCCCCACAGAGATAGTGTGTAATTATAGGGATGTCCAGGTCCCCACAGAGATAGTGTGTCATTATACCGATGGCCAGGTCCCCACAGAGATAGTGTGTGATTATGCTGATGGTCAGGTCTGCCCTAGAGATAGTGTGTGTTTATAGGGATGACCAGGTCCCCAGAGATATAGTGTGTGATTATAGGGATCCCAAGGTCCCCACCCTGAAAGTGTGGGATCATAGTCATATTCAAGTCTCCAGAGTGATGTGTTTGTTATAGTTATGTTAAAGATACCAAACAGATTCTATTCGTATGGTGGATTTGTAAACTAATGTATTCACTTGAGGGATCTATGTTTGACCTCCCACTCACACATTTAAATCATGGGTATTCCATTCAACTCAAGTTATAATTACTTGAGATCACTATAACTGGTGAATTGCAGTGTTTTTTAAAAGTTTTAAATGGCATGTTTTAACTGACATTTTCACCTAAATTAAATGTACTATATATATATATATATATACACACACATGTATATATATATATATATATATATATATATATGTATCTCAAGTCCCACCAACTGCTGCTGAACTCACAGCGGGTGGCTTCACATGTGTACTTGTGGAGCTCACACCAATAAACCGCTGTTTGTAGTGTAGCATCACACACTTGTGTTATATCACCCCACTGACTGCTGGTGGTGTGTGTGCCCGGTACAAGCGTGCACTGACGGCTGGTGGTGTGTGTACACGGTGGAAGCATGCACTGACAGCTGGTGATGTGTGTGCCCTGTGGAAGCGTGCACTGATGGCTAGCAGTGTGTTTCCGGTGGAAGCGTGCACTGACGGCTGGTGGTGTGTGTGCCCAATGGAAGCGTGCACTGACGGCTGGTGGTGTGTGTGTCCGGTGGAAGCGTGCACTGATGGCTGGTGATGTGTGTGCCTGGTGAAAGTGTGCCCTGACGGCTGGTGGTGTGTGTGCCTGGTGAAAGCATGCACTGATGGCTGGTGGTGTATGATGGCTGTTAGTGTGTGTGCCTGGTGAAAGTGTGCACTGATGGCTGGTGGTGTGTGTGCCTTGTGGAAGTGTGCACCGATGGCTGGTGGTGTGTGGGCCTGGTGGAAGCGTGCACTGATGGCTGGTGGTGTGTGTGCCTGGTGGAAGCGTGCACTGACGGCTGGTGGTGTGTGTGCCCAGTGGAAGCGTGCACTGATGGCTGGTGCTGTGTGTGCCTGGTGGAAGCGTGCACTGGCGGCTGGTGGTGTGTGCCTGGTGGAAGCATTCAATGACGTCTGGTGGTGTATGTGCCTGGTAGAAGCGTGCACTGACGGCTGTTGGTGTGTGTGTGTGTGTGTGTGCCTGGTGGAAGCATGCACTGACGACTGGTGGTATGTGTGTCCGGTGGAAGCGGGCACTGGCCGCTGGTGGTGTGTGCCTGGTGGAAGTGTGCACTGAAGGCTGGTGGTGTATGGGCCCGCTGAAAGCGTACACTGACGGCTGCTGGTGTGTGCCTGGTGGAAGCGTCCACTGACAGCTGGTGGTGTGTGTGCCTGGTGAAAACGCGCACTGATGGCTGGTAGTGTCTGTGCACGGGCCGTGACGATCAGCCCTCTATCATAATGACCCCCTAAAAATTCACTTGCCTCCCAAAAACCCATACCCACCCTGAAAAATCCTTTGGCACGTCAAAACCCCAAACCATCGTAATTGCTGAAAAATCCCTTACCATTCAAAAACATACATGCACCCTAAACCTCATACCCATCCTGAAAAATCCCTTGCCACCTAAAAACCCATACAAACACTACACCTGAATGATTCATTACCACCCAAAACCTATACCCAGCGTAAACCCTAAAAAATCCTTTACCACCCACCGAGAACCCTAACATATCGCCTGCTCCCAAAAATCCACAACCGCCCTAAACCTTAAAATTTCCCTTTCCACCCAATAAAATATACCCACCCTCAACCCTAAAAAGTCTCTTACCACTCAAAAACCTACACCACACTAAACCCTAAAAATTCACTTGCCTCCCAAAAACCCATACCCACCCTGAAAAATCCCTTGCAACCCAAAAACCTAATACAAACACTACACCTAAACAATTCATTACCACTCAAAAACTCATACCCAGCATCAACCCAAAAAAATTCCTTACCACCCAAAAATCCATACCCACCCGAAACTAAATATTTCACTTGCCCCCAAAATTTCACATCCACCCTAAACCTTAAAAATTCCCTTGCCACCAAAAAACCACACCCAGCCTAAACCCTAAAAAATCCCTTGCCAATCAGAATCCCATAACCACCCTTGAAATAAAAATTCCTTTGCCACACTGAAACTTAACAAATCCCTTGCTACCCAAAAACCCATAACCACCCTCAGCACTAAACATTCCCTTACCACCCAAAAAAAATGATTCTCACGTGAAACCCTAAAAATTCCTTGTGACCCTAACCCCCAAATATCCGTTACCACCCAAAAACCCATACCTACGATAACCTTAAAAAATTCCTCACCTCTCAAAAACCCATACCCAGCCTTACCCCATAAAAATTCACTGGTCAACCAAAAAACTATACCCAACCTAATACCGAAAAAGTACCTCGCCACCGAAAAACACATCCACTCGAATCCTTAAAAATTCACTTATCATCCAAAAACCCATACCCACCCAAAACCATGAATTGTCCTTGCACCCCAAAAATCCACACCCACTCTATACATAAAAAAATTCCTTTGCCACTTAAAAACCCACACCCATCCCAAATGCTGAAAAATCCCTTACCACTCAAAAACCTTCACCCACCATAAACTCTAAAAATTCACTTGGCTCGCAAAAACCCATACCCATCCTGAATAATCCCTTGCCACCCAAAAACCCATACAAACACTACACCTAAACGATTCTCTACCACTCAAAATCCCAAACCCAGCATAAACCCTAAACAATTCCTTACCACCCAAAAAATCCATACCCACACAAAACCATAAGATTTCCCTTGCCCCCAAAAAAATCACACCCACCCTAACCCTTAAAAATTCCCTTGCCACTCAAAAAACCATACCCACCCTAAACCCTAAAAAAATCCCTTGCCAATGAGAAACCCATACCCACCCTAAAAATAAAAATTCCTTTGCCGCACTAAGGCCCCCATTAGGATGACGGGCCCATCATGGAAAGGGACCGCCCGCCATAAGGGCGGGGGTCCTGTGACTGGCATTAGGATGTGCCCACCACAGTAGCAGGCGCATCCAGCATTCCTACCATTGTGGCGGGCGGTGCACTCAGCACCGCCTGCCACAATGGCAGGAAGGCATGCTGTGCACTTGCATGCACAACATGGAAGTCACTGTGCGGTACCTGCCAT
The DNA here is from genome assembly GCF_964263255.1 of Lissotriton vulgaris. Taxonomy (NCBI): domain Eukaryota; kingdom Metazoa; phylum Chordata; class Amphibia; order Caudata; family Salamandridae; genus Lissotriton; species Lissotriton vulgaris. Next base: position 1,271,395,862 of record NC_141696.1, on the reverse strand, counting down.
GTTGTGCATGGGACTGCTGGGGGTTACCATAGGTAACCCCCATGTGCACCCCCCAGCCCCCCAGAGTCCTTGGGGGCCTGCAACGGCAGGAAGGCATGCTGTGCACTTGCATGCACAACATGGCAGTCACCGTGCGGTACCTGCCATGTTGTGCATGGGACTGCTGGGGGGTACCATAGGTAACCCCCATGTGCACCCCCCAACCCCCCAGAGTCCTTGGAGGCCTGCAACGGGCCCCCAAAGCAGACTCTGCATGCCTTTCTGTGGTGGCATTGTCGCCACGGAAAGGCATTGCAAAATGCCCGTTCTAATATGGCTGGTGGTGTCTGATAGACACCGCCACCATACAAAACCCTTTTCCACCCGGTCGCAAGGAGACCGGGGCGGAAAAGCGGTGGACAGTCATTCCGTCCGCCACGGACCCCCCAGCCATACTAATATGGCGGGGGGTCATTCCGGCACGGATGGCGGGCAGATCGCCCCCGCCAAGCTGGCAGTGGCTACCGCTGGCCTGGCGGGGCGATCCGTCTGCCATCCTAATGGGGCCCTAATCCTTAACAAATCCCTTGCCACCCAAAAACCCATTCCAAACCTCAGCCCTGAACATTCCCTTACCAGCCAAAGAAAGATACTCACATTAAACCTGAAAAAGTACCTATGCACTGAAAAACACACATCCACTCTAATCCATAAAAATTCACTTATCATCCAAAAACCCATTCACCCAAAACCATAAATTTTCCTTGACCCCCAAAAATCCACTCACTCTAAACCTTAAAAATTCGTATGCCACTTTAAAACCCACAATTACTGGCAGTTGTTTTTCATCCAGTCAGTGACACTCATCATACACCTGCGGAAGTTGGCCCGCGTGGTGACGTCTTCTGAGAGTGAGAGGATGAGCTTGGTGGCATCTGCGTAGGATATGATGTTTAGTCCATGAGCTCTGATGATGTTAGCCAAAGGGGTCATGTAAGTGTTCAGCTGTGTGGGGCTGAGGAACATGCCTCGAGGGATGCCGCAGATGATGTTCTTGGGTTCCAAAGTGAATGAAGGTAGGCAGATTCTCTAGATTCTTCCAGTGAGGAAGGAGGCGATCCATTTGAGGGTATCTCCTTGGATTCTGATGGGATGATGTCTTTTGATTAGATTGTGGTGTAATATAGTGTTGAATGCTGCAGAGAGGTCAGGGAAGTTGAGGGCCGCCATTTCTCCTTGGTCAAGGAGAGTATTAAAATCATCGGATGCAGCAATCAGGGCAGTTTTGGTGCTGTGGTTGGTGCGGTATCCAGATTGGGAGGTGTCCCGAAGACTGTTGTTCTCCAGGTGTTCTGCAAGTTGGCAGTTGATGGGTTTTTTAGGACTCTGGTGGAAAAGGGTTGCAGAGAGATGGGATGGTAGTTCTTGAGTTCAGTGGGGTTGACTGATGGTTTCTTGAGGAGGGGTTTGACTTCTGCATGCTTCAATTATTCGGGTAAGGTGGCCAAGGTGATGGATGCATTGAAAATGGCAGTAAGCTTGCTGCTGATTTTCTTGCTCCTAAGATTGAAGATGTGGCGGGTCAAGGGTTTGTGGAAGCTGTGGTGTTCTGTGTGGTAAGCTGGCCCCAGGAGGTGAGTAGATGGTCATGGCTCTTATTTTTAGGAGCGAGGTGGCAGAGGAGGTCAGAGGGGGCAGGTTGGAGTCCAAAGTTTTTGTAGACGGTGGAGCTACTGTCATAGAAGAAGTTTGAAGGGTGTTGCAAAGTTCCTGGCAAGTGGTGATGATGATTTCGGTGGCTGAGGGGTTGGAGAACTCTGATGATTTTGTAGAGTTCTTTGCTATGGTTTGGGCTGGCTTTGCTGCAGTCCTCCAGGGCGTTCTTTTTGTCTCCTTCAGGTGCTTGTGGTAGTGGTTGAGGGCTGACTGGAAGGTGGCTCTGTCTGTGGAATCCTTGCTAGTTCTCCATCTCCTTTCTAGTTGCTTGCAGTTGCATTTCATGGTTCTTAGTTCCAAGGTGTACCAACTGGCCTGTTTGGTGGATCTTTTGTGTATGCTGGGATTAGTGGGGGCGACTCTGTTGGTGCAGTCAGTGATCCAGACCAAGACGTTCTTGACAGCCTGTTCTATGTTTGCTGTGGTATCAGGGTGTTGAGGGCATCGGTCCACTGGCTGTCTGACACTTTGATCAAGCTAGGGTAAGGGGGCACTGAAAGGCTTGGTGGAAGTGCCGGGAGGGTTATGTGATGATGTAGTGGACAATGGTGTGGTCTGTCTAGGTGAGCTCGGTGACATGACTGGACTTGACTCTGTCGCTGGCCATGAAGATGGGGTCAAGCATGTGTCCTGCGTTGTGAGTGGGGCTGGTAACTAGTTGGGTGAAGCCGGTGTTGTTCATGCTTTCGAGGAGGATGGCCATGTTCGTGTTGTTTGGGGTCATCGAGATGGAAATGTAGGTTTCAGAGGAAGATGTAGTTCCTAGAGTCTATAGCGCGCTGTTAGATGAAGTTGGGAATGGTGTTGCAGAAGCTGGCTTATGGTCCTGGAGGTCTGTAGGCGAGGATGTCTCTGATGGTGGATTTGCCGTCAGTTTGGAGCTAGAGATTAAGGAGATCCATGATTGGGTTGGTGGCCTCTTCCATCGTATGTCACATTACTCCACTCCCCAACACTTTACTCCACTCTATATTACTTTGCAACACTCTATGCTACACCGCTCTACAACACTGCTCTTTGCCCCTCCACTCTTCATCACTCCATTCTATGACACACTAGTCCACTCCATGCCACTTAACTCTAGACCACTCTACTCCACTCTACAGTACTCCACTCTGAGCCACTATACGACTCTACTCTACTCTAGACCACTTCACTCTGACACTTTACTCCCCTCTATGCTCCACCACTCCACTCTATGACACTCCACTCTACGACACTGCACAACACTCCATTCCACTCTAAGACCCTCCACTCTATGGCACTTGATGCTACGTTGACACTTTATGCCACTCCACCCTTGCTGCACCACTCTACTCTGACACTTTCCTACAGTCTACGCTACAACACTCTATGCCACTCTAAGACACTCCACTCTATGCCACTCCATGCCACTCTACGACACTCCTCTCTTCAACACCCTATGCTATTCTTCTACACTCTCTGCCCTCTACTCTACTGCACTACACTCTACACCACTCCACTGTATACTACTCCACACCACTCCACTCCATGCCACTCCTCTTTGGCACTCTACAATCCTCCACGCTACTACACTACACTCTACTCTATGCCCGTCCACTATGTGACAATTCACTCCACAACACTCTACACCATTCCACTCTATGTCACTCTATGACACTTCAATCTGTGACACTCCATGGCACTGTACGCCACTCAATGCCACTCCACTCTACTACACACCATACTACTTCACTCCACTCTGTGACACTGCATGCCATGCCACGCCATGCCACTCCTTCTATGCCACTTTACTCCACTCAACTCCACTCCACTTTATTTCACTCCACTCTACTCCACTCAGTAACACTTTACTCCATTCTACAAGACTTTACAACACTCTATGCTACACAACTCTAGGCTCCGCCACTCTGTATCATTCCACTCTATGGTACTCTACTCCACTCCACTCCATGCCACTCTATACCACTCCACTCTTAGCCACTATACGACTCTATACCACTCTACGCCCCTCCACTGTATGACCCTCTTCCCTAGGCATCTCCGTCCTGCAACACTCCACTCTACCTCACACTTTGCCCATCCACTCTCCTCCACTCTGCGCCCTTCTGCTCTACGATCCTCCATTCTACAACCCTTCACTCCATGGCAGTCCAGACTACTCTACTATACTCCACGACACTCTACTCCACACCACTCCATGTGTCACTCTACTCTATTCCACTCCACTGTAATCCACTCTATGCCCCTCCACTCTACGCTCCTCTACGCTATGCTCACTCCACTCTATGACACTATACTCTATGCCACTCCACTCTAGAACACTCAACACCCCTGTATGCTAATCCAAGCCACTTAACTCTAGGTCACTCAACTCCACTCTACACCACCCCATTCTAAGACACTCCACTCTACACACTTTATGTAACTCTATGTGACTCCACTCTACGCCAATTCACTCCAATCGATTCGAGTCTAAGGTGCTTTACTCCACTATGCGCCCCTACACTGTGCGACCCTTCACTCTATGCCCCTACTCTATGTCCCTCCACTCTACATCTCTCCACTCTACAACACTCTGCTCTATAACGCTCCATGCCACTCTACGTCCCTCCACTCTACACCCATTCACTCTTTATGGCTTTTCTGCTCTATGACACGCCACTCTACGACACTGCACTCTATGACACTCCACTCCATCCCTCTACATGACACTCCACTCTATACAACACTTTGCTCCTCTCTACTCTAGGCCAATCCACTGTGCACCCCTCCACTCTATGCTACTCTATGCTACTCTTCACCAACCTACTCTACTATACTGTATGCCACTTTATGCCACTGTTCTGAACTGTTTGCCACTCCACTCAGCTGTTCACCACTCTACTCATCTGTTCGCCACTCTACTGCACTCTACTAGACTCCACTCTACAACACTTTACTCCACTCTGACACTCTACTCTAATCTAAAACATTTTGCTCCAATTTACAACACTTTACTCCAATCTACGACACTTTTCTCCAATCTATGACACTTTGCTCCAATCTAAGACACTTTGCTTCAATCTACAACAGTATACTCTGACACTCTACCCTGTGACACTCCACTCTCTCCCACTCCACTCTGTGACACTCCACACCACTTTACTCTATGACAGTTTATGCCCCTCTGCTCAATGAACCTGCACTCTAAGCCTCTCTACACCATTCTACTCTATTCCACTCTACAACACTTTACTTCACTATACTCTAAGCAACTTCACTCTCTGCCACGCCACTCTCCTCCACTCTATGACATTACATTCTACAACCCTGCCCATCACTCCACTCTACTAAACTCCACTCTGTCCCACTCCACTACATCCTACTCCACTCTAGGACACTCTACAACACTCTATGATACTCCTCTCCACAACACTCTACTCCACTCTACGCGCTTTTCTCAACTCTACAGTATGCCCCTTCACTCTACGCCCCTCCACTCTAAGCCATCCTGCGTCACTCTACTCTACGCCACTCTACTGTACACCACTCTATGCCACTCCTCTCTATTCTACTTTTCACCACTCTATTGAACTCTATGTCACTCCACTTTGGACACTTTTCTCCACCCTACAACACTTTATTCCATTCTCCTCCACTCTATGATACACCACGACACTCCACTCCACTCTATGCCACTCTACATCACTCCACTTTATGACACTCTAATCATGACACTCCACGCCCCATCACTCGTGTCCCGTCACTCTACAACTCTCCAGTCTGTCACTCCACAACACCGGAGGACACTCTTCTACACTCTAAGCAACTCGCCCTATGTATTCCATGCCACTTTGCTCTGTCACTCCACTCTACTCTATGACACACTACTGAAATCTACTCCACTACTCCACTCTACACCCCTCCACCCAACTCTAAGCCACCCTATTCTAGGACATTCAGTGCCACTCCTCTCTACAACACTCTGCTCTACTCTACTCCACTAGACCCTACTCCAATCTGCTCAACCACACTTCACTCTACTCCACGACCCTCCAGTCCAGTCCACATCACTCTACTCCATGACACAACACTCCACTCCATGACACTCCATAACACTCCACTCTATGCCACTCCAGAACTCTCCACTTCACCATATATTTCTTCATTTTACTACAGTCCACCCTACTCCACAACACTCCATGATGATCCACAACACTCCTCTCTACTTTCTGCCACTCCACAAACTCCCCTCTCCTACACTCCACTCTACACCATTCTACTACCCTCTACACAATGCAACTCCACTCTACTCAGTAGCTCTCCATGACACTCCACAACTCTCCACTATACCCCACGGATCTCCACTCTACTTCACCACACTACATTCTATGACACTCCACAGCCCTCCACTGTACTCTACACTGCTCCACCCCACTCTACACCACTCTACTCTACCACACTCTACTCAACTGTATGGCACTCCACTCTACGACACTCCACTCCACGCCACTCTCCTCTATGCCACTAACTTTTAGCCATGTTTAACAGCAGTCATGCTCGTGTACAAAATGGCTGAAACACTTTGGCAAAGTCTATAGCTCTTGCATAGGCAAGACCTATTGGCTTGCCAATGCTTGTTATGATTGTTCTTCACCCACCCACGAGAATGGCAACAAACTGTTTTAATTTGGGAAGCTTCAGGAACAGTTTAAGCAGTTCAAATATTTTAAATGTACTTATATATTTTAGTGATATTTAATTATATACATTCATAGAAGTTCACTATTATTAAAGGCACATGTCTTTTCTGTTAAAAATATATTTTTCCCATGCTGTAGGCATAATATTGGTTTAGTTAGCTGCATGAGAGAATGTAGCCCTTACGGCAAAACAATGTTGGCCTCAATTATCTAATAAAACATATTCCATGCTGCATTTTAATATTTAAACAAAGGCAAAGCAATATAAAGGCAATGCATTTCTGGCACAAGCATTAAACTAACAATTTCCATTGATGCCTCTAGGTTACCTGTCAAAAATGATCAAAATAGTTTATATTTTTGCGCATTGAATTGCACCATCAATCTTTAAATTTTAAATGCATATATGGATCAAATGGCAATAGCAAAGTATCCAGGGATTCAAAAGTGACCCAAATTTCTTTTAACAATGTTATTTAACCACTAACAATATTTTGACCAAAAAAGTCTTAATTCAATAGCTTCTTACCAATCTGTCAATAAAGTTTTATATTAATACATAGAGAAAAGGATCATTTAAATTGAAAATATTTGGAAAAACAAAGGAATATGCAGCTTTTGCACAGACACACAACCACACACAACCACAACCACACACACAACCACACACACAAGCACACACACAACCACCCACACACACACACACAACCACACACACAACCACAACCACACACACAACCACCCACACAACCACACACACACACAACCACCCACACATCCACAACCACACACATCCACAATCACACACACACAACCACAAGCATAAGCACACACACAACCACACACATCACCACAACCACACCCACAACCACACCCACACCCACACCCACACCACCACTCACAGACAACCACACACATTCACAACCACACACATCCACAACCACACACATCCAAAACCATACACACACAACCACACACACACAACCACACAACCACACACACACACAACCACAAGCATAAGCACACACACACAAACACAAAACCACAAGCATAAGCACACACAACCACACACACACAACCACACACAACCACACACACAAGCACACACACAACCACGCACACACAACCACACACAACTCACCCAACCACACACACACCCAACCACACACACAACCACACCATCAGTGCACACTTTCCACAGACACCATCAGTCTTCAGGACACACTTTCACCGGGAACAAACACCACTAGCCATCAGTGCACGCTTTCACTGGGCACAAACACCACCAGCGGTCAGTACACGCTCTTACTGGGCACAAACACCACCAGCCATCAGTGCACGCTTTCACCAGGCACACACACACCACCAGCCGTCAGTGCACGCTTTCACCAGGCACAAACCACCAACCATCAGTGCACGCTTTCACCAGGCACACACACCACCAGCCATCAGTGCACAATTTGTACAGGCACACACACCAGCAGCCATCAGTGCACAATTTCTACAGGCACACACACCAGCAGCCATCAGGGCACACATCAATTGTTAACGCATCCACAATTAGCCCTCGTAGCAATTGGAGTGTGGCGCACTTAACTTTTAGGAAATATGCAAGCAAAGCCTACATGCAGGATGCACTGTTCCTAGGAGAATACAAATTCTCACAATTTAAAATGATTAACAGACTCTATTAAATCAGTAGTCTTTAAACTTATATTGCCAACATTAGTTTATTATGCAATGTGGCTTATCCAAAACAATACTATGTTCTTAAATCGTCTTTTTGGTCATACACCAAGAACATTTCATATGTCTATATTATTGCTGACATTGAATGTAATCAAATGTATGCATATATACATCACACTCATTGATGAGTCGTTATTCACTTAACACAATGACATTTTGCATGGTAAAATGATGTCGCCCGATGCATTTCGGGAAGCCCTGTTCCCTTCTTCAGGGGCGAAAACCTGGAAAAATATATAATACACAAAAGGATATATAAATCAACGTTGTAATCCAACGGTTAATAAGAAAGTATGTAGCACAAGGAGGAACATACATATCACTGGCATAGTTCTCAGATAGTAAACTGTGCAATGTATAAACTTCAAATAACATATACATCACGGCATAATTACTATACATGGCACATAAGTGTATTTCAAAAGCAACCCTCATAGCGATGATATACCTTCATACATGGGAGCACAAGTTAATAAATGGGATATTCAAAATTGTACATAGTCCTAAACCTGAGACTTACTCTAAAGTGTGAACAATGTATGCAAAATAACACCTGTTGTATTAAAGAGTGTATGGGATCGTAATCAACACAAGAGGAATGACTGAATCATCATACGTTATCAAAAAAAGTGAAACATACTCTCCTATAAATACCGTAAAAGACACTAATTGTTGAAGAACTAAAAAAAATATTCTAGAATTTCAAATGTAAAAATGAAAAAATGCACCAACTTTAAAACATGTTTCCATAGAGGGGTAAGCTTACATATATGTGGAGATGCTCAGATGCTGGTAAGGGAAAGACAAGTCATAAGAAGTGAAGATGTGAAATAAACAGTCTACGTACCATTTTCTGTGTCGTAGAGAATAAGGTGATATAGAAGTCTTCACTGAAATGTGTGCAGTGTAAAACGCAACTAAAGAGAAGATAATAATAGCAGGGGATTAATAGAGAAAATCTACTACATTATGCTTCAATAAGTGTGGCCGCTCCGTAGAACTGCATGACTGATAGGGCATAAATGTTAATAGCGTATATGACTGAGGAGCGCAATTGAACTAATGAAATGTGTTGAAGGAACGAAATAATCGAAGGGATTACACGTCTCAAAACGCTACGTGATGATTATCCTAATTGGCCGTATATCCGTGTTAGTACACTAAGGCATGAAAGTAAACAGAATGTCTAAACCCCAACATTTACACGACCGGTAGAGTTTTTATTGTTCTTGCATGAAACGAACACATTAGCTGTGATGAATGAACTTGTACCCAACTCGACTAATAAAAATGAATGTTTCTACCTGACGCAACTGGTTTCTTAATATGGCGAAGTGGAGGTTACTCGAATGAAAACGGTAACGCTCTGATGTGGACATCAAGTGATCAGAAACTCTAAGCACTGTCTAAAAAATAAAAACCAAGAATAAGCGGCATGAAAGTATACATTGTTGCCTCAAATATCACAGACTGCAACTGTAGCTTACCAGTGGACTTTAAACGACGTGGCGTGTCAGAATCAAGGTATTATCCTCAACGGAATGCTCGAGGAGGGTTACAATACGAGCCTAAAGTAGTCCCGTGTGTGGAACACGTGAGCCTGCTGTTCGGGGTATATGGGAATTGTAGTGAACTCAATCTTATTAAAAGATAAAAGGTACATAAGAAGCGGCAGAATAATAGTGCAGGAAAAGAACCCTGTTGATGGAAAACGCCTATCTGGTGTGGCCCACTAGGTAATGAAAGGAGGTGCAAAACACAAGCTGAGAGGTGTAAACAGCATGTGGGTAGGAAACGGAAAAGAATTTAAGCAGAAATATGTGCTAGGCATAGGTATAATCAACAAGGTAAAAATATAGTGACAATTGCTGTCATGGGTATCAGAGGCTTAGGTACTACTCAACGTCAAACAAAATATATGTTACTCTCACCATGAAAAAACCTATATGAATGAAAACGGAAAATAGCTATTAGTGAAGCGGCAAGAGAGTAAAACAAAATGATTTCTAAGATATACATCCTAAAACTTGCTATGTTAGGTAGCCCTCTACATCAAGTAGTTACATTCTATTCAGGTAGCATAAGAAACTCCTATATAATCAACAAAGATATTGACTAATGTGTCATAGCTAGATGTGACATATGTCCAATCACAGTGTAACAAACATCAAAATTGCAGTGTCTAGAAGTAGACTAACATTATATCTGTTAGATATGAGGTCATTTGTCATACATAAATATATGAGATGAAATAATGAATCAATAGATAAAACACCAACAAAGTCGAAAAAAAGGCAAACACACACAACCACACAAACAAGCACAGACACACAACCACACACAACCACAACCACACACACAACCACACACACAAGCACACACACAACCACATGCACAAAGACAACCACCCACACACACACACACACACACAACCACACACACAACCACAACCACACACACAACCACCCACACAACCACACACACACAACCACCCACACATCCACAACCACACACATCCACAACCACACACACCCAACCACACACACAACCACAAGCATAAGCACACACACAACCACACACATAACCACAACCACACCCACAACCACACCCACAGCCACATCCACACCCACAACCACACCCACAACCACACCACCACTCACACACAACCACACACATTCACAACCACACACATCCACAACCACACACATCCAAAACCATACACACACAACCACACACACACAACCACACACACACAACCACACACACACACAACCACAAGCATAAGCACACACACACAAACACACACAAAACCACAAGCATAAGCACCCACAACCACACACACACAACCACACACAACCACACACACAAGCACACACACAACCACACACACACACAACCACACACAACTCACCCAACCACACACACCACACACACACCCAACCACACACTCACAACCACACACACACACGACCACAAACACAACCACACCATCAGTGCACACTTTCCACAGACACCATCCGTCTTCAGGACACACTTTCACCGAGAACAAACACCACTAGCCATCAGTGCGCGCTTTCACTGGGCACAAACACCACCAGCGGTCAGTACACGCTCTTACTGGGCACAAACACCACCAGCCATCAGTGCACGCTTTCACCAGGCACACACACACCACCAGCCGTCAGTGCACGCTTTCACCAGGCACAAACCACCAACCATCAGTGCACGCTTTCACCAGGCACACACACCACCAGCCATCAGTGCACAATTTGTACAGGCACACACACCACCAGCCATCAGTGCACAATTTCTACAGGCACACACACCAGCAGCCATCAGGGCACACATCAATTGTTAACGCATCCACAATTAGCCCTCGTAGCAATTGGAGTGTGGCGCACTTAACTTTTAAACATATTCATCTAAAGCGCAGCATGCCACCATTGCTACAAAAATAAATACACATTTTTTTGGCCTACAATTTAAAAACTTTTGTTGTAATTGGTGTTGCAATATTTAGCAATGCCAATAGCTCTAACTTAATTAATGCAAGACCTATTGCATTGCAAATGCTTGTTTCAAAACGTTGTTGGGGGAAGATGGGACGTCTCCGCAAATGTTGTCCATGACAGCGTTAAGCCATGCTCGCTATTCTCATTGACTCTGTGAAATTTGTGACTGGTATGAGAATATTTCCAAGACTTCTTATGAAAGGCAGTCCACCCCTGAACTCCAGCAATTGCTTAATTTGTAAAAAAAAAAACTAAACTGTAGGGGCCCAAACATTTTCTTAGGAGCCCATTGCTGATGCTGCTAACCGCCAGGGTTCCTGAACACCAGGTCTGTCTAGACTTTATCCCTCCTCACTGCTATCTCTTCCACCACACTACACATTATGTCCTTTTGTCTTATTCTTGCAGGGTGTTTTTCATTCCTGATCTGCCCATTTGTCATTGCTTTCGTTCTCTTCTTCCTTGTTTCTCCCTTTCCTGCCTTTCTCTTTCTTGCTCTCGGACTCCATCATTCTGATAAAGAAAAATTAGTCTTTAGCACCAAAAAAATGAGTGTGTGCCTACCGCCTGCAACCACCGGCATGAATTAAGCACCGAGGGCCTGACTTATAAAGGTGGAGGTACACTTGTGTGTACGTTTACTATTTTTTGGGTGTTCTTAAAGTATGAGTTTAATTTATAATTAGTAGGAATTTTACAACTGTGGAGACTCTGCTCTTGTGGCGGAGACTTCCCAATCTGTTTATGTGCAAAGTTCTCTGCCCAGACTGCGGAATCTCCGCAGCCTTATAATTAGTATTCGTAAAAGTATACTTGCAGTTTGTGAATAACAACAAATAGTACATTTACACACCAGTGTAAGTCTCCCTTTGTGAATCAGGCCCTGAGTTTGTTAATCAGGCTGCTTTAGTTTTTACTGCAAGAGGAAAACCCTTAAATTGGGCTTTCCCTTATAGTTTGGACACATAGTATGTAGTGAAAGGGTGTGCTCACACCAACCTTGCCCATCTGAAAAATCTTCATTTAAGGTAAGGATGCACTGTGACTTCTTTCTGAGACCAATGATAGGTTTTAACTTCAGGCTATACCTCAGAAGCTGCAGTTCGAGATCAAATGTACATTTTTGACATGTCTATCATAAAAGAATTCATGACTGCAAATCTACCTGCAGGGAAATTCCTAGCTGTGGAATATTTGCTCCTTCGTCAGCTTCTAGCCTGAGGATCTGTGTAGCAGAAGACGATCAAATCGAAAAACTAAAATTGTGTCTACTCAATAAATGGTAATTGAAATTTCTGTTTTTTTAAATGAAGTTAAGGGTGAATAGTTTTGAGAGGCGTCAGTCATTCAAACACATTTAGCAAAGTGCGCGCTGTTTTTGCAAAACAAAAGGAAAGGTACTGGGTGGAAATGGATAGGTATGATCCGGAGCTCAGGCTGTGAGTAGCTGTGAACGCAAATCATAATGCACTTTCACCATCCAGTAGGGTTTGCGTTCCTAAAGCAAACTTTCAAAATGTTTTCTTGTGAATTTGTTTCAAATAAATGACGGGAGAAAACCCTAATAAACCATTTAACGTGTAAATACTGCATTTTTGTTCTTTAATATGAGAAATTCAATAGAATATAGGCGAGGAGTCCAAGCAATCAGTGAGGAAAGCACGAAACGAAATATTTAGATGCACATGGTTGGAAAATGCCCATTTCAATTTGCAATTGACATTGGTTCGAATTATTTGGTTTGAAACTGCCTTTCCTTCTATTTTTGTCTTTCACTTTCCTCACCCTGAAAAGTATCCTTACCTTTATCCTAATCCTATCGCTAAACCTGTCTCTAGCTAAATCACACACTGTAACTATACCCTTAAACCTAACCCTACGACCTGGACTAATTGTCACCCTAATCCTACCACTAACTCATCCTCACCTAAGCCCTTACCTTTAATGCTAACTCTAACCATATCTGCTTCCAACCCTACCCATTATTGCTAACTCTAACCGTATCTGCTTTAAACTTTAAGCAGTAATGCAAAATCTTCTTCCAGCCCAAACTATAGACAGTAACTCTAACCATGTCTACATCAAATCCTAACCATTAATGCCAACTGTAACCATATCTGCTTCCAACCCTAACAATTTACACTAACTCTAACCCCATCTGCTTCAAACCCTAACCATTAACTCTAACCCGAACCATACCTGCTTCAAACCCCATCCATTAACACCTTTTTTTGGCAACCTCTGCTTCAAACCCTAGCCATTCAAACTCAATATCTGCTTTCCTAGCATCAAACTTATCTTCCAACTCACTCTCTTTTCTCACTAAATGCTTTTTATACAATTTGTTTTGAACCATATGTAATGAAAAAAACCGATTTGTACTTAGTGTCCACCCTCCATCCTGTGCCTTTGCCAATTTAGGGGCCATCCAAAATATATCTCACTGGTCCAATTACCTAACTCTTAGCATATAAAGAGTCTTTGAGAAACTGGATAATTATTTGGTGTGGGTAACTCTCTATGACAAGGAATAAAAACAACTCTTGTCTGGGCGAGCTCTCAAAGTGAATAAATTAACTTGAGTTCAACTCCCTGGTAGCTATGGCACAGAGCAGACAGGCTTAACTCAGGACAATGTGCAAAGTATTCATGTAGTACCAAAACTAGTAAAGTAAAATGCAAAGCAATACAAATTCAAAATCGAGTACACTATATTAAAGAAAATGACACCAAAAATTACAAACATCAAATACGCGGAACCGAATACATGAATTTTTAAAGTTTTAAGTAGAAATAGCACCAAAAAGCACAAAGCACCAATGATGGTCAATAGTCGGTGTAGACCGAGACCCAAGCGCAATTTGAGGCTGACCGTGGTGCATCTTGGTCAAACATGTTACTTTCTGGCTTAGTCCTTTAAGTCTTAATTCATTAAGAAGTACATTTCTAAAGCCCCAAGGGCTTCAGTGGAGCCACTTAGAGACTTACAGTGTGTCAAAGAGAGGCTAACAGCAGGGTCCCGTCTAGGTCCAGCTTCCACTGTTGAGCTGGATACTTGTAGGAAAAGGCCTCTTATAGCTTGTTATATCCCTGTCTCTTGAACAGGACAGACTTTTAACCCTTAAAGCCCACCTCTTTGGTCTGGTTGGAAAAGTGAGCAGGTCCAGTCCTTCAGGGTTCTTCTCAGTTCCCAGATAGGGCCAGAGCTCTTCTGCTCTTCCACAGATCCAAAAAGTGTGCTAAAGTGGGTATCTCGAGGTGCCACATTTAAGCCTTGAATTAACTCATGGGAGAGAATAGTTCCTGGGAGCACCCTAACCAATAAGGGAAAAGTTCCCAATGCCAACTCTACCCACTTTGGGCATTTTCAACATGGTGATAGCCTTCAGCCACACTAAACTTGGGTTCTGAGGGCTGGGCGTATGGGTGTGGGGAAGTGTATTATTGTAATCCTAGTATCCTCCTGCATTTAGCACTAAAATCCACTTTGTGTCAGACACTGCACCCACAATAAATCCAGAGACAGACGTCTGGTAGGACAGTAGCAGAGTCATTCAGCAACCAGGGAGTGGATCCACAAAAATTATTTTGACATCCTGGTCTATCCCCTTTCAGGTGGGCCCCAATTGTTACATGTGAACTCAGTTGGTCTGTCAACTTCTGGAGGAACCCAATGGTGTGGGCTAATGGCCCCTGTCATTATAGCTAGGACTTCGCGCACTGGCGTACCTAGGAGCAGCAGGTGATGCTCCATTTGGTAGCTGACCTACCCCACGTCCGCACAATTAGGTTCATCCAGAAAGTACACTGTATGTCCATATAAATTATATGACACTCCAAATCTAGTATCTTAGAGTATGGTATCACACAGATATGCACTTTCACTGTCCCTACACGTGTAGACAAGGATCTCCTGGTCCTGATGAAATGCCAAGATCCCTCGGACTATGAAAGGCTTGAAACATGTTGACTCCTCTCACTTCACATACATTATTTTGAGCTTGAGAGGTCCAAAATAACCTGCTCTAGCTTTGACTCTTTAGAACGTTTTTTAACCATAGCATAGGAACCCAGCTAATAAAGAACCTTGTGGGATTCCTGTAGCAATTTTTATCTCGCACACACCTTTTTCCTCCACATCTACTCATACTTCTTCCAACCACATGCCCCTCCACCCCTTCCATCTCACAGCGGCGAAAAAGAAAAGACCTCTGGCAAACAGCCCCCTGCTGGGCCCGTTGGAAATTGCAGCGCCGGCCCACTAGGAGCTGCCCGATGATGAAGTATGACACCCCTTGGGGTGTGTGAGGGTCCTTGCTCCTAAAGGAGAAATCCCCCCATTTTTTCTTCGATTCCTGACACCTAGATTCCCCTCCTCCCCTATTAGGAACTGCATACCATTGTTTATTGAGCAGACCAAATACCTACATAAACCTGAGATGCCTTTCCCCTCTATACCCATCATCATAAGTTTGGCTTTTAGAGGGCTATACTCTGGCAGTGCCTTTGCCTGTTGCTTATATTTGTCCAGCGCATGCCGGAGCTGTAAGTAAAGAAAGAATTGTGATGTATGCAGGTTGGCCATTAGTTGTTCGTATGTCATCATGCGATGAGACCACCAGACATCCCCCAAATTAGAGAATCTTAGCATATCCCATTTTCAGAAGCTGCAGTGTCCTGCTGATTTTGACAGCCAAGTGCCCGCCCACAGTGGTGTCTCCCTGGTGAACTCCTTGTGCCACCTGATATGATGCAGTGCTGCTCTCCAACTATGGATGAGGATAGCCGTGAGCTCCAGAAGATCAGGAGGAGAGCCTCCCCATACAGCCAGGACCAAAGGGAATTCTGGGTCAGGGCTATACATTCTCAGGGCCGGCTTTGGCGCTGGTGGTGTGACAATATTTATTGGTGCCCCGAATGACCTCCTTCTCAGCTGATTCCCTCACCGCTAACCTTTATCAGTGCCCCTTAAGTCTCCATAACAATTCTCTCTGACATAAACTATTAATCAATCAATCAATATGAACTTTATTTAGTTTTTTATAAAAACCCATAAAAGTAAAACAGATCACAATATTCACATCAGCTAAATAAGAACACATGAAACTGGTAAAATTATGCTAAAATCCCATAAGAAAGCCACCAGCATAAGGTTAAATTGAATAGATCCTAAGAAGAAATTTTACATAAACTGGCTGTAAATCAGTGCTCCAGTAGCTGGTATTTTTCATCAAAACGTCTTCTAAGCCTAACCGCAACTTTAAAAAAGCTAAGAACGTTAAGAACAATATCCCCTAGGAGCATTTGTAGGTAGACAAAAGCTGGGTGGAAAAATTGGGTAAAATTGGCCCTTTTTAAAATGAGATGAATATAAATCTTCCTCGGCACTGCATAACAACTGCAAAACATAATGAAATCTAGCATGTCCTGTGGAGACTTACCGTAGCAGCCACAGGGCGAGAAAGTATTGCCTCTATTCATCCCACTAGGGTGGGTTAAAAGGAAGGCAAAAAGGTCCAGCCGGAACCTGGCTAATAAAAAACAATTGCATCTACTTTTTACCCTTAAAAGATAGGGCTCCGTGGTAGACATGGTTTTCAGCATGGCATAACAGCAAACACTGGGCTTCGAAAAAAGGCGCCCCCACCCCTCTTCTGCAATCGCCTTCTAAGAAAATTATCTTTCACACAGATCAGATCCTTTTTACAGATCTTATCAGGTTCACTCAATAAATCGCCCCTGCCTAGATTAAAAAACAATCCCTGATATATTTGAACCAGGGGATAAGATAAAAATAGTCAAGGGCCAAACAGTCTCTTAGGATTTTGTAGCTCAAATGATTCTCGGGGCTAGACCAGATTTCCGCCAGAGAAAAAGGGGGTGAAAGGGGGTTATATCAGATAAATAGGGCACCCTCAATTCTTCATGCACAATAAATGATGGGGTACCTTGTGGAACGCTCAAAAACCGTCTCAAAAACACATTTTCAAAAGTTTGAAGCTCATCATGACATGTATCTCACTCCCATATATTACTTTGGAGATACATTTTGCCCTAAAGAACTGACAAGTGACTTTTAAGTATTTTGAATAGCTTACCCTACCACAGTATCCTTATGAAGATCCCTTAACCGCATCGCTGCTGCGGTGATTTTTCCCCTACGCTGCTTTTTTTCAAAAGCCGCGTTAGATGACGAGTTCAGCACGTCATCCGGACACGCCCCCCGTGGCTGATGACGAGCTGAGCTAGTCATCAGCATTGAAGGGGTTAAAAAAGGACCATGTCTCTGTCTACTCCATGGACAGCATAATCTGCCAAAGTTTGGATCTGTTCACACAATCAAAGGCAGAAAACAAATCCACCAATGCCAGCTGGATAGAACCGGAATGGGCAAAGGAGTATTTGCGTAATACCAGATAGAGATTCCAACATTGATCAATCGTAGAGCGCCCGGGGCAGAATCCATACTGCACGTCAGATAAAACATTAATATCAGCCACCCACGTGGAAAGTCTGCCCAAAAGGACACGCCCTATCATCTTTACAGCAGAATCAAGCAAAGACATTGGCATGTAGCAGTGTGTGCAATCTCTTTCACCCTTCTTGAAGACTGGCACAATAATCGATTTTGCCCATGATCTCAGGGGACCTGCGGTAACTGCCGCAATAATGATGGACATGGGGACGGGTAACCAGAGCTCTACATCAGAGGCGTAGAGGTTGGGTCGAGTCCCATCGGGCCCGGGCCTTGCTTTTAGACAGCTCCAATATTCACTTCCTTACCTCGTCAGCGGAGAAGAAGGATAACACAGCCGTCCCTCCGATGTTTTTAAGGGTTCTCAGCGCTCAAGAGAAACCTGAGTCAAACCACCTCAGTGCCACATCATGCTGCCGCAGGACTGGTGCCTTCAATAAATCCGAGATAGTGTTCACAATGACAGAAAGGCATCTAAAATAATGAATGGGTCGTTCTGTTGGCCTGAGCAGATGTCAAACTCCTTCTGACACCCTCAATACAAGTCATAAAAAGAGTGTGAGATTACATGTGACCACTTAAGTTTCCTACCCCTATCATTTGTCTTGATGGTCCACTACCACCCTCCCTCCGGGTTTGCACACGCGTGGACTAACTAGACCTAAAACACACTGGATTGCTAAAAATGCTCGAAGGGATTTCAAACTCCAATAACAATTGAAAAAAGGGGTTAGAGACAAAAATGAAATCTATGAAAGACTCACAGCCCCTCCTCATAAAAGTAGGGTTAATGTTTCTCCTGATCAAAGACAGCTTACCCATTGCTGAGACTAAATCAAATTCATTCAGTATAGAATTAAGATTAGCTCCCTGTTGGGTATGTTCCATATGCGAACCGACATCGAAAGCCTGTACACCATCATTCCTCGGATCCCCGCATAAATGAACGTTAAAATCATCTGCAAACATTATATTAACATATTGTAAATTATGTGCTCTTCAGTTCCTTAAATAAGAACCCAACAGTTGTATATTACAAACCCCCAGTGATGGCAAAATTGCACTGAGGAAATTCAGCAATGGCACCTTTCTGGGAACATTACAGAGCTTGCAGGGTAGGGGCTTCTGTAGGCAGAGCATCAAGGCTACATCGAACAGCTAGTGAAACAAAAATAATCAACACCCCCTTCTGCCCCTTTGATGAAAAAAAGTACTGTATCCCCCTAAAAAGAAAACATTTCACGATTGTCCAAGTTTCTTGGAGGCAGATCGCTTCGAAGCCTTTGATAAAGGCTAGCCAGATCGGATCACTGAACTTGTCCGCAAGGCCCACGATATTCCAGCTGATACATTTGCATTCCTTTGAATAAAAGGGGATGGAGTCAGTTAAACTCTGTACAGGAGGAACCTTCTGATCAACTGAATCAGCACCTTACAGTCAATCACAACCGTCCAAGTATGATAGCGGGGCAAAGCTGTTTCTAAGAGCTATATCGGAGGCAACCCATTGCCCATTGCCTGACTTCCTGAGTAAATACCCGTGATCCCAGATTTTGCAATTGGCCAGATTGTGTTGGATGTACCAAAGGTCTGCAAAAATATTCCATAGGAAGAGCTACAATGGAGGAGACAAGACCACTAGGGTTAGGACAATTTGTTGCTACTAAAATTCTCTCTGCCACATTAGGTCTATTAAAATTGATGATAATGCAATCTCCCATGTAGTTTTTCTTAGCTCTTCCAACCCAGTTCCTCCTTCAAACCATAATAATGTGTCATTCCACCCGGGTCCCCAGAGTGATATTTAAGTTCAGCCAATGCAAGACCTTGTTCTTAAGTTGATTTAGTTCTCAGTTATACCTGGTGAAAGAGGAGATACATTCCCCAACACCACAACATAGGGAGTTAATTCCGGTGGCACATGGATGACTATGGGCCGAGGGCTAGGGGTGCTGTGTCCGCCAATACATGACCTGTTATCCTCTCCATACAACACTGGCTTAGGGATGCCAGTTCCTTTTCCTAAATGCTCTCCTCCTCTAGTTAGTTCGCCCCCTCTAGACGTTGGAAAGGTACTTTTGGGATGCCTCTGCGAGTCCATGGTGGTGCTGACTACGGCACTAAAAGTTGGAGATCCCAGCTGTGCATCGCTCTTACCGCACATTGTGAGTGTGAATGCCTCTCGGTGATTGGTAAATCTAAAAGCAGGATTAAGAGCGGATGCTTTCACCAAATGTGCTGAGTGGGACTGATTCAGGATGGTAATCACCTTTTCAATGACTGCTAGAGATTGGCTGAAGGGTTTCAATTTAGCTTCCAAAACAGCTATTAAGGAATCACGAAATGAGCCCAACAGGATCACCAAAGTAGTTGTATCCCAAGCAGAAGAGTCAGCATAACTAGGTGGTGAGTCCACAGTAACCCTTGCACGCTTAGGTCTACTTTAGGACTACTGGCGATTAAAGGCAACTTTCTTTTACCTCCCACTCCCACTCTTGGAGCCACCTTTAATACTTCCTGTGTGGTAGATGAAAGTTGAGTGGCTGATACCCGCACATGACAGCGTAAAGTACACGAGGGGGATTCCACCTCCGGGGATTCCAGAGGTTCGGACACACAAGCCTCCCCTCCAATGTCAAATGCTGGTGGTAGGGCTGGACCCCGTGCGAGAGAGAACCGGGAGATAGAAGAGGTAGGGGTGAACAAGAGAGATGACGTGTAACCAATTTGGATTTTGGGACACAGAGTCCCCTCCGCAGCTCCACACGCAAGAAATCGTCAACTCCTGCAACAAAGTGTCCCACCCACATGCATTTCTTTTGTTTTATAGTGCCACTCATACCAGTCTTGGGTGTCAGTGCACTTTACATCACACACACACGTTACATAGAGACAATGAATCATATGTGTGTAAATCAGTGTATAGGAAATGTTACATAAGACAGAGAACTACAAGGTGCAGGAGTCACATGTCATCCACACTGGTAGAGAGTGTAGTTTAAGAGTGCTTGGTCTGTAGAAGCATACACTCAGAATGTAAATCGTAGGACCATGTTTGGGGGTTGTGTCTATTATTGAGAGATCATTTCAACCCAAATTAACCCTTTTTATAACACTAGGACAATGAAAGACTGAGGAAATAATCATAACTCTCAAACCTATACCTTGCAGTTGGCATGCAGCCCTTTGATGACAGTTAATAGCTCACTTTTCCATATTAGGATTTTAACCTATAAACTGCAAGTAACAAAAGGATCTCTCTGACAAAAGCAGTAATCACTGAACCAGCTACATTATATGCTGTTTGTGATAAGCATGGTAGATGTGCTTTGCAGTAGGCATACTAACCCTACCTGCGCTACTTTAGATACGTCAAAACTGCCAAAAGACAAAACTCCGATCTCTCTCCAGCAAGTTCATTAATCACCAGTATTATCTTGGCCCTTTTATTGCTGCTTGAAAAGTGCTGGGGGCAAGGAACGCAGCAGCAGGTCCTTTTAAAATCACAATATCCTTGAAAACGTGGTGCCTCATGAAGTCAGTGTCCGGTGGGGGCCGCACCGACCGCACCGCCTTAGAGCCAGCCCTGCACACTCGAGTCGTGTGGTCAGGTTACACCATTTCCCGAATATCCAATCATTGATTGGGAGCAATTGGGACACCCAATACTATAGTTTCTCATCCACCGCTCCCAAGACCTCTGTCGTAGGGGGAATTAATGCACTTCAAATGGTAGACTCTTGGTGTCGACCCGCCCCATATGTAGGTATTAATACAAGCCTGTGACTCACTAAACCAATGTTCCAGGACGTTAAAAGGGTAGTTTTGCAGGGTATAGAGCAGTTGTGGAAGTGCCACATTTAAAGATGGCGATTTGCTCCAGCATGTTTGAGGGAAGGGTACTCCCTCTGGCCAGGTGTCCTTTCATTTTCTGGAGCAAAAGAGTGATATTACTTTACAGACAGGCCCTAGGGTCTTTATTTATATACATCCCTAAGTATTTGCGTCCCACCCTTTGTATCCATGTGTGGGTGCAAGATTTTGTTGACGTTGCACCCAACAATTAGCCTCCCTTCGGGGTTGCAGCGAAAATCCTAGTCAGTTCAGTTACAGCGACTGCCCGCAAGGTGAGGGGGACATACATTTTGGCTATCGTCCTTGGCCTTTGAAACAGGAAACTTGACACTAAGACATATCGACCCAGCTTGGACAACTTCTATGACTACTAGGGGGAAGGTTTTATGCAACAAGGTAGCCATGCCTCTCGACCCCCCTGGTTAATCCGGCGTGGTACATTTAATTATAGCCCCGTCGGAATAAAAAGGAACCCCTGTACCCAAGCCAAATGAGCCTGCAGGAGCAAGAGGAAAGCTGGAGCCAATCTATGGGCATCTCTTAGTTTGGCTGTTCTCTTAACCTTGTTAATGCAATGTTAAGGTTATTGGTATTTATAGAGCGCTAAATGTTACCCGAAGGTGTCCTGGCGCTGTGTGAAGGCCAACTGCGGACTAAAACAATGTGGGAAATTAACCAGATCAATTTGAAAACAACCATGTTTTCAGTGCTTTCCTAAAGGCCAAAAGATTGGTCATGTTTCTCAAGGATAGTGGAAGAGCATTCCATGATTTGCCCGCATTAGCTACAAAGCTTCTGCCACCCCAGTTGGCTTTTTTCACCCTGGGAACAATCACAAGTTTTGCATCTGCTGACCGCAGTGCTCTTTTTGGTATTTATCAGTGGAATCGCTGTTTTAGAAATTCGGGTCCGGTTCCCTGGAGGGCTCTAAAGACCAAACATAGAGACTTGAATTGAGTCCGTTTCCTGACCTGCAGCCAGTTAAGTTTTCTAATTTTGACTGAGATTGATTTGAACTTTGGTGTGTCTGTTAGGAGTCGGGCTGCTGCGTTCTGCAGAATCTATAGTTTATTCATCGATCCTTTATGAATCGTAAGATAAAGACTGTTACAGTAGTCCAATTTGGACATTATTAGTGCACTAACAACTGTTTGTTGCACTTATTTGGGTAGTAGTGGCATTATTTTTTGCAAGATTTAAGGATATACGATGTTGATGAAGCCACTGTGTTCACCTGGTCCCTAAAACTTAATTTGTCGTCTATCCATTCTCCCAGATTCTTCACCTTCCTAATAGGAGTGAGGAGCTGACCTGAAGCCTCCGGCCAACATTCAGGGGTCCAAATTTGGGGTTGTTGCTGAACAACCCAACCTCCGTTTTGCCGGAGTTGAGTTTCAGGCGGTTTTGGGCCATCCATCCCCCACTGCGTTCATACAGTCCTGTAACCTCGACGTGGTTTCCTGGATCACTTCTGGTAGTAAAGTCACCAAAATTTGGGTGTCATCCATGTAGGAAGTTAAAGTGAACCCAAAGGATTCAATAAGGGGTGCCAGTGAAGACACATAGACATTGAAAAGTGTTGGGCTCAGCAACGACCCTTGCGGCACAGCACAGGGTAGAGAGAAGGATTCTGCTTCAAATTCGTCCAGGGTTACCGCTTGCATTCTGTCAGAAAGAAAGGATTTAAGAAGTTTCAAGGCAGTGCCCTTGACTCCTATCCCATCCAATCGGTACATCAGCAAAGCATGATGGACTGTGTCAAATGCTGCAGATATGTCTAACATGATCATTAAGGCCTTCCCTCCTTGGTCCAGAATGGTCCTGATCTCTTCTGTGGACTTGAGGAGCGCCATTTCTGTACTGTGGCCCTCTCTAAACCCATACTGAGTTGGGTTAAGCGCCTAAGAATCATGCAGAAATTTGTTGAGTTGAGCATTCATGTTTCTTTCCCTAATTTTTGCTGGGAGTGGTAGTCTGGATATAGGTCTAAAATTATTTGGATCATTAGCATCCAGGCTGGGTTTCTTGAGCAGGGGCAACATTGATGCATGTTTCTAGTCTTTGGGAAATTATCCTTCTAAGTACATTGTATTAGTGATGGAAGTCAGTTTTCGTGACACTGGCTCTGCAGCTAGTTTTACTACCGAACTCGGACAAGGATCATATGGGGAGCCTGACCTCACTTTTGCCAATAGATTGAGAGTGTCCAGCAATCCGTTTAAATTCCAGGACAGTATCCTGCATTCAGCATCACCCTCCATTGCAGTCATGGTGGGTAGTCGGTCTTGTGCGTTCGCAAGACAGTGGCTACGAGCCAAATACAGTATGTATATGCAACCAGATTGACAGAACTAAACCCCAGATCCCTTGGCCCGCTGTAGACTTATCTTTCACCATTTTGGACGGCCCTAGTGGAGTCTTTCCTCCCCCTACATGTGGGTTATAAAGAACCAGAAGGAGGCA
Source organism: Lissotriton vulgaris (assembly GCF_964263255.1). Classification (NCBI taxonomy): domain Eukaryota; kingdom Metazoa; phylum Chordata; class Amphibia; order Caudata; family Salamandridae; genus Lissotriton; species Lissotriton vulgaris. The sequence goes on along the minus strand of NC_141696.1, from coordinate 1,271,371,446 downwards.
CCTCTACAATGCTGGGCTGAGCAAATGTCTCTAGGGGAGATCTGTTGTAGCGCCATCAAAAACAGGGCTCTGGTAGTTAGGGAGTGAGGAAAAAAGGGAGGGGGAATGATAGTTCAGTTTCTTTCACCTGCAAGTCCCTTAGGTGTCTCCTTTCACTCCTGTAAGGATCTAGATCAACCACCTTTCACCTTATGACCACAGCTATGTAGTCACTCTAAAGTCTGAGCTCACTGCCGGGCTGGCACCAGAGTCCTCCTGAGTCTGCAGCTTCCAGGCACAGATGGTTAACTACCAGTGAGGTCTGGCCGCTGCAATCTGACTAGTCCACTCCAGTCAAGAAAGGCGAGGCGGAGGCCCATGTGCCAGCACTGGTAACTCAATTTCGATATCTAAGTGGTCCACAAGTCTCCTGCCCAGCCTGCCTGGCAATCTCTTCTCCATCTCTCTGCCCTGGAGGTGGCTGTAGGAAGTTCGGTGCGACCACAAGGTGCCAGTGAGCAGGCAGGCAGTCACCCCCTTGGTCAGTCGACCTCTATCGCTATTGCCTCAGCCATCCTCACCACCTCCCTTGTCTTGGTGGCTGACGACTAACACACACAGCCGCCCAGCACTTACTTTTCTGCCTTGTGAGGATGCCCGCAGGGAGGTCAGGGTGGATACAAGGGATCCTGGGGGTAACTTGGAAGTCACCTCTATGGTCAGTCATCCCCTAGATGGGGCTGGAACCTGTAAGATGTCCGGCTAGCATGGAGCTGGATTAAGATGCAACCGCCATCTTAGGCTTCCAGGCCACACCCCCAGTGTTTTTCTTTTCATTAAGAAACAGAATTCCAAGATGGCCGCTGTGCATGCACACACATGAGTGGCTATCATCTTTGAATATTTTTATTTTTTTGTAAACAAAAGTAAAACTATTGCAAAATTGCTGGTGTGCTTATATATGGAAACACATGCTTGGATGAGCACCTTGGAATAGTTTAAGAACCATTTTAACAAGCATTGGTAATGCATCAGTTTTGCCTATGTAATGAATAAAGAGCTGTTTTCATCAATCATCTTCCGGCAGAAGGAAAGAGCTCCCTGACAGATAACTCGGGAGTGGACAGGATCTGGTGCAGTGGCCAGAGCTGCTGGCTCGAGAGCTGGGGATCCCGATTCAGGGCCACGCAACATTCTGTGATTCTATGCAAATCACTTAATCTCTCCGGGGATAAATTATTGAATAAATATGCTGCAATAGTAAAAGGCAAACTTTATTTAAATATAATTCCACCTAAGTGGATTTTAACTGTATTTCAGTGGCAGGAAACTGATAAGAGAAGCAGATGAAGTACAAGCACTAGTAAATGCAGGAAAATATGCTGCAGCCAATAGAAATGGAGGAAAGGTAAGTGGTACACCCAGGAACCAATGAGAAGCCAGGAAAGAGAGGAGGCGGGATGTAAGGCACTTTTAAGTTTATATTAAAAACAATAGATTTCTCACGCACAGTGCAAGCACTGTGCTGGCGAAAACTAAAAAGGCCAGGAGGACAATCTATATGGCAGCACACAGCGCTTAGAGTGCAAACGTGCTGGAATCAGAAGCTGGCGCAGGTGAGGGCCTAATTTGTAGGTCTCGCCTGGCGTTGCAGTGCGCATGCGCTGCTCGCTCTGCGAGGGCTTCTTGGAATCAATACTGTTTTAGAAGTCGTGTCTCAGCTCCGCCTGTAATTTTCATTTGCGGGCGTCGTTTGTTGCCAGTGATTATGCTGAACATAGTTTGTTGATTGTACCGGAGGGTTTTTAGTCCCTTCTGGTTGCCACCCTGTCCTCTTTTGGCCATGCCCACCGGGACTGGATGTTTTACTGGCGGCGTGAGACGTGGGTTTTATATTTACTATTGACACTTCTTTTGTTACTATTTCATGCATCTTGCGTGTGGGATGCACCAGATTCTAAATTGTACTCTTCTGCCTGTCCCACTTACTGTTTTGTAATCATTTTTGCTGTTAGTGTGTGTGTGCTTTTTTTTAAGGAAGCTGAAAGGCCGGTTATCCACAGCGCTTCGAAGAACCATCACTGTGTTACTAAGTGCTATGGAAATATTGCATCACTGTTGTTGAACGTCATTCCTTTCTATGTTCACTCATAATCATTATAACAACAATATTTATTAATAAGGGTGAAATAGTTAAATGTAAATATTGCCTCCATGATTTGAGGCACTGTCAGTCACAGGAGGAAAAGTGTTTACACTCTGCCTGAAATCCCTAATATAACAAGGCTGCTTTTTATTCCGTATTGAACCAGCACTTTGATTCCCCACTCTCTCACATGCTGGTATTTAACCCAAACTTTGGAGTCGTGAAACAATTTGCTTGGTCGCCCCTCTTGCCCCCAGCCCGCCGTCTCCCAGCATAAACACACACAGCGCTTTTAGTGCTGTCACTGGGGAATGTTATCCAAGCGGCACCAGCAAGGAGCCTTGTTCTCTGTAACAAATTATATGCCGCTGTGATAATACCAGGGCGCTCTCGTGTGGGGGGGCGGGGGGGCTTCCGGTGGCACCCCTACTGCAGTTGGGTGGGGGCTGTGACCAGCTTGCAGACTCACTCTGGCTCATTTGAAAGAGGGGAAAGGGGGTTTCTTCATTACATGGAGGCAGGCCCAGGGGACGCCGCAGTCTGTGAAGGGTTGGCAGAGAGGGGCTGTTTATGTAACACTGAGACATCCTTGACACACGAATTCCAGTATCTGCTGTCCTTGGGGTGAAAGGTGTGGGGCAGGGGACTTGGGGGCTCTGCTGTACTATTTTGGTCACGTTTAAGACCTTGGGCAGGTGATTGGTGTGTTTCAGATATTGTTTCCATCATTTCAGATGTGAACCCACACATCACTGGCTGCTGAGCCCAGGTGAGACATGACAAGTAAAGGCACAACTGTGTCGGGGTGTCTAAGCCTAAAAATGAAATGTGTACTGAAGGAATACTGGTCTCATAGCAGTATGAAAACCCCAGGATGGCGGTCTGTCGCCCCCTCTACTATCAAATGAGCCATCACAGGAGGGGAGCAGCCCAGGCTGTTTACCCCAACACCCCGCTCTTTTCAGGCCCTCCCACCTCCTGCTACTAATAAATGTAGTATTTTTCACAAAAGTAGGTTTAGCATGGTTTTCTTCTGATATACACTCGATAAGGCAGATAACCTTAGCGGCCACAAGGGGTCACTGTCACCATTAAGCTAGAGGAGGGCCCCACATCCATTTAGTGACCCAGCCCCACAAAAGTTGCTCACAGGGATGTTTGTAGTAATGGGTGATTCCTAACCACAGTGGTGGTGAAAGGACATTCAGCATTGTGATGCTACATTAGGGGGATTCTCATGAGACTATTTGGGGCCAAGTGGGTGACATTTTCAAAACTGATAGTGTTTCATTTTTGTAAATTTACAGACATTCGTGCGTATATTGCCCTCCGTAAAGGCATATGTGGGAGAGAGAAACATAGCGCCAGGCTGGTAAGGAAGCCATCGGGAAAACATGCACTCTCGGAGAGAGCTGAAACAAAATGAAACAAAGCATTGAAAATGCAATAGGGCTCGCCTTTGATTATGTTAAAGCCATTTGCTTTGCTAATGGTATTGCATTCTAGCTTTGTATTATTTAGTGTATATTTGTGATATGTTGTAGCTGTATGTAGTTAGAATTGTTTTGTGAGCTGTGTAGTAGTTTGAAGCATAGCGTTAGTAGGAAAAGAGCAGTGTTTCACATTTGGGAATTGAATGAATAGAAGTATAGTGTGTGTGTTATTTTCGTACAGTGAGGATTACAATAGCATGAGGTAGACGAAAGGGGCAAGGGGACAGCAAATATAAGCAACTATATGCACATATCACAAATATACACTAAATAATGCAAAGCTAGAATTCAATACCATTAGCAAAGCAAATGGTTTTAACATAATCAAAGGCGAGACCTATTGCATTTTCAATGCTTGTTTAATAAAGAGAACAGGGACTGGAAACGAGTGCTAGGAGAGGGAAAAGACAGCGAGAGGGAGAGAAAATAGACTTGCATGCAGTGGAATACAAGGTCTGGCGTCTGCAGTGGAAGGATACAGGTCATCCAGTCTAAACACATGGGGCCTCATTTATGAGGCCTTGCGTCAGTTTTGCGCTGCGGATGCGTCACTTTTTGTGACGCATCTGCAGCGTAAAACATGCGCCTTGTTGCACCATATTTAAAAAGTGACGCATCTAGGTAGATGCGTCACTTTTTAAACCCCTGCACCACATTATACCTGCGTCAGGTATAATGTATGCAGAGGGGGCGTTCCCCCGCAAAAAGCCTCGTAATAGTGACGCAGTAAAATCTATGAGATTTCACTGCGTCACTTTTAGAATGCTGTTGGGTAAAAATCTTGCGCCTGCCAAACAGCAGGCGTAAGACTGACGCAAGCCCTTTCACATGGGGCTTTCCCCATGTGAAAGGACGCATTGCTGGAGTTGCGTCACTTTTGTGACACACTCCAGCAATGCGTCACTTTTGCGCTTACAGATGCGTCAGAAATACTGACGTATCTGTAAGTCCTTGCGACATGATGCGTCTTACATGAAATATGACGCGTCATTGGTGTCGCAAGGAGTGCGCAGTGAAAAGTGACGCATCGCTGTTTTCACGCAGCGATGCGTCACTTTTCATAAATGGGGCCCATGAGACCTAAATGCTCCTTGTGCAGGATAATCACAAGAATAAGGAGAAAAGCCATTGAATCAGGAGCAGGGATCTTAGATAGACAAAAAAGCCATTGACTCATAAGCATAATGGATATAATAGAAAGACCTAAACAAATTGAAGTGGTGTACGAAGAGGGGAAAACATCTTTATATAAAATTATTTTATGCTGCTGCCAGTTCGTATTACTAAGTAAATCTCCAGGAAAATCAGAAATAAAAATTGGTGAGTGTGTTTACACGCCCATTGGTCAAAAATGTAGTGTTCATAAATGGAAACGTTTCTGGGAAAAACAAGGCATAAGATGGATTTTAAAAAGTGAATAATTCATATAAAGCGAGCATGGATTCCACAATATATTTTGTGTGCCTGTCGCTAGAAATGACTGCAACTTTACATTTAAACTTTTTGCTAGAATTTTGGTTATATCGTGCATCTTGACTTCGCATCTTGAGATCAATAAACTGGGCCCATCTCTTAATTCATGGATGTTCCATTGTGCTGTTAAAGTGTTCTGAAATCAGAATGTGCTGAACTCGGACCTCCTTGGTCTTGGCATGGGAACAGCTGCGTTTCCCAGGAGGGAGGCGTGTGTACCTACCGCCCTAATTTGAATAGAAATAGAACAGTGGCTTTCAGCGCCGGTTTGTTTGCCAACCCGTAATTAGTGCAGGAATGCTTTGAATTTTTTATAACACACTTTTAGGAAAAGAGATTAAATAAAAGATGCCTGCAGAGTAAAGAGCTTATGGACCTGATCACTGTTGTCTGTAAAAAGGTAAAGACTCGAATACGTCGGTCTGCGTTTGAGACTTTCTGGAATGTTCCTCGCGCCATAGGTTGGTCGCAACTGCTTGTGGGAGGAGCGGGCGAAGAATGATCTAGTTTACTTTAAATGGTCGGTAAGGAGACAGGTGAAAGTTAAATCTCAGTTCTGGCACAACAATTTTAGGGGAACTCAGGGTATATTAAAATCTGACAACTAGAAATGATTGTATCTCGTCTGTTATGGTTCAGAAATGCAGCACCTTCATGAAAAGTACAACTATCACAAACAAAGAGCCTTACTTAGAGTTGATGATTTGATTTGATTTGATTTCATTTGGGATTTCTAAAGCGCGTAGCTACCCTCGGGCGTCCCAGCGCTATCATAAAAGCTTGACATTACTCCTAGGGTTGGATTATTGGGGGAACAACCAGGTTTTCAGCAGTCTGCGAAATGAGAGAAGATTGTTTTCTTTCCGGATGTTAAGGGGAAGGCTGTTCCAGAGCTTAGAGGCGTTATAAGCAAAGCTGCGACCGCCAGCACGAGCTTTCCTTATTCTGGGAACGCTTGCTAGAAACAGGGTGTCCGATCTGAGTTGTCGGGATGATTTGTGTGGCTTGATAAGGGGTCTCAGTATTGGTGGGCCCTTGCCTTGTAGGATCTTATGGGAGATACACAAGGCTTTGAAGGAAATGCGTTCTTGGATAGGAAGCCAGTGAAGAACCTTGAAGGAGGGTCTGGCTGAGCATCTCGATTTTGTTCCAGTCAGTAGTCTTGCTGCGGTGTTCTGGGTGTGCTGCAGTTTTTTTATGGCAGCTATGGGTGCACCTAGATATAGGGCGTTTCCATAGTCCAATCTTGATATAATGAGGCCCTGGATCAGAATTTTTCTAGACTGGGGGGTAATGAGCGGAAGGATCTTACGGGCTGCTCGCATGAGCCCAAAGCAAGTGGCAGCTGTCTTTCTTGCTTGGGCTCTGAAGCTGAGCTCCTGGTCAAGCCAGAAGCCAAGGCTTTTGATTTTTTGTTTTGGTACGGGGGGGTGCCCATGCTAGCTGGCCAGGCAAGGGTTGTGGGTAGTTTGTTTGGGTTGCCCAGAAGCATGATTTTGGATTTCTCTACGTTGAGTTTGAGCCTGGAGTTGCCCATCCATATAGATATGTTGTGCAGGCAGGAGACTAGATTGTCCATTGATTGGTCGGCTTGGCTGATGGAGACGACTAATTGTGTGTCGTCAGCGTACATGACCACCTTTATGCCGAATGGAGAGACGATGTCATCCAGGGGGGCCATGTAAACATTAAAAAGTGTGGGGCTCAGGGAGGAGCCCTGAGGGACTCCACAGTTCAAGGGGAGAGATTTGGAGTGGCCGTGGCTATCAGCCACTTGGAAGGTCCTGTGTTCCAAGTAAGATTTTAACCAGGCCAAAGCGGTCTCTGAAATGCCCGTTTTTTGGAGACTGTGTAGAAGAATGGTGTGGTCCACCGTGTCGAAGGCAGCACTCAAGTCCAGGAGGATCACTGCCACTGATCCTCCTGCGTCTAGAATGGACCTTGTCTCCTCAGTCACTGCCAGAAGGGCGGTATCAGTCCCCTGTCCAGGTCTGAATCCTGTCTGTGAGTGGCGAAGGAGGCTGTTAGACTCTAGGAATGTTGAGAGTTGTTCGTTTACGATTCTCTCTGCCACTTTACTAATGTCTGGAAGGAGGGAGATGGGTCTGAAATTAGAGGGGTCCAGTGGGTCTAGGTGAGGTTTTTTTATGAGTGCGCGAACTACTGCATTTTACCAGCTGGCGGGGACTGTGCCGCAGGCGAGAGAGGCATTTATCAGCCTCGTAAGATGGGGAGCTATGGTGGGAGCTACTAATTTGAGTTTGCTCATGGGGACTGGGTCGTCTGGTGATCCACTCTTCACGCGGCTAAGAGTGTCCAGCAGCTTCTCGGTGGAGACGGGAAGGAAGGCTCTTAGTGTTGGTGAGTCTGGGTCGATGGGCCCAGCTGGGAGGTCGGTTGAGGGATCGGTGTTGGGGAAAGTCATTATGATTTTTGAAATTTTAGCAGAGAAAAACTCCGCGAGTTGGGTGCATCTGGCACCAGTGGGATCGGCGGCTGGTTGAGGTTCAGGGACTTTCAAGACACTTTTTACTACGCGATAGGTCTCCCTGGAGGAGTTGGAGGCAGCCATGATTTTTTCTTCGTAGTAGGAGGCTTGTGACTTTTTAATGAGGAGTTTGTATTGTTTCATAGCCGATTTATAGGTTTCTTTGTTGTTAGGGGTCCAGTCTTTTCTCCAGATACGTTCCAGTTTTTTATATTTTTTGTGGAGATCTCGTAGTTCCGAGGTGTACCAGGGGGATTTGTATGAGTTCCTCTTACTAGGTAGCTGTTTAGCGGGGAGAACTGCGTCCAGAGACGATTTTATCCAGTCTCGGAATTGGTTGTCTGCTAGCGAGGGATCTTGGCTCAAGGTAAGGGTGGAAGCTATGAGCTGGAGGGTCCAGGCATCCGTGTTTAGTTTGTTCCACGGGCGAGATGGCGCTTGGGGTGGAAGGCTGGGGGTGGTTTGACTGGTGATAGGGATATTGAGGAAGATAATGTGGTGATCTGTCCAGGGAATAGGAAGGGGTGAAGAGGTGGAAAGTTCTTGGATGTTTGAAAAGATGGGATCCAAAAGGTGGCCCTTTTTATGAGTGGGCAGGAGGTTTTTCAGGGAGAGGCTGATTGCTGAAAGATCTTCCTTGATGTCTTCCGCTATTTTATTCCCTGGATCATCAAAGTGGATGTTGAGATCTCCTAGCACTGTAAAATTGGATGATAGACAGGCTAGGGAAGTAGTAGTCTCTACCAGAGAGTTGGGGAACTGTTCAAGAGGTCCCGGGGGTCTGTATATAAGTATACCCGACAGAGTTTTTTCCGGTGAGAGATGTAGGGAAAATTGAACATTTTCACAATTGAGGATTGGACTGTCCTTAAGCTGACAGGTAAGGTGGGCTTTAGTGATTATTGCAAGTCCGCCTCCTGATCCTTGCGGTCTATCCAGGTGTTTAATTGTATAACCTGGAGGGAAGGCTTGGATTATATCTGGGTCGGATGAGGGATTGAGCCATGTTTCCGTGAGGAACAGTACTTCAAGATCGTAGTTCTGAATTAGTACGTTTATTTCGATATTGTGTTTGGGGAGTGATCTACAGTTAAGTAGAGCCATTTTGATTGTCCGTACTTTGGGGGTTGACTGCAAGATGAGTTTGCATGCACAATGTTTACATTTGTTGTGCTGCTCTTCTGGGGAAATTGAATGGAGACAGAGTTCAGGGGTGTTTGTTACTAGTTTCCTAATAGTGTCTGACGAGTACGTAATGGGGGCTACAACACGAGGAGCAGGGGAGCTGGGCACTGGGCTCGTACTGGCGCGGACGGGCGCAGGCGGGCTTACCTTTGGCGAGCTGGCGTCGCGCCCGCAGCGCGCGTCTGCTGCGCGTCCGGTGGAGGCACATCCTTATGAGGACAGTAGAGGGGGCGTGGCCTCACTTCCCTGCGATATGGCGGCAAATTAGTTGGCAGGTCGGCAGCAGCGTTTAGATTGGCTGCGCGGTCTGGGAGCAGCTCTAAGGAGGGGCCAGTGCTCAAGGATAATGTGCAACAGCAGGTGAATATTTTTAAAAAACAGCTATTAGATCAGTGATTTTTTAAAAAGAATGGCAATCGTGGCTCCCGGCTTCCACCTCAGGAGTGTTTGTCAGGCTAATGCGGCTTGTTTACTCAGCGCGTCTTATGTAGTCTTCAGGGGGGCGTGGCCTAAGGGCAGTGGGCGTGGCCTCACTTCCCTGCGATATGGTGGCAAATTAGTTGGCAGGTCCGCGGCAGCGTTTAGATCGGCTGCGCGGTCTGGGAGCAGCTCTAAGGAGGGGCGAGTGCTCAAGGATAATGTGCAACAGCAGGTGAATATTTTTAAAACAACAACTATTAGATCAGTGCTTTTTTAAAAAGAATGGCAATCGTGGCTCCCGGCTTCCGCCTCAGGAGTGTTTGTCAGGCTAATGCAGCTTGTTTACTCAGCGCGTCTTATACAGTCTTCAGGGGTGCGTGGCCTAAGGGTGGTGGGCGTGGCCTCACTTCCCTGCGATATGGCGGCAAATTAGTTGGCAGGTCCGCGGCAGCGTTTAGATCGGCTGCGCGGTCTGGGAGCAGCTCTAAGGAGGGGCGAGTGCTCAAGGATAATGTGCAACAGCAGGTGAATATTTTTTTAAAACAGCTATTAGATCAGTGCTTTTTTTAAAAGAATGCCAATCGTGGCTCCCGGCTTCCGCCTTAGGAGTGTTTGTCAGGCTAATGCGGCTTGTTTACTCAGCGCGTCTTATGAAGTCTTCAGGGGGGGTGGCCTAAGTGCGGTGGGCGTGGCCTCACTTCCCTGCGATATGGCGGCAAATTAGTTGGCAGGTCCGCGGCAGCGTTTAGATCGGCTGCGCGGTCTGGGAGCAGCTCTAAGGAGGGGCGAGTGCTCAAGGAGCAGCTCTAAGGAGGGGTGAGTGCTCAAGTGAGAGGGGATACTCCATCACAAATGTGACCATGCATTATAACCTACAGAACTTGTAATATGGTGGATGTGCTATCTGCCATGTTTTGAAGCATTATCACATCCGCAGAACTGTAGATAAGACCCTAGATTAATAGCAAAGGTGGTAAAATGTTTCCCCTCCAACAACCGCCCTACCCAGGGGCATATTATCAAGCCTGGGCGATAAAATTATCGCCGCTTTATTGGCAGATAATTGCTGATAAAGCGGCGATAATGGGCTTGATAATATGCTCTATGGAATTCCAATCGAAGCCCATGTTAGATGTCTTCACATCTAACATGGGCTTCGATTGGAATTCCATAGAGCATCTTATCAAGCCCATTATCGCCGCTTTATCGGCGGTTTTCTGCCGATAAAGCGGCGATAATTTTATCGCCCAGGCTTGATAATATGCCCCAAAGTTCCTAATTATTTCATATGCGCAGTTACTAAGTTTTAATTGCTTTCACCTGCACAAGGGCCCACATATGCTAAAGTTTTTCATCGGAACTCATACGATGCAAAGCAAAAGATAACATCAAATTACTTTCTATTTTACAGGACTGTGTGTGCAATGCTAATTTGTGTTCCGCGCATAGCAACAAAAACTATAGCAGATGTTGGCCAAAAGGTTTTTTCAGAAGCTACTTAGATGATTATCAATCTAACAGAACCCAGCCAGGTCAAAGAGCACCGAAGAAGTCCTTGACCCTGCTCCCCCTTGCTGCTTCGGAGCAACACGTCTTTTGCTTGTACAACCGCTGCGTCTGAGAACCTTCTGCCTTTCCACTGTTCGTCTTGCTAGCGTCTGTGGTTGCAAGCTATTCCTAATTTTTGCTCCTATTCTGCTTTCTATGTTGTACAATTTTTCATCTCCTCTCTTGGTTTTTGCATTCTTTTATTTTTAATCTCCCCCCGCTTTCTGTATTCTGCCTGCTTTGCATACTTTTCCTCGTCCTCTCTTCACGCCCGTTCTCCTGCTTCCCTGCAAGCCCTGCCCTCCTCCACCCAGCACCCACCTTGCTGCTTCCTACTTAATGCCCCGGTTACTTACCGGTAGTCTTCATTATTCCGAGTATAGTCGTCCTCGCCACATGAGTTATATTCCTCCTTCCATGTCTGGCTATTGGCTTCATGTTTGGGCTTGGTAGTTTCAGGCTGAAGGGTTGGGCCGGCCCGACTCTTATAGTGGGCATGGGGTATATGTATCGGCCATATTGGAAAGGGATTTTAGGCATGGGAAGCTAACTTTTGCTTTGGAGGGTTCTAGTGTTTAGCTGAAGCTCACTTTGTTAGTCATGTGGCGAGGAAGACTTACGAGGAGGTAATTGAGGCTGCAGCGCAACATCAATGAGCAGGGCCTTGACCCAGCTCCCCCTCGCTGCTTCCGAGCAGCAGGTCTTCCACTTGTACCACCGCTGACCCCCGCCTGAGAACCTTCTGCTTTGACCCTCCTTGTTTTCCTTGTGTCTGTGTTTGCACACTATTCCTCATTTTTCTCCTATTATGCTTACTGTATTCTGCTGTTTTTCATATCCCCTTCTGCTTTCTGTATTCCACCATTTTTCCTCTCCCATTCTGCCCTCTTGTGCATATTTTTCCACGTCCTCTCTTCCCGCCCATTCTGCTGCCTCCCCGTAAGCCCCATCCACTTCCACCCAGCGCCCCCCTCCTCCCAGGACCTACCTAATGGAGGCATCTGCACGACCCCATTGAGCAGGTCTTTGACCCAGCTCTCTCTTGCAGCAGCAAGCAGCAGGAGTCCCGCTTGTGCCATCGCTGACCCCCTCCTGCGGCCATTCTGGTTTGCTTCTCTTCGTCTTCCCTATGTCAGTGTTTGCATGATATTGCTTGTTTTTTCTCCTATTCTGCATTCTGCTGTTTTTCATCTCTTCTTATGCTTTCTGTATTCTGCCTGTTTTGCCGCTTTCCTTCGTCCTCTCTTCCCTCCCGTTCTGCTCCCTCCCCACTTCCTGCGACTAGCAAGCCCCAACCACCAGCACTAAGAGGGCGTGCCAAAGGCATGCTAAAGGTAAGCCCGTCTGCACCTGGACTGTGCCCAGCTCCAGGAACCCTGGCTCTCCCACCACTCACAGACACTCTATCACTAGAGCCCTCGGCCCCAGTCTCTGAAACAAAAATTGCTGCTGGACCTCCCCACAAATAATGGCAGGCACTTTTTCCTGCTGGCAATGACTCTTCTCCCGTAACACCAAAGCACTCGCACATGCGACGACCACCACCACCACACCAACCAAAACTGTTTTAGACAAACTCCACTGCCTGCTGCTCAATGCCCAATCACTCTACAAACACACCACTGAGATCTGAAACACCATCCCCTCTCTCACACCGATGTCATCTTCCTCACTGAGACCTGGCTCAACACTGCATTGTGCCCAACATCGCCTCTGCAGCACCCAAAAGATATATTAGCACACCGGGATCGCATCAACAAACACAGAGGTGGAATCACCATCATCTACAAATAAACCATCCTCTGCCCCTCCGCTTGAGAGAACACCACTCTGATCATAGAGCACCTCAAATTTGAACTGAAGGCTAAACCACTATCAGAGGCACTGTCACCTCCAGACCTCCCAAACTACGCCCCAGTTTCTGTGAGGCCATCCCCGAATTCATTGTGCTGCTTGCCATTGACTCCAAACACTACATCTTCCAGGGAGACCTCAATTTCCAAACCGACGACTTTGTCGACACCAACGCCGCCAACCTCCCCGAAAGCAAGAACAACATCGGCCTTACTCAACAAGTCACCAAACACACACACTACGCAGGAAACATGCTTAACACTATCTTCCCGGGCAGTGACAGAGTCAAGTATAGCCATGTCCCTGTGCTCACCTGGACAGACCACACTATTGTCCACTTCAACATCACAGGATCCCCGCCCCACCACCAAGCCTCCTTCATCTCCTACCGCAGCTGGAACAAAGTATCTGAGAGCCAGTGGACTGATTCCCCCAACACATCCCACCCTGACACCGCAACAAAACTAGAACAGGTCATCAAAAACTTCTCTGCCTGTATCGCCAACAGTGCCAACAGCACTGCCCCGCCAAACCCACCAAACCCAAGCGACCTACCAAGCAGGCCAGTTGGTACAACATGGAAATGAGAGCCCATAAATGCCACTAAAAGTGACTAGAAAGGAAATGGTACACCAGCAAGGAGCCCACAGACCGAGCCACATTCAAGACATCCCTCAACAAATACCACCAGCTCCAAAAAAGGCAGAAAGGAGCACCCTAGCCGACCGCATCAATGCCATTGCTAAACACAGCAAAGAACTCTTCAACATCGTCAGAGAGTTCTCTAATCCCTCAGTCACCATTATCGCAGTCACGGATAATATTATCACCCCTTCCCAGGAGCTCTGAGACACCCTCGAAGACTTCCCCCACAACAAGATCTGCACCATCTACAAAAACTTTGAACCACAACCCACTGCCGCCGATACCCATAGTCACCTCCCACCTACAGTTGCAAAGCCTGACTACCTGCTCACTACCTGGGAACAGCTCACAACATGAGACCCACAGCCATCATGAAATCCATCCACTCCAAAGCTCCCACTGACCCCTGTCCCCCCCACATCAACCTTGGGAGCAAGCTGATCAGCAAGGAGCGCACCGCCATTTTTAATGCACCCATCACCTCGGCTACCTTCCACGAAGATTGGTAATATGCAGAAGTGAATTCCTCTCTCAAGAAGCCCTCTGCCGACCGCATCAAACTCAAGAACTATTGTTCGATCTCTTTGCTTCCATTCCCCGCCAAAGTCCTCAAAAAGGCCATCAACCAGCAACTCAAGGAACACTTGGAGAATACCAATTTTCTATAGTCTTCCCAATCTAGATTCTGCACCAACCACAGCACTGAAACTGCCCTGCTCTCTGCCACTGATGACATCAGAATTCTCCTGGACCAGGAAGAAATGGCAGCCATGATCCTCCTCTACTTCTTAGCAATGTTTAACACTGTATTCCACCATACCTTTATCAAGAGGATGCATCACATTGGAATCTAAGGGGATGCTCTCAAATACATTGCCTCCTTCCTCGCCAGAAGAACCCAGAGAATCTCCCTACCACCTTTTGCCTAAGAACTCAAGAACATCACTTGCGATGTTCCTCAAGGCTCGTCCCTCAGCCCCACACTGTTCAACACCTACAGGACACCCTTGGCCAACATCTTCAGAACCCATGACTAAACATCATATCCTGCACAGGCGACACCCAGCTCATCCTCTCGCTAATAGAAAACCCCTCCACCTCGAAGGTCAACTTCTGCAGGGGCAAGACGAGCATCGCCTACTGGATGGAGTACAACTGCCTAAAACTCAACACAGGCTAAATGGAAGTATTGATCTTTGGGAACAACATCTTCCTATGGGACAACTCCTGATAACCTCCCAAACTAGGACCCGCTCCTAAGTTGACAGACCTCACCCGCAACATTGGCATTATCATGGACAATATGCTCACCATGAAGTACCAGATCAATGCAGTCTCTTCCTCCTACTTTCTCACTCTTTGCATGCTCTGTCTATGCCAGATGAACCGTCACTCAAGTCCTAGTCACCAGTCGGCTGGACTATGGAAACATACTCTACGTAGGGATCACCACGCATCTCCTAAACAGACTGTAGACCATACAGAATCCAGAGGCCAGGCTCATCCTCTACCCCCCCAGATGGACCCACATCACCCCCACCTCAATAAGCTCCACTGGCTCCTCATTTAGAAGAGATGTCAATTCAAGATGCTGATCTACACCTACAAAGCCCTTCCCAATCAAGGACCTTCTTACATCAACCACCGCATGAACTTTCACCAACCCTCCAGATACCTGTGCTCTGCCCTCCCCCTTGCACACACACCCCGAATCCGCTGAAGCAACAGTGGAGGACACTTCTTTCTCATCTTGCGGCAAAGTCCTTGAACAATCTCCCCCTGCACCTCAGGACCACAGCCTCTCTTCAGGAAAGGTCTCAAGAACTGGCTGTTCATCTGAATCCCTCTCAAGCAGCACAGCTCTCAGCGCCTGGATACCCTTGCAGGTGATTAGCCACACTTTATGAATCCGGATTGATTGATTGAGAAATGTGATTCACACTACTTTCGTATTAGTGTCACGATTCCATGCTGGAAAAGTGAACACTAAGCTAATGTGGACCACTAATCCTGTTTTAGGAGGAAACTCTTGTTTGCGGCTATGCAGAATTACAAGTCAGGTGTAAATGTTGTCTGAATGTGTGTTTGTCCTGTCACTTTTTGGCAGGTAAAACCTGCAGCATATAGGGGCAAATCATTTTAATACTTTTTGGATTTTGTAAAGCATGCAATTGCCTTTTGAGTCATCCTTCACACTGGTCAGTAGGTATGGAGAAGTACCGGGTGTGTAATCAGGTATCATATTTTAATGGGTGAATAACAAAATGTTTTGAAGATTTTTAAAAGAAATATCATTAACTGTAGATCACATATACAAATGCAGAGAGCCCCAAGTTCTACCAACAAGATAAGTGAAGAAACACTTAGGAAGACAAGCAAGCAAGATGAAGCTGATCGTAGAATATGCATAGGCCTGAATGGTATTATCAGATTTTTTATGAACTCTGGGCTCTGCAAAAGATCTTTAACACCATCGATGCTAGTGTTATTTTCCTCCTGTGCTGATATTCTCTGAATACCATTGTTCATGACGAGCTCAGCTCGTCATGAGTGTATGGAGGTGTACATCATGACGAGCTGAGCTCGTCATGAGCGTCGAAGGAGTTAAAAGTGAGAGTTCTGCAAAGTAGAGCTAGTGCAACTGTCTTAGGTGTTGAAAGAAACAGTGTCTGAGAGGAAGGGTGAGCCAAAGATGAGAGGACAAATCCTGGAGCAGTTAGAGGTATGGAAGTTGTTAACGGGGAGACCAATTGTTAGAAATTGTAATATTAAATGGGGTGAGTGACTACCCACTTCAAGGTGCAATCACAACCCTTGTCAGAGTGAACCCTTGTCGTTACTTAATTAATTAAGCACAGCTCCATAGTAGGTTTGGCACAAAGCAGACAGGCTAAAGTTTGAGCAATGTGTAAAGTATTTAGGCAGTTCCAAAATAGTAATAGAGTCTGTTGGACTTGGTCCTTTTGGTAGGTTTACCCTTGAAACTTTTTGCATTTGCCTAGCCTGTTTCTGTAACCTGGTGTTGGTGATTTTAGGCCTCTGCGCACTTTTTCACTGTGGTCCAGTGTAGAGTGTGTGCGCTCTCTGTGTATGTGTGGTGACAGTGGACTGCCCTCCCATAGGAATGCTTGGGGAATATGTGTGACCATGGTAGTTCCTGATGTATGGGGAGTGCAGGGTCGAGTTTGGTATGTGCGAACTCGTGAGATTAAATACTGCGCGATGATGTGCGCGGATTTATTGTGTCTAGTGTGGAAGTGCCACTTCTGAATCGTTTTTGGCCACTATAGGCGTGGCAGGGTATACTCAGACATGAGTCGCTTGCTCACTGCACCATCAGGATTCAAGCAAGCCAGGCCGACGACGGCTGAAATGCCAGAAACCGGTCCCCGGAAGCTTGTCTCCTTTCTGGTGAAGAATTGGCTTGGTATTTTGATCTGTCCTGTTCCCATGATGCACTGGGCCAGGGACAGACTAATTTGCATATAGCCAGGTTCTGAGCTGGGATGGTGCAGTGAGCTAAATAACGGTGATGGATCAAGCCCTGATCTTTGGACTGGGTAAGAGTGGTCTGCTTAATTCAGACACTCTGTTCATCACCACCCCCTTTTCTGAATCGTTTTTGGCCACTATAGGTGTGGCAGGGTATACTCAGACATGAGTCCCTTGCTCACTGCACCATCAGGATTCAAGCAAGCCGGGCCGACGACGGCTGAAATGCCAGAAACCGGTCCCCGGAAGCTTGTCTCCTTTCTGGTGAAGAATTGGCTTGGTATTTTGATCTGCCATGTTCCCATGATGCACTGGGCCAGGGACAGACTAATTTGCATATAGCCAGGTTCTGAGCTGGGATGGTGCAGTGAGCTAAATAACAGTGATGGATCAAGCCCTGATCTTTGGACTGGGTAAGAGTGGTCTGCTTAATTCAGACACTCTGTTCATCACCACCCCCTTTTCTGAATCACTTCTAGAAGTTGACATGTCTGTGCAGTAAATGTGAATTGACTGTCTGGCTTGTGATTGGCTGGAGCTTGCTGGTGTGCCTGGCTCCAGGAGGCAGGATGGGTCTGCCCCGGTGGTGAATGGAGAGATCTGCATGTTGATAGGATGGAGGAGTGCACCTGGGACCTGAATAGGGCTGGGCCTTTCCTCCACAATGCTGGCTCCACCCCCTGTGGTGCATCTGATATCCCTAGCCTGGCTAGTGAAAGAGAGAGAGGGGCTGAGCAAAACAAAGAGCTCAGGAGATCCCCTGAACCAGTTGTAGCTGGTTTCCCATTGCCTGCACCCTGTTAAACAAAGGGATTGGGTGTATAAAAAAGGGTCTGGGACCCATGAAAGGTATTCTTGTGCTCAACTTGAATCTACCAGGGGAGTGCTGCTGCTGGGGCCCAGGAGAAGGTTTGCCTCCCTGGGCCCTGCCCAGCACCTGGATGCCTGATGGACTTTCCCTGTAAACCTTTGCCTGGGTTTCCTTGCTTGCAGACTTATGGGACCCTTTCTTTGCCTTTGCCCAGGCTTGTTGTAGCCTAAGCGCCCTGGGAGCGCTTTTTAAGGAGAAGGCTGGTGACTCTGCCCTAGTGCTTAGAGAGCGCTTCTATTTTGTGCCTTTGCAGCTCTGGGCTGCTGTCTAGGGATTCCCCCCGTCATGGCCGCCTATTTTGTTTATCTTTAGCAGATGCCCACCCTACGTTATGGCTGCCGTGACGATGTGTATTTAAATTATGGGTGCCCACCCCGTGGATGCGCTCGCATTGATATTGCACGGGTGCTCACCCCTTGGGCTTGCCGCTTCTTTAATTATTTATTTTACGGGGGCCCACCCCCTCTGTGGGAGCCCAAGGTGGCGGCCGGAGTCGAGAAAAGCCCCGGGTCCCAGGAGGGGGCCCGGGCAAAGAGTACTGCAGCGCGGGGCTCCCAGGAGTCCAGGGGAGCCCCATAAGAGGAATGCAGCCGCCGCGAGGAGCCCCCGCCAGAAGAGAGCAGCCCGGTGAGTAAAACGGGCTGAGGGGGGCTCCGTAGGGGCTAATGTTGGTGCCTGAGACAGGCACAGTGTCGGGTGCATTTAGGGGGGCCCCGGATGGCAGTGGGCCTACCCAACGTTTTATTAATCAATTCCCAGAGCCTCGGATGGCTCCAACAATTGGGCATTTCTTTTCCCGAGTGGGCCACGGGCCGTGTCAGGCCCCCAGTTATTTTCCGAGCCGGAGGGCTCCAACGATGGCCACAGTTATTTAAAGGGCTCCGGTGGGGGTCCCGAGGGCCAGAGTGGTTGTGTTCGTGCCCCTGAGGGCCCCAGTTACTTTTAGAGCCAGAGGGCTCCACCTTTTGGGGCATTTATTTCTTTAAGGAGCCAGTGGGCACCATGGGGCAAGTGTTGTCCATTATTTGATCTAGAGCCTAGAGGGCTCCCACATGTGGCACATTATTTGTCCTGAGCCTAGATGGCTCCAGCATTTGGAGCAGTCTTCGTTCCTAGGGCAAGTGAGAGCCCATGTCGCAGTTTTGATTTCACAGCTGCCCAGCAAGTAGTGGGCAGCTGCACCGTTTAGGCTTTTCTTTCAGGGTGCCTGTTCTTGGTGAACCTAGGAGTGAGTCCCACTCCCTTCGCCCCCACTTTGGCCTCCCCAGCTGCGCAGCACTTCGTGCCAGCTGCAGCGTTTAGGCCTCCCAGTGATTGTTCTCAGCTGCCCAGCAAGTAGTGGGCAGCTTCAACGTTTAGGTTTGCGCAGATGGCTCACCCCTGACTGGCGCTGTGCTGGCAGCGCGCCCTGACATTCTGGACACAGGGCATTTGAGCCCCTTCTTGGATGGCCAATTGGCCAGGGGGACTGGAAGATGGATAGGGCGCAAGGCCTTAATGTGATTTATGTGCTAGAGTGATGTGGTGTTAGGAAATATAATGCATTTAGTATGTTTTGCGCACCCTGTGTTTTATACCTCTAAACTGTGGTTTATGATTATGCGGTTGTTTTACCTATGTAGGTTTCTGTTAGTGAGATTGTACTTCACTCTGTGCTTTACGCCCCTAATGAGAGTTATACTTAGGAGGAAGGGTCTAATGGGTTTAGACTAGTGAGAGATGGCATAATGTGTTTATGCTGGTGAGGTTGGCGCCAAATGTAATTCGCGCCTGAGGTGACTATGCATAATGAAGTTTATGTTGCAGGTTTAGGTGGAGTACAGTGATTACTAGCAGTTACTGGTAGTAGGTTTATGATCTATGTTACTTGTACCAATTTCTGCTAAGTGTTGATCCGGACAGTGGCCCACGTGGCCCTGTCCTGTGTAAATAATCCCTTGTGAATATTACCCGTGCCAGTTGGCACAATGTATATTGTGTGATTACTATCTGATGTGTTTTGAGAATACAAAAGTTATTTTTATATAACCTTGTGTGGAGGTTCTTTTGTAGCGTGCGCAAATGCTTCACGCATTGCCTCCCAGATAAGCCTGACTGCTCGTGCCAAGCTACCAAGGGGGGTGAGCAGGGGTTATCCTGGCGCGTGACTCCCTTGCCCTGACTAGAGTGGTGGTTTCTGCCTGGCTTTGGCGCAAGACTTAGCCAACCAGAAATCCCATTGCTAACATTGTTGGTCAGCGGTGAGGATTAGGACTTGTGTTTGCGCAGTACCACAGCGACAACTGGCTACATTACAAAACTCTGCATTTTAGATAGTCACATGTTGGGGATTATTGTTTTTGATTTTGTTTTTCCTCAAGAGTGTCATTTTCAAATGGTGTTGCTGCTCTTTATGTTTAGTGGCAGAAGAGAGAAAATGACAGGGCGGGACGCCAATAGATAGGGAGTTCCTTCCTGGGTCCAGTGTCCAATCCCTGTTCCTGTCCCCCGAGGTGGGGATAGATAGGAGAGAGGGAGTGTGGAGGAGAAATGGCTAGCTCAGGAGGGTGGTTATCACCTGAGTGTAGTATGTGTGTCTGGATTCCCCAGTATGGTAGGATCCAGTGGTGGCAGCTAAATTTGTCCAGTGCGTGAAGTCCCATTACCAGTTCCCAGAGTATGGTGCCTGGTGCTCAGTAAGAGGGGTACAGGTTGAGAGTCAGAGGCAGTGAGGAACTGTCTCACCAGTCTGGAGGGGGAGTGTGTGGATGAGTGGTGTGTTGCCCTCGAGGAGTAGGTGTGAGTTCTTTGCTTGACAAGAAGCTTGCACGGAAGGTGTACGGTAGGCCCTGCAGAGGCCCTGGAGGAGTAGGTGTGAGTTCTTTGCTTGACAAGAAGCTTGCATGGGAGGTGTACCTCTGGTGTGCTCGAGGTCCTGCAAAGACACTGGACAAGAAGGCGGACCTCTGGTGGTGTGCTAGAGATCTTGCAGAGGCATTTGGGAGTGAATCCAACAGGATTGACATGTGTATCTTCTGGTCCTGTGTGTGAGAAGAGGTTCATGTGTAGCCAAGCTAGGTCCCAGTAGAATGAGAAGGGCTGTATGGGCCCACGTCCTGTCTTTGAGGAGGAGTGGGGGGACTGAGTGTCTCCATGTGTCCGAAACCCTGTCTCAGGGCCTGGAGGGTTCCCTAAGGGAGCGCCAGGTCGGAGGCCTAGGCTGTACTTACAGGTCATTTGAGGAGGATCTTCCTGTGTCTAGAGGATGGGGAGTTTCTGTAACTAGAACTCCGGCGGTCCTGGTGTTCGGCAGTACCGTTCCTAAGTGGAGGGTGCAGAAGTCCTGTTTAGTGCAGAAGTCCTGTTTAATGGGAGATCGGGAGAGAAAAGCCCCAATGGAAAAGCCAGTGGGTCAGGGGCCAGCCAGAAGGGCTGAGCCTCCCGGGAGTGACCATGGTGACGCCACTTCTGTTCTGAGATAGGCAGACTTTCGTGCGACACATAAGTGATGTGTCACCCTCAAGGGGGGCATGCGCGCTCCCCGTGAAGTCCTGATTCGCTGGGAATTCCCCAGGAGGGGAAGGCTAGGTTCAGGTTGTAGCCTGACCTGGAAGGCAGGGCATCTGTAACCAGTGTCCTGGCCGGGTTGCCTTCCAGGGGTACCCCTGTGGACATAGGAAAGACCCATCTGAAAGGAGAGGGAACCTGTGTTTCCCGGGAGGGGTGGTGCAGGCCTCGCCTGGATCCTTAGGGTCCTTGGCTGACTAGGGTAGTACTACCCTGAGAGCAGGGAGGGCCCATCCTAAAGGAAAGGGACCCTGCTCTACAGTGGGAGGGTGAAGAACTCTGGAAGGGGGTGCAGAGGGAGGTAGTCCTTGCCTCTGACCCCGGTGCATGCGGTGATTGTAGATCCCAGGTGGTAGACCAATGATGGAGAGAGGTCGTGAACTGGTTGGAGAGTTGTGTTCTGGAGGGTACTTCCCTGGGAGGGTGCGGAACCCCAGAAGTTGAGGTATGGTGGGGCATTCTTGCCCGTGACCTCCGGTCAGCCTGAGGGTGAAGGATCAGTGGTAGTTTGGAGCTACACTGAGAGGGAGAGTGGAGAATGGCTATTGTGTGCCAGGGGTTACTACCTCCCACTCTGTGGATTTGCTGGGACCTGTGACATCTGGATGGCCTAGGGCATGGTCCTGGCTGTGGACAACTAGAGAGTGCCGGTGGGGTATCCTAGTTGGGACAGAGAGCTCTTGTTGAGAGGAAACCATGTGTGTTCAGAATGGCGTAGAAGCGGAGGGTGTCACTGCCGTGCTGGCCCGCATCCGTGTTCTATCGCCCAAAGCAGGGAAGCCCATCAAGGGAGTGATTGGTCTACCCGGCGTTTTGGCTGGAAGGGGGTTGTGTTGGACTTGTCTCTTTTGGCAGGTTCACCCCAAAACTTTTTGCATTTGCCTAGCCTGTTTCTGTAACCTGGTGTTGGTGATTTTAGGCCTCTGCGCACTTTTTCACTGTGGTCCAGTGTAAAGTGCGTGTGCTCTCTGTGTATGTGTGGTGAGAGTAGATTGCCCTCCCATAGGAATGCATGGGGAATATGTGTGACCATGGTAGTTCCTGATGTGTGGGGAGTGCAGGGTCGAGTTTGGTATTTGCGAACTCGTGAGATTAAATGCTACGCGATGATGTGCGCGGATTTATTGTGTCTAGTGTGGAAGTGCCACTTCTAGAAGTTAATAACAATAGCAAGATGTCCCTAAAGGAATCATTCATATAAGACCTTAAATGTGTGTTGGTGTCATATCCATGAACACTTAATTTGTAACAATCACAGGAACTTAATGACAACAATAGTTTATCAAAAAGATCGAATTTTAATACATACATTTTTTGTCAGTTATTCTTCGGCAACATAAACTACCAGTCAATTCCAAAGGATATTGTGTGGTATGACATAGAACACCATTCGCATTATACATGGCTTTTATAATCAACCATGTTCAGATGGTTATTGCACAGACTAGATAAGTCCACAAAAACAAATCAGATTATTTAAGCAAAAACGGTGTTCATGCGTCGACGTTTCGGTCCCTGGTGGTCGCACGGATCCTTGGCACCATCTTCAGGACAAACAGTTGCACAATAACATCTAATGCATAAAAACAACAATACTCAATTTCAATACTAAAAGTCAAGAACCTGTGACACAAAGAAAGACTGTACAGTGTGCTCACACTAGAAGGACAACAAGGACCTACACTAGACTAAACAAGCCTTAAATGTACAAGCAGTGACATGAATCTAATCAAAAAAGTGCCAACAAGGACCTACACTAGACTAAACAAAACATAAATGTACAAGCAGTGACATGAATCTAATCAAAAAAGTGCCAATAAACCTATACCGATATACTTACATTTCTTAGTTGGCATTTAAATCACAATCTGAATCATAGAATCAAAAAATGCCACTTAATCAAGAGTGCCAATTTAAGCAGAATGCTAATGTGATTTATGTGCTAGAGTGATGTGGTGCTAGGAAATATAATGCATTTTGTATGTTTTGTGCACCCTGTGTTTCATACCTCTGAACAGTGGTTTATGATTATGAGGTTGTTTTACCTATGTAGGTTTATGTTAGTGAGATTGTACTTCACTCTGTGCTTTACGCCCCTAATGTGAGCTATACTTAGGAGGTAGGGTCTAATGTGTTTAGACTAGTGAGACCTGGCATAATGTGTTTATGCTGGTGAGGTTGGCGCCGAATGTAATTTGCGGCGGAGGTGACTGTGCATAATGTAGTTTATATTACAGTTTGAGGTGGAGTACAGTGATTACCAGTATTTACTGGTTATAGGTTTATGATCTATGTTACTTGTACCAATTTCTGCTAAGTGTTGATCCTGGCAGTGGCCCACGTGGCCCTGTCCTGTGTAAATAATCCCTTGAGAATATTACCCGTGCCAGTTGGCACAATGTATATTGTGAGATTACTATCTGATGTGTTTTGAGAGTACAAAAGTTTTTTTTATATAACCTTGTGTGGTGTTCCTTTTGTAGTGTGCCTGGCATGTTTTCCTGTGTGCGTGCGCAAATGCTTTACACATTGCCTCTAAGATAAGCCTGCCCCTTCCTGCACAAAAACAATCCTGTCTGCAGCGTGGGCATCCTTGCACTAAGGTGAAAGGGTGCCTGGTTGGGCACTAGGAGCACATAGTGCAAGGGGCAAAGAGAGGACAGGAATGCACCACATAATGTTAAATTTGGCACATTCATGCCTTCTCCATGTAACACAACACAGGAAAACTGCTCTGCATAGTGGGATATTTTGATAAATCTGTCGCCCAGTTTGAGGCACCGTACTTGCAATATACCCAGAGACAAAAATCTGGTAGAACAAAACAGGGGTTTCCAGCAACCAGACAGGGGATAAACAGGAATTGTTTTGGCATCCTGTTTTTCTTCCTTTCAAGTGTGCCCCCAGTGTTGAATGTTAAACTAAGCTGACCCATCAAGAACTATTTAACTTCACATAGTAATGTCAAAAAGAGGCCAATGTGATAGGATCCGTCCTGGCTGGGTGGACAAAGGAAGGGACCTGTCCAGATGCTGCCTAACATTTGCCAGTGACAGGGGAGTCTCATTGAAGTTAATCAAGTTCTTGGACACAGCCCATTTGCCATACTGTCAAGGAAACAACAACCCCCCACCCCCAATACCCAAGGCATTTCTCCTGCACTCATAGTTTTCACACCCCATCAAGGAGGCTATTCAGGTGCCAGGTGACAGCTGGTGTCCATGCAGATGGGTCTCTGGAGGGTTAGGCAGGGAAAAGTTAACTTTCGGAAAGTACATTTTCCTTAATAGCTAGTAGAAATCGATTTTACTATTAAATTGGATTTGTAGTAACTATTGAAAATAGTAGTTTCAATATTTTTCTGATTTAGAGAAAGTAGCCACATGGAATGGTCTCTCTGCAGATTACATGAGAAACAATCAAAGGGCCCCTTATCACTGTCTGGGAAATGTAGTTCCCTCTTAGGAAAAATGAAAATAAAAAGTGGAAAAGCAAAGAAATGAAAGGGGAGCAATAAAAGGAGAAAACGAATGGACTGGTTAAGCAGCCCTGACACAGATACATACTAAAGTGAATGTGCACATGCTATTAATGTTTTTTATTACAATATCCTGGCGGACTCCTAAGCCTGTCAGGCCTTATGAAGAGATTTGAGCAAGAATTATTACAAGGCAAATCTTTGGGTTCCATACATTAACCACTTGTGTAACGAGTTATCCCGAAATCTAGACTTCCCAGAAAGTTGGAAGGGGGCTGAAATTGTTTTAATTTACAAGAAAGGTGACAGGATGGATCCCTCAAATTATCGTCCGATAAGCCTAATGGATATACTGCAAAAAATCTACACAAGACACATTTTATTCCGTGTCAATGATTGGCTGGACGAAAAGGCAATTTTGTCTAAATACCAAGCGGGTTTCAGATCTAAAGTTAGTACAATTGATCAAATTTTCCGCTTCTGTTGCCTTTATTGGAAATACATTAAGATCAAAAAGGGACAACTACATGTTGCGTTCGTCGACCTAAGGGCGGCGTTTGATTTAGTTCCACGCAATTTATTGTGGGAAACACTAAGTTCAGTAGGGATGTCACCAACCCTGATAGCGCAAATAAAAGAGCTACATAGAGGGAACTTTGCCAGAGTACGGTGGGGCCCAAAAGGCGAATTAACCCCTAAAATACCAATTGAACGAGGTGTGCGCCAGGGGTGCGTACTGGCCCCTACACTGTTTTCGCTATTCGTGAATGACATTCCGTCATACCTGGAAGAATGTAACAACGACTCTCCCAAGTTGAATGGTGAAAAAGTTACTTCCCTGTTGTTTGCGGATGACACTATACTAATTTCCCAGACAAAAAAAGGCCTCCAGTCTCTTTTAAACTCCTTCTATGATTATTGCAACAAGAAAGGACTGGAGATAAACGGGAAAAAGACAAAGTGTATGGTCCTAAATCCAACTAAGAGCGACAAGGGCTGTCTAACTTTAAATGGAACAAAATTGGAATCAGTCCCGCATTTTGGTTATTTGGGGGTAATATTAGACTCGAATTTTACATGGAAAGCCCAATTAGAAAAATGTAAGATGCTGTTTAGCCAGAACACTAAACCCATTCTCAGAGAACAAGGTCTAAGCACCAGTAAAGCCGTGTCTCCAGCAGTTGAACTCTTTAAATATAAGGTTCAATCTGCTGTATTGTACGGTTCGGAAATTTGGCGCCCAGGATCCAAAGATGTTTTTAGGGTCATGGACAACAACTTCCTGAGAAGTCTGGTCAGAGTCCCTAGGAGTACTCCTCTGGTTCCACTCCAGCTTGATCTAAACTTCCGTAGAACGGACCATCACATTATTCTACGTCCCTTATTGTTATGGATTAGGCTGTGGCGTGTACCGGAGTTGCAGGCCTATAAAAATGGGCTAACAGAAATCATGGAGCTTGACAGCTTTAATGTGATACCCTGGTTTAAACATGTTAAATTCTGGCTTACCTTAATAGGATTGTCACATTACTGGGAACAACCAGATATACTTCCACCAAATTCAAAAATCATGGTAAAAAAGTGTTTTTGGTCGTATATCTCAGGTATGATCATAAACGCTCCTTCTAATGGGTCGCTTGTACAAAGATTCCTTAACTTTAAAGATGATCCACTCTTCGAGTTATTTCTGGATGAAATAGAACCACCGCTAGCAAAGACCTTATTTCTGAAATTCAGATATGGAAACCTTCAAATTGGTTCAACACTGGTTCATTGGTCTGGTGGTGTAAACTCGGTGAATCATGTAGAGGGTGAACTTTGTACCATGTGTGGAGGTAACCAACAAGAAAATGAGCTACATATC
The DNA here is from genome assembly GCF_964263255.1 of Lissotriton vulgaris. NCBI lineage: Eukaryota > Metazoa > Chordata > Amphibia > Caudata > Salamandridae > Lissotriton > Lissotriton vulgaris. Next base: position 1,271,344,964 of record NC_141696.1, on the reverse strand, counting down.
CTCTTCTTCTGCCCAATATACGCCCAGGCGAGAAGAAGATGGATTAAGCCCATATGTTTAACATTAGGTGTAAGAACATGCTCTCAGGCCCTAAGGATTCTCTTGACCGATACTAGTCAACCTATCGTATTTAGTGTTAGTAGATTCTTGCACAGTATCTTTTTCCAAAGGAAAAAATTGGGTTATAAACTGTAAAATGCAATGTACCAAAAGTGTCGTAGACATGTTACAATTGCTCTTTGTACTAACTGAGGGACAACTGATGAAATCCTATTTCTGTCGCCTGTACTTGATGAAATCTATTTCTGTCACCCACATTTGTTCCTATTGAGTTAGAATAACTACTATGATTTTTTAGACTTCTTAACCCTTGATTTTAGAATCAACATGAAAACTGAATGAATTTTATAGCATGCCATGTATTTTAATAGAATGTTTTATTTTTGTAATGTATTGTTCTTTTATGGTATTCATGCCGAAATAAAGATAAATTGAATTTAAATCTTCTACCCCTAGGGTATGTCAAAGAGAGCAACCTGCACCAAAATGCTTCCCTACAAAGGCAATCTATGAAATGTTGTGCAATAAATTACTGACTCCAGACTTTAACACAGTTAAAATATATTCTACCCTCAAAAGCCTATTGGCTTACAACACATGTGTATCATGGTAAATAAATTAGGCCAGTACCTTTGCCATAACTTTCCATAGTAAACAGATCAGACCTTTGGCATCTGACATACCTTTTCCTCTTGAACCAAATAGGCCTATAGCTGTTATCCTTGACTTGCTACCAAAAAGGACTCACACCTACTGTATTGAGCTTAGGTCTTCCCACCAGGCATCCATCAGTTTTACAGTCATACGTTTACAAATGTATACTAACATTACAGTTGGCAAAGCGAAACACTGTCAATCCTAAGAGGGTCTAGCACAGATACTCACTGTGTAAATCTTATATACTCATAGTTTGTCAAAGGGTGGAAGCAAGTCCAAAACCATTGCCTACTACAGTAATCTGTGAGATTCCATTTACCAAAATACCTATCTATAGTCTTCGAAACAGAGATATAACAATCCACCCGTAAATGCTTATTGACATGAACACATGATTTTCACAATCAATATGTCAGGCCTACTTTATCTTTTCCTATTAAAATTAGTCCTATAACCTGTTTCATGGCTTGTCACCATAACAACCTGAGACCTACTGTCTTGGAAATAAGGTTTCCCACAAAGCAACCATCAGGTATACCATGATTGGTTTGAGTGGGTCATGAAGAACAAACCCTTGCCTATTATGGTATTCTGTGAGATGCTGTATAACAAAATACCTGACTACGTGCTTTACCACAATGTAATAACAATCCACCCTTAAAACCTTATTGACTACATGCTTTTCACAATAATTAAGTCAGCCAAATTTACTTTATCATAACGTTTCATTATAACAGGTCCCATCCAAGGAATCTGACAGTACGTTTCCAAGTGAAAAAATAAAACCTTTAGCCTTAAATATTGGCTTAACAACATAACCAATACAGATCTACTTTAGTGCACATAAGATAGTAAGCATTTTGCATACTGTTATAAAATTACAAATATGTACAATATCACACTTGGTAAAATAATTTACAACCCCTCTCACTAGGGCCTAACAAGAACCATTATAGTGAAAACGGTTGTATGACTTAATCACTACTGCTTGAACCACGACTGCCTGAACCATGACCTCCTAAACCACGAAAGTTTATACATCGATCTTTTCTTTACAACTACTTTTTTTTAGTACGACTTTCTGTACAACGAAAAAAAAAACACCCCCCCCAAAGTTCCCTTATTTACGTTTTTCTTGAAGTATAATTGTTTTTACGTTATTTTAAATACTAATGTTATTCAACTCATTTTTTAAATAATACTCCAAATAATCTTTTTTTTTTTAAATTGCATTCATTTTAAGATTTGACCTACCTTTGTCATGTTCTATGCTCGTACAACCGATTACGCCAATCAGGGTGCCTTCTAAACGATGCCAATTTCTTTTTTTTTTTCTTAACCTATTGCGTTATACAAATGTTTGTGATTGGGCAGAGATGAGTGACGTTTTACTCCAACAGCCCAATCGTAGTAAGCGTAAAGGTTTTTGTATGCGGAAGACATCGTTTACAAGTGACGTGGGCGTCTATTCGTGGTTCCGGCCGTCGTGGTTCCGTCCGTCGATGTTGTGGAGTCTTCGTTGTTCTTTCCTCGTTGTTCGGGTGAGTCGTTGCTCGAACACCGTGGTTTAGGATGTTTCCCAGTGAAAACACCAGGGTTTGCCCGAGTGGGTGGCCAACACTAAAACTCCTGCCTACCATGCAAATGTGTGAGATTAAATGTAACAAAAAACTTGCGTGTAGCCTATAACACAATGTAATGACCATTCACTGTTAAAGGACTACTGCCTTTAACAAACACTTTTCCCAATAAATAAGCTAGGCCTAATATCGTTGTCATGGAGGAGGAGCCACGGCGGCGACTAAGATGGCCGCCTAAGCGCTCGGCTCCGCCGCTCGCCCTCGCCTTCCCTATCATCCTGACGCCCATCCTGCATTTCGGCCGCACCCCCATGCAGCTGAGATGGTGCGGTGCCTGGCCGTGTAACTCCGGGCTGGCGACCGCCCCAGACGGCTGAGAAACGTCGTCGCGAAGATTGCGGCCTGAGCCGGTCATAAGCCGGGACCCCTGAGTGTTGGCGTGGCCGGCGAGGAGGTGATCAACAGCGGCCCTGACCGGACAAAGAGGACCGGTGAACCCGGACGGAAATTACGGCTCCCCGATTTGAAGGGCGGACACTGGCTGTGCACGGCGCGACAACCCGGATCCTTGCCTCATTCACTTTGCTGACTCCCTCTGTAGTGGCTGTCCCGGAGATCGAAGATAAGCCCTCCGCCTGTGACGGACATTCTTTGCGGGCTGTCTGGGGGTGACCTGGGCCTCGGAGTGATCGCTCGCCAGCTATACCAGGCGTCTAGATGTGTTCCTTCTCCTGGATGCGGCCCGTATGGGGTGGGCGCTAAAGCACGATTGAAAGCTTTTTTGGTGTGCTCCGCCATAACCCACCCGTACACCACAAGCACACAAACGTATCCCGTCTACCTGATCCGATGTACTCAATTCTGTCCGAGGGGTCCCCAGAGACAATGAGCTCGGCATATACCGGCAGCGCAGCAATGGAGCTCACGCTGAGAGATGTCCTTTTGGCTATCCACGACTTTCGCTCCTCCCTGACCCACTGAGGACTGACTGCCCACGACTCACTGGCGGCCATTGCTCCTGAAATGAGACCTGGAGGGGCAGATGAGGATACTTTCGACCTGGCGCATGGCTATGCCTACTCCTTTGACACCGGAAACTCCCAGGGGCACACAGTATTGGATGATGTGACTAATGAACTCAGCGGTCTGTGCGATTACTGATTTCTGTGTTCTCACGTATAGTGTGCCACTTATCACACACCAACGCCATGTATTCCCGATTATGGACAGCGTACCCTGGAGTAGAGGTGACGATACTGTGTTGCTTCCTATGCTGAGCGCCTGGGTGGCTCTTACAAGACAGAATTGCTCACCAGGCTTATCTGCTTCTGGAACTATTGGGTTGGGGTGTTTGTTTACTTCTGTTCGAACTGGCCAGGGATGAGCGCTGACTGATTCCTGTATTGTGTGAGGGGTCTCGGTGGAGATGCAGGACTCGGCTATTGTGATTCTGGGGGGGTTGACATGGACGTACAATGATGCCCGCTTCCCATCCTGGTGGGCTTACACTTACGTTTGTGACGCGATGGAGCGGGTGGGATAGGGGGCCGGCGCAAAGGCCCTCCTCCTTTTCCCATATTCGGGGTCTTTGCTGGGGCGACAGGCATGCCTATGGGGGGGGGGTAGGCCGTAGCCTTCCGCTGGTATGCAGGGTGGGGGGTTGGGGGCTGGGGCTTGATTTTCGTTTCTTTTTGTTTCTATGGCCTTTTTTCTTCTTCTTTCTCTTGTATCTCTATCTTATTTCTTATTTCTTATATATCTTGGGTCAGACGGGGGGTCGGGGTCTTGTTCTTTCTGGGGCGGATTTTGCGCTTTGTGCTCATGTTTTTTCGCATTGTTCGTTGATTCTATGGATAAGATATCGATTTTAATACATAGCCACTGAATGATTCCATATCCTGCTTTTCCTTCCCACCCATACTTCTAGTTGAGGGCGAATATCCTGTTTATGATTTGTTCCAAGTACGACTTGCTTTATTGTATGTCGATGGATCCTTCCATTCATGCTATAGAATGAACCCTCTCACATCCTGCTATACCATAGACAAGCTAGACTACAACTCCTTAGGTGATATATCGATTGGGCGGGCGCTGACTGGGGCGAAATGCAAATCTGCGCTTGTGTATCCTGCTTGCAATGACTTACGCCAGTATTTCGATTATGCTGTTCCACTAGTGGATATCCTGTTATGTGGCTCGCCCTCTCAGCTACCTGGTCTGACTGTAGGACACTTCAACAAAATTACAAAATGAAACCCACGTTATCCTTTCCTGAAGTTCCATGCCAATAAACTGTGGTGTTGTTATTTCTGACTTTTTCCGCAGCGCAAGGTGGCCTGGAATGTTATTCACTGTCATAGCGGCCGGCCCACAGTGGTTGTAGGCAGACGCTGTGTACTATGTTTACGATAAATAAAGGTTTTCAAAAAAAAAATATATATATATCGTTGTCATAACTTTTCATAACAAGAGCGTAGGACCTATAGCTTCGGACATAATTTTTTCCCAGTGTACTAACCAGGCCTAAAGCTTGTCACAATAACCATTTCAGACCTACTGCTTTAAGCTTGAGCTTTCTCACAAGGCAACCATCAGAGACACAGTCATAAAGATACATACCTAAAAATAGCAAAATAAAAGGCATACGCAATTTCAGTTGGATAATCAAAAAACTATAGTCTGGCAAGATGGATTGTGTGCAAGTAGTGAAGGTGGCAGAAATCCCACAAAATTATTCTCTATCCAGTTTGAAATGTATGATTGATGCGTACTTTGCACGTAATTCACAGTTTTGAGGTGTCATCTAGGAATCAGGTGCAAAATGTAGTTAGCGGGTGCGCATTTTGTACCGGTGATTGTTGGTCAACTGTCATTTTTTTTCTAAGTAATATATATTGCTCAGATCCATTTTTTAAGTGATAAACACATGTATATGTGACACAACTTGCCACAAGAGTCACAGAGGCATATTTACAAGGAAACTGTCGGAGCTGGGTGTTAAGCCCAAATTGCTAACGCCGTGCTCCGACAGTTTCAAAACACAGGAATGCGCAGTATTTACAAGAAGGAGACACACCCCTGAATTTCCCTTCATGCTAAATTTAGCAGCCTAGCGCCAATGCAGGCACCCTTGCACTATAGTGCAAAGGTGTCTCTGTGCCAGGGAATGATAGTTCATGTGAGGGAAGGTGTCACATCCTGCACATAAACAATCACTAATAGCGATTTGCTGTTTCTACAGTCGGTCTGATAACACCTAGTAAAGGGCTATAATTCACAAATCTGTATTCCATGGCTCAAGATGCCTTACTCCTGGACCTTCTGTAGTAAGGCTCTCCTAATTCAGGAGCAAGGTACAGATAGTCACAGAAAAATCACTGCCTGATATTCTGATTACTCAGTTGCAAGAAATGAGAGGACACATTTGAGATTGTATAATCCCCAATATTTTAGTGTAGGAGAGAAAAATACATTTCCTTTTGTTTTCTTTTGTGATTACGAGGTGAAGGCTCGCCCACAATGTATTTGTTGTGAGGAATGAAGAAGTGTAATGTCCAAAAATACTCTCTACTTGTTCCAAGTCTCTTTTTTGCATGTCTGAGAAAGCAATTAAAATATATGTGGAAGCACTCTTTATATTTTCTTTTAATTATACAGGGAGTTAAACATGTGTGTATTTGCATTTTGTGTTCATATTGAGTTGTGCTAGTTAAAAATTCAAAAGCGCCTAAGTGCTGCCTGTCAGTTTTAAAAAGAGCTGTCATTATTACCAGGCCCTATTGGAGAACCAGCGAGGCATTGTCACTTCTAGCTGTTGTTGCCGCAGCTTAATATTGTCAGGGCAAAACACATAAAGCGGCAGACACATTAGTAACCTGAGCCATGTTATTATCATCTGAATATGTTTGTGTGTGAGAATGCACATGCATCTATGCAGCCGCCAAATGAACCCACTGTGCTTTCATATGGCAATCTGAATGTTCCATCTGCATGTTCCACTCATATGCCTCTCAAGGGCTTTTATTTAACTTACTCCCAGTGTCGTGTCGTCTGCCTGACCCTGTCTGCGTACAGGGCAGGCGGAAACGGATAGGGAGGGACCAGGGGGACAGGAAGGCAGTGCGGGGTAGCAGCAAGTGAAATAAAGACGTGTTGACCCCAGCTCCGGCCACGAGTATCATTGGGGGGGCCAGAATAGAACACTGGCGACGAGAGTGGGATCCACTGACCCCTCGATTTGCCCCCTCACTGCAATTACAGCGTGTGTCTGCCGACGTTTGAAATCGGCCTGAAAAGCGCAAAAGAGCGCAAAAATGACGTGATTGCGATCGAGCTGAAAACGACGAGATACAGGGGGGCCAGCAGCATCGATCAGCAGCGCGTATTAGGGTAATGATAATGATAATTACGCACTTATACAGCGCACGACTACCCGGAGGCATCTCGGCGCTTGTACGAATACCGCCGAGGAACCCTTCCTGGCCTTTCCCTGTGAGGAGCCCACTCCTGGGCACCCCCAAGGTGAAGTCAGGCATCCTCAACGTTGTTGGGGCCGTTGTAGAGATTAAGCAAGCTATTGCCCAGAGGTGCAGAGTGGGGCTCATGATCAGAATAGGCACCAAGGCGAGAATTATCAGGTCCGAGGAAATTGAGCTCGAGACCCGCCGAGGCGGAAATTGAACCCTGGCCCCGGCCAGACTACTGCACCAGGGTCTGCCGCTCTAACCATTGAGCCATACTTCTCTACTAACAGTGACTACCCTTGTTAAAATAACTGCCAGAAGTGAGAGCAGTCTGTGGGCAAAGAAGACCTGTGTCCCAATCGGCAGCCATTTTGAAGTTAGGCGCTGGGCATAGGTTTACATTGGCTCCTGCTACGGCGGCCATCTTCAGGTCAGGCAAGAGTAAAGAACCTCACAGAACCCTGGAAATTTATAGAAATAAGGCGTTACAAGGCCAAGTGAACCCACATAGGCACTCAAGATGCCTGGTGAACCAGATACTTTGCGCCCAGAAGCCACAGGGTCCGCCCCGCAAGTCCCGCAACCGCACCCGATGATGATGGGAGTGTCATACCTACGCCCGCCAGAGCCCCTAGAACTAACGTCTGGAAACAGCATGGGGCCGAAATGGAAGAGCTGGGAAGAAGATTTTGAGGACTTTATGACAGGGTCCCAGGTGCAAGACTCCAAGAAAAAGCTCATAGCATTACGAAACCTGATAGGAAAGGACATTGCGCAGATTATCAAAGAATTACCCGCCGTCACTGCCATTTCATATGAGGATGTGAAAGGAGCCCTAAATCAGAAGTTCCTACACAAACGAAACCTAGACTACGAATGGTACACGTTCAACCTTGCCTCCCATGAAAAGGACGAACCAATGTGCGACTTCATCGCTCGCATTCGTCTCCTAGCACGGTATTGCGAGTTCGCCGCGTTCAACACGGAAGACGCCCTACGACTGAGTATTATCGAGGGATGCCAATCGGAATCACTGCGCCGCAGACTGCTGAAGAAAATGACACATTTGAAGAGATAGAAGAACTCAAGCGTATCAACGATCAGGCCGAAGACCACACCAAGAGAATGGAAGCTAGCATGTCCGAGAAGAAAGAGCAAGTCTTTCGGATGCAATCACACATGGGCTCGAAACGCTATTCAGACCGCCGCAAGTCGGAGAGACCGACACAGAAGATCCCAGCAACTTCATCACGCCATGGAGCCCGAAGCTATCACACAAATAGGCCCGCCTCAAAATGCTACAGATGCGGTCAAGACTACCCACACTCGAGACAATGTCCTGCCCTAGGACAACGATGCCATCGATGTGGGAGAGAAAATCACTTCGAAGCAACCTGCCAAACGCGCTGGTCAGAAACAAGGACAGCCAAGTCGAGTTCAGAAACCCGTCACCACGCCGGAGCAGTAAGAGGGAGGGAAAGTCGCTCATCTAGCTCGTCGAGGTCAAGCACTCAATCAACATTTCCCGTAAATCTCGGAGGTCAACGTCTCGGGAATCGTCCGCTCCCACGCCTGTGTCACAAGACAGTGACGAATACATCTGCATGGTGTCTGATCCCGACAGACGAAAGAAATATCCACGGCTGAACATTCAAATAGGAAGTCACCCGGCCAAATTTGTCCTAGACTCAGGAGCATCTTTAAACTACATCTGTGCTATGGAATACAACAGCATGAAGCCCCAGCCAAAACTAGAACCAGCGGCTGTTCGAGTCTACACGTGGATGTCCAGGAAACCTCTACCCTGCCCAGGGCAGTTCCGCACAACTCTAACCTACAAAAACCGACAGATCGAAGCTCACTGCCACGTGATTGGAGGTCCTGATGCAGCAGACTGCCTCCTCAGCTTTACCGACAGCGGAGCGCCTCAAACTTGTTGAACTCTTGTACACCGTAGATGATTCCCCGGATATCGTCCACAAATTCCCAAACCTATTCAAGGGCCTCGAGAAACTCAACCAATTCAAGGTCAAACTACACATTAATGAGCTGGTGTCCCCGGTAGCGCAACACCATAGAAAGGTACCATTCCATCTACAACAAGCAGTGGATGAAGAACTCCAAGCCCTACTGCGGACGGACATCATTAAAAGATCCACAGGGCCCACTCCATGGGTGTCCCCGGTGGTAGTCGTACCCAAGAAAGGTCAAGATAATAAGGTACGCCTCTGCGTTGACATGCGCGCCCCGAAAACAGCCATTGAGAGGGAGAGACACCCTTATTATTATTATTGCATGTTTATACCGCGCTAGGATCACCTCCCAAAGGAGTATCTCCACGCCTTTGGCAGCTAAGAAAACAACTAGCGGACGTTGACCATAGGCATGGATCAATTTTGAAAAAGGAAGGTTTTTAATTGTTTCCTAAAAGGAAAGTGGTCCTTGCACAGTCTCAAAAACAGTGGGAGGCTGTTCCACAGAGTTGGACCAGCAACAGCAAGAGCTCTTCCCCCTTGTCTTACTTTTCTAAATCTTGGAACCTGTAGCAAGGCCTGCTCACTAGATCTCAAGGAGCGTGTCTGTATATACCAAGAGAATTTATTAGTCAAATATGCTGGGCCCTTCCCCTGTAGACACTTATGCATTGTACAGCAGATCTTAAACTTCACCCTCTGTTTAATGGATAACCAATGCAGCTTTTTCAGAAGGGGTTTAGACCTTGGACCTCATATCTGTGATATGATTGCTCGTCTCAATGGAGCAACTTTGTTCTCAAAGCTGGACCTCAACAAGGGATACCACCAATTGGAACTACAAGAACAATCCCGTTATATCACCACTTTCACCACCCATCAAGGTCTATTCCAATATGAACGCCTCAACTTCGGGATATCCTCCGCAGCAGAAATCTTTCAAGAGGCCATTCGGAGGGTCATTCATGGCATCCCAAATGCTTTTAACTACAGCGACGACATCCTAGTGTTTGGGGAGAACCAAGTGGAGCACGACAAAGCTTTGGACCGAGTGTGCCACGCTCTACTTAATGCCAACCTCACGCTCAATCCGGACACGTGTGAATTCCACAAGTTCACGCTCAAATTCTACGGACACATTTTCTCCAAAGACGGCATGAAACCAGATCCCGAAAAAGTGTCTGCCCTCGCAGACACCCCACAACCACAGGACGTCAGCGACCTCCGTTCCTTCTTGGGAATGGCAAGCTACTATGCCCGCTACATTAAAGACAATGCCACCATCAGCTACCCACTCCGAGAACTCACCCGCCAAGGCCAACAATTTCTGTGGTCATCAGCATGCGAACACGCATTCAATACAATCAAGGACGCTGTGAGCACCGCCATCAATCTTGCCTATTTTGACACCAAACGGACAACCGAAATTACTGTGGAGGCCAGTCTGGTGGGGCTGGGTGTCATCCTGGCTCAGTACGACAACGACGCAGATCAATGTCACGTGGTTGCCTACGCCAGGCGTAGTCTTACGGACACAGAGAAGGCATACTCTCAGCCAGAGAAAGAAAGTCTTGCGGTTGTCTGGGCCTGTGAACACTTTTACCTGTTTGTATACGGAAAGCACTTCACACTCGTCACGGACCACCAAGCGCTCATCACCATCTTCGGCAACCCACGAGCAAAGATGCCTCCATAAATAGAGAGATGGGGCCTCCGATTACAAGACTATATTTACACCATCATTCATAAGCCTGGGAAACCCGAAAACCCAGCAGACTACATGTCCAGGCATCCGCAATCCCGCACGCGTGAACGAGGCTCAGTGGAGGAGGAATACATTAATTTTGTCATCGACAGTGCACGACCTCCAGCTGTGCCCCTAGAAGCCGTTCAAGCAGCCTCGGCCCAAGATCCTACTGTTCAGACCATCATAGGTCATATACGCACCAACTCCTGGAGACACCTTGACACCAGCCATGTTGTTGCGTCTGCGGATGCTCAAGAACTGTTAACATTCAAGCATGTTCAGGCAGAACTGTCAATTAGCATGGATGGTCTACTGTTAAGAGGACGGAGGATAGTCATTTCTCAACGGCTTCGCCAAGGGATCATCAACCTCGCTCATGAAGGACACAGGGGAGTTGTAGCTACCAAGAAAGCACTCCGAGAACGTATATGGTTCCCGTCCCTCGATCAAATGGTGAAAGCCACACTCAAAGACTGTGCCTCATGTCAGCTCGTTGGTCGAGAGGAACCACCGGCCCCTTTGCAGATGTCCGATCTACCCGACGGGGTATGGCAACAAGTGGCTATTCACTTCTTTGGGCCATTAAAATCTGGCAAATACATCCTCGTCATCATGGACGAATACTCCTGCTTCCCTATAGCGCAGCAAGTGTCCTCCACGAAAGCGTCAGCAGTTATTCCCATCATTGATGAGGCATTCGCGGCATGGGGAATACCGGTAGGAGTAAAGACAGACAACGAATCACCGTTCAACAGTCATGAATTTACTGAATTTGCGAAACACCTCAACTTTAACCATCGGAAAATCACTCCCCTATGACCCCAAGGTAACGGCATGGTTGAGCGATTCATGGGAACTCTCAAGAAGACAGTTCAGCAAGCGGAACTTGCTCACCATGACATTCAACAAGCACTAAACGAAGTGCTGCGAGTGTACAGGACCACGCCACACAGCACCACACATCAATGCCCTGCCACCCTGATGCTAGGGCGAATTCCCCGCACGAGACTGCCGATATCAAACATTGTCCCGCAACCCCGACTCGTGACCACCGATCATGACACCCTGGTACAACTAGACCATGCAAAGAAAGCTAAGATGAAAGACTACACTGATCGGCGCAGGTAATGTGTTGGAGGGAGCGCAGCGGACGAGCGCAGCGGGCGCGACGGAGGCGCGCCGGAGTCGCGCTAGAGTCAAGCTCGTCTGCGCTCGTCCGCGAGCGTCCGGGACTAGGGGCTAAGGATTCTGCCTGCTCCTATACTTATACATCCGCTGAGCTACTAGCGCTACGACCAACCACTACGATGTGTCCACCTATCCCCCACAACACGGCTAAACGTATTTCTCACTTGGGCATAGGTAATCCCGCCACCCTTACAGCCGCCCCTGCTCCTAAGTATTCGATGCTCACGACCATACCTAGCTCTACCTACATGTTCAGGTGTTTATATCTAAACACCCGTTCTATGATTAAACATCAGTCAGATATTTTTTTGTTACTTATGGATAAACAACCTGATATGCTGCTACTGACTGAGACCTGGCTCACCCCGGACTCACTACCGGACATTTTAGCTGCCCTACCTGCAGACTACTACATTTTATCAGCAATACGCCCAGGAGGAAAAACCGGTGGAGGATTGGCTATTATTGTCAATAAGAAATTCCAACTTAGACAGCTACCATCTTTGCCTCTACCTAACACGGAAAACATAGTCGCCAAAATAGATACTCCCAATGGATCACTTGTACTGGTCCTACTATATCGCCCACCCCAAACCATGGCCACATTTCCATCCACCCTAGCACAGCTATTGGCTCCGTTGGTCACAAACCACCCTAAACTACTTTTGGTCGGGGATTTAAACTTCTGGTTTGATAATATATCATTAGACCCCCCAGCTGCAGAGATGAGAGAACTTTTCTGTGATCTCAAATTGACACAACACATCCACACTGAGACTCACCAGAAGGGCCATAGTCTTGACCAAATCTGGTCCTTGAACCTACCACTATCCTCAATAGATATAAAACCTTGCTGTTGGTCTGATCACCACAGCATAAGTTTCTCTTTCCAGTTAGACAAGACTATCCAATTCAAGTTACAAACCAGCAAAACCATCAGGAAATGGACTTCTATGGATATGTCAGCCTTTCTAAACTTTTTGAGTGATTCCCTTCCCCTTGACAGCACTAATGTGGAGGAGGCCGACTTTCGGTTCAATGAATGGCTTACTGCAGCGATCAACATCTATGCCCCTCCTACGCGTCTTTGCAGCTCTAGGAGTCCGGACGCACATAAATGGTTTACACCTGAGCTTAAAAAACTGAAACTGGAAGTGAGGCAAAAGGAAAGAACATGGCGCTCCCAGTATTGCCCTTTAGCCAGGGCCACGTATTGCTTAGCCAGGAAGACATACCAAAAAACTCTACATAACCATAAGACTACCTACTACTCATCTAAAATCCTAAACTCCACCAATAAGTCAAAAGAAATCTTTAGGATAGTAAACGACCTATGCAATGACGACAGAACCTCTCCTCCGGTAGTTCCTACGCGATAAGATTTTATTGATTAAACAGAACATCTCCACACTCCCAGCTTGTGCCCCTGTGGATGACATCTATTTCAATCCCTTAACTTTACATTCTTTTCCCCCTATTGATTTGAAAACTTTCTTGGAATTATTGTCTAGAGTCAAATCAGGCTCCCCTATGGATGTTTGCCCCCCCCAAATCATGAAAGAAATCGGTCGAGCCATGCCCAACAGCATGATACCCTTGCTTAACGACTCTCTCACTACAGGGATAGTGCCCAGTAGCTTCAAGCAGGCCTTATTGATACCCCTCACCAAGAAACCTGGTATTGACCCGCTGGACCTCACGAACTACCGGCCTATATCCTTGCTGCCCTTCCTATCCAAAATGTTGGAAGCTCATGTTACCAACTGCCTCTCAAACTTCGTGGAGGAATCGGGCTATCTTCAACCCAACCAAGCAGGATTCCGGCCTGGTCATTCTACCGAGGCAGTAATATTGGCCGTCCAGAATACCTTGAGGTCCAATACTGACAAAAATCTTCATCAAGCCCTGGTAGTTCTTGATTTGTCCGCCGCATTCGACACGGTTGACTATTCTATTCTGGTCAACCGTGTCGAACAGGCAGGCCTTAGAGACTCTGCTCTAGCCTGGCTGAAATCGTTAATTTCTGAACGTACTCAGTCTGTCCGCCTAGGCTCTTTTTCTGCTACCAAAGTCAAGTCCTTTTGTGGGGTGCCCCAAGGCTCTTCGTTATCTCCCTTATTGTTTAACTTGTATATGCGGCCCCTTCTTTTTGCTTTAAGAAAGCACAAAGTCACTGTATACAATTATGCAGATGACTTGCAGCTAGTTTTCGTACTTAATTCCCCAAATGCTGTGGAGGACTTTCAAGCCACTATGACTTTAATCCAGAGTTGGATGTCCTCAAATCATCTTAAATTAAACCCGGGGAAAACTGAGCTGATCCTGCCCGGTAAGAGCGAAATCAGTTGGAGCCCTAACTTCTGGCCTGTTGATATGGGCCTCTCCCCTAAGAAATCTCTGACTGTAAAAAGTCTGGGGATAACCATCAATGAGGACCTCTCGTTAAAATCCCAGATTGGAACCGTGGTTTCCTCTGGATTTTTTCAATTGAGGAAAATTAGGAAAATCTCACATTTCCTCACCCATTCCGCCCTAATTCAGGTGGTCATGGCCCTAGTCCTTTCCCACATCGACTTCCCAAACAGTCTATACCTTGGCCTACCTGTAGGCCAACTTAGAAGACTGCAGTACTTGCAGAATCAGGCCGCCAGGCTGATCTGCAATGTACCCAAATGGGAATCGATTAAATCAGGCTTAGAGACCCTGCACTGGCTACCTGTGGCTCAACGAGCCGAATTCAAAGCTGGGTGTATCATCTTCAAGGCTTTGCAAGGCAAGGGACCTCTATTCATCAGGCACCTGATTGGAAGATATGTTCCCTCACGCAGTCTGAGATCAGCCCACAAAGATCTACTTGAGGTACCACGCTTTAAGAAAAAACGACAAGGAGGCAGCAGTTTCCATTTTTTAGCAGCTACCCTATGGAACTCTCTGCCACTAGCCCTCAGACAGAGTAAGGACCTCCTTGCCTTTAGAAAGGCATTTAAGACTCACCTCTTCACACAGGCATACTTGAAATAAAGATTCTGGCAGACTCACCCCTTGTTATGTTTTTTATCTCTTTCCAGCGCCAAGAAGCTCTCGGGCGTATGTGCGCTTTATACATTTTTAATAACATAACATAACAATAACATAACATATGTAACCTGCTTGCCAGATCCTCGGCCTCTTCTCATATGCGTAAACTGCATTGGTTGCGAATTGAGAGCCGAGTGAAATTCAAAGCACTCTGTTTAATGCACCGGATCAAGACTAGTAAAGCCCCGAACTATCTATCCTCTTTGGTGCAGCAATATGTTCCCCCCCGCACACTGAGATCCTCCACTCAGAACAAGTTTAGGATACCCCGTGTTAACAGAGCCAAAATGGGTGGACGCTCGTTCTCCTTGTTAGCACCTTCCTTATGGAATTCCTTACCCCAAATTTTGCGTTTTGAAATGTGTTATCTTGCATTCCGTAAAGGAATTAAGACCTGGCTTTTTAATACTTAATCTTCTGTTTCTTTGTTCCTCTCACCTTGCTTACCTTTTTGTTCGCTTTAGCGCCGGGAAACCTCCGGGTAGCTGTGCGCTTAACAAATGTAATTATAATAATAATAATAATTATCACCATCATCAACAAATAAACCATCCACTACCCCACCGCTTGAGAGAACACCACTCTGCTCATAGAGCACCTCAAATTCGAACTGACGGCTACACCACAATCAGAGGCACTGTCACCTCCATACCTCCCAACCCACGCCCCAGTTTCTGTGAGGCCATCCCCGAATTCATTGTGCTGCTTGCCATTAACTCCAAACACTACATCTTCCAGGGAGACCTCAATTTCCACACCGACGACTTTGATGACACCAACACCGCCAAGCTCCTCGAAAACATGAACAACATTGGCCTTACCCAACTAGTCACCAAACACACACACTACGCAGGACACATGCTCAACCCCATCTTCCCGGGCAGTGATAGAGTCAAGTACAGCCATATCACCGTTCTCACCTGGACAGACCACACCATTGTCCACTTCAACATCACAGGATCCCCGCCCCACCACCAAGCCTCCTTCATCTCCTAACGCAGCTGGAACAAAGTATCTGAGAGCCAGTGGATTGACTCCCTTAACACATCCCACCCTGACACCGCAACAAAACTAGAATAGGTCGTCAAGAACGTATCTGCTTGGATCGCCAACAGAACCGCCCCCGCCAAGCCCTCCAAAACCCAAGCGACCCACCAAGCAGGCCAGTTGGTACAACATGGAACTGAGAGCCAAGAAATGCAACTGCAATTAACTAGAAAGGAAATGGTACGCCAGCAAGGAGCCCACAGACCAAGCCACATTCAAGACATCCCTCAAGAAATACCACAAGCTCCAAAAAAAGGCAGAAAGGAGCACCCTAGCCGACCGCATCAATGCCATTGCTAAACCCAGCAAAGAACTCTTCAACATCATCAGAGAGTTCTCTAACCCCTCAGTCACCATCATCGCAGTCACTGATAATATTATAACCCCTTCCCATGAGCTCTGAGACACCCTTGAAGACTTCCCCCACAACAAGATCTGCACCATCTACAAAATCTTCGAACCCCAACCCACCGCCGCCGACACCCATAATCACCTCCCACCTACAGTTGCAAAGCCTGACTATCTGCTCACTATCTGGGACCAGCTCACAACATGAGACCCACAGCCATCATGACATTCGTCTAATCCGAAGCTCCCTCTGACCCCTGTCCCCCCCACATAAAACTTGGGAGCAAGCTGATCAGCAAGGAGCTCACCGCCATTTTCAATGCACCCATCACCTCGGCTACCTTCCACGAAGATTGATAATATGCAGAAGTGAAACCCCCTCTCAAGAAGCCCTCTGCCGACCGCATCAAACTCAAGAACTATTGTTTCATCTCTTTGCTTCCATTCTCCGCCAAAGTCCTCAAAAAGGCCATCAACCGGCAACTCAAGGAACACTTGGAGAATACTAATTTTCTAGAGCCTTCCCAATCTGGATTCTGCACCAACCACAGCACTGAAACGGCCCTGCTCTCTGCCACTGATGATATCAGAATCCTCCTGGACCAGGAAGAAATGGCAGCCATGATCCTCCTCTACATCTTACCAGTGTTTAACACTGTATTCCCCCATACCTTTATCAAGAGGATACATCACATTGTAATCTAAGGGGATGCCCTCAAATAGATTGCCTCCTTCCTCACCAGAAGAACCCAGAGAATCTCCCTACCACCTTTTGCCTCAGAACTCAGGAACATCACTTGCAATGTTCCTCAAGGCTCGTCCCTCAGCCCAACACCTACAGGACACCCTTGGCCAACATCTTCAGAACCCATGACTAAACATCATATCCTGCACAGGCAACACCCAGCTCATCCTCTCGCTAATAGAAAACCCCTCCACCTCGGAGGTCAACTTCTGCAGGGGAAAGACGAGCATCGCCTACTGGATGGAGTACAACTGCCTAAAACTCAACACAGACTAAATGGAAGTACTGATCTTTGGGAACAACATCAATGTATACTAACATTACAGTTGACAAAGTGAAAAACTGTCAACCCTAAGAGGGTCTAGCACAGATACTCACTGTGTAAATCTTATATACTCATAGTTTGTCAAAGGGGGGAAGCAAGTCCAAAACCATTGCCTACTACAGTAATCTGTGAGATTCCATTTACCAAAATACCTATCTGTAGTCTTTAAAACAGAGAAATAACAATCCACCCTTAAATGCTTATTGACTTGAACACATGATTTTCACAATCAATATGTCAGGCCTACTTTATCTTTTCCTATTAAAATTAGTCCTATAACCTGTTTCATTGGCTTGTCACCATAACAACCTGAGACCTACTGTCTTGGAAATAAGGTTTCCCACAAAGCAACCATCAGGTATACCATGATTGGTTTGAGTGGGCCATGAAGAACAAACCCTTGCCTATTATGGTATTCTGTGAGATGCTCTATAACAAAATACCTGACTACGTGCTTTACCACAATGTAATAACAATCCACCATTAAAACCTTATTGACTACATGCTTTTCACAATAATTAAGTCAGCCAAATTGACTTTATCATAACGTTTCGTTATAAACAGGTCACATCCAAGGAATCTGACAGAAGGTTTCCCAGTGAAACAATAACTCATTTAGCCTTTAATATTGGGTAACAACATAACCAATACAGATCTACTTTAGTGCACATAAGATAGTAAGCATTATGCATACTGTTATAAAATTACAAATATGTACAATATCACACTTAAATAATTTACAACCCCTCTCACTAGGGCCTAACAAGAACCATTATAGTGAAAACACCAGGGTTTGTCCGAGTGGGTGGCCAACACTAAAACTCTTGCCTACCCTGCAAATGTGTGAGATTAAATTTAACAAAAAACCTGCGTGTAGCCTATAACACAATGTAATGACCATTCACTGTTAAAGGACTACTGGCTTTAGCAAACACTTTTCACAATAAATAAGCTAGGCCTAATATCGTTCTCATAACTTTTCATAACAAGAGCGTAGGACCTACAGCATCGGACATAACATTTTCCCAGTGTACTAATCAGGCCTAAAGCTTGTCACAATAAACATCTCAGATCTACTGCTTTAAGCTTTAGCTTTCTCACAAGGCAACCATCAGAGACACAGTCATAAAGATACATACCTAAAAATAGCAAAATAAAAGGCATACACAATTATAGTTGGATAATCAAAAAACTATAGTCTGGCAACATGGATTGTGTGCAAGTAGCGAAGGTGGCCGAAATCCCACAACATTTTTCTATATCCAGTTTGAAATGTATGATTGATGCGTACTTTGCACGTAATTCACAGTTTTGAGGTGTCATCTAGGAATCCGGTGCAAAATGTAGTTAGCGGGTGCGCATTTTGTACCAGTGATTGTTGGTCAACTGTCATTTTTTTCTATGTAGTATATATTGCTCAGATCCATTTTTTAAGTGATAAACACATGTATATGTGACACAACTTGTCACAAGAGTCACAGAGGCATATTTACAAGGAAACTGTCGGAGCTGGGTGTTAAGCCCAAATTGCTAACGCCGTGCTCCGACAGTTTCAAAACACAGGAATGCGCAGTATTTACAAGAAGGAGACACACCCCTGAATTTCCCTTCATGCTAAATTTAGCAGCCTAGCGCCAATGCAGGCACCCTTGCACTATAGTGCAAAGGTGTCTCTGTGCCAGGGAATGATTGTTCATGTGAGGGAAGGTGTCACATCCTGCACATAAACAATCACTAATAGCGATTCGCTGTTTCTACAGTCGGTCTGATAACACCTAATAAAGGGCTATAATTCACACATCTTTATTCCATGGCTCAAGATGCCTTACTCCTGGACCTTCTGTAGTAAGGCTCTCCCAACTCAGGAGCAAGGTACAGATAGTCACAGAAAAACCACAGCACGATATTCTGATTACTCAGTTGCGAGAAATGAGAGGACACATTTGAGATTGTATAATCCCCAATATTTTAGTGTAGGAGAGAAAAATACATTTCCTTTTGTTTTCTTTTGTGATTACGAGGTGAAGGTTCACCCACAATGCATTTGTTGTGAGGAATGAAGAAGTATAATGTCCAAAAATACTCTCTACTTGTTCCAAGTCTCTTTTTTGCATAAGTCGGAGAAAGCAATTTAAATATATGTGGAAGCACTCTTTATGTTTTCTTTTAATTATACAGGGAGTTAAACATGTGTGTATTTGCATTTTGTGTTCGTATTGAGTTGTGCTAGTTAAAAATTCAAAAGCGCCTAAGTGCTGCCAGTCAGTTTGAAAAAGAGCTGTCATTATTACCAGGCCCTATTGGAGAACCAGCGAGGCAGTGTCACTTCTAGCTGTTGTTGCCGTAGCCTAATATTGTCAGGGCAAAACACAAAAAGCGGCAGACACATTAGTAACCGGAGCCATGTTATGATCATCTGAATATGTTTGTGTGGGAGAATGCACATGTATCTATGCAGCCGCCAAATGAACCCACTGTGCTTTTTAATATGGCAATCTGAATGTTCCATCTGCAGGTTCCACTCATATGCCTCTCAAGGGTTTTTATTTAACTTACTCCCATTACGAAGGCAACTTCCAGGTTACACAGGGAAATCTGCAGCACTTGCATTAGCAGTTTCAGCAGCCTTGTTCCCAATGGCGCCTCTGGCCTAAAGATTTCACAGAGATATCAGATACATCAACAGCAGGAGCTCATTTCCATGAGATATAGTACTGAATTTAACCTATAAGCTGGAGATTATACAACACCTTCCACCATATGTTCAAGCCACTGAGCTATTATCTACTTAATTTAGGCTCCTAGAGGCATATTTACAATGCCCTTGCAGGACTTTTACACAGCCAGAGTGTCACTTTAGTGATGCTCCTCCAGAGGTGCAGTGTGCCGGCCCAAATTTACAAGACCACGAAAAGCCACCCTGCATGGCTTTTCATGGCTTTGTTAATATGGAATAGGGCAATGCCCCACTGTGCGTGGAAGGGGCGTTCCATGGGTGTTACTGTGGATGTTCCCGCGCAACACCCATGGTTTTTGACATTGCTTTAGATTTACAACATACCGTAAATCTGGGACAGCTCCAAACAAATGGCTTTCCAAAGCAGGCGTAACAAGGGTAATGTTTACATGTATCCTCTTTTTTTTCCTCTTTCCACATGTGCAGCATTCTGCAGCACACATAAAACAAGGAAAACGCCTCCTTTGATTGAGTTTGTGCAGGAAGTTATCCCTTCCTGCACAAAGACAATAATGCCAGCAATCAAACACCCTTGCACCATGGTGCAAGGGAGCTTGCGGTTACACTCAGCTGCAGTTTGTGCGCCAGAACTGGCAGAAAGGACACAAATGCACTGTATGAAAATACAGCACATTCCTACCATTTTCTTTTGACAAAGGGCAGCGCAGCTAGAAGGCTTGAGTCTCTGCCCTGCGCCAAAATATTGTAAATATGCCCCCTAGTTTTACCATTTTAATGCAATATGCAGGTCTGTATAGAGACGAACCCTGTGCACCTTTAAGTGTTTACTTCTAAGACATTTTGGTGTATATTTACAAGCACCTTGCGCCACCAGAGCATCACTTTCTTTGATGTTCCAGTGGGGTACAGTGCAGGCACATCTACAACCTGCATGGCTTTATATGCCCTTGTAGATAAGGTGTAAGGCCATGCAGCGCAAGTCACTGCGTTGCCTTACATTGCGACAGGGAGGCATGCCATGGGTGTTGCTGTGGGTGTTCCCACGCAACACCCATGGATTTTGACATTGCCCCAGATTTGCAACATACTGTAAATCTGGGGCTGGGGCAGGGCCAAAAACGAAAACCTCCCCAGAGCAACCATAATGAGGAGAAATGTTTACATTTTGCCTTGTTTTTTCCTCTTTACACGTGTGGTGAATTCTGCAGCACACATAAAACGAGGAAAATAGTTATTGTGATCGCTTTTGTACAAGAAAGTACCCCTTCCTGCACAAAAACAATCATGCCAACAGCACAGACACCTATGCATTATGATGCAAGGGCGCCTGCGAAGACAAACGGCTGACATTTTTGTGCTGGCTGAAAGGACAGGAATGCACCAAATTTTGTAAATACTGTGCTTTTCTGTGCTTTCGAATTGGCTTAGGGCAGCACCGCAAAATGACTTGCGGCGCTGCCCTACGCAAATTCATTGTAAATATGCCCCTTATCAGGCAGTGTGCAGGCCAGGACTTGAGACTGTCTCAGTTTGGGGATTTCAGTGCATGTTGCAGATCAGAATATAAGTGCATTGCAAGAGCTCTGCAAATGTCAGAATATCAGAATACTAGTGCATAGTGTAAGCAAAATAAGAGGGAATTGTGAGAACTCAGCGTTTGTCTTAGAAGCAGTGCTTAATTTTGCTGGTGGTCTCTTCACACATTTATTTTTTGGCACTGAGTCTCTTTTTCTTCTCTTGAGGTCAAAAGTCTGCAATCATTATCAAAAAACTGTCTTGCCTGTCCCTTCCACCCTGCTCAGATCCAGGCATGAATTCTGGGGATGTATCATGATCAAAATGTGCCTGTGCAAAAACCAGTTAGCACACTTCATTTGCATAGGTGCAAGTACATTTCTGGAGTTTTTGTTTCCCTAAAGCCCTGATTTAGAATTTAGTAACCACGCCGAATTCAGAGCTATCCATCTGCCCATTGGACATCTCTGAACTTTGACAGGAACCCCCAGCTTCCTATCAATTTATTGGAAGTGTAAAGCACACTTTCAATATTTTTTTTTTTTCAAAAACAAAATCCCAATGCATGATTTTCTTTTTGAAAAACAAAACAAAAAACGAATGATCCCCCCTCACCGCCAAAGATTTCTCTCACCTGCGGGGGTCATTTAAAAGTTTTTACTTTCACTGACCGCTGGGTTTTGATGGCAGTAGATGAAAGTAAAAACTGGTCACTCAACCACCCACTCTCCATCAGGCGGACAGGCACCTGGCCCAACCTTAGACAGCCCTTTACTCCGTCAGGCCGTCGGAGGAGTATGTCAGTGACGGAGACGGAGAAGTCTCAGTGGATGACATATTGATGGACCGTCGACTCTAAATGAGGCAGACGGACCCTCAGCATGCCGTAGAGGGTACTCCGTCACGTTGCAATAGAGAAGCCTTTCTGAAAAACTAAATCTAACTGTAATTCATCCGTGCACGTACACATGCTCTCTTGTAATTAGTGCATAAGCTCATATTGCTTCATTAGCCAGCGCACACCCTCTGCTGAGCAAATAAGATCATCCTCGGGACAGCCCATTAGCAATAGTGAGAAAAACAACAGCAGTAATTGAGACTAGGCTTTTAAGGAGTAATTTGCAGGAAAGACCATGTGGCAAAGGATGAGAGTAAAATATTCCCTCAATGAGCAAAGATATGTCCACAGTCCAAATAGCACGTGTACGAATAATGGCGAAATGTTTCTGGAGCCTCCAAGAATCACCTCTCTTGTATGCACGCACATCTGGGTCTTTTCAAAATAATAAGGCCGAACAGATCTCTGGGTGATGTTGCCTACCATTAAGGTGGCCTTCCGTAAAGTGTTAAAGTGCTCAGCTAATGGATAGGCAGTGGAACAGAGCCGCCTCTAAGACACCAGGCTGCATTGCTCCCTAGAGCTCGACCCCCTCTCTTAAACTTGTGCATCAGTGGATCAGATTAAGATGGTTGTCTAGACCTGCACAGGTCATGACAATTTGGGTGACCATACCAAATTGTCCCATGATTGTCAGTGCATGGGGCTTAGATTGGATAGTGTGGGACGGGAGGCTGCCCAGATGTGTTCATTGCTCCTGACACCAACAGGCATGCAGGGGCTTTCCTTAGGGAATGATCTCTGAAGAACCCTTTCAAACACAAAACAATCACCGAACCCCAAATCCCCTCTGAAGAAAGCACACATACTTCACTCCGTGCTACTCAGGTCAGGGATTACATCCCGCCACTATAAAGAGATCACTAGCTTCCACTTTGAGATAGTGGCCAAAAGACTAAACGAAAAAACCAGAGGGTCTTCTCTAGCAGAAGTCAAATAACAACAAAACAAACACCCCTGGCTACCACGGTCATCAAAGTGGAAGCAGTAAGGACACGAAAACTCCACAGACTCATATACAACAATAGCTGAGACTTTTTACATCTGAACTACTGCACTTTATTAGTTTTAACGAAGACACCGACTTTTTTAAAATTTGTACGTTTTATAATTGTGAGTTTTTATTAACTGTACAATAAACAAATCAAATCGAGTATGCCATGTTTGGCTAGTTTACTAGATTTTATTTGATAAGAGCATGATTGAACCCCTTAGGTTCATTTTTGTCAGATATAAAAGGAATTATGTTATTAACTCCATGCCAAAAGTGTTAAAGATTTTCATTGTTTTACTGTTCCTCTCACCTTTTCCTTATTCCCTTGCTCGTATCTATCAAACAGATACCCTGGCCCAGCACAGTGGTGAGGAAGGAGAAATGCAGCAAAGCATGAGAGTGTCTGCAGGTTCCCAGGCGCCTCCTGAGCTGTTCTTGCAAGAGTGATACACAAAATGCCACTTGTGAACAGTGCTGGTTGGTGGGCTCTGTCCACATTGAATCCCTTTCAACTCACCAACATATCACATAGTCAGGGATATTGCAGAAAGGCTTTAGTAAAACTGTCTGAGCTGCCAGCTCGTCTCACTCTGCTCCAGACTTTCTACTGCCCACCAGAAAAGGTGAGAAGGCGGTTCGATCCAGTGGTGTCCCCTTACTCATATACACAGCCACCTTCACTGCAAAGCATACTGCCAGCCCCACCCGATGGTCTACCTGCCAACTCTTTCCTTGCTGCACACATTTAAAAATAAAAAATTCTATGTGCTTTCTGAAGCTACAGATCGTCACCTGTGTGTGTTTAAACTATGTCTTCAGATTACCGTAATTCAAAGTCAATAGTGTATTTCCGTTGTGTCAATAAGAATCATCTTTTGTTGTGATATAGGTTAAAACGGATAAATGTTTCTATACCTGTTCAAATGAACACTGCCTGCTAAGAAGCACCAGCAATGCTCTACAAAGTTATATGCAATGTTCTTTTTGACTTAAATTGTTTATTGCAAGTATATGGCCACCATGTTTAATTTTTGGGTCTGATTATATGTATAATATACTTACTTAAAGGAGCTTTCTGTCACCTCTCTTTATCCATTGACCTGTTGTTGTGCCATCCACATTTTGCTTCCGCTCACTGCAGCATACACCTCGGGCCAGTGGGTCAACCTACGTAAGCCACTGGTTAATTTCAGGGACAGCTTAAGGATTTGGGGGGCCCACGGGCAAACGTTTTTTGGGAGCTCCTGTTCAGAACGTATTTAAATGAATGATCCAAATTCAGACCTTTCATTGCCCTCTTTGACTATGCCACTGACAGTGTAAATGCAAAAACAAAAATTGATGGACGGAATGTTGCACAATGGCAAAACATTCACCCCCAGTCACAGATCTGAGTTTAATCTATCGTTATTTTGCTGACCACACAACCCCAGTTCAAACATGGCCATTTGCAAATCAGTCTTGACCCTGTGCCTCATGGGAACAGTCCAGCCCGAACTGCCAAGCCATGTCTTCCCTGAACCGGAATCAAGCCTCCTGGAACCGGTTTCTGGCTATCAGCCATCATCAGCCAGGATAGCTTGGTTCCAGAGGCATGGGGAGCACGGGACTCACGTCTGAGCATACCCGCCCCACTCGACGTGACAAATGCAAAAACAAAAATTGATGGACGGAATGCTGCACAATGGCAAAACATTCACCCCCAGTCACAGATCTGGGTTTAATCCATCGTTAAGGTATGTAAGGCACACATGTTTAAATTCTAAATGTGTTTACATCTATTATTCAGCGACAGCGGTATGTGTTTCAGTGGTGTAACACAGCAGCAGCTCACTAACATTACTGCAAATAATCTCTAACATTTCTCATATGTGAGGTCTGTTTTGATCTAAAATGAACTTTTTTTATGGATGTTGCATGAAACATAAACAGAACATTTGTCTGGAAAATGTAATAGACTCTCACACATCACCCACATTAAAAATAAATTAAAGGAAAAAGGTATTTAAAACAATCTGTTTAAGAATTATTTAAGGCCATCAGGGCAAGACTGTGCAGAACAGAGCTGGCTCTGTCAGGAGGCCCCCTTAAAGGCTGGGGCCCTGTTCCAGAGCCAACTTTGCCATGCCTTAAAACGTCTTTGGTTTACTCCACTTTGAGTAAGTGAATTTTGATCGCTCACAATGAGGACATCCGCACACGGCTGCATGACGGGACCATGCATGCGTTTACCACCCATGCCTTTATAACGCAGGCAATATAATGAACACATCATTACCATGCAATCCTGTACCACACAAGTCATGAAAATGACTTGCCTTAGGGAAGTGATGGACTTTGGAATAGTATAATTTACTATTCCAACTCCAGTCTGCTCAACAGTAGTAAAAGTGTTGGACTTAAGATTGACCACCTGTAAGTCATTGTAAAGACATGCATGGTAAAGGAAGGTGTGGTAATCACACCTTCTTTGTATTGCCCGCAATGTAAAGGCACTACGTGGTTCTGGCTGCATAGTAAAGGCTGTTTCCCTCTGCACAAAAGGTAATTTCCTTCCATGCCAGTGTTTTTGTTTTTACTTTATAATTACTGTACTGGTGCCTTTGTGTTTAGAGCCTGATGTGATAGCAGAATACATTTGATGTGAGCAAAGGGTAAATTTCAGCTTTATCAGTTCGTATACCCCCACACTCCCACGCCTCAGGAGACTGTAAAAAATCTGGGTGTCTGAGTTGACTGTACTCTGACCTTTCAGGCACAGATGAAATCTGTGGCTGGTGTCTGTTTAGGGCTGTTACATGGACTTAACCCACTGCTCGGGTTCTTTGATGCCCAAACACGATAGATCATTATCTTGTCTACCATACTTTCTAGAATGGTTTACTGCAATTCTCTCTACTTAGGTGCCAACAAAGCAGGGATTAATCGTCTGCAGAGGGCCAAAATGCCAGGGCATGGATGCTTTTTGCCCTCCCCAAATCCTGCACAGTCTCCAACCTTTCACGTAAGCTCCATTGGCTTCCTCTTGGAGAAGAGAATCCACTTCAAGACACTGTGCATTTCACACATAATGTATGCCCGAGCTCCCCCCCATTCTAGCCAATCTTCTCATTCCTTACGTCTTTAATCGCTCGCTGCGCTCTTCAGATCAACATTTGGCATCTGTTCCCTGCATCAGAAGAGCTGGAGGTCGGTTTTTCAGTGTCCTAGCTTCTGCCCTCTGGAATGTCCTTCCAGGTACCATCAGGAGCTTTCAGAACCACGGGGCATTCATGAAGGCAGAAAAGACCTGGCTTTTCCCGGCATAATCCACCCGCCTTAGACTCCTCCCCTGTCTGATCATTCTGGACTAAGCACTGGGACGCCCCGTTGCTGGGGTAGCCTGCGCTTTACAAATCTCGTAACATAACAATATCTCCTGCCAATGCTGCTATTTCATAAGTCTGAAAAAGTTGTGGAGAACAGAGCCTTTTGAAAGACAACAGTAAAAAAAACAGAAGCTCGTACAGACGCGACTATAAGGTCACGAGTGGGCTCTGTTTGTAACCCTAATTGTCTGTCTTTCTTTCTTTTATTGTTTCTTTCTATCCTTATGTTTGCTTTTTTTATTACCTCTATTGCCTTCGTTCTTTCTTTTTTCTTTCTTTTTCCAATTGAACTTTCTTTATTCTTCCTTTCTTTCCCTTGTTCCTTTCTTTTTATCTTTCCTTCTGTCTTTTTTTCCTTTCTTTTCTTCTTTCTTTCTTTTATCTTCCTTTCTTTCTTTTTCATTTTCTTTCTTTCTGTCTTTCTTTTATCTTTCTTTCTCATCCTCTTTTTGCCTTCTTTCTTTTTGTTTCTCTTTCTTTCTTTCTTTCTTTCTTTCTTTCTTTCTTTCTTTCTTTCTTTCTTTCTTTCTTTCTTTCTTTCTTTCTTTCTTTCATTTTCCTTATTTCTCTTTCTATTACATTTTGCTTTCTTTCTTGCCCTCTTGTTCCCTTCTTTCTTGCTGTCTTTCTTTCATGCCTTTTTATTAGGTCGAGCGGGTGTAAGCAGCACGAAGCGCTGCATCCAGCGAAGCATCTTTTGTCATCCACTTCCTGGGAATGTGAGACAGGGGATGGGCACGCGCAGGCGATTCCCCCATGTGAGAGCGCTGGTTCACCCACACGCCGTGCACATCTCCTGTCCTACATTGGCAGCAAGTGGATAACACATACACACAGACACACACGTACGCACGCACACACACACACGCACACACACCCACCCACACACACACACACCCACACACACACACACACTCTCCCCCACCCCACTCACCGGGCACACGCGGGGCTTACATACACACACAAACGCGCGCGCACACACACACACCCTCCACCCCACTCACCGGGCACACACGGGGCTTCCCTCACGGTGTAGAGCGGGAATATCGTCGGGAAAATATTGCCTAACCTTAATATCGCCGCAGAAATATCTACAAGAAGAAATACCGATGTCAAAAATATAGTTTGACCAGAATATCGACAGACAGGTAAGTAATATCGATAACATTAATATAGTTGTAATAACTATCTTATACAAAAACATAGTTTAGAAAAATATCGTTTTTTAAATAAGTATAAGTAATTTAGTGTTTTTAATGAGTATTGTTTGTCAAAGTAGTATTTTTTTTAGCATTTTATTAGTTAATAATGTATTTTATGTTGAATTTAGTGTTAATAGTTCCGTAGCGGGTTGTGGGTTTATAGGGGAATAGGGTGGGAAGTAATTTAAATATAATAAAATAATTGATTAATTAATGTGTTAATTGAATATAAATAGTGTAATAAATAATAGTTAATTAATTTCAATTAGTTAATTGATTAATAAGTATGTTAATTAATTATGTTAATTTAATTAATTTTAGGTCTGTGTACTGGAATTTTTAAGTGAAAATGTAGTGAAGTAATTACATTTTAATTGAATAATTATTTAATTAATGATTAATCAAATATAAATAAAGAATTGTTAATTTTTAAACGAGTAAATACATTTAGTAATTTTTACCCCTACACTATCCAACGCTTTCCCTACTGTTGCACCCTCTGGAGTGGGAATAGTAATTTTTACCCCTATGCTATCCAACGCTTTCCCTACTGTTGCACCCTCTGGAGTGGGAATAGTAATTTTTACCCCTACGCTATCCAACGCTTTCCCTACTGTTGCACCCTCTGGGGTGGGAATAGTAATTTTTACCCCTACGCTATCCAACGCTTTCCCTACTGTTGCACCCTCTGGAGTGGGAATAGTAATTTTTACCCCTACGCTATCCAACGCTTTCTCTACTGTTGCACCCTCTGGAGTGGGAATAGTAATTTTTACCTCTAGGCTATCCAACGCTTTCCCTACTGTTGCACCCTCAGGAGTGGGAATAGTAATTTTTACCCCTACGCTATCCAGCGCTTTCCTTACTGTAGCACCCTTTGGAGTGGGAATAGTAATTTTTACCCCTACGCTATCCAACGCTTTCCCTACTGTTGCACCCTCAGGAGTGGGAATAGTAATTTTTACCTCTACGCTACCCAACGCTTTCCCTACTGTTACACCCTCTGGAGTGGGAATAGTAATTTTTACCCCTTCGCTATCAAATGTTTTAACTAATAATATTTTTTATATTTTAATTATATGTATGTATTATTGTTGTTATATAAAGTAATGTGTTAAATATATGTATATGCACACATTTATTAAGTTTATAATGAAAAAGTGTAGTTAATTTGTTTTAAATAGTTAAAATATAAAAGTAATGTAATGTATTTTGTTAATAGTACTTATATTTATTTATTATTTAATGTAATTTTAATTAATTTAAAAAGTCGATATTTTTTACATCTATATTTATTACAATGATATTTTTGAGTAGATATTTATGTACTTACCTGTTTAGGTATAGGGTGTCGATATTTTTGTAAACGATATTTATACAACTATATTTTTGTCAACTATATTTTTGTAATCGATATTTAAACACCCTACCTCACTCACTGGGGGGCGGGCACCGGCAATGTGCCCCGGCAATGTGCCCCGACGCCGCCTCTCACCGGGTCTGTCAGACTCCTCTCGTCCTGCGGTGGTGGCGGCTGCACGGGGTTGGTAGGCGGCGGGGGCAGGTACCGGCAATGTCAATGTCAATGTCAATGGTATTTATAGAGCGCAAACAATCATCCCCAATGGGATATCACGGCGCTGTCCTGACAGTAGTGAGTAGTTAACAGATAGCAGAGTAAGGATTGTATTTAGTCAGATTTTGGAAAAAGAAATGTTTTTAATTGCTTCCTGAAGGACAAATAAAATTCTGTTAGTCTGAGTTCCTGCGGCAGCTTGTTCCAGTGGTTTGGCGCCAGGTGGGAGAACGCCCGTCCACCCATCCTAGCTGTTTTCACACGAGTGTTGCTTGCTCTAGCAGCCGTACAGGAACGCAGGTTCCTCGTGGGAGCATAGAATCTGATTTTATTTTTTAGGATGCGAGGGCCCGTGTTGTGCAATGCTTTATGCGTTATGCACATTAGCTTGAAGATAGCACTCTGTCTCATTGGTAGCCAGTGAAGCTCACGCAGGCAGCTTTTGGCTGGGTCGTACTTTCTTTTATTGCAAATTGCCTTTGCCGCAGCGTTCTGTACGACTTGTAGTTTCGCGAACAGATAGTCCGCCATTCCCACAAACAGGGAATTTCCGTAATCCAGCCTGCTCATTAATAAGGACTGGACCAATATCTTCCTACACTCAGTGGGGATCCATGGAAAAACTCGCCGGAGCATCTTGAGTAGTGCGAAGCCTTTGCCACAAATTGTAGATACATGGGTTTTCATGCTCAAGGTATTATCTAGGATCACACCTACATTTTTGGCTGTTGATGCTGGGATAGGAGCGGTGCCCAGAGTGGTGGGCCACCAGCTGTTGTCCCATAGGTGTGTATGTCTACCAAACAGCAGAATCTCAGACTTATCTGCGTTTAGTTTAAGACAATGGTTGTGCATCCAATTGGCTAGTTCAGTCAGGCAGTTCAGTAGCCTATCCTTAGGGTCGTCTTCTTCATTTAATGAAATCATTAGTTGGGTGTCGTCTGCGTAAGAGCAGATCCCAACACCCCACTTTCTCCCTATCTCGGCTAGTGATGAAACAAACACGTTGAATAGGGTTGGACTCAATGAGGCCCCTTGTGGGACCCCATATTTGATGTACCGGGGAGGGGAAACAAAATCACCCATCCGTACTGACTGTCTTCTGTCTTGCATGAAAGACTGCAGCCATCCTAATGCCTTTTCCCGGATACCCTTGGCTGCTAGGATTTCCAGGAGTCGGTGGTGTGGGACGGCATCAAATGCCGCCGAGAGGTCTAGTAGAATCAAGGCGACTGTCTTTCCCTGATCTGATATGTGCCTCGAGCCCCCTCCGCTTCTCTCCCCAAACTCCTCGCAGCAGCGGTGCAGGCTCAGCAGCAGGC
Organism: Lissotriton vulgaris; assembly: GCF_964263255.1. Taxonomy (NCBI): domain Eukaryota; kingdom Metazoa; phylum Chordata; class Amphibia; order Caudata; family Salamandridae; genus Lissotriton; species Lissotriton vulgaris. The sequence goes on along the minus strand of NC_141696.1, from coordinate 1,271,314,180 downwards.
AGGGCTCTCCCTTAGCACGGGAGCCCCGCTGGGTCACACGCTTGCTCCCATCTCTTCACAGGAGCACGGGGTAAGCTCCCGTCCGCTTCCTGTCTGTGCTGGTGGCCCCGCCCTCAAGCAGGCAGTCCTGTGCAGTCCCGCCTATCTTCCTGTGTCTCGTCCGGCACCCGAGCCGCGGCGTGAACTTCTTCAGCTCTGGTTGCATGATGATAGCATCCCTGTGCATTTCCTGTCAGTCTAAGCGATTATCAGACTGGGTAATTAAACAATATAAAATGTAACTTTTTTTGTATTTTGTATTTTTATTTAAGATGGTCAAGCTCTGATATTCGGAAATGTACCAGAAACACCTGCCGAAATTCGCTTAGAATAGATAAGCCATGAGCACGAGCCATTACTATCTTGGTTTTATTGAATGAGAAACTGGCATTTAATTGAGAAGAGCAGCTTGCAATATGGAAGGGAAGGCTAGCTAATCAGAGCCTAATACGGTCCCAAAATGATTGCGAGTGACGTTTCCATTGATTTAGCCTTGAATGTACGACCAGCTGGGGGGAGGGTGAAGGGGTGTCCGTGCCCACAGTGATGCTGAGTCGAGCGGCCTAGGCTCACATCGCGCCTTGTTACTCTTCTAAAGGCACAATCGAAGCATGGCACATGATGCAGTGTATGTCAATGCATGGTGCCACCAGGTATTATTATGGATGCCTTATGTTGTCAGAAGATTGTAACTGTAATTGTACACTCTATTTATATAGCGCTTACTGCCCCTGACGAGGTGTCGAAGCGCTTAGGGTTAAGTAGCATTCCACTCCAGAACTCAAGGTTAGAACTCCCCTCTTGGCTTCGAGATCAGTTCATGATACAAACTGCTGTGCAGTGTCAAAAGCTCCAGGGCCGGACTGGTATTTCCGGGCACCGGGCAATCCCCCGGTAGGCTGGCTGGGGTGGGGGCCGGTTTTTGCACAGGGGGCCGGTTTTGGTGTGGGGCCGATTTTCGGTCTGTGAGTCACGGATCGAAAATCGGCCCCACAACAAAACCGGCACCCTGTGCATGAGTTAGTCAGTAGTCTGTCTGTCTGTGTGACCTGACCTCCGCTGCGGGCTGCGGAGTAGCACCAGCAGAGATTAGAAAGACACCATACCAGGCCACTCCGCTGCATGCGGCCAAAAAGCTCAAGTGTCTGGTACTCTGGGGCACTCTAAGCACCACCCGGTGCAGTCTGGCCAGGCGGATATAGGGTGCGCAGCGCAGGCTGCGCAGATGTCTCCGCGGCAGTGCACCCTTAGGGTGGGGCTGGCGATCTGTCATGCGCATTGTTGCTCGCACATTAAAAAGAGCGCGTGACTGGTGAGGCAAGGACACAAAGGCATCCCAGAGGCCCCTGCTAGAGAAACGAGTCAAATGAGACAGGGAGAGGCAAGGCACCGCACCGACTTGTGCGACCATAATTTAATTATTTTGAGCCCCCTGTCTACCGTCCACAGCCAGGTGAGTCTGTCCAGTCTTTGCCATAATCATGGGCAGTGTGGGCTTTGCTGAGCGGGTTTCACGACCGGGCCGGGTTTAAAAAAAGCAAAAGGTATAATTAGGACCCGGCCCGGTAGCTTTAGTTTTCATGTAAATGCACTTTAGCTGCGACATAATGTCCATTAAATTCTCGTTCGGGCGTCCAGCAGAGAATTCCTCACCCTCCGTGTAATCTTAAGGAGAGATCTCATAAAGATCACACAAGATGTCAGGGGTGCATTTCTGTGTGAGTGCGGGGCGCGTAGATGCGCAATCACACATTCATCAGGCACTTTGCATACTTTGTAAACTTAACATATGCCCTCCCTTTCCTATTACAGTTTATTCACATGACAAATCATTATCTATAGCAACCCTGCTGGCTGCTGCATCATTTTTAACGTTTCCTTTGTATTCGACGTTTCTACTTTCTTCTGTACACCCGTGGCCAGTATCTGCCTGCAATTTCATGCCCGGGCCCGGTTCTGCGCAGTAGATTTAAATTGTAAGCAGGGCGGACAAGGTGGTGGCTTGAGTTGCGCGCCGAGGGGGCCTGACTGTGGCTGGCTGCAGCCTGTAAGCAATCAATAAAATACTTTAATCGTGATGATTGTTGGGGCGTGGCTTGCGCGCCGGACGGAGAAGACGCTCTTCCCGTGAGCTCCGTGTCGGACTTTCTTTGAAGATGCCGTGAGAGCGTTATAACCTGCTCTTTTGCCATCGGAAGCGGCTCCGTGGACAGCGGAAGGCAACGCGACCCAAATGCAGCCATCGGAGGTGGTTTTCGTGCAGGGAGGACTCTGACTGCACAGCGGTAATCATTCCTTCAGACGCAGCGCGGGCGGCCGCCATTTTGTGCGCTGCGCCCGTGTTGCCGTTTTTTGCTCTCTGCTGCATCTCCCTTCCTACTGCTGGGCATTATCCTTCAACTTTGCCCATATTATGCACTACATCTCGTCTTTTTTGCTGTTCCTGGCCTTTTTGGTTGCCTTTTAATTATGCTCTTGCATAACTCTACGCTCTCTGACAGGAAAAGGTGCCGCCATTTTTCTCATGCCATATTTGAAGTGCTATGTATGTTTTGCCCGCACACTTGACTTTTACCTCAGCGTTACTACACGCTTCTTGTTCCTTTGTTATCCAATTACCATCGGTATGTTTCCACTTCCTCCATGCGTTGTTCGTGCTGCCTGGTGAATGGCTTGGCGCTACATTTCTTTGACTCTACACTCCATGACGCCATGAAGGTTTGCCATACTGTCAACTATTCAAATCAGTGAATGCCTATTGTTTGTCCTCGTGTGGCTGTTTTTTCAACTGCGCATTGATCAATAGTGCCTTTCAGTGTCCTCTTTTTTGCCACAAGGTGTGCACCTATTACATTTGGGCGTTCACATTATATTTTATTGTCGACAGCAGCATTGGTCACAACTTCCTTCCTTCAGCCTGCATTATGGCGAATCTCTCTACTTCGCCGAAACTGTCGCAAACAGGAACAAAACCTAAAAGGCAAAAGAATGATCCTCCCTCCCCTATAAACACTTCGAACAATCCTGTTCTTGACTCAATTCTTGAGGAGGTGCGAGGTCTTCAACCTTTTATGTCTGCTACCAACGCTAAACTTCAACAAATCGAGGAACGATGGGTTGTCATGGAAAATAAGGTTTTGAACTTAGAGCAACGTGTCAGCGATGTCCAAGACCTCTCAACCAAGATTCCACTTTTGGAACAAGAAATTCATAAGCTCAAATTGCACACTGAGGATTTGGAAAATAGAAATAGACGCAACAACCTACGCGTTTATGGTGTTCCGGAAAATTTGGAGGGGTCCGACATGGTCTCTTTTATTCGAAAACTTCTTCAGGAACTTTTGGAACTCTCCCCATCGACTCATCCTCTCAACATCCAGAGAGCACATCGTCTTGGCCGTATCAACTCCAACGCAACCAAACCACGTGGAATCATCATGCTATTCTTGGAGTTCACCGAACTCATGAATGTTCTAAAAGCTGCCAGGGCCAAACGTCACCTTCAGTGGTCTGGCCACAACATCTTCATTTCTCAAGACCTCTCTTCTGCTACCAACGCTCGTCGCAAGGAATTCCTGAACCTTCGTCCCACGATGCGTCAACTCAATATTCAATATGGAATTCTTCATCCCTGTTTCTGCAAGATCACACATAATGGGCGTACCAAGTCGTATGATGATCCTCAGAAACTTCGAGACTATTTGATGAGTATCACTCCTTCTACCATGGAAACTGCCAGCTAATGTCTTTTCGTTTTTCAATGTTTCTCCTTTTCTAAACTCACTCCTTCCAGTCATATATCCGCTCTTATCGTGTATCCCCTTTCTTCCTTGCTAGTACCCTCTCTCTCACATCTTTGTATATGTCCTTTCTCATATGTCCGTATCTGGTTTGCTTATGGGTCATGTCCTCTCCCTGGTGTACCCACGTCTCGCATGTTTTGGTTACTGTTTTCTTCTCAGATCAAGCCTGTGTGCCTTGGTCTGTTTCTTCATTATCTCTCCATCTTTCTGTCTCTTTCCTCTTTTTTTCTTTTCACTCTTTCTTCTTGCTTCCTTCTTCTCAGGCTTCCTCTGCTGTTTTCTTTACTTTTATATATCTTTTTCCCATGCTACCTGACTTTTCTTTCCCCTCTTGAAATGAGCGTTACCCTACCCAGAAGTTTAACCGTTATTTTTTGTCTCCTTCTATGTAGTGACCTCCTTGCTGTGTGTTGCACCCACTCTTCGCCCATTCCTCCCTTCATCCGACATGTGTAATTTTGTCTCTTGGAATGTTCGTGGTCTTGGTCATCCTGTCAAGCGTCAGAAGGTATTGTCTCACTTAACCAAATTTCATTCACAGGTTGCCTTTCTTCAGGAAACTCATTGCTCAGACATTGATTCCCTTAAATTGAAAAGACAATGGGTGGGTCAAGTTGTATTTTCTCCTGCTGTCAACAAAAAAGGGGGGGTTGCTATATTATTTCATAAGTCTTTGAATGCTCAAATTATCTCCTCTCAAAACGATGATGAAGGTCGTTGGGCAATGGCAAAGGTTGTTATTCAGAACAAGACGATGGTCTTATTAAATATTTATGGTCCTGTTCGTCCAGATCCCAAATTTTGGAAAGATATTAAATTGCTTATTTCATCCATTGATTGCCCTAACTTCATCGTTGCTGGTGACTTTAACCAATGGCTAGATCCTTTTTCAGACCGATTATCTTCCAGTAAATTTCAACCTGATAAAACCCATAAGGCCTTTCAATCTGCCATTGCCTCTCGACCTTTACATGACTCTTGGAAAGTGTGTAATCCTGATTTACTTGAATATACTTTTTTTTCTAATGTTCACCACACACGCTCAAGGATTGATTATATTATGGTTAGTAAGTCTCTCCTTCCCTCCCTTCAAAAATCTGTTATTGGCTCTATCTTTATTTCTGACCATGCACCGGTCTATACTACCCTGGATTTATCCATTACTCCATCCACTTTCAGTCGATGGAAATTTAACTCTTTTCTTTTATCAGATGCCACTTTCATGAAAAAATGTACTGAGTTTTTTAATGAATATTTTTCCCTTAATAACCCCGTTGACACTTCCATTCCTAATACCTGGGATGCTTTTAAGGCTTCTTTTCGTGCTTTTACGATTTCCTATGTCTCTGCCAAAAAGAAGCTTAACAAGCAAAAGTATGAAGACCAACTTAAACATATTAAAACCCTTGAACATACATATTTCTCCTCCAAATCCCCTTCTGCCCTTCAGGACCTGATTTTGGCCAAAACTGACCTAAATAAAATTATCACCAATGAAGCTTGTCATACACTTCTTAAAATAAAATCTAAATACCATGGGGGTCAGAACAAGGCAGGCAAAATGTTGGCCAACTACTTGAAAATCAAATCGGAACGTAAAGCTATTGGCCCAATTTTTAATGACTCACTCAATAAGCTGGTTACCTCTGATGAAGATATTGCTGAAGTTTTCCACAATTACTACCAAGCTTTATATACAGATGACACTCGTCCTACAGATGCCAACCTAACAACTTTTTTTGATGGTCTTCCCTCTCCTCCAGCCCTTCCTGATGAATTTTCGCACTTAGAACGTGAAATTACCCTCCAAGAGATTACCTCAGCCATTCATTCCCTTAAAAAATCAAAAGCCCCTGGTCCTGATGGCCTTCCGATTGAATTTTATTCCGCCTTTCATTCTTTTTTTGCTCCCAAACTCCTTCAATTATTTAACTCCTTTATCTCTGATACTAAGGCCTCTGGTTCCTTTTTAGACGCCCTCATTGTCATCATCCCGAAACCTGATAAGGATCATACCCAATGTAAAAATTTCCGCCCCATTTCCTTAATTAATTATGATTGTAAAATTTTTGCTAAAATTCTTTCCTCTCGCCTCGATTCTATTATACCACGCTTAATCAATACAGATCAGGTGGGATTTGTCAAGGGCAGACTTGCTGCTGATAACGCACGTCTTTTTTCCAATGTCCTCTCTTATAGTAAAAATGTCAAAGTCCCATTGGCGGCCCTATCCCTAGATGCTGAAAAAGCTTTTGATCGTATTAATTGGCAATACATGTTTCAAACCCTTACTTGGTTTGGCTTCGGTCCAAAGTTTATAGCATTAGTTAAACTCCTTTACTCTTCCCCTCGTGCTAGTATTTTTGTTAATAACCAATTTTCCAGATTTTTCTCTTTAACAAGAGGCACAAGACAAGGATGTCCCCTTTCCCCTTTATTATTTATCCTTTGCCTTGAACCCTTTTTGCAACGTATTCGTTCCAACCCTCATATAACTGGTTTAAAATTCTCCTCTATTGAAGCTAAACTCTCAGCGTATGCTGACGATGTCCTCATATATATGTCTAACCCTGAATCTTCCCTTCCGCCCTTTTTAGATGAAGTTCAGTTATATTCCTCTATATCGGGATATAAGCTCAACCTCTCCAAAACTGAAGTTCTTCCCCTTAATTCTTTGTGTTTTCAATATATGTTCAGTAACACTGATTTTGCATGGTGCCCATCTAAAATTAAATACCTCGGTATATGGTTCTCTTCCTCTCTAAAAGACACCCTTAAATTTACATTTGATTCGTTACTTAACAAAATTCAATCACTTTTACAGATTTGGTCTCCCTTATTTCTTTCTTGGTGGGGCAGATTGGACACCATCAAAATGATGATTACCCCTCATGTTTTATATACAGTATCTATGCTCCCTTTCAAAATTCCTAAATCCTATATTTCCCGTATCAACTCAGTGTGTACAAAATTTTTATGGTCCAATAAACATCCCCGCATAGGACTACATAAGTTAATGCGTCCTAAAAATGAGGGTGGTGTTCGTTTCCCTGATTTTTGCTCTTACCACTCTGCCTTCCTCATCAAACAATCCTTCTCATTAGCTTATGATTTCCTTGACACTCCTGTTCCTAAATGGGTGCTCTTAGAACGCTCCTTTCTGAAGGATTTCTCATTTCAACATGTTCCTTTCATGACAAATTGTACCTTTATATCCAAATACCCTATTTTGAAATATTGCCAATCTACATTGCAAAGTGTTTTTTCCTCCTCCCTTTCCCCTCTTCAATGTTTTTTATCATCTGTAGTTTGGTACAACAAATTTCTCAGATATAAAGGTAAATCATTCTATTTTAAACACTGGAAAGAAAAGGATATCATGTTTGTACATCAATTTTTTCTTGATTCTACTCTCCTCTCGTTTGTAGACCTACAAACTAAGTTTAACTTACCTTCTTCTTTTCTTGCTGAATACTCTATTATAAATTCTGCTATTCAGTCTCATCTATCCTCATTATCCTCCTCTTCCGACTCCTTTTCTTCTTTCACTCCTCTCACTCCACTTTACCCTCTCTTCTCTTCCCAACAACCCAAAGCTGCTCTTGTGTATTCGCTCTTATTATCTAACTGCTCTGTCCGAACTAAGTCTACAGTGGAGATTGCTTGGGAAAATGATTTGGATGTCTCCTTTGACACTGCGTTATGGGATCGTTTATGGTCTCGCCTCTTTAAAGTTTCTGTTGCTGCACGCATTACCCAATCCTTACTTTTTATTTATCACAGAGTTGTTATTACCCCGGTTACTATTCATAAATTTTCTCCAACATCTTCTCCTTTGTGTTGGTCCTGTTCCACAGTTCCTGGTACTCTACCACACCAACTTTACTATTGTTCCCCAGTTTTGTCTTTCTGGACTAATGTTTGGAATATATGCATGAAAATGTTATCTTTTTCTTCACAATTGTCCTTTATACACATATTTTTAGGTTCCTTAGCTGATGATATTGATATTCTTACACCTTCTTCTGCTAAACTGTTAGATCTTTTTATTGCTCTTGCATTTAAAGTTGTGTTATCGTGTTGGAAAGATAATTCGAAACTCTCGGTCCACACTTGGTGGAATTATATTTGTGACGAACATAGAATTTCTATTGCCTCTTCTACCTCTGTTCCTTTGAAAATTAAATCTGACTTACTATGGCTCCCCTTTACTTCATACCTCTCTTCCAATCCTCCCCCTCTACTGCGTGCTTCTCATCCCTCATGATCCCTCCTTCTCTCTTTCTCTTTCTTCTTTCATCTCTCTCCTCTCTCCTCTTTTTCTGTCTTCTGCTTTCTCCCTTTTCCTCTCTCCTTTCTGATCCTCTCCTCTCTCCTTTCTATCTGTCCATACCTTTTTCTTTTCTCTTCCTCTCTTTATAAATTACTGTAGATTGTTGTCTTTCATTGTTATTACACTCATATGTACTTTTTCCTAATTTTTCATGACATATTTCTTGTATCACCCTTTATTGCTTAATAAAAATTTCTTAAACAAAAAAAAAATCGTGATGATTGTTTGTCAGGGTCAGCGATAGTGAGTGACAATCGTCATAGTTAAAATTTTTGATTTGCATAGCTGCATTGCCAAAGTTTCAGATTGCTATGTGTGACATTTTCAAAATTACAGTGTAATTATGAGTGATGTTTCACTTACAATGAGTATGAATGATACTTTCTTGCAGGCAAAAATCAAGCAATGAAGGTGAGGGAAACATAAATACAAAAAATTAGACCCATGATTTGAGCAACAAGAAACTCTAAGAAGATCTGCGGCGGCTGACTCATATTTACAATGAAATTATGAAAATGTCAAACATAGCAATCTGAAAAATTGGCAGCTATGGCACTGATTTAACTATTCTGTGCTTTCTGGGAGTTGTGGGCTTGATATGCCCCTCAGTGGACCACTTTGTATGAATACACTTGCAAATAAAGATACCTAAAACGAAAGCCTTGGATTGTGTAAACATGGTGTCCTGCTGACAAGGGCCTGACAGTAGATCTGGCTGACATCCTAAATATCCAGCGTCTCATTTTTCAAGGTTGTGGTGTCTTGCGATCTTTTTTAACGGAATGGGACACATTTTTCATTATTCTGACTTTACCCAGAGTAAGAGAGATAAAGGCAGAGAAAGGAAAAAGGAGAGATAGGAAAAGAGTAAAAAAGGGGAAAGCATGGACGAAAAAGAACCTGTAAGAGAATAAAGCTAAAGCAGTGTGGGGTGGTGGAAAATGGCATTAGTTATTCACAAGTCTAGGCACCCCAGCTTTCAGCTACTCCTGAAGTGGGTCTCTGAGAAAACTTTGGACCCCCTGTGCTTATTATTTTTTTTAATTAGGCACTGCCTCTATCTTTACCTCATTTTCAAGAGTTGACAGTCCATGTCTCCCTAGTTCAGGGCGTCCCTGGGAGGTTTGGCTTTCACAGGTGCTCTGTGTTAAGGGCTTCACGACTCCTTCCCTTCCTGAGATTATATTGGGCTCCCCTGTCACAGTCTTTGTCTGCTGATCTTTTAGGTACGATGTGATACGCCTGCGAGTTTTGTGTCCCCTGGGCCCTGGCATTATCGCCCGGTTTTGAAAGGCCTCGTTCCCTGGCCTTTATGCAGCGGCCAACTCAGTCCCCTGCTTTGGGGAACACAGTGTGGAGCTCGTGGCATCGCTGGTGCCGTGTACAGAACCACGGTAAATACCCCATCAAAGTCAAGTCACGTGCAATGCCTCAGCAGGACACGTCCTCAACGTGGCACATAGCCCATGACGGTGACATATTTCACCAGGTCTGCATTTCACAGTCAGTGATTGTGCTGCCTGGCATGACTGAGACTGCAGCGTCACAAGACTTCTGAAGTAGAAAGTGAATGATCCCATAATAATGCAGCACATTCCAGGAAGGCGACAGGGGCTGCCCTTCTAGCAATAGATCAAGCACCCGCTTGGTGGCCTGATATATAAAGTCAACAAAATAGCAAAAGCTGCATTCAGTGCCATGGAGAAGTATTCAGTCAGAATTGGGACTCTTAATGTTACATCAGGGCTCTTGGCCACAATGGTGGACTCATCCGAAAAAGAGCACAATATTTGTGTGGCCTGTTTTGTACTGCACCACATTGCATTACATCACATTGACCGTTGCACTGCAGTGTAGGCACACACAGGATTTAAAGCAGTGTCAGTGATCGAGCGAAGGGACTGGAGGTGGGCCCGAAGAATAGAGTGCTGGTGTGCTCTTTCTTCCTAGTGCCCTGGCTGGGAGCCAAATTGGTAGAACTGGCAGTTGTTAGTTACTGATGAGCCGTGGTTTGTGTAACTCTCCCGGTAATGTAAATCTGAGACCCCATATCAGCCTGTCACTGCACTAGACTAAATATTCATTTGCCGCCCTCAGTGCTATCCATGAGCATGCATAGCTGGGTAATGCTACACCACCTCACCCACATTTTTTCAGCAGAGCATGTCATAGTCATGTGAGGCAATCATGCCAGTCACCCTCCCTTTTGCACAACGTCAAAGTCCTGCCAAGCCCATGCTATGATGTCATAGCGCATGCTCTGAAGCCTCACATGTGCGCCAATTGTGCTGCATAAATATTTACAGTAAGTCTGCATTGTATGACTTTAAAAGTCTGTACGTGCTCTCCAGTACAGTCAACAGCGACACAGGGACATGCTTACAGCGCCACTAGCAATAGAAGTGGAAGCCGTGAATAGAGAGCATACTGTCTAGTGCCAAGATAGTAGCCCTGAACATCTGCATTTTGTGAAAACATGAAGTTACTTTGCTGCACAGGGAACCTCCAAGTTGATTGTGCAGTGGAAGTACTATGCAGCTTAAGCCATAATGTCTCTCACTCGTGTGCCATCCTGCTGCTGGGGGAACATTCTCATCAGGAAACATACTGATTTAGGGAAGCAAGAGGGAACCTATTTTTATTATGTAATAGGAGGTGGCCTTTGAGGCGAGAGGGGGCCTTGAGAAGGAACCCTAGTTCTACAGTGATAACCCTGTCGGGTCAAACTCTTACAATGTCCTTCGCAGACATCTTCATCAAAGCTCATTCATCTATCCATCTATCCATTCATTCATCCATTTATCCATATATCCATCCATTTAAATGGGATCACTCGCCGTAGTCACCTCCGTGTTCTTTCGAGATTCAAAAGGCTGCGCACATGCTATGCACATGTAGTTAAGTCATGGATATTTATTGAGCTCATGCCTGGCATAAAGTGTCCTACAAGTTGTCACACAAGTCACGTGAATTGTCACATAAGTGCCCTTGAGGACAACCTATGCTTCATGTTCATGGTTGGGCTAAATGATTGGTGGTAGGGTCTGTAACTATTTGCTGCTGATACAATGGCAGTGAGAAATGCCAATTATTAACTCCTCAAAGTAAATGTACATACATATCTGCTAATCTGCTTCACATAACACTCAGCACATGTCCTGTGTCTTCTCTGTGTGGATTCTGGGACACATAGCAGAAGCTGAGTGTAGGTACAGGTTACCTTCAGACGAAGCACATGCCCCAGTCAATGGCTACTAAGCGATACTACTAGAGGGCACATCTGGGCCTTTGAAGCCTTGTCAATATCTAAACACTGCTAGATGGAGTTACCATATGATATAACAGGCAATATTAAATCAGCCCAATAAGGTGTGGAGCAATAGAGCCCTTGCCAGCGGGGCAAGCACTCTTAATTCCAGTGGAAATAGCTATGCTCAGAAAAGTGCAACAATGAATAGTGATACACTACACTAGCCATACACTTACAGAAGTAGTTGCACTCACAGCACTTTAAAGAATATGCATCCGTAAACTCTCCTGTGTTAAACATTCAAAATGATACTGGGACATGGTGGGGAGATGCTCTTCAAGGATGGTGAGCTGTAGCTCTAGTCTTCCACAGGCCTCCCTTGTGGGGTGTTTTTTACATACAAATTGTTCATAATGACTGCTGAGACATGGTTAGATAAGTCCTTGTCGGCCTCAGATTCCTCCAAATTAAATTCAGTTCATTTACTATGCTTTAAAAGTTAATACAATCTAATATGTAATGAAAAATGTGTTGAAAAATGCTTTGTTTTGGCCTTTCTGTCTCCCAAATTTTCTTTGTGGGAGAACCCCCCCAAACTCCCCCTAATAGTTCCTGCTCACTACACACCATATAGGGGCTGGTCTCACTTTTACTTTGTTCTCTTTGATTCACTACTCGTGTCTATTTTTGGTGCTCTCTGTAAGAATGTCTAGGGGTACATATGAGTGGGTGTTTAACCTGGTGCTCTTAAGGTCATCATCTACTAATTACTGTGCTTTGAAAGTTGAAACAATTGAATATGTAATGAAAAATGTGCTGTAAAATTCAACATTTTGGCCTGTCTTTTTCCAAAATTTTCTTGGAGAAAACCCCCCCAAAACCCCTTGCTAGTGGGCGGGCTCGCGACGCGCCGAACGGGGGCTGGTCTGGCAAAATTTGCCAGGGCTGCTTTCAGTTCCCAGTCCGGCCCTGATCATGAGCGCTCAATGCAGCATCGTTCATCTCCGTTCCTACACCTGATAGGTAAGTGACATTATGCAAACTGTACTGGCCTTTGAGAGGCAATAGCCCGCCACAAAAACCCCAAACTGCGAACTTTCATTATCCAATATGCCTGGGCAAAGTCAGTTTCATATCCGGGATGCTTCAGATGTGACTGACACTGCTCCGGTCCTACAACTTTCAGGAGATGTTGGCTTCTTGTGAAATATAGCTTGTTTTAAACTCCTGTGAGCAGAAAGGCAGAATGGTATTTATATTACATCATTCCAGATCACTGGTTTCCGTGGACTTGAACTCGCTGAAGCGGTCTTGATTTAAGGTCATTGGTCAGCAGAATCAACTGACACACGTCATTGTAAGTTCACGTTTATTTATTCTTCTCATCTTTTCTCTTTGATCTTTCATTTCTTTTTTACTATTCACTTTACACTTCGCACAGACACTAGTGGGGTAATGGACAACTTTAATTACTTGGAATTTACCGACAGAGATTTGTTTTGCAATGTTTGTGTGCTGAATGTTGGTTAAAACAGATGTTTTTTCCATGTTTATTTCCACAGCGCCCCTGACGAAGGGATTATTCCCGAAATGCATTGGGATTGGAAGAGATTTTGACTTCATTTATGACATTTCTGTATTAATTATGATTTTTGTTTAGACAGGAAATCATATGTCTAGTTTAGGATATCGAAAAACAGTATATGATTGTTTTTTTCCGCAACATGTGCAAGTAGAGTTTATAAAAGATGAACATGTCAATCAAAACATATTGAATGAATTAAACAAGAAATTCATATATACAAGTATTTGATGAGTTAATCCAGACAGATGGAGTTCTGTTTATTAGCTGTGTAGGTTCATTGTCTAATTTGGAGGTTAGCTCCCTCCTTCCCTCCCAGCACGCCCCCCAAAAATTGTGAGGTAACAGTTAAATAGTGAAAACATTCTTTTGGATTAAATTGGAGTGCGCTGCACAACCCTTATTTTTTCATTGCCCTTTCACAAGGAGCACATCCACAAAGTAGTTACCTGTGCCAGGGAGTAGTATTGCAATGTGTGTCTGTTTGAGACCAGAAACATTTTTGTCTTTAGCCAATGCTTTTCTTAGATTGATGGAGCCCCGGCAGCTCACAGAACAAAAATGTTTTGCAAAAACCATGGCAAAGCAAGGATTAACAAAAGGCTGTCAGCCAATGCCAGACCTATTGCGTTTGCCATGCAATAATTTTTTTTTTTAAATATAACCATTGAAACTTTTTTCTGGATTTTGTGTATGTTTACAGTGAAGATCTTACTGAAGCCTCCTTTTCCCACCTTCCACGAGCGCAAATACCCCTCTCCACCTCCTTTGTGGTACTTCACTGCCCACTGGGCACTTAACATAGAACTATCTCGAATCACACACTTTGAGGCATTTTTAATCTAAAATGAGCGTGGTTACGGTAAGTGACTCCATACTGAAAGCATGCGCTTCTTGTAAAGGTCAGATTGTAGCGAGATTCAACGCGAGGCGTCCTGTACCTGCTCCAACAGGTGGGAAATACCACTATGTCAGTTCTTAGTGAGAACATGCTGGCGCACATTCAATGTGTCAGATACAAACTTCTAAAAGGCTGCCATATTTTATAACTTGTTTTGGATCAGATGTGTGGAAAAAGTATAAAAGTAGAAAGTAAAAAAAAAGCTCTCAATAAAGTAACTAGTGGCTTGAAATGTCTGGAGGTCTTCCTGCATGTTTGTGAATTAACTACTTAGTGGGAGAGCTAGAAAGAAGTATTGCCATAATATTTCCAAACTGACAAGCACCTTGTAGCTAAAACGCTGGCACGTGGCGCACTTTGGTTTAAATGTGCCATCAATAAGTGAATATCCCAACCCTAGTTATCGCAGAGAAACGAAAGAGGCTGTGGTACTCCTCCCAGCAGCAAAGACTGAAACATGTCATTTCCTTGGGAATCAAACAGGCCTATAGCTGTAGCAGTGGTTAATTTGTGCCGGGGCTCCTGTTAGCACCAATTAAACCAGAACCAACTACTAACCATACAAGTGGGGAGAGGGCGTTGTGTTATAGCCAGAGCTGCCGAACTCAGAGCTGGGGAACCAGGTTTGAGTCTCGGTGTCAGCTCAACATCCTGTGATTCTGGGCAAATCACTTAATCTGCCTGTAAGTGAATGAACCCTTAACTGGTGCTGATGAAAAGCGCCGGTTTTATTGAGTAAGTGCCAAGCACCAGAAACTAGAGGCTCAAATTAAGCACTGATAGTCACCGCTTGTTACGATAACCAGTTCATGCCTTTAGTATCGGGCTTAAGCTTTCCCACCAGGCAGCCATCAGGCGTACAGTGATACAATTACTAAAGTATTCTAAAAGTACAAAAAGTATTCTAAAAGTACAGTTGGCAAACTGAAAAACATCGTTCGTAAGAGGGTCTAACAAGGATTCTACAGTGATCAAGCACCAGGGGCTTAATGCAGGCCCCACCTGGCCCCTGTGGTGTAGGGGGCCCCCACACATCAGCGGGCACCCAATCCTTCAATGGAGCCCCATTTAGCCTAATGTCAATGAATATCTATGAGATATGGGAGACTTGGTGGACCCTCGCCACCTTCAGCCACTGGCAAACACTATCCTGCCACTGCCACCTTGTGTTATTATGTGTCAGCTGGAAGCGTAAGAAGGGGTTTAGGGGTGTAAGCCTACCTGTCTTTGTAAACAGGAGGGGTCAGAAGTCTTCCTGGGCTCTCAGTGGCCTATAATCCTACAATCAGTCCGTCTGTCTGAATAAACAGGAGGCACCAGAAGGGGTCGTGGGTACTTAGTGGCCAATAATATTGAAACCCGAATGTTTGCATAAACAGGAGGAGCCAGAAAGGGTCCTGGGCATTTAGTGGCATGGAGAAACCTGCATGTCTATATAAACAGGAGGAGCTAGGAGGAGCAGCCGGGGCTGTTAGTGGTCATTCGAAGCCCTGCAGGTTTGAGTAAACAGGAGGTGTCAGAAGATTTCTTGGGCTCTTAGTGGCCTAGAGCAGCCCATGGGCCTCCGCACTCGTGGTGGAGGTTCCGCAGTCATTGGTGGGATCTCTGTACTTGTGGTGTGATCTTTGCACAGCAGTTTCGCATTGCAGAGACCCCGCCACGAGTGGGGGGGATGACGCCACAACTGTGTGAATTTGGCCCTATATGTCTAAATAGGAAGGGTTAAAGTGGGTTCTAAAGCTGCAGTGACCTAGCAAATCCTGTAGAAGTATGTACAGTGGAGGTGCCAGAAGCGGTCCGGGGATCTTAGTTGTACGGGGGATCCTACACCTGAAAATAGTTGTCCAATTACTCAGGCGCCCAGGACTTTAGCTGCCCTGTTGATGAGATGCAGAATCAAGCACTTTCAGCTGGGTGGAATGTAGAGTGTTATAAAATGCAAAATGTAAAATGAATAAATGTTCAGTTGAATTGGAAGTTGGATTGGGAGCATAAGCTCAATGATTTTGTACCTGTTTTCGAGAACATCACCTCTAGGTCATCAAATCAGGTTTTAACCAGGTTGGTAGTTGTCACAATTCATTACCAATTCATGACTTGTTTGGTGGATGATGTCAAAGTGGGCCCTCATTCAAACTGCATCAGGAATTCTGGACAGTAATTGTGCAACTGAAATTACCAATACAGTGGGTACAAGTAACTTTTCAGATTTGCCTTTGGAATATAAGAAGCTTTTACCTCTTCGTCCATCTTTCTCGTCCCAGTCCTAATCTAGGAGAATTCCACTCTCCCACAGAGAAAACTTGCTTAACTAATGTAATGACATAGATCTCCCTGGCTCTTAACTGCTGCCCTCCTTGTGTCAGATGACCATAAGAACAGACTCCGCCATATCCTCTTCCTGTTGTTTGCGGTCTCACATGGTATCAAAGGCGTATCCAGTGATCTGTGGGTACATTTCTAAATGCTATTTGTTTCTTTCATTTAGTGTGTTTTATACCTGAGTTAGAGGACCCTTGTGGCTGAGTCCCAGTCAGCGCAGTGGTAATTGTTCTTCTATCCATAGGTAGTTGAGTCTTCAGTCTTGCTCCAGTAGACTATCCGTACTTGTTCTTCCCTAGCCTTTTGACTTGTTGTTGCTTTCTGATAGGATGTCTTTCAGAGAAGTAAACACTTTTTTTGTGCCTATTCCCTATTTGGCAGGGACAACATTGGAGTATCCATCGAAGGCTCCCAGGGAATTTGATTGCAGCTTGGTTTCCACATATTGGTCTCCCAAGTTCTTGGATAGCCGAGATCATTTTGTTGCCACAGAAGCAACCCCAGGCAGAAAACACAGAATATTTAATGGTGTTGGGGTGGTGTGTGGCACATTCTCGACTACTATGGAGCTTTGCACGTGCAGGCACAAATGCACCACTGCAAGTTGGAGGCTTCTGAGGAGCTTGTGAATATTCAGTCAGAACTAGGCGCTGCAGAATGGGAGACTTTCCTTCTGTAGTTATTTAAAGGGGAATGATTGATGAAGCAATGGCTGCCATGCTACAGATCCAAGAAAGCACATATGCTAAATATGCAAGTCCTAAGAACAAGGATGATATTGAGCCTCATGTTCCTGAGAAAGAGCAAGATGTGAAAGCTCATCTTGTACAAGGTGCAGATCTCTCAGACGTATTGTAGCACTTACTCAATAATTTATCCTTCAAAGAAGCATCACAAGCTGAAGAACCCACCCCTGACTGCAACGCTCTGGCACAGAATTTTGGGAATTTTCATAATGGTACTGTCAAGTGGTCTGTTGAAAGAAAATACCTTCTTTAAGAGCCAACGCTCGTCCCCTAACTACCACAAATGCTTTGTCCCTCCCCTTCAAACAGTCAAAGGGCAGCCCCTCCTGGGACTGGTTCCAGAGGCCTGGCTACATTTGTTTGTTTCATGAGATTGGGCCATTTTTAGGCCAGGCCAGTGTGCAAAGTCATCGACAAATGCAGATGTTCCTCACCCTGTCCTCATCCTGGAACAGGCATGATTACTGGCAAATAGCCTCTTTTGGGAAGACCTTTATTCAATCAGTCAAGCAGGTGACTTGTAAAGCATGCTACTCACCCGCAAGGGTCTCAAGGCACTGGGGGGTGAGGGGGGGGAGGGAACAGCTGGTCCACCACAGGAGCTGTTCTTCCGTTGAAGAGTCAGGTCTTGAGGTCCTTGGTGAATTCAGGCAGTGACAGTGATTGCCTGAGTTGGAGAGGCAGGATGTTCTTTGCTGTGAGGTAGGAGAAGGATCTTCCTCTGGCCGTGCCTTGCAGATATGTGGGATGACAGCCAGGGCCAGTTGGGTGGAGCAGAGACCTCTGGTGGGTGCGTTAAATGCAAGGCAGTGGTTATGGTATGCAGGTCCCGCGTTGTGTAAAACTTTGTAGGCATGTGTGAGGACCTTGAAGGAGATTCTTTTGTTGACTGTGAGCCAGTGGAGGTCTCTCATGTGGCAGGTGATGTGGCTGATGTGGGGGATGTTGAGGATGAGTCTGGAGGAGGCGTTCTGATTGTTCTGCAGTTTCTTGAGGAAATTCTGGAAGATGCTGGCGTAGCGTGCATTACTGTTGTCGATTCTGCAGCTGATGAGTGCATGGGTCCGTCTTTCTGGACTCAGTGGGGATCCACTTGAAGATCTTATGGAGCAGGCGTAGCATGTGGAAGCAGGATGATGAGATGGTGTTGATCTGGCGGCACATGGTGAGCGAGGAGTCTAGGATGATGCCTAGGTTACGTATGTGGTCTGTGGCTGTGGCTGTGGGGGTTCCAAGTGCTGCGGGCCACCAGGAGTCGCCCAGGCTGAGGGGGTGGAGCCCATGATGAGGACTTTGGTCTTCTCTGAGTTGAGCTTGAGGCAGCTGTTCTTCATCCAGGTGGTGACAGCCTTTATCCCGTCGTGGAAGTTGGTCTTGGCGACTATGGGTCCGTTGGTGAGGGAGAGAATCAGCTGGGTATCTTCGGCATAGGAGACAATGTTGAATCTGTAGTTCCGGATTATGGCTGTGAGCGGGTCCATGTAGATGTTGTAGAGATTGGGGCTCAGGGAGAGTGGTGAGGAAGGAGTGGATCCATTCTAGGGCTTTGTCGCGGACGCCGGCGTCTTGAAGTCTTTCATGTGCATATGGCGGGGTGAGAGACGGTATCCAAGGCGGTCTGGAGGTCCAGGAGGATGAGGGCTGCAGTTTTGCCTCGATCGAGGAAGGTACTGACGTCATCTGTGGCGGTGAGGAAGGCGGTCTCCTGCTGTGGTTGCCTCGGAAGCTGAATTGGAAGAGGTCCAGGATGTGGTATGCTTCGATGAACTCCGAAAGTTGGGCTTTTCTATGACCTTAGCTGGGAAGGGGAGAAGAGAGATGGGTCTGAAGTTCTTGAGTTCTGTCGGGTCGGCAGAGAGTTTTTACAGCAAGGGGTTGATCTCTGCATGTTTCCAGTCTCCTGGGAAGGTAGTGGAATTGATGGAGCAGTTGATGGTGCAGCAGAGTTCAGGGGCTATGGTGGTGGCAGGCCTGTTGAAGATGTGGATCCTCTTCATGATCTTGCGGGTGCCGTCTGCGGTGAGAGGACTCCAGCTGAGGAGGGTCTGCTGGGGTCCAGTGTCGTTTGGTGCAGTGGATGGGAGTGGGGTGGGAGATTCCTGGGTATCGAGGTATCATATATCTCCTTAATCTTGTGGTGGAATAAGGTGCTGAGGTTGTGGCAAAGGCTTTGGGAGGGTGGGATGTCTGCTGTCTCTGTGCTGGGTCTGGTGACTTCTTTCACCACGGCAAAGTGTTCTTTACTGTTGAGTGCAATGGTGTTGATCTATTCTTGTTGGGCCGCTTTCTTTGTTGTTGTAATATGGTGGTGGTATGCGGTGACAGCAGTTTTGAAGGCTGAGTGGTCTTCTGGAGTCTTGCTGCTCCACCATCTCTTCTCGAGCCATCTACCGGTGTGTCTGGACTCATGAAGGGTGTGGGAGAACCAGCTGGCTTTCTTGGGGTGTCGCTTGCCTGAGGCTTTCTTTAGGGGAGCGAGGGTGTCAGAGATCCATTGGTGAAGTCTGCGTTCTGAAGTATTGTTGTCCATGGATGTCGGTTGGGGGTTTTGCTTAGGCAGGTGGTGAGCTGTTCTTCTGTGACCTTGTTCCAACATCTGCAAAAGGAGGGTGGTGTTCAGGTTGGTATGGACCTGGAAGTGGAGGTGCTTCATGTGGGTTGAGTGGTCATCCACGTGGGTGGTGAGGCGGAGGGTGCTTTTCAGTACGAAGGTGATGCCTCCCCCCAGTTTGTTGATGCGGTCTTTCCGAATGAACTTGTAGCCGTCCGCGGATGTCGGTGGCGATGTCTGGGGTGGAGCTGGAGTTCATTCAGGTTCCGGTGAGGAAGGCGATGTTGGGGTCGATGGAGTCAAGCAAGTCCCAGATCTCCACAGCGTGTTTGTGGAGGGAGCGGGTGTTGAGCAGGATGCAGTTGAGGCGGTTGGGTCCATTATCTGGCTTCAGTAGGAGGGGCTGGTGTGCGTGGCAGGTGAAGGTGCAGCTGCAGATCTGGCAAGTGAAAGGGCCCTGGGTGTCGTTTGGCAGGGTCTGGCTGCCTTCAGTGTTGCGTCCGCTGTTAAGGCCATGGAGAGTGCTGGCGTTGTACCACTGGATTGTCCCAAGAACCAGAGTCCATGGCGCTGGGCGTACTCCAGGTGTGGATGGGTGCTGATGGGCTTGCCTTTAAGGCACGCCAGTGGTGCAGGCCATGCAGCGGCCACCATAAGTAGTGTGACGGGGAGGTCTGGACAACTGGGAGGCGAGAAGACAGGAAGCAAGCATCAGCACCTGAGGGGGACAGGGCCAAGGGGAATGAGCAGCAGCAGGGACACAGAAAAAATAGGTGCAAAAAGTGGAAAGAGGCAAGAGAGCAGAAAACGTGAAAAAATGGAAAAAAATAGCTCAGAGAAACGTAAAAGAAGGAAAAAGAGATCAGATCTTAGGCAGAGAGACAGAGGGCAGAGCAGCAGCAGAGCAGAGAAGCTCCCCACTGGACCATCAGGGATGAGGCACAAGCGGGTGCCTGCGGGTGGTGGAGGGCCTCGAACTCTGACCAGCAATGGTCAGGGGCAGCAGCTACCTCGGCAGAGATGTGCGGAAAGGAAAGCAGTTGACTGACAAAGTTAGTTTTTTCCTGCCACCGACTAGCAGAGTAATTGACTTGGACCAGCAGGTTGATTCAAATGCCAGATTCTAATTAAGAGCGGAGTCAGAAAAATTAGCAATTGTGAAGTGCCACAAGGATTGCAGATATGTAGAAATTACAGTCAGTTATGTATTCAATATCCTGATTTGCCATAGGTTTCTTGTGTCATGCTCGTCTCTAGGCTAAACTATGGCAACAGTTTACTTTGTTGCAGATTTCGCCCACAGTACTCAATACAGTGAAAAACTCTACATACTTAATGCAAGGCAGTGGTTATGGTACGCAGGTCCCGCGTCGTGTAAAACTTTGTAGGCATGTGCGAGGACCTTGAAGGAGATTCTTTTGTTGACTGTGTGCCAGTGGAGGTCTATCAGGTGGCCGGTGATGTGGCTGACGAGGGGGATGTTGAGGATGAGTCTTGAGGAGGCGTTCTAAACGTTCTGCAGTTTCTTGAGGAATTTCTGGAAGATGCTGCATTACTTTTGTCGATTCTGCTTCTGATGAGTGCATGGGTGACCGTCTTTCTGGACTCAGTGGGGATCCATTTGAAGATCTTATGGAGCAGGCGTAGCATGATGAAGCAGGATGATGAGATGGTGTTGATCTGGCGGCACATGGTGAGCGAGGAGTCTAGGATGATGCCTAGGTTAAGTATGTGGTCTGTGGCTGAGGGGGGTTCCAAGTGCTGCAGGCCACCAGGAGTCGCCCCGGCCGAGGTGCTGGAGCCCATGATGAGGTCTTTGGCCTACTCTGAGTTGAGCTTGAGGCAGCTGTTCTTCATCCAGGTGGTGACAGCCTTTATCCCGTCGCGGAAGTTGGTCTTGGCGACTAAGGGTCCGTTGGTGAGGGAGAGAATCAGCTGGGTATCATCGGCATAGGAGACAATGTTGAATCTGAGGTTCCTGATTATGGCTGTGAGCGGGTCCATGTAGATGTTGTAGAGATTCGGGCTCAGGGAGGGTGGTGAGGAAGGAGTGGATCCATTCTAGGGCTTTGTCGCGGACGCCAGCATCTTGAAGTCTTTCTTATGCATATGGCGGGGTGAGAGACGGTATCCAAGGCGGTCTTGAGGTCCAGGAGGATGAGGGCTGCAGTTTTGGCTCGATTGAGAAAGGTGCTGATGTCGTCTGTGGTGGTGAGGAAGGCGGTCTCCTGCTGTGGTTGCTTCGGAAGCTGAATTGGAAGAGGTCCAGGATGTGGTATGCTTCAGTGAAGCACTACAGAAGTACATACTCACTCTATATTATTAACAAGCCTGCACAGTTCCCCACTAATCTATGAAGGGTCCCCTCTGCAAAAGGCTACGTGTGTGCAGATACCTGGCAGAGCTAAATAGTAGTATCACATTCTCAGCCCTCACATGTGTGTGCACGAGTGACAAGTCCAGAGCCTCTTACCCAAGCTGCACAGCAGTGGACCTTTCCCTAAAAGGTGGACACTGATGGCTCGCACTCTCCACCCATTAACACAGTGCTCACAGTGATTGAGACTCAGGTAGTGAGACTCAATTGCGGCAGATGTCCATAAATCTCGTAGACAAACAGTGAAAAATCCAGGGGGATTAAATGGGGCAGCCCTCCTGTCTCACAGTAGTTTAGTGGATCTCAACCAAGACTGGAGAGCCAGGGAAAACCCAAGAAATCCACCCCCGAAAACTGAACTGGCAAGGCCAAAACATTTGAAGGGGGGGGCTGCTGCTTGCCAAAAAGATTCATGAACAAGGTCTTAGTCATTGAGGTGTTTAGCGTACTGCCTACAATGCTGGCAAGGAGATTACTATGCACAGTTTAAGGGAAACAGTAGTGGCTCAAAATATTCTGGATGTCAGACATGATGCAATAAAGAATTTAAAGGGCTATGATACATCTGACCTTTGTGTAAGTTCCATTGAGGTCTTGGGTTTTAGGAACAATAGCTCAGTCGGGCT
This sequence comes from Lissotriton vulgaris, assembly GCF_964263255.1. Lineage (NCBI taxonomy): Eukaryota > Metazoa > Chordata > Amphibia > Caudata > Salamandridae > Lissotriton > Lissotriton vulgaris. The sequence goes on along the minus strand of NC_141696.1, from coordinate 1,271,291,650 downwards.
GAGTTAAGCCAACTAAACCCCAAAACCCCTTTTTGGGTGCCTCAAAGTGGTCCTGGGTCATTTGATGGCAATAAGTGGTGCCAAGAATCAGGATGACAGCTCACAATTTCCACCCAAAGAACTCAGAAGACTTATAGCCCGTTGTCTCAGTAAAGGGTAGTTGAGGTCACAATTTTCAGTATCAGATAGTGACCATAGTCCGAGCAACATTAATTGAACAGGAAATCACTGTTATCAGGGACAGACTTGTTTAAGGTTAAGTAATATCAAAAGTTGTAACAGCAATACCTTGGAAACTTTAAGAACAGTGGGACTCCGCCGCTGAGGCAGAGGAGCGTCGCCACACTGCTTTTAGCAGTGGAAATGAAGGCAAAATAAAATGATAATAACTAGACGTTCTTATCATTTTTTTTTGTTCCTGCATTTGTTGGGCGGGCTGCTCTGCTCTCAGAGCAGGGGAAGGAGTGGTGGCACTCTGTAAAATGAGCATGAATGTTTGACGGACCCTCTCGAGCCGGCCAAACACTCATGCACACTTTGCAAGTTCTCCATGCAGGCTGCATGTGGGTGGAGGAGGGCCTCGAACACCCGCCTGAGCGAGCGGGTCACAGTGCCTGGAGCGGTGGCACTTAACAGCGGAGCTGGGGGGGGAGGGGGGGGAGAGCAGGTCCCTGACCTGCAGGTCAGAGGTCTTGCTAAAAGCAGTTGTTTGTAAACAATGTGGCTCTTACCAAGACATCTTCCTAAGAATCTAGGTGGATAGTCATTTGTGCAGTCCATCCTCACTATGCCGATCTACAAAGAGACTGCCTATACTTACATCAGCTTTGTTTCTATTCCAATAAGAACAGTCCAGCCAGAACTGCAAGGCCAGTAATCCTCTAAATGGGAACACTAGCAATTCCCGACCAGTTTCAGCCTACTTAGGTCACATTAGTGAACTATCCGTTGATTACTATGGCACAGTGAGAACGGGACCCACACCTGGACATACTAATACTTAGGGTGCTGCAATGAGAACAACAAAAAGGTGATGGGTAGCATGCTTACATTAATGTTAGAGACTGCTGCTACACAACCATGGAGACAAATAACTCCAATCCAATTGAACTCCGGAGTTTTCTGCTAACAATTTCCAGACATGTTCTTGTTGTCACTGCTCATACATGTAGAAATGTATTAGGGGATATTCACAGACAGTGTTACTGATTTGCTTTGTGAGTACATGCCCTGCCACCCAGTGACACTATTTAGATGGCTGTTTTTATTGATTTGGATTGTTTTATACATGTTTTTTTTCACAACGTAATATTGACATGATGTTATGTTCTCAATGCAAAAATAAAGATCTTTAAAAAACTTAGATACTGGTAGTTACTCAGGGCGAGAAGTTCAGCTTATCCCTTTTTTTGCAGACTATAACACTCTGGACAGAGACTGTCCATATGCAAATATGGCTTGGACCTTCTTCGGTAGAAAGAGTCTAACCCTCCAGCCCAAATTACCAGGTCTGGCACTTTCTAGATATGAACACAAGCAATCCCAGACCGGTTTCGGCCTAATTAGACTTCATTGTTGGACTTTTGCATGATGTCTATTGCATAGTGAACATGGGACTCACTTCTGGGCATACCCGTCGCACTTGGGGCAATACACTGAGGTAAACTAAATGGTTAGTTGGACACATGTAGGTGATTTTGTACCAACATTATCTGTTGCATTACGCTGAACTTTTGCCTTCTTTGTATATATGTTTTTAAGTATATCACTTGGACTGTGCGAGTACTTGAGCACCAATCGCCTTTCTCTATTAAAAAGTGTTATTAATATTGTGAGCCAATTGATGTTGTTTATTTCCTTCTTAATCTTCTCTGCAGGGCAGTATATTTTGAAGTGAATGGCTCATTCATTGTGTGGTTACAAAATATAAGCAATGTTATGTGCTTGTAAATAATTAAGCCGATATATCCCTTGTTTGCGATAAGTATTTATCGCTCCAGGGGGCATATTATCAAGACAGGCGATAAAATTATCGCTGATTTAGCGGCAGAAAACTGCAGCTAAAACGGCGATAATGTGCTTGATAATATGCTCAGTGGTATTCCAATTGAATATCAGGTTAGATGTCCTTCACATCTAACAGGGGCTTCAATTGGAATTCCATAGAGCATATTATCAAGCCCATTATCGCTGTTTTAGCGGCAGTTTTCTGCCGCTAAAGCTGCGATAATTTTATCGCCTGTCTTGATAATATGCCCCCAAATTCTTGTTGGTTTAATGGAAAGCTTAGTTCATTTCTCCTCTGTGAGTTTTAAAAACAAGCACTGGCAAATGCAATATGTCTTGACTTTAAACGATTATAGCTAAACTTATGGATCTGCTAATGCTTGTTGCTGATGAAGAAAAGCATTGGCAAAAAGAAAAAAATACTCACCAAGCCATACATTCTTGGTTTTAAATAGCTGAGTCATGGAGAGTGTGATGGCAATAATCATGGAACAGGGTGGGAGTTGTGAAACAAGTGTGCAGGCAGGTGGCGTGTAATAAAGAGGAAAAGGGACTAGAGCTACGAAACACATGCACTCCCATAAAGTGATCATTACCAAATAAAAGAGGACCTTAAGTATGCTTTCAGGTGGTGTGTTACAAAGATGGAAAACGACAAGAACCTGGAAACGCAGACACTGGCATAGAGTATCCTAAACCATTCAAGAAAGTAACCATCAAGTATACAGTGGAAGGGTACTACTCATTCAGTCAGATCACTATAAGGCGGAAGTACATCTGGGTAAGACAAATAAAAAAACTATGGAGGAATCCGTAAGATTAAAAACAGACAGCTGAGATAGACAACACAACCAAGCATTCAAGAGCAATAGACTGACCCCTAAGGCCATTCTATACTTTTTTTTAAAAACATAGTTTTATTGAATTTTTTATACTTGACAGAACACATATGGCTCATATAAGAAAAATTAGCAATAAAAATAGAAAGGGTAACAATTGTGAGTATCTGTGGTGTCGCCAATGGTTACAAAATAAAATGAATATGCATACACAATAATTCTGAATTATACAGAGTCCTATTAATATATGAGGACTCGAATATTAGAAAAACCATTTTTAACTATTTATTGACATATTGCAAGACTAAAACAAAGAAAGAAACTGGAACTACCCCCCTCCCCTCCAGTTCTCTGGTCCACTATTGTATAGCAAAACATATGAGGAGATTGTAATCACCTTAGTAAAACAAAGCAATACAAAACATATACATTTCTATATCCCTAGGCAATAAAAGACTTGGAAAAATATGGTGTTATTCAGGTTCAGTCAGGTTCACTGATGGGGATGTGGGAGATGTGGGTGGAGCGGGCCCAATCAGAGATGCGGGAGAAGGTAGTGAATCTATTGCTTCGAAATTCTTCTTGCCTAATAATTGCGCTCTCTTCAGTACCCCATTGTGGAAATTTGAGAAATTGATGTACATAAACAGCGTTCATTATTCCATTTTCCCGCTCCTCTCCCTGTAAGCACCATGAATACCGTAAACTATTGACCGCATCACTCTGCCAGTAAAAGCCCGCACCCATATGTACATGACAGCCATTTTAGGCACCCTGGCCTTTTTCCTGCTCATTAGAATCACCGGCTTCCCTTCTGCGCGTATCTGAACCCCCCTCCCTCTCTCACATGCATAGACTATGAAACCCTCTCCCTCTGCGCGACCCTGCCCTGAAAAGCAACCCTCCTGCTTGACCCACGCAAACCCCCCATTCCCTCTTGGAGAGGCATCCTTTGCCTTAGCTGACATAGCCCTCCCCAGCTGCACCTGACTGTCCCCGCTCTCTCACGCATAAGTCATAAGATCTCTCTCTCTCTGTGCGACTCTGTCCCTGTACACACCCTGGCTCCCCCTCCCTTCTCCCTCACACGGGCAAGTCATAAACCTTCTTCTTCTGCAAGACCCTGTCCTTGGGAGTCACGGCCGCGCCTGACCAGCACCTCCTCTCCTTTCATGAATAACCCCTCTGTTAGTAAACCCTCCCTCCGCGATTGACTGTCCACACATGTCTGAGGTCATCGCCTAAGCCAGGAGATACTGTTTACTGCTTATTGTATGGAATCACTCCTCTTCAAAGGACCCACTATTGATCCTGGGCACCCCACCCCCTGGGCTATGATCAGGCGCACACATCCTAAAAGTTGGCGGAACACTCAGCTGCGTGATTACCCTCCCCTCTTATCAGCAGGTCAAGGGTCCCTATTGTGAACATATGTGGGGTAGGATTGACACGAGGATCATGGGGATGTCCTTTCCGTGTTTCACAATGTCGTGATTGTAATGCTAAGTGTTCTGTAAAGTATAAAAGACGACGTTGCAGCTCACTTGTTAGAGCACCTCGAGACGATACCTTGTTGTCTGATCTGATGTGTTCTGCTCCGTCGGAATAAAACTTCTGTTTCCTGCCTTCTGGTCTCCGGCGCCCGCCTCATTGCTTGGTAATTTGAATGGTACAAAGGCGGTTAGCGCCGGGCAAATCTTGAAAAAGGTCATAGCCCTACCCTTTTTCCACAATTGGCGTCCCAAAGCGTGGGGCCCATCAGCGACACGTGGATCCAGTGGGAGAGGTCCCGACGACAGAGTGAACGACTGCAACGATCGGGAGAGCTCGTGTCCGATAGACCCTCGTCTGACAGCCGATCATCCGACCTTCACTAGTTCCGAACAGACCTCTCTCGAGTGATCTACGGTCCTGACTTGGAACCATCAGAAGTGCCACGAACATCACGAAGAAGAGAGGACGATCGGGCGCTGGATTCAGAAGACAGGAAACCGTCCATGCGGTCCGGGTAAGGTCGTGTAGACACGACAAACTGAGAAATGATTGTTTGGTTTGGATAATACTAGTATTACGCTTTGTTGAACCCTCTGGAGATTCACCGTCTGCAAACGGAGAAAACAACAGGCTCTCTCTTTGCAAGCAGTGAAGGATAGGTAACGCAGACTTTTGTCCCCATTGTAATCCGTCGTGCCTATCTTCCTCCCCCACTGTTTTCCCGAACTATCGTTCGTGGATTATTGTCTGGAGATTCTTTGTCTGCAAACAGGGAAGAGCAAGGTCTCTCTTTGCAGGTAGAGAAAGAGTGGGTAACGCAAACTTTTCGTACCCACTTATTCTCCCCACTGATTGTTTGATTGACCGAACACTGATTGTTCGGTATTGGTTCTTTTGAGGTATTCACCGCCGGCAAACAACGGAGAATAGAAATATTCTGTCTAGTCTTTGCCCGCCGTGATAAGATAGGTAGTGCAGACCTTTGTCCCCGTTGTAACCCATCATGCCTATCTTCTCCCCACTGATTGGTAGCCTGTACAGCCCGGACCGCTTATTAGAGATGAACCATCCGGCTCCACTGGAAGGCACCCCTAATAAGGACATGTTCACTAAGCATGGACTAGTCGCTATAGCTTATACTAAGCTATGGCATAAATATACAAAGAAGAACCCTGAAAGTCAGTGGCCACTGATAGGTTCCTTCGATGAAAACAAAATAAAAACATTGGAAATAGCGCTCCAGAAAAATAAGACCACGCCCACTATGCTCGATAGTATAGGCATGTGGCGCAAAGAAACGGAACAACGAAAGAAAAAAGAAGAAGCAAAAATAGGGAAAGAATTACGAAAGGCAGCCCACCTAGCCGCTAAGCAACTAGAAGAAGAAATAAAAGAAAGAAAGGAAGCTACGCAAAACCAAGAACCAGGGTCGACAGGTCAATGTCCTGTTAGGACCCCCTCTGCGCTCTACCCTGAATTGCCCTCCAAACAACGGGCGAACGATGAGTTACTGCTAGGTCCCCCAATCATCTACATGCCCCCTCCATATGCCCCCTGCCAACAAAGCTTGCAAGTCCCGAGTGCGAGCGAAAGTGACCTTAGTGCTAGTGCACCAGCCCTCACGGCCTCCGCACCAGCCGCATTAACAACATCGTCAGACGACCCCGAGGCTAGCAAACAACCACCAGCCAGACCAAATAGGTTGAGCAAAGATGAGCGGGATGGGATCGACAAAATAGCAAAGACATTAGTAGAACAGTTCGTAATAAGAAATATAAAATGGCGAAAAATTTGACAGCAAGACAGCCACGAGGTAGCTAGGTTCCGCTGCCTACTCCTGCTCCAAACATGTCTGCCTCGTTGCCCACCACGCCCAAATAACGGTCACATGAAATAGATACAAATCAATAGGTACCTACCCCCATTCCGGAAACTCCCGAAGTGCCACAGGTCCGCGGTTACGCCCATCCGGAAGGCGAGGCCTCGAGGCATGCTGTGCTCGCCTGGCCGCAGTCGGAAGGGGAGGCTGTGGGGCGGACGGCCCAGAAAACCGTGATGGCCTCTCCTTCTCTCCTCTTCTGCTGCCCTGCAGGCCACGGGGGGGGGGGGCTGTCTTGCCTCAGCCACCGACCACCCCCCCCCCCCTCTCTCTCTCGCCTGATCCGGCCCGCAAAGAAGGCCGAAGCCAAGGCGAGGACGGCGGCGCTTACAGGTAGTCCCGCCACATGCCGACGCCTGGACAATTGCAGGTAGGTCCGCCACATGTCGACGCCTGGACAATTGCAGGTAGTCCCGCCACATGTCGACGCCTGGACAATTGCAGGTAGTCCCGCCACATGTCAACCCCTGGATAGTTTCAGGTAGTCCCGCCACATGTCAAAGGGGGGGGGCTGTCTTGCCTCAGCCACCGACCCCCCCCCCCCATCTTCAATAGCCGGCACGGCCAATACCGAAGCGGTGGAGCCGAGGAACGGCGCGGGGTCGCTGGAAGGGGGAGGCGGCGCGAACGAGCCTCCCCCACCTCCCTCCAGGTGGAGGCTTCCAGCGACACCCCAACGCTCTTGCTTAAAGAGGGTCCACATCGAAAAGCGGTCTTTTTGCCCGGGACGGGCACATGCCCCATGCCTTCTCTCCTCAACTTTGAAGATTCTATGAGAGCCGGGGGGCCCCCCCGACCCCTCCGCATGGACGCCCCCGTCCCCCTCACTGGTACCCGCGACATCGACGCACTCCTGCCGGCGCCAGCCTCAGTTTGGAAATGGCTAAAACACAGCCAAGGTACAGACTTGTTCAGTTCCGGTGGAACACCAGAAGGACCCGGTAGGAAAATTGTTGCCGCCCTCCCCACTCTTTGACTGATGGTCCATATTGTTAGACTGTTACCACATTGCGAAAAACTTTTTGAACTGCCAACGGAAGGTTCTGGTCCAACCATGAGTCATTGGAGACATTCTGACTATACCGGAACCTGCCTGACCTCGCCCAAAAGGGCGCCGATACACGAAACGAAACTTTCGAACTCCCTGTTCACCCGGATTGCTCGAATATTGATGCTCTGAGATATGTATGCATTTTTGGACAATGAAAGTCGATAAGATGGATAGTGATTATGTGCTTAGAGAAGAAAGCAATACAGATATTGATCATGTGTTTGGACAATGAACTGATTTAGGTGGGTACTAATTATGATTGGGAACAATGAATTGGTATAATTTAGGCACTGAATGAGCATTTGGATAATGAATTAATGAATTAATTGAAGAACTGTATTCTTGACATGCATCATGCTTGCTCTGTAGGAAAGTTCGAGACGATTTTATTGCACTGCCGCACTTTATGCAATGAACTGCCACCAACTTCGTTCTTCTTATGTACAGTTCCAATCTGCTCCGTGGCCGGTCCACTGGGTTGTAGGCCTGTATTTATACACCAGCACTTTTTATTAAAAGTATTTTGAAAAAGAAAGCATAGTTGTAGCGGTTGCATTAATGAGTTTTGAATGTATTACTACTGTGAGCAACGAGAAAGTATGATGAAGGCTGAAGGTTAAAAAGGACCCGATATTTAGCAGCTACATTATGTGTCACAGGCAGCCGGAAAAGTGTTTTAGACGCCTTAAAACGACACCACAGAAATGCCACCTGACCGCCACCCTTGCACACAACCAAAAGGGGTCGCGACCAAGTAACTCGTGTAGATACGCAGATCATCAATGATTATCTATCTGACATTACTGGTCCCTCTGGGCTTAAACGCCGAGATGGTAAAGAAATGCACTACGTGGAGATAGGTCGAGTATGTGGTAGGTAAAAACATTTTCGGATTACTGCATGCTGATGTGGTTTGAATGCTGCCCCCCTCACCCCTTCTTTCTCCTCCCTTCTGCAGGTCGCGTTGGAACATCGGCTGAAGTCTGGGAGAACGATGATCGAACCACCGACGAAAAAGGGAAGGAGGGAATATGAGCATAGTCCTTATGACGATAAGTTTTTAAAAGACGTAGACTTAAACATGACTGTTCCTCCTTAGAACATAGCGACTGGGAGGATGGACTGACATAGAGACTTGACGGGTACTGTATGACGAAAATTGACTCGAAATAACACGTTAGAGAATGTAACTAGACGTTTGACTAGGTAGGGAAAGGACAAAAGAAAAGTGCACGGGTAAGGGTTACCAAGACTGCACCCGTCTGGGAAGTTAGAAATGTTGCTGATGTTCAAAATGTACTGCCCCCCTTCTCACACTCTTATAGATCTAGCCAAGCTGCCCGACTGTTCCCCCGATCAATACTTGCCGTTGCCTCAGCCTGGAGAACTTCCCACCAAAGGAAGGAACTGAAAAATGGTTTAAGATCCAACCATGGGTAAATAGCGCGACCAGGTTCATTTCTGATCGACTAACCGAGGTGTAAGTATTGGCAATTGAGAACGCTCGGAGAGATAACAAGCGAGAGGGAAAAGGAGGGAAAGGTAAAAAGAGCTAAGCACGTAGGTAAATAGGATAGTAAAGATACGAAGGATATAAAAAAAAAAATAGATATTGTTGGCCAACTATTGTTTTCTGTTTTGTTGTGAATGTCTTATATATGTAATACAGGTACTGTCTTCCTTCGTCTGAGTTTGTGTGTGTGTGTACTGTAGGGGTTTATGTTCTCCCTTTGTTTGCGTCTCTCCGTTACCTGACCCCCTACTGTTCTGTGTTGTGAACGCACTAAATGACCTATTTTTGTACACGTCTCTCCCTTTCTCTATCTCTCTCCCTCACTCTGTCTCTCTCTCTCTCTACATGTCATACGTGTACCAAATGGCTCGTTTAGATTGCGGATGACTCTATGAGAGTCTCCCTATTTCCTCTTCCTTTTTTATGGTAAAATCGTGCCTCGCTGGCACCAGTCTGATTGGATACTTATTGAACACGAAGGCGTTCAGCGAAATTGACCGAAAACTAAAATGATTGTATTTCGCCATATTACTACCTCTCCTTTCTGCAAAATGAATGAACTCGAATTGGCTGAGAAGGAAAGGACAGGTAAGACGACTAAGGTCCCCCAATCTGGCCTTTTATAGGGGAACTGTATGTCAATGGCACCTTATTTTTTGTTCATCAGAGACGAACGCCAACGTCTAGATTGACCTCCAATGCCCAGATTGCCCCACCCCCCCTTTTTTTGCACCCAAGCGCGAGCGCCCGAAGCATCCCCGCCCCATTTGATAGACCCCAGCTGCTGTCCCAGATATAAACATGACGACCATGAGTAACCGTCGCCCCTCGAGAAAAGCTGTTTTTACCCTGACTATCAATGATAGCGCCCCCGCCCTGTTTGAAAAGGTTAGCCAGCCTTGAAGGGAAATGTTCCGAAATGTTGAATATGATGAAATGCACAGTTGATGGGAATCTTATTTATCCCCACTTGAGTTACAAATAGGACGATGAATAAACTTGGCATGAACTCAGTAGGAATGCCGACATATGCACTGCTTGGTAATAGACCTCTGACTGTGACCGATGAGCGTATCTCCCAAGTGCGTAGGATTAAGGGAGGAATTCACATGCATAAATGTCTTCGTCTGCCAGTTCTCTAAAAGCTTGTTTTGTACCTATTCAAAGATTCACGATCACCGGAGGAGAAGGGTCGGACGTGACGTACAGCCTAGCTGCAGATCTTGAGACACATGTGACCTCGACCAAAGGTGGAGCTGCAGAGCAACAAGATACGGGACGAGACAGCAATTTCAAACGTGGAAAATGAAACTTGACGGGCTGCCCTGAAGCCCTCCGTCTGCTAACCCACGTGTGCCTGGAGTCTCCGTCCCCCTTCTTTGGGCCCGATTGATGGGCCTGCCTGCTTGTTATCCTTTGCTCCCTTGGTCCCTTTTGTGTGTCCCAGGAACTCTGACCCAACTGCGCCCTCTCTCCTATCGACTATTTGAACCACACCCACCCTCTTTTCCATGTGACTTCACGCCAAAAGGAACGGCATTCAAGTGGGAACAGGGTGTTGCCACGGAAATATAGGTGCCGAGCATAAGGCGCCACTAAAAGGACTGGTTAGGGAACAGGACTGTGGTCTAACAGCAGAGGACAGACCGCACCTTGCAACGCGAAAGGTTGAATACGAGCTGGACCTATAGCTCCACCGCCGGTGCTCAACAGCGCCAACGAGAGGATACGGACTAGAGCCTACCAGTGATGGCTCACTGCTAAAAAGACACTGTGACGAAGAGATCTTGTGTATTGAACTGAATACCCCCCTCAGCTACTTGGTCAAGATGCTCATTGGTCGCATTTTTTAAGTCAGATACATTTATGCTATGTAGTGCGTTTGAATGTTAGGAACTCGACAAATGCAATTTCCTATGTGCTGCATCCTGCCAATCACATCAACTGTCCATGATTATATGCCAAATGTTAATATTGACAAATGCTAATTCTTCAACCACGCCTGTGTATTTTTGTACCCCCATCAATTACAAAAATGAACTCTGTAATGTAAAAAGGGGCGACTGTGGAAATTTGAGAAATTGATGTACATAAACAGCGTTCATTATTCCATTTTCCCGCTCCTCTCCCTGTAAGCACCATGAATACCGTAAACTATTGACCGCATCACTCTGCCAGTAAAAGCCCGCACCCATATGTACATGACAGCCATTTTAGGCACCCTGGCCTTTTTCCTGCTCATTAGAATCACCGGCTTCCCTTCTGCGCGTATCTGAACCCCCCTCCCTCTCTCACATGCATAGACTATGAAACCCTCTCCCTCTGCGCGACCCTGCCCTGAAAGGCAACCCTCCTGCTTGACCCACGCAAACCCCCCATTCCCTCTTGGAGAGGCATCCTTTGCCTTAGCTGACATAGCCCTCCCCAGCTGCACCTGACTGTCCCCGCTCTCTCACGCATAAGTCATAAGATCTCTCTCTCTCTGTGCGACTCTGTCCCTGTACACACCCTGGCTCCCCCTCCCTTCTCCCTCACACGGGCAAGTCATAAACCTTCTTCTTCTGCAAGACCCTGTCCTTGGGAGTCACGGCCGCGCCTGACCAGCACCTCCTCTCCTTTCATGAATAACCCCTCTGTTAGTAAACCCTCCCTCCGCGATTGACTGTCCACACATGTCTGAGGTCATCGCCTAAGCCAGGAGATACTGTTTACTGCTTATTGTATGGAATCACTCCTCTTCAAAGGACCCACTATTGATCCTGGGCACCCCACCCCCTGGGCTATGATCAGGCGCACACATCCTAAAAGTTGGCGGAACACTCAGCTGCGTGATTACCCTCCCCTCTTATCAGCAGGTCAAGGGTCCCTATTGTGAACATATGTGGGGTAGGATTGACACGAGGATCATGGGGATGTCCTTTCCGTGTTTCACAATGTCGTGATTGTAATGCTAAGTGTTCTGTAAAGTATAAAAGACGACGTTGCAGCTCACTTGTTAGAGCACCTCAAGACGATACCTTGTTGTCTGATCTGATGTGTTCTGCTCCGTCGGAATAAAACTTCTGTTTCCTGCCTTCTGGTCTCCGGCGCCCGCCTCATTGCTTGGTAATTTGAATGGTACAAAGGCGGTTAGCGCCGGGCAAATCTTGAAAAAGGTCATAGCCCTACCCTTTTTCCACACCATCTGATAATTTCAGTTTGCCAAGAAAGTAGTGTTCGGGGAGAAGCAGACTTCCATCTCATTGTGATGGCACGTATAGCCAAATCAGCGATTCTATACTGAATCTTCTGTCGCTTGGGGCGTTTATGTAGACCCAGCAGACAACTGATGCCACGAGCTCCACACTGTGTTCCCCAAAGCAGGGGACTGAGTTGGCCGCTGCATAAAGGCCAGGGAACGAGGCCTTTCAAAACCGGGCGATAATGCCAGGGCCCAGGGGACACAAAACTCGCAGGCGTATCACATCGTACCTAAAAGATCAGCAGACAAAGACTGTGACAGGTGAGCCCAATATAATCTCAGGAAGGGAAGGAGTCGTGAAGCCCTTAACACAGAGCACCTGTGAAAGCCAAACCTCCCAGGGACGCCCTGAACTAGGGAGACATGGACTGTCAACTCTTGAAAATGAGGTAAAGATAGAGGCAGTGCCTAATTAAAAAAAATAATAAGCACAGGGGGTCCAAAGTTTTCTCAGAGACCCACTTCAGGAGTAGCTGAAAGCTGGGGTGCCTAGACTTGTGAATAACTAATGCCATTTTCCACCACCCCACACTGCTTTAGCTTTATTCTCTTACAGGTTCTTTTTCGTCCATGCTTTCCCCTTTTTTACTCTTTTCCTATCTCTCCTTTTTCCTTTCTCTGCCTTTATCTCTCTTACTCTGGGTAAAGTCAGAATAATGAAAAATGTGTCCCATTCCGTTAAAAAAGATCGCAAGACACCACAACCTTGAAAAATGAGACGCTGGATATTTAGGATGTCAGCCAGATCTACTGTCAGGCCCTTGTCAGCAGGACACCATGTTTACACAATCCAAGGCTTTCGTTTTAGGTATCTTTATTTGCAAGTGTATTCATACAAAGTGGTCCACTGAGGGGCATATCAAGCCCACAACTCCCAGAAAGCACAGAATAGTTAAATCAGTGCCATAGCTGCCAATTTTTCAGATTGCTATGTTTGACATTTTCATAATTTCATTGTAAATATGAGTCAGCCGCCGCAGATCTTCTTAGAGTTTCTTGTTGCTCAAATCATGGGTCTAATTTTTTGTATTTATGTTTCCCTCACCTTCATTGCTTGATTTTTGCCTGCAAGAAAGTATCATTCATACTCATTGTAAGTGAAACATCACTCATAATTACACTGTAATTTTGAAAATGTCACACATAGCAATCTGAAACTTTGGCAATGCAGCTATGCAAATCAAAAATTTTAACTATGACGATTGTCACTCACTATCGCTGACCCTGACAAACAATCATCACGATTAAAGTATTTTATTGATTGCTTACAGGCTGCAGCCAGCCACAGTCAGGCCCCCTCGGCGCGCAACTCAAGCCACCACCTTGTCCGCCCTGCTTACAATTTAAATCTACTGCGCAGAACCGGGCCCGGGCATGAAATTGCAGGCAGATACTGGCCACGGGTGTACAGAAGAAAGTAGAAACGTCGAATACAAAGGAAACGTTAAAAATGATGCAGCAGCCAGCAGGGTTGCTATAGATAATGATTTGTCATGTGAATAAACTGTAATAGGAAAGGGAGGGCATATGTTAAGTTTACAAAGTATGCAAAGTGCCTGATGAATGTGTGATTGCGCATCTACGCGCCCCGCACTCACACAGAAATGCACCCCTGACATCTTGTGTGATCTTTATGAGATCTCTCCTTAAGATTACACGGAGGGTGAGGAATTCTCTGCTGGACGCCCGAACGAGAATTTAATGGACATTATGTCGCAGCTAAAGTGCATTTACATGAAAACTAAAGCTACCGGGCCGGGTCCTAATTATACCTTTTGCTTTTTTTAAACCCGGCCCGGTCGTGAAACCCGCTCAGCAAAGCCCACACTGCCCATGATTATGGCAAAGACTGGACAGACTCACCTGGCTGTGGACGGTAGACAGGGGGCTCAAAATAATTAAATTATGGTCGCACAAGTCGGTGCGGTGCCTTGCCTCTCCCTGTCTCATTTGACTCGTTTCTCTAGCAGGGGCCTCTGGGATGCCTTTGTGTCCTTGCCTCACCAGTCACGCGCTCTTTTTAATGTGCGAGCAACAATGCGCATGACAGATCGCCAGCCCCACCCTAAGGGTGCACTGCCGCGGAGACATCTGCGCAGCCTGCGCTGCGCACCCTATATCCGCCTGGCCAGACTGCACCGGGTGGTGCTTAGAGTGCCCCAGAGTACCAGACACTTGAGCTTTTTGGCCGCATGCAGCGGAGTGGCCTGGTATGGTGTCTTTCTAATCTCTGCTGGTGCTACTCCGCAGCCCGCAGCGGAGGTCAGGTCACACAGACAGACAGACTACTGACTAACTCATGCACAGGGTGCCGGTTTTGTTGTGGGGCCGATTTTCGATCCGTGACTCACAGACCGAAAATCGGCCCCACACCAAAACCGGCCCCCTGTGCAAAAACCGGCCCCCACCCCAGCCAGCCTACCGGGGGATTGCCCGGTGCCCGGAAATACCAGTCCGGCCCTGGGCGCAGAGTAAAGTTTTAAATGTAACCTTCTTATAATAATTCTATTGTATTGTATTGTATGTAGCATTTGTATAGCGCAAAGCTGTCACCCTGCGGGTATTCTGGCGCCTAGACTTCAGACTAGTCAGCACGATGATTAACCTGAATTGGGCAGTGAAAGATCTAATTTTCTGCCCTTCGAAACAACCAGGTTTTCAGATTCTTTCTGAAACAGGACAGTGAATCGGCCTGTCTGATGGTCTGGGGCAGGTCGTTCCAAAGATGTGTAGCTGCCACGCCGAAGGCTCTGCCCCCCCTCCTGGTTTTCTTGAATCTAGTTGTTCTTATCAGGTTCGCATTGGAGGAGCGGAGCTGACTTTTCGGATTATGCCAAGTAAATCTTTCCTGTAGTGGAATGGGGCCCAAGCCTTGCGCCGCTCTATACACAATGCAAAGAGATTTAAAACACACTCTCTCTTTAACAGGCAACCAGTGTAGGTCTCTCAGGGCGCTGGTCGTGGAGGCCCTACGATGCCTGTTCAGTGCCAGCTTTGCTGCCATAGACTGGACTCTCTGCAGTCTCTGTAGGATGTACTGCGGTGCACCCAGATACAGAGCATTGCAGTAGTCCAATCTACTAAGGATTACGCTCCTTACCACAAGCGAGCGAGTATCTTTCGGCAGAAGCGGGAGGATATGACGTAACATCCGCAACAGAGAGAAGCAAACATTAGCAGTTTTGTTTGCCTGGGACTCCATTTGGAGACTACCATCCACTAATACCCCCAAATTGCGCACAGTTTTAGCAGGAGCTAGGGGGTCTTCCTCTGGGATGAGCTTAAACTCCAGCATAGGATACTGATGCAGGCTGGTAGGCGGGCAAAATATCACCTGTGTTTTTCCGCTGTTAAATTGCAGAGAGTTTTGCCTAAGCCAGCCTACTGTCTGAAGCATACACTCTTGGACTTTGTCCATGGATACCGCCTGTTTTCCTTCAAGGGAGAACACCAGTTGAGTGTCATCCGCATAGATAACCAGGTCGATTCCGTAGGACTTGATTAACAAGAGTAGAAGACGCAAGAAGATATTGAAGAGGATGGGACTAATTGCAGACCCTTGTGGAACTCCATGAAGTACAAGAGACTGACTGGCCTCAAACGGTGGGTTAGTCACAGGCTGTTGCCTCCCTGAGAGATAACCACTACAGAGTTCGACCTTTTATTCGCAGATTTGTTAGTCTTTCCAACAGTACTGTATGGCTCACCATATCAAATGTGGCCAAAATGTCTAATAACACTAGAACAGAGAAATCCCCCTTGTCGGAACGCATCCGTAGATTATCCATTACGGTGACCAAAGCGGTCTCAGTACTGTGGCCTGGGTGAAAGCCAAATTGATCACTGTCTAATAGCTTATTATCCTCTAGATAAATTGACAGCGTTTTACTGACCAATTTCTCAAGGATTTCAACCGGGTAAGGCAACTGGGATATAGGTCTGAAGTTGGCCGAGACCAGGGGATATAGGGAAGGTTTCTCAAGCAAAGGGGTGACTACTGCCTGTTTCCAGGCCTCCGGAACCACTCCTTCTTCCAGGGATTGATTGCAAATTAATCGCAGCCAGGGAAGGGTTTCTTTTCCAGAGACTTTCCAAATTCTATGTGGGAGCGGATCCCGGGGGGAGCCCGAGGTGATACTTTGGACAAGTTTGTCAAAAAGGTCCTCTGTGAGAACTTGAAAGTTTTCCAGGCAATACGTTGCCCTAAGCCCTTCTCCTGGTCTCTCAGGTGGATCAGTCTGATTATCAGTATTATTAGGGCGGAGTTCATCCACTATTCTGGTGATTTTATCTTCAAAATGTATGGCAATTGCATCGCAGAGTTTCTGCGAAGCAGTCACCTTGCTGCTGGTACAAACTGGGCGGGAGAGCTCCCTAACGATGTTGAATAAAGCTTTAGTACTATTTGAAGCTGTCAGAATGGAATTAGCATAAAAATCTGCTTTAGCCCTGGCTATGGACTCTTTATATCTGGTCTGTACTAATTTCAGTTCCTTTCTATCCATCTCTAAGTAGGCCCTTCTCCATTTTCTCTCCGCCTGCTTACAACTCAATCTTAGTGATTTCACTTCCTCACTGAACGATGGAGCAGAGACTTTTTTTCTGTTTTTGAGTCTCTTTATAGGGACTATGTTGTCCAGAGAGCTAGCTATAAAACCATAATATACTTGATAATTTTCATCAATTCAGTTCTATATGTCAACAAAAGACACCCCTGAGCCTCCTCACCCATTAATAACTCAGAAAAAGAGGCGGGGAGCCCAGTCTGTTTAGCCTCTGCCTTTTCATTAAGTAACATCTCTTCCTTATGCAGCACAGAAGCCCAGTGATAAAACTGCAGATTGTGTACTGCCCACCTCCCTCTTTCTCTTGGTAATGTTAAAAATGTTAACGCCCTCCTCTGGTGCAGTTGGCCCAAATAAACCTAGAAAATAAATGATTCATAGCAACAAACCAGGAGTTACAAACATTCAGGGGAATGTCCATAAAAAAATACAAAATCCTGGGGAAAAAAAGCATTTTAAAAACATTACATCTCCCTATCATCGTAAGTTTGAGTCTCTCTAATCTATTGAACTCCGTTTTAAATTTATCGGGCAACGAATTTAGATTATCTCCTGTAATCTTTGCAAAGTTGGCTGAAATTTCTACCCCTAAGTAAATTGCACTCTGTACCACCCGAAAGTCATTCACCTGTAATGCCATCATAGGGTTCGGAGTAATGATTTCCAGATCATCGGCATATGCCAGTATCTTGGTGCTCCCCCCTAAGCTCTCCACTCCTAGGATCCGACTATTCTATTCGATCTTCCTAACCTGTGGATCAATATACAGTGTGAACAATAGGGGGGAGCACAGGCTTCCCTGGCGAGTCCCCCTGCTAATCAAGACCGGATCCGACGTCTCTCCCATTATTGAAATTCTTGCCACAGGGTTTCTATACCTTATTTGGATGGCTGTGATTAAGCCCTCCCCAAACCCTCTGATTTTAAGGATTGCCCACAGAAACAGCCATTTAAAGGAGCTATCAGATGCTAAAGTGTGTTTCCATGTTTGCTCATTTCTGCTTGCTGTGGTCAGTTTGAGGGGCACTATGCACCTTGGCTAACCACTCACGCTACCACAATTGGCCCGATGCTGCTCCCTGCAATGTGATTTTACTGATATGAACTGATTGTAAGTTTTTAACAAATTTATCTTACCACATGTCCGCACGTTTCCATGATAGTTTATTCCTTTGTGCTGCAGTCCGCTCGAGGTGCACTAGCACCATGACCAACCACGTTTTATTCGCAAAAGACCCAATGCTGCTAACTGTAATGTGATTTTACTGATACGCACAGGTTGTATTTTTTTTTAACAAATTTATTTTACCACATGTCTTTATGTCTCAGGGCTTTTAAATAACTTCTGCTAGCTTTTGATACCATAGATGGCATGATGAACCCTTGATTAATTTCCTTTAGAACATTTAAGAGGTTTTTGCTGTTTTATGGTTTTATTTGCTTTTAGTGGGAAGATGTCCTTGGGCCGTAGGGTGCCTTACAGCGGCGGCTACTCTGCTAAGGTGGCAGAGCACCGCCCCACTGCTCTGCGAGCAGTAGTTAAAGGAAAATTAAGATGATAATAACCACTGGGGAGTGGAGTGGAGAGGAGTGGAGAAGTATGGCTCAATGATTAGAGCCGCAGACCTTGATGCAGAGGTCTAGCCTGGGACCAGGGTTCAATTCCCCGCCTCGGCGGGTCTTGGGCTCAAAATTCCACGGACCTGATAATTCTCGCCTCGGTGCCTATTCCAATCATGGAGTCCCACTCTGCAACTCCGGGCAATAGCTTGCTTAATCTCCACAACGGCCCCCACAACACTAAGGATGCCTGGCCTCCACCTTGGGGGTGCCCAGGACTGGATGCCTCACAGGGAAAGCCAGGATGGGTTCCACAGCGGTATTCGTACAAGCGCCTTGTGACCCTTGCGGGTGAGTAGTGCGCTATACAAGTATCAATTTACCTTTACCACTGTTATATTCATTTTAGTTTTCCGTTTCCTGGGGCGGGTTGGGCTGCCAGAGCAGGGGCTAGGGGGAGGAGTGGTGATCACACTCTAAAGTGCGCATGACAGTTTGGCCGGTTGTCTTCGACCGGCCAAACTGCCATGCGCATGTTGCATGTTACCCACCAGCCTGTAATACACAGCCTGGTGGGGAACATGTACAGGCTCCCACTACCTCTCTTTGCTCAGAATCATGGCACTCAGACTAATCATAAAGCTGCTGTAAGGCAGCTTTGTGATTGGCTAAGGGAGCCAGGAGCCTGGGTGCTTCCTGATTCCTGGTTCTTGCTGAGGAAGAGCCAAAGAAGACCAAGAAGAGGTGGCCAGGCGCCTGGCAGGCCCACAGGTAAGTGTTTAAAAAAAAAACATTTATCACCCCCACAATCCCCCACCCCATTAAATAGCGGCCACCACTGGTGCCTTACAATAATTAGAAATGTTTTTATTGCTCACTGTTTGTTTTAACATGCACTGTTTGTATCTGCACTGTGCACTTTTATGGTTTTATTGAGCTGAATAAAGTTTATTGAATGAATGAATGAAAGAGCACAGAAGGAGATGGGGTAAACAATAAAATAAAAACCTGAGTGGAATGGAGAGGGTCAGCAGAAACAATGTACGAGCTCAGGGAGCAACACAGAGAGAGCAGGAGTCAGGGATGTCAGAGGGTGAGCCGTACAGGGAGGAGAGAGCACGAAAGCGCAAGCTCTCCCCAAAAGCCCCTCCCTCCAATGGAGTGTTTTTCCCCAAAACCCCCACTCCCCAATGGATTGCTGTAAGAAAAAGGAAGTTATAGGTCCCTGGATGTAAGCAGTGTAAGGATACATCTCACCAACAGCTGTGTTCGAAGGGAGAGAGAACCACATGAGACGGTCAGAAAACAGTTGAAGAAGAAGTAAGTAACTGAAATAGACAAGAGAGTAAGTCAAGGACTTTATGTAGGATGACAAAACTGGGGGGTTCTCCCAGAGGGGCATGGCCAATGTAATGTGGCAGAGTGGGCTAAAGAACGGTGATGGATTCAACCCAGATCTTTTGACTGGGTGTGAGTGTTTGATTGATTCAGATGCTCCGTCCATCACCACCCCCTTTTGTACCGCAATGTAATTAAGGGCATGGCTTAAAACACTTTAGCTAAAAAACTGTACTTAGCATAGTGTGCCACCCGTCTGGTATTTTGCTGCTTCTGCTTCTGCCCATTGATCAAGCTATATAACACAAGTAACATTATAACTACAACAAGCCAGGACTATTGGCTCTGTCAATTGTTGTAAACTACATAAAATAAATAAGCAACAACTATGACTTTGTTGTATGTCATATTAAAAATGCTTCTGTTCTTGTGGGCGAGATTGTGGCAAGGCTAGAGCTGCCGACATTCGAGCTGAGAAAGCAGGCTCGAGCCTCACCTTGGCTCAACATCCTGTGATTCAAAACAAGAATATGTCCTTGTGTAATGTAAATGGAGCTCATGTAGGCGCTGTATAATACTGAAAAATGACTTTTCTTTGTTGTTACATCAGTGACGGGTGGTACTATTGCAGAGTTACGCTTCCTTTCCCACCCTGAAGGTAAAAAAATAGAGAGCCTGGTAGGGACCCGTCTGGGCAGATGCTTTTCAAGAACTGTCGGATCTGAGCTCCGGCAGGACCCGGATCCTGAGTAAGCCAATTATGAACAATGGCCTTGCCCCAAACACACTAAGGGGCCCATTATGATGGCGGGCGGATTGCCCCCGCCAGGCTGGCGGTGGCCACTGCCAGCCTGGCGGGGTCAATCTGCCGCCATCATCTCTCGTTCCCCCCCCCCCCATATTAGTATGGCGGGCGGGACCTCAGCTGACGGAAAGACCATCCACCACCTTTCCGCCCCGGTCGCATTGCGGCCGGGGTGGAAAAGGAATAATACGGTGGCGGTGTCTATCAGACACCGCCAGCCATATTATCATGGGCATTTTTCAATGCCTTTCCGTGGCAGCAATGCCATCACGGAAAGGCAGGCAGACTTCACTCTGGGGGCCCCGAGTAGGGGGTGAGCACGGGGGGTACCTGTGGTACCCCCCTTCATTTGCATTCACAAAGCGGCAGGCATCGCGCGGTGCCTGACGCTTTGTAAATGCAAATGATGTAAAGCATTTTTAGCATTGTGGAGGGCGGTGCAGAGAGCACCGCCCGACACAATGCTAAAAATACAGGATGTGCTGGGCGGGCACATCCTAATACCACCCCCGGCACCCCCGCCCTTATGGCGGGCGGTCCCAATCCCCGTCAGGATGGCGGGCGGGCAAAGTCCGCCCGCCATCCTAATGACCCCCTAAGTATTAGCAGTGTAAGCGAGATCTAAATATTAATAATACATGAGCCAATTGAATTGCTTGTCTCAGGCCGAGGACTCACCTGACCAATCAGTAATATGACGAGGTAAATTAGACTCAGAGTGATAGAGATTTCCCACAAGCAATTGGGATATAATCTCATTATATAATTAACCGGTAATATGGAATCATATTTCTCCGATTCCATTTGCTGGTTTGAAAATATATAAATAAACAAAGTCTGCAGACCTGAAGAATTGTAAACGCCCCCCTAAAACACACCACACTTATGAATATTTTTTTATAATGCACTTGTTTTTCCTAAAAGGAGCGTGTGTACTGGTAGCAGTGCTACAGGCTACTTTAGTATAGTGTGTGATTTCTAGGCTTCCAATTTGCCCAAATTCGCAATTTCCATGGGTGATATATCTTCCATACATTATAGAAAGTCAAAGTAGTTCACGGATGCGATATCATGCTCGAAAAATAACGGGTTTGAACCCATTACTGTTAGTGAAGTAGCGGAAGTCAATCATGTTGGTTGATCTAATTGAATTTAGTATCCGCACAAACATGAGTTAGGTTGACACTGTTACCTGAAATACTGCCACGAGATGGCGCTGCAGTACCACATATCACGGGACCTATGTCTTCCGCCTATACTTTGTTAAAATTAATTTGTACATAATAGTAGTTGTAGGCGAACAATCTCCATGCATTTATTGGAAAATAAAACAGGTTCTTATGGTCGGGCTGTGAAATCTTTTACTGGCAATTGGTAATCAACGGAATGTTTCCCCTGGAAAAATCAAAGCGGAAAGTAGCATTCGTTTTCGCAACTGCGGAACCACAGTTCTGGTTGGGGGTGCCGTGTCCTGATGGACACGTTCTAGTGTTCTGACTGTGTTTGCACCCCACACCATACCTCCACTCATCACAGGCGTCACCTGTCAGGTGACCCTGCAAATGAAATGGACCGGGCGCTCGTGCCCCGGGCCAGTTGTAGTATCCAACTACAGTGTGTCTATGTCCATCTTTAGTAGCATGTGGGCCATAACACTGCAGCTGGAAAGTGTTCAACGAGGAAACATACTTTCCGGAAAAGTATGGTTTTCCACTCAAAAAGAATCACAGAAAACCCGTAAAGAGTCTGCTGTCCGTTGTGCAACTAATTAAAAAAAAATCAGTTATGAGGGTAACTAAGCGCTGGGTGATCGGCTGTGACGAGAACTGTAGCGTGAGGAAGCTGTCATCCAAGGTTCTGCTAGAAGGCATTTTTTGACCGGTGCGTTGGCGCTACAATCTCTATAAATAAATGAGCACATAAATAAAAACACTTCATAAATAGCACGGTTTCTTGACAGCCAGTTGTATCAAGTGCTTAGTTTGTAAAATAATAAGTGACCAGGAGGCACTGCAGCTTGCACCACCCATCATCACCCGTAATCACTGCCAAAACAACTACTAACCATCTCTCTTGCCTGCAAGTGCGACAGTTTAGATTATTTCAGGTCCCCAAAGCTAAAGAAGTGGCTGGGGACGTAGGTATTAGTAATTTTTAAGCATATTGAATTCATAAAAAAAATCATTGTTCTGCTCATCTCTAAATTACATGAGGAGCGCCACCATGTGGCAGCCTGCCATAAGTGTGGTTTACAATTAAGTGCTGGTGCCAAGCTCCAGAAACCATTTAAGTGCAGGTGCTGAGCACGGAAACCATAGACTCAAATTAAACACTGAAGGGATGTTAGACATCTATTATGGTTAGCGTACTTTGCTTGTTTTTGTGTCTGTGGGCAAAAAAACCCTATACTAAGTTTAGATATTGCTATTTTTGTTACAGTAACACCAGAAACTCCAAGCACTTGTCTCTCCTGCATGAATCTGAAGCCAACATGTGTTGTACTCTTCTACTCCGACATCTCCCCGAACGATTAATTCTTCAAAAAAGCAAAAGCAATATTGAAACGTATAGCTGTGCGAAGTTGCGAAGGTTTCAGTCTGTAAACCTATTGAAGATTTTTTCAAAACTCTAAAAGCTTTGAAAAGTTTACGAAGGTTGTAATGTTTAAAAAAATAGTAAATAAATAGCAAATAAACACTCCTAGAGGATATTTTGCTGGGAAAAAAAACGTGAAAACCCACTTTAAAAAAAAAAGATTTAACAAAACGTTTTTATAGAAAACATTTTCTACACAAATGTTTCTACTGAGTGTTTTCGCAAACAGGCAATTATTTTGAAAAGGCGACAAACCACGTAACTCTGTAAAACCTCACAGGCAAAATTAAATTACATTAAATGACATTGAGAATGTGATTGCACTCATATTCTGAACTTAGTTAGTTTTAATTATTAACTGCAATATATTGCGTTAAGTCACCAATAATGCACGACAGATGCAGATGCAGTGAAAGATTTTATTGCACATTCTATACGTGCTCTATAAGGATCATGGAAGGTGGGCAAACATTTTTACTGCACTTTTGGGGCCCTATTCACAAATCTTATGCTATGGGTAGGTCTTACTCTTTTATTAGTCCAGGCTTACCCCTGAATTATCTGAATAAAGGGAATAAGCATGCAATAATCATGCTTGCTCCTGACATTTAGGAGTAAGCCAGGAGTACTACAAAAGAAAGGACATGATTTAGAGTTTGAAGGATGTGGGTCATGGATGTATGACATTACAACGCATGCTTTTACCACGCATGCCTTTACAACGCGGTTTTTACAACGAAAACCTTTACAACGCATAGCGCTTTGGGGTGCTGGATAGTAAATAGTTTAATTTACTATTCCATTTCCAGTCCCCGTGGACACTAGGAAAGGTGTTGGATAGTAAATTAAACGTATTCCCTATCCTAGAGTGCCCCCAGCGCAATGCGTTGTAGTGGTTTGCGTTGTAAAAGTTGCGTGGTAAAAGTTGCGTTGTAAAGTATGTTTCCCGTGGGACATCTGCCAAAAAGTGACAGATGTCCCGTCTTCCCAGTTCAGAGTGTATATTCATCTATGCACTCAATACAGGGTGGAAAGGACATACAGTGCTTTTTGGCGAATGTCCCGCATCCACCAGTCTCTAAGTTGAGACCTGTCTCATTACATCCCACCGCTGTATTTGAGGACCATGCCTGGCGCCTGGCTGACTGCATGGGTAAGATCATTATGCCACTCTCCTACACAGAATGTTTTCATTATGCTGTCTGCACATCCGCTAAGGATCCATGGACATTACAACATGGATGATGGTGTAAAACACTCATTTCTGAATAGCCAATGAGATTCTGTGTTCACTTTTGAACGGTGTAGCTGTCCACAGAAGCCCAGGAATTAACCAATAAAAATATCAATCAATATTTTGACCCCAGATTTTGGTAAACGAGTTAGTAACTGCTGAACAGATTTACACCAAATAAAAAAAAAATCATATCATTAATTGGCTTTTATATGATATATCACAACCAGTTTTTAGATCTGGGTAACGAAAGCTTTACAATGGGATGAGGAATATGGACGAGGAGGTCAAGACCTTGATACTGGTCATCTTCTTTATCCCAAGCCTTAGACTTCCTTGACACAGTCCACGATTTAGAGAGGCGACCTCAGGGCCTTGAGAGGCTTGGTATTTCGGTAGGTTGTTTCGGGATCGTTCAAGAGGAACCACCCCCAAAGGAGGTGGAGCATCGGCTAGGAACCAGGAGGAAACATAAAGTTTAGAGGTTTCATTAGAATAAGTACAGATAAATCTTGTCTGCGTAAAAAGACAAATCTCACTTTGTCTGGACTAGAACAAGTGGAACCAACCAGAAGGTATTGATGATATTACTTGGTAGTTTTACTGTAGTCTTTATTTGCTCCATTTAACTGTGATCTGGACATGGTGGAATTGCATTACAGCTTTATCAGGTATACTCTAATACCACTCTGGGAGGAAGAGTAAAATCACAGCTACTCTTAGAATTTAGTGGCCTAAGTTAGAAACTGCTTACAAGTTGGACTCGCTACAGGAAGCAAGAGTTGAACTGCACGTCAAATTGTATGGTCTGCGGGTTACTTCTCATATATTTGTTTTTTTTGGGGGGGGGTTGTTGTGTTTTGATTAGGATACCGTATGCATTTCCCGATTTATACCCTTATATAGGTATAATTCACATTGCCCTTATATAGGTATAGAAATCCAGTCCTTACTTAGGCATAGCCCATGCTACCCAAATACAGGCATGGCTACTTACATACATTTATCTACGTCACAATGACTTCTTGGAAAACCAGACTCTTAGGCCGTTAGGGACTTCCCCTTGCTTGGATATTGATTTCTCCAAGAACTCATTTATTATGCATGAACATTTATTCCTTAGGGGTTCATTCATGATGTTCATATGCCCGATTCCTACGTCAATACTGGCATTCCTAAACACCTTCAAGGTATAAATATACTTTCACTAGCTAGGGCAAAGCACGGTGTGGTTCGGTGCAGTTCGACTACCTACTTGCACGACGCAGTTCGCTACAGCAAGTGCCAAAGTAAGCCAACTCACCAGCTGACGCACTGACCAGAAGCTGTCATCCTCCTGCCGAGAATCCAGCTCCAGTGTTTCTGACTCCCCTTGCGGGGTGTTGGGAAATTGAGTCCCGGTGAAGATATACCAACCTCTCTCATTCTAAGGTATGGAGCTGATTAGAACCTGAAGAAACCTTTGGCAATTCTTGGCAAAACTAAACTATAGCTAAAGACAGCACCTACTTCCTCCCTCGTACTAGACCTAGGTTAGGTACACTGGGGTAGGCGTATTTTAGAAGCACCAGTTGAGTATTTTAGCCTGTGTTATTTATGTATGTATTTTTATATATGTCATAGCAACAGACAATGCTATTACAGCATTATTTTATATTACTGTTTACGCTGTACGCATTATACTTCGCATTCTGGCTAATGATTGTAGCAGTTTACCTCTTTTGTATGAGAAAGAAGACTGTTCAATAAACCCTTTTTATTGAAACGCCTGTCTCTCTATTTCTGTGCAAACTCTGTAGAAACAAAGCATGCACGATTGACTGAGTGAAATAGTTATCTATTGTTTCCACAACTATGAGGATATTATTCCGACATTAAGGGAAACAAAGTTGTCATGTTTATGCAGTTGTCAGAGACTAATCCCTTCTTGTTTATTCAAGAAAGTTGCTAGTGAACTTTGAGTTAGCTGGCACACACAATTAACTTTAATGTACTCTTTAGAGACATACTGACCTCAGTCCTATGTCAAATCTATAGTGTATATTATTCCAATGCGCAGAACCTATTAGGGATATAGGATCTAGACTACAGGGTGATTGCTCCTTGATGGACAATAGACAAAGTATACTCTACATTTTGGACAAAGGATATTTGTGAACATTGGGAAATGGCTAATACATTATATTTGTCACTCACAAAATTAATATTTAACGGGTAAATTATTAAGCATGCCTGCTGTTCTGCGCCCTTTCTGCTGACCTCAGAGGGACCTCCAGTAACAGCCTCTAGCAGCGCCCTTCTGAGGCTGGGTGTGCAAGGAAGAAGGATTAGATAAATAAGTAACTGTTGCGGGAGGATGGGGAATTCGTCTGATTAGCATAGTGTTTACTATATCATTTGCAAATGCAAATGGATCATTGCGATGTTAGCAAATGTGGTGTTTGTGTTTGCACACGGAATGTGGCAATAATGCTGAGTGAGTGCCAATATGGTGATGTACTGCACACTCCCTGCTGGTCAAAAGAGGGAACACTTTCAATTACCTTTGTTACTACACCCTTTCTGATGACCACAGATGGCCTTCTAATAGCATGCAGCTCCATTTCTACTGACTACACAGTTACCTCCAGTGATGTGAAGTATTCATGCATCCATTCATTCATTCATTCATTCAATCGTGCATCCATTCAACTGTTGATTCATCACACTCCCTAACTCACCCATCCACACAACCGCACACACAAACTCACTTTTAGTTATACAATAGCCTGTTTTTGTAGCTATGGGAACATTTTTTTCCACAATTATTATGAGAAGATCACATTTTTGCACCTACTAATGACTTCCATTTTGCACATGATCAATTTCCACAAAACGTCGAAAGATCAAGATAATGAAATTTACCTTTTAACTTTTATGTAGATTGTTCAATTGGGGTCAAAGTTATGGGCAAAACAGGAAATGATTTTTCAATGTTAAGGGACAGATAAGCAACTAAACAGCTGCTATCGCCACATCTTCAACTACTCCAACTCAGAATTATTACAATAGGCATAAAAGTGGTTTTATGAAGGGCTATACCTTGTGAAGCAGCAATGAATGATGTCGATCAGCGATCAGGTGAATAAAAACATGGGTCTAGAAACGTGTAACAACGAGCTATAAGGAGGCAATCGTTCTACAACTAGTGTATATCATATATTTGCGATAGGACATTTGTTAGCACTACAAATGTATTGTATGCATTGTTGTGTAAATAAGAGCGTTTCTTGTTTTCGATTTCAATAATCCACACAGCGCACACTCTTTGTAGCCATTTAAGAAGTTCAACTCACAATATAGACTAAAAGCCGCAGCCAAAGCTAAATAGGTGCGCAAGACTCGAAAAGCAGCAAGTACGTTTGAATTTCGTTTTCAATAAATAAAAACTGACCTACAATGCGCGACATGACCACTAGATGTCGCCATAGGCATATAAATACAATTTACTCATTCTTATTCTTCACACATTTGAAATAAAGTTGACTGATAGTCAAGCAGAAGAAGGTCAAAAATATACCACTGGGAAAAACACCTTTAAGCTCGCTAGTTTTCCCCGATACATTTAAGGTACATACTGCACCTAATATTGCATATTTAGGTACAGAGGCGCAACTGCACCTGGATTTCAGGGGCCTTATTTATGAGGCCTTGCGTCAGTTTTGCGCCGCCGGTGCGTCACTTTTTGTGACGCACCAGTGGTGTAAAAAATGCGCCTCGTTGCGCCATATTTAAAAAGTGACGCATCTAGGTAGATGCGTCACTTTTTAAACCCCTGCGCCACATTATACCTGCGTCAGGTATAATGTATGCAGAGGGGGCGTTCCCCCGCAAAAAAGCCTCGTAATAGTGACGCAGTGAAATCTATGAGATTTCACTGCGTCACTTTTAGGACGCTGTTGCGTCAAAATCTTGCGCCTGCCTCACAGCAGGCGTAAGACTGAAGCAAGCCCTTTCACATGGGGCTTGTCCCATGTGAAAGGACGCATTGCTGGAGTTGCGTCACTTTTGTGACACACTCCAGCAATGCGTCACTTTTGCGCTTACAGATACGTCAGAAATACTGACGTATCTGTAACTCCTTGCGACATGATGCGTTATACATTAAATATGACGCATCAGGTATGTCGTAAGGAGTGCGCAGTGAAAAGTGACGCATCGCTGTTTTCACGCAGCGATGCGTCACTTTTCATAAATGAGGCCCCGGGGGTCTAACAGGTCAAACAATGGAGGCGGGGCTAACACAACAAACCGTGGGACAGAGCTATGCTTTGCATCAATGCAAGGAAATATAGTGATACATTTCGAATTTTTAATATATTGGTCAGACTCGATACGTTTATAAAAGATATATTTTAGTGGAATTGAGAATGTTTATAGGGTTAAGGGGAATGAGTGATTTGATGACCAAAAGCAGCTTGTACACATTTCAATCCAAAGCACTTTAGAACTAGTTTTTGCCAATTCTCTGAGAAATCTGAAAACGTTTTTAATTCCATCTACAGAACTGTTCGATCAAAGGAATGTTTTCAGTCTGCTCATTGGGACATTGCAACACATGCATGTTCGAAGCTGCACACGTGCACAGGTCTCAGAAGATTGAGCTTGGTGGGTTAATGCACCTGATTTCAGAATGTTTGACTGTCAAGTCTCAGGTTTGATTCCTAAGGCCTGTTCCATTCCTCTCTGGATTGAATAAGTGACCATATCACTACCTGAAAATGACTCTGCCAGAATTTTGCACTATTCTAAATCAAATCAAAATAGTTGCTGTCAGGGGCGTAGTTTAATCAGTTAGATTTGGGGCTCTGAAGAGAAATGTTCCAACCATCACTGCCATTGAAATGGCAAAATGAATGAAAATAACCTTAAATTTAAAAGGCTTCTGTGCAACACATGAGAGCCATCCAGTCCTTTGTCTAGTGCTGGCTTGTTTTGTGTGAGAGGGAAGAGGAGGTGGGGGCGTTGTATGAAAGCTCTGGAAAGTTTCAAAGAGATGTGTTTCTATGCTATGAGGGCTGCTAATCCAAGTGGAAACTCAACCACATACACTGCTAGCCTGACTGAAATTAATCCTTCTAATAGAAACTTATTAAAAATAGGTTTTCAATAGGTACAGTCTGATAGCGCATTTTGGACTTGCCCCTTTCTGCAGGGTCATCCCCAAACTTTTTGCCTTTGCACTCTACATTTTTGCTGAGTTTGTTTTTGTTGGTATAGGACTCTGTGCACTTTACCGCTGCTAACCAGTACTAAAGTGCTTGTGCTCTTTCCCAACAGCATGGTAACATTTGCTTATACCCAATTGCCATATTCAATTTACTTGTTAAGTCCCTAGTAAGGTGGCACTACGTGTGCCAGGGCCCGTAAATGAAATGCTACTAGTGGGCCTGTTGCACTGGTTGTGAAACCCATGTAAGTAGCACTTTAAACATGTCTCAGGCCTGCTAGTGCAGAGCCTGTGTGTATAGTTGAAATTGCCATTTTGATCCGGGAAAATAAATGTTTTACCAGGCACAAACCTTCTTTTGTAGTACATGTAAGTCACCGCTAGAGTAGGCCCTGGACAGTCCAGAGGGCAGGGCGCAATGTATTTAAAAAGTAGGGCATGTACTTTTATTTTTTTAAATTTCCTGGTAGTGAAAAACTCTTACATTTTTTTAACTACTGCAAGGTCTACCTCTCCCACATGATAACATTAGAATTACCTTATTACATTTTACATATGTAATTTTCAAATGGGAAAAGTAACTGGCTTATTTCTGGTGTCTCTGGAATCCAAATTTAAAATTGTAACTCATGGCAAAGTCGGATTTTAAATTACAATTCCGAAAATTCCACTTTTAGAAAGTTGGAATCTTCTTGCCTTAGCCCTTTGGTACCTGCAGCCTGTCTCTGGGTCATATAACTGGGTGTAACTCACAGTTTTGCTCTGTGTATTCCTCCTAGAAAATCTTACGCAGTGGGAGCTTAGGTGTGCGTGGATGGGCAATCACTTTCTGGATGGGAGAGAGGAGCTAGACACAGTCCCACTTACACTTGAATAGTCTTTGTCTTGTCTCCACACGAAGAGCTATACACCCGCTGTAGTTAGACTTGGACCAGGGCCAGGAAGGCAGGGCATCTGTGCACTTCAAAGGCATGCCTCTAGAAGTTTCTTCTCACTGTGTATAAAACAAGAACCTCAGACAGCAACTCTTCAGGATACCTCTGGATCTGTGGATGCTGGTATTTTGCGCTAAAGGGACTACTGCCCTGTTGTGCTGACCTGCTGCTTGCTGCCCTCTAGCCTGGGGAAGAAGAACTGGAACTACAACTTCATCTTGAAACCAGGACCCCAGAGTGACTCTAGAAGCTAGTCTGCTGGCCTCCTGATCTGAGGCTCAGGGACATAAAAAAGGCTCCCTAACCAGCTCCTGCACCCAAATGCAGTGAGTTCCTGACCCTCAAGTGGTGCCCCTCAGATCCTGGACCCTTGGTGTGGCTCACAGACTCTTGAAATCAAACTTTTGGGCTCTTTACAAATGGGTCAGCTAGCACCAGAATCACACCTCTTGCACCAAAATTCAGGGCGAGCTGCCACCAGCCCTTCTCTTTCCACAACAAGCTTAAATCACAGATGGCTAACCACCAACACAAGGCTCCAGCCTGCGTGTCCATGACTTCCACCTTTCTCTTCACGCCATGTTAAATGCTTCCCGCGATGATGTCATTGCTCCCTATGACCCACTCCAACATGTATGGGACTCTTGCCACAAAACTTGAGAAGTTAAAACAACAGCAGGACTAATCAGAGATGGTGTCTGACCTGTGCTCCATCTCAGTCGGACTGAACGTTTGGCTCTGTCCTGGTCTAGTACGACCAGATGGCCGCGGTTCGCACTTTATACTTTTATGTGTTATTTCACAGTTTATTCTTTAAAAATTCCCAACTTCTGTTTTACCAATTGAATTTTTGTTGTTTTGGTTTTGTTTTATTTATTATGAAAAGAGAGAGGAACCCCTTGAAGTGAACAAGGGAATTGAGGTGTTAAACCTTAATGTCATAAATAAAACAAAAATCAAACAGAATGATTCCCTTGGGTCGTGTACAGGAGAAGCTTGGAATTAGCTATAACCACAATCAAATATAAACACACTAACTAAAGAAATTAATCAAAAATGAAGTTACATAACAATTTATTGAAACAATAAAAAGACAATTTACAATTACACTGGAAAAAATGTTAAAAAACAATTAAAATACTATATAATTTTGTGACCAGCACAAAAATGAAGGACAGACAAAACTCAATTGTAAAACATACAAATTAGAAATTACAAAGCGTACATTCACAATTAAAATTTCAACGTCCCCTGGTTTTATAACCGTACAATCTTATATACACCGGGGGGGAAAAAAGATGAATTGTACAGAAAATTGCGTCGACGCGTTTCGGTGGTTTGCGTATTATTATGTGCCACCTTTATCAAGACTATTGATTTGTTGTCTGTCGTGTTACTGGATCCTTATGGTTGTCCTGTTTGGTCAGTTGGGATTCCTTATTATGTAGGAGATAAAAATTCTTTCAGGATGTGAGGAGATATTCTTATAGGGCGGTAACTATCTGGAGGTTACTAATGATTCTCCTATCCGATAAGGATTAGAAAACTTTTCAAAGTCTGTAAATCTTCAGACACTTCTATGTCACTACTCTTTAGTTGTTCTTGACTTGTAGCGGGGATGAATATCAAGATCAATGGCGGTTGGCTTCAATGACCAGAACGAGTCTCTCTATAATGGTCAAAAAGGGATCTCGCAGTAGAAGGAATAAAAGAGGCGCGGTGAGCTGCCTTTACTTTTGTGAGCGTTGGGGTAGTTTCTTAAAAAATGGTATTATCGTATCCCCTGCTACAGCAAAAGCGTCTGTTTGTATCGGGTCTTCGTTTTCAAATCAAATGAAAATGAAGACCCGATACGAACAGACGCTTTTGCTGTAGCAGGGGATACGATAATACCATTTTTTAAGAAACTACCCCAACGCTCACAAAAGTAAAGGCAGCTCACCGCGCCTCTTTTATTCCTTCTACTGCGAGATCCCTTTTTGACCATTATAGAGAGACTCGTTCTGGTCATTGAAGCCAACCGCCATTGATCTTGATATTCATCCCCGCTACAAGTCAAGAACAATTAAAGAGTAGTGACATAGAAGTGTCTGAAGATTTACAGACTTTGAAAAGTTTTCTAATCCTTATCGGATAGGAGAATCATTAGTAACCTCCAGATAGTTACCGCCCTATAAGAATATCTCCTCACATCCTGTAAGAATTTTTATCTCCTACATAATAAGGAATCCCAACTGACCAAACAGGACAACCATAAGGATCCAGTAACACGACAGACAACAAATCAATAGTCTTGATAAAGGTGGCACATAATAATACGCAAACCACCGAAACGCGTCGACGCAATTTTCTGTACAATTCATCTTTTTCCCCCCCCCCGGTGTATATAAGATTGTACGGTTATAAAACCAGGGGACGTTGAAATTTTAATTGTGAATGTACGCTTTGTAATTTCTAATTTGTATGTTTTACAATTGAGTTTTGTCTGTCCTTCATTTTTGTGCTGGTCACAAAATTATATAGTATTTTAATTGTTTTTTAACATTTTTTCCAGTGTAATTGTAAATTGTCTTTTTATTGTTTCAATAAATTGTTATGTAACTTCATTTTTGATTAATTTCTTTAGTTAGTGTGTTTATATTTGATTGTGGTTATAGCTAATTCCAAGCTTCTCCTGTACACGACCCAAGGGAATCATTCTGTTTGATTTTTGTTTTATTTATGACATTAAGCTCTATTTTTTTTTAACCTGGCGTGGGATCTTTTTGTGTGGTGTTTTCACTGCTTTACTGTTAGAGGCAATGTGTTTAGTTTTTGTGCATCACTTCAATGTTAAGCCTGACTGTTCTGTGCCAAGCTACCAGGGGGATGAGTACAGGTTAATTTGGGGTTCACTTGTGCCTTACCCTGACTAAATTTGTGGTTGCTGCTTGACTAGGGCTCACACCCCAGTCAACCAGTACCCAATTTGTAACAGGGCAATACTACAGAACAAAAGATATTTTTAAATACTTATTTTTTCAAAAACATATAGGAGCAGATTTACTAACAATTTGCTCTAGTTTTGCTTTACAAAAGTAACATAAAGAGGCACAAACAGTTGGTTTGGGATTTCTTTGCAGTGCAAACTTTTATTTGTGCTGGAAAGTAGCCCCAGAGTAAAGTAAAGTGGTACTAGAGCCACTTTGTGTCAAGGGGGTGTACCTTAGGTGGTACATGGGGGCTCCCATGCAATCACCCATGGTTTGTGATGCAAGGTCACCTAATAAAATGTACTGAGGCTGGCTTTAACCTGGAGAATTTTTCTTATTTTACCAAACATTTCCCGATTTTGCATGCATGATGCAGTGTACAGCACACATGTTAAACTGAGTCTAAGCATACTAATTTGTACAGGAAGTGTATATTCATCCTCTACGAAACCTATGCTTGCCAGAACTCACACACCCTTGGACTACTCTGTGTACTCTGGGCTCTGTTAGGTTAAAGAGTTCAAATGCATGGGTGTGCAGTCCTAAGGATATTAGTGGTAGTCAGGTGTCTGGAATTACCTCCAAATGGAGGAAGTGCCCTCCCACACCCTGAGAGGTGTCATGCTTTATCATTTGGGCCTGCTCCTCGGCGGGCCGGTGCAGCAATGCCCGGCGGGCACCCGCAAAGGGGCACTTTGGCTGAGTTCTCTTGATGAAGCGGTTTGGTGGGTGAGGGTAGGTGAGCTGAAGTGAGTAGTATAGGGAATGAAATTTTAAAATTGGTTTAGGGAGAATCTTATTAAATTAATTTTATTAACGGAACTCGCTAACCTAAGTAAAAACAGTGTAGCTGGTATTGGAGATGATGATACTATAGAGCATAAATAATATTTAGTTTTTTGGTCAATATGTTTCTTGCCTCATCAGCCCCTAAAGGGTCTATTGGCAATTCGTCAGGACCAAAAAGAGGATAGTTTCTTAATAAGCTACTAATTATTAGTAAAACTACTGCAAGGCTGGTGTATTCAATTGTCAGATTAATCAAGTAGCAAGCTGTGCTATGTCGTACAAGGTTAAGTGTCACCGTGTGTCGTTTTGAGACCTGAAAGAAATATAAATTGGAATAAAACATAAAAACATTGATAGCATTGTACTTGATATGCATTCGTATTATTCTATACTATTCTTAAAACCATATTAGCAGATGGTGACATGTGACAAATAAATCAACAACACATGCATTCTTGTCATCAGAACGACTAGTGGCATGCAATTGCCCCTGTTCGTGAAGGGCATCATAGCTTTTTTAGTGCAACAAGGACAAATGCAATGACATTATATATCTCGCTAGCTTGTCTATATATTGTAGTCTTATAGTTACGTAAAAATACCAAGTCATCAGCCAAACCCATCACTCACCCCGTATTATGTTGGTCTAGGTCTGAAGGGTTCCCTCAGAGCACTTCGCTCACACTCCATCTAAATGTGGGGGATACGTAGGCAAGTTATGAACAGAAGCATTTGCATACTGGTGTTGCTTCCGTCAGCAAGGTAAAGTTACCTGCTCACTAGATGTGGCGAGGTAAGTAACCTTTTGCCTACCCCACCTCTGTCTCCCATGCTGAGTCATGCCAGAAGTGGGCTAATAAAGTGTATTTCCTGTCGTCGCATTTGCAAAGCTGGACCAGCAACCTCGGCGGCCATCTTGGGAGGGATGCGCAAAGCCAGGAACATTAGTCGGGAGCCTGCAGAATGTGGTCGCAGTGTTC
Source organism: Lissotriton vulgaris (assembly GCF_964263255.1). Classification (NCBI taxonomy): domain Eukaryota; kingdom Metazoa; phylum Chordata; class Amphibia; order Caudata; family Salamandridae; genus Lissotriton; species Lissotriton vulgaris. The sequence goes on along the minus strand of NC_141696.1, from coordinate 1,271,256,644 downwards.
TTTCTCTAAATTACAAAGAGGATGGGAAGGTCCCCATAATTTATTCTGTACATAAATATGAGCCTGCAAATCAAGGTGACAGTGTTTAATAATAGCGTGGGAAGGTCCACATCAATTATTCTGTAAGGAAACCTGGTCCCTTAACCCCTTGGCTGTGGCGGTAATTCTGCCGCAGCGCTAGGGGGTAGAGGGGCCGCGCGACACTCCCATGCTCGTGACGGAAACGCTCCGTCACGAGCCTCAGGCGCGCTGTGCTTGTGACAAAGGGGTATTTTGGGAAAATCTTACGACTACCTATGACATTTTGTTAGCGGAGTCAGACTGGCCCCCACCTTTTGTGCTCGCAGCTCCGAGAGGGGAGGAGGTAATCCTCCCTAGTTTCGTGCACACGGTCTCGAAAGAGCATGCGCTGAATTTTGCAGAAGAGTGGGCTAAGGCTCTTGCACCGGCTCTGTACCATACACAGTGTGGTTGGGATAAATTTTCCCCACACCACGAGATTCTTTTGCGGTCTATGCCACAGCCTCAACCTCAATATCCCATCCGATGTGAAGCTAAGGCTTCCGTCGCGGAAATCCTTGAACAATTGAAATATCAAGGTGTGACTGAAACTTGTGTATCACCGATGAATAACCCTCTTTTTACTGTGACCAAGCCTGACGGCTCGTAGCATTTGGTATTGGATTACCGGCATGTAAACTCGCATTGCCGTACCTGTGCAGTACAGAATACTCACGGCTCTGCTCTTGTGGATGGTGTTGTGCGTAAACGGTTTAAAACGACGCTTGACATATCCAACGGTTTTTTTGCCCACAATTTGGACGGACTGAGTTCCCAGTGGACCAGTTTTACCTGTGGCGGCAAACAGCACCAATTTAAACGCTTAGCGATGGGCTATAAGAATAGTCCAGGCGTGTTTGCTGCCCGTAGTGTCTCTCTCTTAGAGAGGATAGACACTGATGCGTGTTCGTATGTGGATGACATTTATCTCACAGACGATGAGCTTTGGGCGCAACTGTGTCGCGTTGACCGCATAATTTGTAACTTTGCGGACTTTGGTTACAAGTTCAACTTTGCAAAGTCTCACATTGCAGAGTACACAGTGTTGTTTCTGGGCTATGAGCTCAACAATGAAAGTCGAGGATTGGCTCCTCACTTCTTGGAGAGATGCGCAGAACTGCGCGCTCCTACAACTCTGAAAAATGTACAGTCCTTGCTGGGATTTTTGAATTTCGGGCGTACATATATTCCCGAATATGCCCAGCGTATCAAACCTTTATATGCTTTGATACAACCAACTTTTATGAAATCTTGCTGGCTGCCAGAACATTCAGCTGTTTTGCAATCTTTGCAGGCTGATCTACTAGAATCTAAATTCTTACTGACTCGTGACAACCACACCAACCTGGTGATAAGAATCATCCCTGGGGCGGTGGGTTTTACGTACCTTACTTTTAACGAAGGAGACACAATACCTATTGCTTACAAGTCACACTTGTACACTTCGGCTGAAATGCTGTTTTACTCTGTGGAAAAAGTTTTAACAGCAGTGCAAATGGTGATTCTTAAGGAACGTGCACTGTCGCAGGGAAAACACATGTTGGTTGTAACCCCGTTTCCTGCATTAGAGGCAGTGACGAAAGCCAGTGTATCAAATTCTAAAGCTTTGCACCCACGGTGGATACAATGGGCAGCATCATTGACATCTCCGGATGTCACGTTTGTTTTTGATGCCTCCTTACAGTCGCAGGAGTTTTTGCAGTAGGAATTTGTTCATCCTGCCCCTTTGGCTATGCGGCCTTTGGAGGACTTCAATTGCATCATATACACTGATGGTTTGGCGCAGGTTGCGCAAGGGTCTAAGCACGCATACGTTTCGGCTTGCGCTATTGTGGTAGGTGCCATGGTGAATGATGAGTTCAAGTCCAGAGTCGTGCACACGCAGACTCTTGGGGACTGCACCACACAATTGGCAGAGCTTCCTGATCTGATGCTTGCATTGGAGTATGCTGATCCTAGTGTGACAACTCTTATTGTGAGTGATTCTTACTACTGTGTCCAGTCTTACAATGAAAACCTGTTCTTTTGGATTCAGAATGATTTTCGTGATTCCAAGGGTAGCACAATAAAACATAAAATGATCTGGGTCTGAGTGGCTGAGCTTAAAGAGCAGTTGCCCCTCGTGTTTGTGATTCACACTCTCGGTCATCAGCACGTAGGAGTCCACGCTGTTGGCAATTCTCTTGCCGATGAGGCAGCAAAATCAGCAGTATCGACATATTTGGTTGCAGCAGTTACACGTTCCAAAAGTAAGATTGATGATGATATCTTGGCAGCTGTTGCTGCAACTGAGAAGGGAAGTAAATATCCAAAAGGATACCCTTCGAAGTATTCATACCACTTAAGTCCTGATAAAGTTCCTTATGTGAAAATTCCTGAAGTTGGTGAGAGGTTAATTCCCAACGCGGCACTTAGGCCCACACTGATTACCGCAGCCCATGAAGGTGTTGCATCTGCCCATGCGGGTGTTTCGGCTACTGTAGCTCAGTTACAACAACGTTTCCGGTGGCGGGGACTGTACAAACAGCCATGTGATTATGTCCTTCAATGTGACATTTGCCAGCAGATTAAGCCTTCGACTGCTGCACGTCCGCCCCAGACACAGTTGTACATATCTAATAAACCCTGGGTGTGTTTATCTAGATCACTGCGGTCCTTTTTCTTCTGATACTGCGTATAAGTACATCTTAGTAGCAGTTGATTCATGCACTCGCTTTGTGTGGGTGTGGCCACACCGCAGCACTGATTCACGGACTGTCAGAAGAGACTTGCGTGTCTTTGTAGGGATTTTTGCCTGTGGTACCTTCCATTCAGATCAGGGTTCTTTCGCCTCTAAGGCATATAAGGATGCCATGTCTTCGTTGGGGGTCCTAGTCAAGTTTTTGTCTCCATACAGACCTGAGTTTAATAGTGTTGTGGAACGGATGAACCTAGAATTAAAGCAGTCTTTAACGGCTCAAGTTATAGGCACTGGCAGGAACTGGCTGGCCCAGCTCAATAGCGTGCAGTGTGCTCTTAATAATCTCCCCAGAAGGTCTCTGAGTGGGCGGACCCCATACGAGATGCTCTTTGGTATCAAGATGTATATCCCGGACCTTGACGGTCTAGACTCGGTGGCTCTAGCTGTCTCCTTTGACGTAGATGAACATTGCAATGTTTTACAGGATCTACAAAATACAAGAGACAGTCTTGCAAAGGAACATTTGCCCTCCACCTCGGATGATGCGTTGCAAATCCCGGTAGTTGGATGGCTACCCCAAGTTGGAGAACTGGTTCGTGAGCAGATCGAAAACAAGAAAGAATTTGGTCCCTCTTATCGAGCTCCGGTTCCAGTGCTTGGAGTGAAGAGCACAAGAACAGTCATTTTACCACCACTTCCAGGTCATAAGGAGAACAGGTATATCTCTATTGACAATGTCAAGATACACAGCTTGGCCGATTCTTCTTAGTATGATGCAGTCTCATGTCCTTCGATTTTGAGAAATTCTGTTTTGGCCCCGGTTTCCAATCCTGTGCCTGATGTTGATCTTGAGATGCCTGCTATTTCCCGTCCTTTATTGAGTATACTGCCTAGTACTCAACATGATGAAACTGACTATACTTATCCGACTGACTTATTGATGCCTAATTTGCAAACTTGCGTAGCTACAGAATCCAGATTTTCATTTGACACTGATTCCCACACATCAAAAAAGCCTTCAAAGATTTCTGTTCTGGCAAGACTGTTTAAAAAACATTGTTTGATTCCCCCTGGACCTATATTTGGATGGTGCCTTTTTCGATTTACCTTTTTATGTCAATTGGTTTTGTGTTATATTTTTTCCGTCTCGTCAATGGACACTATGTCGTAGAGAGAACATGCATTCGACATATCAATGGAACATTAGCTCCCCATTCCTCATCACACAGATTGAAGAGAGACTTGGCTTTTGTTAATATCACTGCTTGGCCTGTCTTAGATGGGATTGTATGGGATGCTATACGATTTCAAATCCATGGGCCCACTGAGGTTATAAATTTCCCTAATGTTCTTAGAGAGTCTATGGGGGATGTAGTTAAACAAAATATACGTTCTGATGATTGGGATATTCAGGCCGTAGAATCATTGTTTTCTGATTTGAAATATTATGCTGCTTTAGATGCTGATTTAGATGCTGAAGATTTGTACTTGGGGTCTGCTAATTACGGTGATTTGTATTGTTATCAACATTTTGGCAATGACTACCTGTATAAAATTAATACCAGGAGGCTCACTGTAAATTACACCCAGTGGGAACACTGTCCAGCTCCTATACAAGGCTGTTCTGCTTCCTTTTGAAAAGGTTCACTTACTTTACAGATTTTAATCAGTCTAATCCCAATGCATTTTATTTTAAAATGACTGAAAAGTCCACATCCAAAGTTAGACTTATCGATACTAAATTATTGTATTCAAAGTCCTTTCTAGACAAGTTAGCTGTTGGGGGCTACGAGTTGTGGAGGGATACCATTGACCTTAAATCAGTTTCCTCGCCGCCGGCACTTGCCAATTTACTTACTCCCTACACCCCTCTGAGATCATTGAGATCAGAGGCTCTCCATTTGGCTGTTTGCCCCCGTTTTAAATTGAGTAGAATGGGTGGCCGCTCATTCCGGGTGCTCGCAGCAGGTCTATGGAACTCGCTCCCGGTGTGCATCCGAGCTCTCAATGACTTGTTCGCCTTTAGGCAGGCGATTAAAACTTTCCTGTTTCCCGTCTCTGAATAGTCGTCCCTTTCTTTTATTGTGTGTTATGTTATAGTGCCTGTCAAAGCGCCAGGACGCCCCTTTGCTGGGGCAGCTGTGCGCTATAAAAATATAAATAACATAACATAACAACATAACAGTTTGGGATTCTAAAAGCTGGCAAGTGCAAGGCACTGAGGCTTTGCACCGCGCATGCCTCATCCCGAACCATATGTTGTTTTTGAATTCTACAATTTCACAGACAACATGCTTTGATTGGCTACTTCTAAAAGATTAAATGCTCCTTCTTTTCCTGATTTAGAGGAATACTCCGGTTGGAGTAATACTACTAAATTTTCCTTGAGAGAGTTGCAGACTCTATTATTGAATTCCTCCTTTAACATATCCAGTTTGGATCCTGAAGGCTGGTTGCTCTGGCACAGAAGTGCTGACTCATGCCAGCATCGTTTTCTGGGTTTAGCTCATGGCTTTACACAGGTCAGGGTAGATCCCCGTTTTGAAAGTGGCCATTCTGTGACTACCTATTCTGTAGGAAATTATGTCAGAATTGGCTCAGACATTCTACCTTGGCGTCAGTTAAACTGCATTTATCTAAACTGACTAACGATGTTGATCTGAATGATTTTGTAAAAGGCCCGGCTAAAGTTAGATCTAAAAGATGGATATATGCTGTTTATAACGAATTCTGGCAAACATCCCAGATTGAGGCGGCTACCCGCCTTAGAGCTATAGATCAAGCTAATTTAGAAAAAGTGCTAGCAGTTGTAGATAACAGCATTAACACGCTCTCTTCCCGCATTTACACGTTAGATAATATTGTGTCATCTGTTGTAGATATTGTGCAAGATGAAGTGTCTGTTTTGTACCACGGTCAAAATCAATTGCGTTCTATTATGCAGTTTGCATGGACATTGCAGACCCATAAGGCCGGAAAAGTGCCATGGCATTACATGAATAGATGATCATTGTTTGCCCCGTTTAATTTGACTGACAAGTAGCGCTTACTGTCGATGAAAGATGCTTCTTTTTCCATGTTACACATTCAAAGGTTGGTGCCTTTACCGTTTTCTGTTGCAGAGGCCAATACTGTAACGTGGCTTATTGACGGTTTAATAACTCTCCCGTTCCCTTTGTTCACGTTTAAGAACTGTATAAAGGACTTTGCCATTGGTAGATACGAGCCTCTTGGAAGTTCTTATCTCCATGAAGCTTGGTCGCTTCCTTTTACATATAGATGCCTTAGGGAGGGAAAGGAAGTTTATTTGAATGGTGAAGAATGCACTGAAACACCGGATTATTCATTAATGTGTAGACATATCCAATTACACGGCTCTTGTAATCAAAACAATCTGAATTTAGCCTGTATTTTGAACGGTACCCCGTGCCTGCAATCGTTCCCACATTCTCATTGCGGGCAAATGGGAGTTATTTACTTTTAAACAATGAAGATTGCTGTGGGTTATTAAAAGGGATTGCTTATGTCATTACCATCAGTGAGCATGTTGTTTGCTGCAAGAATGTAATGTATCCACCCCGCACGGGAAACTTGATGTTTCCATCTGGCCTAAGATTCCGACCTTGAAAGCAGAATTCAATAAGATGAGTCGCATAAGAGCTCTATTGTCTCAAAAAGAAGTTGCCCTCACATCAGCTCGTGAAACATTTGTCCTTCACGTGGCTAACACCCTCACAGAGGTGCATGCCTTATTAAATACTGATTTGCCCTTGCACTTCAGTGGATTAATTCACACAATCTTCAATGCGTCCTCCACAACGGGGCTGGCTCACTTTTTTAAAGTTGTAAGCAGTGGCTTGGTGACTTCTTTCCAAACGGTTTTTGGGGTCTTTCCAGCTTTCCTCCATTCTATTTTTTCCAGCCTGTTCGGTGAATGTCGGTGAATTTCCCTTACTACTGGCTTTTGCTGCTGGCGTGCTATTGCTGTTTTGTTTGTTTCAAAATGGATGCACATCAAGACGAGCTGTCTCAGGTAGGGCTGCTTCGTGCGCGGATGCTTGAGTACTATGGAGCGCTGCCTCTTGCTACATTGAGTGCAGTTTATGGATTATCATTTCGATTTTCCTACTTTACATGCGTCCAGCCTGTCTACCATTGCCTGAGTTTCGACTTAGAATGGTCCCTGGATTTGTGTCTCTGTAATACGGTGTCTCCCAATGCGGATTATAATCAATTTATGAGCCCCTTAGTTGCTCATGAATTGCTTTGTTCTGATGGAGGGATTATGGCCTTTGCAGAGATGCATGGAATACTGGGTCGTTGGAATGTGTTCGCAGCGGCACAAGATTTCTCGGCTCGCGGCTTCCTCGAAAACTCACCGAGATGTCCTCTGATGGTGCAAGAGGCTCCGGTAATTGAAGAACATGTATGTTCTTTCCCTTTGTTAAATTGGATGGTGGAATTATTTTTGGTTGATAACAGTGACTTCCTGTTGGTGGCTGTTGCTGCGTATTTTGGATATTCATTATTAGGATGAACTGTGTTTGCAGTCTCGCTTCCTTGACCAACCCTTTTCGTTGGATAATTGGATTTATTTTTCGCATAATATTTTTTTTTTTTTAGCCCTATCCTGACTTTATCAATGTCCAAAGGCTAGATTTTTTTACTATCTTAACAATCATATTTATTTTATCTCTGCTCTTGAGGTACCAAATTGGAGACTTGAGTTCGAACTATCGATCTTGAACTCTGCATTCCTAAATTTGCCCCTTTTACTTGTCCTATCCGTGCTCGGATGAAAGGGAGGGTGTCATGTGGTTTGGTTTTGCCTTTGCACTGTGTTATGTTAGCATGAGCTTATGCCATTTTCCTTTTCTGCAGCCTCTGCACACGGCACATTTTGTTATTAAAGGTTTTCGCCTTGTAGAATATTTTGCTTCACACAAGAATAATATGTTTGCTTACAATATCAGCCTTGCTTGGTAAGCTATGTCTGTACAGTGAGTTCCGAGGGCTTCAAGGTTATTTCAACACAGCACTTGTTGTTCGGTTTGATCAGCGCACAGTCTAGACATAATACTTATACAGCTGCGGCCAACTCTGGGTTTTAGGCGCGATTAATAATGCACTGCACAGAGCATGAATTACACACTTCATGAATATTCACATGCAGAGAGTTGGTGCAGGAAATGATGTGATCCATTTCTGCTGAGACTAGAATTATGGGCCCCCCCTTCTAAACCCAAAGAGACCTTCTGTAGATATAATATAATATACTAGCAAGGGAGGGTAAATTGAGGTGCTATTTAGACCTTTTCCCTTTAGCATTTTAACATGATTTCTCCCTTTGTATTTTATGGAATAGTAACTATGCTGCCAACCTTGTTCCTTATAATATGTTTGCTTGTATTAGCTAAGATACTGCGCTTGAGAACACTGCATTAGAAATAAATATTTCAAACTTGCACGTGTCATCATTTACTCCTCGTTCTGGATTGATATGTTAGTATAACGAAAGAGTGTTCATGTGTTCCACGTTACCTGAGGTGTTCTAAGTCTATGTTCTGGGTTGTCTAAACATTGGGGTTCTGTAAGAACCAATGAGACACTGATTGCTAGTCTGGTAGGGGATTTTGGATACTAAGGTGAGTTTTGGCACACCCTAATTCACTGAGGTTCTAAGTCTCTATGCACAGTTCTGTGTAGGAGCAGAATCGCTGCTACAATGCCTAGGGTGGGTGAAAGCATACAGGGTCACTGAGAGGATTCAAGCCTTGACAATAACTCTGGCAGATGGTATTCGGTGTTTCTTCTCAACAGTCCCCCATTGTTGAAGAGCTGGCGAAGGTCGGCAAGCCTACTGATGTGGGACGATGCCTATGATTTCTGGAATGGGCAGCGTGGGCCTCGATTTTCTGGCCTGGTCGCCAGTTTGGTGAGGCAGCACTGCAGGTACCGATGAGTCAGGGACACTGCATTGGCTTCAGAATCATGCACTCTGTTTACGTGGATCTCTTTTATTCTACTTGTGACACAGGTGGGCAAAGTCATGTCCACACACATATGACTTACACTGTGCGAATGGCACAATACGCTCCCCAACTCTTGGTGGGTTGTTAAGATCTCTGCAATCCCGTTTCGAACCTTGGATGGTTGTTCTGACAGACCCACAGAGGTGTCCCCAAAAGCATCTCTCCTCAGCCTTGAGAGGTCTTCACCATAAACATGCTCCTTAGTCCTAGCACCATCCCAGAGAGTGCATCCAGATCTAGCATTTCTTCTCTCTTAGCACCCAAAAGGGGGAAACATCACTTATAACGCAACTTTTACCACGCAGTGCCTTTACGACGTAACTTTTACAACGCAAACCATTACACCGCATTGCGCTGGGGGGCGCTCTAGGATAGGGAATAGGTTTAATTTACTGTCCAACACCTTCCCTACTATCCACGGGGACTGGAGTTGGAATAGTAAATTAAACTATTCACTATCCTGCGCCCCAAAGCACTATGCGTTGTAATGGTATGCGTTGCAAAACCCGCGTTGTAAAAGCATGCAATGTAAAAGCATGCGTTGTAATGTCGTACATCCCCCAAAAGGCATAAATGCATCTGCATTGTGACCGAAGTACTTTGTGTGAAATCACGTGAGAATACCAGTACTCTCCCGTGTAGCACAAATGGTCAACTTGGATTCACACGGTGTGCAGTTTTAACTGTTCTCATGCCCCACAACCCTCGCTTGGATTTCAGAGTCTGAAATGTGAGCTCGCATGCTTTCTTGCTTCCAATCATCCACAGCTGTTTCTGGCTGCTCATCCTCCACGTTGGCATCCCTTGTTGTCATCTGCGGCAGCCATCTTTGAGGGATTTTGTTAAAGTATAATAACATTAATTTACATATTCTCGCTGAACGTGCATGGGTGGCATCTTGCAATAGTTAAAAAAAGATTTTAACATGGCTGACGAGCAAAGGGTCCTCAGAGCACAAGAGGAAAGAGGTTAGCGGTCTGGGGGGGGGTAAGGTGGGCATTTGTTAAAAGAGAGGGGGGTGAGGTGGGGGGACAGCAAGGGGGGATAAGAAGAGATAGAAGGAGTGTGAAAATAGTCCCTCAGATCAGATGCACTGTCAGCACGTCAGCAGTGGGAGGATACATATGATTTAATCAATACACGATGAGACAGAAATGTTTCTTGGCTGGACAAATACAAGGATAGGGATGAAAGCCATAAAATTAGGAGCAGGGAAGTAAGATAGACAAGAAATCTATCCAATAATGAGTAAGGGTCTGACACAAAACACCTATCAAGGAAATCGAATTTATATACAAGTGGAAGTTCTGCCATAAGAGAAATGTTGGGGAACAGAGAACTTTCAACTAGCCAAACCTCACTGAAGTTTACGGATAAGCTTGCAGGTGTTTGAAGGCTTGCTGTCAGAACGTTGCGGGAAAGAGTGTTAAATGGTTTGTTTCCAAGCACATTATGCAAGCAACATAGGCGCAAACTGAATACAAATTCAATACACATTTACACAGAGCCTATGGACATTCTTCTCCGATAAACGGATGGGAGGGTGAGTGGGAAATTGCTCCATGTAAACCAAAATAACTTTTGTCAAAATAAGATATAATTGAAAAATAACATATAGGGGAACTTTGGGCTCCCCCAGAATATTCTGAGGGAAAGGGTGATAAATGTTGTGTCTGAAAGTACATAATGCTGTAGTGTCCTAGAGTGGGCCTAGGAAACAGAGGCTGCAGGACACACGTGTGCTATTAGTGGCGGGCACGTAACCTGACCACGCCCAGAGCCCTGGGCCTTTTATTCACTGCTTTGCGTGTCCAACACTTACGTTGGACTGAACCAAAGTCCCCTTACGCTCGAGGGGCAAACTTAACAGGAACAGTGGGAGGGGGCATGTGCTGCAGTGGTACACCCCACTGTCAGCGACACTACATTCCACCTTTACCTAGAGATAAAACAAACTGAAAAATACAATGGCACACAAATGTCTCTCTAGTCAGTGGGTGTGCTGTAACAACTATAGCCGCTGCATTTAACAAAGTTCACCAAACTGTTTCTGGTGCAGTCTCTGAATTTGCTGTGAGATCCATAACATACAGGATATAAAACAGAACAGTCTTACTTTATTCTCAGCGGGGTCAGCCATCTCGGTCAGTTCAACGCCAGCACTGGGCCACAAATTCTCGGTACCTCTGGGAAGGTTTGGGGCACGGACGTAGACTGTATTTTGCTTGGCTTCGCCCTTCCGCCGTAGTTGGGGGTTGTTCTTCTGATTCTCTGGCCTCGTTGACGCTGGGGTCTTCTGCCGGTCTCTCTGGCTCCTTCTCGCTCGGGGTGATGTCACCTGTCTGGTGTGTCATGGTGTCTGTTCCAGTTGGTTCTGACGGTCTGCGCTGGGGGGTCAGCTGCCAGTCGTCCAGTTCCGGGTCATCTCCTCTCTCGGGTATTTGTTTGAAAAACGAAATGTTCCTTGTTACTACTTCTCCGTTCCTGACAGCCGTGACCATTGTCCCGTTTACCTCCGTTACTCTGCAGGGGTCCAGCTCAAACGGTAGACGGAATTTCCCGCCAGGATGGCGATCCTTTACAAGAACCCTTTCCCCGACTTGGATTGGGCTGTCTGCTGCCCTCCGTCTTCGGGATGCTTCCTGGTTGTTCTTGGCGCGCTGTTCCATGGACCGGTTCCTGGGGGTTGGGGCTAGCTCCCACGTGGGGTGGTGTGGGATGGTGTCAGCGATAGCCCGGTTAAAGGAGAGTCGGCTTGGGGAGACTCCTGTGGTGCAATGTGGAGTCAGGCGATATTCTCAGAGAAATTGGTAGATGGCTAGCTCCAGACAGTGGCCGTCGGCAATTGCAATTTGGATTGTTTTGTTTAAAGTTCTCATTAGCCTTTCGACCTCTCCGTTGGCCTGGGGCCATCTTGGTGTTATCCGTTTGTGTTTGATGCTATGGCTCTGCAGGTATTCTGTAAACTCGCTGCCATTGAACGGGGGTCCATTGTCAGTGCGGACTTCATCCATGAGCCCGTGGGTAGCGATGATTTTTTCAAACTTAGGGATCACTTCAGATGCCGCTGTCGATGTCACGATTTCTACTTCGGGGTAGCGAGAGAAGTCATCTACTACGACGAGCATGTACTTGCCCCCGGGGAGGCTGCCGAAGTCTGCACTCACTCGTACCCACGGGGACGTTGGTCCTTCTTCGGTGTTCACTTGTGCTGGAGGGTTTGGTAGGCTCGTCGCTAGGCACACTGGACAACTGTGGACCACTTCTTCGACTTCTTTGTCGAGTCCTGGGAACCACAACTTGCTTCGGAGTCTGTTTTTAGACTTGACGATCCCCTGGTGTGATCCGTGTGCCAACAAGGCAGCTTGTTGGGCGAGGCTGTTGGGCAATACAAGGCGAGGGCCTCTCAGGAGGCATCCTTCGGCTGAGAAGGATAGTTCGTGCCTGACTTGATACAGGGCCTTCAGGACGGCTTGGGCGTCTGGAGTGCGAAAAGAGGCCGGGCTCTGCAGCGCCTTCCAGTCGCCAGATTCTATGGCATGGATTGCAATCTGGAGGCAGTCGTCATCTTTGGTGGCTCTCGCCACTTCCTCCAGGGACATCGGTCGTGGTCTTGACCGTTCGACGATTAGCCGGACGTATTCTTCTGTGGCTGCTGCTTCGGCTGCCTCAGCATCGGTGACTGGACGGGCGTGCCTTGATAGATAATCCGCAGGGTTCCGCGTACCGGTATTCCACTGTAAACTGGAACTCCTGCAACTGTAGCACCCGTTTCTTGATTCTCGGAGGTGGGCGAGAGGAAGATCCTTGGAAGAGTGGTATGAGGGGCTTATGATCGGTGATCACTAAGAAAGGATGTCCATAGAGGTAAATATGGAAATGGCGGCACCCCCATAGAATGGTGATGGCCTCTCGTTCAATTTGCGAATAGCGTTGTTCGGTAGACGTCAGTGTACGGCTGGCGTACGCCACTGGGGCCCACTCTCCACATGCCTGTTGTTGTGATATAACGGCCCGAGGCCGGTGGGGCTGGCATCAACTAGCAGTTGTGATTCGTGTTGGGGGTTTAAGTAGGCCAGGGTTGTGTCAGCCGACAGGGCTGCTTTAGTCTTTGTAAATGACTCTTGTTGTTCCGGGCCCCACGACCAGGCGGCATTTGACTTTGTGAGGTCACGGAGGGGCCCTGTCAGGTCCGACAGATCCTTAATGAAACGCCCGCAGTATGTCACCATACCCAGGAAGCTGCGGACGGCCGTTACAGATGTGGGGGCTGGCGCGTTGTGGATGTCCTTGACTTTCTCTGGATCTGGGACTACTCCTTGATCGGAGAACCTGTATCCAAAAAAGCTGATGTCTTTGCGTAGAAATTCACATTTGTCCTTGTTGGAGAGTTAGTCCTCTCTCCTTTAGCCGGTTGAATACTGCTTGGAGGCGTCTGATGTGTTCTTCCAAGGTCGGGGCGTGTACCAGAATATCATCACTCACATTGAGCACTCCGTCGAGGCCTTGTAGGACATTGTGAATGATGTTTTGAAATACCTCCGCTGCGCTTGATATGCCGAAGTTAAGCCTCGTGTATCTCCACAGGCCTGCGTGGGTGGAGAAGGTCGTGATCGGGCGTGAGTCTGGGTGAAGAGGAATCTGATGGTACCCTGACCTCAGGTCCATCTTGGAGAACCACTTGGACCCTGCGAGCTCCCCAATGATGTCGTCAATGGTCGGCGTCAGGTGACGTTCTCTCTTAATTGCTAGGTTGGGGAGGCGCATATCCACGCATATTCTTACTGCCTCGGGTTGCTTTGGCTTTTTGGCAACTACAATGGGGGATACCCACGGTGTGGGTCCAGTCACTCGTTCGATAATGCCAGCTTGTTCAAGCATCCTCAGCTCGGCTTCAACTTTGGGCCGGAGGTGAAAAGCGATCTGTCTGTGCCGGAGGGCTACTGGGGCCACCGACTGGTCAATGTGGAGTCGGACGGGGGGGCCTCGTAAGCATCCGATGCCCTCGAACAGCGAGGAGTGTTCCGAAACCAGATGATCCAAATCTTGGGCTTGTACTGTTAGGGCAAAGTGTATGAGCCCGAGCTCTCGTGCTGTTCTGCAACCAAGAAGGAACCCTGACCCTTCTTGGGATACGTAGATTTTTGTCTGTAGCTGCGTTGAGTCGTGGGACACAGCCGTCCGGAATACTCCGCACAGGCGCAGCGGGCGCCGGGTTCCGTAGGCAAACACTTGCACTCTTGTGGGGTGAAGTGTGGGGGCATTTTTGAGGCATTGGTACACGCTGGCGGCCATGAGGTTTATCGTCGCGCCGGTGTCGATGAGGGCTCTGACTGCTTGGCCATGCACTTGGACGGTGCACATTGGTTCGGTCGAATACGTGGCTGCTAGGGTATTGAGCATGCGCACCACGTGGACTGATGCGGCGTCTTCTTCATCGTCGTCCATGTCGCTGCTGTTTGACGTGTTCGGTAGCGGTGCCATCTGTCGCACCCTCCTGGGAGGGCCACTCTGCTTCTTCCTTTGCGACGATAGGCAGACGCTCGCAAAGTGATTGGCTTTGCCGCACGCGCTGCAGATTTTGCCTTGGGCTGGGCAGGCGCCTTTGTGGGGAGTGGCACTTCCGCATCACATGCATGCTTGATCGTGGGTGGATTGGGCCTGCTTCGGCCGCCCTTTTCTGGGAGGCCTCGTCCGGTTGTCTGTAGGCTGCGATTTGATGGCGCACACGGGTTCCGTCTTGACCGTGACCGCTGGTTTCGGCTCCATGTGGGCAGCACGGGCCTTGGAAAGTTCTTTAGACCGCCCCATGGCTAGGATGTCGCGCATAGACATGGCGTCCGTTTCTAGCACCCTCTCTCGCAGCTTCAGGGAGGTGCACCCCTGTATGAACTGGGCACGAATTTCATCCTCCGCATCCGGGAGAGTGCACGTGCTGGCTAACTTCTTGAGCCGAGCGTAGAACACATCTACGGACTCCTCTGGGAGTTGGCGTGCTTGGAGGAGTAGGAAGCGTTCGTAATCCGCGCTGGCGACCGGCTCAAAATACCTTGTGATGGCGTCCCGTAGAGTGTTATACGTGTGAGGCGGGTCTCCCTCCGTAATGTCTTTGGAGATGTCGTGGATGGCTTCACCCCCCAGGTGTAACAGCATTGCGCGCCGTCGTTCTGCTGCAATGTCCGCTGCGATGAAGTAATTTTCAAGCCGCTCTACCCACTTCCTCCATCGGGCAGCCTGGGAAGGGGGGGGTTCCAGTGACCGCGAATGGTTCCAAGGCGGCACGTTGGCCATGATGTCTGAAACTCAGCAGGGGAGGTCGGCAGGGGGTGTTAGGCAGTTGCAGCAGGCCCCAACAGCCGCCAGACGAGGAACAAGCACTGTGGATGGCCTACCGGTACAGTGGAGGGCTTGTAGGCCCCGTTCCGCGAGAAGCGTGAGGTTTGGAAGGGCAGATGACACGCGCGATGCGTGAGGAATGGCAGGGAGGCTGCGTAGCGCGTCAGACACGTGGTGCGGGGCGCACACAGCGCATGCGCGGGCCCACAGGGGAGCTGCCGGGACCGGGCCCGGGGACAGAGACGTGGCTTGGGGGTACCTGACAGTGGCGCTCCAGGCCACGCAGCAGCGGAATTCCGTGGACGGCTGGGAGGCAGGGCGAAGGCGCTCCGGGGGCACCGGCAGTCACTTCCGAAGGCAGCAGCAGGTAGGCTGGCGGCGACGCCGAGGTGGGCCACGGCGGGCAGTCGGCAGCACAGGGGGGGGGGGCGCTGGGGAGAGTGCCGCACGTAGGCTGGACTAGAGGTGGGCAGCCAGGAACAGCGTGAGCGGTGGCGGCAGGGCACGCAGCGGGCCGGACAAACAGCCACCTCGTTGCCAGTGTAGTGTCCTAGAGTGGGCCTAGGAAACAGGCTGCAGGACACACGTGTGCTATTAGTGGCGGGCACGTAACCTGACCACGCCCAGAGCCCTGGGCCTTTTATTCACTGCTTTGCGTGTCCAACGCTTATGTTGGACTGAACCAAAGTCCCCTTACGCTCGCGGGGCAAACTTAACAGGAACAGTGGGAGGGGGCGTGTGCTGCAGTGGTACACCCCACTGTCAGCGACACTACAAATGCCAGTAACACTGGTGAACCTATTGGAATCTAAGTAACATTTTGTAATGTGTTTTGTAGCTCCTAGCCAAAAGATTTTTCTAAAATAAATGGCCAATTTCGTTATGTTAGATTTAGAAACTTTTGTCAACACTGGTCTGGTGTATTGTTGTGGGTGAATGAATGAATGATCAGATTTGCAGACACCGATAGTGTCCCGGCATTAAAAACCCAGACAGCCTACCACAGGGGCCTCAAAATGAAGAGAAAAGAAACGTTTCCAGGGCTAACCAGAAAAGGGATTCGTTCTGAATATCCCGGAGCTCGCGAGGAAGTTTATTGCAGGCCTGGGAAGCCAGGACGAAAAATGAGGAGTCGCTTCTCCTAAAGCAGCTGCATTGAGGAACCACGGTCAAAAGATCCTCCGAGAAACAAAGCGCTCTCCCTGGGCGGTAAGGCCTCATTCTCTCAGTAAGATACTGCAGGCCTGACTCATAAAAAGCACAATTCACCCAGCAACAGAGATTTAAACAAGATTCTCTTCTTAATATGGAGCCAATGCAGCTCAGGGTAGAAATGGAGGTAGGACAAGTTTTTTTTGCATAAAAGACTGCAGCATGTTGAACTATACAAAATAAAGGGGTATGCCTAGTACTCCGTCCGCATCTGGGCACAGAAACACTAGAAAATAGAACAAATATTTGCAATGCAATGGATCTCGCATTTGCGAGAGTTTAAGCTATTGGCATTGTAAATGACAATGCCTTTTATTTATCTGTTTTAAAAAGCAATAAATAATTAAAAGGCATTGTCATTTACAATGGCAATAGGGGAAACCCTCGCAAATGCAAGACCTATTGCATTGCAAATGCTTGTTCATGTTTTAAATTGTGGTCATTTAGACAGTTTTAAGATCCATTCCAGGCCCTCCTTACGAGTTGGTCAGTAATTGATGCAATATTTATCACACTTGAACAAAATCAGACTCTGCTGGGCCATAATGTATAGGGTGTACGGTTTTCCCGATAATGGAGATTAACATACAGAGTTTGCTACTTGTCCCATTATTCCCCTGGTAAATATCAGCAGATTTGACCTGCTAAATGAAACCTTGCGATGGGATTTACATCACAATGCTCTTAATTTAAATATGTGCAGTAACAGGAGTTACAGCCCATATTGGAATTTAACAGCCAACTGGTGACGAGGTCCATAGTGTAGAGGCAGAGGAACAGTGAAGTTTCCATGTAGCAAACTCAAGAGAAGATAAGTGGGTTGTGTTGCATGAGGAAAATTTTAAATAGCGCGTCATACACTGATTTTATAAGTGTTGCACACAACAGATGTTGCTATTATCTAATTTAACGTACCTTAATTTACCAACATTGGAAGAATCGAAGGCGTTGACAGATTCACTGTGCACCTTCAGATCACTGCAGATGTCAGCAGTAACGATTAGCCCCCTGAGCCACCAAAGCAGCTGTATGCGATTGATATGGGCTGAAGTTAGACAACTGATCAGGTTGCTTTGCTCATTATGTAGTCTTTCCTTCTTTCACTTTTCTGTGTTTTTGGTGGCCACATTAGTGCATTATAGAGCCAATAAAAAGCAATGTTACAATATTTGTTATTCTGCTGTGATACATTAGGTTACTCCAACAGGTTAAAGGTAGCATAAACAAACTAACGTGTTTGATCAAGAGCATTGTTAAAACTTAATTTTTAGTCAGAACTAACAATTCAAATTAAAAAATCAAATGAAAAGCAATTTTATGCTGCCCTTAACCCTATTGGAGACTGGCATTACCGCAAAAAAAACTGCAGTGGACTGTGAATGAAGTGCATGTGGGGATGGTCCACAAAGCTATTTACCCACCTACATGATCAGTGCTACGTATATGAGAAAATGCCCCCAGCTTTCGCACATCTCCCTCACCCTCATCCTTAAGTGCAGCCTCAAGATCACCTGAACATGATCATAACACACCACCGAACATTATGCACCAGCAGCCTCCCTACTCATAGAATACACTATACACCAGCTCCCTGCCCCTACTGAATAGCCATGCACTCATTCTCTCAGACGGTGCTCTAAGGCCTTGTTGGGGTAATGGATAAAAAGCACTCCACACATTCTAAAATCTATTATTTAGGTGAACAATGTGCTTTTGCTATACACAAGTTATAGAAAACAATGGTCCCTATTTTCAGAGGAAGCATCACTTATATACAATAATCATACTCTAAATAGGTAGTATGTCTTTTGTCCAGCCGGACAAGAATTTATTTTGCAAATATATATAAAATTAACTTGTTAGAAACATTCAATGACAAGTGGGCACAGCCGTGACCCACGAAACAGTGAGACAACAAAACGAAGCACAGAATGGCCAAAGGGCAAAGTGAAATACGTCTGTACACTCCTATTTGAAAGTTTTAACAGACTAAGATCATTTTCTTATACACCATTGCACATTACAATATTGCATAGTCATATTGCATATGGCGTTTTTTGGTGTTGACGACGTTTCGATGCCACCACTAGATACTGGGCATCATCCTCAGGACAACATAATATTTAATTGTTGTCTTTATGAATTTACAATTGCACTATGCCTAATTCGCATTACTGTAAGTTGGGTCAGAAGCGGGCGCGATAGCTTGGGGTCACAAGGGGCGGTTAGCCAGCTGATAGGGATCGTGTTAGCTCGGGAGTCCACTTGCATAGTCGAGATAGGGATTCCTTACAAGAATAAGTCGATGGCTGGTCCGGCTTCAGGATAGAGCTCTATCCTGAAGCCAGACCAGCCATCGAGCTCCTGATCTTGAAACTGTGCGATTACAACTGGATAAGCTCTGATAACAAGGGGTGACTCTTCTGCAGTAAAACTTGTGGGATGCCGAAAGAGCTGTGAAGGGGGGAGGGGGGGGCAGACCACAAAGCCCACCAGCCGCTGTAGCAAGAGCCGCTGTTGCCCACCAGTTCACGCCTGAAGGTGCTTTACAAATTGCCTCTGGAGCTCCCGCTGCACAGGCAAAGACCGGGCCAATTGCGGGCCCATCTCTGCCCGACAGTGACCGGAGGAGGCCATGCTTGACCACCCCCCTTGACCCCTCATCCTGCTGGTCCTCAGATGTATGATGAGTTTTTTGCACAACAAAGACTGTAGAGCCTTGTAGCCCTACTGTATGTGTAGACTTTTTTAACTTATCGGTGGATCCATGGTAAAGCGCAAGCTCCCTGGGGATCGGGAGCGGGTGGACATCAATGCTAAGCAAGTTGGAGGAACTGTGATAGCACTTGATTCTCTTTTAGCTCTCACCTAGGCAGTGCACAAGCGCTGCTTAGGAGGGGACCTTTTGCAATCGCTCAGGACTTTTGCCTAAACGGTTGCATGATTTGCATTGGTTTGTATTGCCACTGGTGCACGTTTGATGTTTCCTTTGCAGGAGCGAGCAGCGGCGCCATCTGTTTTTAATTATCTTGATCGTGCTTTCAAAAGAGATGACGCCGCTGTATGCTCCCGTAAGGGAAACACTGTCCATGTCTGGTCCCTGTTAGAAACATCATCTGTGTGCTTTGTCCCACATTAACTTCCTTTTTCTGTGTTTATCATCTCTAACGGACGCGTTGTCAGGTCTTGACAGCCTTCTCTCCTCTTTCAGTCATATTCTACACTCTTCATCGCAGCCGTACCGTGTTTTGCGTTTTCTGTCCGTTTGTACATCAAGTCCCTTTTGAGATTGCCTTTAGTTCCCACCTCACAAGTTTCATATGCAACTTGTGCCTGTTTGAGCCTCCATCTCTCTGTGAATGACTCCGCGCCATTCTCCTCTCAGCAGACTCTAGGTGACGTAGTCCTATAGGCAATTCCAGATACCCCGTTTCTTTCAGTTTGAAGTTTTGGGGCTGCTTCTGTGTGCCACAAAGTCAGCGAACGTCCTTCTTTTTTCCTTCGTATGTGACAGTCAGTTTGTCGCTGTGGTTGATTCGGTGGAAGTCTCCTTTGACAGATCAACTTTACAATGAACATGTTCCCGCCCCTTCAGCTTCTGTTAATTATAAGTAGTGGCAGCTATTCTCCCTCTGTTCACTACGTCTTTCAGGGGTGCTTTCTGGGTCTTCCTCCGTGTGCACCAGTGTCACCTAGGTGGAGAGTCTTTGGCCAGCTGCGGGTGTCACGTCAAAGACAGCAGAATCATTTTCTCACATGCACTGGGTGGAACCTTCTGGCTTGCGAGTAGAGGAGGCGGCACCCTGACTGCCTCAATGGTTTGTCACTAGAGCACGCGAAGAGGAAGACGCCAGCAGGGATCTCCCCCTTGGCTTTCTCTGCTTTGTGCATGCTTTAGAACTGAGCACAACAAAGAATTCAGGTGGGAACACAGGCATGAAGAACTCCGCTGTCACTAGGACCGAAGAGTTGCATGCAGCATACCTCCGCATACCTAACATCCAGCTGAGCCACTGCAGTATATTTTCTCATTCTAACTATACATAGTCATGAGTCAAGGGCATCACCCTCGCTGCATGGAAGAAACTATCATGGGGCAAGGACGCAAGGCTAGAACCCCCACTTAAAACCACTGTGCACAACTAACCCCGTTTGGAATATCTCTCCAAGGAATTGTCCACCCCCCAGGCCACCCAACCACACACCAATGTGGTTCAAGAAAACAAACACTCCCTCTCCCGCAGGGCAGCTGGTGACCAGGGTTAGATTGGGATTAAAAATCGGCCCGGGCACGCCCAAAAAAAGTGGCCCACATTTGCATATTGCCTTTCTGCAAAGCACTGCTTCGGTGAAATTTTATAAAAAAGGTGGGGGGGGGAGCGTTAAAAAAATGCATGGATTAGTTTACACTGGTGAAACACACCTGAAAACTTGTGAGGCAACTTTTGCTCAGGCCCCCTGCCCCTACCCCTCTATATTAATGATTATAATGCAAGATGGCAAGTGTTTTCATTCTTATGCAAACAAATTCCTTCGTTTTTGCATCAGATTACACTACACTCTTTATTTTTCGACTTACCACCATCCTCTGTGACTAATGGAAAAATAAGTTTCATTTTTTTCACTGTGGCTTTCTGGTCGAATCAATTAACCAAACTTTATAGTGACCATCTTGAAGTTCCGAATGGTGTAACCGTGGTCTTCATTTTGAACGGACTGACATATTTGTAACTTCGGCTTGCAGTGCTGAGAGAGTCCTATTGGTCACGGATAATTTTCTTCTGCATCACATTTTAAAACAAACAATTGGCATAGCCAATAGGTCTCGACTTTTGGACATTATAAGTGTTTGGTTATCCAGCAGAATATCCTTGGTGCAACAACATCAAATGTTGCTTGGCAAAACACTTATAAGGTCCCAAAGTTGACACTATTGGCTGTTCCAATGCTTGTTAACACTGGCAGCGGGTGTTCTTGCTAAAGAAATTGACTTAGCTGAGCTTCACCTCTCCCTCAGCTTGGAAGAGGCTGCTAGTTCTACTTCTACTCTCACGATGGACCAGTCAGACATAAGTGTGGCAGAGAATCTGGAGGGTTTCACAGAGCCAGTGTATGCGACCATCAGCCTAGCATGCAGCCCTATCAAGTATCAACTCATGGGCCTGTCATCTCGAGCAGCTCTGCTCCAGTAAGCATTCTTGCTAATGGTTCCCATCCTAGTGGCCCATTATCTAAAAATAAGACAGACAAAGGGGACGGTTCCAAACGGAAGGAGCTCAAGGAGTTCTTTCCAAAACAACAGTTTCTGCCATGATAGAGCTCGCTCAAACTTGCACAGCTGTGATTTCTATCCCTAATGATGGTGGCGCTATTGCTTCCCCCGGCTGGTCTAGGTAGTTGCATTTTTATAAAATCTATAATGGCTGATTGCATATCTCCCCTATTGATTCATCTTCAGAATGTAGAGGATGCCATTGATCAGTTATACCTATCTCAGGTGGAATTGTTATCTCAGTAGAATGCTGTGCAGATTTCTGCAAACAGCATAGCAAGGGCACCATCCTTGTTGCTGCCCCCAGTTTACCATCTTAAGTGGAGCTCCATCTGCTTCTATTGTGCAGCCTCTCACCGCGAACAATGTGGGAGCCTTGGATGCTGTTAACCTCGAGTGCGGGGAAACTACATCAACTTGGGGCTCGATCCGGCTCCCAACTAAGAGGAACCTCCACAGGCATCAATACACGTCTTACTAAGTCTTTCCTTAACCTTCCACCTGAATGTTACCCATATCTATCAGTGTTAACTGGCGTGCGGTATCTGCAAACTACCAGGCTGAAACACACACTCAAACTCAAAAACAAAGTTTGTCACTGGTTGTCTTGCAATTGATTTCAAGTCTAATAAGTACAATGACATTTTGCCCTAAAAAAAATCTTAATGGGGACTATGTCGTTATCAAATGTAAATAACCCGGCCTAGCCCAGCGGGTAATACAAACTGCTGCTAACATGAATACACGCGGAGGTGCAATTAATATTGTCCCATTAGGTTTCTTTTATCAGCATTTATACCTGTGAGGGGGAGGGGCGGAGATATGTGTGGTTTAGACCAGATGAGTTGCTTGGCCCTGCCGTCAATACTTCCAATCACTTTCACCCTTTGTCTGACCTGTCATTTGTACATTGATGACCCAATACTTTTGTGGAATCGATCATTGTGTAGCTGTGTTGCAGGGGGACTGCACAATTCACACTACCACTGTCACCAGTTGTTGTGTGGTAGATAGCCCATCCCATCCCTGTTCCTCTATTGTAGCAGTATTTTCATTTGGTAGCAATGGGGACTCCCTGGTCCCTAGTGTGGCACAGTTTGGACCTCAGGGGGATGACAGTATCCTGTCTTTCTCTGGCACTAGGCTGTGCAGGGCTGGAGGTCGGTCCTTCTGGGGTTTGGCTGCAAAATTGTGGAATTTTCTTCCGGCCCACATTCGTGAAATGGATGAGCTTCTGAAGTTTAGGAGGGCTTTTAAAACGCATCTGTTCCCTCATACATCTCAGCACTCTGATCTGTGTGCTTCTGCCCTTGTACTGCTGTGTTGTGTTTGGGTACTCTCTCTGAAGTGCCGGGACGCCCCTTGGCTGGGGCAGCTGTGCGCTATAGAAGTGTTATTAACATAACATAACATAACTAGTAGCCTTGTGGCAGTAAGTCCAATTCATTCTGCCCCTCCAATCGTCGAAGATTTATCCATGCCCTCTACTAGGCTTCTTGGAACATTGCAGGGCCAGCCTCTAAACTACCATGTGACGAGTGGTGAAAGTTTGTTAGTAAATTCCACATATGCCTCTTTCAGGAGACTTGGGCTTTATCCTCTTTGTTTTATCCTGGTTACATTAATTTTTAAAAGGCTACCACCTCTAAGGGGAAGGGCCGACCCTCAGGTGGGTTGACTACCTTGGTTAAAAATACTCTACCTTGCACTATTGATATTGTTGAGGTGGAACAGCACCACATCTTATGTGTCAGCCTGCAATTCACTACCAAAGCGACATACTATTTTTATAATGTATATCAAAGGCCAGGGGGTGGAGGGTCGGAGTCTACCATTATTGATGCAATGAACACTCACTTGGCAGCCCTTCCCCCTGATGTTCACAACATCATTGCTGGTGATTTTAACTGTCAATTTGAGCCACAGAGCACCAACACTGAGGAGGATCTTGATTGTGAAAAAGATCAAGGTTGGCTAGTCCCCAAGTTAACTCTCCCTCCTGACAGGAGGTGGGCAGCCATTGTAGTTCAGCTCAATGCGCTTACCTTAAATCAACGCCTTCTAGTCTGTAATGGGAGAACCTCGTCTGACAAAGAAAGGATGCACACTTTTAACTGCCCAAACCACACTAGTCTAATAGATTGCATACTGCTGGATCTTAGACTCTGGCCCAAATTGGTTGACATGCACATTGTTTCTTGGAAGGACAGTGACAATAATCCCCTAGATTTGTTATTGAGCTCGTCGGGGATTGCCTTGGCCAGAACCTGCACTGAACCATTTGACAGGTTTTCGTAGTCCTTCTAATAATAGGGACAGACTCAAATGGATCACAGTTGTGAGTTCCCCTGTTGTAATGAAAGAGGTTCATGGCATAGTATTAGCAGGGCTTGAGGCTGTGTATTCAGTGGCACAAACCCAGGTCAATGTGTCTACTGCAGAGTCTACTTGTACCGTTACTCACTAAGGGAATTTGTTTTTGTAGAGTTGAAATCACATAAGATGAAAAAGTCCGCAAAATCACGGTATAATAAGTCATGTAGAGCTGCCAGATGTTCTCTTTCTAAAGTCATTCAGGGCCAGGATAGGCGATGAATATTAGAAGCTAGGCAGGTTTATAAGGCCATTGTAGCCCGCGCCAAGAAAGATTGGGTCTCTGACAGCTGGGCCTCCATACTTTACGCCTTTAAGGCACATCTTAGCTAATAGAGGTCTGGAGAACTCTTCCCCTCTGGAAAATAACATAGTGGTAGCAGATAGGATTGCCCATTTTTCAGAGTTTTATTCTCCTGCTTCTGATTTTGCCTACAATTTCATCAATGGTTGTTGCCCCATTGAGTGCTGGGCCAGTTCATCCTCCACTTGACCCCTCTGATTGTGACAGCATTCACATACACATTCTGAGGTTAGGACTACCCTGGACTGGATCATCCCAAACAAAGCCCATTCTTGGACAAAGTCCCTGGGGTCTTATTTAGGGCTGAAAATGACATTTAGTATCCCTACTTGGACCTATTTTTCAGTGCTGTTTTGAAAGGTATATCAATGCTACCCACTTGGGGAGGGGCTGAGATAATTCAGATTTTCAAAAAGGGCTCTCGGTCCCTCCCCTCAAACTACAATTAATCAATCAATCATGACATTTGTATAGCGCGCTACTCACCCGGAAGGGTCTCAAGGCGCTGGGGGAGAGGGGTGCGTTACTGCTCGAACAGCCAGGTCTTGAGTTGTTTCCTGAAGGAGAGATGGTCCTGGGTTAGTCGAAGGTGGATGGGGAGAGAGTTCCAAGTTTTGGCTGCCAGGTAGGAGAAGGATTTTCCTCCGGCGGTGGCTCTGTGGATGCGTGGTACGCGGCGATGGCGAGGCTGGTCGATCGTAGCTGGCGGGTGGGCATGTAGAAGGTCAGGCGGTCGTTGAGGTACTTGGTGCCCAGGTCGTGGAGCGCCTTGTGTGCGTGGGTGAGGAGCCTGAACGTGATCCTCTTGCTGATGGGGAGCCAGTGTAGGTCTCTCAGGTGGCCGGAGATCTGGCTGTGTCGGGGGATGTCCAGGATGAGTCGTGCGGAGGCGTTCTGGATGCATTGGAGTCTTTTCTGAAGTTTGGCTGTGGTTCCGGCATAGAGGGTGTTCCCGTAGTCCAGTCGGCTGGTGACGAGTGCCTGGGTGACGGTCTTCCTGGTCTCGGTGGGGATCCATCGGAAGATCTTACGGAGCATACGCATGGTGTTGAAGCATGATAAGGAGACGGCGTTGACTTGTCTGGTCATCGAGAGGGAGGAGTCCAGGATGAAGCCCAGGTTGCGTGTGTGGTCCGTTGGCTTGGGAGTGGTGCCCAGGGCAGGGGGCCACCAGGAGTCGTCCCAGGCGGAGGGCGATGATCCCAGGATGAGGACTTCCGTCTTGTCTGAGTTCAGTTTCAGGCCTATAAGCCTAATCAACAACACGTAGAAAATCTTTAGCAAAGTCATCCTGGCCAGGTTGTGTGAGTGGCTCACAGTGCTGCTATACTGACACCACTTCAAGCTGGTTTTAAAGAAGATTTTTGGTACTATCGATCAAGTGTTCAATTATTGAATTAGAAGTATATACCACTCAGCTGCTGTTGTCTCACTCTCTATGTGACAATTGTTGATCTTCGGTCAGATTTTGACCTTGTTTCCAGGCATGTCCTCTAGAAAGTCTTGGAAGGACTGGGTATTCCCAAGTTTCTTTTGAAGGTCTTGATTAGGTGACACTCTAGTAAGTTTGCACAGGTACACTGTGGGTCTCAGGGTGAACTTTTGGATGCTATCCTTGTTAATCGGGGGAGTTGACCAGGGTGTATTCTGGCCCTAGCCCTATTTTTGCTATTTATTAATGGTTTGGTGGTGTATCTGGCTGACAACGAGAATTATGCACCGAGCCTTGCAAATGTTATGATCCCACCTGTTTGCGGAGTATACACTGCTGATTTCTAGATCCCCAATTGGGCTCCGTAAGCTCCTGACTCAGTATGGGATTTTCTGCAAGCAGAGTGGTTTGGACGTTACCATTGGCAAGACCAAGTATATGGTCCTCAATCCTTGCTTAACATCTAGGGCTAACCGTGAACTTCATGTAATACGGTTTAAGTGAGTCCCAATCTTTGATTACCTAGGGGTTACATTTACCAAACCGTTTTGATAGGGCTCCACATATAGTAAAGAGCAGGCTAAAGCTTGAACAGTACTCTAGTGTAATTTCAAGCAAGCTGTGGGGGGTGCTATGTATGGTGCATGCAGAACTTTAGGGCCACAAAGATAGCAGCTCATTGGAGAAAGTCGAAATTCATTTCATGTGCTCACCAACCAATCTTCCTATTAGCTCCCCACTTATTCCCCTGTGCTTAGACCTGGGTTAGAGAGCGCTCAATGCAAAAATAGGGCTTATACCACTTTTATACTGGTGCAGATTATGGGTGACCTCCGAGCTTCTTCCTTATTGGCATGGGTTAGAGAATGCTCTAAGGTCACCTGCTGCTTTAAAAAAAAACATTGATTTGGTATATTAAGCAATCTTTTATACAGCTATGTTGAGAGAGTCTTTGGACTTCCCCTAACCAAGGCTGCCTTAAAGAGTCTATATTGGCAGCATAAGCTATCTACATATTTTGGACAAGTGGGAACAGGCTCCCTAGCATCTGCATTCCTCGATTTTAAAGTATTTTTTAAACTGGAACCCTTCCTTTAATGAGGTTGAGCCCCTTTTATCTAAGTCATTGTACTTGAAGTTCCATTATGGGACTCTTCCTTTATGTTCCTTTACATCCAACTGGCAGTATGCATCAAGGGATTTGGAAGGGATTTGCCCTTTCTGTGTTGGTTTCAGTGAGACCATTGAATACGTTTTGGTTTTTTGACCAGTGTATATAGCATATGGAAAAAAATAGATTCCTCCAGTTTGTCGGCTCCTGGGTATACAAGATTATAGAGTAACATTAAGGAAACTGGGAAGTGATACAAGGCAATCTGTAGACTCTGCGGTCAAACGATTTCTGTTATGTATGTGGATATTAAGATCTAAAAATCAGCAGTATAGTGATTCTGTTGTAACTGTTGTTTAACTTGGCTCATAATTTGTATATAAATTTGTAATGATTTCATCAACTCACTTGTTTATGCACTGCACCTCTTGATTTTAACTAAATGTTATACACTTTTTAATGCGATGTTATGGCTCTGTGCATAAAGATTTTAAAGCTCTAAAAGCTTAATGTATTTAATGTAATGTTATGGCACATTGTTTTAGTTGTGCTGGAGTTAGAATAGTTTGTGAAGAAAAGGAGTCTGGTCCTGGGACGGAGAGGTAGCTGGACCAATCTATAGGGAACTAAAAAAATTGCTAGCTCCCACTCTGATTTCTTGTCTCAAGATTTAAGAACAAACAAACAAAGAAATTATCTTCTGTTTGTAGGGGTTATTTTATTTAAACCCTTTTGGAATTTATCAAATCTTTTATGTATTTTCATGAGTGAGAAAAACACTTATACAAAACATTTATACATATATACAAAACTACTGCACATCATACATATATACAAATATAAACAATTTATGCACAATCTTCTTTTCAAATGTAGCGGTTTTGTGTTCACAAATAATTAATCTTTGCGAAATATCTCTCCACTACAATAACCACAGAGTGAAATGGCAACAAAAACGGCAACAAAATTTCTTTAAGAAAAATCAAAACCAACTTTGAAAGCAAAGTCAAAGTGATTAACAATAAATTCTTGTTACCTTTCTTTTAGTGCCTGCCAACGCGTTTCGAATCTGGAGTTAAGTTTCAGATTCTCATCAGGGCTCTTTCATTGTGGATAATCTGAACAGAAAATGCAAAAGAAGAACATTCAGTAACTAAATTTATCTCGAAATTAATACCCCTTCAAGAGCTGGATGTCACAAAACAAGTTACCTTCAACAATGGGCGACGCGGTCCCATGGGTCCAATTATTCTAACGAAGCTAGTGTAATCCTGAGTCTTTTAGTGCAACGGTAGACCTAGTATATGGAGTAAGGAATATTTACTGTTTGGTCAAAGAACAACACAGCCTGCTTGGTTCTAGAACGGAAAGGCAATAAATTCATACCTATTTTGGTGTAGTCAGCGTTTGAAGGATTTCAGTTGTTTGTGTTTCACACTTCAAACAAGTGCGGAGGCTCTAAGTAGGGCTCCAAATCAATCTGCAAGGCACAATCGGTAATGGTGCTCAGTGCCCATTATTTCTGAAAATGTACGAACAAACTTTTCAATCTGGGAACGGGACGTACCTGTATTTGTTTTCATCTATGGTGGAGATCGCGTTTGGGCTTCTCCGTGTCTCGCACACCCACAGGTTCAATTCTCGTGTCAAAGTTGCGCTGGAAGCCTGCATGGAGATGTCATTATTTAGTGGGAACAGGGCGCAGGGATCGTGGTGGTGTTAACCAACATCACGCTCACTCACCTTTCTCTTGATGTGACTGACCCGAGAAGCGAACCTTCTAACATCACGGCAGCCATGTTTGGCTCCTCCACTATATTCAACTGCCGCTAGGCATTGTGGATACTGTAGTTTGTGAATCGGTTTTCGCGACTGGGTGCTCTTCAAAGTCTGGAAATCTCAGACAGGGAATTCAAGCCTGTTTGTGTACTATAAAATTTTAAAATCAGGTAAGCCTCCTTCCTCAATAACACTTGTTCTGTGTTAATGCCTGGTTTAGCTTCGTTCATACTGAATAAGACGGTCCACTGGAACTCGTTATCTGCATCTTTCTTCTCAATAAAATGTTGGACCAGAGGTGCAGTTAGGACTTTATTTTTGAGACGTGATCTATGTTGTGTCATGCGAGTGTTAACCTGTTGATTCGTCTTGCCTATATAGACTTTGAGGCAAGGGCAAACAATCGCATAAACAACATTTTTAGTTCTGCAGTTGGAGAAGCAACCATGTGACCAGATGACATTGGCGTGTTGAAAGGTTTTACACTCAATGGTCGAGTCACACGCCACGCAGTTACCACATCTGTGGTGACCTTCAATGGCCTTTAGTCCCCATTGTGTTAGCAAATCACTTTTAGGTTTTGCTAACCTTATATCTGCACGGATAATCTGCTGTCCAATGTTTGGATTTTTCTTATACGCAAAAATGGGGCGGGGAAATGGCACTTCGAGTTCTTCAAGAAGATGCCAGTTTTGAAGACCATTTGTCTTATTTTATGTGTTTCTGCACAAAATGTGGTGACACATACCAAATTTTCAAGATCACGTTTTACTTTGGTTTCAAAGAGGCACTCTCCATGTATTTTCCTCAATTTTTGTAGGATTGCAGTTATAACAGTAATATGGCTGAGATACCCGCCACCCCCTCTCAACACGATCCCAAAAGAAGGGAAACCGGAAACAGTTCTTCAAAGTTTTTGGATGTGGGAGGGAGTGACCCTCCCGCGGCCGTATTTATTAAAACAAAAAATTAAACATTAAACGTTTCATGTTATGTACAATTTCATTATCACATTGCGATGTTTGGCTAATCTTAACATATTCTCTAATACAGAGGTTCTCCTAGCCGAACTAGCATCCTACAAAGAACATTCTCTATAAACACTGAAATTGTACATCCTAACGTTTAAGGGCCAACGGCAAGGTCATAACCAGTGTCAAGATCCCTAACCAGACTTACCCCTCCCACTTGGGAAGGGCGACAGCACAGAGGCTTACCTCAAGTGCAACTACTAACAATTTCCCTTGACTTGACGGGGGCACTTTAAGACTCGACGCCATTTAAAGGTCGTTCGAATACTTGTGTGTGGTATCTAGAAGGTATCGTGGACCTCCCCCCACCCCACACAACTTACCGCATCTGCCGTCGCAGATGACCCTGGCCCCGGGAAATTCCTCAGGAGGGGGCTGTAACCCCTCCTACACAGGAAGGGGCCTTGACCGCCTTTCCTTAACTTCCGGCGACCCGCCCTTAGACGGGACCGCCTCCCCATTGAGGGGCCAATGGCCACCTCCCCCGAGCGCTCCCATCCGTGTTGGGTGACGCCCACTCATAGGGATCTACCAATTAGTGCTCACCGATCATGACCTTACCGCCTACCAAAAAATAAATACGACAATTCTTACTCGAACCTATGAAAACATTGGTCGCTACGACCGAAAGAGCATGCTTAAAAATGCAAAACTACACAAGTCATTTTAATCTTAACAACCTAAACGATATTCACCATACTTTATTATGATAAACAAAAAACTGATACTTTCACAACCTGTAAACGAAAACAGCAAAAGCATACTTAGCAAATTCACTTTATTGCACCACAACTTGCTGTCCTCAGGGGCTGGTGGGTGGGTCAAAATTGGCTCTTCGTTCTGTCCCGAGCTCACGTGTAGCGAGGAGGTGCAGCTTCGGAGCACAAGAACAAGAGGACGTCTTCTGTCTTGCTTCTCTTTTTATCCGTCTTCAGGGCGGGCGTAAACCCGCCCCTGCCCGTCCCGGGGGCGGGGCTGGCTACGTCGGTGTCTAGGCCAGCCCACTCTAGGGCGGGAAAAAAGCGCGCCCCGGCTACGCCGCTTCGGGCATACCAGCCGAGACGCGCCTCCCGCCAAAAAATGGCTTCCCGGGGGGATCGAGGCACTCCGCCATACGTTCGGGGGGACCGAGTGGTCGCCCCTTTCCATATGGCTGAGATACCCGCCACCCCCTCTCAACACGATCCCAAAAGAAGGGAAACCGGAAACAGTTCTTCAAAGTTTTTGGATGTGGGAGGGAGTGACCCTCCCGCGGCCGTATTTATTAAAACAAAAAATTAAACATTAAACGTTTCATGTTATGTACAATTTCATTATCACATTGCGATGTTTGGCTAATCTTAACATATTCTCTAATACAGAGGTTCTCCTAGCCGAACTAGCATCCTACAAAGAACATTCTCTATAAACACTGAAATTGTACATCCTAACGTTTAAGGGCCAACGGCAAGGTCATAACCAGTGTCAAGATCCCTAACCAGACTTACCCCTCCCACTTGGGAAGGGCGACAGCACAGAGGCTTACCTCAAGTGCAACTACTAACAATTTCCCTTGACTTGACGGGGGCACTTTAAGACTCGACGCCATTTAAAGGTCGTTCGAATACTTGTGTGTGGTATCTAGAAGGTATCGTGGACCTCCCCCCACCCCACACAACTTACCGCATCTGCCGTCGCAGATGACCCTGGCCCCGGGAAATTCCTCAGGAGGGGGCTGTAACCCCTCCTACACAGGAAGGGGCCTTGACCGCCTTTCCTTAACTTCCGGCGACCCGCCCTTAGACGGGACCGCCTCCCCATTGAGGGGCCAATGGCCACCTCCCCCGAGCGCTCCCATCCGTGTTGGGTGACGCCCACTCATAGGGATCTACCAATTAGTGCTCACCGATCATGACCTTACCGCCACAGGTCCGGATAGTTGACCGGCTATCCGGACCCCCCACAAAACTCCTACCTAAAGGTCATGTTGTAACGATTTTAACCAAGCTAGGAAGTCTCCTATGAGTAACTCATTGCCCACCCTCGACAAATGCACACCATCCCCTAAATACATACTGTTATCATTAATACAACTATGCGAGATCGAATGCAATGTCTTGGAACGGAACAACCTACTCACTTTGTTATTCAATTTTTTAACGGAATGATTCAAAGCAGGGATCGAGATAGCCCCCCGCCACACCTTTCGTGGGATCATATGAGACCACGCAATTATACACCCCGGAACTCTCCTTGCTAACCAACTTACCGTGGAAAGCATAGCTTCCAGGAGAAGTCGTCTACCGGTGGTGACTAAATCATTGCCCCCCAAATGTACTATGACTATGGACGGCGGTGACCTTATCCGCTCTAACAAACCCTCAAAGAATGCCTGAAACTGGTCAATACAGAGACCGCCCCTTCCGTAGAAGGACACTCTGTACCCGTATTCCCCAGGTACGTGAATCATATCACCTGCTTTGAATACGTCTGCGGCCCGTCTCACGTATGAGTGGCCCACGACCCACACCTCCTTTCTCACAGCCGGTGATGTGCGACCGCTGGCCTGGTGTTGGGTCGACTGCACAGTCCGCCCTGCCGCGTAGGCTTGCGCAACTGAAAACAAACAAAAGACAAGAAGCGTGAGTACATGTTTACAGCTTCACAACATGTGCAATCGCACGTACCTCTTATAACAATTGGAGGACCAGCGCCCCACACGTTTCACTTGCTCTACATTAAGACCCCTGGCTGTAGCTTCAGTGGCAGCCCCTATCCGAAAGGAATGGGTCCCAAATTCGCCCGGGTCCAAGCCCGCTGTGGCGATGGCCATTGCCAGCACCCGCTGAAACTGAAACCTCGTCAGCGGGGTGGCGTCTATATGCCTCAACAATGTCCCCCCCCATGATGCCACCCTTCGTGCTAGGTAATCTTCTAAGCACCGTACCGGACACATGGAGGACTCGGGGATCCTGCGAATGATCGTGCAGTCCCCCTTCCCATCCTGGTCAGTCTTGGACCTGAGAAAGGAGACAACCATCGCATCACCCCTGATCTGAACATGCTCCCTGCACAGGCCCCCCGTCACATCCTGTTTGTTCCTTGCAACCAGCTCACTAACTCTCATAGCCCCGTGAAATGCCAGCGTAAATGCAGACCGGAACAAACAGGTCTCGAAAGGGGACGAGCATGTGCTAGGGAGTGTGGCGAGTAACTGGGACAACCTATCCAAACCTATCGGTCGTCTTACGTCCACCCTGCGACCCTCTAGGCGTTGCCACCCCCGCAGCGCCTTTCGTACTGTAAAAGACGCTGTTGGGTCCAGGATGCCATGGGCCCTGGCAACAAAGGAAATGGCGGCACGATGCCTTTTGGCCGTAGCCACCGATTTCCCAGCCCTACGTAAGGACATCAGAAAAAGTACTACCCACTCTTCCTGACCCCAAAGTCCCCCTCTCTCTGCCCCTAAAAAGGCTAAATAGGCCTGAAACGCCCCTTCATATGCCTTCCTTGTCCTGGGTGCTAGGCTCTCTCCCACGAGGTGACGAAGTTCGGGGCACCGAGAGACCAGAGAGCTTCGGGGAAGGGTGCCGGCTCTGGGTCCGCTGACGGAAGGAAACCCGAGAAAGCCTGCATGTGAAAACGAGACAGTGCATCAGCAGCTTGATTCATTACTCCTGGGACATGTTTTGCTCTGAATACCACGTTCAGTTGCATACACAGTAGGACAATTTCTTTGAGCAGCCTTAAAATCAATTTACAATGGGCTGCCTGGCTGTTGATGCATTCTACTACGGTCATATTGTCGGACCAAAACACGACAGAATGATCTCTGAACCCTTCTGGCCAGGTTCTCAGGGCCACCAAAATGGGAAATAATTCAAGGAAAGCAATATTACTCGTTAGCCCCTTCTCGTGCCACCATAAGGGCCATCTTTGAGCAGACCATCTTGTGCCGAAGATGGCGCCAAAACCTATGCTTCCTGCTGAATCTGTCCATAGCCCCAGCTCCTCTGAGGACACGGCTGGTTTGTTCCAGACGACTCGGCCATTGAAATCCGCCAGAAATGCTAACCAAATCCGCACGTCCTGGCGGACCTCGGCCGATAACCTCGTGCGATGATGACCCTCCTTTAGGCCAACCATCGCTTGGGCAATCGAGCGGGAAAAAGGGCGAGCCATCGGGATCACCCTCAAGGCAAAGTTCAACTTACCCACTAATTGTTGCAACTGATGCAGTGTGACTTTAGATGCATTTAAACATACTTGGAGGGCTGCCCTGAATTTCAACACCTTGCTAGCTGGCAAACGGAAACACCCCTCCCTTGAGTCCAACTCGATCCCCAAAAACTCGAGGCAAGTCGTGGGACCCACAGTTTTACCCGGTGCTAATGGCACGCCAAAATGACCCATCAACCCACAGAATTCAGCTAAGGCCTGGGCACATTCGGGATTTCCGGCCGGGCCAAGGAACAAAAAGTCATCAAGGTAGTGCATTACATTTCGGAAACCCGATTTCCTAGTGAACACCCATTGCAGGAAAGTACTGAATTGCTCAAAATAGGCACATGATATAGAGCATCCCATTGGCATACACCTATCCATATAGAATGACCCCTGGAACCCGAATCCCAGAAGACGCTGATCGTCTGGGTGTACCGGGAGCAACCGGAACGCTGACTCGATATCAGATTTCGCCATCAACGTCCCGTGCCCCAGGCGATTCAAGATGGCTACTGCCTCATCAAACGATGCATATCGCACCGAACAAACTTCTGGATCAATTGCGTCGTTCACCGAAAGACCATGTGGAGCAGACAGATTATGGATCAATCGAAACTCACCTGGGTCCTTCTTGGGGACCACCCCTAACGGAGAACAAACGAAATCCGGTACCGGGGGTACACTAAACGGGCCGGCGACCCGTCCCCGGCTAACCTCTTTCTGAATTTTTTCTTGCACTACAGATGTATGTTGTAAAACGGAAAGTTGATTTTTGCACATCCCTACACCCTGAAAGTCCCCTACCGGGATGCGGAAACCATGTGTAAAACCGTTCCGCAGCACCCCGGCAGAAGTACGATCCGGGTATTCGCTGAGCCAAGGAATCATTGCCAAGGTATCAATCGGGGTTGGTAAAGGCGCCCCTCGGCCTAGCTTAGACCTGTTTGGCGCCTCCCTTACCCCCATTCTCACTCGTTCTGGCTCTGCACGATGACTCAGGATGGGATGACCCACACGTACTACATTCGTGTTTGAATTTACACGATCCCGGAGGCCTAGTACATTTCCCCTTGTTGAAATTAAAACAGAAACCCTTTCTCCCTGTATTGCCTGCGGGCCTCGACTGGTCGTCGGTGCTCGTACTTGGTCGAAAGGGCGTCCCCACATTTTGGCGGGAGTAATCAACAACATTGCTCCCGACCAATGGCATTCTTAACATTCCCGATTCTTTCATTTTATCCCATGTTAGAGAATCGTAACAATCCCAAGTCAAACTCTTGTTATGTTCCTTTTCTTTCCTGAACAGATTGTCGTAACAAAACCAATGGTTACCTTGATACGTTGTCGAGTAACCCATAATCCGCGATTGATAAACGGGAAACTCAGGAAGCAACTCGGGCCTGCGTTCCCCCAAAATCGATGTATAAATACCCCATGCATTGCCCCAATTGCCAATGTTCTCATTTACCTTAAAGGCGGCCATTTTTGCGCGCCAAACACTCGGATGCATTAAGTCCTTCTGACTTTTCACATGCTCCACATCATAATGATCAACAAGCAAGGAAAAAATATTCACGTATTCCCCCGCCCAGATCTTCTCTTTTATAGCTAAAGGCACATGTTGTCCCAATCTCTCTCTACGAGAAGGTGCTGACTCGTCCCTTGCAATTGGCAATGGCCGCTTACCTGCACTGGACGCAGCTTCTGCCGCTTGCGGCTTGTCTATCCCCGCCAACGGCGCAGCCACTCTAGCTGCCTCTCTCTTCTCACGAAGCCCTTTTATCAGCGCCTGTGCCTCGGCAGCCGTGGCGCCATCACTACTATCCCCCAACCAAGCTGCTAGCTGTGCTGCCAGCTCGGGGGGCATGTCATCCTTGGGTGGCGGGGTGACGACAACGGGGATTGGATTCTCCTCCGTTGGAACTGGGATCGGCGCCTCGAGCGGTGCGGAGGGAACCGGGACGTCCCCACCGGCTGGAACCCTTTTCGGCCTCTTAGGTCTACCCCCAGCCGGCGCAGGGCCCGAACCCTCCTCCCCGTCTCGCTCGGCCAATCGTTTCTGTATCTTGGCCACTTCTTTGCAAAGGTTCCGCACCATCTGGTCGGTCGTCAGTTTATTTACGACTTTCTTTGGCATCTCTCCGAGGAAGTATCTAGAAGACAAAGAAAAAGATCAAAACGCTCAAAATTGGCTCTTCGTTCTGTCCCGAGCTCACGTGTAGCGAGGAGGTGCAGCTTCGGAGCACAAGAACAAGAGGACGTCTTCTGTCTTGCTTCTCTTTTTATCCGTCTTCAGGGCGGGCGTAAACCCGCCCCTGCCCGTCCCGGGGGCGGGGCTGGCTACGTCGGTGTCTAGGCCAGCCCACTCTAGGGCGGGAAAAAAGCGCGCCCCGGCTACGCCGCTTCGGGCATACCAGCCGAGACGCGCCTCCCGCCAAAAAATGGCTTCCCGGGGGGATCGAGGCACTCCGCCATACGTTCGGGGGGACCGAGTGGTCGCCCCTTTCCAATCTGACTCCACCTTCAGTTATATTCAATCCCAATGTTTGTGGTACTAAAGTAAGAATTGTATATCTGACACACTCACCCAAAATATTTAGAAGTTACCCAATGTTTGCAGGACTGAAGTTAGAACACAAAAAAATAACAATTTTACCTGTAAACATGATTCCGACCCACATAATTATATGTATTTTTCCCAGTGTTAGTTGTACTGGAGTTAGACTAGTAATGCTGAATCCCAAATAAGTGCACTTTACCCATTGTACACAGGACGTGAGCTAGAACTGTAAATCCACAGCTCACTCCCAGTTATATGTATGCACTTTCTCCAGTGTTAGTAATAAAGGACTTAGAATCCTAAATCTGCCCCACTTCCAGATATTTTGATATTACCGCAATGTTCCTGGGACTTTAGCTAGAATATTAAATGTGACACATCTCCCCCCACCAGGTATATGCAAGTACAGGGCTGAAGTTAGAACAGAAAAAAATAACAATTCTGCCTATAAACCTGACTCCCCCCACCTCCAATTATATTCACGTTCCCCAATGTTTGAGGGACTGAAGTTAGAACAGTAAATCTCCCTCTCATATACATGCACTTTCCCCATTGTTAGTGGGACTGGAGCTAGAATATTAAATCTGACCCTCTCCTGAACTATAAGCAGTTTCCTGAAAGTTAGTAGAATAGTTACTTTCACTCCCCAAAATATATACACTTTCCCCAGTGTTCCTGGGACTGCAGTTAGAATAGTAAATATTATTCTCTACCATATATATGTACTTTCCCCAATGTTTGTAAAACTGCAATAAGAATTGAGAGCCCGACCTTCTCCCCACCGAATATACATGCGCTTTCCCTAATGTTTGTAAGGCTTGATTTAGAATAATAAACCAGACCCCACATCCCCCAAGTATATGCACCTTTTCTAATGTTAATGGGGTGGAGTTAGAATAGTACATCTGATCTTCCCCATTCTGTGCACTGTCTTCAATGTTTGTTGGGGTGAAGTTAAAATAGTAGATCTGACCCTTTCCTTGTCCCCCGATATATGCCTTTCCCCAAATGTGTGTTGGACTGGAGTTAAAATAGTGAATGTGACCCTCCACAATATATACACTTTTCCCAATGTTTCTTTGACTGAAGTTATGTTATGTTATGTTAAAAGAGCTTATATAGCGCTCGGCTGCCCCAGCAAAGGGGCGTCCCGGCGCTCGTAAAGACAGAAAGTGTAGCTGCAGATGGAACTAGCAGTGAACATAACAATACCAGCTTAACAGAAGAGATGGGTTTTCACTTCCTTTCTGAAGGATAGAAGATCGTTCAGGCCACGGATCGGGGGAGGTAAGGCATTCCAGAGCTTGGCCGCAAGATATCGGAAGGAGCGACCACCCATCCGAGCTAGCTTAATGCGCGGGACAATTGCCAAGTTCTGGCCTTCTGAGCGGAGGGTGCGTCTGGGTAAGTAAAGTGATAGAAGGGGAGATAGCATGGGCGGTGATGCAGTTTTCAAGATTTTAAATGCCATGCATAGGGTCTTGAAGTGGATCCTCTTCTCCACCGGGAGCCAGTGCAGTTTAATTAAGGTGCTTGCCACTGACTGGTGCCGGGGAATACCAGTCAGCGCTCTGGCTGCCGCATTTTGGATGCGTTGCAGCCTTGTTTTCTCTGCCAGATTTGCTCCTAGGAGCAGGGAGCTAGTGGAGTCCAGCCGAGAAAGAATGGCAGACTGAACCCTATCTGCCGGGTTTTAGGGTCAAAGAACTTTAGGATTGGCCTGAGATTCCGCAGAATCCCAAAGCAGGTGGCCGCGACCTTTTTTGTCTGTTGAGTATAATTCAAGGCAGAGTCAATCCAAACTCCGATGTTTTTTACGTGGTTTTTGGGATCTGGTAGCTTGCCAAGAGCCTCAGGCCACCATTTGGCGTCCCAGGTACTTGCTTATTTACCTACCAACAGTACCTCTGTTTTACCAGCGTTAAGCTGTAGGTAGTTAGAGGTCATCCAAGTGTTGAAGTCAATGAGGCATTCTTTGAAGTTCTTCGCGCTCAGCCTGTTTCCACTCCTCAAGGCCACCACCAGCTGGGTGTCGTCGGCGTAAGATACGAGCGACAGCCCCCCTCTCCTGGCGACCTCAGCTAATGGTCGGACATAAATGTTAAATAGTGTGGGGCTGAGCGCCGACCCCTGGGGGACACCCTGTCTGATGGGACACTCTTTGGAAATAAATGGAGGAGTAGATACTCTGAATGTCCTTCCTGATAGAAAAGACTAGAACCAGTTCAGGGCCTGACCTGTAACTCGAATCTCCTGCAGTCTGAACAACAGCACCTCGTGTGAAACCGTATCGAAGGCAGCACTGAGATCTAAAAGAATCAGTGCTCCCGTATTGCCAGAGTCCAGGAAGGTCCTGAGATTTTCCGTCACACTTAAGAGAGCCGTTTCCGTACTGTGACCCGCCCGGAAACCATGTTGAGAATTATCCAGGATGGAGTTGGCTGTCAGGAATTTAGTCAGGATAGAGTTGACATATGACTCTGCCACCTTGGCTGGCCAAGGAAGTAATAAAATTGGCCTAAAATTCTCAGGTAGAGTAGGATCTAATGTGGGCTTTTTTATAATGGGAGTGACCCAAGCTTGTTTCCATCTGGCGGGAATGATGGCAGTGGAAAAAGATGAGTTGATAATATCCCTAAGGGGCCCAAGCAGTGTCCTATCAGCGGTTCTAAAGTAGTCTGGTTTTAGGGGATCCGCTGGTGAACCTGATTTGACTTGGTTACACAGATGGAGGAACTGCTCCTGACTGAGTGCCGGTATATCAGCTAGTATGGAGGTGGCCATAGTATCTGAGGGAACATAGGAGGGCAGTGTGGGAAAAGCCTTGTAAATTTTCTCTATTTTCTCCATGAAAAAAGATGCGAGGTTCTCGCATAAAGAGGGTGACAAAATAAGATTTTGGACCGTTTGTTTAGTGCTGAGTTCTTTTAATATTTTGAAAATGGTTTTAGAGGTGTTCTGACTACACCTGATTTCGTTCGCATAATAGGTGGCACGAAGTCTACAAATAGTGCGATGGTAGTTTTTTTGTGCTTTCATATAGAGGGTTTTAAGTTCGGCATCATACTCTTTCCTCCATTTCCGTTCAGCAAGTTTACATTCTTTTTTCAGGGAAACAAGCTCCTCATTGTACCATGGGCTAGATTGCTGTAAGCGTGCCTTGGTTCATTTGGCCGGAATCAGTTTATCCATAGCCTGGTTAACCCAGTTCCAAAAGCTCTCGTAATCCTGATCGGGGTTCCCACTTACTGCAGGAGGATCAACTGTAAGGAGTGCATGGAGGTCTTCCAGATGGAGCTTCCTCCAAGATCTTTTTAACACCTGTTGCCCATCTACAATGTTGTGGGTCCCCTCAATCACTACTGTCATGGTCCCTAAAAAGTGATCCGTCCAAGTCATGGGAAATGGGCTCTTTGCGGTCGCATTAGCCAGGGTCGTAAAAATGGGGTTTAAGAGGTGCCCGCCTCTATGTGTAGGGCTGCTAATCAGTTGCCGTAGCTGAAAAACATTCATATCCGCTATCAGTGTGTTTATCTTGCTATCGGCGACCAGATCAAAGTGGATGTTTAAATCCCCCATAATATTGAAATTAGCAGTGCCCATGATCAAAGAGCATACATTTTCAAGAAGAGATTTTATAAAGTTGCCCACAGGTCCCGGGGGCCTGTAGATCAGCAAGCCTACAAGAGTAAACTGTGTGTTTATCTTGATGTTGTAACGGGCGCATTCACAGCCTTCAATGTCCCACTTAGTAAAGAGGCATGTAAAGTGTGACCTGGCAATCATTGCTATCCCTCGTCCTTTTGCATGCCTATTTAGAGTGTATGTGGAATAACCTACAGGAGTGGCTAAATTAATGACAGAGATCATATCATCTTGTAGCCATGTTTCTGTGAGGAAAAGAATATCTAGAGCATGGTTGCAGATAATCTCGATGACTTCCAGGTGATGTTTCTGTAGAGACCTCACATTAAGCTGCGCGACCTTAATTTGCTGAGAGGCGATGCCTGGGGGTAGGGGAACGTTCTTAGGGTTGGGCAGGAAGAACCCACAAGGGCAATGAAAGGTGCCTGATTTACGTGAAACAGTGATTAACTTACAATTTAATTTGGTGCAATCCAATTTAAGCAGATCATCCCTTGAGTAGCGTATATAGTCTTTCCCAAGTTGATCAGGGTCTCTGGCGGGAGGCGCGGAACTGGCGTGGACGGGCGCTGACGGGCGTGTCTTTGGCGCGTCTTCGGTGCGTGCCAGCTGCACACGTCCGCTGCGCATCTTAGCAAGTGACGGGCTAAATAGGCTCTTGCCCGGAAGTCGGGAATAGCTAGAGCGCGTCCCCAGCAGTCACCACCAGGCCTAAGATGGCGGCTGGATCGAGTGGGCGGCCCGAAAGTACCCTTGTTTCCCTCCGCTACAAACGGGACTTCCCGCGGCGGGTAGAGAGTAGGGGTGAGGGTAAGTGCAAGAAAACAGAGTGTAGTGGCAAATACAAATTAAGACAAGCAAAAGTTTTAAAAACTTCGTAGTCACGTTTCTTTTTTTAAAAATGTCCTTGCGATTCTAAAAGTATAGGCAAAGTTTCCTCAGCGCTTAGCTGGATCGTACTAGCGCTATTCGCTCACCAAGCTGTCAATAGAGCTGAGCCTCTGCTCGTATCTACCTAAATAGGCTCTTGCCCGGAAGTCGGGAATAGCTAGAGCGCGTGCCCAGCAGCCACCACCAGGCCTAAGATGGCGGCTGGATCGAGTGGGCGGCCCGAAAGTACCCTTGTTTCCCTCCGCTACAAACGGGACTTCCCGCGGCGAGTAGGGAGTAGGGGTGAGGGTAAGTGCAAGAAAACAGAGTGCAGTGGCAAATACAAATTAAGACAAGCAAAAGTTTTAAAAACGTCGTAGTCACGTTTCTTTTTTTAAAAATGTCCTTGCAATTCTAAAAGTATAGGCAAAGTTTCCTCAGCGCTTAGCTGGATCGTACTAGCGCTATTCGCTCACCAAGCTGTCAATAGAGCTGAGCCTCTGCTCGTATCTACCTAAATAGGCTCTTGCCCGGAAGTCGGGAATAGCTAGAGCGCGTCCCCAGCAGTCACCACCAGGCCTAAGATGGCGGCTGGATCGAGTGGGCGGCCCGAAAGTACCCTTGTTTCCCTCCGCTACAATCGGGACTTCCCGCGGCGGGTAGGGAGTAGGAGTGAGGGTAAGTGCAAGAAAACAGA
Source organism: Lissotriton vulgaris (assembly GCF_964263255.1). NCBI lineage: Eukaryota > Metazoa > Chordata > Amphibia > Caudata > Salamandridae > Lissotriton > Lissotriton vulgaris. The sequence continues at coordinate 1,271,215,047 of NC_141696.1, read as the reverse complement.
GTGCAGTGGCAAATACAAATTAAGACAAGCAAAAGTTTTAAAAACGTCGTAGTCACATTTCTTTTTTTAAAAATGTCCTTGCAATTCTAAAAGTATAGGCAAAGTTTCCTCAGCGCTTAGCTGGATCGTACTAGCGCTATTCGCTCACCAAGCTGTCAAAGTTAGAATAGTACATCTGAACGACCCCCCCCAAATATGTCCAATTTCTCCAATGCTTTTGAAGTAGTTAAAGAATAACAAATGTGAATCCTTCATTAACTTGTGTATATTTAGTATAACGTTTGTCATTAAAATAGTATATTTGTTATTATTATGTTAATATTGACTAGATAATCACGATCCAAATGTTTTAGTAATTTATTAAAGACTTTTAAAAAATTGGTTATTCTTTTAAATATTATTTACATTATTTATAGTAGTTGAAGGAATTAAGAGTACATATTATGAGACGTGGTTAATTAAAAAAATTATATTTATTAGCTGTTAAATGTTTATATCTGAATGTTTTTTTTATTAAAGTTATTTATTTTCATGATTTTTTAAAAACATGTTAACTATGTGTAATATTTTTACAATTATTTACTTTAAGAAAGAAGAACGTTGTGTTAGCTATCAATACCCATCACTTAAAATATTAATTTTATTGATATGTTTCATGAACAAGGAAAATAAATGTGAATTTATATTTTGAATTTAACTTTTTGAAAATAAAAAATGTAGTTGATTTGTTATGTATTACTAAACATACGCCTAAAATAGAATTTACATTTTTCAAATGGCTTCAATTACTAAGAAATAAACAAATACTTGGTGCACCATTGTAATGATATTTTCTCATACTCTATAGTTACAGTATTTTGCTAATTCTGTTATTTTAAAAAGGTATATTATTGCAGTAGATTATTTAGGCATAAAAACTCGATATTAGGTAGTAGATATTTTAAGGTATTTTTATAGTGGATATTTAAAACTACAACCTATAGAACCCCATTCGACACTAACATATTTATACTAGCACGTTCCTTTTGGGCTGCTATACTTTTCATCAACAATGGCAACCATTTTCATTAGGTGCAGACACTCAGTGGCATATGACCAATGCTCCCGGCATATCTGCTGCATATCTTGGGCCTCATTTATGAAAAGTGACACATCGCTGCGTGAAAACAGCGATGCGTCACTTTTCACTGCGCACTCCTTACGACATTCCTGATGCGTCATATTTAATGTATGACGCATCATGTCGCAAGGAGTTACAGATACGTCAGTATTTCTGACGTATCTGTAAGCGCAAAAGTGACGCATTGCTGGAGTGTGTCACAAAAGTGACACAACTCCAGCAATGCATCCTTTCACATGGGGAAAGCCCCATGTGAAAGGGCTTGCGTCAGTCTTACGCCTGCTGTGAGGCAGGCGCAAGATTTTGACGCAACAGCGTCCTAAAAGTGACGCAGTGAAATCTCATAGATTTCACTGTGTCACTATTACGAGGCTTTTTGCGGGGGAACGCCCCCTCTGCATACATTATACCTGATGCAGGTATAATGTGGCGCAGGGGTTTAAAAAGTGACGCATCTACCTAGATGCGTCACTTTTTAAATATGGCGCAACGAGGCGTATTTTTACACCCTGGTGTGTCACAAAAAGTGACGCACCGGCGGCGCAAAACTGACGCAAGGCCTCATAAATAAGGCCCCTTGTACTTTTTCAGCCAGTGCCAAAATGTCCGACCAGGGCTGATACACCCTGTCTCAACAAAACTCAGCAAGAAGCCTTTAGCAGTTTTGTGGCAAGCTTGAGAACCACCGCCTGAAATACTTTTCATGGTCAGTAGCAGAACTTTTAGTTACCATTTGCTTTTAATGCCATAGCATCAGCACTTCCCAACTCCCTGCTTAAATTGTTAAACATCCGTGTGAAAACTACAAGAACTCTTGTGCTTCTTTCTTACTGCTGAGACACAGTATAGGAATACATTTTGAACAGTATTTTTCTGGGGACCTCGAAATACACAGCTTCAGTTCTTACCTCATTCCAGCTGACCATGGCCATAACTTTAAATATAGCTAAACTGAGAATACCCTTATTGACAAGCCTTAACACTAATTTTGTGAATGCCCAAAATCTACAGTGCTGCTGGATTTTCTAGCAATTATAATCGGAATGTATCAGTAAATTCCTGAAATCATAATTATGTGAATCAGAATTTGGGAAATTGATCCCAAAAACTCTACTGTTTGCTGTCATAATTGGACCTTATGGGCAAAAACGTTTTCTGATTGTGGACCAGAAAAACAGAGTACATTTCTGGGGAGCAGGAGACAGGGGAAGTGTGTCAGGGTTCGGGATACTTTCATACCCTAACATAACATAGTCACTTCCATTTTCACTACAAAAAAATAATACACGTGTATGCAGTTTAGCCATACTTTACACTTATTCAGCTATAATATTCCACCATATAAGTGCCACACTTGGATTTTGATAGGTGGTCATGTAAAAAAATTGCTGCTAGCACTTGAGCTTTATTTAGGAGAAAATACAACTTTGCTGTTAAGATAATTCCCTTTATCAGTGCTGAGCAGTTGTTGTCTTTCAGCTCCAGCACTGTGACTGCATCCTATTTGAGACCACAGTTGTTACGTTATTAGGATTTGTAGAAGGCAATTTATCACCGAAGGGTATCAAGGCGCGGCAGCTGGTGGGAGGTCGTCTCCGGGGGTTAGTTAAAGAGCCATATCTTCAGCCTCTCGTGGAATTCAAGAAGTGTGGAGGATGCCCTGATGTGTGGAGGGAGGTTGTGCCATGTTTTTGGTGTGATGTAGGAAAAGGCTAGTTTCAGCAGCCAATCTTGCTTGCTGCCATGTTAATTTAGGGTGTCACACATCAATGTGGGATGGCCGAGCTCTGCCCCACCTGCCCATTAACTATGTGCCCATCGGTGTGTCTTGGACATCTTTTAGGGGTTGCAGCTACGACCCCTAGCTTGCCCTTTGCTACCCTTGGCACTGCCTCTGTGACCACTGGCCTTAGAGGTGGCAAGATCAGTTCCTGGAACGCAGGAGCAGCTCGTCCTAATGGATGTTGGTTAGTGCTACACTTTCCTGGCTATTTGACAATTTTTTAATGACGTATATAGGGCCTAATTATGATACGGTCCAAACCTTATCTACTGCTGCTGCGGTCCGACCGATGCATCACGATACGTGCGGTCGGAGGCAGCAGTCGGACGGACCGACTGACCCTTTCCGAAGGGCTCATGGAGCTCGTCGGTCGGTCGGAAAACCACTATAATCGCTTCAGGACGTCGTTTCCTCCCTCAGGATTATGATGTCAGTTTCCGACAGCCTTCAGAAATGCATTAGTAGTCCCCTTGGCAACCAATTGATTATCATTCAGTGAAACAATATAGGCCATGTAGAACAGATTACTTGTATTTTTTTATTTCTTATTCAAGTACATTTGTTTATCCCATATAGGGAATAATTATTTCGACCTAATCATCAAAAGAAGAAAATCACAACAAATCTATATTAAATTCAAAGTCTAAAATACATGGAACTCAAAACGTGAACCCTACACTAAAGAAGAACTTTCACAAACAAATATGCATACTTACTACTGTTACACAAACTAAAAATGAAAACACATTACATCTGAGACAATACCTATAAATATAGAATATGTATAAGTTAAAACCCGGACAGAGACTCAAAATATTGATCTCTCATCATTACAATTCATCTGTTTCTTATTTAATCACAGATTGTGTTCACAAACGCCCATTTCTCAAAGGGAGCTTGTTCTGAAACCGGTTTCCGCCCGCCGCACAAGGTCCCATTAAGAAATGGGAGTTTCTTACTGTACGATGTGCGGTCGGATCGTAATTCGGTGTGCAGAACTGCCGACCTACGGTCAGGCAGCTCCTCCACCGAAACAGTGTCGGTCGGAGGCAACTCCAACTGACATCGTAATGATGCCCATCATGAATAATATCACTCACTACTAGTGAAAAAAAATGTGAAGTACAATGAGCTGAAATATAATCCTATCTGTCAGATAAGGTAAGCAAATAATTCTTTTGAATGTATGTTGTATGCATGCTTGTGGGTGAGAGTGTGTTCATGTGAGAGAGAGTGTGACTGCGTGTGTATGTGTAAGCGTGCGTTTGTGAGTCAAAGTAAAGGTCAAATGGTGTGTGATGTCACTTTCGCTACCCCTTGCGTTGTGGTGAATTGACGCCCATGCGGTGTGTGTTCAAATGCTCCCTAAATGGCTGCAAGAGTTCTCCTAAGGGGTGGTTGATTTAACATTTCACTGATGTATAGGTCCAGACCATCCCAGATTGGGATAATGAATTTTCCCATTGACCACTGTGTCTTCCCAGATTTTAAGATGTGGGTGCGGATGTACTGGTGAACCATCTTACTGAAATAATGTGGCCTTTCTCCCTCATCAGCTCTGTAGATGGTGCATGTTATGTACTTAAAGTTCAAAATATTTCTTCCTCGACTGGTGAGGCCTAAAAGAATCCTTTAACAAGTTAATGGTCAACATGGCCATAGGAGCCATTCATACAGATGTGAGGGCATACACACAGGAGAGGCTTGAAGCATTCCAGTTAATTAACACCCATTACACAGCTTTTTAGAGGAAATTGGGTGTTTATTGGAGACAGAAGGCGCTGCTGCGTGCTCTTGAACCAGGTATACTCCTTTAGGTGTATTTGGCATCAAACACAAAAGGTAGCAGGGACAATACATATTATCCTAATCTTTTCTTTTACAAGTATTTGTTCATTCTTGAGTTGTAAAGTACCAATTTATCTTACGTTTGCTCTTGACTAATGTTGTTATACCTTTATTCTTTAATAGGTGCATAACATCACAGCCAATTCTTGATAACAGCTGATACATGTTTTGAAGAACATTTATACCTTCTCACGGCTTCTTGCAGTTAGAATTATTCTCATTTAATCATGACATTTTTCAATCAAGTCTTATTAATGAAGGAAATAATAATATTTTTGTATGTGATAATTTTGATCAATTTGTGGGAGATCAGATTATAAAAGCTATAAGCCAAGAGCACTTCATAGTATTAAATTAAGTTTTGGTTTCATGTATGGTGGGGCTGACAAAAAAAATCACTTTGGTTGGCGTTCTTTTTTTATTTTTGAGGTATACGTGTGAAATAATAAATGATTTAAAAAAAGAACTATCCTACCATCTTGCCAAGGACAGGCATGGTCAGTTGCGGCTCGCATAGGGTTTGCTGCGGGCAGTGGGGTGGAGCGGGGGAGGGGCAGGGTGAGGGGGTAGTAAATTCGGACATATGAGGGAACGGAGGAAAGCAATTAAAACGTTAATCCGTTCTGTCGTATGTCCAAGTTTAAAAGACCCCCACCCTGCCCCTCCCCTGCCTCACCACCCCGCAGCACGCCCTATGCGAGCCGCCACTGGGCATGGTGTCTTTGCCAATGCTTGTTTTCATGTGACATACAAAACCTTGTTTGCTCATCTTTCTCATTTAAACCATATAGAAGCCTAATTCTAAAAAAAAGTTGGACAATAACTTCTTTAGCCTTATGGTTGTATGTGGAATACATTTCTGAATTGTTTGAAAAACTCAAACTACCAATGTTGAAAATTCTGCACCTGAAGTAGCCTGCCAGGAGCTACACCTATGTAAAAGCACTTGGGGGGTTTATTTATGAGCCCTTGCATCACTTTTGCGCTGCAGGTGCATCACTTTTTGTGACGCACCAGCGGCGTAAAAAATGAGCCTTGTTGCACCATATTTACAAAGTGACGCCTCTAGGTAGAGGCCACTTTGTAAACCTCTGCGCCACTTTATACCTGCAACAGGTATAATGTATGCGGTGGGGGTGTTCCGACGCAAGAAAGGTCATAGAAGTGATGCAGTGACATCTATAAGATGTCACTGCGCCACTTCTAGGACGGAAATACGTCAATATCTTATGCCTGCCTCATGTCAGGCGTAAGACTAACGCAGGCACATTTCACATGGGACTTGCCCATGTGTAATGACCCATTGCTGGAGTTGCGTCACTTTTGTGACACACTCCAGTAATGTGTCATTTTTGCGTTTACAGATACGCCAGAAATACTAACCTTTTTGTAACTTTTTGCATCATGATGCGTCATACTATAAATATGACGCACCATTGGTGTCGCAAGGAGGGTGCAAGGAAAAGTGACGCATCGCTGTTTTCTTGCAGCGATGTGTCACTATTCATAAATGAGCCCATGGCATTTAAGCATGAGTGAATATAACGTACAAGTGAGTTTGCACTGGTTCTTGTTTTGTTTGCTACTGAATGAGAAAAAATATTTTTCTCTGTCTGAAACCCCTTTCCATACACCACCAATTCTAGGGTTGTTCTTTTTTTATGTCTACCCTGGATAAAGATTGACTCTTGCCCAGGACAGGGCTAAATCTCCCACTGTATGCACCCTGGAAACGTACCTGCCAGTTCTGTTTGTGACTACCTTCCCAAATGTGTAGGATTGTGGGTTTTACCTACTTAAGCAGACATCTGCAGCCCTCAAAGCCCATGATGCGCCCCCATGAGAAACTTAAACATACATTAAAAATTACGCAATACTGGTCTAAATTTACTTGCGAGTAAATCCCTTTACGAGTAGCAAATGTGACTTTACAATATTTGTGCACCCAACTTCAACATGTTAAATTATTAATATTGATGAAGTAAAAGGAAGCTGCTTGTACCAACCTGTCCATGACATTTAACAAGCCCTCTCCCTTTTGCGTGGTGCACAGCACTGGAATGCCTGCCTGCATGAATTGTTGAAGCATTGCTCAGCTTATGTTTTATAAATACTGCCTGTGATAATCACCAGGAAATACCCTGATGAAATGAAAGTAGGAGATTAAAATGCCACACGCAAACAGTTCACGCACAGAGGCTGTGTTATGTGTCTAAGATTAAGAAGATTTATGGAAGGGAAATTCCTACACACCAGTTTGCTTCTATCCTGAAATTCAGAGGACAGATGAAGAAACCCTTACAATACAGCATTAAAACTGTAAAAAGATGAAAACGTATGGAATTTAATGATGAAATGTCATGTGTCTATGTGCATACTTTCCATTGAAATGTTATGACAGTCTTCTCTGGTAGTAGACTTTCCAGACAACCCCTCCCTGTGAAATGCCCGATTCTAAAAAGGTTGCATTTGCAGAGAAGCGATTTTGCAACTTGTCAATGTGTTCCATTTGGACAGGCGTATTTCTAGGCATGTGAGGTAGCCCCCAGCTCTTAGTCCAGACCACAGAGAAGAGTTCTCCAAACAGTTCTCTGCTAGTGCTTTATAACCCAACCATTTCTGTAACAAAATGCTTCGGTGTGGTTAGTGGACGTTGCACTGATGCACAGAACACTGTTCGCGCAAGAAATCAATGTCCACACCTCTTTAGGAGCAAGAAAGGCCACTTTATTTTAGGACAGGTGCATCATCAATTCCATAAACACATTCATTATTTATTTATTTACATAATTCAACTCTACAGTGATCCTACGAACCTAAATCCCAAAACCCCTAACAAACTCCTGCCTACTACCCCTAAACCTACCCCACAAGCTAACCTTCAGGATGGCCAACCCGCTCCAGGCTGCCCACCCCCACTAGCCAAAAACCCGCCTCCACAAGAACAAAGGCACCCGTCCTAACTGTGGCGAACCTACGAAAGAAGCAGCGCCTAGAGCACCGCAAAATAAAAAATCCACAAAATGAAATAAAAAAGAGGGAGGGTGGGTGGGGCAAAACAAACCTCCCTTCTAGCCTCCCGCTACGCAGTTCCCAACCGCCAGCCTGCCTCCCTTATATCCCTTCCTCTAATCAGTCCCCACCTGCTGTCTGATTCTCGCGCGAACCAACCCAGGCAGAGACCGGCTCGCGCCTGGCTCTCCCTGGGTCCCCCCTCGCGCAAGAAATCAATGTCCACACCTCTTTAGGAGCAAGAAAGGCCACTTTATTTTAGGACAGGTGCATCATCAATTCCATAAACACATTCATTATTTATTTATTTACATAATTCAACTCTACAGTGATCCTACGAACCTAAATCCCAAAACCCCTAACAAACTCCTGCCTACTACCCCTAAACCTACCCCACGAGCTAACCTTCAGGATGGCCAACCCGCTCCAGGCTGCCCACCCCCACTAGCCAAAAACCCGCCACCCAGGAAAACCTTTAGCGTTTTCCTGCCCCACCAAATGGAAAGGAAGGAGCACACCACAACTGCACTTGAAGAACTTTGCTAATCAAATCCCTGAGTTCAAGAAGGTAAAAGGATATACCCAAAGCAAAGAGATGCACACCGTCCTCACAAAATAGATGATGTTCAGAGACTTTCAAATGGTAATGATCTAAACAGTATATACCCCAATGATGACAAAACAATCGCATTGTTCGGTTGACTTTCCGTCGAGCCTTTTCCAGGGCGGAATGGTTCCTCGCCCCACACCATTGCAAACGAGGCACAAACTCAGTCCATATCAGCATGGTGCTCACCCATGTGGTTTTGATGATTTCCAGGTCTTGCTTCATCAATTTCAATAAAGTCAAACCAGAGAGAGAAACTAAGTCATTCTCCCCCAAATGCAGTACCAGGAGATCCGGAGGTCCCCCCAAACACTGTGAAACCAAAGCGGCCAAAGCGGGAAAAAGCCCGCCCCAGCGCATGCCCCCTGTGCCATGCCAGGAGACTTCGTGTGTCATGCTGTTTAGACCAAGAGATCTCCCACAAAGCTGACTGGCAGCGGCTAAAGCTGCCCTTTTAACAAAAGAGTGCCCCAGTATCCACACCCTCCGTTTGGATCCGGTGACTGATGACCAAGGACCTAGGAGAAAAAGAAATGTTAGACAAGCAAAATGTACTATTTTCTCACATATTTTTCACAGCATTTGGAACGCCAACGACCAATGCGGCGAATTTGGGACCAGTCCCACCCCAAACGAGCGGCCTCCGTCGCCGCACCAATTCTGAATGAATGGGTACCAAACTGAACAGGATCCTTCCCCAGACGCAACAAAACCTTGCGTAATACAGCCAACAACTGAGATGCAACAATGGGACTACCATCGGCGTGACAAAAAATGGGCCCCGGGAGAAAATGTTGGGAGGACACAAACACTTCCCATTCCCCAACCGGGCAACATGCAGAGACACCACTCCTGCCAAGGAACACCCACTTACCCCTCCCCATCTGGTCAGTTTTGGACGCCCGCAGCCACAGCCTCAATCTGTCGCTTTCAAACACCACCTCACTGCTGGACATACCTACCCTGCCCCGCAACCCCAGCAACTCCGAAGCCCGAAATGCCCCAAAGAACAACCAGACAAAACACAAACGAAATTTGGCACACTCAAAAGCATCGTGGCAACACACCTCCAGTTCCGGCAACATCAACTGTAGCAACTCAAAAGTCGCAGGCTGCCGTAGCTGCTGACCACCAGCCCGAAGCCTAGCCAAACCTTTCAACACCTTCCGAACCAACACCCCCCCAACAGGATCCCTTCCCCACCAAAGCTGCCCATAAAAAGAAACCCCAGCCAATTTGCCAGAAATGGTATTGGGCGAGAGGCCCTTATCCGCTAAATGTAAGACAAACTGTAAGATGCATTGTTCATCTGACAAACCGGCCCTGATCGGCCCCTTTAACTCCTTACCAAACTGCAGAAACTCATTCCAGGCCTTCACATAACCCCGCCTTGTGGAGTCAGCCACTGAACTTTCGACCAAGTGGTGTACCCTCAATCCCCCAGGTCCCATACGTACTGCGGGATCGCTGTCGGTTCCAGGTCCGCCCCAGGAGCTAACTTGCGGAATTCGGACCACTGAAAGCGAGACAAAGAGTCAGCGATGCAATTAGAAGTACCAGGAACATGCCGTGCTTTAAAGACAATATTTAATTGCAGACACCGCAGCATGAATGCGCGCAGGAGCCGCAAAACACGCAAGTCACGAGCCTTCTGGTGATTGACAAGGTGTACTACTGCCAAATTGTCCACATGGAACAATACGGAGCGATTCTGAAACTCCTCCCCCCATAGATACAAAGCAACCAGCAGCGGGAAGAGCTCCAGAAACGCTATGCTGCGACCCTGTTCTTTCCAGTGCGCCGGCCAGCCAGCCGCACACCATCGACCGTCCCAAAATACGCCGAAGCCATGAGCCCCCGACGCATCCGTGAACAACTGGACTTGCCACACCATGTCCTCATCCGCAAAAAACAAGGACACGCCATTGAACTCCTGCAGGAAACGAAGCCAGACAGTCAAATCAGCACGTACAGCAGTGGTAATACGCACCCGATGATGTGGGAGGCGTGCGCCGGACATGGATAGACCCAAACGCCTACAGAACGTCCTGCCCGCCCGAACAACACGGCACGCGAAATTGAGGTACCCCAAAAGCTTCTGAACGGTCCTCAAGGCGACTTTCCGCTCCCCCAAAACCAGATGTATGAAGGCAGACATTTCTTTCACTTTAGCCGCAGGCAATCTCGCCACCATGGACAAAGTGTCAATTTCAATCCCCAAGAAAGTCAGGGACGTACAGGGACCTTCCGTCTTGTCCGGCGCCAATGGAACGCCCAATTCCTCTGCCATATCCTGAAAGATGGACAAAGCCGACTGACACTGCCCAGAATGACCCACCCCAATGAAAAGAAAATCATCAAGGTAATGACAGACCAGGACATGTCCACTGACAAAAGTGAAGCGCCACTGAAGAAATGTACTGAATGTCTCAAAGAGGGAACATGACACTGAACAGCCCATGGGCAGCACCCTATCCACGTAGTAACTACCATCAAAATGCATCCCCAACAGACCGAAATCACAAGGATGGATGGGCAATAGCCGGAAAGCCGACTGAATGTCGCTCTTCGCCAGCAAAGCCCCAACACCGGCCGTGCGCACGAGCCGTAAGGCATCGTCCACTGAAGCATAATTGACCGTGGAGTCAGCTGGATCAATGAAATCATTAATGGATGTACCTTCGGGCCAGGACAGGTGATGGATAAGACGAAACTCCCCCTCCGCCTTCTTGGGCACCACACCCAGGGGTGAGACAATCAAGTCAGGCAGAGGACAAGTCAAAAAAGGACCAGCAATCCTACCCGCTGCAAGCTCGGCATCCAGCTTTTTCCGCACAACATGCGGACTCTCTTTTGCCGACTTCAAATTGTCCGACCACCTGCCCACCCTGGGTCCCTGATACCCAATCCGAAACCCAATTCTGAAACCCCAAGACAAAATCTTAGCGGCCTCAAAATCAGGATACTCCACCAGCCAGAGATCGAGAACATCCTGCCTAATAGGAGTAGGAGCCCTTGTGAACAGACTGCTGCGGCTGTCCCCTACCCCCTGAACCCCGTCCTTCATCACCCCACCGCTGTCCAGGAAAACACTGGGTGAGCGCATGCTTCCCCCCACACTGCGAACACTCATGCTTATACCTGCAAACTGGTCGGTTACAGGAACCCCTGTTAAAATGCCAGCATGTGCCGGAGGCGGATGATTGACCTCTGCCCCAAACCCCCGCCCCAGACTGAGCGGGGCGAGCTGCAAAGGGCCGATAGTACACTGGCTGCCCGCTAGCCGTGTGGGTCGTAGCAGGCGGATTCGCCGATGCCATCCATTGCAGCCATAATTCGGAATCAACCTCACCCCATGAACGCTCAGGAAACGCGCTCATGCGCGCCCTGAATTCGTCATCATAGGACAACCAGGCAAAGCCTCCAAAGTAACTGTGAGCCTTGCGTATGACATCTGCATATTTAAACATGTCTATTGCCTTCTCTGGATGACGTTGGCAATAAACGCTGGCATAAATAAGAAATGCCGAAGTCCAATTCTCTATTGACTTCGGGACACGAGGCCTCCGAGCCAATTCTAGTTCCTCCTCTTTTGACCCTTCTTTTGCCTGAACATCCCTATGGAGAAGCCGAAAAACATCCACAAATGCCCCAGACCATATCAGATTCTTCGTTTTCTCAGACAAATGGGACCCCAAAGGCATTCCCACCCCAGAATAAGGCAACTTTTTCGGTAGGATACTATCCTCCGTGACCCGTGTGGCAGCCACCCCGCCAGCCCCCGCTGTAGAAACTTCATTTGCAACTTGCACAGTAGAAACATTCGAAAGTACAGGCCGCTCAAGCCTCGGTGCCAGAGCGACTCGCTCAACCACAACCCCATCACCCGTACCAATAGATCTTGTACTCTTAACAGGGAGACTCTCCCTAGGTTGCCACACAGACCACCACCCAGTCTTACCTCTCGGCAACTGCTCCGGCTGTTGCAAGACAGCCCCACGATCCCTCTGTGAAGGTCCCGACCTCACTGCCCCTCGTACAGCTGCATGGTCCGCACTAGACTCCTGCAAAACACGAGAAACAGTGGGTTGCCCCAACCCACCCCCTTTGGCCCGTGCTGCCAAAAGCCCAACATCTTTGTCTCTCAATTCCCCTTCTTCCAACTCATCATCATGAAAACTCCCACAGAAAGCTTCATCAGAAAATGCAACTTGATCACTGCCACTGGGCATAGCCCCATCACCAATACCCCCATCATAAAACTGCCAGTCAATGTTTTGAAAGCTGTGTGCACTGAAAGCTGTAGAAGAGCTATCCGCTCCAGACAGCCCCCCTGTAAGCCCACCACTGGAAACAGCCGTGTGGACAGTTCCCGGGCCTGTAGAAACAGCCAACAGCCGCCCAGCCGAAGGCGCAGATTGAAAACTGCGGCCGCTCGAGCCAGACAAGGAAACGGTCCCAAAAACATTGTCCCCTAAAGCGGAACCGCAATCACCCCCCGACGCCAGACCATGGACACCCCCCGACCCAGCCTCAGGACCACCCAGAAGTCCACCTGGACGACCCCTAGGGACCGGGAACAGTGCCTGACCAGTAGCCGGGGGCGCCCCCCTGTGCAGCAAACCCTTACCACCCGGGGTCGAGGACGTGGGGGGGGGAGGGGGCCGGGAGCCAGGAGCACCAGTGGCAGCAGCCTTGGTGGCCGAGGGGGGCAGCATGGTATGTGCAGCACCCACCGAAACCACAGCAGGGGCCGGGGACGGGGCCTCAGGGGGGGGGGTGCCGGCAGCGCGGCAGGAAGATACCTGGCATCAGCCTCAACCGGAGGAGGAGGGCCAAAATTGTGGGGAGGAGCAGTAACAGGCCCCGGCGTGGCAGGAGAGAGCAGAAAACACTGCCCATTAAGCCACAAGAATGGGGAGACCCCATCCGTCAAAGGCGGCACCGTGGGGAAAAAGTCGAAAGGCACCGCAGCAGGGGGAGGGGCTTGCAAGCGCCCATGCGAATCCAAGCTTCGCCCACGCTTGGGTTTGGGGCCCGCCTGCGGCTTCCCCAACTTCCCTGGTGCCATCCCGCCTGGGCGCGGAGCCTGCCGGCCCACCGAACGCCCCCGCCTCCCCCCGGGCGCCCCTCGTGCACCAGCATCGAAAAACGGTAAATCACATACCTGCTGGAGGGCGCCCGGGTCACACGGCGGGGGTTCTGCATCTACGGCGGGCAAAACAAGCCCAGGCCCGTCTGCCGGCATGGCCGCCTCGCCGTCTTCCTCGTCCTCAGGGCCCGGCGATAAACACGCCTCCACTGCCCTGGAGACGCCCTCCGAAGCCTTGCGAGGGGGGCGGGCCATGCCGACCCACGCTTCCGCCGGGACACCCGGCCGTAGCAAGTCTTCACGCCCTGCCGCACAAAGGATTTGCACAGCCCTCCGGACCTCCGCCGCTTCCTCCATGACCAAGGACAAAGGTAAACCACGAGCGCCGCAAAACAAACCTCCCTTCTAGCCTCCCGCTACGCAGTTCCCAACCGCCAGCCTGCCTCCCTTATATCCCTTCCTCTAATCAGTCCCCACCTGCTGTCTGATTCTCGCGCGAACCAACCCAGGCAGAGACCGGCTCGCGCCTGGCTCTCCCTGGGTCCCCCCTCGCAGTAAAACAAGACTGTCTGGTGTACTATTGAGGCACCATCTCTAGGCTAAGTTACTACCCAGTTGCTGATAAGGTCACTGCTGTCAGAGACAGGTATATGATTGCCTCTCCTCATTGCTTCCTTTGGTTCTGGCCCCAGAGCAGTGACTGTGTCCATGGGGCCGATTACGAGATTGGCGGTCCAACCGCCAGACCTTGACCACCGGCCCAGCCCGAAGGCAATGCACACAGTGCGCGCAACATAGTGCAGGCATAGGGGGGCACAACATGTGCCCGCAGCAACATTGCCCAGTGGGTGAAAACGCACAGGCCCTGCCTTTCTGCCAACCTTTTAATGGCAGGACCCCCGTTGTGAAAAGGCTGTCGGAAAGTCAACTCGTAATATGCATGGCAGTGGTGGTGATGACATCGGCACTGCCACCATTGTGGCCGGCTTGTCCAAACGCCACTTGATCCAAGATCCTGTCAGACATGGCGTGTTTTTTTTGTCGGGCTGGTTACGGTCCGCACTAGTAATCTGGCAGTTGGACCGCCGAGGTTCCTGTGGTCAGACCACCACCGCAAGTAGTGCGGTCTTTGGAACCGCCGTGCCCTTAGTGAAGCCCATGTCTTGCCGCTCACCTTCTTGCTCTAGTGAAGGGAAAACTATTCACTTACGCATACACAAGGACGTATAAAAGTACTCATATACTACTTACTGTTTTATGTAGACGCACATGACTTTGTGAATCATCCCAAAAAAATCTACAATATATTATTTAGATCATATTTATGTACAATTGCTGCAAACAGAAAGGACTGTGCCATCTTTACATTATTTTTAATATGAACGCTTCAAGGCTGATTTATAAAAGCATGTAAGAGTACTTAAAAGAGTACTACTGCAGCACTACTTCTCATACTCATAAATACTTTTGTGAATTAGCCTTGTAGAGCATGATTCCCAGTAAAATAGTCAGTTTTCTCCCCTAGATTTACAACTACGTTAAGAGTAAATTTATAATTTTTTGGGCCACTTAAACATTTCTAAGATTATTCCTGGAAAGCTGTGGAAGTTGCAGCTTTACAGGAATTCTAACAATTGCAAATATTTACTCATGCATATCATGCACATGGTGTACATTTTCACATGTGTAAATTCTTAACAAAATTGTGTTTGGTCTTACTAATTTTTTCACCTGAATGGAAAAACTCTGGGGCATATTAGCAAGGAACCTCGTTAAAATTATCGCCGTTTTATCGGCAGGAAACTGCCGATAAAACGGGGATAATGGGCTTGCTAATATGCGTTATAGAATTCCTATAGAATCCCAGGTTAGATGTGCAGGACATCCAACCTGGGATTCTATAGGAATTCTATAACGCATATTAGCAAGCCCATTATCGCCATTTTATCAGCAGTTTCCTGCCGATAAAACGGCGATACATTTTAACGAGGTTCCTTGCTAATATGCCCCTTTATTCTTTTTTTTGTACATCCACCAATTCCTTCCTGCTACTGAAAAGAGTAAATCTCAGATCATATTCAGGGTTGTCAGTGGAAAGTTTGTGAATACCCACAAATTTGTGAAATTGTAGGTGTTCACTACCTTCACTACAGCTAACAGGAGCACGTTTACTCCTACTTAAAGTGGCACATAATAAGTCTGGCTAGGAGGAACTATCATGCATCAATTAAACGTGCTGTCAGGAAATTCTGCCATCCCAGACCTGCAATGAGATAGCAACTTTCTCTGAACAGAAAATAATCAATCTTATTAAAGATATCCCTCAGGCCAACCTGGAGGGGTTTGAAGCAATACATAATATTCAAAATAAAGAGCCTCACTCAGCAGGTTGGGAAACCTTTGCCGTGATCAGTCTGGAGGAGTCTTCCCAAGCCATATCCACAATTAAGTCAGGATCACCGTTCGATCCTTGCCCCCCGGCGCTGTTAAAAGCTATAAAAGAGGAGATCAACCCTGTGATTAATTCAATTCTCAATTCATCATTCCAAACAGGGGAGATCCCAGCATGCTGGAAAGTCGCAGCTGTTAGGCCTCTACAGAAAAAAGCATTACGGGACCCTACAGTCCTATCTAATTTACGTCCCATTTCGCTTCTCCCAGCTGTATGTAAACTGGCAGAAGCTTGTGCCAATAAGCAGCTCACGGCATATTTGGAGGAGAAAAATATTCTTCATCCAAATCAAGCTGGTTTTAGAGCCCATCACTCTACAGAATCCGCACTTCTGTTTACTACAGAGACCATAAGAGCTGCACTGGATCAGGGCAAGAGGGCAGTCCTGATCCTATTAGATCTATCTGCAGCGTTTGACACGGTGTCCCATGCTATCTTATTACATCACCTGGCTAGTGCATTTTGTTACATCACCTGGCACCGTGTTAAAGTGGTTTAAGAACTTTCTGATGCACAGATGGCAGGTTACTATGTTGGGCCAGTTCTGTTCCGAAGAGAAGATGGTTCGGTCAGGGGTACATCAGGGCTCTAGTTTGAGCCCTACCTTATTCAACCTGTACATGGTCCCCTTGATTGATCTTATCTCCTCTTTTAACATCAGCACAATAGCGTATGCCGATAAACACTCAATTAGTTCTAGTTTTAGATGAAGACTCGGGAAAAGCGGAACAGACTCTGAAAGAGTGTTTGACGGCGACCTTTGCCTGGATGAATAACAACCACCTTAAATGTAATACTGCCAAAACGGAAATCTTGCATTTGGTCAAAACAATCTCTTTTCCCCTCATACGTGTTGGCCAAAAGAGGCAGAAGCCCCGCCCAACACCATCGTGGCAGCACGAAACCTAGGAATTAAATTTGATGAGACCCTCTCTTTTAAACAGCAGGCAAGGGAAGTTGCTGGCTCATGCTTTAACATCACAAAGGGCCTTAGGAAATTTTTCGATCTCCTGCCCTTATCAGCCAGACACACTGTTGCAGTGGCGCTGATTACATCCAGACTGGATTATTGTAATAGCTTATATGCAGGGGCAAATAAATCTGCCCTGCATAGACTGCAGATGGTCCAACCCGCGGCAGCAAGACTGGTACTCAGATGGCCAAGAAAATCCTCGGCCTCTGCCGCGTTGTATGCGCTCCATTGGCTTCCTATTCAGAAGCGCATCTTGTTTAAGGTCCTAACGATCGCCTTTAGGGCCTTTCACAAGCATGGCCCACTGTACCTGTATAAAAATTTAACCGATACCATCCCACTCGAGCACTTAGATCCGCTACAGCCAATCTGATGATTGTCCCAAAATTCAGACTGGCAACAAAAGGAGGAAAATCCTTGGCAGGAATAGGGGTAAAGGCGTGGAACAAACTGCCCCATCAACTTCGTGCAACCACCTCTGAACAGGAGTTTAGGAAATCCCTTAAAACATGGATTTATAGCCTGGCAGACTCAGTCTGTAAAACACTTGTTTAAAACCCTTACCTGATGATTGAGAACAGTAAATGCTACCATCTTCAGCATATGAATCTAAGCGCCAAGATCCTCCTTGGAGTGTTAGTGCGCTATATAAATCCTTATCATATCATATCAAGTCTGAGTAAATTAATTTAACTTCAAATTCACCATTTGTAAATTCCCATCTTGCATTCATACTTGTAAATCATGTTATTTGCGCACCTAAATTGCACTACATGTGCAAATGGCTTTGTGAATCGGGCCCTTATCCTGCAAGTGCGGTTCGGGGGAAAAGTGCTTATTCTTATCCTCTCCTCAATATTACGGGGCATATTTATCGAGGTGTTGCATCACTTTTGCACCATGCAATGGAGTGCTAAAGCGATGCAATCCTTAAGATGTGTTTTATCAAGCCATGCAAGACCCCCTGCATGGCCCTGAGTGATGTGATAAATCTACAGTAACACAGTGTTGTGCAAATTGATGCGCTGCATTATTCTGCCTGAGGAGGCATGCCTGGGTGGTGCGTGGAGGTTCCCACACAGCACCCATGGATTTTGGCGCATTCCCATAATAACCTGGGAATGCATCAAAACTGCTACGCGTCCCCAGGGGAGGCGCAACAAGGAGAAATATGTTTATTTCTCTCAGTTTTTTCCTCTTTCTATGTGTGCTGCATTCTGGTAACAAGACAAAATATCGATTTCAAAATATAGAATTACCAAAATATCGAAGTCAAAATATAGAATGGACAAAATATCGAATGGACAGAATATAGTGGTCAAAAATATCGAATTGAAGGTAAGTAATATAATATCGATTTTTTTAAATATAGAAAGTCAAAATATCGAAGTATAGAATATAGATATTAAAATATATCGAATTTTTAATAATATCGAATTTTTTTAAGTGTTTTGTATGTTAGTATATGTGTGAAAAGTGTATATTATTTTTGTAATTTATTTTAAATAATGAATTTTATGTTATTTAATTTTTGCGTAATTTAATTCTGTAGCGGGTTGTGGGTTCATAGGGGAATAGGGTGGGAAGTAATTTAAATATATTAAATTAAATATAAATTTTTAGAAATTACTAATTATTTTTAATTTAATTTTGTGTTTTAGTTCTGTAGCCGGAAGTGGGTTTATAGGGGAATAGGGTGGGAAGTAATTTAATTGTAATTAATTTAATATTTTTATTTATTTATTGGTATTCATTTTGAATTAATTGTTGATTAATTTTTAATTGGTAATTAATTTTCATTAATTGATTAATTGATAATTTGTATTTAATTATTGGTAAAGATTTCTTATTTATTGTTAATTAATTGTTAATTGATTTTTATTAATTGGTAATTAATTTTCATTAATTTATTAATTAATAATTACAATAATTGTATTAATTTATTTTCTGTAGCGGATTGTGGGTTTATAGGGGAATAGGGTGAGAAGTAATTTATTTGTGATTAGTTACATCTTAAAAACAATGTATGTGTATTGATAATTAATTTACTGTTAATTAATTATTAATTGATATTAATTTGTATTATTAATTAGTTTTGTTATTGAACATTAATTAGTTGTTAATTAATTATGAATAGGTAATTAATTTTATTAACTAATGTTTATTTGTATTTATAATTGATTAATTATTACATAATATTTAATTGGCAATTAATTGTTATTAATTTTTTATTGGTATTGCTATTTAATATATTTGTATTAATATATTAAATCATTACTTTCCCTACTGTTAAATTCACTAGAGTGGGAATAGTAATTTTTACCCCTACGCTATCCAACGCTTTCGCTACTGTTGCACTCTCTGGAGTGGGACTAGTAATTTTTACCCCTACGCTATCCAACGCTTTCCCTACTGTTGCACTCTCTGGCGTGGGAATAGTAATTTCTACCCTCCCGCTATCCAACCCTTTCCCTACTGTTGCACTCTCTGGAGTGGGAATAGTAATTTTTACCCTCTCACTATCCAACGCTTTCCCTACTGTTGCACTCTCTGGAGTGGGAATAGTAATTTTTTACCCCTACGCTATCCAACGCTTTCCCTACTGTTGCACTCTCTGGAGTGGAAATAGTCATTTTTACCCCTACGCTATCCAATGCTTTCCCTACTGTTGCACTCTCTGGAGTGGGAATAGTAATTTTTACCCTCCCGCTATCCAACACTTTCCCTACTGTTGCACTCTCTGGAGTGGGAATAGTAATTTTTACCCTCCCGCTATCCAACGCTTTCCCTACTGTGTCACTCACTGAGTGGGAATAGTAATTTTTAACCTATCGCTATCCAACGCTTTCCCTACTGTTGCACTCACTGGAGTGGGAATAGGAATTTTTACCCTCCCGCTATCCAACGCTTTCCCTACTGTTGCATTCTCTGGAGTGGGAATAGTAATTTTACCCCTACGCTATCCAGCGCTTTCCCTACTGTTGCACTCTCTGGAGTGGGAATAGTAATTTTTACCCCTGCGCTATCCAACGCTTTCCCTACTGTTGCACTCACTGGAGTGGGAATAATAATTTTTACCCCTACGCTATCCAACGTTTTCCCTACTGTTGCACTCACTGGAGTGGTAATAGTAAATGTTACCCTCCCGTTATCCTACGGTAAAAATATTGTATATTTTTTATTAATATTATGTTAATATATATATGTATTAAAAAATAAAATTGTATGTTTTTTTATAACTTACATTAATTATTTAATAATGTTATGGTTGTTTAAGTATTTTTAAGTATGTTTTAGTTAATTATATTTATTATTTCATTAATTTTAAATTACTTTTAAGACATTTTAAAAAATTCAATATTTTAACTAACTTTATTTTTTAAAACGATATTTTGATTCGATATTTTTGTACTTACCTGTTTGGAGATAGGAATTCGATATTTTTGCATTCTATATTTTTTCCTTGATATTGTGGTAATTCTATATTTGTGTATTTGTTATTATGTCTG
This sequence comes from Lissotriton vulgaris, assembly GCF_964263255.1. NCBI lineage: Eukaryota > Metazoa > Chordata > Amphibia > Caudata > Salamandridae > Lissotriton > Lissotriton vulgaris. The sequence continues at coordinate 1,271,194,651 of NC_141696.1, read as the reverse complement.
TGATCCCTGCATTCTACCACCTATAAATGAAGCCAACTTAGATGACAGTTGTGGTGGGAATTACAACCCTACGGTAGAAAGATTACAATATGGTATACTTAAGGTTCTTAGAGTAATCAGATTGGGAAAAGGCTCACTGGATTGACAAGATCAAAGTGTGACATCATCAAGATCTGCTTTCTGCTGCCTGTTCCTTCAGCCCCTTCCCAACATTTTGCCGCAGTCTGTCTGTGTAACCAAATCATTGACAGCTGCACCAAAGTTCAGATGGCTAGTGGTAGCATTCTGCTCGAACGTAGTTAATCAGGTCCTGACAACTCCTGACTGCAAAATGTTCCTACATTTCTAGGAGCTACTTTCCTCATGGATTTCCCCCTGATAAGAGATAGTTCAGGGCCTTCCCTCTTGCCCTTTATGTCCTATTCCAGGACCTGTCCTCTGTCTAGTGCTTGGTGCTATCCTCAGCCTATTGACTCCTCAAGAAGTACCTGCAGTCTTTGAGGCTGTATCGCCTCCTGGCCTGCACTTTTCATGTCCCACAGTCTTTTGTGGTCACTTGCAGGGCATCTGTGTGTGAGCAGGAACCTGCCCTCCTCTGATGAGGGTTACCCACCTACAGGCCTAGTCCTCAGAGGTTCTGGGGCAACCCTTCTCTGCCAGGATCTCCACCCCTTTGCCATCCACCCGAAGGTGTGGGTCCTGGAAAGGTAAATCCCAAGAGTACCATTCAATCCTAGTTGAAGGTTTCCGAGCACACAAGACAGGGGTCGAGTCTTCAGGGTGATGTAAAATAATTTTTTCTCTCCCTTGTGTAGAGGTTTTGTAAACAGGGTTGAAAAGTTCTAGAAGTTAGGCACCTATGTCAAATCCAAGGACGGCACATCATACCTCCACCCCATAAAAATCTTTCTGCAAAGCTTTTTGGGATTTCCCAAGATGAGACTCAAGTGATCAGTTGCAAGACTCTTCCTGGGAACCTGAAGCCATGCCCTTGACTGCCAAGGCTGACTGTCCCTTCCCACCAAAACTTCAAAGGAGAGCCCCTCCTCTGATTGACTCCAGGGATCTGGCTGCCCTCTTTCGCTCTAATTGAAATAACTTTTCACAGTCCTGGTGCAATGTAAACAAAGTAATCAACATGCAGATTCTGCCCCCACCCTTTCCTTTTCTAGGAACAAGCCTGATCCCTGGCAAATGGCCCAGCTGTGTGGGGGAAGGCTTGGATCCCACAGCTGGCCAGCAGTCTGATTGATGTGGCCAAGCAGGGTGATCCAAAGCTGAATCTAATTAGGGTGCTGGGTCAGAGAATTATGAAAAAAGCTGAAGTGCCAGAAGGCATGCAGATACGACAATAGTAACACATCTGCATTTGAGATCTTTGGTTCCCATCACATTGGTGAGTCAACCTAGTCTTTAGGCCCAACTCTGGCAAAACTGTACGTTTCTTCAACTTTTGCCCATAATGTGCAATACAGTAAAGCACACACACTTTTCAGTTTAGCACTACAGATATATACTATGAATGCCCAATCACATTATGAGTCCTACACAGGTCACCAGCAAATCATCAAGGGTCGTATTTGTGACAGGCTACCTGTCGCTCAGCCCATCATGTGTACACACCTCTTACCATACCTGAGGCATCTAGCACTCACAATCCATTTTAACAGACCTTACAGTGAGTGAAACTCAGTTTGTGAGACTCATAGCAGAGTTCCAAAGACCAGGTATTACAAAAAGAAAAAAACCCAGGCAGGCTAAATGGGTCGCCCATTTGCCTACATTTAGGGATAACAACACAATTGTAATCAATAAATGCATGTATGAATTAAAATAGTAACCTGTGATTTTGATGTCTTACACACTCCGGGCCTGATTCATAAAGGTAAGCATCCAGGTGTAAATCTAGTCATGTGCAGACCTACTCCAACACCTAGGTGTACACCGCCAGGTTTTTGCTATTCACAACATCTGGTTTGAGGTTCTCACCTAGATGTAGGCATAAGATTCTCAACCCCATCAGGGGGGGTGGTGGAGCCTCATACGACTGCCAAGTCAAGCCAAATAACTTTATTCGAGCTAGTTAAAACTAGGCCATACAAGTACAATCTAATATATTACAATACAATGATGCCAAGAAAAGTGAAATCAATACAAATACTTTAAAATATTGTGTTAAAAAACGACATAAAGCATTAGCAGCACCAGATTTCAGCAATCGTCATATTTAAAATCAGTACGATATTTAAAAATACAAATTCAAGACCCTTCTATACATTAAACAGACAAGCGCTAGAAGAGGAAAACAAAAACTTCAGATTAATAGGTCCGCTATTTGTTTCTATGAAATCAAGATAAGACCAGACAAGAGTACAAAAAAAAAAGATTAGGCCAGACAAATCACTTTGAGTCATGCTCATGGGTGTTCCTGATCTTGATCACAAGTCTGAGATAAGTATAAACTGTGCTATTATTTTGTCGGGTGCTCAACAAATTCGAGGAAATAAAGGGGCATATTATCAAGAGGGTTTATCTCCTTTGTCTTATGGAGTGTTCATTCAAGAGAGCTTTGATAGTGCAAGACCTAGCTTTGGAATAAAAACAACAGAAGAACATTTTATGTAAAGTGCCTTGTGGGAAAGCTTGATCGCCAGGGCACAGATCAAGATAATGCTCCCGGTGTGGAAAGGAGACTAACATTGGAATAGGTTTGATATAAAAATCAGTAGGATAAAGTGCTGATATTGCGGTGCATTGATTATCAGAAGGAGCTGGGGACCATCACTGGGGGTCAACGATGGGTAGGAAGTAACAGATGGCAATGTTGTAGCTTTTTCCCACCCTGTAGCCCAAAGCAGTGTGTAATGTATTTTCCCTATCACCCTTTTGTCCGAAGAGGATAAAGTTGAGGGGTCTCCAAACAAATCCAGCCTGGCCAGGGCTTTGCTATGTCCCCGATTTCCCTCAGCCAAGGAATCTCGAGACTGTGGTCCAAAGGCAGGCAGACCTCAATTATCGATCTAGTCATTGCTGATGCCTCATTGGCTCAGACTCTGTGCCACAACAAAAATGTGGGAATGCATATTTTATCCCAAAAGGGAAAAAGCCTAGTTTCTTATGGCAGATGTAGGTGGCAGTGCCTTGGTGGAGTGAAAGCAAATGATGGGCAAACCTATTTTCAGTGGCCTGCAAAGTGGTTGCGTTGTAAATTCCCCAGACCCCTGCTCCATAGATCGCTTTGTCCATTTTGCATGCTAGATCGCCAGCATGTGGTGATTAGATCTTTTGCCCAGTTTTGCAGCACAGCAAGAAAGAGTGTTAATGCTCCTGGCAAACTGGTTATTTCTGATCTCCTAAGGTGGATACCAGGATCCCTTTTTATTCAAGGTCACACCAAAGTAACTAAAATCACTTGTGTCTTGAAAAAGTTGGGAGTTCAAGCAAAGTTTTGATTTGACAATAAATTTTGAGCTACAGGACATGACAAAGGTTTTACTTGTGATTACTTTCACTTCCAGCCCTTCTATAAAGGCTGAGAACCAGCCTAATAGGTGCTTTAGCACCACTGTGGGGTGGCCCATAATTTCTGCGTCTTCCTCAGACAGCGAAGCTGGTATATGGCGCTGTCCAATTTGAGGCATGTCTCTGCAAATTGAAACCAGCTCCCTCTCCAGCTGGTTTATGTAGAGAGTCGAGGGAAGAGTGCAAGGACACAGCCATGCCTGACAGCCCTGCGGATGCCAAATGACTACGAACATTCACACCCTTCCGGATGGAAGCACTGGAGTTGCAATATATTTCCCTAATGGGGGTTAATTAAGGGCCTGTCCATGCCAAGATCCTCTATAATGCTCCACAGCTTACTATGACAGACATAATCAAAAGCGTTGGACAGGTCCTTAAGCCCCAGAAATAGGAAGTTCTGTTAGGGTATAGTATATTTGCTCAGCTAAAGGAAGAGATTAAGGCACTGCTCGTCCATCCCAAGCCCCCTCCTGAATCCTTGTGCCTCAAGACATGACAATAGGAAGTGGCCCAGAAGCTTCACCATTGAGTCCAGGAGAGAAATCGGGTGAAAACAACCAACATCCCCATAGTCTCCCTTTTTAAATATAGGAACGATAATCGATTCCAACCATGTGGGCAAGTGATTAGAAAATATTCTCTGCCCATAAAACATTGGTCACCAGTGGGGCCCGAAGTTCTACCCGGCTCTTAAAAAGGTCCAGCTGAACCCCATCGGGACCAGGGACTTTGCAACTGGGGCTTGAACCAATGGCCTCCGGCAGTTTGTCTAAGTTAGGGAGATATTTCGGCAGGATTTCTTCCTACAAGACTGCGAGGGGATCAAGGATACATGACCCCTTTCTGGGCTCCTTCGTCCCTCCCTCCCCAGCCCCTGGGGTGTAGGCCACCCAAAAGAAAGATACCCTTTCCTGTCCTTACATGGCAATTTCGATGAAAGGCTCTTTTTCCTCTTTTAGAAATGGCTGGTTCACAATGCCCCAGATTGCCTCAGGATCTTTCTTGCCACTTGCTTCCTCGAGATTCTCCCATGCTTTCATTGTATGCCTTATGAATACTTGAGCATTCTTTATTGAACCCCCCTTCCATTTCCCTAAGTACAATCAGGGGTGCCTACTGAGTGTTGCCTTAATTGCCTTGGTGAGGGTGGAAAAAGTCTCTATGATGTGAGTAGGGCCTGCCTTGTGCCTATGATAAAAGGTGCTCCCCTGCCAGCATTCTTGTATGCGGATGATGCAGTGCGAATTGCTTGCACGCTGTTTGCCCTATGGCATCTAGTTCGTTCTTTTGCACATGTTATGGGTAGTCTTGATCTTTTAAAAATCAATCATTCACAATGGCGTGTGGCCCTAAGTGCTCACGCCTCTCAAGCATTTCAGTGGGGTCCAATCGTCTTTCAAGCACTCACACTTTCTCATATTTAGGGCTTACCTTTAGTGCAGCTGGCTCCTGGGCCCCAAACACAGTGCAGCACAGAGAGAAGTTATCAAGCGCGGTTCGATCATTATGTAGTCTTCCTTCGCCACTGGAAGGCAGGCTGTGGGTCCATTGATTGAGCTGTATATCTCCCTGTATGTCCTGGTAGCCATGTATGAGGCCGGCTATTTTGGGCCCAGGACTGTGTGCGGTTAGCCAAATAGAGGAAAATCCCTTTTGAAGAAGATATACGGCCACATGCATCAACCTATTTAGGAAGTGCAAACGGTGCGAATCGGTATATTCTGCCGTTTGTGATTCCTAAATAGGTTTTTGGGATGCATCAAACATTTTTGGCAAACTCGCTATTTTTAGCGAATTCCAAAAATGCGATTGCTTTTAAGGAATCGCAAATTTGCGATTCCTTAAAAGCAATGCATGATTGTTTTTAAAATTGCCAATTCGCAATTAGGGGGTGCAAATTACAACGAGGGTGAACCTCGTGGTAATTTGCGAAAAAGTATTACAATGCTCAAATTAGCATTTTAAAAACTGTCATGTTACAGACACACATGTCCTTAGGACATGTGTGTGTGAAACATGCACTTTAAAATACATTTCAGGGGTGCAGGGGGGGTCCTTTGGACCCCCCCTGCACCCATGGAATGCATTAACATTTTGCGAATCGCTAATTGAAATTCGCAAAATGTCAATGCCTTCCCATTGATTCCTATGGGCCTTTTGGCGATCGCAAATTAGAATTCGCATAATATTTGCGATTCTGTAAAAATTGCGTTTTTTACCGAATCGCAAAAATTATGCGAATAAATTGATGCATCCCGTTTTGCAATTCCTTATTTGCGATTCCCTAATTTTCGCAAATAAGGAATCGCAAAACCTTACATTGACGCATGTGGCCGATTGTGTGCCCCCTGTCCTGCTTCGCACTTTATCTGACATAACCAACTGGGCTAAGGATATTTGATTGATAGACTGCGCACCCACCCGCCCTTGCTTATGTGTAGAAGATGGAGGAAGCTGCCCTCACAAGGGATATATTTAGCGATTGCTTAGCATGCGACAAAGGTTTGTACGCATCCTGGCTGACATATGTGAGGAAAGCATTTGAGGAAATTGGCCTTTGTCAAGCCTTTTTTTTAATACCGCACCCTGCACTTTATTCGGAAAAAAGCAAGATCAAGCCCTCCTAGCAGCACAGGCTCAAGGTCACAGGCTGGATGCAGAATCCCTCAAAGCTACGGTTGTAATCTATGTACGAATATGTCCTGAAAAGTACCTCGCTAGTTTTCTGCAGAACGCTGGAGAAAGATGAGAGAGGCCATTATTATTTCGGTTTAGCGCTGGTACCGTTAAATCCTTGTTATCAACACTATCTTGATTCTCTACTGTGCCCTTGTAATGATCGTTCTAGTCAATCTATACAGCATTTTATTTTCTATTCTGGGTATTTTATAAGATGTACCAAGCAACACATAGACCCCCTATTAAAGAGTAGAAACCAGATGTTGAAACGTGCTTTGGTGTCAGCTCAGTTTTGCGTGCCGCGGTTCACGCGAAGACACTATGGGATCGATTTAGAAGCCCCTTGCGCCACTTTTGCGTCACTTTTCCCATGTTAAAAATGGCGCAAAAGGCTTGTAAATCTGTCCTTATGTACATTGACTAACTGTGCTCTTTTAGAAATGTTTCATGGTATTTTTATCGTTACTGCTGAACAAGGTCTTTCTCATCAATTACTGTCAGTTCCAACATGTGATACTTTTGAGCAATAACATAATGAGGCTGCATTTATGTCTTAGACACTGTGGGCCTCATTTATGAGTCCGTGCGTCACTTTTACGCCGCCGGTGCGTCACTTTTTGTGACGCACCAGTGGCGTAAAAAATGCGCCTTGTTGTGCCATATTTACAAAGGGACGCATCTAGGTAGATGCGTCACTTTGTAAACCCCTGCGCCACATTGTACCTGCGCCAGGTATAATGTATGCAAGGGGGGGTGTTTTGATGCAGGAAAGGGTCATGGAAGTGACGCAGTGAAATCTATAAGATTTCATTGCGCCACTTCTTGGCCGCTAATGCGTCAAAATCTTAAGCCTGCTTCATGGCAGGCGTAAGACTGATGCAGGCACTAACAACATGGGACTTGCCCATGTGAAAGTACACATTGCTGGAGCTGCGTCACTTTTGTGACACACTCCAGCAATGCGTCATTTTTGCGTCTACAGATACGTCAGAAATATTAACGTATCTGTAACTCCTTGTGACATGATGCGTCATATTATAAATATGACGCTTCAATCATGTCGCAAGGAGTGCGCACTGAGAAGTGACGCACCGCTGCTTTCACGCAGTGATGCGTAATTTCTCATAAATGAGGCCCAAAGGGTTTTGTGCCCCCTTTGCCAATGCACACAGCGGTTTTCCATGATTTTATCCACTTTGAGGCTTTTGCTTGAAATGGGATTTTATGACGAATTGAGTATGTATTGATTGTTTGTGGTTAAAATGTCATTTTATTGTATGCTTGTATTTTTATAACTGTGCTGGTGGCAATGAATGTAAGTAACAGTGTCTGTGGTTGGTTATTCAATTTTTGTTATTTAAGGTGGACAATTTGTGGCTGGTGAAGAAGGTTTGTAGGGCGAGTAATCGCATTAAAATAGTAGTGAAGCATTTGGATTTTTGGAAAGGAGAATAGTTTGACATCACTCTCCGAATGAGGGTGAGTAGAGAGGTTTGACTTTTCACATTCACTGTGTGAAGATTGCCTTCTCTGAAACCTCTCCACAGTCCTTGAAACCTACTAAGAAAATATTTTTATATTCCTTTGAAAAGAGCTTTAAACCCTTAGTTGATAAATGTCTTTATATTTTGAATCTGATTTAAAGTGCAATATACTCTATTCGTTTTGCTTCTCTGTAGCAGACAGGGTGAACAGTGGCATGAACAGGAATTTACTGCACCATTGTTCATCACATGTATGGTTGCTGACCTGACTTCGTGATTATTAAATAACACCAGGCAACTTATGTTTACATTCACTGTTAGCCATGCCATTCAAATATTAAATTTGTTTCTTGAAATAAAAAAAAAGTATTTTTTTGTTCAGACACTTCTAGTATATTCCAACCCAAATCATGCTATTAAGCTCCTTACACGTCCCATGTGTGTTTTGATCATGGCTCTGTGTGTCCTGAAACAGCCTCGTTGCTATTTTGACGGGTTGCTGTATAACATTTCTTCTGAATAAGAAATATCAGTTACAGTTGTCCCAGTGTAGCACATTATTAGAAGTTTCATGAAACAGGAGAACTGTCTTTCTTGAGCTGTCTTGAGGTCACATTGTGTCAGTAACTTGAGTTCACCTATAACACGATATCTGAAAGGAAAGTGATCTGGAAGGGTGCAGAGGCCCCTCCAGGGGCTGTGAAGTGACTCCCTAACCACAGCAATGGCGTGCCATTCCCCCAGGACAACAGTAGAGGAATGTGTTCCATTGTGAAGGGATTAAGATGGCACAGGATCATCACCCTGATTTGGATGACCCTGACTTAGTCGACCCATGCGATAAAGAGTTACTGCAATGCAACACCTTGTTATTCTCATATGAAACAGAGAGTATCTGTGCTGAAGACAGCAAAACAGCAAAAAAGCTTTTATAAAGCTGTGAATTACATCTGGAGCACACTGGAAATGGATTCACAAGGGGATGTTGATGGCAATACACAAAAGTGGTAAAGGCCGTCATTAGAAATGCAACAATCCAGGACACGTCGAAAAATATTCCTACATCACATGTACCAAACTGCACAAGATCAGTACAATACAGATTTGAACATGACAAAGTGGAATTATATAGCCATAGATGCATGTGGTTGTGCCTTCGAGTCTGCACTCACAGATCACAAACCTTAGAAGGATGTGGAAAGAAGAATGAGAAACGATGAACATGTGAATGCAAATTACATACATATGCACCTGTATATGACTTCTATGTATTAATGTTTGCACAGCATGTCCAGGCTAAACTCAACATTTTCACAGCATAGCACGCACACCACTAATCCGCCGCACCCGCACCGGAGAACGCTCCTTCTCCTATCTCGCCACCTGAACCAGGGATGGCCTCTCTCTCTCCTCCCTACACCATTGGTGACCCTCTTCAGGAAAAAGCTCAAGACCTGGGTCTTCAACCGGCACAGCCCACCAGTGCCTCGATACCCCATGGGGTGATTGGTAGCGCTTTATAAGTACTGATTGACTGACTGACTAACTGAGAAGTGAAAAAATTACAATTGTGCAGCTGGTAGACATTGGATTTTTGTCATGTGATTCATTTAAAAATGTGATGAAATGTTTCCTTACAAAAGTGCAAAATTATATTATCTGACCCAAATCCCTTACAAGTTTGTAGTATAAAGGGAAGAATATTGAAAGGAATATAAAAGTGCTAGTCCAGGAATTCCAGGAATCTTCCATACTGTTTTTCAGACCATGAGTCCATCACTTCTCAAAACGTTCTCACCGGCAGAACCCAGAGAGTCCGCCTTCCGCCATTCCTGTCTGAGGCCTCCAACATCATCTGTGGTGTCCCTCAAGGATCCTCCCTCAGCCCAACGCTCTTCAATGTCTACATGGCTCCTCTCGCCAACATCGCTCAGACACACCACATCAACATAGTATCATACACAGACGACACCCAGCTGATCCTCTCCCTCACGAAAGACCCCACTACTGCCAAAAACAACCTACCCAACAGACTACACGCCATCTCCAACTGGATGGAATCAAGCCGCCTCAAGCTAAACACCGATAAAACAGAGATTGGAATCTTCGGCTCCAACCCCTCAGCATGGAACGACTCATGGTGGCCCAACTCCCTAGGCACCGCACCGTCACCCACCAACCACGCTCGCAACCTGGGCTTCATCTTGGACTCCACTCTCAGCATGACTCAGCAGGTCAACGCAATCTCCTCCTCCTGCTACAACATTCTCCGCATGCTCCACAAGATCTTCAAGTGGATCCCCGTCGAGACCAGGAAAACCGTCACCCACGCCCTGGTCAGCAGTAGATTGGATTACGGCAACGCCCTATATGCAGGAACAACGGCCAAGCTACAAACCAAGCTACAACGTATCCAGAACGCATCCGCCCGCCTCATCCTTGACGTCCCACGCCACAACCATATCTCCCCCCACCTCAGAGACCTACACTGGCTACCTGTACCTAAAAGGATCACCTTCAAGCTCCTGACCCACGCACACAAGGCTCTCTACAACACCAGTCCAGCCTACCTCAATGACAGACTTTCCTTCCACGCTCCCACACGCCATCTCCGCTCCACTAACCATGCTCTCGCCACCATCCCCCGCATCCGCCGCACCACCGCCAGAGGAATATCCTTCTCACACCTCGCCGCCAAAACCTGGAACTCTCAACCACTCCAGCTAAGCCAGACCCAGGACCTCCTAACTTTCAGGAAACACCTCAAAACATAGCTCTTCGACCAGTAGCATCCCCTCTCCCCAGCGCCTTGAGACCCTAACGGGTGAGTAGTGCGCTTTATAAGTATACTGATTGATTGATTGATTGATGTGAATGACCCATGGAGAATCTGCATCCCAGCCATATATTCAACATTCTGAGAAACAAATTCAGAATCTACAGCATTTTCAGTGCAGAGAAGTAAGTCACTTGTGTGACAACCATCGGAATGGTTTGAGAAAACCTACGAATTAAAGCTTTGTGATTGTTCATTGCCTTCAGAAGTACAGCCCTGTGCCGGTTTCACAGCAGATCCAGGGTGAACTCACCCTCATAAAGTGCCTAACTGAAGGGTTTCAGTACAAGTATTGTGGGTAACGATCAATATTATGTTTGGGGTTCATAACTTTCCCAATGGAAATTCTCATGTCCTATCCTTACTCCTGCCTCTAATTTACACCTGCGTAGAGACCACCATAGTTGCAGATTTTCAACAATCTTAAGTTCCATCGATGGACATAAATGTCTGTATACCTCGATTCATTGAAGCTGGGCAAAGCTCTCCCCTAGTAGGTTTTCTCCTGCTTTTGGAATATATATCAGACTTTTATGGGATTCACAAAATAACTGGGAGTTCTTCTGGAAACATACAAGCTCTGTAGATTACAAGGAGTATTCTACTATCTCAATACAGTGTCCATAATGTATCAAGTACGCGTGTCTTGGAAATGTGTATTAGCACATTTAGATTCTAATTTGTTCCTTCTCCACAGAAAAAATATTGTATCTACACTCCATTAAATGTGAGTATTTTTGCATGCATTTCGAACTCTGCCAACACAAGTATTCCACCGTTTTCATTCGAGCAACTTTGGGTGAGCTTTAAGTATGGGCGTGGCCATAAAAAAGATTTGTGAATATCCATAAATGCATGGTTTGCACATATTCCATGCATTTTTCATGGTCAATCATCCTTTCATTATCTTAGCCATATGCTCACAATTGTGGACCGTCTGCAATATTGGTGAATTGTTCACCATCATAAACGTCTTCTAATCCTCATTCTTTGAATCTGGAAGTGGAATTTAGAATTGTGAATGTCGTTTTAATGTGCACCAGAGGCACATTTGGGTATTAACAAAGGTTTTGGATAAGCCTTTTAATGCTCACATACTAAAAATTCGAAGAGTAATGAGAGCCTGAACTACACGTTAAGATATTATAAATATAAGCAAATGTACCCCAAATGAGATAAAAAATGAACAGTCCTTTCTGTTTAGAATTTAAAGTGGAGACCCTATCAAAATAGCTAACTGTAGCTGCATATTAAGTTCTTGTTGGGGTGTTCAACAGGGCCCATGCACAAAAGCATCCCTCTTGACTTGCACGTTTAAAATTGACATCTTTTTAGACGGTGACTTTTTACATGCTTTGCCCTTACATAAAAACATACTCAGAAAGTGTTCTGCTTGCAAGCATATTTTTTGTGAGCATTTTATCACAACACCTGTACATTCTGTCCAAGGCTAAAGAACACTGAGCATGCTGCACTTGCGTTTTGTTGTTCGTTTGGAGAGAGCTCTGAATCGGAAAGATGAACAAACACATCAGCATTGCACCTCTGATACAGTGTGAATAGAACCAGGTTTTTATTATGTAAACTGCCTCTGAGTCAAGTTCCTCAGTGGAGCACTTTGATCGATTATCTTGGAACGTTCGGTTGTGACTGAGATCCAGCCTTGCTGATTCCGGTCCCTATCCTGCAAAGAACAACTGCCTGTTCTACACCAGACTGGCTTTCTGATACATCAGACACAGGTATGGGGAGTTAGGTCTGCTCCCAGCAATCTGGCAGAACCCATTCTCACTATGCTTTCTATAGTATAGGTAGGATTAAATAGGAGTAACAGCATGACATATATTCATATAATCACTCCAAAGTTATAATGGTTGGATTATTCATCTTTTTCACCATTCTTGTAATGCTTCTAAGAATGCTTTGTTTCCTTCTGCTAATAATTACAGCTCATGTTTTTTTACACAAGAATACAGTTGCGCCAATAAATGTATGAAATGCCAATTTGTGTATTTTTCGTGCCTCCCTCTAGGCATGTCTATGTGAAAATGAAAGGGTAGATCTGTTTCCATGATTTCCTCGGGGAATTAGAGTGGTCCTGTTCTGAGGTTGCAGACACCATTTAGTACCCTGTCAGGTTAGGGGTCCAAATGGGTCACTGTGAGCTAGTCAGGAGTTGGGCCAACATACTCTGATTATATGAGTGGACTCTGTCTCCATATTTTGAAGTTTATGTTTTCCTGAAGGACAGTTCTACTAAATTAGTAGGAACCATAACACAGTCTTAGTAATAAAAATGTGATTAAGAAATGTATTTGTGTGAACAGAAGAATCTTTAGCAGGCCAAGGTTCAAGAGAACATGACTGCCTTACACTGGAATGTGTGCCTCCCGTTTCATGATTTAATCTTCATGGATTCTGAGATGGAACAGAGTATCTCAAAACTCAAGATAGCATATCACTGATACAGCTTCAAAGGTACTTACAGTGACGTTCTATTGAGAACAAGAACTTGCTCCAGCAAAGGCATGTCTAAAGAATTGAAATACTCCCCAATTTGAACCACATGTTTAAAGGCATAAAGGGAACACACCCATCCTCCCTAGTAAAGTGAATTCAACCTTCCATCCATTTAGCTGTCCATCCATACTCCCTCCTGTCATCCATCGTTCAATCTACCCACCCATCATCATTTCCCATTTGCAAATATCTATCCATCTATCCATTCCTTCACCTTTCCATTCATCCATACATCCATTCACATTCCCTCCATCCATTAACCATCTGTAGATTCACCATTCCATCCTGTCACCTTCCGTCTATACCCTCCTTCACCCACTTATCCATCCTCTCACACATCTATGTATTGTTCACTCAACCATTATTTCACCCTTTCATCATTTCTTCCATCGATCATCCATCCTCTCACTCTTCTGTTTATACATCTGTCCTTTCATCACCTCATCCACCTGTCCTTCTATATTCCCCCTTCCATCCATCTATCCTTTCACACTTCCATCCATTCTTTCACACATCCTTTCTTTTAGTCTTTCAACGTTCTTTTCACTCATGCATCCTTTTACCATTTAGTCCATCTATCCATGTATCCTTTTACCATCCATTCATCCATCCATTCATCCTTCCTACTTTATTTCCTTCTCCCCATCTTCCCTTTTTAAGTTACGATTTTCCTGTATCCCCTCCCTAGTTTTTCTTTTCTTTCTCACTTTTGTCTTTCTCGTTAATTCTATTTGCTTTTCTCTCTTTCTTTCTTCCCTATTTTCAGCATTTCTCTTTCTGTGTCTCCTTCATGGTACTTGGCTCAATTGCCATTTCGGCTCTGACAGGGCATTCACTTAGAATGATTTTTTGGAATAGTTGTATGCAGGCCTGCATAACGTAGAGGCCTATAGAGAACTGACCAATTTATTAGTGCAACGCAGCTTAGCAGCCTATCAGGCCAACGGCAACCCGTTACCACCATTGTCCTAATTGCTAGAGTGAAAGACTCACCATACCACTGTGCTTCAGGGAGGGCTCCAGTTACAGCATGAGGCAAAAACAGGATGCAAGGTTCTCTGACTGATGCAGTTATCTCTCAGTGATGCCTTTTGTAAATACACATCAACAGAGCGATCATTAGTGCATGGTTATATGTAATGTACATTGAGTCCAGCTTGGCTCAATTAAGTGTACATCCTCCCACCTCAGCACTTTTCTGGGTCTGTCAATAGGATTCCAGGATTAAACTGCTTTTCTATCTCCTGGCCCATCAAACCACATACCCCATATCTTGAAATAACTGCACTAGCCCCCCAGGAGGAAAACTCCACATTAAATATGAGATCCTGGCTTGAAAATCAGTTTGCTTTAGTTAGGTTTAATATCTACAAATAAGCTGAAGATTTGGGGTAGATTCAGGGTCCCTAAGAGTGAAGCCTTACTTCTGCTGAAAAGTCTTAAGTTTGAACCTCGACTCATGTGTAGTAAAAATAAGGACAGAAGGTAAAGAGCCTGGTTGTACAGTTTTCTGTTTTTCTGTCTAATTTTATAAACCTCTTTGCTTGCTATGAAAGAGCGCGTGTTTTACCTAAAATATGCCTGTTTCGCTGATATCCATTAGTTCGTTTCCTGGTTAAAAATAATGGAAGCATATTAATTTTAGAGACAAAGAAAATTTGGAAAATTGATTTTTGGAAGTGTTTATGTGCAATGGGGTGCTTTGCTATACAAATTAGGTGTTCAGATGGGTGCCCATTAGGCAGCCCTGCAGGTGGTTTAAATGATGTGGTGGTCTACCATCTTGGGACCTCTTCTGAGTCTGATTGACATTTAGGTTTCATGACTGAATTCATGATCTTTGGTGAATACTTGTGGTGTCCATGGTTCATGACATGCAATAAAGAAAGGTACTACAACAAAAAGGTACTTCCAAGGATGATGAGTGCTATCATAGGTATTGATAAAGTGACGTGCTACAATCCCCAAGCCATGGGTGTATCAATACTCTTAGGAAGAGACAAAATAGAGGTCTCAATCTGGTAAAACTGGCATAATCCGCATTTGCAAGAATGTTATGTAGTGGGCGGTGGCTGACACAGCCATCAACATAGCATACCTCATTCTGTTTAAAATATTGACAACAGTGTGGTTAATTGAGGTCAACAGTGCATGAATCATGGTGATGCCATCTTTGGCAGACAGGTGAACATATGTATGTCTGTCGAGTTGTTACCAACAGAGAGTGTAAGAGAGAATGCAATATGTGTGACCCACCTCATCAAGAATCCCACTGTACAGAGACTTTGGCTCCATGGGTGTAGATGGGTGCAGAAGTCCCCCTGGTCTTGTACTACTGGGCTGTCCTCTGAGGCATGTGGTAGAGGAATGCACCAGCGTTGCGCCACGTAGTGTGACAAGATGGCAGCACAAGCAATAAGTCATATTAAAACATTTACGCATCTGCAAAAATGTGAAGTTTATTAAGGGTTGCATGGGTCAAAAGCTATGCTGAAAGCATCAGCATCATGCAACCTTAATATATGCAATGTAGGCTTTTCCTTGCAAAATCAGATGCAACTGTAACACAATGGTATTTGTGGGTATACCACGGCATCACTCATCGTGAGGTTGTGCAACACAAAGCTTAAAATGCACCAGAATTGCTGCACTTCGGCAAACCAGTTGTAGGAAATGATGCA
The DNA here is from genome assembly GCF_964263255.1 of Lissotriton vulgaris. NCBI lineage: Eukaryota > Metazoa > Chordata > Amphibia > Caudata > Salamandridae > Lissotriton > Lissotriton vulgaris. The sequence continues at coordinate 1,271,178,926 of NC_141696.1, read as the reverse complement.
GTGGCTGTTGTGAAAATTCTCAACATAACAGAACACTTTGGCAAGCTCAACAACGCCATCTAGGTTGTCATACTTCACCTGGGAGTAGCTAGGAGACCACCATCACCATGTGGGCAACGAAGGAGGAGGGAGCGTGTTTTCTGGCAGTGCGTATCATTGACTTCAAGGAGGAGGAGGTCATACAGTTCTACAGACTCAAAAGGGAGACCATCATAGAATTGCTTGGAGAAGATTGTGCAAAGGCTATAGCCACCAAACACAACGTCCAATAACATTCCAACACATGTCAAATTGAAGGCTGTGCTTCAAGCTGGCATCAGTTTCCTTCCAAGCCAAAACAGGCAGATTTGCAGGAGATTCACAGGGAGAATTTTCCATGTTTCTGCCCTCTGTTTTGAATGCTATCATTAAACTCACACCACAGTACCTTCTCTTGCCCAAAACTACACAACAACAATGGGCTACCAAGCAAGGATTATACCCCAAAGTTGGATTTCCTAAAGTTCTTGGTACAACTAATTGCACAGATGTGCAATTGGTGCCCCCTGCTGCAACATCCCACCTGTACAGAAACCACAAGAACACCTACTCCATCAATGTCCAGGCCATAGTGGACCATTGCGGAATGTTCATGAATGTGCTTGATAAATATCCCGGGAGTCCACATGATGCCATCACTTTCCGCCACAGTACTATCAATGGGCAGTTTCAGAATGACACATATGGGAATGGCCTACTCATTGTAAGGAAAGCAGACAAACACATCATGTAATGGATGACATAATAGCCATCTCTGTGTTTGTGTATGGATTTCGTGTCATATGCACATAGTGGTCATAACCAACATATAGAAAATGATGTCCATTGAGTCATTGCCTCACTATTTCTGCAATGGAAGTGGCACAAAATCAACTGTGTGAAAAACTGTGTTATGACACTGCATGAGTGGACAGACTCACACTTTCTGCACTGGTTAACAAATCAACACACAAATCATGTGGTTCACAAGTAAAGTCAATATGAGTAGAAAGGGCACATATAAGCTAAGTGTGAGGTGTGTGTATGTTCAGTGGTGTATCTAGTCTCAGCAATTAGTTAAAGTTCCTCTACAATAACCTGCATAAATGTGTCACACATGGCAGAAAATGTATATGTTGACCAAAGTATCTGGAGCACTAATGGAATAAGAATTTGTAAATTGCATTGATATCATGCACTGTAAGTGTAGCTTCCAATCATGTGTAAATATCAAATCTAGGTACATATGTTATACCAAAAGTACAAAGGACACATATGTCTCAGTCATTCCTACATTCTAGGTCCAAACATACAGATCGGTAAGAGTCCACATTGTAATACTTTACCAATGTGATAGATGACCATTTTGGTGGCTCAGGTTGCTTACATTTCCTGAATCTCAGTCCATCAATGTAAAACTGACACAGTCAATTAATACGCTACCAAATAGCATCAAATGAAATGCATAGAATAAAATTTAACCAAGGTATGGTATCACAGTGTACTCAGGGTACTAAATTGAATACTCTCTTGCCACGTCAATGATGTCATAATAAAGGCATATATGTACCGAAACACTTACAAGGCAAAATCACACACATACATGTGAAATCCGAAAGTGTATAGGTCTGTAGTATAAAGTTACCTTTATCCACATCAGCTTGGACCATATGAAAACGGCCTAAATTGCCATATCTATGTGCCAATCTATGTTCAGCATGACACCTTGCCATACAAAAAGCATTAGCTCCTATTTGACAAAACCTATATAAATATCAATGTCACATGTCATAAGTTGATTACATGTACTAAGCAAATAGCCTTGCTAAAGTACAAAAATCAAAGGCTGTGCTAATATCTTGTATGCAAGCAAGGACATAGGTGACAAAAGAACAAATGTATGTGTGAGTTTCAAACATGTTGGCACTGTCAAAACCTGTATAGGGCTGAATATATGATAAAGAGATTATGATTATACGTTTGTAACTTTGCAGACATAGTAAGTTCAAACAACATAGAACTTCTAAGAACATGCCAAAGTACTTATCATAGACACAGGGTCAAGACTGATTTGCATATGGCCATGACTCAACTGGGGTGGTGTGCAAAAAAAAACTCCAAAAAAGATGGATTTAGGCCCAGATCTCTGTACTGGGGTGAATGTATGACATTGTTCTGCATTCTGTCCATCAACTGTTGTTTTTGCATTTGTCACCCCGAGTGGGATGGGTATGCTCAGACGTGAGTCCCATGCTCTCCACACCACTGGAGTCAAGCTATCCTGGCTGAAGACGGCTGATAGCCAGAAACCAGTCCTAGGATGCTTGATTCTGGTCCAGGAAAGACATGGCTTGGCAGTTTGGGCTGGACTGTTCCCATGAGGCACAGGGTCAAGGCTGATTTGCATATGGCCATGTCTGAATTGGGGTGGTGTGGTGTGCAAAAAAAAAAAGATGGATTTAGGCCCAGATCTCTGTACTGGGGTGAATGTATGACATTGTTCTACATTCTGTCCATCAACTGTTGTTTTTGCATTTGTCACCCAGAGTGGGATGGGTATGCTCAGACGTGAGTCCCATGCTCTCCACACCACTGGAGTCAAGCTATCCTGGCTGAAGACGGCTGATAGCCAGAAACCGTCCTAGGATGCTTGATTCCGGTCCAGGAAAGACATGGCTTGGCAGTTCGGGTTGGACTGTTCCCATGAGGCACAGGGTCAAGGCTGATTTGCATATGGCAATGTCTGAAATGGGGTGGTGTGGAGTGCAAAAAAACGATGGATTTAGGCCCAGATCTCTGTACTGGGGTGAATGTATGACATTGTTCTGCATTCTGTCCATCAACTGTTTTTTTTGCATTTGTCACCCCAAGTGGGATGGGTATGCTCAGATGTGAGTCCCATACTCTCCACACCACTGGAAACAAGCTATCCTGGCTGAAGACAGCTGATAGCCAGAAACCAGTCCTAGGATGCTTGATTCCGGTCCAGGAAAGACATGGCTTGGCAGTTCGGGTGGACTGTTCCTTGAGGCACAGGGTCAAGGCTGATTAGCATATGGCCATTTCTTAACTGGGGTGGTATGGAGTGCAAAAACAACAAACAAACGATGGATTTAGGCCCAGATCTCTGTACTGGGGTGAATGTATGACATTGTTCTGCATTCTGTCCATCAACTGTTGTTTTTGTATTTGTCACCTCGAGTGGGATGGGTATGCTCAGACGGGAGTCCCATGCTCTCCAGACCACTGGAGTCAAGCTATCCTGGCTGAAGATGGCTGATAGCCAGAAACCGGTCCTAGGATGCTTGATTCCGGTCCAGGAAAGACATGGCTTGGCAGTTCGGGCTGGATTGTTCCCATGAGGCACAGGGTCAAGGCTGATTTGCATATGGCCATGTCTGAACTGGGGTGGTGTGGAGTGCAAAACAATAATGGATTTAGGCCCTGATCTCTGTACTGGGGTGAATGTATGACATTGTTCTGCATTCTGTCCATCAACTGTTGTTTTTGCATTTGTCACCCCGAGTGGGATGGGTATGCTCAGACGTGAGTCCCATGCTCTCCACACCACTGGAGTCAAGCTATCCTGGCTGAAGACTGCTGATAGCCAGAAACCGGTCCTAGGATGCTTCATTCTGGTCCAGGAAACACATGGCTTGGCAGTTTGGGTTGGACTGTTCCCATGAGGCACAGGGTCAAGGCTGATTTGCATACGGCCATGTCTGAACTGGGGTGGTGTGGTGTGCAAAAAAAAAAAAAGATGGATTTAGGCCCAGATCTCTGTACTGGGGTGAATGTATGACATTGTTCTACATTCTGTCCATCAACTGTGTTTTTGTATTTGTCACCCCGAGTGGGATGGATATGCTCAGACGTGAGTCCCATGCTCTCCACACCACTGGCGTCAAGCTATCCTGGCTGAAGACGGCTGATAGCCAGAAACCGGTCCTAGGATGCTTGATTCCGGTCCAGGAAAGACATGGCTTGGCAGTTCGGGCTGGACTGTTCCCATGAGGCACAGGGTCAAAGCTGATTTGCATATGGCCATGTCTGAACTGGGGTGGTGTGGTGTGCAAAAAAAAAAAAAAGATGGATTTAGGCCCAGATCTCTGTACTGGGGTGAATGTATGACATTGTTCTACATTCTGTCCATCAACTGTGTTTTTGTATTTGTCACCCCGAGTGGGATGGGTATGCTCAGACGTGAGTCCCATGCTCTCCACACCACTGGCGTCAAGCTATCCTGGCTGAAGACGGCTGATAGCCAGAAACCGGTCCTAGGATGCTTGATTCCGGTCTAGGAAAGACATGGCTTGGCAGTTCGGGCTGGACTGTTCCCATGAGGCACAGGGTCAAGGCTGATTTGCATATGGCCATGTCTGAACTGGGGTGGTGTGGAGTGCAAAAAAACAATGAATTTAGGCCCAGATCTCTGTACTGGGGTGAATGTATGACATTGTTCTGCATTCTGTCCATCAACTGTTGTTTTTGCATTTGTCACCCAGAGTAGGATGGGTATGCTCAGACGTGAGTCCCATGCTCTCCACACCACTGGAGTCAAGCTATCCTGGCTGAAGACGGCTGATAGCCAGAAACCGTCCTAGGATGCTTGATTCCAGTCCAGGAAAGACATGGCTTGGCAGTTCGGGTTGGACTGTTCCCATGAGGCACAGGGTCAAGGCTGATTTGCATATGGCCATGTCTGAAATGGGGTGGTGTGGAGTGCAAAAAAACGATGGATTTAGGCCCAGATCTCTGTACTGGGGTGAATGTATGACATTGTTCTGCATTCTGTCCATCAACTGTTGTTTTTGCATTTGTCACCCCGAGTGGGATGAGTATGCTCAGATGTGAGTCCCATGCTCTCCACACCACTGGAGTCAAGCTATCCTGGCTGAAGACAGCTGATAGCCAGAAACCAGTCCTAGGAGGCTTGATTCCGGTCCAGGAAAGACATGGCTTGGCAGTTCGGGTGGACTGTTCCTTGAGGCACAGGGTCAAGGCTGATTAGCATATGGCCATTTCTTAACTGGGGTGGTATGGAGTGCAAAAAAAAAAAAAAACGATGGATTTAGGCCCAGATCTCTGTACTGGGGTGAATGTATGACATTGTTCTGCATTCTGTCCATCAACTGTTGTTTTTGTATTTGTCACCTCGAGTGGGATGGGTATGCTCAGACGTGCGCCCCATGCTCTCCACACGACTGGAGTCAAGCTATCCTGGCTGAAGACGGCCGATAGCCAGAAACTGGTCCTAGGATGCTTGATTCTGGTCCAGGAAAGACATGGCTTGGCAGTTCGGGCTGGATTGTTCCCATGAGGCACAGGGTCAAGGCTGATTTGCATATGGCCATGTCTGAACTGGGGTGGTGTGGAGTGCAAAACAATAATGGATTTAGGCACTGATCTCTGTACTGGGGTGAATGTATGACATTGTTCTGCATTCTGTCCATCAACTGTTGTTTTTGTATTTGTCACCCCGAGTGGGATGGGTATGCTCAGACGTGAGTCCCATGCTCTCCACACCACTGGAGTCAAGCTATCCTGGCTGAAGACTGCTGATAGCCAGAAACCGGTCCTAGGATGCTTGATTCCGGTCCAGGAAAGACATGGCTTGGCAGTTTGGGCTGGACTGTTCCCATGAGGCACGGGGTCAAGGCTGATTTGCATATGGCCATGTCTGAACTGGGGTGGTGTGGAGTGCAAAAAAATGATGGATGTAGGCCCCGATCTCTGTACTGGGGTGAATGTACGACATTGTTCTGCATTCTGTCCATCAACTGTTGTTTTTGCATTTGTCCCCCCGAATGGGATGGGTATGCTCAGACGTGAGTCCCATGCTCTCCACACCACTGGAGTCAAGCTATCCTGGCTGAAGACGGCTGATAGCCAGAAACCGGTCCTAGGATGCTTGATTCCGGTCCAGGAAAGACATGGCTTGGCAGTTCAGGCTGGACTGTTCCTTGAGGCACAGGGTCAAGGCTGATTTGCTTATGGCCATATCTGAACTGGGGTGGTGTGGAGTGCAAAAAAAAACGATGGATTGAGGCCCATAACTCTGTACTTATTGAATGTATGGCATTGTTCTGCATTCTGTCCATCAACTGTTGTTTTTGCATTTGTCCCCCCGAATGGGATGGGTATGCTCAGACGTGAGTCCCATGCTCTCCACACCACTGGAGTCAAGCTATCCTGGCTGAAGACGGCTGATAGCCAGAAACCGGTCCTAGGATGCTTGATTCCGGTCCAGGAAAGACATGGCGTGGCAGTTCGGGCTTGACTGTTCCCATGAGGCACAGGGTCAAGGTTGAATTGCATATGGCTATGTCTGAACTGGGATGGTGTGGAGTGCAAAAAAATGATGGATTTAGGACCAGATCTCTGTACTGGGGTGAATGTATGACATTGTTCTGCATTCTGTCCATCAACTGTTGTTTTTCCATTTGTCACCCGAGTGGGATGGGTATGCTCAGACGTGAGTCCCATGCTCTCCACACCACTGGAGTCAAGCTATCCTGACTGAAGACGGCTGATAGCCAGAAACTGGTCCTAGGATGCTTGATTCTAGTCCAGGAAAGACATAGCTTGGCAGTTCGGACTGGACTGTTCCCATGAGGCACAGGGTCAAGGCTGATTTGCATATGGCCATGTCTGAACTGGGGTGGTGTGGAGTGCAAAAAAACGATGGATTTAGGCCCAGATCTCAGTACTGGGGTGAATGTATTACATTGTTCTGCATTCTGTCCATCAACTGTTGTTTTTGCATTTGTCACCCCGAGTGGGATGGGTATGCTCAGACGTAAGTCCCATGCTCTCCACACCACTGGAGTCAAGCTATCCTGGCTGAAGACGGCTGATAGCCAGAATCCGGTCCTAGGATGCTTGATTCCAGTCCAGGAAAGACATGGCTTGGCAGTTCGGGCTGGACGGTTCCCATGAGGCACAGTGTCAAGGCTGATTTGCATATGGCCCTGTCTGAACATCGGTGGTGTGGAGTGCAAAAAAACAATGGATTTAGGCCCAGATCCCTGACTGGGGTGAATGTATGACATTGTTCTGCATTCTGTCCATCAACTGTTGTTTTTGCATTTGCCACCCCGAGTGGGATGGGTATGCTCAGACGTGAGTCCCATGCTCTCCACACCACTGGAGTCAAGCTATCCTGGCTGAAGACGGCTGATAGCCAGTAACCGGTCCTAGGATGCTTGATTCCGGTCCAGGAAAGACATGGCTTGGCAGTTCGGGCTGGACTGTTCCTTGAGGCACAGGGTCAAGGCTGATTTGCTTATGGCCATGTCTGAACTGGGGTGGTATGGAGTGCAAAAAAAACCGATGGATTGAGGCCCAGATCTCTGTACTTATTGAATGTATGACATTGTTCTGCATTCTGTCCATCAACTGTTGTTTTTGCATTTGTCACCCCAAGTGGGATGGGTATGCTCAGAAATGAGTCCCATGCTCTCCACACCACCGGAGTCAAGCTATTCTGGCTGAAGACAGCTGATAGCCAGAAACCGGTCCTAGGATGCTTGATTCCGGTCCAGGAAAGACATGGCTTGGCAGTTCGGGCTGGCCTGTTCCCATGAGGCACAGGGTCAAGGCTGATTTGCATACGAACATGTCTGAACTGGGGTGGTGTGTAGTGCAAAAAAACGATGGATTTAGGCCCAGATCTCTGTACTGGGGTGAATGTATGACATTGTTCTGCATTCTGTCCATCAACTGTTGTTTTTGCATTTGTCACCCCGAGTGGGATGGGTATGCTCAGACGTAAGTCCCATGCTCTCCACACCACTGGAGTCAAGCCATCCTGGCTGAAGATGGCTGAAAGCCCGAAACCGGTCCTAGGATGCTTGATTCCGGTCCAGGAAAGACATGGCTTGGCAGTTCGGGCTGGACTGTTCCCATGAGGCACAGGGTCAAGGTTGATTTGCATATGGCTATGTCTGAACTGGGATGGTGTGGAGTGCAAAAAAACGATTGATTTAGGACCAGATCTCTGTACTAGGGTGAATGTATGACATTGTTCTGCATTGTGTCCATCAACTGTTGTTTTTGCATTTGTCACCCAGAGTGGGATGGGTATGCTCAGACGTGAGTCCCATGCTCTCCACACCACTTGAGTCAAGCTATCCTGACTGAAGACGGCTGATAGCCAAAAACCGGTCCTAGGATGCTTGATTCCAGTCCAGGAAAGACATAGCTTGGCAGTTCGGGCTGGACTGTTCACATGAGGCACAGGGTCAAGGCTGATTTGCATATGGCCATGTCTGAACATCGGTCGTGTGGAGTGAAAAAAAACAATGGATTTAGGCCCAGATCCCTGTACTGGGGTGAATGTATGACATTGTTCTGCATTGTGTCCATCAACTGTTGTTTTTGCATTCGTCACCCCGAGTGGGATGCGTATGCTCATACGTGAGTCCCATGCTCTCCACACCACTGGAGTCAAGCTATCCTGGCTGAAGACGGCTGATAGCCAGTAACCGGTCCTAGGATGCTTGATTCCGGTCCAGGAAAGACATAGCTTTGCAGTTCGGGCTGGACTGTTCCCATGAGGCACAGGGTCAAGGCTGGTTTGCATATGGCCATGTCTGAACTGGGGTGGTGTGGAGTGCAAAAAAATGATGGATTTAGGCCCAGATCTCTGTACTGGGGTGAATGTATGACATTGTTATGCATCCTGTCCACCAACTGTTGTTTTTGCAAATGTAGAAATCTAGTCACTTACATCTTCTCAACTAGATACAGGTCTCAATATTATGAAGCATGTTGTCTGAGCTGTTGATCAACCTAGGGCCATAACACCAAATGAAAAAAAAATCAACGCAGCAAGCCAAAGTGATGCAGTGCACTGCATGAAGTGGACAGGGCAGGATTTGCCATATATCTAGATAGATGTGGGCCATTTCTGTCCTCACTTTCTTAAGCAGTGCAGCACAGTAATCTGTCTTGCTGTGTTATGCAGCATCAAAGTATGCGTCATATGGTACTCCGTGTATGATGAATCACACATCTCTCAAAACGTTAGGCCCTTAGGGAGCTGTGCGCTCTACAAAAATAAATATAATAATAATAATAATAATAATAATAATAATAATAATAATAATAGTGTGTTTCACATATGGACTACCATGCAGAATTACATCACTTTGCAGGAGCAAATGTTGCAGAAGATACCATCACTGATCATGGGGGACAGCAGTCAAGGACAAAGGCCTAGTCTCAGGTGTAGATACCAAAATGTTATTTGTAAAGAATGCATTCATGCATGTGTGGAGATCCACAAACCAGCAACATCTAACAACTTTCCTGGGCTTTTTGATATAAATGTCACACCTCACCACAGTTGGTACAATGCACCTATATCATGCTTTGCACAGCAATGCAAGGAGGCTCAAAAGGCTTGTAAATAAACTGATGGAGTAGCAGTGTGTGACATTAACCAGAGAAGTAAGAAAAGGGAGAAGTGTGGCTCACTGGTTAGAAGAGGCAGACCCAGAAGCAGAGGTCGGACCCGGGACCAGGGTTCAATTCCCGACGCGGCAGGGTCTTGAGCCCAAATGTCCACGGACTCGATATTTCTCGCTTCGGTGCCCACTCGAATCATGGGTTCACACTCTGCAACTCTGGGCATTAGCTTGCTTAATCTCCACAACGGCCCCCTCCCCCGCGGCGGGTTGCCTGGCTTTCACCTTGGGGATGCCCAGAACGGGTTATCTCACAGGGAAAAAAGCCAGGACGGGTTCCCAAGGCAAGCGCCGAGATGCTCCAGGGTAAGTCGAGCGCTATATAAGACTGCACAATAATAATAATGATAATTTGGCAACTATCACATTACATCAGGTAGCCAGAGATGGTTAATGTGTAAAGCGTGCATGTCAAAATTCAAGCACAAATGTATGTGCACATAGACAATTTCATTGGACATGGTGTAGTGGAGGTGTTAGGAAGGAGATTTCACCTGCATGGTAAGAGGAGTGTACCCCTGACCTGAGTGCCCAACCTGCATGGTTGTGTTGTTTCACTAATTCTGGTATATTACCAAAGTGGAACTTGGAATATTCATGAGTGCGTTAACATAGGCCTGCGTCATGGATTGCAGATTAGTTGCACCAGGAGGGCCACACTAAGACCTGCGCTCATAGTAGATGTACACTACTGCCTTAGACAAAAGTAAGACAGGGCAAATGTGGGAGTGACAGCATACTGTGTAGAGAACAGTAGTAGTGAACATGACCATTCAACCCTGCAATGAGGCCTACTGGCTCACTCACCTCTTCTAAAGTTCTGTTGCTGTGTGTTACACTCAAACCTGTCCAACATCAGGTTGATCTGGAAATGTCTGCATGATAACACCATGTACAGAATGCATGTGACTGTACAAGCCATACACAACACATAAGTTGCAATGTGGAACAGTGTGCAAATGGTTAATGTATGTGCTGGTAGTGTGTTTTCAACGTGACACACTCTAGTGAAGTAGAAATGGACTGTGGAACTAAACAGTGTGAGCAGTCTAAGAGTGTTTGCTGCATGTCAATATGCTGTTGATAGACTGATACATCTGGATTTTGGTATTGGTCACTGAATGTCCTGCAACTATACACTTAGGGGTATATTTATGAGATTTGTCATGCAGTGCAGTGCAGCAAGTCACCTTGCTGCGCTGCACTGTGTGACAAGGAAAATGAGAGAATGCACCATATTTAAAAGAATACGGCACATTTCTGCCTTCCCCCTGTGCTAGTACCATTTTGGCTGCCTAGCTCTCTTGGGAAGACATATCTTTTTGGCACATTCCATGATGTACTAGTTGGGATCAATCTGGAAATTGGTCAAAATGCATGGGAGTTGTGTGGGAACAACCACGCAATGCTCATGTAATGCCTCCCTAGCACAGAGATTTGTCCTGCGTTGCTTTACTCACTTACTTTACTTCATTTGCGACGCACATTTACCATGCTGCATGGTGCAAATGCCACGCAACTGGGGCCATACGTGCACCCCTGATTGCAGAAGTGGCTGCCTGCTACATTACACAGAGGACCTTGACTTCCTTTGGGGGTAAAACATGGCATCCTGGTCAAAACATGAGGATTAGAGGAATTACAACAGATGGAGTTTGACAGTCCAGCAAAGCCGCAAGCTGGGTGGTACCTACACTGGAGTATGGGAGAGCCAGTCTGTCTCTCTGCGTCCTTAAGTGTGTTGCATACGTGATGCATCACAAAGAAGGAGCCTCAATACAAGAAGCACGAGAAAAAATATGTACAATAGGTTTCTGGGATTTCGTAATGGGTTCTGACTCAAAGAAAATTGTGTGCTTAGATGGTAATGCATTTGGCCTCAGATTAAGCTTCAATTTGAATAGTTGACGGTAACCTTAGCCCCTACCTTCAGACAAGAACTACAGTAAGTTGCTCTAAGCCCCTGAAAGCTTATATGCTCCCCTCAGGTTTGACAGAAGTGTTTGGAAGGCCTGGGGCAAAAACTTAATTTGGGGCCCATGCCGGCTGGAGGCCTCTGTGGTCAACTTGCTGCCTTGGGCACCATACTCCACATCCCTGTCCTCTGTTCTCCATGTGTGTACCTGCTTACTCCCTCCTGCCCTCCCTGGATTGCTGTGCTGTCACTGCCCAGGCAGGCCAGCCTTCCATGGTCAGTTTGCTGCATTTGCTGCACTGGCAACCTCTTTCCCCGGCCCTCTGTTGTCTCTGTACAGTCCCCAGCACCCTCCCTCCTGCCCTACATGATTTGTTGAGATGCTACTGCCATTGCCACCTGCTTTCTAAAGGACTGACCATCATTTATTTGAAAAAAGAACGCTCTCTGTTTGTTCATATTTAAAGAAAATGTTTTAGGTTTTACAGCTTTGATTCCATAAAGACAGCTAGAGGAGAACAAGATTTGCGTCATAAATACAAATGTTAGTGCCCTAGTTGTCCATTAGACCGCTGCAGGAAGCCATAGTAGTACGCAAGGAAGTTAGCGCCCTATTAAACACTCTAGAATTCAACCTCGGTGTCACCACACGGTTCTAATGAACAAATAGAGACATAACATTTTGCATTAAAGACAAAACTGAGATACTCCTGAAAGCCATTTTGCGCGAATTGCATCTATGAATATACAGCCTTATTCTTCAAGGCCGAATCGGCTCGCAAAGGGCCAGATTCTGAGAATCTGGCCCTTTGCGAGTGCGATTTTTGCATTTGGGATTCAACATCCCAAATGCAAAAATCGCTATTTGCTAATTCGCATATTTGCGAGGATTTACATTTAAGGAATCTCTATTTGAGATTCCTTAAATGTAATTCATCATCCATTTTACAATTGCGAAATCGCAATTTCGGCCTGCAATTTACCACGAGGTCAAACCTCGCGGTAAATTGCGAAAACTCCGAAAAATGCATTTAAATGCATTTTTCTAAGTTGCACGTTACACACACACATGTCCTTTGGACATGTGTGTGTGCAACACCTGTGTTAATTTCCATGCAGGGGTGCTACAGGGTGTCCTTTGGACACCCCTGGCACCCTTGTACTCGCAATCTCATTTGCGATTAGCTAATTGCTAATCGCAAATGAGGAAGGACTCCCCATGCATTCCTATGGGCCTTTTGGCCCATAGGAATGCATGGGGAGTTATTCCTTATTTGCGATTAGCAATTAGCTAATCGCAAATAAGGAATCAGTGGGAATCGCAATTACTATTGCAATTCCTACATGAATACCGTTTTGCGAGTCTCAAATAGCGATTCCTTATGATTCGCTATTTGAGCCTCGCAAAACGGCCCGTTCATGAATCAGGCTGATAAAGTCTTTCCTGAGGAGCACGCTGAAGCAAATGAGCTTGGAAATGTTAATGCAAGCATGAAATCAGGGGGTTAACAATGCAAGGGGTTTTAGTAATTTGAGGCATGTATTTTAAAGGGGTTCAAAATAGCTATGGAGAGAGAAGTCTGCATAAGTACAGCACCCCCTTTCCACAACTGTTGACTCATCATACCCGTATTCTCAATCGCTTTCTAATTTGAAAATGATAACATTTTGGTAGCCAAATAAATTTATATTTTTCACACTTTTTGTTGTAAATCCACCTGCTAGTTTTTGAGAAATTAAGGTTTAAAATTTGTGAATATCTAACGATGCAGTACTATCATGGCACTACTGAGGAGAACCGTGCTGCGAGCTCAAACCATACGGTCCAATTGGCTGTTCACAACATGAATAAATGTTGCGCCTGTCATTTTGATGGTTGCAGACACAGATAAGTACACATGTACACACACACATGCACACACACATATGGATACCCTCACACATTAGCACCTACACACACTCACTCACACATACATCCACACACAAACACCTCCACACACAGTACCCACACACACATGCACATACACACCTACACATACATGCAACACTGACAAACACATGTACAATACCTCCATGCACACAACTCCCCATACACACACAACACCCATGCACACTCAAAACCCACATGCACACTATTAACACCCACACCTACACGCACACTACACACACACACAAGCATACACACAGTACCCACAGGCAGACACACACCTGCACACACACACAGACTCTTACCCAAACACAAACATACCTAACACCCAAACTCACACAAACACACAAAACTATACACACTCACAGTATCCACACTCATGCATACACACCCATGTCTACAAACACTCACCCCCACACAAACATACACATATACAGATACCCACACCCACACAAAGACACATTCCATACACAGCCATGCACGCACATGCACACAAAGTGACCCCCTTACACACATAGACATACTCATGACCCACACACCCTCATCCACAGACACAGCCATACCTACATGCGCATACACACTCACTGACACCCACATGCACATACAGACACTTCCACATGCACTCACAAACACACAGACACCTGCACACACACTCACACACCCATGCATACACAATGATACCCATATGCAAATAGGCACACCCGCAACCCACACACCCACATACACACACACAACCAGACCTACACACACTCACCCAAACAAACATACACAACACTGACACATACACATGCACACACACTCTTTACCCCCACACACATACACAAAATAGCCACATACACACACACACACACCCACACTGACACACCTGGACATAGACATCCACAGACACACCCACAGATATGCAACACCAACACACACAAACACAGAACACTCACACATAACGCACATACACACACAAATGTACACACAAGACCCACACACAACACTGTCACATCCACAAACACACACATTTACACACATCCACACAAAACACAGACAAACAGAACTACATCCATACACAATGACTCCCCCATGACCCACACACAATGAACACAAACACACTCATCCACACCCACTCACACTCACACACACAGACATACAAACATGCAGATAGACACTCAAAAATATATATCCAGAGATACACATACATGACAGCAACATAGCGTTTTTCTATTTTTAAACCAGCAAATTAAGTTCTAAAAAGATCCTTTTTTAATGATTGTTAGATTTTTTATGTATTTTTTTATTTTTTAGGGGTTTGAACTGAAACCAAAAGCAAGGTCTTCTAAACATGGAAATGTAACACAAAAAAAGTACTTCTGCTTGCACTGGTGGTCGATGACAAGCTTATTTCTTGATGCCGTGCTCCTTTCTCCTACCACCACTATCTTAGAGCACCAGCTGCAGTACGTGACAACGTAATCTTAGGCTGGTATTTGGTGTCTACAGTTTCTATAGCTGGTATTTATAAATTCGCTGAAAAAATGAAACATTAAAGAGACGTTATAGTTAGATAACAGTATCGCTCATTTTGCATTGTTTTCCTCTCTAAATTTGAGGTTATGCACAACTGAGCTAACTATAACTTGCGCCACAGTCCTGCACTTCTTATGAATGCACATATTACATCACTCATGATATGTTCAATGACATCATTGATGGCATCGCTGCTGGCATCTGAAATGACATCCTTGACATCAATTAATATGCTTTACATAGGAAAACTACTACAATAGAATGCAGGTCTTAGAAATATATTTGCCAAGGCATAGTCATAAAATGAAAAACTGCAGTTCTCGCTGGAGCGATGTGGATCCTCCACGTCATCCACTAAAACTACTCTTGGTAGCAGGCAACAGAATGGTGCACACATGTGAATATGGGATAGAGGGAATGCGTTTCAGAGAAAATGATGTGCCAGGTATGAAGTCATCTGAGTCGTGGTCACTTTGTCCTGAAATTAAATCACATTCAAAACTCAGATCCTCTTCAAATTCCCTTTGCGAATTAAGGTTCCTACACACAAAGCTGGACACAAGTTGGATCTGTTTTTTCCCAATTTGTCTACACTTGAAGTTAATCCTCCCATCCTCCTGGTGTGGACAGATCATTTTGCCATACCCTTGACAATCCCCATGAGTCATAGGATTTCTCCTAACCAGGCACAGGCCACCCCTTCTCGATAATGGACTATAATGGATCCTGTGGCCTTCTGTAACTTACTTTAATCCTCCACCGATGCGTTTGATGATCAGGTGGAGGTGCCAACAACTTGTTCATCTGAAGGCAAGAGACACTACCCAGTGCAGTGGTGTAACTCCTAGATATTAATCCCGGAAGAAAACATGTAAATGCCTGGAATGTATCTGGTGGAAATTTCACAATTCTGACTCTAGAGCCACATATAAAGAAGCAACAAAAGAATATAATAGGGCTTTTAGAAGGACCTCACTAGATTATTATGCTGGAAAAATTAACAACTCACATAACTCAGCCAAAGATATTTTTTCAATTGGGAAGTTTCTGCTAGTTCCTGCGTGTAAGGCTATACCTCCATTTCTGAAGAAAAGTGTAATGAGTTGGTTGACTTATTCCTTAAAAAAATCCGGGATATTTATTCTAATTTTCCTACAGTGTCTAGGGAGGAAAGTCCGCTTGCTACCTGGCCCAGCTTCCTCCTTAAGGTAGGTGGTCTGCTATCCTTTGGGCTATGTGATATTTGATTATCCTCAAGTAAATCTGGGTCTCCATGGAGACTTAAAATGGCAGGTGAAGTTCTCGCTCCAAAGTTCATTATGCGCTCCCTTGTGTGGGCATTTATCAGGTGTGAAGAATGCCTGCATGATACTGCTGCTCAGAAAGCCCATGCTCGAGGTGTCTAAGTTTGAAAACTATTGCCCTATTTCCCTCCTTCCATTAAAAACCAAAGCTCTAAAAGTAAAAAGTAAAGTAAATTGATACTTGTGTAGCGCACTACTCACCCCCAAGGGTCTCAAGGCGCTTGTACGAATATCGCTGTGGAACCCATCCTGGCTTTCCTTGTGAGGCGCCCACTCCTGGGGACCCCCAAGGTGGAGGCCAGGCATCCTTAGCGTTGTGGGGGCCGTTGTGGAGATTAAGCAAGCTAGTGCCCAGAGTTGCAGAGTGGGACTCCATGATTGGATTAGGCACCAAGGCGAGAATTATCAGGTCAGTGTAAATTTGAGCCCAGGACCCGCCGAGGCGGGGAATTGAACTCTGGTCCTGGGCCAGACCTCTGCATCAGGGTCTGCTGCTCTAACCATTGAGCCACACTTCTCCAGCTCTAGAAAGGCATATCAATAAACAACTTTCAAGGTATCTGGAATCCACGTCCCCTGCATCCATCTCAATCTGCCCTGCCCACAGCCCAGTGTCTGCACTTCTCGGGTTCACAGAAGATCTCAAGCTTACCCTGGATGAGGGCGGGACTGCTGCTCTCATCCTACTGGGTTTGATGCTCCATTTCGTTATTGGGAACCAGCCAAGCCTTTGTAGGCCCACTTGGTGACCTGAGACCCTCAGACCTCTGCCAGCAGCAAAACAGGCCCCATCACTCCATCTACTGAAGGCAGGAACGTAACCACGTTTGAAACAATGAGAGATGTTGGCCGTCTGCATAGAAATAGTTAGATGTCCGTCTACCATCCTCTCAACTGAACTTCGTTAAATTACTGTAATACTTAATGGGACAGCTTCTTCACAGCGGCAAAGGAGCGGGAGCGTCGCCCCACTGACTCGGAGCCAGCACCTAAAAAATAAAACATTATAATTTAATCATTTTATTTTTCAGTTGCTGGCTGAGCCAGCGTGCAGTAGGGAAGGAGGGGGCGGGGCCTTGGGAGGGGGTAGGAGAAATGCTATGTGCACTTCTAAGTGCACTTGTGTTTGGCCGGCCGTCTCAGGCTGGCCAAACACACATCCACACTTAGGTTTCTCCAACCCAGCTGCATTGAACAGCCGGGCTGGAGAAACCCCACAGACTCCCTGACCTGAGTGGATCGTGTTTTTAGCCTGCTCAGGACAATCCCTGTGCTGCTCTCATAATATGAGAGCAGAGCTGGGATTGCACAGGGAGTCTGTGGCATAGTCCCAGTGTCTGCTGGGACCAGGAAGACCAAGGCGCGACGTAGGAGGCAGCTGCAGGCAAGTTTTTCTTTTTTTAAAATAATTATTATAAAGCTCCCCTCCTACCCCTGCGCTTACCCTCCCGTGCTCCCCACACCACGTTTTAGGTCTCGCTGAGCCAGCGCATGCGCTGTTCAGAGAAACATTTAGTAGGTGAGTTTTTAAAGTGCTACAGGCTGGCCTAGCGCTTACGTTCACGCGAGCGTGCATGCGCAACCACCATCTGTCTCCTCAGTCACAGGTCATTAAGTTGCTTGTTCCTTTCTTTCATGGCTCATTACGCCTTACGGCATGCTCCTCCACCCCCTTGCTCTCTGCCCTTACTACCCCCTCCCACGCAGCCTACCTCCACTGTAGCAACCCCCTTCCCTGCCTAGCCTTTCCTCATGACCAACGCATAAACACACAACACACACACAACCACACACACACACACACACACACACAACCACACACACACCCACACAACAACACACAACCACACTCACACACAACCACACCCACACACACACACAGGCACAACCACACATACAACCATAACCACACACACACAACCACACACAACCACACACAACCACACACAACCACACAAACACAACCACACACACAACCACACCCACAACCACACCAACAACCACACACAACCACACACACACAACCACATACACAACCACAACCACACACAACCACAATCACACACACAACCACACACACACACACAACCACACACACACAACCACACACACAATCACACACACAACCAGAAAGCACACACACAACCACACACACAACCACAAAACCACACACAACCACATACACAACCACAATCACACACACAACCACAAACACACACAAACACACAACCACACACACACACACAACCACCCACACACAACCACACCCACAACCACACACACAACCACAACCACACACACACTCAACCACACACAACTACACACACACACACATAACCACACAACCACAACCACAACCAAACTCACACACAACCACACACACAACCACACACACACAACCACACCCACACAACCACATACACACACAAGCACACACAACCAAAACCACACACAACCACAACCACACACAACCGCACCACAACCACACCCACAAACACACAAAACCACACACATACAACCACACCCACAACCGCAACCACACACACAACCACACACACAACCACACACACAACCACACAACCATAACCACACACACACAACCACACACACAACCACACACACAACCACACACACACACGCACACACACACAACCACACACACAACCACACACACACAACCACACCCACACAACCACATACACACACAAGCACACACAACCAAAACCACACACAACCACAACCACACACAACCGCACCACAACCACACCCACAAACACACAAAACCACACACATACAACCACACCCACAACCGCAACCACACACACAACCACACACACAACCACACAACCATAACCACACACACACAACCACACACACAACCACACACACAACCAGACACACACAACCAGACACACACAACCACTCACACACACACACACACACAACCACACACACATACACACACACTCAACCACACACACAACCACACACACCCACACACAACCACAACCACACACACAGCCACAAAACCACACACAACCACACACACACACGCACACACACACAACCACACACACACACAACCACACACACAAACACACACACAACCACACACACAACCACTCCCACAACCACACACACAACCACACAGACAACCATACATAACCACACAACCACTACCACACACACACAACCACACACATGCACACCCACACACACGCACAACCACACATGCACAACCACATACACACACACAACCACAACACACACAACCACACATGCACACACAACCACAAACACAACCACACACACAACCACATACACAACCACACCCAGCCACACACACAACCACACACAACCACAACCAACCACACCCACACCCACACTGACAACCACACACAACCACACACAAACACACACAACCACACACACAACCACACACACAACTGCACACACAACCACACACACAACCACACACACACACACACACACACACACACAGCCACACACACACATACACAACCACACACACAACCACCAACACAACCACACAAATAACCACAACCACACCTAACCACACAACCATACCCACAACCACACTCACACCCACAACCACAAACACAACCACACACAACCACACACCCACAAGCACAAACACACCCAAGCACATCCAACCACACACCCACAACCACACCCACAACCACAACAACACACACACAACCAACGACACACACATAACCACACACACACAACCACGCATACAACCACACACACAACCACACACACACAGCCACACACACACACCCAACCCCCTACCCCGGCCACTCACTGCCTATCAGCCTCCTCTCAGCCAGGTAGTGCGATCGATATCAGTTTCACTTTCATGCAATCAGTTTCACTTTCACTGCCACGTTCGCTGTGAAAGTGTTCATGTTTCTACTTTTAGTCAGCATTAACTCTTGTTTCCTAGCTTGACAATCCAATCTCTACAATATTTAAGCATTCTGCACGTCTCCTGTCAACCATACAACTGCATGCATTTTCTCCGATCCACATAGATGTCAATGGTACAGACAAAGTTAACCAGGTTTCTTATCTTTCCTTCAAGCAATAACCAGAATTCGTGCCCCACTTTGTTTTAAACAGCAAACTGTTATTCTAATGGGTTTGTTTCACAGAGGTTGTGTCTTAGGAGAAGGGCAGTGGCACTTTCATGGCACTATACGCTAGTATGTCCAAAAGAGTTGTTTAAGAAAAAAAAGTTTTATGAAAAATTGACTCTTTTAAAAATTCTGATTCCACCAGAATCCGAGTCCTCCACAACACCATGTTTTTTTTGCTGTCATTTGTGAAAAGGAGACCAATAGTGCCCCAATTTTATTATTTTGTATCCTTGGCTCAATACTGGGGTGCTTTTTTAACTTGTCTCTAGTTCATTGTGAATCTTACTGTTACTAATTCAAATTTTGTTAGGTTTGGTTTATTTGCAATGCAAACTTTATCTCAATAAGTTGCTGTAACAAGCTGCAAGTCCACTACGGAAGCCCATTCATTTGCTAATTATTTTCCACATAAGGTTGCAAGACCATAAAGTGGAGTTTTCAGGATTTTTATTAGTTTCTTGTTTGAAGATGTTACTCTCTCCTGTGCACCCCACTCCTGTACTAAGGTTACGAGTGACCTGGCACCCGCCTTTCAGAGGTACTTGTATCCACCCAAGTCTGTCCTGGCACTGGTGCGTCCCAGCCTGGCACACACCGGGTGATGATCTCCGCACCTCTTTCTAGACCCCAGCTCACTACTGTTTCCAGTCTGTCACTCACCCCTCACCTCCCTGACACTCACCCTTCACACCTCAGGCCTGGCAGTCACTCCTCGCACCTGGCACTCACCCTTCTCCCTCTCTGGCACTCATCATTGACTCTCTGTGACACTCAACTGCCACTTCCCTGACACTCACCCTCGACCCTCCTGGTACTCATACTTCCCCTCCCTGGCATGTATCCTTCACCTCCCTGACACTCACCCATGTCCCTCCTGGAATTCACTACTCGCCCCCTTGGCACTCACCCTTCACCTCCATGGCACTAGACCTTCATCACCCTGGCCTGGCAGCTACCCTTCACCCCTTGCACTCACCCTTCCCCTTCCTGGCACTCACCCTTGACCCTCCTGACTCTTACATCTTACCTCCATGGCATGTAACCCTCACCTCTCTGGAAAACACCCTTCACCCCCATGGCCTGACAGTCACCCATGTCCCTCTTGGTATTCACTCCTCCACTCCCTGCCACTCACCCGTGACCCTCCTGGCACTAGCCCGGTTTGCCCCAAGAACAAAAAATAACAAGCATTGGCATAGCCAATAAGTCTCCCCTTTGGGACCTTATAAGTGTTTAGCCACGCAACAGTTGATGTTGTTGCACCAAGGATATTGTGCTGCATAACTATATACTTAGAAGGTTGCAGAAGCAAGATCTATTGGCTTTGCCAATGTTTGTTCTTTGTGGCGGCCACCACTGGGTTACCACCTGTGGGTTACAGAAATTTCTCAGGGCATTTCGCCACCATAACGAGATATCCCCTGTAGAATTGGAAATTACATCGGAAAGCTATGGGCCCGATTCACAGAATTAATTTAAGACATAATCCTAAACTTACTACTTTTGGTATTCACAGAATGCACTTACTACTTTTGGTATTCACAGAATGCACTTACTACTTTTGAAATTCACAGAATGCACTTACTACTTTTGGCATTCACAGAATGGATTTACGACTACTAACTTTACGTCCGCACTTGGGCCGGAGCTTCCGACCCAGAGGCGTAGCTTCCTATAGGAGGCGGAGCTTCCAGACCCGAGGTGGGGATCCCTGCCAGTGGTGGAGATTTAGCCATGGCCGAAATCTCCACCTCCGGGCCGGAAGCTCTGCCTCCAAGCCGGAAGCCCCGCCTCCGGAATCTCCGGCCCGAGTGCAGACGTAAAGTTAGTAGTTGTAAATCCATTCTGTGAATACCAAAAGTAGTAAGTGCATTCTGTGAATACCAAAAGTAGTAAGTGCATTCTGTGAACACCAAAAGTAGTAAGTTTAGTATTTTGTTCAAAGTTAATTCTGTGAATCGGGCCCTATGTTTTTACATCACTTTTATCATGTTACTCCAAAATTCCATGTCATTTTTCATGTACATATTCCACCAGAGTTTACTTAGTGAAATGTGCCATGGGAAATCCCCCAGGGCGCTAATACTCTATTCCGTAATAATGCGTGTAATGTTATGGTAACTTCTTTTTCTGCCTAATTGGTAATCCCAAAATACTCCGAAAGACGATGCACAGGAGAGGCCAACACTGGTCCAACTTTTAGGCAGCATATCGGAGTCAGTTTCCTAGTCACATAGGAAATTGGACCTTAAAGGTACAAGACACTATTAAAACCTAACCTGCTAGTAGCTGTTACTCTGTGTCGCTGTGAGGCAACATAAATCCCAGCGTGGGCTTTATTAAGGCCCAGAGTAGTTTTAGCTAAAGCTGTTTGATGCCATTCAAACTTCAGTGCCTTTCAATGATTTATCATAGACAATTTCTTTGAAGTCAAACCAAGGTCAGATCAGAGCTCTGCATTAAAGAACAATCAACTTTCCCTGAACCGTCTTTGAGGGCGGACACTTTATATGCAGGATCGATGCTTCCACCCTGTGGTAATCTCGTCACATGCGGTTTGTGAACGAGCAAACACACTTCACCCACAGCCATCCGGACTCATATCACATTTAGCGCTCTCCCTTTGATGGCTTTACATCAAAACACTTAAGACAACCCGAGACATAAACAACGTAAGGTATGGATTACACGTAAAAATACATTTGTTTGAAGGCTACAGTGGTGTCTTTTGGCTGTTGAAAAGAGAACTGGAAAGTCTTTTCTCAGAAATAAGCACTGCTTTGTGAACAGAAATTGTTTCCTTTGTTCTCTGACTTTAAGGGTTTTTATTTCCCACTGTTCTGCGCTGCAGTTATTGTCTGGGGAATGTTTACATTCCGTGAATCTGACAGCTCTCCTTTTGGAGAGTGCGCGCGCCCTCCATGGAGCTAATTTCCTTCTCCATCTTTAATGCCTCTCTGCATTTCTTAAATTTCCTTTCAACACACGGATCAAAGAGAAGCTCGTTTTTTTCTTTTTCAGATTGTTAAAGTCAAAGATGTGCACTAAACAAACAGTTTTTAAAGGACTTTCTCTGTGCAGTTAACAAATGAAAAGGACATTGCGGTTGTATAACACTTCTTGAAATGCACTTGACATAAAATATAAAACTTTGAGTTGTGACGATGGCCGGGGTGGCAAAGCTGGACAAGGTAGGGAACCGCAGGGAACCACTACCAGTGGCGGGGACACCGGAAGCACCATGGGCAAAGCCCGCAAAAAAGGACGTGTGGGGATTGGATGCGTCTTTTGAAAATCACAAACTGCCCAATAGTAGTAGTTGGGCGGGGCGAACAAGGAGGTCAAACGAGGGCACAGGCACCTTGACCACAACTGACTATGCCTTGGAACCACAACCGGGTCACACCAAAAGATTGCGGTCATCACAGCCATAAGGACAGTGGTGAAGGGCGAAGGGGAGACAGCACAGAAAGATACCCAGAGGAAAGAGTAACTTAGGTAGAAGAGCTGCTCAAACAGTGTCCTTCGGGGCCTCTCGGCAGGAGCATGGAGAGCAGGCGAGTGGTCAGCAAGGGTCCAGAGAAGCGAAACAGCACTTGTAGCCTGGGCCAGATCGGATGGGTGCCCACAAGGTCAGTAGCAAGGGAAGCCTAGAACCCGCATAACACCGAGGCACCTGCAATAGGGGCCATCATGCAGAGTCAGGGCTGTCAGCCAGAAATAGAGGTTAAACCATTGGGACTCTTTGATTGATAGGTGTGATATGTAATAAACAAACATGGGTCTCGGATGAGCACCGGTTGCAAAATGTATGATCCATGTTTTGAAAAAAAACTGCTGCCTTTATGCACCATAAACTGTTGTCCACTGAATGATTTGAAGGGGGGGATAATGCATTGTATGGCCAAGAAGGAAGAGGTGAACTCGCACACCTGAGAGGGGTTACTAGCCTGTGCCAAGCTATGACTTCACTGTGAGCTTGAAAAATTAGCTGGCATTCTGCTGGCAAATCCTTAAAATTTCAATCTACAAAGCTTTTGAATTTCCAAACAGTCCTGACAATGGGAAGGGTGCTCTTGAAGCCCTGCCACCAATCTCCTATGCATCATCCATCAGGGCCAGCTGCTTTTCTGCAGCAGGGGCTCAATGTGGGCCCTTGCGGCCCTGCAGTTCTGGGGCACCAGACCATTCACTTGGGCTGGGAATCTATCCTAGGGCATTTGTGCACCTATAAGGAGGCCTCTGAGAGTTCTGAGGGCCTGACGTTGGAACATTATATTACATTTTTGTACACAGCTTCATGGAAATCAGTATGCCTGTGACTCAGGCTTTACAGGGAAACCAGGTTGGTAGTTTGAGGACCATATTTTGAAAGGGGTTCTTTGTGCTACTCAGAGATTGTAGAGATTTCAGAGCTCAAGTGAAGTGGTCCATTTCTTTAAACTCATGCAGAATTTGACTGCTTGGGTCTGCGTTATCTATAGGTTTAGAATTACATTCCTCGTGCCCTAGAACAACTGGTTTTGCTGTATCCCATTAGAGTAGTACTGACCTCTCAGGCTGCCTTTGGTGGTCCACTTGCAGGCACTGTAGGCTCCTCCTCAGAGTCATAAGATAGTGACTGGTGCTTTGTTTGACCTAAGAGATCAACATTTGAAGGGCAACCCTCCAACAAATTGGATCTCCAGATCTTTGCCTTTCTGTGTAGGGGTTATGTAAATGTTATGTTAAATGTTTTTGTACTTGTATAGCGCACAGCTACCCAACAAGGGTCTCCCGGCGCTTGTACTCATATCGCTGAGGAACCCTTCCTGGCTTTCCTTGTGAAATGTCCACTCCTGGACACCCCCATGTTGAAACCAGGCATCCCCAGTGCTGTTGGGGGCCGTTGTGGAGATTAAGCAAGCTATTGCCCAGAGTTGCAGCGTGGGGCCCATGATTAGAATAGGCACTGAGGCGAGAATATCAGGTCAGAGGAATTTATGAGCCCGAGACCCACCGAGGCAGGAATCGAACCCTGGTCTCAGGCCTGAGCTCTGCATCAAGGTCTGCCGCTCTAACCATTTGAGCCACACTTCTCCACGAGAGGTTAGAGGCTTCACAGTTTTTGGGTCTAAGGGAAAATGACTGCATTTCTAGTAGACAAGTCACACAATTAATAGCTCAGTTTTCAGGCATTTTGCAAGCATGTAGCTTTCCTTCATCCACTAATGAATTTACCTTAGAAAGTTTTAATGTTAGCTGCCTGTTGGTCCCCAGTTGGCTATGAAGCTGGATGTCATACACATACATTTTTAGTTGCAGCTGTTGCTCTATCATGACTTAAGCTAGTGGTCACAGGTAGAAGTTGAAGAACAGCAGTTGAAGTTAGAAGCTCAGTGGGTTTGTGTTGTGAAAGGGACATTGAAGATCTTAGTTATTATTGTGAAGAGGATAAGATTGACTGCTTCTTTCCACCAATGTGACTCCTGGAATTGTCACTGTAATATAAATGTGGATTTCTGGGCCTTCATCAGGACAATAGACTGACACTGACAATAGACTGATGCAAAGTATTCAGTGCTAGTCACAGAACAGTGTCCAGCTGAGAATCAAAAATATAAGTAATTGGAAAGGGAAAATAAACAATGTACAGACTCATCGGGAAAGCCGATTTTCCTAGAGCAAGATTTTTGCTAGTTCCCAAAGTACATAAAGTGCAAATAGATTCATTGTTGGCATTGTTATGTGATTTCCACCTTGGGGTCAAAGCTTTAATTTGAAGGATTTCAAAACGGAATTTCATATAAAATATTTTTTTCCAAGTAGGGTTGGACAACATCCAAGTACTCTTGAAAGCTTGGGTTCAGGTTATCAGTAAGGAATTGTGTTGTCAGCCTATCTAATCTAGGATTTTGATGGAGAGTGTTTAAGACGCACTTTCAAAATATCTGCTTCCGATGTTTTTGGGAGTTTAATGTTTAAGATCTGGGTAACTCCAAAAACTTGATAGGCCAAACTTATCAAACCAGATTTGGATATCTCTGAACCAGGGAAAAGTAATAGATCTGTCGAGCACCAGTAATTCCCTTAGTCCCTCTCTGTAATGTGCCAGTTCTTGCGTGGGCCATAGTCTTATCCAATAGAGCATAAGTCTCAAGACAGCTATATACTCTATTCTTTTAATGTTTAAATCCTTGTATATGGGTATCAATACTGAAGACATAGGGAGCCCTAGTAGCCTCCTTATAAACGTATTATCATTCAGTGTAAGCTGGATGACACTGTCTGTGCCCCACAACTCAACCACGTAAAGAGCAGCTGATTGCGTCTTATGCTTGTAGAACTCGCATTATATGTGGTAGCTCGATGTTTTTTATGATGGCCATTGAACTATGGTCCAGAGCCGCTTTTGCTTTGTTTAGGTGTGGAAACCATGATCACATGTATAGGTTTTAATATATTAATTAGATAATTCTATAATTGTTTTCTTGTCATTCAACAGAAAATTCGAAAATATCTTAAATATTTATCTCTTAATTGGTTAATAAGTCAATTGTATTAATTATGTACTTGCTTTATTAGCTTGGATATGGAAAGATTGTGTTATGTTTAAGGTTCTGGTTAATAATTAATGTTATGGTGTTATTATTCCTTAAAGTAATATGTATTTCGATTTTTTTCTGTGATTAATTTAATTTGTTTCTGTGGTTGCTGGAATATTATAGTAATACAGTAGGAAGTATTTTGTATCTATTTTTAAAACTTTTAATTGATGCGTTTTATTATAATTTTATGTATGACATTATATTATTTTGTGTTTTTAGTTGGTAATTGATGTAAATTATGTAATGTTCAAAATACATTTTTGCATATTCATGAAAATATAGTTAATGTTTTTGTATTTGGTATATTTGTAATTTATTTTGCATTATTTTATTATAGGGATAATGTAATCTGAGCTTTCTAAAGTTAAAAATTGTCTCTACCGTTGGTAACACTGGAGTAGGGTAATAGTTCTGATACATCCAAAGTGCAGCATTTTCCCTACTGTTATCCAGGTGGAAGGCTTAGTAAATCTGACCCCTTCAAATACTTTAATTTCTGATGCTTAGAATTAAGTGGGAACAGCAGAGTTGACCCTTTAAGTCTAAATTTTATCAAAAAAGTGTAAAAATTGATTTAATATATATATTTCATTTTTTAAAGTTGTTTAATTATTTTCTTTTGTAGTATCAACATTTTCAAGGTCCTGAGAATGACTAACGGACACAGACATTACTAGACCGAAACGTCGACTACTACACCCATTCCTTATTTTATTGTACTGTAGGCAATGTTTGCTTTGTGTGAGCTCTTCAGATTGCTTTAAAAGCATTTTGTGAAAAGGTGTCCACAATTGTATCTATGAAGGATATATAATGTTATGCAACTGTTACTTCTGGCTACATTGTGTTGTTTTTGAATATGTATATAACTAATCATTTTCAATCAATACAAAATCAGTTTTTGAATATATACACCTGTGTCTCCTTTAACTTTATTTGAACGATCTATTCATTGGTAAATTATTTGAATTGTTTCTTGAGTAATCCAACTGTGAATTGGATAGAGCTTGTCTAAATTGAATTTATCAACTGTTACAAATACATACCAGAACAAAACCCTTGTAGGTGCACATCAAAAGTCCAGCAGATTAAGAGGGCGTGGCTAGCGGCCGAACATGGCGGCAGCATAGAGGACTAGCTCCGGTAGAGAAACGGCCTCTCAGACTATCCGTACTATGATCCGTGGCTGAATCAGACCTCAAACGGAGGAACCGAAAGCCCGGGGCCGGGCGGTGCCGGCGGCAAGTACCCGGACGACAATCGGAGGCCGGGTGGCTGAGTTACAGTCGAGTGTCGGTGTGACCGGAGCGCAGGCCTGAATCCGGGGAAACCAGTGGCAAGTGGTGCCGACCGGAAGTGCGACCTAACCGGCGACGGCGGACCGGAAGTGGCCGGGACTGGGAAGGAGGCCCGTAAAATGATCAGCGAACTTTAATTATCATCCCCGGATGCGGCGGTAACTCGTATAGAAGGTTGAAACGCTGCTGGAGGGACGGAGGGACTATCCGAGACTGATGTCGCAGCAGTGACCCTGAGACACGGGGACGGTGTTGGGCGGCCGGAAAGGACAGATCGCCAGGCAAGGCAAGAGTATTGTGGCTGCAACTCCACTATTGTCTGGGGTGCGCTGGGTGCGACCCCCATCTACATCCAATTGCCTTCTTTGGCCGGACTACAGGCCGGATCATATCCGTGGCTGATCCCCTCCCTCCCGATCCCTACTTCCCGTAGGCCTGAGCTACTGCAAGGTGGTCATCATGGCGGGAAAAGGCTCCAAAGGCGGCACGACCCAGACACGTATCGAATGATATACAAGCGATAAAACTGCGTCCCCTCCAGCAGAAGGACGGCACACCTCCACGAAAACGGTGGACAACGTGGGGACGAAAAAAGCGACCCTAGATGACGTGATGCGAGCACTTACGCAGGTTCAGACAACGGTGGGATCCATCTCGACCGAAATAACTCTCATTCGAGCGGATCTCCACAAAATGGCTGAAAAAGTGGATCACTGGAACTGGTCACAAAATCACTGGTGGAGGATGTGTCGGAACTCCAGACGGCGATGGAGGCAGTCGTAGCAGAAAATTAAATGCTAAAAGAAAAGCTGGATGACCAAGAAGGACGCTCCAGAAGAAATAATATACGAATTCTTGGAGTTCCGGAGTCAGAAGGCACTAGAGCAACTGATCTTTTTGTGGAGGAACTCATCAAATCACAACTTCAACCTAAAGGACTATCAACGTTCTTCTCGGTCGAAAGGGCGCACAGAGTGCCGGGCGGACAGCCTAAACCGGGGGCATCCCCTAGACCAATCCTGGCAAGACTGTTCAACTTCCGTGATAGGGATGCCATCCTCCAAGCAGCGTGGGTATCCCCACCCGTGAAGATTCAGAACTCCACATTGGCATTCTTCCCGGACTATACCGCAGAGCTGGCCAGGAAGCGAAAGATGTTTCTGGACATAAAAAAAGAACTCAGGAGGAGAGAGATCCAATACTCCATGATATTTCCGGCTAAACTACGGGTGGTAGCAGAAAACAGGACGTGGTTCTTCGATAATCCAGAGATAGCCCAAAACTGGCTGGATGGATGGCGACCAGCCTCTCAATCTCGCTGCCTGGGACGAACTAAAAAGGACCAGCACATGAAGGATCGTGACGACGTCTGAGAGGAGGAGCTGGAGGACGACAGAAGCTCGCCGATGAGAGACAATGTTGGCGCAGATCAAGAGGTGGATATTTAATGGCCCGGCAGGTACGAGACATTCTTGATAAGGGACTGCCGCCGGGGCTGCCATGGACACTGGGCTGAGGGCCTCTGCAGAGGGTAAGAGGGGTCGCTGACTCCGGAGTACTCCTCACCCCCAACGAGCAAGTAACTCTGTGTTTCTACTTGGGTGGGTTCAAGCACTCTGCTAAATTGGGGTGGCGGGCAGTTTTAAGTCCGTGTGGCAGGGAAGAAGGGAGGGTGGGAGTTTTGGGTATGGGGGGGTTAACTAGGTTTGATAGTTTGAATTGTTCGACTCTATTGATTACACTGACAACTACTATAGTCACGTCATGCCGGACTCCACACACCGGGCAAGCCGGTACTGTTCCGAGGACGCTAGACCCGTCACTGCATACAAATGAGGGCGTCCATGGGGATGGGTTCATACCAGATACACTGCTACCATGTCCTATGGGATCTGTGTTTGTGTTTACCAATTTGCAATGGCAGGGCTGTCACAGTATATTAGAAGGTTCAATTGCGACCTGATCCTCCTTCAAGAGACACATTTAGTGGGTGCAGCTGGCAAGGCTCTAGATCGACGGGGATACCGCATGGTAACACATTCAGACTTCACTACAGGGTCCCGGGGGACAGGCATCTTAGTGAAGAAAACATCACGATTTATTCTACAGACTACTAAGATTGATGCAAACAATCAAAAGGGTAGGGAGGAGGAATTAATGTCCATTTATTTCCCCGGATAGATATAAGAGTAATCAAGTGGAGGAAATGGACACTTGTTACAATTCTAAACCATTGGATAGAATTACTATGGTATCCTCAAAAACTCAATGTGTGCTGGTAATGCGGTATATCTCTTTCATCCGCCCCTACATTGTAGTTTTGGCAGTTATCATAGGATACCATAGAATGTGCTGGGTGCCTGCCTCATCCAGAGGCTCCTCTGGTCTAGATTGCAGTGTCCAGAGATAAAAAATGTGCCCCCATTAGAAATAGGGTAAGTGCAAAAAGAAAAAGGTTAAAATAAGATCGACGCCAGAGAACTTTAATAAATTGGTGAAGATCTTTTGAATAAAAGTAATTGGGTACTTATACTAGATCGAGTAACTGGATCTAGAAGTGTGGCTTTCCAAAAAGTGTCTAAGATTGATGGTCATGGCCGCTTTGCAGCAGCTTGTGGGCAGTGGGAAGGAGTGTCCATCAATGTGGTGTCTGTATATATCCCACCGGCATTGCATGCAACAGCACTTCCGGACCTGGGAAAGTTCCTTCTGGAGCTCCCGGACGGAGACCTAGTGGTGGGAGGAGACTTTAATGCGATGGCCCATGTCACACAGGATAGGTTCCCAACTCGGGTGCAATCACCAGGCCCGACCCGATTCAGCGAGTTCATGGAGGCACAGGGATTGGTCGACATTTGGCGGCACCTACACCCCGAGGATTGGCAATACTCTTATTATTCTGCCACACACGACTGCCTCTCCCGTATTGATTATTTCCTTACACTGGGGGGTGGCCGACTCATGATAAATGATGTACAGATAAGACCCCGGGGTATATCGGATCACTCCCCCTTGACCATGACCATGTCCTGCACAGCGATAGCACGTAAGAGAATCTACCCAATCTACCCTGGATATCTCAAGATTCCTCAAGTCCGTAAAGACTTAAAGAAAGCGACTAGGAACTATTTTACTGAAAATTCAGGCTCAGTGTCCTCCCCGACGACTCTATGGGAAGCATATAAAACAGTGTTAAGGGGGCAGGCGATTGCGACGATCACGAGACATAAACGTGAACAGAAACAAGAACTGCTAGCTTTAGAACTAAAATTGGAGCAAGCTAATGAGGCCCATATGGCACACCCGTCGGAAGATACACGTCACTTACTCCACCTTTGCCAACAGTTACATGGCGATCATCTCAGACGGCGGACAGTAGAAAACATTGAGACAACTGCGCATAGGATCTATGATGTAGGGGACAAAGCCAACAAACTATTGGCTTGGCTAGATAAAAAAAGTGAGGGCAGCAGACACATTTTACAACTGAAGGATCCAGAAGGGACGTATCATACACATCCCTCTGAGATTATAGAAATCTTAGCTGACCACTTCCAAGCAGTCTACACCCCAACTGATGTGGTTACGGCTGAGGCGGCGATGTCGGCGCTTCAAGATATACAGGTCGAAACTCTACCACCGGAGGCAGTGACTGAATTGGAGGCAGACCTAGCGGAGGATGAACTCCGAACGGCAATTGGTGCGTTGCACACGGGTAAAGCACTGGGACCTAACGGGATTCCGATTGAGTGGTTCCAAGCAGTATCAGACACCCTGAGCTCACCACTGTTAGCCATGTTCACAGAGTGTCGAGAAACAGGGGTTCTGCCCCAGGATCAACGAATAGCGACTATAGTGACCATCCCAAAACCAGGTAAATCGCCCACGGACTGTGCGTCGTATCGCCCAATCTCGCTGCTTAATGTAGAAGCAAAAATTCTGGCAAAACTGATTGCGAACAGATTGACCCCGCACTTAAAACATCTGATTCACCCGGACCAGTCGGGCTTCATGCCACATAGAAGCACGGCACTGAACCTCCGGCGTGTGCACGGGGCACTGGCGCGAGCCCATTTGCTGGTGGAGCCGGCAGCCATTCTGTCACTAGATGCCAGAATGGCTTTTGATATGGTAGAGTGGCAATACCTATTCGCAGTTCTGGCTTATATGGGTTTTGGCCCCAAATTCCTTTCCTGGATTAAACTATTGTACACGAACCCGGTTGCGCATATAGCAGCCAATGGCCACATCTCCCGAGCGATCCCTCTGGCCAGAGGGACGCGTCAGGGATGTCCACTGTCCCCCCTGCTATTCACACTGGTGCTGGAACCGCTGGCTACTGTCATTAGGACTACTCCACTATTGAAAGGACTAACATGGGGAGACACCTGGGAGAATAGGGTATCCCTGTATGCTGACGACATGCTAATTTACTTATCCAACCCAGAGGTGGGCATCCCGACACTGTTGGCAATCTGTGATAGGCATGGTCTGACCTCCGGATGCATGATCAACTGGACAAAGTCAGTCCTCTACGTACTGAAAAGTCCTGCGCCAATCCTCCCCGACAATTGTCCGCTGGTAATAGCCGATACCTCATTTAAATATCTGGGTATACACGTCACTGGTGACGCGGATGTGTTTTTCGAGCAAAACTTGACACCCCCACTCACTAGCCTGAGGGCGGATGTACGACATTGGAAAGCCCTGCCCCTCACACTGCTAGGGCACGCAGCATTATTTAAAATGATGGCACTACCACGCCTCTTATATGTGCTGGAGAACACCCCAGACCTGACTTCGCCTTCCTATTTTCGAAAGGTGACGGCGGTGATGACCGATCTGTTATGGGGAGAGCGTCCGCCCAGGATAGCGCACATTAAGCTCAATCGCGGGTGGTATGACGGAGGGATAGCTTTGCCGAACATGCAGCTTTATTACTGGGCGTCACAGCTCAAAGTCATTAATCAATGAATCCACGTCCCACATGATGACCCGGCATATTTAGTGGATAGAGCGCAATTGGGAACACACAGTTTATTGGCCCCGCTGTATAATCCAAGCCTAACGAAGAAACTACTCGGTCCAACCAAACACACAGTAACACTATGGCACAAGGCGCTGGCACGGCTTAAGTGGAAGGGGGTCATAACCAAACGTACTCCGTTATGGGACACTAAACAATTAGGCTGTCTTAGATCCAGTAAAGGTTTTACCCAATGGGACAATATTGGCATCACGACGGTGGGAGACCTGTGGACCTCTAATGGAATGATCCCTTTCCCACACCTGCAGCAACAATATGCATTAGGCCCCACTGAAACTTATAGATGTATACAAATAAGGCATGCACTAATGGCAGTAATCGAGCCAGGGTCCATTGTCCCAGAGTCCTCACCTCTGGAGGACCGACTTCTCACAGACTTCATGCAAACACGCGCCACCTCACTCTCATACCGCAAATTACTGAACAATCTCCCAGATCCCTTGCAACGGTTAAAGGAGAAGTGGGAAACTGAGTTGGGTGCCATGGATGAGACAGATTGGAATGCCGCACTGGCGTCTCCAAGGGAGCCGGGTGTTTCAGCCCGGTTCAGGCTAATACAACTCAAAATACTGCACAGAGTATATTACACCAGGACCTCTCTGCACAAAATGCACAGGGCGGAAACCCCGTATTGTCTTAGGGGATGTGGGGAGGAGGGAACACTGCTGCACACGCTTTGGGATTGCCCGGCCATCTCGAGCTATTGGCGGCAAGTCATGCGCACCATTTCCCAAACCCTTAACACTTCCTTAACACCGGATCCACGCGTGTGCCTGCTGAATGTATGGGACGGGACTGACCTGACGCTCCGGCAACAACAGTGGGTCACTATTGGGACTATGGTGGCCAAACGCGACATTGCACAGAGATGGGGAGTGGCGGAAACACCTACTCTAGCACTGTGGTGTAGGACCACGGATAGACTTATGCGGACCGAATGTACAGTATACAAAATGAGAGCCAACCCTCACAAATGGAACAAGGTCTGGGAGGCATGGAATAGGTACAGGGGGGATCTGTGCGAGCCGCTGCCGGAGGAAGAGGACGACAGCTCAGAAGATGACGACGAGCTGGATGAGTGAGACAATGAGGAATGTGTAGATGAATGAGGGAGGAGAGGGATCGAGTGTTGGAGATGCCATTTAGTCTGGCGCTCGGAGAGGGAGGGGTAGTAGCCTGGGAACCTGGAACCGGCAAGTGACAATGGGGTTAACTGTGATGATTAACTGTGACTGTACATTATGCAGGAGTCTAACATTTTTGTTCACGTTGTATAAAAAACACAAAAAAGTAAGACGACATATACTCTATCAATGTAGCCTGACTGCCCTTTGTATTATGCCAAACGTTTGCTGCCGGACCGAGAGGTTGAAGGCTGAATAGCTGTGTATCAGTACAGAAGTGAGATTGATTACGAAACGATTTCTTATGATATGATGTACAAACACTGTAAAGATGGCAAGTTTAAATAAAGTCTTACACCCAAAAAAAAAAGTCCAGCAGATTCCCTACTGTGGCTCAGGTGGAAGGATTAGTAAATCTGACCCCTTCAAACACTTTCATTACTGATGCTTAGAATTGAGTGGGAATAGCAGAGTTGACCCTTTAAGTCTAATTTTTATCAAAAAAGTAAAACAATTGTTTTAATATATATATATATTATTTTTAAAATTGTTTAATGTTTTTATATTGTTGTAGTATATTTATTCATATATTTTATCTTTAAATGCTGTTATTGTATACACTCTAAAACAAGTTTTAACAACTATTGTTACTAACTAGCAGCCCGTCCCGACGTTGTCCGGGAGCAAAAGGCTACTTCAGGGCCCCCGCCCGCCCCGCAGAAGAGTTGTCTGTGCAAGTCCTGGCCCTGTTCAACTGATTTGGCCCACTTGTGTTATTTTTTTAATTTGTATGTATTGTTTTCCGCGTTTTATGTTGTCCGAAAGATGTGATGAAAGTGTTGTGTCACCTGTTTAATGTTTTTTTTCTTTCAAAGGCTCTTTCCGTGTGTTCGTTTTTGTATCCCTTCAAAGAAGTTTCCCTTTCGTTTTGTCAATTGTGTGGTGAAGTCCTGGCAGTGCTCGAGTGATTATGGGCAGTTGTGTTATTTTCGTTATTCGTATGTCTTATTGTAAGCGTTTTATCTTGTCCGCAAGATGTGAGGAAAGTTTTGTGAATGCGCAGTCGATTGCGTTTCTCCGTTAAGAAATGTTGGCTTTTTTCCGTGTTTACCCCCCTGTGACGTCGTTGGTCAATGGCCAATGGTTAAAGACTTTTTTTTTTGGTACGCCGAAGTTGTGTGGGTGTTTTCTTTAGTGCGTTCTGATTGGTGTAGTATGCGAGTAATCCTGCCCCCTGTGTGGCGTCATTTGACACTCCTCGTCGATGGAAGGCCCGCCCGGTTTTTAATGCGAAGGCGTCAATGTTGTCTGGGTAACTGAAACGAATGTGTGTATATTTCTTATAGCGCACACCTCTGCTGTTTTTGTATATTGGTGTTACCGCGCTGTATGTGTGAATTTAAATTCATTAAAAGCCCATTTCCGCTGTATGTGTTGGGATTTGCAAATGTTTGTTAGAAATTCTTTGAAAGCACATTTCCGCACTATGTCTGCATATTGTGCGTTCTAAATTCAGTGAAAGCGCATTTCGGCTCTATGTGTGCATATGTAAGTGTGTTGTGAAGTCGCTTGGCCTATGTTTGTTATTTGCACTTGGCACGGCCCTGTAAACACCCACATTTGTTGTTTGAGACGCCCACAGGCACGACCACGCCCCCAAGGGACTACTTTACCACTTTTGGCATTTTTTGCTTTTTTAATGTATATGGTGTACATATCTATAGCCTATGTCCTTCTGCCACATCTCCCCTTTCAAATGGTGTATTGGCTGTAGTGATTGGTGCATTACTTTTGTAGTTTACCTGGCTCAAAGGTTTGTGTTCTCTCTTTATAATAGTAGTATAGATTAAGATTCACTTTATTCCATTTTTACTGTTTATGTTTATATCCTATTTTGTTTTTATTTAAACCTTTTTTTTACATTTGAAATAAAGTATATATTCTATTTAATGTTATGTTTTATGTTAATATATGTTTTAAAGGTAATATAGTGTATCTTAGTTTAAATTGTTATACTTACCTATTTTTTGACAAAAATCTATTTTTCTATACTTTTATTGTTGAAAGTTTAACTTTACATAAAAAGTATGTAAAGTCAATATTTGTGTCATTGGAATCTTTTGGTGATATATTTGTAGCAGATATTTGTTAACAATATTTTATCACACAATCTTTTTCTCTGCTTCCAAACCAAAAACCCTCTCACATTTAGTACCAAAATGTATACCTATTTGTACGAAGATCTCTGCACACAAAAAAGAAGAGTAGGGGACGCAAAGGTCTCCACCTGTGAGTCAATACATACTATTTTGTAGTATAAGAGTAGTATTACTGTAGTTCTATATTATGTACTACATGATGTAGTTTGGCAATCAGACCCTATTTATCTAACCAGATTCTGCATGCGGTGAATATGAGTAAGTAAGACTGCTTGCCACAGTTTCTTATCTGAGCATATTTTTATATACAATTCCATCACATTTAGGTAATGTAGCTCTGTTATTTACTTGTTGTCATACACCATTTGTTTTTATGTATAACTGTATTTACACATAATAAATAACCCATAGGCATACCATATAAAAATAAACTGGTGCTTGTATGTACATATCAATTTTAATCTATTCTCATTCAAAGCCATTGGATATAGCACTACTAGGATGCTCCTGCCTCCCAAACCTTACCCCGCCCCCCTAAAACAAGGCAAAGATCCCATGTGCAACCTATTCACAATACAACATGGTTATTGTGCTCCTATTAATATGTAGTTTGATACCTAATTTATATTTTTTTAATCAAAACCCCTTCATTAGATTTTCAAATGGGCATGGTGAGGCTTCATTACTGTGCCTTACATCTAGTAAGAGAGTTTGAGGAAAAAGGAACTAACCAGAAGAGTCAAAAGTCACAAACGGTAAGAGAGGCAGCAAATCATATACGTCAAAATATATCTGTAACTATTGGGTGTATGTCCTGAGCTAATTATGTTTCAAAAGAGTTAGCTGACTGGGGAACTTATTAATTATAGATTACAAATAATACAATATTATTTAAATAAAGGAACCTGACCAGTAACTGGTGTAAATGATCTACTCTGAGGTCAATTACAGAACAATAATTCAAACAGCCATGATCATAGACTGATATCTCATAAAATCAATCAATTGATCAATCAATCAGGGTTTTGTAGAGTGCACTACTCACCCGTGGGTGTCTTAAGCTGCTTGGGGTGGTGGTGAGCAGCTCCATTAGGGTCATTTGAAGAGACCGGTCTTGAGGTCCTTTCTAAATTGTTGCTCTGTCAGGCTTTGTTAGAGGTGAAGGGGGAGTTTGTTCCAAGTATTGTCTGCGAGGTAGGAGAAGGATCTCCCACCTGGCTGGTCCTGTAAAAACAAGGGAAGGTGGCTAGGGCAAAGTCAGCTGAGTGGAGGTTTCTCTTGGGGACATGGAAGGAGATTCGGTCGTAGAGGTATTGGGGTCCAGAGTTGTGGATGGCTTTGTAGGCATGTGTAAGCAGCTTGAAGGTTATTCTTCTTTCGATGGGTAAACAGTGGTGGTCGCGGAGGAGTTGGGTGATGTGGTTGTGTTGTGGGATGTCAAGGATGAGTCTGGCTGCAGTGATCTGGACGGTCTGGAGTTTGCATAAGAGTTTTCTGTTGGTGATGAGTGTGTGGGTAACAGTTTTCTTGGAATGAGGGGGATCCACTTGAACGTCTTGCAAAATATGCAGAGGGGGGTGAAGCATGCGGAGGATACAGCATTGATCTGGCAATTCATGGTGAGTTAAGAGTTGAGAATGATGCTGAGGTTGCGTGCATGGTCCATTGGAGTGGGTGGGTGGCTTTCTGAGGGTAGGGGTACCCCATGCAGATAGGGTAGAGCCGAGAATGAGGGCTTCTGTTTTTTCTGAGCTGATCTTCAGGGAGCTGTTGCTTATCTAGGTCGCAACAGCTTTCAACCCTTCTTGGAAGTTGTGCCTGATGATGTCTGTTTCCTCAGTGAGGGAGAGGGTGAGCTGGGTGTCGTCAGCGTCAATGTTGAGCCGTGGTTTCTGACAATGGTTGTGTGGTGGGCCATGTAAATGTTTAAGAAAGTGGGGCTGAGGGAGGTTCCTTTGGGTACTCGCATGTGATTTCTGTCAGTTCTGAGAGGTATTATTCTCTGTGTTTAAGGCTTTTCCTTGAATACCCGCATCATGGAGTCTGGTCGCTAGTGTGCGGTGGGAGACAGTGTCAAAGGCTGCCAATAGGTCCTGGAGGATGAGGGCTACTGTGTGGTCTTGGTCAAGGAAGGCGCAGATGTTGTCGATGGCGATGAGAAGGGTGGTCTTGATGCTGTAGTTGCTGCGAAATCCAGAATGAGAGGTGTCTAAGATGCTGTTGGTTTCTATGAAGTGTGCTAGCTGGTTGTTGACGGCCTTTTCAATGAATTTGGCGGCAAAAGGAAGCGGTGAGATGGGTCTGAAGTTCTTGAGGTCCGTCAGGTTTGCGGAGGGCTGCATTAGGAAGGGATTGACTTCGGAGCGCTTCCAGTTGTTGGGGAATGTGGCGGACTCGAGGGAGCAGTTGATAGTTTGGCGTAGCTCAGGTGCGATGGCAGTAGTGGCCCTGTGGAATATGTGTGGCGGGCAGGGGTCAGAAAGTGCTCCGAAGTGGATGCTCTTCATTGTCTTTAAGGAGTCTTCTGTGCTGAGAGTGGTCCAGGTGAGAGGGGTCTGTTGGATGGTGTTTTTGAGGGAGGGAGTTGCGGCATTGCCGTGGTTGTGGTCATTAAAGGTGTCATAGAGCGTCTTGATCTTGAGGTAAAAGAAAGCGCTGAGTTTGTTGCAGAGGTCTTGATAGGGAGGGACGTTGGTTGTTTTGCTGTTGGATTTGGCGAATTACAGTATGATGGCGAGGAGTTCCTTGGAGTTGTGGGCAATGGAGAAGATTCTGTCTTGGATTAAGTTTTTCTTTGTTGATTTGATGAGTTGGTGGTGTGCTGTAATGGCTGTTTTGCAGGCAGAGTATGCTTCTGGGGTTTTGCTGTTTCTCCACGTCTTCTCCAGTCCTCGGCAGTAGAGCTTGGATTCTCAGAGATCCATGTGAACCAGTTGGCTTTCTTGTTGTGTCATCTAGTGGTGTTCTGGAGGGGGGCGAGAGTGTTGGTGCAGTTGGCAATCCATTGGTGGAGGTTGCTTGCCGCTGCATTGACTTCTGTCGTAGTTGGGGCATGCAGTGCAGGTGAGGGCGGAGGTGAGGTGTTCTTCTGAGACTTTGTTCCAGCTTCTGCTTTGGAGGCAGAGCGTGTGCTTGTGTGCAATGGGTTTCGTGAAGGAGAAGTGGATACAGAAGGGGTCTGTCTAGCGCAGTTCCCTGGTGTGGCTTAAGCGAATGCTGTTCCCTCTGGCGAAGATGGGGTTGAGTGTGTGTCCTTCTGTGTGACTGTGGGTGGAGATAAGTTGCTTCAGTCCTATGTTGGTGAGGTTCTCCAGGACGGTGGTGGAGTTGGGATCGCTATGGTTGTCCAGATGGATGTTCAGGTCTCAGAGTAGTATGTAGTCCGTAGAGGCGTGGTTGGTGATGCTGTTG
The DNA here is from genome assembly GCF_964263255.1 of Lissotriton vulgaris. Taxonomy (NCBI): domain Eukaryota; kingdom Metazoa; phylum Chordata; class Amphibia; order Caudata; family Salamandridae; genus Lissotriton; species Lissotriton vulgaris. The sequence continues at coordinate 1,271,138,988 of NC_141696.1, read as the reverse complement.
AAGAAGAGGGTGCGGGGTCCAGGAGGTCTGTAGGCGAGTGTTCCTCAGAGCGTCGTTCTGGGGTTGTGCTGGATCCAGAAGTGGATGTTTTCCATGGTGGGCGAGGCATCATCTGAGTTGGTGGTTGTGAGTCGGAGGGAGGTTTTATTGACGATTGAGGGGGCCTCCTCCTGGGCAGTTGGGGTTGTGTTTTCTCAGTATCTTGCATCTGTCGGGGAAGGCGGTTGTGATGTCGGGTGGGGAGCTGGAGTTGGTCCAGGTCTCTGTGAGGAGGGCGACATCAGGCGTGAGAGTGTTAAAGAAGTCCCAGATTTCTACAGTGTGTCCGTGCAGTGAACGTATGTTGAGGAGGATGCAGATCAGTGTCAGTGGCTTATGTGTGGTGGCATCCAGCGGGTTGGGAGTAGCTGCCTCGGTCTGGAGGTGGGTGTAGGTGTGGCGGCAGTGTCGACAGGAGGTTGGGCCTTTGGGTGTTGCTCAGCGTCGAGAGCTGGCAGTTGTTGTTGCGTCCGGGTTTGAGTACGTGGGTAGAATTGGCAGGTGCTCTGTGGTTCTGAAATTCTGGACCCTGCTGTAATATCGGTACCGAGGTCCAACACTCGTGTCACAAAATATCATCGTACCATGACGAATTTGGTATCGGCAGACCGGTAATGATTAGGACATTATCCCTATGCATTTGCGTCTTGATTGCGCGATGCTAACACCCTTAAATCATGGTTTCCGTTCTGAACCCTCGGACTCCATTTTGTGAACGGCATCCATCTTATGGCTTGCCCTCATATAAGTCAATCGATTAAGGCCGAGTTTGATCTGAAAGGACACGTCCACCTTAGCTGACTTCCCCATGACCTGGCCAAACTGACTCCACTGCCTCCAGCCAAACCTGTTTGGGCAGCTCCTCGCCCAGTGGCCGAATAAGATAGCATCAATGCATAACATGCCATAAACCATTCACTACATACAGGCCATGTTTTCTACACACATACACCTGTCCATGTTCCTTGTTTATGGCCAGTTTTACGATGAGGAGGTGCCCTGTTTTATTGGGGTTTCATCGATATCTGATGGGAGTTCTGGGCCTGGCTGGGTCATCTGTCACAAACTGGGCATCTAAAATATGGGTTGGCCGACATGACTGTGCGTTTTGCTCTATTGTGAAAATATGTCTATGACCGTATTGTAAACTGAAGAATTCTTGCCTGCAGCTGTTATTTCTGTATATAAGGAGAAGGCTGGTTCTGTAAAAACGAACAGTCTCCTGAGAACTTACGACCCGTGCTGTTGTAATTCTAGGACGCTTGTTACTTGGTTGCAGCCAGTAAAACTCGATCTCTGACTTCACCTAGAAGACTCTTGGTTTCTGTGGTCCGGAACAGGGAGAACTCAGAGGTCTTCGGGTGTTATCCCCTGGCACCACCGGGTTCCTAAAAACCCAGCACCTCAGCTCGAGGGACCAGGATCCCGGCGCTGGTCACGACAGACAAAGACGGGCTTGTCTTTGGAGCACCAGCGGCACGCCCCCTGCGCATGACTACACAGTGGCCGCCATTAAGTAGGGGTCTGGGGAGGGATACCAGCTGGGTGGCGGGAGCAGGAGGGACACACTGGGAGGGAGGGACAGCGAGGGCAGTCGCAGCAGGGACCTTGTGGAAAAAGGAGGCAGAGGAATAGAGAAAGAAACATTATGGTCTCTCTTTAGCGTAAGCGGAATCCAACAGGCGAGTCCAAGTAATGCAGTAAAATAGGATTTAAGGTATCAGAGAATAATTTTTAGTACAGTCCAGACCTTAGAGTGGCAAGGTGACTATCTATGTTGCGACCAGTGCTTCTTCCTTGACTAGATGCTCTATAAAGAAGTGTCTTGTAGTTTTGAAGACCTCCTCCCTAATCCTGTTCTTTGGTAAATGTTACAATCTGTACTTCTGATCTAATGTTCTTTTTTAATCGAAACAAGAATATAAATTGTTTAGACTATATGGAAAATAATGACAAATTATATGTATAGAGACAGAACACAGTGGTGCAATTCGATCTCTGTTGTGGATTGTGAGCTCATTGGGTAAATATGCGTTGGTGTCTTTGGAAAGCATGCCGTCACTGTGGTTACAACATTATTACTGGGAACATAAGATCCTTTAGTCATTTTTCAAAAAGCATGGAACGAAAGCCTGAAGCAGTATATGTTTGGATGACACATTATCAAAATGCTATACAGTGTCTGTTCCAAAAAAACACATTCTAAACAATATGTACAATCGCTATATTGTATGTTTTGGAAAACATTAACATTTGATGTGATTACATTTTGTTTGATTTTGGTCACAGAATTCTCCTTTGACAACAGCTTTTTAGAATGCATTTTCCTTACTTCCTCTAAAATAAGTTAAACGGTGGTTAAGACTGTACCTAAAAGACATGTTCCATCTCCAGGTCGGATGCCCTGCAAAATAGCCTCCAAATCTTTCTACTATGTCTGAAACTTCATAGCTTCATTTAAAGAGGACCACTAAGGGTGTCTAAAGAATCCTGACGTTTCTGGGAGTGGGATAGGAATTGGTGATTGTTTTAAACACCAACGTGGTTTATCCATTCATGCTCAACACCCCAATGTATGCTCTTGGATGTGTGAAATTGAAGGAAAGTGCTTCAGGCTTAAGTTATCAGTTAGCAATATAATCTATATATTCGCCAAGAGTTTCTTCCTTTTACTTGAGAAGATGCTTAGCCCCTATTCCAAACAAGTCTATACCTTTTCTTTCAGTACCCCACAACTACAAGCAGGGAGTAAAGAGTGGGGTTATCTCTCCCCGACGTTTCTGCCACCTGACCATGACTTGGCTTGCCAACACAATCTTTTGTTTAAAACACATTTGCACTGTCTATGACAACCTCACATTTTCAAAGGAGCATGCCGCCAAAGAATCAAGGACACTAGGACATCTAATCTCCACGAATAAGCTGCTGATTTATTGACAAACTAGAAAAACAATATGCTTTCTATTAGGCATTGTTAGACCAATGAAGGCTGATTTCCTTCACCTCACTCATGAAATATGGCATCTTCCCCTTAAAATGCAGCACCTATCACCACCGAATAAATCACATATTTTTTCTCAGACGCAAAAATAGAATTGAAAAAGCAATGCATTTATTTTCATGTATGAAATAAATTGTAATAGTAAAACAATAAAAACTGTTCCCATGAATAAAAATACAGCTAAAACTTCCCATATCTATTTGAAGTGTAGAAAAAACAGACATTTATTAGGTTTCTTTCTACTGATAATCTCTCCACACCTTAACATTCGGTAAGTAAATGTATATAAAAATTACACATTGGATGCCTTTAAAATATCTAACAATGGCATTCAGACATAATTCAGTTTGAATCATGCACATATTCCAACAAATCAGTGGCACTTTGTACTTGTACTTGATACTTCAGAGTGTGCAAAATTTGCAACATTTGCATAATTTGTGTTTGCTTAATTATGCAAACATTTGGAAAATTGTGCAAAATGACATACAATTATGGAAACGTAAATGAAAAATCGGCATTTGGCTCTATATTTTAGCATGAAAGGTGTCCTCATATCCATTTTGAATGCATGGACGTATTTCTTGATAATAAATACATAAAACACAGGTGCCGCAAAGCAAATCTGCTCGAGAATCTGGTCATTTCATCTTCTCGTTGTTCCTGTGCACTTGTTAAATTTTTGCCATGAAGAGCGCATTATTATGACAACACAGCATAATAGCATAATATCACATTCGCATAGCACACATAACGCAAATGATGTGAGATTACACCTGTGTTGTAATGTAACAGAGACTTCGCTCATGCCTATTAATAATCTTTTTACACAAAAACAGGCCCCTTCATGTTTGCTCTTCACTGCTATTATTGAAACAGTTTTCCATCTCTTTGGCTCTCATATGGGCATATTTACAATCCTCTAGCGCCTCAGGAACGTCACTTTTTATGACGTTCCTGTGGCGCTAAACCCGTCCCCTTATTTACAAGGCAGCGTTAAGCCACGTTAAGTTGTAAATAAGGCTCCCTTTCATGCTACACTTAGGGGCCTATTAGGATGGCGGGCCGATCGCCCCCGCCGGCGATAGCCTCCACCCGTCCGGCGGGGGCGATCCGTCCGCCATCCTTCCATGATTGACCCCCCACCACATTAAGATGGCTCGGGGGTCCACGGCAGACGGGAAGACCGACTGCCGCTATTCCGACAGGTCGACACATCGACTGGGTGGAAAACTGCCACAATATGGTGGCGGTGTCTGTAAGACACAGCCAACCATATCAGGATGCCGGCAGAGAGCAGCCTTTCCATGGTGGCATTGCTGCCATGGAAAGGCATGCAGTGTTTGCTGTTGGGAGCCCGTAGTGGGCCCCGGGATGTTGGGGGGAGTGGGGTTTGCACATGGGGGGTACATTGGCATGGACAAGGTGGCAGGCATTGCGCGATGCCTGTCACCTTGTGCATGCCAATGCACAACGTGCATTCCCAGCACCGCCCACCACAATGCTGGGAATGGGGGATGCTACAGTGGCATCCTGATTGCAGGTGCGGCACCGCCGCACCCGTGGCAGACGGTCCCGCACACCGTCCATTGTAATAGACCCCTAAGTGTGAAAGGGGTGGACAATGGGTGTTGCAGTGGGTGTTCCGCCACAACACACATTGATTTTTACTCTGTCCCCATTTACAAGGGTGGCATAAATAGGAGTCAGCACCAACATTAAGACCAGGGAAAACCTAGTCTTAGCATGGCGAAAAAAGGAGAAATGCTTAATTTCACCTCGTTTTGCTGGTTCTATGTGTGCTGCATTGCACAGCACACATAGAAACAGTGAATCGACATGAATGATTGTTCATGTGCCGGAAGGTTTCCCTACCTGCACATAATCAATCATTTAAGCAAATGACGATTTGCAATTTTCGATACCGGGCCCAGGATGCTTGTTTCCAGCCCAGGGAGGACCTGGCTTGGCAGATCGGGTTGGACTGTTCCCATGAGGCAAATGATCAAGACTGATTGGCATATAGCTGGGTCTAAACTGGGGTGACATGGTGAGCAAAAGAATGATGGATTTAACTCAGATCTCTTGACTGGGGTGAATGTTTGATTTGGTCTGCATTCTGTCCATCATCTGTGTGTCTTTTGCTTTCTGTGGGTCCCGGGCTCACAGTGCCACTAGATTCTAGCTAGCATAACTGATGAGGGGTGAGCCCCGAAACTGGTCACAGGATACTTGTTTCCGGTCCAGTGAGGACCAGGCTTGGCAGCCCGGGCTGGATTGTTCCCATGTGGCACAGGGTCAAGACTGATCTGCATATGGGTGAGTCTAAACTGGGTTGCATGGTGAGCAAAAGAACAATGGATCTAACCCAGATCTCTTGACTGGGGGTGAATGTTTGATTTGCTCTGCATTTCATCCATTATTTGTGTATCTTTCGCTTTCTCATCCAAATGGCTCCGGGTATGCCCAGACTTGGGTCCCAGGCTCACTATGTTACTGGATTCAAGTTAGCCTGGCTGATGAGGGGTGATGCACCAAAACCAGCTGAGTATGCTTGTTTCCGGTCCAGGGAGGACCTGGTTTAGGAGTTCGGTCTAGACTGTTCCCATGAGGCACAGGATCAAGACTGATTTGCATATGTCTGTGTCTAAACTGGGGTGGCATGGTGAGCAAAAAAATGATGGATTTAACCGAGAACTCTTGCTGAGGGTGAATGCTAGATTTGCTCTGCATTCCGTCCATCATCTGTGTGTCTTCAGCTACACAATACAGCACACATAGAAGTTGAAATTCACCATTTGGATTGTTTATCTGCAGGAAGGGACACCTTGCTGCACATAAACAATCATTCCCCCCAACGAAGGCACCCTTGCACTATGGGGCAAAGGTACCTACGTTGCGCTAGGCAGCTAGATTTAGCGCTAGGGGAAACATAGGGGTGTCCCTCATTTTTGCAGAGACCATTGTGGAAAATAAGTATAAGGTTACTGTGAAACAATTAATACAACTAGGGGTGACGTGGCCTAAGGGCCAGAACAGTGGACTTTCAAGTTGGAAAACTGGGTTCGAGTCTCTGCAGGGACGCTGTTATGTATAAAAGAAGATCCGGTTGAAGGAGTAAAAGTAGTTTATTCCAATAAGTTTACAGCATCACAGGAGGGCGTCCAGTGTCATCAATCTCCAACATCCAACTGACCAAAAGAGCACAGCACGGACCATAACTCTAGAATGAATAGTGAATGAAGGGTCCATGCCGAGTTACATAGCAACCATGTACACAGCGCATCTTCCCCCTTTAACCAAAAAAAAACAAACAACCAAAAACAAAGAAGGAAAAGAGGAAGAAAAAAGGAGGGGGAAAAAAACAGGGTAAGAAAAAAAATCAGAAAGCCAACCAGGTTTTTTGAGTAAGCGCTTGGTTTCAAGCAATTCAGAAACAGATGCACTGTCCTTGACATGAGAAGAGCCGGTGTCCATGGACACAGTGGGAACAAAAGAATCAAGAATCTCTGAACACTGTTCTCACCTATGTTTGAGGACCTCAGAGTAACTATTCACGTCCTCATCATCAAAATTGGGCTTGGAAGAAATGCATTCCTCGTGATACAAATTCTTGTTACGCTTGAGCACAGCAATTCTACTAAGATTCTATACCTTGCCATTGGAAAGTCTAACTGGATTTTTTAAAACATCTTTCACAGTAAATGGTCTCATATATTGGCTTTGACTCTGCGAAACTCTCCTAAGCTTTTTGACTTTAACCAACATACCAACCTTGACAACTGGATTAATCTTGGAGCATCTATTAAGGTCAAATTTGAGCTTATTGGCCACATGAGTTTTTTCAATCTTTTTCTTAACCAAATCTAGAGCAATACGACTCCTGGTGGAAGTAACTAACCAAGAAGGTCTGCATTTGGTTATTGGTAATCTTCCCCTCATAATATCAAAGGGGGAACAGTCAGTCATGTCATTAGGAGTAGTTCTCTACCTCCACATGGTTTTCACAACAAAACATTCCCACTTGTCATCTTCAACTCCACTGACCTGTATGATGCTCTTCAGTACCCTATTAAATCTCTCAATGACACCATTACCACTAGGGTTATACAAGGAAGTAGTACAGTGTATGACACCAACTTTTTGAAAATAGTCCTTGGCCTTTTTAGAAATGAATTGTGCACCATTGTCAGTAATAACACTGATGGGTAAACGTTCCATGGTGAACGTTTCATCAAAAAATAGCAGAACAGCATCAGTGTTTACCCTTTCTACAATTTTTGAAACAGGCCACTTGGAGAATATATCAATAGCAGCAATGATGTACTTGTTCATTGGACCTGTGGGGCCCATAATATCCATAGCAATAGTCTCCCAGGGTCCATTGGGAACACAGTATACACTCCTATTGGGCCTGAGTGTCTTTAAAGACTTGTCAGCATTGGCGCAGCTGACACAATCTCTAACAATGCACTCCAAGAAAATGTCTAAACCTGGCCACCAAAACAATTTCTTGAGAAATTGTTTTGTTCTTACAATGCCATTAAGGCCCTCATGACCATGAAGAACAATTGTATGTCTTATACCAGTAGGAGGTGCAGCTCTGTCTCCCCTACAAATGGTACCATCGGTGAATGATAATTCATTTCTCACCTCCCAGAAACCTTTAAGCTTGGGAGCAAAATCTTTCTTAGAAGGCCACCCTTCCAGAATATATTTCTGCACCTTTTGCAAAGTGTGGTCTTTTAGGTATTCAGCAGACCACACTTCATTCTTGATGGGAAGAGGACTCTCGTCATGTACTAGAGTGATTTGAAAATCCTCCCAAGGATTGTGGACATGCTCCTTAAGATGTAAGGGAAGTCTGGATAAGAAGTCAGCAGTGACATTCTCTTTGCCAGGGACATAGACAACTCTGTAGATAAAATCTTGTAATCTCATAGACATCCTGGCAATTCTTGCTGAGGCATTCATCATACCATCCGTGGTGAGGAGAGGCACCAAGAGTTTATGATCACTAAGGATCTCGCATTCTTTGCCCCAAACAAATACTCTAAAATGCTCCAACGCCCACACGCAAACCAAGGTTTCTCTTTCAATACTTGAGTACTTCTCTTCAGAGGGTGTCAGAGTTCTAGAGGCAGAAGCTATAATAGTTTCCATACCCTTCTCAAGTTTCTGAGCAAGCATTGCTCCCAAACCCTTGGAGCTGGCATCCGTGGTAATAACACAAGAAAGAAGAGGGTCAAACATACCGAGAGCTGTGACATTTCCAATGGCATATTTCACATCTTTGAATTCCTTCTCACACTCCTCACTCTATACAAAATTGCTTTTTATTTTAGGCAACTGCATAATATTGAACACCCTGCAAGAGAAATTCAGTATGTATTTAGCTTAAAATTCAGTTAATACCAAAAATGACCTTTGAAGTAGGCGAAGGTGCCACACAGACGCTCAACATCCTGTGATTCGGGGCAAATCACTTAATCTCCCCTGCCTACCAAAAGAAATGTGCCTGTCTGTAACACAACTGGTGCTCATGTAAGGTGTTATGATACCTTAGAGTTGAATTCGCTATATAAAACTCCAAAAAGAACCAAACAAAAACTTCTGGTGCAAGAATGTTTTTGTGGTTTTAATCTGACCTACAGTAGATTTGGTTGGCACATGAATGAAATGAATATGTAGAGAATCAATCAGCTGAAAAGTATGTTTATTGCTGGATAGAAAGTTGGTCTCACAAGTGAAAAACACGCAGTGTGCAGTTGATGTGAACACATGTGCCAAATAGAAATAAGGTTTACAGCAAAGATGGATGTCCAAGACCACAAAAGGTATCCAGTAACAGGTGAGCAGTCAGTCACTGTGGATGAAGTTGGCACCGATGAGAGGGAGGTGCTTTATCTCGGGATAAGGGCGCAGCTGCTGGAACCTTGTTCTGTGTTTTGGTTGCAGACTGGTTCAACAAAACTGATCAGGCAGCAGGAGGTTGTATAAGAGCAGAAGGCCAGACAGAGGCAACAGGAGCTGCGTTTGGTGGTGCCGGTGCTCGCATGCAATGGGAGGAGTAGATCCAGCAGGGACTCCTCGACACTTCACAGCGTGGTTGGTGATGAGTAGCCCTTGGAAGGGACCACTTAGAGGTGTCTGCAGAGCAGACTCCCATGGAGGCCCCTTCACCAAGACCCACTAATCAAACTGCAGGTGTTGTCAGGCTTTAGTTGAGCTGTCAGGCAGAACAACTTGGACCCGAGAACAGAAAGTGCAGAGACGAGTCAATTACCTGCAATATTGCAAAACTATATCATCGTTCAGTTGCAGCTTTAGTAGCTGGTAAAACTGATTGATCACTTCAAGGGGCTTGGTTTTGTGCTTTGACATGGAATGACTGTGATTGACCAAAGCAGCCAGTGCAAAGTATTGGGGTAAATCAATTGTTCTTTAGAGTAGAGTTACACCTTTTAACTTTGCCTGTGGATTATGGGTGATACACACCATGGAAATCATGTGTTATTTCCCATGGCCATGTATACTTCCTGAACTACAGAGGAGACAAAGTGGGTGCCCTGGTCAATGGAAGGTTTGAGGGGTAAGACCTGGAAAATCAAGTCCCTCAACAACTTCTTGGCTACAGTAATCGCATCTGGGACTGAAAAGGGTAAACCTCAACCCACCCCGAAATCATACACACAATTACAGGGAACATGTGAATAGCAACAACATTGGGCATCTGAATACAGTCCATTTCCATAGCAAGTCCCCCAGAAAGCTGGTGTGCAGGGAGATTATTTTATTTTATCTAAAGAGTTTTGTAAAGTGCATATACGACCCAAGGGTTTTAGAGAATTGTATATAGAAAAATCCACACCAGTTACAACACAAATATAGTCGAGAGACAAAAGGTTCATATTCCATGATCATTCTTTGTAGTTGCAGTCAGGCGGCACAAGACTACTGCGTTTCAGTAGGTGGGTGTCGAATGGTGCAAGCAACACCCCTGGTGTCAGTCACTATGGTAGGAATCTGTTTAGAAGTAACCTTTTAAACCTCTTTCCAGAAAGCTATGGTCAAAGGGTTCATTCGAATCTCAGGTGGGAGACAGTACCATATTCTAAGGACAGACTCAGAGAAGGTGCAGAGTAAGTCTTCTTTTTTCTGAACCTTAGGGGTTCCAGGCTTGGAGTTGGGACTCTTTAGGTAGAGGGTCCCTACTTACATTGTGAGCTTTTTAAAGTTACATCTGTGAATCATTAGGCAGGGCTTTGTGCATTAGGCACACAATTTTCAGCTGGTCCTGGCTTCTAAAGGGAGCCAGCGGAGAGACTTGATGTTCCTGTTATCAGTCTCATCAGTGTTTAGAGTTGCCTTGAGTGAAGCTCTGCATCATTTCTGAGAGAACAACCATAAACAAAGAAAACAAGTTCACTGTTGGATATTGGTGGATCGGATACACCAATATGTAGTTTGATTACCAAATATAGGGACTCATCCTCTTGGGAGGTAGGCTTCAATGAGGCAGGATTTTAAAGATGGAAAACTGATAAAAAGTAATGTGAGTAGTCAGCAAGTAAACAATCTTAAATTAGGACCACTAGGAAGTGGAAAAATGTTGAGTTTTTATGGTAAGCAAAAGGGCAGCCACAGAGTGGAGAACTACAACGAACAAGGTGGAGCCTAGCACAGTATTCTCTGATGCCTCCACTAGGTGGGCAGCTACAGGGACAGAGCACACACAGATTTGAAGCACTGCAGCTGTGGAATCATGGCCAGGGGAATGATAAGCAATTTGTGTTTTCTGTTTTCTGGGTTCCTACATCAAAAATCCAACAGCATACTTTAGAGAATACATGTTGTACCATGATCTGCGAAACAAAGAATTCATTGCCTACAATATGCCATCGTTCCCAAGAAAGTGCATACCTGGGAGAGATGGAAAGGTAAAAGTGCCTTCAAGGCAGTTTATTTTCTATATGTTCAGTAACTCAAATTAGTTATAGACGGATAAATCAATAATCCTTATTATGAATCAATCCAATACTATTTGACTCGAAATTCAATATAGCTACTTTGTTTCATTAAAACACAACATACAAACAAAGACACAAGGTGTATTAGAAAAATAGTTTTATCAAAAATTCATTGAGATAAGTGACTTCATATACAGATAAGTAAACAAATAAGGTTTAGGACTGTGGGTACATGTATAAGTAAATTACTACGTGACTCAACAGAACCTAAAAAACACCTATCCCACACCACATTGAATAAAACAAAGATAGGGATAAGATGTACCTGGGAGAGAGACCCCGGATGTTGCACCTTATGGCTTTGATCCAGTGGCACTTTTCGGCTGAAATTTCATGACCTAAATAGCTTGGTATGGATAGCACCAGCTAATCTTATACTTAAAGTTGCTGCTACTAAATGGTACATGGCTTTGGCACTTGGATTCTTCTAATTCAACGGTTAAAACCTATGCTAGAAAATATACATTTAAGGGGTCATACTGTTTGTGGTGTTGTAATATGCTCCATATAAAGGATCTGCTCTCCACCCAAAATTTAGAAAGGGTTCCCTGCTTCCTTTTGGCATAATTTATGCAGTGCTGTAAGATTAAAAGGGCATTGTTTGGACTCCTACTGGGTGCTTGCTTATGTCTAGACAAAGCTATGCTATTTTGACTAGCTATAATAAGAGGTTAGACACATTGTCAGGAACTACCGTTTTTCATTCCAGGTTGGCTTGGTAAGTAATTTATCAATCCAAAGTTGTAATACTGTGACTAGAGTAGTAAACAGCTTTTTTAATTTCTCAGCCTAACGAGGATAGTGCTAGCTAATACGATGCTTAAAGACTGCAAAAAGTGCAACTTTTTGTTGCTTTTCTAGCTCAGCTTGGTGGTACTGTGCTACTTCAATGCTCAAAAGCTATTCTAGAAAAACAGACACTTGAGGTGAGCACATTCATAGTTGGTATTAGAGTGTCCATATAAAAAAGCTGCTCTCCACCTAAAACTACAGCCAACCCAATTACAACGCTACAACGCAAGGATTCCAGTAAATTAATCTCTAAGCCATATTAATATATAGGGATCCAATACACACTTGCTCTCCCCTTTAGAACGGATCAGAGCTCCAGCAGGATTGTATTAGGGAATACAATATAGAGAAGAGTAGTAAGTCAGTTTAGTCTTTCCCTGCAGTGGTAATGTCCTTAACATATAGGGAACTGCCGGTGGTGTTGAAAGAGTAGGGCTTTGAATCCCTTTTTGAAAGTGTTGTTCTGAAGTTGGGAGTTAAGGATTACATATTCTCTGTGCACGTCCTAAGAAGGACTCTTTAATCAATCTTCATTTCTGTATGGCATGAGGTACTAATTGTAGCAAGTCTGTTCTTCTTTTACTGGTTTGCCCTCCTCAAATTCATGCAGGGCTTTAAACACTAAGCAGAGGGGCTTAAACTGAAGTCTCTGTCCCACTGGGAGCCAATGCAATTCTGCCAGGGCCCGGGAGGAGGAAGACCTTCTAGGCCAGCCCAAAGCAAGTTTGGCTGCGGTCAACTGAATTCTAAGAAGTCTATCCAAAAGAGACTTTGGAGACTAGCAGAAGGGCATTGCAATAATCCAGTCTGCTCAGGACTGTACTCTGTACAACCAATGCCCGTGCCTGAGGGGGTAATAAAGGAAGAATTTTACATAAGGATTTAATAATCACAAGGCAGCTACCCACCGTTCTAGTAACCTGAGTCTCCATGGTCAGCTTGTTCTTAAACAGGTTGCGAACCTTATCCACCGGTCTCACTGCGGTTGACATTTTGCTAGGCCAGAAGTTACTGGGCAGCACCGAAGGAACCCTATCCGCAGAGCAGAAGAGCACCTCCGTCTTGCCGCCATTAAATTGAAGTGAGTTGCCCCTCAGCCACTGAGCCCTATCACGCATACCAATAACCTAAATGAGGCCCTGGTAAAAAAAAATCTATATATATACATTATGTAGTCTCTACTCTGCTCCCCATCCTGCTATATATAGATGATGCAGTTTTGTTGGCAAGGACCCCCCGTCTATACAAAAGTGTATTACGCAACATTTATGAGGGATCTGGACTTGCATGTTAATAAAACAAAGTCCTTCATCATGACAGTGGGAACTGGGAGAATAGACAGCCAAATATCAGATTGAAGGTAGGAAAATTGAAAACAGAGATCATTTTTCATACCTGGGTATCCTTTTTGATTCCAAATCAAGGTGGAATGAGATGGTGACATCCAGAGACAACCAAAAGTAAACCTGTAATTTTCAAATTTGCTAAAAACTTAGTTGCCACTTCAGAGCAGCAATTTGGGGCATTGTACAAGTGGCCAGTTCGCAAGAAATAGAAGATAGATTTGTTAAGAGATTATTGTCTGTCCCATTTGACTGTTCTAATTCTATCCCCCATCAAGAATAGACCTATTTATTATGAGTGATATTAAAATGCCCCCTTTATTATTATGGTTGTCTATATGGAAAAAAAAGACGGTGCCATTAAAGCAGCGTATTTTAAATGATATTATGAATTTAGATCATGCACCTTAAAATTCCATGGCTGCGCTATGTAAGGCAGTTATTTGTCTCTTTGGGTTTGGCGGACCTCTATGACAACCCAACTCACTGTGAAGTTTTTCTAAAACCAGACTAAAAGGCATTTTTATGGCTAAAACTTCACTTGATAGATGGGATAGAAATAAAGAAAATCAACAACAATTGCTTACTACACTCTGCCCTCTGTATTATACGGATCTGCTTCTTATCTTGCTTTTATCCGCAAGTATATTTTATTGAGATTTAGTTTAAATTATGTTCCTTTAGTTTTGGGGTACCCTGCAAATTTATTGAATTTATATGAATTTACTAAGGCTTCATCACATGTACTTTTTAATATTTCTACTTCCTGCCTGAAACCATACACTGCCCAAAGATAACTTCACTGTTAAAAACTCAGAAGTACCTGTCTGAACTTAAACCCAACAGTACCCTAACTCTACTGATATAGTTATTTTTTATGCAATTTACAGCAAGAAAATGGAAGGGAAAGAAGAGTCCAATAATATTTCTTTTGAAATTATGGTTGAGAACAATCCTGAAGAAAATATAGTTGACTTGGATTTCATGGATGAGTCTCTGGACCAAGAATTAATTGACTGTTTGGAAGCAATAGAATCATGCAATCAAAATTATGAGGAGATTCCAGACAATCTGATGTTGGAAGTTCTATTAAATTTTGAACATTCTGAAGAATAAATTTATATTTAATAATTAAAAATAGTTTGAGACATTATTCATTTTTATATGTAATTCATGAAGTAGTACCAAAATGATTATAATATAAAGTAACACTTATAGTATACCGTGCAACATTTTTGTTGTACATAGTAAGTTTGCTCATAGTTACTTCCTTTCTCCCACTATATTATCTCCAATGTGTATTTGACATCTCTTTTTCATCTCCTGCCTCCTTTCTCTCACTGTCTGTCTCTAATGCACCATATCACCACCAATTTTGTGTAGATTCAGAAGAGAGTAAAATGTAATACTTGCAAACATCATAAGGGAGCAGGGTAGACTACCCATGATCCCCTAGGCCTCCTCAGGGAGTGCTTAAAGGATCTGTTTCTGCTTTCCTTACAGACTATGGTATGGATTCCATATACCACAATAACTTCTGTAACAACATGCAAGATATCTACAGAGGAGACGGTGTACATTGAATTTAAGACTCTGCATTGGTACCTACATGTTGGTACTTAACCCGTTTAGCGCGTCGAACATTCCGCCCCAGTGCGGACGTTCGATCGCGCTAACGGGATTCGGACGTCCAACGGTCGTGCGCAGCACCAGCGAGGTAGTGCATGCGACGACCGTTGGACGTTCGAAGCACGGAAGGGGTTAAATCACCTACACAACACAACAACTCTATTCAGAGCTACCCTACCTCTAAGCACTTTAAATTATTATTTTTTTGGTTCACTGGGTTTTCCCCATGGTACGCTCCCCGGTACGCTCCTCAGTGCGCGTACCAGGCGCTCCCCCCACGAAAATCGGAAAAAAATTATATTTTTTTAGCCCCGCGGGGCCCTTTTATGGCCTCCACATCAAACCTAGGGGATCAGAGGGGTTTACCCTGCCCCCTTTTGGTCATTTCCCCCTTTGTTTTTGCCACCTCTTGTGTCTCGATCCTACCGAGACACAAGATGGCGGCCACTCCGGACTGTTTGGAATGTTGACAGACACCCGCGAGCCAATCAGCTTTCCGCTCGCGAACTCGCGTAGCGCGCTGGAGCACGCCCAGGTGCGCGTACCGGGGCGCGCTTATAGATATATATATTTTTTTTAACCTAAATTACTCAAAATCCACTGGAGCACATATCTTGAGACATAGCAAAGGCACATCGGGCTACCAGTCCCTACAATTTTGCCAAGTTTGGCGGAATCCATTCAGCCGTTCCTGCTAAAAGTGAGTCCAACCGCCCTATGGAAATTAACATGGAGAAAACACGTTTTGTCACCCCCCTTTTATCTCGGCCCCCGCTTGACGAATCCCCCCCAAACTTTCAGGGAAGGAGCGGAGCGCAACGAGGCAAATTTAAGGAAAATTACAGGCAGATTCCTCAACCGGCGCCAAAGTTATTCCCAATAGAATGTTGCGGATTTCCTATGGAAAACAATCCTAACTATAACTACCTACTGGCGACCGCCAGTAGGTAATATATATATATTTATATATATATATCCATACTAATATAATAAAGAGAGGGCCCAAACCTTTGAGGCGGGTACTCTCAGGAACCACAGCACCAATCACAACACCCAATACAGCATTGGACAGGGCAGTTGCAGCAGAAGGACATAGGCTATGCAGACGCCCACCATATACATTTAAAAGGTAAAAGAACCGTGCCAGCAAAGTAGTCCCTTGTGGGCGTGTTTGTGTTGTGCTGTGGGTGTGTGCTGGGGGCGTGACAAACGCTGGGGGCGTGTGGTACGTTCCGCCCTACATGCCATGCCTCATATCGTGTGCTAATCCCACCCTGCTCCCTTTACATACCCCTGCACCCCATAATCATAACCCACCCTTACTCCTTAAAATACCCCAACACCCTTAAACACTAACCCATCTTAACCGTATAAATATACCCTGTACCCCAAAACCCAAACCTTTCCTAAACCCTAAAAATACCCCTGTACCCCAAAACCCAAACCTACCCCTGAACCCTAAAATACACCTGTACCCCAAAACACAAATCTAGCCCTGAACTCTTAAAATACCCCTGTACCCCAAAACCCAAACCTACCCCTGAACCCTAACAATACCCCTGTACCACAAAACCTAGCCCTGAACCCTAAAAATAACCTTGTACCCCAAAACCCAAACCTACCCCTGAACCATAAAATACCCCTGTACTCCAAAACCCAAACCTAGCCCTGAACCCTAAAAATACCCCTGTACCCCAAAACCCAAACCTAGCTCTGAACCCTTAAAATACCCCTGTACCCTGCTTTTAACTCAATCTTGTTGTGCCCACATACTTGCACCTTAAATTGGGCCCCCCACCGCGCTTTTCGCGGATTTGTTTAATCTTTCCTCCTGCCTTCGTGTTTGGCGCCTGGTCGCCATCTTGGGGGTGGCGAGTAGCGAGTGTACCACTTGTTTGAGCGCTCTAGCGCTCACTAGGACCACAGGTGAGCCCTACTTAAGGTGAGCTTGGCAGTAGCTCGACCTTGGAGAAGGTAATAGCACGCACGCGCGCTATGCTGCTGAAATTATAATCTACAGCGCTGCTTATTTTTTTTAAAATACCGCTTTTGTATTTTCTTTGCTCTAAATTGTATTATCCCCTGCTTTTAACTCAATCTTGTTGTGCCCACATACTTGCACCTTAACCCCTTCGACGCTAATGACAAAGCCAGCTCGTCATGGGCGTTACCTGCGCTGCGCGGATGACGAGCTGGCTTTGTCACGTTACGCGGGATTTTTAAAAATGCCGCGCACAGCGGGAAAAGCCGCCGCGGCGATGCGGTTAAATTGGGCCCCCCACCGCGCTTTTCGCGGATTTGTTTCATCTTTCCTCCTGCCTTCGTGTTTGGCGCCTGGTCGCCATCTTGGGGGTGGCGAGTAGCGAGTGTGCCACTTGTTTGAGCGCTCTAGCGCTCACTAGGACCACAGGTGAGCCCTACTTAATGCTCGCTTGCTGCGCGCAGTGAGGACGCGCAGCGGTAGCGCCGGACTCGCGCCGGAGTCAAGCCAGAGTCCTGCCCGTCTGCGCCCGTCAGCGTCCCGGAGGCGTTCGGTGCGGTGGGTGGGGCTCTAACACCAGGGATGTGTCCTCCTGGGACACCTGTGCTGCAATACTCCCCTGGGGAACTTCGCTCTTTTGACACCCTGATCACAGGCTGTCGCACTGTCTTTCCCGGATGCCATCGCGGGAAGTCCTGCTGCCCTGGTTGTGGCTGGCGCCCTAACCGCTCTCAGTTATTACGTCCCAACAATAACACCCTCAGTGTGGGTTATTTATGCATGCTATTAAACACCAGGTCGGCGTGTAAGCATGCGCAAGACATATTTGAGCTTCTAGATACAGCGAAGCCACTATGTCTTATGCTCACTGAGACGTGGTGGGGTGAATTTTCCAACCCTGATGTCGCTACAGCAATCCCGCCTGATTATAACATCTTCAGGAAGGATAGAGCTAAGGGAAGGGGTGGTGGAGTGGCATTGGTGGTTAAGAAAGGCACGCCTTGTGCGATCCTGCCAGTGAAGGACATCCGAGGTTCGGAGACCCTCGCTTTTTCTATCACTTTGTCTCCACATCAATCTGTTAAGGGATTACTCGTATATAGACCACCTGGTCCACCCGGTACGTTCTTTGAAGATCTGGACTCCGTGTTGTTGGGGCTGGCCCTGAAAGCGGAACATTGCATCGTGGCAGGGGATTTTAACTTTCGGATGGATGATCCATCTGACCCTGCTGCCATTAAACTTTCTGAGGCTATGGTCCCGCTGGGACTGATCCCTTAATTACAGGAGCCTACGCACGAGAAGGGGCATACTCTTGACCAGGTATTCTCGTCCTCCCCTCTCGAGGTGATTGAGATTATACCAGTACTATGGTCAGACCACTTGCTTGCCAAATTTACGATCAAAGGCACAGTTAAACCAGTGGCCGCCTTGGCAAAGCAGCAGGGTCGAGTCCATAGGGCATATCATCGAGTGACCCCAGAGATGCTGGCCCAGGCTGCTGCGGATCACTTATGTTCCCTCTCTGGCGATTTGGATAGGGACCTGGAGACTCTGCAAGCTTGGCTGTTAGACAGGCTAAATGATCTTGCCCTGGAACTGACACCCCGCCTGACACCGAAACGGGTCTCTGCCCCTTGGTTTACCGCAGCACTGTCGGCTACGCGGCAGCAGTGTAAGGTGGCCGAAAGAGCTTGGCGGGCACAATATGATACTGCAGCCAAGCTGACCTATAAGACGGTGGTCAAGGCCTATCACCGGGACATTCGCCTGGAAAAAAAAGCATATCTAGCTAGGAGAATAGAAGCTGCTTCTAACTCCTGCAAGGAGATTTTCTCCATTGTGAGAGAATTTATTTCCCCATGGTCTAACACCTCGGACGAAAAACCATCTGGTACCTGGGCTTCGGACCTTGCTGATTTTTTGTACGAGCAATATCCAACGCATACAGGATTCTTTCCCATCGCCTGGGCCTACGGGCCAGACTAACCCTGAGGCCTTTTTATCCCCACAGGCTTGGCCAGGTGTGACGCTGAGTGTGTTTCCTTCGATCTCTGCCCCTGACTCTTTAGCGCTAATGGGCAATCTCAAGTCGGGCTCGCCCCTCGACCCATGCCCTGCTAAATTTTTGGCGAAAGTTGCTGAGGTGATCAATCCGCTGGCAAACCTGCTGCTGAATCTCTTGTTGAGTCAGGGAGTGGTCCCGCACGCCTGGAAGCAGGCGATGTTGATTCCACTGCTCAAGAAGCCAGGCCTAGATCCGAAGGCCCCGGTCAACTATAGGCCTATCTCTCTGCTGCCGGCTCTCACGAAGATTGTGGAAAAGCACGTTCAGGTGGTGCTCTCCAATTTTCTTGAGACCAACGAGCTCCTGCACGCCACCCAGTCGGGTTTTCGTCCCCATCTCAGCACAGAGACTGCGCTCCTTGAGGTCTCAGAAACCATCAAAGGGGTTCTGGACTCTGGGGGCAAAGCCATGCTGGTGATGTTGGACTTGTCGGCGGCGTTCGACACCGTGCCCCATGACGGCCTTCTCGCAAGACTCTATGAGATAGGTCTGCGGGGGACGGTGCTCGGCTGGTTTTCCTCCTTTCTAGCCGGCCGCCGGCAAACGGTCTGGGCCTCGCCAGACTCCGCTGTGATGCCGCCTCTGGGAGTCGGGGTCCCACAGGGCTCTATTTTGAGCCCGACCCTATTCAACATCTTCATGACCCCGTTGGCGGCGTTGGCGGAGTCGTATGGGGCCCAGATCGTATCCTACGCCGACGACACCCAGCTCCTCTTCTCATGTAAGAGAGGAGGAGACTTTGACGGGGAGAGTATCCGGGAGTGCCTTGGGGCTGTTTTCCAATGGTTCCAACTGAACAGCCTCAAGTGCAATTCCGATAAGTCCGAGGTACTCTTCTTTGGGTGCGGCACAGAGCCAGACTGGCAGGCCTGGTGGCCGATTAATATGTTTCCTCCGTCTTGTTCTTCCCAAGTCGCCAAGAATTTGGGGGTCAAGATGGATACGGGGCTAACACTGAAATCCCAGATCCTCGGGGTGTCGGGCACTTGCTTCGGCATCCTTAGGATGTTGCGGAGGTTCCTCCCCCTGCTGTCTGAGGAGCATAGGAAACTGACAGTGCAGGTTCTGATCGGGTCCAGGTTGGATTATTCTAACATTCTTTACCTGGGCCTGCCAGAGTATTTGCTGCAGCGGCTCCAAGTGGTGCAGAACGCTGCCGCGAGAGCAATCTTTGGATTAAATAGACGGGCCAGTGCATCTGGCCTGTTGAAAACCTTGCATTGGCTTCCTATCCGGAAACGGATCGCCTTTAAGGCTTTGACTCTGGCCTATAAAGCTCTCCACGCGGTGGGAGCAAAGTATCTTCAAAAGAGACTGGTCTTCTACCAACCGACCCGGTCCCTGAGGTCGGAATCCCTGTTTTTGGCGGTTGTTCCGCGTGTGAAGAGAGCTCGCCTGGGAGACCGTTCTTTTGGACTACTGGCGCCACAGTTGTGGAACTCTCTGCTGCTCACTCTGCGAGGAGCTACCAGCCTACTCGCTTTCAGAAAAGGCCTTAAAACCTGGCTGTTTACCCAGTAGCCTGTTTTATTCCTGTATGTATTTGTTTTGGCCTTTTGTTCTTTTCTTTTTAATGGCGTTATGTTATTATCTTGCAGCCTTCCTTCTCCATAAAGCGCCGGGACACTCTTTTTGAGTAGCCGCGCGCTATACAAAAGAATAAATAACATAACATAACATAACCCAAACCTACCCCTGAACCCTAAAAATACCCCTATATCCCAAAACCCAAACCTAGCCCTGAACCCTAAAAATACCCCGCTGCCCCAAAACCCATACCTATCCCTAAACCCTAAAACTACCCCTGTACCCCATAACCCAAAACTATATCTGAACCCTTAAAATATCCAAACACCCCAAAACATATACCTCAGTACACCAAAACATATACCCCTATACCCATACTTACCTTATCCGAACATAAAAACATGCTTTTACCATTCATGCATTTACAACGAATTTCGTTGTAAATGTATGCGTGGTAAAAGCATATAAAATGTAATGCCATGCGTTATAATGGCATTGCGGAGTCATGGTACTTTCGTAATGAAAGTTTGCGGAGTGATGGTATGCAGAAAGGAAGTTGCGGAATAATGGGTGTTTACCCTCCCCCGGTAAGTACATTGGTGGCACGGCGGCCCACATCTCCAGCAACATACTCATATATTTTCACCACCCATTTGAAAAATGCACAGGTCTCTGTCATTGATGGCCAGCTCCGGCATACACTTTTAGACACACCTCCCGCCACAAGTTCTAGAATTGTGAACTTTAGAGCTGGGGAGCTACGTTTGAATGTGTTCTTCTGTAATGTAAATTGTGCTCATGCCATGTTGTCGAGTTCACGCTATATAATATTGCAAGGAAAAATAAAGTAGGGCAACTCGAGTTCACACACTACTGAACGCGCACTCTTAAGTGCATCAGCAGTGCACTGTGAATCAGAGCGTTTCACAGGCCTGTCACAGATAAGAAATGCTATCAAAACGAAATCCTACAAAACAATATACTACTGTCCGGCAGCAATTCATACCCTGACAACGTCGGGACGGGCTGCTAGTATATATATATTCTGTTTCAAATAATAAATAGGGCCGACACAGCACGGAATCTCTCTGCACAATTTTTTCAGACACACTTGTCCACAAAATTTGTAAACTATGTTAATATCAAATATTAATGTCAACTACTGTAATGCTTATACAATAGGGTGTGAACCTAGCCAAGCTAAGACAGCTGGCCAAACAGTCATGCCCACTAAATATGTGCTCATCACTCTGCCCCTGCTCTGGTCAGCTCCATTCACCCACACCTTGGAACAGGAAAAATATAAGGATAATAACATCCTTTATTGTCATTTTAATTTTCCCCTGCAAAGCTCTGAAATCAGTGGGGCGATGCTTCTCCACCTTTACGGAGGAGCCCCCCCCTGTTCCTGATGCATAAAAAACAATCATAAATGCAAATCATAATCTACAATCCCTCCCACCCCCAGAAAGCATTGGTACTAGGGGGGAAGATGGAAAACAGAGGAAAAGGAGGAGGGATTGTATAAAGTGCATCACTGTTTTTAAAGTGCATAATGCATGAAGCCAACAATACATTGCAATACGTAGTCTCTCCTCCTAAAGTGCAAGGGCATCCTGGATTATACCATAATTAATGTTTTGGAATCATTTATACTATTACATATCCTATTTCTACATTTCACAGTATCCATACATTTTATGATCCTATATTCATGGTTACATTTCACTCTCTAAAGTACATAAAGTGCACAATGCCTTTAAAGTGTGTATGTGTGAATATTAGCCACCATATCGCGGGGTCTGAGTGCAAACCCCGTTATCTTTAAAGTGCATAATGAAACAAGTAAACAATACATTGTAACATCTGGCCTCTTATCCTAAAGTGCAAGTTCATCCTGGGTTATACCATAATTAAAACTTTAGGGTTTACTTATGTATCATATTTCTTCATTTCACAGTATGCATGCCAATTATAATCCTATGTTCATGGTATATCTCACCCCCTGAGGTACATAAAGTGCATAATGCTTTTGAAATGCATAATGCATGAATATTAGCAAGCATATCACCATGTCCAAATGCCAACATAATCACATGCAATGGTCATTTGACAAACAAAGTTATTTCCGAAAAGTGCAAGGTGCGGCATATGTATGTAAGAGAATTTCATCATATCAAAACAATTTCAAGAGAGTACCAATTGTTTCATTCAAACACAGTGAAGAGAAAGGGGGAATTCAAGACAGAATAAGATAAAAAGTACTATGTGCTCGGTGTAATTATCTCATATATCAAGGTACATCATATTTTATGTATTGTGTCCATTTCATTAAAAGATTTCCAACAGGGTAAGAAGAGCTCAGTCCCCTATTCGGTCACAGGAGAACATGTAGTTGAATGAATGAATGAATGAGTATTAATCTTCTAAAGTGTGAACTTTGCCCAGAGGCGTCAAGGTGCTATTCAGCTATAATTCAGCATCAGCACTGTGGAACCAACGGATTTCAGTTCCCAATGTTACTATTAATCATGATTTATGTCTTCTTATATATATATATATATATATATATATTTTTAGGTTAGAGTTTCCACAGGAAGAGAGTTTTTTAATTCTGCTTGCAACCAGGAGACGTTTGACGAATTTGCTCCAAATTTACCAAAAAAAGTCATCTTCTTCAACTACTTCCGTCAACGTTTCAGGGTGATTTATCAAGCGTGGGGCCCAAGAGATAGAAAAGTTGATTTCACATGGGAAATATCTGTTGTTCATACATTAAAAAACAGCTGAACAGAAATAACACAACATTTGGTAAAAAATAAAACTAAAAATAGAACTTTACTCAGACAGATTGTGGGCACAAGTAAACCTTTAATTAACCTGTGCTCAACCGCCTATAGCTCGGCACAGTAGTCAGGCTTAACTTGGGGGGTAAGGTGTAAAGTATTTGTGCAACACTTCAAACAGTAAAACTGTGAAAACACCACACAAAAGGATCCCACTCCAGGTTAGAAAAATAAAGCAACATTTTATAAATAAAATAAGACCAAAATGATAAAAATCCAATCAGTAGAACCGCAGTTACGAATTTTTAAGGACTGAAGTGAAAAATACTGCCTAAAAGCATAAGGGGCCAACCGTGGCTATCTGGGTGTGCTGGATCAGGTCACAGTCAAAAGTTCAGGCTGACCGCAATGAAGCCTGTTTCGGATTTAGTCCCAGACTAGTCCAGCTGAAGGCTTACCTTCTCAAGTTTTGTGCCAAGAGTCCCGTTCACGTTGGAGAGGGTTGTGTGGGGCTGGGAAGGCATTGTGGGTGGATGGCGGCATGGCATGAAGAGCAGGCCAGTTGTCGTGGACGGGCAGGCTGGAGGTTTGTGTTGGCGATCACCACTGAGCTGTCAATGCTGTAGTGCTAAGAGATGGGCTGGCAGCAGCGTGCACCGAATTTCAGGGCAGCGGCACGGTTCCAGTACAAATGGGCCCGTTTGCAGTCATGAAGAACCCAAAAGCTTGAGTCCAAGAGCCCATGATCCACACCAAGGATCTAGGACCTGAGATGTACCACTTGAGGTTCAGGAACTTGCTGCAGCTAGTTCCAAAAGCTGGTTTGGGAGCCGTTTATGTCCCTGAGGCTCAGATCAGGAGGCCAGCAGACTAGCCCTTTTAGTCACTGTGGGGTCTCAGGCTCAAGATGAAGTTGCAGGTCCAGTTCTTCTTCTCCTCCAGGTAAGAGGGCAGCAGGGCAGGACAACAGAGTGGCAGTCCGTGTAGCAGCACAGCAGTCCATCTTCTGGCAGAGTATCCACAGGTCTGAAGTTGTGGTATGTGAGGCCCTTCTTTTAAAACCAGGTGTCCCATTGAAGTGGGAAGAAACTTCTAGAGGGACGCCTTTAAAGTGCACAGAAGCCCTGCCTTCCTGGCTCCAGTCTAACTGCATGGGGTATGCAACCCTTCGTGAGGAGGTAGGACAGTCTATATTGAAGTGTAAGGGGGCTGTACCCATTTCCTTCCACCCATCCTGCCTGTGTGTCCCATACAGGCACACATAAGCTCCCATTGTGTGTGGCAGTCTAGGAGGAATAAGTCCAGCTGTCTGCTACACCCAGTCATGCCAACTTTCTAAAGTGTCATTTTCAGAACTGCAGTTCAAATCCGACTACACCATGAGTTAGGATTTTAAATTGTGATTTCAGAGACACCAAACATGAACTGGGTATCTCTTCCCATTTGAAAATTACACTGATAAAATGTAAAAAGTCAACTACAATCTTATGATAGAGGAGAGATGTAGTGAAAAACACAATTAAGAGTTTTTCATTACCAGGACATGTAAATCTTAAACGTACATGTCCAGCTTTTTATATACACTGCGACCTGCCCTCGGGGCTGTCCAGGGCCTACTTTAGAGATTGTTGATATCGCTTAGAAAGGAAGGTTTAGGTCTGGCAAAGGATTCTTTTTCCAGGTTAAAATTGCAGTTTAAACTTCACACATAGGCTCTGCGATGGCAGGCCTGAGACATGTTCGAAGTGCTAATAAAGTGGGTGGCACAGCCAGTGCCGCAGACCCATTAGTGGCATTTAATTGACAGGCCTAAGGCACATGTAGTGGCACTTTACTAGGAACTTACAAGTACATTAAATATGCCAATTGAGGATAAGCCAATGCTAACCTTGTTTTGAGCAGAGAGGACAACCCCCTTTCGCACTGGTTAGCAGTGGTGAGGTGTGCAGAGCCGGTAGGCCAGCAAAAATGAAGTCAACAAAAACAGGAGGTCTGAAGGTAAAAAGTTAATGGGAAACCATGCTAAGGATGTCAGGTCAAACTGCGTGCTTTTTGTGATTTGGTGTAAACGGTAATCGAAAACAATTGCGTTTTAAAGCAGTGACCAAGACATTCTGCAAGGGTTAAAAAAAGTTTCATTAGATGGTTGAAAACAACAAAAAGCTTATAACAATTTTGTCAAATCCACTACTTTTTTTAGGGCATTTCTTCTGCACTGTACGCATCTTTAGAATCATGGGTAAGGTAAGTGTCCACATGACATGATGCTCTCCTACTATTTTTCTGTGTATCACTGCAACAACTTGCTTGACCCTTGCCAGAAAAGGTGAGTAGTGGCAGGGCTGTTAACAAGGCTGAAACATATATTTGGCCTGCTGATCTTACACTGAACTGATGAGATCTGTATACCAATTATCCTTTTGTCATTGTGTGGCACCTTTCAATGCAGAGTCTGAGAAAGTGTTTATTTTTAGCAACTCCAGAGTGTACATCCACATTTGCCTCAAAGTTTACATAAGTTGAGGCTTATTTTATTCTGACTTTTATCTTCTCCCTAATTGCTGCCTGGTGTGCAGAGCTTCCAGAAAGGATACACAGCTTTCCTGACCTCATCATTCATATTTCCAGCCCAGCATCAGTAAACCTGCAGTTGAATTTATGTGTTGGCAAAGAAAGCAAGTGAGACATGACAGACTGGAAGAGGAGTGAACAGGATGTTGTGGTGAGCCATAGCTCATGTGCTCCTTCAGCATCTGCAAGCCTTTCAGTGTATTTTAAGTGTTCAAGTTGCAATAATGAATATGTTATAGAAATAAAAGGTACCACTGCCATATAAATATAGGCTTGCTTCATGTAAATTTGGTGGGCATTACACAAAATGTAAAGTATGTGAAATAAGGGAAAAACAAAAACTGAAAAACCACATTGGAGGAAATCAAATGATGGAAAATCAATTTTAATGAAAGCAACTTTAAGGAAATACAAATTCATAAAAAATGAAAGGGAACATTTTAAAGGAAATGTAATTTATAGGAAAAATCCAAAATCACATTAAACTTGGGTGACGTTTAGGACTAGTGTAGGTTTTTCAGGGTTCAGGAATCCATAAACTTCACTCATCCGTGAACCCTAAAAATATCTTACCACCGCTAAACTCCACTAATTTCTGATATTTAAAAAAGACTTACTATCTCTTAGAAACCCTGTCTATGTCTGAACTACACCCATTTTGACTCCTCCCATGATAACCGCCATTTTTAGGGGTGATCATGGGGGGAGTCTAGGGGTGGTGAGGTATGCAGGGAAGTTTAGAGGTTTTAGGGTTCATGGATTAATTTAGAGCTATTGAGGGTTTGTAAGTTTCCGTGATGGGTAGAGGTCAGGGGTGGTTTAGGGTTTAGGATTAGGTGGAGTTTAGGACGGTGAGGGGTTTTAAGGATTCAGGGATGGGTGGAGTTTAGAAGTGGAAAGGATTTCAGGGCTGGTTAGAGTTTAGACGTGGTGGGGAGTTTTTCGGGGTCATGGAGGGGTGGTGTTAAGGGCGGTGAGTTTTTTTTTATTGTTCAGGGATGGGTGGCGTTTGGGTGTGTAGAGGGGTTTTAAGAAGTCAGGGATTGGAGGGAATTATATAAAATAGAAAGGGGTTTTTAGGATTTTGAGGTTCAGCAATGGGCGGTGCGTAGAAGAATGGACTTTTAGGTATCAGGGATGGGTGTAATTTAGTGACCAGGAATGGGTTTAGTTCAGGTGTAGTGAGGGGATTTTGGTTTCAGAGATGGGTGTAGTTTACGTCTGGCCAGGTATCTATAGGTGCAGGGATTGATGGTGTTTAAGAGTTGTTATGGGTTAGGGATGGATGGTGTAAGGGTGGGGAGCAATCAAAAAATTAAAAGCATCCAAGGTAATTGTTTGGCAATATAAAATAATGTCCCCTGAAGTGAAGCAGTGAAATAAATACCTCCAAAGTAAGATATGCAACCATTATATTTACACATTAATAAATAAAGAATGCAAAAGACAAATTTGAATAAAAAGACATTATGAAATGGTTTCTGTGAATGCTAAATTCCATTCATTCTGAAAATTCCCATTAAACAGTTGAGGTGAAATTGTTTCTCAGTAATGGTATTTTATGAAATCACATACAACCAAATAATATGTATCTATGTCTCAGCCTTTCCAAGCGTCACTCATCAGGGGTTATTCAAACACAAACTTGTTCTTGGTAACTCATCACGGCACTGATATAATTTGTCACACAAATAAGAGCTTCACCAGTTAGTCTGTTGAATCAGCATTTGAGAATAGCGTCTGCTCTGACAATGCAGAATTAAGCTTCTGCTGTAATACACAGGTGGAGGATTGGTCGAGCAGTTGTTAGGGGGAATGTTGTGTTCTGTAGACATCTTCCAGCTTGCTGCTGATTGGGATACAGAGTAATGATGCTTGATCTCTTGGATCCATACATCAGTGAAGTGTACGCACACTTAGTTAGTTAGGCACACATGAGAGTCATAAGTGGTGTAACATTAACCCCGCAGCCCCTGCATCCAAGCACAAAGGCCTCCCCTCAGGACAGTACACTGACTGGGTCTAAAGTAGTATGTGGTGGGCTGGATGGGGTGGACCTCAATGACCTCTGCAGGGGGGCCGCCTTAAGTTTCACCCCGCCACTGCACAGCACCTCACCAGTACGGGCTGACTGGGTCTTGAAGTGGAGAGAGAAGGACTACGCTTCTCTCATGGATCAGCTGCTCTGCATGCATTGCACTGGCCACAACACGACGTGTTCTGGTGTATTTCCAAAAAATTACTGGAAAGCAGAAGCAAAGAACACCTAATTTTAAAACATGCTCTATCAGGAGGAGTCAGGTAGGGCCTGACAGCTTCAGAAACATTGACAACCATACAATTTCTCTGTCAACCGTGCTGTTTAGATCATGTGAAATAAAAAGCATGAACCTGTTTCACTAGGTGCAATACCTCTCCCTTCGACAGTGTTTATTTACCTCAATTTCCAGTAGACTTAATCAATAGTGGATATATTTCTCCAATGCTTCCCTTTTAAGAGCACGATTAAACAAGTATTTGTTAGTGTGCCTTACAATGTGGCATGTGTAGCATCTTCCCCAGCTCTGGAGCATGCAATATAGATTACTCCATACACAAGAGCTGCAGTTGCACATTTCTTTATTATCCAACATTCATTCACGCTCTGATCATTATGTTGCACTTCCTAGACCACACCCTAACACTTCCCACACATCTTACATAGTTCCTGTTTTAGAGTCCACCAAGAACCACAAGGGTTCTAGTGTGCATTGCATCAATCAATTGTTATCTCTGCTTTACCAGTACCTACCTAGGCTCCTTTGTCAAAGACTGTTTCCAGGGTACGTCGGCACTGATCAGCATACACTTTCATTTTACTCTTACGAGCAGTACCGTGATTCAAAGTTGGTCAGTGTTCACTGACCTATCTGAGGTCCATTGGGGTCGTTTTGTTCTGATTGCTCTTCCAAACAACAATGCAGCTGGACTTTCACCAGTTGTGGAGTGAAGGATTGTTCGATAGGGCTGGAGGACCTGGCACCGTGCTTGTTTCAAGTTGAACCCTTCCATTGAGACTCGTTGAATTACCCTTTTAAGGGTGCCCATGAATCTTTTGACTAGACCATTGGCTTGAGGCCAGAGAAGTGTACTTTTTTGGTGTTTGACGTTGAGTTGTGTATGAAACTCTTTAAATTCTCTACTATTGAATGGCAGACCATTGTCTGACTTGAGGATCTCTAGGATGCCTCAGGTTGCAAGATGTCATCACGCCAGTCTATGATTTTGTCATGAGTCATTAAAGAAAGTGTCTCTACCAAGGGAAAACATGAATATTCATCTATGACTACCATGAGATGCTGTCCATCTCCTAAGCATGGGCAGGGAGATTAGACATTGTTACCAGATGCTGAGTCAACTTGGGAGAGAAGCAATTACAGATGTGGCAGGCCTTTAACTCTTTTTCTACTCACTCATCCAGTCAAGGGAACCACACCCCTTCTTGTAGTGCTCTTTTTGTGGTTACAATGCCACAGTGTCTTTCATGGCCCATTCTATAACCCATTGTCTCAGGCTTTCAGATATGATGCTTCTCAAGCCTCTCAGTTATTCCTTTTTGGGTGACTGCTAGCTAGCTCATCCTGTACGTTTTTGACATTTTGGAATTCAGTATAGTCGGCCAAAGGCCTGGAGCTTCATCTCCTTGAATATATCTCAATGAGTTCTTTGAATATGGCCATATCTTTGCTCTCATTGGTGACAGCAATGATTTGGTCAACAGAAAGAGCCGCAGGCATGCTTGACCTTATGATGAAATTGACAGCCGTCCTTGATGTTGATCCTAGACGATGTAGCGGTGATCTGGAAAATAATCCACTGGGTTGTGAGCCTTCACAGGTTTGTGTACAATCTCATAGTCATATTCCTGCAACCTCAACCCCGGCCTGTCAATGCAAGGAAGCATCTTGGCCTTCAGGTTTTCAAATATGGCAAGCAATGCCTGGTGGTCAGTGATGACAGTAAATCGTTGGGATGGCCACTGTGTTGAGCAAGAATGGCCTCCAGCTTCACTTGGCTCACATCTACGTTTACTTCGGTGTGTAGCCTGGGGTCAAAGTAGGCCACTTCAGCCGCATTCTCTATTGCATGCTTTATCTCTTTAAAAATTCACTCATATTCAGAGGGCCACTAAAAGGGAACATTCTCCTTTGTTAGATCTCTCAAAGGAGCATTCACAGTGGCGTAATTATGAATTTATTGTGAGAAATAAATGGCCATGTCTGGAAAGGACTGCAGTATGGCAACAATGGGGCAAGTGGATGGCAGTGCTTGCACCTTGTCTGAATCTGGGGTCATGCCCTCATCAGAGACTATGTGCCCAAAGAACTTGAGTTTGGTTTTATGGAATTCACAAGTAAGAGCTTTGTCATTTTCTCTTTGTGTGCTTCCAAAAAGCAGCATGTTGTCGCTGTAGTTGAAAGCATGTGAAACCGGTTAAATTACTCTGCGAATAATATTTTGAATTATAAAGATTAATGATATTTGATATATGAAGATACTTCGAAGCTCAGTCTCTTGTACCTGAATAAACCAGCATGAGTGGAAAAGTGGTAATATGTCTGCAATACTCTTCTAACTCAAGCTGGTGATACCCTTTGGTTAGGTCAAGGCAGGAAAAGACTTTAACTCCATTCAGTTGCATGATCATATCCGGTATATGAGGATCAAATTGTCTCTTCCCGCTCTATGGCCTTGTTTGGCTGGCGAATGTCAACACAAATGTGCATCGCTCCACTACTGTCTTTCTTTGGTACCACACTATGAGTGAGATCCATGGCGTGGGTCATGTGGAGCGTTAAGTTATGTTATGTTTTAGAAGTGTTGTCAGTTCTTTTTCCACACCGTCTTGCAAATTAAAAGCGACTCTGTAGTGCCACTAGGCAACAGGACTTCTTTGATATGAAACTGTACTCCCATCTTCTTGAGTTTCCCAAAGCCATGAAACAGAGACAGGAGTAGTCTTGTGATGTCAGGTTAAGTACAGACTTTGTAGTTGGGGGACATCATTCACATGTTGGCCGCTGTGACAAAACTGAGAAGACATGCACCAGATGAAGTTCCTTGTAGAATATGAATGGTGGCTTGTGTTGACCTTTTTTGTGTTGCATTGTTGCCATTATTATTATTATTATTATTATTATTATTATTATTATTAAAAAAGATTTGGTACCGCGCACATACACCAATTGGTTTCTTGGCGCTCTAGACCAGGTGGGAGAAGAACATTCAGGAACAAGGCCGCTAGCCGTGCGCCAGACGGAACAGGTAGGTTTTCGAGGAATTGCGAAAGCAACGATAGTCAGTGGACAGACGGATGGCAAGAGGAAGGGAGTTCCAAGTAACAGGAGCAAGAAAAGAGAAACAGGCTCCCCCATGTTTCTTGCGATTGAACCTGGGGGTGATCAGAAGATTATGAGCCGAAGATCTAAGGTGACGGGAAGGGACATAGGCGTGCAAACAGGAAGAGATAAAGGCAGGGGCACAGGTAAACAAGGATTTAAAAATGGTGCAGGCCATGGTTGACCCTTGGCTTGGCAGTGGTTTAGAAGGCTCCCTGGTATATTATTTTGTCTTAGAATTATTGAGGTTTGGCACAGGTGAGAGGCTGTTGAACTTATCCACTGACATGATATTAATTAACGACCCACTGTCAATGATGAACGTTATGAGGTGACCATTTACTGGCGAATCCTGGGATAGTGTCTTGATGAGGTTCTGCATTTTATTTGGTAAGCTTTTTCTTAGACTCAATCTAACTCACTGGCAGCTAACCGCACATGTTCATATTGTCTTTGGTGGACATCATCAGCAAGTACCCATCTTCTTCACTGTTACTTGATAGTGACATTGAAGAGCCGTTACATGACAAACTTGATGATGATTGACTTTGCTTGATCTCTACCTGGCATAGTTGATGTTTCTTTTTTGTCTTGTCAGCATGACAAAATTGCCTTTGCCTATCTCTAGCGTCCCTCTTTTCATTTTGTCCTGACACACTTGATTTCTCTCTGGCTCAGCACAAAGTTATGAAGTGAATATATTTCCCACGACCTTTACAGATTTAACCTAGGGATGGACACATGTAGTCATGGGGAAATGAAAATCCACATTGGAAGCATAGAATTGCCTTCTTGGAGGACATTAAGTTACATGCATCAGCTCTGTGGTTATGCCTAGTTCTCACAGTCAATGCTGTCTCATTGTGTGCTATCCCTGCTCCCTTGTCAGCAGCTTGTCATTCTGAAAGAATCTGAAAGGTACCAATGTTTTGTTTCTTGGCTGTGTCAAATGGCAGCGGTGGTTTTAAGAACACTGCTACATTGTACTTCGTGCTCCCTTCCTGCGCCATAGTGTCAGCATGTGACTATCAACTTGTTCCATTGCAAAGTGTGACTCATCCTGAAATCGTCAGGAATCTGCAGGTGCATTTGATGTTCTACACTCTAATCTTTTATGAATGTGAGTTTGCTCTTTTTGCCTTCTGTCTCTTGTACTATATTAACGCTATTGTTACCTTCCTTAAGTTGTCTGTATTGTTGCTCCCTTGGTCTGTGCTGATTCTTCAGTGAAGGCAGGGGCGTAACACAAGGCCCCGCAGCCCCCGCATTGGGGGGGGCCCCGAGGGCCACTGGCTCCGGGGGGCCCCGGCCCGCAGGGGCCCCTCACGTAACATGCTGCTTGTGCACACAGAAGTAGGGCTGTGACAAAATGAGCAGCGTGGGCCGGCCGGGCCCCTGCTGCGAGTTTGAAATGGTGGTGGCGCATGGCGGCGGGGGCCCCGACCGGGGCCGGGGGGCCCCTGCAAGTCTCAGTCTGGACTTTCATCTTTTATGGTGCGGGGCGCGGGCCGGCCGGGGGCCCCGGCCCGGCCGCCGGGGCCCTGGCCGTCAGTAGTGAGTGAGTGACTTCTTGATTAGTGTCAGGGAAGGTGAGGCGGGCGGGGCGGGGGCCCCCGACCCCGCCCGACTCGGGTCAAGTCAGTGACAGTCAAGTCCGAATTTCGGGGGGGGGGGTGGCGGGGGGGCGGCCGGGTCCGGCCGTCTGTCTGATGCAGGCAGGGCCAGGGCAGGGTGGTACGCGGCAGTGTGTGGTAGTGGCACGCCACTCTCTGATGCAAATAAAATGTATAAATGGAATGGTGGTGCCGAATCGATCGATGAATCAGGCGGCGGGACGGGGACGGAAACGGACAGACTGTGGATGCGCGGCGCGCACACACTTGTTTACTCCCAACAGTCGGTCCTGTCCAATCCTGACTTGTCATTAATTCTTTCACTTTCAATTCCGATTTCTGCCGCGTATGCGCGTGCCGCGTGGGGTGTTGGGGGTGCTGGTGAGGAGAGGTGACCAATGATGCCCTGCCCTCATTACATTTGTCGGCACAGAGCACATGCGCAATCGCCGGCGGCGCAAACACAAGGTGTGGCATCAGGGGCCAGGGGCCCGCATAGCCCGCCCACCCCAAGGAGCCAGGCCAAGCAGCCGCCCATAGTCAAGTCAGACAATTTAGGAAGAGAAGAGATCGATTTAGAAGACAAAAGCCAGCAAGACCCGCCCCGCCGGCAGACAGACTGTCCGAAGTAAGTTTGTCCCTGCCGTCACCGTCCTGACAGTGACACTGACCTGTCCTGCTGCGGGGCCTAAGGGCCTTATAATCTTGATTTAAATTGCCCGGCCCCGGCAGCCCCCGGCCCGGCCCTGTCCTGTGTCCTGCCTGGCAGCTGGCTAGCTAGCCTCCTCTGGCCTGGGTGTGGCGCATGCCATATTGCCATTCAGGATGGTGTGTAGAAGAGCGAACTCCGGACTGGTAGAAGAACTTTGAATGGGCAATTAATTCAATGGTGAACGGGGCATATATATGGGTGGGCGTCTGTGAGGTGTGGTAGCGGCCCATAAGAGAGGAGAACGTTTGTTACTCAAAATGTGGAGGGGAGCAGGCGAGCAGCAGTAGGGATAGGATTGGAACGGAAGGCAGGGGGTCAGGTGGTGGGTGTGTGAACAGTGAACTCTGGAAGGTATCACTATCATTCCTCCAAAGGACATGGGGTTGGTATTGTAATAGACTGGGGGGAGGCCGAGGGAGAGATCATGGTGAGAGTGTCACTGGCGCGCTGCGCGGCGTTGGATGTCTGACAGTCTGTAGGGAGGTTCAAGTTGTGTGTGTGACTGAGGTGGAACGCTTGCAATTTGAGGTCGGACTTGTAAACCAGTAAAAGAACACCTCCTCATTAGTGGCATCACAGCATTAATTACTGCTCGGATTTCACACCAACTACTGGTAGAACTTTGGGTGTTTTACTGTAAAGGAGGTGTTAAAAACCGTCCACCCAAAGAGCAACAGTGCTTGAATCAGCCCCATTTGTAAAAATAAAAGCATCGTATAGGCTGATCTCCGCAGCCCTTCTTCCCACCCCATGTACTGGCGCACGAAGGTTAGTTAGCAGCTTCTAGAGGCCACCACGTCTGTGTAAATTATTTTTGGTATTGGATTTATAATATTATGACAGTAGTTTGAAATCCTTCTCCAGCCAGGGCCGGGTTTAGCGCTAGGCATTTTAGGCGCCCCCAATAACCTCACTCCACACACGGATTAGCTCACTACCACAGTCCTACAGGGCCCCGTCTCTCTATAGCTCTTGTCTCTCACATGCATTTCATTTGATTTATAGTGCTATTCATACCAATGTACAGTGTAAGAGCACTATACATCAAACACACACACATTCTACAGAAACAATGTGAATCGGTGTTACGGGAAATGTTACAATGGGGATTATATTGTGAAGGAGTCGCAGGACATCGGAACCAGTAGCCAGTATATTTTAAGAGTTTGGTCTGGAACAGCACAAATTCACAATTTAAAATGCACCACAGGGTTGGCTTTGGTAGTAGTAAGAATACATTTCTCCCCAAACAAACACATTTTTATCTACATTAGTATAATGAAAGACTAGGGAAAAAAATGATATTCTAACCTATATCACGCAGTCTGAAAGCATCTAAACTCTTGGACAACAGATCATAGCTCTCTGAGCTATACTAGAATTGCAATTTATGAGCAGCAAGTAACAGAAGAATCTCTCTGACACATGCACTGACCCACTGAGCTATCCAAATAAAATACAGTTCTGTGATCTGCAGGGTACCTGTTCTTTTCAGCAGGCACATTAACCCTCTGCGCTACTTTATAGTGAGCAAAAGCAAATGAAAATTCTGCTGGCTTAAACTTTGTGTGACAGTAGCATCTTACATTTATTAGTAATATCAGTGATTTCTGTAAATTTTTATGAGGGCAATTTTGTATTCTACTGTTTGAGGATAGTAAAAATAATCCTCAGGAAGCACATTTTATTGGCGCTGTGGGAGGTCACATTTTATTAAATATTTTCTAAATCAGTGGAGGCCAAAACTTGATGTAACTGTTACACATCATCCATCAAGACAAAATACCTTAAACTTTTTTGTACAGTTATGTAATTGCAATTTGACTTTTTTGTAGCTTTAATGCACAGCTTGCATAACCTCTGAAAACTGCGCAAACTAAAACGTAACTTTCAAGAAAGCCTTTTTCGAGCTTCCATTTGAGAATTATAGAAAGGGAATTCAATCAAGGATGTCACGTAAACACTCTGATGGGAGTAGGGATAATTCATGGGACCAAACTGACTTTTAATGCAGTGTCGAGAGCATAGCTACCTTTGCATGTCACTGCTAATATTATCATGGAAAGGGACACAGCTTAAATTGAGCAGGTGCTCTTTGATTTTGTAAGGGCACAGCAATTGTGGGACGCGGGCCCACACTAAAGCTACGTCATCCAAGATGACGTGAACACTTGTGTCCGTCTTTTATTTCCTCGAGGATCAACGTTGTGGAGATCAAAGTTCCAGGGTTTTGGCGCCCCCTCCCCTTAGCACCCGGTGTAGTGGCACCGGTCGCACCACCCTAAAACCGGCACTGTCTCCAGCCCCTCTGTAAGGTAAATAGAGAAGCATTCAGAATTATGTACATACATACAACTAATTAAGCAGTCTGATGTTAAACAGGTGGTTAAATCTGCATGCATGAGACTTAGTGGTTAATTTTGCATGAGGCATGGGTGTCAATCATTGGAGGTTGGCAATTTCTGGTTTGAGGAAATAGTTATTGTATATGCAGTTTTGTGCATCTGACAATTCACCTGCGTGTACTGTGCTCCACAAGCGCCCCACTGCCTCTCCATTTGCTTTGCAGCCACATGCAATGCGTG
Source organism: Lissotriton vulgaris (assembly GCF_964263255.1). Classification (NCBI taxonomy): domain Eukaryota; kingdom Metazoa; phylum Chordata; class Amphibia; order Caudata; family Salamandridae; genus Lissotriton; species Lissotriton vulgaris. Next base: position 1,271,102,933 of record NC_141696.1, on the reverse strand, counting down.
ATGCCTATTACAGCATAGCTGGGGCTTTCAGTAATTAAATTGCACCACAGCAGATGGCTTTATTTCGAGCAAGAAATGCAAATGTAAACCCCAGCCCCAAGAATTATGAGCCCGTTTTGGATACGGTGTGTATATATATATAAGGTGGATGTTCTCTGTTTTAAGTAAGTTACGCAGTGTAACCATGGGACGTGCGTGGCGTTGGGAAGCACATTTAGTGATGTGCAGAACAGAGTCGAGGACTAGCTTGGAGTTACGCATGGAGTATGCAAGGCCATCTGGATGGCACATGGAAGGGTTCTAGCTTGGAGAAGTGCACTGGGGGCTTCAAGCTTTACGCAGAAGTGCATTGACAGAGCTCAGTGTGAATTTTAGCATGGCAATAGCACAGGGTTCAGGTAGCCAGGTTAGGTCGCATGACATATAGAGGCCTCAAGCTTCTGTACATGCCCTTAGCCAGGAGTGTAGGGTTTGGGGAGCACAGCCACCAGCAATACCAATATAAAAGGGGGCATCAGGAGGAGATGATTCTCATCCTGGATTTTTTTAAACAGTTAACAACGTTGAAAGATAATACATGTGTAAAGCATTTTATTGTTATTTTTGATAGTGTCATGTTATTTTTTTACTTATTTTGTGGAAATGGTGCATTTTTAAGCACAATTGCCCAGTGTGTTTGGTCAAAACTGGATGGAGCTTGAACAACGTCACAGAAGATTTTGTGTCCTACTGTCCCTTATTGGCATTCCAGGGCCATCTGTGGCAATCACAAATACTTTTTTAGGTGCACACTTAAACTGGGAATTTTGTGAAAAGAAATATGTTTTAATCAATGTTTTAAAGTAAGGTTTGGGGTTCCCAAGAACGTTAGAGCCAAAGTAGGATTAAACACTGCATTTTGAAGCACGTTCCACCAGAATCATTGGTAAAATCTAGATGAGACTGAAAGACCAAGCCAAGGAAGATTTATGGCATGCCCCAAGGGATTTTGATTAAAAGCATGTGGCAAAATTACCACATTACAAGGACCCCTGATCTAAAGCATTTATGAAAATTAATAATATGGAAGGTGGATCTAAAATACGTGAATCTGTCTCTGTGCAGTGGCATAACATTAGCTCCTGCGGGGTAGCCCCTGCCGGCACTGCGCATGTGCAGCAGACCCCTGGCATGAGAGCTCCTGACTGGGCCAAACGTGTGGGCCCCCCCTCATGTTCTTTGCAGGGGGGCCCCCTCAAGTTTCGTTACGCCACTGAGTGAAGGAGTACTTGACGTGCTTCTCATACGTGTCGGACACTCTTCAATAGATTCCACTTCTCAGGATGCACACACGTGTCACCATGCAGGGTGCAAGCCGCTTCTGTGATTTCGGAGCGGCCTGAAGCAGCATATTGCTCTGAACGCTGTATGTTCAGGACACAGTACAGCGTCTTTGCCGACAACCTCACTGGCAGTGTTGGCAGGCGTTTTGAAAATACTTCTCTGCATGGTCTCTGACTGCTTACGCAGGCGTATATGGGATGAAATGGGGCTTTCACTCCATGTGTGCCTGTCACAGACTGCTTTGAGTCAATTCTGGCACACACAGCACACATGAGCAGCTTTCTCTACCACTATAAACTATCAACAAGAGCAGTCTAGTTTTTTTCATGGGCACGTATCCCATCCTCATAGCCAGATGTAGCATCTTCCCCAGTCCTAGAGCATGAAATATAGATTACGCAAGACACAAGAGCTGCAGTTGAACACATCTTTATTCCTGACATTCATTTACACTCTGATCATTACGTCACACTTCCTAGTCTACACCCTAATACCTCCATTGCATCTTACATAGTTCTTTTCGCATCGATATGCTACACCATGCTGACAGTATAAGTGTATTTAATTAGGAAATGTGGTCGTCCATGTGATTTAACCCCATGTTGTGTTGATTCTATCAGCCTGTCCTGCCTGACAACAGCAATTTAGGTTCTAGAATTATTAGCGTCACTTTTACCATTTATGATTAATTAGCAGAATACTTGGCACCTGTGGAATGTCAACAGTTAACCACTACTTAGCCTGAGGACTAGTCCTTCAGAGGACAGAGAAGAAACAGGAGAGAAGAGTGAGAAAAGGAGGAAAGAAAGGGGTGCAATGAGAGGTGAGAGAGAGAGGCGGGAAATACACAAGGAGAAAAACAGAGAGAAATACTGTGAGAAGGGGTGAGAGAGAGGGAGAAAAAATGGAAGAGGGAAGAAAGGAGAGCCAGGGAAGCAGTGAGATGGAGAGGGAAGAGATACATGGCAGAAGAGACAAGACAATTTAAAGAAGAATGAGTGAAAATTGATAAAAAGATTAGGAGAGAGAATTGTGGGAAGCCAAATGGAGCCGAGGTCTTATTTACTTTGAGAGTTTGTTTTTGTCCTTCGCCATCCACCCTGGTCTGACATCTTTCCCAGAACACAGCCCAGAGGTATACAGTGATAACAAGAGTTAAGTAACTACACTTCAATAGGCAATTCACAGGAGTTGCAGCACCAAAGCATCACACATAAGATGTTGAAATGTCACAGAGAATTGCACTAAAAAAAGCCACACATCTGCAAACACAAAAATGGCAGCTATGCTTTGTCCAATAACAAAATGAGAACAGGTCTCTTGTTCCCTCCGCTGCTATACCTGTAACCCCCTGTTCGTGGTTTTTTAGGTGTACTGTCTACCCTCACTCACCTACCTAGTAGGTGACATGTTTCATCATTGGTTTCCCACCTTGGTCACCGAATGCTTCCAGGGTGTGCTGAGACGCCTGATTACAGCAGAGCTGGTTTGTTTTTTGAGGGGAGAACAGTGATGGTGTGGTGAATTAATTAGTGAAAAAGTACAGTTTTTAAAATTGGCTAAGAATTCCAGTCAACTAGACATAAATTTTAATCAAGGAAGTCTTGATCAATGTTAAAAGATAAATAATGGAGGATATATGTGGGATATTAAATTGATTCAACTTATCCTCAAAACGGTCTACATGTTTCAGCCATCTTCTAATAGTGCCTCTCAGGGACAGAATGGCTTTCGTCAGGACCAAAATGAAATGGTCAGCATACGCATTTAGGCACGCAGGGATTTTGTGGGTGGATTGTACTTACAACCCACTGAAGTTTCTGGAAAATCACTGTTTGTTTTCTTCCTGAAAAAGATTATAAAAAACGGGCAGTAGTAGTGAATAGGAGAACAAATGAGGAGCCAGTTGGATACCTTCCCCTGGTTCTTTTTTGTGACTAAATTGCTGTGTTATATTTCACATGTCTTGTTTATCATTTATAACTAAGAGGAGACTACGTATGTATGAGCATACAAGATGGTTTGTTTCACAGACAGACTAGACAACCAGGTAGAATCTTGGGTCTACATACAGATTAAGTGGTTTACAGACAAGACGTGGAGACATGCAGTATTTTTCATGAGTATTCCAACATAGAGATGGTGCTTATTATTGTTGACACATGTGTAGGCTAATCAACAATTCAACATAAATCTAGACTAGAACTTGATTACATCTATTCTATTGTTTAAGTTCATACTTTTTAATTCTTTAATCAGGTTACTTGCATTGCTCAAACATTAGTTTTGTTTCCATTGGACCTGAAAAAAAAATTCATGGGTGTTTGGCACAATCGTAAAAAATTTGTCCGACATCGCTAATCACCATTATGTTAAAAGAGGGGTCATTCATCACAGTAAAGTTTCTATTCTTAAAAAAATATAAGAAGAAATGGGAACTGACTTCGTGGTGGTAGCATCTTGCTACCTGGGATTGGTCGAGGGGGTGGACCCTGTAGTCACACTCTGTACATTTTAAAAGAGGAGACACCCTTTAGTCAAAGTTAGCCTCCACTATTCTTAATCAGGCTCCCCCGTTGGGTTGCCCACTTACTTCTTCAAGGCATCTCACCCTCCATAATACCTGCTTCGCCTCGGTCGTCCCGCATGCTGGAGGCAGTGCTTATATGTGGGAGTTGGTTTCACGCATCATAGTGGTTACGTGTGCTGGCGCTCATCTTGAGAGGGGCAGGGTTTGACTCTTGCAATCATCTGTTCATTCTACGTGCATCATCTGTATAGATTTAGCTTAGTGTTCATGTTGTCATGGATACCGGATTCAGTTAAAGGGTGGCGAAAGTGTGTTCTGCTACTATCTGTAAGGAATGTGTATGTTTGCAAGTGCTGTTTCTAGGCTAATCATAAACCATGTCCCTATTTAATCACATGGTATGTTCTTCGGGATTGGCAGACCAAACTATGTATTAACTGTTGACCAACTTGAGCAGTTGGCTTGGCTCATGGCAAAATGTTATTTCATTGTTATTGGATTTTGTAACTAAAGGCTGAGAACATCGATGGGCAGAAATTGCATCAGATCTTGTAATATTAATTCTTTATCTTTTTTTTTGTCAGTAAACCATATGAATAGTAATCAAAATGTGTGGTTTTTGGGATTATAGCGAATTAGATTTATTTGTTTTATTTCCAGAAAAAAATTTCTATGTCGAACATGCTGCTTAGTTGGGCTAGTATCTTTTGAAACCTAATGATGTGTATTCCAAGTCTGTTAGTTCACTTGGTCATTATTAGTATGAAAAGTGTGTACTTAGCAGAGCCGGAATAATGTCTCATATGTCACTGTGATACTTTATAGTTCATATGTTCCAGCGGAGCTCACAACACAGTATTCCAAGGGTTATTATCATTTAATCCTGTTTTTTGAGTGGACATCCGATAGATCCTGTGGCGTTCTTTCTCAAAAAAGCGTTTCTCTATATTATCCTGGTTGACTTCCAGTTGTTCAATGACACACCACGTCATGTCGTTCAGGTATTCCCTAAGTTAATGAAGTGATCTGTCAGTTTTGTTGTATTCCTCTTACACCTTATATTACTCCTGTGTTTACATATCTGGGTTTTGATTTTTCTTGTCGTCAGGCCCATGTTTTTTAGTCCACGGGTACATAAGATCAGGCAGACTACATTCATTGTGTTGCAGTTTGTGTGTTTTCATAATGTCCATGTCTTTCCTGGTATTAAATCCAAGGTCCTGGTAGTTTTTGTTAAGTGGCAGATGCTACAGTTGCCCTAGGCAGAGTGACCTGTCACCTCTGGGAGACCCACATATTTGGAACCGTTGTTCTTACTTCACTTCTTGTGATGCGTGGTCTACTTCTTACTAGGTTGTCTTTCAGGTTCATTGCCTTTTTAAAGGAAAAAAAGGGCCATTCCCATTTCAGGTTCCCTGTTTGCATAATGCAGCAATTTTTATTGATGATTTTTTTGACATCATTAGAAATTGTGCTATAAGTTGTTGCACGTGTCATATGGATGGTATCCTTATTTTTGGCAAATGGTTCTAGGAGGCGTTCTCTGTTTTGATTGTTTGCTCTTTTGTAGATTTTTTTGTAAATTCTTTCTGGGTAGTTGCGATCTCGCAATTTTTCTTTTAGTTCATTTGCTTGTGTGATGAAATCTTCTTTCCTTGAGCAATTTCTTCTCAGTCTGAGAAATTTACCATACAGTAGATTTTCTCCGAGGGCTCTAGGGTGAAAGATGTCAAATTTCATCAATGTGTCTTTAGCAGTTGGTTTTTTGATAGGTTCTTGTTTCTAGTTTTCCATTCTCTGCATTATATTATGACATCTGGGAAGATGATGTAGTCTTTGCTGTCTGTGTATGTGAATTTTAGGTTGGGGGTCACATGTATTTATCCAGGGTAAAAAGTTATGTATCAATATGTTGTCCCCTTTCCGTATCACTAGGATGTCATTTATATAGCATTTCCAAAGTTGTATGTTTTCTTTGTGTATATTCCTGCTATGTAGTATGTATTTGCTCTCAAAATTATATACATACAATCCTGCTACACTTGGCGCAAAAGTGCTGCCCACGGATGTTCCGAAGGTCTGTAGGTAAATGTTATCTTCTAATTCAAAGAAGTTCTCCTTCAAGACCAAGCGGGCACATTCCAAGATGAAATGTTTCAGTGTCATATAATTCCACTCTACTTGGTTCAAAGTGTCCTTTATTACTTTGAGTATGGTGCCTTGTGGAACACTGGTATATAGACTTCCTACGTCTAAGGTTCGTGAAGTACTGGTTGTTGGGTCGAAATCCATGTACTGTAATAGGCAGAGCAAGCTTTTGATATCCTTTAGGTACATAGATGTTTGTTGTACTTTCGGTTTTAAGTTGTAGAACCGGGATAGGGGTTCTAGTACTGACCTTATAGCGGAGACTATTGGTCTTCCTGGTGAAGGGTTCTTGTTTTTGTGAGTTTTTTGTAGTGTGTAAAAGTATGGGTTTTTTATGATTCTGAGTGATGAGAAATTCCACTTCCTTTTTGGAAATCCAGTCCAATTCTTCTGCCATTTCCACAAGGTGTTTTAACTCCAATCAAACTATAGCGTTCATTTAGGGTTTTCGTGTAGATTTTTTTTTTGTCTGACTGGAGGTGGAGGCATTTTTATTGGTAATCTTGCCGGTTTTATAGAACTATGCCACTTCCTTTATCTGCTGGTTTTATAATCACATTTGTCTGTTCTCTGACTTCTGTGAGAGCTATTGATTCCTTCTTTGTCATGTTATGATATGCTTCTTTGTCTTTCAATATCTCGATTTCATTATATACTGCTTGTTCAAATGTGATTATTTCTGCAGGGATTGTCGAGATAGGGGGGGCAAAGGTTGTTTTTGCTTTTAAATCAGTATCATCTTTAGGTTGGGAGTTCTCTGTAGGGATCATTTTTTCAAAGAAAGCCTTTCATTTTAGTTTCCTGAAGAATTCTGCTAGATCGCAGTAGAGGCAGAATTTGTCCAGGCGGGCAATGGGTACAAAACCCAACCCCTTGTTCAATATTCGTCTTTGTGTGTCTGTGAGTATCAGTGCAGAGAGGTTGGTTACTATATCGGGCCCCTGCTGGTCCCCGGTTGTTTGTCTTTTGACATACTACTGGTGTTCACTCTCTGTTGTGGGTCTTCCCAGTGTACGTGGTTTTCTCTTCTTTTCCCCCTAAAATGGGGGCACTGGGTATGGTGGAAGTTATTTGGCACACTGTTAGGGAAAGGTGCGCTCCATCCAAAGTATTGAGGTGGGATTGCTTGTTAGAAGAACAGTTGTTGTGGTGCTCCCATCTGGTTCAGGTATTGGTTTTGTCCTTGCCATGGTTGTTGTTGCTTCCTTCCTATTTGTCTGTTTTTGGTTTTTGTTTCGATTGTCATTGCCACTGGACCAACTTCCTGTGTCTGAGGCCCCTTCCTCTGAGGTATAATTGTCTAATGAGTAGCCGCCTTTCTCCATTGTGGTGAAATCTAGTGCTGAATAAGGGTGGACTTTCCCAAAGGAATTTTCTTTAACCGCATCGCTGCTGCGGTGATTTTTGCGCTGTGATGCAAATTACCATTTTGCTGTTGTCATGACGAGCTCAGCTCGTCATCAGCACACAACACCCGTGGGTGATGACGAGCTGAGCTCGTCATCAGCATCGAAAGGGTTAAAAAATCTTTCTGAAATATCTGTATTGGATATTGGATTAGCTAGTCCTAGTATTCTGTTATTTCTTTGTTAATCTCTTCCAGTTTCTTTTTGTGTGCAGAGTGTGTGGTTTTTAAATGTGTTACAGCGAGTTGTATTTCTATTAGCATCGCTTCTGAGAGACTTTTTGCTGTTTTGATCAAAATGAGCCAATTGCCGGTGCAATGTCAGGCGAGTTGCGCCTAATCCTTCCGGAAGGCTGGGTCTTCTAAGAAAATTATAGAGGCGTCCGTAACTATTCGTTACCTTGGTGCTGTACTTGCTCTTAAGTATTCCGTCATTATGACCCCATGTAGAATGGTACGAATATTACCAACAACTAGCGATAATTATCGCTATGTTGGTTTAGCGGCAATATTTTTATCGCCGAGCTGCGGCGATTTTTATCGCTTAGGAACCTTGCTATTATCAAGGTTTATCTCCTAAGCGATAAAAATCGTCCGAAATGCATGAATATCGCTGAAAAGTCAGCGATATTCATGCATTACCGAGCTAATGCTCTTAGCCATGTTATCCACCTACCATTGGATAACATGGCTAAGAACTGCTCAGGGGCAGGTGTTAGCTTTTGGAGAAGTTGGTAATAGGAGATAGCGATGTTAGCGACTGTTTCCAGTCGCTAACATCTTGGCAAGCCCACTTTGCATGTCATTAGTGATAAATATCACTGATATGCAAAGCGGGGCCCAAGATGGTCGCTATCTCCTACTAGCTGTCGCTAACTGGTGTTAGCGACAGCTAGGTAATAGGGAGATAATTTTATCTCCGCTTTCTTGGCTTTTAAAGGCAAAAAAGCAGAGATAAACCCCCTTGATAATATGCCCCACAGTTTCTTTTCTGTTCTGTTAGTGTGTCCCAATCTTTTGTCTGTGCAATAAACTGGGCCACGTTCAGGTCTGCCAAGAATGGCGGGTCTGAGAGTTGCAGCGCTCAAAGTGTCACAAATAAGATGTTGAAATGTCACTGTGAATTGCACTCAAAAAAGCCACACATCTGCAAACAAAAAAATGGAAGATATGCTTTTTCTCCAATGTTCACAATTATTAATCTGGAGTAACATTGCGCTGTATGAAGTTGTTAAATTAATTTTAAAGTTTAACATAAACATTTGACGTATTTCTGACCCAATATAACGGCCTTTGCTACCTCACTTTAGTCAAACCGTCAATTAGGAATAGCCAGGGTTAGGAATGCCCTGTGATACCCTTGGCCTTGCCTTTGCAACCACCGGTGTTATAATGAAGGGAGCCAACGGCGGATTACAGATAATAAACAGAACTCCAAAGGCCTAATTTCTATTTATCGCCCTTCCTCTTAACCCCACCACAGTAAACAATAGGCTGCTGAGCACAGAATGATGGGACAAAGGGAGAGAGAGGTGACGTCATCAGAACTCAGCTCATAGACGACTTTGCATAATTTCACTGCCTACAGCATTTTGATGACTCTTCATCTATGATTTTAGTATTCAAATGATAAAAAAACTTTAATGCCGCAAATCATTTCAAGCAGTAATCTATTATTAGTTGTTACTTGCTTATTCCACATATTTTTAAGAGGAAAGCAGGTCTCGCCATGAAAAGTACGTAGAGGCATTAGGAGTCATTGTTGTGTGAATGAGACAACTCTCGCCTCATTGTCCCGATTAATAATCCTCTTTATGACGATTTAAAATGAATAACAGTGAGCCTCCCCTGGCACACGGAGTGCTAAGCGGTGCAGAATAATCACTGGAGAAGAATAAACAAAAGGATGAAATGGATGGATGCCCCAGCGAAGTAATGTATGTTCTTCCTTGTTTTGAGCTGTGTCCTTATTTTGCAACCGATTGTTAGGCTCGGGAAATCATCTCTCTGCTTGTTTTCGCAAAAAACGAAGATGGCAGAACTAATTTAATGCACACTTTGGCTGGCAGGAAGAAAATGATGTGTTATTAAGCGTAGTCAGGGAACATTTGTTTTTTTCGTACCCTGTAATGAGATACCACACAATATTGTAATGACACTGCTGAAGTTACAGCAGATGCTTCCTAAGCAGAGACAGCTGATGGAAGCTGGCTCCTGACCAGAATGATTATGCCTGCGAATAGCAATGCTGAAGAGCTGCACCGAACAACCCACTAGAAATAGCAAGGGAGAATGGAATCAAAATTAGACTGCAGAATACAAAGATCGCCTACTTTCCTGAGAGATGTAGCGTTTCAGCATCACAGGGTGCGAGGCGTGTTAACCTTTTGAATATCATCTTGCAGGTCTTCTGATGTGATGGGTAGGACGTCAATGTGAATGAAGTTACAATGTTCTTCAAGACAATAGTTTATGCACAGATTTTGGGCTAGAGACCTAGAAACACAAAAACTTTGTAGTAGGTTAAACACTGTACTCGTTAAAGCAGATGTTCTGTCCAAGAGAAAGATCAAATGTATAGTATCAGTAAGCATTAAAGAAAGTGAGGCTGTCACTAATACACATCCAATTATCATGGTAGCACAAGGGCACCACCATATTGTTGTCCCCGTCTCCTTACAATGTGTTGAATCTATCGGCTTAGGAATGGGGAATGAGTGCCTCTTGCCCCTGAGGGCACTACAGCGAAAGGCGCTGAGGAAGCGGGTTCCTCCATGTGTGGGCAATTCTAGCTGCTAATGGTAGAGGAGTCAGTAGTTTGCTCCTGGGGGTGGTATAAGGATATCCCGATTCTTCTCCAGACTCCCCTAATAGCAATACTAGTGAGTCTAATGGCTGATCTGCTGCACAGATCAGGTAGATCTTCCGGAGGACCTCCACCCAGAATTGCTTCACTTGTGCATATTGCCACCACTTATGAAAATATGAGCATCTAAACCCACAGCCTCTCCAACAGAGATCAGGGGTTACAAGCATTACGTGAAGGCTTACTAGTGTAATGTATCACCTGGTGGGGATCTTATATGCATTGGTCTTGTGTTGCAAGCATTTCAAAGCCTTTCCAGCTTGTGTCCAAATCTGAGACCATTTATCTTCTGTAATTGGTTTACCCAGACCTTGTTCCTATTTCAATGTGTAGTTGTGTTGATGTGTTTAGTGTAGCTTTTAGGTGAGTGATTCCTTTCCTCGTAAAGCCCTGGGTGAAGAACTGTTCTAGCAGTGCTTTGGCTCTTATAAATTTAGTCTTCACAGACTGGATGTTCACCCAGTGGAGTAATTGGTTTAGTTTAAACCAATTGGTCTGGCCAAAAGGCTCTGGTCAATTGGAAGAGCTGTTTGAATGTTGGCCAATCAATAGTGTCGCCGTGTGGTAGAGATCGCCCAACAGTGGTGGGGCTACTTCCCTCCACCTCTCAAAATGCTTGTTTGTTAAGACTGGTTGGAACTCTGGATTACTTACAATAGGAGAAAGTGGGGAGGGGTATGTGGTCATTCCATGTTTTTAATAATAAAAATAATTTCAAAAGGGTGTATGTGGTATAGAGGGGCATTATTAAATGGGAAAAGTAGTCTTTGGGTCTCACCCACAAAATATAATGAAGGGGGAGATGGGAACAACCCTGTTCAAACAGCACCCAATCCTTGGTGTAGGGGAGTTAGGGCCTCTCTAGGGCAGATAGCGGTTGGGAGACGTGGCTATAGTTGCCGATATAAGGAAGTCACAAACCTCCCTCTGATGTTCCTTTGTATAGCATTGCTCTCAACACTCTTAGCATTACATTGTTCCACACGAATAGAAGTAGCTGGTTCGGTATATGTATATATAGAGTCTTAATGGAGAATCACAATGGTGCCACATACAGCAGCCTGAGCAAATAATTAATGTTGATACTATGTATGCAGCCTAGCCAGGAGATCTACAGTCGGCCCCAACAATAGAAATCCTTGAACAGGACCACAAGCAAAGGAGGCATATTGCATTCGTAGAGTCTGTAAACAGAGCTGGTAAGGACCACACTTAGGTACTGTATGGGTGTGCCTGTCTACACAAGGCCCTTTGTGGAGAGCAAGTGTTGAGAGCTACCTATTGGATTATCCACACTTTTGCCCCTACATTTCCACATGTTTGAATTCCTTTAATTCATCCAAGTTGCACGTGACAGGAAGCACAGCACATTGTCGGCAAGCATGTCCATTTTGTACTGTTCCCATCCATCTCATTTCCCTGGATGCTAGACAGGGCCATACTGGGAACCAACACTGGCCCTCGCAAACTTCTTGCCCCCCCCCCCCGGGGGTTGTGAGTGCCGCCGAGGTCTTTGCCAGGGCCGGTTTTCGGATGATTTTGTTACAGGGACGATTTTGCAGCCTCCAATGGCCCCAAACCTGCCCCCCCACGGGGGATTGCCCAGTGCCCGCTATGGCCAGTCCGGCCCTGATGCTAGAGTTAGTTTTCGAACACTGGACCAGTGGTTCAATTTTTAATGCAAATACCTAGAGGGATAAGGGACACCCCTGTCTAGTTCCCCTACTAAGGGTGATTGAGGGGGAGCAAGGTCCGTTAACTTTTATTCATGCCACTTGAGCAACATAGTTGGTCAACACATAAGTTATCATATATCATATAAACTCAAAACCTTTCTTTTTCCCCAGGTCTAATCCTGGTGCCTCTATAAATCCTTAATTGTTTTACCCCTGTCTCGCCTTTAGCTTTTTTGTGCAGTATACAGCGCGGGGACACACTGTTTTGGGTAACCAGGCGCTCAATAAATGGTTTAATAATAATATAATAATATGGTGGCCCAGGCCAGATTTCATAAATACAGTTCAAAGGTGTTTTCAGTCCACTCTGTCAAAGGCCGCTACGTCAAGCGAGAGAAGGATGATCTTGGTCTGTTCCGCCTGATCGACAACATTGACCACTAGTCTCACATTATCGTGGGCCTGTCTGCTCTTGACAAATCTGTACTGGCAATTCAACAAATGCAGCAGCCATATTGTGTGTATACGAGAAGCCAGAATAGAAGTGAAAATTTAACAGCACAATAGGTTTACATGAGGAGCAAGCCGCTAACTCTGTGCCTGGCTTCTATAACAGCATAACCTTAAACTCCATTATTTTATGGGTAACTGACTTGGTGAGTAGAAATGAGTTCAAGATCCACGCCAGAAGCTCTAATAACAACTTGCAGTAGGCTTTGTAAAAGGAGGACAAAGAGAACCTATCTGACCCTGGGGTCTTATTTGCTTTCAAGTTGTGAATGTCTATCCATTCCTCTTCGGAAGTAATGGGATCTTCTGATTCTTGCAGAAAGGTGAGTTCTAGGTGAGAGAAGGAGAGCCCTTGTAAGTATCGCTGTTGATGGTCACTGGTAGAGGCTGTGGCTGATATAGGGAGGAATAGAAGGCTGTGAAATGTTGAAGGTATCTGCCATGCCTGTATTTTCCGTTGTCGTCTTTAATGGTAGAGGTATAGTTTCTGGTCAGTTTCTGTCTTTACTTCTTTGTTAGTAACCTATTAGCCTTGTCCCTTTTAGTAGTATTTTTAGTTGAGATACAGCAGTTTCCGTGATGCATCTGTCATGTATAACTGTCTCAGCTCCCCCCGGATCGGTCTCAGCTGTCTATACACTTTGTTTGAACCAAAGGTCTTATGTTGTGCTTCTAATTGGGACAATAGGGGACACTAGTTATAGCTTTTTCGCTTTGGCCAATTGATATAAAGTCACTGTGTAGGCTATGAATTCATCCCTCAGCACAGCTTTAGTCGTGTCCCACAGGGTAACACAAGAGGCTTCTCCAGCTCAGTTTTCCGTGAAATAGTTTTCCAAGGAGTCTCATATCGAGTTTCAAAACACTGGGTCTTGGAAAGCGATTTCACTGACATACCCTGTATGAGATGCATGTGTGTGCTTACATCTAGTAAAAGGGGCACAGGAGCATGGTCAGAGAGAACCTGGATGCCTATGGAAGTATCAATGACCCATAGTTGAAGGGATTGGGATATAAGGAAGGGGGGTGTGTGGGTTTAATGCATGTTTGAGCAAAACTCGTAATCTCTTTCCTCACCATAAGGTTCTCTCTAAATGTCAATTAAGTGTAAGTCTGTCAGGCCCTGGAATAATGTTGAGGGAACAGAGCAAGTATTGCAGCACGCTATAGATCTATTTGCAGTGGAGCTCAGAACTCTATTGAAATGCCCCCCCTGGTATAAAGTCGCCCCTGGTGAAGTCTGCTATCAGCTGGAGCAGTGAGCTAAAGAACTCGTCTTTGTTCTCATTTAGATGGTAAATAGAAAACGATGTGACAGTATGTGTGCCCACCCTGTAAATTCACTACCCTGCTTTCTCTGTCTGAATATTTTTGGTTGATTGTAATTTCTAAATCACGCTTAAATAAAAGGGTCGTGCCTTTGGATTTAGTAGGGCTGGATGAGTGGTGCTGCAATGGGAACCAATAAGAGCAGCACCTCTAAGTGTCGCACGACAATAGCTGGGTCTGCTGAGGCTTGGCTGTATTGATATCTTTGGTTGGAGCCTTTTCAGCACTGCCTTCCTTATCATTGGTGAATTTAGCCCTTTAATGTTTAAAGAAACTATGTTGAGTTGGTGCATCATTCATTAGAGGGCAGTTCATCACTGATGTCTAAGCTTTGGTGACAGGCCCCTCTCTCCAAAATATGTTTAAGGCATCTCAAATTACAAATAGCCCCAGTTCAATACCCATGTAGTAGGGTTACACATACCCTGAGAAAATAGTATAAATGAGGTATAAACATAACATAATAAACACGAACAGGAGAATAAACTAAACATAGCAGTTGACTACATCAGCCGCGACAGAGGGCAGCTCCCAAGTTTACCCCAGGACCTCCGCCCACCCACCATAAAAACATTAAAAAGGATATGCAGTCTGATATGCTGAGGCAAATAAGCGACTACTGCAACTGCAATTAAATGTCAACTGCAAGTACACCCTGTAATATGTTAAGAACATCTGATAAGGACATGGACATGGGTGGTATTTTGACATTGACACACCAATCGCTGTCCACCAAAGACTCCTATCACCCCATCACGATGCCTTCTTGGACATTGTGTGTATACCTTCCTTGCAGAGGCTTGCTGCCAGCACCCCGCAATCTTGGTGACAGGAATGAAGGTGCCTCCTCACACTCTTCCACAGAGGGGGTTAGTTTAAGGAGGACTTGAGAGTCCTCGGGCATCAATGCAATGACCTGATTGTTGTCAATCGTGAACGAGAACCTCAGCGGGAATCACCAAAGGCAGGGGATTTTCTTGTCTCGTTGTACACCAACACATCCCTAAAGATGTGGCATTTGGCCAGTGTGAGGGAAGAGATATCTTAAAAAAGCAGGATATTGTCATTTCGGAAGGAAATGGTGTCCAATTTCCTAGCTGCCGTTAGTATTTCTTCTTTTACTTGGTAGAAAGGGACTCTGGTAAATACATAAGCCATGAGGGGGTGTCTTTTTTTCAGTAGTCAGTCAGTCAAAATACTTTATTGCGATAACTTAATATCATATAAAGACAGTGGCACCATACAAAAGTTATAAAATGCATTACATACACATTAAAAACAAGTTAAAATACCATTCATAATTTCTAGGAACCACATAATCAATGTTAAAAATACAAACATTAATATAAAAATAAGAATAAAAAACAGTCCCACAACAATGTTTACCATGATTTCAGTTGCTAGTGTGGTCACAAAGTACAGTTTTTACTCAGTTCATTTCATCAATGCGGTATTATTATCATTCATGTTCCTGTTCCGAATCCTAATAGCACTCACTAGAAAACTAGCTACGAGAAACATGATCCTAGGAGTCTGCAATAACTGTAAGTACAGGAGGGCAGGTTTGACTTGTATGAAACCGGCCTCCTTTAAAATGGGTGCAAGAAACTTTCCCCTCACATCTGAGTAATGACCACAGAACATCACAAAGTGCATTGTGTTTTGTTCGGAGAACATGTCACAGGAGCATGGCAAAGCTTTTTCTGGAGTGCTCCATGCAGGGAAAAAAACAAGATTAAAATGTATCAAATTAAAAGGAAATCGAGTTAAGAGAAACCTGTGGTTAGGGTGATTCACAGTATTTAAATAAGTTTCTGGGCCACCATGTAAAGACAGAATTAGGCTAGCCCTCACAGTAGGTTTTTTCAATTCCATTTCTTCTCTTTCCAGGCTTAGCATTTCTCGCATTGCCCCCTTAATTAGTGCAATGTCTTTAGATGTTATCATCTCTGGCGTTGAATATAGCTCAGGTCTCCCCACTTTAGTAAGACTGTCCTTAATGTATCTCAACCACTGTATATTGTTTACTTTATCCAAACATAAACAATCTTTCATTATGATATGATTCAGGGGTATTTCTTTATTTAGCCATATCCTCATCCAAGCTACTAAGGGTGATGTTTTTATCAAGTCTGTGATATAGCCCTCCCCAAGTTCCGAATGTACTATGTAAGAAGGAGTAGATTGTGGGATGCCAAGGACACATCTTAAAAATTTATTTTCTGTCATCTGAAGGGAGTCCGAGCATCTATATCCCCAGATTGAACTGCCATAGGATGCGACTGAGATGCATTTAGCCCTGTAAATTTTCATCAGGGCTACGATTGGCCTGGCCCCTAACTTTTTCGAAAAACCATGAAGGGCCGACGATGTTCTTGCCAAAGATATTACTCTATTCTTTAAATGAGGTCCCCAGTTGCCCCGTTTATCAAAAGTGATCCCTAAGTAAGGGAAGGTGTCTACTCGACAAAGCTTCTTTTGTCCACAGGAAAAAGTATTAGAGCATTTTTTTCCTTGCGGCACTACCCATTAACATAATCTGGGATTTCTTGGCATTTATTTTAAGGTCCAATGACCCCATGAAGTTCTCAAAAATGTCCAAGAGGCGTTGTAACCCCACCCCAGTGCGTGAGAGTAAAACCGCGTCATCCGCGTATAGGAGTACCGGTATACCCAGCTCCCCTATACGCGGGATGTCAAGAGTCGCTTCTCTCAATGCAGGTTCCAGGGCGTTTATGTATATTGTAAACAGAAGGGGGGGCCAGGATGCATCCTTGCCTGACCCCCCTTTCTGAGTTGAAGGGTTCCGTGCACCGCCCCGCAGAGGTGGCTCTGACTGTGGCTTTAAGGCCCGAGTGCAAGTCCGCCAGGAGGTTAACCAGTGCCCTATCCAAGCCCATGTCTAACAGGATAGTCCATAGCTTTGATCTGTTTACCAGATCAAACGCTGACGAGAGATCCATGAAACCTAGGTACATGGATCCCTCCCTTGCCTTAGTGTATTTCTCCACTAACAGGTGCAGATTGAGGCATTGGTCTAACGTGCTTCTCTTAGGTCTGAATCCATATTGGACGTTTGTCAAGACACCTCTATCATTTGCCCACTCATTTAATTTAGCTAAAATGACCCGTCCTAGCATTTTAACTGAGGAGTCAATTAATGAAATAGGTCTATAGCAGGCGGGATCCTGCCTATTTCCCTTTTTAAACACAGGAATAATGATTGATGTTTTCCACGATTCCGGAATGTTTTCATGGCTTAGGGTGTTAAAAACCTTACAAAGTAATTTAGCCCAAAATTTGGGAGCGCATTTGAAAACATCGGCTGGGACCCCATCGGGTCCTGGCGCCTTGTTTTTTAGGGTCAGATCTATAGCTTTTTCCACCTCTTCTGGCTCAAAGGTCACTGACTGACACTCAGCAATACAGACAACAGGTCCCCCAACAGCTCCACCACTAAGATCAGAATAGATTTGACTGAAATGCTTTATCCAGCCCTCATCTGGTATGTTAGTCTCAAGTGGGGAGTTCTCCTCGCCTGAGAATAAAGGCTGGTTAACAATCTTCCAGAATTCTCCACTATTTTTTATGGTGACTGGATCAAGTAGCTGGGACCAAGCTTCCTCTCACTATTCTTTTTTCCTGTCAACTATGGCTTTTTTATACTGAGCTCAAAGGCTCGTGATAAGTACAGGATCTTTTGGCGTTGCCTTCAAGGCGCTAAGTAGATCACCGTGTGCTTTGGAGCATCTTTTATTAAACCATCTTTTAATTGAAGAGGTCTTTGGCTTAATGCCGACGGTCAGCTTTGAATCGATCTTACCACAGATGCTACCAAAGGCAAGTACCACTTCACTATTTTGGGCCCCGCTAGATAAACACACGCCCACTTCATCCTCAGCTTCGGGCAGTACCTCTTGTAAAAAGGTTTCGGGGACTACTCTGTCCCATTTCAACCTGCGCCCTTGGTCTTTAACTCTGAGATTTGACCTGCCCTTATGTGGGCCATTTCTGATAGAAATTAAATCAGTGATTGCTAGTTCTATGATTACCGGATTATGATCGCTAAAAACAGATACCACAGTTTTATACATTAAAACCTTGCTCAATAAAAATGAAGTTATAAAGATGTAATCAATAATGGTGCCGTTGTCTGTTCCCTTAAAAGTAGGGACCCTGTTGCCACCCTCCCCACATCCTGACTCATATAAGTTCCATTAAAAAAATTCTAAATACTCCCCCTGCTTGGAGTGTTCAAGGTGGATGGTCGAACAGTATGGTGGGCCATCTTCTTCATTACTGACACACAACATGTTGCATGGGTGGATATTAAGGTCCCCCAGGAATATGATTTCAAAGGTATTTACATTTTCACTGTAAACTGACAAAAAAGTTTCCATCTTATCCAGGGATTGCAAAGTGCAGTCAATTGCGTTGGAATTATAAAAGTTTATGAATAAAAACTTAGGATGTTCCGGGAGAGATAATTCAACAATAAGACAATTCTCAGAACCCGAGTCAAATTGCCTTAAAGATCCCTTTATGTCAACTTTAAAAAGACTTAACAAGCCACCCTTGGTTCTACCTGCGACACTAGTTACAGCCGGGATAACAAAATGGCTATATCCATCCAAGGAAAAAATATCACATGGATCCCAGGTCTCTTGGAATGCAATAATGTCAAGCATTCTTATCGTGTCAATCCATGCTTCATTTCCCAATTTTGCCTTAATTCCTGCTATATTCCATGTGGCTATGCTAAGTGCAGGAACTAGAGATTCAACATTGGTACTATGTTTGGGTAAGAGTCAATCATTTTCCTCCATTGAGGATAGGGGGGTGTATCGATTGGACAATTGTAAGGGTTGCACAAATGGGTTATGCTGTCTATCCATACGTTGGCAGTATCGGTCCTGCCTGCTTGCATGTTGATAACTGCTTTCCATATAACAAGGGGGTCCACTCCCATAACAAAAAACAGGGTTATTGGACTGGGCCGGTTGGGGGGGTCCTGCTATTGGTAAGATGGTTATAGAAGAACCCAAGTGGCCGTGCACATACATTATTAACCCCTATTGGTAGGGAGGCTGCCCTGAGGAGGACTGTTGCCACATGTTGCGGGTGCTTAAAGGTCACAATAATGCAGTCCCCGTTAGTAGTCTTCCTGGAATTTCCTACCCAGCTAACTCGCTCTGTTGATATTATGTCATTGGCAAAGGCAAGTGGATAACCACAGTTCTTTCCTAGCCACGCCAATGATTTATTTTTTAATGCTTCATGGGTTTCTAGCCTAGAATCTATAAGCTGTGAATCCACTTCCGGGACATTTGTTAAAACTACTGTGTATGGGACACACTCAGGGGGTAAGTTAGCTATGGCTCTTTTCTTGGGGGCGTTTCTTCCACCTCTGTTCCCCCGTGTTAATATTTTGACTGCCAGAATTCAATGTTGAAGGCTGGTTCGCTAATACTAATGGTTGGGGTGGGTGGGGTGGTGTAGAGGTGGCACGCAGGTTTGTTTGGGGTATGGGTGCAGGTTTAATGGTTGATGTTACCTTTCCTCCATTGCCCCCCTTGTTACTACTACTGCCTTCAACTCCCACATGATTATTAGGTTCCTTTAGGATCCTTTGTGTTTTAGTCTGTGTTATGTGAGAGTTTAAAGTTTCTCCAAGTCTTGCAACCTCCAGTGTGACCTCATCTAATTTTGCTACCAAGGGTTTAATTATGAGTTCCAGTTTGGCCTCAATGATACCCGCCAGCAACTCTATGTAGGCGGGGAGCATAGGTGTATCATCATTACTACCATTATTTATACTTTCTGGCAAGCCCCCTGAGGTTTTCGGTATGCTCCTTGCAGGCTTTGCTTTTCTGCCCCCTCCTCTTTTTGCCTGTGTCTTTCTGCAAGCCCTCACCGGCCTCGCAACCCTACGTACTGGTGTCTGCTCCGGGGATGAGGTAGCTGAGGTAGCTGGGGGCCTAGGCAAAATGGTCGGTGGCGTACAAGGTCTTATATCTGGTGAATCTTCCCGGTCTAACTCCCTTTCTGCTAGAGGAACATCAATAAAGCTGCCACCAAGTAAGTCTGGATTGAGGCTAAGTCCCGACCCAGAAGCAGCTACAGGGGATTTAGGGCTTGTTGGTAGAGCCTGCGGGCTTAGCTGGTTTAAAGACAATCGTCTTTCTTGATTCATTTTGTTAACTACCTTGACTAGGTAGTTATCCATTGTCCTAGTTTTGGGGGGAATTTTTACAGCCCTCGATTTAGACATTGCCCCTAGTTATAGTGACCCTCGTTAAAATGTTCACAGGTTTGTCCGAAAGAGCTTAGATGCAGTCAAAAGAGTTTACAAGGGAGGGAGCTCACAGTTTGTATGGTCCAGCGAGGATGGTGCAGGGTCCGTGGCCCGTCCCGGCCTCCTCCTGCCCCGGACGGCCACAGACGGCCCGCCCTCTGCCCGGGCTCCGCCCGGCGCCATCCGCGATGCGGAGAGAGCCTCCTCCTTTTACAGCGCCTCCAGGCGCGTGGTGACAGGAAGCGGCTGGGCGTCGGCTTGCAATGCCTGCTGGGAGCTGCAGTTCCTCCCCACAGCGGCCGTGCAGGTGATGAGCACCGGCGGCGGGAGGAGCTGTCAGCGTCAGGGACCCAGCAGCACCAGTAGCGGGAGCAACGATAACCCCCCTGCGTCAAGGAAGGTCTGCCAAAAGATGTCCCCCGCTCTCCAGTGAGAGCCTCCTCCTTTTACAGCGCCTCCAGGCGCGTGGTGATGGAAGCGGCTGGGCTGGGCGTCGGCTCGCAATGCCTGCTGGGAGCTGCAGTTCCTCCCCACAGCGGCCGTGCAGGTGATGAGCACCGGCGGCGGGAGGAGCTGTCAGCGTCAGGGACGCAGCAGCACCAGTAGCGGGAGCAACGATAACCCCCTGCGTCAAGGAAGGTCTGCCAAAAGTATTTCTTCTTTTACTTGGTAGAAAGGGACTCTGGTAAGTACATAAGCCATGAGGGGGTGTCTTTTTTTTCAGTAGTTGGAGTAGATACGGTGTGCACAGTCCAGAATAATTTCTTTCTCACCTGAGTCTTGGAGGATAAGTCAGAACAAGGCTTGTACATGACTTTCCAGCTTTGCATTAGATATTGAGGCGCTAATACGTCTAATCCGCGCACTGGTCCATGTGGAGCGATTTTCATATTCCTCCATGGTATCCGATAGTGCCAGCTGTTGAAACTCCAAAGTTGTGACCCTCTCTGCAAGGTCGTCATGCTCCTGATTCTGATGGCCATCATTGCCTCCGCCAGATTTAGTCGCACCTCAACCTTCTTCACAGAGTGATCTATCTAGATAAGCGATTTTGTGGAGTCTGTGCAGAGTGCAGTAAAGTCCTTTCTCATTTCTGGGAGTAATAATTGGATGTCCCCTCTTGTAGCAGGCAACAAAATATTGACAGTGAGATGTCTTCTCCAGCCCCCTCTGTGCCATCTGGTTTAGCTGTCTTTGAGGTTGTCAGCATGTGTTAATGGAGTGGGTTCCCGGGGGTTTGCTGCACATGGAAGCCATAGGGAGCCTTACTGGGCACTGCCACAGCTCCCGCTAGGAATTTCTAGAGGGCGTAGGTGCATGAGTAGCCCTGAGTAGCTGCACCGACTTCTGGGGACGTTCACGCCTGGTGTGGTATCTTGAGCACAGCAGCGATCAGTGTCATTATTTAATACGCCGCTAAGTTCGGCCGTCCGCCTCTGCCTGCTTGCAGTGCGGCACTCACAACAGTTTTAAGTGGGTCTGGCCATGGTTCAAGGCGCTTGAGGTTGTCCTTTTCCTCCAGGCTGGGAGTTAGGCGGCAGGATCAGGCATTTATGAGAGTCTGGCTCGGGGAGAACGCCATCTTTATCCCCCGCCCATGTCTCAATGATGACGTTTCAGAGTAACATCTATTTAATCAATTTTTATTCTATTGAGGAAATAGTACTAGTTTCCACACACGTTTCATACACCGTAGTAGAATTCCAGATCCAACAAACATTACAGTTTTAAAAATACATTGAAATAGACGATAATCCATTTAGTCGCACATAAAACTGCTGAAATTGTCTTAACTCTGTTTATCTATTCCTTAAATATATTAGTGCCATTCATTTACTCAGTCCAAACAAATAGCAAATCACTAAGATTCTATATAGGTTGGCATCTAAATAATTATTCAGCAGCAATAGGCAACAGACTGTTACAATACGGAGCCGCTGAAAGGGAAAGACCAACTTCCTTTAAATGAAACAAGCACTCGTAATGCCAATAGGTTTGGCTTTAAAGGACTGTTGCGTAGTAATGTGAAGCATTACTACTAAATAGCATGGGAATGGATATGTATTTGTGTGGAAACAAGGAACTATAGAATAATATTAGCGTAGGTTAAAAGATCAGGTGACAGTCGCACTTTCAAGCTTGGCCTAAACATCCATGTGGGTTAATTAATACCCTTCTCCCATCTGTGCTGCTGCCAGAGAAAAACACCACACATTATCTGATTATCTAAGACACTTTAATAGCATTGCAATCTCATTCGTGTGCCTATGAAAATTCAAGCTCAGGCATCTGGATAAATAAATGAAAAGATCAACGCTGTGTGGGGGGCAAGCACTCTTTTTGTGAAAGTACACAGATTCTGCTCAATCAAAACACGTACTCCTGGTGCCCAACATGTGGGCGGAGCTAACATGTGGGCAGAGCCACCATGTGGGCGGAGCCAGAGACCCTCTCTAATATGCTTACATAATTGTATTGAGTCAGCTGTGCTGTAAAGCCAGACTGTAAAAAAGAAACACATAAAGACAGGATTTAACATGGCCTTCAAGTAGTATGCATTGTCAGACTCTTAATTTATAATTCCAGCCTCTTAACCTCATGCGCGCGGGCCGTTTTCCCGCTGTGCGCTGAGTTTTTAAAAAACCAGCGTTACATGAATAGCTCAGCTCGTCATGAGCGTACGACAGGCGTAACTCATGACGAGCTGAGCTCGTCATGAGCAACAAAGGGGTTAATATTCAGGCGATGTAATCTGTCACGTCAAAGTTTTAAGTGTAACTGAGCATGACCATAGACAAATTGGGGCAAAACTTTGAGCTCTGTGGGTGATGGTCCAGAATTAAAATACTCCTGGCAGAAATCTGTGCTTTACCCATTGTCCTTTAAAGTACTTGGGCATCTACATCACATGTGAACCTGGGGAGTTTTCTAGTTGCCATGAATACAGTGGCTTGGACAATTCAGAGAGTACGAGAGGCATTGGAGAGGGCTGCTGCTTGCCTTCCTGGGGACATGTAAACTGTTTAAATGTATGGCGCTGCCGAAGTTTATGCTTGCCCTCCAAAACCCACTCTACTGGGCTCTAGAGGATATCTTAACACAGCTGGGGATGAGGTACGGCTGTGTCGGTGGGACGATGGACCATCATAGATATCAATATGGAAGCCATCCTGACTCCTGGGAGACTTAGAATAGGGGCTTTGCTTTCCCTGCCTTTGGAAAGGTTACTGGGCCCCTCACTGGTGGTGGTGAACTAGAGGGTCTTTTAACAACTGGGAGAGCAATCCCGTAGGATGGACAGACAGCAATGAGGCCCAAGACTACACCTTAGTCCTAGAAAGCAAAAAATGTATCATTGGATCTCCCAGCTCACACACCATCAATGATAAAGGCATGGAAAGCTACAAGAAACATATAGGTACAGAAAAAGTCTTAATAAAAGGCACCCCCTTGTGGAAGAGCTAGTTATCCCTGGATGCCGTAATCTTGAGGGGGTCCAGAATTGGTATGTCAGTGATATCGAAACCTGAAAGATGTCTGGGATAATTCAGAACTAATGCCCTGTGAGGCAATCAAGAAAGAATATAAAGTGGTGAATATTGAACACTTTGATACCAGCAGCTAAGCCATGCATCAACCGCCCACCTTTAAAATGACACCCTCGAGGAAGATCGCGCCCAACTGGAAAGCGGGGTTTTATCTGAATGCCTTTCTGAAAAAGCAATATGGCTTTTGTCTAGGAAAATAATCAACAACTCTCTGGATAACCTCAGCAAGCTCAGGTACAGATGGGCCACCAAGCTATAAGAATTTGAAGTGGAGGACTGGTGGGGAGTCATTGTAGAGCCTCATAGACTTGGCCATTAGAATAGGATTCTATTTAATGCAATTAAAAATCCTACATGGAAACTACCACACCAGAACAGACATGGTTCAGTTTTGCATGGCTACTACAGACTTGTGGACTGTCCCTGAATCAATACACCAAGACCTATAATTTCAACATATGGGGGTATCACAACTTTATCCAAAGACTCCCTAAAAGGCCTTCTAGTCACATTGTTGTGGTGTATCCTCATTAAAATGTAGTATAATACACTACCATCAAAGACCCACCCATCAACTGAAAAAAGAGTGGGAAGGAAAGAAAGCACCTCACCGTTGCAACACCAAGAGGGCTGCTGACTGGCACTCGCCAGCAAACCCACTTCTCATCATTTGTTGCTTTCTTTCCAAAAAAGGGAGAAATGAAATGTGTGTGCTCTTAGATAAAGAAAACCTAAGCCCAATGAAATCAAACTGGGATAGAATAAACACAATGTGAATGTACTATCTATGCCTGCTATTGACATGCACCAAGAAGTGCTTTCTAAAAGTGAATTTGATTCTATGGACGTTGGTTATGTCTATTGCAACGTGCGGCACACATGCACGTAAATAATGTGATCAAGGTTATCGCAGGCCAAAACGCGATATTGGCAACATCGCAAAATAAATTTATCAGATTTTGGAAGTGTTGACATTTGGTTCTTTATCTTTACTAAGAGTGACCAGAGTTTGTTTTGTGTGTGCAGGTGTGTGATCGTGCATGTGTTTGAATAATCAATGAACACATATGTGGAGTTAAGTATACTAAGCCTATACATACCTTCACGCTATTCTGCTAGTCAATAATTTTGCCATAATAATTTGGCAAGTCAATATTATAACCTCAATAGTCTGGTAGTAAGGCATTATACTATAACAGAATTATGCTTCATTTTCTAATTTGATATTTTGAATTTCACCAAGACATCAAGGGCGGCTCCTCCGTTTGAGCGGAGGAGCGTCACCCCACTTAACTGCCCCCGAACCAAACAAGTTACTTAATTACCATTTTATCATCCGTCAACCCATCCTGAACCAAGTGTCAGGATGGGGTGGGCCTGTTGAGTGGCAGCAGCGGTGGGCTGCCTGACTGTGCACTAGTTTATTGTGCGCATGTACCTTTGGTTGGCCGTCTTGCGACGGCCAACCTGACACGTGTAATATAATTCTCTCAACCCAGCTGCCTTAGACAGCCAGATTGAGGGCCTACACAAGCCTCCAGTGTCCTCGGGAGCAGAGAGAGGGGCCCCTCCCTATAATCCTGCCATTGTTCTCATGCAGCTCCAGGATAAGCCCAGCTGGACATGACGTGATAAATGCAATGCCGTCTTCAGCCAGGAACGTGATGTCAGGAAAAGAAGACAACTGGAATGAAGAGGATGTGTCCCCGGAAAACATGGTAAGTATCTTATTATGTATATTTTGTGAATTTAATTGTATTTATGTACTTAAAAAAGATGTATTAAACCTTTTTCCTGCCCCTCTAATCGGCAGACTTCCGGCCGCCACTGCAAGATCTCGTCCTTATTTTCTGGTTTGAATTGTTCATATCTAGGTTCCCTTTCCCTGAAGACTGCAATTCAGTCCTCACTTTTAGGTCTCTCTTGAGACAGCGCATGTGCTGTCACTTGTAAGACATTGTGCTAGCTTTCAGGGGGCTTAGACCCCACCCATTGCTTGCAAATGGTTGGCTTCTTTGTCAGTCCCATTTCTTTGCTTCTCTTTGGTCAGCGTGCACTTGCCTTACTTCCTTTTCATATGCTTCCCCGGAACATGGCCCAAGCACTTTTGTCTTTCCACTGCTTGCGCTTCCAGAGCTACTTTTTTCTTTCAATTGAATCACTTTATATTAATGCAGACCGTCTCCCTCATAACCTTCGACCCTCTTTGTTTCTCTCACTTACCCATGTACTTTTGTCCCTCTCCATGTTGTTGCTGGCTCCATGCTCTTTCCATATTGTAGCTTGCCCCCATCCATGTCCGTGTTGTTGCTTGCCCGTTCATGCCCTCTTGATTGTTAGTTTCCCCCACCACTACCCTCCATTGTGCTCTGTGTTGTTCCTTGAACCATTGTGGTCTGTGTTGTTGCCCTCCCTCCCATCCAGCCCTGCATCTTGTTTTAACATTCTTGTTGTTACTTGCCCCAATTCTCTGTTTGTTGCTTGTTCCCCTTCTCACGTTGTTTGTTGCTTGTCCCGTCTTGTATAGTTTGTTGCTTGCCTCATCCCACTTTGTTTGCTGCTTGTCCCCCATTCCGTGATGTTTGTTGCTTGTTATCAGACCTGTGTTTGTAGCTTGCCCTGTGTTGTTCATTGCTTGCCTGATCATACATAGTTTGTAGATTGCTGCTCCACCCACCTTTGTTTGTTGTTTGCCCTCCATGTTGTTTGTTGCTTGCCCCCATCCTGCATTGTTAATTGCTTGCCCTGGTCCCACGTTTTGCATGTCCCCCGTTATTTGTTGCTTGCCCCGTCCTACATTGGTTAGTTTCACCCTGTCCTGCACTGTTGTTTGCCCCAACCCAGTCTCCCTCCCACCCAGCCAGCCAGCAACAAGCACTATGACATAGTCAGCAATGACTGCGCTGCATCAAAGCACTTTTTTTTAGCTTTCAGCCATGCAGCACAACAGTTCAACATGGCTAAAAGATATTGGCACAACCAATTGCTCTCGTAGTTAAAATCTATTGGTTTTGCCAATACTTGTTTCCTTACGGGAGCAATTGATGTGTTTAAATTTTCCTTCATTCATAATTAACTTTATTTGGTTAAATAACCATAAACGTAGACGCACAAACCATTGAGTAAGATTAAACAAGTATAAAAATTAAAACATTTTAAAGTGTCCAGTGTCATGAAATTCATATCAAAAGTCTAAATCACATAATGCATAGGTTGAATCAATACTGAATGCGTAGTGCAAAGTCCAGGCATGGCATAACAAAAACACATACAAGAGCAATGTTCACAAGGGCAAGAAATAGTAATGTTGCCAGGGGATAAGCTGGATGAGACCAAAACAGATTTAGTAGTGCAACAATTCTAAAACAGTAGACCACACAAATAAAAATTGAGAAGGCCCATCAAATTTGAGTATCATCAATTCTCGATGCCACATAATGTATGCTACGGTGCAAAACTTTTCATTAGGCAATACATTTAGCAGAGTGCAAATAATGAGAATCAAACATAAACAAGCTGCATAATTGCTGAAGAATAATGATCATCAAAAAGATATTAAACTTTTCAGATGACTTAACTGAAACTGTATAGAACAAGTAAATAAATCAAGGAAAGCCTTGCATAATTAAATTTCATCCCCACATGGTGCCCCAGGTAACCCTGGGCGTAGGACTAAGCTACGCTCACGGAGCGTGCATAGTTTGCGCAACTACGCGCTACGGGAATTGCACGTAGCACAATGCAAAAATGCGTAGCAGGCATTTTCGGCTTGCTCGCGGTCATCAACCTCAAGTTAGCGACCGCGAGCGAGCAAAATAACATCCCGGTGAGACTTTTTCCTCGTTCGCGATCAGCAATATCAATTTGCCGATCGCGAGCGTGGAAAACAAACCTCCCAGCGAGATTCTCAACGCGGGGGTGTCAGGTTTCTCATTGCGAGTGGTCGCATATGCTCGCCACCGCTTGCGATGAGAAAGAACAAGTCTGCGTTGAGAAAGCTACCGCTCCAGTACAAATCTACTCGATCGGCAGAAAACGACCGCTTGCACTGTGCAAGATGCTGTTTGCAATGACTGCACAGTGCGGACAAGCATCCGGCGCTGTGCAATCAGTGGAAACAACATTTTCCCTACCGCACTACGCAGTTCGCGTAGCTTGCGTAGTGCGAAGTGCACTTTGCGTAGCTGTGCGTAGCGCTACTACACGAACTATGGCCAGGGTTAGTCACAGGGGCTTAGGGAGCAGACACTCAAAGAAGGAAACTATCCCAGTGCCTTGCTACTTATGATCCAAACCCAATTTTAAAACCTGGCAATGCTGCCTACAATAGGTTCTTTGATTTCCGCTTGCAAAAGCCTCAGCACCACAACGTATCATCTACAACTTAGTTGTCTACAAATGGGCACTTCCCAATGCTTTCTTGGGCGATCATAACCTGGACAAAGAAAGATGTGGTACAGTTTTGGCCACCCCAAAGCAAAAAGGACAGATGTTATTACGAACTCCGGAACTGCCCAATTTTGAACATAAATGAGTTCATTGGGAGCGTACCATACCAGAATGTCAGAAAAAGATGCCTTGCTATTGGAGTTGTAATATTATCAAGGAAGTTCCGCATTTGCTATTGACCATAAATTCAGAAGTAAGGTACTCTTGACTTTTATTGCAGACTTCCTGTCTCAGATGGAATGCCCAAAAGGTGCCAAATAGGGCTGGGTAATCAGTCAGAGTGGCACCTCTTTATGCAGGACATCGAATAAGGCTTACTAATAATGAGGGTAGAGTCCTATGTGAAAAAGCCAAGGCGGGTGATCCAGCCCTGGCTTTTCCTGGTTCCGCTGGAGGTGATGGACAGTTAGCAAAGCAAGTAGCGTGGGCAATCAGGGCGGCCCCTCCTTCTGGTCTTGGTGATTATGGGACAACCAGTCCCTGGTGTAAGCAGCAACAGCCAGCCCTGAAAGTTTACATATTCATCAGCCATCTGCCTCATGTTGTGCCCCATGCCCGAGTTGTCAACCAGTTGAGTCGTGAAAATGAAAGTAGCAATTTTAACAGTTGCCTTTTTATATCAATCAAACACTAATTGCTGCACAACTCAATAATATATGTAAAAAGCACATATTCTCTATAATGCTTCAAGTCTGAATTCGTAGTTGTTGCTATACCATTACACCACCCTTGATTGTATAACAACCAGTTTATCTTTTAATATAGCACTTAGGGATAAATGTAAGGCAACATGATTGCTACTTTGTTTTCTTTTGACACGTCAAATGAAGCAATAATAGCTATAAATTGTTGACTACAGACAAAATAATCCCCTGTGGCAGAGTAAGCACCTCCCACCCAAGTGGGTTAACTGGTCGACTGCTACCAAAGAATCCATTTAGCATTAAGATACATTTCAATAATTGCATTCATCTAGAAGCTGTCATTGTGTGAAATGATTGATGGCAACTGAGACCATGAACTGCCTCATTATCTGACACTAGAGAATGACAATAAGATTTTAAATACAAGGTCCAGAGCACACGTGAAGAGTTCATTAAAAAGTAATCACAAATGTAGAAGAAATAAGATCGAACATCAATAGTTGTTATTCATAGCTTTTTATGGGACATCGTGGTCCTCCTTCAAGAGAAGAGCCAAAGAACATAAGCCAGCCGACACGTGTTTCGTCAACGGGTAGCCACCCGTGACTCTTCAGGGCTCCCAGTCTTCTTCAGGGGTTTTGGGTTCCCTGTAACCAAGCAGCACCGTTACATATTTGCAATTTTCTCAACATTTACCGCTATCTGTTGAGCGCTATGTCTTCCTAAATACTACAAAACCCTTTGCAGAAACCTCACACAATAAGATTTGTAAGTTATTGTAGCATGAACATCTTCCATCAAATTATTAGGGAAGTTAGGCTCTTTCATCCTTATATTTTAAATATATAAAAAAATATTCTGAGTGATAATCATTTAATTGCCACAGGAGAAGGTCAATATATGCCAAACATTGATGATCAACCATCCATGATTGACCTCTTGTAATGTCCACATTTTTTACAAAGAATCCAGGATAGGAACAACCAATGCTCTCAGCCTGAATTTTTCACAATCTAACTCAAAAGTTACTAACCCGCAATTTGCCTGCCCCTTTGTACCCTACCCAACTGCTGGATTTGTGAATGCATATTTGGTGGCAAATACATCTTTGGATGATTGGTTGAATTTGGACTGGCATTGGAGCTGCAATATGTCTCCCTCAGGACTATGTCCAATAATTCCCAACCCAGTTCACAGGCCAGCTGAGCCCCAGTTGTCCCCTAAGAGGACACTGAGACTTTATTTTGGGCAAGTCCTTTGGCAGACTAAAACAATTTTCTCTCTATCTGTGTTAAACAAATCTGTAGAATAAAGACTAGGAACTGAAGCTTTCAAGGCCAGTTGAAAACTCAAATTGTCCATAAACACTTTTGGTTGAAGACATAGGAAATGATCCAGACATATAGCCAAGGCGGGGCTAGATAAGTGCATAGGAAACATGAAAAAAACACAAATACGTGCTGGAGGTGGATGCAAACAATAAGAACTGTCTGAAGGGGGAGGAGCTACGCGAGCATCCGAGATGGCCGCGTGAGCACAGAGCTCCCGGGACCCTCGCCACTCTTCGCAACTTATCCTGATGACATCCTGAATTTTCAGATGGGTTATTGAAGAGGAACCTCGGCTGATCTCTTAACCTTTTAAATATTTGGATTCGGACTCTGGGAACCGAAGCTACGTTGATTCGAACTTTCGAGGCCCACCCTGCGGTAAGCCGGGGACTAGGCAAATTGGCACGCCGGGACGAAGTTGAACAACAACGGCTGAGAGGTCTTCCCCTAGTAGCCCTGCATCAACTTTCAGTTTCGCTTTTTGGTCCTGGCATTGTCTGACTGCGGGACGGTTCCGTTCTGTCGGAGATCTGTCCAGTCTCTGTTTAGTCAGAGTGTGACTCTACCCTCCACGCAGTTGGGTCAGACTGTGTCTTTGCCTCGGCCACACAAGCCTGCTTTTGTGGACATTTGGTGACTTGCCCGCAGGCGGCCATTTTCACTAGGTCTCACGGGCCCCTTCGGAGCGCATCTTCCAGTATGGCGGCCAATGCCGAAGCCGAGAAACGGAAAACTAAGATGTCCCTTCGCGGGGGACTGGTCCAAACCAACATTATGGATCGGTACACTCAATCTAAAGGATCCCCTGGTGGCACCAGCCATACCCCGGAGGACGCCAAGGAAGATTCGACCGCGCCTACTGAGCCGTTTCTTCAGGATGTCATGAGTGCCATCAACAGTATGAAGGAGACCATCGGCCAACAATATGAGGCTCTTGCTCACAAAATCGACACGGTTGCCATAGATGTCACCCTGATTAGAGCCGATTTGTCCAAAACCAACGAGAAGGTGAAATCGTTGGATTTGAAGACTTCTAGCCTCACAGCCGATGTGTCGGAACTTCAAACCGAACTTGGCAATCTTAAATCAACTAATGACCTCATGGCTCATCGGCTGGAGGATTTCGAGAATAGGGTAAGACGCAACAACATCCGCGTCATAGGTGTCCCGGAAAACCCCGAGAATCACTCGATGGATCTCCTGGTGGAGAACCTGGTCCTGAACCACCTTGCCCCTTCTGGACTGAGCAAGTTCTTTGCAGTGGAGCGTGCCCATCGCGTCCCAGGTGGAAAGCCGAAACCGGGCGCCCCTCCGAGGCCCATCATCGCCAAGCTCTTTCACGTCAGAGACTGTGATGCTATCCTGCAGGCCTCGAGCGTGAGCGGCCCGGTGAAATTCGAAAACTCCACAATCAACTTTTACCCAGACCTCACTCAGCTCGTCCAGAGACAAAGGATGGGTTTTCAGGGTGTGAAGAGACGTCTCCGTGACTTAGACCTGAAATACGCGATGCTTTTCCCCACCAGGCTTCGTGTGGAGTACGAGGAACGGACATTTTCTTTGACCGACCAGAGAATGTGAGTGACTGGCTGGATTCTCTGCCTGCCCGGAACGACCGAACTGAGCACCCTGGTGGTGCCGAGGGTGGTGAGCCTGAACAGAAGTGATGTTTTGGCCCCTGATATCCGAACACTTGACTTTGTACTGCTGGGTTCTATAATTTTCTCACGCTCGTAGTTCACTGATTTTCGCCCTAGGGTGGCGGGGGGATGGGCCTCTTTCCTCCTCCAGGGTCTTTTTGTAGATTAGGAAATGTTAGGGCGACAGGCACACTGCATGTTGGGGTGGCTTTTTAGTTTACTGCAGGGGTGCAGGGAGGGGCGAGTTGTAACAGGTGTTGGTTGGGGGTGGGAAGGGGTGTTTGTGGGTTCATTTTTCTTTCTCAAGGCACGTGTTGGCTTTCTTCATGCTTCTAATGTTCTGCTCTTTGTGGGGTGAATTCTGCATCACTTGTTGGGATGGAGGTAGTGGGTTGAGGTTAATATCTTGGAATGTCAATTTATTGGGTGATCGAATAAAATGGGGAGTGGTACTGCAGTTCTTGCGTCGCCTGTCCCCCAATGTGGTTCTTTTGCAGGAGACGCATCTGGTGGGAAATATGTGCCAGGCCATGAATAGGTGGGGTTATCGCATGGTTGCACACTCCGGGTTCACCACTGGTTCTAGAGGGGTGGGTATTCTTGTTCGGACCTCACTCCCCCTGGAGATTGACAATGTAATCCTCGACGATAGGGGGCGCTACGCCGCCCTCACTGGTAGGTGGGAGGGTAAGACTCTTTCTTTGCTCACTGTATATGTTCCCCCGGGTCTCCAGACCTCCACCTTTTCAGATATCGGACATGTGATGCAGGATCTCCCTGATGGTACTCTCCTTATGGGTGGGGATTTTAATTCTGTTGTTTCTGGTACTGTAGATCGTCACCCCCTAGGGATCTTTCTAAGTCCCAGTCATGGCGTGGCGGGTTTTTGGACACTTTTGGTTTGGTAGACTGCTGGAGGTTGATGCATCCGACGCAGAGTCAATACACCTTTCACTCTGGGGCCCACAGAAGTCTCTCCAGACTCGATTACATTCTCATGCCCGCTGCCCAGTCCCCTTCTGTCAGAGAGATTAGGCACATGGCCCGGGGCATCTCGGATCATACCCCATTGTGGCTTTGTATGTATACTGGGGCGAATGGTGCGGGGCGCCCCCATTAACCCCTGGTATCTGCGTAATCCCAAGACCCGTAACAGTTTGATAAAGTCCCTAGACCACTACTTCCTTGAAAACGAGGGGTCCATTTCCTCTTCTGTGTCCCTGTGGGAAGCTTTCAAGACTGTTATTCATGGACAGGCCTTATCCCTCATTTCTGAAGCCAAGAAAACAAAGAATCAAGAGGTTGTGCGTCTTGAGGCTGAAATATCTGAAATGGAGAATGACCTAGAATCAGGCATCACCCAGGAGGGACTCCATGCCCTTGGTTTGAAGCAGCTAGACTATAAGTCCCTTGTCACGGATGCTGCCAAAACAATGTACAGGGAGCAGCAGGGCAGATTGTATGATGTCGGGGACAAGGCGGGTAAATTGATTGCGTGGCTTGATAAGAAAGAAAGGGCGAATCGTGTGGTCCCCGCGATTCGGACTTTGAATGAAGAGTGTGTGACTGACCCAAGTGAGATTGTGGAGTGTTTTGCGGATTATTTTCGTACTGTGTATTCCCCGGTATCTGATAGAGATGAGGAAGACTCCCATTTGTTGCTGCGCGATATTGCACTTCCCCGTCTCTCCGAGGAAGACCGAGAGTTAATGGATGCTCCATTGTCTGCGTATGAGATTGCGATCGCTATTCGTTCTGTCCGTTCGGGCAAGGCTATGGGCCCGAACGGTTTGCCTATTGAACTGTACAAACTGCGACCCGACAAGGTAGCACCATATCTCCGCGAAATGTTCCTGGAGTCACGAGACCATGGCACCCTCCCTTGTGATCAGCGTTTAGCAACAATTGTCGTAATTCCCAAGGAGGGCAAGCCTCGGGATCACTGCTCCTCGTACAGGCCCATCTCCCTGTTGAACGCCGAGCCTAAAGTCCTGGACAAAGTTCTCGCCAATCGTCTGATTACTGTGATTTCTGACATGATCCATCCGGATCAATCTGGTTTTATCCCACATCGAAACACCGCACTCAACTTGCTGCGCTTGCATGGTGTTCTCGCGAGGGCAGGGTCTCTTCAAGAGCCGGCCATCTTGGCTTCCTTGGACGCCACAATGGCCTTTGATACGATAGAGTGGCCGTATCTCTGGGCCGCCCTCGCAAAATTTGGCTTCGGTTCGGAGTTCATAGGGTGGATCCAGCTTCTCTACAGGGAACCGCTGGCTCAGGTGGTTGCTAACGGCCGAGTATCCAATTCCTTCACTCTTGGGAGGGGTACGAGACAGGGGTACCCCCTGTACCCCCTACTCTTTGCGCTTGCCTTGGAGCCCCTTGCAGCCTGGCTCCGGTGGGAGCCGTCGATCAAGGGCATTCGGTGGACTCCTGATTTTGAAGATCGGATTTCGCTGTATGCCGACGATATTCTCTTATACCTTACCTCCCCCCGTAAATCGCTTAATGTCCTGTTCGACGTTCTCACCTCGTTCGGCAAGAATTCGGGTTTGGTCATAAATTGGAATAAATCCTGTGTGTATGTAATTTCGGGTGGCCTCCCTCCCTTGCCACGTAGATTTCCTATTCAGGTTTCCCAGACGGGTTTCAAATATTTGGGGATCTTCGTGTCGCTCAACCCTATTGCTCGTTACGAGCGCAATTTTGTCCCCCCTCTCCAGAGGTTGAAGCTCGATGTGGTTCGTTGGCGTAGATTGCCGCTGTCACCGCTCGGTCGTGCCGCGCTTTTTAAAATGATGTCCCTGCCACAGTTTTTATACTCACTCCAGAATTCGTTTGACATTATCCCGGCAAGTTACATTCGGGAGGTGGAAAGCCTACAGAGGCGGCTCATCTGGGATGGCCGCGCAAGAATTGCTCTTGCTAAACTAACTCTCCCTTGGTATGACAGGGTCATGGCGCTCCCGGATATCAGGCGGTACTATTGGGCCTCTCAGCTGTGCGCGATTAACCGCGCAATGTATGCACCCAGCCCAAATCCGGCATTTGAGATGGACAAGTATCAATTGCCGGGGGGGAATTACAACAGGGCGCTCTACTCTAGGGCAGCAGGTAGAAATTTAACAGGGCCCACTATGATTGCTGTGCACGTCTGGAGTGATGCAAATGCTGCCCTGGGCTCGAAGGATCGGTTGACACGTGCGACCCCCTTGTATGCGTCGGATAGATTGGGATG
Source organism: Lissotriton vulgaris (assembly GCF_964263255.1). Lineage (NCBI taxonomy): Eukaryota > Metazoa > Chordata > Amphibia > Caudata > Salamandridae > Lissotriton > Lissotriton vulgaris. The sequence continues at coordinate 1,271,067,998 of NC_141696.1, read as the reverse complement.
CCTCTGGACAACAAAAGGTTTTGAGAAATGGGATATGATTGGTATAAGTAGAGTGGGTGATCTTTGGGTGAATGGTGCAGTTAAGACTTTTGAGACGCTACAGAATGAATATGAGCTGAGTGAAAGAGAGTTTTTTAGGTATGCACAGGTCCGCCATGCCTTGTCGTCGGTCTTCGCTGCCGATGCCAATGTTCCTGAGTCCTCCCCACTGGAAGACCGAATACTCGATGGTCATCTGCCTGATAGTACGATTTCACTAATATATAAGATGTTAATCAACAATCGGGCAGATCTCCTTGTGCGTCTCAGGGAGGCCTGGGTTGGGGACGGGTTGGAACTGGATGACGAAGACTGGCAGTCAGCTCTGTCTTACCCGGAAGGAGGTAGCCATTCCCGCCCGTCTCCGTCACGTCCAACTCAAAATTTTTCATTGCTTATATGTTACCGGCCCTCGTTTGGTCTCCATGGGTTTCTCTGCAGATGGGTTATGTAAGCGTGGATGTGGTTTGAGTGCTACTTTCCTTCATATCATCTGGGAATGCCGGGAGGTGGCTACGTATTGGACTCGGGTGCATGCTGAAATGGAGTGTGTCACCGGAGTTGCTCTGCTGCCTGAGGCCCGGTAATGTCTGTTGAATGTGTTGGAGCCGAATGATTACAACGTCGCCCAGGCCCAGTGGGCGGCCCTTGGGAACATGATCGCCAAGAGAGTTATCGCGCAGTTGTGGGGTTCCCAACGGCCCCCCACCGTGTCAGTATGGAAGGAGAATATGGACTGGGTATGTTTAGAGAGAAGACTGTGTATTTGACTAGGGGCAAACCTGGGGCATGGACTAGAATCTGGGGCCAATGGAACGCCTATAGAGGAAACATATGCATACCCCCGTTTGAAGATAATCCAGACATCTCCCTATCTCCCTGATCCGACATTCCTTGTGTAGTCTACTTTCCTTCCTGATTTTTGACTTCCCCACTGACTCCCCCCCTGACCATCTCTACCGCTTGCTTGTTTGTTCATCTTGTATTTGAGGGTCCCCCCATATGAGCACAACTTCATATATAATGTTTCATGCCTTGGGATTTGTTTGTTTCTTTTCTTTGTTCCTTTTATTAAAAAACAAAATACTATTATATCCTGATTTTATCCTGTGTTGCTGCGAATCGTATCCTGTATTATTGCCAGACCTCTAGGAGATCAGCCACAGTTTTGTGCTAAACAATGGTCGCTTTTACGTATTCTAGCGGCCGGCCCCGGTGGTTGTAGGCCCATGGTTGTAATCTTAACTAATTGCCCAATAAAGTTTAAAAAAAAAAAAAAGAACTGTCTGAAGAAAAATCATCTTGATCCATATAGTGCCCAGAGGTACTTAGTTGAAAAACTGGGGGTTGGGATTCAGTAGTAGGACTCCTTTTGGTCATGTTGTGAGTGGAGGACTCAGCCTCTTGCCCCCACCCCCAAAGCCGGGAAGAATCAGCATTTGTGGTGCTCACAGGCTACAGAACAATGGTCATCTGCGTCAAAGGTTGCAGCTGCCACCACAAGGTCTGGAACTTGCATATTGATCCACCCATCCAGATAACTTTTAGGGAGGTTATTAAGAGCTCGTTGAACCCCATGGGTTCAACCAACTACGCCCTGTACCTAATACTCTCGCTGTTAAGGTCTGATTTGAGTCATGGTTCACTCTTTTCACAACGATTTGCCCTCAGGTCAATGTGGAGAAGAATAATGCAGGAGTGTCATCGAATCATGGTACACTTCAGAAGCGAAAGTCGGACCTTGGACCGAATGGAATGCACAGCGCGCATAGGTTCTGACAAAGACTTGCAAGTCTTTAACAAAAGTTTGAATGCCAGCCCAAGTGCTGAGGCCAAACCCAAAGGAATCTAGAGCAAGAATCAATTGCAACTAAAATAAATTTAAACGCAGTATCTGAAATTAGTGGACCACAATGATACAGGTAAATGCAGCAAAAAGGCTTACTGGAAATCAAAAGGTCAGTCTGTGGAGCTCTAAATTTGTTGACAGATATCACAACACAGGACACATTTTTTGGCCTGCTGGCATAAGCCTTGCCACCAATAACATCGCTGTAGCAGCAAAATTGTGGCTGCGACTCCTGCATGTGTGGAAGAAACAACTTGCACCGCTACAATTAAAGCATATATGCAGTCTTAATTAGAAATCAAGTCATCGCCAACCCAAGGAATAGTTGCAAAAGTAACATTCCAGTAATTTAAATGATGAGTATTTCGAAGGAAAACCCTTTGGTTAAGGGGTGCTGTTTTTAATGCATTTACGGCAGCCAAAATATTATTATCAATATGAGTTTCAGAACTCGTAACTGCTGTGGCAACTGCAGATTTGCCTGCTTCATCAGCCAGAGAATTCCCTACAGCATTTGTTCTTCGTGTTGATGACTCAATGTATGTATTACGTGAACTTGTGGGCAACCTATCATTGAGGTCTGCCACTTTAACCCAAATCAGTTTAAACTTGATTGTGCTAGCCTTTGAATCCATAAATCCATTTTGCCTCCAATAAGGAAAATTATCATTAAAGGACTTCACAAAGTAATACAAATCACACATAATAAGTGTGGGGAATTCAGGATCCGTATGTTCAGGTGCAAGATGTAAAGCCTTCAGTTAAGCCAAATGCTCAGTGCAGTATCCTAGAAACAGTGTGGGAGTTGTTTGAGGGTGGAAATTACCATCTAACATAATACCAATAGCTGCTTAGAACCTATAGGAGAGTGAACTGAACCATTAGTGCAAATAATATAGTTATAGTGATCTGATGGCAGAACAGTAGATGGCAAAGGATAAACAGGTTCATACTGTAGAAACTCTTGCGTTTGCAAAGAAGGGTCAAAGACAAAGTCTACATCTACAGCTGTTAAATTTGTAGCCCATTGTGTCCACCTGGGATGGAGGGCCTTAGCGGTAGGGACGCTGACTTTATTGACAGCCTCTAACGCTGGCATGGCAGTAACAACAATTATGCATTTTCCTTGAGCAAGTGGCGGTGCTTTGAGGATGGCTATCTGCACGGACGTCAGTTTTTCTTCAGTGGAAGCAAAACGCATTTCTGCGTTGGAATATAAATGCAATTTATATTTGATAGGCACTGTTTCACTTTCGTTAAAGGTGATATATGTAAATCCAATGGCACGTCGTAAAATGCGAATGACCTGGTTCGTGGTATTGACATGTATATGCAAGTGGTATGTTTCAAGCAAGTCAGATAAAATCAGGGCTTATTAATGCATAGACAGGTGTTATGCTTTGTGCATCTTCAGGTATGCAAGTTCTGCCAAAATTTTAGAAGTCCTAGTAGAGATAGCAATTTCTGAAGTGTGTTTGGAGGTTGCAATTGTGCACATTATTCCAGAAAATGAGGGGCAAGAGTTTTTACCTCATCTGTCAGTTCATATCCTAGGAAAAGGTCACTTAGAAAAGCAATATTAGTTTTTAAAGTTGAACTTGTAGCCAAGGTCAGCAAATCTCCATATTATATTATGTAATCCACTGTGGCTAAATGGAGATTTAATTAATCATCTATCAAGCAGATATCATTTACATAGGACAGAGCGTCAGGGTCAATATCCGAAAGAATCAACACAATACATACAGCAAAAACCCCTGGGCTATTTTTATAGCCTATAGGAAGTCATGCATAGTGCAATTGAAACCCAAGGGCGCTAAAGGTGGACCAGTATTGGCTCTTAGGAGCCAAATTGTGACTGAAGAAACAGTTGAAAATGTCCAAGGTGCTTTTGTATTTTTTACAGACTACATTATTAATGGGTGACGTACTGTGTGTATTTTGCACATCAAATGTGCGTGTATGACTATTTAAATGCCAATAGTCTGAGACTATATAATAGGAAGGATCCGGTTTTAAAACAGGAAAAAAAGGATTACTCATCTGAGGGACACAGGGTTCAGTTACTCCATGATACTTCAAATGGGTGAGAATTTCTTTAATGGGTGCTTTAGAGTACCATTTATTAGGATATTTTGGTTGTACCTGCAAGGTGGACCTTATGGGAATAACAAGATAAGGGGAATCCTTATCCCAACCAACGTGATTGCAGTAAGCTGCAGGGTCCAATGCAAGGGCCCATTTGGATGCATAAGCTTGTTTGACTTCGTCAGAGACAAGGTGAGAAAAAGAAGGAACAATCACATCCTCACCTTGGGGGGATGGAAGTACAAATGCTGGAGACCAATCGAACTCCACCAGCAGGATGTCATAAAATGTAGGTCATTTGTCCCAAAATGTTGCTTTAATGGTGCGTTTAACGTCACCTTAATTTTGAATATTTAAGTGGTATAATCCGTCAGGAGGGGCTAGACAGTCAAATGTTTCAGTTGCTTTCGTTGCCAGAACCTCCTGGTGATTCCAGCATACTATGGTGACTTCTGCCTCGCTGTCAAGGAGAGTAACCAACCAACTCCAGTTCAGGAAGAGTGTTCTCTCTGTTTATGGCATATTTAGCAGTCAAAGCTGCCGCCTTATTTCTCTGATATATTGAGGAGTCTTGTCCTCCTTCTTTATCTTCACATAAGATGAGTTTTGCTTTTCCCTTTTTGGTTTAACATACTCTTCTTGTCTGCGGTCAAATCGCCCTCCCCTGTTGTACTTCTAGTCAGATGACTGCTAAAAGGAACAAGGAGAACTCGTATCAGGAACCTCATACCTTCTGGAGTCGTGATTTTAGTGTGATCACGAAAATCATACGGCCTCTCAGAGAACTTCTGGGGTAGAAAACCTCCACAAGGTGCTGTTTAGATTTATCCCATTTTTTTAGCAAACTCACTGGCTCGTCTGGCATCCTTGTCAGTTTTAGGCTTGCCAAGAGGTGGTATAGAAGGTCTGGTTCCCAAATAATTGCACGCTAAAGATGTATATATATATTAGCAATAATTATAGGCAACTCACGTTCGCGGTAGGCAACTGCTACCACAGCAAAGCACTGGCGTATAGCCAGGGACCCTGCTTCACCTTTAACATTGGAAAGAATAATTTCGGAGTCTATGGGAAAATTTCCCATTAGTTGTATCCCCAAATAGAGGACAAGACCTGCCCCATGTTTATTAGGAATCTGTTTGAGGACATTCAGTAGTACGGCCATCGAGGGAGTGCCATGACAGAGAGTATATACTGTGGCAAAAATAGTCCCTCAGGTGTTGCAGTCTCCAAGAGTGGGAACCAGTCCAGTGGGTAAGCACATAGTTAAAATACTGTGCTTGTCTTGTGGTCCCGTAAGGGGAAACACAGCTTCAAGTTGATCGATTTTTTGGACATTCCAGAATGGAATTTCCTAATAATTAGTGGGTCTTTTGCACATAACTGAATGAACTATTACAGGACTAATAACTGGTGATGCGTGCAACTGGTCTTGCGCTTGCATGCCAAGTCGAGCTGGACCAGCCAATAATGTGGGCAAAATAAATTGCGTTGACTGGCTTTACAAGATGACAAGAACATTGTACAAGCCATGGTTTTGCACTAGATTTAGAGCCCCTAAATCATGGTAGGTGTATGCCCAGCAAATGCCCGCCAAGTGGCCCTTAATTTCTGAGAGGACCCATACGAACTGGCCAGGCACATGGGGAAAGGCTTTTTTTAAACCAAGTCTAGTGTTCCTAGACCATGAAAGGAATGTCAACAAGTGCATAAGGTCTATATGCAGCAGGTTCCTTGGGTGTAGTGTATTCATGAAAAGTATTTGTGTTAGCATCCACAGCTGGAAATGTGACCTAAGAATAAAACAACTTCAAAGTTGAAAGCTGCATCTGCTTCTACAAAGATTACATGAGCAATCGTATTAGGGACTCCATGCTGTGTTAAGTGTGCATAGACCGCCGGTCGGCAGTTGGCGGCAATAGTATTAGATTGCGACATTTGAAAACAAAGATGGATTCAAAATGTAACACAAACAGGGATCTAACTTTTAATATTTAAGCTTGAAAAACCAACAGAACTAGGCAATCCCTAAAAACTGTGGAAGATTAATCCCCATCACCATGAATGTCTCTAATAGAAAGTGCGAGGGTATTGCGGACAAGTACTACTCAGGGTTCCCGCAAATAAGTAACTGACAAAAATATTAGACACCATGTTGCAGGGATTCCTCACGGGAACAGAACTTTGCTTGGGACCATAGAACTCCTGCATCTAGGGACTGAGTCACCATATCACCTCTGTATCTATAAGCCTGAGTTCGACTAGGTATAGTGCCTCACATGTCCTCCTAACACTTCCAGAGAAACATGTGAGTTGTCACCCCACAACACAATACTATGGACCCTCTCATGGATCGTGGTCCCAGGACACATCTTTTCGTTCTCTCACTCTACTTGACCACAATGAGATAAACAAGAGACACAAACAATGTTTATAATATGTATTTAAATTATTGTGCTGTAAAATGCAGTATTTGTGTCACAATTACAAAACAAATGCATACTACAGATATAATCCCACAAATATAATTAGCATGATTAATGAACCTTTTACCATATAAAGCCCTGTCATATTATAAAAAAGATTAGTCTAACCCCCTACTGAAGCTAAATGACAATATATTATAGATCTCTGGGATTAGTGGCAGACCCTGTACCTTAGCATGCATAGGTGGGTGTTTTTCATCTCAGCTGATGCAACACTCTTCCCTCGAGACCTTCGCTCAGTGTCTGTTTTTTCAGAACCCTTGTCCTCAGTTATATGACAAGACGTGTGTTCACACACAGGTGCAGCACTTTCTTGTTATTTGAAAGTGTAGAGTCTCACCAGAGAGAATAAGAAGGGGCATTGTTGTCTGACCTTGTCTGGTGTGTTCGGACTAAATCCTAGGAAAAGAACAAAATACGGAAACGTGCAGATTCTGTGTGAAAATACAACGTGGCACAAAAAGAAGCGTGCTATGTAGTAACATGTGCAAAAATATAAGTGCCCTATAATGCTTAAAGTTGGGCTAACATAGGGAAAATGACAATGGGCCATGCAGGAAACACACAAAACTTAAAACAACTGTGAATCATGGCTATACTGCTTGAGTTAAATATTTGAAATATTTATATGTCAGCAAGGAACACTGAATTAAAGGTTCTCTCATTTAATGCTAATGATCTGAAAAACAAGCATAAAAGGCAAGCCATAGAAAAGTGGGGACTGGGATATTCACCCGATATAATTTTCAGATGGAGCTTAGACCCTCCCTGGTGGAAACAAATTATAGAAGGGACTGGGTGCATGGTGTAATAGCTGGATCGGGATTTACATTCACTATGGTTTATGCACCTATAGAACATAATCCAAAACCGCTAGTTGAGATCCTTCAATCTCTTCTAATATATCCTGGATCAGTGATTCTAGTAGGTGATTTCAACTTCCTGCAGGATCCCAGGTTAGACTATTTGACGGTAATCCACAGACAAAATAAGTGGGAAAACTGCAAAGAGTTAGGCATATTATAAGCAGAGCTTAAATTTGGTTGACCCTTGGAGGGAAAACTTTCTGAATCACCGATTCAGTCAGATTTAAGTTTGTAGTGAGATTGGATTTCTTTCTACTCCCAGATAGCATTACCTTTAAAAAAATATAGCAATCATTCAAATGGGTTTTCGGATAATTCCCTGCTGGAAATGCACATCGTAAATATTCGGAAATTACTCCCCACTCCCAGATTGACTCTAAACTGATAATAGTTAAAGGAAGAGTCCTGGGTTACTGAAATAGAGAAATAAATGTATCAGTATTTCTTGTTAAATACCATTCAGCAAAGCTAGATATAGTGTGGATTATGTTTAGGGCAACAATAAAAGCCAGCATCCTCTCCAAGGATTTTGCAAGGAGGCACAGTTTAAGGGAGGAGAGAAAGCAGCTAGCGGAACAATAAAAAACACGCTCAGGAGAGGTATATCAATGTTAAAATATACTGATTCGGCAAAGTTTGGAACAGACTAAGAAACATGTGTGATTACTTTTATAAAGAGGTTATTTAAAGTAATAGAACCTACATGCAGGTGGTTTATGAGGAGAGCAAGTATGTGGACCAGTTCTTAGCCTGGCAGCCATGTGAAAAATTAGTGAAAAATGGAATTGAATTACTTGTGGATCCAGAAACGAATATTAGGCTAGTGGATAGTAAAAGTATCTAAAACAATATAGCTGCCCATGTAGTCAAAGTCAATCTCCTAATCACTGTGGATTACATGTTTTTTTGGAGGAGATGTCATTACTGGTATTAGGCTCACAAGCTGGAGAATCATTATTGAAATTGGTCACCCCTGAAGAAGTCGCAGATTTGAGAAGTTTTTCAAAACGTTTGCCATAGTTTTAAACCTGGTCATTGTTCAACTTGCATATTATATATTACAGGGTCAGAAGATCCTGGAATCCTTTATTACAACTGTGGTGGTTAGTTTTCATAAAAAGAATAAGGATCCGGATGATCTAAATTTATATAGACCTATAAATCTGCTTAACTCAGATTATAAAATAATTAAAAAATGATTGGAGAATAGATTGAATTCGATAATAAGATGGCTTGTTGCTCAGGAAAAAAATTGTTTTATTGCAGGTAGACATCTGTCGACAAATATGCACTACTAAATTGAAGATTTGTTTTAATATTAGACCTATACCGGTCCATATTTATTTTTAGATGCTGAAAAGGCATTTGACAAGGTCAGCTGGGAAAGCCTTTTCTTAATTTTAAAAGCATTTGGTATTCCATCTCAGTTTATTACCTTAATTAAGCATCTTTATGAAGGATCACAATCACATTTGCTTGTAAACTCTGTTAATGCATGACAATGCAAAGTTTAATGGGTATCTAGAAAAGGGTTTCCCTTGTCACTGATTTTCTCTTCATTGAATCACTCGCTATGACCATACGAAAGAGTGACTAGATTAAAGCCCCAACTGATAAAATGTCAAAAGTTAAACTATATGCTGAGGACATGTTTTTAAAACCAGATCTAGATGTCCAGTGTAAAGTATTCAAAATGGTTTCTGAATTACAGGAGTTGGGGAGTGTAAGTTAAATAAATAAAAAACAGAGAATCTACAGGTAAACTAAACCATATGCACTTTATTGTAAGAACTTCGCCTTTTAATAAACCCAAATCCCGCTATTTAAGGATATATACAATAGCCAGGCTCGAAGATCTGTATGATACTCTATGATATGAATGTTAAACCAATAGGGGTATATTTATAAAAGAGTTGCGTCGCCCTTGCAATGGGGTACAGGAGCTACGCAACTCTTAAGTAAAATTTATCAAGCCATGCAAGGCTACCATGTGTGACCTTGCGTGGCTTGATAAATCTAGAGAAATACAATGCAGTGCATATTGCTGCGTTGCGTTACACTGCCCCAGGGAGGCATTCAGTGGGTGGAGGGTGGGTGTTCCTATCACTGGTCGACCTGGGAATGCGTCAAAATGCCAAGCCTCCCCAGTTGTGGCATAAAGGAGAGAATATCTTTATTTCACCTTTTTACTTCCTTTGTGTGTACTGCATTCTGTAGCATATATAGAAAGAGGAAAATGCCTCAGAGGATTGCTTTTGTGCAGGAAGGTGCCTCTTCCCACACAAAAACAATCCTGTTTATAACGGAGCTTTAATTCAGATATCAATCTTGCCGCGTTTTTACCTTCCTATTCTCTTCTCTTTCATTCTTATTGCACATGAAATGTTTTAAACACATAGAAATCTTGATTTCTGCATTTTTACGGGCGCATAAGTCACTATAATTAGCACTTTTTATACTATATGAGCCAACATTTCTTTGTGCGTATTTATAATGATCAATCAACATGCAATACAACAAAAAATGTATTCTTGAATCAAATGATATGAGCCACATTTTTTTTTACGAATAAGGAGTTTGTTAAAAAATACCCCTTCTTTATTTTTTCATCAGTACATGCTAGGAGCCGATTCGAACCAATTCCTGCTACGAGTGCATGATCCAAACTATTTTAAGCGGGTCAAATTTAAGACTGCTAAGCATGCTATAAAAATCTGGGACAAAATTCTACTTATTAGTAAAAGCACATTTTTTAACGCTGAACTTAGATTGTGGAATAACCCCGGTCTTCCGGGCGTATTCTCGGATGGTTTGGCGAGCCGATGGATCAGACATGAAATAACTACACTTGGAGACCTTTATGGCACTAATGGACTGACCGATTTCGAGAACTTAAAAATTACTAATGGGCTCACAGAAGATATGCATTTTAGATATAGACAATTGAGAGATTTTTTTCATAACAAAATGAAAATAACGGAAGTGAAGCATTCAGACATTCTTGTGTGTATTTATTCTGATAAAACAAAGTCGTTGATAAAAGCAGGATACCAATGGCTAACTAAAGATAAGGAAGGAAACACAACTCAAATTGCTGCTAAATGGTCTCGCAGGTTAAATTTAAACATAAACTCGAACCAGATTAGAAATGCTTTAACCCACTTAACTGATATAGTACACTCCTCTAATCTCAGAATGCAATTATACAGGACAATTACTGAGTTGTACTATACACCACAAAAAATATCTAGATGGACCCAAGGACACTCGATTTCAGACAAATCTATGTGTGTTAAATGTAACACAGTCGCGGCAGGAGTCGAACACATGCTATTCTCCTGCCCAGCATTCTCCATTTTTTGGAACAGTATCTCCGACCACTGTAGAGCTAACCAGATAACTATACCGGAGCTTACAGGGCAATTGGTTCTATTAGATATTCAGGATACTAACAGCCCTAATAAGGATATTATAACGATTTTGCTAGCATGTGCAAGATTAACTATAGCTAGGGGATGGATATCTAAAGAACCCCCCAGGGCAGCAGATTGGCTCGCATTAGTTCACGAAATTAGAACTATGGAACTTTCCTTAGCCAAATTTAGAGGCCCAAAAGCCCTTATCAGAAAAGAAAAGATCTGGAAACATTTTTTTGAAGGGCATGACGGGGTGACAGGCCTTTAATGTCTATCTTTATTGTCTTCTTTTTCTTTAAATTTACTATAAATCTTTTGGGTCAAAATGTATTTTTTGCTATTAAGCCTCGATTTGTTCCCACACCTTTACTTTATAATTGTAACCTTTTATTTACGCTAACTATTCAAAATGATATTAGTGGTACAACCTTGTTAAAATATGAACTGCATTATGGCACGGAAGTGTAATGGTTTTTGTCGTATCTTGCAATAATAAAAACTATTTAAAAAAAAAAAAAAAAAAAATCAAATGATATCTGAGTATAATATCCCAGATTTTTTGCACCTACTGAAGTCACCCAAAAATGAAAGATTTAAAACTTTATGTTGGGCCCTAAAAAGAAAGGACAACTTATTTTGTGCGTTCTCAGTTCCATATTTTAATATGTTAACTTGGTTGAGGGACGTGGGGTTATTAGATCAGCCACTTTTAGAAACTCATATGGCCCAAAAATGGAGATTAAATGGTTTCAACACTTTGGATTACTTTCTCTACTACAATAAATGGAAAACCTGGGCAGATCGAGATAGATCCTCAGAATAAGTATTACAAATCTTTCATTACTTGGTCATTCAACTGAGACTGAGAGTTATAAAAGATATTAGATCCTAAAGAAATAAAGGCAAGAACAGATTTGGTTGAAGATCTGGTTGGTAATAATACTGTCAGATCAGTAAATGTTTGGAAAGCCAGGCAAGACGAAGAAATATAAGACCAATTCCAATACTAAGTGGAGTTTAGCAGTATTGGCTAACATCTCACATCCCCTAGTGAAACAATGGGAAATTAAAATGATGAGAGTAAGAGATTGTGAGAAACTCTATGCTTGTAGGTCAGGGTTAATGGCAAAATATGTTTGACATTTGGGAAGACTTCATATAATTAACTAGTGAAATCGGATGTTGTATTGTTTCTGATTTCTCCAATTTCTTTTTTTTAAGGATTGGCAGTGCAACACAAATAGGTAACTGATTCTTTCCTTTTTTCCACTCAAAATTTACAAGTTGCCAATATCGTCCTCTAACTTCCTCGGTGCCTTACAATGCTCCTCTAGAGTCTCATCCTGCATTTGTATCCTCCTTTCGAAAGACATTCTTTCTAAGATGCTTCTAACTCTTGGCAGATAGTACCTATCTTTTTTTTAAAGACAACTTTTCTTCAGATTCATTCAAGCCATGCTCCTCTTCTTGTCCAAGAACAGTTAAAGTGTCCAGAACTTCCTACCACAGCACAAAGGCAATGAATTAGTAAAGCAAGTTTACTCTTAGCACCAAAATTTGCATAGTTCATGTACAGCTTCTTCCATTTTTCCCAGGCAAATGCGTGCTCACCAGGATGTGAAAGGAAGAAAGGAGGAGGGGTTACACTTTACATATCTGCCTCCTATCTCCTCCAGTATAAGTACAGAGTAAATCTTAATTGCTTGTGTAGCGATGAAAGTTCATTTGTCCATGAAATGTTCTAAACCCTAAAAAAGGGGACTGCCCAGTGCACATCACTTTCTTTTAGTGAAAATAGAGCAATACTGTGCTACTGGAATGAACTTCTTATATTAAATAAACAATACGGTACTCGTAGGTACTACACAGGGAACCACAACCGGCCCAGGCAAAGTGCTTGGCCACCCCCCCTCTCCCCACTCAGGGGGGTTGGGGGTGCCGCTGAGCTCTCTGGGGGGGCCGGTTTTCGGCCGATTTTGCTACAGGGCCTATTTTGCAGCTATGCTGCAAAAACGGCCCTGTAAAAAGGACGGACCCCGGAGGCCCAAAACCGACCCCCACCCGTGCGGAACACCGGGGGAATGCCCGGTGCCCGCTATGGTCAGTCCGGGCCTGGTGCTACACCTTAAACAGCTTATGATCACATGTGAATTCATGGCCATGATAACTCCACAGTAGAAAGTGTAGTAAAATGGGCACCTCTAAAATAAGTTATGCTTAGCGACAGACTGCAGACAAACTGAGAGATTGCCATTGCCAAATAACTGAACCCCACTTCCTAATTTGCCATTGCTGAATACCTCAGAGCTGCTTCCCAATCATGAATTGCTGGCTCCTGACTTTGTCAGTCCATGGCGTGCTTCCAGAGTCCGATGTCCTCCTTTGTTCCAGTGACACTTACACGCATCACACAGTGATGGTTAGACATCACCTTGTGCCTGGAATTTGGCTCGCATGCACATGTCCCGTAGTGACAAGTAGACATCAAGCTGTTCCTGGAATCCAGCGGTCTGCTCCTGTAGCACCAAGAGATGGCCTGATTCACAAAAATTAACATAGTTTTGTGTAAGTGTACTCTTTTTCAGTATTCACAAACTACGATTTAATAGTAAGTTTACGACTGCTGCAACTTCGCAGTTGGACAGAGACTTCTGCGCATAAAAAGATAGGCCTGTCTTATCTTTTTTTATGCAGAGTTCTCTGTCCTGACTGTGAAGTCTCCAGTTGAGTTCTCTGTCCTGACTGTGAAGTCTCCAGTTGAAAAAGTTACTATTTTGGGAGTACCACAAACGAATAAACTTACACAAAATTGTAAGTTTACCTTGATAAATTAGGTGCACAATGTTGTGGCAGAGTGCCAATATCTGGGGTCCAGGAAGAAAGGCAACATAATAACTGACATATTGAGATTGAAAGTTCCATTTTCATAACTTGACAACAAAATTAGGCATATACGAAGAGAGCAGACTCTGCACAAAGTGATGTGTTCAGAGCGTAGTGTAATCCATTTTGCCCACAAACAGTAAGTCACAACTGCAAACTCTGGGAATCTCCACTTGCTGCCAGCTGTCACAGGATTCTAGAAGGCTGGAGACAAGTAAGGTGAGTTAGCAGCAGTGGCGTAATGAAACTTGAGGTGGCCCCCTGCGAAGTACATGGAGGGCCCCCACCCCCGGCCGCTCAGCCCACAACCTACCACTTTGCCCCACCACCCAAAAATCTGATCTATTTTGATTTGAAACCTCCAACATTTAATGAAATGCCTCTATATTGTCTTGCTCAAAGTTCTAATGAGGAGGTGCGAAACACTCTTAATTTATAAAACTTCGCCATTTGTAACATTGTCAAGAGCAGATTATTTAACTGAGACAGCAATCAGAACAATGCCATGGAGCGGTCCTGTTGTCTCAGGAACTGCCTATCGCTGAAGAACAAAGAGCAACTATGTAGGGTCTGAATTAGAATTTATATTGATGGACAATAACTTAAAACTGTCCTAGCATCTCTACAGAAATGATTTTTTAAATTTTAGACAAAGAACAAGAGCAACCCAAATGTCCCTGTGAACTGGGTATAGCTAGTCAGCCAATCAACAATGTTCACAAGGAACTCATTTAAACATTACATGTGAAAGACAGGGTAAGGTGTGTTACTACCTTCTTACAAAAATGCAGTTTGTGGTTAGAATTATGTCCTTCTAACTTTGTTATTATACTAGATAAATATAGGGTCAATCAAGATTTTACAATTGAAGCCCACAACAATGAATTTATTTCTCAAGCCCACTTCAGCCGAATATGGACGTAGCTTTTATTTTACAACAACAGTCATAAGAAAAAAGATCAACTACTACTGTGTATTAACACTATGTACAATATAAAAAGTGGCTTTAGTGCCCCAGGGTAGTGACCAAAACCAACAGTGACATATCATACAGTGACAAGTAAAAGAAGGAAGTAGTTGGTTATTGGAATAAACAAGGAGGTCCCTTGTGAAATCAATTAATGAATTTGTTCAGTAGAAAATGTTGGTGTCCTAGGACTCTCCCTTTTAAAAGTTGACGACGTTTCGACCCTCTCGCGTTATGGGGTCTCTTCAGGACAGGGGATTCTGGGGACTGTAATGGGAAAATTGATTGAAATAACAAAGGCTTAAGTGAGCAGTGGAGGAAATTAAATCGAAAATGGGCTTACCCTAGGCAATATAAATGGCCCAAAGGTTTGAAATAGATTGTCTGGATGTCAATGGTTAAGGAATTGGGACTCTGTATAGGGTCTGGCGGACTCCGGTATGGAACACGTATGGTGTGGCGTGCAATGGTTGTCAGGTTACAAAAGGAACCTATAGATAAAGAACCATAGTTAGAAGAACATCAACACAGTGGTGACAGATGTAATGGGGAACAAATTCTTTACTCACCAAGGATAACGAATCTGCTAAGTGAATATAGGGCACTGGTCACCCTACCTATTGATAAGGGCTCTGGTTACCCTATCATAGTGGTATAGCAACCATGACTGTAATCAGGCAAGAGGGGGCACTAACCACCAAGGATTTCACATATGTAACCCTTGTGCCACAATCATTTTGGAGGAATTAAGGCACCAAGGAACATGTAAATTAATATAGGGCACTGGTTACCCTAGCGTTTGAGATAAGGGGCAAACGTCACCGTATCAATATAGTAGGATCAGGCAAGTGGGGGTCATTTGAGGTCCCTTGTAGTGCAATCAGCATATAGTAATGTCTAAGTTGTGGGTATCGTGAGAGACGTTACCCGCAACTTAGACATTACTATATGCTGATTGGAGCACAAGGGACCCTCCTTGCCTACTATATTGAGGTCATGATTTGATACAAAAGAAACTATTTTATGGATGTTACATGAAACATAAACACAACATTTCTCTACAAAATGTAAGAGACACACACAGGGCTTTAAGTGGGATGAAAGAATTGGGGGGTCTCTCAAAGGATTGTGGCCAATGTAATTAAGGATGTGGCTTAAAAACACATAAGCTAAGAATCTGTGCTTAGCATTGTGTGCCCCCCGCCTTGTATTTTGCTGTTTCTGTCTTCGCATCCAGATATGTGATACAAGTAACATCATGCCTACAGCAAGTCAGGACTATTGGCTTTGTCAATAGTTGTTAGTTGAATAAGATAACTAAGCAGCAACTGTGGCTTGTTGTATATAATATTGAAAAATCTGCCACTTAGAGCCCTGGTGACACCACAACGATGTTGCTGCTCTTGTGTTTCAAACAGAGAAGAGAAATCCAGAGAGAAAATTACTCTCTTTAAATGATTTCCCTTACCCTACAACGCTCACCTGGCATGACGTCATGATGTAACTTCTCCACTAGTGAGAAGTGAGCAGTGTGGGCATGCAAAACTGACCCCGTTTCGAGGTCCCCTTTTAAAAACTGCTGGTGCTCAGCACCCACAGTGAAAATAAAGCAAATGAAAATGGTATTTAAAACAGTCTGTTTAAGAATCATTCAAAGGCATCAAGCAAGCAAGACTCTACAGAACAGAGCTGGTTCTATCAGGGGGCCCCTGAAAGGCTGGAGCCCTGGGCTAGAGCCCACATTGCCCATGCCTTAAAACGTCTCTGGCATCAGCCCTTAATTGGTTGCAACACTCTCCCACTCAGTAATAGCAACTTAATAAGAGGCAGCAATCGTGACCTGGGGAAAATAAAGGAGGCCCTGGCAAGAGGCTGCATAGACATACTGAGGTGGGAGCCCACTCCAATGTACCTAGTATCAGCTAGCAACCCCAAAAAAGCAGCAGTGCCATCAAAACCCCCATAGGAAGCCCACACACCCCTCCCTCCCTTGCAGCAACCAGAGTCACTGGACCCTCCATCAAATAAGCATCAATCAATCCAATGCCCTTGCAGGGCTGCATGCAGGCTAAACCTCTGAGAGCTCAAAAGAGTCAAATAACAGCACATTTTAACCTCTATAAATCCTGTGGCGCAGCACCGCAGATTAATCATGCGCAATATAAAGTACAAGCGAGAGACACAATCTGTGGCAGCAGAACAGCACTGAGTGAAGTACACCAGTGGCAAGAAAATGTATTCCCCAACCCAACAACTGTCATCCGAGTTGGAGAACAGCGATAATAATAACTGCTTACTGTAAAGCACTGTTAATAAAGCATGCACATAAGGCTTTGCTCCGGCGGGAGAGAAACTGGAGCAGCCATCCGCCGTTGGAAATGAAAGCACAGCCACAGAATCAAACCTCTTAGAACCCTTTTGGTCCCCAAACTCACAGAACGGCGGCAGCACGCCTGACTGTGGGTCCGACATAGGATAAGGGGAGATATGTCAAAAAAATACAAATAATCACCAGTTTGTAAGAATAATAATAATAAGGGACTAGGACAGCACTTTTAATTATAGCCTTACTCACTGTTTCAGTGCGCCGGACCCACCGGTCTACCGCCTCATGTGCAGTTTACACTTGGCATGAACATTCCAGTCCAGCCCTGCCCCACCCTTGGCCCCACCCTGAGGCCAAAGACCATGAAGCTGTGCATGCCCAAGGCACACCTCGCAGTATCCCATATTTTAGGGGACTGGAGCATAACCTTTAAACTACGTCCAGGGCGTGGTAGAAGGACCCTGCTGTCAATTACTGTACTGTGCACTGAGGGGGGCCCCTGGAGCTCGGGCACCCCGCATTGCGGGGGCTGTGGGGGCCTGTGTCACGCCCCTGGTTAGCAGGCCCAAGAGGGAAACAGCCTTTACTCCAAAGTTTTTACTTCGGATTACATATACCAGTAGTGACTGTTATCAAGCAAAACTTAATACCCCAAAACTTTACAACTGAATGGATCAGGTGGCAGTGTTTCACCTTGTTTGGCAATTTATTAAGGCTTAAAGTTGGTGTGGGCTAAGGTTTGTGTGTTTTAAGGCTCATGTCTTGTCTTTTTTTCGTCCATATAGGACTTCACTTAGTTTGGGTGAGTTTTGGTGCATTTTTAGGTAAATTTGGCTTGTAATAACCTACAATATCCAAATATTTTAATAACCTTTTTTGTTCTGCACCACTGAAAATTTGTAAATTCTATTACCCAGCTGATACCACTGGTTCCCCAGTGCACACCATATTTAGAAAGATGCAATATACAGCAAAGAAAAACAAAAAAAGTGCCTGCAGGTCAAGTTTTAATTACCCCTTGCAGTTTAAATAAACTCCATGTGCAGATAGTTCTTGACTCTTGTTCTGTGTCACTTCTAGAGTCCTTTTTCACTTTCAATAAAAATTAGAGGATGTAGGAGCTTGAGCATCTCTTTTTACAGAGAATAGAGCACTTTGAAACAGGAAGGACGATCGGAACAGAGAATGCTGCATACTGGTAAGTATGAATGAATGAATGTATGAAATAATTTTATAGAGTTCTCAATACCCGAAGGTGTCTTAGCACTGTACGGATCAAAAACCAGGAAGCCTACTGCCTGAAGACACACTTCTGGCATAGCTCAATAAGCTATTGAGAAAACAACCAGGTCTTCAACTGTTTGCTGCATGACGGGGTGCGCGCGTAAGGCAAGAGGCAAGGAGTTCCATAGTTTCCGTCCAAGGTACAAGAGCATTCTTCCACCCCATTTTGCTTTGCTAATTCTTGGGACAGTGATCTTTTGCGCAGAACTCAATCTAAGGTTCCTATAGGAAATATACCAGGAGAACTGATCCTTAAAAAAGGTCGACCAGCTCTGTAGAGGGCCTTGTGGATTATGCACAGAGCCTTAAATGAAATCGTTTTTTCCACTGGCAACCAGTGGAGGCCATGCATTAGATGAGAGATTGTTCCAAATTTGGGGACCTTCAGTAACGTTCTTGCTGCAGCGTTCTGCAAGGACTGGAGTTTTTTTAGCAGAAATTTAGAAGTGCTTAGATACAGGGCATTGCAGTAATCTATATTCGAGATGAGGAATGTACAAGGGTGGTAATGGTATGCGTAGGTAAATATGCGATGTAAAGAAGTGCATGGTAAAACTATGCATCGAAAACAACCTCTTGATGGATGGGCCACACATATAAATAATACATAGACATACACTTCCGGGTCAGCGCAAACAGAGGTAGGAGAACAGTCACACTGTTTCCAAGCTCCAATAAAAGGAGTCAGAATTAGTGAGATGGTGAATGGTAACATTCGATATATTGTAGAGCTGCTGCTTTTTCTTAGTTCTTTTCCAACTTCAAGTCCCCTACCTTTGTTGTTTTACGTTCCCTTCTCGGTTGTGTATCCCCGTTATTTTGCCTGCATCAAAGAATTATTATTTTTTTGTTTAAGAAATTTGTATTAAGTTTTCAGATACATGGAACTAGGACATAAGCCATTATAAGTCATACAAAATATAAATAAAATAAACAAGTCAGGCAAATAGCAAATATTCAAATATGATTATCAGAAGGAAAGAAGAAGGGAAAGAAAAGAAAAGAAAAGCAGGAAAGAGAAAGAAGGAGGAAAGAAAGAGAGAGGAAGGAAACAAAGGGGAGAGAACAGAAGTCGTGTTGTATGATAAGAAAAAGAGGAAGAGAGAGAGAGTTAATGGATTGGAGAGTGAGTAGAAAGATGAGTAGTAAAAGGAAACCAGAGAAGATCTGATCTAATTTTTTGAGAAAGAGAGGGAGATGAAACAGAAGCAATTCTATGTTCATCACAAATACAATTCCACCAAGTTAGTAAAGAAATTTTTGAATTATCCTTCCAGGATGATAAAATAACTCTAAAGGCTAATGCAATAAAAAGATCAAATCATCTAGGAGAGGACGATGAAACATCCACATCAGGAGATAAGGATCCAAGAAAAACATTGTGTAATGATAAAGTAGTATTAAAACTAAACACTAACAATATTCCAAACAGAATTCCAAAAGGATAAAACATTGGAACATTCATAAGGAAGATGTATCCACGTGCCCGTTTCAGTGGAACACGACCAACATAACGGAGAGGATAAAGGAAAAAATCTACAAATATTAACAGGAGTAATAATTGTTCTTTTATTAATAAAATATAGAGATTGAGTTATGCGAGCAGCAGCAGAAACCTTAAACAATTTGGACCATAGTTTATCCCAGGTAATAACAGATAAAGAACTGGACAAGTCGGTTTCCCATGCATTCTCAATTGAAGACTTAGGTCTTTCAATAACATTTGACATCAGTAACTTATAAACAAGAGCAGCTTTAGGTCTATGAATTGAGAATAAAGAGTATAAAGTAGTAGAAGGTGATAGAGATGGTGTATGAGGTGGAAGGGTAAAAGTAGTTAAGTGAGATTGTATGGCAATAACAATAATATTGTATTTATTAAGAAAAGAATCTGGTAAGTGGTAAGTAATTTGAAGGGTAGGAAAGGGAACAATAGAAAAGTTGTGCAGTAATTGGTGAACAAAAAGAATACCCTTTTCCTTACAGTAATTGTAATGGAATGTTTTGCCTTTATATTTGATAAATCTATTATACCATACACAAGAAGACAAAAAGCATTGAAGAGGAGAAAAATCCTTAGAAAAAGTGTCACAAAGCAAAAATCAGGAGTGTTTTAAAATAGGACTATTAGACAGAAAGGTACAATTTGACATTAAAATTATCTGTTGAAAAGAGAAATCTTTCAAGAGGGAACGTTCAAAATGGACCCACTTGGGAACAGGATTATCTATAAAATAATAAGCTAATGTAAAAGACTGTTTGAACAAAAAAGCAGAATGGTATACTTTAAAATTCAGAAAGCGCACGCCACCTTCTTCTTTAGGGCGTATGAGTTTGTGTAGGGCAATTCATGGGTGCTTATTGTTCCAAAGAAATTTTGTACATATAGAATTAATTTTAGAAAAATAAGTATTGGAAATTTTGACAGGAAGTATAGATAGGATATATAAAACATGAGGAACAATCGACATTTTAATAGTATCTAACCTGCCCCATCAGGAAAGGTATAAGGGTGACCAAACAAGGAGGAGTGACTGTATTTTGGCGAGTAATGCAGCAAATGTAAATTTTATTGTGTCAGGAATAGAGGACGAAAACCAAATGCCAAGGCATTTAGGGGCATATTACCAAGCA
Source organism: Lissotriton vulgaris (assembly GCF_964263255.1). Classification (NCBI taxonomy): domain Eukaryota; kingdom Metazoa; phylum Chordata; class Amphibia; order Caudata; family Salamandridae; genus Lissotriton; species Lissotriton vulgaris. The sequence goes on along the minus strand of NC_141696.1, from coordinate 1,271,047,160 downwards.
ATAGCAATAATTATCGCTATTGCTTGGTTAGAGACAAAAATTTACCGCTGAGCTGCGGCGATTTTTATCGCAGATAAACCTTGGTATTACTAAGGTTTATCACAAATGCAACAAAAAATCGGCCGCAATGCATGAATATCGCTGAAAAGTCAGCTATATTCATGCATTACCGAGCTAATGCTCTTAGCCATGTTATCCACCTCCCATTGGATAACATGGTTAAGAACTGCTCAGGGCAGGTGTTAGCTTTTGGAGACATTCGCGCTTAGCGCGAATATCTCCAAAAGTTGGTAATAGGAGATAGCGATGTTAGCGACTGTTTGCAGTCGCTAACATCTTGGCACGCCCACTTTGCATGTCATTAGTGATAAATATCACTGACATGCAAAGTGGGGCCCAAGATAATCACTATCTCCTACTAGCTGTCCCTAACTGGTGTTAGCGACAGCTAGGTAATAGGGAGATAATTTTATCTCCGCTTTCTTGGCTTTTAAAGCCAAAAAAGCGGAGATAAACCCCCTTGATAATATGCCTCTGAATTTTAGAGGGACACCAAGCAAAACTAGTATCATTAAACAAAAATACATGTAGAGTTCAGGGGCAAAACTTCTGTCTTGGAAAGGTTGAGTTTATGTCCAGAAATACTGGAATATAATTGAACTTCATTTAAAAAATGAGGGAGAGAATCAGCAGGACTAGACATATAAATAAGTATATCATCTGCATATGCAGATATCTTGGATTCCACAGAGCCATGTTTGTAGCCAGCAATCAGGGAGTTAACACGAATGCGCTCTAGAAATGTTTCAAGCCATAAAATAAAAAGTAAACGGGAAAGGGGACAACCCTGCCTTGTGCCTCTGGACAAAGAAAATGACCTAGAAAATTAGTTATTGACAAAAATGCTGGCTCGGGGGCAAGAGTACAAAAGTTTAATATAAGAAATGAAAGAGGGCCCAAAACCAAAGCATTGCAGAGTCTGAAACATAAATTGCCAATTAATGCGGTTGAATGCCTTTTCAGCATCCAAAGACAAAGCAGCAGGTGGAGATTTATAGTTTTTACCATAGGAAATGATGTTAGCAAACATTCGAGCATTATCAGATGCTAATATGCCCTTCATGAATCCAACTTGATCAGTTTTAATCAAGAGAGGAATAATGGTGTCAAGTCTGGATGCGAGAATTTTGGCAAATATGTTACAGTCATAACTAATTAACGATATGGGATGGTAATTTTTGCAATGGGAATGATCTTTATCAGGTTTAGGGATGATAATCAAAGCATCCATAAAAGAGCCCGAAGCTCTTGCGTCAGCAATAAAAGAGTTAAAAAGCTGAAGGAGTTTAGGGACAAAAATGGAAGTAAGGGTGTTATAAAATTCAATAGGTAAGCCATCAGGCCCAGGGGCTTTTGATTTTATTAGGACCTTAATAGCATTAATTACTTACTGTGAAGAAATGTCCTTTTCTGATGTGGTAAATTCATCCGGTAGAGAGGGGGGAGAGGGCAGGCCTGAGAAGAAGGTTTCTAAATTTTGAGTAGAGGGAATAGTATCATCGGAATAAAGAGATTGGTAGTAGTCATGGAAAACTTCAGCAATACCTTCGTCCGATGAAACTAATTTTTTAGTGGATTCATCAAAAATAGAGCCAATAGTCTTACGCTCAGATTTAATTTTTAAATAGTTAGCCAACATTTTCCCGACCTTATTTTGTCCACCATGATATTTAGATTTAACCCTAAGCAAAACATTACAAGCTTCAGTTGTCGCCAATACGTTAAGTTGCGTCTTTACTTTAATTAAATCATGAAGGGTTTCAGAGGAACGAGAAGTAAAATATATATGTTTCAAGTCTTTAAGGTGTTGCAGTTGATCTTCATATTTCTTTCTTGTGGATTTCTTTTTTTGGGATACAAAAGAAATGGTAAAGGCACGGAAAGCAGCTTTAAAAGCATCCCAATTATTAGGGACAGAAGTATCTAATGGGTCATTAAGACGCAAAAAATCATCAATAAAGGAAGAAACTTCTTTGATAAACATCTTATCAGTTAATAAAGAAGTATTAAGCTTCCATCGGCTAAATTGAGAAGAAGTGTGTGTAAAATCCAAAACAGCATAAACAGGTGCATGGTCAGAAATAAAAATGGAGCCAATTTCAGACTTTTGGAGAGAGGGAAGTAAACACTTACTGGTCAAAATATAATCAATTCTGGAACGGTGTGATGTACATTTAAAAAAAGGTAAATTCAATTAAATCAGGATTACAAGTTCTCCAAACATCATAAAATGGACGAGAGGCAATGGGCGACTGAAAGGCTTTATGAGATTTGTCACGTTGAAATTTACATTTAGATAATCTATCGGAGAAGGGGTCTAACCACTGGTTGAAGTCACCAGCAACAATAATATTAGGGCAGTCAATCAAAGAAAGTAGGACTTTGATATCATTCCAGAATTTAGGGTCAGGCTTGACAGGACCATAAATATTCAGTAATACTAATGTTTTATTTTGAACCACAATCTTTGCCACTACCCATCGTCCATCCGCATCACCCTGTGAGGACAAAATTTGCACCGCTGAAGCTTTATGGGAAAAGTATAGCAATACCCCCCTTTCTTGTGAGAAGCAGGAGAGAAAAAAACTTGGCCCACCCACTGTCTTTTTAGTTTAAGAGATTCAACATCATTACAATGCATTTCCTGAAGAAAAGAAATGTGAGAATTAAGTTTTGATAAATGAGACAGTACCTTTTAACTGGAGTCCCCAGACCACGAACATTCCACGTAACAAAGTTACACATGATGAAGGCGAGGGAGGACAAAACACACTTGGAGATGACACACCCCAAGGGAAGAACTGTGAGGGAAAACACACCACAGAAGAAAATTACATATGAAACACAAACCAAAAAGACCTACAGTATCAGGGTACATGAATAACACAAGATTGGAGGAAGGTGATAGGAAATAGCAAGAAGAAATTAGAAAATGGGAGAGTAGAGATAAAGAAAGAAGAGGGAGAAGGGAGAGAAGGAGGAAAGAAAGATAAGCACACAGATCAAAGCAAATCATCCAGATCTGTAAGAAAAGAAGAAAGCAATGATAAGGGTGCATAGTGATGCGAGGCAAGTCGGATCACATGAAAACAACTAAAATACAAGAAGAATAAAGCCATAAAAAGAAGCACAGCATAGAAAGAAAAAAAGACAAGCAACTAAAGTCAAAGGATAGAAACAATAGCAATAGTATAAATAAGTAAGAAAAAAACAAGGAAATTAGAAAAATAAAGAGTCATTTAAAAATGGAAATAAATAAAAGCAACACAAAAAATCAAGCTGTAGTGTTCATCCCTGTAGAAGAAAAGGACTGAAGAAAAAGTTTAAGATTTCCAGGATCATCAAAGGATCGTGAACGCTCATCATGAGTAATCTTGCAGAGGCATGGATGCATGATGCCATATTGGATGTTTAAATGTCTCATTTGAGGACGTAGAGCAAGGAATTCTTTTCAGCGAGCATTAGTCACATTAGAGATGTCCTGAGAAATGAAGTTGTTATGACCAGACCAGATGAGACGAGGTTTGAGTTTAACGGCCTTTAAAACAGTCATAAGCTCAGTAAACTCCATAAAAAGCATAATGATGCCACGAGGTTTAGCATAGATGGCAGACAAAGTGCATTCTCCCCCCGCCACACTGCATGCTTTACAATGACCCAACCCCACATCAAACTCTGGAGTCGTACTTGATTTTCTGCAGTGTGCTGCTTATTTATTAAAATTTAAGTTCTCTGGTCAATTACCTCATTGACCCACCAATCTCTTTATTTATTCGTACATATTCCAATACAGTATTTAAAAATAAACTTGCACTTATAATACAATATATACATTCACCGCCCAATCCACTGGGCCTTTTATTTGACTTCAGGGTTGCGCCAGCAGGCCACAATCCAGATCACCTGCCCCATAACGTTAACCCCCTTCTGGTCAACAGAGCCGCAGGTGAGGAAAGCGCCCCCTTGGGCAACCAGCGGCCTCTGGGGTAGGGCTGAAAAGTCAAGGCCACCAGCAGGTCGGCCCCAACTCTCCCACCAGCCCAGAGTCCATACTGATTTAGCAAACCGGTTCAGAGTTAACTGTCTCTGGACAAGAAGTTCCCGTGGTATTCTTGTCCGGAACCCCGCCACAGGACGAGGAGCTTACTGGCGGACTCGACCTCCCCCCCCTGCGCTCAAGAGCTTCGGAGACGGCTCCTAGAACTGTTTCTATAAATATCTCCATCCCCGCCTCCGACAGGTGGACTCCGTCCTCTGCATATAGCTCCGGCCTTTCTGCCTGAATTAATTTATGGCGAATCGCTTTAATACTCGATTTTTTCAGGATTTCCGCCACCGATTGGTTCAGTCTTTTGACAGATCTGTTTATTGCTTTCATGGGTGCGCCCCGAGCCCACACGAGTCTCGGGATGACTTCCGACCACAGTACTATAGCTTCCGGGAGAATGTTTTTGACTGCTGCTAGGGTAGAAAACAGGGACTCCTTCACTTCTCTCCTCCCGCCTGGAATCATGTCGTTGCCTCCGCAGTGCAACACGAATACATCTGGCGAAGGCATGCCTTTTGCCAAAGCCGCTTTTACATCCCTCGGGACGTCCTCCAGGCGCTGCCCGCCTATCCCCACCCAATGATGGTCACAACCTCGCATCATGGTCACCCTGTCCCTGAGTGTCTTTTCGAAGTGCGCCCCGGCCCTGCGAATGAAGGAGTGGCCACACCAACAGATTTGGGTTCTCTTAGGGGATGTACCTAAAGTAAATATGAAGAGTAAATGTGAAGAGATACAGGCAGCCGATTCTCACAAAAGGAACGCAAGCTAAAGATACGTCAGATTAATTGCGGGCGGATATAACGTTCATGACAAGCTGATTTCCAGCGACCCAACCTTTTGATTACCTGTTCGGGTAGGCCTAGGCCAGCAGCCGTTGTCGCTGCTCCAATTCTAAACGAATGTGATGTAAAATCGGCCGGATCAACTCCGATCCGTGCCAAGGTCATTTTAACTACTCGAGTGAACTGGAACCTGGTAAGGGGCAACCCATTCTCATGAATCAAGAGTCTATCATCAGTTCCCTGGGGCCTGACTTGGAGAAATACCCTCAGCAAGTTGACCGGACAGAAGGGCTCACCCTCTACTCTACCCAGCTGTAACCAGGTACCTCTACCCAGCGGATCCGTTTTCGATCTCCGCACCCTCAGCCGCAGGACACCTTTGGACTCAATTATATCAGAGCACCTCAGACCCCCTTCCTTATCCGATTTAGACGCCGGAAGTAATTCTGAAATTCGCAGCGCCCCACAAAAGGCTAAGGTATAGGCCACCCGGAACAATTGCGTCTCATACTGGGAGAAACAAACGAAAGGGAGTTCTCCTAAGATTTTAATCAATTTTTCTACGTCTATCGGCCTCCTACAATCTTTCTCCCCGGGCGCTAGGCGCTCCCAACCTCTCATTGCTCTTCTAACTCTCTGATCTTTTGTCGGATCGGACACCCCCCGTAGACCCGCATAAAATGCTAACGCCGACAACTGCCTTTTCATGAATGCTACCGACTTCTCTTGCTCTTTCTGCTGCACGATGAAGCCTAATACACTCTGGGGGGCAAAGATGTCCGCTACGCCCACACCCCTCAGGTATGCCATATACGACTCCCATGACCTCTGATACATACTCTTAGTCCCTGGAGTCAAGGATGCAGATATCAACTCGGCGGCTGTGGGGCACCAAACTTCCATAGCTCCGCTGGAAAGGCTGACATTGACGTCTCCGCCTGGGGCCAATGCTCCCGGAACTCTGTTAACTTAAAACGAGACAATGCATCAGCCGCTTTGTTTTCAACACCTGGAACATGTTTCGCAGTGAATTGGACATTATGGCTCAGGCATTGCAAAACCAATTCCTTCAACAACCTGAGTACCCAAGTACAGGTGGCCCTCTGGCTATTAATCACCATGACTACGGACATGTTGTCCGACCAGAATACTATACTCTTGTTCGCCAGCAGATCCCCCCACAAGTGCAAAGCTACCACTATGGGGAAAAGTTCAAGGAAGGAAATGTTAGTAGTCAGGCCTCGCTCGATCCAGTCATCTGGCCAGCACTGCATACACCATTTTTGACCGAATATAGCTCCGAAACCAATACTACCTGCAGCGTCGGTGAACAGCTCAAGATCCGTATTAGGAGAACAGGCTGCTCGCCACAATACCGTGCCATTGAAGTCCCTCAAAAAACTTCTCCAAATCATAAGATCCTCTCTAACTTCGGCTGAGAGCCTCACTCTGTGGTGTTTGGCCCGCAGCCCAGACATCGCCCTCGCTATACTCCTGGAGAAGGCCCTGCCCATAGGAATGACCCGCAGAGCAAAGTTCAGTTGACCCAGAAGAACTTGTAGCTGATGTAAGGTTACCTTCCTTGCCCCCAGGCAGCCATCGATAGCGGCTCTAAAGGCATCGACCTTGACTTTTGGCAGCCTGCACACTCCTGCTGTCGTATCAATCTCTATGCCCAGGAAGGTCAAACACGTGGTCGGGCCTTCGTTTTTTTCCGCCGCCAAAGGTACTCCGAGCGCCTCAGCCAAGTGCTGGAAGCCCAGCAGGGCCTTCCTGCACGACTGGGAACCCTCGGGACCCATGAACAGAAAATCGTCCAGGTAGTGGACTACAGCATGTGAGTTGTCCGAGGCCAGAAACTGCTCGACCGCCCATTCTAGGAACCTTGCGAAAGTCTCGAAAACTGCACAGGCAATAGAACACCCCATAGGCATGCACAAATCCAGAAAATAGTTACCGTCAAATGTGAAGCCCAAGAACCTGGTGTCGTCCGGGTGCACGGGCAGTAACCGAAAGGCTGATTCAATATCGGCTTTGGCCATTAGGGCTCCCTCCCCCAATGCCTGCAATTTCTCAATAGCCGTGTCAAATTTGGTATACTTCACTGAGCACAGATCCGGGTCTAACTTATCGTTTACTGAGAGCCCTGGGGGACTCGATACATTATGGATCAGACGGAATTTACCCTCCTCCTTTTTCGGAACTAGACCCAATGGGGAGCAAACCAGATTATGCATAGGTGGTTCTGTGAAAGGGCCCCCAACCCGCCCCAATGCTACCTCCTTCATGATCTTTTCTCGAGCTGCCTCCATATTTCGCAACACTGAGCTCTGATTGCGGGGTGGGACATTAGAAGGTGGGGCTGAAGATGGGATACGAAAGCCAATTGTAAAACCATGTAGTAGGAATTGAGCCTCCCCGAGATTATCGTACTTACTGAGGAGGTGTGTCAGGGCATGCCGTTTAATTGGAGTTGGTAGCTTTGTCAGGGGTCTTAGTTGGCTTTCCTTTTGGGGCACTGTGGCTGGCTTGTTCTTTGGGGTTACCAGTTTTCTTAAAACACCTAATCTCGGGATGAGAGGTACCCCCGCAGTATGAACAGCAGTGTTTGAATTTACAAGAGGCCCCCCTGGTACACTCATTTCTATTAAACTGCCAGCAGGCCTGTTTTTTCTCCCCGACCCCTTTGTCAGTCCGAAAGGACTGGCTCTGAGTTGAGGGTACTGGGGTAGGCGTTGAAGGGGTGGAATAAAACACTGTATGCCCCAAATTAATCTCCCGCTGGTCCCATGCTATACCCGGGTGAACTGCCTTCATCTGCCTAAACATTTTATCGTATTTCAGCCACCCCTGGCCTGGAAACTCAGTTGCCGCTCCATGTATCAATGATATGTAGCTCATCATTTGTGGGCCTAAAACAGGATATTTCTCAAGCATAACAGCGGCATATATTGCAAATCCCGTGATCCAATTCTTCATGGACCATTCTACCCATGATTTCTTCTGATTGTAATCTCCCTCCTTTCCGGCTTTGGGCTTTCCGGCCGCCACCCCCGCATTGATAAGGTCGAACACTTCTATGTATTCGCCTCTGAGTATCCTGTCCTTCATATCTGCTGGCACATGCCAAGTTATCCCCGCGGATGGCGATAAGGTCATCGAGGAAGAACCGAACATTAGAGGGCTGAAAGCTAATAATGGGGAACCAGCTGATTGCCCCCCAAACCCTCCATGCATCTGGCCATTAGAGGGACCCACAACATCAACCACGGGATTCGCCCTTGAGCCCTGACTTGGACACCCTAGATTAGAGAAAGCAGTCATCGCTAAGGGGGACCCGTGAGCTGTGTAGGCAGGAAACATTGAGCTTACCGGGCTGCTACCTATCGCTTGACCATGCGACCCATATAATTGCATCCCTGGTAACTGAGCGACCCCCCCGGGCTGAACCCAAACTTGCGACACTCCGCTACCCGGCTGTGCCACTACTGGCGGTAACATACCGTGCGGACCGGACCCCCCCACAGAAGTGACGGGGAACCCTCCTATCTGCATAGGCCTAGTTGCCTCATAATGCCCATCGGCGTCGTCTGGGTCGTTTCCTGCGCCTGAGTTCGAATCAATTGCCTCTGGCGCCTCCTCCTCACCTGGTGATACTGGTCGTGAATCCGTCGGCCTAGACCGCTTGCCTCTTGCCGAGCTTCTAAGCTTTTCTGGGGTCTGCTTCGCTCTTTTGCCTCTCCCCCTCTCCTCCTGAAAGTTCGCATCTGCTTTAGCCCCGTCTCTCATATTCTTTAGTACCCAATCCATGCCCTTTTCTCTTGTGAACTCCAGCAGTTCCGTAAAGGCAAGGAATTCCTCATTCTTGGCTGCGTGTTGTTTACCCTTCGGTACCTTCTTCGACGGCATCCTGTACTTAAAGAAAACAACGTTGAAAACTTATTGAGAGACGCAAACGACTTTTTTAGGCCCACCGCGTCGCGGATGGGCCCGGACCCAGGAAATCAGATGATCGAGCGCCAGTGCTCGCCCTCCCCCTGTACACGAGGATTTACCGCGGCAAACCCCCCCTGCAAACACTATTTAAATCCAGAAACTAAGCACGAAAACTGTAAAATTAAGGAAAATCTAGCACACACTGCAAGGCCCGCTAACCTAAACCACGAGTCGGATTAACTCTCGCTGTATACTCCAACGCGATGCTCCCACGATGTCTTCTCTTGGAGACGTCCGACTCCTGGATGATCAGCGGACAAAGAGGGGGCCTCTAGGCTGGTCACGGGCTTTTAAGCCTCGCGCCCTACTAACACTTCCGGGGCGTACCTCGACCTTTGTTCCCATTGGTCCTGACGCGACGCTCACTTCCGGGTCACGCAAACCGGAAGTGACCCGGCTCCGGGTCGGCCCTTTGGCTGCCACTAACGACGCCATTCCCCGATGGGGTTGGCGTCTTCCAGGATTGGAAGTAAGATGACCCAGACGATGAGCTCTTTGTATGTTGAGGGGTGAACTGGAAGTTGGAAGATTGAGGAGATCTGGGAGAAATTTTTTGAGGAACAGAACTATATCAGGGCCCTCAACATTTTCCGGAAGGCCCTATAAGTGTAAGTTTTTACAACGATTACGATTTTCCAAATCCTCAGTGTGGAGTTTCAATTTATGAAGTTCCTGTTCAAGAGTAGGGATCTTAGTAGACAAATCCTGTAGGTCACTGAAACGTTGCTCCAGGTCAAATACTTTACTTTCCATAACAATCCATCTGTCTTCTATTTGTTTTAATTTTTCATTTGTGGCAATCATAAATGGCTGAAGACCCCGCATCTCATCTAAAATAGAGTCCAACACAGGGTTCTGAGAGGAGAGAATAGGTGACGAGGGATCATTTTTCTGCCGTCGTGGTTTCGTGCCAAGAACAGAGGACTTAGCAGAATGAGAGTTACTCGCCATTGTAGCAAACACTAAGATAACTGCCGACTATTTACTGAATGTGCGCCAAATATGTGCTTCAGGAAAAATACTGATGAAGAGAAAAAAACCATTAAAACTTTTGACTTCCGTAGATGATATCCAACTGACAGCCTGTAACAAAAATATGTGTGTGGAAGCATGAGCTCAGCGGCCAAAAATGGCAGTCGGCCACCTCCCCCGAAACATAGCAAGAAGCAAGGCTATCAGGAGAAAAAAACTGTACAAACCTAATCGTTGTACCAAGAGCAGGAAGTCCCCAAAAAAATTGTAAATACTGAAAAACGTACCCCACCAGGACACTAGCGTAAACTTAATGAGAAAGCGTGACCTGAAATAACTCACAAGAAGGAGTAAGTCTCAGGAAGAGTAAGCGCACATGCATAGTAAAGTCTTACTGCAGCAAATGATAGTAAATTGCAAGTAAATTAAGTGGCAAGGAAGAAAAAACCACTATGAGCCACATAACTGAGGTATGTGCGAGAGATATATAAGTGAAGTGTATGGCAGCAAGGCAAACAAAGAGATGGCAAGCTGTATGAGGTCAAACATCCATTTCCACTGTGAAAGTTAAAAAGTAAAAGCCATTAAAGAAGAAAGACGTCCAAGAATGCATTTATATACGAGTAGCTGCCGGCAGAAGGGGCCTCATTGCAACATTAGGAGAAAGAAAATTACCGGCTGAAAATACGCGAGTGTGACGGCCCAAAATGGCGGCCGCTCACATCGTGAAGAGAAATACACGAAGCTGATTATTCGATGTCCAGGGCAGGAAAGCGCATGTATGCGAGTCCCGGTGCTCACGCCAGGTTCCCGAATGGATGCCCGCTGTTTTTAAAAAGGCAGGATGCAGAAAGACGGCTTTACACGTAAACGAGTCCTGCCAGCGAGCGGAGCTCAAACAGGAACCGACATCTTGCGTCGGTGCCTAAGCCATGCCCGGCATCAAAGAATTATAACCCCTTCTTTCCAGTTACCTCACCTACACAGCTTTCAAATCCTTGGACCTTATGTTGGGTGTCTGACAGCATCTTCAGTTCTGTTTCCTTCTAGGTCCGGGGGGATTCCAGGTGCCTGCATGGGCTCATCATGCTAAAACCTTTTAAAATACCTTGAAATCCACTAGACAAATGTGTACGCCATTTATATTGATTTTCTGATTACTAATGTATATGAAGGTGGTGTCATGCATCCCTTTATTCATTCAAGCATTCATGACTCAGATGTCAGCGAGACGCAGCCATTATTTGGACAAGTGTGGAGAGGTACCTCCTCTGACCAAAGACTGTAGAATGGTTTTGTCTTCTTTACCTTCCTTAATGCATCTTCTCTTTTCAACGAGGAACACTCTCACAGTTGTGCATAATAGTTCGAAGGATCAATCTTTACTTCTATTTCACCTTGTTCCCACCTAGGTCAGGAGCGATACCAATAGGGGCTTCCTGTTGGGCTTGTTGTGGGGCTCGCCATGTGGGTTCTATCTGTGGTAGAGGTTACTGGTGGGCTTGTTGTGGGTCTCACCATGTGGCTCGCCATAAAAGCATGACAATAAACAGGCATTGGCAAAGCCAATAAGTCTGGCCTTTGAAAGCTTGTATGATGGTAATATTTTATGATGCAAGCATATGGCACAAAATTAAATAGAAGAAAAATACACCATGTTCTCACTTTGACGTAAAAAATGTATACATACAAATAAAATGTTAAACAAAAAATAACAAAGCATATCTTTTCATTTGAATAAAACAGTAGAGGGGCTTGTTAGCAGACATTCACCCTAAGAACAGGTATAGAAACTATTTTTAGTTTTAATACGCATACAGCAACATATTATTTTTGTTTGTGCAAAGAAGCACTACAATTAGCTTTGGAGTACAGATAACTGTATTTTAAACACATACGGATGACTAAATAAACGAAAAAGGATAAACAGCAGAAAGAAGAACACAGGGGCAAGTTAAGTATTGAACCACCATCCCTGGCACTGAAAAACACTTCTTTTTAAACCAATGTGCATGTGTGAACAGCAAAATACTGTCACAAATAGCGCAAGAGGTCAAATAGCAGAAGTGGGCAGACCCATTTCCCCGTGCTGTATGTGCGGTGGGTGGAAGCAAAATGTGAAGGACAGTTGATGAGACCAATGGACGAAGAAGGCTGACCCACAGCCCTTCTATGTATGCATACATGTAAGTAGCTTTTTATTTCCGCATTTTTTGATTATTTGAGCCTGGCGAAACAGAGAATGCTGATTCCAGGCCAGACCTAGAAACCAAGAAAGACAGGCTGCTACAATAGGTCTGTGATTTAAGAATTCACACATATAGAAAGGGGAAACCTACAAGCTTCAGAGGGTCCCAGCAAGCAAATACAGAATCTACAGGGATTTCCTGGGGACATCCTAACATTCAGTGCTTGCACAAACATTGGATAATAATATTGCATTTAATCTGGGGCTTTATATAAATCGGATCCAATTGCAACAGAGTTTAGAGTACAGTGCATCACTCTATGAAGTATGTTTAAACGTCTTTTGTGGATTATCATGAATAATGGCATCTGGAGACAATGTCTGATCTGTGTCAATAAGATTTAGGCAGTATTTAGGAAGAGGGGAAAGAGGGCTATAATTTGGAGGTTTGCACCTGTTATTTGATTGCACGCTATTCTTCAGAAAATGCTCTCATTGATGCATTGTTAATATACATTTCCAAAACACGGTTCTGGCCAATGCAAAGTTATGCAAAGCTCTCGGCTCATCGAATGCGCAGCTCATGTTGTCGGTAACATCGGAAACCCTTTGATGGATGTCATTATTCATGCGGCTTTGTCGGATGGATTTGCTCTGGAAGGGGCTGGTCTGGCAGTGGCTTGCAGATGTTTTAAGCACCTGCGGCGCAGATGCTACCCTGTTTATTCTTTTTGTGTTTTGTCAATTTTCACATGACTATTTGTCATCTTCTAAAAATGCTTTTGCCACCACAGATGTGCGGTGCAGCTGGCATGTTACCGCACTTATCGAATCATAAATTTTGTGACACAATCTGTGTTACTCTCCAAAAACTTATAATTGGGTGGCATTGATGGCACCCACTAAATTCTGTCTCATCGTAGACAGATTTTATCAGATGCAATAAGTAGCACACCATGTAGCGAGACGCTTAGAAATGGCAGACACGTGGTATAAAGCGCTGTTTAGAAAGGAGAAATCAACTACAGAACAGTGACTGGGAATCAAGCGACAGAATCCATGAACATTAAGGAAATAGGGTTCATATTTTGCCGGTATTATGAAATGTGCAACTATATGTCCTTGAAGTCCATTGTGAAGGGTACAAAAATGTGATATGTTGAAGTCATAAGTATTTCTCGTTACAGGAAAACCTAAACTAGTGATGCAAAATCATTTAAAATTAAACAGACCAACTCCAAGTAAGTTACTATTTAAATGAAGCGATTTACTCAAAACCCATTGTTGGTCATCTGAGTTTAAGCTGCATTTTGTTGTGGTATAAGTGACAATCTAAGTAGCATAACGTTGAAATCGCACTGATGTAGCAAAGTGCTTTCTGAGTGGGGCGTGTAAGCTCTTTAGTTGTCTGGTGTCATTTGTTTAAAAAAAAAAGTGCAAGGGCTCTTGCCGGGGACCACTGCAGCTTACACCACTCTTTGTCACTGCTATTGCCATTGATAGTAACAACACAACAACAAACCATCACACTCTTACAAGTGTGACAGTTCGGCCTGTTTCACGCCCCCAAAGCTATAACAGTGCTTGCCATTATGAACTATGGGGTAACCCAAAATATTCAAAGGACATGGATTTGTCGTTATAGAAAACAAGTGGTCCTAGACATACGACAGTGCTTTAGCTGAATGTAATAGTCATTTTTAATGTCTATTTAATTAATAATTAACTGTTGTTGAGGTAATCTCTAAATGAGCCACACAGCGCCACCCAGTGGTAGACTGTCAAGTTCAGGTGTTTCTAATTCAGTGCCTGTGCTGAGCACTGGAAACCACCAGCTCAGATTAAGCACTGCTCCAGTAGTGTCTGAAGGTTGGCAGGCTGTGGGGGATTTTTCAGGAATCGAATTCCATGTGGCTTGGGCAAGAGCGCAGAACAATCATTCTCTTTCTGATAGTTTGAGATGTGAGGCTTTCAGGGCCTTCGGTATGGCCCTGATAAAGAGTTGAGTGGCAAAGGAACACCCTTCCATTGCTGGGAAAATGCTAAATTGATTGGAGAAAAAGCAACGTCCTATCCCTAGTGTGGAGGAAATTCCACCTGTGAATTTTGATTGTTTTGTATTTTTTTTATACGTGAGAATTTTCTCCTATGACCCATCTATGCGTTGGAACAAATGATGATGCTTAATGGATTTGATGTAGGCAGTTTGGAGGGGATTTAATCTGGGAATAGAGCACTTGGTGGCATCCTAGGATTAAAGCAATGTGGCCACGCCTCCTGGCTAAGGTGATGTTGCTTGTTGCATTGTTTTTATTGTTCTCCCACTTGGGTTATTCATTTCTTTGTAAGTTTTTACAGGAACCTAGGGGCAGATTTACAAGAAAATGACTCAGTGCCTTTTCCTCAAGCCATTTGGTTGCACCGCACTGAGTCACTTTCAGAGCACAGGAATGCGACATATTTACAATGATATGTCGTATTCCTGTGCTCTCCCCTGTGCTGGCGCACAATCAGTTGCCATGGGATGGCGCAGGCACCCTTGCACCATGGTGCAAGGCAGGGCCGGCTCTGGGGCGGGGCGATCGGTGCCACCGCCCCGGGCGCTGACTTGGGGTGGGGCGCCATTCTGATCACTTTAAAAGCACCTGATGCCGCGTACTTTGTACCCACAATAAAAATGACAACTCCAATTTTTAATGTTCTTCCCGGAGAGAGTCCGGAGCTTTGTTTAGTGAACCTTTTGACCTATAATAGGGCAGAGGGTTAACATGCCTGCTGCAAAGAACGTGTCCTGCTAACATCAAAAAGTGCATATTATATAAATAGGTCAATTGGTTACTGGTTTTGTCAGTGGTCCTTTTCTTTCTTGCAGTTTAAGTTAAAATCTTAATATAGAGCAGTGAGCTATTAACTGCCATCAAAAGCTACATGCAAACTGCAAGGAAAATATTAGAGCTATATATTTTTTGCCCAGACTTTCGTTGTCCTAATATTTCAAAAGGGGTTCATTTGGGTAGAAATCAATTCTTATTACTAAAGAAAACCCCTAACAATGGTGTTATATTTTAAATTCTGAATTTGTGCTTTTCCAGTCCAAGGACTCAAACTATACTGCCTATCAGTATGTATGACATGTGACTCCTACCCCTTGTTAGCCTCTGTCTTATGTAACATTTCCTATAGACTGATTTTCACAGCGATATAAAGTGTTCTGACATCTTAAACTGGCATGAGTGGCACTATAACACAACATGAGTCTAAGAGACAGTGGTTATGGAGACTTGAGGGGCACTGTCCAATGGTGGTAGTGAGGGAATCTGTGGTGGAGGTGGTCATTTGGGGGGCGCCAACAAACATTGTCGCACAGGGTGCCACCAGTGCTAAAGCCGGCCCTGGTGCAAGGATGACTGCGTCCCGGGGAGATTGTTTTCGTGCAGGAAGGGGGGCCTTCCTGCATGAAAACAATCACTACAGGCATTTTCCTCTTTTAATATGTGCTGTAGAATGCTGCACGAATTGAAAGAGGAAAAACCAATGAGAAATGTAAACATTTCTCCCCGTTGCGCCTCCCTATGCCTCCCTTGGGGAGGAGTAGCATTCACACCTATTTCCAGATTTACGATTCCTCGTAAATTTGGAAATGTGTTTGGTTCCATGGGTGTTTTGTGGGAACACCCACAAAAACACCCATGGAACGCCCCGTTCACCAAAGTGCTGCATGTAAAGGGGCCATATTTACAAGAACAGGAAAAACCACGCAGGATGGCTTTCCTGTCCTTGTAAATATGGAGCAGGAAAATACGCCATCAGTACAACACAAAAAGTGACGTACTAGTGGCGCAGGGGGCTGGTAAATCTGCCTCCAGTATTCAGTTTTTGTGGTGGAAATTTCAAGAGGGTAATTTTTGACAGGAAGGCTTACGTCTCTTTCAATACTTTTGCTAGTAGTGTGTGGAATTTACAGTGTTTTGAGTGATTAGATGGCTACTACAGATTTGTTCTTCTGGAAAGGGAAAATATTTTTCCCTGTAAGAAAGCTCTTCCCCTACGTACCAAACAAATCTGGGGGTGATCTGTTCTTCTTCCAATCCACAAATAGAAGTTAATGCAGCTCTTGGGCTGGAAGTGGTTTGGTCGGAGTTTGTGAATGCCCACCCCTGCAGATGTTCATAGGCATTCTCAATCACCATGTGTTACCCAATCCTTGCACCTGGCATGGGATTTACTACTGCAGATGTCTCTGCACTTGTAGTGTAGTGTAATAAGTGCACTTATGGTTGTTAGGAATCCTATTCTCGATTGTACATGGAATATTTTAGGCCATAAACATACATTTATGGATAAAAATAGTGAATAGAGCCAACAACAAAAAGTAGGTACTCTGCAAGTTAGAAATACCATTACAACTGCAAAGTACACTTAGCAGCTCTTTGTGATTTGAATGTTGAAGGGAATATGAAAGGGGGCGTGCTCCTTCTCTTTCCAATTTGTATCAATATACTGCAGTCAAATCAAATCAAATAAACTTCATTCGGTCTCCTGTGATGAAACCATAAAAGCACAAGGTAGAATATAATACATACAAACCAGGCGGAAACATGCCCGGTTTAAGCATAGTATATGCAATATAAAAATATATACAATTTAAAATATATAGTTACCGAATCTTCACAAACACTCATAAAATGCCTGGTAAACAACACTCTAAATGGTGCAGTAAGACCTTGCCCTTAATCAAGTTGTTTGTTAAATGGCTAGTGGAGCAAGGTAAAGTGCATGGGGCCGGGAATAATGGCAAGGGTCAGGCAAGTTAATCACAACTTCCCCTGAGCCTAATCGCAGATTTAAAAAAGTTAATCACATAAAAACAGCGTTGCACGTTAACATTTGACAAAATATAAAAGCAGGCCATACGTGTCTAAAATTGGCCTGTTTCAAAATAGGAATTAAAAAGGATTTTCTGGGTGTATCACAAAATGAGCAAAACATTGTGAAATGAACCATGTCCTGCGGAGATGTACCATCGCAGCCACAGGTTGAAAGAGCTTGCCCTTTGTTCTGACCCCAAGGATGGGCAGGAAGCAAGAAGAAGGTGGAAAAGATCAAACCGAAACCTGGTCAAAAGAAAACGATCGTGAAGGGGCGTGGCTTGCAGCCGTCGGGAATGGACACTGCCTGAACGAGCTCCTTCCCTCCTGTGGCTATCCTGATATATCCTGAGCCATCCACTGCTGTGAAACACTTCAAGGTGGTGGGTGTTCCCTTCCTGACCCCCCCGAAACGCTTTTGAACCCCTGTGTGAATACGGCAGAATCATCTTATTAGCAATAATGATGGGACCCCCTCAAGACTTGTACAAGCCAGGGAAGGAGGGGAATGAAATGATCAAACAAGAAAGAACAGTTTTCCCTTATCTACCACATAATTGAAAAATGCAGCTACTACAAAATAGGTGACAAGAACAAGACCATAACTTGCAATATTACAACAAGGTATATATTATTTATTTCATTTTTATAAATATATGCTCCATAAATTTACTTCAAATAACATTGTTTCAAAAAATTTCATCAGATATGGTGAAATTTATAATTTTTATACAAACAAAATATTTTTATAAATACAGAAAAAGAGAACACAAGAATATAACAACGAATGCAAGTGAGTCAAACATTTATAGCAAATCAAATGACTAAAGACTAACACATATATAAAACAACCCCTGGAAAAAAGGAAAAAGATAACATCCGAACACATTCATAACAATCTCCACATTACCACTCAAACTACACCCATTCTCACAACATTTAAAACACGGAAGAAAAATCAAGAGTGAAGGTCTCCAAGGTCAATGGGAGACCCCGCACTTGGTCGACGCGTTTCGGCGGCTCAGGGCCACCTTCTTCAGGACCACTTCCGGTAAAGGAACCCAAATATCCAGGGGGTAAAGAGGAGCGAGGGTTGACACTACTGATGACGGTCTAGTGGTGCAATCCAATTATAAAATATCCTGAAGGTAGTATATCATCTATCATCGGCGTTGGAGATTACATCAGATGCGGACACATTAAAATCGAGGCTTATATCTTATCAGGACGTGCCATAGTTTGGATGCAACATTCTCAGTATTCTGAATAGAATATGAATTAACAATACGTCATGGACATAATTTTAATCTAATAGAGCTGGGACCCAACTATTGGTGGTTTTTTTCAATAAATAGAAGGCCAAGGACTAATCTTATCTCAGTAATCTCGGAACATCCGATTTACTCCTACAGCTACCTATATAGGGATCATTATCTGAAATATAGATGATATACTACCTTCAGGATATTTTATAATTGGATTGGAATCACGCGCGCAGCCCTGTACTCTCTTCCTACAGATTTCCTGAGAGCCTGTGCCGGAGCCTGCAGACCCTCTACAGTCTGGTGCACACTGTTCA
Source organism: Lissotriton vulgaris (assembly GCF_964263255.1). Classification (NCBI taxonomy): domain Eukaryota; kingdom Metazoa; phylum Chordata; class Amphibia; order Caudata; family Salamandridae; genus Lissotriton; species Lissotriton vulgaris. The sequence goes on along the minus strand of NC_141696.1, from coordinate 1,271,028,664 downwards.
GGGGAGGGTTGGGAGCCTTGCCCCTCAGCGAGAGCTCCCTGTGCACAGGTGCCATGACTGGGCGACGGAAGAGCCCTATACTGAGAACCGGCGCAGCTGACCCCAGAGTTTTGAAGTTTACTTTCGGGGATTAGGTGGCCCAATTGAAGTGACATGGCCTGGGCGAGAGTGATTCCGTTTGCGAGAGTGCTGCCTGCTGACTTGGCTGCTTCCTTCAACTGGTTGTTCCCACGAGGCTGCCCTCTGCCTTCACTCAGGACTCAGGGGCTGCGCAGCCATGGCGACACGGGGGAAGGGTCCCAAGGCTAACGCCCAGAAACAGCTAACAAAGTTTGCTTGGTCTAAAACGGGTGACAAAGGCGAATCACCTGAATCAGAGAAGGATGGGGGAAGCAGCCACTGCGCCAGGACCAGAGCCAACTCTTCAGTATGTCCTGGCAGTAATAGGTAGGGTGCGTACTTCAGTGGACTCGGTTACTGTTGAGGTCTCGCTACCCAGAGCGGACTTCAAGAAAATGGATGAGAAAGTTAAGGAACTCAAGATAGTGACGAGCGCCCTGCAGGCGGACACATCGGAACTTCAAAGGCAAGTGCTAGACATGCAGTAGAAGCAAGTGAGAATGTCGCAACAGCTGGATGATTATTAAGGTCGGGCCCGCCACAATAACATTTGAATTTTGGGAGTTCCTGAAAGAACGAAGGGGCCTGCTGCAGACCTATATGTGGAGGATCTAATTATAAACCACCTAAAGCCATCTAAAGCCCAAAACTTTGTCCAGTTACTTCTCTATTGAAAGAGCTCATAGGGTACTGGGTGGCAGACCAAAGTCGGGTGCACCCCCGAGGCCCCTTATTGCCAGGGTGTTTAACTACAGAGACAGGGACATAATACTGCAGACTGCACGATCTAACCCTCCCTTGAAGATAGATAACTATGAGGTGTTAGTTTTTTTCCAGATTTCGCAGAAGCTTCCAGGCGGTGAAGAAGAAGCCGAGAGTTCGAGAGGTGAAATATGCGATGCTCTTCCCAGCACGGCTGCGAATGGAGTCAGATGGCAAGTCATGGTTCTTTGACTCACCGGAGGCGGTCTTGGAATGGATGGAGGGCTGGAGCACGGTGGGAAGCCAAAGGAGAGATCGCCCTGGTAGATCTGGCCTGCAGAGAGGAGTCCGGATGGAGGTGGTGGATAATGGTTCCGCTGAAGATGGCAGCCAGTTGGAGGAGCAGGACTGATAGCCCTGGCTGTGGGACTGGAGAGCTGGACCTAGATGGAAGCTCAAGTAGGGGGGCACAGGTGGGGGGTGGTTAGACTCATGGTTACAAGACTGTTTCTGCACTTGGGAATTTCATGACATGATATTACTTGATGGTTTCACTGATGTGATATGACACGGCTTGGTTGCTGTTAAGCGGGGATGGTTACAAAATAAGTTAACTGTGATATATACCTGCAGGAGGGGAGTCAGTTCCCCTCTTACGATTTTAGCATTTCAGGGGGGTGAGAGGCACTCTGCCATGTTTGCGGGTGGGTAATTCTAAATCTACAGGCAGGGAGGGGGATGGGTTTGGGGTCTGGGGCAAGGGGGTGTTTTTCAGTTTCGCCTTTTTGTTTCCACAGTTGTGGTAAGATCCTGTGCTATAGGCTGGATAGACCGTTAAGTATGTGCTTTGGAGATGAGTTCCAATGCAACTGTTTGGCTTTGCTATGCTTTGCTTTTCACATTCTTTTTGAGTGTGACAGATACAGGTGTGAAAGTGTTGCTCTTAATTGCGGGTTGCGTCAAGAAGTGTTTGCTGTATTGTTGACCTGTCAGGCTGTGAATATCACCGTGCTATAGGATGGGGGTTGAAAAGGAGTCAGTGCTCTCTGTCCTTTCCTGGAATGTAAATGGCCTGGGAAATAAAATAAAGAGGGGTGTCGTCCAGCAGTATCTGAAGAGATAGTCCCCAGATCTTGTTCTATTGAAGGAAACCCACTTAGTAGGTAACAAAAGTAAGGGCCTCAATAGATGGGGATACCGGCTCCTGGTGCATGCTGATTATACCACCGGGTCTAGGGGTATGTGTATTCTGGTTAAAAAGATGCACACCATTGATTGTACACAACACGTGGGCGGATCCAGGGGGGGGTGGTTTGCTGTAGCTGAGGCCCAGTGGGAGGGGCGGGCCCTGAATGTAGTTTCCGTTTACCTGCCACCAGCACTGGGTAGAGATGCCTTAATAGATCTGGGCCGATTCTTGACCAAACTTCCTGATGGTACATTGATACTAGGCGGGGACTACAATATGACTATGGACAACGCGATTGATAGATACCTGCAGAAACAGGGGGCCAGACCAAACGAGCTTATGGCGGAATTTACCACGGCACTGGGCCTCTCGGATGTGGGGCGCGAGCTTCACTCAGCAGACTCCAAATTTACGTACTTTTCCAATGTGCACGGTAGTCTGTCCCGAATGGATTATTTTTTAACATATGCGGCCTCAGTGGGTAATTTTAGGCACCCTCAGACGTTGCCTAGGGGTATCCCTGATCATTCCCCAGTGGGGGTTGAGTTTACTCATGGGGAACGGCAGCAACGCTGTACTATTGCCATTAATCCATGGTTGTTGAAAATACCAGATATCAGAGAGGAGCTCTGTGTGCAGACTAGGTATTTCCTAACAGAAAATCTGGGGTCGGTAGTCTCGGCGCAAACTATATGGGAGGCCTACAAAAAGGTCCTGATAGGGTATGCCCTGTCACTGAAATTAAAGTATATCGCCAGAAGTCGCAAGATCTTGGTGCAATTAGAGGAGGAACTCCGGGGGCTCGAGGCTCATCAGGCGCTCAATCCCTCAGAGGCTACACTACATAGTCTGAGATTAAAGCAAGATGAGTACAGCCTCAAGGCGCGTGAACACATGATGGCTAAACAGGCAGCTACCCCACATAGGCTATATGAGCTGGGAGATGGTATGCAGACAAATTATCGATATTTAAATATCGATATACAATAATATTGAAGTTTAAATATCGAAGGGCCCGATGTAGGTAAACGCGATTTTCCGAATTCAAAATACCGAGGCGGGCCGAATCGGTATTCTGAAATCGGAAAACGAGATGTAGGGAAAAAAAAGCGAATGAATACCGAATCGGTAGGCATCGGTAATGAGAATCGGTACGTTCCGATTCGGCACGGTCCGAATCGGAAAGTACCGAATCGGCTAACAACGAATCGGAAATTACCGAATCGGCTACCACCGATTCGGATAGACCCGAATCGGCGAACACCGAATCGGTAAAAGCCGATTCGGTAAAATCCGAATCGGCAATCATAGATTCGTAGCCATGAAAACACACCCATGCCGAAAAAGCCCATAGGAATGCATTGAAGGGACCGAATCGGCTTTTACCGAATCGGATAATACCGATTCGGATTTTACCGAATCGGTAATATCCGATTCGGTAAAAGCAGATTCGGCAAAAGCCGATTCAGCCAATGAGGTGGCTCCCCCTCCCCCACCCAAACAGGGAGTGGCAACCCTGGCAGGTGCAGCTAATTAAGAAGTTTCTGGAGAGCCAGCCTGAGCTCAACACTCACAGTTAGCAGCAGTGGGAATAGGAGGTTGCCAACTGAACTGAAGAACATGGCAGAGCAGTCAGAAAGCCAGAAGTCCTCCCAGAAGAGGAAGCCGAAGTTCACCACCACCGAACTTCAGGTGCTGGTCGAGGAGGTGGTGAGGGTGCACCGCCAGCTGTTTGGCAAGCTGTCCCTCAACGTGCCAGACAGCACCAAGAGGAAGATCTGGGCCGAAATCGCCCAGAAGGTGAATGCTGCGGGTGTCACCCCCAGGTCCATAGAAGAACTCAAAAAGAGATTCTATGACATCCGCAGCCTCACAAAAAGGAAGATGGCTGAGATACAGAGGCAGGCTGGAGGCACTGGAGGAGGCAGGAACCCGGCGCCACCCCTCACCGAGCTGGAGGAACTGGTCTCCAGCACCATTGAGAGGGAGAGTGTCAGTGGAATCGGGACCCTGGACAGCTCTGCGAGAGCAACAGCTACAGGTAAGAAGCATGCGCATCATGACACACCCTACCAGACACCTCCCCATTAGACACAATGCATAGGCAAACCCCAGCACAGTACTGTCACCAACATACAAGAGACAAGCATCATGGTACATGTAGTCAGCAGAAGTTAGCTAAAAATGGCAGTGCAGAATCACAAGACAGGAAACAGTGTGACACAGTGTAAGGAGATGCAAGGACATGTGGAATGCTATGATTGTACTGACTGTAATACATCGGCACTCAGTTTACAAATGCTTCTTTGTACCTAGGGGCCCCATCAGGCGGAACAACATTGACATCAGAGGGAGCAGCACCGTCTGACACTGCAGTCGCAGGGCCGAGCACAAGCCAGGCTGGCCAGGAGGAGGAGGAGGAAGGAGACACCCTAGGGCTAGGTATGGAGGGAGACCTGGTCATAGACTTCGATGCACTGCACTCCCCACAAATGGCCAGCGCAGCCCCCTTGCAGTTCTCCCCAGAGAACTCCCCTACAAGGGACACCATTCCGCCTACACCAGCTCCTGCCACAACCATGGCCTTGCCACCTGTACGACCTGTCCTGGGAGCAGGGGCTCAGGGACCGGCCAGCTCCACACCCCCACCAGTGGCACCCCAGCCCACTCAGCAGGCCGGAAGCAGCAGTGCCTGGCGCCGTACCATCACCACCATTGCTGCACCAGCATGGGAGGGCAGTGTATTCCTGGGCCTCGAGGGACAGATGGTGAAGATTCAGAGGCAACAGGCAAGATCCACTATGGCCTGCCAACGCCAGCTCCTGCAGCACAACCTGCATATGGCAGAGTTGGTCAAGGGATTCCAGGCCGTCGTGGAATCGAACAAGGAGGTGGCAGCAGGGTTAGGCAGGCTAACCACTGCCATCACCCACTCTTCTAGCAGACAGGAGGAGCATGAGCAGGTGCGCAGGCGGGATGCCCGGGTGTTGAACCGCGCCATGGGCCGCCTTGCTGCGGCGACGGCACAACTGTGCCATCGCAGCGCCAACCAGGAATCTGTGCTTAGTCAGCATACGGCTGAGCTCACAAGGGGGATGGCCCGGATCACCACTGCTATGGAGGCCATGATTATTTCGAACACCGCCTCCAATCCTGCCCTGGACCTGGGTGATGCTGGGGACAGCAGCAGCCGCAGCAGCCCGGCCAGCGCTGCGTCTGAGCCACGGAGGAGCACAAGGCGCTCCGCTGATGCTGCTGGGCATTCAGAGGGGGCTGAGGGACACCCCAGTGGGTCTGGCAAGCGGGCAAAGAAATAGCCTTGCAAGGGCGGGTGAGGCAACCTGAACCTTGGACTTTATTTTATTTCCCATACACCATTTTTTGTTGCACATCAGTGCTGTAACTGTGTTGCAACACAATTAAAATTTGTTTTTTCCAATCAACATTTTGCTGTCTTTGCATCTGTACTCAGTCAGAAATAGTTCTCAGTTATCTCCTCACGTCTGTATCTGCCATCACTTGGCGTACACACCCCAGCTGGCTGTGTCAGTGGCACAGCTTCGTCGTCGTCATGGTCCTCGTAGTCAGACAACTCCACCTCAGTGCCCTTCTTCACCGCAAGGTTGTGTAACATTGCACATACAGCTATGATCTTGCAGCAGGTGATGGGGGTATACTGCCTTGCACCTCCACTCTTGTGCAGGCATCTGAATCTACTTTTCCAGATGCCAAAGGTCCGTTCGACAACATTCCTTGTGCGTATGTGGGCCCGGTTATACCTCCTTTGGCTGGGTGTGGAGGGGTTGAGGTAGGGGGTGAGTATGAATGAGCGGAGGGCATATGCACTGTCGCCTGGAAGAGAAAGGGGTCACATTAGACACATGCATACATGTATTCCACCTACCTACTATGTGTTATGGGGGTCTGATGATGTGTCTCACCTAGGAGGTATCCTTCTCCAAATTCGCCAGCCATCAGCCGTGCATATATGCCACTCTGTTGGAAAATATAGGAGTCATGGGTACTCCCTGGAAATTTCGCTACCAGGTCTGTGATGGTGCACTTTGCATTGCAGATCACCTGCACGTTGATGGTGTGTGTAGACTTGCGATTGCGGTATATGTATTCGGTGTCCGCTGGTGGGCAAATCGGAATGTGCGTGCCATCTATGCAACCGATGATTTGGGGAAATTGTGCCATCTGGTAGAAGTCAGCTTTGGTTTGTAGCAGTTCTGCGTGGGTTGCAGGGAAAGAGATGTATTGGTCCATCCTGTGTATCATGGCGTCAAGGAATGTGTGGAAGAACCTTGACAGGCTGCTCTGGCTCACCCCTCCTGCTGCTGCTACACCACTTTGATAGCTGCCAGACGCTAGAAGGTGTAGGCTGCATAGCACCTGGATGTGCGCAGGGATGGCGTGTGCCCTTGGGGTGTGGTGGTCCAAGAATGGCTTGAGATCCCTGATGAGCTCAAGTATGGTGTCAGAGTCCAGCCTGTATCTCTGTAGTATCTCTGCCTCTGTGAGCATGAACAGGGTTATCCTCTGTCTGTAGACCTGTTCATTTCTTAGCCATTCCCTCTGTCCTTCCTGCTGTAGCCGTAGCCGCCTCGCAATGACATAGAAAGCTGCCATCCTGCAAGTTGCAATGCATTTTGGGACAGTTTATATGGGTTGGAGTTGGTTACCACCTGATTGCAATCCATGGTAAATACCGAGTGAATTCTACCGATTTTGAGCCGATTTCGGTGTTTCTGTGCCTCCCTACATCTCCCCAACTGTCGGAATCGGGGAATTTACCGATCGGCGATTCATACGAATCGGCATGTTTTCCGATTCAGCTCATGTCCGAATCGGTCTTTCTACCGATTCGGTACATGGACCGAATCGGTGATTTTCCGAATCGGTGTCACTAACGAATCGGTACATGGACTGATTCGGTGATTTTCCGATTCGGTGTCACTACCGATTCGGTACATGGACCGATTCGGTGATTTTCCGATTCGGTGTCACTAACGATTCGGTACATGGACCGAATCGGTGATTTTCCGATTCGGTGTCACTAACGATTCGGTACATGGACCGAATCGGTCTTTGCATCTGAATCGGTGTTTTTCCGAATCGTTACATATCCGATTTTCGGTATGTACGTATCGGATTCTTTCCCATTCGGTACTCATTCCGATTCGGTTTTCAATCGGATTCTTTATGTTTTTGGTTCCCTACATCTCGATGGCTGTTTACCGATCGGTAAGGGCCAAAAATCGGTATTTTCGGCCGTTACCGATCGGTAACGCCCTACCTACATCGGGCCCATAATGTAGAAGGTAAGTAATATCGATAGATTTAATATCGATATTAGTAATATCGAAGTGTTAAATATCGATGTTAGTAATATCGATGTTAATAATTTCGATGTTACTAATATCGATTTTTATATTATTTTTGTGTATTTTATTATGTATTTATAATGTTTTTAATTTATTTTTATGTAATTTTGTATTTTAGTACTGTAACGGGTAGTGGGGTTATAGGGGAATAGGGTGGGAAGTAATTTAATTATGTTAAATTAATTATTAATTAGTAGGAATTATAAACTCATTTTAATTATTGGTAATTATTTTTCATTATTGGTAATTAATTTTAATTAATTGATTAATTGATAATTATGTTCTGTAGCGGGTTGTGGGTTTATAGGGGAATAGGGTGGGAAGTAATTTAAATATAATTAAGGACAAATGTTTTTTATATAATTGTTAATGAATTATTAATTGGTAATTAAATATTATTAAATTGTATTTTTAATAGTTTTTTCATTTAAATATATTTTGCTAATCATGTTTTTAATAATTATGTATTGGTATTTGTAAATGGTTTATATTTATTTAATAGTTACGTTTTTTATTATTTAATAAAATACATTTATTTATAAGTATGTTATTTTTACCCCTACGCTATCCAACATGTTCCCTACTGTTGCACTCTATGGAGTGGGAATAGTAATTGTTACCCCTACGCTATCCAACACTTTCCCTACTGTTGCACTCTCTGTAGTTGTAATAGTAATTTTTACCCCTACACTATCCAACACTTTCCCTACTGTTGCACTCTCTGGAGTTGGAATAGTAATTGTTACCCCTACGCTATCCAACACTTTCCCTACTGTTGCACTCTCTGGAGTTGGAATAGTAATTTTTACCCCTACGCTATCCAACACTTTCCCTACTATTGCACTCTCTGGAGTTGGAATAGTAATTTTTACTCCTACGCTATCCAACACTTTCTCTACTGTTGCACTCTCTGGGGTGGGAATAGTAATTGTTACCCCTACGCTATCCAATACTTTCCCTACTGTTGCACTCTATGGAGTTGGAATAGTAATTTTTACCCCTACGCTATCGAACACTTTCCCTACTGTTGCACTCTCTGGAGTGGAAATAGTAATTGTTACCTCTACGCTATCCAACACTTTCCCTACTGTTGCACTCTCTGGAGTGGAAATAGTAATTGTTACCCCTACGCTATCCAACACTTTCCCTACTTTTGCTCTCTCTGGAGTGGGAATAGTAATTGTTACCCTACGCTATCCAACACTTCCCCTACTGTTGCACTCTCTGGAGTTGGAATAGTAATTTTTACCCCTATGCTATCCAACACTTTCCCTACTGTTGAACTCTCTGGAGTTGGAATAGTAATTTTTACCCCTACGCTATCCAACACTTTCCCAACTGTTGCACTCTCTGGGGTGGGAATAGTAATTGTTACCCCTACGCTATCCAACACTTTCCCTACTGTTGCACTCTCTGGAGTTGGAATAGTAATTTTTACCCCTACGCTATCCAACACTTTCCCTACTGTTGCACTCTCTGGAGTTGGAATAGTAATTGTTACCCCTACGTTATGCAACACTTTCCCTACTGTTGCTCTCTCTGGAGTGGGAATAGTAATTTGTACCGGAATTTTATCAGAAATGTATTTAATTTTTTTTAATTTGTTTTACATTTTTAATAATTGTTATTTATATTATTATTTGATGTATATAACTTTATTTGTAATGTATTATAATTTTATTTATTTATAAGTTATTAAAATAATTTATTAGAGGTATTATTATTGAAGTATATACTATGTATTATATCTTTATTATTATTAGTTTTTATTACATTATTTATTAATTTTAAATATTATAATATATATTTAACTATGTTTATTAAATTTATAAGTATTATTTTGTTAATATTCCATGTTTTTTAATTTAAATAAAAACGATATTTTGAAAAAAACAATATTTTTGACATCAATATTAGTTTTTCGATATTTGTGTACTTACCTTGTTAGAGATAGGATCTCGATATTAATGTAATCGATATTTTTGTTGCAATATTTTGGTAGGTAGATATTTTTGTAGTCGATATTTTGTCATAGATTCCTGGGAGATAGTACAGGAAAGACACTAGCCTGGTTGGAGAGGAGGGAACAGGGTACGAGGTGGGTACCTCGGCTAACATTGCCTAGCGGAGAGGTCCTTCATCGCCCCAGCGACATAGCAGAGGCGTTTGCAGACCACTTTGAGAATGTATATTCTTCCTCCACGACATATACAACGGAGAACTTGCGCCAGCTTCTAGCTGATAGTGATATACCAACTCTCTCGGAGCTGGACAGAGATGTATTAGACGCAGACCTGTCGAATGAGGAAATCCAAAAGGCCAAATTTAGTCCGGGAAGGCGATGGGGCCGAACGGTACCCTGTGGAATTCCTTAAGTCGGTTGCTTTTCAGGTGTTTACACACTTGCGGGCATTGTATGGGGAAAGTTGTGAGAGGGGAGTTCTGCCACCAGACCAACGTCTAGCTAGTATAGTTGTTATTCATAAGGCAGGGAAGCCGGTGGATGACTGTAGCTCATACTGGCCGATCTTACTGAGAAATGTAGAGGCAAAGATCTTAGCAAAAGTCCTTGCCACACAGCTTGGGACGGTGATTTCCTCCCTGGTATACCCGGATCAGTCTGGTTTCATGCCTGGGAGGATCACAGCCCTTAACATTCGTCGGCTGCATAATGTGATGGCGCGAAGGGACTTTCTGAGGGAAGATGCAGTTATACTGTCACTGGATGCATCCATGGCATTTGAATCGATCGAATGGCCATACCTTTTTGAGGTCCTTGTGAGAGCCGGGTTGGGCCCTAAATTTATACGCAGGGTGAGGCTGCTGTACACTGACAACCAGAGGCAGGTGAGAGTTAACAACTACACGTCCTGTAAGTTTACGCTACGGAGAGTCACCAGACAGGGATGCCCTCTGTCCCCGATGCTGTTTTTCCTTATGCTGGAGCCCCTAGCAGCCTGGATCCGTCGTGACAGGATGGTGCGGGGTTTCAGATGGTCACTGGAATGTGAGGATAGAATATCCCTATATGCCCATGACATATTGTTATGTCTTGCCTCCCCATATAAATCGATTCACACAGTTCTTCACATTCTCACAAACTTTGGGGAGTACTCGGGATACGCAATTAGCTGGGGTAAATCTGTTCTATATGTGTTGCATGGGCAGACCCTCCGTCTCCCTAAAGACTGCACGCTAGTGGTTGTTGCGGATGCATTTAAATACTTTGGAGTCTTTATTACGTCGGACCCGGCTCTCTTCTATAGCCACAATTTGGCGCCCCCATTGGCCAGACTGCGCACAGATGTTAAGAACTGGAGGTAACTGCCTTTGTCGTTAGTGGGACGCTCTGCTCTTTTTAAAATGTTGGCACTCCCGCAATTTCTGTACATTCTCCAGGACTGCCCGCACCGTATTTCCAGAGGCGTACTTTGTAGCTGTGGAATACATACACTGCTTTGGGATGGCAGGGCCCGAGGATTGCGCTTCAGAAACTAACGAAAGGGTGGTATGATGGGGGTATTGCGTTGCGTGACATAAGCTTGTATTATTGGGCCTCTCAGTTGGTGGCTGTAAATCAATGGAGATACGCCCTGCCAAATGTCCCGGCATATGCCCTAGATAGATATCAGATGGATCGCTCTGGTTATCTAGGAGCCATGTATTCCCGCACCAAGAAGCAAAGGTATATTGGCCCAACAGTGCACACGGTGCAGATTTGGTCGATGGCTACCTTGCGTCTGGGATGGGCTGGCGTGCTCACCAGGGCAATGCCATTGTGGTACACACAGAAACTGGGCATGTTGTGCTATCAACAGGGTTTCGATAGGTGGGATGTCATCAGCATCTCAACAGTTAATGACTTGGTTAAAAAGGGAGCAATTCTCAAATTTGAGGACCTGCAAAAGAGTTACCAATTGGCACCAGGAGAGGTTTTCAGGTATCTGCAAATTAGGCATGCCTTGCAGATGGCCTTCCCTAGTTGTGAGGACATACCGGAATTGTCGCCTCTCGAGGACCGCTTGCTGGATGGGCCGCTGCAGTCTAGGGCGATCTCCTTGACCTACAAAAACGTAGTCATAATTTCCAGGATGCCTTTGGGAAGCTTAAGGAACAATGGGAGAGGGACCACGAGATGATCGACGAGGGAGATTGGCGAGAGGCGCTCATGTCGCCCAGGGAAGCAGCTATTACGCTTAGATTCAGATTAATACAACTTCGAATTCTGCACTGCTCCTACCTGATGGGGATAACACAGGTCAAAATGGGGTCTAGGCAGGGTGACCTATGTCTGAAGGGTTGCCGGCAGCCAGCTACCTTTTATCATATTCTGTGGGAGTGCCCGCTTGTGCAGGATCTATGGGACAGGGCCACAAATCATATGCAGTCCGCAGGGGGGATGACGGTAAGCCTGACACCTCGCCTGGGTTTGCTCAATATATGGGAAGATACAGACCTGTCTGAAACGGAACAACAATGGGTGACGCTGGGATACACACTAGTGAGAGGGAGATAGCGAGGGGTTGGGGTGAGTGACACCGCTTGCTGTGTCAGTGTGGCTGAAAGAATTTGACAGGTGCATGGTAGCGGAGAAAGAAGTCTTTATAGCCAGGGGGTGCCCGAAGAAATGGGATAGGAAATGGTTGAAATGGAACACTTACAGGGGGTAGATTTGCGTATCGCCAGTGGTGGAATTGGAAATGCGAAGGAATGGAGACAGAGATGTAACTGTTTGATGTCTATATTTTCTCAGCCTTTGTACTTGGTACGGTGTTGAATGCAACTTGCGAATATTATATGTAATTGCTGTCTATTTGTCTGTCATATGCTTTATCAATAAAAACAATTTAAAAAAAAGAAATCGATCTTATGAGTTTGTTAACCCCAGGAAGTACGGCTACAACATCAGAGTGGTCCTTAACATGATTAAGCGACGTACGCTGGGCTTCAGAAAAACCTTCTCCCTTTAGAGTTTTATATAGCGCAAACTAGACCTTAGACATAGGGCATCAGAGCGCTTTACATGAGCGCGAGTTTCTTTACACAAGGACACATTCATTTTTGTTAGGCACAGAGAGATTAAGTGATTGGCCCAGAATCACAGGATGTTGAACGTCGTTGCTGAGACTCGAACCCGGTTCCCCTGCTCTGAGGAAGACCGCTCTAGCCGTAAGGCTACATCCTCTCCCTGACTTTCCATGGTCTGGCATGCAAGGAATGCCAGCTTAATTAGGGCTAGATCTTTCTTATTTGTCTCATCAGGGTTGGAGAAAAGGCCTCCTCTTCACAAACTTGTAAGGCTCCTTTCTACATATTTGAGCCATGGTACCCTGGCTGCACAATCGAGAGCCAGACAATCTTTTAGAATGACTTTTTTTTAGGGAGGTCCCCTTCCCATACCAAACTTTTAGCCAGAGAGACACTAGGTGGAATGCTATTAGATCAGAAATGTAGGCCATGAGGAGGAGCTACGCCGTGAACCAAGATGGCCGCATAAGCTCCCGGCTTCGCCGACCTCCACCGGCGGCCCGTCAATCCTGCTGTCTATCCTCTACCCACGCCCTGGGCCTGGATGTATGAAGGTTGCCTGATGCCAATGGTGCTTTCCCGGATTTTCTGCACACTTCAGCGATGAAGTTATGTTGTGTTCCATTTTTGGCCTATTCCCGGGCTGCCGCCGGGACCTCGATTTTTGCAATACCCGAGGGGGACCTGTTCAACATCGGCTGTGGGACCGCGATTGTGGCCGGTCTTCCAGGCCTGAACATTTTTTCCACCTTTGAGTCCCTTCTCCTCGTTGATGGATGATGACGGAGTAGAGACGCTGTGCTGCTATCCTCCTGCACCGTGCTGTGGGTTGTGTACCTGACCCTCGTTTCCCGCCCCGGGGGCTGACGGGCTGCACCCACCGCTGGTGTGTGTGCTGAGTTTGCTAGTCTGGGGCGCCCGTGTTGTTATTATCGTCACATGTGTGCCCGGAGCCCGGCGTTGTGGGCTGGAGCTTGTGCCCCCCTCCGCCCCTTGGACACCGGGATGGAGGGGGTGGATGGCGCACATTCGTTGAGATCCGTAATGGTGGCTATTGGGGCGCTCCGATCGCAATTTACCGACACATGTGTCTCCCTGGCGGCAAAACTGGATGATCTTTGCCCACGACCGGCCGCAGACGCTACATCGCCGGCACAGAAATCTGCGGTCCAGTCGAGTGAATTGACCCGCCACCTCGAGGAGCCCGTGCGGCAGCCCGACTTTGTTTCTCTGAATGTCGACCTCACTTTACCCTCATCCTCCACAGTACATGGTCGTCCCTCTACATCTCCTATCCGATGGTATATCGACAATGGCTGTACTACACTTCCTTGTCAAGTCTCAGGGTCCCGTCCACGGGGCTTGCCATTTTTCTTTGTCTCAGCCCGTCTACATGGGGGATGCCGCCGTTTTGTGACCAGACTTTGCTTCATCTTCAACGCCCTGATCTGCCACGAACGCTTTGGATGCCTCTGGTCGGATGTGGCTTGGTTGAGATGTGCTCCGGGACGGATTCGCACTGGACAGGGCTGACTTTGTCTTTGAGGTTTATTCGCCCCTTGCCACTGCTTCGGACCATCTGAGACGCTCCCTTTGTTTGTAACTGATATGCCTTTGGTTATGGATCTCCTCGTGAGACTTGCAGGGTTGACTTCTGTTTCCCTGGGGTTGTTCCGTTTAGTTTTGCCGGGACTGCACCAAATCCCTCACCGGGCTCGGGGTAGGGGGGGGCGGGGGGAGGGGTTTTCATGGTGACTATCTTCCCCGTAATATTGCTGACTGTAGTATTACTTGATGAAGATTGTGTTATCGGGGGGTTGCCGCTGGTGGGGGGTACCAGGTGTCCGGGGGCTTGTTTGTTTCTCTCCTCCTCCACCTCTTCTTATATTTTCCCTTCTGTGGGGCAGTTTCGGGGCGACAGGCACGCTGTTAGTGGGTTTGGCTGTAGCCATTACAGGGGTGCAGGGTGGCGGGTGTGGGGGGGGTTTGTTGTTTTAGTTTGTTTTGTTCTATGGTCCCTATCGCTCTTTTCCTTCTTTGGGAGGGTTCTTTCCTCTTTAGTAGGGTTGGCTGTCTCTTGGTCTCGCACCTTTCTTTCTTTTTTCCGGCTTTTTGATGAGCCTCTGTTTTTCTATTCTTGGGGGGTAGGCTCTCGGGGTGATCTTAGAAATGTGGAAAATTTTACTATGGTTTACTGTCCAATATCGTCGCCGTGGCTGCCCAGATTGCATAGATGCTTTTGTCATTGCCTGTCTCCGATACTACTTGGGGAGAAATCCCTTTTGTCTCCTTGGTGCTCCTATCCTTTGAGGTGTGATGTCCTTGTTGTTGCAGCCCCTACTTCTCTTCTAAACTCTTAAAATGAAAACCTCATATCCTGTTTTCGAGTCCCACGACCACTCCTTATATCCTTTGTTATATCCTGCTTACTGATTTGCTCTAATTTCTCCTGTTTCATTGACTGTTTTTGCGGCCGGCCATGATGGTTGTGGGCCTGCGCATGTATCTCCTTTTTATGAATAAAGGTTTTCAAAAAAAAAAAAAAAAGAAATGTAGGCCATGCCTAGCTCTGCATAAGCAGTGAAAGAGGGAGTACCCTGAGGAACAGATAAAAGACGTCTCAGAAATTTGTTTTCCGCAATTAAGAGATCGTCTGTGTCGGTATACCCCAAATTTCACTGCCGTAAAGGGCCTTTGAAATACTCTTGTCCCTATAGAGCTTTAAAAGTACCCCCATCGGTCTTTTCCCCAGTTTAGCAGCAAAATAAAAAATGGCTGCAGTCTCCCTGATGAGGTTATTTCTCTTGTGGGTGAGTTGGAACCCCTGGTTAATTCTTTCCTCTAAAAATACCCCCAAATAGGAGAACACGCTTGACTTAGGAATCAGGGTAAACCCTTACCTGAAATATATGGCCTACTGGGCCGTGCCCCTACTTGCATACTATATGACATGGAATTATTAATCACCAGGTCCATATCCCCAATAAATTGCACAAAGGAGTTTATAAACATACGCAAACCCCGTTCAGTCCTGGGATCTCAGAACTGCAACATCTGCATATAGCAGGACCAGGAGACCCCGTTGTCCTGCCTGCGGGAAGTCCGCCTTGGTCTCTAAGAGGTTTTTCTCCAGGTAGGTAATATAGAGATTGAATTAAAAAGGAGCCAATACACAACCCTGACGGACTCCACCCCTGACGGGAAACGAGCGTGATACATTCAAGCTGGCTGAGTAACGCACGGCCACCTTTGTGTCTCGATGAAGGTCATACAGGAATGAGAGTATGTCCCTGTCCACCCTAAAAAAAGAAGGATCTGCCACTGTTTACCTCTGTTCATGCAATGAAATGTGAAAGACAGGTCCATAAAGGCTAAAAAGATGGTACCAGAGAGGGCTTCCAGGTACTTATTCAATATCATAAAGAGGTTTAGACATTGGTCAATCGTGGAGCGGCCAGAGAGGAAGCCGTATTGGGCATCTGATAGGATGTTATTGTCAAGAGCCCAAGACGATAACCTGCCCAGCAGGATCCGTCTGACCACTTAGACCATGGAGTCCAACAGGGATATAGGCCGATAGCTAACCCTGGTCGTAGTTCACGAAGGAGCGCTACACGTAGCTACGCGAAATGCCCTTTGCACTATGCGAGCTACGCCTAGCACTATGTGAACTGCGTAGTGCGCTGTTCGCGATGATTGCACAATGCTGGATGCTTGTCCGCACTGTGCAATCATCGAAAATAGCATCTTGCACAGTGCGAGCTGTCGTTTTCTGCCGCTCGAGTAGATTTTTACTCGAGCAGCAGTTTTCTCAACGCGAACTGGTAGTTTCTCATCGCGAGAAGTCGCGAGCATACGCGACCTCACGCAATGAGAGACCTGACCTCCCCGCGGTGAGAATCTCGCCGGGAGGTTTATTTTCCACGCTCGCAATCAGCAACTTGATGTGGCTGATCGCGAATGAGGAAAAAGTCTCGGCGGGATGTTATTTTGCTTGCTCGCGGTCGCCAACTTGAAGTTGAGGACCGCGAGCAAGCAAAAAATGACCGCTGCCCTACGCGTGTTTGCATTGTACTACGTGCAATTCACGTAGCGCTGAATAGCGTAAACTTCGCAAACTACGCGAGCGTAGCGTAGTGCTTTACCCAGGCTTACCTATGGCAATGAGTTCTGTCCCTGTTCCCCTTTTTGAAAACCGGAACAATTATGGAGGTAGCCCAAGAAGCAGAAGGGCCAGACCTCGGAGGCATGCTAATTTCAGAGGTAAGCAAGGGTGCCCCGAACTCCAAGTTGGCCAGAAATCAGGAAGAATTCCGACAGAGCCCGGGGCCTTATTGCACGTCAAGCCAGTAATTCCTCACCTCACTTCTTCCTCCGTTACATATAAGGCTGTATTTTTGGTTCCCCACTCAGGGAGTGAAAACTGGACCGAAGCGCCCTTGAACACGCCTTCAAAATGGCTTCAAATGGCTGACCCAGTCATCCCCTGTAATGTGTGCGTCTAGGACATTTTCAGCCTCTACACCCAAGAAAGGAATGTTAATAATGCTCCAAAACTTGGCACTAGACTTGATGGTTGTGGCTCCCAATTGCTTACCCCAGGTTTCCTCTTTCAGGGCCTCCTTACGCTTACTGAGGGCTATCTTATATGCTTCCTTCGAGTTTTAATCTGGGCACTGTTCCTGGGGGTGGCATGCAGCGCTATTCTAAGCCTCCTAGCAGCAAGAGAGCTTTCTGGGTTAAACCATCTAGGTACCCTTCCCTGTTTGACTTTGGATACAGGAACCGTTAATAGCTCGGCGACAGAACAAGAGATAGATTCGAAGGGGTGGATGATGGTCTCGTCCGGCACTGCCTCTGCATCCCGACAAATATGAATCTCGTTCTGACACTTCACCAAAAGGGACTCAAGCAGGAAGCCTGGAATAATCTGGGCCCATTTTCACCTTCTAACTCCATCAGTGGGCCAAAGTGCTCCTCCTCCTCTACTCCTCCTTTTCAAACCCAATATAGGCCAGTTAACTTTAATACACAGCAGATTATGATCGCTGTGGTTACTGGCTGTAACTGAAAAGTCAGAAATCCAAAGCGCAAAAAAGAGGGGTGGAAACTAAAATAACATCGATGAAGGAGGGTTCACAACCTAGCCCTTTAAAGGTAGGAATTAAATTCCTCCTACATGTGTCCAATTTGCCCACAGCTGATTGCAGGTCCAGATCACAAACTTTGGAGTTTATTTTATCCCCCTTTTCGCTATGTCCGAAGTGTGCATCGGCAACGTGAGGGCAGGGTGGGCCCTCAAAACCCCTGAAACCATGCTGCCTTAGGTCCCCGCAAAGATGAACATTAAAATACCCTAACAGAACGATGTTACAGGTGTTACGGGGAGGCATTAAAGTTTGTCAGGGAGGTGCCTAAATGGGTAACGTTACAAACGTCCCAAGGAGAGAAGATGCAGTCTTATAAAAGTTAAAAAACAGTAATGTACATGACCCAAGAGAGAACAGCAAGGCCTGCGGGCATGGGTTGTTAGTGTTCAAGTCCATAATGCAGCCCCTTATCCTGAGTGACACATAAACTGTAAGGCCCCTCTTGGATCGACCAGCCCTCAAAGGGGTTGCAGGTATATTAAACAACGTGTAGCCTTCCAAAAAATAGATGTTGTCGATGGTCCAGGTGTCTTGCAGGCAAAGAATGTCATACTTTTGGATAGTGTATCAAAAGGAGTGGTAGAACCAAATGTAACCTTGGAGGCTTGGGCGATAAAAATTAAAGTAAGTTAAATTTTGCCTACAAGGGATTTTATTTGTAGATGAATTTCAAAGATAATATCTCAAAAGGATTTATTACTGTTCATCCCTGATTGGTGGTGAACTGTTGACCAATCTAGCATTGAAAGAGTGATTTTGTTTAGCAGACCTCTGTCATAAAATCATAAAGTGTAACACACGGGGCAGACTTTACTTCAAACAAAACATATATTTAATACATAAACAAATAAGGACCAGGGAGAATGAAGTTCAAATCAACCAAACATAGTTCTAGAGGTGACATAAATTTACCTGCAAAGAAACTATGTGTACATCTATTCTATGAGTTGGTAAAGGAAAACAATCTGATACAACAGAAAATAATTCACTCAAATCAACAAATGAACAAAGAAATAGATGTTGCAGTCTACTTTTGGATAGAGCACTGCCATTCCGGACAAGTAAACTTGCTGGCCAGGTCAGCTTTATTCCAGAAGACGAGATTACAAGAGTTAATGTACAGGCCATGACTGCTAGAATATGTTGTGCCAGCTGATGCATGGAGTCAGGTTGGTGCATGGAGTCAGGTTGTAAAGAAAGGGGCATACTGGTCATAAATGCTGCCCCATCGAGTCAAACGCCGTTGTCAAGGGGCCCCAGCAGTGCAAATGTGTTGAAAAGTGGTACCAGCAAAGACACAGGAGGCCCCTCGAGAAGAGCCGGACTAACTGGTTTCCTAAAATATGGAGGCGTGGGTTAAAGTGTATAGAAGTAGCCCAAGGGAAGGGCAGTGATGGAGGTTACCGGACCCTTACTATTACAACGACTGGCTTCATGAAGAATTCTCTCTTTCACGTGTAGCCGGTTAAAGTTGATAATTACACAGTCGCCAAAACTGCTCCAGGCCACCCTCCGAACCATGATGATGTGCCTCTCCACTCAAAAGCCCAAGGGTATAATGATGTTAAGCCAGTGAAGGACTTTGTTCTTTAACTGATAAAAATCCTTAGTAACGCCTGGCTTTAACACTGGCACAGTGCCTAGGACCACGACATATGGAGTTGCTTCCGGTGGTAGATTGATTATGTTTGGTCCCAGGGACTGTTGACACGGCCCACCGGTAGCAGCTATCGAGGCTTCCCCACCTACGAACCTCATTTTGGAGGTCAGGTCACTCCGGTGCTGCCTCTGACCTGAAGAGATCCTTGGGCATGCCCACGCCTGTGTTCTGTCTGTAGAAGATGGATGCGGGCCAGTACAAAGAGGCGGTACGGACTGGGGGATGATACTCCTAGGATGCATAGTGCTGGCCTTGTGGGCCTCTCTTATAGCACTTACTGAGGCAGGAGGACTTGGGTCGTTATGTGTGTCACTGATTAGTACAACTACATCGCTAGTGCTGGCTGCGGAGTTTGATGCCTTAAAAAATTGATACAGATTGGAGAATTCCCGCTCAATGGAGGGCAGTCGTTGCTTGATTGGTTCTAGTTTAAAGTCCAAACCTACTAGAAAAGAACCCACACAAGTTTCCAGCATGGCTGCTAGTTCATCTTTCGAGACCGGAAATACGACCTGTGTGATGGGGGTTGGGGTCTCCACTCTGAGGCGCTTCGCCCTGGCCCCTGGAGTGGAACACTTGTGCTTACCCCCAGAACCTATCCCCCCTTTGGGCCGTCCCTCTTCAATGTCAACTTGAGATGCTTGGTTTTCGGCTGGTGCCCCATTACCTGACACAGGCACCGACATCGACTGTGCCCTGCTGGTCCACCACTCTGCAACATGGTAACCGGCTTCCCCACCAAATGTATTGAGTTGGTGAGATGAAGTAATAGAATTGGGGAGGGCAGAAAGCGATGCACTCTGCACAGAATACAGGGGATTACCGAAAATGCTAATAGCAATGAAATGGAACATGAAACTGGAACCCTTTCAAGCCATAGATTTACAGACTACTTGAACTATACTCACCCCACTCCTGTATTTGTGATATAGCCTGCGAACAATGGAAAGGCATTGATTGAGAGTATAGTTACCGTGCAATACATAAGAAGTGCTGACAAAAGGTGTTATATAAAAAACACTGCCCTGGATATTCATCACAGCCACCTGCAATAATGCCAACGACCCTGTTGGGTCCATTGTGAGATCATTAAATATATAACAAATTCCACCTACATCCCATGATTAACAAATTGGAGGTCACCAAGTAACGGTGGGGTGGCGTGAGTTTAAAATAGCTTATATATAGGGGGTTTATAATTTAGCACTCACGAACTGTACATGACATAAATACTGCATTCTGCATTGACCAAACTTTTGTTACTGGACTGCAAGATGTGATACGTTGAATATATGTAAACAGTGGAATATATTGTCAGAGATGTTATGCAGAAAAACAGAAGTTGTGTGTAATATATGTATTACAAAACCAATAAAGTTTGTGATAAAAAAATGGGTACTCAATCCATAGCTGGCGTTACTTTGTCGGATATTAATGCAGATCTCATGGAGGGGTTTGCCTTGAAGGAGCCCATCCTAAATCTGAGAAATGATGTGATTCGTGAATCTATGATAAATCCTGTTTTACAACTATTTAGCAGCACTCAGAGTTCAAAAACACCATCATTATTTGATCATTCTTCTATTCAAAATGTAAATTATCAGTCATCTTGTAACTTGCCAAGTGATTATGTGCTGGTGTCTGGATCTCTACAATGCATTGAAATAATTCTTTGCTCTATTTTTGTGAAATCTGTGGTCAATTCCGAACAGATTTTGGATTCTCTGGGGCATATGTAGGTAATTCACATTTTGCGATTCTCAAATACCGATTTTTAAGGAATCGCTATTTGAGAATTGCAAAATGGAATGTAGGTAAAAATTTGCAATTTTTTTGCGAATCTCAAAAATTCCTTAATTGCGATTCGCAAATTGCGAATCGCAATTAAGGAAGGAGTGTCCCATTCATTTGTATGGGCCAAGAGGCATTCTCAAATTGCGATTGCAATTCCAAGGGTGCCAGGGTGTCCAAAGGACACCTGTTGCACCCCTGGAATGTGCCTGTAAGTACATGTGGGGCACATACATGCCCTAAGGGCATGTCTGTGAGCCACATGGCACTTTGAATTTTTTAAAAAAAATTAACTTTGAAAGGAAATCGCAAAATACCCTCTACTTGGAGTAGGTGGTAATTGTGATTCCTCAAATGCTTGAGCAAAATAAGGAATCGCAATTTTTGCGATTCCTTATTTTGCGATTTGGCACCTACATACCGAATCGCCGTTTGCGATTCGCAAACGCCGGAATTCTGCAAATTCCGGTGTTTACGAATCGCTAACGCCTACCTACATATGCCCCTCTGTCCTCTATCTTGAACTGCATGTACCCTAAACAGGGTGTGACTCTATATGAAGGAGGTCAAGAATCTCAGCGTCATGACCCATCGGAGATGAAAGACCAACTAAAACGCCTGCAGAAGGAACTAAACAGATTGCCCAGTAATAAAGTCCTTGGATAAAACTTCGATAAAAGAAAAAGGATTTGCAATTCCAAGAAAACATTGTCTCAAAATAGGCACCTAAACCTTGTTTTGATCTGATAATGGAAGCGAAAGTAAAAATAAAGGTGAAATAACAAGGAATATACTCAAAAAGGATTTTTTTAAGTATTCAAAGGGTGAACCATGGAAGAGGTTGATGCAGCTCTGTCCCGCGTGCTCCCCCATTTTTCAAATGAGGAAGTCGACTGTATCTGCAGCTCATGCTTCTCCAGTCCTTCCTGTAAGGAGAGTTCTACTTTGCCTAAAAAGAAAGTCTCTCTAAAAAAGATAAATAGAAAGATCTGTACAACAGGTGGAAAGAAAATTCCTTTTGCTTCGAGCACAATTGCATGACCAGATATTTCTAGCTAGAGCACCAGCACATGTCTGACAATTTAAAATGTACTGATGTCGCCTTTGTTATCCATCTCAAGAGCACAATGTAACCATTTCATCGAATTCACAAGAAGTGAAAGTAATCGCTCCAATGGGATTGGATTTGGAGGAACACATTAGCAACTCTACACCTGGATTAAATCCCTATATGTACCCTTTAATTCCAGCATGCTCTCACAATTGGGAGCCAGTATAATCTACATGCAAGTGTTTTAAAATAATATCGGGCCCGATACACAGAATGAATTTAAGACTCAATCCTAAACTTACTACTGTTTTGGTATTCACAAATTGCACCTACTACTTTTGGTATTCATTTATTTATTTATTTATTTATTTATGGGATTTTTAATGCGCAACTAATACCCTAGGGTGTCTAGGCGCAGTGAGATGCTCTAGGATACACAAAATTCAGGGCACAAACTTATTGATTGAATAACCAAGTCTTCAGGGCCTTACGAAAGGCAATGAGTGTTGGTGCTGTTTTAATATGCAAGGGGAGTGTATTCCACAGTATGGGGGTCGCTACCAGGAAACGTCTGTCTCCCCATGTGGCCGTTCTTGTTCGGGGAACATGCAATAGATAGCTTGCTGCTGATCTTAGATTCTTTCCAGGTATGTACACCTGAAGAGCTTCCTTTAAGAACTTTGGTCCAGTCTGATGAATGGCCTTATAGGCGATGCAGAGAGCCTTAAATTTGATTCTGCTCTCCACTCTTAGCCAGTGTAGATGGCGTATGGCTACTGAAGTGGAGTGTCGCCAAGGGATATTAAGCAGGATCCGTGCTGCCATATTTTGCACAGACTGCAGTTTGTTCAGGATGTATTTGTGTGTGCCAAGGAAGAGTGCGTTTCCATAGTCCAGCTTCGAAAACACTAAGGTGGTGATCAGTGTTTTCCCTGCCGAAGCAGGTAGGTATGGCATGAGTTTTTTTATTTTCTTCAGCACGAAGAATGCAGCAGAGACCACCTTGTTGACATGATAACCAAAAGATAACCTGTTATCAAAGATCACTCCCAAATTCCTAACCTTAACAGCTGGAATCGGGGGGGAACCCATCTGACTGGGCCACCATGTTGGGGACCATTCGGGAGAGATCTTACCGAAGGTCATGACTTCGGTTTTCTCTGCATTAAGTTTCAGGCAGTTACTGTGCATCCATGATTGTACATCCAGTAACCCCTCCTGAAACTTAGCTGCTACCACTGGACCGTTCTTGTGTACCGCCAACACAAGCTGGGTGTCATCCGCGTAGGTAGTTAATCGCATCCCATGTGATTTAATAACCCTCGCTAAGTCCGCAACATAGATATTAAAAAGCGTGGGACTTAGCGAGGATCCTTGAGGGACCCCACAGAGCAGTTCAGAAGTGGGCGAGTAGTAGTTGCCCAATTTGACTGCCTGTTTGCGATTAGCTAGGAAGGAAGCTATGAGATCTTTAGCCAGATGACTAACACTTCACAGTCTGAACTTACTACTTTTGGCATTCACAGAATGCATTTACTATTTTTGGTATTCACAGAATGAACTTACTCATTTCGGCATTCACAGAAGTTAGGACTCCTAACTTTAGGACTCCTAAATGCCTTCTGTGAATACCGAAAGTCTTAAAATTAGGATTTTTCTCAATTTAGTAGTAGTAAAGTTAGGACTCCTAACTTTAGGACTCCTAAATTCCTTATGTGAATACCGAAAGTCCTAAAATTACGATTTTTCTCAATTTAGTAGTAGTAAAGTTTGGACTCCTAACTTTAGGACTCCTAAATGCCTTCTGTGAATACCAAAAGTCTTAAAATTAGGATTTTTCTCAATTTAGTAGTAGTAAAGTTTGGACTCCTAACTTTAGGACTCCTAAATGCCTTCTGTGAATACCGAAAGTCTTAAAATTAGGATTTTTCTCAATTTAGTAGTAGTAAAGTTAGGACTCCTAACTTTAGGACTCCTAAACTGAGAAAAATCCTAATGTTAAGGCTTTCGGTATTCACAGAAGGCATTTAGGAGTCCTAAAGTTAGGAGTCCTAACTTTACTACTACTAAATTGAGAAAAATCCTAATTTTAAGACGTCCGGTATTCACAGAAGGTATTCACAGAAGGCATTTAGGAGTCCTAAAGTTAGGAGTCCTAACTTCTGTGAATACCGAAATGAGTAAATTCATTCTGTGAATACCAAAAGTAGTAAGTGCATTCTGTGAATGCCAAAAGTAGTAAGTTCATTCTGTGAATACCAAAAGTAGTAAGTGCAATCTGTGAATACCAAAACAGTAGTAAGTTTAGGATTGAGTCTTAAATTCATTCTGTGAATTGGGCCCACTCTTCTTAACCACTATAATGCTTTTAAGTGCCCTACCAGAGCTTCAAACAGTGGTCATGCAAGGAAGGGGATTTCCATATTGCTGAATAATAATTTAATTTGATTTTATCACTGTTTCAATCCTACCTCTAATTTAGCACAATTTATCAAGTTATTTAACCATGGACCATCTGGTTTGGCCAGTAAACCCCATTTTGATAGATAATCTATATATACCACCAGGCACAGAGGAACATTCTTTGGCAAGATCATTGTTCTGATTTGTGGCCGAAGTTAATGATGGTTTGACCCTTAGTAGAAACAGCAGGAGATTTAAATGTGAAGGTCTCGAATCATGCAGTAGAAGTGTATGTTATCTAAAAAGAAGATGACTATAATATACAGGGCTCTACTTTTTCAGTTAAATCTTAAGTTGATGCTCGTGGAACATTATTATTGGACTTTATAAGAGAAATAGGCTGCATAATAGTAAATGGAAGAATAAGTAATGATATCCCTACTCAGTACATGTGTAGTGGCAACTCTGGTTCCTCAATTTTGATTATGTAATCTCCTCTTACAAAGTGTTGAGATTTTATAATTTTTTGTTGATGTCTCTATAACAAAAGCTGATGTTAAGAATCAAAATGGAGTTCCAGTTTCCTGAACAAACCTTGTGGCCACACCTTTTGGAATGAAAGAAAAATCATTGATTTAAAACTAGCCCTAGCAAAGGCCATTGATGAGATCTTTGGTTTTAATATTAATAGTGAAAATAAGTATAATTTTGTTTTCGAAAGCTTGGTGGGAAAGAAGAAAGCCATAGAGATGAATTTCCCCCAAAAAATTGTTCAGGAAAAAGAAAATTCCAATCCTGGAACTTGCTTTGCCCAGGAAAATAAATGACTTATATGGTGGCAATTCAAATGTTTTCCAGTGAGAGGGAAAAAATCATTTTTTTCATTTTCCATGAAAGGGGAAAAAGAATAATTTTTTTAAAGAAAAAGATCTAGTCAAAGGGACTACAAAAACAAATGTATTTCAGATAAAAAATGGATGGCCCTTAGGGAGGCTTCAGTCTCAAATAACAGCAGGATATGTTGGAGCTTAATTGCTGCAGCCTTGAGTTCTAGAAGCAACGCTTCCCTTATACTCATCAGTGAGGAAATATGGGTGAAATTATTTCAGAGCTATATACAGCAAATGAAGAGACTTTTTTCGCTCCAGCAATTGAGATAACTGACTTTATAGAGTCAATTGATTAATATGGCCACCGTCTGAAATCTTGATTAAAGGTTTCATCTTAAAGCAAGAATTTTGAGGCTATGAACTTGGATGAAATCTCAATCTCAGTCATAAAGAGAGATTCTTCTCAATGGTCGATTCTTTTAGACTCAATTTTTAATTTTCTTTTTTGTAAAGGAGTAATTTGAATATCTTGCAAGGGCAGTATAGTAGTTTCACTGCATAAAAAGAGAGATAAAACCCTACCCAACAATCATGGAAAGATGGCTTAGTTTGATACAGTTGGAAAAATCTTTGCGATAAGCGTACTAGAACATATACATGCTGGGTAACAGAAAGAGTGATCCTACCCTTGCAACAAGCAGGTTTAAGGAAATATTGCTCCACCAAAGATAATGTTGTAGTGATACAAGTTATTCAGGAAAGATATGAATGGGTCAAAGGCCAATTTGTCTATGCGGCATTCATTGATTTTGCCACCACCTTTGACCATGTTGACCGACCTACACTATGGAAGAAACTTGTTACATTTGGAATCCCATTAGCTCTATTACATTTAATAGTAGCCAAATATAATAGCTCTACCTGATTTTGAATTGTCCTTGGAGAGTGCTAGGGTGTCACTTTAAAAAGAACAACAAGTAATGGGTTAAAACAGGGCAGTCTTTTGGCCCCATTAATATTATCCTTATATAGCCATGATTCACCAGTGGTATTGCCGAAGTCTTCAAGCGATACTCCTATGGTCAGAGGTAAAAAAATTGACACCCATTAGTCTACATGGAAGGTTGAATAATCTAAAAACTTTGGCTGATTGCCACTTTTTGAAAATTAATATGGCCAAAAGCAAATATTTTCCTTTATGGTAATAAATCACCAGATATTTTTAATTTTAAATCGAATGTGGAGAAGGAGATCCTTGAACTGGTAAAAATGTATTCATAATAGTTGTTCCTTAAATTGAAAAGTGCATATATCCAACACTATTCAGAAAATATCTAGCCATGCAAATGGGTTCAGAAGATTTTATAATGCACGCGGAGTACACACTTTTCCAATTTGCTATTATTATATTGATAAAAAACCTAAACATCTGGGCTTACATAGATACAGTTGAGGGGAAAATCCTCTTTGAATAGGTCAGTATCAGTTGTTGCTATTCTGTAGCAAGGAGGCCTAACTAGATGGCAGCGAATGCAAATGGTTGGAAATAGGAGCCAACAATAGGAAGGAGATGTGATTCTCATCAGGACAAGGGATTTTAGGAGGCACCTGTGGAAAGACTTCACTTGTTGTAGGAGGAACAACTTTTTCAAAGTTTTGACCTAAAGTCAATTAGAGTCTTAAATTGTTTTCTGAAGGCCTGTAAACAATGGTATGGAGCAATGTTGAAACAGAGTTCAAGACTGAGGTTGCTGTACCATGAAACTGAGGCAGCTACTGACTCATTGGGTCTACACATATCTGATGGGGACAAAAATCCTGGGCACCTGACCCCTGTAAGGGGACTGTAGGATATCAATTGTCTAGGGAAGGAAGGGAGGATGAGACACCTAACACCCTCACATTTCTACATTTAGTTCACCAGTTGGGCGACAGGCACTATCCATAGTTGAGTTTATGGGCTATTCACTTCCCAGAGTGCAGGGAACCAGGGAGGTGGGTTGTTGGGATTGGGTAATGAAGTTTTGTTCTGTTTTTGTTGAATTGGCACGAAAAGATTGTGTACGGCAGGAGGAATCACTAACTTACATACATTTCTATGAGCGAACAAGGAGGCAGTAGCATTAAACTATTGAGCTGGAACGTCAACGGGTTGGGGGACAAGGTTAAGTGCTGTGTGGTTTTGCAATATATCAGGAGGCACGCCCCAGACGTAATACTTCTCCAAGAAACACTCTTGGTGGGGAATTCCTGCAAGGCACTAAATAGGTGGGGTTACAGACTGATAGCTCATGCAGGCTTCACTTCTCGCTCAAGGGGAGTGGGAACCATGACATGAAACTCCTGTCCCTTTGTGGTTCCCTCTACATGGTCGGATGACCTTGGAAGATATATTGGCATCACAGGGAAGTGGGAGGGACGCACACTCACTTGCATGTCCATCTATGTACCACCAGGCCTTCAGAACGGCACATTCAAGGACTTGGGGGCTATACTGCTCTCACTTCCGGAGGTGGTTTCTAGCACGCTGGACCTTTATCCCCCGAGACACTGGGACGTCAGCCAGATGGTTGCCTGATTTCCTGGAGGCCTTGAGTGTCACAAACGCATGGAGGGCATACCACCCGGATACTATCCAACACATGTTTCATTCCGGGGCACACAATAGCCTTTCTCATATAGACTATTTTATTTTCCCAAAAGGGGGGTGGTGATGGACGGAGCATCTGAACCAATCAAACACTCACACCCAGCCAACAGATCTAGGTTTAATCCATCACCGTTCTTTAGCCCACTCTGACACCCCAGTTCAGACATGGCCATATGCAAATCAGTCTGACCCTGTGCCTCATGGGAACAGTCCAACCCGAACTGCCAAGCCATGCCTTCCCTGGACCGGAAACAAGCTTCCGAGGAACGGTTTCTGGCATTTCACCCGTCTTCAGCCTGGCTTGTTTGAATCCAGTGGCAAAGTGAGCAAGGGACTCACGTCTGAGCATACCCTGCTAACTTATGGCGAACAAAGTGGTACAAAAGGAGGGTGGTGATGGACGGAGCATCTGAACCAATCAAACACTCACACCCAGTCAACAGATATGGGTTTAATCCATCACCGTTCTTTAGCCCACTCTGCCAGCCCAGTTCAGACATGGCCATATGCAAATCAGTCTGACCCTGTGCTTGGAGTGCAAAAAAAGCGATGGATTTAGGCCCAGATCTCTGTAATGG
Source organism: Lissotriton vulgaris (assembly GCF_964263255.1). Classification (NCBI taxonomy): domain Eukaryota; kingdom Metazoa; phylum Chordata; class Amphibia; order Caudata; family Salamandridae; genus Lissotriton; species Lissotriton vulgaris. Next base: position 1,271,000,125 of record NC_141696.1, on the reverse strand, counting down.
GGTAAATGTATGACATTCTTCTGTATTCTGTCCATCAACTGTTATTTTTGCGTTTGTCACCCCGAGTGGGATGGGTATGCTCAGACGTGAGTCCCATGCTCTCCACATCACTGGAGTCAAGCTATCCTGGCTGAAGATGGCTGATAGCCAGAAACCGGTCCTAAGATGCTTGATTCCAGTCTAGGAAAGACATGGCTTGGCAGTTCGGGCTGGACTGTGCCCATGAGGCACAGGGTCAAGGCTGATTTGCATATGGCCATGTCTGAACTGGGGTGGTGTGGAGTGCAAAGAAACGATGGATTTAGATCCAGATCTCTGTACTGGGGTGAATGTATGACTATGTTCTGCATTCTGTCCATCAACTGTTATTTTTGCATTTGTCACCCCGAGTGGGATGGGTATGCTCAGACTTGAGTCCCATGCTCTCCACATCACTGGAGTCAAGCTATCCTGGCTGAAGACGGCTGATAGCCAGAAACCGGTCCTAGGATGCTTGATTCTGGTCCAGTAAAGACATGGCTTGGCAGTTCGGGCTGGACTGTGCCCATGAGGCACAGGGTCAAGGCTGATTTGCATTTGGCCATGTCTGAACCGGGTGGTGTGGAGTGCAAAAAAAAGATGGATTTAGGCCCAGATCCCTATACTGAGGTGAATGTATGACATTGTTCTGCATTTTGTCCACCAACTGTTATTTTTGCATTTGTCACCCTGAGTGGGATGGGTATGCTCAGACGTGAGTCCCATGCTCTCCACACCACTGGAGTCAACGTATCCTGGCTGAAGACGGCTGATAGCCAGAAACCGGTCCTAGGATGCTTGATTCCGGTCCAGGAAAGACATGGCTTGGCAGTTCGGGCTGGACTGTGCCCATGAGGCACAGGGTCAAGGCTGATTTGCATATGGCCATGTCTGAACCGGGTGGTGTGGAGTGCAAAGAAATGATGGATTTAGGCTCAGATCCCTATACTGGGGTGAATGTATGACATTGTTCTGCATTCTTTCCATCAACTGTTATTTTTGCATTTGTCACCCTGAGTGGGATGGGTATGCTCAGACGTGAGTCCCATGCTCTCCACACCACTGGAGTCAACGTATCCTGGCTGAAGACGGCTGATAGCCAGAAACCGGTCCTAGGAGGCTTGATTACGGTCCAGGAAAGACATGGCTTGGCAGTTCGGGCTGGACTGTGCCCATGAGGCACAGGGTCAAGGATGGTTTGCATATAGCCATGTAAATGTAAATGTTGGTGTACTTGTAAAGCGCACTGCGACTCCATGGAGTATCCTGGCACTAAAGACCGCTGGGGAACCCGTTCTGGTTTTCCCTGTGAGATGGTCCCTTTCTGGGTATCTCCAAGGTGAAACCAGGCATCCCCGGCGTCTGTGGGGGGCCGTTGTAGAGATGAGGCAAGCCTAATGCCCAGAGTTGGCGAGTGTGTTCCCTGGTTAGAGTAGGCACCGAGGTGAGAATTATCGAGTCCGTTTTGACCCTGGTCCACGACCCTGCCGCGTCGGGAATTGAACCCTGGTCCCGGGCCGTTCTCTGCTTACGGGTCTGCCGCCTCTAACCAATGAGCCACACCACTCCACATGTCTGAACTCGGGTGGTGTGGAGTGCAAAAAAACGATGGATTTAGGCCCAGATCTCTGTATTGGGGTGAATGTATGACATTATTCTGTATTCTGTCCATCAACTGTTATTTTTGCATTTGTCACCCCGAGTGGGATGGGCATGCTCAGACGTGAGTCCCAGGCACTCCACACCCCTGGAGTCAAGCTAGCCTGGCTGAAGACGGCTGATAGCCAGAAACCGGTCCTAGGATGCTTGATTCTGGTCCAGAAAAGACATGACTTGGCAGATCGGGCTGGACTGTGCCCATGAGGCACAGGGTCAAGGCTGATTTGTATATGGCCATGTCTGAACTGGGGTGGTGTGGAGTGCAAAAAAACTATGGATTTAGGCCCAGATCTCTGTACTGGGGTAAATGTATGACATTGTTCTGCATTCTGTCCATCAACTGTTATTTTTGCATTTGTCACCCCGAGTGGGATGGGTATGCTCAGACGTGAGTCCCATGCTCTCCACACCACTGGAGTCAAGCTATCCTGGCTGAAGACGGCTGATAGCCAGAAACCGGTCCTAGGATGCTTGATTCCGGTCCAGGAAAGACATGGCTTGGCAGTTCGGGCTAGACTGTGCCCATGAGGCACAGGGTCAAGGCTGATTTGCATATGGCTATGTCTGAACTGGGGTGGTGTGGAGTGCAAAAAACCATGGATTTAGGCCCAGATCTCTGTACTCGGGTGAATGTATGACATTGTTCTGCATTCTGTTCATCAACTGTTATTTTTGCATTCGTCACCCCGAGTGGGATGGGTATGTTCAGACGTGAGTCCCATGCTCACCACACCACTGGAGTCCAGCTATCCTGGCTGAAGACGGCTGATAGCCAGAAACCGGTCCTAGGATGCTTGATTCTGGTCCAGGAAAGACATGGCTCGGCTGTTCAGGCTGGATGGTGCCCATGAGGTACAGGGTCAAGGCTGATTTGCATATGGCCATGTCTGAACTGGGGTGGTGTGGAGTGCAAAAAAACGATGGATTTAGGCCCAGATCTCTGTACTGGGATGAATGTATGACATTTTTTTGCATTCTGTCCATCAACTGTTATTTTTACTTCATTTTCCCAGCGTCCCAGGTTACACATATCCATGAAATAAAGATATGGCGAGGGGCATCTCTTACCATTACCCGATATGGGCTCACCTTACACTGGGTCGGGGTGGGTGGGCAGGGTGGCCCACATCAACCCATGGTATCTCTGCGACCCAAACATGCGCAAAGCCCTGCTCCAAGTCATAGACTATTACTTCCAAGAAAACGAGGGCACAGTTGACTCCCCCCACACACTGTGGGAGACATTTAAATCTGTGATATGGGGGCAGGCACTCTGTTAGCTTAAACACGTAAGGAGAAAATGAAGGGTCTAGTTGAAGTGGAAGGTGAGGTCCTCAGGCTGGAAGAGGAAATGGGAGAGGAGGTTACACAGGAAAAGCTACATACTTTGCAACTTAAAAGGTATGAATATAAGGCTTTAGACACAGACAGTGGCAAATCGTTTGGGAGAGAAATGGTGGGCAGGGTGTATGACCTTGGGGATAAGGCAGGGAAACACATATCATGGCTGGACAGGAAAGAGTTATCGTCCAGGTTGGTGCCAGAATTGATAGACAAAGATGGCCAATCCATCATAGATCCCTAGGTTATCGCTAAGACATTTGCAGCACACTTTGGCGATATCTATCACACACATACTTCCTGTACCGAAGAAGATTCCCGGTCCCTTCTCAGAGACATTGTCCTTCCTACCCTGCCTGATCCTGACCAAGAGCTACGGAACTGCGATTTTATTAATGACGAAATTGCACTAGCAATTAGGAGTCTCCAGTCAGGCAAGGCGCTGGGCCCTAACAGCCTTCCAATCGAGCTCTATAAACTAGCAACGGGCAAACTAGACCCACATCTGTGGACCATGTTTGCAGATTGCAATAAGCAGGGGACACTCCCACTGGACCAGAGGGTGACCACACTCTTTACCATTCATAATGATCATAAACCCGGGACAGATTGCGACTCTTATAGGCCTATCTCCCTGCTAAATGCATAGCCCAAAATTCTCGCTAAGCTCCATGCCAATCGTCTTGTTAAAGTGATCAGTGGAATAGTACACTCAGACCAGTCGGGCTTAATGCCCCAGTGCAATACAGCACTGAATCTTTAAAGAGTACAAGTGTACTGGGAAGGTTGGCCGCGATACAAGAAGCGGCGATAATAATCTCCCTGGATGCATCCATAGCATTCAATACCATCGAATGCCTTACCTTTTTGCCGTACTAGTAAAGCTGAGTTTTGGGCCCGGGTTTTTTTACTGGATCAAGATCATCTACTCAGAGCTCTACCCTGGCACAAGTTGTAGTGAACAACAAAAAATCTGAGGTGTTTGCGCTGGGTCGGGGGACCCGCCAGGGATGTCCGCTGTCCCCCCTTCTCTTTGCTCTTGCGTTGGGCTCCTTGCGGCGTAGATTTGTAAAGATCCAGTCATACGCAGACTCCGATGGGCGGAAACATGGGAAGACTGCATCTTGCTGTATGCAGATGATATCCTTCTGTTCCTAGCCTACCCAAGAGCATCGTTAATTACGGTGTTTGATATTTTTGCAAGCATCTGTAGATTCTCTGGATATTACATAATTTGGGGTAAATCCCTCCTCTACGTCCTCAGCAGGGACCCCCCAATTTTACCTAAGGGCTGCCCTATACAAATCACCACAACGGGATTTTCGTGACATCATACCAGCATCTCCGTTACGCTCTCAACCTACTCCCACCACTACAAAGATTGAAGCGAGACCTCTAGCCTGGAAGGTGCTTCCTCTCTCACTGTTGGGCAGGGCAGCGCTTTTTAAAATGATGTCCTTGCCTCGCTTCCTCTACCCGCTACAAAACTACCCTGATCCAGTGCCTACCCATTACTTCAGGGAAATAGAGGGACTGCAGAGCGTCTCGCTGTGGGAAGGAAAGCTCTGAATAGCACTGACCAAACTCACCCTTAACTGATTTGATGGGGGGGATTAGCCTTCCCGACCTTGAGAAATATTATTGGGCAGCCCATCTTGCGGCCATTAATCACGGCACATATCGCTGTATAGACGACCCAGGCTATGCCACGGACCGATGGCTTCTCCCGGGAGGGAATTACAACAGAGCCCTCTATTCTGGACCACGGCAGTTCCCCCTCACTGGGCCGACCAAACACTCAGTGCAGTTTTGGCACTCAGCAACCAAAAGCCTAGGATAGGAGCGAAAACTGACGTTAGCAACATCTCTCTGGGATTTAATGTATAGGCATTTATATAGCGCACTACATACCCGTAGGGTCCCAAGGCGCTTCGACTGCTGCGAAACCCTTCCTGGCTTCCCTGAGAGATGGTCCCTTAATGGGTATCTCCAGGGTGAGACCAGGCATCCCCGGCGGTCTGGTGGGGCCGTTAGTGAAGATGAGGCAAGCTAATGCCCAGAGTTGCCGAGTGTGATCGCTGATCAGAGTGGGCACCGAGGCGAGAGAATTATCGAGTCCGCTGACCCTGGTCCAGAAACCTGCCGCGCCGGGAATCGAACCCTGGTCCCGGGCCGTCCTCTGCTCTCGGGTCTGCCGCCTCTAACCGGTGAGCCACACTACTTAGAGATGCTTGGGGAACTGTGGCAGTCGATAGGGTTCAACAAATGGAACCTTTTCGGGATCTCAAATGTTGGAGACATGTGGATAAAGGGAGACATGGTGTCATTTGCTACCCTACAACAGAAACACAAACTCACCAACCCAGAATACTTTCGTTATCTACAAGTCCGACACGCACTACAGTCCCATTTCACTAAAGGTTCCGCCCCTATAGTCCTCACCCCTCGAGGACAGATTGCACAATGGATACCTAACAGAGCAGGCAGTCTCTCTTACATATAAAAAGCTGATAAACCACACCGTAGACCCCCTACAGGGCACAGGGCGAAGAGGGAAAGGGATGGCCTTGAGCTGGATTAGGAATGGCAGGATGCACTCGCCTCTCCATGGGAAGTTGCAATTTTGGCTAGATTGAGACTCGATCAGCTCAAAATATTTCATAGGGTGTATGTCACTAGACCCTGCCTGGTTCGCATGGGGAGGGCACTGGGAGGGGATCGCAGAAGACAGTGTGGTAATGAGGGCACGTTTATGCATATTCTATGGGATTGTGATCTTATTCAGGTGTATTGGTGCTGAATACATACTGTTCTCAACGAAGTGTTGGATTTGGACATCCGCCCTGAAGCAAAAAGGTGCCTTTTGAATGTATGGGAACCCACAGACCTGAGCAGAATGGGTAAGATCTGGGTCACTCTAGGCCTCATGGTGGCAGAAAGAAACATCGCTCAACTGTGGGGAGCTGCAAATCCGCCAACCGTGGCAGAATGGAAGAAACACATGGACTGGTGTATGTTTAGTGAGAAAACAGTATATCTCACGAGGGGCTGCCCAAAGAAATTGTCACTAATTCGGGTGCAAGGATCACATTCCGAGGGAGATCTGTAGTCCACTGCGCAATTCCTTTTCTGATGACCTGTCCTCGCCATAAACGCTACATTTCAGGAACTGTCACTGCTCAGTTCTGTTCCTACTGTGACTATTACTGTGATTGTTGAATGAATTCCTCTTATGTATACAATGTCAACTTGATTCATGTTACCATGCCGACACGTGTTGTTTAATTAAAAGTGGACTAATAGCATTTGTTAGGATTTACACACCGCACTCTTATTTTGAGTTGTCCTGAGAATCAGCATTTCATCAGCCCCTAGTTACATGTGTATATATCTAGTATATCATTTCTGTACAGCACAGGTGCACAACATTTCACAAATGTTACTATTCACTTGCACCGTGTCATTTTTGGTGCACCTGCAATGTGATACACTGTGTTGAATTAAACGTGCTGTGGGACTAAAAAAAAAAAAAAAAGAGGTTGCTGTTGTGGAGAGAGTGCTGGTCAGGTTTCAAACTTCATAGAAGATTTAGGATCAGATGTACGTAAGAAAGTGTTTTCAATTAGAAAATAGCAAATTCTTGGGGGAGGAGCTACGCCGTGAACCAAGATGGCCGCATAAGCTCCCGGCTCCGTTGACCTCCACCGGCGGCCCGTTAATCCTGTTGTCTATCCTCTACCCACGCCCTGGGCCTGGATGTATGAAGGTTGCCTGATGCCAATGGTGCTTTCCCAGATTTTCTGCACACTTCAGCGACGAAGTTATGTTGTGTTCAATTTTTGGCCTATTCCCGGGCTGCCGCCGGGACCTCGATTTTTGTAATACCCGAGGGGGACCTGCCCAACATCGGCTATGGGACCGCGATTGTGGCCGATCTTCCAGGCCTGAAAATGTTTTCCACCTTTGAGTCCCTTCTCCTCGTTGATGGATGATGCTGGAGTAGAGACGCTGTGCTGTGCTGCTATCCTCATGCACCGTGCTGTGGGTTGTGTGCCTGACCCTCGTTACCCGCCCCGGGGGCTGACGGGCTGCACCCGCGGCTGGTGTGTGTGCTGAGTCTGCGAGTCTGGGGCGCCTGTGTTGTTATTATCGCCAAATGAGTGCCCGGAGCCCGGCGTTGTGGGCTGGAGCTTGTGCCCCCCTCCGTCCCTTGGACTCCGGGAGGGAGGGTGTGGATGGCGCACATTTGCTGAGATCCGTAATGGCGGCTATTGGGGCGCTCCGATCGCAATTTACCGACACATGTGTCTCCCTGGCGGCGAAACTGGACGATCTTTGGTCACGACCGGCCGCAGACGCTACATCGCCGGCACAGAAATCTGCGGTCCAGTCGAGTGAATTGTCCCGCCATCTCGAGGAGCCCGTGCGGCAGCCCGACTTTGTTTCTCTGAGTGTCGACCTCACTTTTCCCTCATCCTCTACAGTACATGGTCGTCCCTCTACATCTCCTATCCAATGGTATATCGACGATGGCTGCACTGTACTTCCTTTTCGAGTCTCAGGGTCCCATCTACAGCGCTTGCCATTTTCCTTTGTCTCGGCCCGTCTACATGGGGGATGCCGCCATTTTGTGACCGGACTTTGCTTCATCTTCAACGCCCTGATCTGCCACGGACGCTTTGGATGCCTCTGGTCGGATGTGGCTTGGTCGAGATGTGCTCCGGGACGGATTCGCACTGGTCAGGGCTGACTTTGTCTTTGAAGTTTATTCGCCCCTTGCCACTGCTTCGGACCATCTGAGACGCTCTCTTTGTTTGTAACTGATATGCCTTTGGTTATGGATCTCCTTGTGAGACTTGCAGGGTTGACTTCTGTGTCCCTGGGGTTGCTCAGTTTAGTTTTGCCGGGACTGCACCAAATCCCTCACCGGGCTCGGGGTAGGGGGGGGCAGGGGTTTTCATGGTGACTATCTTCCCCGTAATATTGCTGACCGTTTAGTATTGCTTGATGAAGATTGTGTTATGGGGGGGTTGCCGCTGGTGGGGGGTATCAGGTGTCCGGGGGCTTGTTTGTTTTCTCTCCTCCTCCGCCTCTTCTTATATTTTCCCTTCTGTGGGGCAGTTTCGGGGCGACAGGCACGCTGTTAGTGGGTTTGGCCGTAGCCATTACAGGGGTGCAGGGTGGCGGGTGTGGGGGGGGGTTTGTTATTTTAGTTTGTTTTGTTCTATGGTCCCTATCGCTCTTTTCCGTCTTTGGGAGGGTTCTTTCCTCTTTAGTAGGGTTGGCTGTCTCTTGGTCTCGCACCTTTCTTTCTTTTTTCCGGCTTTTTGATGAGCCTCTGTTTTTCTATTCTTGGGGGGTAGGCTCTCGGGGGTGATCTAGAAATGTGGAATATTCTACTATGGTTACTGTCCAATATCGTCGCCGTGGCTGCCCAGATTGCCTAGTTGCTTTTGTCATTGCCTGTCTCCGATACTACTTGGGGAGAAATCCCTTTCGTCTCCTTGGTGCTTCTATCCTTTGAGGTGTGATGTCCTTGTTGTTGCAGCCCCTACTTCTCTTCTAAACTCTTAAAATGAAAACCTCATATCCTGTTTTCGAGTCCCACGACCACTCCTTATATCCTTCGTTATATGCTGCTTCCTGATTTGCTCTAATTTCTCCTGTTTCATTGACTGTTTTTGCGGCCGGCCATGATGGTTGTGGGCCTGTGCATGTACCTCCTTTTTATGAATAAATGTTTAAAAAAAAAAAATAGCAAATTCTTGTGATTTGCTATTTGGTAACTGTAAACACCCATGTACAAATGTGTGTTTACCAGAGTTTGGGAATCCCAGTTGGGGCGCATTCAGACCTACCTCATTGATATTCATGAGATAGGTCATGGTTTACAACCCATTAGGAATTGCAAAAATCTGAGGGATGGGGGCATGCTGGGGTCAGCAGACCACCATGTCTGTGATTGCTTTTCAATAAAGCAACGTTTTTTTATCTAAATGCAGGCCATTTTCCTAAAGGGAAACAGGACGCGTTGTTTCAAAAACAAAAATGAAAAGTTTTGTTTTAATGTTTTTTAAAGTAGGCAGTGGTCTGTGTGACTGCTGCCTGCTCTTAAAAATGAAGTAGGTGGCAAAATGTCAATTGTTTGTGACCGCAGTTCGGTTGCAAAACATTCCCAAATACCATTGCGATTTGGTATTAGGAAGGGAATCCCTATGCACACCCCTTTCTAATACTGAATCGCAAAATCAATTTGCAATTCAATAATAGGTTACCAAATCGCAAATTGAGTCTTTCTACATTAAAAAAAATTCTGCAAATCGGGCCATTGTCACCTCTAAAAAGCTTTGCACATCTGGCCCCAACTTCTCAAATTATTTGACTCCCTTGATTTTATTCTGCTTCTACTAGAGAGTGATAGATCTGAAGATGGCTTTAAATGTGATCCAATCCATTTTGTATTTGAATCTAATCTTTAGCAGAAGCCAGTGTAGTTCTTTTAGCATAAGGATTGTGTAATAAAGCTGGTACACTGTATGGGGTTAGCATAAGTTGATTAATTGAAGAAGCAGGAATCTACAGAGGTAATGTCCTACCCACATGGCGCCAGCAGGAACTGACCAGTGGGAGTTCTAATGATACTCAAACTCGATCAAGGCTCTAGAATGGAGAACACCATTCTGAGTGTGGTACACAGAACAAGACGACACGCAGGTCATTACTCTGAGAGTGGAGCACAGAACACGATGACACGCAGGTCATTACACACCTTCCCCCTTTACACAAGGAGAGCAGGAAGCGGGACTAAGAGGAAGGAAAGAGTGAGGCAAGGAGGAAAAGAGGAAAGCGAGAACAAATAAAGAGCAAAGAAAGCATTAACAAAGAATGAAGTTTTGACAGAATCCTTCCAGTGCAAGAACTCCTTCGCAATGCAGGAAAATCTTGGGAGGATTATTAGGAACAAGCAACCTAGAGTGCACTTTAGTGCGCATGGGAGCAATCCTGCTCAAGTTCCAGAGGCGACCATCATTCGATATTTCTGCATTCTGAAAGAGTTTCTTCACCACGTAGTGTGAGGAGAATTTTGAGTCTCCAACACACCTCTGGGGAAGACGTACATGCACCATGTCTCCCACTTGCACACAAGTGTGAGTGACAGCGTGTCTAGTGTAAAAGTACTCTTTTCTTTTGGCAATCTTTAAATCCTGACCTCCTTGCCAGGACACAGAACCAGGATCTGCACCAGGGGTAGAAGTCAACACGCCAGAACCAGCATCCAATCCCACACTCGCACTTTTGTCCCTCATCCACACTTGGAACATCTGGATATTGGGATTTCGTCCATGAAAAAGCTCAAAGGGAACTTCACTTGTTGTTGAGTGAGGTGTGAGGCGGTAAATCCTTGTTTTGAGCTTTGACTAGTTGTATGGATTCTGTTAAAACACGGTTAGACCTTTCCGCCAGTCCGTTGGTTTCAGGATGTTAGAGGGCGCACCTCTGCCAAATAGTCCTCCATCTCCCTCAAGACTAGTTGGGCCTTGTTGTCGGTAAGAAGGCACTCCGGGAGTCCCTCTCGGGAGAAGACTTAATCAAGGAACTTGGTGACGTCTATAGTCTCAATGCTGGGAGTAATCTTAATCTCTGGCCACCTGGAAAACATGTCTATTAACACTAGGATTTAGGACTGGCCAGAGCTGCTAGTAATGGGACCCAGAAGATCCAAAGCCACTTCTTACCAGCAACAAACAGGGGTCTCATGCACAACTATGGGTTGGACTCTAGTATTATAGACCTTGTCAGAAGCATTACACTCAGAGCAATCTCTCACGATGCGCTCGACTATGAGATCAAATCCAGGCCACCAGAAGTGCAAACAGATCCTTTCTTCGGTCTTGGAGATGCCCTGGTGCCCTTGATGGGCTTTTTGAACAATTTTTTGCCTGACAGGGTGGGGTGGAACGAGCTTGGAACCCCTCCAAAGCAAGCCAGAGAAGACAGACAGCGCGTGACACACATTCCAAAACTTTGGCGTGTCCTCATTTAGAGTTTTTATCCCCCTAACCTTCAGTCACCAACTTGCAGACTTCGAGAATTGTAGGGTCACTTTCCATAGAAGACTTCCACTCACCCTTACTCAAGACACCAGCCATGACCTCACACACCATATAATTGTCATCCTCCCACGAATTTCCAGAGGCGTCAAGGATGTGATGGGGGTTGTTCAGGGCAAGGCAGTAGAGGCAATCCGAAACCTTGTTCTGTGCCCCAGGTATGTGGTGTACAATAAAATCATAGTCCTGGAGTGCGACAATCCACCTGGCGATCCTTGAGAAAACAACATTAAGGCACTTTTTTGTGAATAAGTCTTTCAAAGGTTTGTGATCAGACTGCACTGTGAAAGAACTTCCCCAGAGAATTTTTTTAGTTTCTTAATGACCCAAAAGATGCAAAGGGTTTCTTTCTCTATGACAGAGTATTGCATTTCAGACCCCACCAGTGCTCGTGACAAGAACATGATAGTGATATTGTGTCCATCCTTCACCTGTTTAAGAACAGCATCAAGACCTTTGGAGCTGGCAACGGTGATGAGATGAGAATGGAATGTGCAGAAGTGTCAAAACTCTGGAGAGAGGGCGCCTCACTCAAACTTTTATGTCATCAAATTCTGCTTGGCACTGCGGTGACCAGAAAAATTTCACACCCTTCTTGAGAAGAGCCCTAAGGGTGAAAGTACAAGAAGCAAACTGTGGGACGAACTTATTGTAATATTCGGCCATGCCGAGAAAGGTGACCAACTCGTCCCTGAATTGAGGCATGGGAAGGTTCTCTATGGTCTTCACTAAATGATCTTTAGGTTTGGAACCCTCCTTAGACAATTTATACCCTAAATAGTTAATCTCTGTGAGGTTAAATTTACATTTGTTCTTGCGTAGTCAAACCACATGACTTGATTATTTTCAGACCTGCCATGAGTCTCTCATCATGTAACTTCTGAGAAGCCATGTACCAACATGTCATCCTGGTAAATCTTGACACCCGGTAACCCATGCAGGACGTCTTCCATAGCTCTCTGGAAGACAGCGGCTGCAGAATTCAGTCTGAAAGGAAGCCTCGTAAATTTATGTGTGCCAAATGGTATAATAAACTCAGTGAGGTTCATAGTGTCAGGGTCAATCTTAATGTGGTAGTACGCGGCCCTGAGGTCTAATGTGGAGAAGACTTCAGCCCCACCTAATTTTGTCAGCATCTCTGCAACATTGGGAAGAGGATACTTGTTGGCTATGACAGCGCAATTGAGAGCGCGCAAGTTCACACAGAGCCTCACCTCGCCAGAGGCTTTGCGGGCGAACACTACAGGGGCTAGCCAATCACTCGCCTCAGTTTCAACAATAATTCCTTCTTTTAGCAACTTCTGTAGTTCTTTCTGCATAGACTCCCTCAGGGCTAATGGTAAACTACGCACCTTGCTTATGAGATGGATGGCATTTGGCTTCAGGATAATTTTATGCGTATATTCAGACAAACAACCCTTTTTCTCAGTGAAAACTTGCTCAAATTCAGTGAGTAGATCGTCTACTTGATCGACCTTAGCAGGATCAGGTGCACTAGCAGGATCAGGAGGTACTGGAGTTAGGTCTTCCGGTCTTCCTTCAAGACTATACATGGATCCCCTCCATGAACTAGCATGGCTCCGAAATCGGCCTGGTGAATCCAACTTATTATACTGTCACCCTTTGAGGAGATGTAGATTTTCCCAGCGGTTAGTTTACTTTTGTACTCTATGTCACCCTCAAAGTAGCCAAACAACTTGATAGGTTGACCACCATAAGCAAGGGGCCTGGTGTCAGGCTTGAACATCTTCACCTTACTCAATAAAGATGTGTCATAAAAACTCTTTGAAACTAAAGTGATTTTTGCCCCGGCATCAAAGAACATTTTGACTAGATGGCCATTTATTCGGACACAGTCAATTGGATTCTTGCACTCGTTCTGGCAGGCCTGAGTCAAGACTCCACCACAATACAGCTTGTCAGGACCAGAGTCTGACTCATTTTGATCGCAAACTTCCTTCACTCGCTTGTTTTTCTTAAATGTTGATACTCTGCAGGCTATCGCTACGTGGTCAACTTTTCCACCATTGAGACATTTTGCATTTCGAGCAGGACACTACTTGTCATTGGCCAGGTGTCCAACTACGTCACAGCGGTAACATCTTCCAAGAAAAGGTTTTTTAGAGTTTGAAGACTGAGGTTCAATTTGCTAAATGTCTTAGTTTTAGATACAACGTGTACTTTGTCATTAGTTGTGTTAAGAGTGTTGTTTTTTTTTCATCACTTCTACACAAGCGAGGGAGTGTTCAATACGTTTGGCAATCAAAATGACTTCATCAAGCTTGGAGTCGTCTTTTTGCCACAGTTTCTCCTTCACCTTTTCTATGGTGCAACCGAGCATTAATTGGTCACGGAAAAGTTCCTCAAATTTGCAAAAGGAGGCCAGTTTGCGCAAGTGGGTCATATACATCTCAATGGACTCTTTAGGTTGTTGTACGCGTTTCCTAAAGTGGTAACGCTCTAAGATGGTGCTGACTTTGAGATGGTAGTGTTTATTCAGTTTCTTTAAGCAGATTTCGGATTCGTTGAGGCTGTCGGATTCAGTGTAGTTGAGGTCCAGTAGGTGTTCAAAAACTTCTTGCTATGCTATGCTATGCTATGCTATGGGCACTTATAATGCGCACAGAGGCTCCAGCAAAGGAGCGTCCCGGCGCACGACAAAATAGAACACAACACCGCTAAATGCAAAGAATTGAAAAGGGGAACAGCTACGGGACAACATTAAAATAAGAAAGTTTTAATGGCCTTACGGAACAGCAGAAGATCCTCCAACAAACGGATCTCTACAGGAAGAGAGTTCCAAATAGCCGCCGCTCTCACTCGAAAAGATCGGCCCCCAGCTCGGCTAAGCTTGAACCGGGGGACCACAGCGAGAGCTTGGCCAAAGGATCTAAGAGAGCGAGTCGGAGTATAGAGAGACAAGAGGTTGGTAAGGATCTGGGGAGCAGAACCTTTCAAGATTTTAAAGGCCAGACATAAGACCTTGAAATGAATTCTCATCTTGACCGGCAGCCAGTGCAAGGATCGCAGAGTGTTAGAAACGGAGCAAAACCTGGGCAGACCAACTACCGCTCTGGCTGCAGCGTTTTGAACACGCTGCAAGCGAGTGATTTCTGCCTGGTTGGCCCCCATCAGGAGAGAACTGGCGTAATCAAGCCGGGAGATCACCGTCGCCTGAATCACCAACTGCCTGGTCGAGGCATCAAAAATTTTGAGGACAGGTCTTAAGCCCCGAAGAACACCAAAACAGCAGGCCGCAGTTCTCTTTGTATGGCCAACAAAGCTGAGGGTGGGGTCCAGCCAGACTCCCAGGTTTCTTAATTCCGTGACCGGAGTCGGGGACGGCCCAAGTTCCGGAGGCCACCACCTTTCCCCCCAGAGTTCCTCTTTCTTACCGACAATCATGATTTCAGTCTTTTTTGCGTTAAGCTGGAGACAGTTGGCATTCATCCAACCAGCCACCGCCCTCAGTCCACTCTGGAACCTAGGGGCATCTTGCTCAGCATCCCCGCTGATAGTAACTGCCAGCTGAGTGTCGTCAGCGTATGAGACCAAAGTCATGCCCCACTGCTTGATGACATCAGGCAACGTGGGACTCAGCGAGGATCCCTGCGGAACCCCCATGCCCAGAGGATGGAATTTGGACTGGCGAGGTGGGATGGCCACGCAAAAAGAGCGATTGTCGAGAAAGGAGCGGAGCCACTGCAGAGCGAGTCCACCGATCCCAATCTCCTCCAGGCGATGCAGAAGAATACGGTGAGAGACGGTGTCAAAGGCGGCGCTCAGATCTAATTCAGAGTTTAGGTTTAAAGCATTTTATTAAGACAAAAAAAACATAGGAGGTAAGGGAACATGAGGGGTAGGGTTACATACATTCAGGTGAAAAAAGCTGAGCATAAATCTAGGAAAGCGATGGTGGACAAGGCCACTGCAAAAGAAAAATCAAATGGTAAAATGATAAGGGCTGAATACAGTCGACACCATCAAGCAGATCAGAAAATGAAAGGCAATAATGCAAAAAACCAAGCCCACCAACCCCCAGAACCCCTCCCTCCAAACTCCCCAACTCACCCCAACACCCTCCCACCTCCCCCCGTCCAGTACTCGGCCATAATGCAACCTGCCCTCCCGCCATGCCCCCACCCCGTGTGCCCAGATCTTGTGTCCTCTTAGTCAGTTGAAATCACCGGTGGCGTTAGTCTCAGAAGTCTGAGATACCTCGGACAGGTGAGTTCCCTAAATTCTGTAGTTAAAAGCGCATGAAAGGGTTGCCATAGCTCATCAAATTGGTCCACGTCCCCCGCCACCATAAGCGACAGTTTCTCCATACCCTGCACATGCCAAAGCCTGTGCAGCCAGCCTGTGATGGAGGGGACCGTGGTGGTACGCCAGTGAATCAAAAGGTTCTGAATCGCTGAACCCAGCGCTATCGCAATTTGCCTGCCCTGCGGGACTTCAGTGGGTACATCAGGCCATTCGGGAGGCCCAGCAATACATACGCCGGGAAGCGTGGCAATTCAGTTTCAAAATGAACATCAATCTCGTCGAGAACCTCCTTCCAGTAAGCCTCTAACAAGGGACAGTCCCAAAGTATATGTGTAAGGGTCCCCACCCGACCACAACCCCTCCAGCACTCCTTCTCAATATGCCTATTCATTTCGTGTATTCTCTCCGGGGTATAATACCAATACGTGGACACCTTGGTGAGTGTTTCCGTGAGACCTGTATGATATGCAGAGTGTCTCGCCCGGTGCGCAATGTGATCCCATTCTTTATGACTAAGCGTCCTTCCCAATTCCCTATTCCAGCGTTCCCTACCCGGGCTATAGAAATGAAACGGAGGGGGCTGCAGGAATTTGTAAAGGTCGGTAATCAGCTTAGCATCAGAGGCGCGGGCACTAACCACCGCTCGTATGGCGTTATCTGGCGATCAGCAGTGCCCCGCACCTGAGATTGAAGCGCCCAGTGCCTAACCTGCATATATCGTAAACTATCTGACTCAGGCAGTTGGAACTCCTGTTTCAATTGCAGAAAAGGGACCACCCCCTCCGGTCCATATATCTGGAAGAGCGCTCGGCAGCCCGCTGCCCTCCAGTGGGAGAAAGCACCTTGTTCCATCCCGGGGGAGAAATTAGGGTTATCCGCTATCGGCGTGAAAGGCGAAGGGAACGTGGTGAGTTCACGAACTTCATTGACTGCATCTCACTCCCTCAAGGGGACTCGCGTGACGAAGGAAGCATAGAGGTTGGGGGGGCGATGAATCTGACGCAAGAATGGAACTTCCTTGAGGGTGCGCCCCGCCACCGCCTGGTCTTGAAAGAGCCAGTGCTTGTCGGATTCCCACCTGCTCCACTCCACTAGGTAGCGCAGCTGCGCCGCCTGGAAGTATTTCCGGAGGTCCGGGATACCAAGGCCCACCCGCCTCCGGGGCCAGCGTGGAAAGACCCCTCTTCATCCTCGGCTTGCGGCCTTGCCAGACGAAGCGTGCAATGTCGGCTTGTGTCTGTCTAATCCAGCCCACAGGAGGCTGAAGAGGCAAGGCTCGAAAGAGGTAAAGGATCTGGGGCAGGACCGCTGCAATCCTGCCGAGCCAGGACAGCAGGCTTTTACTCCAGCAGCCCAGCTCTTCCTTGATTTTCCTGCTGAGAGAGGCATAGTTGGCCGTTACCATCGCTGGCAACGTTGGTGCTAGCAGAATCCCCAGATACGGCACCAGGGATGATGACCACTGCATGGGGAAAATCCGCTGCAGATCTTGTCTGGTATCCGCGGCCAGGGACACATCCAGAGCCACCGACTTGCCCATGTTCATCTTATAACCAGCCACTTTCGAAAAAGCGTCTAGTTCCTGAATACAAGCGGGAAGGGCCCGTCTAGGATCGTCCAAGGTCAACAGGACGTCGTCCGCATAAAGACTGATCGTGTGGACATACTGCCCCATCTTGATTCCTATCGCGTCCGGGTTTTGGCGAATTCTCTGGGCAAACGGCTCCATATAGAGAGCAAAGAGGAGTAGGGAAAGCGGGCATCCCTGCCTAGTACCCCTTTCGATCGCAAAGCTACGGGAGCTGCACCCATTAACTCTCACTGTCGCCGAAGGGGATTTGTAGCAATTGAAGACCATCGAACAGAATTTGTCTCCAATACCCAGTTTCCGGAGCACCTGCTCGAGATAAGGCCAGTGAACCCGATCGAATGCCTTCTCGGCATCTACTGCTAGCAGCATCCTTTCACCCGGGATCCGCGAGGCTTTCTCCAAAATGTGTGCTACTCTCTTAGTGTTATCGACGGTTTGTCTGCCAGGCACAAAGCCAGCTTGATCAGCCTCAACCAGGCCCGGCAGATGCAGGGCCAATCTAGATGCTAGAATCCCTGTGTATAATTTAAGGTCGACATTCAGGAGTGAGATAGGCCTGTATGAGCCGCAGAGGGCCCGGTCTTTCCCAGGTTTCGGGATCACTGAGACCGTTGCTCCTAACAGGTCTGGTGGAATGGCTCCAGGCTCGGAAACGGAGTTAAACAGGCGGGTGAGAATAGGGGCCACGACCGGGCAAAAGGTTTTATAAAACAAGGACGTGTAACCGTCCGGGCTCGGAGCTTTCCCGTGTTTGAGCCTGGCTATCGCGGATATCACCTCCTCCACATGGATGCTGCGCTCAAGGTGTTCCGCCTGTGCTGAGTCCAGCGCCGGAAGGGCTACTGACTCCAAATAATCCGTGGCATCCTGCGACGAGGGGGGTTCCCCCGTGTAAAGCGCCTCATAGAAACTACAGAACGTTTCTGCCACCGCGGCGTCATCAGAGACCGCCACCCCATCAGCGCCGAGCAGTTCCTTCACCACGTTATGCTGGTGCGCGATACGGAGCCTATTTGCCAAAAGTTTGCCACACCTATCCCCACCCGTGTAAAACACATGTTTTAGACGCAGCGCTGCGTATTCCGCCCTATCCGTGTCCAACGCCGACAGGAGCTTCCTGGCAGCCTTCAACTGCCTCCACACCCTAGGAGCTCCGGTACGGCGATGGACCTGTTCCAATTCCCGGACCTGGGAAGTCAGCTCCTCCCTCTTGCGCTGTCTCTCCCTGTTTTCTGCTGAGGAGATGGAAATGAACTCCCCCCTAAGAACCGCCTTCAACGCCGCCCACTGTGTCGCTGGCGAGGTGTCATTGTGTGCCTGGTATTCCCGGATCGCTTCCTCAATATGCTTCACAACCGTTTTTTTATGCAGGAGGGTGTCCCTAAGACGCCACACCCCCCGAGAGGGGGAGGCCGTCGGAAGCGCAAATGCGCCCACGACCGGCGCATGATCAGACAGCGACAGGACCCCATTATCCGCCGCCGTAGCAGCGGCACACATCGGTCCGCTAACCAATAAGTAGTCTAGCCGTGCGTAGGTCCGGTGCGCCTGTGAATAATAAGAATAGTCCCTATCCGTGGGGTGGAGGGTGCGCCAAAGATCATGCAGATCCATATCAGTGATTCGAGCCTTCTCAGCCTGTGAAAGTTCCCCAGTCTGCGGGTATCGTTGCGCCGATCTATCAAGTGTAGAGTCAAAAACTATATTCAAATCACCCCCTAGAATGATATGTCGTTCAGGGGAGGCAGTCACGTCTACCAGCACCGAGTCTAGAAAGCGCTCTTGGTGGTCATTTGGGCTATATAAGGAGCCAATAGTGAACGTTGTGTCCCCCAGCCGGAGGCGGTATGCCAATAGCCTCCCCTTCTGTTCCGCAAATTTGTACAACACCTCCCCCCTGAAGGAACTCGCTAGCAAAATGGCCACCCCCGCGGTCTTAGATGCAGCAGAGGAGAAAAACTGAGTGGGGAACTTATTAGAGCGCATCCTATGACAATCCCGTGATAGTAAATGGGTCTCCTGCAGGAGGCATATGTCTGCCTGGGTCCCCTCCAGCAGAGATAAGATCGCCCTTCGCTTCACAGGGTTGTTCAGACCCTTAACATTAAGGGTCACTACCTTCAGTGTCGACATATCCCCAAGGGACCGTAAGTGCCAAGCCGCGGGCAGTCAATGAGCGGGGGGGGGCACGGGACAGCAGCGCAGGACAAGCAAAGTAAAACCAAGCAATAACATTTGAGATATTGGACGGTACCCCTTCTACCCCTAAACAACTCCCAACCCCCTCCAAAACAGACCCATGGCAACTAGCCAACTCCCCACCCACGCTCAAACAACCCATTGTCCCAGTCATGTCCCAAAACGGACAAGTCTGTGGAAAGTACAAAAAGTGGACGTCCGGCCACTCGTTCTTCCCGCCTCTCCCCCGACTCTCCCTCCAACCCCCAAACTTGGCATTGCAGAAGCTATGTCCATCTCCCCCCGGAGTGAATCTACGCCGTCATGGCGACGCCGTTCGTGGCGGCCGAGTCCCTGGCCGCTTCTCTCAGGGCGTTGGCCATTTCTGCCCTGATGGTGGGTGAGTCCGGCCGTCCAGCACTCACCGTCGATCTCCTCCTCACCGACCGCCGTCGCCCTCTTCGATCAGAACGCCTCCAGCCTGGTGTCGCTTCACCCTCTTCCGTGGCCATGAGACCCAGGACACCACAGACATCTTGCAAGGAACGCAGCTGGTGCAGCACGCCATTCCAGCGGAATATTAGGCGAAAGGGATGCCCCCAGGAGTACGGCGTCTCATTCTCTCTCAGGAAATCCGTCGCGATTTTGAAGGACCTGCGCTTCTGTAGGGGGATGGCAGACAGGTCCTGAAACAACGCCACAGGCCGTTCGCGGAAGGTCAGCGGCTGTTTCTTGCGGGCCTCAGCCATTATGCGTTCCTTCACTGGGAAATCCGGGAGGTAGGCCAAAATGTCCGGTGGAGGTGCCGTCGACTGTCGCTGTCGACCGACCCTGTGGGCCCTGTCGATTCGAATCGGGAAGTCCACAGGCTCTCCCAGAATCTCCCTGAACAAGTCCTTCAGGTAGCCCGTCAAATCTGTCCCTTCATCTGCAGGCGGTACACCTCGGACTCGAATGTTGTTTCTTCTCGACCTGTTCTCCAGGTCTTCATTGTGTGCCTGGAGTTCGACATGCTGCTCCCTGAGACGGAGAACGTCTTGCTGTAAATGGACAATCTCCTCGTCCCTCCGTTGAGCCGCTGCCTCCACCGTCTCCATCTGCTCACCTAGGCCTTCCACCTCCCTACGGACCTCGCGCACTTCGCTGGCCACCTCCTGCTTCAGCGTCTGAAAGTCAGCCTTAAGCGAGCTGAACAGGTCCTCCATGAAGGACCTTGTGACGGGGGGCTCACCCCCGGCCGGGTCCGCTGCAGTTCTAGAAGAGCTTGGGGACGGTTGCGCCCTGTCTCGTTGTTGCTGGGCTCTGCTGAGCATGTCCGGCAGGGTGCGGTCCCCCTTCCTCGATCCTCGGTTCCCCGACATTCGTGCTCTGTAGACTGCCGCACTCCACTCAATCAGATATGCGATCTCAGGCCGCTGGCAGCAGGTATCGGCGTCGATGAGTCTCCAACGGCTGGCAGAGCGCCGCCGGGGGGAACACTCGTTGTAGTAGGGACACCACGGGTCCTGCGCCACCGAGGACAAAATGGCGGGCCAGCTCTGTCGCAGAGGCCGACTCGCACTCCAACCAAAGTTCAGGTGTTGGCCACTACAGGGGGGACCCAGACCGCAGCATCCCCCAGGGCGAAAGAGCTATGCAGGGCCAGGGGTGTAGAAGCTGTCCCCGGGCGACACTGTAGGAGGGCCTCGTCATCGTCGCCGTGAAGATAAGATGGCGTCTGGGCGTAGCCGGGCAGGCCCTCCGAGCCCGATGGCGCCGCCAAGGCTATGCTAAGAGTCAGTGCCCCTGAAATGAGCCCCTTCCAGGTTCGCCGAGCCGAAAAAGAGACAAATGACCTGGCCCCAGATCCTGAGCACTGTCCCAAACTGGCGACGGGGCCGGAGCTCAAGCAATGTATCAAGCCACCTCTGCAGATCCAAGTGCCTCCACGATCAGACAATAGGCATCCCCCTTCTCGACATCTCGCGGTAGCTACCCATCCGGCGTACCATACCGGGCACAATCTGATGCGAGTATGCAAGCGAACTCCGCGCCAGGCCACCAGACACCAGCATCAGGGTCCACTCAGGCCTCCCGGCCAGCGCTCCGCTCCACTCCGCCTCCGTGGCGCTCCGCAATTAGTTTATCGGTCTCTGAGCGTGCCTCCGCCGGAGCGTTCGGGACCAAAGTTGCACCAATGTGTGCCCCAGGGTCTCCTCCACCCTTCCCACGCTCGCTGAGCTTCAGTGGGGGCAGGGCCGTTTCTAGGTGTTGTGCCACCCTAGGCGAGAATTGAAAAATGCCACCCCCTCCCTTTTTCTTCCATCACTCTCTCACCATTGCCTATGTAACGTTTGGTCTTTGAGTGTCCTTCATATATTGCAGTATTATACCTCTATGTTTACTGTGTACGCTTTTGTAACCTGCACACATGTCACTTTTTCCTCCTGTAATGCACCTTTTGCTACCTATTGTATTTTGTTGGCTCACGATTGTCACTTTTGCGGCCTCATTTAATGTAACGTTTGCTTTTGTAATTTGTTCACTTGTAATGTTCTCATGTATCAGTTCTGTTCCTATTGTGAAGCGCTCTGACACCTTCGGGTAAAGTCTGCCCTATATAAAAACGCATAAATAAGGTAAGGGGTCCTCTGCTCTTCAGTTCTGCACTGTGCACACTCCCTTCATGCTTCCTTGACCCCCTCTTCCGTGTCCTACTACTCCCCAGGCTCCTCCAGGCTCCAGCCTCACTCATATGCAGGGACTCGGGGATCATAGATTCATTCCATCATCACCTCACGTCCTCAGGACATGGGGCCGCCAGCAACGTAATATTATCTACTCTCAGATCTTTTTTGCCTGCCTGGCATGCTGCAGCAAACAGACCCGCCCCGCCCACGCCACCACCATCAAACCGTCCTCACTCGGACACAGGGCGTCACCTCATCACCCCTCACAGTGCTGCCTGCTACCCAGCTCCTGCTCACTCAGTGACAGTGTTTTGCGCCACTCTCCAGCTGACCGTGAGTACGGGCTCGGTCCGAAACCGGAGTGGAGATAACAGATAATGATTCACCCGCCCGCCTCCGCCTCATTTACAACAAATTTAGGCCTGAGTGATGAACGTTTTACAATCCTTTATCATCAACACTAATGTTGATGCCAATTTATGGAAAGTTACCAGAGAATCAGGAACAGTTCTCCAGCGCTCCGTGCAACGTACACAATTCAAGAAAAGCTGCAGCTGCTAAAAGTGAAAATTACATTATTTTACACATTATTCTGTTGGGATGTCGTAAAATGGAAGCTGCTCCTCGTTTCCGCATTCATTAAATGTATCCGTCTGTAATGCAAATGGTGCTCATGTAAAGCACTCTGATACCTTCGGATCAAGTTCGCTCTATATAAAATTGTGGGATATATATTTTTTATCTATAATGTGCATACGAAGAGTAAGGTGCAACAGCCACTTTCTCGTACTTGCCAAAGGCATCTAAAAGATCAGAATTCAAAAGGATTCCCTCCCTCCAGGTAATATCGACTTGTAATTTCGCTAGTGCTTTGTGCACCATATGTGCAGTTTCTATGCTTTGTAAATAGCATGTGTTACCGGTATGACACACCAACATCAGAAGAATGGTGCACTATGTTACTTTTGTCGGGATACACATTTGTGGGATGCAGTTCACAGCCGATAATAGCAGGGAGCGTTTAACTCACTGAGCCCACTTGGCTCATCTCAACACCGATGTTTACTGGCAGGCAGGCTCGACAGCCCGGTCAGTAACGGTTCTCTAGTCCTGATGATCTGGGTGGGCAGCAACATCACCTCCACCAAAACCTTGGCTCGAGGGCCACGCAGGCTTCTACAAGAGATTTAGACGAGGCCTGAAATCGGATCAAGGAGCGGAAGCCTTTGCTCATTTTAGTGCAGGGGCCTGCTAGAATCCGACAAAGGACAAACCGATGCAGATTATTACATTACACAAGGACACAGTAATTTTGTTTTGCAGGCGGGGGAGAGATTAAATGTATAACTTAGTTAAGAAATGGCTAAAAATGACGACATTTTTAAACAATGTTGTGGATCGGGATAATTATAGTTTAAACAAGTTTTAGCAAATAAAATGTGCTGTGTGTATTTGTATCTAAGAAAGTTAACCACTTGGGGTTTGTTTGTGACATTAGCACCACTATAAGCCAGGGTGAGAAGGGTTAATGAGTGCCGTTAAGAGAGCCAAAGACTAATTCCTTCCTGCTGGGGTGTTCCTACTGATCAAGAAGAAGCGACAGAAAGTTAGCCGACATTGGAGAGGAAGACAACACCCGGAGGAGGTCAGCTGAGAACACGAGTGTAGTTGATGCCTATTACACATAATTAACACATGATGATTAATTTACAAATAAATAATTGAATTTGCAGCATGCAATTCCGATCCGAAATATATATTTTTATCTTTATTTTCGCAGCCAGGGGCCTTCTGCCTGACTCACCGGCGGTGCGTGCACTGACTGCTCAAGTCACGACCTGCTGCTGTGTAAGTACGTCCCCACACGACACGACCACCACGGCCAGGCCTGACCACGGCTATGCTGTTTTGCAGGCTCGTGGTGCTGGGGAGGAGGCCTGCGGGAGACGGAGTCGGGACCGGACAAGACTCTGTGTGGCACTGGCTGTGGCAGGTGGCAGCTGCAGACCAGTATACTAAATTATGGGCAAAGGGGGAGCAGCGTGCCAGCCGACGCGCACAGTCCGACTGTTCTCCGTGCACGCCGAGAGAGATGGGGGCAGTGGTGCGCCGTGCGAGTCACCGTCACTGACCTGCCCTCCCTGGCTGAAGAACTGCTCGTGGATTGGCCAAGAATGTTCCCCAGGGCCGTCATTGGTAGCGCTATCCCAGCGCTACAAGATTGACGGCCCTGGGGACCCACACTTACACTAGTGTGTCCCGCACCCCGCTCTATACACACGCCATTAATCTAGGGTGTGCTGCGGCGCTCGGCAGCCTCGGCTAAACGCGCAACAAGCAATTGCAAACAGACAGTCAGCAGGTGCACTTCACTTGCACAGTGCACTCCAGACTCCACTGCATGATTACAACAAAATGCCGCCCTCATCATTTTGCCGCCCTAGGCGACCGCCTAGTCCTGCCTAATGGCAGAAACGGCCCTGAGCGGGGGAGAGAAGCTGCCGAAAAAGGGCTCGGGCCTAGTCGGGCCGGAGGAGCTGCGGGAAGAAGCGTCCGCTCACCCTGCCATCTTGGCCACGCCCCCTAATTCAGAGTTTAGACATTGTAAGAGTAAGGCCGACTTCCTCTTGGCACTCAGTGACACTCCACACGCCCTAGCATAATTGAGAAAAACCTTCTTCCATTTTGACCAGCGGATGGAGGGCTTGTCTGCATTTGATAAGAAGATGGGTGGCGGGGTGATGTTTTGCATTTTGAGAGGTGTGCCTGTCACCGAAGAAAGTAGTGAAAGCACTTTAAGGGGAAGTGTGCTTATCACTGTAGTTAAAGAAGTGAAGGCACAAGTAAAATGAGTGTGCCTATCACCCTGATGCACTAAAAGGCTAATACGTTGTGAAATAACAGATGGTTGTAAACAAATGTGTTAGAATGAGCTATACCTGTCAGCGAAAGGCAGAGCAGGCAGATTGACCAGATGGGTCAAGAAAGCAAACTATCTAACAAAATCTGTGTTGTCTAGAGGGTACAACCGCGAAATCTATAGGGAGTATATCGTGGTGAAAATAATAATTCCCATCAGATTCCCGTCCTGTGCCGCCCTTCATCATTTGGGATCCTTCACCCCGAAGGAGAGTGGTGTTATCCACTGTAGATTAGGTAGGTTGTAGCCTAATCTAATAGAAGAGATCACTCATGTAGGTGCGAGATTCAATGGCATCAGGGGGTAAACTGACTAGCAGTGCAAAAAATGTGAAAGAATATAAGTGCTAAGTGCAAAAAGATGGTTAAGATTGGGTTGTGGAAATGGAAAAAATAATTTTAATAGAATCCTATCCACACCCAAGGCTAAAAACAGTGCATAGTAGTGTTTAACAAATAACTACTGAAGTTGGTTGTAGGTCGACATGTTCCTGCAGTGGATATGGAGTCAAAAGATCTCCTCCTGCTTCCTCAGGACCTTAATATATTGCTACTGCTTGATGTGAGTAATGGTGAAGTGATATAAACTA
This sequence comes from Lissotriton vulgaris, assembly GCF_964263255.1. Classification (NCBI taxonomy): domain Eukaryota; kingdom Metazoa; phylum Chordata; class Amphibia; order Caudata; family Salamandridae; genus Lissotriton; species Lissotriton vulgaris. The sequence goes on along the minus strand of NC_141696.1, from coordinate 1,270,974,783 downwards.
TATCACCTGGAATTCGCCCAATTTCTGGGGAATGCATGCCCCACCTCACCTGGCTACAGCTCAGGTAAAACGGAGCACCGCTCTGTCCGTCGGTACTCCGGACATCCGTCTAGGCTGTCTCCAAGACAGCCTAGACGGATGTCCGGAGTACCGACGGACCGGCGGTGCTCCGTTTTACCTGAGCTGTAGCCAGGTAAGGTGGGGTATGCATTCGGTGTGATCAAACTTGATCAAGGCTCTAGAAGGAAGAACCCCATTCTGAGTGTGGTACGTAGAACATGATGACACGCAGGTCGTTACTCTGAGAGTGGAGCACAGAACACGATGACACACAGGTCATTACAGGTTGTCATGTATTTGTTTCCCTATAGTCTGAATGCTGCATGAAGGGTTGTATTCAGATTGCAAAAAGGGTTGTATTCAGAGGCACAAATGTGGATGCAGTTAATGTAGATAGCATAGCATTTCCAATAGCAATGTGTGATATGACTGTTGCATTAATCACCACCTTAAAGCCCAGAAAGTGGTTTAAGTCATTAATTTTTCCAAAGAAGTTTATGTGAAAATTAACAGTTTAGTTCAAGAATGGATTGGATTTCAGTCGGGAATCTAAGACAAAGCATAGAGAGTTTGCATATGAACCAATGGTGGTTGTTGGAGTCTAATTTTGTGTCAAGTAGCAGGTGTTATGTTATTTGTGAGTTCAGTTTGAAGAAGTTTTGTAGTATCAAGAAGTTGATTTAAGTGAGACATGACTTCAGGTGAAGGATTCCATTAATAAATGATATTTTAAAGTAAAGTAAATTTGGGCGTCATCCACATGCAAATGAAAAGTGACAGCAAGCTTCTCCATCAAGATTCTCAGCCGATCCATGTAGAGATTGAAAATCATGGACAACAGGTATAGCCTTGTGGTACTAGAAAATCATCTTACCGGTTCTGAGGAGTCTGCTGTTATCCTTTTAGTGACTAGCAGTCAGGAAGGGAGGAAGCAATTGTGTACTGCTTTTCGGCTCTCAGTTTTGTTCCTCATGATATACAAGTTCTCAATAGTCAAACGTGTTGCAGACTACGGAGAGATCTAGATGGAAAATGGTGCAAGTGTCCACTTCATCCTTTAAGAGGAAAGAACTTTCTACTTTAGTGTGGTAGGGCCCGATTCACAGAATGAATTTAAGACTCAATCCTAAACTTACTACTATTTTGGTATTCACAGAATGCACTTACTACTTTTGGTATTCACAGAATGAATTTACTACTTTTGGTATTCACAGAAGTTAGGATTTTGTCTTAAGTTTGTCTTAAGACAAATTTAAGACAGACTTAAGACAAACTTAAGACAAAATCCTAACTTCTGTGAATACCTAAAGTAGTAAGTTCATTCTGTGAATGCCAAAAGTAGTAAGTGCATTCTGTGAATACCAAAATAGTAGTAAGTTTAGGATTGAGTCTTAAGTTCATTCTGTGAATCGGGCCCGTAGATTCTGCATTTTGGCATTGCCAGGTGCATGATTACTATGATGAATAAGGAGAGTGTGCTCCTCTGTCTGTTTTGCTATTTCTCCATACACACATTTTCAGTGGTGTCCCCTTGCAGAGTTAAATTCTGGTTCAAATAAAAAAACATATTGGAAAACTGCCTTGCCTGGTATGAACATCATTTGAAACGTAAGTAAAAGTACTGACCTGCTGTTAAGCAAATGTATCTGAACATAAGTGCCCCTGCCAAGCAGTATAAGGCTACCATATTTTAATTAAATTAGGTATTTTTATTCTTGCTATATTTTATTGAATGAATTGGCCCTTGTGCTTTTATGATTTGCTTGTGAAATCGAATAACGTTTTATGACTTGATTTGAGTCAAAAAATAGTTAGAACTCCCAATGTATTTCTAATATTCTTTTTACTTATGGTCCTGGTAGTTGATTCATTATAATACACTGTTGCACTCCCTTTTTATCATGCGAGTGCTCACTTCAAGGGCGAAATCAGTAGGCAAAACCTAGCAGTCTGCAGAGTTCCATCTCCCAAATGTGAGTTTCTCTGGAAACACTAGGCATGACTCACGATTACAACACTACTGTCCTGTTTTGACAAAATTGCTGGTGTTAATGGAGAACGGTTTTACATTACCTTGAAGTGGTTTTATCACGTCACTGATGTAGTACAACCACATCAGACAAACCGTTCTATTGCTAAACATGCAGTGCGTATGAAAATAATATGTGTGGATATCAGGTTTCTGCATATAATTACTATTTGTCCAGCGCTCTCAATGAATACCTTGAAATTATACCCCTTCTACATCAAGTTATATTGTTTCCACCAGTGTTTAGCTTTAAGATCTTCAGAACTTAAAGGACATTCCAATGTGCTTTTCTTTTTTAAGTTCCAAATGTATTCAGTTATCTTCTGGTTGTTGCCTGGGCTAATTGCCACATACTCTCAATTAACGCCAAGAATTTCGTACATAAGACGAGAGGGAAAAGATTTACGAAAAATTCACGCAGCTCAGCACCCCGCGAGGCTGTGCTGTGTTGCTCGACAGGAAGGGAGCAGGAGAGCACCATATCTTCAGCGTTAGGCTCTCTTCTCCGACTTCCTTTGCGCCTGCGCTGATTACAGATGCTGTGCATCACGCACACATCTTAGCGCTATAGAGCTAGAGTGTGTGCATTTGTCTAGCATAGCTTTTGTACAGGAAGGGTACCCATCCTGTACAAAATACGATGGCTAGACACAATGCTAAGTTTTTCCCACTTAGTATGCAGGCTGAACAGTGCAGCAGCATGCAAAGTTGGAAAAGGAAGGAGAAATTAAAGCATTTCTCCTTCTGTGCGCCTACTTGAAAAGGGCGCAGTTTTCTCACACTAAAACCAATCTACTTTATTTAGTAAATTGGGTTTAGCGTAAGAAACCTTGAGTGTTTGGTTTGCATGCTCCATCCTTGGTACGCACCCATGGCGCGAAGTAACGCGAAGCAGCGCTATGGGCTGCTTCGTGTTACTTTCTGTTATTTCCATGGCTAAACATGTTTAGCGCTAGAAAGTAACTAGGAAGAATTTGCATCATGTTGTGAGGCAAAAATGGCACACTATCTTAGTAAATCTCCCCCGAGGAGCCTAAATTCAACACTGGTGAAGGCAGAGATGTTTGTTATGCTCATGCAAGATTCAATGTTTTTTTTTTGCAAAAGCAGAAGTTTGTTTCAGAAAAACAAAATTTAATTTGGTTGATGTGCAGGGAGTTTACTCCGTGCTCATGCCAATGTTTGTTTGACTAGCATGTGACCGGCTAGAGCAAATCCGTGGTGGTAGTCCCAACATCTATAGGGCAGTTCAGGGCTATCTCCACTGTGGCCCAGTGGCCCTGGTCAAGGGTTTTAGAGGGAGTGGTCAGTTGAGGAGTCTCTTTAGGAAATCCAGCAGGTACCCCAACTCTAAATGAAGTGGAGGAACCATTCCTAGCGGACAACCATAGGAAAACACTTGTCCAGGCAATGGTAATCAGTAGACTGGACTACTGTAACGGCCTGTTCATCTCGGCCAATGAGTAACAACTACAGAGATTGCAAGTAGTCCAGAATACTGCAGCAAGACTTGTTCTCAATGCCCAGCCAAGGACTGCATCACGTCCTCTCCTGGACAAACTCCATTGGATGCCGGAAAGGCAACGCGTAAAATATAAAATCTGCTGCACAATACATAAATGCCTGTTTGGCACAGGACCCAAGTACCTGAAAGAAAAATTCAACCCCTACAGTCCCACGCGCACTCTGCGCTCTAGTAGTCAGCAACTGATCCAGGTTCCAAGGATCAGGAAAGCTAGACAGGGAGGCCGAGCTCTCTCCTATAAAGGCCCTATTTTATGGAATTCACTTCCCCACACTCTGAAACAAACCACCAACCTTCTGTCCTTCAGGAAGACCTTAAAAACATTTCTTTTCTCAGCTTCATAAAATATAGCAACACTCACTCTTTTATGGCTTATGGTCACTATTAGGATTCTCTGAAAAAAGGGCAAGCGCGGAGATACCCCTTCGGGGGTCGAATCCTGCGCTATATAAGAAAACAAAAATGAATGTGGAAGTGCAGAGCACCACCAATTTACATCAGAGCTCTCACTCTGCCAAACTCTGAATGGGGCTTCTATCTGTTGTTTTGTTGTAACAAGATCATCTATCTGTCACTAGCCTGACACATCCCACGACAGATCTAGTTCTGAGAAAGCTTCCATCCACCCATTAACTTAATTCTCACCAAACTTATTTCATATTATCTGGTGGCCAGATGCTGCAAGAACAAAGTCCTGGCTTTGACCCACAACCTTCAGCACCTTCAGTCCTAGGCTGATGCAGCTCATCTTGAGAGCCTGCTGTTTCACTGCTTTAACCTTCACCGATTGGTCAGCAGCCAGAGATGGCCTGCAGAATAAGGGATGGTTTGTTTTTACAATGGTGGTATGCTGTTCGTCAGCGGCCAGAGCCTGCTTGCAAGGTAAACAACGAAAAATGTTTATATTAAGAATGTGGTACCTTATTGGTAACAAGCCAGGAATTGCTTGCAAGAAAAACTGCAAAGATTGTTTATGTTTATAAAGTTGGCACCACATTGGTTTTAGGCACCAGCCTAAGACTACTTGAAGTTAAATGATTAAATGTATCTCAGAAAGAGTACGTACCCAAGCGATTTCAGGTCTGCGACTGTTTGCTAGCAAAGTAGTGATGTTTATATTTTAAAAGTTGGCATCTCTCTGGTTACAGGCCAGACACTGTTTGCAGGAAAAGACTCGAAGATTGTTTAGATTAGAAAAGTGATACCACATTGGTTACATGTGAAAAATTGGTTGCAAAAAAACAAAAAAACAACGATAGTTCACATTTAGAAAGTTGGTCGCATGTTTGGTATGCTATAGCGAATGTTTAAATTGTAAAGAACGAAGATTGTTTATATTAGAAAAGTAGTCGATTGGGGGGCATGGCTTGAGCGCCGCACAAGATGGCGGCTTAGCGTCGGAGCTCCGCTGACCGAGCACCGACGCCGGCAGTTTTCTCCGCACTCACCGGACTTCCCAGGAGGAAAACGCTGCATCTGGCGAGGGAACATGAGGTGAGCAAAGGGCTATGCTCCTCGTTCTCCAATTCCAGCAATACATGCTCATTTTCGCTGAGACGCAGTCCGCTTTTTCGGCGGCCGCCATTTTCTTTTTGAGGTAACGCTGCATACGAGCGATAACTGCCTCATGTTTACCTCGTCTCTCCATCTTCAAGCCTCACATTTACTTCTACCTCCTTCACCAGCCTAATAAGCACTACGGAATGCCCCTCTCAGTTGCAGCTCCTCTACTCTTCATATTTCAGCGTGCAGGCGCCGTCCTCGGCACATTTGCCTTTTCCTCTTCACATAAATGAAACCCTGGTTGACACCTTCTTCGCGCGCATTTTCCTATGCGCTACGATTATTGGCCTTCCACAATATTTCTCTTTGCGAACTTTTGCTACAGCAACCTTCTTACTGAACATTGGTTCTATGGTTATGTTACCATATTGCACAACCTGCATGCCGCCAACATTGCTGTCCTTGCGCGTATGTTCACATGCGATGCTTGTTAATTTGTTCCAGTGTTATATTTCTGCAGAACATGCCTGAAGGTTTTTTCTAACGAGGAACTGTATTTTTCACAGCCATTATAGTGAAATACTTTGACGTCTCTTCAGCTTGATTATTTTTGTTTGGCGCGCTTCCTGTACGCACTACACAGTGTCTTGCCACAGTACTTCTTCCTTATATGCTCCTTCCATTGACTTTGTCTGGTGGTCTGTGGTGGCACTAATATTTTTTCTCTAATTTTTTTCATGGGGAAATTGCGTACCCTTAAACTTACTGCGTCAAAGCCCAAACCGCGTCAGTCCTCAGACTCTGACTCCACCAATCCAACCATGGATGACACTGCTTCTCATAAGTCGGACTTACCTCCTGGGGCAACTCCAAAACATAACTCCTCAGGTAAACTTTTGCAACCTGCTTCATCAAAACGCCTCAAAAAAGATCCTCCTTCCCCAGGCTCTTCATCACATTCCGCTTCCATGGATCTTATTCTTGAGGAAATTCGTGCGCTCAAACCCTTCATGGCTGAGACTACTAAGACTTTGCAGTTTCTACACGATAAATGGTCTACTCTTGAATCGCGTGTTCTTTTAGTGGAACAGGCCACGGAGGCTCTTCAAACCTCAAGCTCTAGGGTTTCGCTGCTGGAAAAAGATGTTTCTATCCTGAAGAGGCACACAGAGGAGTTGGAAAATCATAATCGCAGGAATAACCTACGCCTTTATGGTCTTCCGGAATTTTCAGAGGGATCCAATCCAACTGCATTTTTTCAAACCTTTCTACCAAAAATTCTGGATCTTCCTCCCTCCTCTTCACTTAATATACAACGTGCTCATAGACTTGGTCCTAAGGTTTCCAACAAACCCCGAGGTGTCATCATGTTGTTCTTACAATATACTGATCTCCTGCAGGTTCTTTCAGCAGCAAAGGCCAAAAAACAAGTTATGTGGGAGGGTCATCGTCTTTATCTATCTCAGGATGTGGCTAAAGTGACAGCTGACCGTCGAAAACAATTCCTTGACTTGAGACCACGTCTGCGAGCTTTAAATGCAAGATTCGGACTGCTCCATCCTTGTCTCTTCAAGGTGACATATAAGGATAAGACAACGACCTTCGATGATCCACAGGTCCTTCAAGAGTTTCTCCATCGACAAGAGACCGACGTCATGGACACTACAAGAGCTGTTTAGTCACGCATGTGTGGATTGTTTACCCTTCCGTTATCCTATTGTGTTCTATTTTTGTCCTCTAATCCATGCTGATTAACATCATATTCTAGTATTTTTTATATTTGGTATTCTGTATTTTGTAATTCGTATGTTTCTCTAATACTCCTCTTATTTTTTGTCTTCTTATAGATCATTTTCCCTTTTCTGCATCCCGGTGTATTCATGCATCCCTTCACTTCAGTTGACTGCTGGTCCCTCCGGTGTTCGGTGGCGTACGTTCCGTTGTCGATGTCGTCATCTTCTGGCGTCGTCACCCCCCATTCGTCTTCGTTCTGTTTTTGTTGGTATGTTTCTATGTTCTTCTTATATTGCTCTGTCCTATCTACTGTTCTCCTTTGACATCTCCTCTTTTTTCTCTCCTTCTTTCTCACTGTATCCTCAATTTTCTGCTCTTGATTTCTTTCTCTTACCTACTGTATCTCTATGTTCCTACTACCATTCTTTTGTTTTCCCAACGCATCTTTTCTACTATATCTTCTTTTCCTTATCACTCTTCTCTTGATTTCTATTCCGAGTAGTCACTTGGAACGTTAAGGGGTTAAATAACCCCGTTAAACGTCAACGAGTTCTGACGCATTTGACTAGGCTTAAAGCTGATGTAGCCCTCCTCCAAGAAACCCATCTTTCGGAAAAGGAGGCTGTAAAACTCAAACGTTGTTGGGTGGGACATGTTTTCCATTCTCCTGCCTTAGGTAAGAAAAATGGTTCAGTTATATTGTGTCACAAAAAGTTAACAGTTTCTGTTGTTTCTCAAGAATGTGACGTTAATGGTCGTTGGGTGCTTGTAAATCTTCTCATAGATAAGATACCCATTGTTATTTTTAATGTTTATGCTCCCACAGGGGTTGACAAATCATTTTGGCCTGCTATTTCCAAAAAACTTGTTATGCTTGATGAACAATATGTGATTTTAGGTGGTGATTGCAATCAAGTTCTTGACCCCATTTTAGACAGAAATTCTAAAGTTAAATTTGTTTCCTCCAAAATGCACTCCCAATTTACTGCATCCATTCAAAATAATGCATTAGTTGACATTTGGAGACTATGTAATCTCGACCTTAGAGAGTACACTTTTTACTCCCCAACTCACCATTCCCAATCCCGTATTGATTACCTTTTTCTTAGCAAATCCTTACCTCAACTTGCCCTTCATTCAGACATTGGTTCTATTTTAATTTCAGACCATGCTCCCGTTTATGTTGATATTGACCTTATCCCCTTCTCTCCTCACTCTGGACGCTGGAGATTTAATAATTCCTTACTCCTTGACTCTGATTTTTGCACTCAATTTACTTCTTTTGCCACTGAATTTTTTACACTTAACCATCTCCCTGAATCTTCCATTGTCATGGTATAGGACTCTTTTAAAGCAGCTGTTAGAGGATTTGTCATTAACTTTGTATCTCAAAAGAAAAGGAAGTCGATTTCAAAGTCAACTCAACTTTTAGATAAGTTTAAGAAATTGGAATATGCTTATTATAACTCTAGCTCTGAATCATCCCTTCGAGAACTTATTTCAGCCAAATTCGATTTTAACAAATTTACCACAAATGCAGCCTCTAATTCTCTCCTTAAATGCAACTCTCGGTATTATGGAGGCCAAAACAAAATGGGTAAATTGCTAGCTAATTATCTTAAAATACGTAGGGAGAAAACAAAGATTGAATCTCTACAGGGACCGGCGGGAATTTCTTTGTTTAAAGATAAAGACATATTAACTCAGTTTGTTTCGTTCTATCAAACTTTATACACTCCTGAATCCAGTCCTGATCCCACTGATCTTCTTACGTATTTTCAAGACATTCCTCCCCCTCCCTCCTCTCATATTGATTTTCATTCACTTGATTCGGATATCTCCCTCTCTGAAATTACTCATGCTGTTTCTGTCCTCCGTCGTGGTAAGGCGCCTGGACCTGATGGTTTCACTATTGAATTCTACACTCATTTCTCCTCCCTTCTCCTTCCTAAATTACTCCTTTTATTTCAATCCTTTGTTGATTCTGGTTCTTCCCGAGGTACCTTTCAGGAAGCTCTCATTTGTTTGATTCCCAAACCAGACAAGGACCATACCCTATGTAAAAACTTTCGCCCCATCTCCCTTGTAAATACGGACTATAAAATGTTCGCCAAAATCCTAGCTCTTAGATTGGATCCCCTATTACCAAATATTATTGGCCCAGAACAATCAGGTTTTATCAAAGGTTGTTTATCATCGGACAACTCCCGTGTTTTCTTTAATATTTTGAGTAAAGCTCCCTCCCTTTCATACCCTTTGGCTGCCATTTCTCTCGATGCCGAAAAGGCTTTTGATAGAATAGGATGGGACTTCATGTTTCAAGCTCTTCGTTGGATCGGTTTCTCTCCTAAATTCATTTCTCTTCTTTCTTTACTTTATTCTAGCCCTCATGCTTCAATTTTTGCAAATGGTCTAACATCCGATTATTTTCCCCTTCAACGGGGTGTACGTCAAGGCTGTCCCTTATCCCCTCTTCTGTTTGTTTTAGCTTTAGAACCTTTTCTGACTAAGATCAGACTTGATGAAAATATTTCTGGTTTTCATTATGGTTCCCAACAGCAGGTTAAACTTTCAGTTTACGCTGATGATATTTTGTTATACTGTTCAGACCCTCAATCCTCTTTACCTTTCTTTTTGAATCAAGTTTCCTCTTTTTCTAAAGTTTCTGGTTACCGTCTTAATATTGATAAATGTGAAATCTTGCCCTTAAACCCTATATGTCAAAAACATCTCTTTGACAACACTGGCTTTTCTTGGCAGCCTTCCAAGATTAAATACTTAGGTGTTTGGTTTTCTCCTCGTCTTTTAGATACTCTTAAGTTCAATTTCGATTCACTCTCTGTTAAACTCAATGCGTCTATCACTCGCTGGAATCCTCTTTTCCTTTCTTGGTGGGGTCGTCTTGATTCTATCAAAATGATGTTGGCTCCTCTAGTACTTTACTCTATCTCCATGATTCCCATCCATATTCCGGACTATTTTTTCAAATCAATAGATTCCATTTTGCTTAAATTTCTGTGGAAATGTAAGAAATCTCGAATAGCCCTTTCTGCTTTGAAGAAAGATTAAGCTTTAGGAGGGGTTAAAGTTCCAAATTTCAAATCATATCATACCGCTTTTTCTTTAAAGCAAGCTTTGCGTTGGCTCTCTTCGGACCTCCCCTTTTATCCCCCTCTTTGGCTAAAGCTAGAATCTTCTTTCATTCATCCTTATGATTTTAGTGAGGTCCTTTCCTTCACTTCTAATGTATCATCTCTTCGCTCCCCCATTATCTCCCGCTCTCGTTCTCTTCTTCATCCGTACTTATCATCCTCCTATCCATCTGCTTCCTCCACCCATATTCAGCCTATTTGGCACAATAAATCCCTCAAAATTCGTAACCGCTCATTATATTGGAAATCCTGGCATTCACTTGGTCTTAAATGGATCTCTCAACTTCTTGTAGATAATCATCCTCTTCCCTTCCAGGACCTCCAAAAACAATTCTTGTTGCCCTCCTCTTCTCGCGTACGATATATGTCTCTGATTCCCTCTCTCACACAATACCTTTCTTCACTTCCTGCCACAAATTCTATTCCTACAGCATGTCTTCCTATTTCCAATGTATTTGACCAATCCCCCTCTGCCTCTTTTCTTTATAAATCTATTCAATCTACTACTGATCGTATCAAATCCAAGGTTGAGTTGGCTTGGGAAAAAGATTTATCTCAGGACTGGTCCTTCACTTTGTGGGATAAAATTTGGTCAAGAATTCATAGTACCTCCAGAGCTGCAAACACTACCCAAACCTTATTTTTTGTTTATAATCGCACATTATTCACTCCGCTGCTCCTGTCATCATTCTCCTCAGACACTCCCTCCACTTGTTGGTCCTGTTCATGTTCTTCAGCCGATTTGAAGCATATGTTGTTTGATTGTCCTCCCATTTTTCGTTTTTGGCAACTAGTATGGTCCCAGTTTTAAAAGATTTTCAATTTTTCTTTCTCCTTTTCCATTATTAACATTTTTCTAGGTTCCCTTTCTCCTATTTTTGCCAATTCGTCCCATAATCATAAATTAATTGACCTTCTGATAGCCGTTGCCTTACACCATATTACAACTCATTGGAAGCAGGCTAATGATGTTTCCTTCAATGCTTGGTGGAATGCAGTATGTTTTAATCATCGTTTAGACACTAATTATGTTTCCCCCATTTCCCTCGCGATCAAACGTGATCTTCTATGGCTTCCCCTCACTGAGTATTAATCCAGAATTGCTCAGATCCCACCTACCACTCAAGTTCGTACTGTTGAAGTTCAAAAACCACCGTGATTATATTTCTTAATTGTATTTTATTGTTCATATCTCTTCTGTGTTTTATTTTAACAGGTTATGCTTCAATTATCTTGTGTTCTTGAACATTATCATTTGCCATATTTTATGTATAGAGTTCTTTATCGATTCTGCTTCTTTGTAAGAGAGATTTCTTGCTGTTTTTTTTTGTAACTTATGATTGTTTCTTCATTTCTGTCTTTGCTTCTTTATACTTTAATAAACTTCAAACTTAATAAAAAAAAAAAAAAGTAGTCAATTAGCATTGGTTAGGGGGCAAAGTTGGCCTGCAAGAAAAATAAAAATAATTGTTTATACTCCGATTCCTGAGTGTTATTGTTTACTGGTCAGGTGAGTTTGAGAATATCCAGGAGCGTCTACAAGGTAATTGACCCATAATTTAAATAAATGCTATGCCCACCTGTCCTACAGCTTAGAGTTTATTAGTGGGCATCCTCTCAATGAGCCGATGAGACCATAAAAAACAGAGGGGCATATTCACATGGAGCTATCACCAAATTAACTGCACTTTTGCGCAGCCAAAGTTGTGATAAATTTACCCCACCATTCACAAGCAGGTGCTATCAGCCCAAAGCAACAGTTTTCTGCGTTAGCAGCCGCAAAAAACATCGCCACAGAGGACCCCCGCAACTATCGCTATTGAGATGCAGAGTAGGGGTTCCTGTGACAAAACCCGCGAAAACACCACACCTCAACATTCACAATGACCAGACAGATCAGCGATAAGAACACAAAACACACGATAAGGCGTGTTAGCAGCAGGAATTTTACACCTGCTCTGACCTGGTGTAAAGTTGGACGGCAGCCTGCACCACAATAGGGAGCCCAGCCAGGTCATCATCGAGGGCAACAGATGCATGGAGCAACTGAGTATGCAGGCCGGATACCCAAGAGGGCCACAACACCCACCGCTACCACCCCCAGGAACCCCCCTGGCCCGCCTAGGCAAAGATATGCCACATCAGCTCCACTCAAACATGTACCAAATAATCCGCCTGATGTCGCTAAATCACAACTTGTGACGTGCATGGGTCGGCACAGTAATGACCATCACGCATTCACTATCGAAGCAAACAATTAAACTTTATTGAAACACAGAAATCAAATTAAGACACATGGCGGCTCCTTTCAATACGTTCCGTAGGTCACAGCCTGTAAGACAAAAAACATGATGAGAAGGAGTGTCCTGCACACATCAAAGGACAGAGAGAGAGAAGAAGAGAGGGGGAGAGAGAGAGGGAGAGAGAGAAGAAGAGAGGGAGAGAGAGAGAGAGAAACAGAAGAGAGGGGGAGAGAGAGAGAGAAAGTAGAAGGGAGGGAGAGAGAGAGAGCCAACCCTGAACACCCAGGCCATACAGCTCACCTGTTGCCACAGGTGTGTCTCCAACGACTTGCCGGTATGTATAGCAGCACACAAGGTCCCACATCTGAGACAGAGCTGTCATCTGAAACAGAGTCCAGAGTCATGACTGGCACAGTACACACACTTGCACGAGATCACAGCGCTCGCCCATGCACACCCAGGCAGAGGCATCCCAGCCCCTCTCGCCGCCCATCAGAGCATGCCCGCACATGCACACCTGGGCCACACTGCTCACCTTCCGCCACCAGTGTGTAGACTGCAGGTCCCACCAAGTGCTGCTGCAAGCCACAAAGCCGGGACCTGGAGACATGGCACCCTCCGCACCATGCATCCACACTGCGCTAGCCACCAGGTAACACGTCTGGTGCTGGGACTATATTACACCATGGCATGGTATGAACCAGGGCACCCGGCAACATCGCAGCCTGCACAGCCGCTCAGCCCAAAGGGTGCCACTAACTCTGTGACCCCGAAAGCGAGCCACGTTGCGGTAGGCCGGCACAAGACTCTGGCGCGGCCTACACTGCGGTCCAGCAAGGCACATAAATCCTGGGCAGTTCAGACCGCCAGGATGGGGCATCATCGCAGGCTGCACACCTGATCAGCAGCTCAAAGTGCCAATGACTCAGTGCACCATAAGTCACCATCCCGTGGCGGGGTGCCTGTGCAGGCCGCAACGCAGCGACTGTCACAAACCTGGTGCAAACCTAGTCAGCGCCACGTGGTGGCAGGCCCGTGCCGGCCTCAAGGCATTTATATTTGCGGGCTCACATGGCCTGTGATGCCTGTGCTGGGTGGGTGTGGTGTGTGTGCAGACCTGCCCTCAGGGAGTGCCTGTGACATGCTGACAACTAGACCAGTGACCTGCACACCACTAGCGAGAACGCCAGTGACGGGTAGCAACGAGGCCCCCACGTGGGAGCGTGAGTGGGGTGGTCTGGCCTGTTGTAAGACAAAACATGGCAGGGCTTGCAAAAAGTGAATCGTGGGCACTGGGCGTGGTTCAGTCCATGTCCGGACAGGAAAGTGGCTGATGTGTGTGTCCCTGTTGTGGTGTCCACAGGACCCGTGCCACAAATTGCCATGTTGCACCTCTGACTGCCATCCCACAGGATGTGCATCAGTGATGCAAGGGAAATCACTGTCTCTACATTCATCCACACATACATACATGAATGAGGAAAGACATGACACAGCAGTGTGTTACTGGATGTTTATTGCACATCCAGTGCTTTTCCATAGCTGGAGCAGAACTGGGCACTGCTGAATACACCACACTATCTGGAACCGTGGAGGGCCAGCCAGAGTCCATCCGTGGAAGACAAGTACTGCGGAAGAGGAGGGGTGCAGTCCGCAGTCTGGTTGCCTTGTCATTGGTCATCAAACAGGATGTGTTGCTGTCCAAGGTGAGTGCATCTGAGTGAATCGGGGGTCAGTGAACGGTCATGAGGCGACGTGCGGGACCAACCAGGAACATGCCAGGTGGCGGAAATGAATGCTACTGAACCCTTCTGATCACAAACCCATCCACGTCCTCGTCCACGGATATGTGCCCTGCCCCACCTGGGGGTGTTGATGTACCGGCTGCGGCACAGGGAGGCACTGACACCTCAGGTGCCAGAGGTAGTCTATCTGCCGCACTGTGTGGCACTGACACCTCAGGTGGTCTGTCTGCCGCACTGTGTGGCACTAACACCTCAGGTGCTGGAGAGGTTAGGCCAACCGCACAAGGAGGTATGGGCACACCAGTGGGCAGAGATGTGGATGGTGTGGGGGCAGCAGCATTAAACATCACCACACCTTGTGGCAGCAGTGCCATGATGAGGATCTGCAGGGCATGGTAGATCCCAGCCACATTCCGCTTATGTTCATCGGTGGCTGCCATCCTTTCCACCTCCATCCGCACCATGTCCTCCATGAGTCTCCGCATCTGTGCCAGCTCACGGCTGGTATCGCTGGAGCCACTCTGAGTGGACAGGTGTTCCTCTCTCCTCGCATGACTCCAGCGATGTCAGTCAGGGCTCGTTGGAGACCATGTAGCGGGGCCACACACCCAAGGATGGGGTCAAGTTTGGTTGCCATGTTGCCGAAGCCCAACTGCACCTGCTCTGTGGTCTCCCTCTAGCACTAAAGCACACGGAGTTGGAAGGCCATGGGTTGTTCCTGGAGGTCTTGAGGGAGTGCCGGGGCTGTGGGTGCTTTGGGTGGTGGGTGGGGTCTCTTTGATGCAGCTCGGCTGCCCTGATCATGGAGGTGAGTTTCTGATGAGGTCCAAAATGTCTTGGATAGCTTGGGTGTCGATGCTCTATTGCTGTATCTGGTATCGTTGTGCAGCGCATTTTCACGGAAACTGATCATAATATATTGCCTGCTGTTTGCTTTTGTCTGGTGCTCTGCTTATTAGCATCTTAAATTTGGTAGTGTTTATTCCTTGCTGCATTTGCGTTTTCCCCCAGGCGCTCTTGCCGTGCTGACCCCTCCGCCTCCATTTTGTTGTTGTTGTCCTCCTACGTTGCCCGCCCCGCCTCCCAGCTGAGCCGCCCTCGCCCCTCCCCCTCCACCATCCATATATGCCCGCTGCATTAACGTGCAGCGTCTACGCGCAGCGACCGCGCCCAATCCACGCCGAAGGTGCGCCAAAGGTAAGCCCGTCTACGCCCGTCAGCGCCTGGACCGCGCCCAGTGCCAGATCCCCTGGCCCTCGCATTGCCCAGCCCTCCCGCATTACCTACGATGCCACCACCCTCCTAGCCCTTAACCCCGGCCGCTCCCCCAACTGCGTCCAAGCCGCTCCTGGACACACCCATGGACCTTTCTCATGCTACTCCTGCAAATTCATCGGTACCGTCACCAACTCCGCTACGACCACACCTCAGATTCCCGACACCAACCACCTACAATGCATCCTTCTCAACACCCGATCGGTCCACAGGCACGCCATTGACCTATGGAATCTACTAGACACCATCTCTCCAGACGTCGCCTTCCTAACAGAAACATGGAGGAACGCTTCCTCTGCCCCAGACATCACCATTGCCATCCCTGAAGAATATAAGATCACACGCAAGAACCGTACCGGCCACACAGGAGGAGGAATCGCTATCGTCCATAAGAAATCAATCCACATCTCAACCAGCTCTGACGTCAATCTCGCCAACTCTGAACACCTTCACTTCCAGATCCACATCGACCCCAAGACCACACTCAGAGGCACCCTCCTCTACAGACCACCAGGACCCCGCGCAAAATTCAGTGAAGACATCACGGACTTCATCACTCCACACGCGCTCCCCTCCAAAGATTACATCCTTCTGGGAGACCTCAACTTTCACCTTGAAAAGAACAACGACCGCAACACCACCACCCTCTTGGACAACCTCGCCAACCTCGGACTTAAACAACTGGTCACTTCCCCCACCCACAGCGCAGGTCACACACTCGACCCCATCTTCACCTCCAGCAATCATGTCTCCTTCAGCCACACTACGGATCTCCTCTGGACTGACCACAGCTGCGTTCACTTCACCTACAACAAGCCGAAACCCATCAACCACCCCCAACCAACTCTGCAAAGAAACTGGAACAAAATCACCATCGACCAGATCTCCTCATCGCTCCTTCTAAACACCCCAGCCCACTCTTCTAACCCAGACCAAGCCGCCACCAACTTCACCCTATGGTTATCCAACACCGCCGACATCCTAGCACCACTGAAAAAACGTCAACGCAAACCTGGCAGCAAGAAGGCCTCATGGTTCAACGATGATCTTAAGAAGTCCAAGAAACTCTGCCGCTCCCTTGAAAAGGCCTGGAAAAAAGACCCAACCACTAGCACCAAGGACGCCTTCAAAAACTCCACCCGCTCACACCACCAACTAATCCGAAAGGCCAAGAAAACAGCATTCAAGGATCGACTAGACAACAACGCCCACAACAGCAAGGAACTTTTCAACATCGTCAAGGAATTTACCAATCCCTCGGCCAACTCCAATGACATCACCCCCTCTCAAGCCCTCTGCGACTCCCTGGCTTTATTCTTCCACAACAAAATTGCAGACATCCACAACAGCTTCGACAACCAACCCGGAGACCAACCCACCCAACCATATGCTGAACACTCTCCCCCCTTGAACACCCTTAACGACTGGAACCCAATCTCCACTGAGGACACCATCCGCCTGATGAACTCCATCCACTCAGGATCCCCCACAGACCCATGTCCTCACCACATCTTCAACAAAGCAGACTCCGCCATAGCACCGCACCTCCGAGACGTCATCAACTGCTC
The DNA here is from genome assembly GCF_964263255.1 of Lissotriton vulgaris. Classification (NCBI taxonomy): domain Eukaryota; kingdom Metazoa; phylum Chordata; class Amphibia; order Caudata; family Salamandridae; genus Lissotriton; species Lissotriton vulgaris. The sequence goes on along the minus strand of NC_141696.1, from coordinate 1,270,957,949 downwards.
CTTCAACTCCGCCACCTTCCCGGAAAGCTGGAAACACGCTGAACTCACCGCCCTTCTGAAAAAACCCACAGCGGACCCCACCAAACTCAAAAATTACCGCCCCATCTCGCTCCTTCCTTTCCCGGCCAAAGTCATCGAGAAAGCTGTCAACAACCAGCTCGCCGCCTTCCTCGAAGCCAACAAATCCCTCGACTCCTCACAGTCTGGCTTCCGAACAAAACACAGCACTGAGACCGCCCTCATCGCAGCAACAGACGACATTCGAACTCTACTGGACAATGGAGACACAGTCGCCCTCATCCTCCTCGACCTATCTGCAGCCTTCGACACAGTCTGCCACAGCACCCTTTTACAACGCTTCAGAAACATCGGAATACAAGGTAAAGCACTGGAATGGATCACCTCGTTCCTCACCGGAAGAACCCAGAGAGTCCGCCTTCCACCATTCAAGTCCGAGGCCACTGAAGTCATCTGTTGCTTTCCACAAGGATCCTCACTCAGTCCCACCCTCTTCAACGTATACATGAGCCCCCTCGCGGCCATCGCCCGCCAACACAACCTCAACATCATCTCTTACGCGGATGACACTCAACTGATCCTTTCTCTCACCAATGACCCCAGCACCGCCAAAACTAACCTACACGAAGGAATGAAAGAAGTTGCCGAATGGATGAAACACAGCCGTCTGAAACTGAACTCAGATAAAACAGAAGTCCTCATCTTAGGTACATCCCCCTCTGCATGGGACGACTCTTGGTGGCCGGAAGCCCTTGGAAAAGCACCCATCCCGACAGACCACGCACGGAACCTAGGCGTTATCCTGGATTCTTCACTTTCAATGAACAGACAAGTCAGCGCCGTCTCCTCATCCTGCTTCAACATTCTTCGCATGCTCAAAAAACATTTCGCTGGATCCCCACCGAAACCAGAAAAACAGTCACCCATGCTCTGGTCACGAGCCGACTGGACTATGGAAACACCCTCTACGCAGGTACTACCGCTAAACTCCAGAAGAAACTCCAACGAATCCAAAACGCCTCAGCCAGGATCATATTAGACATCCCGCGTAACGAACACATCTCTGATCACCTGAAAGACCTCCACTGGCTACCCGTCAATAAGAGGATCACTTTCCGACTGCTAACCCACGCACACAAATCACTCTACGACATCGGACCAGAATGCCTCAACTCACGACTGTCCTTCTACACCCCCTCCCGCCAACTACGTTCTTCCAGCCAAGCCCTCGCCACTGTACCTCGCATCAACAAGACCACCATGGGAGGCAGATCCTTCTCATACCTGGCAGCTAAAACATGGAACTCACTCCCCACTTACCTTCGCCTTACCCAGAACCACCTAGCATTCAGAAAGCAACTTAAAACGTGGATATTTGACAAGTAATCCTCCTCCCCTCCCTAAGCGCCTTGAGACCCTCTGGGTATGTAGTGCGCTATACAAATTCTTTGACTTGACTTGACTTGACTCCCCGTCATCAGTGAAGAGTGGCTGGGACTGCTCTGCAGAAGGTGTTGATGGTGCCCCTGCGATGTGAAAGGGAGATGGTGTTTTACGATGTGTCCACATGTATGTAGCCGCATACATGTTGACATTCAGACAGCATGGTCTTGTGCATTGTGACAGTCTGTAGATCTGGGCGAGGATCCAGAGTCATTGTGGGTGTGCACTGTGCTCTGCTTGATTGTGCATGTGTGCCAAAGGTGCCCATCTCCACCCGTATCCCCAGTACCTGGTGGTCACTCACCCTGTTGTGGTTGTGTTGTGTCCTGTCGAGCAGTGTCCGAACCCCTGACTCCGGCACAGTCTCCACACTGATGACTGTCGACACCAGCTCCTCCATGTCATCCAGCTCGAGCTGTGGCGCTGGGCCCCCAACTACAGTCTGCGTTGCTGCCTTCCGGTTGGCAGAGAGTTTCTCCTTGGTCCGCCGGTTGATGTCATTCCATCGCCTCCTGACCTCGTCCATTGTCCTCTTATGTTCCCTGATGGCATTTACCTTGTTTACAATGTTCCGTTTTTGGTGCCTAATGACACATTTTAGGTGACGAGCAGTTGTTGATGGTGTTCTATCTCCTCCGTGACTATGATCCTGTTCGCCTGCGGACTTAACTTCGTCTTCCTCTTCTTCTTGTCCTTGCCCTTCACTGTTCCCGAGGTCCCGGGCTGGTCATCCGGGGTGATTGTGGGGTTGTGCTCATCCTCTGTGCCTGCTCCGTCTGCCTCCTTGGTGCTTGGGTGTTGGTCAGTTTGTGTTTGAGTGTTTTTTCTACTTTTACGGTGATTCTTCCCACCTGCCAGGTGTGTGTTGCAGGCCTGGCGCTGCTTATCGCTGGTTTCCTCATCGCCCTTTCGCCCATCGCAGCTTTTTTGGTGCTGGGGTTTGTGTTTTTGCTTCATCGAGGTGGTTGTATCGTAGACATTGGCCGCGGGTTCGGCAGACTGTCGCATGCTACCGCTGTGTTGTGAATTTCACGTTGACACAGGGTTATTTTCCCGCAATAGGCTGCAATGTTGAAAGCTGCGTTACGCTACTCTTGCGGTAGTTATCCCATGTACTTGTGAATATACCCCCAAGAGCCGTGTATGGGCGAAACAATCAGGCAATCAGGCTGTTGATTGCAACACTAAATTAGTCTATGTCCACATTATATTGGACATTTCATTTGCTTGCATACTTTAAGTAATAAGTTGTTACCATTTAACTACAGGCTTGTATCCATTGTGCCATTGGTTTGGGATAGAATTGAGTATGTGAATGACATGCCTGGTGTGACTTGTTCTGCTGTAGCTGTTGCATATCCTGGGGTCTAGGGCCCAGTTCTACAGGATTCCCAAAACACAGGCGCAAGGACTTACTTCAATGCACCATCATTGGGTAGGAGGTCCAGGTTACTGCAGCCCCACGCAAAACTACTGGGCATTCCTGCAGGTCTGGTACTTGTGCTTTCTGGGTTACTAACAGTCCCTTAAAGAGTTCAGAGATCCAGTCTTAATTCAAACCTATTTTATTCAATGAATAGGACACTCAAACATTACACTAAGAAAAGCACTATTCATTTAAAACTGTTTATTTCAACAGTGTTGGTCTGTTTCTTGGTATATGAATAATAACCACCCAGTATATAATTAAAGAACGTTTGCTAGGAGCAGGAATTAAATGAACAGTTCTAATATGTTTAGAATGTACCTAGTAGCCTACCACTCTTAAGCTACTTCTGTGCACTACACTATGAGAACATGGAGTAGCTAAAATGCCTCTGCAGTTTCTTGGGGCTCTGTGCTCTGTTCACAGCAGACCATGATCGGCTGAGCTCAGCTCTTCTAATCACTGGATTGTCTGTTGGCATAAGAGAGGATGCTCTGACAGTGTGGTAGGACATCTCGTAATAACCTGGTGTGAAACCCTCTCCAATTCAGTGGTCAATTCAGGGAGTTTATATAGGATATTGACCACTGATGTTTAGCCTACATTCCAAAATGTGGTGGGGACTTTCCAAAATGCTAGATGTTAACCGGTCTAATCCAGAAAAATGAAAATACGGCAACTCAGACAACATGTTTATCTTATACATCTACTGTCAAACCTTGAAACACAGATATTGCATAGTGTGTGGCAGACTTGTGTTGCCCGATGTTATAACAAATTATTGTTCAGATGAAATAACACAACTTCAAAAGTTAATCGAAATATAATGACATGCTGAATGTGAACCAAAAGCTGACAGGCTAATTTAATGTTTTAAAATGGAATGCTGGAACAGGAGTTCACGACACAGCCATACTGGAAGTTTAGAGGCAAAGCCTTTAAGACATTCTCCACATTTCCTTATGAAATACTCCTCTGTAGTTTCCTCTATAAATATGTGACCTCTGCACAACTGAACATGTGTTGTCTCCGGCTGCATGTATCTGTATTTTCATTAATTCCACAAGGGCTCTACTTCAATTCCTCCGTTAAGTACTAAATATTTGAAATAATTTTAAGTATTGGTCCAAAATAATGAATTTTTTACGTGAAACTCAATTATTTCTTTTCGTGAACAAGTTTTTAAAATGTACTTAACATCAACCAGGTAATTTTTGAGCATTCATTTAGTTGCAAGGCCTGTGAATGGTGTCCAAAGTGCTGCTAGTGTTTAGAGGATGAAGAGCATCTGCCTAAAAGTGGTAGATGACCTGTTCACCATATTAAAAGAAATCACCATTTAGCCACTTTCCTCTCCGTAACAGCTGAACTCCTCAGATTTTTCAGGTACCCCTGGTGTTTCTGTTAGTGTGTTCTGTGTATGGTGATGAGAACTCTAAACTATCTTCAACCGGAAGTAAGTGGGATGTTTGGGAGGCCAATCTATGCAATAAGACATTATATTGAGAGTGAGGCTGCCAGATCAACAAAAGCAAAAACAAGAGTGTAGGAAGATGTCTCTTTATATGGTATACCAAAAAGACGCTCCCTTATGAGTTGAAAGGAATTGCTCTAGCAATCCCAAGGTGCTCTCCTAGGGAGTAGTGTTGTTGTGCGGCATTAGGCTTATCAGAGAGGCGTGTTAGACATCTGTACATACATACAATAGTCAATAGATGATGCACACAACTCAATAACGAGATCCACACCAATTTATAAACATAACTCATATCTTTATATATGTTTAGGCACCAGAATCAATTCGATCAGGTAAGTAAGTTTTGCAAGAGAAATACTTTCACATTTCAACAGTCGACACGTAGTGCATTTTTCAGAAGCTGCAATGTCATCCTACGGGAGAAAAAATAAGTACTGCACTTAAGTACAGAACAGCGACATATGAAACCAATCTCCTGGACTTGAGGTGAGTATGAGGCAAGGTCCAAGGCAGTACCAGCAGATCACCTCCAGCGGCACTTGGGCAGCCAAGTGGGGTGGTGCGAAACAGCATTGGTGTCTAATGTTAGTCAAAGGAGATTGATCTGTGAAAAAAGAGGCTGCAGGTTTGAACTGGGAGATCAATCGGGCTCAACCAACCAGCGTGTTTGAGTCTTGCGATGTTAGGGAACGTGCGGACACTGACAGTGCTCTTCTCCTTTTGCTGGGGCGGCCGGATGCAGAGGGTCTTTGAGGTGTCGAGTTTCTTCGTCCAGGAGCACTCGCAGTTGAGGGGGCCAGCACACAGAGGCAGCAGGCGGCTTCAGAGAGTTCATGCGGGGTAAAATCAAAGTGTACTCTGTCTCTTGAGGGCTTGGGTAACGCGCTGTCACTGTAGGCCTACATCAACTCGAGCTGGGGGGCTCGGGTGCAGTGGTGCTTGGAGGCATCGGAAGTCCTCACTGTTCTGCTTTAGGTGCCTGCAGGATGCAGGAGAGCAGCACTGCCACTCCATGGAGTCCTTGAGTCTTTATGTAGCAGGGAAACATGTTTTCACCAGTGTTGAGTACATGCTTAAAAATGACTTCCTTGTTCACTTGCACTGGCAGTAATGTAACTGACCAGCACCGGGACGTATCTGCTCATGCAATTGTGCTCTCACATGTAGTGTAATGTACCATACCTTAGGGGTGTAAGGCCTGCTGTAGGAGTGACTTACCTATACTGCATTCAGTGTCTGTTGGCACGAAATATGCTGTGTGCCATGTAGTGTTTTCACTTTTGTCCGCATCAAGATGTTTTGTGCTGTGACAGTTTTGCACAATCTCAGTGAGGGGTCCCTTAGGGTGGCACAATTTGTGCTGTATCCTTTGGTGCCTTCTTTGTAACTCAGGCCCCATCTATTAGGGATCTACTGAGGGTGCAAAAGATATTACCAGTTGGGGTAAAATTGTACAGTTTTGGCACTGGTTAGCCAGAACCAAGTGCACGTCAAGTTGACATCAAATGCCAGGCAAAAAGTGGGGGTGACCATGTCAAAAGGGCCCTTTCCCACAAACCGGTAGAGTCTATGGAAATAGCCTTTAATACAAAACTTAATTAGTTTCACTTTTCTTTCAGAAAAGTGATGGAGAACTACTAAAAAATGAGAATATTCTGAATATAAAAACATTTGTTTTAAGCAATAGTCCTACTATGCAGTTATATAGAAAAGTAGTTTAACCTAGAATTGTTTTAATTCTAAGCCACTCAAGTTTTTACATGTCTTCTTTAACATCCTTCAAAATAGATTTTTTATAGAAAAATAAGGCTCTCTGCAGAAGAACAAGCCAGAGGCTTATAATGACATCAGAAGCAGATGTCCATTCAATAAATAGGCTTCCGAAGCCCAGCCGGGCCTGTGAAAGAACTGTGATGATGCACATGTAGCTGTTCTCAAAATGCTTCTTGTCAAAACTGATGTAAAATATTAAATAACTGATTTCTAATTGAGAGAGTTTTGCAATTCAATGTTTTGAGAAACCAGCACAGACAGAATACCTGTGGTATTTTAATTTACAGCACAAAACACCTCTCCTCGTTTCAATCAATCTTGAGCTCTGAACTAAAATGTACAGTACACGACTAGAGAGTAGATAGAGTTGGACAGAAAAGTAGATTGTGCAGTTTTGTGTACAGATGCACAGTATAGTATGGATTTAATAAGGCTACCAGATGACTTTACCAAAGAGACACTAGTTCAACCATGCACCTTTATTTTCCAAATAATTGATTCCAGATGAGTTAGTTCAATTGGATCCACTTAAGTGACCAATGATTACTACAGCCTAGTTCCTTGAAAAAAGCTACCCATATCAACTGACACATTTCGCCGGACAATAGTATTGTAGTAGAAATATTCTGACAAAAAAAATGTAGTGGACTAACATTTTGATAGTAAGTATTTTGTTTTTTAACTGTTTTGCTATTGCATCAAAATGTGACATTTTGTTTACATTAATTCTGTTTTCTATGATGGTGTTTTATTGTATTGCTTTACGTTTTTATGTTATATGTTATTGTAATTTTTTTTAAATAAACATTGTTGTTTGTATTTTTTGAGTTGTTGGGTTTATAGGGGGAAGAGGTAGGAAGTGTTTTTGTTAATTGTATTAACAATAGTTAATTTGGTAATCAGGTTTTATATTTATAATTTACTTATTTGTTAACTATTTAACAATTGCTTTACATAAAGTATTAAATATGTATATATAGATCATGTTGTTGGGTTTATTGGCGTTTTGGGTGGGGAGAGTTTCTATTAATGAGATCTTAAGGTCGATTCTTTAACTTGCTGAACAATAATATGTATTAATTACCATTTATATGCTTAATTGTTTACATATTTTTGTAGTCATATATAGCAAATTGTAAGTTTAGGTTGTTGGATTAATTGAGGGATTGATTGTCTGGGTGGTTTGTGAAATCGAACTTTCAAAACTTGATATTAATTTATATATGTATTCATACTGTTAACTAATAAATTGTCAGGAATATGTTGTATTTCCCATTTATAATCGATTATTATTTTTTTAATGGGTTGTGTGATAATTTGTTGATGTCATTGTTTTCTGTAATTTAATTTCATATTTATATTTGTTCAATTATGAAAAGCAATACATAATTATATAAATAATATTTCTCTAATGAAGAGAATTTTTATTGAATTTTAATTACTTTGTATTTAAAAAAAATAATTTTACCTTTTAAAGAAAAGTCATATTATTTATTATTGTTTTTTTTGGGCCTACTGAATGTAATCCCTCACCTACTTGAAGTTTCCCCAGTGTTTGTGAGATTGGAGTTAGGATTGTTTATTTGCCCCTCCACCCAAATGTATGCTCTTTCCACAATGTTTGTTAGACTGGAGTTAGAATACTAAAGATGCCCCCAACCCAATGTATGCAGGTTCCCTCATGTTAGATAGGTCATAGTAAGAAAAGAAAAATATGCCCCCTCCTTAATATAGGTAATTTCTCCAGCATTTGTTAGAGTTAAGTGGAATATCAAATCTCAACTATCCATGTAAGAATATTCATCAATGTTTACTCCTACAGTAGTGTATGGCAATTCTTTTGAATTAGTTTGGATTGTATTGCAGTTACTATTTTAACATTTAAAATATTTTTATAAATATTTTGAATTCTTTAATTTAAAAGTTTATTCCTTAAAAGTTTTCATTTCTTTACTTTTTTACATTTTCTATTTATTAAAAATTGTTCATGTATTTAGGTTTTTGACATTTATTAATTTAGTAAGTTATTTTTGACAAATATGTTAATGTTTTGATAATTATATAATTAATTTTACATTTTGTTACAGAATGTTTAAAAACTGGACATGTTTATATGTTCTTTGTTATGCTGTAATATGTATTGATATATTGTTATGGATTGAAAAAAAACATTGAGTTAATATGTGTATATTAATTTAGAATGCAATATGAAAAATTATTTTTATCATTTCTAAAGTTATTTTAGTGTTACTGGTATTTGTATTTAGTGTTTTAAAAAGTTCTTTCATTAATTTTAATATGTTTATAATGTATTTATTTTGACAAAAGAATTACATTAAAAATATATATATATATTTTCAAATTTACAATAATTTGAATTATATATTGATATACACATTTGTCTATTTAATGTCGATATTTTGCTTGACAATAGTTTTACAGTTTATATTCTTGTACTGTGCACTTTATGTAAAATCAACATTTTTGGCCTTGATATTTTTCTGCTATATATGGGATAAAGTACCCGCCACTGTATAAGGATATTGCAAGTCATTGAGGATTTCCATGACCATACAAAGGAATGAGGCCAAAGGTCTCATTCCTTTATTAGGCCTTGGATCTCTGAGGTGCTTTGCAATACCCACATAATGTATGGCGGGGTACTTCGTTATAATACATAGTCACACCACAGCCATTCCCACAAACCACCGAAATCAATGGAGTGGTGCGCTTTCATATGAAAAATAGAGAATGTCTGCAAACATGAAGAATACAATTAGAATCTCTAATGCAAAAATAAGCACATCCAAAAAACTGTTCGATCTTGCAATAAGATTATACAATCAGTTTAATACCAGAAGTAGATCACGATATGTAGAAACATACTTAGAGATCATATCTTTCCTAAAATGTGCGAAAAAGAAACATTTTTCCATGGATAGCTCCTTTCTGTTTATCATTGTTCATCTAGGAAAGGTTCAGAAGAAGAAGCTAAGTTTTGTTTTTTAAATGCAGCTTTAATGATGCTCTGATTCCTGCTTTTCCCATCGACTTCGGATTTTGGCATTAGGCATCGTGATACCAGAACTCAACTGTATGAAATTGTTACAGTTGAGGGGCTATATCATTATTAATTACAGGCAATGAGAAAATCAAAGGTCACTTGTAGTAAGGAAATTAAAGACAAGCTTTTATACATGGACTACTGGCTCCGTTGTAGTATACTTTTATATTACAATATTTTTTGTGGTTGAAATTCTGACCTAGAAGCACTGAATGGGTGTGAGATCTGGTGATAGTGCAATGAAGTCGTTTCTCTTCACACAAAGATACTTTAGCAGGTATGTGTCTGTGGTCTTAATTGATTCTACATTTATATTATGTTTCCTCTCGCATTTGGCATTTTTAAGGTTGAAGATATCCATAAAATGTAACATTAAATTGAAAGGCAATTAAAATTGAGGCTGCAGGGTACATACTGGTGTGCTAACAGTTAGTTAGAAAGTGACAAGCTATATGGTCCTGAAGAAAGCACAACACAATATGGTGACAAGTGCTTAAAAATGTAGAATGTGCATGTCATATTGATTGTGATATGAGTGATTTCAGTCTTTGTAGAGATTGTGAATGCATGAATTAAGGAAGATGTATGTATTCTCCAACCCAGTTAATGGGGTAATAAGTATGAGTTTGGGAACCACTTTGGAAAGCAGTGATGTGGTAAAACTATACCAAAATCTATAATGACAGAAAGAGAAAAGGAAATAAGTGTTCCTAATATATGGTGCCAACATCAGGGCTCTTTTATTGATAGCGTCAGTAGTTGCAGATGCTGGATATGTAGATATTAACTTGTGTGCCATATGTGTGCATAATTTGTTAGATTGGCTCCAAGCAGGAGGCAGTGTCTATAATGATAAACAGTAGAAGTGACTAATATTTTAATGAACAGCAATTGCCCAAAGGGGTTCTTGAGGTAACCTGCCTTCACTTTTCTGATGATATGTACAGTGTATGAATGGACTATCGAGTTAAGATTAGCCAAGGAAAGAAAGTCCCTAAGATAAAATTGTTATTTCTGGGACAAGACAACACGCTAAAGCAATTTGACACAACACTTAAGATCTATATAGTACAAGTTTGTTTTCTCTTTCTTTATGTATGCAGACAACTGTACACAGATTTCATCAAAGACGTAAACCTAAGCGTGAGCATCCCAAAAGCTATCCTTATTAGTGATCTTTCATCTATATTTATGTGCAGTATTGGATTTTTCACCTACAAGTTCCCTTGGCTGCAAATGTGATGTTACTTTTAGGAAACAAGCCATTGTTGCCGGTAGATGTGTGCTACAGACAGTTTCTTTCAGTTTGAGACATTTGGGCTAAGTACGCTATTTATAGGTGAGGTGGAAAAGTGTGGTAATATACACCACAACAAATTCAACAATGCCATCCATGCTCTTTAATTATACAAAGCTCTGATTTAATTACATTATTCATGTACTTTGACTGTTAAACTCCCAGTCTTGTGTTTTTTGGAGGACTAGATAAATAATTGCTCTACATAGCTCACCAAAGTATCTTTGTTGATATGTGATACTACGTGGTCTGGTGTCTCTGAAGCAATGTGCAAGGCGCTGGACTGCTGAAAGTGCAGAATATTTGCTACACAAGTGCAACATAACATGCAGTGCTCTATAAATACATACTTAAAGATGCATCTCCAGTATACATGAACCAAGTTATGAATTACAAAACGTTGCAGGTTATGACATAAAATATATGCAGTTGCACAGAAGCTGAAATGATCTTGCAACTTTATGAAACTGCTTTGCACCTTTTATGATATTTATTTATTGTATTTATTTATTTATAAAATTTCTATAGCGCACAAATACCTTCCGGTGTCTCGGCGCTAGAGCTTACAGATTGCAAAGGGGTTCCTATTGGGAGTTTGCTGATTAAAAAGCCAGGTTTTAAGATGCTTTCGGAATGTTAGCAGTGATGGGCTGAGTTTGATGTAGGGAGGGAGCAGGTTCCACAGTTTAGAAGTGGCAACCACAAAGCGTGTGTCTCCCCATGTGGCTTTTTTTGTGCGTGGAATTTGAAGCTGTTGGGCTGCAGATGAACGTAATGTTCGACTAGGCGTGTAAACACAAATGGCCTTCTTAAAAAATTCTGGTCCAATGTTGTTCAATGCCTTATATGTGGTACACAAGGCCTTAAACTTCGTACGGCTTCTAACCGGCAACCAATGTAGTTGACGAATGATGGGAGAAATGGGAGAAATAGATGAATACTTCGGTGTGCCGATTAGATCCTTGCGGCAGCATTTTGAACAAGCTGTAATTTGTTCAAAACTTGCTCCTGCGCGTTCAACAGTAGGCCATTGCAATAGTCCACCTTAGACAATACCAAAGTGGACATTAGGGTCTTGCCTGCATTTGGGGGAAGAAATGGAAGCAATTTCTTTACCATTCTTAGGGTAAAAAAGGAGGCTGAAACCACTGCTTTGGCATGGCTGACAAAAGCTAGCTTGTTGTCGAATAGAACCCCCAGATTCCTAAATTTGGACACTGGTGATGGAGGGGTTCCTAACTCCGAAGGTCACCAAACTGGGGACAAATTCGGGGTCAGCTCACCAAATACCATGACCTCAGTCTTGTCAGAATTTAACTTTAGACAATTCTGATCCATCCAGGTACTGATGGCTCTCATACCCTCCTGGAAATTAACGGCCACTGCTCCTCCAATTTTTGTGGATCGCCAGGACCAGCTGGGTGTCATCAGCGTATGAGGTCAGTCCAATACCAAATGACTTGATCACCCTCGCCAAGTCCGACACGTTGTTGTTAAAAAGTGTCGGACTTAGCGAGGAGCCTTGGGGGACTCCACAAGGCAGAGTGAAATCAGGAGAGTAATAACTCCCCATCTTCACAGACTGCTCTCTATGAGCCAGGAAGGATGCCAGGAGTGCTTTGGCTTTGCCCTGAATGCCTATTGTAGCGACACGGTCGATCAAGATGGTATGAGCGACCGTGTCGAAGGCTGCAGACAAATCCAACAGTATTAGGACCGCTGTACCACCCTGGTCTATGATTATCCTGACCTCCTCTGCTGCCTTTATCAGAGCAGTCTCAGTCCCGTGGCCCTTCCTGAACTCAAACTGGGTGTCATCCAGCAGATCGTTCTGATCAATATAGTTCGACAGCTGTAAGTTCATTGCCTTTTCAAAATTTTTTGATGGGTAGGGGAGCGAGGCAATAGGGCGATAGCTTTTAGGCGCTAATGGATTTAGGGTCGATTTTTTTAAGAGAGGTTTTACAGTGGCCTTTTTCCAGATTGAGGTGTAGTCCCCTGTCCGAAACATGGCATTACAGATGTTAGTGAGCACCGGGGCTATCAGATTGGATAATGGTTTGAGGATGAATGGGGGACATGGATCCAAAGGTGATCCTGACTGAACAGTGTTCATAAGTTCTTTCATAGACAGTTGGGATAGTGGGGAGAAAGCCTCAAAGGTTGGCTTAGGGGACATGAGAGGGATCTCCAAGCAGGCTGAATCAGTGATAGTTTTTTTAGTAAAGTTGTTAAAGATGTCTTTGACCTTTGCCTTGAAATATTCCGCTATCTTATTGTAGAAAATTTGAGATGGCTCTGTGGTGGCAAGAGGTGGTGGATTGGCTAATTTTTTAACCACCTTATACAGCTGTTTGCTCGAGTTTTGAGCTAGTTCTATTTCTGTACTATAAAAGTTACGTTTTTCTGCAATTATGAGTTTTTTGTAGCTTGACAAAGCTTTCTTGTTTGTATCTCTGTCATTGTTGTCGTATTTCATACGCCAACGCTTCTCCAAATTTCGGCATCGTTGTCTTTCAAGCCTTAGTGGTTCCGAGAACCACGGCGCGGAGGGTTTAGTGTGGTTTGGCCGCATCTTTATGTTAGGTGCTAAGCGGTTAAAGGCATTGTTCAGCCAATGTCCATAGTTATTAGATGCTTCATGTGGATCAGATATGTCTTCTGGTCTCGTGGACTCCAAGGTATAATTATCAAAGTATGTGCAGCATCTCTATTTGGTTGGCAAAGTGGGTGGCTTCTTAAAAACCTTTCTATTGTGTATAGTAAGTGCTTAAAATGGAAATATAAGCTGGCAGGTGCTCAGTATCTTAGATTGTATGTTTGCCACCAAAAGTGTGGATCATTTTTTATTAAAAGAAATGTATCTCTAATGAGAAGTTTTGGTACTCTATATTTCAAGTTAAAGAAATGCAAGTATTCAGTATTGACCACAACCTGCCCATTTAAAGTACTGTTTATAGATCTGAAAAAAACTAAGATTTGATGATCACTGCTGTAACATCTCAGCCGACCTCATACTGAAATCACACTGGTGTAAAGTACAAAGAGTTTCGTCCTTTTGAAAGATGAATATTCCATTAGTAAATTTTCTATTTCAAGCACTGGAACAATAAAAAATAATTAGTTTGAATTCTCTTCTTATGATTATGAACCTTGAAGGTTTTTTCTTATTTAATTTGAGTCCCGTGGACCCCTTGTCACTGTGGGGCTGACTACAAGTTTGGAGGTGAGGGAGAAGACTGCCATGCCGGCGGCCCGCTCCCACACCGCCAAACCTGTGTGTGCACCGCCTGCCAGGTCACAAGTTTCCTTGTTTCTGGTGGGCTTTTTTTTGGCAGTCCACAGCAGGGGGCCCGAGCTCAGTAGCTGAGTGTGGTCTGGGGGGCCCCTTCATGTTCTGTGCAGATGGGCCCCCTCGAATTTCGTTACGCCACTACCCCCGGGAGGGCAGATTGAGGGTAATCACCCCTTCTGTATAATCGGGGGGGGGGCACAAAGACTGCCAGCCTATTTTTGTGGGGGGTGGGAGTATGGCTATACCCATAAGGGGCCGCCCTCACTCTTATGCTTTTCCCATGCCTCCGGGACGTGCGCTGGAAAGCACTAACAGGCAGATTACTTGCCAAACAGTCCTCCTTGAGAAAGCGCGTGGGAAAGGCTTGGGGAATTGGAAAGGGAATTATTTTATCTGCGCCGCATTGTCTGTTTTAAAATTGCACTTACCTCTGACCTATTTCTTTACTTCCCCGGTCCACCGCTGTGAACTCAGTTTGGGTGGAGGAAAGCTCTTTCTGTCTCTCACCGGCAGCGCTACACTTCCGGTTTCACAGAGCACCAAGGTTAGCAGGCTAGTGTCCCTGACCTCACTACTTAAACCCATGCCTCCCGCAACGCGCGCTGGAAAGCACTATCAGGCAGATTAGTTGCCAAACAGTCCTCCTTGAGAAAGCGCTTGGGAAATGCTTGGGGAATTATTTTATCTGCGCCACATTGTCTGTTTTAAAATTGCACTTACCTCTGACCTATTTCTTCACTTCCCCGGTCCACCGCTGTGAACTCAGTTTGTGTGGAGGAAAGCTCTTTCTGTCTCTCACCGGCAGCACTACACTTCTGGTTTCGCAGAGCACCAAGGTTAGCAGGCTAGTGTCCCTGGCCTCACTACTTAGACCCATGTCTCCGTGACGTGCAGCGGGCACGCCGGTGGCGCACCAAAGGCGCGCCAAAGGCAAGCCCGACTGCGCCCGTCGGCGGCCGGATGGGGCTTGGGGCCAGAACCCCTGTCCAATTTCATCATGTACCCCCGAGAAGCCCTCCTATCCCTCCGGTCTACCCATTGCACACACAATGCTCCCCTTAATTGTGACCTAAGCTCCTCACACTGCTCTGGATGTGGTTTCTCTCTTTCACCTTCCTCATCTAAACTGAACACTAGCGTTGTAGTTCTTGCACAGGCCTCTCATATTATGGAAAATGTGACCAAACTCTTGGAATTTACCTTCTTCAGCCTAAACTGCAGATCACTCCCAAGACACAAAAGAGACATCTATGACCTGCTCTCTGCCTCTCAACCAGATGCTATCTTCCTCACAGAGACATGGCGAAGCGATAGTTCTGGTCCGGATATCGCGACTGCTCTCCCCCCTAACTATACATACCTTGGAAGAAACTATGTCGGCAAGGGTGGAGGAGGGATAGCAATAATTTTCAAAACCACCTATAAATGCAAATGGGATGACCTAGACTTCCAGGACTGTGAAGCCGGTCTTTTTAAACTTTTGCTTTAACCTAACTTCACTCTCTCAGGAACTCTAATCTATCGCCCCCAGGGACCAGCCAGTGCTTGGGCCGCCTCACTCCCTGATCGCATTGCCTTTCCTTTACTTCAGGCTACTAATTTCTTGATCGTGGGCGATCTTATCATTCATCTTAATGATACCTCCTACCCCACAAGCGCCAATCTCATTCCTGATCTATCTGCTTTGAACATTACTCTCCACAACTCCGGCCCCACGCATAAAGCAGGAAACTTACTAGATCCTATCTTCTCTAACCTCACCACCGTCTTACGTAAACCTGCTATCCCCATCCTTTGGTCCGATCATTTTCTGGTTGAATTCCAAATTAAATATGAGCAACATTCAAAGAACCCTTTATACCCACCAGGGCCTAGGAACGGCAGAAACTGGAAAAACCTGAACGTAAACAAATTTAACCTTTTTTTAGAAAACACCAGGCCGGTAGCCTCCATTAATAATCTGGATAATGATGCGGTCATCCATCAATGGCTTAGCTCATCTATTGACGCATGTCTCCCCCGTCCAATAAGAAATACAACCACCAGTACCCTCCGACCCCGTGGTTCTCTGAAAAACTCAAACAAGAAAAAACAAAATTCAAAAATTTAGAGAGATATTGGTGCAAATACTACGATCCTAGAACTAAATTATTATACAAATCAGCCCTAAGCAAATATAATTTACTATGTAACAGCGCTCGGGCAGAGCATGCTAATCTAACCGTTTTACGTGTACAAAACTGCCCCAAAGTACTTTTCAAAGTTGTCAAAGAACTCTCGGGTGCCACCTGTCAGCCCAAACCCCCTTGCTTGGACTATAAGCAAGGCGATGGTTTAGCTGATTTCTTTGTCCACAAAATTGCTAATATCTATGCTGATTTTGATGAACAGATGCCTACTCTAACAAACTCACAATCTGATAGTTTGCCAAAACAACATCCCCCTCAGGAAATCACTCCAGCCAACAATGACACCTGTTTAGACAAATGGACTCTACTTGACATCTCCACGTTCCGCGATATTCTTAGCAGTATTAAATCGGGGTCCCCAATGGATCCACTTCCCCCCTCGGTCCTCCAAACATTGGACCATCCCATACTCAATCTAATCATGGAATTACTTAATACTTCTTTACTTGAAGCTAGGGTCCCTGCAGCTTGGAAACATGCCATGATTGTGCCTCTGTTGAAAAAAGCTAACTCTGATCCAGAGGTACCATCAAACTTTCGCCCCATCTCCCTTCTCCCAGTCTTTTCCAAAATTCTGAAGAAACATATCAATGTCCAGCTCACAAATTTTACGGAGACACATAATTCCCTTCACACATCCCAGTCCGGTTTCAGGGCAGGTTTCTCTACGGAATCAACACTGTTGGGTGTCACTGAAAATATCCGTCAACAGGTCGACAAAGGAGAAACCGTGGCACTTATTTTACTGGATGTAAGTGCCGCGTTCGACACTGTTTCCCATACTATCCTCCTAAACACCCTCCATTCCTGTGGTATCACTGTTCTCGCACTCAAGTGGATATCCAGCTTCCTATCGAACAGGACTTTCCAAGTTTTTTCCCCCACTTCCAAAACTCATGTATCTCAGTATGGAGTCCCCCAAGGCTCCATACTGGGCCCCTTGCTCTTTAACATATACGTTAGCCCTTTGGCTACGATAGCTGAGCAAGCTGGGCTCACTGTATACTCCTACGCACATGACACTCAGCTCATCTTCTCACTTTCTTCTAAAACAACTTCCAATACTTCAGTGCTCCGATCTGGACTAATAAACATTGCTGACTGGATGCATGCCAATAAATGAAAACTTAATGGTGGAAAAACTGAACTCCTCCTCTTCGGTAACAATAAAACCCTCTGGGGCCCCCAACATTGGCCATCGCAGATGGGTTCCCCCCCTCTCCCAGTTCAATCCGCCCACAATCTTGGCATCATTGTCGATGAACAATTGACAATGAAGCAACAAGTGGTCAAAGTAGCCTCCACTTGCTTTGCCGTTCTTAAATGGCTTAGGAAAATTCTCTGGATGCTCCCTTTGTCCACCTAAAAACCTGTAATCCAAGCCCTCATAACATCCAGATTGGATTATGGTAATGTTCTGTACTTGGGAGCAAGCAAGGAAGTGCTGCACAGGCTACAGGTCATACAGAACTCTGCTGCTAGATTACTATGCAAACTTCCCAATAAAACTGCTATCTCAGCCTCACTATGTGACCTTCACTGGCTCCGAATTGACAATCGTGCCAAAATTAAAGCCGTGTGCTACATGCATAAGATTAACTCCGGTGTAGCACCCCATTATCTAAATGCCTTAGTACACCACTATCGCCCCTCCCACCTTCTTCGATCCTCCAATCAACACAAACTCAAAGTCCCTAGGATCAGACGAGCCAGAATGGGTGGACGCTCCTTTGCCTATCCGGCTCCCTCACTCTGGAACTCTCTCCCCTCTCATTTACGTACTGAACAACACTATCTTAAATTCTGTAAAGACTTAAAAACCTGGCTCTTCAATCAATAGTCCCCTTACCACCTCTGTTTATTTATTTATTTATTTGAAAGTTTTATATAGCACGAACCAGACCCTTGCGGGTATCAGAGCGCTTACAGGCTAAGTGTCTTGGTTGCATAGGTACAAAGTGAATATCATAAGGTTCAATGCTGGTCAATGATAATATAAACATCCTAACATAGATACATCGGTATAAGGTACATGACAAAACATTCAATGTATATATAAGCAAAATATAGATACAATATACAGGAAACCTGGCTGGATTGCTTAAGAATCCTTTTTTTAACCCCTTAGCTGTGGCGGCTATTCTGCCGCAGTGCTAAGGGGGAGGGGGGGCCGTGCGGCGCTCCCATACTCGCGACCGAACAGCTCAGTCACGAGCCTCGGATGGGCTGTGCCTGTGACGGAACGGTTCCGTCACAGCCCCGCCCGCTCAATGGAACAACCATTCCGCGCTTCGCAGGCGCGCCGAGCGGGCCGTGACAGAACCGTTCCGTCACCAGCACAGCCCACCCGAGGCTCGTGACGGAACAGTTCCGTCACGAGCACGCAACGGGTTAAGAGATGTTTTGTATTTGTTTTACACACAACAAGCCACATAACTGGTAAGTGAGGTAAGGCCGGAACTCCACCTTAGTTTATAGGGGTAAAATCCCATTTCAGTGTACAACACAAATGAGGTATCTCTCTTTTCTTTTTTAGTCCCCATTCCTTGCGTCAGAGATCACTCCATTAAACTTATCTGAATCCAAAAGCCTCTGCTATTCTATTAGAAGTTAACATCAGTTAAGTGTGATCACACATTCATGTTGGCGAGGAGGACTGCATTGTGTGCCACAAACATTTTACCCAAATATTTGAGTTTGGCTGAGATCAGTGATATTTTGGTTGTGTTTACCCTAGGCGACACATTTCGACCTCAACTTCGTGTTTTGCTTACCATCAATAAAATGTTGCAACCAGCGTCCAAATATCTCATGTTTTAATCGCATCAACTGAAGTTTTTTTGGTTACAAAGTAATATCTACAGCATGTGCATCAGCCATCGCTGTCTTCAAATAATTGTGCTCTGGAGATACATGTTTTGAGCACCATACTGATGTAGCAACATTATTGTGTATGGACTTTCCGAAGTGGAACATGAGTATGTTATGATCGCAAACCGCTGAAAATGTATTGGACTGCCTTCAAGTCTGGTAGACTTTCCTTTCTGAGATGACTTCCTGTTATGAAGAACCTCCCGCTACACCATGACTAATGCTGGAAGCCATTCCGGTCTTCTATGGCAACCTTGCTAGGAAAGCCAAAGTATCTTTAGATGTTAAAGTTATGCACACTTGGACAGTAGAACCCTACACAGAACTAGCACCTGACCTGCTATCCCTATTTATTATGCATATTGGGGAATACACAAAATTGCGTGTGCGTACAGTAAGCGCACCCACTGTCACGGTTAAGTCCAATACTGGAATTAACAATGTTTAACAAGAGCAAAAGGTGCACCACTAAGAAATAAGCAATCACACAGCGAGTTACCAGATCCGTGTCCAAAGTTGTTTCTTCAAATCTTCATTTATTCAAAATATTCAGGTAACAAAGTTAATTCAGTCACACACATGTGAGGCAGACCAAACAATAGGGGCAAACACAGGTTCCAAACCATGATACGCCCGGAACCACGGCCCAGTCCTGACTCCTTCCGAAGTGTTGTGGACTACCTCACGTGTGTGACTGAATGAACTTTGTTACCTGGACTAAATTTGGCTCTGGTTTTTTCATTAACGTGAAGCATATTTTGCTCTTATATAAAATAGAGTGGATGGGATTTGCCAACTTCCTTCTGCTGTTTATATCCATCACGGACACCCTGACATTATATGTTAGGAGTGCCTCATAGATGCCCTGAAGAAGTCAATTGGTTTGGACAAAACCAATTGGCTGTTCATTTCAACTTGATCTATTTAATATTTTGAATAAATGAAGATTCGAAGAAACAACTTTGGACACGGATCCTACAACTCACTTTGTGATTGCCCACTTCTTAGTTGTGTATCTTTAGATGTTTATCATAAGCCTACTGCCATGGATAAGTTATTTTAGAGTGACACCCATTCGACTGAACCTATTAGATCGGATGCTTCTATTTCTCACAATTCTTAGTTTCCTTACTTCACTTTTTGGATTAGTGTTTGGTATATGATGTAGTTATGGGCCCACACATTTTCCATTGTTTGCTTTCTGATCCTAATGTGGATAGGGCATAGGAAAATAAAATTCAGCAGCATGGGCATTTTTTCCTCATTAATTTGCACTTTTCTCTTGATAATTTCACCCAATGTTACATGGTTAATCCCGGCTATGTCAATAAAACTTTTTTTCAAGATGTGTTAGCGTGGCTATGCTTGGCGGATTTTCATGTATTGGTTGAAAAATATAATAAAGGGAAATGATCAATCACATTTTATGCAACAAGTAGTGCCATTGTCTTATTTTTATTTCTCCACATCTCCCACCAACATTAATGAAGACGCCACTTGAATGCTGCAACAGTAGGCATATAAAAGCGCTGCAGTGTCAACTGCAACCTAATGAACTGGGGAAATTGCATGAACAGGCAAACAACCCACGTTGGAGGTGGTCGATCAATTGAATTACGGAGGTAAGGCTCCTCTAAGTTAATTGTATCAAAAGATTCAAGTTCTAAAACCCGGCTTACATAACCTTTGAAGGTAAAGGGGAGACCACACCCAAGAAACGTATTGTATGCTTCATCAATGGACACTCACCCTACGAATGACTGCCCATTAGTGTGGGTTCAGCAGTGAAATGGGATCTCTTAGATATTGTAGGGATGAGAAGAGACAAAATGACCTAGGATGTAACCATGCATACATTTATTTCATGATGGTCATCCTGATGAAGTTAAAAACAAGCAGTACTATAGCAGCACAGAGGTGGATGAGCAGTAATCACTTGTATGTCCTTTGTCATGGTTTACAAGTTACGCCCTTCTTGAGTTGCTCAGATGGGTTATGCAGCCTTGGTGATTATTGTATTTTTTTTTAACATTTAAAAATACTGACATGTTTTTAATAGAATTAAATTCTATTGTTCTAATTTGGATGTGATGTGCAATAATTAATTGTCATGTATGAACTGTAACACCTATACATCTGTCCATGTTTTAACCTGTGCTTTTATGGTATTTTTTTTACCGAAATAAAGATTTTATGATGATGACGATTATTGTATCAAAGGATCAAAAAAACTTCCACACACTCATAATTGCGGGAGGACACTCCCAACTTGTAGTATATACTGGCCCAAAAAGGATTTTTTATTTCATAGCAACAGTTTTAACGTTTGATGGAACAGATTAAGATTTTAAGGAATACTGATAATGTTGTTGATTGTCAGTCTGATTACTTCAGGTATTTTATTCAAATATTTTTGTGGAACACGAGCAATGACTGAATCAAATTAATCCCCTTGGGGTGTTTTGAGCATGTTAGCTCGAGGTGTTTGCTTAGCCTTTCATCCTTCTGCGTTCTCTACGCCGGGAAACCTTCAGGCAGCTGCGCGCTGTACAAATGTAATAATAATAATATTACTTTTGTTATATGTTCCTAGTGTCAAGTGGGTTTTCTGCCACCCGGGGAGCAGAATGGAGGTAATCACTCTTTCTGCCTAATATTTTGTTGGGGTGAGGGCATGGCTGTGACCATGGTGGGCTGCCCCCACCCTTATATTTCATTTTAAAATTAAGCCCTGGTGTCTAGTGGGCATTCTAACCCCCTGGGAAGTAGATTGGGAGCAATTACTCCCATCTCCCCCACAGGGTGGCAGGAAGACCGATACTCTATAGGGGTGGAGGAGCACAAGCCCTTGCCCAAAGGGCAGTTCCCAAAATATCCCAGGTGTCTCTTTGGGGATCGCTCGCCTATGGCGATCCCCAGGCAGGGATACACTGGGTACAGATATCATTTGAACAAGAAGATTATCCCTTTTTCTGTGATACTTCCCCTTCCTTAATCAGTGCTCGGGCTGAGATATGGCACTGATGCAGTGAAAGTAAATCAAGAACATCTGCTTATTCTACTTTCACTTTAGTGTTATGACAGTGCACCCTGCGTGCTTACGGTCATTACATAAAATTTAAAAAAAAGACTCAGGCTGCTCAGGAAGCTCTCACCTAGGACCCCCAGATTAAAATTGAATACAATAATTTATATGCCTCCCCAGTGTTGGCCAATGGCCGTTAGAAACACTGGGGACGTATCATGTGTGTCAGCCATTGACCGATAGCCACTCTTAAGGGGTGAAGACAGTTCAGATGTGTTGCCATAAACAACAAAATTGTTCACAATAAACCATTTCTCAAAGATGTCCCTCTAAACCCAACAATCCCAAAACCAACTGCAAAACTATTGGGAAACTTAGAAACTGCTCTATTCTGCTCAAGTATGATTTCAGCCATTCAGCAACACTGAATCAGCACTAACCATACCTGGGTCGAGATTAAGTAATAGGCTGATAAAATCATTACTGATCCTCTTGTATCTCTCTGTGACTTTTGATACTGTTGTTAATATTGTATATTGGTAATAAAATTAAAGAAATGGGAATTACCAGTCGACCTGCAAAGTAGATCCAATGCTTCCTATAAACCTCTTTCGAAATACCACCCTGAAAGGTTCCCAACCAAAATACAGACACTCATGAGTGAAGCACTTTCAGGGCTATCCATTCTTCTACTCTTTTCAATATATGCCTAAGCCCCTTAGCTTATCTGATTATATCATTCATCAACTCATGCTACACCTAAGTATTGATACACAGATTGCAAATTTACAAAAAACACACTTCTATCTATACAATACTGTTAGATTGTCTGAAAGAAATTGAACGATGTCAGCCAACCACCTAAATCTGAACCAAGACAAAAAAGAAAGCAGGCGGTTTAACAACTTATCTCTAGTACCATCTCAACTTCTGTTGCTGACGATGTACAATTAGTGTGTGTGTGTGTGTGTGTGTCTGTGTGCATGCGTCCTTGCGTGTGTGTGTATGTGTGTCTGCCGCTAGTCCTGGTATACTAGAGGTAATTCTTGGCTTACCAATGCAACCATGCCAAAATGCTTCCGTATTGGAGGTTATGCTTTGCATTACCTGTGGCAACATGTTGGCACTGCCCCACTAGAAGGAATTCATGACATATGGGACACCCATGGCAAAATGCTGGAGATGGCCTGTAGGATGTAATTCTTGGCACAAGGGAAACCCATGACAACATGCTGGCATAGTGAAGAGTAATCTCCGCATAACGGGCAACCATGACACAATGCTGGTGCTGGCAAACTAGACTTAGGTCATGGCATAAGAGTTTTTAAAAAATGAGTAACAAAGACAACAAGATTAATATCATCCATAGAAGACAAGAATGCATTGTCCAAACGTGTTCACTGCTGGGATGTGCTCAATAATTATGATGTCCTTAACCCCTTCGATGCTCATGATGAGCTCAGCTCGTAATGAGGCACGGTTGAGCTGTGCTTAGGAGGAGCTGAGCTCGTCATGAAACAATGGTATTCAAACAAGTTCAGCACAGGAGGGGAAAAGTCACAGCAGCCAAGGTGTTAAACCCCAACCCTATCTTAAGGCAGGAACAAAGATTGCCACTAAGGAAGAGTTCTTAAGACTCCAATTGGAAGTTGGCTTAATTAATCCATTCTTTCCGCCTTGGGAAAGAAGAGGAGGCGACCATCACTGCCGTCTGAGCACCTGCGCCACGGAGAGTCGTATTCACATTATATGTATCTGCAAGAATCTAAAGGACATACGGAATTCCTTGTTGAAACCATTCTTTAATCTGCATGACGTCAGGTCTTGTAGACAGGCTGTGATGCTGTGCTTTAATCCAACTTTAGTACAGCTAAATTGCCGTCTTGCAAATTTTTTCGAACTAGCTGTAAAAAGGCTTAAAAAACTATCTTCAATTGTTACGAACTAGATCCGTATAATGGCCTTGGCTTCCCTAGATCTTGCCCCGTAATGCTACATCAAGGTTTCCTAAATTGGCATCGTGAAACTACAAGCAGGTACATCAGGTAGTCGTTATTTGCCATGCAGGATCATCCTATGAGTTCAAAAAGATACCCTTACCAAACTGACTTTTAATAGACTGAGCATTAACTGCATTAGGGATTTAAGCCCTGATGATTCAATTAGCAATGTAATTGAATTTTTGTTTTTTATTGATAACACAATGTAGCTATTTAAATTTGTAATTTCTTCATTTAGCGTAAACTCTGATTTTATTGTTTACGTATTATATGCAATGGGTTTAATTAATCAAGCCTAAAATATTTACAATTTGCATAGCAAACTGCTGGCACTGGTATACTGGACATAAATCATGGCAAATTGCTGGCGCTGACACACTCTGGCACACTATATGTAATTCCTGGCATAAGTCATCCATGGTACTTGGGTGTGGTCACTGGAAACATCCTGGCACTGGAATACTGTTTCTTATTTTTGACATAAAGGGGCACCAAGGGGTATCCAAGGCAAAATGACAGCACTAACAGACTAGAGGTCATTTTTGACAATGTGTCATTCATGGTATATGTATGCAGTCAAAGGCAGACTTCTGGCACTGGCATATATTGTGTGTAAATCTTAGCATAAGAGGACACTGAAGGATATGCTGTGAAGGCATTTATTACAAAGTGCTAGCCCTGGCACAACACCGGTAATTAATTAACCCTCTGCTTGTTCATGGCTGGGGAGCAAAGGCTTCATTGACGTGGTGCGCCATGAAAGTGCTGTGATGTTTAGTGAGTGTTCTTTCAGAGACTATGGTTGTTGAGTAACGTAGATGACAAATGTGCTTTAAAATACAAGTTTTTACCCCATTTATTTCAACTGTTCTTGGTAATGAACTGTCACTCCCACACTTCCTTTGCTTGCGACCTGGAATTACTCACACCCCATCACTTTTAAAAATCAACAACCACCACTGGTCTTCACCTCCGTCAAGAGAGGGTTGTCGGGGGATCCTAAAATACTAAGGGAATGAGCGGGCAAAAGGGAATTTTTGGGGTCCATGGGGCAAATAGACATATTTGTTGGAAGATTCGTTTTGCTGTCAGCCTAGGACTGGCGAGGCAGTGATCAGCACAGGCTAAAGAATCCACAGTACAGGTAACGTCCACTGGAGCTCACCAGTGAAGTACCCCTAGGAAGCATGTGGTGCCAACGAATACATCCAAGACATGTTCTGTTTCATTGTGGTTGCTAAAGAACATCACATAGCAAAGTGAAAGTGATCTAAGAGAAAAAACTCCACTGACACCGATGAAGGAATTGGTGCTTGGTGAGTGGATAGCAAAGCATATGTAAAATATAAAAAAAATTACTTTTAATAGGTTACTTGAATTGTAATCATGCTTGGCAATCTTTAATCTGGAGCGAGGTATTTAAGGGACCTAGATAGTTTAAATCCTACTAAAATGTCACTTTTTATTTATTATTTTTCTAAAATGAGGTGATGCTGTACATGTGGGCACTATGAGGTTCTTGAATTATGAGCATTTTTCTTTTTTTTTTTATTTCAAAAGATTTCATTAGAAAGAAATTTTTACAAACACAGTACAGAGTAGACAAAACGAAGGCAATACTGGTCTTGCTGTCACTACAAGCATAACTATTGGTACATCTGGCTTGCTGAGACGCTTGAGTGCTGGTTATACATAATCAACTTATATCCTTGGCGGAAGAGACGGTGTATAGCGGAGAGTAGGAGGAAAGGCGAGAGAAAGATAGAGAAACGGACGCAAGTGTGGTGAGTGGTAAGTTGCTTTGACTACAGAGTTGCTTTGACTACAGAGTTTGCTGACGGGCGGCACCAGGGGGGGGAGGCCAGTGATGGTGTCTGGCAGTGCAGTGTGTTCACTGCTGTTTTTGCGAGTCAAGGTATTTGTCCAGGGAGAGCCACATCTCATTGCCCGGACCCGCTTGGTGTGTTTGATTTTTTGTTATGTTGTCTGCTCCCCTTAGGAAGGTGACCCAGTGGAACCAGGCTTTGAAATTGGCTTTCCCCGTGTCCTTCCAGTTAGAAAGGATTGTCTTAGTTGCCACCGTGAGGAGTAGGTCAATGAGGCTCCTGTCGCTAATCAAGTGTATCTCTGGGGCCATGAAAGCGTTTGTTATGCTGAGGATGTCTAGTTGTGATGTGTACCCCGTTACATTATAGATGAAATCTCTTACTTTCCCCCAGAATGTCTTTAGTTTAGGGCAGTGGATGATCATGTGTGCTAAGTCTCCTTTCTGTTTCTGGCAATTCCAACATAAATCGTTGTTTCTGAGCCCGGTAGGCACGCCGGGGTCCAGTACACTCTGTGTAGGAGCCAGAATTTCGTTTGTGCTAGTATGGTGGTGACTTTGTTCCTGCTTGCTGAGGACCAGAGGTGTGCCTTTTCTCTCTCGCTAACATGCCCAAAGTGCAGCTTTTCCCAGTATTCTATGGCCTTCCTGTTTAACCTAGTTGTTTTTGCACTTAGGAGTTTATATAGGTGTGACGTTTGGTGCCCAATTTTGTTGGGGTTGGTCAAGTGTTGGTAGATTGTTGGGACTTCTTTGCTTAGGCCAGCTTTGGTGATTGCTGTCTTTATTTTAAGAAAGTTATATAGTTCTTTGTCTGGGAGGCCGTGCGTCCGTTGTAGGCTGGCGAAGCTGGTGGGGGACCATTGTTCCTCTAGTTGGGATGAGGTAGAAATTCCTCGCTGGGGCCAAGAGGCTAAGGTAAATATGCTGTTTTTGTATTTTATTTTTGTGTTGAACCAAATGGATTCCCATTTTGTGTTCCTTATGCTCCTTTCCATTCTTTTGTCTACATATAGGAGGGCGTTTTTGGTGTTTTTGAGAATTGTGTTGCTCGCCTCTGGGTGTTTGTTGGCAGTGAGGAGAGCCGCTGGGTTAAGACCACCCAGCAGAGCTCTTTCTAGCTCCAGCCAAGCAGGCGTATATCCCTGTTTAGTCGTGAGCCAGTATATGCCTTGTCTGGCTAGGCAGGCCATCTGGAAAGTCTTAAAGTTTGTGACGTTAAGCCTCCCTAGGTCCTTGCTCAGCCTTAGTTTCTGGAGGCTTATCCAGGCTTTCTTACCATTCCAGAGGAACATATTTGTCATGGTGTTTAGTTTTTTGTGAAAGTTTTCTGTGACTTTTAGTGGGAGCATGCTTAGCAAGTAGTTAACCATGGGGGTTATCATAATTTTTATTGTTTCTACTCTGCCCCACCAGCTGACGTACGTGGGGGACCAAGTGTCTAGCCTGTCTTTTATCTTGTTTAATATTGATTTTTTGTTGTGATCAAGTGTTGACTTGAGGTCCCTGTAGAAATAGATACCTTGGGGCCATATGTATCATCATCACCATTTGCGATTTCTAAATAGCGATTTTTAACGAATCGCTATTTAGAAATCGCAAAATGGTATGTATGTAGAAAATCACTATTTTTTAGCGATTTCCAATTATTCCTTATTTGCGAATTCGCAATTTGCTAATTCGCAAATAAGGAATAATTTCCCATTCATTTCTATGGGCCAGGAGGCCCATAGAAATAACTGTGAAATAATTCTCAATTTGCGAATTCGCAATTTGCTAATCGCAATTTGAGAATTATTTCAAGGGTGCAGGGGTGTCTCAAGGACACCCTGCTGCACCCCTGAAAATTACATGTGTGTGCATATGGTGCACATACATGCCCAATGGGCATGTATGTGCGTCATATGCCACCCTCACAAATGCACAATTGTGTCTCTATCCCCCCTGCTTTTCAATATCTATTTACAACCATTGGTGGAGGAGCTCATGCGTATGAACTGCAAAATTTTCAACTACGCAGATGACACCCAGCTATTGGTCCAGCTGGATGACACTAAAGAGGCCCAGGAATCAGTGAGGAATCTGCTTCACAGTCAACTGGATGACTAACAATCTGTTGAAAGTGAATACTGACAAAACGGAGGTGCTGGTGATCAGCAACCGAGAGAATCCCTGGAGTGACCTGTATTGGCCCCCAGAGTTAGGAACCACCCCCTCTCCTGGTTCAGTGGTAAAAAGCCTGGGGCTGAGGATCGATGCGGACCTCTCAATGGCCCCTCAAGTTTATGCTGTGGTAGGATCTTGCATAGGTGTGTTGAGGCAATTACGAAAGCTAGTCCCCATCTTATCTGCCTCCACCCTGCAATCGATCGTAACTGCCACAGTCATTTCGAGACTTGATTATCGCAACACCTTATATCTTGGCCTGCCACAGAAGCTGTTGAAGAAGCTGCAGGTAGTACAGAACGATGCAGCTAGGCTGATCCACTCCCTGCCCAGAAACTCGCACGCAACCCCCCTGCTTCAGAAGTTGCACTGGCTTCCAGTGAAATTTCGAGTCCAGTTTAAATGTCTCTGTGTGGCCCATAAGGCACTCTTTGGAAAAGCCCCAGAGTACATCAAGCAACGTCTGAAGAGGTATGTCCCTGGGAGACCCTTGCGTTCAGGAACAACCTCCAATCTGATTCAATCCAGGTTCAAACTAAAAACTAGAGGAGGCAGGGCCCTGTCTGTGCTTCTCCCGCAACTGTGGAATGAGCTCCCGGCCACCCTGAAGGAGGAATCCCAGCTGCTACCCTTCAGAAAAAAACTGAAAACCCATCTATTCAGAAAGGCATTGATGATAGTATAGGCGGTGTATCAGCTGAGGGCTCTATGGGCACCAGTGTGTTATGTTCTTCTGTTAAGCGCTTAGAGACCGGCGGTGATAGGCGCTATATAAATATTCTATAACATTAACATTAACATATTTACAAGAAGTCGCAAATTACCACCAACTACAAGTTGGCAATTTGTGATTTCTAAACATTAATTCGCAATTTTGAAAAGCTTCATACATAGCATTTAAGGAATCGCAAAATTGCGATTCCTTAAATGCTTAAGCAAAATAAGGAATCGCAATTTTTTGCGATTCCTTATTTTGCTAATTTTTCATACATTTCAAAATCGGAAAAAAGGCCAATTGCAATTCGCTAAGGCCGAAATTCTGCGAATTTCGGCCTTAACGAATCGCAAAAGGCTTGATACATATGTCTCTAGGTATTTTAGGGTCCCTCTTTGCCAGTGTAGTGCTGAGGACCCTATAACGTCCTTAGTGGTGTGAAGGTTGAGTGGCTTACATTCGGACTTGCTTTTATTAAGCTTGTACACGGCTACCTTTGCATATTCATCGATGATATTCATTAGTGCTTCTATCGAGGGCTCTGGGTTCTCTGTCATGATGAGTATGTCATCAGCATATGCCGCTAGTTTGACCGTGTTGCTTTTGACCGTCATCCCTTTTATCCGGCGTTGCTCCTGATCATGGCCAGTAGGTGTTCTAGGGTCAGTAGGAACAGTGCCGGGAATGGTGGGCAGCCTTGTCTGGTTCCTCTTCCCAGAGATAGGGCCTCTGATGTGCCCCCATTTACTACTATTCGGGCTTTGGGGTCTTTGTATAACGCCATCACCATTGTCCTATAGTTCTCACCTAGGCCGAACTTCTGCATGCATTGGGCAAGGAAGGGCCATGAAACTCTATCAAAAGCCTTTTCTGCGTCCAGCGCGATCATTATAGCTGGTTTCGTGTTGGCAGAGGCGTGGTTTATTATGTGGCATAGGAGTCTCGTATTGTCTTGGGATAGTCTATTTTCAAGGTAGCCCACCTGCGTCTTGTGGATGAGGCTTGGGAGCTGTGCGTTGAGTCTCCCCGCTAGTATTTTCGCGTAGATCTTGAAGTCTACGTTAATTAGAGATATCGGGCGGTAGTTCTGCGGGAATTGTGTGTCTTTCCCCTCTTTGGGGATGACTAAAATGTTGGCCTCCGCCATTGAGTTTGTCATTTTCCCTCTTCTGATACAGTGTGTGAAAACCTCTTTCATTGTGTTCTTGATTAGGGGCAGGAAGTGTTTGTAGAATTTTGCTGTGTAACCGTCCGGGCCCAGCTTTGTTGTCCTTGAGGGCAGCCACAGCCATGTCCATCTCTGCTCCTGTTATGTCTAGTTCTAGGGTTGCACGTTGAGCCTCTGTTAGCTTGGGTAGGTTCAGCTTGTCCAGGAGGGCAGATCCCCTTTCCGAGTTTAGATCTTTGTCCTCTTTCTACAGCTCCTCATACAATTCTTTAAAGACCCTAAGGATCTCCTTATTGGCTGTTTGGGATGTCTTGTTAGAGTCTGTCAGATAGTATTCCATGTAGATCACTGATGGAGGGAAATTATTCAATATAATTTGTCACTAACTAATACATTCATTCACTTTTATTTTTCCAACCACTATTCATAATGATTGAGCTCTGAACAGTACAAAACACAAACAAATACAGTGCCAACAGACAATTTAGACAGCAGTCAGCTAGAAAGCCTTCTCCTTACATTTCTGCTTACAGACATTGGTCCTGTGCTCTCCATGCCACTGGAGTTAAGCTAACCTGGCTGATGAGGGGTGATGCCCCAAAACCGGTCCTAGGATGCTTGTTTCTGGTTCAGGAAGGAGAAGGGTCAAGGCTGATTCATAAGGCTGGGTTTAAACTGGAATGGAATGGGGAGCAAAAATACAATGGATTTAGGCCCAGTTCTCTGTATTGGGGTGATTGTATGACATTAATCAGCATTCTGTCCATCAATTGTTCTTTTTGCATAGCAAATAGTACAAGCGCAAACCGTACATTTATTCACTGACATATCTTGGGAGTAGTAGACCAGCAGAGTGGCGGTCTGGTCTCCAGGGCTCACGCAGGCATAAAAGCCGGCGCTGGAATGAACGCGCAGCGGGCGCGCCAAAGGCAAGCCCGTCTGCGCCCGTCCGCGCTAAGGACGCGCTCAGCGCCAGAAATGCTGCTCCTTCAGGGCCAGGACGGGGGCCTGTTGCAGAGGGAGAGCCCAGATGGTACATCAGTAATGAACTTACTATTATTGGTGAGAGGGGACGTGATAGAGGGACCCTCTTGCTGTCTAACACAGCTTTCCCTGTAGCGGACTTTCTGAGGGGTGACACCTTAGCCGGTGGGCTTTTGAATGTGAGGTCTCTCCCTAAACACAGTATTGATATTCAACTGGTGTTAGAGACTCATGAACTAGACTTCCTGTGCATGACTGAAACCTGGTTTGTGCCGGGGTGCGAAGTTGACGCTGGGAACGCCTGCCCGCCAGGGTTTAAAATGCGCCATAAGCCCAGAACCAGTGAGAGGGGGTGGCGGGGTGGGTGTGATTTTTAGAGATACAATTGACTTGAACGTCATCAGCATTGAAGAGTGCAACGGCTGTGAATTACTTGGCTTCTCCATTAAGAACTCACAGAGGCCTGTCCTAACGTGTATCATCTGCTATAGACCTCCGGGGATCTTTACGCTTGCCCAGCAGCAGGCGTTATTGGAATTGTTTTCCAATATGGCAGTCATTCATAACCATTTGGTGATCCTTGGGGATTTTAACCTGTGGCTGAATGGCACTTTGAATACAGGCTTCCTTAATATGATTCACTCGTGTGAAGCCCTTGGTCTCTCCCAGTGAATTCTACAGGCTACAAATACAGGAGGTCATTGGCTGGATCTGATTTTCTCCGAGACCAGCCTCCTCACTGTTGGGGATGTGCTACCTATGGCCTGGACGGACCACTCTTTGATTAAGTTCTTTGTAAAGGTAGGCACGCTTGTAGCAGGGACATCTGGCCAAGCAAGGGAGTATGTCAGCAGGGACTGGAAGTCCCTTGCTCGGAAAAAAGATTTGTCACCCACGTTCATGGTTGAGGATTGCTTTGCCCCCGCCTTACAGGCTGAGGTGAATTACGCTGCCCTCTGCTCGAAGATTATCTCGGTGCTGGACACCTCTGCTCCTTTCAAACATCATACGAGCAGGGGGAGACCCTCTGCACCCTGGTTTACAGACAGCCTAAAAAAATTGAGACTGGAATGTAAACAAGCAGAGAGAAGGTGGAGGCATGCGTACCTGGACAGGGACAGGCTGGCTTGGAAAGCTAAGCGGGGGGACTACAAGAAGGAGATTCACAGAGCTACGGTAGAATACTTCTCGAGGGTGATTCTTGACGCCCCGAACAGCTCTCGCAGCATTTTCAATATCCTGAATAATCTTACCAGTCCAGAGTGTGCCAAGAATGAATTCTCCCCCTCTCAGGAACTCTGTGGGAACCTAGCTAGGTTCTTCCAGGACAAAATCGAATTGATCATTGATGACCTGGGGGTGGAGCAGCAACAATCTTTGGTAAAAGCTGACTGCAGCAGCCTGTCAACTCCCGGCGCTGGT
Organism: Lissotriton vulgaris; assembly: GCF_964263255.1. NCBI lineage: Eukaryota > Metazoa > Chordata > Amphibia > Caudata > Salamandridae > Lissotriton > Lissotriton vulgaris. Next base: position 1,270,925,791 of record NC_141696.1, on the reverse strand, counting down.
TATGAATTGGGAGGAGTTGAGCCCCTTGCAGAATGTGCACAGCTGCCTGCAAAGGAGTTCAGGGAAGTGGACTTTGGTATAACATCTGGGTCTCCGCTTGACCCGCTCCCACTTAAAATCTGGAAGGAGTACGAGCTTGAGCTCTTCCCTAAGCTTCGGCTGGTGTGTAACCAGTCACTTGCTACGGGAATGGTTCCACCTCCGTGGAAACAAGCGGTGGTGACCCCATTACTGAAAAATCCCTCCCTTGACTCGGACTGCCTTAAGAACTTTAGGCCTATCTCGCGCCTACCGTATCCATCAAAAATTGTAGAGCGGGTGGTGGCAGGCACCCTCTCCAAACATCTTGAACAGCACAAGCTCCTGGAGGACGTTCAATTTGGCTTCCGTCCAGCTCATGGCACTGAGACGGCCCTTGTGACCGTGCTGGATGAGCTACGTTGGCGGGCAGACAGGAGACAGGCAGGGGTTTTGATCCTGCTTGACCTGTCTGCCGCCTTCGATACGGTGAACCATGACATTTTGCTGGACAGGCTGAGAGAGGTAGGAGTTGCAGCGAGTGCCCTTGGGTGGTTTGAGTCCTTCCTCCAGGGTAGGGAACAAGCTGTGTCCCTTCCTCCCTTCCAATCCCCCTTTTCTACCATCTTGCATGGCGTCCCTCAAGGCTCAGCAGTTAGCCCAATACTTTTCAACATCTATATGAAGTCCTTAATAGCGGTCATCAAACATTTTAAGATCGAAATTGGCAACTACACTGATGACACGCAGCTGATTCTGTCGTTGGAGGGAAATGATTCTACCTCGTTGGAGGAATTCCACAACTGCATGCGAGCCACTGCGGAATGGTTGAAAGCCAACTTGTTGCAATTTAATACAGGGAAGACCGAGGTGTTATACTGCCCAAGGCCCAGGATACAATCTTTTCTACCTAGCAACTTCTGGCCAAAGAACTTTTTTTCCACTGGTCCAGCTTGTGAAGGTAGTTCGGAATCTGGGTGTGATGTTTAACAGTGATCTCTCCCTGGAGGCGCAGGTCTCAAAGGTGACAGCTAGCTGCATGACCATCATTCGCCTCCTGAGAAAAATCTTACCCCTGTTACCACCCCCTGCTCGGATAGAGGTGGTGCGTTGCACCGTGCTCAGTAGGTTAGACTACTGCAACGCCTTGCTGCTGGAGTCCCCTAGTTACCTTATGGATAGAATCCAGAGACTCCAGTCTGCAGCTGCTAAATTAGCCTTAGGGTGGCCAACAAGATCCTCCTCCTCAGGGGCTCTGGCTCAGTTGCACTGGCTCCCAGTGAGGCAGAGGGAGATATTTAACTCCCTCTGTCTGACCTTTAAAGCCCTCCATGGGTTGGGCCCGGCCTGTCTACAAAGGAAGTTTTCTTGGCATGTGCCGGCCCGTAATCTACGCTCCTCCTCGGCCAGGGTGGTGACCGTACCGAGGTTTAGGAGATCCAGAGCAGGAGATAGATCGTTCAGTGTGGCTGGGCCAAGCTCTGGAACTCTCTGCACACTGAACTTAGGCAGGCCACCGGCCGTCTTGCCCTTAGAAGGCAGTTAAAAACCTGGCTTTTTCCCCTCTTTGCTAATCCTTAGCCTGTAAATAGCTGCCCTTCTTTTTTCCTCGAGTCTGCCAGCGCCAGGATGCCTCTCGAGGTGATAGCGCGCTCTATAAGTGAAATAAATAAAATAAATAAAAAAATAATAATAATAATTCACTGACATAGTCAGTTAGCAAGAAAGCCTTAAGAGCAAAGTACACCCAGATACAGAAAGCACAATGGGACCATGCAATTGGTGGAAATGTTCTGTGCAATTTACGTAGCATAATGTAACACTGAGGATGCCTTCATCCTATCCACTTTGGAGTACCTAATGATCCATAAGTAACTCTTGTTTTTCTCCTGTTGGATAGGATGTACTATTATTCCCTTTGCAACAACTGGTCGCAAATTGTGCACTGACTTTTTGAAAATGAGATTGCATTTTGCAAACGGACCTATGCACTAATATGTCAGTTCACAAATATCAAATTGCATTGGACACAGAATGACCACTCCAATTAATCATTAGGCAGGTCACAATTTACGACTCACTGCAATTGGCCGCAATCAGAGAGATGGTGAACTACAACAGACAGCAGATCACCATCCCTATGATTGCATTTGAAGGTGGTAAAAAATATATTCAGTCCGTGTTCCTTAAAAGAAATTGGCTACCACCTTAGCCCGGAAGCTAGTAACTCATCAGTGGTTGGTGACCGTAAACCTTTGGTACATTCCTTTCCAATTTGGAACTATGAGGTGGATGCCTCTTTTCTACCCACACCTATTTGAAGTTTTGTAAGGATAGCAAAAGTCCTTTTATATTTCCAAGTCATAAAAAGGCTTTGTATATAGAGAAAAGACCTTTCATGGTCACCAATGCAGTGATTTTGTGAATAGCAGGGTTTGCAATTGCAAAAGGGCTTTTTTGTACATGAGACATGTTATCCTTGGAACTTTAAGAGGCCCAGCCAGAACAAAACGGCCCCTTTGTCAATGGTGATTTGTAATAAGTCTATGTATTGTACAGTTTTGTTTCATTCCTAGTTCTTTAAAATTGTGCATTCTACGTTTTTGTCTTAGATAATATGTTTTGATTGAATTCAAGAATGTGTATGTTCCAGTGAGTAGAAAAACAGAGTGCATTTTCAACTCAACACGTGATTCTGCTGTGTTTGCCTTCATTGTACCTCACCCTTTACAATGGCAATGTCTTACTGTATGCTGGACTTGGTATATTTGAATATCTCTAGTCTGTCATTACATTCTATTAGTTTAGAGTGGTATTCAGGTTTTTACTTTTTAAAACTTTATGATGCTCCTCAATCGGCGTGCCAGGTGTCGCTAATACAGATAATTTACCTTTGGTAAGAAATTAATATTTGCAGATAATGTGTTATTTATAATAAATAAAAATTGCTAACGCAAGTAAATGGAGTAAAGGAAAATAGGAGGAGCACATGGGAGCGTATGAGAATGGTATTGATTGCTTTAAAGTTTTTTGCTGTACTATTAGTAAGATGTTTATCATTCATGCAGTGATTAGTGGGCTCTCTGGCATCTTTTCACATGATTACTCATGGTCGAGTCCTGCTACTAGCAGAAACGGCCGCTCCTCCCGCTGCTCCTGACCGGTATCGTAGCACTACAAGCCTTTGCACTGCCTCAGCCTGCGTAACTTATTGACTGCCCACCTCACTCTGCTATACTGCTGCTTGTAATAGAAACTGATTATCTGCATAACTTTCGTCGTATCGAGATAGCGTGTCGTATCGAGATTGCCCCGCCTGCCCTTTAATATTTAAATAATAGCGGAGGCACCTTCGAAAGCAGCGCTAGACAGAAATTGTGTGACTCGCGCTGTTGTGCTGCCTGCAGTCTTCCGCTGCCCGATTGCTAACTCCACTGCCATTTGTACTAGAGACACTGCAGATCGGACCCCAGTCCTGGTCAATTACCCGATTGCCGCCATTTTGTTGGTTTGTTATTATTTGTGCCTCCCTGCCCTTAGCTCCACCCCGCTCCCGCCTCCCAGCTGACCCCCCCTCCCACGGATACTGACGAGGCTGCTCAGCCGCTGATGCGCTGTGACCGTCCTGCTACTAGCAGAAACGGCCGCTCCTCCCGCTGCTCCTGACCGGTATCGTAGCACTACAAGCCTTTGCACTGCCTCAGCCTGCGTAACTTATTGACTGCCCACCTCACTCTGCTATACTGCTTCTTGTAATAGAAACTGATTATCTGAATAACTTTCGGCGTATCGAGATAGCGTGTGATTGCCCCGCCTGCCCTTTAATATTTAAATAATAGCGGAGGCACCTCGAAAGCAGCGCTAGACAGAAATTGTGTGACTCGCGCTGTTGTGCTGCCTGCAGTCTTCCGCTGCCCGATTGCCAACTCCACTGCCATTTGTACTAGAGACACTGCAGATCGGACCCCAGTCCTGGTCAATTACCCGATTGCCGCCATTTTGTTGGTTTGTTATTATTTGTGCCTCCCTGCCCTTAGCTCCACCCCGCTCCCGCCTCCCAGCTGACCCCCCCTCGCCCCTTCCCTTCCACCATCCATTTATGACAGATGCACTTGCGCGCAGCGTCTACGCGCAGCGATCGCGCCCCACGCGCCGAAGGTGCGCCAAAGGTAAGCCCGTCAACGCCCGTCCACGCCAAGCCCGCGCCCAGCGCCAGACCCCCTGGCCCTTGTACCACCCACCCCACCCGCATTACATACAACGCCACCACCCTCTTAGCCCTACACCCCGGCCGTCTCCCCAACTGCGTCCAAGCCGCTCCCGGACACACCCATGGACCCTTCTCTTGCAACTCCTGCAAGTTCGACGGCACCAAGAACAACTCCTCATCCACGAACACAAAACAGTTATCTGACACCAACCACCTAAAATGCATCCTGCTCAACACCCGCTCGGTCCACAGGCACGCCATCGACCTCTGGAATCTACTAGACACCATCTCTCCAGACGTCCCCTTCCTAACAGAAACATGGATGAACGCCTCATCAGCCCCAGACATCACCATTGCCATCCCGGAAGGCTACAAGATCATCCGTAAGGACCGCACCGACCAAACAGGAGGAGGCATCGCTATCGTCCATAAGAATTCCATCCGCATCTCAACCAGCTCAGACGTCAACCTCGCTAGCGCCGAACACCTTCACTTCCAGATCCACACCGACCCCAAGACCACACTCAGAGGCACCCTCCTCTACCGGCCTCCAGGACCCCGTGCTCAATTCAGTGATGACATCACTGACTTTATCACCCCACACGCCCTCCCCTCCGAGGAATACATTCTATTGGGAGACCTCAACTTTCACCTGGAAAAGAACAATGACAGCAACGTCACCACCCTTCTGGACAATCTCGCCAACCTCGGACTCAAACAACTTGTCACCACCCCCACCCACATTGCAGGTCACACACTTGACCCTATCTTCACCTCCAGCAAACATGTCTCCTTCAGTCACACCACAGATCTCCTTTGGACGGACCACAGCTGCGTTCACTTTATCTACAATAAGACCACAACACACAACCGTCCTCAACCTACTCTGCGAAGAAACTGGAACAAAATCACCATCGACCAGATCTCCTCATCGCTTCTTCAAAACCCCCCTGCCCACTCCTCAAACCCCGACCAAGCAGCCATTAACCTCACCCAATGGCTATCCAACAGCGCCGACATCCTAGCACCTCTGAAAAAACGTCAAATCAAACTAGGCAGCAAAAACGCCTCCTGGTTCAACGATGATCTTAAGAAATCTAAGAAACTCTGTCGCTCCCTCAAGAAGGCCTGGAAAAAAGACCCAAACACCAGCACCAAGGACGCCTTCAAACACGCCACCCGCATACACCACCAACTGATCCGGACTGCCAAGAAAGCCGCATTCAAAGACCGTCTAGACAACAACGCCCACAACAGCAAGGAATTATTCAACATCGTCAAAGAGTTTACTAACCCCACTGCCAACTCCAACGACATCACTCCCTCTCAAACCCTCTGCGACTCCCTAGCCTCATTCTTCCACGACAAAATCGCTGACATCCACAACAGCTTCGACAACCAACCCGGAGACCAACCCACCCAACCTTCTGCCGCACCTTCACACCCCTCGAACATCCTTAATGACTGGAACCCAATCTCCACTGAGGTCACCATCCGCCTGATGAACTCCATCCACTCAGGATCCCCCACAGACCCTTGCCCTCACCACATCTTCAACAAAGCAGACTCCATCATAGCACCACACCTCCGAGACGTCATCAACTGCTCCCTCAACTCCGCCACCTTCCCGGAAAGCTGGAAACACGCCAAACTCAGCGCCCTTCTGAAAAAACCCACAGCTGACCCCACCGAACTCAAAAACTACCGCCCCATCTCGCTCCTTCCTTTCCCGGCCAAAGTCATCGAGAAAGCTGTCAACAACCAGCTCGCCTCCTTCCTCGAAACCAACAAATCCCTCGACTCCTCACAGTCCGGCTTCCGAGCCAAACACAGCACTGAGACCGCACTCATCGCAGCAACAGACGACATTCGAACTCTACTGGACAACAGAGACACAGTCGCCCTCATCCTCCTCGACCTCTCTGCAGCCTTCGACACAGTCTGTCATAGCACCCTATTACAGCGCCTCAGAAACATCGGTATCCAAGGAAAAGCACTGGAATGGATCACCTCGTTCCTCACCGGAAGAACCCAAAGAGTCCGCCTCCCACCATTCAAGTCAGAGGCCACTGAAGTCATCTGCGGCGTGCCACAAGGATCTTCACTCAGCCCCACCCTCTTCAACGTTTACATGAGCCCCCTTGCGGTCATCACACGCCAACACAACCTCAACATCATCTCCTACGCTGATCCTATCACTCACCAAAGACCCTAACACTGCCAAAACCAACCTACAGGAAGGAATGAAAGAAGTAGCCGAGTGGATGAAGCACAGCCGTCTAAAACTGAACTCAGACAAAACAGAAGTCCTTATCCTAGGTACCTCCCCCTCCGCCTGGGATGACTCTTGGTGGCCAGAGGCCCTTGGAAAAGCACCCATCCCGACGGACCACGTACGGAACCTGGGCGTCATCCTGGACTCCTCACTCTCCACGCACTGGTCACGAGCCGCCTGGTCTACGGAAACACCCTATACGCCGGTACCACCGCAAAACTCCAGAAAAAACTCCAACACATCCAGAACGCTTCAGCCAGACTCATACTAGACATCCCGCGTAAAGACCACATCTCTGGTCACCTGAAAAACCTCCACTGGCTCCCCGTCAATAAGAGGATTACTTTCCGCCTCCTAACCCAAGCACACAAAGCACTTTACGAACTTGGACCCGAATGCCTCAACACACGACTTTCCTTCTACACCCCCTCCCGCCAGCTACGATCCTCCAACCACGCCCTTGCTTCTGTACCTCGCATCAACAAAACCACCATGGGAGGTAGATCCTTCTCCTACCTGGCAGCTAAAACCTGGAACTCTCTCCCCACTCACCTTCGCCTCACTCAGAACCACCTAGCATTCAGAAAGCAACTTAAAACTTGGATATTCGACAAGTAATTCCCCACCCTTCCTCAAGCGCCTTGAGACCCTCTGGATATGTAGCGCGCTATATAAATCATTTGACTTGACTTCTTTTTAGGGCTTGCAAGCGAAGCGTAGCGAAAAGGCCTTTTGGTAGGGTTTCAAAAATGGACCTGGAAATTCCACACAGCTTGTGCGTGTTATTTCGTAGGTCCATGTTGATTGGGCTTTGCGTGGGTTCTGTTTTTTAACAGAACACGCAATAGGCCATATGCGGTTGCATAGCTCCGCCTATGGCCTATTGGTGTCTGTTACGCGCACCAAAGCCCATATATCTTCAATTATCGCGTCCAGACATGGCCGCAATAATTGAAGATATATGTCATCATCACCACAAGCAGAGGTGACAAGTTTCCACTACAGTGGAGAAGTGTGGCTCAATGGTTAGAGTGGCAGACCTTGATGCAGAACTCTGGACCGGGACCAGGGTTCGATTCCCAACTCAGTGGGTCTTGGGCTCAAAAATTCCTCGGACCTGATATTCTTGCCTCAGTGCCTATTCCAATCATGGGTCCCACGCTGCAACTCTGGGCAATAGCTTGCTTAATCTCCACAACGGCCCCAACAGCGCTAGGATGCCTGGCTTCACCCTGGGGGTGCCCAGGAGTGGACACTTCACAGGGAAAGCCAGGAAGGGTTCCACAGCGGTATGAGTAATAGCGCCACGAAACCACTTGGTAGCAGTGCGCTCTACAAATACTTTACATTTACATTTACATTTACAGCCCCCCAGAAGTAAATAACTGTGAGCGCTCTCCACAGAGCACTGAGACTTCCTGCTTCTCGGCAGGGCTGGTCTAGTGTGACACATGCTTGACTTGCAAATACTCCTCCCCTGTCCCTTCCGCCGCAGAGATTAGCGATTGCTGTAGCCGTGCCAGGAAATCAGATATGCCGTCCTATATTTCCCAGGAGCCGCCTCTCTCTCCGGCGCGCACTTCCACTGCCACTTTCAACATCGCTGGAATTTTCTTGTCGTATTCACAAAATGCTGTTCTCCCCTTCCTTCCGCGTGTCCCTCCCACCGCACCTGTCCCAGTGGATATCCACCCCTCAGCGTCCTTTGGGTGACACCTGTTCAAGCCTTGACTCTGCGGTGAAGGGGTCTATTCCAGATGAAAGCCTGCTCGCTCCGCCTTTCATCACTGTAGATGGGGGGAGGGGGTCCCACAAACATCCATGCATTCTCCATCCTTGCTCCCTGGATATGTAACAACAACTACATCCGCATTGCCCCAAACCTCCTGAAAGGCCGAAGACATGTAAGGGACAGATTGACTAAAGCACGTAAGAGTGCGTGCAAGAGTACCCCATAGTTACATGCTCTCTACTCCTGGATGCTTCGTGCATTGACCCATGCACCTCCACACGTTACACTGCACCACAGCTGGGTATCATGCTCCACTGGATGCCATCCTGACGGTATCTCGGGGCAGCCCACCCTTGTGCAGTGCTAGTTGCGCTCTAGATGGGTCTAGATATAAACAAACAGAACGTCTCCAGGTGCTGGTATTAGGGTTATTGTTAGCCAAATATACAGCATGTTGTGATAGGTCGAGGAGGCATCCGGCATCGGTTCCCTGCAAGGCAAAGATACAACACAGCCTTGTAGGATTTTAAAATGGGTCATATTTGTATTTATTTATTTACTTTCAGTAAAAAGCGTACTTAAGATGATAATTAACATAAAACAACAGCACCATCGTTCTGCAAATTACATAATTCTGCCTCTTTTCTGCTAACCCCGGCAATTCAAGATCAAGACGCAACCATGTTGATGAAAAAACCAGCATGTGATCCTTGGGGGGTGGGTGGGAGGGGTTTGATCCCAGGCATGATGCACAAATATGAGTTCCCTTGGAGAGTGAATTATTCTCAAGAAGTGATGCAAACTGGTTCTTCTCCCTTCGCCCACTGCGCCAGGAAGTGCACCTCAGATGCAAGGACCAATGCCAGAGAAGAATGGACACCACCATGCTCTTGAGTCACCGTCAAGCCCGAGACTTGGTGGAGGGAGTCAGGAATGTATTTTCAATGCCCCATCACTTCAGTAAGCATGCCACCATCACTCTCAGAAGAATGGGATTTCAACTGTGACCTGGAAGTTAGACACATACCTGTAAACAGCAGGACTTCAGTCGGCCATGCTAGCTTACTCGCTTCTGAAGGGTTTTTGGAAAGGCTCTAATTAGTTTTCTCTTACTCGTTGCTCTGCCTGTCCTCCCCGGGAGCATCAAAGCGTTTCCAATTCCCGAGTCAAACGTTCATTTGTGTTTGTGAACACATTTCCATTGCAGCAAAGGCAGTAAGCATGGACGGAAAATCCGTTCCGCTCGCGGATTTTGCGGATTTTCTGTAAATTCACAATCCGCGAAGTCTCGCGAATTTACCGAAAATCCACAAATTCGCACGCAGCGGATTTTTTTGCTTGGTGATACAATATTGCGGCGTGCGGCGTTCACTTACCGTCATTCAGCGTTTGCCGAGTTGTTTTTCTTGATATTTTGCGAGTGCTGTGCCATTTTGGATCTTGCTGCGGGATCCCGCGGGAGTTTGGCGACGCATCGGGAGAGTTCGCAATTGCGACCATGTAGATGCAGGTGGCAGCAACAATCTCGCACTCGCGAAATTACAAAATTTGCAATTCTGCACAAGAAATCCACCAGCAAGCAGCATAAACCTTCTGAAAATGATGATTTTTATCAGAATAACTCCTCAGGTTGACATTTGCCTGCACTTTTTTGGATTTGAGACCTTTTTGACTTTCTTTGGATCACTTTTGGATTAGAAATCAACTTTCACAAGTAAGTTTGTTTGGGGCATTATAGTTGCTGTTCTGCAGAAAAACGAGTTTTGCAAAACTGAAAGCACTCAGCAGGTGCAAAAGTTCAAACTCATCATTAGTAACCATTCCCTGTAGTGCTTCCTGAGGGGCCCCTCCAGAGTTCAGTTGCCTACTTGCAACTATTCTATGACCCTGCTCTGACCCTCACAGCAGGCTCATAGAATAGCTACAAGTAGGCCACAAAGGTCCTGGGAAAAAAAATTGCACTGCAACAGAAAGCAAATTACAGATAAGGAAGCAGGTGCCAGACTGGAAGGTTAAATTCAGTGACACATTAATCAACCCCAAATTAATTCATGTCAGTTGAAGCAGGGCAGGTGTGCTTGCTTTCCCCCCCCATAATCTACAGTGATGAATCAGAGGGTGGCAGTGATGTACCAGAGGGTGGCATGGGTGAATCAGAGGGTGGCAGTGGTGAAACAGAGGGTGCTGTGAACCTGTGATGATGAACCAGACGTAGAACCAACAAAGTGGCAACCGTTGCGAGCCGACAAGTAAGTTCGTATTTGCGAACTGGTACAAAACCCTCGCGAACTGGCAGAAACCCTTGCGAACACACAAAAAAAAATCCGCAAATTCGCGAGAGTTTGCGGATTTTGCGGATTGCGAGTTCGCAAATAAGCAACTTCGCGAACGCCAGGTTCGCAAAATTCACCCATGCTTAAAAGGCAGTCAGCCATCAAACAGGCCACGTGGCTGTGATCACGCGGTGTGTTTATTTTATTCACAAATGGCCACTTGAGGCCAGAGCATGCCACCCCTCGACCATTACTGGGCCCCCTCACACAGCTCCGCACACAGCCCCTCACACAGCCCCTCACACAGCTCCTCACACAGTCCCTCACACAGCCCCTCACACAGCTCCTCACACAGCTCCTCACACAGCTCCTTGCACAGCCCCTCGCACAGCCCCTCACACAGACCCTTACACAGCTCCTCACACAGGTCCTCACACAGCCCCTTGCACAGCCGCCGCACAGCCCCTCGCACAGCTCCTCACACAGCTCCCCATACAGACCCTCACAAAGCTCCTCACACAGCCCCTCACACAGCTCCTCACACAGCCCCTCACACAGCCCCTCACACAGCTCCTTGCACAGCCCCCCGCACAGCCCCTTGCACTGCTCCTCACACAGCCCCTCGCACAGCCCCTCGCACAGCTCCTCGCACAGCCCCTCGCACTGCTCCTCGCATAGCCCCTCACACAACTCCTCACACAGCTCCTCACACAGCCCCTCACACAGCCCCGCACACAGCTATTTATTCGTTGATAAGTCGTAATGTGCTACATTGTGGAGAAAGTTTCTTTATGTTTTCTTAGAAAATCAAACCCTCTTTGAAATCTATATTTTGAAATACACAAGTACAAACCCGCTCCTTGAAGTGCTGGCCTCGGAGGGCAGACTTTACATGGAAGGGCACTGCAATGACATGCTTGTTTTTCCATGTATTTTTGTCCCCCAATGTCTCCATCTGCCCAATTGGATTCATCCATTGATCAGACAGTGTTCCCTCCTACTTTCCTCCTCTAAACACTAGGTTGCACTTTATGGCAGGGCAAGCCACTCTGCTGATCTGCGAGAGCGCTTGATTCATCTACGGAGCAGCACACAGTGCTGCCTCCCTCTGCCCCGCCTCTAAGCTCTAGGTTTCATTTACTGGCAGGACGGGGCTTGCCAGCAGCTAATGGAAACCTCTGCTCTGCGAGAGCGCTGGATTCATTCCCAGATCATACAGCGCTGCCTCTCACTGCCCGTCCTGTAAGCGCTAGGTTTCACTCTGGCAGGACGAGGCATGTCATTCCGCTGATGGAACCCCTTGCTTGCTCTGCGAGAGCGCTGGATTCATCCACGGAGCACACAGCGCTGCCTCACTCTGCCCCGCCTCTAAGCGCTAAGTTTCAACCTGGCAGGACGGGGACATGCCACTCTGCTGATGAAACCCACAGCGGCAAGGCTGGCTCCGGGGAGGAAGCTGGAGCGGAGTCAAAGAAAGAGACGCCAGCTCCTTTCTACTCCATTGTTGGCTCGTGACCAATCACATCCAGCGACAAATCATTAAGACATCTGAGCCGGCAGAGATCAGAGACGGGTCCCATTGTAAAACGATCTAATTGACAGGGTCGAGTGGCTTATGTGCATTAGCATCAGAACACATCGCCCAAACATAAACACCACAGCAATTAACTATATTTTATTGCCTTGTACTGGATTTAAACACGGAGGGGCAACATATCCGCACCTGTGGGAGCAAGGTCAGTAAGGGGTGGGGATACAGTTAAAAACAACTGTAAACGTAAGGGTAAGCACAAGCCCCTGTAGTGGATGCCTTAGCCCATTTAGCTACCAAACTATGTCTGTGTGCCTGTATCTGTGTGTCTGTGTATCGCTGTGTGTCTCAGTCTGTGTGTGCGTGTCTGTCTCTGTGTGTGCGTGTCTCTTTATGTATACGCCTCAGTTTCTGTGTGTGCATTTCTGTGTCTGTGTGCATGTCTCTGTCTTGTGTGCATATCTCTGTCTGCGTGCGTTTTTTGCTGTGTGCGCGTTTCTGTATCTGTGTCTGTGTGTGCATCTCTATGTGCGTGTTTCTGTCTCTCGGTGCACATCTCTGTCTCAGTGTGCATGTCTCTATTTGCGTGTATTTTTCTGTGTGTGCGTCTCTATCGCTGTGTGTGCGTCTCTATATGTGCATTTGTCTCTGTAAGTACGTCTCTTCTCTATGTGTGCATCGTTGTTTCGATGTGTGTCTCTGTCTGTGTGTGCGTCTCTATACGTGTGTCAGTCTCTGTGTGTGCGTGACTGTCTGTGCGTCTCTGTGTGTATATTTCTATGTGCGTGTCTGTCTCTCTGTGTGCGTTTTTGTGTGTTTGTCTTTATGTGTGTATCGGTGCATGTGTCTCTCTGTATGTTTGTCTCTGTGTATATGTCTGCTGTTAGCCTCACTGGCAATGTAAAAATGACATGGGAATGCTATAATACACATACTTACTCCACAGATACATACACACCTGCCATTCCCGAACACACACAGTACACAAACCAGCAAACATATCCAGCTAAATATAAACAATGCCAAATTCTCTAACTCTAACTGTTGCGAGACCTTTTGCATTGCAAATGCTTGTTTGTCATAGATGTGAGTTGTTGGGTCAGTCCAAGAATGATGATTTTGTTCTTTTTTGTCCACCAGGAGTGTACAGAATAGATCTTCCTACTCAGACATCATTCCTATGCCCTGTGTTGCTCCTTGTGGTTATATCTAGTTGCTTATTGTTTAATGTCAAAATGGAGATCTGGTGTTTGGTTTATGTATCGGTCTACACCAGTAGTCGTAACACTGACATGATGGCTGATATCCTCCATTTAAAGAAGTGCCTTTGTGCTGTGGATGACCGAATGTTCATGGACTAAAAGTTACATCTTTCTTAAAACTACATTTTCCCTTTGCATTTCTTCACTGTCTTCTACTCTTGTACACTTCTGCATTTTCACTGTCTGATTGGCACAGTCCCAAAGGTTTAATTTTATTCTGCTCCCCATAAGAAATCTCATTTCTCTAAACTATTTCAAGTCTGCAATGGATAGTGGGTTCGACACCAGCAGATCAAGCCTTTCTCTTCTCTTTCTACTTAAGTTTGGCTTCACAGAAAAGCAGGCTGAACAAACCTATTCTTGCCAATGTTTTAAAACACACATAGAGTGGGCTCTGGCTCCACTCAAAAGATTACTCTCTCACATCCTGCCATTGTTTGATGTATTATAACTCCTCCTGTGGAGTGCTTGCTTTGCAATGCATTAGGTACCCTTTTAAATCTCAAACGTATGTTGACTCATCACACATTGAATTATCTTTCTCATAGATGAACTGAATACAATACAGAAAACAATCAGTTTTAGATCTGGCTCGACAGAGCAGCTGTCAGCAAGACATATTGTTATCAATTTGTTTGCATTCATGTAAACATCATTTCTGCATCCCTCTGTTTACGTGTTTTTGTACGTTTAAGCCAGGCCTATTGACCTTGCCAACTCATGTTTGCATTGATGTGGGTTTTTTGATGTTTTACTTAAGATTCAACATGCAAAGCAGACCTATTAGCTTTACCAATTTTTTTTATTTTTATTATATTGACATCTGATGCTTGTCGTTCCAGACTGGATAACACAAATCCTTTTCAATTCTGGCCTAGAGATAGATTTAGCTGTCTGCAATAGCTCATGACACACAACACAGGCCACATAATACACATCATGCATACAGATAGAGAAAAGACCTATTGAACAATCTCATTCAGCCATTGGCTACTATTGTTCGCCTTCCACTGTGGCAATTTGTAACAGGCTTCAAAATGGGTGAAATAGGCGACAGTGATCATTGCCCACAGGAGTTTTCACTAGCAGGTACAGCTAAGAACAGTATCCTCCCCGTTTTACAACTAGGCTCAAGTTACACAACTAATTACAAGAGGATTAAGTTCTCGACAGAATCTATAAAGACCTTGACAGACACAGCAATCAGTCTTATATCGGGTCAAACACCGGGCGAGAACCAGATAAATTCCTGGGAATACTTTACAAGCAACTCTAAAGGCAACAGCAACTAAACCAAGGATGTCTCATGAGGTGTCACAACCGATTAATCTATCTGCGAGTCAAAGAATACAATTAAAAGGACTCAAAAATCAATAAACGGCCTGCTCAGATCTCTACGCCATGACCCACGTAATATCACACTCATTTCTAACGTGCAGGAACAAAGAACCAAATTAAAGAAGCTGAAATGGAATATAAATAACAACAATGAACAGGACCTTTGGGCCAAACTCTTGCATAACATCAAGCATAACGCCAGTGATAGATTCTGAAAAACAATAAATAAGATTACACACTAGAACCAAGTGGGCCTGGCCTCACCTCCTACATACTGGAAGAAACTTGGGCAACCTATTTAAAGTCTCACTTCAACAGCCAAAGTTCCACTGCCTCAACGCCGCGAAAGACCAAAACAGCTGAGCAGGAAGCTGACACCATCGACTGCAGCAGAAAATGCGGTAGCTTCCCTCCCGCAGACACTGAAGCTGGTTCATGCTTAAAGGCAATCAGCACATTCCAACCTGCTGGAGACAGGTTATATAGCATTAAATGTGCACCAACCACTGAACAGCTCTTAATCAAAAAACAGATTAAGAAGGGAAAAAAGGAGGGTGCACCAGGGCCGATTGGTATTCCACCAGCAGTGTTCAAGGAAAAACCAGAGGACTGGGCAAAAATACTTCATTCATTATTTCTTGAAATACGACATCTGGGCATAGTTCCAGACTCTTGGAAAGGGTCAATAATTGTGCCAATCCACAAAACGGGCAGCAAGAACTTACCAGCCAATTATCGATTAATAGCCCTGATCGATAATGAAGCCAAATATTTTGCGGGTACATTGCTAGAGGAACTGTCAAATTGGGCAGAAAACAAAAAAATAATCCCGCTCAACCAGACAGGATTCTGAAAATGCACCGGCACAATAACCAACATCATGGCAATGTCACTGATAATGGACACGTCAAAAACCAAGCACATGCAGCTCCATGCCTGCTTTATTGATTATAGCGCCGCGTTTGACAATGTGGATAGGCCCAAATTATGGTCGAAGCTAGCCAGACGGGGCATTCCCAACAATCTTCTATCATTGATCATGCTCCTACATTCCAACACCTGGGTTCAAGTAAAATTGTGCTCAGGAACGCATCTCTCAAGGAAAATTCAAACATCGAAAGGGCTGAAACAGGGTTGCGTGCTGGCCCCCATGTTATTCAATCTATTCATGGCAGACTTAACCCTGGCACTTAACAACTGCAACTCGCACGCACCTATATTAGGAGGCTCCCCAATATCTAATCTACTCCATGCGGACGATGTTGTTCTACTCAGCTATACGGCAGTGGGCCTGCAACATCTCCTGAATTGCCTAGAGGGCTATGCAGAAGAAAATTGTCTCTCAATAAACTTAAACAAAACAAGGACCATGACAATTAACATGAACCGAAAAAAGTCCAATCAGTGGTTCCTGCGTAATAAACACGTTGAGTCAGCAGAGGCTTACAAGTATCTGGGTATATACATAGACAAAGAAGGCTTAGTCAACCGCCAGCAACAGGAGATCAAAAGGAAAGGGATGATTCTTGCACTCTCTGTGAAAGGTGTCTCAGCCAAACTACAGGGCCCCACTCTGAATCCACTCTTGATGGTAGCCCGGGCCAAAATTTTACCTTCTATTACTTACGGCACTGAGGCACTATGTGGGAGAGCTAGTAATCTGCTGGATAAGACACTTGTTAGAACAATGTTCAGCCTCCCGACCTACACCTCACCGGCACAAATTCGTCTGGAGTTTGGTCTCATAAAGCAAACTTGGGCCAGCTACGTAGCTTTCATCAACTGCTGGCGCAAGATTAGGTCAGCAAACCCCAACACATTAAGCCATCTCCTCTGGCGAGAGATACAACAGAGGCAGAACTCATCCGCAGGCCAATATCTTGAGGAGGCTTTGACGACCACAGGCCTCTCTCCCTTATGGGACACACATTGTCTCCATTCGGCGTTTAAAAAAACGGTGCAGAAGACTCTCAAAACACTCTCATTGCTAGAGGATAAGGCGACCTTCTCGCTTAGAGCGCATGCCTGGATGACCTTGGCCACATACAAGTCCTTAGCCCCACAACATTATTTTAATTTGGGCTATTCAAAAATACTGAAACAAATTTTTTTAAAGTTCAGACTAGGAGTGTTACCAATTACGCAGCAGCTCCCCCCCTGGAAAAGGGAGCAGGCTTTTACTCTTTGCAGTCTGTTCAAGAAGGATCAGGGTGACATCACACACATCATCTACTCCTGCACGGAGCTGTGTCAAGAAAGGAGACAGCTGCTAAAAATTCCCCTCAATCAAAGAGAGATCAGGACAAGGAGACAAGCTGTCCTGGCATGTTTTGAGCCTTCATCACCACAACTGAACACTAGGCTATTTAAATTTCTCGAAGCAGCTCACTCAAAAATGCTAAACTGATTATTACTTTGTAGACAATCTCTGTATGGGGGATATCTCCCTAAGTGACCGGAAAAACTCCACAGCGGACCGTTTTTTTCAATAGGCAGTAAAGACAAAATTAGCCGGGACATTAAAACTGCAATGACACAGAAACGGCTTTCTGCAGCTCACGCTGCGTTGTTCATAAGGCATCACGTATTTTTTAAAATATGGAACATTTTTAACAGGGTTGTATATTTGTATGTATTGCATTGGTTTTAAGTAAGTAATGTTTACTATTGTGCAGGTGGCGCTTGAGACTGGCTAACAAGTCTGTCTGAAAGTGCTGGTATGAATCACCCCAAGGCATACTGAGGATGTGAATTTTTTTTTAAAGAGTACTTTGCACAAGCATTGAAATCACTTAAGTTGTTACTTTCTTTCTGTTTTCTAGCAGGGCCCGCTTCTTACTCATACCCACAGTGCTGGATAAGAACACAGCTTTTCTTCACCTTCCCCACCACTGCAAGGCCATATCTGATATCGCCTTGCTCATATTTTTGCTCTTCTAATGCTTGTTGAATTGCAGCATTGGCAAGACCATAATACAAGCGAGCCAATGCTTGATGTGAGCGATTGTCATAAAAGAAAGCCCTGCAGGTAACAAACAGTCTTGTAACAAGGTGTAGTGTGCAGCTGGACACGTTCTAGTTGTCTAATCTGTAACCTCACACTATGCACCCACCGACCACTGGTTTCAGGAGTCAGGTGACCCAGTCAATAAAGAGGGCGCAGAGCATGTGCTCTGGGCCCATTAACTAGTAGAGTATCATGGTGTCCGTGTCTCCATGCTTTAGCTTAATGAGGGCCTAGGGCCCGACACGACATTGGAGACGAGTTGGCTGTGCCCCGGCGTGCAACAGCCAAAGAAAAAGGGGGAGATAATGCTGCCCGCCTAGGGGTACCCCCTACTACGATCAGCGCCAGCCCTGCCGAGAGGCCCGCGGGCCATGTGCTTTGCCCCGGGCCTAGATGTCCATGAAGAGGTGACCGGGAGCCTACCCCGCACCTCGTGTGCCAGCGGAGAGAGCTGCCCGTGCAGAGGGCACCACCGTGAACAGGCCCGGCATACTGTGCAGCCTACGGCCAAGACGGAGCCCTGCAGCGCGACCGGAGCTGACCCGGAGCCTACCCTGCACCTTACGGGCCCGCAGAGAAGTGCCTGGGAGAAAGTGCAGACCGACCGGAGCCCACCCGCATCGGCCGCAACACAGTGACCCACGGAGAGCGAGACCACTCGGAGCCCACCCGCGTGGAGGAAAGAAGCCCGCAGGCCGAAGGTGAGACTGTATGCGAAGGAACTGACCCCAAGCGCAATAAGGCCAGCGGGAGCTCACCCCGCTCATATGGCCGACAGAACACACTGCCCTGCTTAAAAGTCAAAGCGGAGCCCACCCGCAGCAGTCAGTGAAGAAAGAATGGCGGCCGCCAGCCAGCGCCGCCAAGAAATGTACAAGAGGAGCCCACCCGCATGGTGATGGCGCCCTGCAGGTGCATGTGAAGCGGACCCCAGGCGAAAGACGACCCAAGCGGGAGCCTACCCCGCAACAGTGGAAACTGTCCAGTACACGCTGCACTCCCTGACACCCCCCCGGCTGCCCATGCGTTGAAGGATTTGCGGGGAGAGGGTGGGAGCAAGGAAAGACTGCGTGCGACCAGCGGCGTGAATGGCATGGAGGGCAATACGGCCGGCGCAGAGAAAATGAGCAAACGCTTACTGGGGTGGTAACCCAGCGGGACTTACTGCAAGGCGTGTGTCTCCCAGGCGGCAGCTGTCTGGACAGGAGCCCCTCTCCATACAGTTGAAGAGAGTAGAGCCATCAGGATCCTGAACGCAGACCTGGAAGCGCTTGAGATCCACTAGTGGGAGGGGGAACCAGCGAGAGAAAGGCCAGCAGTGTGAGGGAAGCTGCCCTGGCGGATTGGCATACCACGGCACCGGCGGAGGTTCCAGAAACGAAGGAGGATGGCCAGGGGCTGACATAGCAAGCCCTGCAGCGCCATCTAGTGTCCATCACGCAGTACTGCGCCCACGAAGCAAATAAGAGCAACAGCCAGCTGGCGAGAGCACAACGCTGGACACTGAGTAGCACCCAAGCCCCACCCAGGAGAAAAGAAAGGCAACTCCGGACAGTGGAAACAGCCAAACGCGCAAAAGTAAATGCACAGCAAAGCTGTTATGCCAGAGTGGCGCCAAGCCACCACACAGCCTCTGAGGATGGTGTGACAAGGGGCAGAAGCGCACCAGGAGTGCGGGAACTCCACACGCACACACACAAGCACAGCACAAGCCAAGGGAAGAATTCCAGACGGAAAAGCAAGCCTGCAGTGATGTGGATGGAGACTGCGACCCATACCAACTGCTAAGGAAAAGTGTGGTGATGCCTGGTGGCCACAGGTGCTCACCACAACAGCAGCAAAGACAATCGCATCACGCTACACAGCAGGGAAGCTTCAGGACTGCCAACCGCAAGCAGCAAAGTGCAAGAACTCCACACGCACATCAGGACAGCGCAGCACTGTGCAGGAATGCGCCAAGAGTAAAAAGTACTCCATGCACAAGGACGTGCAATGAAAGCGTGACGCAAGGTCACTGCGCAACCAGAGGGGGCGAAGAAACCAGGCACGGTTAAGACCCCAAGAAGATAGGAGCCCCACCATCAGCGCGCACATGAGCGTACCCAAAAGAGAAAGTCCAAGGAGCGGTGACGTAACCCTCCTGAGACAGCGAAGCACATAAAGAGCGCTGACAAAAGCGAGCCAACGCAAAATCACAGCAACGGAAACAAGTGGTGAGCACAAGTGTCACGGACAGCATGAAGACTCACGAAGAGGAAGCCGACCACCCAGTCTGGTCGCAAGAAGGAAAAGCCGACCACCCAGTCTCGTCTCAAGAAGGTAAAAGCCGACCACCCAGTCTGGTCGTAAGAAGGAAAAGCCGACCACCCAGTCTGGTCGCAAGAAGGTAAAGCCGACATCCCAGTCTGGTCGCAAAAAGGTAAAGCCGACCACCCAGTCTGGTCACAAGGAGAATGAAGTCGCAAGGGAGATCGTCCATGAAGAAAGAAGGGTGACCACCCAGTCTGATCACGAGGAAGACAAAGCCAGACAATCGCATAGAAAGAAAAGGAGAATCCGACCAGCAAGATGGTTGCCAGCGAGGAGAGAGAGACCTGGCAGGAGGTCTGCTCAGAAGGAAGAAGACGTCCATGAACTGAGTGACCAAGAGAACGTCCGGAAGAGGACCTGAAGAGACAGACGCAACACCTACAAGAACCAGAAGTAAAAGGAAACAAGAAAGATCGCAACAACCGGTCCAGTCACAGAAGAGAAGAAGACAGTGTCCGAAAGCTAGGACAAGACCAGAGGGAAGCAGGCGGAGTGCACACTGCCTGGAGAAGCCTGGTCAGGAAGACAAGGACAGAGAGTTGACCAGACCGCTTTGCAAAAAGGAAAACGGAGAAGAAGGGCATGACGCCATGAAGGAAGGAGAAGCAGAAAGGAGTCATGTGGCACGACGCCATCAAGAAAACCAACATCCAGAAAGGTGAGGAGAGGTGTGACAAGTCTACACACCCACCAGAAGAAAAGGTGACACGCACCACAACATTTTGTGCCGTGTCCCACATGTACAGGAGAGTACTGATGGCACTAAGAACAGAACAGGCATCTACTTACAAGTTCCCCCTGACAACTGGTCGACTGCAGGAGAGTACAGGCTGGACCATTGGTGACACCTACCTTTGGGATTGAACGGAAGATTGGATGTGGAGAGCGCTCAGACGTCCGGCAGAAGGAGAAATGACCACTCCACACCAGCCCGTGGATATCCAATGGGCAAAGGCCTCAGGGACACCGGTGGCAGAGGGTCCCGACAAGAGAGATGGATCCACCGCCGTCTATCCTGCACGTCCTGGGAAGAAGAGGAACTTGTGCACAAAGGCAAGAGTCAACAACCACCCTCCAGGTGGAGCTACAGACTGCGAGGTAGTAATGTCATGGCCTCTTCCATTCACACCCAGACTGTGGAGTTGGAGCAACGCTGCAGAGAACACCCAGCCCAGCGGAAACCTGAAGAAGAGGGCCTCCGGGACATCTTGTGGAAAGAGAACACCCGCAAGAGGGGCGTCTCAGTGAGAAGGATGTCTTTCAACCACTCCCTCCTATGCAATTTGAAGCCAAGCTGCCTACAGTGAAGAAACCAGACGGACTAGCAGAATACACCATCCATCAAGTCTACCATCTGGTCATCCTGTTCGGCGTCACCCCAAAAGCAAGATCTCAGTGGACTGAAGAACACACTTCCAGGGCGCAGGTCCAGAAGAGCACGCCCACCGAGAACCAGGACGTCGAGCCCAGGAGAACTAACATTTCAGCGGCGATTTTCACCGTCGTCATCTAGAAAGCAGCTGAAGAGAATTATTTTAAATTTACGATGATTGCATATTTATGTTTTTCCTCCCACAGGTTCGAACTTTGCCTTTCCTTAATTTTTATAAAATTTTGGGAGGAATGTAGTGTCCTGCTGGACTCGTTCTAGTTGTCTAATCTGTAACCTCACACCCTACACCCACCCACCACTGGTGTCACGAGTCAGGTGACCCAGTCAATAAAGAGGACGGAGCGCACGTGCTCTGGGCCCATTAACTAGTAGAGTATCATGGTGTCCGTGTCTCTATGCATTAGCTTAATGATGGCCTAGGGCCCTACACAACACAAGGCAGTAGTGAGAAATGGAAGGAGTGCTTCCCTCTACCAAATGCAAGCTTTTCAGCTCTTCGTTGCCATCAAGCCCTCGCCTCCAGGACCTTTCAAAACAAAGGAATTACGAGCATTGAAAACTAAAACGACAAACATAAAAGGACAGATAATTTGGAAATTGGAGAAACTGTCTTAGAGAGCAATTACACTAACTGCGAAGACTAGGACAAAGAAGATAGACAGCATGCTTTAAGAGCTCAATGGTACCATGAAAATAGGCTTTGCCACAGCTAAAAGTTTTGACTTTTATATAAAGTAATGTGAATTGAAATGCAAAGGAGAGCTATACTTTTTTACATTTGTCTGCAATTAATCTTCGTTATGTGAGTCAATTTAACTATCATTATTATTATTAACCCCTTTGATGCTCATGACGAGCTCAGCTCGTCTTGAGGTACACCTCTCGTACGCTCATGACTAGCTGAGCTCGTCATGATTGCATTGTTTTCTGAGTTCTTCAGCACAGCAGGGGAATTGCAGCAGCAATGATGGTGTTAAAATGTAGTGTTTGTATATCACGTAGCTCCTTGCAGAAAGTGGATAGGGAAGTGAAGCATCTAAAAGGGAGACCGTTCCATAACTTGAGGCCCAGAAAAGAGAAAGAGTGGCCACCCATTCGGGTGCACCTAACTCAGATCTATAAACAGGGATCGATTTCTGGAGTGCAGAGTGGTGCGGGGGGAGGGGAGGGGTCAGTAGGGCATGACACAGAGCACTTTAAAAATAATACGCTTGTCCACTGTGAGACACTGTAGGTTGTGGAGGAGACCAGAAACAGAACAATTTTTGGGAAGCCAGAACAGAAGCCTGGCACCAGAGTTCTGGACCACTTGAAGGCATCTGATCACAGCCTTGTCTGCCCCTAAGTACTACATGTTGCCGTTATCTAACCTCAAAAGTATCATGGCTTGGATGACAGTTCTTAGAGAAAGGAAGTATACGGAAGATCTTTTTGAGCCATTTCATAATGGCGAAGCAAGAGGAAGGTACGTTACCTGCCTGTGACAGGGTAGAATCCATCCAGAAGCCCAGGTTCTTCACCTTGTTGGTGGGTTCGGGAAGAGCTCCCAGCATGGCAGGCCAGTGTTGGGGCTCCCAAAGCTGGGGATTCCAACCCAATACCATAAACTCAGTCGTGTCTTCATGTCATTTTAGAGTTGGAGTTCATCCAGTTGGAGAAAAGGCCGAGGCAGAAGTTGAGATATTCTGAGATAACTTCCTGCTCAGATGACAGAGAGAAAATGATCTGGGTGTCATCCAGGAAGGAGAATATGGCACAGCCACAGCTTTCCACTATTAGAAAGCATAAGGCTGAGGGTGTATCCCTGCTGGACTCCCAAGGTAAGTAAGTGTGAGATAGGCACTGCATTCGTCGAGAAGACCTAAAAAGTGCGATCCAGCAGAAAAGAGGTCAACCAGGTAAGGACTGTGCCTTGTAAAGCCGGTTGTACCAGTGTGTTGGCAAGAATGTCATGAAACACAGTGTCGAAGGCCATGCTGAGATCTAGTAAAATCAGCACGGATATGCTACCCATGTCCAGGACCCATCTTAGGTGTTCTGTGACTCCTAGGAGGGGTGATTCAGTGCTGTGCTCAACTCAGAATCCTGACTGGGAGGGGTTAAGAACATTCTGGGCTTCCACAAATGAGTTGAGTTGGGTGTTGAGATGCTTCTTCAGTATCGGCAGCAGAGAGATGGGTCTAAAGCTGGGCCAGTTAGACGGTCCAGGAGGCATTTGTTTAACAGGGGAAGCACCACAGCATGCTTCCAGGTTTTGGGTAAATGACCCTCATTTAGGGAAGAGTTTAGGAGATCAACCAGTAGAGGCATGAGATGCGGGCTCAGAGTACTCCGCTTGGCTGGGGAGAAGGGGGGAAACCTGATTTATTAGAATGCAAGAGGTCTAGAAGGAGAGAAAAGTCCACGGGGAGCAAAGATTGTAGTCAAGCAGGTGACTGGCTCGTGACCGAGGGATTTTCTTCCTTGGTGTAGGGAGGAGTGGGCTTGGAGTGTAGGCTGGTGCTCCCAGGCTGGGTTTTGCCAGTTCCTGCTGTGGCTAAGGTAAGTTGAATATTTGTCACTTTCTCAAAAAAGAAGTCCACCATCTATTACAAAATTAGAACTACATAGATCAGGTACTTCAAAGTTAAGAACAGGATAAAATAATACTTTAGAATAGATTAGCCCAGGACATAGTTTTACTACCTGTATCAGCATGTGGCAAAACCATTTGACGCATGAGCATCTTTCAATAACTAATTTCAGATGTAGATGCCCTGCAGTAATTCTCTTAAAGTATCTATGATTCAGAACACACATGGAGGATTAACGCAATGCCTAAACCTGATTTTGCGCAAGACCATATCTGGGTTCTTTACAATGGCTGCTGATCCATTAAGTAAATGCAAAAACAACAATTGATGGACGGAATGTTGCACAATGGCAAAACATTCATCCCCAGTCTCAGATATGGGTTTAATCCATCGTTATTCTGCTCACCACACCATCACAGTTCAGACATGGCTATATGCAAATCAGTCTTGACCCTGTGCCTCATGGGAACAGTCCAGCCCGAACTGCCAAGCCATGTCTTTCCTGGACCGGAATCAAGCATCCTAGGGCCGGTTTCTGGCTATCAGCCTTCATCAGCCAGGAATGCTTGATTCCAGTGGCATGGAGAGCACGGGACTCACGTCTGAGCAATATAATGTGAAAATACACAAAATATATTTATATTTATACATTTATATATATGATAACAGATAATTGAGTGTATTTATGTATGTATGAGTGAGAGTATGGTTGATGAATTTCCCTTTTTGTACTTTGAATATAACCCTATAACATTATTCATTGTTAAATATAATTTTCTAGTTTTTCTATAGTAAGAGCAACCAGTTGTGTTGTGTTTTTTGTGCCCCCAATTTCATTGTATATTCAGTTATTCCCTTGCCTTAGATTTATTGGAAACTGTATGCATGTGCACAACTACATCACAGTAGGGTGGACTTTTTTGCCTATGTTATTCAGAATTCACAATAAGCATGTTTTTTCTTAGTGCAGATGCTGCTCGACATCAACATCAGCAACAAGCACTAGTAAAGACAAGCAGTTGGCTTAACACCTTTAAGCAGAGTCTAAGTGGTTTTGACAGTGTTTGTTCTGGATCTTTCAGCTACAATACTTCTAGCAGAAAATATCGATGCCTCTATGCACTCTCTTCCATTGCACTGCTTTCAAGACCCTTATTAGAGGTAATTTGTGTATCTCACTACCACACTTTGGCTTGCTGCAGGTTTAAAGTTAACAATGCAGTAACCCAGTCCCTTCCGCGCTCATGTTATGGGAGGCGTACAAAACAGTACTACGTGATAAAGCTCAGAACATAATAGCTCATAAAAAGAAACGCGAAGCCCAGGAGATTGAAGAGGTAGAACATAAACTCCTAGACCTAGAGGGAACTGACCCCACCGCATTGATCGAGCACATTTTACGCCAACTCAAAATAACAAAGCGAGACTACCTAGCCCTTGCAACCAACGAGGTGAGAGCACAACAATTGGCAACCCAACACAGACTTTACGAAACCGGGATAGAGTGGGGAAGTTACTAGCATGGTCGGGAGAGAAAGAAATAGAGTCACGATGGGTACTGTCTAATAAGGAACATGCTGTCATCCACACCACTCCTGAGGCTATAGCGGAAGCCATTGCGCAATACTACACAACACTATACACAGCCCACACCCAGGTGGAAGAACCACAGATACGTCAATACTTGAATACCATTGACCTACCCTCACTTACACAGGACAAGAAAGACAGTCGAGAGCGGGATTTGACACTGGCGGAAGTGACTGAGGCCATTGGCCTTCCGGGTGAATTTTTTAAACTGAATAGTGCACTGCTGGGGCCGCATCTTCTCAGAATGTTCCAGGAAACAAAGGAACAGGGGATTCTGCCACGAGACGGTATTCCGCGGCACCGAGAGGCTTCGGAGTTTGAGGTTTCTATGCACGCAATCACGGCGTCCAAAATCAAGTGGAACTAATCTCCACATTAACTGGACAGCCGGAAGCACTGGGAGGCTTGGATGGACACGCTAGAAACCAAACACAGCGGCTTACATCTGGAAACAAATTGGGATTAATTTTACCAGCATCGTTCGCAGACAGTGTACGTCCATTATTGGAGTGACAGCTTGAATTCCCCTTCGTGGAGGCTGTATTCAGACAGAATCAAGGGATCACCCACCGTGTCCACGTAAGAAATAACGACTCCACTACATGGACCTAATTATATCTTCAAGGAACCCTGTTTGAGACGTGGTGAACTTGGATCACCAGAACCAACGTTCTCTCTACTACTAAGGGGTTATTCAATATTCCCTGGTTGCCTCGTTGTTTGCTCTCTGTCCTGATGAAGACTCGCAATCCCCAGGTCTAACTCACCGTTCGGGAACAAGTTGAGTCGAAACGTCGACATTTTCTACATATACACCTAGACCAGTACCTCTCCAACTTTGTAGACAGTGCAAAACTGTGGACATTGTTACGTGAACACTACAATGTTGTTATTTGCAATTTAAATGAACTTATGTTTGTTGGCTAGGTGCTCAATACTGTTATTTTGTGAATATTTATATTCAGTATTGATTGTTTAAAATTATAAACTTATTTCTTTTTATCACTGTGCAATTTTCCTTTTCACTCCACTCGCTCACCCCTTTAAAAACACACTTTCTCTTTTGCACTCTCCTATCCTGGGGCAACCTATATGTTTTTATTGACAAAATTATGTAAAAACTTGAATATAAAAATTAAATAAGTATATATATTTTTCTAAAGAACCGTGGTGTAAGGTTTTGTCTCAAAGATTTAGTCTTTGTTTTGCGGATAGCAGACTAATTGAAGGTGCTTTGTTTCTTGAATAATTATCCATTTCCTGATTCGATCTATGTATCTCAATTTATAGGTCTAGGACCATTGTTTGTTTATATGATCACACCATACCTGCGTCACAGACACAAAGCATCATTTACATTGAACTTTTGTACTTGCCCACTTATGTATTTTGAGTTCGTATTTTATTTTTAGCTTTCACATATTGAGCATAGTTGGTAACTCTTGGGCTGGGACTTGATATCTGTTATGACAGTTTTAAGCTCAGTTGACACTAGCCACTGTCTTTGTGAACAATCCTACCAGCCTCGACCTGCAGTCACAATCTATAACTAGTTACATGAGTCATTTGTCATCAGCAACTTACTGCACAAAGGTACATTTGCCATGTGTGTATTCTGCCCACGCCATACTGTACTTGGACCTGTACCATTTATTCTATATATCTTCTCCTTGTACCCTATTGTACTCAAGTCAGCGCTGATTTTGGAACTGTATTGACTCTTCTATATAGCCCCAGCTTTGTCCCACTATTGACTTTTCCCTATCTCCTATCCCTGTACTTTGTCCATGCCTTCATGTAGGCAACGTACCTTTCCTTGTAAAGCGCTCTGATACCCTAACAGGTTATGTTCGTGCTATAGAAAACTTCAAATACATAAATAAATAAACAAAAATGTGTATGTAACAAGAGGAGTAAAAGACAACTATTAGGGGGCGGTTAATTCTGACAGCCGAGATGCCTCAACTGAAGTGAAAGGGAAGGTGTACTTTTCTGTTAAGCTGAGGCGGGGTAAGACAGCAAAACATTATACATAACTTCTGGCGTTCTGCTCCTTTTTAGGCCAAAACACAGAGGTGACCATTTCTCCTAGTTGGACACCTGGGTGAGGGTGCCCCGAGTCAGCCAAATTGAAGAGTAAGTAGGAGAAAATAAAAGTGGGACTTCCTGTATGATGTCCTTTAGGGAGACTTGTGATGCTTCATGTCTCTGGTATGATCTAATCTGATCACCACAACAGACAATGCCTTCCCTCCCTGTGATTGCAGCAGCCGGATCTGCAGTTTGAGCAAGGAGAGTGAGTGAGGCGGGGGTAGAAGAACCATGAGCTCAACCCTGATCAAAACTCTGAAAGATGTGAAGATCATGATATGAAGGGGCTGACTTTTCAGCTGTCTGGGCCATGGTTTATAGTTGTGATCTATAAATTACTTTAGTCTGGTTTGGGACGTACAGGCTTTGTTTCCCATTTTGTAGAGATTTGGACGTCTGCCTTATTTATCTTGGCCAGTTATTCATACTGGCCAGTTCTTGTTTATTTTTCCTAACCTAGTTCTACATCTCCGTTTTTAGGGAGTCATTTGTCATCAGCAACTTACTGCACAAATGAACATTTGCCATGCATTTTTCTTCTCTTTTCTCTCCGTTTCTTATTTATATTTACTATGTTTATCTCTGGCCATCAATGACTGAATTCCATCTTGACTCTCCCTTTATGCCTCTTTAGCCACAAACAGGCATATTTACCCTTTTGTCATGAGCTACGTCCTTAGTTTAGATTCATTCCCCCACTCTTTATATCTAAGCTGGAATTTGATTGGTGCTCATTGCAGCTTCTGAATGACTCTCAATTTTGCGAATCATATTTTTTGTATTTGGTACATGTAGGAAAATGTCTCTTTTTGCATGGTCAACCATATTTTTTCTGGATTGATGGTGCTGGGTTTTTGATTTTGGGCATTACAACCCTTTTAACTAGGCCCCAGTGTCTGGGCTCTGACCCCTAAAGCATGTTGAAATTGGCTACGCTCCTGATTGGCATGTTTGGCTTACCTATAAGTCCATAGTATGTGGTACAAAAATGTACCTAGGGCCTATAAGTTGAATGTCACTAGTGGACTACAGCGCACATTGTGCTACCACAAAAATGACAATGCAAAGCATGTCTCCATGCCTGCTCCTACTGCCTGCCAATATGAACTAGCAAAATAAACCTTTTCCAAGGCATAAACCTGCCTTTTTTAAAGCGGATTAGTCACATCTAAGATAGGTCTAAATGCCCATAGGGTACGTAGTATTTAAAAAGAATGACGTGTATTCAATGTTTTACATGTCCTGGCAGTGAAAAACCTCCAAAGTCATTGTTCACTGTGGAAAGGCTGATGATTCCATAAGGAATCAATGGGTAACATTTTAACACCTTATAACCCTTGACCTAATTTATGAAGTAGCTAGCAAAATGATTCAAGGACTTCTTTTCATAGTCACGTAAAAAACAAGTTGATCGTCCAGTCAGATTTTATATTACTATTTTTAAGGTGACACTTCTAGAAAGTTGTCATTTTCCTGCCTGAGCCTACATGTGTGTTTCTGTCAGTGTTCACAGTCACCTAGAAGCTGAATTGCTCCTTGATTAGGTGTGAAGTGGCTCTAACAGCTGAGACAGAGGGAGAGGGTTTGACCTTTCCCTGACAGGATGGTCCTCTGGGATGTGCTGAGAAAATGAATTAACTTCAATGGATGCCTCGCTATCACGCCCAGATGGAACTCACGTTTGGGCCTGACCCTTCTATTTTCCTGCTAGCCAGTCAGGCACCAAACCCGCTGGAAGAAGAGCTCCTTCCAGAACCAGTTTTGAGTGACCACAAGGTAGATTTTGCCCTTTATCATACCTACACTTCTGGGTGGGCACATGGAGCGCTACACAGGGGAAGAAAGGTTCTACCATCTTCGGTTTAGGCAGGGAAAAGAACTGTGGGATACTTTACAGTAAGACACACAGGAAGTACTGCAAAAGAGAATAGTGTTTCCCCTGGGAAAGTTTACCACAATTCCTTAGGTGGAGGTCATGAGTTCTCCCACCCACAGGCTTGCACTGGGTATAAATGTGGCACCCCCAGTACCCTCCTGAGAGCACTGGTTGGCTTGTGGATGAAAGAAGAAGAACCGCACCTGATGTTGTGACCTGTGAGAAGACTCATAAGGGCTGGACCTGCTCCCACTTATACCCAGGGCCAAGAAGTGGACTCCAAGGGTCAGTAGATGAATGTACTTTGAATAACTCCTTCTAGTTTTCAGTACCTCACCTCCTTATCCTTTTCCTTCCCTGTTTTTCTGTGGATATCTAAATACTAACCAGCTACCAGTAACGGCCTTCAGCTCTCTTTTCACCTTCACTGGTTGTCAAAACCGTTGAATGTACATCCTGGTCTCTTCACTATTTGTTGTGATTTTTTAAAAGAGATTTCACTCCCATTCCAATTAGTGTTTCTTATTAAAAAATTCCCCCTATTCCCCTACTGGATTGCCTGGAATCAAAGTGTAATCATCCGTCAGTGTACCATTGGCCACCAATGCCTCATTTTGGCAATACCATAATTCAGACAAAATAATTTGCTTACTTATTTGGAGGGGAGGTGAACGTGGGCTCAAGTCTGCTGTAGTCAGCTGACCACCATCTTCTTGGTCAGCCAAAGTTCTGTAGAGATATGTGGCTGACAGGGGAAGGCTACCCTGCACTTGCAGAGGCACTCAGAGTGACGCCTTCAGCACAGTGGCCAATCTGCAGTACGACTTTAAGTAGGCAGAGTTAGGTAAGACAGAAATGGTGGGGGGAGCTGGGTGGCAAAATCCTAGGTAATACTTTTTTATAATTGAGTTGGAATGAGGTGCAATGGAGAGAGAATGGTGAAGGTGGATGGCAAGACATCAGATGTCATAAAATCTAACTAGAAGCGGTGAGAGAAATAATGAGGCTGGTGGATGTGTGGCAGTACTCTTGGTATTTTATTTTAATATATTTGGGAGAGGACAAAGGGAATTTTTTGGTATTCGATACTGGAAGGTGAAAAATGTCTAGAGGGGAAAGGGGA
Source organism: Lissotriton vulgaris (assembly GCF_964263255.1). Taxonomy (NCBI): domain Eukaryota; kingdom Metazoa; phylum Chordata; class Amphibia; order Caudata; family Salamandridae; genus Lissotriton; species Lissotriton vulgaris. The sequence continues at coordinate 1,270,895,189 of NC_141696.1, read as the reverse complement.
TGGATTGTAGGGCATGAGGAATTGGTAATTGTGCATGTACATACACATACAGCACAGCTCAATCAATCAATCAATCAATCAAGGAATTTGTAAAGCGCACTACATACCCGTGAGGGTCTCAAGGCGCTAGAGGGGTTGGGGGGAGCCGCTACTTATCGAAGAGCCAGGTCTTGAGAAGTCTTCTGAAGGTCAGTAGGTCTTGGGTCTGTCGCAGGTTGGTGGGGAGGGTGTTCCAGGTCTTGGCGGTTAGGTGGGAGAAGGATCTGTATTTTATGTGTCCTCCAAGACCTCCCAATCCCTGGAACTGCTGATCTGACCAGAAGAAGATGGTTTGTGGGGGCCATACATAACATACATTTTGTAGATGGCCATCAGCAGTGCTCAATTTGTGAAAGGAAAAGGGCCGGTGCCCGCAGCAATGCTCAGAAGCCCACAGCTGGTGCAATTAAACATCTGCGCGCCAGATACCAAGGCGGGGAGTCTTAAATCCACCTCATACCTCTTTAATCCACCCAGAGATACTCCCTGCTCATCTATCTCACTCCTGCTTTCTCCCTTGTGCTGTCTTTCTCTTCCTCCATTGTTCCGATTTGTGTGTTTTTCACCTATCTTGCACTCTGTAAAGAGCTGATGCGTAAAGATAAGTGCCGGTTCCCAAAAATAAGTGCCAGGAGCCACCACCTGCAATCACCGGCTCAAATTAAACACTGGCTTACAGTGAGTAAAGGGGATGTTTTTCCCCTCGTGTTCTGAGCGACATCATACAATGTTTTCTATTTGATCTCGCTCAAAATCTCCTTATTCGCAGTTACCCATCTGTAATTCTTTGTGATTCTTATACTGGAAGAAGAACGAGTTTTATAACAGAACAACTTTGCTAGACAATGATTATGTTTTCACTAGAAATACTACCACTTATAAAAATGTGCAAAGTGCTGATGTTTCTCCTATATTTTATTTGAACGTTTACACCTGACAGCCCTTTCGATTAACTACCGAAATAAAGTCCAACATCTAAAAATTCTGAAACCAAATCTGGTAGAAAAACATCATACTGCCATAGATCACACACTATCATAACCAAGCTGGAAGGAATTTCTTCAAAACAAAACTCGGGGTTTTCATTTCAACATGGGGGCCTCCTAGCCTCTAAAATGTGAATTGTGTGTCTTTGTTCTTGATAGATTTATAGCCAAGGTGGTAAAAGAATGAAGACATGTACATGAGTACATGGGTATATAATTACAGTTTTAAAAACTCCAACTGATAAAATCACTGAACTTGAAAGCCCACATGTTTTCTCACAATGAAAACACGTTTAAGGCTCATGTGAACGATGCACTCTGAGAAGAGAGACAGACATCTTATCAGCCGTGATATATTACATAGCAATTAAAACATTCTTGTAACACCTTGTTTAAAAGAAAAAAAAAACATTAGCGTGCTTCCCAAAATAGATTTACCTTTCTAAATGCAGTTGCAAACAATATTTATGTTTAATAAGGGCCTCTGTGACTTGGCGCATGTAAAAGGCAATTTTGATTATTCCTTGTTTTATACAGAAAGGTAACAATTGCCCTAAAAAATTGGAAATTCTACCTGAAACAAATATTCTACTCATTCCAAAATGAATTTACCCATTACCAAAGCTCCTTCTTAGGATTTAGATGCCACAGAGAGATCATTGCCATTACTGTTTTTCATACAGGTTATTAACCTACGTAACCAAGAATAGGAACACTCCATACTTGCCTTTTTCTGAAGACCATCTTAAAATTAAGTTGGGTAAAACAACATGAGCATAGACGATCCTTTTCTTATTTGGCTCCATCACGGTGCAACTTTTTCCTTATTCATCTACGTACTGAACTACATCATCATAAATTTCGCAAAAAAATAAAAACTTGGCTTTTTTAATCAATAGACCCATTTTCTAGATTGATCCATCTGTCGTCTCACCCTCTGCGTTCTTAGCGCCGGGAAACCTTCAGGTAGCTGTCGCGCTGTACAAATGTAATTATAAATAAAATAAATAAATAAATGAATAGTAGCTGGGGTTACTGTAAAGGTTCAGATTTTTTTTAACATAACAGTGAATTGTCACCTGGAAGAGTATATTTGATTGACTGTTAAAGTCTACAGTGAATGCCCCTGGTGTGAATCTGCAGTCAGGGCCCCGTGCGCAATGTCTTATGCCCACTCAACTTTCAAACAAGCATTAGCAATGCAAGTAGGTCTGGCTTTTAAACGAAAGAGAGCCCAAACCTCTGAGGCTGGTAAGCTCCGGAAGTACAGCAGCGCCAATCAGGACACCCGATACAGCATTGGAAAGGTGAGTATAAGCAGATGGACATAGGCTATACACCAGCGCAATATATACATTACAAGTGAAAAAGACCGTTTTGGGACAAAGTAGTCCGTTGTGGGCATGGGCGTTCTGCTGTAAAGCAATGCTTGCGAAAAGCGTTCTGTATGAGAATAGCGTTCTGACACGTCTTGAAGTGGGCATGTCGTTTAGCATTGTTGTAGGCGTGTGCCTTTTGAGACGCCGGAAGCATTGCGGAGAGGGGCAATAGCGTCCTTGGAGTTGTGGAGTTCGGCAGTGACGATATGTAGGGCGTCTAAGTGCACCAAGCAAGTCTTTGGGAAGTGCGTGAACCTACTAAGGCACACGCCCTCAGTGTGCATGCCAGGTCTGATCAGGGGTGTTGGCAGGAGTGGACACACACGTTCGCATTCTGCAGAAAGGACAACAAATCGCAGAGCACAATCAATCAATCAATCAAAGACATTTATAGAGCGCACTACCTACCTGTAGGGTCTCAAGGCGCTTGGGGGGGGGGGGGGGTGCCGTTACTGCTCGAACAGCCAGGTCTTGAGCTTCTTCCTGAAGGAGAGGTGGTCTTGGGTCAGGCGCAGGTCGGCCGGGAGGGAGTTCCAGGTCTTGGCGGCCAGGTAGGAGAAGGACCTTCCTCCTGTAGTGGCTCTACGGATGCGTGGGACGGCGCCAGGGCGTGGCTGGCAGATCGGAGGTGGCGTTTGGGAGCACATGCTCACCTTCCACGCAACAGAAAGAGGGGTTCTGAGCAGCTGCACAGGCAAGTCGCACAAAGAATAAATGTACTATGCCATGAAGTTTTAACAGGGGCGTTTGCAGGAGCGGACACACACGTTCGCATTCTGCGGAAAGGGCAACAAACCGCAGAGCACACTCTCACCTTCCGCGCAACAGAAAGAAGGGTTCTGAGCAGCCGCACAGGCAATTTGCATGAAACAATAAATGTACTATGCCATGAACTTTTAAAAAAACTTTGCCTTGCCTATTCTAACCATTTAAGACATTCGTTTTCGTACCCGGACAACGTCGGGACGGGCTGCTAGTCAATCAATAAAATCAAATTGTGGTTGTGATGAAGTCATACAAGCACTGTCATTCATCCATGCTCTCAGCCGTCCATTAATCCACCCATTACCTCATTCTTGCATTCACCCACTTACTCCTCTGCATTAAAACAGGCACACAAACTCAACAAGCATATATAGGATAAATTAAAAAATAAAGGTAAAGAGACCACCCTGGCAGACCCATTTAGGCAGCTGCAAGACGCTCCAGAAAAAGGAAATGAAGTAGGAAAGAAATGTAAGTGGACCTACAAAAAGGAAATAATGAAAAACTAGCTGACTGGTCCCACACCAAGGCATGAGGCACACTCATTTTCAGGCAGATATGTACATATGATAAGGCTAAGAGCCATCACTCACCGGGGAATAGAGTCCGTGGTAGAAATGGGCTAATCCAATGCCCCATGAAGTATGCTGTCATGGGAAGAAGCAGAATGTGAATTACATCCAACCAACAGAAGAGGGCTCATCCAAAGACCCACAAAAAATCAAGAAGGGGGGGGAGGTAGAGTTTTGATCCTTTCAGTCTCCTAGGTTTATACTAACAATCAAAAATGGAAAGGATCACTAGTCCTGCAGAACCCAAGTGTGCAGGATGTACAGGGTGTCTCCCAAATGTTAACCCTCATGCACATGTCTTTTCGTTGTTCTATTGTTCTGATCTCGTGGCGGTATATACTGGGTACCCGCTTTTTAAAGTACATGTAAGTGCATAATCATTGGGTTATTTTTTGTAAAATGCACCCTCCACCAGGAGGTTCTTTCTTGGGTTGTGACAGTAGTGATCGTGGAAGTGGTTGGTGAGTGAGAAAGGTGAGGTATATAGTTAAAATACCCGTACAGCCAGATTGTTTATTTTAATTGGTCTGGATTCGGGTAGCTTCAATGAGCTCTAATATAAAAGGTAAGTGTGTTTATTGGATTGATTTTAGGAAGTCCAAACGCAATCATTCCGTGCAAAAAAATGGGGGGAGAGGTCGACATGTTTCTGCCCTAGTAGCCGTGAGGCGGTCTGTGGGCATTCATCAGGACCGGTGAGTGGAAGTGTGTAAGGAAAGGAATATTATTAACCAACCTGTTCCTTGGTGCGAGGTCACTTGGTACCTGTAAAGATAAAAATACGCACAAAACTGACATATAGACAAGGGGAGAGGGGGAACACGAATGGGAAACAAATATGTACAATTGTACTAAGCCAGAAATACTTTTTCTGGTACAACAACAAAAAAATGGCAATACTTTCTTATATACACTGTTGCTAAGGCTACGCACCTTTCATCCTCATGCCTCTACGTTCTAGGGTGTGTCAAAATGGACTAGTCAAACTGTGTACTTAATTCACTACTGTGTGGTATCTCTCTCTCAACGTGCCAGGCGTTTCTCCCACTTTATAAGTGGATATGAGATTGTTTATCTATATGATGGTGTTAAAACATAGACATGCAGGGTGAGCAAGCATGGTGTCATCTCTCATATTTAATTCATTGATAATGTTTGTGGTTCTATATTCTCACTTCAAGGTTGGGACAAAATGACTATAAGTGTTTCAATATAGACATGCAATGCGAGCATGCGTGAAGCCACCTCTGTTATAGCCTATATTGATTAAGCTATGGTCCGGTTGTCATATGTGGAATAATGATGGCCACTCATATTGCAATTGGAGCTCTAAAGTGGGGGGAGAGGGTGGCCGGGGGGGGGGGGGGGGTTGGGTTGGGGATGCGGATTAACTGGCGCTTGTGTTGTTTACATGCTTAGGGCTTTACCTTTGGTGATTCGAGCTAAAGAGGCTCGCTTCGTATAGGAACATACCTCATGTTAAATAGCGCATTGCGGCATCAGTTGGGAGGCGCTGGGGTGCGGATGGCTGTTGGAAAATAGGCAGGTTTAAATACCAAGTCAAAAAATACTTGCTGTTTGCCGGTTTCAAATTCGGCGTGATGCCATACCAATTTGGCCGGCTGTCCAGACCTTGTTTTCCTGTGGGAGGGGTAGGTGCAGAGCAGCTTGCCTGCAGCGACGCTATAGGGCTCCCTCAGCTCGCTGCTGGCCCCACTTGGATGGCCCGTGAGGTTTCTAGGAAGAAACACTAAGGTTCCAGAAAGTCCCCTCTGTGGAACCATTACGATACGACACCAATTCAGGTCGTATACTGGTGTCCTAATAAATTTTTAAGGAACCAAGTAATTTATGAGCACCCAGGTCCTGATGAATCGCCCTTAGGGCGTGAAACATGTTGACCACTACTTGCACACAAAGGGTTGAATACGGGTTGGTCCCATTACTTGCCACCCCCTAGTACCCCTTTTCGTTTTACTGAAGCAGGAAGCCTGACCAATAAATTGTTCACCAACAGGACTTCCCTGACTTCTTTTAACCTCACCACCACGCTCACTATTACACTCCCTCTGGCCCCTCACACGCACACACCCGCTGGCCCAGAATTAAAGATCTCCACTAAAAGTGCAGCTTTCACCGCTGCCCGACGGGCATTGCACCGCCAGCCCGCCGAAGGAGCAAGGCACCGATGATGAGGCTGAACAACTATTGACTGGGGCTACAGTTGTGGTCCTGTTGATAGCCTGTGTGAGGTACCTTTTCATTCTGGAATATGGGTCAACACTGCACACTTGAGACCCTTTCTCCACCCCTTGTCTAGGTATTGTGAGAGAGAATTACAGGTTGAGCCAAATTTCTTAAGCTCTCCCGGGGGAACTCTGTACACCATTTTGTTGTTCATTGTTGCTAGGACGAGTGCATTGGACCCCCTTAAAAATTGTCCTACCCCTTTTCCCCTTCTTTTGATATCTTACCAACTTAATCTGTAAGAGTCCATGTAACAAAATACCAGTCTACAGCCTTCAATACAGTGTAATAACTACTCACACTGAAGGGCTATTTGGAGCTATCAATACATTCTACAATATGCAAGGCAGGCCTACTACCTTTGTTGTAATGTTTCATAATAAACAGATCAGACCAATGCCTTCTGACATAACTTTTCCCAGTGAACCAACCAAGCCTCCAGCCTTTGTCATTGGCTTGTCACCCATCATCAACTAAGGTCTCCTATATTGTGGATAAGCTGGCAACCATCAAACACAGTCATAAAATTGCAAATATATAGACAATTACAGTAGGTAGATCAATATCCAATTCCTCTGAAATGTGCCTAACAAAGATTATCACAGTGTAACTGGTCAGCTCCAAGTGTTTGTCAAAGGTGATAACCAACAACACAACTCTTGCCAATGGTAGTCCATGAAAATCCATGTAACAAAATATCAGTCTGCAGCCTTTAGCACAGTATAATTACAATCAGGCCTATTGGTTTTAACAATCAGTTTTCATTGTTACAATAATTTGGTAATGCCTACTGCATCTGCATTCACTTTCCTAATAAACAATTCGACCTTGAAGCATCTGGCTTACCTTTCCCAATGTCCCAGTCACAACTATTGCCTTTATCAATTACTTGTAACAATAACCACTCGAGCCTACTCAATTCTGCATAAACTTTCCCATTATACAACCCTCAGGCCTACTGTCAGAAAATTACAGTTAGCAAAACAACATTCAACCCCTCCTTAGAGGGTTAATAAGGATTATCAATGTGCAAATATTTTAACTGCAGATGTTGTCAGAGGTGGAAACTCAACACAAACACCCTTTGATGATAGGATAAACACTTCCAAAACACACTTTTACCCAGAGATGTCTTGAGGCCAAGATAGCCAGCCCTAATGAAAGAGGACACTCTCTAATCTATTGGGAAAAGAACCAGATTTTAATCTCACTGGGTGGAGCGTTTCCTACTTCAGTAATCTGTGGGAATCCATGTAAGGCAATACTTGTCTACAGACTTCAAGATAGTGTAATTACAGTCCACCTATAATGGCCTAATAGCTTTAACATATGCTTTTCACAATTAATAAGTCACTCCTACTGTGTCTGTTGCAAATTTTCATAATAAAGCAATAAAGCCAAGGGACTCTAACATACCGGTTCCAATTATTAAAGAAGGCTACAGGCTGTATCAGAGGACTCTTACAATACCCACATTAGGTCTACTGTAATTCACATAAACTGTCCCACAAGGCAGCTAGGAGGGCGTTTCTTTTTCCAAATAACTACTTTGAGTCCCGGAATTTGCTCCCGTGGGCTCTTTAGGAGGCATTTGCGGCGACGCTGTCAGCGAGCCGTTCACAGAGCCCACGGGAACAGATAACTGGACTCTCATGTGTCTATACTCTTGACACATGGTAATTTGGAAAGCCCGATGACTAAGCCACGAGCTAGCCGCTAAAGAGCCCACAGTAGCAAATTCCGGAACTCGCAGTAGTTATTTGGAAAAAGAAACGCCCTCCTAGTATCACTGAACTTTCATTCCGCAGGGACACCACATGACCCTGTGATTTCACAAAACCCAACGGACATCCTAATACTGTGGGATTCCACCAGCAAAGTTGATACACAATTTCCTGAAGGCACTCTGCGAAAGTAGTCCATAGGGCGAGCCCTTCCAGGATTGATTGACTCACATAAAGAGCGACGCTAGAGCTCCTTGATAGAACCATAAGTTTGGATTCCTTGCGAACCATATCAAAGAGGCAACACACCATTCATTTTGTCTTGTCCTGATGAAGACCCACATTTGATGCTCAACTATTGCAAAGACTCACCAGGGTCAACACGTTGACAGTTAATTAGAAGTAGTGTATTCCACTGTGACCATTACAAAGTGTTTAAAGAAAAATCTAGGTCCCTGTCAGAATATATATTTGTTTTTCACTCCGTGCTTGAATGTTTTTTGTCATTTATTTTTGTATCCAATACATTTGTTGTGATGTATGTACGTTATACATGTTATTTCACTTTGTCTCACACACCTCACTAGATATTATTGTGTGTACCACTTGCTTTTCTATGAATGATAATTTCTTTTGACTGAAATAAATTATTGTTTGCCACAATAAATTTGTGTTATGTTACTTATATCATGTGTTTAGATCATTTTTTCTAGAAACGTTTATTGGTATCCCAATAGAGTAAAAGGAAAAATGACTTTAGAGTTATTTGTCTTTGTAAAGTAAGTTGTGGCAGAACCACTGTTTGCTTCATGTGATTGTCCCCAGGTTCTGCACAATGGTATCCCCATTGATTAATACTGACATACCCAGAGCTTTGTCACATAGGATAAACAACACCAACACCCTTGACTATTGTGGTACCCTGTGAGATCCATGTAGCAAAATACCTGTTTGCAGGCTTAAAGGAGTGTAATGATAATCCATCCTTAAAGACCTATTGGCTTTACCATACGCTCATCACAATAAATGTCAGGCATTCTGCTTTTGTATTTTTAATTTTAATGAGAAAAAGATCATATCTATAGTCTTGATCATTTGCTTGTCACCATAGCAAATTAGCTCCGTTTTTTAAAAGAGTAAAGTGCAATACAAGCACTCCTTTTTAGCAGAAGCACACTCTTTCAGCCCAATCAAAATCTATGCTCAAACATTTAGTTGTAGTCAAATCCCTTCCCTCAGTCGTGCTAATTAGGCTGTTTTTGTGTTGCTCATTTAAGGTCTGGCTACACCTGGCTGTCAAGCCAGACCTAAAAAGAACAAAAAAACACATTTCAAGGCTTTCTTGATTACAGAGATATGAAAGATTACAGACAGTTGCTCTAAGGTTTCTAAAAACGCAACCAATCACTTATGTTTGACAGCCATGTTTAGGTGACAAACTCAATCCTATACAGAAAAGGGTGCTGAGCTCATGGCTGGTTGTGAAGGACTGAAACTTGAGCCAAGTGACCTCTGGGTTCTCGGGTGGAAGGACATGAACACCAGCAGCAGTGCAGTGTGCAAACAAATTATGTGTCACCAGATGTATTAAGTGCTGCACACAGTAATGTCATCAACCTTGCTTGCGGTAAAACAATATTTTTAGCACAATGCAAAACTTTGGGCTATGGTGCAAATGTGACCAAGCTTTCTTATATGAGATTTGAACTCAGATTATAAACTACACTAAAGTGTCCAAGAGTAAGCCGAACAAAATGTGCAATTTTGCATTAATTACAAACCTTACACTTATAATTATCATAAGATATTCGGCATGTTGCTTGTTGGCGCCTGGTTTCATTTAGCTCTAGGATTTAATGCAAAGTCAGCTCATGCTAATTTAATAGATCTGGCTTTTAGTGAAAATCTATTGCAGCTTGCACTGTTCCCACACCTTTGTACCACCTTTGCATAGATAATGGGATGGGATGCTGCTGCACATTTGTGAAGCTGAAGACTCCGACAAGGCTGAATAGAAGGGTTAGATTCATTAGATATATCTTCAGGTACAGTGTAACGACCCCAGCCAACCATCCAGGTTAAATGCCTCTCTCAACTCCCAGGTTCCGACCCTTGCATCATAGGGATGGCTACAATAACATTCCAACCCTGACATCATCCCTTGATACCATTGATAACATTGCAAAGCCATCTTGATCTGCACTTTTGTCATTGTTTCTGTACAAAATATCACACCTCATAGTGAGGACCCAAATAGCTTCTTTACAGCTACCAAGAAACTAATCAGTATTTAAGAATGAAGACTTAATTCTATTTTCCAGAAAAATGTTCATTGGCAGAACAAGTCTTGAAGAATTGGGGGAAACTATTGCAATGAGTGAAACCAATGAATTAAAAAACCTAGGGCTACTGTTGGAAGAAACTAACCAAAATGGTGAAATGACAATAACAAATGCAATAGAGAACCCAAATGAGATGCATAACAATGGGCCTAATTCATCCAAAACTACTCAGGTCAAGTTTGAACAAGAGCCGTTCTTGCCGAATGAGGTATAAAATGTTATATCAGAAGGGTGGCGTGATGGAGCGCCAGGACCTAATGACATACCACAAGCCATTTTTAAGCAGGACCCTCAATTTTGTGCAAACACACTAACCAAATTATATAACGAGGTCCAATTATAAGGCTCCATTCCGGAGAACTGGCATGGTTCTATAAAAACCCAGGGATGGGATATATCCAAACAAGCCACTTACAGACTCACAGCACTAATAGACGCGGAGGCTAAGTACTGCTCCCCTTTAATTCTGGTGGAGATCATCGAATGGTCCAATAAGAACAATGTGGTCCCAGCAAATCAGACAGGATTTAGAAGAGGACTTGGTACAAAAACAAATATTTTAGCAGTTTCCCTAATTGCAGATATATGCAAGCACATGAAACTACATATTTTGATTTATAGATTTTAAAGCAGCATTTAATCACGTAGACCAAAGGACCCTATGGAGAAAACGAAATTAAAGGAATATTTCAGACAAGCTTCTACAAGCCATTGACCAACTATAGCATGCCAAGTATGCCAAAACAGGAGCCAATCAGAGTTTGGATCTGGGGGCAATGCAAAGGGGATTGTCAAAGACAATGCCCAAGTTTTTAACCCTTTGTTGGGCAAACTGTGAGGGGAGACTGTTCCATTGGCCACCAGGTTCTCCAGTTACTCATTGCCGGTTGTCCAAACAAAATAATCTCAGATTTTATGTTGTATTGTTCAGTTTTACAAATGTCGGACTACAAAGGGTAATCATTGCATTGAAAGATTATGTCAAAGTTAATGTACTTGAAATTAATACAACTAAAACTAAAACAGTGACCGTCTGTAATCGATCCCGGATCCCCATCAAGATCTGTCTGGACTAAACACTGTTGGAGGAGGTCAACAGATATAAATACCTGGGAGTATACATAGATAATAGAGCAAAGTTCTCTAAGCAAAACTAGTATATATCCAAGAAAGTGAATGCGCTAATGTTTGCTTTCCGCAAACTTGCAAAGAAGTTGGATGGGCCATGAATTAAGCCACTACTTACAGTAATAGCGGCCGAACTGCTATCAACTGTGGCATGTGCAAGGGCTGCCATGCGTGGCCTGGATGCAGCCCTTCTTGACAGAGACAGGCTGCAGGTCAGTGCTTTTAAGCTGGCATTTGGCCTTCTCCAAAGCACCTCCATGGTACAGATTCGACTAGAGTTCGGGCTCACCCACCAAATATTGGGGAGAAAGTACACCACAATAAAGTGCTGGCACAAAATAAGATCAGACCAAGAAAACTTACTAAATATCTCCTTATGGTCAGCATTGGAAAAAGATCCACAATCCAACTATTATAAATATCTCTACACCTCACTGAAAATTACAAATCTAACTGAACTGTGGAATAAGAATGTACCCTTCTCGACCTTCAAGCAGGTAGTAAATAAAGCAGCAAAGACAGGTATGTATTTGGACAATTAAAACAGATGTAATCGTCGATTACATGCTTGGATGGTGCTCAAATGTTATGAAAGATTGAAACAGCCACATATTTAAGTCTTACTTTTCTGGTTCAAATTAAAAGAAAGTTGATGGCTATCCTTTTTGGCCAACTACCCGCTTTGGCATGCCAACCGACCTAGAAATATAAAAATCCAATGAAATGGAGGCTCTGTGGTGCTGAAAGAGAGGATGGTATACACTTGGCCTGCATATGCCCTCCTTATACAAACCACGTATTCCTCTGTTAATGAAAGAAGAGTTTTAATACCAGAGGCACACTCACATACTGAGCTTCGATAATTTAAAGTCTTAACCAAGCAGACCCGCAATTGAACAGCTAACTGATGAAAATGTTCACACTGCATGAAAAGGCTGTACAACTTAAACCCTGAACAGTCTATAACAGGTTCCAGCAAATGCATTAAAAAACTTACTTTGCAGCTAATCAAAATAATGAGAACACCAGACGCCCTAAATGAAACCTACACTGATGATATAATAAAGGGAGGTGACAGACTGCTAGCAGAGAAGACCTATTTTTGCTATCGTAGTCCACTTGGTGGAATGGTGGCCACGTGGTGGCATGATGTTTGCACCGTTGTACTTTATCTAGGTGATTATTATTGTTTTATTTATTAAGTTGAACGGTGGCACTTTTTTAGTTGATCATTATTGAACTAGTTATTACTTAATCTGCGTTTGTTTATCTAGTGGCATGTTGTCATCCTCACTGCACTTCACCTACATTGCGAGCTTGCTGTTTTACCAATAACTCGTTAGTTCACTTTTTAAAATAATAATCAGATTTGTGTATAGTTATCATAAGCAAATCACATTCTGAAGCGTAAGACTTGCATATTTTAAAAGTAACATTCTTACGGTTTTTATTGACCAAACCAATAAAGAATGTTGTTTTGAATGTTTATTGATGGGCACTGCTAAAGGAAGAATCAAACAACGCATTGACAAAAGTGTACACCTTGGCATGCATCTCAAAGTTAGGCATGCTACCCGTCTTAGTATTTGGTGCAAACCTTTTGGAATTCCCTACCACTGCCAGTAAGGCAGAGTCCAGACCTCCTTACGTTCAGAAACTCTTTTAAGACGTGGCTTTTCAAACAGGCTTACTTTTAGAGTATGATATTTGTGTTATGTTCCCTTCCGACAGCGCCATGAAGCCTACGGGCGTACGAGCGCTTAATAAATAAATATTAACATAACATGTACGCTGCCTGCTTCAAGGACAATCTGTAATTCAATAAACACTAGCATAAAATTACCACCACCATGGCTATGCTGCCATGTTATAATGAATAATGTTATGGAATCTCAAAAGGCACTGGGTCTACACTATACCAGAGTCAATATCAACTCCATTGATATTACAAGAGTGCAGTTGAAACAGTGGCTCAAGAGAGGAATTAATTGCCAGACTCAATAGCTTCTGGGCTCAAATTTAGACTAATGAAACTTATTACCAGACAGTTGAGCAGGTTAAGAATGTTTTGCTGGTGGTGGTTGAACACAGGAATGCACCTACAATCATGTTCTGCACACCAACAGCTAATGTGTAGATTTCACAAGGACTTTGATGCATGAAATCAATTTCGGTGACTTTTTTATTTTTTTTAAGTAACCTACTCTTTTGTTTCATAAGGTAGTTCATCTGCAACGAGAAAAACTTGCAAATATTATTATTAATTTACTCTGAAGTTGACAGGATGTAGAAAAGTTGACAGGATGTAGGAGCATATTACCAAGGGCCATTATCGCCGCATTAGCGGGACTTTTTCCCGCTAATGTGGCGATAATTTCATCGCCCTATTACCAAGCTGTCGCTAACACCAGTTAGCGACAGCTTGTAGGTGATAGCGGGCATTTAGGGGCCCACTTTGAATGTCAGCGATAATTATCGCTAATGACATGCAAAGTGGGCGTGCCAAGATGTTAGCGACTGAAAACAGTCGCTAACATCGCTATCTCCGATTACCAACTTTTGGAAATATTTGCGCTAAGCGCGGATATCTCCAAAAGCTAACGCCTGCCCTGAGCAGTTCTTAGCCATGTGATCCAATGGTAGGTGGATAACATGGCTGAGAGCATTAGCTCGGTAATGCATGAATATCGCTGAGTTTTCAGCGATATTCATGCATTTCGGCTGATTTTTATCGCTTAGGAGATAAACGTTGATAATAGCAAGGCTCCTAAGTGATAAAAATAGGCGAAGCACGGCGGTAAAATTATTGCCGCTAACCAAGCATAGCGATAATTATCGCTTATGCTTGGTAATATGCCCCGTGGAGCGTTGTTTGAGTTGCCATGCACAAAAGACATTGACCTAGCGGATCGGGCAGGCCTGTCTCTTTGGGGCCCGGCCAAGACTCATTTTCACATTGTAGGTCATCTTCTGCATTCCAGGCAATTCTATGACTGGCATAATTAAACAATAGAACCCTTTAAGTTAATAGTCAATACTAGTGTATAAGACTATTTCAAGCAACTTCCTCCTCGACATTTTGTTCTTAGCAAGTCCACCAAATTGGCATGTGTATGCACAGAAAAGGGTCTCGTGCCTTAGAGGGCTTCACAGTCAAGGACTGTTCATTCCCAACAAAACCACAACACAATTATGGCTGCTTGTGGGCCCTGCAGATTTGGCCTAGTCAAGCAATAATGGCTGCACTGATCTTTCTCGGTTGGGTCTTGGCTGATTTGGATGTGACTGCACACATAGGGTTGGTTTTATAAAATCAGGTCTGCGTCATCTAAGATCAGAGCTCATGGGCAGTGGCTACCTGTACTTTTGTCACCTAATGATGTTGTGTGCTTTTCGGAAAGGAAAGTCGAAAGAATCAGTCATTTTATGTGGGATACAGCTACACTATGCATATAAACTCCAGATGTTGCACACTATACCTTCACACATGCCAACACCTTTCAAGAGGCTACCCAGATTTGGCATGTTACAGGTGTGCTGATGTTGTGCATTTGCCCTTTTTGATGCTAGTCACATTAGGCATACCAGCATTTGTATGCAGGGATCCACACAAAGGCACAACTGTGTATGGACCCCACACGCTATGCAGGATGGTTGACAATAAAGGGAACACCAAATCAGAATAAGAGGATCTGCGAAAAGAATCTTCAGTGGATCAAGGAGGGGCAATGAATCTAGGAGCTGAAGACCTGCCATAATCTAGTTTCCTACCTCAGAAAAGTGCTCCGCTTTGCACAACGGCAGTGCTGGGAAAGTAGGGTCACCAGCATAGGACATCAATGTGCAATCAATTGCAACACATGAGATGACATATTGTAAGGCAGTAATCCATTGTGTGCTAGAATGGTCATGAAAGTTTGAGTGCATTGAAATAAAATGAAATGAAACACCAGCATTTGTAAAGCGCACAGCTACCTCCATAGTGGCGTCCCAGCGCTGGGGGCCCTCGGGAAGATTAAGCAAGCTATTGGCCAGAGTCACATGGTGGTGGGCTAACCTGCCACCAGCACCGGAGATCGAACCGTGAACTGGGTAGTCCAGAGTCAGGCACCCTGGCCACTGCGCCACATCTCTTCTATTGAGACAATATTACTATGAACAGAATGTGAGATGTCCAAATCATAATGCCTTTCCTCGCCTGAGTGCCACCATCCAGTGATGCACTGTCATGAGCTTGCAAATCACTATTCTATCTCATATATGCCTTCTGCTTGCCTGTATTGAAAGGTTAAGTGGCATCTTCACAGCTCCACCATGCCTTGAGGGCAGTTGATTTCATTGGGATGTGGCGTATACATATGACTTGCATTGTGACGTCAGACGACCAGTGCGCGGACATCACAACACCCATGTAATCGGAAGGGGGTCAGCGGCAACCCATTGTTTACCAAACACGCACTGTCACAAAAGGCCACCCCTCCCAATTTGAAAAAATTATAAACTTCAGACCTACCATTACTTATTTTAAAATTAATCCACATGTATGAAATCCACAAACCATTTTACCAATCCTTCGGCTCGTTTAACTGAGTGAAAAAGATTGCAAACCGATAGTTAACATAACATAAAATAAAATATATGTTCCGATGGTTTAAAAGTAGCTGGAAACTAGAAGGAGTATAATTGCATTTTCTGTTTTTCAGTCTCGCGCACCACTGGTGCATAGCAGACAGAGCAGGTATGTCCTTTGCTTGCTTGATATTCTGTCTATGAGTTGCATACTTCGGCCTGAAGCTGCTGGACAGGTAGGGTTACAGAATTTACCTCAGGCCTGGCTACAAAGTATGACCGCTGTTTGCTATAAAAGTATTCAGAGGAATCAGGGCCTACCAAAGAGGCAGGCGCAATATTAAAAAAAACACAATGATATTGAAAAATCAGCTCACCACCCTCAGCATGCATTCCTGTTACCGAGTCTAGTAGCTTGCTTGAATTTCAGACATACACCATGAGATAATGATGTTTATTTTGGAACAACTCATAGTTTTCTGAGTTTATTAACAGGTTTTAGATAAGTGCCAACAACGCCCTGAGACTTGGCAGGACTGCACTGAACAACATCTCAGTTCGAGTCCAGACAAACAATCATAAAATCATCATTTTAGATATATTTAATCACCGTTTTTCTTTTAATATCGCTTTCGTTTATTTGCTTTTTGACGCACGACTCACTTGATTGTTAATGTTTTTTACTCTTAACTTGTTTTTGTATTTTGTATTGACACCCTGCTTATCCGTAATAAAATGTTCTTGAACTTAAAAAGATATATTTAATCAACATTTCTACATTGCTTTTTAAGAAACAGATCTGACGCTCTGTCATTACCAATTTTTTCCTGCATATTGATCAGGTTATTGGACCCCATTTGGGATTAAGGAAACACTGCAAAATTAAGTGTAGGAAATGCTAAAAAAAAAAAAACAACATATACATGTAAAGAAATTGTACCACTTGGTTGAAATACTAAACACACGGGATACGTGAAATAGAACAAATGAGTTGTCAAATATGGCTGTTGAAAACTGAAGGATGTGTAAGCCCCGTGGCCGCCCAGGAGGTGATGTGAGGGGCTCAGTTGATGAGATCTGTGAATCCCCGTAAAATCCACCACTTCATAAGAGAGACCTGCCTTGGAGCGAATCCAAAAGTGAAGTGCTGACAATCAGAGGCAGCTTTATCAGCTCCACTTCTTTCATATGTGCACAGCTACGGGGCATCCCAGGCGGTTTTATCCACACTAGAGCCATGTGTTTCAAATTGAAAAGGTTTTGTGTACAGGAAAGGAAGCTGAAAAGTGCTGATGACTAATTTCACACATAGAGCCTGATTCTAATGTGTTTTGGAAAGCTTCCTGACCGAATGGGTTTGGGAATGCTTCCCAACTAAATTGGATCGGGAGAATCCAACTGACCGAGTATTATGCATCCGGATGCTTCCAATACGATTTGGTTGGCCTCCCATTGACTTCAATGGGAGCCTATGTTCCTAACCACATCGTAATCGGGCCCTAGGTGGGAATGCTTTCCTAACTGCATCGTAATCGGGCCCTCGGTTGGAAAGACACATTCCGATGCGATTTGGACAAAGCAAATGCCGTTTGGGGCGGATCCGGTTACAGCACCTCGCTCGCAACTCCACGCTGCTTCTCAGCGTGCACCATTTGGAAATATTGACAACAGAACCCGCCCGTCTTTCCTTGACATTTTACCCGCAATTGATTTCTCGTTACGTTTTTGGCCGCAGGTGGCATTTCGCTAATTAATACCCCGATCAGGATTGGGTTGGAATTATCACTGGTTCCCCGATACTGCTCCATTGAGCCCTGAAGTCACTGGTGATTACCCGTTTACGAAACACGTGTCGGCTGACTTTCCCTTTGGATCTCCTCTTGAAGGAGGACCACAATCACATATAAAAACCAAAAACACTAACTATCGATTGTCGATCTTGTTTTCTTACTTGTATGATTACATTTCAAAAGACTCTTTACGTGTGTTCTGGACTTTTTGTGTTTATAATCATGAAGATTCCCCCCTTCTGTCAGAATATGGATTTCGACATTAAGGCTGATTTCTCTTCTAAATGCAGCTAAAAATATTAATGCTTAGCTATTTAATGATTGGCTAGCTTAAGTTATCACAGATCTAGGTAGTGATTAACAACATGGTTTTATGCCTGGCAGATATAGGGGGTTTAAACAAATGCCGCTGTTCTACTCCTAAATTATACTGATATTAATGAATTTTTGCAAAATCCCAGAACTGCAATATAGACTACAGTTGAAATTATGCTTGTTGGGAACTTGTATTATGGGGAAAAGTATTGACATTCTTGTGTATGCAATCAACTAGCTGGCCCTACAATGCACGAAATGTGACTCAGGGATTCGTCTTATCTTACGTACATTGTTGGAAATTGGGCTACTGATTGAAGTGGGTGAAACCCTACTCAAGCAAAAACCTCAATCCCTGTCATGGTGAAGTCACAACTATACCCGAAATTAACCTCTGCTGAACCCTCTGACAGCTTGGCACAAAAGCAGAATTTGGTCTCCCGGCGTCCCAACAATGGCTCTATGTTCATATTCGTCAATGCCTCAGAAGATGCTTGGATACTTATTGATTTTATATTGTGCTCACCAATCGATAGAATGTATTTATATTGTATGTTGTATTGTGTCCTTTTATGATTTTCATTTAATCGAATAAAGTGTACTGAATGAATGCTTGGATACAACATAGGAAATCCTGTGTTCCCCATAAAACAGTATCTGGAAACTTGGGGGACCCACAGAGGAGTGCTCAGCGACTTCTACGATCTGCTTAGAGATCATCAATTCTCCACACCTGTAAGGGGACAGACCAAGCTATAACGGCAACTCTTGCTGGTCAGGGATTACACTAATGATGACTGGCAGAATCTGCTCCATACACACATTCCCTTGCAAGAAGCCAAACTTAAATTCCACTAGTTCAACGTTTTGCATGGCTGCCATTGAATGTCCCAAAAACATCACAGTGTTTACCTCTTACTGCAAGCCTCATGTTGGAGATGTGGCGCTGGAGACTATCACTTGCCACATATCCTAGGGTATTGTCCAGCACTTTAGCCTTACTGGTCCATGGTATAGTCGACAATGGCCACTCAAGGACTGTCCACATGCACCTCCAAACATTTGGGTCTCCTTCCTGAGATGAATGGCTATGTAACCTCATCCAAAAACATGCAACATTGCCTGGCGATGGCTCTTGCTTTAGCTAAAGTGTGCATCCTCCAACACTGGAGACAACTCGCCCCCCCCCCAATTCCTTTGGAATGGCTTGTGGACTGTGAGCACCGATCTACAAACTCAATGACCAAATGGAATTATTTGAGGCCATCTGAGAGCTCTTGCTGCCCCCCTTCCCTTACCCCTGGAGGGTGCCACTTGAGATTTGGTAAGGGAAGGCTTACATTCAGAATGCAATCCTTTTCCCACCCTATCACCTGGTCCCCCTATGTCTCATGGTAGTGATACCCACACAACCTTCCTAGAAAACTATGGAAGCAGTGCTATCCCTTACTCCTTCATCCATCCTCTGATTGTACATAGCTGATCCTGTTACAGAACTTGGAAGAGATCACTATGGATGTATGCAGTCCTGATGTTGTCACTCCTGTTCCTGACCGATCACCCAGACTGTTCTAGTTACTGGTCATAGTAGGTACGCAGCACTGCCCTTCCTTTGTGAATTGGTTGTGCTTTTCTTGTGCAGTTGATAATTTATTGTTTTGTATCTCTGCTTAATACATATGGAATTATGTTGTGTTACAGCCACATGTTCTTAGTGGCATGTGCTATGGCATTGACAGTGAATTTGAAACTGCCAAAAACTATAACGGAAATGTTTAAAAAAAAATATTGAGTCCAAATGCAGAAAAATCCAATCAGTACAACCGGATATATACAATTTCAAAGTTTTAAGGAAAAATAGTGCCTAGAAGCACAAAGGACCAACTGTGGTTATCTGGTCACAAGTTCAGGCAGGCCATGATGGAGCACAGTGCCAATACAGGGATCAAGTTAGGCCCACCGAAAAGTGTACATTGAATCCTGGTTTGCTGAGCATTGTGAGATCCTGTGTCGGGAATGTGTTCTGCAGTGACTGTTCTGAGGAAGCTGCGGGGCTGCAATTCATCGAGGATACCGTAGACGAGGGGCTTATGATGTGAAGTCTTGTATTGAAGATGCATCGTGCACCAGCAATTCCAAAGAAGGTGCATGGCTGTGACAGAGTTTTTTTGTTTTTTTTTAATTTATGTATGCAATTTTATCATCCAGGTACAGTACATTTCAAAAACAATTCACCATCAAGCATATCCATATGTCAAACTAGCACAAACCCTAATTGCAAATGATACTGAGTGGACCTAGGTTACAAAACTCCGCAGTAAAGCATGCAATTACACAGTTATAGAGCCAACAACCCCCACGGGGCAGGCAGCAATATTACTGCTCTCTTTGTCTTGACCCTCTGTCCGCGTATCAGTACTCTGTACTACAGCTCCCGTGTGTGCCCTCCCCTTCCCACTCTCCACCTCAGACCCCCCATCTCTATATATCCTGTACAATCTCCAAAAATTATTTGTCCGGCTACGCGGAGGGAGCAGTTCGCTGTAGTTCTCCGTCTGAGTTCAGCAGTATAGCATGTCATGCGACCATCTTTGCACTGTATGCACAGGACCCTTCATCCAGCATAGAGCCACTACCCTTTTAGCTATTAAAAGTCCCATGTCTATTTGCCTACGTACTGATTTTGGTATTGCCTTGGAAAATCCCAGTAGTGCTAGCGCTGGGTCAGGGAGTAGTTCCATTTCCACTATCCTCCCCAGTTCCCTGACGACCTCTCCCCAGTAGTTCTGGATTCCGGGACAGTACCAGACTAGGTGTACGAAATCAGCTGTCTGTGCACCACACCTCTCGCAAATCGCTTTGTCCCTGAGGCCATATCTACATAACCGCTCCGGTGTAAAGTACACTCTGTTGAGAAATGTAAAATGAACAAGTCTGTGCTTTCCATGTAGTGAGATTCTTCATGTGTTCGAGCTCTAATCACTTCCCTGTCCCTGCACGTCGCCAGCCAGCGGGCCCATTCAATGGGCATAGATGGGGTGTATAGCAGTGCTCCTGCCTGCTGTTGCTGCATGTAATGCCAAGCGTGCCTAGTGGCATTTATCGAGTCCAGATAGTCTGTCCTTCGGTCTGGATCTTCGAAAATTGTCGCCGGAGGTGAGTGCGGAGCAGCGAAAAGCTTTTCCATACTCAAATACGGTATACCCGTCTCGCCATGTATCCAAGCATGCAGATGTGAGCACTGTGCCACCTTGTAGTATAATTCAAAATTCAAAATCCGGTGCTCCTAGGCCGCCCATGTTGTATGGTAGCGTAAGAACCCACCATTTGACCCTCGCCTGTTTGCCCGCCCATGCTAGGTTTAGCATCAGCTGCCTCAGTCTGTGGAAGAAGGATCGGGAGAGGACTATTGGTATATTGGCCAATAGAAACAGCATTCTAGGTAAAACTACCATTTTCATGATTGATATCCTCCCCATCAGGGACAGGGGGAGCTTGCACCACGCCTCCACTTCGTCTTCCAGTTTATCAATAACCCTGCCGTAGTTTTCCCACAGAATCGTCTCTGGGTCTGTCTGCAGATTAATTCCTAAGTACCCCACGGAGTCCGTAGCCCATTGCAACGGGTACTCCATCTCTAATTCTTCCGTGAATGAGGTCAGAGGGAAGACCAGTGACTTGGCCCAATTCACCTTAAGGCCTGACAAAGTCCCGAAGTGCACCACTTCGTGCAGCACAACTGTCAAATTTTGTTCTGGCTGCCTCACGTTCAACAGCGTATTGTCTGCATATGTAGATATAACTATGTTGTATGTCGGAAAGTTGATGCCTTCGTGACTGTGATATTCCCGTAGAGTGCACGCTACCAGCGCATATAATAGAGGCGATAGTGGGCAGCCTTGTCTCGTACCTCTAGTGATAGGAAAGCTATCTGTGACTAGGTATCCTATCTGTACCCGTGCAATTGGCTTATGATACAACGTGCCAATGAGTTGTAAAAAAACTGACCCCAGCCCCATTCTCATCAGCACCCTACGCATAAAGGGCCATCCGACCGAATCGAAAGCCTTCTCCATATCTAAAAAGACCACCACAGCTCTCACATCTTGCCGCACATGTTGCATAGCGCCAAACACCGTGCGAATGTTGTACGTTAGGTTTCTGTGTGGTATAAAACCTGCTTGTTCCGGAGCGACCAACAGTGGAGTGAGAAGAGCCAAGTGGTTAGCTAATATCTTAGCAAATATTTTTGTATCTACATTTAAAAGGGACAACGGGCGACATGAGCTGCACTCTTCCTGTGGCTTCCACGGCTTAGGGGTCACTACTAGTATTGCCTCCCTCATAGAGCACAGTAGAGTGCCCTCCATACACAGGTCATCGAAAAGCGTGGCAAGATGAGGCAAGAGTATATCTATGTAGGCCTTGTAAAAAGCAGCAGTGAGGCCGTCCGCACCCGGCGCACTATTGGATTTCATGCTCGACAGGGCTTCTACAATTTCATCTTTTTCTATCAGGAGCATTTAAAACTCTCTGTGCACTTCAGAGAGGGTGGGTAGCGCTATGTGTTCCAAGTAGTCCTGCACTTCTTCCTCTGAGTCACCTGATCTGGATGCGTAAAGCTCAGAGTAATAGCGAAGAAATCGGCCTGCTATTTCTCCCTCTTCAGTAAGCGAATCTCCCCCCCTCAGACCTCACCTGCGTGATAAGTGTCTTCCTCCTCTTTGCTTTCAGGATCAGCGCTAGAACAGAGCCCGGTCTTTCCCCCTCCCCGTAAGTGCGAGCTGTGGCATATTTTCCAAGGTGTTTTATTTCACTATCCGCTGCTTCATGGTAGTCTTCCAAAAGGGCCTTCAGTGCCTCCTCCCCTCCCGTACCCCCCTCCTGTCTCATCTGTTCTTCTAGTTGCTTTAACTTCCGCTCAATGTCCACCAACCTCTTCCGTATGTCCTTTAAGACCCTGGAGTGTTTTGCCATTACAATGCCCCAGATGTAAACCTTGAATGCCTCCCATACAGTCTGGAAACTATCCACTGAGCCCACATTGACTTCAAAGAAGGCTTCTATGGCCTACCTACTTCCCCCTTAAAAACCGGGTCCAACAGAGAGTACGGCAAGAAGCGCCAGGTAAAAGGGGTATCGTTTTCTTGGGGGTAGGCAGAGTGAGCAGTACTGGTGAGTGATCTGAGAGTGTGCGCGGTAGCACCTTACAGGACCGTATGCTATCCCGCAACACATTGGAAGCTAACCAGTAATCTATACGGGTGTGTATGTTGTGATATGCTGAGTATTGTGTGTAGCCTCCAGGTAGCTGATTAAGCGCTTGCCATACGTCTAGCAGATCTACACGTATCATCCCACTCTTTAGCGCCTTAGCAGCCACTGATGTCTTGCGGTATGGACCTGCCGATTTATCTAAGCATGGGTCCCTAACCATGTTAAAGTCTCCTCCCCACAGAATCAGCTCACCCTGCAACCTTTGCACCGTGGACGTTAATTGCAAAAAAAATTCCAGGCAGTCATAGTTGGGGCCATATGTATTGACTATCATCAAATCCAGCCCTCTACCCCTACATCTCGAAATGACAAAGCACCCATTGGGGTCTGACTCCAACAGCTCTAAAGTGTAAGCTGATATGGGATTCACCCATGTCAGCACCCCTCTGCAGTGTGACATAAAACCTGCGGTATTAATGTTCCCTAGAAGCCCTTTGCACCTCAGTATTGCACTTGTTTGCGGAAGGTGTGTCTCCTGCAGCAACGCCACATCGATATTGTGCCTATGTAGGTAATTGCAAACAAAACAGGTGATGGACCGAATGTGGATCAATGTCACACATTCATCCCAGTCCAAAGATCTGGGCCCAAATCCATCGTTTTTTTGCACTCCACACCACCCTGGGTTAGACAATGGCGATATGCAAATCAGCTCTGACCCTGTGCCCCATGGGAACAGTCCAGTCCGAACTACAAAAGCCATGTCCTTCCCAGAACGGAATCAAGCATCCGAGGACCGGACCGGTTTCGAGGTAACACCTCTCATCAGCCCGGCTAGCTTGACTCCAAGTGGTGTGGAGTGCCTGGGACCCACGTCTGAGCATCCCCAGTGCACTTATGGCGGCAATTGCAAACAAAACAGGTGATGGACCGAATGTGGATCAATGTCACACATTCATCCCAGTCCAAAGATCTGGGCCCAAATCCCTCGTTTTTTTGCACTCCCAATCCCAGTCCAGATCTTTGGACTGGGATGAATGTGTGACATTGATCCACATTCGGTCTATCACCTGTTTTGTTTATGTAGGTAATTGAGCACCCTCCGGACCTTACGGTGATCATTAAGTCCCCTGATGTTCCATGTCAGGGCGCTAGGACTGTCTATAAATTTCAGCTCCACTCTCCCGTAATCCCCTACCATGAGTTTGGGGTACATCTGTACTATGTGCAATCGCTAATGTGCATAACCCAAATAGGTCCCTCGGCGCTGTTGAGGCTGCAATCCTCTGTAACCTGGCTGTGTCCAGTTGAATATGTTGCACCTGAGCATAGCATGGTGCGATCCATTTGCAAACCATTCCAACCAAAAAGAAAAACCCTCCCCCCAACTCCACCCCCGAAACCCTGGTGTCCTCCGCCGAGTCCTCCCATTACCTCCCACAGCTGACCGCCCCCAACTTGGTTGTGCTAGAAAAAAGTCACCCCAAATCCCCACCTCCCGTACCCCTCCCTTGTATCGCAACTGGTGTGCAAGGCACTCTGAGGTGAAGGTAGCTCTGCAATTGAGGTGCAGTTCCCTACTCCAGGAAACCCCACCCCGCCCAGCTGCCTCTGCGTCAGATAACTTAGTTCACAGTAATTTCCGGCACTCACCCCCAACAGTTGAACATTCAAATATAGTCCCTGATCAGCAGTCTTTGATCAGCTATTAACCTTTTATGAAGTCCTACTGCCACCTGACATTAGCATCAGGCCTAGGCTCTCCTCTTACAACCTAAAGATACAAGTAACTCAAAACGCTCTCTGCCCCCCCCCCGCTGAGTGTCTGAAGGGCCAATGTCATTATCTAGCATGCTCAAACAAGATTGTCTCTCCTTCAGGCTACCTGACTCGGGCCCCCCAGCCCAAACATCCCCCCCACACACGTTATTCATCTAGTGTGCACCAGCACTTGAACTCAGTCCTGTTCGTCCAGTGGGCCTCCATCTGCTGCTTCCAGGAGCCTGTTTTCCTGGGCGCCTCGGTGTTCCGGCGCCCAACGTAGGATTGCATGCCGCAAGGACTTGGAATCCGTAAATATATGTGACCGTCCTTGTCTATTCACCCTCAGCTTCGCTGGATAGAGCATGGCATAGTCGACTCCCAGATCCCTGAGTTGTTGTTTAAGTGGCGCAAAGTGACGTCTTGCCTCCTGGACTCTTGCTGTGAAGTCCGGGTTTAGCGATAGTTCGTAGCCCTCGTATCGCAAAACCTTCTTCTTCCTGGCTACGCGAGCGCCGCATCTTGGTTGCGGTAATTAAGTAACTTCGCAATTATCGGTCTAGGCGGAGCCCCTACTAGTGGTTTAGGTCCCTGAGACCTATGCGCTCTCTCTACCACAAACATGTTGGAGAAGACCCCCTCTTCAAGCAGCGTTACCAGAAGTTTCTCCACAAACTGCTCCATGTTACTAGTGGCTGTGGTTTCCGGCAGGCCTGTGATCCTCAGGTTGAATCTCCGAGAACGCGCTTCCAAGTCTACCGTTTTGTCCTGCAGAGCCCTTATCACTTTCCCCAATTGTTTATGATCTGCATCCAGGGTGGTGTGCGCTTCTTCTACCTCTGGTATTCGTCTCTCCGACATGTCTAACCTTTTTTTTTTTTTTTTTTACGTGAGACTTTTATTGTCATTTGCCAATAGTACACAGCATTATGCCTACAACCCAGAGGCCGGCTGCAACACGTAACGTTTGTCGAAGATAAGTGATACACAGCTTTTCAGCCGACAACCTCCGGTCCGGCAGCAAATTTTAACATAACGGCAATAAACACGATATCAGTTTCTTGTCAAAATCAAAGTTCGTCCCACTTTTATATTTTTACAAACATAACTCAACTTGTGAATCAATAGTTTTGGTAGACAACTTACAGCATTGCAACCATTCAGCTAGTCGTCTATACTGATAGTTCAGTCTAGACGGTTACAGCACCCCTCCCAACCCCTGAGGTTCCCGTAAAGTAACTGTTCGGGCAGTCTAGGAGACCCTACTGTACCCTTTCATCACTGTTGCCAGTCATCGATCGGAGCTATTCAGTCTACTTCCTCCTCATCCTCTGAGCTTTCAATGTCTTCCTCCAACAGAGGTTCACACAGGTCTCCCCGGTAACTATTCCAAGGTAGCCAAATCTTGTTCCACTTGCAAGGGTTGGCTCTCATTTTGTACACCGCTTGTTCAGTCACCATAAGCATATCCATATTTCTGCACCACTGCGCCAAAGTCGGTGATTCCACCGCCCCCCATATCTGTGCTATTTCTCGCTTGGCGACCATGATACCCACAATCGCCCACAGTTGTCCCTGGCGCGTTAGGTCATTCCGGCCCCACACACTCAGCAGGCTTGCACGTGGGTCGGGTGTAAGTGATACCTCTAGAGCTTGGGAGATGGTGCGCAACACCTGCCGCCAGTAGTCAGCGATAATCGGGTACTCCCAGAGTGTATGCAAGAAGGTACCTTCCTCTCCACAGCCCTTAAGACAATACGGGTGGTCGACCCTGTGCAGTTTATGTAGTGTGGTCCTCGTAAAGTATACCCGGTGCAGTATCTTAAGCTGCACCAGTCGGAATCTAGCCGAAATGCCCGCTTCCCTCGGGGACGCCAGCGCAGCGTTCCAGTCCGTGTCGTCCATATCTCCTAGTTCGCCCACCCATTTTTCCCACAGCTTGTCCAAGGGGTCTCGCAGGTTATTCAGCAGCTTACAGTATGTGAGGGAGGTGGCGCTAGTCTGCATGTAATCAGTAAGTAGGCGATCCTCCAGCGGAGAGGATTCCGGGACCTCTGTACCTGCCACAATTGCTGTCATCAGTGCGTGCCTAATTTGGACATATCAGTAGGTTTCGTTGGGACCCAGGTTGTACTGTTGCTGGAGGTGTGAGATCGGGACCACCCCTTACTTTGTCCACATGTCTCCGACTGTGGAGATTCCTATATTGTCCCACTGAGTGAATCCCTTGCTGTGTCGTAGGTGACCCAATGCCTTAGTGTCCCATAGGGGTGTTAGTTTCGTTATGACTTCCCGCCACTTAAGCCTCGTCTGTGCTTTGTGCCACAGTGTCACTGTGTGTTTAGTCGGACCCATTAGTTTTGCTGCCAGTCCCTTGTGGTACAGCGGTGCCAGCAGACTGTGCGAGCCCAACTGTGTTCTGTCTGCGAGGTAGGCCGGGTCGTTCTGTGGGGCGTGCAACCATTGGTTGAGAACCTTAAGGTGTGCCGCCCAGTAATACAATTGTATATTCGGCAGGGCTATCCCACCGTCGTACCAGCTTCTATTGAGCTTCAGATGCTCTATCCGGGCTGGGCGGTCGCCCCATAATAAACCAGTCACCATTGCCGTCACTTTTTGGAAATATCGTGATGGCACCAGGGTTTGTGTATTCTCAAGCACATAAAGAAAACGTGGCAGCGACATCATTTTAAACAGCGCTGCCTGCCCCAACAGCGTCTCACATTATTCCTTAATTGAGTAAGTGGTGGCAGCAAATTTCGCTCATAAAAGTCTGTGGGGCTGTGCGTGACGTGAATCCCCAAGTATTTAAAGGAGGTGTCTGCTACTGCTAGCGGGCAGTCACTGGGAAGAGTGGGAGAAGGACCCTTTAGCCCGTAGATCACTGATTTCGTCCCATTAATTGTATACCCAGATACCCGTCCGTGTGCGTCACACGGTGCCAGGAGATCCGGGATACCCATCTCCGGGTCCATCAAGTATGTCAGCATGTCATCAGCATAGAGGTAGACTCTGTCCTCCCAGTTTCCCCGCCAGCGTATCCCTCTCAATAACGGGGTAGTCCTGATTACGGTGGCCAGTGGCTCTAGGACTAACGCGAATAGCAGAGGTGAGAGCGGGCATCCCTGCCTCGTCCCCCTAGCCAATGGTATCTTGCGGGAAATGTGGCAGTTCGCCGCCACGTGTGCCACTGGACTCGTATATGAGCCGTATCCAGGAAATGAATTTAGGGCCAAGCCCATGTGGGCAAGCACCGCCAAGAGATACTGCCGTTCCACCATATCGAATGCCATCCTGGCATCCAATGACAGGATGGCTGCCGGTTCCGCTAACAGCGGCGCGCGCGCCACCACTCTGTGCACTCTACGGAGGTTTAACGCCGTACTACTGTGCGGCATGAAGCCCGATTGGTCTGGGTGGATCAGTTGTACGAGGTGTGGCATTAGTCTGGTAGCCAGTAGTTTCGCCAGAATTTTGGCTGCTGCGTTGAGGAGTGATATCGGGCAATATGACGCACACTCAGTGGGCGGCTTGCTCGGCTTAGGAATTGCCACAATGGTCGCCATCCACTGTTCGAGAGGTAGGATCTCCCGCTGAAGGCATGTCTAACCTTTCAGCATGTTTGTCAATGCGCTTCGCCATTCTGTCCATTCTGTATGGAAGCGCGTCCATTTTGCTACCCAGTGATGCTATGCAGCTCAGCAGTGTCTTCTCCATGGACTGGAGTATGTTGCAAAAGTCCGAGTTTGTATCATCTCTTGCGGAGGGACCGCGGTCCCGTGCCCGCTCCAGCCGCCCCATCCTGAGACTTCGAGCGCTTCTGCTCAAATGAAAGCTTGGGTTGATTCTTATCCCCCCTTCACATGTACGCAGTAGAGCTGTATGCACCCGCAGGGGCCTAGGCCTGCATCGTCGTGACCTCGAAAACTTTACGCAGGAACAGGTTGCGCATGGAACGCCGCCACTCTGAACCGCGACGTTGTGGTAATAGTCCGAACCAGCTATCCCTGCCGCACTCCTGCACTTAGAAGGTCTGGGAACCGGAGCGCCTTCACCGCAAGCGGTCACTCTCAGCACGTGTCTGCCGATTGTGCGTGGGCTGGGGGGAGGTCAGTGGAGTCGCTCCACTCTCCAAATCCGCCGCTTCTGCCTGTCGCTGTGAGCACCAACTCTCGCTGCAAATTGACCCCCTCAGTGCCCACGCTAGCAGTGAGGGCGCTGTTTTGTTTCCCCCAGGGCGATCCTCTAGCTAATAGCGCTCAGGGCGACTGGCCACATCCAGAGACCCCCCCGCTGTCTTCGCGCTCACAAAGAGAGGGGGGGGCAGGCTCCTCGACGTGTGTATGTGGCTCCACGCAATCTCTAGCACCCCCAGCAGAGTGAAGGGTGACTCCACCAATAAGCACAGCATAGAAGGGCATCAAACGTCCCAAACAGCCCCCCAAAATTGAGACCGCTGCCCACCCGAGCGCAGCCCGCCGAGTCGCTCTCACCAGCCCGAGGCTGCCACCATTACCGCCATGACCACCATGACCTCCGAGCCAGCGACCAATTCACCCCGCTGGGCTGCTCCCTCCCTCTCCGTTGCCGCTGTCTCCAGGCTCGCAGTGGGAGCGCTCTCACCAGTGCAGGGGCGCAGTGCAGGCATCAGCGTCGTACTCCATGGGCGGCCCCGCGCGGGCATCTAGCAATCGAGCCCGATGCTTACGGCCTGCCAGCCGTCCCCGAACGCCGCTCTCGTGCCGCCAGTTGACGCTGCAATAAGAGAACAAGGCAATTGCCAATACTGGACTTTACTTTCTATTTTTTGGTATAACCTTTATGAATCAAACATACCGGTCCGTTTTATTGATTACGTCACTAGTTTATTTATTCATTTATTTCACTAGTGGAACTTTTTTTACTTTTTAAACATATCACAAATTTTTTGTGCATGTATAATCAGATATAAAACAATACAATTCATAACATCAAAATTTTAATATACAATATCATTTCAAAATTACAACACATCATACCCTCATTTTGGCCAATACATTCATACCTCATTCATACAAACCCACATATATACAACAAAATACAGAATGACCCTTTGTCAAAAACCCTGATTAATTGTCCATATAGATGGTATTACAGGGCCCGATTCACAGAATGAACTGAAGACTCAATCCTAAACTTACTACTGTTTTGGTACTCACAAATTGCACTTACTACTTTTGGTATTCACAGAATGAACTTACTAATTTTGGCATTCACAGAATGCACTTACTACTTTTGGTATTCACAGAATGAACTTACTCATTTCGGTATTCACAGAAGTTAGGACTCTTAACTTTAGGACTCCTAAATGCCTTCTGTGATTACCGAAAGTCCTAAAATTAGGATTTTTCTCAATTTAGTAGTAGTAAAGTTAGGACTACTAACTTTATGACGCCTAAATGCCTTCTGTGAATACTGAAAGTCTTAAAATTAGGATTTTTCTCAATTTAGTAGTAGTAAAGTTAGGAGTCCTAACTTTACTACTACTAAATTGAGAAAAACGATTGTTGTGAAATCACCATAACTGGTTGTTGTGTGGTTTTTTCGTTTCTCTGTATTTACGTTGTTCTACAGGAGTTGATACACAAATTCAAAGAATCTCTATAGTCTGTCCTTCACAGCACATAAAAGTAAGTGTTGCAGTAGTGAACTACAGGTCCTGACGAAAGCCTGGAGAGGCTGAAACATGTTGACCAATTAAACATCTATGGTAAATAGCAAATATTTTCACTGCTATTCTCACTCTGCTTTTAACTATACCGTCTTGATGGGCACATATAATAAAGTTTTCTTATTGACATGAAGATAGGTATTTTTAATCACGTTGAGCACTATCCTCTTCTCTTACACTTTTTCTTAGCACTGCAACTAAGCCTTATCAGCATTCATACTCTGTCATCTGCCTTGGTTGAGGGCTCAACCATTGGGTCCTAAGCTTGCCTCAAGTTTCATCTGAGGAAGGGCATATTGGACACCAATTTTTCAAACAAAAAACCCCAGATGACGAAGTTCCACTATTGAGTGGGCTGATGGGTACTTTTCTATGGGTTCATAATCTTTTTCTGGACTGAGTTCTTCTTTAGAACTATATTTCTATATTCACTTCTTCTCTGTGTGTCTCCTGTAGAATAAAAATCCTTGTTCTGTTCCAGTTACCTGTGTAGAACACTCATTAGGCTCTGCATTGTGTTTGGATTAACGATAGACCCTCGGTATCTTCCGTGTGTTTCATAGTTCGCCTGTAGACACAACTTTAAAGCAAGACAAACTCTAGTAGTCGACCAAAATCAATAGTAGGATTGAATGTTTACTCCCAATTGTCATTGCTATAAAGTACCATATTGATACTGCCATCTAGACTGATCAATTAAGGGTGTACTTAGTGCATTCAAGCAAGTATGTGTGTACAGGTGGTGCTTAACTAAATTCCTAAACAAATAAAAAGTCAAACAAATAGTGTCCTATTAGACGTAGTTCGTCTTCTGAGCACTGGACGTGAAGCAGAACATGCTCACAGCATCCAAGTCTTGATGTTCACTGTCCTAACACTATAAATGGACAAACCCTGCAAACTAGAGATTGTTACATTATGTTATGGTAAAGTGATTTGAAGAATGCAGTGTATTCCTGCGGGGGCGTCTTACCTCAGAGAGATATCACTATCAACACAGATAGCCAATACTGTTCTGACTACTGTCCACTAAATTACTTTGGGAAAAGACAAGTTCTCAGATTCCTCTTAAAGATTCTATCCCACGTGGGAATCTATAACATACCCTTGCCGCCTGAAAGGAGAAAGCTCTTCCTTCTTCTCTGCCTCTCCTGAAACAAAATGGTGGCTAGCACTAAAAGTTGCATGTGCCAGGCATAATTTCTTGTTTGTCGCTACAAAGACAACTGCTGCATAAAAAGCGAGGCTGCTTATTCTGAAAGGCGTGTGGCCGAAGCAGCACTGTGGTTGCACATCCACAAGTGTCCCTCCACCCGGATTGCACTCAGCACTATCAGAGTGCATGAAAAGATTTTAAAAAATGTTATAAACAACTTTATTGAATTATTACAGTAAAACAAGTCACACTAATGGTCCTTAAAAAGACCCCAACCGTATCAATTATAATCAGGAGGAGAGCCAGTAACATATATAACTCAGTACACGTTGAGATAGCAAGGATCATACAAACATCAGAGTCAGAACAATTCAGCATCTCCTCCCAACACCCATGCCATTTGCCACAATCCTTGGTATGCTTAGCCGGACACCCACGTGCCTCCTAAACAGGTATTTCTTGTTGAGCGCACTAATCCGCTCCGGAACTCCATTCTGACAGCTTCGGTGCTTTAGTTGCCTTCCAGTGGCAAGCAATATCTCTTCCTAACGACTAACAGGGCGGTGCCCAGGAGAGCCCTGTCTGCTCTGGAGCCACCCTCCCCATGATCCACCCCCAATAGAAGCAAAAGGCGAAGAAAGCTCTATTGGCAAGTCTAAATCATCAGAGATCTCAGCTATAGTTAAGTTAGAGAAGTGCCTAAATAGAATGCTATACATCTAATCGAGAGCAAAGAGTGTTTTTGTCTTCTGGCTACCCTAGGAATGATATTAAGCAATGATAATATCTTTGCCCATCTACATTTTCTTAGGTTTTTGTATAATTGTGAATCAAGTTGGAGGAACTTTGTTGATTAAGCAAATAGTCAAAGTATAAAAAACATGGTTTAATATTGCCAACATTATTTATGTGGATGAGGGGGCGCTAGAGGGCGCACTGCGGAATGGCCGCACTGTCGTGAGGCTCCCGCTGCCCGGAGCTATTATCCGCCTAGGTATCCTGTTTACCATCGCTGCGCCCTGAACTGACCCCACGGTTCGGTTGGGATATCGGCTGTCCACCCACGGTCCAACTCCTGAGCCATTCGGAGGTTGCTGGCCGAAGTTACGAGGGTCCCAGGTTTCTCCGACTCGCGCTCTGGAAGTCTGATGCCCTCTTGCCCGGCGTCACTGTTCATGCCAGTCCGGGGCTCTGCACGTGGGGTGTAGGCCTAGCTCCGCCCTTCTCCGCCAGGTTCGGTCGCTGGCCGGGCGAGACGCTTGGCTCTCCCTTGGTGTCGGACTTATCTCTCGGCTCTCCCATCTGCCTGGCCAGATACCATCGCCCACGGAGGCACAACGGATTTAATACTTGGATTTTGAGGGTTTGCCCCCCTTGGGCTGGGCACGGCGACGGCCTTTACTCATCGGTGGGAGGGGCGGGGTGTGCTGGCCTGCTCGTGCCCCCACGATTCGAGCTGCTTACTGCTTGGCCGGGTCCCTTGTCCGAACTGTATCCTGATTCCCATTTGCCTCGTTTCCCTTCTGTACCACCGTTATGGGGAAGCCGGACACTAAACAGTCCAAACTGTCCTTTGACTCTGGAGGGGCCAGGCGCGGGGCGCGTTCGCTCCAGGAAGCTGGGGCTTCGCGGTCCCCCCCCCCAAATGTCGCTGAGAGTGTCCCGCACCCACCTCCGCCGGACTTCGCCCAAATGATGCAGGAGATGAGGCAGGGGTTCGCCACTATAGTGGACAAAGTGGACAAGATATCGTCGCGCATGGATGCGGTCGTTCAGAAATTGGACGTGCATGAGGAGCGCTTGACGGCGGCAGAACAGCGCATTTCGGACCATGATGACACGGCGGCCACCCATACCACCCAACTGGCGAGAATGGACAATATCTTGCGTGTCATTGCCGCCAAGAACGAGGAGTTGGAGGCGAGGAGTAGGCGCAACAACGTGCGCATTGTAGGTGTGCCGGAGTCCACGAATGTGGGCAAAATGGAGACTTATGTGGAGAGGCTACTGGTGGGCGCTATTGGGACGGAAGTCTTCTCGTCCCAGTTAATCGTCGAGAGAGCGCATCGGACATTGGGACCTCGTCCGGCCTCTGGGGCTGCACCGCGTCCCATCATTGCGCGCCTCTTGAACTATCGTGATCGAGACGCTGCTCTTCAGGCTGCCCGCACTAACAGGGCTCTCTCCTTCGAGGGGGTGTCTTTCACCATGTACCCCGACTTCACACCGATGGTGCAGGACCAGCGTCGGAAGTTCTTGGGGGTGAAAAGGAAGCTTCGGGACCTTCAAGTGGACTACGCCTTGCTTTATCCGGCTAAACTTAGAGTGACGCATCAGGCTAAACAACATTTTTTCACCAACCCACAGCATGCTGAGGACTTTGCGAAGCGCCTCCAGCGCGAGCGCGCTGCTGCGGATCGTGGTGACGATCGAGACCCGGAGGGTGAACATTCGGCTGCTGAGGAGGAGGTCGCCTGATTCTGGTGACTTTGGACTTTGTCTATCTTCTTCCCGGTTCTTGTAGTATTGTGGACATGTAACTTTGGTATTGAGACCTGCTGGCTTCCTTCTCAGTATTTGCGGCCTAGCTATTGTCCGTTTTTGATTTTTTTGCTGATGCGTGGGTTGTGTCGGTATTACGATGAGTGAGTGCGTTTTGCTGTTTTTTGTGGGGTTGGGATGGCACCGCAGGATGGTGTTATGGGATGTCGCGCTCTGGGCACCCACCCCCCCGCGCTGCGCCTGGGGCCGCCTGATACTCGTTGGCACGGACACTGGCGTGGCGTGAGGGAGTGGCGTCGTGCACCTCTGGAAGGTTCCCCGGAGGGTGTGCCCCATGTTTACCTT
Organism: Lissotriton vulgaris; assembly: GCF_964263255.1. Lineage (NCBI taxonomy): Eukaryota > Metazoa > Chordata > Amphibia > Caudata > Salamandridae > Lissotriton > Lissotriton vulgaris. Next base: position 1,270,860,642 of record NC_141696.1, on the reverse strand, counting down.
TTGTTTGGATTCTAGTCCTAAGTTGGTTGACTGGATGTGTGTTGAGGGATGGGGGGGAGGGGTGTATGTGGCCTGATAGTTGGGGTGGTGTCAGGTGGGTGGATGGGGGGGGGTTGACGCTGTCCATGTCTGTTTGCCCGGGACTTTTGGTTCGTTTTGGTAGCTGCTACTGTTGTCTGAGTGCACGGAAATGTCGTTGCGCCCGCTATCCGGGCTGTTCCACTTTCCTATCTTACGGGACGGGTTCTGGGATCCGTGATCCCGTCCATTTTGGGCCCGAGTGCGCCGGCCGCCATTTTAGGCTGCCACGTGCCGGGGCGCACTCTGCGAGCGTAGCACGTGTGCGAGATGTGGGCCGTGTGGAATGGCTTAGCGGCGTGTGGCGCGTAGTCTGTCCTGAGTGCTTGCTGCGTGGATGGGTCGATTGGGGGGGAGTTGTTGTGTTCTTGTTTGGTTGTTTTGGAGATGACTGGGAAATGTATGGAGTGTATGTGGAGGTCGGCCCGTGCCCTGGGGCGTGGACCTATCGTTGGCTGTTGCTGGTAGTTGGATGCCCTGTATTTGGTTATAGGGTCCTGTGGGGCCCTTACGTTACGTGATGTCAACTGCTGTTGTGAATCAGATCTCGTTTTTGACCTGGAATGTACGGGGCCTTAATGATGCCAGGAAGTGTCGTAATGTGATACAGTATTTGGACAGGCATGCTATTCATGTTGCTTTTCTCCAGGAGACGCATCTGCGCCCCGCTCCCTCCCCCGCTTTCGGCGGAAGGTGGGCTGCGGCCAGGGGGTTTGCTTCATACTCTTCTTATGCTCGTGGGGTTGTCACCCTTGTTAAGAGGTCGCTTGCATTTCAGGAACTTGGATCTATGGGGGACCCTGAGGGGCGCTATGTGCTGCTGTGGGGACGGCTTGGGCAGAACACTATACTGTTTGTTAACTGCTATGCTCCCAATGTTGATACGCCAATCTTTTTTGTCACTCTGTGGGGTCATGTTCTTGCTGTGGATGCTACTCACATTGTGTGGGGGGGTGACTTCAATCTTGCATTTCAGGCCCAGTTGGACAGATCGGAGGGTAGCCCTCAGTACAATGTACAGGCTAGGGATGTGCTGCGGGGGATAGTGGAGGAGGCTGGGATGGTTGACAGCTGGAGGTACACCCACCCTGCCACTAGGGAGGGCACTCATTACACCACACATGCTCGTTCATGGGCAAGACTGGACTATGTATTTCTTTCTAGAGGGTTGATGGCTGGCCTCAGGGGGGCCACACACTTAGCCAGGACGTATTCAGACCACTGTCCGGTGAAGGTCGATTTGTCCGTCCCCGGGTTACACAGGCCGCGCCTGCCTTGGCGTTTGTTTCCGACTGCTTTGCTTGACCCGGTGTTCAAGGAGGAACTCGGTGCGGAGGTGGAGGCGTTCTTCCCTAGAAACAAGGGCTCTGTGGAGAGCATTGAGGTCATTTGGGAGGCATTCAAGGTCACGATCCGGGGTGTCACTATTTCTAAAAGTTGTGGAGTACTCCGTCTGATTGTTCGGACCCTAGAGAGGTTGGAGGCTGACTTGCGAGACTTGGAGCGCAGGATGCAGGTGACTTCAGACCCCGATCTTTTGGCACAGTTCCGCACTAAGCTCTCCGAGTATGAGGAGGAGGCTGCTCGAGAGGCTAAGCACAGGGGGAAATACTGGACGGCGAGGCGATACTGCGAAGGGGAGCGGCCCGGTAAGGTCCTCGCTGCCCTTACTAGACATCCTAGGCATGGGTCGGACGTGCTGGAATTGGTGTCTCCGGATGGCACTCGCTGTCGAGACACTTCGGAGATTCAGCGCACTTTTATGGATCACTATGCACACCTTTACACGACACAGCAGACGGGTGAGACTCGATACGGTGGCTTCCTCGATGAGTTGGCGCTTTGTTGGCTATCGGACGGTCATCGGGAGTTCTTAGGCAGGCCCCTGGAGGTGGAGGAGGTCAGGAATGCCATCATGTCTCTTTCTAATGGGAAGGCCGCCGGGCTGGATGGCCTTCCTGCTGAATTTTATAAGTGCTATATTGACATCATGGCCCCTGTGCTCCGTGAGGTGTTTGAGGAGTCTCTGGAGGAGGGACGCCTACCGGGCTCCATGCGGGAGGTCGCCATCACGTCGCTGCTCAAGCCGGGTAAGGATCCACTGGATGTGGGCTCTTACAGGCCCCTCTCATTGCTCAACTGCGATGTTAAAATTCTCGCGAAGGTCTTGGCGGTGAGATTAGCCGAACTCATGCCCGTTATCGTGTTGCCTGACCAGTCGGGATTTGTGCCCGGCCGCGCCACATCTCACAATCTTCGCACTTTGTTTTCGCTTGTGTCGACCATCGATCCCACTGTCCCGGTTGCCGCTATCTTTCTTGATGCCACTAAGGCGTTTGACTCTGTCGAGTGGGGCTACCTTATTGATGTTCTTTGTCGGATGGGGTTCCCCAGGATTTTCATCTCTTGGGTTAAGCTTTTATATACTGATCCGATGGCGAGGGTAGTGGTGAATGGGGTGCTGTCCCCCTCGTTCCCTCTCACGAGAGGGACCCGACAGGGTTGCCCCCTCTCACCCCTCTTGTTTGCTATCGCCATTGAGCCGCTAGCCTGTAGGATACGTCAGTTTCATCAGCAGAGCGCCTTTAATTGTCTTCAGCGGCAGGTCGGCATTTCTTTATACGCCGATGACGTCACACTCTATGTCAAGGACCCTGAGAACAACCTTAATTCGCTCCTGCGGGAGCTGGTCGCTTTTGGAGGTGTATCCGGGGTTCATATCAACTGGCGGAAATCTCAATTTTTCCCCCTCACGGCTGCGGTGGCCAGGTTTCCCCTTGACTACCCTTTGGAATGGTGTGACTCGGAGTTGCGTTATCTCGGTATTGTTGTATCCTTGGATAGGGGAGACGCGGTTCGGCTCAACTATGGTGTGGCCATTACTAAACTGGCGGATGATGTCACCAGATGGATGTCTTTACCTCTCTCCATGGCCGGCAGGGCGTCTCTTATCAAGATGGTGGTTCTGCCCCGCTTTCTTTATCTCTTTCAAAACCTTCCATATCATCCTGGTGCTTATTTCTTTCGTAGACTTCGTTCTGAGCTTCTGCGATTGTTCTGGGGGGGCAAGCAGCCACGGGTGGCCTGGGCTACCCTTACGTTGCCTTATGCTGATGGCGGTTTCGACGTCCCTGATTTTGAACTCTATTATCTCAGCGCTCAGGCGCATTATGCCTATCATTGGATGCGCCCCACGCCATTCATGCCCCAGATTGCTGCTGAGCATTGGGTCGCCCACCCGCTCCCACTGGAGGGGATGGTTTTGGGCAAGGTGTCAGATGTGGAAACGCCCCGCACGACGGTGACATGCACGGTGGATGCTTGGAAGCGGATGGCTCATTTGCTAGACGTTTCCTTTCTCTACTCGCCGGCCTTGCCTCTGTCTTATCATCCGGATCTGTCGCTGTTGTTGGAGACGGGGTTTCAGCGGATGTGCAAGCGGCTAGGTATCCTCACGTGGGGCGACTTGTTTCATGAAGGTGCCTTCCGTACGCAGGCTCATTTCTTCGGTTCGGCAGCTTGCTCCCCTCTAGACCTGTTCTATTTTGTCCGCCTGCGGCAGGGCATGCGTGCTCTGCTACCGGACTACCCTTCGGAGCCTGGGGTGACCCTCCCCCTCCATGTGCTGCTGGTTTCAGATGGGCGACACCTGGTGTCGAAGTTATACGGGGCTATTCGCCGACAGCGATCGGTCCCGACCAATCGGGTGCGCGAGCAGTGGGTTGCAGAATTGGGTGCTCCTATTACAGACGAGCAGTGGAAATATTGTTGCGGCCTCACGGCCAATGTCTCTTCTAGTTGTCGCCTTAAAATTATCCATTACAAGTTTGTTCAGAGGTACTACTATACCCCGGCGAGGAAACTGCGGTTTCATTTGGCGGAGGATGATAGGTGTGCTAGGTGTCGAGCGGAAGGCGCTGATTTTTTGCATTTGGCTTGGAGCTGTGCGGGGGTTTTGGAATATTGGACTCAGGTTCATGAAGCCCTGCAGGTTATGGCGGAGGATGGGGTGGCGTTTGACCCCTTGGTGATGTTACTTGGCTTCTCTAAGGACGTACCTGCCTCTCACCGTAGATTTGTTGACGTGGCCCTGTTGTTGGCTAAGCGTAGGGTCGCCTGTTGCTGGGGTCGTGGTAGGGTGCCGCGCTTTCAAGACTGGGTGACTGACCTCAGTTACTGTCAGGATCAGTACAATATCTATTCTGACTTGATGCCTGTTCGATGCAGACCAAGGGATTTTTGGAGTCCGCTCCAGGTGTACCTCCTGACCAGGGCGGCGCGGGACTCTGATTCTGAACTTGAGGACCGTGAGGGGATAGGCTGATGACAACGTGATGGGCTGGGATTTTACACGACACCTGCTGCTCTTCCGACATCGGGGGGGGCTGACTGTCTCCTTTTCTTGCGAGCTATTGGGGGGTGGGAGTCTCCCTCCGGACAGGTAGTTTATCGGCAATCCAGATTGTATCCCTATGCGGCACCCTTCTATCCAGTGCTCCTCATATTTGTGTCCCCTCTGGCTCACGTGTTCTCCGCTAATGTACTGTATTCATATTGCATTGTCTTATTGGCTCGCCTGCCCATGCTGGATCATTGTATTTTAATATCTCCTGCACATTTCGTTGTTGCTCCTTGTATTGACTGATGCCCTGCCCTGTACTTCCTTGTGTCTCCTTATTTACTTATTTTTTTTTGTATGTTTTCTAGGCACTGACGTACCATCGTAATGGCCGAATGTAACTGTATGTTTTGAATGTACACTTCCCTTGTACCTGCTTGTCTCCAAATAAAGGTTTAAAAAAAAAAAAAAAAAACATTATTTATGTGGATTACTTCAAGTGCTCATGTGGACGTCAGAGCAGAGAAAATGGCACCCCAAATACTGGGGCCAGTTCAGAGAGGCATATAGTAGCATGTGAACTACTGCTTTTGTAGTACGACTTCACAAATGCATTGAGGATTGGCTCCAGCACATCTAAAATGGAAACAGCCCAGGAATATGTTCATGCAATTACTATCCTCATTGAAATTTAGCCAGCAGCAAGTTGGGTGATTCGTTCAGATTCACAAAGATGTTTATGAGTACATGAGGTAGTACCACAGGAGCAGTGAATCACTCTCACTTTATCTATACGGTTTCTTATATATTGAAATGGGGAGCCTGTGCACTTTTCACCAGGCAAGTGAAAGGGCTAATATGCAAGTGAGTGCAACCATGGATGCTATGTTTGAACATAACGTGTTTCTCCATGATGGAGGGAATGTTCCATCCTGCCAAACCATTACTCTCACTGGGCCCGAGTTTCTGTGATGTCTCACTTCTCACCAGTTTCTACAGTAGCTTGACATAAATGTTGTCATTATTCCACCAAGGCGAAGGAATGTCTTCTACAGCCTGTTTTTCTTTTAAACGTCTTGTTATTAATGCTTATCTTCTATCCTCTCTTGCAATCGCTTGGTCTTGTATTTCGCCATCAGAAGTCTGGTCACTTCATCCCATTCAACAGCCTCCCTCACACCTCCCTTTGATTTGTTCCTGTACAGGATGAAGCTGATTGCTATGCCTGGGATCCCTGTATGTGGCCATCCATGCTGTATGGGACCCTGGTGTCTCACCTGAAAAAGCCCAGTTCTCAAATTAAACAAATTGAGGGACATAATCAATTTTCTATACCTACTACACTAACATGGCAGCCATATTACATTTTTATTAGCAACTGGATTGTATATATAACGTTTTATTATGCTTCCATTTATATTATAATCGTCTATAATTGATCTAGAATTTGCCATCCAATATCAATGATGCAAAAAATATGTTGTAATCGCTCAGTCATCCAAAGACTTCTCTTGCACGCAAGATCAAACAAACTCTAATTCTTTCTCTTTAAATTTCAAATTGGTTAGGTAACTAAAAGGTGCATGCCTTTTTGTTCTGTCTTTATGTTGGGTATCCTTGCACGGAGCAGCTCGAATGGGGTGACTCCCGTCGTCTGGTGCGGTGTGAACCTGTATGCTTCTAGCCGCCTCCATGCTTCTTCTTTCCAGCTTATGCCACTGGCTTTGGCTAGCTGGATACTCTCCTTGAGGGTTTTGTTAAATCTCTCGACCATGCCATTGGTTTCGGGGTGATACAAAGTGCAACGCTTGTGTTTGATGCCCCTCTCCACCAGGAAGTCTTCCATTTCTTTTGAACACAGTTGCACCCCATTATCCGTGAGGATGTTGCTGGGTAGCCCTTCCCTGATGAACACCTCTTCCAGGAACCCTATGACTGTCCTGGTTGTGACTTCACCTACAAACTTAATTTCAGGCCACCTAGAATACAAATCCATGAGCACCAGGATGTAAGGCGTCCGCAGTTCTCCAGACAATGGGCCCACGATGTCTAGCGCCAACTCTTGCCAAAGTTGTGGGTCTAAAGGATCTCTAGAACCATCCCTTCGTAGGCACTCACAATTATTGTCTTCAATATGATAAGAAGACTTCCACACGTACTTCAATTCATTCATTGATCATTTTATTTGTAATCATTGAGTATGATTCATATCATCTTTCTTGTTTCATTTAACTGATTATTGGCATTTTCATCATCGAGTTAAACATTGTCATCTTAGTGCATCCAATGCATTTCGGGCATGCAAATATGCCCTTCATCAGGGACAACGACACTGTTAAAAATAATAATTGTGATCAATAATATATATTATGTTCTGATGTACATAAACAGTCATATTGCAGTGAAAAAACTTGATCAGAAACAGGGGTTCGGTGCAGTACGTGAACGCATAGTGCAAACGTGATGACCTGTATAACATGCATTGTATCTAACCAGTCAATGTGGGTAAACAAGGGGGTTTATATGAACTCACATGTCAGAGGTTTCCATAGGTGGGGAAACCTGTAAAAAGATAAAGAAAGAACCAAGTTCTGGTATCTGTACACCATGTTCGTATCTAGAGTAAAATTCGCACTGCTCTAGACAAACGTCTCAAAAACTAACCTGCTTAGCGATGGGAATGCCGGTTCACTGTGGGTCCTCTCGGAGTACGAGCTGGTACACGGAACAGCCGCGTTAGCAATGTTTTCAAGGGAGTTCCGGTCATGTGACTAATGACGTGTCACAAACATGAAAAAAAGACTATAAGCACGACGATTCACCGGTAATCGCGTGCAAAATAGATATGCACGTCGAAATAGTGTTCTGGCCAGCGCGAAATGTATCACTCAGTAAACAGTGATATTTAGACAAAATAACTTGAGGATTCAAAGAATAAGTTACCGCAAAACGAAAAAACGGGATTCGAACTCATGTGGTTCATAATGGTATTTAAGGGAATTAATGTTGTGAGCCATGGGTGAAGTTAATGAAGAATGAAAATAATGTGTGAGTATAAGTGTCTATAGAGTATGTGAACAACACACAGTATATACAAGATACAGTCAAATAAGAGCAATTGATATAATTTTATAGGTAACATGCAAATTCGATTCTATCATTTAGTCCCATTGGTTTCTGGGTAGACAGTTTATGAATCCAGTAGTTCTCTCTCATGAGTAGATATTTGTTGTTGTTTCTCCCTTCAACTTTTTGAACTGTTTCCAAGATTATGAATTTGATTTGTGAAACATTGTGACTTTCTTCTGTGTAATGGAGTGATAATGCTGATTTGGTGTTCTTTAATCTTATGTTAGATCTGTGTTCCGTTAATCGCACTTTGATGCGTCTTTCGGTTTTACCCACGTAGATCTAGCCACAAGGGCATCTAATTCCATAAATCAAATTGCTGGATTCACAGGTCGCATTGACTCTCAATTTTATTGGGTATCCTTTGGAGGGATGATTGATTATGTTGCCTCGAATCACACTGTTACAATTCCCACAGCTTAAACAGGGTTTTGTTCCTGTATATGATGAATTATCCATGGTTTTCTGTTGTAGAATCTCTCCTAAGTTTTTAGCCCTTGTAAATGCAAAGATAGGAGGTTCCCTGAAGGATTGATTAAAATCAGGTTCCATATTTAGGATTGACCAGTGCTTCATAATTGCTTGTTTGTATTTCTTACTCGCTGTGGAGTATTTAGATACTACAACGGTTCTTGTCTGTTCTGGTTTGGTTTTGCTGGTTAGTAACTGTTGTCTTCCAATTTGATCAATCTTCTTTTTGGATTCATCTAGTAGAGATAGGGGGTAACCTCTGGATGTGAACTTGTTTGTCATTTCATCAAGTCTAATATTCAGTGTGTTTTTGTCAGAAGTGATTCGTTTTACTCTAGCCATCTGTGAGAATGGTAGGTTTTTGATTAGATTTGGTTGATGAAAACTCGAGTATAGCAACATGTTGTTTCGGTCTGTTGGTTTGACGTATAAGTCAGTCGCGAATCCATCAGTGGTTATGGTCACCTTGACATCAAGAAAATTTACAGAAGTATCTGACATATTCCATGTCAGTTGTATTCTTTGGTCATGATCATTGAATTTAGTTAATTCCATCTGTAGTTTTTCTTGTGTGTTTGTCCATACGATGAAATAGTCGTCAATGTATCTAATCAACAGTTTTAAGTTTTTCGTCCATTCGTTGTTAGAGAATATGTGTCGGTTTTCATACCACTGCATGAAAATGTTTGCATATACAGGGGCTGCTGAATTGCCCATAGCCATTCCTGATAACTGTTGATACCATGTTTCGTCAACTTTAAAATAGCTATGGTATAAAGTAAAATACATCAGTTCCATCAAGAAAGTTTGAAAATCATGATCTAATGCTGAATTCAGAAGGGCTGCTTCCATCGCTTCAATACCCATGTCATGGGGGATACTGGTGTATAGGCTGCAAACGTCAGCTGTGCATAGTATTACTTTTTGTGTTGGATCCAATTGAAGTTGTTGCAGAATTTGTAAAAATTGAGATGTATCTTTGACATACGTACGCATAGATTGTACTATTGGTTGAAAGTATCGGTCAATCAGTTGGCCTACTGGTTCATGCAGGCTTCCTCTCGTGGATACGATTGGTCGCATTGGTGGGTCGTTGAGGTTTTTGTGTATTTTTGGTTGCATTCTTAGTGTTGGGCTTTTTGGATCAGACGTCAGTAAAAAGTTCTTTGTTCTTTCTAGAATGATACCCTGTTGTATTGAACCATCAATAATGTTTTTTAGTGTTTTGGCATATTCCAATGTAGGGTTTCTATCCAGTTTGCAATAAATTTTGTCGTCTGAAATGTGTTCTTTAACTTTTCGATTATACATTTCTGTATTCATGATGACGATAGCGCCACCTTTGTCCGCTTTGGTGTATGTTACTTTGTCGTTCCTTGCCAGCTGGTGTAAGGTGTCAAGATCCTTTTGTGTGATGTTTCTATTTTTCGGTTTAACATGTTTGATTTTCTTTATTTCTTGTTTTACTAGGTTTTCAAATAGATCAAGCGTCTTGTGACTGGTTGGAGCTTGGAAGGTACTGTGAGGCCTTAACCCTGCTAATTGATCTTTTTCTTGTGGTGGTCTCTCCGGTAATGTATTGTCAAAGAAATGGCGTAACTTGAGTTTTCGCATCAGTTTAAAAAAACTGACTTCAAGTTCCAGATTGTCAGATGTAGTGGTCGGTATGAATGATGTTCCTTTTTGTAGTAAGCCCAATTCATATGGGTTAAAGTGATGGTCACTAATGTTGATGACTAGGTGTTTTGTGGTTGGTTCTTTTTGGATTTCTTCTCCTTCTCTTTCTCTTTGGCGGTCATGGTTGTACTTCTTGTGTTCGGTGGATCCCTTTCTTTGTCCTTTGCCTGATCCTCTCCTGGGTCTCCTTTTTGTGCTTGGCCTTGGTCTAAAAAAGGACTAGTTTCAGGGACTTTACTGGTAGTCGGTTCTTCTGCAGATGGTTTATCATGGGTGGCAGGAGTGGGTTGTTTCTTGCGTGCTCTTTGACTCGTATCACTGTCTGATGAAGACGTTTCAGTGTTAGAATTGTATGGACGGGTTCTGCGTTTTTGGGCATATACTTCTGCCCACGTATATACTTCCCCTAAACAATAATCTAATGTATCTCTTCTAAATTTGCGAATTTTTCGCTCATTTATTTCTTTATGATGTCGATCAATCTGACTCTTTATGTCATTTAGGGTAGTATTTAATTCGTCCTCTGTCATCATTTTCGATAACTCTGTTTTTGTTTCTTCAATTTCTGCGGTTAGTTCATCTAAGATGGTCGATAATTCTTGAATTATTAAGAGGATTAAGTCCAAAGAACATTTGTTAAGAATTTCGTACCAGCGCTCCTGAAACTTTTTAGAATGTTTACACAAGGATGGTTTGAGTGCAATTCTGAGTCCACGTGGTATGCGTAAGTTCCGATGATATCTGATGAGAGTACTTGCATGTAATTGTTGATTTGTTCTCCTTTTGGATAAATATAATAATTGTTTGATATTTTGCTCTTTCGACCGTCCTGTAGTTTCCTGGGTGAGTTCTTCCCTGATTAAAGAGTAAATTTGATCTGCATCTTTGGATTCGAATGCAAAGGTTGAGGCTCTGGCTTCAGTGCTTTTTGAAATTTCTTCATAGTTGCTCATCTTGTAAGTTGCAATTTATTTCCTTGATTGCGTGCTATTCACCCACGGGACACTGTGAGCACATAAATTGATTGGGATGGGATGAATGCACTGCTATAGTTTTAATTTTCTTGTCTCTCAGTTGTTTTCTTTTTTTGGTGCTCTAGAAGGTAATACCGAGGGTCCAACGGTATTCACTGTATTGCCAAAGTTGTGGGTCTAAAGGATCTCTAGAACCATCCCTTCGTAGGCACTCACAATTATTGTCTTCAATATGATAAGAAGACTTCCACACGTACTTCAATTCATTCATTGATCATTTTATTTGTAATCATTGAGTATGATTCATATCATCTTTCTTGTTTCATTTAACTGATTATTGGCATTTTCATCATTGAGTTAAACATTGTCATCTTAGTGCATCCAATGCATTTCGGGCATGCAAATATGCCCTTCATCAGGGACAACGACACTGTTAAAAATAATAATTGTGATCAATAATATATATTATGTTCTGATGTACATAAACAGTCATATTGCAGTGAAAAAACTTGATCAGAAACAGGGGTTCGGTGCAGTACGTGAACGCATAGTGCAAACGTGATGACCTGTATAACATGCATTGTATCTAACCAGTCAATGTGGGTAAACAAGGGGGTTTATATGAACTCACATGTCAGAGGTTTCCATAGGTGGGGAAACCTGTAAAAAGATAAAGAAAGAACCAAGTTCTGGTATCTGTACACCATGTTCGTATCTAGAGTAAAATTCGCACTGCTCTAGACAAACGTCTCAAAAACTAACCTGCTTAGCGATGGGAATGCCGGTTCACTGTGGGTCCTCTCGGAGTACGAGCTGGTACACGGAACAGCCGCGTTAGCAATGTTTTCAAGGGAGTTCCGGTCATGTGACTAATGACGTGTCACAAACATGAAAAAAAGACTATAAGCACGACGATTCACCGGTAATCGCGTGCAAAATAGATATGCACGTCGAAATAGTGTTCTGGCCAGCGCGAAATGTATCACTCAGTAAACAGTGATATTTAGACAAAATAACTTGAGGATTCAAAGAATAAGTTACCGCAAAACGAAAAAACGGGATTCGAACTCATGTGGTTCATAATGGTATTTAAGGGAATTAATGTTGTGAGCCATGGGTGAAGTTAATGAAGAATGAAAATAATGTGTGAGTATAAGTGTCTATAGAGTATGTGAACAACACACAGTATATACAAGATACAGTCAAATAAGAGCAATTGATATAATTTTATAGGTAACATGCAAATTCGATTCTATCATTTAGTCCCATTGGTTTCTGGGTAGACAGTTTATGAATCCAGTAGTTCTCTCTCATGAGTAGATATTTGTTGTTGTTTCTCCCTTCAACTTTTTGAACTGTTTCCAAGATTATGAATTTGATTTGTGAAACATTGTGACTTTCTTCTGTGTAATGGAGTGATAATGCTGATTTGGTGTTCTTTAATCTTATGTTAGATCTGTGTTCCGTTAATCGCACTTTGATGCGTCTTTCGGTTTTACCCACGTAGATCTTGCCACAAGGGCATCTAATTCCATAAATCACTCACACATTATTTTCATTCTTCATTAACTTCACCCATGGCTCACAACATTAATTCCCTTAAATACCATTATGAACCACATGAGTTCGAATCCCGTTTTTTCGTTTTGCGGTAACTTATTCTTTGAATCCTCAAGTTATTTTGTCTAAATATCACTGTTTACTGAGTGATACATTTCGCGCTGGCCAGAACACTATTTCGACGTGCATATCTATTTTGCACGCGATTACCGGTGAATCGTCGTGCTTATAGTCTTTTTTTCATGTTTGTGACACGTCATTAGTCACATGACCGGAACTCCCTTGAAAACATTGCTAACGCGGCTGTTCCGTGTACCAGCTCGTACTCCGAGAGGACCCACAGTGAACCGGCATTCCCATCGCTAAGCAGGTTAGTTTTTGAGACGTTTGTCTAGAGCAGTGCGAATTTTACTCTAGATACGAACATGGTGTACAGATACCAGAACTTGGTTCTTTCTTTATCTTTTTACAGGTTTCCCCACCTATGGAAACCTCTGACATGTGAGTTCATATAAACCCCCTTGTTTACCCACATTGACTGGTTAGATACAATGCATGTTATACAGGTCATCACGTTTGCACTATGCGTTCACGTACTGCACCTAACCCCTCTTTCTAATCACGTTTTTTCACTGCAATATGACTGTTTATGTACATCAGAACATAATATATATTATTGATCACAATTATTATTTTTAACAGTGTCGTTGTCCCTGATGAAGGGCATATTTGCATGCCCGAAATGCATTGGATGCACTAAGATGACAATGTTTAACTCGATGATGAAAATGCCAATAATCAGTTAAATGAAACAAGAAAGATGATATGAATCATACTCAATGATTACAAATAAAATGATCAATGAATGAATTGAAGTACGTGTGGAAGTCTTCTTATCATATTGAAGACAATAATTGTGAGTGCCTACGAAGGGATGGTTCTAGAGATCCTTTAGACCCACAACTTTGGCAATACAGTGAATACCGTTGGACCCTCGGTATTACCTTCTAGAGCACCAAAAAAAGAAAACAACTGAGAGACAAGAAAATTAAAACTATAGCAGTGCATTCATCCCATCCCAATCAATTTATGTGCTCACAGTGTCCCGTGGGTGAATAGCACGCAATCAAGGAAATAAATTGCAACTTACAAGATGAGCAACTATGAAGAAATTTCAAAAAGCACTGAAGCCAGAGCCTCAACCTTTGCATTCGAATCCAAAGATGCAGATCAAATTTACTCTTTAATCAGGGAAGAACTCACCCAGGAAACTACAGGACGGTCGAAAGAGCAAAATATCAAACAATTATTATATTTATCCAAAAGGAGAACAAATCAACAATTACATGCAAGTACTCTCATCAGATATCATCGGAACTTACGCATACCACGTGGACTCAGAATTGCACTCAAACCATCCTTGTGTAAACATTCTAAAAAGTTTCAGGAGCGCTGGTACGAAATTCTTAACAAATGTTCTTTGGACTTAATCCTCTTAATAATTCAAGAATTATCGACCATCTTAGATGAACTAACCGCAGAAATTGAAGAAACAAAAACAGAGTTATCGAAAATGATGACAGAGGACGAATTAAATACTACCCTAAATGACATAAAGAGTCAGATTGATCGACATCATAAAGAAATAAATGAGCGAAAAATTCGCAAATTTAGAAGAGATACATTAGATTATCGTTTAGGGGAAGTATATACGTGGGCAGAAGTATATGCCCAAAAACGCAGAACCCGTCCATACAATTCTAACACTGAAACGTCTTCATCAGACAGTGATACGAGTCAAAGAGCACGCAAGACACAACCCACTCCTGCCACCCATGATAAACCATCTGCAGAAGAACCGACTACCAGTAAAGTCCCTGAAACTAGTCCTTTTTTAGACCAAGGCCAAGCACAAAAAGGAGACCCAGGAGAGGATCAGGCAAAGGACAAAGAAAGGGATCCACCGAACACAAGAAGTACAACCATGACCGCCAAAGAGAAAGAGAAGGAGAAGAAATCCAAAAAGAACCAACCACAAAACACCTAGTCATCAACATTAGTGACCATCACTTTAACCCATATGAATTGGGCTTACTACAAAAAGGAACATCATTCATACCGACCACTACATCTGACAATCTGGAACTTGAAGTCAGTTTTTTTAAACTGATGAGAAAACTCAAGTTACGCCATTTCTTTGACAATACATTACCGGAGAGACCACCACAAGAAAAAGATCAATTAGCAGGGTTAAGGCCTCACAGTACCTTCCAAGCTCCAACCAGTCACAAGACGCTTGATCTATTTGAAAACCTAGTAAAACAAGAAATAAAGAAAATCAAACATGTTAAACCGAAAAATAGAAACATCACACAAAAGGATCTTGACACCTTACACCAGCTGGCAAGGAACGACAAAGTAACATACACCAAAGCGGACAAAGGTGGCGCTATCGTCATCATGAATACAGAAATGTATAATCGAAAAGTTAAAGAACACATTTCAGACGACAAAATGTATTGCAAACTGGATAGAAACCCTACATTGGAATATGCCAAAACAATAAAAAACATTATTGATGGTTCAATACAACAGGGTATCATTCTAGAAAGAACAAAGAACTTTTTACTGACGTCTGATCCAAAAAGCCCAACACTAAGAATGCAACCAAAAATACACAAAAACCTCAACGACCCACCAATGCGACCAATCGTATCCACGAGAGGAAGCCTGCATGAACCAGTAGGCCAACTGATTGACCGATACTTTCAACCAATAGTACAATCTATGCGTACGTATGTCAAAGATACATCTCAATTTTTACAAATTCTGCAACAACTTCAATTGGATCCAACACAAAAAGTAATACTATGCACAGCTGACGTTTGCAGCCTATACACCAGTATCCCCCATGACATGGGTATTGAAGCGATGGAAGCAGCCCTTCTGAATTCAGCATTAGATCATGATTTTCAAACTTTCTTGATGGAACTGATGTATTTTACTTTATACCATAGCTATTTTAAAGTTGACGAAACATGGTATCAACAGTTATCAGGAATGGCTATGGGCAATTCAGCAGCCCCTGTATATGCGAACATTTTCATGCAGTGGTATGAAAACCGACACATATTCTCTAACAACGAATGGACGAAAAACTTAAAACTGTTGATTAGATACATTGACGACTATTTCATCGTATGGACAAACACACAAGAAAAACTACAGATGGAATTAACTAAATTCAATGATCATGACCAAAGAATACAACTGACATGGAATATGTCAGATACTTCTGTAAATTTTCTTGATGTCAAGGTGACCATAACCACTGATGGATTCGCGACTGACTTATACGTCAAACCAACAGACCGAAACAACATGTTGCTATACTCGAGTTTTCATCAAACAAATCTAATCAAAAACCTACCATTCTCACAGATGGCTAGAGTAAAACGAATCACTTCTGACAAAAACACACTGAATATTAGACTTGATGAAATGACAAACAAGTTCACATCCAGAGGTTACCCCCTATCTCTACTAGATGAATCCAAAAAGAAGATTGATCAAATTGGAAGACAACAGTTACTAACCAGCAAAACCAAACCAGAACAGACAAGAACCGTTGTAGTATCTAAATACTCCACAGCGAGTAAGAAATACAAACAAGCAATTATGAAGCACTGGTCAATCCTAAATATGGAACCTGATTTTAATCAATCCTTCAGGGAACCTCCTATCTTTGCATTTACAAGGGCTAAAAACTTAGGAGAGATTCTACAACAGAAAACCATGGATAATTCATCATATACAGGAACAAAACCCTGTTTAAGCTGTGGGAATTGTAACAGTGTGATTCGAGGCAACATAATCAATCATCCCTCCAAAGGATACCCAATAAAATTGAGAGTCAATGCGACCTGTGAATCCAGCAATTTGATTTATGGAATTAGATGCCCTTGTGGCAAGATCTACGTGGGTAAAACCGAAAGACGCATCAAAGTGCGATTAACGGAACACAGATCTAACATAAGATTAAAGAACACCAAATCAGCATTATCACTCCATTACACAGAAGAAAGTCACAATGTTTCACAAATCAAATTCATAATCTTGGAAACAGTTCAAAAAGTTGAAGGGAGAAACAACAACAAATATCTACTCATGAGAGAGAACTACTGGATTCATAAACTGTCTACCCAGAAACCAATGGGACTAAATGATAGAATCGAATTTGCATGTTACCTATAAAATTATATCAATTGCTCTTATTTGACTGTATCTTGTATATACTGTGTGTTGTTCACATACTCTATAGACACTTATACTCACACATTATTTTCATTCTTCATTAACTTCACCCATGGCTCACAACATTAATTCCCTTAAATACCATTATGAACCACATGAGTTCGAATCCCGTTTTTTCGTTTTGCGGTAACTTATTCTTTGAATCCTCAAGTTATTTTGTCTAAATATCACTGTTTACTGAGTGATACATTTCGCGCTGGCCAGAACACTATTTCGACGTGCATATCTATTTTGCACGCGATTACCGGTGAATCGTCGTGCTTATAGTCTTTTTTTCATGTTTGTGACACGTCATTAGTCACATGACCGGAACTCCCTTGAAAACATTGCTAACGCGGCTGTTCCGTGTACCAGCTCGTACTCCGAGAGGACCCACAGTGAACCGGCATTCCCATCGCTAAGCAGGTTAGTTTTTGAGACGTTTGTCTAGAGCAGTGCGAATTTTACTCTAGATACGAACATGGTGTACAGATACCAGAACTTGGTTCTTTCTTTATCTTTTTACAGGTTTCCCCACCTATGGAAACCTCTGACATGTGAGTTCATATAAACCCCCTTGTTTACCCACATTGACTGGTTAGATACAATGCATGTTATACAGGTCATCACGTTTGCACTATGCGTTCACGTACTGCACCTAACCCCTCTTTCTAATCACGTTTTTTCACTGCAATATGACTGTTTATGTACATCAGAACATAATATATATTATTGTTCACAATTATTATTTTTAACAGTGTCGTTGTCCCTGATGAAGGGCATATTTGCATGCCCGAAATGCATTGGATGCACTAAGATGACAATGTTTAACTCGATGATGAAAATGCCAATAATCAGTTAAATGAAACAAGAAAGATGATATGAATCATACTCAATGATTACAAATAAAATGATCAATGAATGAATTGAAGTACGTGTGGAAGTCTTCTTATCATATTGAAGACAATAATTGTGAGTGCCTACGAAGGGATGGTTCTAGAGATCCTTTAGACCCACAACTTTGGCAATACAGTGAATACCGTTGGACCCTCGGTATTACCTTCTAGAGCACCAAAAAAAGAAAACAACTGAGAGACAAGAAAATTAAAACTATAGCAGTGCATTCATCCCATCCCAATCAATTTATAGCGCCAACTCTTCCCAGGGTCCTGGTGGTGGCGGCCTGCATACCATCAGGGGCGTCAGTTGCTTCAAGACTTTGTCACTGTTGCTGCTCGGAATGCAGTCTCTAATTTTCCTTTCAGTGGCAAGGTCCATGTTCGGCCACCGATAGTTCTCCCTGAGTCTGTGTTTAGTCTTGGTGATACCCAGATGTCCTTCGTGGGCTATCTCAACCAGGTTGTCTCTCACCGACGCAGGTGGTACAAGTCTCGTCCCCCTGAACAGGCATTCATCTACTATGGACAGCTCATCTTTGACAGCCCAGTATGGCCGCAGGTTTTCCTCCCGTTTATCTTCATTCTTCCACCTGTCTTTTATTCTCTTGTACACCTCCTCCAGGATCTCGTCTTCTTCCAAAGCCTTTCTCCATGTTTCCTCTCCCAAAGCTCTCTGGATGGCGCAGACATTCTCCATCTGAAGTTCATCCCCTTCATCATCCACCTTTCTTTGTTTCTCCCACGCCTCATTTTCACTGACGAGTCTCGACAGACAGTCTGCTGCAAAATTTCGCGTTCCCGGGACGTACTCGACACCGAAAGTGTATTCTTGGAGGCTGACCACCCACCGCCTTATCCTGCTGGAGATGGCATCCAGACCTTTTTTGCTGAACACTTCCACCAACGGCTTGTGGTCAGTACGAAGAGTGAACTGAGTTCCCCACAGGAAGTCTCTGAATTTCCCCAATGCCCAAGATACTGCTAGGGCCTTCTTTTCAATCACCGAGTAGTTGTTCTCGGACTTCTGGAGTGACCTTGAGGCAAACGCTATGGTTTCTTCTCCGTCTTTGCCTACTTGGGTGAGGACTGCTCCCAGCCCTTTGGCACTTGCATCGGTGGTGACTACAGTCGCCCGGTTGGGTATGTATGACTTTAAGCTCGGGGCTTCTGCGAGTGCCTTCCTTACATCTTCAAACTCCCTCTGGCACTCCTGACTCCAGTTGAATTCAGTCTCTTTCTTTAACAGCAGCCTGATGGCGTAAGTCCTTCCTGCCAGGTTTCTTATGAATTTCCCGTAGAACTCCAACATCCCCATGAATGACTTGATTTCATCCTTGCTTGTGGGAGGTGCCAAATTTACAATGGTGTTTTGTAGTTCAGCCTTGGGACATATTCCTTCAGTTGTCACCTTGTGCCCCAAGAAATCCAACTCTGCACAGCCAAACATGCACTTATCTCTTTTCACTGTAAGCCCTTGTGATGGAACCTTCCTAGCACGCGTCTCAGTCTCTCATCATGCTCTTCATGGTTCTTGGCAAATATAAGCACGTCATCCTGGTAACACATGACACCTGGGATGCCTTTCAAGATGTTGCCCATGAGTCTCTGAAATACAGCGGCAGCCGAGACTAGCCCGAAAGGCATCCTTTTGAACTTGTACGCGCCCATCGGTGTCACAAATGCTGTGAGTTCCTGTGACTCTTCGTGTAGTTTTATCTGGAAGTAGGCCGAGGTGAGATCGAGAGTGGAAAACACCTCAGCTACCTCCAGCATGCTCATCATTTGGGTGATGTTCGGTAGAGGGTATCGGTCGACCACGACCTCCTTGTTCAACGCCCTCAGGTCGATGCAGAGCCGGACCGACTCATCCTTCTTCTTTGCGGCCACGATGGGTGCCAACCATTCCGTCGCTTCCACCGGTTCGATGACTCCCGCCTTGCACAATCTCTCTAGTTCGGATCTCACCTCTTCTTGGATGGCAATGGGGAGTTTTCTGACTTTAGCCACAACTGCCTTAGGGTTCTCTTTCAATTTTATCTTGTGACAGTAGTTATTTAAGCATCCTAGTTCTTCTCTGAACACTCCTTTGAACTCTGTCACTATGTCTGTCTTGTGTTCTTGTATTTCCTGTATCAGGATCTGGGGATTACTGTTGGGATTAAGATAGACCCCTAACTCCTTCTGAGCTTGCCACCCCAAGATGTTGTCCCCTACCGTGGACACATAAACTTTGGACACTGTTGTCCTGTTACTGTATTCAATCTTCCCTAAGAAATAGCCTTTCATGGACATAGGGCGACCAGCATACCCCCCAGGCCTCAAATCCATTTTTCTCAAAATTATCTTCCCTTTGGACACCCGAGAGAATTCTTTTGCATTGATAATTGTTATCCTAGAACAGGAATCGAACAATGCTTCCAGACCGATTCCCCCTACTTTTATGGTGTCTTTTGGGCTGTTGACCTGACCTTCATCAACCTGCACCACTATTTCTCCGCACATGGTGTCATTGAGGCTTTGGACCTGCAACTCTTTGACCTGCACCACAAATTCGTCGCACACTACATTCGTCCTGTCTCTACTCTGTCTACTGACCCCTTGCCCACTCTTGCAGTATTGCTTGAAGTGACCTTTCTTACCGTACTTGTTACATGTAAATCTGAGGGCGGGGCACTCTTTGTCGTTGGCTAGATGCCCCTGCTTGCCACACCTATAGCAGGTGCCCTTGAACGATCCTCCCAGTTTGCTCTCCTTCTGTTCTCTGCCCGCCGCCTTCTGGCCTTTGACCACAGACACTGCCTCACATTCGGTCACCACTTCACTGACATTGGTCTTGTCATCGCTTCTCTTTTCCCCAGTGTCTTGCTTTATCTCTTTTACACACTGTAACATGTGCTCCACCTGTTTGGCTATGATAAGAACCTCCCTCAACGGTGGGTCATCCTTAAGCCATAACTCTTCACGCACACGCTCCATCCTGCAAGCCAATACAAATTGATCCCTAATTCTTTCCTCTCTTGCCCCACCGAACTTGCAAATTGTTGCTAATTTCCTCAATTCAGAAACAAAATCTTCAATAGATTCTCCCTCCTTCTGTGCTCTTTTCCCAAAGTGGTACCTCTCCATAATTGTGCTTGTCTTGGGGAGGTAGTGCAAATCCAACTTCTTTAGACTTACTTCAAACTCATTGAGACCCCTTGCTTCCTGCGTCCCTAAGTCTGGGAGATGATCTAAAACCTCCTCTCCTTCCGCACCTAGGTAATAAGCTAACAACGCTACCTTCCTATCTAACCCAAGGTTAGGCCCACATACCGTAGCGTAATTCAAAAACACTTTTTTCCATTTTTTCCATTGAATAGTGGGATCACCTGGGTTGGTCAAGAAAAAGGGTGGAGGGTCACACTTTGCATGGTTATGTGTTACAGAGCGATTTTTGCAGAACTACAACCCAGATGAGAATGTTCAAGTCCTGCTAAACACAATGTAAACGCAGGGCAGAGTGCTAATTTCCTGCACCAAAAGGAGCAACCATGCATATGCTACATTCATGCACAATTCTACTTCTTACATTAGTTTGAAAATAACTCTATAGTAGGAACAGTTGGTTTGTGTGCCCCAGTTGCTTGGGCTTCCAGGTTTCTGTGCTAAAGGTAAGTTCAACAATACATGAATAGCGCAGTCCAAATTCAGCCCGCAGTGAAAGTACTTCAGGTAGCTTCCTAGTTTTGCCTGCACGGCCCACACTCCCTGGAGCAGACTGTACTCTGCTTAAAGCTTACTTCAGGAGAATGCTGACTCCAAAAGCGCGTGGCCTCCACCTTTCAAAATGTCATGACCTCATTCACTGTGTGCACTTCACCGCGTTCATTTCTCCTTACTGCAAGCACAGTTCATCATGAAACATTTCCGTGGATACAAAGAAGCCTCCTTCTACACATGCCCCTCAATGCGTTAAAAGTCAACCCACACTTTCTGACAAGTTCCGGTTAGTACACCTTTAAATACCGGCAATGTTTATTTTCTTTCGTGACAGTGCATGCGTCACGCTCCGATTACTTTGACAGTGAAATGCTGGCAATGTTTATTAAGAAAACACCCTCTGTGGTGACATAAAAGCTGCCTTAATCACGCGCACCTCGCTGCGTTACTTTTAGACAGCTGTGCCTTTCCTGTCATCCTCCGGTTACCACTTGAATCTTGGCAAAGACTGAAGAGGGTGAATGTTTATCGCAAATGTCTCTCTCAAGCAGGCGCTACCTCACGCTTAGCTACCCGCTGGGAGTGAACCATAGACTTCAAACCAGCAGGCCCATTAGCGCCACCTCCCTTCACGCTCGGCTGCCAAAAGTACTTGTTAACTGTTTACAGTTCGTGAGACGCTCGCGCTTATCGTTTCAGCCGATCAATTACGTCCTTTTTAATCCTTCTTCCTGCTCCGCGCTAACGATAGCTAAATAAGAGTACCTTACTTTCGTCTGCAGGAAAGACTGATCTGACGCCGTCCGACCAGCGGTTGCTCTCCGCTCTTACTCCGTGTTATTTTCCCGAGGTGATGACTCCTGTCCGGCGCAGTCTGCTTCACCGCATAGGAATTCCACTTGCTTCTTTTCGTCAGCTGTCGTTTTTACCTTCCTTCAGGCGTGTTGAGGTCGCTGGTTCGTTTTCCCTCATCGCCAGTGTAGTGATGGCCAAAGATGTACGAGGACGCCACGTAGGTTAACCATGAATCGTTGATTCAAGATAGAGATATACTGTGCGACCTCAGCCACAGCTTGCGCTATCGCGGTTTCTTCACCCTCTCACCCCGGCGCTCGCCTTGGAACGCTGGTCGCAGTGACATTCCAAGTGATGTCACCGCGAGCAGCTCCATTACACGCGGAGCCGCCGGGGACAAACCAGGTGGAAGATACCACAGTGCATGCCTTTTTGTTCTGTCTTTATGTTCTGTTTCAATCTATACGGCCACTAGTCTTTCGGCGAAATTGATGCCTAATTGTTGATAAAAACAAATAGAAAATATATCAAAAGGAAAGAATGTCAGGTTGTTTATAAGTAAATACGCCACCGAAATATGCATTGCTTTGCATTGTATAAAGTCAAATAAATGTATGTGTTGTTTTCTGATGGCCCAATCTACACTCTGTGAAAGGACAACGAACAGGAAACAAATGTAGCTTTTTCTGAAGTTTGAGATCGGTAAAGACTCTCTTCCACCAATGGGGGTCATGGCCGTTGCACTATAGCAGGGGAGCCATGGAACCGCAATGCTCTGTCCAGGGCTGCTCTGAGAGTTACATAGTGCAGATAAGTCATTTGACAACTCCTGGCTGAGTCGAAATAAGCCAAGACTGCATCCCACTGAAAACGTTTTGGTCTTCTGGGGACTGGGAGGAGGGCAGCAATAAGGCAAGATCGGGGAGGAGAGAAATGCAGATTTGCAGGAGCTTAGCTTCCATTAGTGCAACAGGTGCAGTGGCACCAGGGCCTAGAGGCTTCAGGTTCTACTGAGCCCTGATTGTTGTGGTATAAATTCAGACTGAAGCCACAGGATCCATGTCCTTCTTTGCATTAGGACCCCTCAGATCTACCTACTCTCATTTCAGGTACCCACCAGACACCTTCGCTCTATTCAACTGGCCCTGGCCACCATCCCACAGATCCACAAGTCTAAAACCGGAGGAAGATCCTTCTCCCACCTTACTGCCAAAACCTGGAACACCCTGCCTCTGCACCTCAGGCAATCCTCATCCATGACCCAATTCAGGAAGGATCTCAAGACCTGGCTCTTCAACTGAACTCCAGTGACCGACGGATCAGCAGCCCCTCGCCTTGAGACCCTCACAGGTGAGTAGCCGCACTATATAAACTTGTGATTAATTGATTGGCTATGCTACTGCAGATCCAAAACAATGGGCTGAATTATATTTAGGCAAGTTTCCCTCTTGAAGAGGAAGGGACTTCAAGAATATCCAAAAATTGAGCCTAGAAACCTGAAACTGAAGACTGACAAGAGGAAATGATAAATGAAGGACTGAAGGTATGAAGGAGGCATTGCGGGAGGAGCTGGACAAGGAGAGAGACAGGATTATAAAAGGAAATGAAATTAAAATTGGAAGGGGTTGGGAATGGTGGAAAAGGAGAGGGGCCAAAGTTGCAAAGGGCCGGGCATGAGAAGGAAGTATGTTAAGATAATGGGAAAGGAGGGTTGGGTGGCACGGAATGGAAGAGGGGAGTAAGAGTATTGAGTGCTGCAGGCTGAGGTCTAGAGGAAGTGTTGTCTGGTTGTTCTGAGTGAAATGAGGGAAATGAGAAAGAAAAGATATTCAGAAGGAGAATGAGCAGGAAAAGGTATGGAATTTTGGATGACTGGGTGCTATGGGTAGAGTGAAAGATAAGAGGCTGAGGAGGTGGAGATAAACAGCATTCTGAAAAAACTGCCTCTTCAAATAGAAGGACAAGGTATATACCATAAACAGTGTGAACTATTTTCAGTATATGCCATAAACCCATTCAGAAAAATACAGTTACATTTCCTTGCAGCCACTAATGTATTGTCTTTTCTCCAGCGCCCTGATGAAGGAATTTTCAGTGTACACCACACTGTCCGAAACGTGCGTCGGCACATTTCTCTCTCTTGTGTAATTTGTATTGATTATTGTTTAATACATATTTGTATGTAGGATTTTTTGTGTTTATATGATGCTATGTACAGTCGTCACTATTGTATTGTTGTTTGTTTGTATCACTACTTCCCCCTTCGTTTTCTGTTGAATTGTATTTTACAGTTTACTATTCCTCATCTACATTTTCTGTGGGGCTCCTGTCATGTGGAAGTATTTATTGTATTGTTCTATGAAATTGAAAATGAAATCATTTATATGATATGTACCTTCCTTTTTTTTAGTAAATCTTTTTATTAACAGTCTCGACATGAAGGTACAAATTCACAGAATCAATAAAGGGTTACAGTGAAATCAGGTTACATACAATTCAGCAACATACTTCATTGAAATGCCCACAGATGGGGATCATTATCATCGGCTTCACAGGGAGGGGTACATATATCGCCCAGGTATGTATTCCAGGGGGCCCAAACCTTGGACCATTTGCGGGGACAACCCCGGGCCACATAGACTGTTTTCTCCCTTAGCATACACCAGTCAAGATCTCGCTCCCAAGCTTTGACCGTGGGCGGGTGCGGGGCTCCTCAGAGCTGTGCAATATTTCTCTTGGAAATCATGCAGCCAAGTGTGACCCCTTTTGTAGTATGAGTGTTGAGGTCGGTAGGTTTCCAAATGATAAGGAGGCACCTCTGCGCCTCCGGCCTAATTTCTACTCCCAACACTTCACTCATGACCGTGTGGATATTGCACCAGTATTCCTGAATTTGCTCACAATGTCATAGTATATGTATTATTGTGCCCACTTGTGTGCATCCTCTCCTACAAGAACCATCCGTCGGTCCACCCATGTGCACCAACTGGGGACCAGTTACGTAAATTCTATGGAGGATCTTTAATTGTACCAGTCTGAGTCGCGCTGCGGTAGCGACCGTTTTAGGAGAGGAAACCGCTTCCTGCCAGGTTTTGTTCTCTAATTCTATTCCGTCTTCAGTTCATTTTTCACGCAGTTTCAATAGGGGGTTGTCGATATTGTTAATACATTTCCAATATGTTAGGGAGATGGCCCTGTCAGGCAGGTGGCCATCCAATAGTCTGTCCTCCAGTGGAGAGGTGGCCGGTGGAGTCGAGTCATCGGTAATTGCTGTTTGCAGAGAGTGTCTGATTTGTAGGTATTCATAGTATAGCATATTGAGTTTGTAGAGCGTTAAAGGGTTTCACACCCCCAGCATACCGGTGGTCTTTGACATGGGAAAGACATATTAAGTCCCATGTATCAAATCCTTTTGAGTTTCCCATATACCCAAGTTTTTGTGAGTCCCACAAGGGTGTGGCCAGCGTCAGCTTGTTTTATCAGCGGAGCGATTCAGTAGCAGAGTGCCAAATTTTAACTGTGTGGGCAGTGGGCCGGGTGAGTGGATATTTGTTTGGCGTTGAATATAGCTCCCTTGAAAAGGTCCCTTTCGGTAAAAGCCAACGATCCATAAGAAATCCAGGGTTGTTAGGGCGGCCATATGTGCAATGATTGATAGCTGCTAGTTGTGCAGCCCAGTAATATTTTTTAACATCAAGCAAGCGATTCCTCCATCATACCAGCTAAGTGTCAGCTTTTCATAGCAATGCGTGGTCTCCCTCCCCATAGGAGGTCTCTTATGAGCCCTTTCAGTTCTTTAAAGTACGAGTTTGGGACAAGGTCAACTGAATTCTGCAGCGCGTACAGGAAACGGGGAAAATACATCATTTTAAATAACGCAGCTTTGCCCAATAGTGAGAGCGGAAGCGACTTTCAGTGCGTTATGTCGCTTTTGAGCCGGTGCATTGGGGGGGGCAGATTGTGGGCACATCGGACTGATGGGTCTAGAGATATGAAAGTATTTGAAGCCTTCCAAAACTACCGGAATTGGGCAAATTCAGGGTAAAGGAGGAGAAGTCCCCCGTAGGACATACAGTAGTGATTTTTGCCAATTGACGCGAAACCCAGAATACCTACCACAAATGTCTAATATGTCAAAAGCTGCTATTAGAGATCTCTTTGGGGACATGAGATAAAGGAGAATATCGTCCGCATACAGGGATATCCGGTCCTCCCAGCATGCCATGGATCATTACATCTTTACGGATCCACTCTGCAAGTGGCTCAAGGGCCAAAGCAAACAGTAAGGGAGAAAGGGGGCATCCCTGACGGTTCCCTCAGCTGAGTATATAGGGCTCAGATTTTCTGTTATTTACAACTATCTGAGCCATCGGTGTGCTGTATGACAGTCGTACCCAGCGGCAGAAATTTGGCCCTAATCATAGTTTGGCAAGTACTGCAAAAAGATAAGGCCATTCCAGTGTATCGAAAGCCCTAGTGGTGTCTAGGAAGACTATAATGGTATCCTCATGTATCGTCGGCACTCTGCCCAGGACTCCATGCAATCTGCGCAGGTTGAGAGCAGTGTTTCTTTTAGGCATGAACCCCGATTGATCCGGATGGACTAGATCTCCTATTACCTTGATCAGCCTAGTGGCAAGTACTTTATACAGAATTTTGGGTTCTGCATTCAGCCGATATAGGTCGATAGGAGGTACACTCCGTTTTGGGTTTCCCTTCTTTGTGGATTGTGACTATATTGGCAATTCTATGGTCACATGGCAAGGAGGAGCCCTATTCAAGGCTGTCCTCGAACATGGAGGACCAGTTTATCTGGTCAAAATTTGTAGAGCTCAATTGGAATGCTGTTTGGGCCCAGATCTTTCCCAGAGAGTAATGTCCTTATGGCTGATGCTATTTCATTAGCAGTTAGTGCACTATCTATGAATGTGTGGTCTGAGTCTGATAGCTTCGGACGAGAGATATCTTTAATAAGATCAGTAAAGTCTGCTTCAGGGTATGGTGCCACCGAGCTATATACAGTTGGGAAGTGAGCTGCAAAGTGGTTAGCTATGTCTTGGGGATCTGTCACAGGGGATCCATCATTACCTTTGATTTCTGGCACAAGCTTGCTGGCCAGCTCTCTTTTGTCTAATCATGCGAGCAATTTGCCAGCCTTGTCACACTAGTCATATATCCGTCCCAACTTTTCCTGCCCCAGTAGTTTGGCACGGTCAGTGACCAAGGCCCAGTATTCGTCCCGGCGCAGAAGGAGGGAGTGAAGGCCTTCAGGTGTGGCGTCTGAGGTGATATCCTGTTCAAGACAGTATAGTTCCTGTTCTATGTCGGAGATTTCTCTCACCCTATCTTTTTTGGAACCCGCCACCAAGGAAAGGGCCTGCCCTCAGACCACAGTTTTGAAAACTTCCCACAATGTTTAGGGGGACTCGACTGTGTGTTCGTCCTCCATAAATTATTCATCAATAGTTTAAATTAGGCCTTTCAGTATTTTGGGGTTCTTGAGGTACCAGGGGTTTATTGGGATAACCCGTCCCACCTGTGTATGGTCTAGAACTATATGCACCCACAGAGGGGAATGGTCGGAAATACCTCTTGCCAGGCGGTGGATGTCATGGATATCAGTGATTTGTGAAGCCGGGACAGGTATGTAATCAAGGAGGGATAGGCTGTTGTGTGCCCCTGAATGGAAGGTGTGCTGTAACGTATCGGGATTGTATGTCCTCCAGCCATCTATTAGTCCCATCGCCTCTAAGAAACTGGAAAACGCTTGCGCTGCTTGGGGGTTGCACGAGGGGGGTGTCTATCTAGGGTGCTCGGCACTATCGAATTAAAGTCACCTCCGAGAACTAGGTGCCCATCAGGCAACGTCAAGAGTACCGCACTTAGGCCTGCCCTGTGTTCACACAAAAGGGGTATGTAGAGTGCCCTCCCAAGAGCCCGTGATTCTAACATACCTGCCCCGGTCGTCTAAATATGTAGAGGGGAGTGAAAAAGGAAATGACTTTTTTTGCATAATGCCTACTCCCCTGGAGCTGGAGGTGAAGCCCACATGTGCCACCATCGAGTATCCCCATCTGTGCTTTGCATGTGTTGCCAATGAGATGTGTTTCCTGGAGTAACACAATGTCTGGCGATTGTCTCTTAATATATTACAACACAACGCTCCCCTTGCTCTTGTCCCCCAATCTGTTAACATTCCAACATTTTAACTTCCTTGGTACACTGCACTCCCATTGATAGTTATATAGGTCCCCACTAGTGGGGTTACGTTTATACATTGTACTGTCGAGATAATACAAAGAAACAGCAAACAAAATAAACAACAGTCCCTCCCAACAGCCCCCCACCCTGCTCCCCTGCACTCAGGGCTCGGAACTGCGCATGGTATTTAAATGCAGAGTGCCTGTCGCCCAACTAATCCACTGAAAGAAAAACACAAGGGGGAGGCCTCAGAGCCCCGTTGGCTCTGAGGCCTCCTGATACAGTACATGCCAAATATTCAGGTCACCAAGGGTGATCGTTCCCAAAACGTCAATATAGGGGGCAATACCAGCATGGGTCGAGTGTTAGTGACTCGAGTTTCATCTATGTTGAAAGTAAAGTGTACTAGAGCAGCAAAGGCCCCTCCATGAGAGTTCGTTGCGCGAGTCAATGGTCGGTAGAGTCCTTTTCCGGTGAAGTTCTAAGGCTGTCCAGCCAGTCGGATGCCAGCTCTGGGAGGTCAAAGAAGCAGGTTTTTCAATCAAGTTCAACTCGTAAGCGTGCTGGGAAGAGCATGGAGTGCCTGAGACCTTTTTCCCTCAATCTGCGCTTAACATCTAGGAAGGAGCGTTGCCGCATCTGCACCGCTCGGGTGAACTCGGGGAAGAAAGTGATTTCCGAGTTGTCTAGATGGATCAGAGGAGCAACCCTCGCCTTCTGGAGGATTGTGTCTCTGTCCCTATAATTGAGTAGCCGGGCCAGTATTGGACGAGGGGGGCCCCAGGCTTCGGGCGACCCCCAGGCACTCTGTTGGCTCTCTCAATGACGAACAGTTTAGAAAGGCCCTTTGGTTGTAGCTTTGCGAGATCAGTTCTTCAATGAACAGGTCAGCAGCGGGACCTTCCACTTTCTCTGACACGCCAAGAACTGCGGATGTTGTTGCGTCTTAGACGTCCTTCATAGTCATCCAGCTTGTCCTTCATGTATTTGTGGAATGATTGAACCTCCCCAATGTCCGTTTGTAGTTGTGAGGTGTCCTCCACAAGGCTGGCGTTAGTAATCTCTAATTGTTTGACCATCTCTCTGTACTTTGTGAGATCTGCTCTGATCAGTGTCACCTCTGAGGAAATGGTGTCAATAGATGTGCGGACTCCTATGATAGCTGCCATTAAGTCCTTCATTGTGGGTTCGGTAGGGTACTGCTCAGCTCCGCTCTGCGGTTTGTCGCTGGACACCTTTCGCTCAGTAAGGTCCGTCTTCGGGCAGGTAAATCGGTCAAGCCTGCTTTGCTGGGGAGCCCGGGAGCCCTTAGCGTTGAACATGACAAGGCCCTGCTGATTCTTCGGATGGATACCCAGATTAAATGTCAAATGGAATTGTCCTTGGTCAGGTCCCCTTGAGGTCTTCTCCAGAGTGTCGGGCCAATTGCGTACTTATGTGGATGTCGCTGAATTAACTCTGCCGTACCCAGATGCTGAATAGGGTTGTGAATAAGATGCAAACAATGGGGGGGGGGGGGGCACCCAAAGCGTTGCCGGCTGGGAAGGCACTGTCTACAGTTCTCGCATGAAATCTGTGGGCAATGGAAGCTCTGGGTTTGTCTAAGCTTTGGATTAACAGGTCTCCACCAGGTCTAGCCGCTGCTTAGGCCCCAGTAGGTTTGCAGCTCTAAAATCATTTCTCAGGGCAGTGAGGAACAGGCTTGGTGTTGTGGACGTAAGGGTCAAAGATGTGCCAAGGAAGGGAGGGGGAACAGGGCGGATTAACCCATGTGGCCACAGGCAGCCGACCTCAATGGGGCAGTTACATTAGAGTGTTCACTCTGCGCTCACTCCTCCATGCCCTCTCAAGCCACTGTGATGTTACCCAGTAAAAGCCATCCCAAGCGCCGACAGTCCCGGAGCCAAGGTAGTAAGGTCGAAGTCACTCTGGGCTGGACTCCCAACAGATCCTCCCAGTTGTTGTATCACTGCGGCTCACCAGTAATCCTGCCCAACAGAGTCTCTGAGGCCTCTGTGAATCCCTTCCACAGTAGGTGCAGCCGCGTCAGTGCATCACACACTGCACCGGAAGGTCCCGGTCACCATGCGACAAAGATCTTGATTAGAGGCAAGGAGGCAATGGGGGCAGTCACACATGGGAGCCGCTCCCTCTGTCTCGATGTCTGAGGGGCAGGTCGGGTTGAGTGGGGGCCGCCGACACCGCAAGGCACGGCCCCAGTCACCAGCGAGTCCGCTCCATCTGGGCCATGGGGTCCAGTCCCTGCGCCCTCGGCATCCGACCTGGGCCCGTAGCACAGATGGTAGCAGTCAGTGTCGCCGCAGACAAACCCCGCTCTGGGGCTGCAGTTTCCAAGCCCGAGCCCCAGGCCACAGTGTCACGGCCCCCGGGGGGGGTATCTAAGGACATTTTCTGAGCCTTTCGCTGCACAATGTTCAACCCCCGAGGGTGGGAGAGGGGGTCACGCCCGCGTCCTCGATCCCTCGGACACAGGCCCCAAATTGCCGAAAGGTATAATTACGTCTCACAGCCTCCGATTTCACCCAGGGAAGCTTTATCAGGCACCGCTTACACTCCGGTTTCAGAAGCTGCACCTTTCAGTCAGATGTACGTGGCAGATTAATTAGGCCTCGGAGCAGCTCTAGCTAGCGGCCATGTTGGTTTGCCGCGAAACCACGCCCCTGATATGTACCTTCTTGATAATAAATTTTGATAATTAATGGGTCTGTGGGATTTGTATACTTTTGGATGAATTACCGAGATCGAAAAGCAATATCGGGGAGAAGCCTCTGTTGTGATTTACTGTGTTTTCTCCTGCTTTCTTCTCCCTAATAGTTCTAAAATCAGGGACCCTTTCATGTGTGTTTTTTGATGGAAGCCTGTAATGCATCTGAGGCTTCAGATCAGGAGACCAACCAGCTAGCCCTTGCAGTAACTCTGGGTTCTGGGCTCAAGAGATGCAGGTCCAGTCCTTCTCACCCAGGCAAGAGGCCAGCAGGCATCAGATCAGCATAGCAAAGCAAAAGTATTGATAATTTTAAATTGCATCATGCCCTGATTTCAGTGAAACACCTAATCACCCTTCTTCTTGTAGAAACTCAGTAATTTCTAGGCAAAAGTAAGCTGTCTGCAGTTCCTGTCCCAAATATGGACTGTGCGTGCAAGCTTTGTTACCAACACTTCTGATAATGGTGAAAGGCCCTTGTCTGACAAAAAAACACAGTTTTTCCATAATGAGTCAATCCCACCTGCTGCCTTTCTTTCTTTTTAAGTGACATGCGCAGCATACTCACTGACTGTAGGTTGTAAGAAACCTTACTGTATAAAAGTAAGGCCCTTGATACACAGGAAAGTTGGTAACAGGGAGTTGCTGCTTACGGATGGAAAAAAGCAATAATACTCCAAAATAGCCATTTGCACTAATTGCATTTAAATGCAAACTTTTTTTCTGTAACTATTTTTTTTTTATTAAACTGAAACATTTCTTTTGATTGTCTTCCACTTTGATCATTTATGACAACCAGATAGCTGCTTTGATTATCATGGAGACTTAAAAATGTTCTTAGTGTACCTTAAATAGCTGCAGACGTTCTAAAATGCTTAAGTTTTCAGATGAAAGGCTGCACTAAACGCTCCATACATTCAAGCGAGCTTAAATAAAGATGAAACAAGCATTGGCAAAGCACACCCTTTGGCAAATCCTATTTGTCATGGCTTTGCAAGTTTTATTGTTTGGGAAGCTACCAGAGCTAAAAAACTAAAGGCAAAAATGTTTTTGGTCTCAAAAATTAGACAGTACTCCCTGGCTGCAAAGGGAACTACTTTGTGTGTCTACATGCACCTTGTGACGGGACAGCATGCCATAACTCATAGTGAAGTCAGCTAATGGCTGAAGTGGGCTGACACATTGCCCCTTGATGCATGCTCGAGTGGGTTGGAGAAACATGTGAATGATACAACCAAAGGCAAATGAATGAAGTGTGGCTAAAATACCCTATTTGGCATATTTTAAAATTGTGATTTTCATTCTGTGTGCACTCAGCATTCTTTGCACCCACTTGCACTCACTTCCGCCGCATCTTCACGGACCCAGACGATTTTAGGGCTAGAGACCGAGTGTCAGGGATAACATCCCCTACGGCGGCCATCTTGAGTGGGGGCGAGAGCGGTGAGAGCGCTCTAGTGTTCTGCATATAAGGAGCCCCTGGGATAGCAGACGCGAGATCTTTAGCGTTTGCCAGCATTCTACTCTGCCCTCTGAGGCGCTGATCACGCGAATAGATTTTAGGAGCTACTTGCGTGCAACGTATTATTTTTATTCGGCATATTTTAAAATTGTGATTTTCATTCTGTGTGCACTCAGCATTCTTTACACCCACTTGCACTCACTTTCGCCGCATCTTCACGGTCCCAGCCGATTTTAGGGCTAGAGACAGAGTGTCAGGGATAACATCCCCTACGGCGGCCATCTTGAGTGGGGGCGAGAGCGGTGAGAGCACTCTAGTGTTCTGCATATAAGGATACAGTCGCCTTCCGCGTAAGCGGACGCGTTTGCGGGGGTGCCTCATCAGCGCCAGAGTTTAGCCTGAGTTAGCCCGTCTGCGCCCGTCAGCGTCCCGGAGGCGCTCGGGGCGCGAGCCAGGCGGGTAAGCGACGCCACGATGAGGATATATACGAGAGAGGAGCTCATCTCCTATGATAATAACACTGCTCCTTGTCATCGAGTCTTTCCTAATTCTGCTGTGGGCTCGGTAAACTGCTTCGCTTGTGGGTTGTGTCCCGGCACTGCCGGTATCTCCCCATGCAATTCCACCCCTACTAGCAGTAGTTGTGCGCTCCTGAATACTAGGTCACTGCCCCAACACGCTCTAACATCTTTAGCCTCCTTGCTCATGAGAAGACGGACTGTCTTTTCCTCACGGAAACTTGGCTAGGCGAAGGCTCTGAGCCTGATCTGGCCATAGCCATTCCTCCGAGCCATGCGATTTTCCGCAAAGACAGAAGCACGGGCAAGGGGGGCGGTGTGGCTCTTATTGTAAATAAACTCATCCCCTGCACGATCCTTCCTGTGGACAATCTACCGGGCTGTGAAATCCTAGCCTTTTCCCTGTCCTTTTCCCCCCAACAGTCCTGCATTGGGATTTTGCTTTACAGACCCCCAGGCCTTCTCGGCTCATTCGCCGAGGACCTTTTTGCGATCATTTCCACACTCAGCCTGAGGTCGAGACATTGCTTGGTCCTAGGTGACTTTAACATCCATATGGATAAGGCGGAGGACCCGGAAGTGCAGAAATTTCTGGACATGACATCCTCCGCGGGGTTCAATTTGTACTTACGGGCACCTACACATGACAAAGGGCACATGTTAGACCAAATCTTCTCTACCGAACCAGTTACCATATCCTCCCTCGCCCCAGTCCTTTGGTCAGACCATTTTTTAGCCAATTTTCAGATTGCACATCTCACAGCGACCCCACGTGATGGTCAGTTGCGCGAGGTTCGCACTTCCAGAGCCTTTCATAAATTCTCTCCAGCCATGCTCACTCAGGCCTTAGAGACCTATCCGTGAGTACTCACAGGCAAGCTGGGTGACGATGTCAACCTCTTTCAGGACTGGCTTACTGCACGTTTCGCAGCCCTCGCTCCGCCGCGGCAGGCTAGGCCACTTCCGGCAAAAGCTTCTGCCCCCTGGTTCTCTGCAGCCTTGGCGGGCAAAAGAAGGTACTGCAAGAAGCTCGAAAGAGATTGGCGGAAGCAGTATGATTCAACCTCCAAGCAGAATTACAGAGCAGCTGTGAAAGAATATCATAGGGATATTACAGCAGAAAAGAAATCCTATTTAGCTAGAAGGATTGAGGAAGCAGATAGCTCCTGTAAAGAAATATTTAAGATTGTTAAAGAGTTTATTTCTCCCACCTGCTGTATCGCCACATCTTCCTTTTCGGAACCATGGATAACTGAACTAGCAGAATTTTTCACCAACTAAATTCTCACGATCCAAGCGACCTTGAAGGGAACGGATAATATCTCTGATTCCAACTCCAATCCTGGTGATTCCCCCGTCCCCTGGTCACTTCATTCCGACTCAGTCACAGCTACTACCGGTCCTATCCTGGACTGTTTTCCAGCTTTGGAGCTCCATATCTCGTTGGACATCCTGGTTAAATTGAAATCAGGTTCTCCCTTAGATCCTTGCCCCGCCAAATTTCTTGCGGCCTTGGCCCCCGTTCTTAACCCTATTATTAACCCCATTATTAATCTGTCTCTTAGCACAGGCGAGGTTCCCACTCCCTGGAAGCAGGCCCTCGTCCTTCCCCTTAATAAAAAGCCTAACATGGACCCGAAACTTCACTCTAATTATAGACCAATCTCATTGCTGCCCGCTCTGGCGAAAATAGCAGAGAAGCATGTACACACCACCCTATCCCACTTTTTAGAGTCTAACTCCTTACTTCATCAGTCACAGTCCGGGTTTAGATCTAACCTGAGTACT
Source organism: Lissotriton vulgaris (assembly GCF_964263255.1). NCBI lineage: Eukaryota > Metazoa > Chordata > Amphibia > Caudata > Salamandridae > Lissotriton > Lissotriton vulgaris. The sequence goes on along the minus strand of NC_141696.1, from coordinate 1,270,826,034 downwards.
GAAGCTGCTTTACTCGAGGTTACTGAGGCTGTGAAGGAAACTCTGGATAGGGGTGGAAAGCCATGCTTATCATGCTCGATCTGTCGGTGGCCTTTGACACCGTTCCCCATGACCTTCTCCTTACTAGACTTTGGGAGATAGGTCTTAGGGGAACGGTGTTCAAATGGTTCCAATCCTTTCTGGCCGACCGCAGACAAGCGATCTGGGCCCCCCCTTTCTCCGCCGTGATGCCGCACTTCGAGGTAGGGGTCCCGCAGGGTTCTATACTCAGCCCCTCCCTCTTTAATATCTTCCTGACACCCTTAGCTGCGCTAGCGGAGGAGCATGGGGCCCAGATCGTCTCCTATAATGATGACACCCAGCTCTTGTTCTCATGTGACAAGGGCTGTGACTTCGACGGGGCTGCCATTCGGAGGTGTCTTGAGGCTGTGTTTGGCTGGTTTGGGAAGAGCGGCCTCAAGTGCAACTCGGACAAGTCCGAGATCCTTTTCTTTGGTTGTCCCGCCGACCTGAGATGGAAGGAATGGTGGCCTTCGGCCATGTTCCCGCCAGACGGTGATTCTGTAACAGCAAAGAATCTGGGCATCCAGGTGGACAACACTCTCTCCTTTAAGGCTCAAGTAGCAGGACTTACGGGGAAGTGTTTTGCCATCTTAAGGATGGTGAGGAAGTTTTTACCGTTCCTATCCTTGGAGCACAGAAAGATCACGGTGCAGGCGCTGATAGGATCGCGCTTAGACTACTCTAACATCCTCTATCTAGGCCTCCCCGAGTATCTCCTGACTCGTCTTCAGGTTGTCCAGAATTCGGCAGCCAGGGCCATTTACGGCCTAACCAGAAGAGCTAGGGCCAGCGACCTTCTTAGAGCGCTGCACTGGCTGCCGGTTCGTAAACGCATCACTTTCAAGACCTTAACGATGGCGTTTAAAGCTCTACATAACATCGGAGCAATGTATCTACAAAAAAGGGTCAACTTCTACTTTCCATCTAGACCCTTAAGGGCAGCTGCCTTGGCCAAGGCAATCGTGCCGGCAGTGCGACGTGCACGATGTGGAGGACGTTCCTTTAACTACCTTGCTCCACGTCTTTGGAACTGTGAGAAGTTGGCCTGATATGTAGTGTTTCCAATTCTGGAACCACTTTGTATCAGGCCAACTTCTCACATTGGTGCGCAGCGGTGCGGATTTGAGCTTGCTGTTTGTTTTACCATTGCAATCTTTATATCAAATTGAAAGATCACATCAAGTACCTTAGGTACATATAAAATCAAAAGCTTAGCATATTAAGTTCTACTGAACTTAGTAGTTGTAGATTAAAGGGATTAGCACACCCTGACTACAACTCACTAGCAAGGTACAGTAGGAAAACACTTAGTGTAGGTAAGTGCACCACTTACACCTCACTAGCAGTCATGTCTGATACAGGTGGAGCCTCAGGCTCTGCTCCTGTAATAGTTGACCCTACCAAGGCAACTTCCAGATATGACAACCTTAGCCACAAAGACTTGGGTGCCTTGTGCACAGCAAGGGGGCTAAAAAAGGGCAGAGGCCCTACCATTCCTTCCCTGATAGCTATCCTGGAAAAGGATGACTTAGATAAGGTGAGTCAGGCTCCCTTAGAGTCAGGAGAGGGACAGAATTCCCCTGAGAATGAGAATCTTCCAGAAGAAGAAGAGGAGGAGGAAGAGGAAGAGGAAGGCTCAGATGTAGAAGAGCCTGAAGATCAGGATCAGAGGGTGACCCAGGTACAGATTGGCAGACTTAACCTGGCCAATCTAGACCTACATGGGGGTGGAGAGGGCCAGCACCTCCCCAGATCCCATAACCTAATTCTCCTAGGCAACAGGAGGGTGATATCTCCATCAGGGGACTCTCATGTTTCTAGTGTCTCAAGAGAATCTCAAAGGGGAATGACTTCCCCCCAGAGGAAAGAGCATAGGGCCAGGATGAGGGCTGTCCAACTCCAGATAGAGAGGGAGGAGGTAGCCTTTGCTCAAGCTAAACTTGCTTTAGCAAGAGAAAGAAAATTGTGTGGCTTAGATGCCACTGGTGGCAGCAAAGTTCCTAAAGAGAAAGACAGGGCCTATGATAATAGAAACCTGACAAAAATTGTGCCCCCCTACAAGGAAGGGGATGACATCCACAAATGGATGACTGCTCTTGAGAGGGCCTGCATGGTACAGCAGGTCCCTGAGGATCAGTGGGCAGCAATCTTATGGTACTCCTTTTCTGAGAAAGGGAGGGATAGGCTCCTCACTGTTAGACCTGAGGATGCCAAAAACTACTCTGTCCTGAAGAGTGCTCTTATTGAAGGGTTTGGCCTAACCACTGAGCAATACAGGTTGTTGTTCAGAGACACCCAAAAAGCACAGACTTAGGACTGGACTGATTTTGTTGATTGTGCCACTAAGGCTCTGGAGGGTTGGCTGCAGGGAAGTAAAGTCTCAGACTATACAGGATTGTACAATCTTACAATGAGAGAGCAGATCCTTAAAAACTGTCAGAACCAGCTGTTGCATCAATACCTTATTGACTCTGATCTGACCTCTCCCCAAGAATTGGGAAAGAAGGAGGACAAATGGGTCAGAACAAGGATTAAGCAGAAACCCCAGAACCATGGTGACCAGAAGAAAACAGACCAGAAGGGTGGGAATCAGAAAGATAAAGAAAAGGACCACAAGTCTTCAGGCCCCCAAACTAGTAATAAGGAGGGTGGTTCCCAAAATGACAAAAAGAAAAAGAAGAATGATGGCCCAAAGAAACCTTGGTGTAATACCTGCAAATCAGTTTCACACTGGGGCAGTGAATGCACTAAGAAAAATCCAGTTCCTGCCACTGCAGCTCCTAAAGCAACTGCACCCCCTAGTACAGTCAGCAGTGGTAGTACACAACCTAAGGGGATAGTAGGGTTAACCTTGGGTACTGAGGTGGAATCTGGCCTAGTCAGAATCCCCACACAGGCAGTTCTCCTATATGATGTGGACTTATCTTTGACCACTGCAGTGAGCCCCAGTAACCTGGGTAAATATAGGCAGACTCCCTTAATCAATGAGAAACTGGCTCAGGCCTACAGGGACACTTGTGCCAGTGTCACTATGGTGACACCAGACTTTGTGGACCCTGGTCAGATTGTACTAGGTGAAAGTTACCTAGTGACCAATGCAAGCAACTCCACTACTTCACATAGTGTGGCTGTTGTGAAGGGGTAGATGGCCTAAAGAAAGTTGTTGTGAATGCAGACCTCCCAGTAGACTGTCTGTTAGGCAATGATCTTGAAAGCTCAGTTTGGAGCTCTGGGATGAGCTGAGCCTGTCTGCAGCTGTCGGGAACAACTCCCTAAGCTGATCCGGGATAATACCATACAATATACTATTAAGTGCCTTATAATCCTCGAGGTTATATAGCAACTTTCGTTTGGCTTTATCAAAACATGTTGTGTAAGGTGTCATACGAATTGGAATACTACCCCCTCACCAGTTCTGGCAACGGAGGTAGCATTTCACCCTTCTAGAGGGAGAAGACATGTTACTTTACTGAAACGCGGTTGATTTAAAATGAGCCTCAGATCCACAAAATGGATGCCTCTGCCACAGACACGGGTCTGGCCTCCTGCTGTTGACCGAAACTCAGCAAATGGTGGCCTGGACAAAGGGTTTCCTGTCGCAGGGCGGTGTCAAACCACCCCAGACAGGAGATAGTGGATTGTAGCAGGGAGGTTTCAAAGAAACCAGACACTGCCTGGGGAGCACAAGGCTGCCCCTTGCATAATCCGGCCAAACCGGTTCTGGGGCATCCCAGCCCCAGTCCCAGCGTGGCCTGGATCAAAGGAAAGGGGTGTAACCACCCCCTTCCTGGGTCCCACCCATAGGAGGGGACCTAGCAGGATGTCCAGCCCACCAGATTCGAATAAGAGTGGGAGCAGTGCCAATGCAACTCATATTATCCTGAAAAAACATAAGAAACGAATTCTGGACCCTTCGACATCCTACTCAACGTAGAAGACTGAAGAATCTCCCTTGTGGTCAAGGAGTGACCACCCTGTGCAAACAGGCAACATCCAGCCCTCGACCCTTGCTTTGTTGCAGTTCCCGCCGGAACTCGAGCGACAGAGATCAACGAGATTAAGCTTGCCTGCCTTCTCCCAGCCCGATCCACAGTCCCTGCAGAGCTGAGACCAGTGGAGGTGACCGGAAGCGTGGGGCGCGCCATCTTGAAAAGGCCACAAGACGCTGACCGTGCAGCCCACGAGTGACCCTCGAAGCTGTACACCGGGGTTTGAGAAGCCCCAACCCTGAGCTACACTTGCACCAAAGCTACCCCCTCCACACTCGACGAGTGCTGCGTGGGGCCCTTCTGCGTGTGTTGGCTCAACGTGTTGGCCCGGTCACTTGCCAGCTGGCTTGTGGCCCCTGTGCCGACGAAAACTTGAAAACGACTTGCTTTCCTGGTTGCTCCAGGTCTGCACCAGCTCCTGTGAAAAGAAGCCCCCACTCTGACCCTCCTGGTCTGAGTGAGAAGCAATCTCCCGGTTCCGCTTGGATTGCTTTTGCCAAGTGCTGTTTGCTGCAATCTTGAAGCCGACGGTGCTGACGGCGAGAGCCTGCGTGGTACAGATCTTGACCTGCTCCTGGACGTCGCAGATGCCCCAGAGCCCACGTGACAACGGAGAGAAGCCTCTCGACAACCATCTGATTGCGCCCGACATTGCCTGTTTCCGTCCTGGTTCCACCCTGGTCACTGCTGAGTGACCCAGACTCTGTCCCCTCTGCTTTCAGATTCATCTCGACTTCGATCCGCCCTTGGATCACACCGGACACTTCTGCTTCCCATCGCCTGCAGCTTCTCCAGCTCCATGCACCAAGAACCTGCGTGTCAAAACCCGACGCCACTTCGACCCTGTGCACCCACTTCCTGTGGGTGAGGTAACATTGCAACGCCGGTGTGCCCATGCTGGTACACACCTCTAGGGTCTGTGTCTTAAGTTTTGTTCCTCTAGGTTCAGCGGAAGTATCTTTAAACTAACTTTGTGTAACTTTTACGCACCATTGACTTTACATTGGTGCAAGCCGCACTTTACGTGCTGCACCCGAATTCGGTGGGCTACTCCCGACTTCAGCATTGCTAGTCCTGACTGCTCCCAGCAATTCTCTAGGCCCTAGGCCTAACCACTGTTTGATTGGTATCTCTTATACCACTTTCTTAATATATGGTTTGAGTGGCCACCCGCCCTCATCCATAATTGTGCAACTTTGTATGTTATACTGTGCTTTTGAACTAACGCTTGTGCCCCTTTCCTCATAAAGAGTACTGGGGATTAATTTAGAAATAAACACATATATTTTTATAATATATACTTGTGTGGTGTCCTTTCATTTGGTATTACAGGATTGTATGTGGTAAAACAGCTCGCTTAACACGACCTCTTAAGTTAAGCCTTTAAGGCTGCTTAGTCCATGCTACCCCTAGGATAGCTTGTCTACAAGATTTAGAAAGGAGCTCAAGACTTTTCTCTTTTCCCAATAATTCTTTTTTTTCTTCTGAGCACTTCCCTTCGCCGGTGGTATTCTTTGTTGGTTGCTGGTGTTTGTTCTTGATCTGCAGCGCCGGGACGCTCTTCGGAGCAGCTGTGCGCTATACAAATCCCCCAGTAACATAACATAACATATAAGTAACAATGTCATACACATAACATTTGTAAAATCAAAAGGTCTTGGCTAACAGAGACTTTAAAATAAAAATACAAGTGTTGCGCCATTGGCTGCCAGCCTCTTGAATTTGAGAAAAAAGGAAAGAAAGAAGGCAAGAAATAAATAAAAAGAAAGGAATAAAGGATAGAAATAAGGGAGGTTAGAAAGATGGAAATAGAAGGCATGAAGGAAAGAAAGAAGGCAAGAATGAAGGCAAGAAAGAAAGAAGGCAAGAAATAAGGAAGGCAAAATATAAGGAAAGACAGAAGGCAAGAAAGAAAATAAGATAAAAAGATAGAAAGAAGGAAGGATAGAAACAGAAAGCAAGAAAGAAGTAAAACAGAAGAAAAGGTAAGAGAGAAAAAATAAAAGCAGAAAAGAAAGAAAGAGAAAGAAAGGAAGGGATAAAAAAAAGAAAAAGAGAGAATTAAAGTAAGAAAAAAGGAAAGAAGGTAAGAAAGAAGTAAAGCAAGAAAGTAGGCATGAAAGCAAAAAATAAGAAAAAATGGAATTATAGCAAGAAATATTGAAAGAAGGAATGACAGCAAGACAGAAGGAAAGAAAGAAAAAAGGCAAGAGAGAAAGGAAGAAAAGAAGGTAAGAGAAACAGAAAGCAGGAAGGGAGGCAGCAATGAAAGGAAAAAAGCAGGAAAGAATGAATGAAACATGGAAGATAAAGGAACAAATCAATATAAGGTAAAAGAAAAGCAAGAATGAAGGAAGGAATGAAAGAAAGAAAGTAGGAAAGAAAGAAAGAATGAAAAAAGGGAAAGTAAGAAGGAATGAAAGAATGAAAGGAAAAAAGAAAGAAATATGAATGAAAGAAAGCAAGAAAGAGAGAAACAAAGAAAAATTAAGGAAAGAAAGAGAGAAAAAAAGACAGAGCGTAACTCAATCCTCGTCTGATGAGTCTTCATCTCGGGTGGCAACCCTCAGTGGCTATCAATGGGCTGTCTCGTAGTATCTGGTCCCACACCTATACAGGGCCGTTTCTAGGTGTTTTGCCACCCTAGGCGAGAATGGAAAAATGCCGCCCCCTCCCTTTTACTACCATAACTCTCTCCCTCTGTCATCCAGGCTAGAGCACCCTCTACTGCCGAACACTTCTATGTTACTCTCATTTACTATCTGGAAACACGATCACAACAGTCAGTCCTGCAAACCACCTCAACGAAAGGACCAAGCCAGACCGTTACGGCAGCCATACACTCACAGAATATGTACACGGATGCCCATTAGAGCCTGGTGTTTAAATACCACAGAGGCGTCAAGTGCACCTTTTTTTTTTTTTTTTTTTTACTTGGATGTTCTTATATAGCGCTCGACTACCCGGAGGCATCTCGGCGCTTGCCTTGGGAACCCGTCCTGGCTTTTCCCTGTGAGATAGCCCCTAACGGGTATCCCCAAGGTGAAAGCCAGGCATCCCGCCGCGGGGGGCCGTTGTGGAGATTAAGCAAGCTATTGCCCAGAGTTGCAGAGTGTGAACCCATGATTAGGTCAGGCACCGAAGCGAGAATTATCGAGTCCGTGGACATTTGAGCTCAAGACCCTGCCGCGTCGGGAATTGAACCCTGGTCCCGGGTCTGACCTCTGCTTCAGGGTCTGCCTGCTCTAACCAGTGAGCCACACTTCTCCACTCGTTTTCAAAACCAGAAACAAAAAAAATAGTAACTTGCATTTCTCACTCACCCAGTACCTGTCCCCAGTACCCCTCGATGAACACAGTTTTCAAAGTCACAGTCAGTACATGCCCTCAGTACCCCTCAGTGAATGCAGTAGTCAGGGCTCACTCCGTCAGTACCTGCCCTCAGTACCCCTCAGTGAACACAGTCTTCAATGCTCACTCCGTCAGCACCTGCCCTCAGTACCCCTCAGTGAACACAGTCTTCAATGCTCACTCCGTCAGTACCTGCCCTCAGTACCCCTCAGTGAACCCAGTCTTCAGGGTCACTTGGTCAGTACCTGCCCTCAGTACCCCTCACTCAACACAGTCTTCAATGCTCAATTGGTCCTTATCAGTCCTGAGAGACCCTCGGTGAGTACCAATCCTCAGTGCCCTTTGCTCAGTGCCAGTCTGCATAATCCCTCTCCAGTGACAGTCCTTAGTGCCCCTCTGTTAGTAGCAGTCCTCAGTGCCAGTCTTTGGTACACCTTGCTCATTACCTGTCCACAGTGCCCCTCTGTGAGTACCAATCCTCAAGACAGTCTGTGACTACCAATCCTCACTGCCAGTCCTCAGTGCCCTTCACTATCATTCAAACAGTGCCAGTCCGCAATGTCTCTCCATGGATAGCGCCCCCTCAGCACCTCTATCTCAGTGACAGAATGTGCGTATTTGTGAGATGTGTTGTACCACCAGTACTTTTTTTTAAATCATCAATTAAGCGTGCTAAAGCACACTTCCTCTTCTGACGCATTAGGTAGTGGTAGTCAGAAGCGTGCACGGCCTATACACCATAGAGCGTTTACATTTTAGTGTTTATATAGATTTTTTTTGTTTTATAACGAACTGAACTAATATATTTCTTTTCTATTTTATTATCAATTCTAATTTGTTTAGTAATATTGAAAGAGGTGCTGGCTAAAATTAACAAAAATGTTTATTTCTGGTGGAATTATTCAGAGTTCTGAGCTTTCTGTGCAAGAGTAGATCGTACAGTCCAAGTTTTCGCTTTACACTCAGGGATTTGTAGTCCTGTTGAAAAACTGAACCGGACGATCTACTCTCCACTCGAGCCCTGCCCTACCCCCCACCCAACACACCATAAATCCAGAAGTTTTGTAATGAATCAACTGCACATTCAGCCCTCCTTTGCATGTACTTTCACCATATGCATATCGCCACAAAATAATTACCCACATCAAACACATGCAGTCCTTGAATTTGCTGAAGAGTTTGTGCTTACTCTGAAAAATTTGCCTACAAGAAACTAGAGCCTGTTTTTCTTATACCCGATGCATAACAAGGATTTATCTAGACTCCTGTTATGTTTTAAATATCAACAATCATGTGAAGGTGGTGTCGTCAACAAATATGGCAGCATAGAAGTGCCACATTAATGCCTGTTTATCTGATCAATCCGGCGGCCCTGGTTGAGCAAAGTCCCTGCAGAGTGTGGCATTACACCCCTGCACCTCGCCTGCATTTAGGGAAAAGCCTCTGCCCTCTGCAGCGGCTGGCGGACGGTCCTGACACTGGGCCGCAGATACAGTCTGGTGCTGCACTGTGCTATCAGGGGTCAGCGTTACTCGGGGGCAGGCTGAGTGCCCAGAAGAGAGATGCTTGCGCTGAGTACCGAGAGGAGACATCTGGGCTATCGGTGGGCTGATGCCCCAGCTGCTGGAAAATGAAGGATAGGTGAGACTGAGGCAGGGCCTGTGCTGCAGTGGAGAAACAGTGGAGAAACAGGGAGGCTGCCCGTGTGAGTTCTCAGCGGGCAGAGCGCAGACAGGGAACTGCAGAGCTCCTTTCTTTATACAGTGCCTTTGCCCTATTCAGAACTGCCTCACACCTGGAAGGGGGTGTGGATGGCTCCCAGACACAAACAGACGGGAGCCGGCTGCATCAGGTGCCGCTGGTGAACCCGATATGGCCGCACACGGCCCTGCAAACCGGCTTCAGCATTGTATTACCCCCCATCCCCTGCCACCTTCTTGTATCTGCTGGGGACAGGGCCGTTTCTACCATTAAGCAAGACTAGGCGGCTGCCTAGCTTTACTTTCGTAGGTTCAAATAAAAAAAATAATTCCCCCTTTTGCCGCCCTAGCCTTTTAGCCGCCCTAGGCGGGCGCCTAGTCTTGCCTAATGGTAGAAACGGCCCTGCACCTATACATGATCAGGGGTGTGCTGACCCCTCTGTACTTCGAGTTCCATAATTGCACTCTCACATTTCCCCCATCTGGACAGTTCCAGCCTCCACCCCAGTAGAGAGGGACCTGTGAGGGATTTCCGAAACATTGAAAAGCCAGAATGAAAGTCAGGTCCGCAAACTTGGAGGAGATAGTTCTACTATACGGTTTGTTAAACAATCCCAATAGGCAAACAACCAGAGTCTTATTGCGAGCTTTGGCAGCATTAACAAGGGCTTCACTGATTCTCACTATAGGGTGAGGGTTAGGCAATCCAACACCATGTGGTAGAAGTCTGTGTCGTCCAGCTGACATCTAGGACAAGCAGCTTGGGTCCCCGAAAATATTCTATTGAGTCACTTAGAAGTCAGGTATACCCTATGCAGGTTACAATACTGAATTAATTTGAAGCGGGCTTTGCGGGAAGTGTGAGGGGTATAGCAATCAATGTTGGCCCAGCCCCGCTCTGACAACTACAGGATCATTTCATTAGCCCAGTAGGCCACAGAGGGGAAAGTCTGTACTTAGTTTGGGAGAGCAGGGATCAATAGATAAGCGTTATTGCCCACACCTGGCCAGTCGTGGCACCAGTAGTCTTTAGGCAATTATGTCCACAGGGTTCTAGGGGCATATTATCAAGGTATTTATGTCCGCTTTTTTGGCTTTAAAAGCCAAGAAAGCGGAGATAAAATTATTTCCTATCAGCAACAGGGTGCTAACACGCAAATTTGCATGTTAGCACCCTTTTTCTCTACGCTTCCCCTTTCATCTCTAATGAGATGCAAAGGGGGCGTTCCAAAGAAATATAATAAGAGAAATGTTGCTAAGCGACATTTCTCCTATTATCAAGGATTTCGCTAACCCTGTTAGTGATAAAAAAAAGCAGCGCTAACCGCGGTTATCACTGCTTTTTTTACACCTGGTACTTTCCTGACTTAGCCATGATATCCTATGGAAGGTGGATATCATGTCTAAGTTTGTGAGCCCCTATCATCAAGCTAACGCCAAAAATCGAGAGATTATCGTCGGTTTTCCAGCGATAATCTCTCAATTGGCAGTTAGCACAAGGATTTTTATCACTTCTGAGATAAACCTTGCTAATAGCAAGTTATTTCTGCGATATTTTCCGGCGATGCTTAGCGTTAAGAAATTTGTTGCTAAGCATCGTTAGCGATAAATATCGCTAATCCTTGGTAATATGCCCCTAGTCCCTCTGCATCCCACGTTAATCTAATAGATGTCACCTCTGCGCCATCTAAGAGGAACAGATGTAGGAGAATATCAAAATCGCTCATTAGGTCCTGGAAGTTGCACAGTGGGCCCTTCTAACTCTGTCCCTGGTGTTCCCCATGACCTTTAGTTCCTAGCCGTGTAGTCTAAGCCCAGTCCTCTATTTGTGGAAGATGAAACAGCATCGATAGAGGGAATTCTTTAGCATAGGGGAGTTTCACCTTAGTGCGTTGTGGCACCCAGGACCATTCAATGGCCAGACATAACTGGACCCTCCGTTCCCCCTCAAGGTTAGGGCAGCGGTAGAGGAGTAAGGCTGCTAGGGAGGCCTGGGTGGGAATAAATCACAGTCCTCAAGCGCTGCCACTCTAGAGCACATTGAGCAAGAGCCCTGACCATTTCAATTTTGCAGCGAGATAACAATGCCTCATATCTGGCACCGCGAATCCCGCCTCACCTGCGCAGAGGCACAATTTTCTCAGGGGAATGCAATGGCTCAATTCTCCAGATACGTTTTGTAGTAGACTGTTTATGTCATTAAAGAGGGATTTGGGGAAGCAAACTGGGAGAGGAGCAAAATAGCAGAGGAGTCAGGAAGGAATATCCTCTTTGACAGGGCGCTCCTTCCATATCGGATAGGGGGAGCCAAAACTGCTTAGAGCAATGTAAGGAAGCAAGAGTAACACGCTTCCCTCAATCAGCTCCACTTCTTTATAATAGACCTTTTTCCCAAGGTACTGAAACGTAACTGGTTTCCAACAGAGGGTTGCTCCAATTTCGGGAGGGGGAGCTGGTTTGAGCACAATATGTAGTGGGAACACATTGGATTTACCCTAGTTAACGCTCAGGCCAGAATGGGGCCCGAACTCTACTAGTACAGTGATGACTCCTTCAACGCCGGGGCGCTCACCCACAGCGTAAAGGAGGAGGTAGTCCACATAGAAGGAGATATAGAGGGGCCTCCTACCTGCAACACTCTGTAATGGTATCCAGCGTGGATTGTAAGGGCGAGTGGCTCCATTGCCAAGGCAAGTAGTTGCAGCCGGATCAGACAGCCTTGGCGAGTACGCCTTTTAATCGCATGTGCTGTGAGATAATGGAGCCAGTCTTCCGTCAAGCTACTGGATTTACATATAGAAGATGTGTCCATCGGAGGCATCCACTACCCAATCCCATGCTTGTCATAGGGGTTTATAAGTAATCTCAGCCCAGGGAATAAAATGCCTTCTCAATGTCAACAGCTATGACAAGTGCTTTTGGGTATTCATTCTGTGTGGAGTACATGAACTATACTCGTTGGTAGATATTGTTCACAGTACTCCGGTGGGAATAAATTCCAATTGGTATTTGGGAATGTGCACTTGTAAGTGGGGAGCAGGCTGTTCACTGGTAGTTTACTCAGTATTTTATAGTCTACATTTAGGATGGACAGGGACCTGTTGGTGGAAATCAGCTCCCCTGGCTTAGCCTTCTTAAGAAGGGAAAGCAACAGAGCCTTGCAAAGTGTCTGTGGGAGAGAAATGGTGTCCTTAGCACGTTAAACAGGTTTATCAGTGCAGGAGCAAGGCGTCAATGTATGTTGAGTAAAATTCTATGGGCAGTCCACCCGCCCCTGTGACCTTTCTTCGAGTCAGTGCTTTAGTGGCTCCTTCTTGCCTCCTGCACCAGGATCTCCCTTCCCAGCGAGCCCACCATTGTGGCAGGGAGCCCGTGCATCTCTGCCGCAAGGTTACAGTCATGCATAGGTTGGGGGAGAGCAACTTCTTACCTGGCATAGCGTTGAATATAGTAGACCGCAAAACCCCATTGAGTTCAATCTGGGTATACAGCACCCTGTCATCAGAGGTGTGTAGTTGGAGGATCTGAGACGTTCGTCGGTCAGAGCTGGCTAGCCAAGCCAGCAGTCTCTCTGGCTTGTCACATTCGCTGTGTGCTCTGGTACTGTATGCCCTGTAGTCGTAAGTCCGGAGGCATTCAATTAAAGCCATGAGGTTTTCCCATTCCATCCGTAGTCGATCTGGAGGGACAGGGTTACCGGAAAGGGGCTACTCCAGGGCTGTTAGTATATCCTCATGTTGCCTGATGTTTCTGTGTTGCTGGGCTAGAATCCCCACCATATTGACTGTGCAGTGTCCACTGATAACCAATTTAAATACCTCCCACTGTGCAAGGGGGCTCGTATGACCCCAGGTGAAAGTCAGCAGTAATGGTTTGTGATCTGAGTGGGTTTTAGCAAGGTATTAAGGCTGGGTAGCCCAGTTATGTAAGAAGACAGAGCAGATGAACGTGCTGAGGCAGACAGAGAGTTCATGTAAACCAAATCAGTAGGAATGGGAGGTACTCTAAGGGTAATGCATTCTGCAACTGTCGATTATGCCCCAATCCACTATCTAAAGCGGAAGAGCTTAGCAGTTTTGTGAATTGGGTAAAGGGAGATGTTATCTGTTGAGTGCGACATCCGCTGTACAATTGAAATCACCCCTCACTAGAAGTGGAAACTGCAATACCTTGGTGATGTGTGGTGCTACAGAAGACGGGAACTTAAATGCAGTCACTCAAAGTGAAGGTATACAGTGCCTGAAGTGGGCTAACCCCCTGCCCCATGCTGTAAGCTGTAGTGAGTGGAACCAAATTGTGAATGAAACACCAACAGACCAATGGAAGAAAAAACTGTCTCAAAGCCCCTTTAAATAAGTATAATGTATGTATATATATGTGTGTATATATATATATATATATATATATATATATATATATATATATATATATATATATATATATATATATATATTCCGCTCCGTGGGGTTGTCCAAAAAGCGGGTAGCACTCGAGCCTGCGTGCGCCTTCCCCAAGACGTTAGTTGGTATGGGCAGTTGCGTGCTTGTAATAGGCCCGACGCGTTTCGGAAATTTATTTTCCTCATCAGGGGCCAGCAGTAAAGTGCACGACGTCTACCATCTCCCTTTATTAAACCAAGCAAGTGCTTGTGGGAGATGTAGTCCATATTATCCTGGATGGATGCACTTTCAAATTACTGCTCGTTCCAAAGGCTCTAACATGAGCCCCCAAACATCACTCCTGTCCTCATCCATCGCGCAGCTCCACATGTGAGACTCCTTGGATAGAGGGTCTCGTGGCCCCCGTTTCTTCGGTCCTGCCGCTGGGTAGCATCACCCCGAAGAAACGGGGGCCACGAGACCCTCTATCCAAGGAGTCTCACATGTGGAGCTGCGCGATGGATGAGGACAGGAGTGATGTTTGGGGGCTCATGTTAGAGCCTTTGGAACAAGCAGTAATTTGAACCAATCAGCCTAAATGAACTGACAACTCCTCATGCATGTTAAGGCCATTAGGGTGCTTGCTCTGTAGATCTATTATATATCTCGATTCAAGTCGTCTAAGCTTGAGTAGACGATCACCCCCTCTGATACTCAATGGTACGCTATCTATGCATATGTATATTAACAGGTCCCTGTTACTTTTATGGAACCTCCCCTGTGTGTGCTACTTTCCTAAAGGACCGATAATCCTGGGATATTTGGAGCGTAATTTAAAGACAAGGGCACACCCCCGTTTTGTGTGCACCCACTCGTGTGTGCAGCTGGTTGGTGTTCAGAAGCTGTATATATATATATATATATATATATATATATATATATATATATATATATATATATATATATATATATATATATATATGCAGCAACACTGCACAAGATAAAATAATTTACACCAGTGTCAACTGGTCCGTGTCCGGGAATGCTGGGAGAGAGGCGAGGACTTTGCCATTGTGCCACCGCTCACTTGCGGAGTGTTGGATATATATATTTTTTTTTCTTTTAATCCAAAGGTCTCCACTAACGCCAGACCTAAAAAGACATGACCAGGAAAAACTACACATAAATAAATACAGGCAGAGGTTCATAATAAATGTCAATGTACTGGGAGCCCTAAATGATGCTATTAGGTAAATATGTTTAATATATGACAAAATAGCATCTTTCCTGTTCATTGTAATTTCCTGAGCAGATACTACCCCTGGGTTGGCCTTTGATGCAAGGTGCTGCACTTGCAACTCAGTGTCCAAAATTGGGGGAAATAGAAGCAGTATCTCAAGGTAAACAAAGGCTCCAAAAGCCTATTTGTTTCCTTTAGTTGAATCAGTTTCAGAGCTGGTAAGTGGTTCCATGACACATCCAGCCAGTCCAGAAATTTTAGTCAGCAATACTTTGCATGCTGGGATAATAAACCACAGTTATAATTGAGACAAGTGATATCACAAGTGCCACAATTGAACGTGCTTCTGGCTATAAAATCATGCCTGTTTGAAGGAGTTGCATGTAACATGGGAACACTTAGATGCTTAGCTCCTTGAAGTTTGATTAGCCTGTTAGCAACAAATAGGAAGCTTTTTTTTTAAGTTTGATTTTATTGAAATAAGAGAAAAAGGGGGAAAAAGGAAGGGGAAGGGAAGAAGAAACAGCAAAGGGGTATAATAATAATTACAACTTAAGGAAAATTACAAAGTATAATAAACAGATAATACAATGAGCATGTGAAATATGAGCATGTACAATATAAAAAAGATAAATAAATGTTCTGCATACAAATAATGAAAAAACATGAAATAAAAAGGCAAAGTAAATTTGAGGTGGTTTGCGAACCTCAACAGAATCAGGAGCTAAGGAGGGGCAAGCAGGAGCGGTGGAAGAGAGATAAGAGACCAAAGGGAGCCATAAAAGGTCCCGCTTGATAGCTAGTGAGATGGGAGTGACATAGTTTGTATCCAATCGATGATGGAAACATACTGCATTCCACCAAGAACGATAAGACACATTGGCAGCATGTTTCCAATTAGAGGTAATAGTGTGGAAAGCAATAGCAATTAAGAGGTCCAGGAGTTGATAGTGGACAGAGGATGGAGGGAGGTCAGGAGACAGGGAACCTAGAAAAATCAAGATGGGGGAAAAAGGGATTCGGAGGTGGAAGATTTTCTGAATTTGGGCCCAAACGGAAATCCAGAACTGGGAAATGTGTGGACATTCGAAAAGCATGTGTTTGAGATCAGCTGAGGGAAAAGGGCACGACCAGCAGGTGGAAGGAGTATCAGGTGAGAAACGTGAGAGGGAGAGGGGAGTAAATAAGGTTCTATGATAAAGAAAATACGAAGTCTGGGTAGTATTAGCAGCTCTAGAGGTCTTATGAAGTTTACACCAGATCTTATCCCAAAAAAGGGTGGACCAATCCTGAGAGAAATCAGATTCCCATGTAACTTCAAGCTTAGATTTTGCCCTATCTACTGAACAACGAAAAGAATTGTAAAGAGAAGAAGCGGAGGGAGAAGATTCTAGCAGGGAGGAGGTGGCCTGACGGTCAGTAGGTAGATCATATGAGGGAGGTAGAGACTGAAGAAAGGAGATGAGAGCAGGTAAAAGCGAATCATATTGAGAGCGGGTGTTGGAAGGTAAGTGAAAGGAGGACTGTAATACTGAGAAAGATAAAGGAACACCATGAGAGAGTAATTGAGAAATCCAACATAAACCATGTGAGTGCCAGACCTTCCAGTAAATTGTGCGATTACGAATTTGAAGACGAGAATTGAACCAAATAGGTTGGTCATGAAAAGATTGAGAGGAAGGGAAAGATGAAGACAGGAAGGGAAGGAAAAGAGTGCGGCAATGGGAGATAATCGGATTGCGGAGGCGGGCCGGGCAAGAGGTGAAGGACAAAACTTCACGGAAAGTGAAGGGAGAGATGAAAGAAGACTCCTTGGAGAGCCATACTGGAGGATAAAAGGGGGGATCATCCGAGAGCCACCGAGCAGTTTGTTTCATAGAAAAAGCTCGATGATACTGCCTAAAGTCCGGAAAACGGACGCCGGAGTGAGCTTTATCTTGTCAAAGGGTTGCAAGAGCGATCCTGGAGCGCTTACCGCGCCAAAGGAATTTCAAAAGCAGAGAATCAATTTTTTTAAAGTAAGAAAGGGGAATACGTATCGGGAGCATGGAAAGGGTGTAAAGAAGGAGGGGAGAAAGCATCATCTTGATAGTATTAAGACGCCCCCACCAAGACAAAAAGAGACGATGCCAACGGGTGATATTAGTATCCAACTTTTTAGTAAGATAAGTAAAATTAAGCTTAAGAGTGTCCGAGAGAGTAGGAGCGAATAGGACACCCAAGTACTTAATCTTGGAGGGTTGCCACGAGAAACCGGATTGGGTGAAGTGATGGTGGAGGCAGAGAGAATTTAGAGGAAGAACCTCACATTTGTCAACATTCAATCGATAACTCGATACCGCAGAGAATGAGGAGACTTGTTGGAGAAAGGAAGGTAGAGAGGATGAAGGGTCATAGCAATAAAAGAGGATATCATCCGCATATACCGATAGTTTAACCTGTTGGGAGCCAAAATGAAATCCGGAAATAGTATCATCCTGACGGATTTTAGTAAGAAAAGGTTCTAGAGCCATAACGAAAAGAGGAGGAGAAAGAGTACAGCCTTGACGTACACCCCTATGCAGGGAGAAATAATCGGAGGTCATACCGTTAACAAAAATGGAAGCTTGAGGATTAGAATAAAGCAAGGAAATGAGGGAAATGAATTTTGGAGAGATGCCAAACCAGTGAAGAGCTCGAAACATAAAATCCCAACCAATCCTATCAAAAGCTTTTTCTGCGTCTAAGGATATAGCCACAAAGGGAAGATTCAAATGGGGAGATTTGCTGATAATGTTAAGGAAGACACGCGCATTGTCCGAAGAAAGGCGGCCTTTCACGAACCCAGATTGTTCCGGGCCAAGTAGGTCAGGAAGAAGGGGATCCATTCGGAGAGCAAGAATCTTAGCTAATATTTTGTAATCCGTGTTAACGAGAGAAATCGGGCGGTAATTTTTGCAAAGAGAGTGATCTTTATCGTCTTTGGGAATCAGGCAAATCAAAGCCTGCTGAAAAGAACCGCTCGAAGCAGAAGCTGAAATAAAGGATTGGAAGAGAAGGAGGAGTTTAGGAAGAAGGAGTGAAGCAAAGTGGGAGTAGAACTCAACAGTAAAACCGTCGGGCCCAGGAGCTTTACCATGACGCAGTTTAGAAACCGCCAGAGAAATCTCCGATAAGGAAATATCAAGATCTAAAGAAGCGAGATTAACATGGGAAGAAGGAGGGGAGGGTAATGCTTGGAAATAAGAGTCAAGATCAGAGGGTGAGGGAACGGAATCAGGGGTATATAAGGCATCATAAAAGTTAACAAATTCAGAGAGAATGTCCTTATCTTTAAAACAAGAGACACCTGAAGAAGTACGGATGGATTCAATTTTCGTACGTTCCTTCCGGATTTTCAAATAGTTGGCAAGGAGCTTTCCCATCTTATTTTTACCACCGTAATATCTGGAATTACATTTTAATAACATGTTAGAGGCTGCTTCGGTCGTGAATTTGTTGAAGGAGATCTTCGTTTCGATAAGACGTTTAAGGGAGGAATCGGAAGAGGAGGAGTAATATTCAAGTTCCAAGCGTTTAATATCTGTCAGGATTTGAGCCGATTTAGCTTCCCGAAGATTCTTTCGTTTCGCGACGAAGTTGATAATAAAACCTCTAGAGGCTGCTTTAAAGGAGTCCCAAACCATGACGAAAGATGAATCAGGAGTATGATTAAGAAGGAAGAACTCATTAGCAAAGGTAGAGAATTCGGAGCAGAATTTGGGGTCTTGAAGCAGGGTGTTATTAAATCTCCATCGGCCAGAGGGTGAAGAAAAGGGGAGAAGATCTAAATCCACAAAGACAGGGGCATGGTCAGAAAGAAGGATTGAGCCTATTTCAGAACGAATGGCATGTTGAGCTAGGGATTTGCTGAGGAAAATGTGATCAATGCGGGATTGGGACTGGTGCGGGGGGGAGAAGAAACTGTATTCCCTGAGATCTGGGTTGCATAGTCTCCATATATCCACTAGGGCGTTGTGTTGGGAGGTTTTGACAAATTGAGAGTGCATTTTGGAGGGAATAAATCTAGTCTTAGAGTTTCGGTCCAGGAAGGGGTCCATAATTTGATTGCAATCACCACCAAAGAGAATATAGTCCCCAGAGAGGGAAACAAGCTTGTCCGAGATAGAGGGCCAAAAAGATTTATCAATTCCTGTAGAGCATACACATTGAATAACGTGAGTGGAATGTTATCAATTAAAAGGTTAACAATGACCCAACGACCATTAACATCACATTCATGCGAAATAGAGGTAACATTTAACTTTTGTGAAGTAAAATCACAACACCATTCTTTTTATCAACAGTAGGAGAGCAGAAAACATGGCCCACCCAATAACGTTTCAACTTGAGAGCCTCCTCCTCGGATAAATGAGATTCCTGGAGGAGGGCAACATCTGTATGCAATCTAGCAAAATGCGATAGAACCCTTTGCCTTTTGATGGGATTGTTTAATCCCTTAACATTCCAAGTTGTAACTCGGAATAAAACAGTAGAAAAAGATTGATAATAAAAACATGCTTAACAAATGCAATGAACAAGAAAAAATTGTAAAAATTAGAAAAGAGCGAATAGGAAGCTTTTTAGGGGCTCTAGGGGGCAAACCTGTGATGGCAGCAGGTGGTCAAAGGATGAGATGCCACTTAAGCAACGCCTGGCAGTTTGATCTTGCGCATGGAGGTTTTGTGTCATCAAAATGTACTTCAACCGGATATTTCTGGATATTTAGAAAAGATAACTTTTCACTCTGGTGCAAAAAATACCTGGTTTGAAGATTGACAAATCAATCAGAGTCTAAGTTTGAGACCTTTTTTCCGAAGTTACATTTTAGGAGTTTTCCCCAGAATGCATCAAATAATGTAAAACATGAGAGGTAACCACAAACAACAAAGGGGTCGATTAGGATCGCGGACGGACTTGCGTCCGTCCGCGACCCCAGAGCAGGAGGGAACCTCCGCATGGCATGCGGAGTTCCCTCCTGTGCAATTAGGATGTGACCGCCACCCTGGCGGTCACATCCTCTATTTTTAACATTGCCGCGGGTGCAGCTTCAAGCTGCACCCGCGGCAATGTTAAAAATGCACGCATTGCATTTGCATGCAGAAAGAGGCAGGCACCGCGCGGTGCCTGCCGCTTTCTGCATGCAAATGCAGGGGGGTACCATAGGTACCCCCCACCCCCCCTTCACCTAGGGGGCCCGCAACGGGCCCCCGCAGTGAAGTTCCGTATGCTTTTCCACGGCGGAAAACCCGCCGCGGAAAAGCATAACTCACTGGCCATCCTAATATGGTGGACGGTGTCTGGAAGACACCGTCACCATATTAGAGCTTTTCCGCCGCGGTTGTAATCCGACCGCGGCGGAAAAGCTGCGGACGGAAACCAGGACCCACCAGCCATCCTAATGTGGCGGTGGGTCTTTGGTCAGTCCACTGCGGTTTTTCCGGATCCTCGGGGCCGGCGGTGGCTTCCGCCGGCCCCGAGGATGCGGAAAACCGCAATCGTAATGACCCCCATAGTGTATAAAAGTTCCAAATTCGATATTTTTGTAATCACTCTGGTATATTTTTACAGTAGTTCACTATACACAAAATATCATGGGATGTAGTGAACAATCCATTACACTGTTCAATGAAATCTGACAACAAGATGCAAGGATGGAAAATCCAAAGGTGGAGAATGCACATGGCTAGTGGCAGAGTAACTCGTGTAATTTTCATGTTGCGTAAGTACACAGGATTACTGCAAGAAGACCAATTAGTCATTTACCTCTATTGTTTAATCACAAAATGCTCCCATGTGTCCAATTTGGGCTCAAGGAGGCATTTTGCACTTAGAAATAGCACTACATGCAAAAGAACACGAGTAACTCCACAATTTTTTTCTTAACACAAAATGCACCCTTGCATCTAAAGTGGAAGCAAGGATGTATTTTGCGCTAAGAAGATTGCGCTAAATGCAACACATCAACAGCAGCACGAGCAGCCACTTGCAATAGCTAAACTCATTGTTCTGCCTATTTGCCCCCAAATTACTCAGAACTGTGCAACCAGGTGTAATCATGTAGCTATTGGTAATTCCGCGCCAAAGAGTAACGTGGAATTACCTAAATTACTCCATCGTAATTGAAATTACTCCCAGGCCAAGAAGTGGCTATGGTGCCGATTAGCTTGAGCCATCATGCATCGGTTGTAAGCTGAAACACAAACAGAAGAATAAAACCTAGATTTATCTAAATGCAAAGCAGAGATAACAAGGAATCTGGATCTCAGCTGGCAACAGAAGGAGCTGTGCAAAGAGTGTTTTGTCAGTTGGCAAACTATCAAACACAGAAGACAGACTGAGTGCACGTCTACCCTGGTTATCTCTTGTCTGGCTTTGCAAGCTCTTTTGCCTCGTTACCTTCAGACAGTTCCCCGTTGACAAGCAATGCCGTGTGCAGCTGCCAGCATGCCACTTATCTGGTTGGCATGTGTTCTAGATGTTAACCAACCCTATCATGTACGGAAACGTTCTTGGCATCAATTGAATACAAGCCCTGACCTTTCGACATTCCATCAGGAAACGGCCCATGACCCTTTTGCTTCATAAGCCATGTTTGTACACTGGAGTGTGAGCAATGAAAACAACATGTTGTCTCTTTGTATTTTCCTAATCTGTATTGATAACTATGAGATCTACTAGAAAACGTACGTCATCCGGGAGGATGCTGTGCGTTGGAGCAGGCCCTGGCGGCGGGGATGGCTTCCAGGGAGTGGCGGCTCGTGCAGGCAGGGCGAGGGGAGAAGCGAGCCTGTGAGAATGGTTTTCGCTGGAAAATCGAGTTCGCGCCAGACGCGATTGTGGGCGTTCCTTGTGCACAGGACAGGTCAAATATGCAGGCCAAAGGCTGCGTGACCTCATCAATTCCAGGCAACCCACACCTCCGGCCTGTGCTGACTGATCGAGGGATTTTTTTTTTCTTTTGGATTTTCGTGTAAAGTGCTCTTTGCCCTGGGTCGCCGCTGAAGAGCTGTAGCTAGCCTTGCAGTCTGAAGATGGTTCGGACCCCCGCCAGCCACTAGGCGATGCTCTTTCTGCCGTGACCAGACTCCTTGGCAGACCGAGCAGGTGGAGTTGCCAGCTGCTGTGCTGTTCGGGGTCATAGGTCACTTTTGATGCTTTACATTTGTCTCAAGTAGGATTCCTTATGCAGCATGCCTCTGTTTGAGGAGGTGAGGAGTGAGCATTGGGTGAGTGGTTGCTCTGAATGAACTGAGGGCAGCTGAGCTCTGTTGGACGCCTGGGGGAAAGGGTCAGCTGCACATCAACTTTTCAATGTTATCTCCTCCAGGGGAGTCATTTGTGGCCTAGTGGTTAAGGTCTTACATTCACAGTCTGAAGGTTACAGGATCTGTTCCTGCTGTCTACCTAGTTATGTGTGTGCTTAAAGGTCTGTTCTACTGCAAATAAATTCAAGGTTTAATGAATTAAGGGAATATTTTGATAACAACAATTTCAGGGCAGCAGTAATTTGGATTGTGTCTGTCTGGTTTGCTCTGTAAACAGGGAAATGTTGACCTTTGAGGCTTCTGCGCAGGGGTAGCTCATTCACCATTGTAATATGGGCATTGCTGCGGTCATTCGCTGCAATGATCAGTCAGCCATTGGGGGAGACACTACACTGGAGAAAAAGTTGATGTTCTGCTCCGATCAGTGTGAGTTATTGAGTCGGCCCTGTCACCCAGAGATCAACTCGGCTTGCATTTGTCTGAGGACATGAAGGGAAAGATTCCTAAAGGGGTCTTTATTGAGATATTAGATGTAGTGTCAGAGAAAAACGATAGCTGAGGAGAATAAGGATACAAATGTATGGTCACACAGTGCAAGCCAAAGTTTGAAGAGACATGGATCAAATGCATTACAATTTATTGTTTAATAGTAGTTGAAAAGTGGCTGTTTTGGGGTCCCCAGATTTCTCATTATCAGAAAACAAAATTGTCAGTGCCAAATTAGAATTTGGGAAGGATTTTTGGAAGGAGTATGGCTTTTAACCCAATCATGATTTGGGGTCAGACCGATATTAATGCTTAATTGCAATGCACGATGCTGAAAAAAAGGTGAGGGTGGGGAAAATCAATCCTTTTGTGCCAGCTTGATACTAGGGGACAAGAGAGGGACTTTCTGGGCATATAATAAAGCTTGTGTGCATCCCACAGCCACTTGTCAATTCAAATATAATTGCTCCATCTCTGGGCTCCCTCTTCACTGGTGTCCAATAGTTTGAAAACGTCAAAAGAAAAAGGTGGTAAAAAATGAGGTGCAGCCCAGTTATTGTGGAAGCCACCATTGCTGGCTGGTTAACAGGCAATGATCCCTTGTATTGTGCCTCGGCTTTAGTATCCCAGCTGGGGACAAAAGAAATGATAAACACCAGCAGTTACTATTTTCTAATAGGGATGTAGCCAGGAGGAAGTTTGAGAAGGGAAAGGCTTGGGTAGGGAGGTTAGTCCATTGGGTCAGAGCCATTGAAGATGTTATTTTTTCCCCAGTAGCTAATGTGCCTAAGACAGAAAGTGGAAGCTTCTACTGATTCACAATCGTAGATAACCTAAGGACAGCCCCACTGGTGTTTCTGCACCTGCATAATTTGCAGATTTTAACCCCAAAATTATTTCTCGCTCAAAAAGATCAAAAAGTACTAAAAGTCTGCCAAGTATGTTGTCTCTAAGGGGAAGATCCTTTGCCGAGGGTAGCTGGTCAACTTTTAGTTGGTGATTTCTGGTAAACGGATACTGATCTATTGTAACCTTTGACCAGACTGTGTTAACATGTGTAAAAAGGGCAAAATAATCAGTTAATATTGGCACACATTGTACTGAAGTATGCTGCATAATCTGCCTTTTCTTTCCAAATAATTTAGTCAACTCTGCTGCATACTTTGGTCCTTCTCTGATGCATAATTCCAGTGACCCTGCCTAAGGGTGAATCTGTAAAGGGACCAAAAGATCCACATCTTTGTTATGTCAAGTGTAATTCCCTGCAAAACATTTTAGCAGCCACTTGTCTAAGCTACTTAGTACCAGAGGGTTGAAGTCCATCCCAGATGTATACTTGAGAGGCGAAAACATATTTTCATGTTGACAAATTTCACCTTTCCAATTTAGGCAATGTGCTGTTTGTGAATTCTTTAATTTCTTTCACAGTTTAATGGTTAAGATTGGCATGGATACAGGTAGGCACCTTGGCAAACTGCATCAATTTGCATATTAAAAATTGGTTGTATTTACACCACGTGTGAGCTTGGGAGCTCCATCACTGCCCCCAGGGAGGCAGAGGGATGCTTACACTGCTGTTTCTAGCCCCTTTGCTTGCCATCTCCTGTGTATGGGGAGGGGCGAGATGGGCTTGGGCAGGAGATGAAATTATCACCAAGTTGCCCAGGCAATCTCCTAGAAGAGCATTAGGGGGTTTTGACACAATTTGTCAGGGCCCTTATTTTGTGCTTGGCGCTGGACTATTTAGTGCAGGTAAGGCTTTTATGAGGAGTCACCCATTAGTCTGCCCAATTAATTCAATATAGTGGTTAGAAAATGTATGCCGAGACTGGTCTCTAAATAAGCCTTGCTCAAGTTGCCTTTTACTTATATATAGAATTACATAAAACTGAGATCTAATAATCATGTTGTAATAATAAACATGGTATGAGTCATAATTCTCAAACCACAAAGTTCAATCTCAGGTCATGTTATTGTGTAGTTCTTACTCTGGGGTACACCCTGTTCAAAGTCTCCTCATATCCACCGAGCAGCTATGTTTATAGTTCTGCATCACTCCTTAGAGAAAAACAGCTGCAGAATTTCTACTGAGCAGTATTTGTATATTACCAGAAAGACACAATATCTAGTGAGTTTTAAAAATAACTTGTAGAATGAGATACCTTTCTCTGAAATTATGAAAGGAGAGTTTTCAGTGGATTGCCAAAGACACATGCAAAATCATTGAATATCCTGAAGTACAGAACTTCATTCTATCACAGAGTTTTATAAAAATGTTTTTTTAGACTTAGCACTTACTACTGCAGTCTTGTCATTTCATAACCATGTAGTTAACAGATGCTAATATTGGTGTGTACTCGTTGGAATGGTGTTGCTTAAGTCACACTCCATTGCCGTTGTTGTAAGTGTCCAGCAGTACAAGTGACAAGCCTCCTTTTATATGCATATGTGGTATATGGTGTTTGTGCGCCAGTCTTAAGGGGATCATAAATATACATGTGTAGAACATAAACACTATTTTCTAACTTCACAGAAATAATTATATTGGCCTGAGGAGGACAGAAGTCAATAAGAGCACCTACCAGGATTTGGCAAGATATATCTCACCCGCTTTAGTGTTATGTCCAGCATTGCTATTGGAAATGCAAACAAATCTTTGAAAAGAGAGGGCAGCATTCCTACTGAAACAGGTTAGCAAACGTGGAAGTGCTGCAGATCTATGGTGTGTCAAAAATACAAGTGTATATCTTTAAACCCTCATTACAAAGTGGTGTATTTCAGCGCACAGTGATTACTCTGGTTGGAATTCCCCTCTCATAATTCCAGGTGTCTCTGGGTTTGGAACTATTGGGTCCGCAAACTCCAAACCTGAAAATTCCTAGCACGGAGACACCAGGCCTCACTTTGTTGCTGCAGGGGCTGTTGGCTGCGAGCAGCAGCACAGACTGACCAATGCCCAACTATGCAGAAGCATGGGGAAAGCAGGCAATGCTCCCTTCAAACATAGCAAATCTTACCCGAAGAGCCACTTCCCTTCTCCAACCCCCATCCCATCAGCCCCGGCCTCCCCACTCCCTTGCTGACACTTTCCGAAATGTTAGCTATTTTCTCCCCAAAATAGGGTAAATATGTTTGGAAAAGGACCAGGTATTTTCAGCTCAATGCAGTTATTCCTCATTCTGTGGAACAGGCAGTTTTTGATGCTGGGATGCCAGTTGGAATTGGATATTCTAGCCCTCTGATATCCCTGCACTACAACGGGCACACCCGTAATAAGGGCCCTAAAGATTAACTCTGAAACTGTACATAGAAAATAGAATATGTCTATATAAACACAAATGGATGCGACT
This sequence comes from Lissotriton vulgaris, assembly GCF_964263255.1. Classification (NCBI taxonomy): domain Eukaryota; kingdom Metazoa; phylum Chordata; class Amphibia; order Caudata; family Salamandridae; genus Lissotriton; species Lissotriton vulgaris. Next base: position 1,270,800,190 of record NC_141696.1, on the reverse strand, counting down.
ACGTCTCTGCATTCAGTTCATTCTCCCGTTGATTGAAAAAGATGATTAAAAATTAGTTTCCCAGATTTTTCTTAACTCTGGCAACAAGTTCCAAACTGCATCAACAATGCACCTTGATTGTCAAGCAAGAATACTCTGGGCCTTAAGTACATTAAACTCAGTAACTTCAAAATGCAAACTTGCAAACCTTGTGAAAGTCTTGTGGCTTAATGGGCCCTGTAGTTTCCATGACTGTACAGTGAAGACATGAAGTCTCTCTCCAAGTGGCACTGACGCTCATTCAATCAATCAATCAGCAAATTTGTAGAGCGCGCTACTCACCCGATAGGGTCTCAAGGCTCTGGGGGGAGGGGGAGACGCTACTGCTCGAACAGCCAGGTCTTGAGTTGTTTCCTGAAGGAGAGATGATCCTGGGTCAGCCGTAGGTGTGTGGGGAGGGAGTTCCATGTCTTGGCCGCCAGGTAGGAGAAGGATCTTCCTCCGGCGGTGGTTCTGTGAATTCGTGGTACGGTGGCGAGGGCGAGGCTGGCGGATCGGAGCTGGCGAGAGGGTGTGTAGAATGCGAGGCGGCTGTTGAGGTATTCGGGGCCCATGTCGTGGAGAGCCTTGTGTGTGTGGGTGAGGAGTCTGAACGTGATCCTCTTGCTGACGGGGAGCCAGTGCAGGTCTCTCAGATGGCCGGAGAAGTGGCTGTGACGGGGGATGTCCAGGATGAGTCGTGCGGAGACGTTCTGGATGCGCTTTTCTGAAGTTTGACTGTGGTTCCGGCGTAAAGGGTGTTCCCCTAGTCCAGCCGGCTGGTGACGAGGGCCTGGGTGAACGTCTTCCTGTTTTCGGTGGGATCCACCTGAAGATCTTTCAGAGCATGCACAGGGTGTTGAAACAGGATGACGAGACGGCGTTGACTTGCTTGGTCATCGTGAGGGAGGCGTCCAGGATGAAGCCCAGGTTGCCAGCATGGTCCGTTGGCTTGGGGGCGGTGCCCAGGGCAGGGGGCCACCAGGAATCGCCCCACGCAGATGGAGATGGGCCCAGGATGAGGACTTCCGCCTTGTCGGAGTTCAGTTTCAGACATCTGAGCTTCATCCATTCCGCGACGTCCTTCATCCCTTCCTAGAGGCTGGCTCTGGTGGTGGCGGGGTCGCTGGTGAGGGAGAGGATCAGCTGGGTGTCGTCAGCGTAGTAGATGATGGTTAGGTTGTGTTGGCGTGCGATGGCTGCAAGGGGGCTCATGTAGATGTTGAAGAGGGTGGGGCTGAGTGAGGATCCTTGTGGAACGCCGCAGATGACTTCGGTTGCCGCGGATCGGAACAGGGGGAGGCGGACTCTCTGGGTTCTTCCAGCGAGGAACGAGATTATCCACTTCAGGGCCTTCCCTTGGATTCCGGTGTTGCTGAGGTAATGTGTTAGTGTGCGGTGGCATACGGTGTCGAAGGCTGCTGAGAGGTCCAGGAGGATGAGTGCAGCTGTTTCCCCGTTGTCGAGCAGGGACCTGATGTTTTCGGTGGCTGCGATGAGGGCAGTCTCGGTGCTGTGGTTTGCTCGGAAACCGGACTGCGAGGGGTGAGGGATCCATTAGTCTCGAGGAAGGCGGAGAGTTGTATGTTGACGGTCTTCTCGATGACTTTGGCAGGAAAAGTAGAAGCGAGATGGGGCGGAAGTTCTTGAGGTCCGTGGGGTCCGCGGTGGGTTTCTTCAAGAGGGCGCTGAGGTCGGCATGTTTCCACCTCTCCGGGAAGGTGGCGGATGCGAAGGAGCTGTTGATGATGTCCCGGAGTTGGGGTGCGATGATGGAGTCGGCTTTGTTGAAGATGTGGTGTGGGCAGGGGTCGGTGGGGGAGCCGGAGTGGATGGTGTTCATCGTGCGGATCGTGTCTTCGGTGCTGACCGGGCTCCAGTTGCAGAGGGTGGTGGTGGGGGGTGCTGGATTGGTGGGTAGTTGCGAGGTCTGTGCGCTGAAACTGTTGTGTATGTCAGTGATCTTGCGGTGAAAGAATGAGGCGAGTGAATTACAGAGGTCTTGCGAGTGTTTAATGTTGTTGTTGCAGGCGCTCTGGTTGGAGAGCTCTTTAACGATGTTGAAGAGTTCCTTGCTGTTGTGGGTGTTGTTTTCCAGGCATTCTTTGAATGTTGATCTTTTGGTGGTGCGGATCAGCTGGTGGTATTTGCGGGTGGCGTTCTTGAGGGCTGTCATGTTCTCTGTTGTCTGGTCCTGGCGCCAGGCTTTCTCAAGGGTGCGGCAGGTTTTCTTGGAGTTTTTGAGGTCGTTGGTGAAAGAGTCATAGGTGCACATGCATCAAAATAGGCAATTGCGATTCTTTAATTGCGATTTTTAAAGAATCGCAATTAAAGAATTGCAATTGCCAATGCATGTGGGAATCGCCAAAAATGTTGTGATTCCTAAACATTCCTTAATTGCGAGTCGAAATTGCGAGTCGCAATTAAGGCATTGCTACCCATTCATTCCTTTGGGCCTAGAGACCCATAGGAATCAATGGAAATTGCACATGCAATTTCAAGGGTGCAAGGGTGCCAAAAAGACACCCTGTTGCACCCCTGAAATTGCCATGTGACCACATGTTGAACACACACATGCCCCAAGGGCATGTGTGTGTGTGTGTCACATGTAACTTTGAAAAATGCACTTTTTCAAAGTATTCACAAATTATCATCCAGTTTCATTTCACAGTCATTTCCGACACCTAATAGCGAAATCGGTATTTCAATTTGCTTCATGCGTTGCATTTAAGGAATCGCAATTTGCGATTCCTTAAATGCAGTAGCAATTTAAGTAATCGTAATGTTTGTGATTATTTACATTGCGATTTTTGCATTTGGGATGATGCATCTCAAATTAATAAATACCAGTCGCAAAGAGGCAGATTCTGCAAATCTTCCCGTTTGCGACTGGTTTTTGCCTTGATGCAAAATGCAAAATTCCAACGTGTCAGCCGTGACACGTTGGAATTTTGCATTTTCGTAAGTAAAATGTCCTTGCGTTAACTTGATATTTAGCGTTATGTGCCAGAAACCCAGCGCGCTGCAATCCTGCCTCTTTACATGAGCAAAATGTTAGCTTTTTTTGAATTAAGCGTCAGAGTTTAGATATTAGAGTTGGTATTCACAAGTGTCGGAGTGATTCGTACTGGACAGTCATTTGTAACCTCAGCAGCTTAACATAGCGTCATGCAAAAATGAATGAGCTTTTATATTTAAGTTTTTCGCTCAACCATGAGTTTTATAGCACTGGTCATGTTTGATTCATGTTTTAATCATTGGGCAGAGATCTCAGTTGGCTATGAATGTGAGATATCACGTTTACAGTTATATCATTTTTGTATCAGCAGTAGTATTGGGTTGAGTATGTTAATAATTTAAATGCAACGCACCTTGTGTTATATTATCAGGCCGGACGGCTCATAATATTTCCTTGAGGAAGGGTGCATTATGACCCGAAATGCATTGGGTGGATATAAAATGTGAATTATGATGATGTGAGAATCAGAAAACGAATGTTTCGAAGAATGAAAAGAGATAAAATCAATAAATAAACACTATGGTTTGAAGCTACTTCAATTTGGAGAAATCTTTATTGAAAAAGAACAAAATGGAGTAAGACCTCCAAGGTCTATGTATTACAGTGCACACCACCTTTGAAAGCGGTAACACCGCTTTCCCCTAACTAAAGTACCAGAACAGTGTTTCCAGACAAAACACTAGGTGGGAGCTGCACGCAAAAAAAGTGAAGAGAAAAACTCGAGCAATAATATTGAAATAAGAGTGCCGGATGGACTATTAGTAAGTTTAGCTCCATGATAATGTAAGAACACAGTCCATATGTACACTTGTTGCAGCAGTTTCTGCATTGATGAGAATGTGTGTATATATATATATATATATATATATATATATATACACATGTGAAAATGTCAATACCTGGAAAACGAACAAAGAATTATTTAAAAAGGAAGTCAACTCATAGTCTGTTGTCTTAACTGAACGCAATTTCGTGGTAAAGGCATGACTAGTAAAGGGTTATTTGAGGCACAGATCACACCACCGCCCCAACTGCCCCAACTGCCTTGAGCCCTAAAAATAACCCTGATCCCGAGCTCTAAAAACAACCCCAAATCCCCTGAACCCTAAAAACAACCCCAACCCGACCCTTAAAAACAACTCCGCCCCGTGCCCTGATAACAAAAGCGCCTGAGCCCTAAAAACAACCCGACCCTCAAGCCCTAAAACAACTCTGATCCCACGAGCCCTGAAAACAGCCCAATCCCCCGCTGGAGCCCTTAAAACTACACCCACCCCCAGCAAAACCCACAAAAAACTTACCAGGCCATGACCACATCTCCTGATCCTCTCTCTTCCTGTGCCCACTCATCCATGCATCTAGATCCAGCACTGCCTCAACCACACATATGCGTGGTGTAGGCAAGCATGGTTCCGCTTGCAGGGAAACGTCGTGTCACTCAGGCCCCCTGTAAAGTATGTTTACCATCTATCAACATAAGGTCTTTTCATCTTTACGAATGTATGACGATACAACGCAAACATTTACAATGGATGCCTTTACAACGCTGTTTTACATCACAACATCCATTACAAGGCATGATTTTACTTCGCATGCCATCACAACTCATTTTTAGAAACTACTTTTATAACGCATTCCATTACAACGCATACCTTACAACGTATATCACTTTTAGGGCAACAGTTGGGTAAATGTTGGATAGTGTGGGGGTAAAAATTAATATTTCCACTCCAGTGAGTGCAACAGTAGGGTAAGTGTTGGATAGTGTGGGGGTAACAATTACTATTCCCACTCCAATGAGTGCAACAGCAGGGAAAGTGTTGGATAGGGGAGGGGTAAAAAATGATTATTCCCCATTACTTACCTTATATTGCGTTATATTGTATGTATGTATTGCGACTTATATAGCGCACATATCACCCGAAGGCATCAAGGCGCTTGCCTTGGGAACCTGTCCTGGCTTTTTCCCTGTGAGATAACCCTTACTGGGCATCCCCAAGGTGAAAGCCAGGCATCCCGCAGCGGGTGGGCCACCGTAGTGGAGATTAAGCAAGCTATTGCCCAGAGTTGCAGCATGGGCCCCCATGATTAGAGTAGGCACCGAGGCGAGAATTATCGAGTCCGTGGACATTTTTGGGCTCAGGACCCTGCCGCGTCGGGAATTGAACCCTGGTCCCGGGCCAGACCTCTGCATCAGGGTCTGCCGCTCTAATCAGTGAGCCACACTCCTCCGTTGTAATGGCATGCGTTGTAGTGACATGCATTGTAATGACATGCGTTGTAGTGACATGCGATGTAATGGCTGCGTTGTAATAGCATGCAATGTAAAGGATGTTGCGTTGTAATGACTGCGTTGTAAAGGTAGTGTGATGTATTGACTGCGTTGTAAAGGTTTTTTTCCATCTTTATAGAGCGTAATGCTGTACTTCCTAAACAATGGACAACGTACCAGTTTTCTCAGAGCCATTGTTTTTGGGCAAAATAAACATGAAGAAATGTGTTGCTTCAAGCCCTCCAAAATCACATGTACAAATACCCTTAATTGTAGACCATTTCATGGTATGGGCAAGCACAGGTAGAACTCCAAGCCTAAATGTTATGTACGGACTTCTTCGTAGCTTTGGTTGTATAGTGTTTGGATAGGGTTCATAGGTGATAGTGGTTTTTGCCTCAAAGTAGCAGGGGTGGTTCCTCCACTGAGGCAGAGGAGCTTCGCCCCACTGCTCTGTGAGCAGTAGTTAAAGCAAAAGTAAAATGATAATAACCAGCATTATTATCATTTTAGTTTTCAGTTTCTTGGTGTGGGCGGGGCTGTACTGCCAGGGCAGGAGCCAATAGGAGGGGTGGTTGCCCACTCCAATGTGCGCATAACTGTTTGGCTAGCCCTCTCGGGCCGAACATTACAGTCATGCGCACTTTGCATAGACTGCACCCAGGCTGCATTACAGCCTGGGTGCAGAACATGCCCAGGCCCCCATTCCCCATCTGAGCGCCGAATCACGGCGCTCAGACAAATCACAGCACTGCTTTGCAGCGTTGTGATTGGCTAGGGGAGTCAGGAGCCTGGGTGCTTCCTGGTTCCTGCTTCCCAGGAGCTAAAGGCAGCGGCTGCGAGCGGACCGACTGTCCTGAAGGTAAGTGCTTTATTTTTCATTATATTAATTTACACCCCACCCTCCTCTTACCACCTCCCCCCACACGCCACCCCCAGTGAATAGCGGCCGCCACTGCATAGTAGGCAGATCGTGTGCTACTTTTTCTCACGCTGTTCATGTGTTGTGTTTGTTTCAATTGTCACAACGAAGGTCTCACTCATTTTACTTGAATCATCCCAGAAGTTTCCACAGCCTAATGCTTCAAATGTTTTTTCAAAATACGTCAGCCGCTCGCTATGTGCGACTCCTCAAAGTTCTTAAAGTCAAGAAGAGAATTCAAATATATTTTTGACGCAGGATTCTAGAGCACCATTACTTTGCTAAAACCTGTTAAGTCTACACCACAAACTGCAGCCACTACTGCTTTTGCTCTGTAGGCTTCTAGGATTGATTTATTAGAGTCTCCATTGATCTTAATTTTTGCAGCATAATACAGCTCCCACGTTCCGATTCAAGATGTATGCTTTCTTTTCTTTATGTTTGACCCAAGTTATTTTATGTTCGAACCATTTACCTAGACAGTCTAATTCTGGGATTTGCTCTAGAAAGACTCCCATTTACTTGAAACATTTTCCTCAAGTCAGTATTTTAGTTCATACTCAAGAACTTGGGGCTAGATGTACTAAGATACTGGTAGCAAAAAGTGGATGCAATTTGCACCTGTACTTTTTTCTGATCTCCAAGAGTGTAGAACTTCACCGGTATTATAGGTCATACTGAAGACACACCTTAGGAGTAAGGCCCACAAGTAGACCTAGGAGTAATAGGTGTTCAAAGACAAAATATCAAAGCCAGGGTATCAATAACTTTGTTGTCTGTGAATTGCAGTGTTGTATTGGCCTTTGGCAATGGTTTAGAGTTTGGGTCTAGGCGATTAGCTGTTTGCATTTCTTCTGATTTTCCCATCTTTAACTGCGTTGTCATTTCTCTATAGTGAGCTAAAGTAAAACAGCCATTCGGGGGGCACCAACTCCCAGTTCTAATCTTTTGAAAAGGCCATTGCAACCCCGCCTAACTAGTTCCCAGAACTTTCTACAATCTGTATTGCTTAATGGTGCATTGGGCAATTACCAAACTGCGTTTTGGGCTAGTCTTTTCTTTGACTTTACTACTATCTTATACTGTTTCATAACAGTTTTTAAAGACACCTCTCCTTTGGAGCTTGAGTGCAAATGCCATAGGGCCTGTGCTAGTTCATGGTTCTTTGAAAGGCATTCTTTATTAAAAAAGTAAAGATTATCCATCTTGGTTTTGCCACTAGTATGTTTCTTAGTTGTTGCAAAGTTTGAAAAGTTTAATTTAAGTTGTTTTTCTAAAGTTTTGATTGTTGTCTGCTTTAGACCTTGCCCCGCACTATCAATTCCTTGAGCTATTTGTTTGTCCAGAAAGGGATGCGGGTGTCATTAACTTCCAGTCTCATTATTATATCACTCTAATGACGTAAATAATTAATTTACTCTCTTAATTTCTATGCAGGTAAGTACTTAATCAATAATAACTCAGATCGGGTGAAAAAAGACAGAGTCCGTGGTGTTAGAGTTCTAAGGGTTTTATTCCTTAAAAAGGAATGGTCATGGCCAAGATATCATGTTCTGACCATCACACAGGGTGTCAGAAGGGATAGATGAGCGCGCTCGCATTTTATTAACAGTACATAGCTTATATACTTATTGTACACCATTGAAAACAGTATAGAAGGCGTAACAGCTGAGAGAAGACAAGATAACAATATACACGTGGTACATGTGCGTAATCAAGAGGCGTGAACTAGAGGTGTGTTCTGGAAACGTCACTGATAGGTGTCACAAAGGGGTGGCACTAACAGAAAATGTGGCAATGTCAGCAGAAATCGGAAGCTTGGATGCGCACGCAGCTGCATGACGTGTAATTGGAGGGGTGCAGGGGACTTGACATTTACACTGACGGAAAGAGACAAAAGTCTGGCATGTCAGATCAACTTGGGCTTCTATCATATCTGATATCTGGTGTTTAGGAACTAAGCTATCTGGGCGGAGAGGTCTCTAGAGCAGAAGCTATTCTATACTTACTGTGAGTGCGTGTATAAGCGCCTGGGTGTCTGTATGAGAAGCGTGGGGCATGGGGCCTTCCATGGAAGCATGGCAACGAAGCTATGAATTACTTGCACAGAGACAGGTCGGCCCTTTAGCCCTGTAGCTGAGGAAGGATGTTTACTGAAGCTAGCAGGCAGGAATGTATTTTCGGGGAGGGAAACAGATAACTCGAAGGTTATAGTCAATCTTGGCAGGCAGCAGGCTGAGCCGAGCGCGAGGGGCCGCGCTGAAAGTAAGTCAGAGTTCACGAGTACAGGGGCTGCCTGGGCAGAGATTTCTCGGAGTCAGAAGCCAGAAAAGAGGCTCGGTGGCAGAGATTCAGGGCCTACTTCAGCCAGAGCTGAAAAACGTAGGAGTACACTACAAAAAGACGTTGGCATAGCATACTTAGGAACGGACCATTCGACCCATTCATGGTGGGTCTGAAAGAGGACATGTTAACGTTGGACGCAAATGTATTTGCGTCTTCATAGCTGACACAGGAGGGAAGTTACATGCACTTTAGCTCGTACATGGAGTCGGTGGGGTACTCGCTAGGGAACACAACTTGACCATAAAATTTAGATTACCTCACTAATTTGATTTCAGCACTAATGCTGCCTGTGCAACTAGTTGCTCAATTTTCAGTGGGACCTATTTTATCCAACACAATGTTAGAGATACAACAAATGGATCATGATCACTTTCAGTTCACAACCATATCAATTACTGATTGCCAAGACTCATTGTTATTGAGTACATATTCGATGAGGTTGCATCTTTTTTTTTTTACGCAGAGTATAAACTTTGCTAGAGTATCCGACTCGTGCACCAGTCAAGAGTGTGAAGGTCACCTGCTGCCATCATTGAAATTAGTTGACTCCCCTTCTTACAGGAGCCTCCTTGCCACTTCATGTTAGTCTCTGGCACACCCAATGCACACACCTCTTTGACTAATTACTTCTCAATTAATCTTTGGTCTGGCCTACTGTTGAACTCACCACAAACGTGGGTAGTTCTAGTGACCCATCCATTACATTTGCTCCAGAATTGATTATGGCACCAAAAAACATCAAGTAGCATGCTACTACTTTCAAATGTAATATGTTGCAGGTTACTATTGAGGATGGAGTTAGCTTGTATTTTGACTGCTAGGGCAATGGAGACCCAGATAGAAGGACCACTTTTTGACCTCCCTGACCTGGTAGCTAGGATGCAGTATGGGATCTGTCCATTGACAGCAATCTCTTCAATGGTCCATGCATCTTAAAACAAATATATATCTCGAAAGATTTTATATTAGCTACCTGATCACTATCCTCTAATTTCTGGTTTAATCCTTCAGTGTTCCAGCTTAGTTAGCAATGTACCTGTTCAACCTTTTTCATGCAATGGTTATCCTGATTCCAAATAGCTGTATCAGAAAATTGTTGGAATGAAGGCGATTCCTGTGCTGTAATAGTTTGAATGTATGATAGAACTGCTGCGATTCAGCACCATTACCTATCATTTTTCTTGCTTCTATCATGGAGGTTATTCTCATATTTCCTTTTTTACCATCAGTAATATGAAGTTTCATTTGACGATTTAGCATATTTCTGGGGCTTGGGCCCTGCAAGGACCTATAAGCAACCTACTTTTATTTACTGTATGTCTGATCTCATCTTTACTAGTTCAGTTTATTCATTCATTGTCATCAGCATGAGCCTTAACAATACATACAATAAAAACGTTAATATCAAAGTAATAAATCTTAGCAAAACACATTTCATGAATGGTTGCTATAATATACAATCAATATCCTGTATTCCATAAAACAGACAACAAGTACATTTAAATCCATACAGCCAATCTACTTCAAAAAGTAGCAGTCAAGTGACAAATCAAGCTATTCATATAAATATTGTAAAAGGATGAAGAAGATTAAATAATTGTTCTCATATTCACAGCTAAACTAATTTGAAAAACCACAGGTAAGATTATCTAGCATACGGCTTTATATAATGAAATGCGATGAGTGTGCATCTGAGCTCAAGCAGCTTATCACAAATAAATTCAAGGCAGTCCAACATTTACTTGCCATTACCTTTGCTAGTCGCTATCCAAGCAGACCATATGTAGGCAGGGACCGTAGCATGTAGATCACAGACTGATCTGTTCCTATAAAAAATGTTAAGGTATATGCATGATTTGTTATACAATAAAGCATCAAGTAGTGGAGCATGCCATTTCATGCAGACAGTTAGTGTCTTACAGCAAAATAACATAGAATACCTACGGATTCGCTAGCCTCAGTGGCACATTCACATCATTCATCACTGGCACAATCCTTTCTCTATTTGGCAGTATAGGCTTTCAGTGGGAGTGTGCCAAGTCAAAACTTGATGTACAACATGCATCTTATTCGGGGTAAATTTAATCCAAATATGGCTCAAATCCAAGCCGTTCTTTGTGTGTAAGGTATTTATGCACCATAGAGTCGCTCTTAATGGTATTATAAATACTTCTAGCCCTGTACTACCAATATTTCTCTTTGATTCTCTTACCTGTACTACTATCTACAGCAGAGGGATCCTCACAGATGGTTCTGAGTTTCCTCCCTTATAGAATTCAGAGATGTATCTACATATTGATTCTGATGTATTCAGACCCAGTATATGGCCGGAACAAGAGCAATAATGTCAGGAATAGGTTTATTACCCAATTCCACGTGAAGAACAAACAGAGGTGTACCGGGGCCCCGAGACAGTAGTGCTCCTAAAAACGTATTCTCAATTTCCTGCAAAACAGAAACATCTATAGAGTTCGGCTTCATAGATGAATTTAAGGAAGTAGCTGTGACTATGTAGTGCAACAAGGTGCTCAGAGACTGGCCCCTAATTATGTGCTTACATCTTATAACAGCAGTTGTAGGTTGCTTTTAAGTGGCTGCTTCCTTTTCTCTATACCAAGTTCAACTAAGCCTATTATCACAGCGTATGCCTAGGTAATCAAACATATTCACCCAATCTACTGTTTCATTGTTAACATACTAGAGCTTCTCAAAGCAATCTTTGATTTCATTATCATAACCTTTGTTTTGTCACATAGATAATTAACTGCTTTCTTGAACAATATTGTACAAATCCTATAATAACCGTATACATGGAAAGCTCAGTCAATGTCATGAGAACTGCATCAGCTGGAAACAATAACACCAATATTCTTGTACTGCAGGGTCTTGGATTGTCCAATTTGAGATTTTCCAGGTGAGAATCAAAATCATTCAAAAATACAGAAAAAAGCAAGGGGCTTAATCGTACCCACGGTGCACCACTGGGAGGATGGGAAACCTCTCTGTGAACTCCCTGTTTACCCCATAACACAACTGTGCCAATGTTTAATCTTTGTAGAGATGTTCATGTTGGTCCCTGACACTCAAGTGAAAGCCATCATTGTAGAGCTGTTTGTATTAGTCCCTGGCACACAAAAAGAAGCTGATTTGAGATCAATTAATTTGGGATACATTCGGACTCCTCTTTGTTTTACATATTTCGTACAAATTAGGTATAGGCGCATGGCCTTGTCAGTTGTTCTAATGCCCTTCTTAAGACCAAATTTGTTGTCAGCAAGGATGTTTCCTACAACAGACTATTCTTGTATGTCATTGAAGAGGGCTCACCTTAGATGTTACACTCCTATGCAATAGTGATATGGGGTGATAAATTGAGTAGTTTGTGTCCCCTCTTATGTATCGGACAACTGTCGCAGTGCACCATGACCGAGGAGGGGGCAGTTCTCAAGACTAAATGAAAGACTTGAGTAGAGACTGCAGCCCACAGAGACAGTACAATTTTATAAAAATCTGCTGGTACAACATCCGGGCCAAGAGCTTTATTTGCTTGCTGACTTTCAGTAACTTTTTCTACGGCTAGGATTTTGTGAACAGTTGTAGTTCCATATTTGTAGTTTGTATGGTGTTATTTCTAGTTTTGTCAGAGGCATATATTATAGAGTAAAATGTCGAACCCGCTCCTGTGCTTCAACATATAAACCCTGGTTGTTTTCTAGAATCATTATAGCCCAAGAGATAAGTACCAAACTCTTTTAGGATTTTATTCTGTAGTACCTTGCCTAACATTCTGCTAGTTTCTCACAAATCAAATCTTTGTAATGTTGGCTTAATCTTACAAAAGCTATCTCTGGGTCTATACACTCACATCCGCCCAATAAAGCATAGAAAAATTCCTTCTTCATATTCCAGCACTAGTACTAGTTGTAATACTTTTGGATGGGGTTCCTCTACATTGGGAGCATATTGTATGTTCCAGCTCAGAAGAGCCTACTGATGAGTTACTATCACTTTCACAATAGGGTGTGATGCCCAGAGATTCTCCATTGGTTCTCCCTGCTTTATTCTTTGTCCAAGAACCTCACTGAGATTATATCATCTGAAGGTGGTGCCCTTTCAGGCCAGGAACCCTTTTGATTAATTTCAGTTTGTTTAGGGTGTCATGATTTCCACTAGAGAGTGGGAGAGGCATGAACCTGATGGGATGATTTCTGCCCTTGCCCTTACCCATAACTCTGCGGAGTCCTTTTCAATTATGTGTTGGTAAACTCTCATCTACGTGGAGGAGCCCTTCTTTGTGCAGAAAGACATTTTTATCTACCATAGAAGTTTTTCCCATACTCTGGCTGGTGTTTATCTCGAAAATGTCCCTCCAACCTATTCCGTTGGTACATGGAATTGTGTGATCTTCTTCCACATACTATTCCTTGCACTGCAAAACTTGGAGGACTTTTGAACTTCAGAGTGATCTGAAAGGAACATTTTAGTTTCAGCCTTAGAGTCAACATCACTATTTGCCTCTGTCCTCTAGGTGGCTGTAAATCGAGCAGTACTCCCGTAGAAAAGCTACTGCGATGTTGACTATCAGCTGAGTTCTTCAGAAGTATTATATGCCTGCAGGGTTTTGGGAAACTTGGGACAGAGGTATTAGACCTGTCGGCCCTTTGGGTGGTCCCTCATATTTATTTGTTTATTTTGTCCCCTTTCTGCCTCCTAACCTTTGTTTGGTTTTTTGTCCACTCAAATTTTTGGTGTTGTCCTTAGGGCTTTGGGTGCCTCATTACTCCTACAACATCCTGAGGCACAGGTGCTCCTTTAAAATGGAGAGTAGGGAGACACAAAATGGAGGCTTATAACTGTCAACATTTTACCTCAGGATCCTTAGCCATAAGAAAACAATGGGAAGGCTCTAGAACCTTCCAGCTAGTTCTAACAACCAGAGTCCAGACTATAAAAGGACAGAACCAGGGCGGGCATTTTAGAATGACCAGAGAGCTTGAGTTGAACTTGGTGAGGAGTGAGGTGATATTGTGGGGAGGAAGGCGCACTGAGTGAGGGTAGATCGTCCCCTGGGTCGGCTGCCCCTCTTTAATGACATGACTCCCTACCTATTGACTTAACCCTGCCATCGCTTGATTACCACTAGTTCCCTAAGCCTTTTTAGTGCCCCTGATAAAATGTCCCGGAGCTACTACTGGAGAAGCTGTAGGTAGCTGGACTGGGGAACACGGAAGCAGGAGCAACGGATCCTATAAAGACACCCAGAATAGCGGTGTAATTTGTCTATCCCCAACCTCCGCCTGCAGCATACTAGTTAGCAGTGCTGCGAGCCCGAAGTCCGCCGCTCGGAGCCCAGGTCCCTGAGGGAACCCCGAAGCAGGAAGCAGAACTCACTGTGAGGGCTCTGGAGTGCCGTGAGAGAGGCGCCCACTGTTTTTAGACGTGATCCTTTCCTTCGCGGGAGTGTCCCTGACACAAGCTCCTTCAGCTGTGATAGTGAGGAAAGGGGGGCCCGGCAGGCACCGATGAGGAGCGGCGGAAGCTGTGAGAACTCTGCCGGCAAGAGCGCTGTGTTGACGGAAGAGGTGGGGAGGAGCTGAAGGAGGCCAGCCGTGGGCGGAGACCTTTGGGCGTGTGGAGTCGGCGAGGAGAGAACTCCGGAAGAGCTGACTGATGCTCCTAAGACCGGCAGAGTGTAAGCAGAAAGGTTCAGTTCCGACCAGGAAAGGCGAGCAGTTTCAGCTGGTAGCGGAGCCTTCCCCGGTCCTCAGATAACAGAGCGGGCACAAACTGAAAGCGGACTGACAGAACTACAAGGAAAAAGTAAGCTGTGGACTTTAGTCTGGCGGGAGGAGAAGAACGAAATTGGGCCTTAAGCGGGGGCAGCGTTACTGGCTATGAAGTATCACCCAGGCTTTTAGATATCTTCCATCTGATAATCTGCGCCACGGACGTTAACCCATAAGTACGTGACTCATTTACCTCAGTACCTTCCTTGTTGGGTAAAGTCGCCTGTGGGAGAGAGATTTCTGAACGGAGGTTTAATTACTAGCTAATGGAAGCCAGGGTAACAGGGCTGTACCGGGGATAAAAAAGCATTGGTTGGAGGGGGGTGGGGGGGGGGGGGGGGTTGCTCCTTTAATGCAGATCATTCAGAACCTAAGAATGTCACTGTGAAAACGTGTCAATCCACTGTGGTTTTAGAGCTAGCTAAATGGCTTCATGGAATGAATAAATAACCTGCCTGTCTCTATTCAGATATCCAGCTGCTTGAACCAAGTTACAAGTGTGCCATTAGTGGAACTGTGATGAAAACCTGTATCTTCCTGCTTGTAATATCATTAAGTCCTCGAGGGTAATGTACAGCCTTGCCTCCCCGTAAGGAAGCTTTATTCTTGCTGGTTACCTTATTTAAACTGTGAAACTATTACTGCCTGGTTAAAGTGCAGGGGTTATTGCTGAGCTCATTTCAATTGGAGGACAAGGGTATTATTAATGCCATGTGAAGTTTTGAGTTTACCAATAATCAAATGTGGAGATATTTAATGTACTGAATTTAAACACTGCTGAAAGACAAAGACATACTAAAGATTTTTATAAAGCAAACTGTATTTTTCCTAATAAGGTGTAGTGTCTTCTTTTGGTGGAAGGGCGCTGAGTTACTGTGCGAAGTGTAATGCAAGCATAACACAATCGGCCTTGGAGAATAGTCATTCCTACTCTGTGCCAGGCTACCCTATGTGGACTGGTAACCCCAGGTCCAACATATTGGTGTTCAGCGGTGAGATAAGAGCTTGTGCTTGCGTCAACTTGGCAGTGGCTTAGTGTGCACCACAAACCTACACCTAGGGTTTTCTCCTAGTGGACCCTCTAATTGGAAGTTTTGTTTTTTTCCAAATTCTTTTCTGGTGGTGGGTGGAGGTAGCCCTTAGTGAACGCATTAAACACTCCAAGTCACTGTCTGAGGCCCTGCTTAGCAAAATGGAGTTTGAATTAGAGGAGTTGGAGACCTACACAGCGGCCCAACTTAAGAAATTTTGCCAAGAGAAGGGGGTGTTCTTTAAGTGTTTGGCAAAGAAGGTGGAACTTCAAACCAGCTTAAGAGCATGGGTGGCAGCTCACCCAGATGGGAAAAAGGAGGAGGAAGAGGGGGATCGTGACACTGTCATTGGCGTAGACACACTGTACCAAACCGAAGGGGGGAACCTACTACAAGGTCCTAGGACACTTTCGAGGGAGGGCAGTAGTGTCTCTGTAAGGAGCTTGACCGAAGCAGAGTTAGCTGACTGGAGGGAGGAAAGACAATTGAAATGGGAGTTAGCTAGGTTGGAGATGGAGAGGGAGGAGAAGAGGCTGGCTCATGAACTCAGTTTAAGGGAGTTAGACCTCAAGGCCCTACAAATGGGGACTCCTAGTACTCCTGTTGGTGGCAGCATACCTAAAGAAATAATAAGGGAACCCAGACCCTTTTGTCCAAAAGACGTAGTCGCCAGTTACAGTGTAGGGGACGACGTTGCTAAATGGTTGGCTGCCTATAAGGTCTCGCTAAGAGCCCATGGGATATCAGAGAGTCACTTGGGGGGGGGGACTGTACAAATATATGCCTCCAATGGGGAGGGATGCACTTCTAGCCCTAGAGCAGGAGGAACAGACTAACTACCCTACCATGAAAGTGGCGCTGATCAGAAAGGTTGGGTTGACTCCTGAGAAATACAGACAGAAATTCAGGAACAGCCACAAACTGGCTACACAGAACTGTGTGGATTTCCTAGACTATGCCAAGAAGGCCCTAGAGGGTTGGGTGCAAGGCAGCGAGGTGGGAGACTACGAGGGGTTGTATGACCTAATCTTAAAGGAGCACCTACTCGAGAAATGTTTTTCAGAGTTGCGTCAACACCTGGTGGACAGCAAGCTGACCAGTCCCAGGAAGCTTGCTGAGGAGGCGGACATCTGTGCTAGTACCCGGGTGTCAACACCTGGTGGACAGCAAGCTGACCAGTCCCAGGAAGCTTGCTGAGGAGGCGGACATCTGTGCTAGTACCCGGGTGTCCTCAAAGGGGACTGGAGGGGATTCCCAAAGGACTGGCAGGGCGCTCCCCAGAAGAAAGAGGGGGGAGACAAAAAGAGGTAGTTCTCAAAAGCCCCCCAAAACAGTTTCAAAGGAAAGGGATCAGGTTTCACTCCTAGGGCCAACCCTCAGAAAAACCCTCATCCTGACCATAGTCAGCAGCCAAGGGTTGTCCGCTGTTATGAATGTGGTGGGGTTGGGCACTATAAAGGAGATGTCAAATGCCCAAAGAGACCACCCCCTCCCACTGGAGGAAAAACCCCGGGAGTGGCTAGTGTAGTGCCCGGGGAGGAATTGCCCTTGGATAAGGGAGGGGAATGGGCCGGTATCACCTTAGTGTCCCTGGGAGACAAAGAGATGGTTCCCAAGATCCAGGTGCCCCCAAATACCACCAAGTATGGGCAGTGGGTCACCATCAATGGCCAAAGAAGGGAAGCTCTGAGGGACACAGGTGCCAGTATGACTATGGTAAGGAGTCATCTGGTGTCCCCAGAGCAGGTGATCCCAAACGTACTCCACCCCGCCGCGATGGCTGACGGCAGAATAGGCCACTACCCTGTGGGCGAAGTTCCCTTTGAGTGGGAAGGGGTCGCAGGTCCTCTTCGAGTTGCTGTAAGACCTGCCGTGCCGGTCGATTGTCTGTTGGGGAATGATATGGAGCACAATGCTTGGAAGGAGGTGGAATACCGGACTCACTCAGAGATGCTGGGTACACCTGACTGGACCTGTGCCAGCACAAGGTCCGCGACTTACCAGAGGGGGAGTTCGCAAGGGCTGTAGCCTGGAACAAAGGCACAGCCAGCTGCCAAAAAGGGGAAGATCCAGAGACAGGAGACCCCTGCCTCGGTATCCACCCCCTGTGAGATAGATGGGCCACCTGTGGTGGTGGACCCGGAGTCCACGGAGGGGGATATTGTCTCCCTGGAGAACCTACCTTTCCCTGCCAAATGGCGTGTGGAGGGGGGGCCTACCAGGGAAGAGTTCTGTCAGGGCCAGAAGGAGTGCCCTACCCTTGAGGGTCTGAGGCGACAGGCCGAAGCCCAGGAAGCAGGTAACATTGCAGGGAACTTCCTTATTTACTGGGAGGATGGTCTTCTCTACAGTGAACCCAAAGCACCAGTGCACGGATCGTCACGGGCCTTGGTAGTCCCCCAACGTTACCCAGCCTTTGTCCTAGAACTGGCTCACGAAATACCCTTGGCAGGACACCTGGGTCAGGACAAGACCTTTGCTCGGCTTGTCCCCCATTTTTACTGGCCTTAAATGAGGGTGGCGTCCGACACTTACTGTAGGACGTGTGTGTCTTGCCAAGCCAGTGGGAAAACAGGGGTTAAGCTGAAAGCTTCCCTGGAGCCACTACCTGTCTTTAGAACCCCCTTTGAAAGGGTGGGCATCGACATTGTTGGGCCATTGGATCCACCCACTTCAGCTGGTCACAGCTTATTCCTGGTTCTGGTGGATCACGCCACTCGGTACCCAGAGGCAATTCCTTTGAGGACCGTTACTGCACCTGCGGTGGCTAGGGCCCTGGTGGGGATTTTTACCCGAGTGGGTTTCCCCAAGGAAGTTGTGTCCGACAGGGGGGCCAACTTCATGTCAGCCTACATGCGGGGTATGTGGAAGGAGTGTGGGGTTACTTACCGGTTCTCCACCTCTTACCACCCCCAGACCAATGGTCTGGTGGAAAGGTTCAATAAAACCTTGAAGGGCATGATCAGAAGTCTGCCTGAGAGCCTGCTGAGGAAATGGGATGTCCTCCTACCCTGTCTGTTGTTCTCATACAGGGAAGTGCCACAGAAAGGAGTGGGCTTCAGCCCCTTCGAACTTCTGTATGGGCACCCTGTCCGAGGACCTCTCAGCCTGGTGAAGGACGGATGGGAAAAGACTCCCAGGAAGCTTCCCCAGGATGTTTGATGTTTGATGTTTGATGTTTTGGGTTTTTTATATAGCGCACGTACACTCCAAGGAGCATCTTGGCGCTACTGACTTCACTGCAAAGTAGAATGTTAGGAGGTAGTAGCTGAGCTTTAAATGTCCTTAGACTAGGGTCTTGCATTTTGAATCCGATAGTCCATAGATCCAGGTGTTTAGTAGTTTTTTATAGACTTTTTCTGATGGAGATGCTCTGAGTTTAGCTGGAAGGGTGTTCCAGGCTTTGGCGCCTCGGACTGCCAGAGATTTGCCACCCTTGGTGGACAGTCGAAACTTGGGTATGGTCATTAGATTAGCTGTGGCTGATCTGAGTTCTCTATTTGGGAGGTATCTGTGAAATTTGGTGGACAGATATTTGGGTCCGCACTTGTGGAAACCTCTGTATGTAATCAGAAGGATTTTGAATAGTATCTGTTTCTGGATGGGGAGCCAGTGCAACGTATTCAGAGCAGCTGATGAGGATGATTTTCTAGGCCATCTCAAGACAAGCCGGGCCGCCGCATTTTGGATCATCTGCAGTTCATGTAGGGTAGATTTTGCCACTCCTGCGTACAAACTGTTGCAATAGTCAATTCTCGATGTTATGAGAGCAATTGCAACAGTACGACGGGCGGCCAGTGGCAGGTAATCAAAAAACTTTCTGAGGCCCTTGATTATGTTGAAACAGACACCGGCCACTTCTTTGGATTGCTGTTTGAAGGACAGCATGTCGTCAAATTTTATTCCTTAGTTGCATGTTGCACTGATGGTATTAGGGGGGCTTCCGCATCTGAAGGCCAGCATGTACGTGGGGAAAAGATGTTATTTTTCCCGAAGTGCAGGATCTCTGTTTTAGCGGAGTTGCACTTAAGATGGTTATTGTGCATCCATCCAAAAGTCACAGTTAGGCAGTCTTTCAATATCTGTTCGGCCTTCTCTGTGTCCTCATCTAAGACCAGGACCAGTTGGGTGTCGTCTGCATATGCAATCGTGGTTACATTATGCGCGGCAATTAGGTTGATCAGGGTTGCCATATACTGATTGAACAAGGTAGGGCTCAAACTAGAGCCCTGGGGCACCCCTGACCTGACCTCCTCCTCCTCTGAGTAGAAGTGTCCCAATTTGGTTATCTGTTTTCTGTGAAGCAGAAAATTCTTGAACCATTTCAACACGGTGCCCCCAATGCCTGCCTCAGCTAGGCGATGTAGTAAGATGGTATGGGACACCGTGTCGAATGATGCAGATAAATCCAGGAGAATTAGGACTGCCTTCTTCCCCTGGTCAAGTGCCGCTCTTATGGTTTCTGTTGTTGACAGGAGTGCTGTTTCTGTAGAGTGGTTGGCTCTAAAACCTGCCTGGTTTGGATGTAATATATTGTTTATTTCTTGAAATGTTGAAAGTTGTTTATTTACCAGGGTTTCAGCACATTGACATAAGGCGGGGAGTTGTGAGAGTTGTTAGAACGGATGGATCATGTAGGGTTTTTTTTTGTAGGGGTTTTACTATCGCCGTCTTCCATGATGTGGTGAGCTACATGCTGGCCTTCCGGAGCCAAATGGCTAAGTTGTTGAAGCAAGCTTCTGACAACTTGGAAGCCAGCCAGGCAGTTATGAAAGAGTGGTATGATCACAATGCTCACCCGGTGGAGTTGGAGCCTGGCCAGAAAGTGTGGGTGATGGAGCCTGGAGAGCTTAGTGCCCTCCAGGATCGCTGAACAGGCCCCTTTGAGGTGATTGAGAAGAAGGGTAAGGCCACTTACTTAGCGGACCTTAAGACCCCCAGGCAGCCCCATTGGGTGCTCCATGCCAACCGCCTTAAACCCCACCATGAGAGGCCCGAGGTCATCTTGATGATGGCGACTGATGGAGCAGAGGAAGAGGAAAGTTAGCCTCTCCCTGATCTATTTTCGTCTCAAGAAAAGGATGGGTCGGCGGGGGGGGTGATTCTCTCCCCATCCCAAACTCCTGAACAGCGGAGGGACTGCCGACAGGTCCTGGAGCAGTATTCCTCGCTGTTCTTCCTTATCCCGGGAAGGACCCATCTGTGTACCCATGACGTGGACACAGGAGACAGGCCACCTGTGAAGTCTAAGACCTACCGGCTGTCAGATAAGGTGAAGGCCAGCATCCACAGTGAAGTCACCAAGATGCTGGAGCTAGGCGTGATTGAACCTTCAAGTAGCCCCTGGTCCAGTCCTGTGGTTCTGGTACCAAAAGCTGCCCCACCGGGTACCATTCCAGAACTCAGGTTCTGTGTGGATTACCGGGGACTGAATTCCGTGACAAAGACGGGCGCTCATCTAATCCCTAGGGCGGATGAGCTCATTGACCGGCTGGGAGCTGCCCAATATCTGAGTACTTTTGACCTCACATCAGGGTACTGGCAGATCTCCCTTACAGATGGAACAAGGGAAAGGTCAGCCTTCTCCACGCCAGAGGGCCACTACCAGTTCTGTGTGATGCCTTTTGGGCACAAGAACGCTCCTGCCACATTTCAAAGCTAGGTATTTCCGCCTTAGTAATGAGAACTCCCAAGGGGTTGGGTAGTTCTCCGCACTTTCAGCTGGGGGGGACGCGTGTTAAACCTGTCGGCCCTTTGGATGGTCCCTCCTATTTATTTATTTATTTTGTCCCCTTTCTGCCTCCTAACCTTTGTTTGTTTTTGTGTCCACTCAAATTTTTGGTGTTGTCCTTAGGGCTTTGTGTGCCTCATTACTCCTACAACATCCTGAGGCACAGGTGCTCCTTTAAAATGGAGGCTTATAACTGTCAACATTTTACCTCAGGATCCTTAGCCATAAGAAAACAATGGGAAGGCTCTAGAACCTTCCAGCTAGTTCTAGCAACCAGAGCCCAGACTATAAAAGGACAGAACCAGGGCGGCCATTTTAGAATGACCAGAGAGCTTGAGTTGAACTTGGTGAGGAGTGAGGTGATATTGTGGGGAGGAAGGCGCACTGAGTGAGGGCAGATTGTCCCCTGGGTCGGCTGCCCCTCTTTAATGACGTGACCCTCTACCTATTGACTTAACCCTGCCATCGCTGGATTACCACTAGTTCCCTAAGCCTTTTTAGTGCCCCTGATAAAACGTCCCAGAGCTACTACTGGAGAAGCTGTAAGTAGCTGGACTGGGGAACACGGAAGCGGGAGCAACTGATCCTATAAAGATACCCAGAATAGCAGTGTAATTTGTCTATCTCCAACCTCCGCCTGCAGCGTACTAGCTAGCAGTGCTGCGAGCCCGAAGTCCCCTGCTCGGAGCCCAGGTCCCTGAGGGAACCCCGAAGCGGGAAGCAGAACTCACTGTGAGGGCTCTGGAGTGCCGTGAGAGAGGCGCCCACTGTTTTTAGCCGTGATCCTTTCCTTTGCGGGAGTGTCCCTGACACAAGCTCCTTCAGCTGTGGTAGTGAGGAAAGGGGGGTCCGGCAGGCACCGATGAGGAGCGGCGGATGCTGTGAGAACTCCACTGGCAAGAGCGCTGTGTTGACAGAAGAGGCGGGGAGGAGCTGAAGGAGGCCGGCCGTGGGCGGAGACCTTTGGGCGTGTGGAGTCGGCGAGGAGAGAACTCCGGAAGAGCTGACTGAAGCCCCTAAGACTTGCAGAGTGTAAGCGGCAAGGTTCAGTTCCGACCAGTAAGGCGAGCAGATTCAGCTGGTAGCGGAGCTTTCCCTGGTCCTCAGATAACAGAGCGGGCGCAAACTGAAAGCGGACTGACAGAACTACAATGATAAAGTTAGCTGGGGACTTTAGTCTGGCGGGAGGAGAAGAACGAAATTGGGCCTTAAGTGGGGGCAGCGTTACTGGCTATGAAGTAACACCCAGGCTTTGGGATATCTTCCATCTGATAATCTGCGCCACGGACGTTAACCCATAAGTACGTGACTCATTTACATCAGTACCTTCCTTGTTGGGTAAAGTCGCCTGTGGGAGAGAGATTTCTGAACGGAGGTTTAATTACCAGCTAATGGAAGCCAGGGTAACAGGGCTGTTCCGGGATACGAAAGCATTGGTTGGAGGGGGGGAGGGGTTGCTCCTTTTATGAAGATCATTCAGAACCTAAGAATGTCACTGTGAAAGCAAACCGTATTTTTCCTAATAAGGTGTAGTGTCTTCTTTTGGTGGAAGGGTGCTGAGTTACTGTGCGAAGTGTAATGCAAGCATAGCACAATTGGCATTGGAGAATAGTCATTCCTACTCTGTGCAAGGCTACCCTATGTGGACTGGTAACTCCTGTAGAAAAGCTACTGCGATGTTGACTATCAGATGAGTTCTTCAGAGGTATTATATGCCTGCAGGTTTTTGGGAAACTTGGGACAGAGGCTTGAGTTCTCACTTGGTTACCATTTTTGGAAAGCGTGGATATATCTTCCCAGGGATCTGTCGGGTATTTTTTAATAGGTATATGCAATTTGCATGTATCGCCACAAAACAATTCAGAATTATTATTCACAAAGTTAATAACATCCTTTCCCAACTTTTCTCACAGATGCCATCATTATGCACTGAAGACACTACATCCTCATTCTAGCTCTAATTTTTGAGTGTTTATTTTTTTAGACAATGCCATAGATTTCTTAAGGCGCCGACGTTCTCTCCTGGGTCTGTGGCAGCGGAAGACGTTTCAGAATTCTACTTGGCCAATTTCAGGTTGTTCGCAGATTATTCTCTCCAGTTGACATTTACTATAAGCAAACTTTGAGCTCACAATCGTAGATACATTGGGCAGAGTTTGGGATATTGGGGGATCAGGATCCCTTTGGCTCTTCCTCAATGCTTTCCTTATGAATTAATGCTGATACTGCTCCTAATTTCATCAAAATGGCTCTGCAATTGCATGTTCAAATTTAATCACTAGATGTGCTATTGATTTGGCTTCAACTTCCTCTACTATTTCAATTCTATAATCTATAGCAGTTATGTGAGTTACCATTTCTTGCTGTACCATGGTTTGGGCATCACTCTTCAGTGACTGGCAGTTTAACTCCACAGCAATTACATCCAAAGGTCTGCACACAGACTTTATATGAGGGAGTATAGGCTGAGCAGGAGGTGTGACATACAGCAGCGGCCCAACCCCTTCCAAAGTGGTGGGGTATGCCGGAGGAGGGAGCTGGGGGGAGGGGAGAGGTTCGGGGACAAAATAAATAAATAAACTTACCTGATCGCTCCGCCTCCGCCGTCTGCTTCATTGTGCTCTTCCTGCTTCTGGGGCGGGCTCCCAGACTGCACTGCGGCCAATCATGATGCTGTATAAAAGCGGTGTCAGGATTGGCCTCAGCGCTGGGACGTTCCACTCCCAGGAAGCCTGGGAGCTTCTGCCTGCTTTTTCCAGCCCCAGCAACGCAGCTGGGGCTGGAGAAAGCTTCACTGCGCATGAGCAGTGAAGGGAGTGCCCACCACTCCCCCACCGCAGTGACATCCCCCTGGACCCACGCCCAAGACTCGTCAGAGTCTTAGGGGCGGTTCCAGGGGGATTCAAATAAAACAATAATAAAGCGGCTTAAAACCTGTTTTATTATTGTTTTATATGCGGTAACTTTTCTTAGTTTGGCCCAAGATGTTTCTCTGCTCCTCAATGATCTCAGGTCAGGGGGAGAGGCTGGTGTCCAGAATTGTAATTTCTTCTTTGTGCAAATGAAAAGTATTTCCTAGTGAGAGCATAGCATATTGCAGGGAAATCTGTTTGAGGGAGCGCTAACAATCTGAGGCAGGTAGGTGGCTCCTCATACTTTTGTGCCAAGATGCAGTTTGGTTATTGGACTCCAGGGCTGTAAATAAATTAGCCCAGGCCAATGGTTATGATTCCTTCATAACTTTATTTGACCCATATTTCACAACAACAGCATGTCACGGATGCGACTTTCATCCGTTACATGCTGTTTTTCACAGGGCATAGCCTTGAGAAAGCCTTTGGCAGATTGGCAAGATGAGCAAAACACGTGTCGGCTGTTCGTTCATTCTTTATACTCTTTGATCCTGTGCCTTCGCAATTAATGAGGAATTATTGATACTCATGTTACAATTTGGAGAATTTATTCTAGGACCTATTGCATAAAAAACGATCATTAACCCAAGACTATTTAACAAGTTCCCCCACACTAACATCAGTCAGTCTAATATCTGCTGAACATTATTTTTTTTACAGATGTCTAGTATCAGATTTTCTCTAACAACACATTTGAGGATTTTCTTTAAGGTACTGCACACTTCAAAGTGGCATTTCCTGTTGAAAGTAACTCCAACACAGGTCCTGTCTGTAGAGTCTACGGCAGGCTTTTCAAAAGGCATCAAATGAATCGCTCACTGGCTCCACTCCCAACTATGCAACTCTGTTTCACCGGATTTCCAGATAAAAACCTCCTTTCCTGCAATGAAGAAGCATTTAAAATGTCTCTTGTTTAAGAGAGTTTTCCATGCTTGTACACTTTAATCTCCAGTTCTCATCCCCATCCTACACAGATGAATGTCTGCTCATCTTGTTCAACTGCCATTCTCTAATGCTAGTGTACCCTAATCTTTCTCTCAAACTAATTTTAAAACTTTACGTTAGCACCAGCATTTGCTAACATCGGTTGGTTTTGAACTATCTGGGGCCCAATTAGGTCTTGAATTCAGGCAGTCTTTAATATCTGGCGAGACCTAATGTTAAAAAAACACACAGACACACACGAACGCACTCTCTCTCTCTCTCTCTCTCTCTTTCTCTCTCTTTGTCTTTTGGTCTGATCCTTTCAGCGGTATGCAACGCTTACAACGCGCGCGTTACCACGACCTACCATCACAACGCGGTCGTAACAACGAAAGTTGTTACCACGCAATGCGCTGGGGGGCGCTCAAGGATAGGAAATGATTTAATTTACTATCCTAACACCTTCCCTACTATCCACGGGGACTGGTGTTGGAATAGTAAATTAAATTATTTAATTTTGCGCCCCCCCAGCGCAATGCGTGGTAACAACTTTCGTTGTTACAACCGCGTTGTAATAGTAGGTCGTGGTAACGCGCGCGTTCTAACAACATACATCCCATTTTGCACAATTGTACTTAGTCCAGATCACAAACTTCTATTTTGATTCAATCAGTACTTGCCGCAGCCCCAAATCCTTGCCCCTCCACCAGTCATCCTACCTGCTCTACCATACATCCCCATTCCACGTTTTTAAATACTTTTTTTAAATTCAGGGCTCGGAAGCTGTAAAGTACATTTGTGCAGCTCACTTTAATTTTAAGTGTTACGAATGTGTTCCTAATGTTTTTATGTTACCATTCTAGCATGGCCTTGTTGAAATTTGACCTACAGAAGTGTTTCTTTACTCAGTGTAATGATATTGTAATGATCTGTGTCTCTTGTTAATTTATTACTTCCACCTCGCGGAGTTCTAGATTCTAGTCTTTTCCTTGTTCAAGTGATATTAGAACTTCTAGTCTACAGTTGTTGCTGAGATCGTGTGGATGGGACTTCTAGTCTGTAGACAACTACTAAACCTACAATAAAGAACCTGTTACTACTTCAACCCGTGTGCCATCAGCGTTCTTCATTACAGCACGCTTACGAACATCAAGGTGTTTATGTCCTGACACTGCTCACTCAGGCGCGCACATGGAGGTCATCTTGAAAGGGTTTACAAAATAGGTATGATGGGCTCCCATGCATGTGCAATGAATTGGCGTCCATGGACGCATATGTTTGTCTACAAATGTGCATGTATGCATCGTGATGCATCAGACCAGTGCAAACAATCACTGGCAAAGCCAAAAGAGTGCGAGAATCAAGAGGGAGAGAGAGGACCAGATAGCTAGTCCAGATCCCCGGTTTATATGTCAGTAAATCAAAAAGAGACTAGCTAGGGATGGGGTTAGTATGACCTTAATATTATTATTGTCATAGCGACTCTGTATTGTTTTGCCAATTAGTGGTGGCACCTGTTGGGTGTCTTTAGAAAGCCCTCACCCACCAACCTAGTTGGTGGCATGCTTCATCATCGGGCCCACCCAGTGACACCTAGCGTGTCCCAGGTGTGCTTCGACGCCTGATTACAGCGGAGCAGGTATGTCACTGTGTGTGCGGTGAAGGGTGTTTGAGTAAGTGAGGTTAAAACGGCTTGGCGGAGGTCCCAGGGGTGAGAATGCTTTATTAAATGGGCCTCCGTCAGCGGTTAAAAATAAGGCTGTGGGACGTTAGAGGCGGGTTACGACCTCCTACGTCCTTAGAGTGTCAACATGTTTCAGCCAGTGCCTTATTACTAATCTGGCTTTCTTCAGGACAGTAAAATATGTGTAGTTAAAATAGGAGTTGTGTAGTGTAGTCTATGTGTCTACACGCCCTAAAGTGTATATAACTGTGAGAGGGGGGATTCCGTTCTCAAGATCACCTGTACATTTAACATGAAAAGACAGGGACAAAACATACATGGGAGAAAAAGAGTCACTAGGAAGTATTGATCATCTGTTATGACAGCCGGCTAAATAGCGATTGAGTGCAGGCTATGAGCGGCTCAAGTGTAATGATACTGGTGGTACCATTATTGTGAGATCGCACTAGAACTTCGAGAGTGAAGTGATTAAAAAAGCGGTATAATATACTGCAATAGTGAAATGGTGAAGAGTTTAAGGCGCAAGGACCATGTCTTACGCTATTTTTGGCTTGCTTTAGCTCCAAGGTTATTGAAGTGGCAAGGGGTGGCCCTATTTGGGAGACAAAGGTAGGACCACTAGGGTTAGGAGACCTGTAGGAGAAAGTTAGGTAGCGCTTACCTATTGTAGAGATGGTCAGCATACTCACAGGATTTCTGGCCAGCACCGGCGTGGGACCTGTTGTGCCTCCTTCGCAGAACCGGTAGTGAATGGCTGCTGTTGCCGGTTTTTATACTGGTGGCAATTGCGTAAGTGAGGGCACCTGGAGAGAGGAGTAATGGTGGAAAGACTCGCATTTGCGGGTCGTTATCGCGCTCAGGTGTGTGCCCTTCGTTTCGCGCTAGTGCGCGATATAGTGTGCATTTCTAGCGCATGCGCAGTAGTAAGGAGAGGTCAGGCGCATGTGCGGCCGAACATGCGCGAACAACAGTTCGGCCGCACATGCGCCTGACCTCTCCTTACTACTGCGCATGCGCTAGAGATGCACACTATATCGCGCACTAGCGCAAAACGAAGGGCACACACCTGAGCGCGATAACGACCCGCAAATGCGAGTCTTTCCACCATTACTCCAGGAGTACCCTCTATCCCCTTTGCTATTCACCCTTGCGATGGAGACGATGGCATGCAGGATGCGTCAGGTGTTATACCGATGGGGAATACAGGTGGGACAGATGACCCATGTCATGTCTTTATATGCAGCTTACTCCATGGTTTATTTGCGTCAGCCAACCATTTCGACCAAATCCGTGACTTCTGTAATGGGCGGCCGCTCCCCCTCTCTCTGCATTGCTGTTTCCTCTCCACCTCTCTCTCCTCGCATCTCTATCCGTTCTCGTCACTCAACTCCTTCATGCTCTTCGGGACCACCTCTCTTACCTGCCATCTCTGTTCACTGATTACCCTCCCCAGTCTGTCTCTTTCACCATTACCTCCTCTCCCCACTCAGACTTTTCCATCCTTTTCTCCCCCTCCAAGGCTTCACCCCCGATCTGTCTCTGCCTCTTGTCCTCTCCACCGGACTCCTTTTAGGATGTGTCCACCTGCTCTACCCTCCTTGCAGCCCCCCGCTCGCTCTCTCTGACGAGAGTACTGTGCTGAGGGGGCCCCCTGCAGCTCGGGGGCCTGTGGTACGTCCCTTGCCCTTCTACTTTATGGAAGGAAAACCAGGAGGGATACGTCCTCCCTAATTATTCAAACACACGAAGAGTATCCCACCTAAGGTATTCTATATGGAGAGCTTGCCAATTATAGTCTTTAGTATGGCAGTGCCTTCCTAGGAGCAGGGAAGGATTCCTTTTGTTCAAATAACCCTCACACACTCTAGTAGTGTCATGCTTCATCATCGGGCTCACCCTGACGCCTAAAGGTCAGGGTGGGCTCACCCATCTTCCAGGGAACACTTAAAAGAAAAGACCAAGGGGTATAAAGATTAAAAGTCATGTGACGTACTCACTCCAAGGTATCCCTTAAAGTTAAAAAAAAAAAGTAACTAGAGTGTTCTGCTCTGTTTAATTTAAGGAACACCTTTCCTTTTAAAGACATCTTGCAGCAAAAGTGTAATAATATGAAAATGTTTCTTCAAAATTCAAAAAGTGTATTCATTTACATGCCATTTTATGTCAGTGCACCGGGATGTATTTTTTTAATTGATGGTTTTCAAACCGGAATTTAGAAATATTGATGCTTCCCAAAGCCCTAATTAAAATGCTAATAGTAAATGAATAAGTAAATCAGCCTGTGGGTGCCCTGGGTTGCTATTATACATGAACAACATTATAGTTTAATAAATCAAACAAAGGAAAAGGTTTTTACCAGCCCACAACCTAAAGTCATGTAGTTTGGAATCCATTTATATGTGATGATAAAGAAAAATTAGTGAAAGTCAAATAAAACAATTGCCTAGGATCACACACTTTGGTCAACTGAGCAAGCCGGGATTGATCCTAAGTTTTCTGGTTTTACATTGTGCAATTTAGCCACTAAATGTACATGCTTTGCTTCTTCTACACCAGCTTACTCCCACACACCCAAACCTCCACCATGTTGGCATCAATACGGCCCTCGATCACACCACAGACCAAATTCTTTGGCCCCTGGGAAAGTGTTTGCAAATACCCATGTGTTATAGGATACATCCAAAGCTGACATGTGAGTGTTTGAAATGTATATTTTCCCCTGATGCATAGTAAGCATAGTAAGCCTCTTGTATGACCATGCATTTTTTGTAGACCTAAATTAGATCCAGGTTGACAAGCTGTAATATTGTATCATGAAATGCAATAGATGTCAAAGGATTGGTGTCCAGTGACTGTTGGAGAGAAATAGTGTTAAGTTGTAGTCTGTGATAGAACTGCATTGAAAATGGATAGAAAAATCAGTAACTATTTCAGATCTGACAGAGTTTGAAGCAGCTTGTGCTCTCTCCCTAAAACAAGGTCAAATTGGCCTTCCCCTGATTGGCACATTTACTATGTTTGTAAGTCCCTAGTATGTCATACAACATGTACCCAGAAGTTGTAAATTAAATGCTACTAGTGGGATGAAGCACTCATTGTGCCACCCACTAAAGTAGCCTCTTAAAACATGTCTCAGGCCTTCTTCGGCAGCCTGAAGTGCAGTTTAAACTGCCATTTCATCCTGGGAAGACAAACATTTTGACAGGCCTAAACATTAATTTTTGATAATTACACAGCACCCTTAAGGTAGGCTCTAACCATTTTTAGGACAGGATGCAGGGTGTTTAAAAAGTAGGACATGTATACTTATGTTTTTCATGCCCTGGGGTCAAAAACTTCTAAAGTAGTTTTTCACTGCTGTAAGTCTATCCTTCCAATAAACTAACACTGGGGTGCCCAAATGCACTTAATAAGTGATATCTTGAATTGTAATTTAAGCTCCTCAGATTATAAATTACTATTCAGAAAATGTCACTTTTAGAAAGATGCAACGCAAACAAATGACAGACAGAATGCTGATGGACGGAATGCTGAATAAATCATACATTCACCCCAAGTGAAGAGATCTGGGTTAAATCCATCGTTCTTTTGCTCACAATGCCACCCAAGTTTAGACTCAGCCATATCCAAATCAGTCTTGACCCTGTGCCTCATGGGAACAGTCCAGACCAAACTGCCACTCCAGGTCCTCCCTGGACCGAAACAAGCATCCTGGGACCGGTTTCTGGGTATTACTCTTCATCAGCCAGGCTAGCTTGAATCCAGTGGCACAGTGAGCAAAGGACCCACGTCTGGGCATACCCATCCCACGTAGGGTGAAAAGTGCTACGTAAAAAAATGATTGACAGAATGCTGAATAAATCATACATTCCCCCCCAGTCAAGAGATCTAGGTTAAATCCATTGTTCTTTTGCTCACAATGCCACCCCAGTTTAGACCCAGCCATATGCAAATCAGTCTTGATCCTGTGCCTCATGGGAACAGTCCAGACCAAACTGCCAAGCCAGGTCATCCCTCATCTGGAAACAAGCATCCTGGGACCAGTTACTGGGTATTACCCTTCATCAGCCAGGCTAGCTTGAATCCAGTAACACAGTGAGCAAGGGACCCATATCTGGGCATACCCATACCACCTAGAGTGAAATGTGCTAAGCAAACAAACGATGGACGGAATGCTGAATAAATCATACATTCACCCCCAGTCAAGAGATCTGGGTTAAATCCATCGTTCTTGTGCTCACAATGCCACCCCAGTTTAGATACTACCATATGCAAATCAGTCTTGGCTCTGTGCGTAATGGGAACAGTCCAGACCGAACTGCCAAGCCAGGTCCTCCCTGGACCGAAACAAGCATCCTGGAACTGGTTTCTGGGTATTGCCCTTCATCAGCCAAGTTAGCTTGAATTCAGTGGCACAGTGAGCAAGGGACCCACGTCTGGGCATACCCATCACACGTAGGGTGAAAAGTGCTAGGTGAACAAATGATTGACGGAATGCTGGATAAATCATACATTCCCCCCAGTCAAGAGATCTGGTTAAAATACATTGTTCTTTTGCTCACAATGCCATCCCAGTTTAGACCCAGCCATATGCAAGTCAGTCTTGACCCTGTGCCTCATGGGAACAGTCCAGACCGAACTCCAAGCCAGGTCCTCCCTGAGCCGGAAACAAGCATCCTGGGGCCGGTTTCTGGGTATTACCCTTCATCAGCCAAGCTAGCTTGAATCCAGTGGCACAGTGAGCAAGGGACCCACGTCTGGGCATACCCATTCCACTTAGGGTGAAAAGTGCTACGTAAACAAATGATTGATGGCATGCTGAATAAATCATACATTCACCCCAGTCAAGAGATCTGGGTAAATCCATTGTTCTTTTGCTCACAATGCCACCCCAGTTTAGACCCAGCCATATGCAAATCAGTCTTGACCCTGTGGCTCATGGGAACGGTCCAGATCGAACTGCCAAGCCTGGTCCTCCCTTGAACCGAAACAAGCATCCTGGGACCCAGTTTCTGGGTATTACCCTTCATCAGCCAGGCTAGCTTGAATCCAGGGGCACAGTGAGCAAGGGGCCCACGTCAGGGTATACCCATCCCACTTAGGATGAAAAATGCTACGCAAACAAGGTCAAGACTGATTTGCATATGGCTGGGTCCAAACTGAGGTGGTGTGGTGAGCAAAAGAATGATGTATCAAACCCAGATCCTTATGACTAGGGGTGAATGTTTGCATTGTCGAGCATTGCGTCCATCAATGTTGTCTTTTGCACTTTTAGAAAGATGGCATTTTTCTGCCCAAACCAACTGTGCCTTTCTGTCAGTGCCTTGGGTCACATGACTGTGAATGGCTCTCCTGAGGTGTTTTGTGTATTGCTCCCAGACACAGAGTCAAAAGAGGCCTATTTGAGGAGGGAGATGGTCTTCCTGACAGGATGGCTGCAGAGGAGTTGTGCCCCACTCTGATTACATTTCCCGTCCAGGGAAGACATGGCTTGGCAGTTCGGGCTGGACTGTTCCCATGAGGCACAAGGTCAGACTGATTTGCATATAGCCATGTCTGAACTGGGGTGGCAGAGTGGGCTAAATAACGGTGATGGATCAAACCCAGATCTTTTGACTGGGTGTGAATGTTTGATTGATTCAGATGCTCCGTCCATCACCACCCCCTTTTGTCCCACTCTGATTACACTTCAGACAAATGAACCTGAAACCTGGCCTGCCCTTGCATTTGTTGTCCCAGACAATTTGGAGTCGCACAAGGGTAAGGGGGAGAACTAAATAGAACCAGCTGTGGGGTAGATCAGAGAATTCCATCACAGAAAGGTTGTTATAAGTATAAAAGTGCATCATCAGAACCTCTCATCAGAACACTCCTGGGCCTGTGGAAGATTCAGAAGAAGGACTCCCTTGCCATCTGGAGAATGAAGATTGGACCCGCTTTCTCTGAACACATACTCCCCAGAGATGACTCCAAAGGACAGTTGTCTGGCCTACTGTTTGTGCTACATGGATACAAAAAAGCTTCCAGAGGCCTCCCTGCAACTTCCTTGCATACCAGCACCAACTGGACCAGCATGGGCCCTGCTGTGGACCTCTGCTGTAGTGAGACCTGATCCCCAAAAGGTGCACCCCCAGGTCCTGGACCCTTGGCTGGCATCGGAGAGTATTCTTCCTGGAGAAAAGGTGTAGATACATATGCTGTGTGTTCATCATGTCCACGAAGTGACCTCTTCGAGCCAAGAATTGATCTCCCACTAGAAGATCCAGCTAGACCTGCTCTTCGTGTCGAGTGACCATCTGCGAACACCACCAACACAAGGCTCTAGTGAAACCTGCTATTCCCAACAACAGCCTGCGTCGACCGCCCATGCAAATCTCCAGTGACGCCCGGCTTTTCATGCTACATGCGAATCGTCCACAACGCCTGACCTGCTCATCACAGCATCAACGACCTCCTGGCAGGCCCAGCCAACCGAAACAGAACTTTTCGTGCTAACTTAAAAAGGTAACTCTTTAGTGTGATGAACCTCTTTCCCGTGTATGACCCACGCTGCATTGAGGTCTGCCTGAACTTGTGACATTCCCTTAGTTCAGTCAGACCAGATAACCACAAGTGGTGCTTTGTACTTTCACCTAAAAGGAATGTTTTGACAACATTACAACACATAGCTTAAGACAGCCATTGGTGTGCCTTCATTTAATTGGTCTCTTTTTCGCGAGGTGCAAAATGTGAGTTTAAATTGCAGGCACAAGTTGAGGCCTTAAACTTACACATATATTACACAGTGGCAAAGAGCTACTTTGTAGTTATGGTTCAGACACACTCTCTATCGAAAATGTGTTTTTTTTATTTGACTATAACCTTTGATCCTGTGGAAAGATTTGCAAAAAAATTGCCAGATCAATACCTCAATCAGCTAAGGTCCAGCTTGCAAAATCTGTACAGTTCCATGCAGGGAAGAAAAGTTAAGGAGTAGGGACAAAAAGGATTTCCTATTTTATAGCCCATAGGAAATGTTGCCCTTGCCTACAGCCAAAACCAGTGAAAGAAACTGCACCAAACTTGGCATGAGCCTTTCAAAAAAAGTGTGTTTTTGTTTATATGGTGGAAATCCATTTTGCAGTTTTTGAGATGTTAGCTTTTAAAAAATATTGGCAAGCAGGTTTTAAAGGTTCAAGGCCTTATTGCGAGCCTGGCGGTCCACGAGGCGCGGCAGTGGTGGTCTTCCGATTGCCCTATTACGACCAGGGCAGTTGGGCCGCCTTGGGACCACTGCCCCTGGCAGTGCTGCTGCAGTCTTGAGCCCGCAATATGCTTGGCAGGACCGCCACAGTACAGCCAAGCATAATATATGTTTCCTCTCTACCGCGGTTTCCATGGCGGTGAGCCCGCCATGAAAACGGTGGCAGAGAGGAAACAAAGGGGACCCTACAGGGACCCCTGTTGCCGCAGGGCCTTGGGGTGCGTGCAAGGGGGCACATGTTGGCCCCCCTGTGTGCATGCACCACATTATCTGCACGGCATCGACTGCAGCAGTCCATGCCGTGCAGGTACTGATTTTGACACATTGCGATGCTTGTAGGCTCCACCGTGGGAACACCAAAGAACTGCCCATCAGACAAGAAAAAACTCCTAATCTGGCAGGCGGGTCAACCATGGGTTTGGCGGGGCTGAAATGGGGCAGTCCCGCTCCTGCACCACCAAACTAGTAATGAAGCCCTGAGTCTTTTGTCTATCTTTGCCATTTTAAGTCACAACGCGAGTCATCGCACACCAATCCTGTCAATCACATTTAGAAGTTTTCAAAGAAATGCGATAGGCTGCATAAGGGCTGTGAAAAATGCTTTCAGACATCTTGAAACTTGCAAGCTGACACTGAGTTTCATGCTGTGGAAAAACAATTCCACAGCCATGTGGGGCACCTCTAGAAGTGACTGACCTTAGTGGAGTGCTTAGTGGTACTCAGAAGCATGGAAACATCAAGGCACACAATCAATAAATAAATCAAAGTGTTCAAAGGAGCAAGACTGGTGAGTCAAAAGACATTTGCAAGTTTGTAACTTTCATTTTGGGTAGTGAATTTGACTGCTGTTTGTGAAGAATTACAAGTTGCATGTGACTCGCAAGCTTCAAGAAGGTTGAAAAAAAGAAGGCAGCTTGTAAGCAGAGTAATAGGGTTGAGCGCAGCAGGACATGGCCACCAAGATCACGTTGGTTGTAGGGCCTGCTCGCAGACCAGGTTCTGTGGCCACCGCCTCATTTACTTGGTTGAAGGCAGTGTGCAGAAAGGATTGGGCACCGGTGTGGGTTGCATGAGGGGTTGAGCATCTGGGTTGAGTTTGGTGCATGGCCTGGCCTTCAGGTTTAGTGCAAGGTGCAGAAACTCCACTATGCACAGCTAAAGGAACTTGAGCAGTAGAAGTTGGGTGTCCATAGAAGGTTGGGGCATGGACTGGCCACTATGCATGTATTGCATGCCTGGGGCTGTTAGGGACCAGGCCAGGTCCTGAGTCCGACAGACACCGCGCATGGCCGAAGGCTGTGCGCAGCGGGAGTTGGAAATTAAAAACATCATCAAAATCTATGACATTCATTGAAAAAGACAGTTAGAAAATTATGTTTCTGGCTAAAATATGTAAAACCACTGAAAAGCATAATGCTATAACTTCCTAAAACGTAATAGGTAACATGTAATATGCTCCTGCATTACCATCTACGGGTTCTGCCTTGGCAATGCAGCACCACATTGACTCTGCGGTTTATAATGTCACCAGAACACCTCAAAGCAACATTGAACCATATTACAGGGTTACATGTCTGAAAGTGGGATTAGAGATACTGTTTACCGCTTATATGACTCAAACATTTGGAAGCAGTACTCAAAACCTATTTGCACTAAGTGACGGTTAGGCTGGCATTCATTACGAAGTGTCGGTGCTGTCTATAACGAGGCGGTCTGAACAAATGTCGTTGGCTACTGAATTCTGATTAGGAACTGCGGGCCCGATTTACAGAACTAACTTAAGGCAAAATCCTAAACTTATTACCATTTTAGTATTCACAGAAGGCACTTACGCATTTGGGTATTCACAAAAGACACTTACTCATTTTGGTATTCACAGAAGGCACTTACACATCAATGGATAAGTGCCTTCTGTGAATACCAAAATGAGTAAGTTACTCAATATGAGTAAGTTACTCAAAATGAGTAAGTTACTCATTTTGGTATTCACAGAAGGCACTTACTCATCAATGAGTAAGTGCCTTCTGTGAATACCAAAAGGAGTAAGTGCCTTCTGTGAATACCAAAATGAGTAAGTGCCTTCTGTGAATACCAAAAGGAGCAAGTGCCTTCTGTGAATACCAAAATGAGTAAGTTACTCAATATGAATATGAATACCAACAGGAGTAAGTGTTTTCTCTGAATACCAAAATGGTAGTAAGTTTAGGATTTCGTCTTAAATTAGTTTTTTGAATCGGCCCCCACAATTCCCAGCAGGCAAAGAAGTTTCGCTTATGCTGGAGTAGAAGCAGCCATCTTGGATTATCAGGTATAACTGCCCTCATCTTTCATGATATCTTTGCTTTGCAATCGTGATAAAAAGTTGATGCAGCTGGGACTAATGCATGCATCTTGGATTTCCCCTAAAAAGAGCAATTGATTCAAAAGATTTTATATTGATGCCCAGTGGAATACGGAGAAGCAAAATTGTGTTAGTGATGCAAATTAATCCTATTTCTTGAACATTTATTTGAACTTTTCCAAGACTTTAGGTTGTTACAATATACTAAAGGTTAACCTGCGATGGCACAGTAAGGATTCTTGACCTGGATTATGCATACAACAGATTATTAACATTGTTGGTTATTTTGTATTGCTACAGAAGCCAAGTAGAAACAATAACTCATCTTCCACAAGGGAGTGCATAGTGACGAAGCTCAAGAAGCTCCTTTAGGTGCATGTTTTAGTTTTGAGCACTTTCACTTTTTATATTAAAGTACAGAGGTGGTTACACCGATATATTGCTGAATTATACCCATTCACTATTACAGTTATCAATAGAACTTGTAGGCTGGTAGTAGCAAGCTACTTGTAAATGTAAATTGATACTTGAGCTATCTCTTTGTCTAGAGATACTCAGCAGATGCGACGAGGCAGACTGGTGAAATCCTGTGTCTCTGTTTTCTTTCTGAACCCATTTCCCTTTACCCACTTCAGCCACTGGCCATCGTATTCCTGTGTATGTGGTCACTAGTAGGAGTGGTAAGAGACGGAGAAGTGCATCACTTTCACTGGATTCTAAGCACAAAGGCTAGTGCATCCAGACACCTATCATGTATCTGCTATATATATTTTTTCATGTTCATCTATGTACTGAAATTGTTTCTAATTGCTTGGATGTGTCTGTTATGTATTTCATATTGCTTAATGTACTAATTAATGTGAAAATATTTGAAAATATGAAATCATTTATGTTGGAATGTAAGGAGCTTAGATATTTATAATATTTGTATTTACAATTTCATTTAAATGCTAACGTTTGGTTGTGCGTGCATTATTTATTAATGGTTTCAGCACTAGTTATGGGAAGTTAATTTCCTTGTTTTCCTGTGTGAGTAGTTCTACCCAAATTGCAAAGAGGTTAGAAGTAGTAGAGTCATGGGTGTAGGCTTCAATAGAAATAAAATGAATTCTGCAATTGCTTTTGTTATACTCTTTAGCGGGTACTACACAATACACTCAAAGTGCTCATGTGACAGCCTTAGGAAACCGAGAGAATGAGGCTATGTAATAACTTGATGTCCATAAATCCAGTATATGTAACAATTTAGGTTTATTGTAGAATAAAATCAGGTCAGGTAGATAAATAGAATAAGATTGTATAATGATAGAAATAACCCCACCAGGAGCAGATGGACTTCAGCTCAGCCTCCAGATGTAACTGTTCCTGCTTTCAAGCAAATACAATTGGAACACAGATGACATCATAGAGACATGCAGAGATAGAAATGAGAAACACTAAGGAAGGACAAAGAAGAAATGAAAGCAGGATGTAACACATCTCCCCCCTTGACAAAATAAAATAAGATAAGAAAACAAAAGAGAATAAAACATTGATAATAGAACATATAGCATATACACAGGAAGAATTATGGTAAAGTAAAAGAAAGAGATAGAACAACAAAAAGTGAAAGTACAATAGAAAATACTATAACCCTCATGGTACAGAATCCATATCACAGAGCAAAAACACAGCTCTTAAACAGCTCTTAAAACACACAACAATATGAACACCTCTAAACTTAGAGCACTTAAAAGTGGTTCAATAACTAGATAAAAGATAGCGAACAACAAGAAATTCTACGAAAGAGCAACCCCAGCGGCTCTTTAAACATCAAAGATAGCAACCTGCGGCTCTTCACATTGAAAATAAATGAAACTCCGCCTCTAAAGCGGTACACATCCTAGTATAGAACAACTTTCACTCTCACACATCCTGAATACCTGAACACCTCTAACAAAGTTAGAGCACATTGTGGTTCAGCAAAAAAAACTAGAACTCTTCAAAATAATGAAATCTCATGAACATGGCTCATCCTAAGATGCAAGCCGTAAACACATAAAATACAATGAAAATGGTAACTCTTCAAAATTATGCAATCTCATGAACATGGCTCATCCTAAGATGCAAGCCGTAAACACATAAAAATACAATGAAAAATGGAGCACCTCAATAAATGAGCACAAAATGTGGCCCCTTTCAAAAATACACATGTACACATCCCATGCACATGTCAAACATGCAATCCACAACGGATTTAAATAAAACACTTGAGCACCTCAAACAACGTTGAGCATAAAAAATGGCTCACTCCATCAAATAACTAACACACCAGAAATCTGAAAAGAAAATACAGAGCTCCTCAACATACGTTGAGCATAAACATGGCTCTCACATTAAGGACGATACTATCTGACTGTAGTATAACTAAACACCTTGCAAAATTAAAACAATACTATCTCACTGTAGTATAACTAAACACCTCAACCATCATAGAGCATGTTCTATAAGTTCCAGAACACACACACAAAGTACACACATGCAAAGTACACACATGCAAGCA
Organism: Lissotriton vulgaris; assembly: GCF_964263255.1. Lineage (NCBI taxonomy): Eukaryota > Metazoa > Chordata > Amphibia > Caudata > Salamandridae > Lissotriton > Lissotriton vulgaris. The sequence goes on along the minus strand of NC_141696.1, from coordinate 1,270,761,419 downwards.
AATCATATGAAAAGCAATACATGGCAATAAAATAATGCGCAGTTCTCCCCAAAATACATATATGAAACATCCACCACCTCCCTCTAAAAATAAGTTACAATAAAGGTCTTAATTTTCCACAAAACGATGAATCTATAACACCGGTGAGCGATCCCTCACCCGAGGACCTCTCACAAATGGCTTCCTTTAAGCAAGTAGAAAGATTTGCAGTTCAAAGCAAGACGCTGAAATTTCTTCTTTGAACACAGTTTAGAGGTCACGATTGTAAATCACTGGGACAGGAAGTTCACAGCTGAAGACTTCATAAGCATCACCCATGCAATTCTCTTCACTGTTGACAATAGTCGATGACCTCAAATAAAACTGACTCCAAAGCTGACGAAAATTCATTCGTGTTAAACATCCGCTGCTGTACATATCCGCTGGTGTACACAGATAATTAAACTCACCCCAGGACTCCGTTCCGCCATGAGATGAGTAGTCAGATGCAACGATGTCTTGGACATAAACTTGGATCAACACTTTACAGGAACTGCTTGCAAAATGGCGGCACGTACACGGACGCTGCACCGGGTGGCTCTCCTTACGCCAAAGCTAGAAAACGTCTATGAGCAGCAAGAATGAAGATGCAGACGTCACAGTAAACGCTCAGAAAATGCCGGTGCTCGAGCGATTGCCCAAGTGAGTCGTTCGTTTTTATTTCAAAAATTGCCTCAAAAGCAAAACGTTGACATGTAAAAAATCACTGCTTTAAATGTGCTAGAAACACAGAAATTCCGCTAATGTTGCACCCCACAACAAAATAGTACATTTTTCTTCCGATGCAACAGTAGACTGTACCTTGTGCGTTTGCTCACAACCGCCAGCATCCCTGTCTCTCTCGCAGGGCCAAAACGCTTCTCATCCTCTGAGATATCGAAGAACAAGCAAACACAGCGCATGCACTTCCCTACAGTTGGTAGATGCGTGTTTTCTTGTATAAATCCAAACCATGTGTGTTACTGGTCAGACCGTTAAAAGCTTTGTATGAACACAGTTCTTGCAAGAGGTCTCCTTAAATTCAAAATGTAAATCTTTTAAGTTCTCTTGAGATTCAGGCCAAATCATAAAACGTGCAGCAAATCTATCTTTAAGTTCTCTTCAGATCATGCAGTTGTAATTCCTTTAGATTTAAGCCAAATCACACAGCAAACATTCTAACACCCAAGGGAAACAGGCTGTCCAGATCACACAGGACACTGGTGGGGTTAATCAGGGTGCTCTCATAAAATACCTTTTCCTCCTCTTGGCTTGAAAAATTCTTCAGTTGCAGTAGTTCCAATAGTCTTTAAGTTCCTTAGTTCCTTATTCTTTAAGTTCCTTAGTTGCAGATCTCCATTACTCCATTAGACCAGTCTTTTTCCACGCACAGGTTCTGTACCTCGTCGCCAAATTTGTAATAACTTGATGTCCATAAATCCAGTATATGTAACAATTTAGGTTTATTGTAGAATAAAATCAGGTCAGGTAGATAAATAGAATAAGATTGTATAATGATAGAAATAACCCCACCAGGAGCAGATGGACTTCAGCTCAGCCTCCAGATGTAACTGTTCCTGCTTTGAAGCAAATACAATTGGAACACAGATGACATCATAGAGACATGCAGAGATAGAAATGAGAAACACTAAGGAAGGACAAAGAAGAAATGAAAGCAGGATGTAACAGGCTACTACTCTTGTTAGTTATGCTAACAGTAGTCTAACATGCACCAAACGGAAAACAGTAGGTTGCAAATGCAAGACGATTCTTTATAGTGATGCTGCAGGGTTTTCACGCTGTATGCTGGCACTTCAATCTGGGTGGCTCTGTATGCGTACAAAAGAGCCATGCTTCTTGGATTTATTGTTTGTTCTATGTCACGGTGAAATTGGCACAGTAGGTACATCTGTGACAGTGATCAGACATCAAGTCAGCCTTGTTTTATGTAGGCTAGCAGACAGTAGGGGCTAACTCTGGAAAAGGATTGGGAAGGGCTAGGATCTCATAGTTTAGCAAATGGGTGTAGAATGCAGATGCTGTCAGTTTAAAGTTTCCTCAGACAAACAAAACTGAATATTGTCGTATGTTCTAAATGAAAACAGGTGTGTAAACCACTACGAGAGAAATGTTTCTATCAAATCGGCTCAACCCAATATTTCAAAATCTGAGGGTTTCAGCACATTGCATCTGATGAATTCCGTTCATGTGAAAAAGTGTGAAGTCTTTTTATTGACTACTTCTTTTTTACATACTGCCTCTATGATTGAGACCATCCAGGACCACCCGTTGTTCTCAACTTTTCCATCAATGACTCCTCCCTAACATGCTTTCTATTACTCCTGCCATATCTTACTCTTTTTTTCCTGTTTCCACTATGGAGGAAGGCTCCACCAAACTCCTCTCTCTGCTCTTTCCCTCTTTCCTCTTACCCTGAACCTCCTGCCTATACCTGGCCCCATTCCACCTCATCTATTCTTCTTTGTTTTTTCTTTGTCACCATTCTTCCTCTGGTATACTTTCATCTCCAGTCTGGGTTAGGTATACAAAAATACACTCCAACCTATTAGTTTAATAGAGATACCCAAAACACTGTTCGCTTGAAAATAAATGAATGTACCTACAATCCCTTATACTTAAGAAATTTAAAGAGTTTTTTAACATAGTTGACGCAGGATTTGATACCAGGTCATACAGATTTCTTCCTAAGAAAATGCTTAGAACAAAGTAGAGATTTTTCAGAAACAAGTTTCTCCATTTTGGGGAATTTCAGGATTCAATTCTCTGGATCCGACTTTCTACCAGAAAGTCTCCTTCTTGAAGCACTCGGAACTTTGTTTTTAAGTACAAACCAGTTTGATATCCATAATTGGTACCATGCATCCAAATGTACTCCAAATTTAGTAAGCCCTCCAGAAATTGTGTTTTCTTTCACAATGTATTCTCAAAGGACAAGAAGTAGGTCTGATTTATTTTTAATACTTTGATCATTTGAACGACCTGAGGTTTGAAAATAAAGCACCAACTTGGATGTTATTAAATGTTCTCGCTCGTACATTAACTTTATTCGGATATATAAAAAAATACAACCATAAAAGTACATAGCTAAAATCACACATTTCATATAAACAAACATAGATGAATCCATTATATATATAAAATATTAGATCAAACAAGTATTTAAAAAATATCTAAAATAATATATACAGATAATATAATAGGTGGGTACTGCAATCGATAATATGAACATATCAAAGATCACCCTTCCAGGACCTTTTGGTACATCTCCTTTAGCTATTACAGTGTGATTTCCTAATTTTAATAGCATTCATTATAAATAGTGCAACAGTATAACACACATGCGGGCTACCTAGTGAGACCAAAATGTTCCGTACTTTTTTGTGTGTTCGGAAATTCTGGTCAAAAAGCATTGGTTTCAGGAAGCGGGCCCTCAGGTTCTGGTACATTTTACAAAATAGCAAAAAGTGGAAGCACTTTGTTTACTGTGGCCATCACAAGAGCACAAACCTGCATCAGAAGGGCACAGCCTCATTTGTGGAAAAGCAACTAGATGATGCACAATGCCGCATCTCAACCTTGTCAACACAAAGCGGTGTTGAGTAATATTTATATATATCAAATAGTGGTTTGCCTCCACTTCCTTGTCCAGACTCTCAAAAAAAATCACAAGCATTTTTTACTCTTCGTCCAGATTGCGTTTATCGAGCCTAGATTGGTGAAAGGTTTGCTTGATCTTACTCCTATTAAGTAACATGAACAGGTTGGTATCAGACCGAACGGAAAAGTTACAAATTCGCCCAAGAGAGAGTTAATACATGATATCCATTGATAAGCAATCAAGGATTATGTTTCTGATGAAACTAACCTCATCCTTAGCCCACAATGATATCCATAATAACAAGGGTTAGACCAGAAGGGTGTTATCTAAAAATTGCATGTTGACCTCATTGTGTACTATGGTGTTTGCTGCACAAGGTGGCAAAAATAATAACCTTTTTAAAAATGTATTTTCCTCAATTTGCGGGGGATGAATACATGCATAAACCCACAAACCGGCTCCATAAGTTGCCGTTGGCACACTCTTTGCTTTGTATATGGTCAGCATTTCCTGATAGGACGACTACCCAATTTCAACGCTACTTTAAAAATTCCCTGAGAGACCTTTCTCATTTTGGCCCTGATATTCAGTACATGCTGGGTCCATGAGCTGTTGGCCGCAAACAATATCCCCAGATAACAGAAGGATTTTACTGTAACGATTGGGGTGCTATCAATAAAAAATGTTTGACATGGTTTTTGTATTTGACCACACACCATAGTAAATGTTTTGGTTTTATTAATAACGATTTTCCTTGAGGTCATGAATTCCCCAAATGCACTCATTACTTTCTGCAGTCCCACTGGTGTTCTGGCTAGGAGTACAGCATCGCCTGCGTAAAGCAGTACTGGTATTGAAAGCCCTCCAGCCTTGGGAGTATCGTTCTGAAACAGCTTAAGACGGCTGTCCCCCCCATTGATAAAGAATGAAAAAAGTAATGGATCCAAACTACATCCCTGACGGATGCCTCGCCCTACTTTAAATTGTGATGTGCATTCTCCTTGGGGGCCAAAGCGCAACTGTCTCACTAGCTTTTTATAGAGGCGTGAGCGAAACCCAATGATCGGTCTTGGTGCAACTAGAGACATCAACAGTACTCACAATAAGATGTGGTCTACCAAATCAAAAGGGCTACTCAAATCAGCAAAACATAAATATAGGTTACCCTTCTTATCCCTTGTGTATTTACCAATTAAAAGTTCCAGATTAGTGCATTGCTCAATCATACCCATTTCCTTCCTGAAGCCAAACTGAGCCGGGGATAGAATCGAATTTTCTTGCACCCATTCCTCCAACCTTACCAATAATACTCTATTCATACGTTTTAGTGAGGAGTCCTGGAGCGAGATCGGGCAATAGTTTCTGGGGTCTGCTTTATCCCCCTTCTTATATATAGGTATAATGGTCATGTCACCCATGAAGGCGGGATGTTATCTATCGAAGCTGTATTAAAGACCCTGGTCATGATAGGCCCCCAGAGTTCGGGTGCAGATTTAAATACATCACCTGGCTCCCCATTAGGGCCCATCCCCCGCACTAGTTTTTATGAGCAGCATCAATTCGGTGAGGGACATTTTTAGTTTTTCCATTTCCCCTACCCTTCCAAACATCCATATAGGACAACACACATCCTCACTATGCTCCTTCAAAATTTCTGAGAAATGTGCCACCCAACTATCACAGGGTCCGAGATGCATAGACTATGGATTATCATTGTTTTTTTAAAAAGGGGCCTTCACTGTGACCCAAAATAGCTTGGTATTCCTACTCTCTGCCTCAAGTGTAGGATTATCACACACTTCATTCTGGAGTGATTTTATCCTGTTAACCCTGGCCTGTTTATATGTGCTACGCAAGGACTTAATTATCACTCTGTCCCGCGGTGACCTATTCTAGGCACGTTTCAACCCCTGGAGTATTTTAGTGCATGCGGGATCAAGCCATACTATATTCTTCGTCCGAGCTCAATTTGAGCGGCGGGTAAGTAATAGGTTAATGGAACAGGTAATTTGGCTAAAAATTTAAACTATCAAATTTGGGACAATATCCTCCTGAAGGCAGTAATGGAAAGGGGCGACCACTCGGTCCCCCCGAACGTATGGTTGGGTGCCCCGATCCTCCCGGGAAACCATTTTTGGGCGGGGGGCGTGTCTCGGCTGGTATGCCCGAAACGGTGTAGCCGGGGCGCGCCTTTTCCCGCCCAAGAGGGGTTGTCCTAGACACCTACACCGATGGCCACGCCCAGTAGGCGTACCGGAGGAGGGTACACGCCCTCCCGAAGAAGAATAAATAGAGCGGGAATCCGAAGAAGCGTCCTCTTGTTCCTGTGCTCTGAAGGCTGCACCCACTTGTTGCTCGTGAGCCCTCGATGGAACAAGGAGCAATTTTGAGAACTTGTAATTCTTGTGTTTCTCTTTCAGTGACTTTAAAGCGAAGGATCCAGGACCGTGTTGATCGACTCGGAGCGGATAATCGAAACCATGTCTGGCAAGAAGGCAGGAAAGGGTTCCGAGTCAGACAAGGTGCTACGCATGTTGGTGAACAGAATAGCTGGCATGGAACGAAAAGTCGGACAAGTCCCTAGGCTTGGTCGAGATTTGGCGGTCGTCAAGAAGCAACTAGCCGCAATGAACAAGCCGGGTAACGCGAAGAAGGTAATAGGCCCGGCCTTGCCGGGAATCGTCCCCGAGGGTAGAGGGAAACGGGTCAAGAGGAGGGCGGTTGCAGGGGAGGTTCCGGTCCCTGAGGTGCCCCCGGTCACCCCTATCATGCCAGCTAATGACCCGGTACCAATCCCAGACGCGGGTCAACCGATTCCGGTTGTGATTACGCCCGCTAACGATGAGGATATGCCTCCTGAATTGGCCACCCAGTTGGCCGCATGGCTCAATAAGAAGGCAGGGGGTGCTACGGCGCCCGGAGACACGGCCGAAGAGGCCAAGTTACTGATCCAGCAGTTGCGGCAGTCGCGAGATGCCGCGAAGGCGAATCTTCCTCTTGTTTCCCCACAGGTGATACCGGAAGGACCGGCGGCTGGTCGCGAGAAAACGGCGGGAACAACGACCGAACCGGGTAAGCTCGCTTTCCCGCTGGCGGGGGGGGGGCTCATTACCCTCAAGACGGGAGAGGGTTGTACAACATATCCCGATTGCCACAAAAGAATTGATATGGGCAGACAAGTATGTCAATATGTTTTCGTTATTAACTGACCATCGCAAGATGGAATATGCTAAAACACAGAAAGATTTGTGGCACCCGAGCGTCTGGCACGCCAAGATGGCGGAATTCAGGGTGGAGGAGACAATAACGAATTGGGCGAAGGCCTTTGCAATGTTTACTGCGATTATTGGTGAACGTAAGCCCGAGGTATTGACTGAACTGTCTTGTTATCAAACTCGTATAATGGATTTTTATGAAATGTATGAGGGGGATGAATGGAAAGGTTACGACATGAAGTTCCGTAAAGCGAAAGAATATGATTCCTCTCTGACATGGGACTGCCTCAACTCTATTTCTTGGCATAAGCAGCTCCTGCCTGGGACGGCAGGGACATCCTCGCCAGGTGGGAGTGGGTCGGGGGTTTCCCGCCAAAAGCCCGCGGTGCCCGTTCGAGCAGGCGCCGGTGGTGATCACCAGCCGAAAACCGGCGGGAATGGGGGAAAGCGGGGGATCTGTTGGGGCTTCAATCGAGGCAACTGTAACAGACCGCAGGGAACATGTAGGTTCAAGCATGTGTGTGCGGGCTGTGGGAATTCCTCTCACCCGGAGAGTTCGTGTAGATCGAAAAATAATGGGGCGGGAGGTAAAGGAGGGTCCAAGCAGGACTGAGGTGGATCATTGTGAACAATTGCCTACTCCCGTTGACCTCATGGCTATGACTCCTTGGTTAAACAAATACCCTGATCATGTCTCCGCTGGGGTGCTGAGGAAGGGATTCTTATACGGCTTCCACATTCCGGCGGGGGATTTTCGGGGGGAACCTTTTTGTAAAAACCAGCTATCAGCTCTGCATAATCCAAGTGTGGTAGAGAGAAAAATTGCAAAAGAAGTGAGTCTAGGGCGAGTGGCCGGGCCTTTTCAGCGCCCGCCAGTGGCGGATTTCATCTGTTCCCCATTAGGGGTGGTCCCGAAAAAGGACCCGGGGGAGTTTAGGCTGATCCATAATCTGTCTGCCCCAAGGGGTTGCTCGGTAAACGATGCTATTGACCCAGAAGTTTGTTCGGTGCGGTACGCATCATTCGATGATGCCGTCACCATGTTAAATCACCTGGGCCCCGGGGCGCTGATGGCGAAATCAGATATCGAATCAGCGTTCCGGTTGCTCCCGGTACACCCACAGGATCAGCATTTGCTAGGTTTTTGCATTCCAAGGGAGTTATTACATGGATAAATGCATGCCAATGGGTTGCTCCATTTCTTGTGCCTATTTTGAAAAATTCAGCTGTTTTTTTAGAGTGGGCATTCACCGAGGCCACAGGGCATAGGCATGTTATGCATTATCTAGATGACTTTCTGTTCTTGGGAGCAGCCGGCGACACAAAATGTGCGCAGGCGCTACAGGACTTTTGCATCCTCATGGAGGACTTTGGAGTGCCATTGGCACCAGGTAAGACGGTTGGACCATCTACTTCACTGGAGTTTCTGGGAATTGAGCTCGATTCTGTGGAGGGATGTTTCCGTTTGCCAGAGGGAAAGGTAGCTAAATTTAGGGCTTCCCTGGAACTTTGCCTTAGTAAAGAGAAAGTGACCCTGCACCAGTTACAGCAAACAGTGGGTCAGCTTAATTTTGCCTTGAGAGTTATACCAATGGCCTGCCCCTTTTCACGCTGGTGGCACTCCTGCGGTCTCACAAGTAACATTGGGTTCCTTGAGCTATTCCCGATTTTTGTTGCTCTGATGGCATGGCCGGACGAGTTCAGAGACCGCTCTGTGGTATTTTGGTCTGATAATATGACTGTTGTCGAATGCATTAACAATCAGGCAGCACGCTGCAAATGGATCTTGAGATTGTTGAAGGAAGTTGTGCTGCTTTGCATGAGACTGAATGTACAGTTCAGGGCGAAACATGTGCCGGGCGTACTGAATCATGCAGCTGATGCACTCTCTCGTTCACATATGCAGGCGTTCAGGGGTTATCTACCTACAGCGGACCTAGTGGCGGCACCATTCCCCGAGGCGCTTTGGCTAATCGATGCCCCGGATTACAAGACCTCGTGGCAGCAAGTTTAGCCCCCAGGACAAGGAAAGCATACGAAGGAGCGTTTCGTTCCTATTGCGCATTTTTGGGTCCGACAGGGAGTCAGAACTGGGGTCAGGAGGAGTCCTTCCTTGGGTTCTTGGTAGCTCTACACCGAGAGGGCCGATCAGCGGCAACGGCCAGTAGGCACAGGGCGGCCATTTCATTTATGGCGCAGGTGCACGGCGTAAAAGACCCAACAAGTTCCTTTTTGGCGAGAAAAGCCCTTCGCGGCTGGCAGCGCCTTGAAGGTCGCAAGCAGGATGAGAGGCGCCCGATTGGCTTAGAAAGGTTGTCCCTACTTATGGCGAAACTAGTCGAGACATGCTCCTCCCAATTCGAGGCGGTTTTGTTCCGGCCAGCTTTCGCATTAGCGTTCCATGGGGCGATGCGGGTGAGCGAACTGGTCGCTAGGAATAAGAAAGACGTTGAGGGAGGCCTGTGCAGGAATCACGTCCTAATTAGGGGTGATTCGATGGTTGTGACGATAGCCAGGTCCAAAACCGACCAGGGGGCTACGGGGAACAGTATTATTGTGCAGCGCATGCGAGGGTCCCCCACGTGCCCGATACTATGTATAGAGGAATACTTGGCACTGAGGACTGCTACGTGGGGGAGAAGTTTGCTGAGGCACAGCGATGGCACCCCACTGACGAGGTTTCAGTTTCAGAGGGTGCTGGCGCTGACAATCGCTGCCGCGGGCATGGACCCGAGCGATTTCGGGACCCACTCCTTTAGGATAGGGGCTGCTACTGAGGCTACAGCCAGGGGTCAGAGTGCGGAGGAAGTAAAACAGTTGGGACGATGGTCCTCGAATTGCTTCAAAAGGTATGTGCGATTGCACATGTTGTAAGTCAATTGACATGCACTCACGCTTCTTGTCTTTTGTTTGAATTACAGTTTCGCGAGCATATCATGCGGGGCGGAATTTGCAGTCGCCCCAGTACCAGGAGACCAGCGGTCATGGATCACCGTCTGAGGAGAGAGTGGTGTGGGTCGTGGGCCACTCATACGTGAGGCGGGCCGGGGACGTATTCAAAGCAGGTGACGCGACTCGCGAGGTGGGGAATACGGGTACAGAGTGGCCTTCCACGGAAGGGGCGGGCTCTGTATTGACCAATTCGAATCTTTTGTTGAGGGTCTCTTAGGGCGGCAGAGGTCACCGCCATCTGTAGTCATAGTACACCTGGGGGGCAATGACTTGGTGACTCAGGGTAGACGAGTATTGTTCGAGCAAGTTTTGTCTGCCGTTAGCTGGTTGGCAAAAAGAATCCCGGGGTGCACAATTGCCTGGTCCCACATGATTCCCAGGAAAGTGTGGCGGGGGGGCCTTTCGGTGTCAGCACTGAACCATTCAGTGAAGAAGGTTAACAATAAAATTGGTAGATTGTTTCGCTCTGCGCAGTTGCATAGTATTCCTCATGGATGTATTCGGGGTGATCACATGTATCTGAATGATGGGGTTCACCTGTCCCGGGAGGGGAATGTTTTACTCATAGGAGACTTCATAGCATGGCTAAGGGGTTTGAGGAAGCATGACCTTTAGGAGGAGTCTGTGGGGGGCCGGATAGCCGGTCAACCATCCGGCCTGTGGCGGTAAGGTCATGATCGGTGAGCAGTAATTTCAAGGTCCCTAGAGGGGGGCGCCACCCACTATGGATGGGAGCGCCCGGGGGGGAGGCGGCCATTGGCCCCACCCACTGAGAGGCGGAACCCACTAAGGATGGGTCGCCTAAGGGGAGACGGCCATAGGCCCCTTCCAGGGGAGGAGGCGGCTATATGCCCCTCCTATGAATTTCCCGGGGCCCGGATATCCGCGACGGCGGATAGAGAGTGTGGGGATGGGGGGGGAGTCTACGCTGTCCTTCCTACAGATACCTCGCACGGGAGCTCGGACGACCTTTAAGATGGCGTCGAGCGGAAAGGGGGGCCCCCAACAAGACAAGGGAAATTGCAGTTGGCAATGAGGGTACAGTCCTCTGCGCATGCGTCATGCACACCGTGAGGGCGACAGTTTTGGTAGTAGGGATCTGACACCGGTCAAGACCTTGCCGTTGGCCCTTAATGCTAGGTTGTACAATTTTAATTTAGAATGTATGCATTTGCAGGATGTTAGACTCGGCTAGGAAACCTTTGTATTAGAGATTTGTTAAGGTTAGCCAAAGAACATGTCTTCATCGAAATGTAATAAATGTAAAATTGTACATGATTATGAAACTTTTATTTAATGTTTAAATTTTGTTTCATATTTTAATAAATACGGCCGGGAGGGTGACTCCCTCCTGCCTTCCAAAAGTTCAGATCTGTGTCCGACTTCCCATCCTTGGGGATTGTGTTTGGAGGGGGTGACGGGCATCCCGGCCATATTGATTTCCACCATATTTCGTCCTACTATTGTTTGTAGCATATTTGTGGGAACAACCCCTTCTCATTTAATATTGATACCATTTGTCCTACTTGCACTGATGTTATTTAGAAATGGGAACGTATGGTGCCTTTTGTTCCAAAGATAAAGTGGTATTGTGATCAGATTAAGGTCACTTAAATGTTCTCAAACAAAGACGCGTTTAGCATTTAAAAAACATATATTCACCCATAAATTTGGTTCCCTAATAAAAACTAAAATGTAATTTTTAATTAATTAAGACCACATTAAGGCAATATACGTATGGTCATTATTATCTTTGCGATAGGGGAATCAAGACAGCTTTAGATTGTAACTTAACTGAGATACCATGTTAGCACGTGTCAGATGGCGTTCATTAGAAGCGCGTCATTCTGAATAAGATTTACTCCTACGGGAAACTAGCACATGCATGTGACGTTAAATGGCAGAAGATCAGTGCTTAATTTGAGCCAGAGGCTTCTGGTGCTCGGAGCTTGCACCTAATTGTCAGCACCAGCACTGACAGCCAGCCACATGCTGGTGCTGTTTGTCCATTTTGTGATAAAGAGAACAGTTGTTTAATAATTATATATACATTAAAAGTGACTAACAGACAAGAATAGCTTAGGAGGCAGGTATTAGTCATTTTTAGGGCCACATGTACAACAATTTCATTTTTGCGACTCACAAATTGCGATTTGTACAACAATGTCTCAGACACTGTTTGTGATTCCCAAATGGGTCTCAACAGGCCTGTCACATTAATATTCATGATTCATGTCGCAATTTGCGATCCTTTGGGAATGGCCAGCACTCACCAGGATGGTGGCCTGCTGGAGTCAGCAGACCACCATGTCTGTGACAGCATTGTCAATAAAGCAATTTTTTGTTTTTTAAATGCAACCCATTTTCATTAAATAAAAAAGACAAGAAATCATTAAACGTTTGTTTCATTTTTAGGTCGAGCTGGACTAGCATCCGTAGGATGCTCCAGTCCAGTTCGAGAACTATAGTCATCGACTTCAGGGGGATTAGGACAAGAGGGTGCCACGCGCTTTAGCCTGTGGATTTGACCTCGTGCACGCGCACGTCGGCTCCGTCCACATTCACCGTGCACATCCCCACACATACACACATGCATGCGCATACACACAGACAGACACTCGCTCGCTCACACACACTCTCCCCCCCACCTCCCGCAGTCTACACACACGCATACACACACGCATACACACAGACTCCAAGACACATACACACACGCACGCACGCTCACACACATACAGAGCCCCCCGCCGCCCCACGCACACACACATGCCCCCCGCCCTCGCAGCTCAGCAAAGGCCCCCACTCACCGGTACTCGTCTCCAGGCGAGGGCTCGTTGCAGGCGGCGGCGGTCTCATCCTTCTGTGCGTGCGAGGCTCTCACCTCACGGGAGCCCGCCCGGGCTTCCGGTGTGTCTCCACGTCCCGCCCCCGGTCTGCCTGACTTCCGCCCGGGACATAATAACAACTACGTTTGAAGGAGCGCGCTTTAATGATTCATCCACTGCTCCGTAGGCGTAGATGTGTTTTATTTATTTTCAAGATGATGACTCGCAGGTACCTATATTGTCCCTCTTTTCTGCCCACTGTCCAGGTTCCTAGGATAGCCAGTCTCTTTCCCAGGATGGCTGTCTCACCGCCATTTGCCTCCATTCAGACCGCGTCCCTGCTCGGCTCCCATCCCTTTGAAGCAGCCATGTTAGGGGTGGCGAAATCAGATTTAAAAGGACAGCAAACTCACCATGCAACGTTTTTGACAGGAGTCGAGTGTAATTTTTTGCTTTTCATTTTCCTTATATACTTTGATGGAAGCCAAGGCTCCCTCCATTTTGCTAATGCCATATTATCCTCCCTCGCTGCTCTTCCGACATTACCCTAAGTAAAAATCACGGTTGGGTTTGAGGAAGCAAAACGCAGTGACATAATGTTTGCACAACATGCAAACCCGCATTAGGTTATTAACTATAAAATAAACTATACTTAAGGCCCTGAACGATTCCTAGAGCTTTAACAACACTCCTTTTCTCTATAGTGGCGTTTTTACTGCTAGCCTTCCCTTTGGAAAGATCTCAATTTATTATTCACTGAAACAACGACCCTCCCCCCAGCCCCGTACTTGCAGGATTCTTAACGGTACCACCCCATCATCAGTGCTATTTAACCCTGTGCATGACATCTCTGTGAGCTTTCACCTCACTGTCACCTCTCACTGTGTTGTAGTTCACTATTTGTGTGGATTACACCCATCTGTTATTAATTGCCTCTTTGCAGGCCTGCCTCACAAGAATACACCAGTGGATTTCTTCTGCTTTTCAGAAACTAGAATTCCCTCACTTAAACCGTGGCTCATTGGTGCTTCTTCTAGTGCCCCAAGCCACTCTAAAATCTCAGCCTCCGTGTCCAGAGCGGCATAGTAAAGGTGCATTAAATATGCTTTTTGGAAAAAACAAGAAAGATTAATGTTTTCATACCACAGAATAGGTTTTGTTTGCCATGTCATGCATGCATTAGTACTTTCAGACATTAGTGGGGACAGTACTAATATCTAGTTATTTCACCTCTTATTTTGCTTAAAGGCCATCGCACTTCATTATTATTAGGGTAAAGGAAATCTGACAGCATTACCCTTTGGCTGGCCACATGCTTATCCCATGGCTACCAACAATGATCATATAATGTACTACCTATGCTGCACCACATTCAAACGGCTCATATGCATACAAGAACATCTTAAAATAGCCCCTGGGTCCGCATTTACCCAATTTACCTCGCCCTCCCACTATCTATCTATCTATCGTCCTCCCTCTATCTATCTATCGCCCTCCCTCTATCTATCTATCGCCCTCTATCTATCGCCCTCCCTCTATCTATCTATCGCCCTCCCTCTATCTATCTATCACCCTCCCTCTATCTATCTATCGCCCTCACTCTATCTATCTATCGCCCTCCCTCTATCTATCGCCCTCACTCTATCTATCTATCGCCCTCCCTCTATCTATCACCCTCACTCTATCTATCTATCGCCCTCCCTCTATCTATCGCCCTCCCTCTATCTATCGCCCTCCCTCTATCTATCGCCCTCCCTCTACTTTTATTTAAGTATTAATTTTTTTTAAAACATTCAAAGCCATTGTTATTTGTAATATCAATACATCTAAGTCACGTAAATACAACACATATTGCATTACAAATGCTATAGGTGTCACATTTGCAAAAGTTAAAAGTATTGGCATTGTAAATGACAAAGTTATTAATTTCGCGACTTTCAAAACCAACACATAAATAAAAAATTTGTCATTTACAATACCAATAGCTCAAACTTTCCTAATGCGAGACCTATTGCATTGCAAATGCTTGTTTAAGAATAGGCACTAGTCCTTGGGACTTCCTGCTCTTGAAAAAAGTTTTTGCTGCCAGTCAAAAAGGGAAATCATTCCCCAAAGGACCCCTTCCCATTTGCTCTGGTCTACCACCTACTTGAAGTAGGCTGTAAACTGCAATTGTTTTCCGACCGCGTTCCGGTAGCACAATAATCATACATCCCTCTGCGACTCGCTACTAGGAAGGGACGCCCTTGGCATGCCCCTTCCTAACAGCGACTGGCAAATCTTATTTTGCGAGTTGGTGTCAGGTTATTGACTTGCAAAATAGGGTTGATACATGCTACACGCCGTTTTAGCAGACGCAAATGGCCAGAATGCAGTTTATGACTGCTAAAAATACTTCTGCCCCTAAATCTATAAAAAGTCTGAATTGTTGTTGGTAGTGCTGACATTGAATGGGTGGTGCAGCCTGCAGTGGTCTCCTGACAAGGACCCTGTCACTTCTTTTCTATTTTCTACAAATTGAATACTGCAGAAGATTTACTAGTATGCTGGACTCGGGGAGTGCAAGCACAATATTATATATGTTGAAATTATCTCTTCAATATACTCAAGTAAACATCAACTTGCACCTTCTCATTCTTATGAGGCTCAAGTGATTCCACATGCCTTGAGAAACATCACAGGAGCAGCCAGTCTGATGAAGTCCTCAATAACAAGCACCCTTTGAATGTATTAAACTAAATTCTATAATGAAACATGCACAATGTAGAATGACTAGTATGCGAAAAACAAAAACTGAAAGCTTGAAAACAAGTGCAGTATTTAATATATTGCAGTAGCCTTTCTGATGCAGGCAAATAATGTGCACAATGTGGAAAGATCATAGCATTATCTACTGAAAGAGGCAGATCTCCATTGTGTGTATTCTGTTCATTATTTGAAATGTCATCTATAATTTTTGTGGGCTGGTGGATTTTTCAAATACTAACCACAGAAGATAACGGCCTCAAAAACAAGGAGTGCAGTTTGGGGGGGGAGGGGTATTGTTCACAGGCACACCAACCATGGGTGACGGGGCATCAGTCCTTTTTCGTGGTAGCTGGGATAATTTCCCTCTGATGCCCCAGGGTAAGTCCTGCTATGTGTCTGCAAAAGTGGGCCAAGTACAACTCCTTCACCATTTCACTTTCAATCATAGTGATGGCAGGCAGTCACAGGCTTCTTAGGGAGGAAATGTAGGGGTGCTTAGGCATACAGACCCTCTGGCGTAGAGACAGGACTCCGGCTGATGACAAGCTCGTTTCTGGGCTGGTGAGACTAGGGTGGGCTGCAGGTCAGAGGTCATTGTCCTCGTCCTCATCAGTGCACTCTATGGGGCAGTGCAACCCCACCATGGGCACAGTTCAATTATGTATTGGCACAGTTGGCTTGAGCAGTTTGTAGATTCCGCGGCATAGTCCTCCCAAGCAAATGTGTTTAGGTTTCCTTCCTCCAGCTTCAAGATGTCAGCAATACACTTCCACTATCTCCAGCTTGTGTACAGGTACAGGCCAGGGACTTCCAAGTTGGAATCCACAGGACTACATTACTGTTGTTCAATTATATACACAATGTATATACTACTCATATGACATACATACACACATACATTCATAACATACACTTGGGATGTTAGTGATAGTATCTGGGTTGGTGCATAGAAGAGGCATTTTATATGAGTGGGCTTGGTGCCCTCCTCCAGATCGAAGTACTGTCTCAGGAAAAGGGGCAGTGCAAGGTTAAGGAAGTGTGAAGCTGGGGCCAAAATCAAAATCCAGAATACCAGATACCAGCAGTAAAGTATCAAGGACAGGGGAACATGGCTAGTCACCATGCAGGGGACATTCCCTTCCAAACAAACGCCCTATTGAGTACACTGCAGTGACTTCTGTGAGGCAGTCAGGTGGAACTCACAATGTAAAGGAATCACTGCACTAACCACCGTAGTGGGCAACTCACCATATTGTGCAATTTACAACCTTTTTGAAATATGGCCTCTAGAATTTAGTTATTTTAACTTGGCAGCAGGTATGTTTAAAATATTTTAGATTAAAATAATTAAATGTGTTCATTGAGTACTGTTGATCCAAACATGAGACAGATGTCAGTAGCTGTGAGACAATTAGTCTCTATTACTACTGAAGTAGATGTGGGAGTGACTTTAGTGCATTGGAAGCGGAGTACACTATTTTAGTCGAATTTTTGAGTTTGCAAGTTTCTCCTTATGCCCCTTCTTAAAGATCCCTTTACTATTCCCACTTTGTAGCATGAAGTCAACATTTTACAGCCACTCTTCCTTGCCACATGCACATTTACACCTAAAACATAGAACTACATGTACATACATCTATGCATTCACGACGCACCAGTAGGCACATGAAGGATAGTACAGGCTAATATCAATTGCATTTAGGAATATTTGAAGTGGAAATTCAGGAGTCTTACTACACATGCCCATAAATGCCTTTCTGAATTGTCCCTAATGGCTTGTTTAGGCAAATTGAGATAGGGCTAATTTAAACATGCACAATTGTGCTAATTTTTGTAGAATATTTCCAAGAAAACAAGAAGGAACCATCCAAACCCCACTTAAAAAAAGGAGAAACTTTCAAAATCACTGCTGCTTCTTTTTATGAGAAGGTGGATGGTCCTGCGTCATTTCCTTTACCTCCTAGCAACTCAGATGTAGAACTGTCCCCTACAAATAATGTTCCTGTTGCACCCTTCCTCCAAATGTAAAAGGATGTAGAAGTACATATTCTAGGCAAACTCTATTGTGCTCCCCATGAATGGGACCTCAACCACATGAAAACACAGATTTCTATTCCTAACTGGCTTCCAATTTTGTATCCCATGGGGAAAGGCCTCTCATGGAATTTTCCTACTATACTAGTCCGATTCTTTATGCTTTTCCACTAAACCAGAGCACAAGTACCAAAAAACAGAAGTGGGGGAATAAGCATGTTAGGCAGTATGTGATATCACTGTGTGTGACATTGCTTGTGGCATCACAGGAAGCGGCAGCACAACCTCACAGGAAGTGACATCACGGCCCATCCCCTAATGAAAAGTGAAACCAGATCTTAAGACCTCACACATATGTTTAGCAGGTCTATCATAAGTACATTTGAGAGCATTAAGAGATTTAACAAATGAAAGCTGATCAGTACTTAAGCCTGTGCCTTGAGTTCTCTCTTGGAAGGAAATAACAGCCCAAATGTGGATGCCATTTGGGAGTCTAAATACATTAAGACAATCATTAAATTCTACAAGCTAGACATACTAAACTTGGAAGCAAGAACAAATCACAGTTCATGCATTGTATTAAAATACTAAAAACTACAATTGGGAATATCAAAACTATAAAATGTATTAACCAACCAATATACACTGACAATTTGAGCTCATTCAGGCCATTATAAAAAAAATGCAAGTTGCTTAATGGACAACTATAACAAATGAGTAATTAGTGAGACCTTTAACACCATTGACTCTCAAACGTGGCTAACACAATCACTTTCAAATATCCCATGTGTCTTGTATATTTTATTGTTAGAAGTAGCATCCACATGGCGATGAGTAGTCAGCCATCAGTTAACATATACTAATATATTACAAAGAGGCAGAGGGCCCATGAGGACTGTGAACATTAGAGAAGAAAGATGCGTGATACAAAGACAGTTTTGCATGAGTGACATTATCAAGTTCATGGTACGGAGACCCCTTTTGCAATCACTTGAAGTCATTGGTAGCGTGCTTATTGCCACCTAAATGGGTTGCAGTTGTTCTGTAATCTCATTACCACCATTCTCAATATAGTCTCTGAAACCTTCTAATATGAATTAAGAGAGAATCCCCTGCCAAGGACTATACACTAATAAAAACTACACACATTCAAAATTGTTCTCTTGTGCATCTGTTTGAGGAGCCTACAAGGAGGGTGTTACTGAAGCTATTAGTGTACCCAGGGTCCTTAAGTATATGGACAGCCAGCACTTGTCAAGCATATATAAAATGGCTGTGCATGCTCTGTGGGCACAACTCCTTCTGCTTTAACCCCACGGCTTCCAATGTCCTAACAAAAAGTAGTACACGAATACACAAATTACATTTCTGCATCTAAGAATCAAGTGGTGGACATCATTAAAGGAAAATGTAAAATTGTGGGGACTTTTAAATCCTTAAAAGGCATACACATACAGAGTAAAATACTGAACAGAGTGGTGAAGTGATCATTTAGCTATTTGTGTTAAACATTTACTACTGCAGAGATGTATGTGTAGCATACGGATACATTGGAATCATAGCAATGCATAGGATACCACATTAGAGCCTGTTTGCCATGTTTGGAAACCATTCAGCATGTTTGCAGAGATTATGAAGTGGATTATAAAGCCATGGGAAAAGAATTACACATGCCAACACTTTTGATTATCCTGCAGAAGATGACTCAAGCTTTCGTAAGCTACACATATAACAATGTTGCCTTTTTTCAGTGTAAAAATGCCATTACTCACAGATTTATCTAACTCCACCGTCAGCCCACCCCACCAGTAGTACTGTTCCATATGCAGCACTTTTCCATGTAAATGCAATTTTCTAGCTACCTGCACCCACAAGAGCTGAGCCCCACCTTCCTATGTGAAGTATGCTTGCCCAGCCGTGCTTACCACATAATGTGTCTGTGGTGGGCACCTCCAATCATTTGAGGAGATTTGAGCTCATTTTTCACCAACAGATCATAACACAGGGCAAGGGGAAAAGACAGAAAGGGAAGAAAGGCAGAGAAAGAGAGACAGGAAAGCATTGAGGAAACCAGAAAAGTTGATGACAAAATAACTTGCAAGGGTAAGATAAAATCAAAGCAAGTCTAGGGTAGTGGAAGGAAAAGGTAATAGCAACCCTGGGATTCAGGAATGGGACCCTAAGAAAACATTTGATCCTCTATTTGTATGTTTTTACAAATTGCACACTTCGCCCCAAAAGGTTACGACTGCCACATTTAGCAGCAGACATCTCTCATGTTCCTGTTATTGGCATAACTATATCTAAACCACCCTCCCATTTACCAGTGCAACGAAAGAACAGCTCACCCTGTAATCAGTACCATCAGAATACCAACACAAAAAAATGTCCCATAGACTTCACAGAACAGCTACCCTGTGTTATGATACAGTACACTGCAAACTCTGCAGAATTTCTGCAGTAGGCAGGGGTCAGAAGGGCAAAGAACAAACTCAGCAATGCCCAGGGAGGATAACAACTTGGCAAACTTTAACACGCCCATATCCAACGCTCTCACATTTCCAGAGAAATAAAAAAAGCCTTGTCTTCTGTTCAAGGAAAACAGATCTTCAGCATTTAGTGACTAGTACTAGTAAATAAAACACATAGTTTCAAATGTTTGTAAATCATTGTTGTGGTGTGACAGATTTAGATTTTTCCGCACAAAACTGAAATATTTGGGTAATGCAGGATTATGCAAGACAGCCCTTATTTGAGAGAAAAATGCACATTTACAGCATGGATGAGAGACGGCACAAGCACACAGTTTCTACAGGTGTGCATTAATCTGTGATACTGACCAAATGTGAAACAATCAGTTCAATTTGACAAGTGTAACATACATACATCGGTCTATGCACTTTCATAAACATATGTGGAAGCTGAACAGGGGCTTAGTTATGAATTGTAGGTAGATAACTCTTTTGAGTGATGAATTGACTAAACTGTTGTTCAATGAATACAAATATATAGGGCGCACATGAGAATTGACTTGCATGTGGCTTCAGCCAGCAGCCCACGCTCCAATCATAATCACCAAGAATTAGTGACAAAGCTTTGATTTTAAACAGAAGAAATAAAGAGACATTCTTCAAGTGACTGAACTGAGCACTGTGAAAGCAGAAAACCTGGGCTCAATCCCGGCTTCTCCACTTGACCAAATTGTATGATCCCAGTCTAATCTCTCTCTTGTGTTTAATTTAGTGGACTATAATGTTGCTCCATTTATAATAAGAATCTAGGTCATATATTGAGAGCACATGACAAATGATTCCCACGTGGCTTCTGCCTGCCACCCATGCTCTAACCGCCTCCACCATGAATTATAGACATAGCATTAACCCAACAGTGTCCACCCAAGAAACGATGATGCAGCAGCACAATGAAAGACAGTACCACAGAAACTGTCCCAATGTGAAACGTGGTCTGGGAATGGAGTAAGCAGCTTAAGTGGCTCAAGAATGTTGCCCTCCAGAAGGACCTATAATGCTGCAGTTCATTCCTGCATTTCTACAGCCCCCAGCCGTGAAGTTGGTTGTGTGTCCTTGGTGCAGTTGCTTGCATCAGCAGCCCAATGTGCTTGTGCTCCTCTGCATTGCCTGAAACCATTCTCCCCACTTTTATTCCATGTTGGTTCTGGTTTCGCCTGAGGGAACTTCCCTTATCGCTCAACCCCAGGTCCTTCCAGGGAGCAAAGAGGTGAGTTTACCTCTTTTCTCCCTGAAAAAAGAGAAGTGAGTTTAGGGAGCATGAGTAGTTGGGAGTAGCGTTGATGTTTCCCCAGGAAAGGTGGCAGTGGGTGTGGCTTGTGGCTGACGGCAACTGTCACTTGAGCTCGGGGCTGAAACCTGGAAGCACCATGAATCGAATCTAATTATAAATTGCTCTCATTTTTTTAAAGCTATATATTTTCTTAATGAATTCTTGTGAGGCAAAAAAATATAACTTTTCTAAACCTAAAAAAAATTGTGCAGACCCAAACTGCATGAGATGTGGACCTCAAAGTCGGGAGTGGCAGAACTCTGCTGTTCTCCCTGGCTCACACCAGCATTTTGGAGGGCTACTTATTAAGCAAATTGAAACCAAAACACTGCTATCAAGTGTCACAGCTACTTTGCAGTCAATCAAATGCAATTAACGTTAGTTTACCAGTCCCATTGGAATTATACATTTTGCACTTTCAGATGGAAATTTCGGCAACTGAAAAAAGCGGAAATCTCCATCTGAAAACTCTGAAAAAAATTGAGGTTTACTGGGAGATATTGGACCCACAGTTACTGATTTCTGTGGGTTTTACATATTTCTAAGTGTACCCTAAGGTCAAACTCACAATAGGACGGGATTTCTCCATCTCCAGAGTCATCTAGAGTCCCGCTCTACAACATGGGTTAGTATACCGAGATGTGTTAACATTACTGCCTCTTATATGTGCAGGATGTAGGATAAGGATTACAGCACAAAAATGAGGAATAACACACACTACAGTTTGTATCAGCACACTTTTTATATTTCCAGGTTCTGCTTTTTTTTTTACAGGCAGTAACTTCTTACAGTATTACCACGACCTGATGCAGTTTTATTGCATTCCTATAAATGAATTGCAGAAACTTGTAATAGCACGATTAACATACATTTCCACCATTACCAGAGGAAGTGGGAACTATTGCACGCCAAGTCCTGCATTCATCCACTTATTGTTTCTAACAGGGCACTTACACTGATGACGTCGTAGTCTGGGAGGTGGGTGTTCTGAGAGCAAAACTTATGAGTTATGCACTATTACTGTTAGTGGTTAGCCGAACGGAAAAGTGAAAGGGAGCGACACTGCAGTTTACAAAAGCATCCAATTGCAGCCCTGCTTGTATTTCCTTCAACACAATCACCTGCAATCTGCCGGTTTATGGCGTGAAGTTCTTTACACAGGTCACCCTGCTCTGGTGCACTGAATCAGAACCAAATCGTGGATGACGCAGTCTGTTTGTTTTTTTCCAAATTTAGGTCAGGTTGACCCAGGTCAGAATAAAAGCGAGGTCACAGCTGTTTCCCACGGACCCACCGCAGGCATTTTCTATGCAACAATGATATCATGCTACACCCGACATGGATTTTGTTAAACCACAACAGTTTGTTCAATCTGAGGGCTCTGTTAATCAATAATTTGAGTTTGGCCTTTGGTGGTTCCTCAGCTCAAGCAGAACACAGTAGTTGAGTTGGTCACAGGCCTAGAAAGATAGAATGACTCTTTGCCAATACTAAGGAACTAATAAAATGTGGAGTGCAGCAACAACCAATGTTTTTTTCCATAATAAATATTTTGCATTATATCGACATTAACAGGTGAACATGCAAATGTTATCAACTGTGCATTTTTTATGTTCAGATTGATCATAGCTAGTATTTGCCTGTGTTTAAAATGGCTACGTGGGTTGCCATCTTATTGCTTCATGACATGTGAACTTATATTTCTGGGCAAAGCTAAAGTCTAAATTAACAAATATGATGTTCTTTTGCTTTAATTTTCATGTGAAATATTTTCTGCTCCCGAGATAAACGTAGCCCTGCCGACTAGAGGCTGGTCCAATGTATCTCATTTTGTTGAAGGTTGAAGGACGTTTAGAGAAGCTGTATTGTGGCGGATCTTGAGAAGCTCATGAGCTCAAGATTACAAATCTTATTTATGAAAACTGTTGCATCACTGCGTGAAAACGCAATGCAACACTGCGCCCTCCTCGCAACATGATTGATGCATCATATTTACTGTATGACGCATCATGTCGCAGGGAATGACGTGTCAGAATCCGTTGGCGCAAATCTGACGCATTGCTATAGTTGTGTCGGAAGCGTGACGCAACTCCAGCAATGCAGGTGGGAGAGCTATGATTATAGCACTGCATCAGTCTTATGCCTGCTGTGAGGCAGGCGTAAGATATTGATGCAATGGCGTCCTAGAAGTAGCGCACCGAAATCTCATAGATTTCAATGCACTACTTCTACAAGGCTTTTTACGGGAGAACGCCCACCCTGCATCCATTATACCTGAATTGGTATAATGTTCATTCATGTTCATAGCAATGTTCATTGCTGTGACTCTAAAAGGTGCATCACGTGTGAATACCTTTTACAAATATCATCAGTTACTAGTTATGTTACCAGAAGGAACTATGCAATAAGGCAGCATCTTACATGTCGCTCAACATGCCTTATTTATGTGATTCAGTGCCAACGGCAAAGCTGTAAAAAACAATATGTAGGCCAAACAGTGAATGACCTCCGCACACAATTCAGGAACCACAAATCAGCAATAATTAATAAGAAAATTGACCAGCCCGTAGCCAATCATTTTAACCTTGTGGATCATTCACTATCAGATTTGAAGATTTTCCCCGTGGAACATGTCACAAAGGAAGAACTACTGGACTCCAAGAAAAACTTCTGGATGTACCGTTTAAAATCATTGCATCCAGATGGACTGAACATTACTGACAATACAACCTGATTACTGCATATCTCAAGAACTCTCAGGACTGCATTGATTCCACATTCCAAAAGGAATCTGTACTCATGATGCTTTTTGAAAATTCAGCTGTGTCATCTGTGCAGCCACTGAGCTTACCATCTTGAAACTACCTGAGGAAGGCGGAAGCTGAAACGTTGTAGTGGAAATATATTTTTGTTCTTTGGTGAATCTATCTGTTTGAGTCACTTCTTTCTTGGAAATTATACCTTGCACTGGTATAATGTGGCGCAGGGGTTTACATAGTGGCACATCTGCCTAAATGCATAATTTTGTACATAGGGCGCAAAATGGCACATATTTTACGCAGCTGCTGTGTCACAAAAAGTGACACAGCAGCTGTGAAAAAATGCTCATAAATAAGCCCCTGTATCGTTTCACTCTAACCTAATTGGATCATTTTATGGGAACTATGTGTGGGTGTAGCAAATGTTAAAATTATATTATGTGAGAAAGCGTGGAGTAGGTTTCAGTTCAGAACACTTATAGAACGCTTACTGAGCAGATCTTTTTCAGAATTTTATTAGAGCGAAGTAGGAAATATATGGTACTCTCTTTATGGGAGAATTAATTTTATTTAACTGTTCCCTGGAGGCGGCTTTATGCTATTTTGTCCTATTCCTTATATGACTTTGATTGATTTGAACATTATATTAACAAATGCATACTTATAGTGATTGACACTAACTTGTTTGAATTTGCCTTCACTAAAATATTAACTTTTAATAAATCTTTATGGTTTGAAAGTTTTCCACTCTCTTTCTTTCCAGTGGAGCCTAATGTGCTTAATTTTATTTGACCTCTCAGTTTTTCATTTTAATTAATCAGGTAGCCTTTTATAGACCCTGAAATCTGTACAAAGAAAAATGCTTAGGCATCCTCATCACTCTTCCTTCCAACTTCATTATGCCTTTCCTTGCTGCACCATTTTCCAGAAAGACACATACAAATGAGTCTCTCACACAGTGGTGTCATTTATAAAGAAACATTATCAAAGCCAATAGGTCCAGCCCATGGGAAAGCTATTTGCTTTGGCAATCGGGTGGAGGAGGCTAGCACGGGCGAGGGGCACAAACGAGATGAATTTAAAAAGTCCTATAAAGCGGCCAGTGCTGGCCGCTTCATATTGCTTTTTAGGTTGAGATTAAAGAGATGGAGCAGAAGGGAGGGGGAGAAGAACAAAGGATGGGATGAAAAGAAACAGGGAGGGTGGTGGTGATCAGAATAAGTTAAATAATAAAAAAAAGAGACTCAACCTATTTCAAGTGTCCAGCAGCAAAGTACAAGGGAATAGAAACTGAGTTGCTAGCACCAGCAAGAGCAGGACAGCTAAAATAAAATAGCGTCCGCACATCCTGCATAGACATGTGTGGACTATATAGCCAATGAATACCTCCAAATTAAATGCAGCGCCCTCGGTTTGGCTGAGGGAAAAGTAAAAAAAACAGAGCAATGACATCGCCAGCATTTACTGCGTCATAGCTCCAAAAAATAGTACCTGAATTCCAGCATGAGCAGTAGATGAGAAGCACAGGGTTATCAATCAAAGAGGTAATTGATGTGTACTTAGTCCATGAGCCAGTGCCAGCAACGAAAGTGATGTATTGCAAGCGCTGCCCAATTCGAAGCCATCAAAGAAGAGCAACAATGATGCCAAAGAATGATAAGCTATAGGCAGGTTCCAAAACTCTTATTGACTACAAGAGTCTCACAGGCGAGAGCGCATTCACTGGTGCATCCTCTTGTAGGTTCATCCTAAAAATTATACGGCTAGTAGAAGTGCCATGAACCATTTGAACCCCCAACTCCCGACATCAGAAAAAGTGAAACAAGGACCCCAAGGAGAGAAGTTGCTCTTCTGGCACAATCAATGAGCTTTTAAAAGTAGCAATTGAAGAACGTATATTTAGCTTCACAGATTCACTGGCCAAACAAGTTGAATTTGATTTTTATGTTCCCTAAGTTGAAAAATATTCTTATTTATTTATTTATTTTTACAGTTTTGTATAGCGCGAACAAGAACCTTGCGGGTATCAGAACGCTTTACAGGGCACATGCAGGTGATTGACAGATACATTTAAATACGATGAATTATGCCAATACATTCCTGGTAAGTGTTAGCGACTAGCACATATCAACAAGAGTGTATAAGAAAGTTCAGGTGAATCTGGACAAGAAAATCGATTTCACTTCTTTTTTGATGAAAGCAGAGGACGGATTCAGTCTTGTTTCTGGGGGCAAGGCATTCCAAATCCTTGGGGCCATTCCTGAGAAGGTACGTTTGTAAGTTTTTTTCTTGGAGAAACGTTGTGGTTTAAGTAGAAGATTATCAGAACTACTAGTAGTTCTGTTACCACCCGATACTACTAGTTTCTCCACAAGGTATCTCAGGGTTTTTTGGTGCAACGCCTTATGTGTCATACAGGCGATTTTCAAATGAATTCTGGCCTCAAAAGGTAACCAGTTGAGGGCACGAAGGTCAGGGGAAATGTGGAAGTTTCTTCTGGAGCCTGTGATGAGTCTAGCGGCTGTATTGATTGAGGCTCTTAGCGGAGCGGTTGTTGATCTGGGAAGACCGCAGAGAGCGACACTCCCATAGTCCACTCGGGAATTACTAGGGTTTGAACTGCCAGTTTCAAGTCATTCGTGGGTATGAATGGTTTCAGTTTTCTTAGGGTGTTCATCTGAAAATTGGCTTCTTTTGTTGCAGTGCTGATGTGTTTCTGCATATTTAGTTTGTTATCCAGAGTTATTCCTAGGGATTTCGCAGAATCAGTGATGAGAGGTTGACCAGCGAGTGCTGTTGGGTGCTGCTTTCGAGGAATTCTGTTTTTAGTGTGTTAAGTTTTAA
This sequence comes from Lissotriton vulgaris, assembly GCF_964263255.1. Classification (NCBI taxonomy): domain Eukaryota; kingdom Metazoa; phylum Chordata; class Amphibia; order Caudata; family Salamandridae; genus Lissotriton; species Lissotriton vulgaris. The sequence goes on along the minus strand of NC_141696.1, from coordinate 1,270,734,604 downwards.
ATGGTTGCTTGCCAACCAGATCTGTGTTTTCTGGTGCGTTGAGTTAAGGAACTTCAAGAAAATGGACCTTAATGTAGAGTTGTGTGTTGACGGCGTACATGTGACATTGGATGTTTGAGGAGTTGAGAAGCTCAGTTAGTGGTTCCATAAACAGATTGAAGAGTGTGGGGAGAGGGAAGATCCCAGGGGTACTCCCAATGTGACTGGGTTGGGGTTAGATGAAGATTGGTTGATCTTGAATCTTTGCGTTCTGTCTTGGAGAAGGAAGTGAACCAGTTTAACACTGTTCCAGATAAACCCATTCTATGTTTCAAGAGGTCTAGTAGGTTGCTGTGTTTGACTGTATCAAAGGCTGAGGATAAGTCAAGTAGGATTAACAAACAGGCTTTATTTTGATCCATTATTTGTAGAGCGTCATCTATAATGTGGGTCATGGCTGATTCGGTACTATGCCCAGATCGAAAGCCAGATTGGAATTGATCTAGCAGGTTGAAGTAGTCAATGTGGTTACTAAGCTGCATGTGGACACATTTTTTGAGTAGTTTGGCCAGCGTCGAAATGTTGGATATTGGGCGATAGTTATTCAGGTCTGACGGGTCAGCTGATACTTTCTTGAGGATAGGGGATAGGGGTTCCTTGCAAAAGAGAGGTGTTTATAATCCTGGTCCATAGGGGCACTAGCTGTAGCATGAAGGTCTTTAAGTGGGTTGCTGTGAGAGGATCTGTGAAATGATTGGAGGGATTCAAAGCCATGAGCGTGTTTAAGATAGTTTCTTCAAACGATGAGGAATGCTACTGGCTACAAGGTTGGGTGCTCCTCTCTCGCTGAAGATACAGTTGCACAGTCTCCCCTTGTCTCGACACCTGGTACTTCGACTGCGGAGTCGTCACTGTGGCCTCACTCATCGTTCTCCCATGTGCTGACCCCCCTTGCTGCCTCTGCCTCCGTGTTTATTTCTCTGCAATTGTGGACGATGTGCCAGCCTGCTGTGGAGGGAGCGTCCGTCATTCTGAGCACTGAACTTACTGGTGACTGTGTATGCCCGTTTCCTCCTTCTCTTCGTCTTCTTTGTTTGAAGCGGCCATCTTGCTCCTTTGTCTTGCCTGAGGGGAGCACACGGCGGCGGACGCGTCTGGAGAGATTTCAGCGCTCAGGCCAGGGCTGATGGTGTGCCTTGACTTGTTTCCGGCCGATTGACTGGTGACTTTGATTGCAATTGCTATTGCTTGGCATGCTCATTTTCGCTCCGGGTTGTATTTGATGTATCTCAAAATTTTTTGATTCTTCCTAAGGGGGTGATTGTACTGGGGGGCTGGGAGTCCGGGGATGACTGTTATTGTTGGTGGTCTTAACTTGTTTCTGATCGGCTAGGAGGGACTCGGGTTGGGACGCTACCTGGTTCTCCGCAGGGGCCCTCACTGGATGTCCCTCCCCATTAGTGGCTACTACTTTTGTATTCGCTCTGACATAGTGGATGTGGTGTAGGTCCTGCGCGGGTGGTGGAGTCCGGGACTCAGAAATTGTGGCCCTCCTCCGGGGTTAGTTATTTCGTGGGAGTTTTAGATTAGATTTCTCTTTTCTTGCTCCCTATTTCTCATGTGATATTATACTTTTTTCTTTCTTCTTATCTTACTCTCTACTCTATATTTCGGGTTTATGGGGCGACAGACGCGCTGCTGGGGGGGGTAGGCCGTAGCCTGCGCATGCGTGTAGGGTGGGGGTTGAGGGCGGGGTTTTTGTTTCTTTTTGTTCCTATGGTGCCTTGTTTTTTCTTTTTAATTTAACTCTCTTTTTCTATCTGGGATTCGTGTCGATGTTACTGTTGGGCGGGTGGCGGTAGATCACTGTTGGGGCCTTAGGTCTAATATCCTTGCTGCGTACATCCTGGCCGCCATGCCGCCTGTAGGGGTTTCCCATCTGAGTAGCTGGGCTGCGTATGCCTCTGTCGCTATTGCTATTTCACGTCTACATGGACCCTGTTTTTTCTTTCGCCTATAATTTATCTTATTGAAACGGAATAGTTGGTCATTACTAGTTGCTACAAAACTTAAAAATTAACCTTCATTACTCCTGCGGCGCAATAGCACGTAACCTACAGTGTAACTGCTAAATGCTTGCTATTTGATCCTGCTGTGCTATTGCATCACTGTATTGTATGCGCCATGTGCTTAATAATGTTTGTGGCCGGCCTGAGTGTTGTAGGCCACTATTTGTACTTCTTTTGATGCACCAATAAAGGTTTCCAAAAATTAAAAAAAAAAAAAAAAAGATAGTTTCTTCACTGTAGAGTTGGAGGAGGTCCAGGAGGCGTTGTTCTTGAGGTCGAGCTTTGTAGAACAGTTAGGCGGGGCCACTGGTGTGGTCAGCGTGGTGTTAACGTGTGGGTGGGTGTGGGATAATAGGTCATTAAGTAGTTCTGGCTTTAAATTTTCAGTCTGTTGTGAAAAAGGCGGCAAACTCCTCACAATTGGGGAGTGTTTCTGGATTAGCTTGAAGGGAGTGGGAGACACCCTTAGATTGAGCTTTGATTATTTCGAATATTTTTTGGGGCGATTCTTAACTTGGTCTAATTGTTTACAGATGAAGTCAGCTTTAGAACGTCTGATCTTTCAGTAATAGGAGTTTCTGGTGCTTCTTAGTAGCTTGAGGTGGGCAGCGGATGAAGCGGATCACCATTGTCTTTCAATTGCTCTCAGTGATCTTCTGTCTTCATTTAGCCTACCATGATACCAAGGGTTTGAGTCTTTTGTGGTGACTCTTTTCAATTGTAGGGGTGCTAGGTTGTCAAGTACCCTGTTTATAGAGTGGAAGTAGTGATTGGTCAAGACCTGTACATCCTCTAATCCATCCAATGGGGGCGTGAGGATGTGGTTAGCGGTTGCGAGTGCGATAGGATTGAGGTTATCTAGGTTCCTCCTCCAGATTTGTGTTCTCTTAGGTTGGATAGAGAGTAATTTAACTACTTCCTTGATATGGAAAGTGATTATGTGATGGTCGGACCAGTCGCATGGAAGAATCGATTCTAGCTGGATGGAGTCTACTTTGGAGATCACTAGATTCAGGGTTGAGCCATTATCGTGGGTGGGAATATCACAAATTTGGTACAGGTTGAGGTCGGACAGGAAAGTTTTGAGGCTGTTGACCTCTGGGACATTTAGATCGTTCCAGTGGAGGATGAAGTCCCCCAGGAAGATCTGAGTAATCTGTTGACCGACATTTGTGGCTAAAATATCCATAATGTGTTCGATGAAGGTAAGGTTGTTACCAGGAGGATGGTAGAAAGAATGTAGTGATCATATTGGTTTGTTTTTGCTTGATATGTCTAGGCAGAGGTATTCACATGAAGAGAATACTGGGGAGTTGGAGCGGGTCACGGAGAGGTTGTTCCTATGAATGCAGGCAATGTCACCCCCTAACTTATCAAATCTATCAAGTCTTGAGATGTAATAGTTTGGGGGAACTAAAATATCTAAGATGGGTGTGAATGATTTGTTTATACTAGTGTCCGCCAAGATGATAAGGTCAGATTCATTGGTTATAGTGATGTCAGCTATATCAGCGGCATGACGTGATGCTGATCTACAGTTTAGTAGGTTACATTTTAGCTGGGCCTTGGTCAAAGTGGTGTTCTGGTCATGGGAGATGGGTACTCTCTTGAGGTTATTTACATCAATACCTCTGGGGGTGTGCCTTGTAATTCTAGATGCATTGGACTGGATGGGTTGGATTAAGGACAGTTTCTGTGTGTCATCTGTGTGCTCTGGTTTAAAGGGTAGGGAAGGGAGTTCGTAGGAATGAAGCAGGGAAGTGAGCTCACTTGGAGATAGGGTTCTATTTTCCCTGGTCGGGTGTGAAGAGGCATTAGGGTAGGGTACAGTATTCCATTTGGGGAGTTGAGGCGGGGGGCTAGTGCATTACGGGTGCATAGGTTTCGCTTGTGGCTTGGGTTGATGCCTGATCATGTCATGAAGAGTTTGGATGTCCTCTTTTATTTGTTGAAGGGATAGTAGTATCTCATAGAGTCTGGGGTAAGGTGAGGAAGTGTTATTGCTAGTGTGGTGTCCCGGGGCATGACGTGAACTGGTTCGACGCATGGTGGTTTTTCAGTGTCGGAGTCCGTGGGGAATGAATGGGTGGAGAGGGGATGTGAAGGGGTATTGATGTGTACTTTTGGAGGATCTGATTTGTTGTGTGACATTCCTGTAGAGTGGTGGTAACTTGCAAGGGGGAAGTGAAGAGGGGACGTGAGGGAGTATTGGAATGAGCTATAGGAGGAGGAATTGTGAGATTTGTAGTGCAGGGAGAGGGAGAAGATGGACCAGCGGATTGATCTGGAGTAAGTGTGTAAGAAAAAGAGATTGGAGCAGAATCCGCAATGGAGTTATTGAGGATGATGATGGAGTTGGGGAGGGATGTTCTAACTAAAGGGTGGGCGAAGGTGCGGTTGTGGAGATGGGGAGTGGTAGTGGACGACGCAGGGGTGTGAAGTAGATCTGGGGGCGAGGTAATGCGAGTGAGAGGCGAAGTGGGTATTGTAGAGTTTGTGGTGGTGCTGGGGAAGGAGTGGAGATTATGTGGGTGTATGTCATTAGATGGGGTGTCGGTTTGGTCTGGGGTGGATGTATGTGAACAATGGGATACCAAGGGGGAATGTCTGGAAGGGTCGTCAGGTAAGGAATATGACAGAGGGTTAGGAGAATGGTTTGTTAGGGAGGTGGAATAGGACCTTGCAACCTTCACTTTGATGCTCAGGAAGATGTTGTCCAGTAAATTCAGGTTATGGTCTGCTGCCTGCATGAGGATAATCCCATTATGATAAATGGTAAATGTAGCAGTTGCTTTGTAGACCGGGGAGGGAATGATAGTTAATGTGAGACCGTGTGCGTTTTTTTTGGTTGATGCAATTGAAAATAGGGCGAAAAAAGGCTTTCCCCCATTGTGCTCTCCTTTTGGTGTAGAAGATGATGTCGTTTGTAATGTGTCCAGTGTTATTTGTAAAATAGGGGTCAGAGATTGGAGTTTTTGGATGTGATTTTAGTAGACAATGTTTGAAGCTTTTGGCCACCTTTTTTGAGAGGTTAGGGGGGTATTTGATGGAATAGGTGTGTGGAACCATTGGCTCCATAGTATGGTATGAAAGTTAGGGAAGAAAAAGGGGGAGAGAGGGTCAAATACTGAGAGAAGTAGTATGGGGGGAGAAATATTTGTGGAGTATGAGAAGTTGTAGGCCTTTTGTAAATAGTGTCAATCGATTTGTGGGTTAGAGTGTTGATGAGATCAATGGGCACGCTCTGGTGAAGTTGCATAATGTATCAGTCGTTCCAAGATGGTTGCTTCCTTATCTAGTGATGGAAAAGATCTGTGGATTAGTCCTATTACTCTTTTCATGCAACAAAAACTACCAGGGTATTGTCCTCTGCCTGTTTCTATAGGGGCAGATCAGCATGCATGGTCCTTTATTTCTGTTTGATAGTGTGCTGAATGCTATAGGTCCTATGTCTTTGCTTCTGTGGTGGTGTGAGGTGAGTGGTCCTTTCTTTGTGTTACCCATACAGCTAACTAGTCAATTTGAGGTTCCCCCGTTTAGGCACAAAATGGTGGGGCTTGTGCTGGTGATTGAGGTGTGACCATCCAAATCACTGCTGTGCTCCTTTTCATCGGTCTCCCTGTGCGCTGCTCTCAATGCCCTTCTGCATGAAAGTGTAGTCGCAGGAGACAGCCAGTTCAGAAGTGGAGACCAAGCACTGCTTAACTTAAGGGGTTCTAGGCCAAAGGCTGTGTGGAGTTGAGTTTAGTTGCCATCGTAGATTTGGACCCAAGGCCTGGATGTAGGTCAGGCACTGCGGGGAAACACCTGCTACACACAGTGAAAGGACATGGCTAGTTGTGGCTATAGACATTTTAAGAGATGGGCAACATGGACAATTGCTCAGGGCCCTGTGGTAATCAATAAGGAGATGATCTGGTGCCTGTGTAACTTAAGACAGTATTCATTTAAAATGAAAGGATCAAGATAAAGTTACATAGAACAAGAGCCCCACCAGGAGCAGCCCTCTGCAAAACTCCACACACCCAACATTCCACAGCATCATCCATCCAAAATTCCAGACCACACTCACACTGGTTAAGCAGCAAACACCACAGGCCCCCACCTTCCTGAGGGTCTCCATGGGAAAGTGAACTTTCTCTCAAGCTCACAACTGTGTATTTCTGTATCTTAACCTTTAATGTATAATTCAATATTATAGGAACAATATGGTTGAAGTAGCAGTAAATGGGTAATAAAATTCAATGTTGCTCGTAACAGGGTCCCTCAAAACATATCTTGCCCAGGGCCCCCACAATCCTTAATATTAAAATGTGTGCAGTGGGAAAGAGAATAATTCCAAATAAAATGTGGGAGAACATCATCAAAAATCCTTACATTTACTGAAATTATTACGGTTAAAACGAAGTTATGGTTAGGATTTGCTATTACTCCTTAACATATGTTTTTAAAAAAACAACTGAATTTCACTTTAAAAAACACAGTTAAAGTGATGTTCTGTTCGCAAAATGACCTTTTCAATGTAATTATACTCGGTAATTGTACTACTTATGTAGTGACAAGTAGTGTCCTGAGAAGTTCTAACACACAACCCCACATTCTAGGCTTTCTGAATTCAGGCAGTTCAGGCTGGACTGTTCCCATGGGGAGCAGGGTCAAGACTGGTTTGAATGGAGAGAACTACGCTCTGCCTCCCTTGTTCTGGCCCATCCCTCCCGTACCTCCCTGAACCACTTTGGAGGTTGTTCCTTCTCCTACCTCGCCATCAAGTCTTGGAACGGCCTCACCCTTCCCCTATGCACCTGTCCTTCATTTGAAGAATTCAGAAATAAGCTCAAGACATGGCTCTTCAGCCAAGGATGTTGGGACCTAGTGCCTGGAGCCCCATATCCCCCAGGTGACAAGCCCCCATTATAAGAACTGATAGGTTGATATGGACTGGTTCAAACTGGAATGGCATGGATTTAGGCCCGAATCTCTGTACTGGGGTGAGGGTTTGACATTGTTCCTCATTCCACCCATCATTTGCTCTTCTTGCATTTGTCGTCCTAAATGGGATGGGTATGCCCAAATGTGGGTCCTGTGCTCACCATGCCACCTGAGTCAGGCAATTCTGGCTAATATCCTGGAACCAGTCCTAAGATGCTTGTTTCTGGTCCTGGGAGGACCTGGCTTGGCAGTTCGGGCTGGACTGTTCCCATGGGAGCAGACAAGACTGATTTACATATAGCTAAGTCCAAACTGGAATGGTGTGGTGAGCAAAAAAACAATGGATTTAGGCCCAGATCTCTGTAATGGGGGGTAAGCGTTTGATATTGTTCACCATTCCGTTCATCATTTGTTCTTTTTACAACTACAGAGAGGCCATGGGGAGCTTTCGTGGTTGCATGATGGCAGCCCCTCCGCCTATAAAACCACCCCACTAGCTCCAGCACAGATGAAAAATGCAAGAATGGAAGAATGGCCAGTCTGGCTTTGTTTTGAGATATCTTCCTAGCTTTCTGACTGTCCTTCTTTTGTGCTGTTTCAAGTGCTCTAGTGGATTTAACCATAACTAACTTGCAGGTACTTAATATTTCTTAGCTGTTGCTTCAGTTAATACAAGCATTCCTAAATTACTGGACATTGACATAAATTAATCTTTTTCTATCCCCCTAATTTGTTGTTGTCATTAACAACATTAATAGTGTAATCTTGAATTGATTTGACCTCGCCCGCTGTATTGCAAGCCCAAACTTTCTTCTGCGGTTTGACGGTGGCTCTTTAGCGCTTGGTCTACATGGGAAGATATGTGAGTCATGTGCGAGGATCATAGATTAAATCAATTGTATTGCTGCAAACTCTATGCTGCTCCTAGTCTTTGTGGTGTCACAGAACCTATATAATATACGAGCCTGACTTCAGTTTATGATTTTCTGGTGTGTGGGTGCCTGTATGGGAAGTGTTGGCTGTCAAGTATGCATGCAGGAGAGGCTCTAACAAAGTCTTAGCAAACGGAATATTGTGGCTAGGCCTCCTGGTGTCACAGAAACATCACCAGGTAGTATAAAAATCGTATTTACCTTTACAAGCCAATTGATGCCACGTTTTGGATATCCAGTTAGCAATAATCTGTGCAGATGAGTTGCAATGTTTGGTATGGCTCAGTAAGGTCAAGGCTGTGTTGAACAGGTGTAAGCAAGCAGTGAGGCCCAGGCTAGAACAAAACTTTCCAGCCTGGAATTAAGAGCAGACAAGTGAGTTAGATTTGAGAGCTTTAAGGAGCTCCCCTTTGAAATTGGTCAAACCCTCTGAGGTTCGCAGATGATCCGGGGTGGCTGAACCACTGTCTTTTTTTGTCAATAATTGTCTAATCAAATACAGTATACCAATAGTAAATGATAGAAAAATGACTGCATTAAAGAGTTTGCGTACTGCATTGTAAGGGCAAGACGCAACAGTAAAAAAAAATATCAGGAGTCCGAAAGGGGGGTGAACAATCTAGCCCAATGAGTTCCAACATGAAGTAAATCATGGACAACCTGGAGCATTAAGTTTCAAATTAGGTATGCAACAAAACAACAGGGAACAATTCAAACAGTGCAGCACCATAAGAGTTGAACATTCTTTCAACAGTTCTTAAACTATGGGGGTCTATACTGATGGACATAGGTAACCCTGCTGCCTCTCCTGAACCTGAAACTCTGTTTCAATGAATTGTTATACCTTTACACCGCAGTACTCTAGACTCCCCCCTTCCTACCCGACCCAATCATTTCCATCCCATCATCTCCTACCCCTATTGTGATTTCATGTTCTGAAAATGTAAAGTTTTAAGTGAATCCTATTTACATTGATTGGAGTGTATGCTAAGAGATGCATCTCTACAAATTACTATCAAACAATCTCTCTGATCTTTCATTTTGTAGGTCATTATGCTTGTCTTCTTACTGTCGAGCAGCATAAGCAATAGATGAAATCTGTGACCCACACCTTCTGCTGATGATGGTCCTGAGTATTTCATAAAAGGGACCGAAAGGCCGACTTTACCATTGAAGAGGCATACTACGTAGAAACCATGAATTATGTTTCTCACAATCAGAGAAACATCGTTAGGGCCTCTTCTTGGCTTTCTTGCCCTTTTTACTTGTTTTTTTCTCTGTAGTAGTTACTGTATATACTATCTTATAGATGGGTTCCCCCTTGCCTATTATAATGTATATCTGAGTTATTTCGTTATAAATATTGATAATCACTGTTTTGGCCCCTACTTTGGTATTTATGGATTTCGGTGAGACATTATCAGCGTGACTGAGCTAATGTAAATCTGGTTTCTCTTAACAATAAGCTATGCTAAGAGCCTCTTTAAATTGTATTGCCCAAGGATCATTCTTTTTTTGTCCTATTGGCGCAATAAGATGTCAATTGCAAGATATGACACTAGAAAAGTTAGAGGCTAAAAGTCAGATGACAGCTGTTATTTGCATTTTGAAAACCTAAACCCTGGGGGAAGCAGGAAATGCTGGGGTCTCGGAAGGCCATACACCCAGCAGAAACACTAAACTATGACATGGCAGGCATTTCAAATCCCAGTATCCCCGAATGAAAGGTGTATTTTATGGTGGGCATTTTTCAAATCTGGTTTATCCATAGCAAACCTCAACTAGGTGGGAGACTCCCGATTTTGTGAGCCAAAAAATGGCATTAATTCAGCTTCTACCTTCTGAAACTGTTGCAGCTTCAATGCAATTCAATGGGGAAAATACATCCCCAGATTACTTTTAGGGTTCGCTTGCACAGCGTTTGCGCTGTGCTTGTGAAATCTCTTGTATTTAATATATCTTAAAAGGGGGCCCATTGCCGAATTACTATGTTCATTCGATTTTGTTTCGAACCTTTTTTTTTTGTTAACTTCCCCTGGCTGCACTCATTTACAATACTTCTAGTAAAGCTGTTCACACTGTTAAAGCCCTTTTCACTGTCAAGATAAGATCTCTTACCAAGGAAAAGTCAATCAGCTTCTAACAGTATGGAGGAATGCTTGCTTTTTGTATGCGGGAATGCTTAATCTGTATTACTTAGTTGGGTAAAGCAGATGCTTTAGCCTTAGAACGTTTGTGGCATTTCCTAATCATGCCTCAGTACCTTTCTTTGCACCTTGTAGGCATTTTCGGATAGATTTTTTCAACCTAATCCGTTTAGTCACTATGATCAAATTATAAGTGTTTTAATACAGATTGCACATTGGAAATAAAGTTAATATGCATGAGCTAAGCAATATTTTACTACGTAACAGGCAGCCGCAAGTGCAGTTACCTTGCAGACAACAGGGTCATGATTTGAATGGTGCAGCAGGTGCAGTAGCACTGGTCCCACAAATTAGCAGAAGTCCTCCAAACACATAATATTGCTATATTTGACTACTAAACAGGCAGTATCAATTGCAGTTACCTTGCAGTCAAAAGGGTCTTGATGTGAATAGTGCAGCAGGTACAGTGTAAAACTAAAATGACAGTCACAGGTGCATTTACCTTACTAACAACATGGTCATGATTTGTATAGTGCAGCAGTTGCAGTGGCACCGGGACCAACAGCTCCAGGCACCCTACTAAACACATAATATTGCTATATTTTATTTCTAAACAGGCAACCACAAGGGCAGTTCCCTTGCAGACAACAGGGTCATGATTTGAATGGTGCAGCAGGTGCAATAGCACCAGGCCCAAAAGTTGTGAGAACTCCTCTAAAGACACAATGTTGCTATATTTGACTACTAAACAGGCAGTCACATTTGCAGTTATTTTGCAGTTAAAAGGGACTTGATTTGAATGGTGCAGCAGGTGCAGTGGCACTAGGGCCAAAAGCTTTAAGGACCCCAATAAACCCAAACTGTTGCTAAATTTTACTGCTAAACAAGACAGTCATAAGTGCTTTTATCCAGCAGGCAATAGGGGCATGGCTTGAATGGTACAGCAGGTGCTGTAGCACTAGGACAAAAAGGTCTAGGCACCCCACTAAACACCTAATATTGCTGTATTTTACCACTAAACAGGCAGTCACAAATGCAGTTACCTTGCTGACAACAGAGTGACGATTTGAATGGTGCCGCAGGTGCAGTGGCGCCAGGCCCAAAAGTTGTCAGAACTCCTTTAAACACCTAAAACTGCTATATTTCTCTACTATACAGGCAGACACTATTGCAGTTATCTTGCAGTTAAAAGGAGCTTTATTTGAATGGTGTAGTAGGTGGAGTTGAACCAGGGCCAAAAGCTCTAGGGACCCTACTAAATGCAGAATACATTAATTAATTCTTATTTCCCGCTTTCATTTAATTTTTCAAAAATGTTGCTTTTACTTACCTGCACTATACCACACGTTACAGCACAATATTTTGCCATTTTTTACTTAAACATGTCATAACACTTTAACAGGCTTTCTGGAACTTATATTGTGCAACTACTCAGCAAGCTACAACGTACAACAAAAAACAGCTTATTATTAATCACATAGGTGAATTCTAATGCATTTAACAATGCTTGTTATAAAATCACATTCTATCTACTTTCCAAATGTTGGCATGACTTCTAATCCCATTACAAAATCAGGACTACAAACCCCAGAATGCTAAACCAAAAAAATTGAACTGGATAAGTTGTTTAAGTCTAGACTTGGAAAACTTCAGAGTGCTGTGTCTGCCTGTGGCGCACGCAGTGTGCTCTCTTAAGAGGGCGGCCCCTTATTGCTGTACACTCACCGCGTTCCACTCCTAGGGACCCCCGTGGGAGTCCCTCTACTCCGGCGCTCTCCCTGTGTCATTTCCAGCACCTGGGGGCTGGGGCCAGGTACTTATAGCTGCCCCATCCCAGGTGCCGGCCGGCTGCTTTGTTCCCCGTTGGACACTCGTAATGTGTGCCAGGAGACTGCGTAGGGTGTCTGTGATTTCCTGGGTGAGTCCAGTCTCCCACCCCTTTCTCTTGTTGACGGCTTCTATTGGCTCCTGGCAACACCTTTTAGGGTCAGTTGCTCTGGCCTCCTGGCTATTTGGGGCGCGTGATTCTGGTAATATGGCGAGGATTAGCATTCGGGGGTGAGAGGCTGTTGTGGTTTGGGTATGCACCATTCCGAGCCCCTGGGGGGCGTTGCGGTGTGGAAGTTTTGCCCCAGGCTCAGCCCGTGTTGAACGCATTGGTTTCTGATGCTACATCATGGGTGATTCATTTCGGCCGAAGTGCATGGAACAAACCACAATTGACTCACCAGATCAAAGGTGTCTCTGTGCCAGTGTTATTGTATGCTGACGACGCTGTACTGCTTTCAAGAACTCCTCATGGACTACAGCGTCTGATCAATAGATTTTCCACCTTTATCAAGGATAGAAAACTTACCATTAATAAGGGGAAAATGTACACTATGACCTGTGGGGCCAGAAGCAAATTTACTAATGCCTTTTTTTATAGATTGTGAAAAGGTGCAACAAGTAGATAAATTCTGTTATCTTGATATAACCTTCTCAAAAGACAGAAAATGGACTAACGAATTTAATAATATTAGTAATAAAATGGCTAAAAAAGCCCATGGTGTTTTTAGATTTGCGGCAAAAGTTGGGGACAGACGGACTAGGGATATGCTTCAAATTTACCAAGCCAGATGTGTCACTATAACATTGTACGGGGCGGGTGTCTGGGGTCACAGTTGTGATCATAACTTGCAGAAGGAGGAGAATACCTTTTAAAAAAAGCTTTTGTGTTTACCTCTCTCCGCCCCCACTGAGTTGATCCATCGGGAACTAGATATTAATTTTTTAACTGATCTATCATTCTTAAGGCCACTTATGGTTTGGCGTTCTATTTGGCTTCAGGATGAAAAGTCTTTTAATAGATCTATAATAGAGGATTGTTTATTACTGGATAAACACAGAAATATCCCTTGGCTTAAATATGTTGCTGACTGTTTTTCTGAAATATTTAACATAAACGTACTGGCTGACTCAATTGCCGTCTCCCAGATCCCCAAAGTAGAGCTGAAAACCAAATTTCTGGCTAGTAGGGCGAGGAAGCGGGTTTCAGCCTGTGGATCTTTGTCCACTGTCATGCTTTACAGCAGATACACTATTATTGAAGGTTTCCCACTTTATCTAGTTTTGATGGCTAGGCCATCTCATACGTTTGTGCTAACCAGACTGAGGTTTGGGGTAGCACACCACTTAGTGGCCCTACCGAACCTTAAGAAACATCCGATAAGGCCGTGTTTGTGCGATGGCATTTCTAAACAAAGCACTCTGCACTTTCTATTATTTTGTAAACTGTATATGAACTTTCGAATAGCCTATTTGTAACCTATGTTTGTCAAATATGGTGTACGTACAGTTAATCAGGCAATGAGTTTAATATTTAATCTGGAATCTGTTGATATCTGTTTTTAAACTGCTACATGTTTAAATCAGTCTATTAATGCACGTAAAAGCATGTAAATTTAGGAATTTTGTATGTATTTTTATGGTATTTCCTTTTATTGATCTGAATTCTGTAATATCTGTTATATTGTGTATTTTTTCTTTGTGCTTTTGTGGTCATTTTAAATGTACCGAATAAAGCTTCATGAATTAGACTCACCATAAGTGTGAAAAAGGCTGCTTTATTGAAGACAGGTGCACCTTGCAAAAACACATCTTCGGCCTTTGCCTCACAAAACTATATATAACTATACAAACTTCATCTACACATCGTCCACCACCCACCTCTAATGTTTCCCCAAACACAATTGCAATTTATTTAACAGACCCCAACTTGATCAATGACTTTCGACCCTTTAAAACCTTGTAACCTCATGTCAACCTTTCCAAAGATCTATCTACTCGCTCAATTTCTGTTAACCCTTTAAACCCTGTAACCTCTTCTCTACCTGTCTACAAATCTATCCACTAAGTATAACCTATCCTAACCTCATTACCTACTTGTCCCCAACAATAAATTGAAACAGTAACAACTGGCCAAAAATAGGTAACCAACGCCACTCAGAAATAGTCCTTATGACTTTTCTGACCCCCCAACCTCTAGGCCTCTTCTTGGATAGCGGCAGAATCCAGGACCTCCTTTATTTGAACCAAGTATAGCTCCATCCCAAAGCGAGACAAATGCACCCCATGATCCCTGAAAAAATGATTTACTTAATACTATAGTTCTGGGTGCTCTACCCTGCCAAAACCTTCCTCTCTGCAAAAAAACGCTCATCTCTATGTTCACCTTCCTACTGGCTTTATCCATGGCAACTGGCCTCTCAGCCCCCCTCCAATGCCTTCTTGGAATAAACTCATTCCACACCACAAAGTATCCAGACCACTGCCTCTTGATCTCCCGCAAATCCCTTTTCATCTGCTTCAATAGAGACAGCCCTTTGTAAACCACTAAATCATTCTCTCTCAAGTGAATTAACAGCACATCTGGACACATATGTTGACGCATTAACTTATTTAAAAGGGAGAGAAGCTCATGCCAACGCATGCCCCCTTTTCTGTGCCAAGAAACTTTAAACAATTCCGGGTCCAATCCTAGATTTACGCCATTTCCTTTTTTCTGCTCGTGTCTTTCACTCCACTTGACAAAAGAATGCCCAACAATCTAGATTGTGAGCACTTCTGACTCTGGCCCTGCTACTGCACCTGTAAAGACACATGCGGGAGGAAAAAGTTCACATTCCCACCTTCACCTCAATCCCCCTCTTTCTGCTTTAATATAGTGAATATATCGTTTGTAACAATCTGATGACCAGCGTCCCAATTATTTTAACTTCTCTGAGCCCCACCCCCTGTTCGCCGCATCAGAAGTCACCCCAATCCTGAAAGAATGAGTGCCAAATGCCTCAGGTACCTCCCCCAGTACTTTTAACACCCGACTCGTGACCCATAGAAGCTGTGCCGCCGTCACTTCCTGCCCCGAGGTCCTGCAAGAAACGTACGCGACCTACCTCCGTGTTCCTCTCCGCAAAAGGCACCTGCATCGTACCGGGCAGATCATGGGATCCCTTCTAGCCCACAACGCCACTGACTTCCCCGTCCCCTTTTTATCTATCTTCGAGCGCCTGTGGAAGATGAAGACTGTATCGCTCCCTTTTTCGCATCACTGTACTTCTTTCCATTGCCGCCCTGGTACATCATTCCTTCCCAACTGCTTCAAAACACAGAAAGCCCCGCAATATAGCCAACACATTAATACGGCAAACAATACTGCCTCCTGCCGGTGGCAGCATACCTGTGGTAACACCTCTATCATTCTGACCTACAGCACGTTATTCACGGGTAACCTAACCCGCTGTCTTCTGCCTGTCTCCCTGGCACAACCCTCTAGCAACCTCTTACCCAGCTTTTCTGGTTTGACGCTATGGTAACCTTCGACAAACCCTTCTGAGCAGTAAAGGCACCCACCAACTGCCCCCTCAGCGCCTTGAGACCCTCACGGCTAAGTAGAGTGCTTTATAAGCACAATGATTGATTGATTGAATCAAAGTTAAGATGAACTGAACGACATCCTCTTCCCTGGCCCATGACCCAGGCCTCCCCTTTGCACCTCCCTTCAGAAATTCCTGCCACGCTAGTCCGTAGGCCTTCCTCGTGGAAAGTGCTAAGGATCCTACCACCAGTTGCAGCATCCTTTTTCTCCTACGGACGACATCCCTTGGGGCACCGGTATCTTGTTAGTTTCCGCCTCCGTGGTCAGCTCATGGAACCTCTCCCTCTGCAAACGAGACAAAGCATCCACAATGTAATTTTCTAGGCCTGGGACATGCTTTGCTCTGAACTGAATGTCATACTTCAAGCAACTCAGCATGAATATTCGCAATACCTTTAAAACCTGCTCCTCCATTGCGGACTGTCTGTTGACCACCTGGACCACTGCTATGTTGTCTACCTTGAAAGAAAAACTTTTGTGTGCTAGCCTCCGCCCCCACAACATGACCGCAACTATTAGTGGAAACAATTCAAGGAAATGGGTATCCCATTGAATTCCTCCAAGAACCTGCACTACATTCTTAGGTCTTCCTGTGTCCCTGCCGACAAACACATGTAGTGGTCAGGTAGCGTGAGGCCTGCCAGTGACCTGCTCAGTCTCCTGCAAAATGTCCTTCCCGCTCTCACTACCCGGCATGCAAAATTCAAATGCCCTAGTCACACTTGTACCATCCTTACTGTCACTTTCTTTCTGGCCAGCATGTCATCACTCAACAACCTCATGTGCAGTTTTTTACCCTCCGGCAACCTGGCCTCCATAGCCACCAAATCAAGTTCAATCCCCAGAAATGTCAAAACCGTGCTTGGACCTTGGGTCTTCTCCGGTGCTAAGGGGACACCCAGTGTCGCCATGAGCTTCTGGAAACTGCCCAGCTGCTGCCTGGCAGTGCGTCAAACCAGGCCGGCCCACCAGGAAGATGTCATCAAGTTAGTGTGTCACTGTGTCTTTTCCCGTTATCCAAGTGAAAACCCACTGCAGAAATGAACTGAACTTCTCAAACAGCGCACATGATATTATACACCTCATGGGTGAAGCCTTATCCACAAAGATGTTTCCGTCCACTTGTATGCCCAGCAATTGGAAGTCCTCCGGATGTACCGGCAAGAACCGGAACGCGGCCTTAATGTCACATTTTGCCATCTCTGCCCCTTTTCTACCCTTTCCACTAGTGCCCTGGCTACGTCCACTGAAGAGTACGACGAATGTCTGACATATTATCGAAAGACACAATATCGTGATACACAAATATCGGCGCAAATATATCGAATACACTATTATCGACATCCTATACTTAACTATAAACATACAAATATATCGGATACACAATATCGACATACAAAAACACCGATATCAATAATATCGACTACATATATATCGATGGTAAGAAATATCGATCACAGTAAAATACATACACATGAACTAAAATATCGAAATCACTAATATCGTCAACAATAATATCGGGTAATGAAATATATCGACAATTTATATATATATATATATATATATATATATATATATACACATTATTTTTACAAAATATAATGTTATTGGCAATAAAATACACACTTCTTATTTAAATATACATTTTTTTACATTTTGTAAAACATTTTAAACAAATAATTATTATCTATTATATAACCAAAACATTTATATAAAATTGTTTCCCTTTTTTTCTAAATATAAGTAAATTGCATTTGCCTTATTTAACAACATGAAACTCACAACTGAAATTCAAAAATACAAACTAACCAATCAACACACAGAATTAGTAATATAACCAATAGCAAAGTAATTACTAATTACAATCCTCTATATAAACAATTACCCACTAAACACAAACCACTTGCTAAAACAAACGAAAGGAGATACATCTCTGGATGAATTGCAGCACACCGACAAGAACATCAATATTAACAGGATACAATAAGAGATTTCAAGTAAGTAACTCTAATAAACTAAATGTTAATAACTGCTACAATGTTAATTCCTTGCTAAATATCCACTTCTCCTTTTCCCTACCAACTACAGAACACTCTACTAATAAATAACAGACAACTGTTTTCTGAAAACACAGAAACTACTAAAAATGTAAATATAATCTCTATATTAAGTAAATGTTTAAAGCTTTCAAATAAAATACAAGTTATAATGAGTATATCCTAACCTTTTTAATTTCTCTCCTAACACTACAAAAAACTCTAGTAACTAAAACAAGACTACACAACTCTTAAACAAAGATAGAACTAACAAAGTAAGTATAGTTTTACACTAAATTAACTGGAACAATCCCAAAAAATGAGCACATGTTGTAATTAATTATACATACCTACTTTTTTTTCTCTACTACCACTACAGAAAAGTCTACAGACAAAAAACAGCGAACAATATCCGAAAACCAAAGATACAACAAACTAAGTAAGTATATTCTAACAGTAAAGTAAATTGTAAAATGTTCTAAACAAAAACACACGTTAACATTTATAACACATATCGACTTTATTTATTCAGATCCAACTACAGAAAACTACACTAAAAAAGAACAGAGAACAAAAATCCAATATCTAAAATAAAACTAACAAAGTAAGTATATCCAAACACTAAATTAACTGGTAAAAACGACACAAAATAGCACTTGTTCTAATTAATAACAATTATCTACTTTTTTTTCTCAGCTAACACTACAGAAAACTATACTGACAAAATACAGATCTCCAAAATCCGAATACCAAAGATACAACTCACTAAGTAAGTATATTAAAGCACTAAAGTAACTGGTAAAATGTTTAAAACCTACAAACATGGTGGCTTTTCTAACACATATCTACTTATTTTTTTCAGATAACACTACAATATACTCTACTAAGAAAGAACAGACAACTCTACTCCAAAACCCTACCTAAAACTAAATAAGTAAGTATCTTCACAATTTTTATAACAATCCTACACTTATTAGTAGCCACTTTTATAGCAAAAATTGGCACTGAAACTCAAAATATACACAAATTCTAGTAATAACATTGTAATTTACTTTTTTCCTAACAGACCAAACAACATCAGAAAACACAGTCCACAAAGAAAGAATAAAGCATATCAAAATATTTCACAGATTTCAAAAACAAGTAAGTATATACAAGACTATTGTTCACTTACTTAGGATTAAAAACAAACATTTCCTTTTAATTTACTATTAAATATATCTCTTGTAGATTTACAAACAACAAAATTACTGAAGGAGCAGAATTTGTAACCAGCCAGAAAGGAAAGCTATTACTATGCTAAATGGGTTACACTTATACCCAAGAAAAACAATATGGAATGAAAGTAAATTGGAAATGTTGCAAATATTATTCCAACAAGTGTTATGGAAGGGCAACAACGAGAGAAGCAACTGTACTTTATACTAGGGAACACAACCATCCACCAAACGTAACAGAAATTGAAGTTAGAACAGCATTAGAAAATATAAAAGAGGCAAGCACAGGTTCCCAAAAACAAACCAACGTCATATTAAAAGAAGAAATTCCAAAAATCCCTAAAACTGCCACAACACAGAGGCCAAATATTCTTGCACTAAAAAGAACTTTAGCACGAACAAAAAGAGCTACTACTACTACCACACCACCTCCAAGAACATATAGTGATATCAGTTTAAATGCCAACCAAATTATAACGTTAAACAAACAACCATTTATCATTTACGACAATGAAAACAATGATAAAAGACTTATAATTTTTGGAACGAATATGAACCTATTAAAACTTCAGCAAAGCCAATATTGGATGATGGATGAGACTTTTAACATCTGTCCCAAACCTTTTTTCCAATTATACACTGTACATGGCCTATACCAAAACTACAATATACCACTACTGTATGCACTACTACCAAATAAAAATAATTCCACATATATGGAATTATTAAATATAATTAAACAAAAAACAAATGACTATTCTCCTGAAAAAAATAATCCTAGATTTTGAGCAAGCAATGCTTTCAACCATCCTAAAAATCCACCCCCATACCTGCATTCAAAGCTGCTACTACCATTTAAACCAGTGTCTTTGGAGACATCTACAAAAAACTACCTTAAGTGTAGAATATGCAACTAACTCATATTTTGCATATCAAATTAAAAAACTCATAGCACTGGCTTATGTTCCGGAAACAGACGTAGCAGCAACATTCTAATAGACAGCACCTTCTATAAACAAAATGAAGCAAAGTTGAGTCCATTTTTGGACTACTTTGAAGACACCTGGGTAGGCAGACTCCATAGATCTGGTTACAGAAGAAACCCTAAATTCCTAATACCCTAGTGGAACGTTTACAGAAGCACCTTAAATGGTGAATCTAAAACTAACAACTAAGCATGGGTGAATTTTGCGAATCTGGCGTTCGCAAATTTGCGTATTTGCGAACTCGCAATCCGCAAAATCCACGAATTCTCGCGAATTTGCGGATTTTTTTGTTTTTATAGTGTTCGCAAGGGTTTCTGCCAGTTCGCGGGGATTTTATACCAGTTCGCAATTGCGAACTTACTTGTCGGCACGCAACGGTCGTGACTATGTTGTTTCTACGTCTGTTCATCATCACAGGTTCACAGCACCCTCTGTTTCAACACTGACACCCTCTGTTTCACCCATGCCACCCTCTGGTACATCAATGCCACCCTCTGGTTCATCATCATCACTGTAGATTATGGGGGGAAAAAGCAAGCACACCTGCCCTGCTTCAACTGACATGAATTAATTTGGGGTTGATTTATTAATGTGTCACTGTTTTAAAATTCCAGTCTGGCACCTGCTTCCTTATCTGTAATTTGCTTTCTGTTGCAGTGCAATTTTTTTTCCAGGACCTTTGTGGCCTACTTGTAGCTATTCTATGATCCGGCTGTGAGGGTCAGAGCAGGGTCATACAATTGTTGCAACTAGCAACTGAACTCTGGAGGGGCCCCAGTCAGGAAGCACTACAGGGAATGGTTACTAATGATGAATTTGAACTTTTGCACCTGCTGAGTGCTTTCAGTTTAGCAAAACTCGTTTTTCTGCAGAACAGCAAATGTAATGCCCCAAACAAACTTACTTGTGAAAGTTGATTTCTAATCTAAAAGTGATCCAAAGAAAGTCAAAAGGCCTCAAATCCAAAAAAGGGCAGGCAAATGTCAACCTGAGGAGTTATTCTGATAAAAATCATCATTTTCAGAAGGTCTATGCTGTTTGCTAGTGGATTTCTTGTGCAGAATTGCAAATTTTGTAATTTCGCGAGTGCGAGATTGTTGCTGCCCGCCGCACCTACATGTTCGCAATTGCGAACTTACGCCGCACGCCGCAAAATTGTATCACCAAGAAAAAAAAATCCGCTGCGTGCGAATTTGCGGATTTTCGGTAAATTCGCGAGCGTTCGCGGATCACGAATTTACCGAAAATCCGCAAAATCCGCGAGCGGAACGGATTTTCCGCCCATGCTTACTAACAACGCAGTAGAAGGTTGGCACAATGCCTTTATACAATCAATTGGCAGAACAAAACCAAGTTTAGAACATTTTATTAAATGCCTACAAAAAGAACAACGCTACCAGGAATTCAGAATGGAGCAATCCATAACTGAACTAGTCCCTAAAACATCAAAACAAAACAAGCAAATGCACAAATACCTAGAAGAACAAGTAAAATTATATCCTAGTACAAAAGGCATTGAATACTTAAAAATAATTGCCAAAACACTACTCTGAATAAATCTCAACACCAAACCAGTCCCTAAAAATGAAACCTAAATATTCAGAATAACATTGGAATCTTTATTTTTGAAACTCTTTAATGTATGCAATATATATAATAATTAATTACATATATATGCACACATTACTTACAAATAAGAACTATAAAACAATGCAATAAAAATATTTACATTACCCACCCACAAAAAATAAGAAATAAATAACTTACCAATCATTTTGCAAATCCAGTAACATCATTCTTCACCAAAATAATCCAGTTAGTGAAAAGTTAACCCAAAATAAAATGAAAAAATACAACTGTTCCAAATTTAGACAATCCATCCAATGAAGATCCGTCGAATAACGATAAAAATCCCGAAAAATAGTTAAAAATAGAAGAAACGCTCCAAGAAAACAAAAAACTTTAAGGAAGTGTTTGAAGTCCATTAGTTAATTAAACCAACAAACACTTCCTTAAAAAAAAAACGCAACTTCCGATATGGCGAACACCTAGAACAGAAACATATAAAACAGACATTCCCACCCACATAAAACAACACATAAACAACTACTAACATTAGTATTAACATTATATTCCTACTACATATACTTAAAACATGGATATAGTAACTCTCTAAACAAGCTAAAACAAGGTAAAAGTACGAGTAGCTACAACACGTAAATAATCGTTCTCAAAAACTAAAATACAACTCACTCACATCTAACAACAGTAAATAGCAGCATACTACTCTCAAAACTACATTAAAACACACATAAAACATATAAAACAAACCTTACCTTAAGCGACGTGAAGTCTCTCCCAACCGCAAGCTGCTCTTCATCCAAATGACACAAAACGACCTAACCCGGTTACAAAAGAAAGAACCCAAAAGTAACAAAATAGTCCAATCTAAGAAACATATTATAAAATCATTGTAAAATCACCTAAAATAATTACAAAATGCCTACTATTTTTTATAAAATGTTTTTTTCTTGCTGGTATTAAATAATTTTGAAATATGTATTAAAACTGTACAAATAAATATTATGAATTAAATAATATTTATTTAAAAATTATTAGAAATGTTAAAAAATGCTACACAATGTTGTGATGTCCTATTTCTGTTTGTAAAAAATATACCTATATCTAAAAAACTTTTGTATAAAAATGTAAAGTTTAAAAACGTAATATTAATATTTTAAATATTAATATTAATTGTTATATTTTATTTACTAACAACATATGTAATATTATAAATAAGTGATATTACATATTACATATAAGCATATTATATTTTCTTCTTTAAAAAAATATTGATTTTGTATAAAAATTATTTGGACAAATATACATGTTTCATAAATGTAAATAAAATAATTTTGAACATATTAACTCTGCTAAATATACAATACCTAATACATTTTTGTTGTTGAAAATATGTTAATAATTTTCTGTGTTTTTACTACTATAATCTCAAAAATCTATTATTTCCCAAATTGAAGTAGGTGCTGGACACTAATGAAATACAATTTACTATTCCAACTCCAGTCTACATTAAATTGAAGTAGGTGTTGGACACTAATTAAATATAATTTACTATTCCCACTCCAATCTACATAAAATAGAAGTAGGTGCTGGACACTAATTAAATATAATTTACTATTCCCACTCCAGTCTACATTAAATTAAAGTAGATGCTGGACACTAATTAAATTTAATTTACTATTCCCACTCCAGTCTACATTAAAGTGAAGTAGGTGCTGGACACTAATTAAATATAATGTACTATTCCAACTCCAGTCTACATTAAATTGAAGTAGGTGCTGGACACTAATTAAATATAATTTACTATTCCCACTCCAGTCTACATTAAATTGAAGTAGGTGCTGGGCACTAATTAAATATAATTTACTATTCCCACTCCAGTCTACATTAAATTGAAGTAGGTGCTGGACACTAATTAAATATAATTTACTATTCCCACTCCAGTCTACATTAAATTGATGTAGGTGCTGGACACTAATTAAATATAATTTACTATTCCCACTCCAGTCTACATTAATTTGAAGTAGGTGCTGGACACTAATTAAATATAATGTACTATTCCCACTCCAGTCTACATTAAATTGAAGTAGGTGCTGGACACTAATTAAATATAATTTACTATTCCAACTCCAGTCTACATTACATTGAAGTAGATGCTGGACACTAATTAAATATAATTTACCATTCCCACTCTAGTCTACATTAAATTGAAGTAAGTGCTGGACACTAATTATATATAATTTACTATTCCCGCTCCAGTCTAAATAAAATATTAGAAATGCTGTACAAACAATATTTGTCATAAATATAAATTTATTCAAAAACCACCACAATAATCACATATATAGCCAAGATTATTTTAAATATTTAAATAAAATTTTATAAAGATATTTTAAATTTTAAAATATATATTTTTTTAGTAAAATTTTAAAAAAAACTTATTTTAATACTTTTTCCTCATTTTTTTCTATTTTTATACTATTTATTATTCTAATTACTCACTAGCCTATTCCCCTACATTTTAAGTTTTTAAGTAACAACTATTAAAAAAAAAAAAAAAAAATTGGGGGGGGGAAATTTAATTTTTTTTTTAACATTATAAATATTTCCTTTTAAATATATGTACTTTTTATGTAATAATATAATAACTTTTTATATATATATAGTGTAAATATTTCCCCAAAAATTTAAATTATTAAAAAATATATATATATTAATATTTCGATATTTTATTAATTTTGGTAAATATATTAATTTATAGATTTTTATATACAAATTTATTATTTATACAAAAGATTTTTTTATATTTTAAAACACTCCCCACCCTTATCCCCTATAAACCCAATAACCTGCTCCTAAAAATATATGTATTTTTATTAATTATATTATTTTTTTAATATTTTTTATTTTTTCTATATAACTTTTAATAATTATTATAAAATTGTTGCATACATTATTTTATTTTATATTATTTACTATTATGCGATATAATTTTTATTGTCGATATTTTGTCTCACGATATACTTACTTTCGATATATTGATATACATACTTATTACAATATTTTTGTATTCGATATTTCTTTATTTCGATATTATTTACCTACGATATTAAATCTTCGATTATTATGTCATTTCGATATAAAAATTTCGATATTATGTCTGATTACCGAGTACGACACTGAGGTCAAATCATCAGGAATGAAATTGTTTACTCATTGGCTGATGGTGGCGGGTGAGTCTGTTGAATACAAGCGCTCTCTGCTGCCCCACTAATTCTTAAAAAATGATATTGCGGGGCTAAGCTGATTGGTTATTGCAGCATTTTACACATACGCTGAGCCATTTTCTCATTGATTTGCAGTAAAGAATACATGGGGCTCCGGAACAGGTGGTTGTCAATTTTAACTTTACCTAGGCTATGCTGCTCATTTAACTGTTGCACATGTATTTAATGTTTGGTTTCTCAGCCATACTTGTGATTAACTAGGAAATAGCAGCTGCAGTCTGAATGCTATGTCTGAATCCGTACAAAAGGTACATCCAAAATGTAGTGTGGTTGGTGCGCCTGTGTGGCAGACAGGAGATCCTTGATTCGGACCTTAACTCGCCCTGTTTTGTTTGGGCGCCTGGGGGCTGCTCCAATGGTTCCATGTGCTCAAAGTAGTTTGTTTTAATAAATGCGGGGTTGACCGTGAATGGCGGTTCCTGATTTATTTGTTTTGTATCTGCCTTGTTTAGGTCCGAAAGGGCCATTGACTTGAGGTCTGGGCAATGCGGTTTTGCATTCCTAGGCCTTCGAGATTACTCATTTTGGGTGTGTATTGAGTCATGGGAAGGGTGTGCAGGCGCTGGGACATGAGCCGGTTCCTCACCTCCCAGTTAATCAATGATATCCCTTCATTTCTTGCAGGGGTGATTATTGCAGTCGATTTTTCTTATGGCTCAAACTTGAGGTTTGGCCGTGCTATATAGGGTCGATACCTTAGAGCAGTTTCGGTACTTGTTTATTCTCCCATTCTAATTTGGCAATCTGCCCCGGAGGCAGTTGGCCTTGCCTCTGTCCTTCAGGGGTAGGGTGGCACGTGTTATGGCCGCTCCACTTTCATTGGGCAGAGTTTGTGCTGGGTTACATTTTATGCGGCTAACAAATGGGGCCTCCATAGTGTATCGATCCAAATGGTTTTCTGAGCCACACTGCTGCAGCTAGCCTCTGAAAGTGGATTCCCATCGGAGCAGGCGAGGATCTTTACCTACCCAATGGGGGACAGCATCGAGCTGGGCAGAGTAATATCTGTTGGTACAGTGCTTTTGCATCTTAGCATTTAGACTTACGTTAAGAGGTCAATCGAACACCGCGCCAGCCACTTTTGGCTTCTTCAGTGTGTCCTTCTCTCAAGTTGATACTGGTGGGAGGTTTGCTTCCCATCACGAAGAGATGGCAACGTATTGCACTCTGTCCGGTGCGCATCACAGACACATGTCGAGAGCCTCACACCTTTGGAACACTAGTACAGTCACACTGCAATAGGAATTTGATGTAGAAGCGTGACCCTCTGCGTTGTATTCTGAGAACAGAGCCAGCATTGACTTTGGGTGGGAGCGTTGTGTTGCATGTAAATATATATTTTTTTTTACTCAATAAAAAATTACAGAAATAAAAAAGATAACGCCAATGATTAATGTTCTTCCTAGAGAGATTGGAGGTTTCTCTAGTGGAAGCTTTGACTCATGGTAAGGTTGTGCCGTGGGTTAATATGCCTGCTGCAAAGAACGTGTACCATGTAGATCACAAAGGTGCTCATGTAAATAAGTCAGAGGGTTACTGCTTTTGTCTGAGAGATCCTTTGGTTACTTGCAGTTAAGTTAAAATCCTAACATAGAAGCTATTACCTGCTGTCAATGATTTGAATGCAAACTATAAACTATAGATTAGAGCGTTATTATTTTCCCCCAGTCTTTCATTATCCTAATGTTGGAAAAAGGGTTCATTTGGATAGAAAACAATTCTGGTTATTAAGGAGAACCCTCAACCATGTTAGTGTTTTAAATGTTGAGTTTGTGAGTCTCCAGACCAAGCACTATTAAACTATACTGCCACCCGGTATGAATGGCATGTGACCACTACACCTTATAGTCCTCTGTCTTTCGTAACATTTCCTATACACTGATATACACATCTAAGATTGATTGTCTCTATGTAGTGTGTGTGATATAAAGTGCTATGGCATGGGAGTCCTACAAACATTGTCACACTGGGCGCCACCAGCGCTAAAGCTGACCCTGTCTGAAAACTTACTCTGGGCCTTAGAGGATCCCATTTGTTGGTTTCAAGAGGGGCTCTATACATGGGCGGAGGCTGTCAGGGATTGCAGACCCTTCTGGGTGGGCCTTTAAATGTACCATTCAAACACAGCAGGACAATGTACTTTTCACATTGTCTGGACTTTAGATACGTATTACTACAGCATGGACAAAAATTAGCACGATACCGCTTTCGCTTAATTTAATTTTAATATGCAGGATTTATTGGACCCTATTACAGACATATTGTAATGTAACAGGTGATCTGTGATGATCTGTGTAGTGAGTTACCCAAAATAGGAAGGCCTGTGAAAGCCGAGGTGCACATCGAAAACACTTTAATGCCAGTTTGTTGCAGGACAGCCAGAATGGGGTTTTTTCTTGGTTCCTGCATTTGCATTGGCTTTTTTCATGGCAACCCCAAGTAAAGCTGATTCTTCGATCGTTTAGGGGGCCGTAGTTTGATGGGGTGGTCTAACCCCTGATGCACTGTACCAGAGCTGTATCAGCATGTGTATGCATCTTGTCCGATTACTCATGAAGGTACTTTCTCAGTACATCTGCTATGGTTATTCTTTGTATTTCCTTAGTCGGTCCAGCAGCCCACAGGACATTACCCCTCCCTAGCTACTGCCTGTTTCCGGATGGTCCTGTATTTTAAGTGAGACTTGGGGGGGGGCGGGGGGCGTACATAGGCACTCAGTGCATGCATCCTCAGTCCAGTCTGCATACCTGGGACTGGACTGTCCATATCCACCAGGTTTACCAGTTCACCTCCCTGGCTCCAATTTACGGCCAGAAGATTTTCAACATTTTATAGATTAATCCCAGACTTAGACTCCTGGCTTAACAATTCTTTGGCAATGGCTGGAACTAGATTGACCTAATGGCCTAATGGCAAGATACGCTCGGCGGAGAAACTGTTCTTGTGAATATCGAGAGAAGTTTGGTGGCGCTCACAAACAGCCGTATCTTCACTCCACAACTTAATGCCGAGGGGAGTGACGCAGCCAAGTAGGCCCACAGATGCTGACTCATACCTGCCTTTCTTATGGACACCCTTCTAGGTCACCTCTGACCCAGGTCCCTCAGTGGTGCGGCCAAGCTTCCATTTTAAATGGACTGGCCTCCTGTTGGCTTATTCTGCATTAATGATTTCAAATAGTGCATGTCCCATCACCTCAGTATTTGATTCACATTAAAGGTATTCATTGTCATGTTAGGTGGCATCCATGTTACAGTTTTTTGCTGTAAAATAAATTTAGTAGGCAGCCCTTGTTTCCACTTTTGAAGGATAGTCTATGAAAGTAAATATGTGCATTGCTATCAGCTTACCTCTGAAGTAGGCATACCATGCTGCATCCCTTATGGCAGGGGCAAAACTTTTGAGACGCTCCTGCATTTCGAAACCACCCCAGGGAATACAATTTCAAGGCGACAGCATGAAAAATCCACCCATTATTTTTTTGTCCAGTTGTCAAAGGTTACAGGCTAATGCATAATTGCCAACTGTTGTTGGTAACAACGAGCATCCATCGTTATTTACTGGAAAGTAGACAACTTGGAGGAATACATCCTTAATTGAACAAATAAAGCACTACCTGTAGTGCTAAGCAGTCATTCAGCTCACAGGCCGCAACCCTTGCTTGAGGAAGCTAAACAGCGGGCACCATGTGGCAAAACCAGTGGTTAGACAGACTAAAGTTTATGTGGAACTATAAGCAGCTTAATATAGACCAGCAATTCACAAACTGGGAGTAGAAACATCTGGTTAAAGATGGGAAATGTCGCAGCCATTGAAAACGATGAGTTCATGCATGGAAAGTGAAACCCAACTCATTTTCACTGGTTAGTAGTCAAATTATACATGTACTAGAATATGTATCTGCTGGATGTCAACACTGCCCACATTTACATACGTTGGATCACAACATCCTCTTCCCTTATACCCAGGGACACTGGCATTATGTGATGCAGCAGCAATGTTCCAGAGCTATGGGTACGCATCATTAGCCCTTCAAATACCTCTTCCTTTCTGACCCACACTAAGAAGACTCTGCTCGGACTCCAACTCTTGATACGACTGATAGAGTAGAGCCTTTAAAATGTTTCATCTCAAGCCGGAAGTTTGTAATTAAGTTGAGCTAAGCAAGTACTAGGTCTATTTTCTATTTCTAGGTTTGGTGAAGCGCAACAGCTACCCCAGCAATGGGGCGTCCCGGTGCTGAGAGACATGCTCACACCTACTAGACGGGGGAGTAGATAAGGGCCCTAGAGAGCAGGAAAGAGGGGGGTCTTGATTGCTTTGCGAAAGACTGGGAGACAGTCTATGGAACGTATGCTGAGCAGGAGATCGTTCCATAGTTTGGGACCGAGAACGCTAAAGGAGCGACCTCCAGTGCGACAGAGCTTAGTTCTGGGAACTTCCAGAAGAAGTTGGTTAGAGGAGCGTAGTTCACGGCCAGGAACATAGGGTCGGGCCAGGTTTCGCAGCAGAGGGGGATTTCCCTGTTTGACAATTTTAAAGATCGTGATGAGAGCTTTAAATTTGACTCTGTGTTCCACGGGCAGCCAGTGGAGTTTGCGGATGGTGGCTCTGGCTGAGCATCTGCGTGGGAGACCGACCAGCGTTCTAGCTGCCGCGTTCTGGATTCGTTGGAACCTAGCCGTTTCTGCTTTGTTTGCTCCTAGGAGGAGGACGTTCGCATAGTCCAGGCGTGACAAGATGGTTGCCTGGACAATTAGCTGGCGAGCCTTTGAGTCAAAGAGTCCGAGTATAGGCCTGAGGTTCCTTAGGAGACCTATGCAGGTGGCTGCCACCTTTTTAGTGTGTGACTGGAAGCTAAGGTTAGCATCCATCCAGACTCCCAGATTTTTTACACAGTTTTTAGGGAGTGGAGTGGTGCCAAGGGATGACGGCCACCAGTGCTCGTTCCATAGGCTGGTGTTTCGGCCAAGGAGGAGCACCTCGGTTTTCCCGGCATTAAGTTGGAGGTAGTTATCCGTCATCCATTGTGCCACCGCTGCCATGCCCTCTCTGAACTTGGATGCCGCGATGGACGGGCTTTCCGAGAGGGTGACGACCAGCTGGGTGTCGTCGGCATACGAAACCAGCGTGAGCCCCCACTCTTTGGCCACATCCGCAAGCGGCTGGACATATAAGTTAAAGAGGGAGGGGCTCAACGCTGAGCCCTGGGGGACTCCTTGAACTATGGGATGGGATTTAGAGAGAAATGGGGGGGCTGACACCTTGAAGGATCTGTCCTTAAGAAAGGATTGGAACCATGCAAGAGCGAGGCCAGTCACACCGGCCATCTCCAGACGTTTCAGAAGAATGTCGTGGGATACCGTGTCAAAGGTTGCGCTGAGATCTAGAAGGATCAGCGCAGCACTTTGACCGGAGTCTAAAATCGTCCGGAGATGTTCGGTGGTGGCCAGTAGGGCAGATTCAGTACTATGGCCCGCTCGAAAGCCATTTTGGGATGGATCCAGGATTCCGTTGTGGTCCACATGTTTCGAGAGGATGCCATTGACATGGGCTTCTGCTATTTTAGATATCCAGGGGAGGAGGGATATTGGCCGGAAGTTTTCTGGCTTGGAAGGGTCCAGGGTGGGTTTTTTGATTATCGGTGATACCCACGCTTGCTTCCAAGCTATGGGTACAGAGGCAGAGGTGAAGGAAAGATTGAGGATATCCAGCATGGGGGGTAGGAAAAAGTCAATCGAATCCAGGAAGTGAGAGGGGCTCATAGGGTCAGCTGGGGAGCCAGACTTCACTTTCTTGCAGAGTTTGGTCAAGTCAGCAGCCGTGATGGCAGGGATTTGGGTAAGAGGGGTGATGGTGGAAGCTGGTGTCTTAAGTGCAGAACCCTCCCCCGAGTGAGGAGGGTTCTGCAGAAAGGTCGCATAGAAGTATGTGGCCAGCTGCTCGCATTGTTCGTTGGATGAGATTTTGGGAGAGGGCGACCTAGGGTTTTAGAGTTCTTTGACTAGTTTAAAGATCACTTTGGATGGGTTCGGGTTGGAGCTAATTTTGTCAGCATAGAAAGTAGCGCGGGTAGTGCTGATGGCTTTGTGATAGATTTTAAGCATGGATAAATAGTTAGCCTTATCCTGATTCTCAAAGTTTTTCCTCCATTGACGCTCGGCTTTTTTACAGTCCTTACGCATCGCTTTAAGGGTAGCATCGTACCACGGATTAGAGGGTGTGTTACGTCCTTTAGTCAGCTTGGCTGGGATGAGAGTGTCAAGTCCATTAGTAATCCAGGTAGTGAACGAGGTATAGGTCGCATCTATCTCCAAATTGGCTTCGCAGTGGAAATCTCCTAGGGTTTCATGAAGAGCGGGGGTGGAGAGTTTGTGCCAAGGTCTTTTTAAGCGACGGTTGGATTCAGTTTTATACTGACGTTTTGGTGCTGGGACCATTAGTTTGATGAGGTAGTGGTCCGTCCATCCCATGGGGGTGGGGATCTCTGTAACTGCCTCTTGGATGTTGGTGAAAATCGGGTCTATGGTATGGCCGGCTCTATGGGTAGGAGCATGGATAAGAGAGTTAAGTTGCAGTTCCGAGAGATCTGCAAGAAGATTAGCGATTGTATGGTCATTAGTTAAATCAAAATGCAGGTTAAGGTCACCTAGAATCATGAAATTGGCGGATTTGGTGATGAGCGCCGTGGACGTTTCGAGGAGGGCGTCAATGAACCTCGAGGACGGGCCTGGTGGGCGATATATGTATAGACCAGACATCGTAGACTGAGGGCTAATGCTGATTTTAAATTGGGCGCATTCACAGTCTGGGAGAGATTCTTTGGTAAAAGAGCAGGTGAGGTGCTTTTTATAGATGACTGCGATGCCGCCACCTCGAGTTTCACGGTTTATGGTGGCCAGGTGAAACTCATCTGGGAGCGTCAGGTTAGGGATGGTAGTTATGCCGTCTCGTAGCCATGTTTCGCAGAGAAAGAGAATGTCAGGATTTTCATCCAGTAAGAGTGAATTTACCTCTAGATGGTGTTTAGAGAGGGATCTGACATTGAGCTGTAGTATCGTCAGGGGCGGGGTTGTGGTTCTGGCACGGCCTCCCCACATGCGAGTTGGCATGCTGTTGGAAAAATGGCAACGGTTACAGTAGAGTTGCGAGTGGCCCAGGATGCCAGTAGCATCAGAGCATCTTTGGCTAGGGTTCATGCCAAGGAGTTCCTCACGGTCATATCGTATGAGCAAGTGGGGACTGGCGACTGGCGATGTCGTGGCGATGACGGGCGCAGACGGGCGCAGACGGGCGCAGACGGGCTTGCCTTAGGCGCGCCTTCGGCGCGCAAACGGCGCTCCCGCTGCGCTCGTCCGCTGCGCTTCCGGTGACAGCACATGATGTAGGGGGTAGGGGGCGTGGCCTCAGTCCTCGCCGAGATCGGCGTTTTGTCCGAGATTGGTTCGGTTACGAGTCAGCGCTAGTTCCGCTGCTCGCTGTGCTTTACAAAAGGTGAGTGCCCTGGCGCTTTGCTAGCGCGTGGTGAGTTTTAAAATCAACAAGTTATTTCCGTGACACAAAAAGAAGTTTTAACAGTTCTAAAAGCTCCCGGCTTCCGCCTCAGGAGTGCGCGATAGTCTGACTTAGGCGCTAGTGGTCAGCGCTTTAAGTACTGCGACGGGGGGCGTGGCCTTCAGGGGGCGTGGCCTCAGTCCTCGCCAAGATTGGCGTTTTGTCCGAGATTGGTTCGGTTACGAGTCAGCGCTAGTTCCGCTGCTCGCTGTGCTTTACAAAAGGTGAGTGCCCTGGCGCTTTGCTAGCGCGTGGTGAGTTTTAAAATCAACAAGTTATTTCCGTGACACAAAAATAAGTTTTAACAGTTCTAAAAGCTCCCGGCTTCCGCCTCAGGAGTGCGCGATAGTCTGACTTAGGCGCTAGTGGTCAGCGCTTTAAGTGGATGGATGGTTCTTCTTTGGCTTTGTTAGGTCCACGTAGTTGATGTTGTGCTGTGGTATTGGGTTCCCAAGGCCTACATGTTCTGAAGATAACCCACTTACACTGAAAGAACTGTTGGTACGGAAACTGAGAAATGCAAAGAACAAGTTTATTAAGACCCCATGGGGTGGTGGTACATTCCTACAGCACCCTTCGGTAATGCAAGAAGTATCACACCGAACATCGGTGTGACCCCCTCTTTTATACGATTAACAGGTAATAGAAAGAACAGGCGGTACAAAGTTACAGAATATTATGGACATATATGGTCATGTTTTGGAACACTGCCAGCTCATTGGAGGGTTTCAAACCCACTGGTCAGTTTGTGACACATTCCTAAGGGGTGACTGGTCAGTGGGGACTGCGCATGTACAGGCTTGACCGTTACTAAAAATAGCCTGTTGCTGGGCAAACTCAAGTGGTCAATGGCACGGACAACGGACTAAAGGCCATACTGGCCACGAGGCCGCTCATGATCTAAGATGGCCGCCGTAACATTCAAAATGGCGTTTTCATATATAGCCAAGTTAAGGAGGAAAACCTGTAGTCTCAGCTAATCGCTAATGCGACCATGCCAATTACGACAGACGGCCCTTTTAGCGTTTAGCTGAAGCTACCTCATAGTGAACATAATCAGGATGTTCGTCCTCAATATCTATTAACATTATTTGTGTCACTTATTTATGAAGCATCATTTTGTCATGGGCAAGAGCTAGTCTTGATGGTACACAAGCTGATAGACACATAGAACATAAGGCTGGGCCACATTGGATACATAAGCACACAAAAAACAGTGCCCCCACAATTATACATAGAATCGTTAACAGTTTCCAGCCCCAAGCAGTAAGCATTGACCAGAACCATCCTGAAAGTGTCCAAGTTCCATTGTCCGGGTGTATTTCAGCTGCTATTTTATGGAGCTTTGATATGGCATCATAAACAGATGGAGAATTGTCAGGTATGTATACACAGCAGCTACTTCCAATAATTCTGCATGCCCCCCCGCGATCAGCTAAAACTACATCCAACACCATCCTATTTTGGAGCGTAACTATTCTAGAAATCTGGAGTTCCTCAGTAATATTTCCTAGGGCAATGGCAGTGTCATTCGCTACAGCCTCGACAACACGTGTCAATCGTCTGATTTTCCAACTGTTCAACGCGGCCCCCACGAAGGAAAACAGTCCCAAATTGAAATCCACATACTGTTGTAAGGCAGTATCAGTCTGGTCTATGTCATCCAGAACAACAGTCCGCTTGACTCTATTCAGGACAAAATCGTGATACAAGACGTAGTCATTGTGATACATTGGCGGGGCAATAAATACAGGAGGTAGCACAAACGATACATAACACGTACCCAACCATCCCAATGGAAGCTGATGATAACCCTTCGTTCCACAAATGAAATAAGTATTTCGAGATGCTACAAACGAGATGCCATTCGGGCTATCAAAAGTAAGTGTGGTGTTGCATTCACTTTTCCCTACCGCAATCGAACCTTTATTTCTTATACACAAATCGGCTTTAGTAGCAATGACATTAATGACATGTGAGCTGGATACATTGCTATTTCGTTGATTGCTGTACACACGTGGGGCAGATACATTGTCGGGCCTGTACTCTTCCCA
Organism: Lissotriton vulgaris; assembly: GCF_964263255.1. Classification (NCBI taxonomy): domain Eukaryota; kingdom Metazoa; phylum Chordata; class Amphibia; order Caudata; family Salamandridae; genus Lissotriton; species Lissotriton vulgaris. The sequence goes on along the minus strand of NC_141696.1, from coordinate 1,270,700,417 downwards.
TTCAAATCGAGTACCCTCAGCCCGTGGAAACCCATCCTTGTCATGGGAACATATTTTATTCAATCGAAAAAGCACCCCCCCTTTTGTTGGCCATCTCAGAGTGAAGAGGAGGGTGTACCAGGCGTTGCAAGATCCATTATGCGAGAACAGGAGTGGAATGAGTGGGGTGCCCCCTCTCTTCTGGTGTCCCGGTAACATCCCACACACCCAGCAGTTGGAAGTATTGGTCATATTATGCGTGTGATGGAGAATCTGGATAAAACTGTTATTCAGATAAGTTTGCCGATGCCGTTCTTCATGGTAGGGTAGGGTAAAGTGAAAATGTTCAGATGGAGCCGGGGTAGTCGGCAGCAAATGTTCACGTGCAGGTTCAACTACCCAGGCTATTACAGCTATCACCACAATAGTCAAGACAAAGAGAATGGCACCTAATACTCGTTTATCTCGTGATGCTGATGATGCCATAGTTCAGAAGAAGTTCTTGCAAAGTCTCAGATAGTTCGAATTGTTCACAAAGTCTCAAATACACATGTATATATACCTAAAAAAAGAAAAAATACGGTGCTGAACTCCGAGGTAGTCGTTGTTTTCTTCTCCGGGCCAAGACGGGTGTCGCTACACTGGCAGAACTGATCCCCCCCCCTTGGAATTCCCGGTCTCCGTTTCACAAACCTGGAGCGGTAACCAACCAGTCATGTACAAAAAAACAAAAACAATCTTCTTATCGGGGACGCAGGTTGTAGTGCTCTCGTCCGGCAACAGCGTGGTCCGGGAAGGCTCCCTCAACTGCGGCCGACGTCACAGCTGGGCTCTTTTCTTTCTCCAGAATCTCTTTGTAGTCAGTCAGCACAGCAGGGGTCACCAGATCCGGAGAGACACGGCGGCAGTGTGTCGAGTGCACCCACCGCTTCCTGTTGGTTACTCGTACAGCGGTCCGGGTCGCCAGGAGGACCTGTTTGGGGCCCTTCCACCTCGGCTCCAAACTGCTCGCTCTCTCAAACGACCGAATCATCACATGGTCGCCGGGACGAAGATCATGGCCCTCTCCAGTAGAGTTGTCAGGGAGCGCTTCTCGAACCTGTTGATGAATAGAAAGCAAATCATTTGTTAATCGTGCCAAGTAGTCGTTCAACATAACACAAGGCACATCATGTATTAATCGCGGCTTGGGCACCCCCCAGATATTCATGGGGCGCCCAAACACCACCTCATATGGTGTAAGGCCAGTTCGTGAATGGGGTACTGATCTAAGAGAGAGCAGTGCTAGCGGCAAAGCATCTGGCCACTTCAGCGACGTGGATGCCACAATTTTGGCCAGTTTAAGTTTCAACGTAGCATTGTACCGCTCAACCACACCTGCCGACTGAGGGTGGAACACAGCGTGGAACTTCTGCTGAATCCCTAACCCCTTCAGTACATACTCCACAATCTTCCCAACAAAATGAGGCCCATTATCGCTCCACAAAAATTTGCAAACTCCAAAGCGAGGAAAGAATTCCTTAAGCAACACCTTAGCCGTTGTTAGGGCTGTATTGTCTTTCGTGGGGAAGGCCTCAACCCATTTGCTAAAGGCACATACCACCACTAAGACGTACTTCAGGTTGTTGCAGCGCTCGAGTTGGATATAATCCATTTGGAGTACCTCAAATGGTGCAGAGGGTGGAACGAACCCTCCTTTCGGAGTATGGGTCCCCTTTCCAGGATTGTGTTGCAGACATACCAAACAGGTCTGCACTACTCTCTTGGCTGTATTAGCTATCTCGGGATGCTCCCAAACATGTGTTAACAATCGAGTAATTGCAAGAGCTCCCACGTGCGCTAACCCATGTGTCATTTGGACCATCGCTTGCAAGTAAGCTGCAGGCAATTTCCATTTCTCCATGTCTTTGCTTCTCCAACACCCTTCATCGTCTAGCACCCCATCAGTTGCCCATGCCGCAAGTTCTGATTCAGTAGCTGATTTCTGAATGTCTAATATTTCCGCCCTAGCATCATTCCATCGCTCTGCTTGGGATTTGGTCACATACATGGGGGAGTTAGCTCGGGACATAGCCGTTTGTCTCGCTATGCTGTCCGCAAAGGCATTTCCCTTTCCCACTTCATCAGTGATCTTTTTATGGGCGCTACATTTTATGATCGCTACTTTCTTTGGGCAAAGCAACGCATTTAGGAGATCACGCACCAATTCTCCGTGCATAATGTGTTCTCCATGAGAAGTTAAAAACCCACGCTCTCTCCAGAGTAGGCCAAAGTCATGTGCTACTCCGAAAGCGTACCGGCTGTCTGTGTATATGTTCACACATAGGCCAGCACTCAATTTGCAGGCTCTTGTCAGGGCTATCAGCTCCGCTGCTTGAGCCGATTTCTGTGGTAATCTAGCTGTTTCTACCACTGTCTTAAGTGTCGTTATTGCGTAGGCTGCGGAAGTCGTGCCATCTGGCAGCCTCAGACATGATCCATCAACCCACAGTTCCCCATCCACATCTGGAAGTGGCATATCCTGTAGGTCAACACGACCCTTTGTCTGTTCCTCGGTCAGGAAAACACAGTCATGATGTTTTTCTTCCTGACCCTCCTCGACCGGATAGGGCAATAAAGTAGCGGGGTTCAGAGTAACACATCTTTTTAGTGTGATATGTGGCGCCAACAGGGTAAGCTCGTATCCTGTTAACCGTGCACTAGTGAGATATTGGGTCTTTGTTTGGTTTAACAGGGCATCTACTGCATGAGGAACCAACACCAACAATTTGTGCGATAACACTATTCCCTCACTCTGCCGTATCGCTACTGCTGTTGCTGCGACTGCTCGGAAACACACAGGTAACCCTCGCGCTACAGGATCAAGAATGGCAGAGAAGTATGCACATGGCCTCTGCTTGTGCCCGTGTGCCTGCACTAACACTGATAATGCGCACCCATCTTTCTCGTGCACGTACAATGTGAAGATCTTCGTATAATCTGGTGTACCTAATACGGGTGCTGAGCAAAGAGCTTGCCTCAATTGATCAAAAGCATTTTGACATTCATCTGTCCATTCAAGGGGCATTGGTGTCGTTTTGGACAGTAACGCTAACAGAGGCTTGATAATGTGCGAAAACCCCATAATCCACTGCCTACAAAAGGACGTTAACCCTATGAATGCTCGTACATCTCTTTGCGGTAGGGGGACTGGTGTATCTAAAATTGCTTGGATTCGATCTGATGTTAATGCACGTCCCTCCTTAGACAAAAGATGACCGAGGTAGGTCACCTTGGGTCTACAATATTGAAGCTTTTTCTTAGAAACCATGTGATTATTACGTGCCAAAAAGGAAAGCAACGCAATCGTACTCTCCTCACATTGCGTATAAGAATCTGCGGCAAGCAGGAGGTCGTCCACATATTGGATCAGAACAACCCCCGATTGCAGCTCAAAGGAATCAAGCTGTCGTTTCAAAGCTTGGCTGTAGATACTCGGGCTCTCAGTGTAACCTTGGGGAACACGACAAAATCTATACGATTTATTATTTAACGTGAAGCCAAACAGATATCTGCTATCAGGATGGACAGGGATAGAAAAGAAAGCATTCTTCAAATCAATTACACTAAAGGTCGTGGCCGTTGGTGGTACCAGCGTAAGCAAGGTCGTAATATCAGACACCACCGGGTATTGGGGAACGACAATTTTGTTGATCTCTCTCAAGTCAATAATAAAGCGATAGATTTTGTCATCAGTATCTCTTTTAAGAATCGGGAGAATAGGACTGTTACAAGCATTATAAGAAACCTCTTCCACCACCCCAGCCACAATCAGATCTTGGACAATGTGTGTCAGGGCAATTTCTCCTTCTTTCGAAATCTTGTACTGTGGCACCTGTGGCAGAGAGGCCCCCTCCTTAACAGTAATATGAATGGGTGGAATACGCATCTCCCCCACATCCGTGTCTGAGGTTGCCCATAACGTGTGCGGGAGAGAGGCCAAAGCGGGAATGTCTGATATAGTATAGAACCTATTCGGATCAGGGTAGTTATCATTCAGAATAACCCGCACTCCTTCAGGAGCACACCGGATCGTTGCTCGAAAATATTTAAGCAAATCAAGGCCCAAGATATTATCTGGGGTATAGGGAGATAACAGAAATTGGCCAAAACTAAAAAATTTATCAAGACAGAGTGCAAGGGGCTTGGACAAAGGGCTAGGGGAGGGTGTGCCATCAAACCCTACACATGTTATCATTTCGCCAGACAGGGGAGCCCTCGGAACCAATTTCTTTGACAGAGCGCTACGAGTAGCTCCAGTGTCGACTAAGAATTGATCAGTAGAACCCAAAATGCCCGCTGTTACATATGGACCTCCCTGATCTACCGGCACTTCAATTGGCTCCGCACCCCATCCTACGCAATCCTACGCATGCACATAATCCTGATGCTCCACATTCTCACCCTCTGAAATCTGATATTGGTTCCGTCTATCAAAAGCATTCCGTTCATCCTGGCCACGGCCTCCTTGCTCAACCCTTCCACGATCACCTCAACCACTTCTCTCGCTCCCGTATAACCACCCCGCGACCTACCACTCCCTCGACCACGCTGGCTACGTTGTTCCCGTAATACCGGACAATCCTCAGCCCAATGACCAAACTCCTTACAATACGCACATTGATCCTCCGCAATATCCGTACGACCATACGACGTATTCCCTCCACCTCGTCTACCTCTATCATTCCCTCTACCCTGCGTTCCCCAAACCTGCGCAAACATCACCTTCGTTTTCAATTCTTTCGCCTTTTTATCAACACTTTCTCTAGCCTCCAACTCCTGCCGCTCATAATACTGACATGAATGAAGGTGGTCTGCACACCATGTTAGACCCATTATATGTTGTTTAAAATTGAAATAAGCGGTTTGACACTAACATACCTTAAAGTGGTATATGGACATGGGACTAGTACCCCACGCAGCAGTGCAGCTGGGAGTGGAGCGTGACTGTAGCGCTCCCCACAACATGTTGTGCTCATAATACTGAGCCATAGTTAACAAAGACGCAGGGGTCGCCGTGGCCCAGGAACTTTCGCTCGATTTCAATCGCTTTGCAATCTCCGGCAGGAGATTAGCCACATACTTATCTACGAACAAATGCCGACCCGTGTCGTCTGTTAAAGATTGACCACTGTAATCATGGAATGCCTCCTCAAAGCGTGTAAAGAAATCTGAAACCGTTTCATCAGGTTTTTGTTTGCACGAAGCTAACATGGTCCAATCTATCTTTTTAGAAGGAACAAGCGTTTTTAATTTAATCAAAATAGCCGCTGGAAGGTCCAAAATCAACTGACAAGGCTTGCATGCTGGTTTCCTTTCTAGGTCAGCTTGATTAATCTCTTTCCATGTACCCCCTAGTACTGTCTCATCATTATTCTTACGAATTTGTCTCCACATATCAGGCGGAAGTATTAACCCAAAGAACAAATCTATATCAACCAAAGTCATCACACAAGATGAAATAGCCCCTTCCACCCCCTCGTAGAATGCTGCCGGATTCTTACGAAGATCAGGTAGAGAATTTTTCAATGCCATAACATCCGCTCTATTCCAAGGCGTATACACCCAATTATATACAAAATACCCCTTCGCATCTTTTGACCTTCTATCATCATCTGTACCCTCCCCTTTCGGTGGAACATACAAGGGTGCAGCTTCACGCATAGGCATAACATGCATTGCAGAACTCTTATCTGAACCCCGGAGAGAACACTCCTTAGACTGCCCGTCGGATTCCAGCCCGGACTCCTTAATCTTTTTCTGCTCGTCCCGCAATCTGATAGTTTCATCTCGCAGCTTGATCAGTTGCTTGTAAAAGACATCGACATCTGCAAGAACAAAGACACCTGTTTCTAAATTCTCACGATGAACTGACACATCTTTAGGTTCTAACGTATCTGAAAATTTACGAAATAAGTTAACAACTTCATCTGCCAAAGCGGACATAAAATACACTAACTCTTGGTCTGTCCAAGTACTCCTTTCAGCAATAATTTCAGACTGAGTAACAAACTTCGTATTCACTTTACGAGCCCAACTACGTAAATGTGCGGATCTCTCCGCGGTAAACCTGAGAGCGGATACCCCTTTCTTTCCCGACGACTTATCCTGTCCTTCATCGTCCGATTCTGCAAGAGGAGCCGTAGGCGAGACATACGGAGGCGGTGATCGATCTAATAAAGAAAAATCATCAATTTCGTTATTAAGGACAGGATAAAGCGGTCGGCGAATAGGGAATTGACCCGTCGTTTGCAATTTACGTTCCCGTTCTTCCCTTTCTTTCTTTTCCTGCTCCTCTTTTTCCTCAAGCTGTAAAGCCTTATCCCGAGCAGCCTTGCGCTGCTCTTTGTCCGCCAAGGCAACCTCACGTTTCATTCGCTCACGCACCGCTTTCTCCCACATTCGCACACAATCAAACATGTTCTGTCTAGACCTTCGTTGAAACAAACATTGCTCCACAAACTGTACTTTTCGCAAATCGAACGACCCGTGTAGTGGCCATTGCAATTCAGGATCCGACTTTGTATACTTATGCCATAATTTGCTGTACATTATAGGGGGAAGGCCATGCTTTATATACATGTCCCTATTTGGTGTTCCTTCTGGGGGAGCCGGCTGTGCTTCTGCTAACCTAATTGTGGTACCATTTCCAAAACAGCACATCCCTCGGAGTGTGCTTAAAACAGGCATGTTCAAAGGGTACCACGAAAGCGTGATACCGTAGAAAAATGGCACTTACAGTACTACCCACAAATGTGCCGCTCAAAGGAAAAAAAACAAAATTAGAGAAACATCTCTACATGCCTGCCTATGTGAAGTGCACTACACATATACTTTTTCAAAGATCACAAATTCACAAATTCACATATGTTAGCTAACTCAAATCAAAATCATAGATCATAGGACTTCGGCAAGCGTCCAAGGACTACCTTACCGATCACAAATCATAGAACTTCAGTAAGCGTCCGCAGACTACCTTACCGATCACAAATCTTACCCAAAGCCTCAAAGGTCCAGTTTCCAACTGCCAAGGTCTTGCAATCGAATCAGCCAAACGGCACTTTATCCAGCAACACGGACAGTCGAGGACTCAGTCGGAGACCGGCGCCACCTGGAAGGTCAGATCGGAAGGAAAGGAAAAAACACTGTGGGTGCCAAGACTCGGGTCACTCAGTGGCAGCGCGCGTCCATGGCGAGTATCCAGACCTTCGTCACGACCTCTCCTTCGGGCATCCGAGTCGCCGATGAGTCCCACCAGAGTCGCCAATTTGTGGTATTGGGTTCCCAAGGCCTACATGTTCCGAAGATAACCCACTTACACTGAAAGAACTGTTGGCACGGAAACTGAGAAATGCAAAGAACAAGTTTATTAAGACCCCATGGGGTGGTGGTACATTCCTACAGCACCCTTCGGTAATGCAAGAAGTATCACACCGAACATCGGTGTGACCCCCTCTTTTATACGATTAACAGGTAATAGAAAGAACAGGCGGTACAAAGTTACAGAATATTATGGACATATATGGTCATGTTTTGGAACACTGCCAGCTCATTGGAGGGTTTCAAACCCACTGGTCAGTTTGGGACACATTCCTAAGGGGTGACTGGTCAGTGGGGACTGCGCATGTACAGGCTTGACCGTTACTAAAAATAGCCTGTTGCTGGGCAAACTCAAGTGGTCAATGGCACGGACAACAGACTAAAGGCCATACTGGCCACGAGGCCGCTCATGATCTAAGATGGCCGCCGTAACATTCAAAATGGCATTTTCATATATAGCCAAGTTAAGGAGGAAAACGTGTAGTCTCAGCTAATCGCTAATGCGACCATGCCAATTACGACAGTGCAGGCATATTTTTATTTCTTGTTTAATGGTTATCTGCGCAGTCCGCAGTTGGCACCCAAAGGGCCTTGGCCATGGGAAGTTTGGCTGGGTTTTCCAGGGTAGGGGGGTGAGGGGGTGGGGGGGATTTGAGACTTTAGGGGAGAGGTGGGGTTGGGTAGTGGTTGGGGGGAAGGGGAAGGGTAAGGGTAAGGGTAGGAATAAGGGAAGGGAGAGAAATTTTCGAAAATTCCTCTGAAGCCTTTTTGTTGTCAGGTTTGCTGTGCGAGTTGGTTTAGGCTGTCAGGAGCGTGGTTAACTTAAGTGAGCTGAGAATCCTTTTTTGGAATATAAACGGGTTACGTATGAAACCGAGGAGAGAATTAATTTTGAATTACTTGAGGGATTCTTTAGCTCAAATCATAATCTTGCAGGAGACCCATTTATCAGGGGCTGAAAGTAAGGAACTTTTTTCGACACAGCGGTGGGTGGCTCATGCAGCTTATACTCCACAAACAGCGGTTATGAAAGGAGTTGCAGTTCTAATCAGGCAGGGGGTACATTTTTCAGTGGAGGCTGAAGTTGCTGATGTAAGAGGGAGATGGTTGATTGTGAAATTAAAGATGGGTGGGCAAATGTTTGCTGTTATTGGTTATTATGGTCCGAATCAGGATGACATAGGTCCATTAGATGAGCTGGCCAGGGAGCTACTGGGCTTTTCTGGCAGGATAATTATGGCGGGCGATTTTAACACTGTGTTGGATCCCAAATTGGATCGATCAGTAAAGAGTAGAGCGGTGATCAACTCTAAAATGTTGAATAAGGTTAAGATGATGATCGCCCAGTTGGGTTTGTGCGATATTTGGAGATTTAGGTCTGGCCAGCAATCAGGATTTACATTTTATAATAAAAAATATAACCATAATTCCCGTATTGATTATTTTTTGTTGGATTTTAGGTTAGTTGATTGTGTGACTCATGTAGCTCATGTTGGTGTGCATCTTTCGGATCATTCAGCTATTACACTGTCGCTGGAATTAGAGGACGGTTTTTCGAGTTCAATATGGAGACTAGATCGTACGGTCCTCTATGACCAGGAAGTAGTGGAAGTTTTGAGTGAGGAGATGGAAATTTTCTTCGAAAAAAAAATGGGATCAGCCAGTATCGATATTGTCTGGGATACAGGGTTTGTGTCTTAGTATGAGGGCCTGCCATTGGTTGGGTGGTTTCTACTTTAAGAATCCCGCTGTGAACAGTGCTGTATTCTTTACTGTGGATAAACCCTCTGAAGGATGAACAGGGTTGAGATTATATTTGGAGAGTCACTTCAAGGGTGTTTGCAAGCTACCAGTATCTCACACATTACACGTTTGAGGCCTGTGATCTAGAATAAGGTGCACTTCACACAGTGAAGACCATGTGGAAGCAAACATAGGTGCGAGGAGAGTTTCGAACAATCAGAACAGGACCCTGCTGGTGGTTAAATGAAGGCAGGTTGAATGCAGGTTGCCTTGTCATGAGTTAAAATGGATGTAAAATAAAAATAAAGTTACAATAGGTAAGTTAATAAAAGGTCATTAAACACATATTCATGAATTTGCATTCTAGGGTGGTTAAGGTTCAGAGAAACAGGGATGACTGCTGATTATCAGGAAGTGGCAGGGCTATTCATAACCAGTTCCAAGGGATCCAAATAGAGTACTGCCAATGAATAACTTGCCTAGGTGAAATGTTCTAGCAGACCCATACGTTTACCTGCTGTGGATGCACCACACCCTTCCAGGCAACAAGATCAGTTAAAGTATGGGGCGTGAAAGTCCAAGTTAAACTAATTTGCCTTTAGACTTTGTATTTGACTTCCCACATTTGCTGGGCCTCTAAGATAGAGGGTGAGCATGAGTCTATGTCCCTTCACAGAATCTGCTTAGATGTTATTTATTTTAACACTTGGATTAGTGCGTACAAACTACTTCCTATTTAGCAGTCGGTATAAAAAAAGAAAATGTAAAGAAATAGCTGTGAATGGACTGAGCACATGCAGCAGTCATGAAAGCAAACACGAAGCACATTTCTTGTAATTCTGAAGTGTGACAAAAGCATTGATTTTAATATGGCCCAAAAAACCAAGGCACTTTACTTGGCGATGCACCAAGGACAAATAATCAGTGACACTGGATTTCACACATCATTAATTTGTTCACAACAATTTTATCAATAAACTGTCTGTAAAATTTAGTGGCCATTTCAACAGAAAATGTGCTCTCCATAAATGAGAGTGAGTGTCACAGGATGCTTCAGTTAAGCTAAATATCACCCGCCCCATCGCCATTATGTCTAGGTGAGTTGCGTAAGTTTGTCATTCTAAAGAGTGTGTTGTGGTTCCAAAAGTTTTAATAAACACTGGGTTAGGGCACAAATGCTGACAATTTTATTAGAAAACATTCGGCCTTCCCATAATTAAAAGAAAGTGCAGGTTAATTAAGACATTTGTGTCAATCCATATTATCATCATCCCTAAGCTTTTCCATTTATACCGTTATCAGACATTTGGCACTGCGCTACCCACGCAACGCCAGGGTTACTTTTAGGGGGGCCTTGGGCCACCCCCCTGTTTAAGATCCACCCATGTCTTTGTTAGGGCAGGGGAAGCACACCAGGCATCCATGAAAGGACATGACACAGGTTAAATTCTGAGAGGTGATCAAATTCCTATGATTGGGAGGGCTACGCCTAAGGTTCCAGCTCGAGCAATGAGGATGTTACCAGGCACAAGACTCTACTCTGTCCCCCCCACCAATTGATTCTCTCCAGTGGGTCCCTATTTCAGTTTCTGGTGCTGCATATGGTTATCAGTTTGAACCCTGAAGCTTGGGCCTGGTCAAGTGTGGGGGTAAACACAAGGCATCGCCAATCGCTAAATGTAAAGGCACAAATTTGCACACAGTGCAGAGTAGAGTATTTTACACTGAACAGTGGTTAACGTAGAGAACAGTAGCTACAAATTGGTCCCTAGGCGTCTGCAGATGAAGAGGACAAATTGCGATAGTGGGTAAAGATAACTGGTATGAGTGACTGTAAGCAATAACTTATTATTAAATATACCTATGAAAAATTGAAGCATTCACCCTCACTTGGATGGCATGACTGGGTTTCTCCGGCATGCATCTGTGCAGTTTGGTCACAAAGCTGCAGTAGAGACTAGCGGGGGTGGGTCCCCAACTCTTATTTTAGTGATTTACGCTGGCAGCTGGGCTTACCTCCCAGGGGCGCTGTGCGCTAATCAAGGCAATGAAATCTACCTTGGGTGAAATCTGCAAATTCATGGGGCACTTTGAGTTAGGATTGTCCAAGATAATCCACATAGGGTATGGCATGGAGCAAGATCTGGGCATGCCATTGAACATTCTCGCAGATGGGTAAATAACACCATGCGCAAGTCCACTGGCTCTGCTTTCATAAGGCATAGCCTACTTGATACAAGTGCCACGGGTATTTCGATATGGACAGGGTATACCTGTCAGAGGTTGATATGGACTTGGTCCCACAAGAGGCACTGGTAACTGTGAGTGCAGGTAATAAGGGAGCCTGCCTTGGTGGGGTAGCCCTGGATGTGATGGTGGCCACATCCAAGGCGTTGGCGGAGTTACAAGGTGATCCAGAGGCAGTTTGGCACATAAGGGTACCATCTCAGAGACCACAGCAGGGGCTCTATGACAAATCCCAGGAGTCTTTACTGAAGGACTTTGGGATGTAGGCGACGGCGCCCTGTTAGTCCCTCAGGCGGTTGCAAGCCTGAGCAACCGGGGTCTTGCCTGGTGACGCTCCGCCCCTAAAAAGGTGTGAGTAATAATCCTGGACTGGTGGTCCATGGTATTTAAGGGAAAAAAACTCCCTAAATAAAATTGTAGCACCGAATAGGTTGCCTCGCAGTGCCATTTGGCTCGCCAGGCGAGGAGACAGCTTAGGTTACTCTTCGCTGCCTACCCTTGGATCACCCGTAAATTAACCCACCACGTTGGCATATTTCAGTTATGACATAGACCTGCAGCAAACTGTTTTCCCCCAAATTGTGTATTGAGTGATTTATTTGATTCATGTGTGCTAAGTAGCCATGTACCATTTTCCAGGGGAGGGTTGCCGATATCGGTACTATGTGGCTGCCTGCGACACACAGTGCACCCTCTTAAGAGGGCGGCCCCTTAGGGCTGCATTCTGGCACACTCACTACGTTCCATTCGTGGAGACCCCCCGCTGGAGTGCCTCTATTCCAGCGCCCCTTCTGCGTCATTTCCAGTCCCTGGGTGGCTGGGACCAGATACTTACTCCTGCCCTATCACAGGTGCCGGTCTCTTTGTTCCCCGCTGATCACGCAGGGAACGAAAAGCATGGAAACTGCAATAAATACTCCAAACTGTAAATGAGCCCCTTAGCATTTGGATTCTATATATATTTCTATTTCTACCTCTAAAGTAAGCACATTTATCAGAAATGTTAGATTCCACTTATTTCTCCAAACATGAAGAGCTTGCAAGCTTCCCTCTTCCATGAGTGAGTAGTGTAACCGGTCCAGGTTTTTGTCTTTGCATTCTGGCACTTGTAGGCATATTTTTTCAAATTAGATAATTAGTACAATAATTCACAGAATGCAAAGAAAACCCTGGGATCGCTAAGTCACTGAAGCATAGACTTGGGAAAATTGAGAACCCTGCTTATGAAGTAACGCGATGCCCTTTGTTAAAGACAGTGTCACCATTAAGGCTCACGTCCCTACTAAAAAAAACTGAAAATAAACGAAAGTAACAACACTTAAATAACCCTCATGTACTAGTTCAGACTTTTCAATAACGCGCCTTGATAAAAGGCAAGAAAAAAGGAGGAGGTGTTAAAAAAGTGAGAAAACACATAAACGTCTTTAGAAAGGGCTAGCGTATCATGTGTGCTTAAACAGTAGTCGGGCTCGCGCTGCTATTGTACTCCCGTTTCTCCTCTTGGGAGTCCTGGGCCAGAACTCCACGTGGGCGCCGCTGACGTCATGACATCTTCTTTCGCTAGGAGATGAAAGATGCTGGCGCACGCTCCCAGCGTACAGGAAAAAAGAGCAGTCTGGGAAGAACCGCACTACTTTCGGCTGTGGTTATCTCATATCTGAGCACGAATTACGAAAAATCACCCACACCCTGCCCGGCCTCGCAAAATAAACGTATCGACATTCAACACAGCCGAGGTCATGCCAAGAGAGCAGTACAAACCCTTTGTCAGGCTGAAGCTACCATACCTGCCTGGAGGGGAAGAGCTTGTGTTCAGCTGGTTGCCTTTGATGTGGAGCAGCTGATCGCAGATCTGATTACAGGGCTCGCCTCTCCTCTACCTTTGATCTTCCTACCTGATTGTTTTTACAGTATTTGGTTGTTTTTGTTGAGGCTTGTGCGTGTTGATTATCTGCCTGCGTGATTGTTTTTTACAGTATTGGGTTGTTTTTGTTGAGACTTGTGCGTGTTTGGATACTGTGCCCTTGTTTTGCTGTCTTAAAGGACCTAGCACTGCGAAACAACATTCTGCTTTGTATAACTAATGACATACTTTAATATTCCAGAGATTTCAAGGTGTTGTATTTCGTGTGAATGGTTTCTCTAGTATCGCTTGCTTGTACTACCTGTTTTTTTTACTGTTAACCATGCAGGGCTAGAGGTAACAGTATGGAAAGTAAAAAAAGATATATGTTTTAAACATTTTTATTTAAAGCACATAATTGACTCAAATGAACCTTAAACCTTCGTGCAAATAGTACACAAATAGTGTATGAATAAAAGATTAACATAGGTTCTGTAAATAACATTAGTTTTAGTAAACAGGTAACAGTTTGAGTCAGAACAGGGTAGTAGCAGTACCCAGAGAGCAGTTTTAGGGAGATTAATATAAGATTAGAGATACCGTTGTTGGATTTCAGTGAATATGATGGAAGTACAACGCGCTTTAGCCTTTATGCGGCAGGTTGCTGGAGTATTCTTGCTGAGGCGGATAGCGAAGGCTGTACAATGATGGAAACCAAGAAGGCAGATGTCCAATCATGGACCGTAGTGAGGGCCGTTGGATTTATGCAATGCTTTAGCTGCAGCTCTATCTGCATAGTTATGGTTTTGCTACACTTGCCACATGATCCGTTGTCTGCTGTATAATTTGCAGATTTTAACAAAAATTGTTTGGTTCTAGCCAGAGATGAACTAAAGTTGCCTGAAAAGCTGCCACACGCATTGCCATGCGGCGGCAGACCATTTGAAAAGATTAACTAGTCAATTTTCAGTTGCTCTCTGCTGTATTAATATAGTAAATGCATACTATTGAGGTGAAACCTTTGTCCAGACAATATTTATAAATAAAAATGGAAAAATAATGGTGTGAGAGTGCCACAAAATGTGCTGCATTACGTCACATAACTTGCCTTTTCTTGCCATCTAATTAAATCAACCCTGTTGCACATTCTGGCCTTCCCGTGCTGCGTAATTCCAATGGCACTTACTATAGCACAAGTAAATCATCTGAAGTGAGCCAGGACTGCAACACCCATAATGCATTAGGTTGCTAATCTAAACCCTAGGAATGGAGGGTGTCCCTTGCTTGTATTGTCATCCGATAAACGTATACAAAGAAGATGGTAAGTGAGTAATACAGACTTCAGAGTTGGAGTTGAGGTAGGGTGACCAGATTTTGAGAAGCAAAAACCTGGACAGGTCATACACATACCTGCCAGCTTAAAGAACAATCCCACCATGTAAGGTAGTGTAGTAAATAAAAGTCTTGATGTAGAATGGGTTGAGACACAGTTTAATGAGGCATCCACCCTCTGGATGCTTCATTAAACTGACATGTAACAGCCTCCAGAATATGAAATCATTTGGAATCATAACAATGCACTTAACCCCTTCGCTGCGGGGTGGGGGGGGGGCGTGCAGCGCCCCCATGCTGGTGACGAGCTGAGCTCGTCATGAGGCACAGCGGAGCTGCCCTCATGACGAGCTGAGCTCGTCACGGCCGCACCCGTTTTTAGAATGTTCAGCACTGCGGGGTAATTACCCCCGCGTGCGAACGTTCCAACGGCCGGGACTAGCTCAGCTCGTCATGAGTACAGCTCACTGGTTAAAAGAATACAAACACAGTTGGAACAGAAACAGTGAGCATGCAAGTAATGGAATGAAGAATGTTACATACATTCTAGTACCGCATATCTTCCTTCCTTAAACTAAAAGGAAAACAATAAAATAATGACAAACTAAAACAGCAGAACATACTCAAATCTCTATAGTAATGATTTCTGTCTCTTATTGCAAGTTAAGCTATCTGGAACTGAAGCACTTGAGCTGGCAAAAGAAGTAACATCATTGACAATTACACAAGAATCTGGTTCCATTCCTCTTTTCAATTGCACAGCATCACTAGTAAAATCTGGATTTGTTGAACAAACGATCTTTCACCATTAGGCAGTTTAACATTGGCAATTTTGGAGATACTCCACCAGGAGCCATTACTTAGGAGTACATATGTTTTGCCAACCTTTTGAAAGGTAAAATAATCTGGAAACTTACATTGACCCTTTTTGACATGCAAAGGTAATTTGATTTTGACTTCGTCACCCAGTTTCAAGCCAGGATGTTTAGCAAGTACAATATTCCTGGAATAATCACAATTCTGTTTAGCTATACTATGGATTTTCTGCATATCCAAAATAGAGTTAGACGCTTTCGTCCTAGATAGGGATAACTCTTGTTTAGGTTTTCTACCCTTAAGAAGCACAAAGGGTGAAAACATTGTAGTGTAGTGCGAGTACAAAGATATGACCAAATCAATACTGCTACATGAGCTTTAACATCAATGTGAGCTTTAATAACTAATTGAATTCCCTTAATTACGGTTTTGTTAAACCATTCTACCAGACCATTCATATTAGGTGAGTAAAGAGCAGTCTTTAAGTAATTTATATTAGCTTTTTTAAGAAATGTATTATACGCATGAGAAGTGGACTGAGTCCCGTTATCAGAAACAATGGTTGATGGTAAACCAGCAGTGGAATCCATATGATGACCTCTTGACTTCAAACCACTTGGAAAAATAGTCAATGGCAACTATATATATATATATATAGAGGCCCAACAGGAAAGCAAAATGAGATTTATGGAGAGAGGCTACTCAGAGAATGTCTTCAATGCAGCCATAGACAAATCAGGACAGAAAGACAGAATGGCTCTCTTGAATGGGGCATCAGATGCAATATCACCCACAGGTAACAGCCCAGAAGCTAAAACAGAATTTAGAATCATTATGCAGTACAACACCCAGCATAAAAAGATAGAGTCAATTTTTCAGAAAAACTGGCCTCTAGTTTTAAGTGACCCTGTAATAGGGAAAAGTCTTCCCAAAAGGCCTTCATTTACATTCTGTAGAGGGCAATCTATGAAGGATGAATTGGTCAAAACCAGTCCTGAAGTCCTTGAATCTACTAACTGGTTCCAGACCCATGCTGGCTTCTTTAATTGTAAAGTATGTAAGGCCTGCCAGCAGGCAGTGAATAAGACCAGTTACACCTCACCATTCGACTTAAAGGAACACAAAATAGACAAAGTACTCACGTGCAAAACGGAGTTGTCCTTGCAATTTGCTCTACGTGGGAAGTACAAAACTCCCCGTACACAAAAGGATTCTGCAACATCTGCGAGCAATTTGTAACCAAGATAATACCTATCCTGTGGCAAGACATTTCAAGACGAAACACAACTCCAAGAGTCAAGAATTGAAATATTTTGTGATAGATTGTGTCCCGGCAAGTCGACGTGGGGGAAATAGGGAGGAAAAACTGCGTCGCTTAGAGACCCGTTACATACTTGATCTCAATACTAAGCACCCCTCTGGATTAAATATAACAGAGGATTTATACACATGCTTATAATGGGTCACCCCCCTCAAAAGTTCATTGGACTGTAACTGACTATAAAATGGGAAAAAGGTTATAACAACAATACCAACAGGGAAAAACACCTTGAATGTAATACTTTTTTTAGCGGTACATTTTAGATAAATATTTATTAACTCACATTTGATGTATATTTATTTAAATTCTCTAGTTATACTATGCATATTTATTTCAACAATGGATTTCATCATTTTAGCCTTTATATAACCAATTTTAAAGGTTTTTATTGATGGGCACTTCTATGAGGTCCTGTTGGCTCAGTTTTATCCTGATACGTATTATGTATAGATTGTACTGTGTTGATATAAGAATACAATAGTCAAAATCCCAATATGGACTGTCGTATATATTCTCCTTTTGGGGAAAAAAAGTGTTACAACAGTGTACCATGGGTGAGCTACTCTTGCCCTTGTCTACGTCCCTCTATGTTTGGTATTCATACCATGACTTCTAAACACATACTCCCAATATTAGAGGAAACGGGGAGATTCTGAAAACTGAGTGGGCCACTCTCTGGTATTCATACCGCTATTTCGATTTTGTTGCAACTATTTCCATCATATGTTGCTTTGTCTTTGCACATAGGTTCTAAAAGCACCAAATACCCCTGTATTTACACTGTTATTTACAAAAATCGTTTTTAGAGCAATGGGGCTCCATTGCCTAAGTAAGGGGTATTTACTGCCCATAACATCAAAAGCTGTAGCGCTGCTATATTTATAAATGATGCACTTTATTTGGTATATGTTTACACACTGTTTGCACTATTCACCGTTTTTTATCAGGACTTGGTTTTAATCAACAACTATCAGAAATACTATTTTGCACATGTTTTTAGCTATGCAATCAATACAATATGTCTATTTATGTATTCTGGAAACGTTTAGATAATGTATTTGTAGCGTTTTTATTTTTAAATCTACAAAAAACTCTTTTGTTTCCATGGACGGAGCATCTGAATCAATTAAACACTCACACCCAGTCAGAAGATCTGGGTTTAATCCATCACCGTTCTTTAGCCCACTCTGCCACCCCAGTTCAGACATGGCTATATGCAAATCAGTCTGACCCTGTGCCTCATGGGAACAGTCCAGCCCGAACTGCCAAGCCATGTCTTCCCCGGACCAAAAACAAGCTTCCGAGGACCGGTTTCTGGCATTCCAGCCGTCTTCAGCCCGTGTGTTTGATTGATTCAGATGCTCCGTCCATCACCACCCCCTTTTGTACCACTTTTGGCCGCCATAAGTGTGGCAGGGTATGCTCAGACGTGAGTCCCTTGCTCACTTTGCCACTGGATTCAAGCAAGCCGGGCTAAAGACGGCTGGAATGCCAGAAATCGGTCCTCAGAAGCTTGTTTCCGGTCCAGGGAAGACATGGCTTGGCAGTTCGGGC
Source organism: Lissotriton vulgaris (assembly GCF_964263255.1). Taxonomy (NCBI): domain Eukaryota; kingdom Metazoa; phylum Chordata; class Amphibia; order Caudata; family Salamandridae; genus Lissotriton; species Lissotriton vulgaris. The sequence continues at coordinate 1,270,682,223 of NC_141696.1, read as the reverse complement.
TGGACTGTTCCCATGAGGCACAGGGTCAGACCGATTTGCATATAGCCATGTCTGAACTGGGGTGGCAGAGTGGGCTAAAGAACGGTGATGGATTAAACCCAGATCTTTTGACTGGGTGTGAGGGTTTGATTGATTCAGATGCTCCGTCCATCACCACCCCCTTTTGTACCACCCTCATTAGTGACATCATTAATCACATGATCATAAAAAGTGAAAACATACTGAACTTTGTTTCTCACTTACTTTGTCATTTTACGAATAATTCTCTATATATATTACAACATGCTTTTATCTCAATGCATAAATGCAAAGAATAAATAAATAAAACATTATATCTATTACTTGATTTTTTATCCTCAATGTTATCCAAACATTTTTTCACCATCATTCTATCTGTATAAATATATTTAGTGAAACAAAGGAGGATAACTCATTGATACACATCCTAATACCCTTGGTTATTTCGTACAAAGGTTAAAATGTGATTTATATAGATTGTTATATATGATCAAATTTAGTGCAAAATTTAGCAAAGCAGCAACCAATTTTTAAAGTGCAGAAAACTGTGCAGATTCTGTGCAAAGAAGAAGCATTTATAAAGTGCAACAAACTGTCTGATTCAAGAAGCGTATCAATATTTATAACAATATTCCATGTCAGAGCCCTGACATGGATTTGTTAAATTCATATAAATAACCTTCTAAAATTCATCATAACAGTATAAATAGTGCTAAAAAGAGATAATAATAGAATATAGATAGGAACAATATAAATATATACAAAAAATTATACAAAAGTGCATTTCATCTATATACAAGTTGGTATCAAAAAGCACAATATTTACATGGACACAGTATGTCAATATTCTCAGATTGTTAGGCTATTTGATCGAATATGTATTCTTTTTTAGATTCTCCTGCTTCTCATATTACATATTATATATATACAAATTATGTTGTCCTCAATATTAGGGAACCTATATATTGAGAGCTTATTTTGTTTAAAAATTATTGTACATATGTATTTTGAGGATGACAGGCTCGATCTATATGAGTAAATAAAAATTATAAAAGTAGAATGATGTACAGTAGTCCGAGATATTGGAATTGCACAGATCAGGATGTTACAAAAAGCTGTGCATTTCTTCCGTGTTATTTAATCCATTTGGCCATTTGCTATCGAATTCTAAAACCATTTTGGTCTCAAGTTGTCTTAATAAGCGCTCACGATTCCCTCCTCTTTTTAGTTTAGGGATAGCTCCAACTACAAAGTATTTCAGGCAGGCCACATCGTTGTTATGAACATTCTTAAAATGCCGGGCCACCGGATAAGCCGGATCACTGTGTAGTATAGCTCTTAGATGTTGTAGTATTCTCACATGCACCTGTAGTTTAGTACTTCCAATATAATTCAAGCCACAGGTGCATGTGAAAACGTACACAGCAAATTCTGTTTTACAATTGAAGTTGCCTCTAATGGGCACCTCACGTGTACTAAATGGTGTGGAGTAATGATTCGCATTGAGACCAAATTTACAAGCTCGGCAGCTTGTGCATTTCCGAAATCCATTGATAGGCTGTAACCAAGATAGTTTTTGTTTCATTTCCGGTGCAGCCTTGTCCAAGACAGACCCCATATTTTTGGCTTGTCTAAAAGTGATGGCAGGATTCTCAGGAAGTCTGCCGTTGAGCACTGTATCAGATAGAACAATTGGCCAATTTTTCTTAACAATGGCTTTCAGTTTTCTTTCCTCACTGCTAAAGGTTGTTATTAGCCATGGACATTCTTTAGAAATGTTGGATTTAACTATAACATCAGATGTTTCTGCTACAGCATCTACAACATTACTCATTTTAAATAAGCTATCTCTAGATCTAAGTTTAGCTTTATTGATAGCTTGTTGTAAAATATTGTCCGTATAACCATGTGCCTTAAATCGTAAAATAATAGCATTAAGACAGAGATCAAAATCTTGAGGAGAACTGCAGAACCTTTTTAGTCTCAAAATCTCACCGTACGGAATGCTAGATATAAGGTGCTTTGGATGCATACTAGTTGCATGAAGAGTTGCATTTTTGGCGGTGGATTTTCTATGTAAAGTAGACTTGATAATTGCATTTTCAATATATACTTCTACATCTAAGAACTCTATTCTGTTTTTATTTATATGAGATGTGAAGTGTAAATTGAGGGAGTTTTGGTTAATGTCTTCCACGAAATTCAAAGCTTGCTGTTCATCTCCTCTCCACAGGATGAAAATATCATCTATGTATCGGAAGTAACAACCAATATTATCATCTACCCAATGTTTGTGTTCAGTGGCTAGGACCTGTTCCTCCCACCAGCCAACGTGTAAACACGCATAGCTGGGGGAGAAACAGGATCCAATGGCTACTCCCCTCACTTGTTTAAACAAGTCTTTACCAAATACAAAGAAATTGTTATTAAGGCGCCATTCAATAAGATGGACAATCATTTTGTTATGTTCATGGTATTCAATACTCCGATTTGATAAAAAGTGCTTAATAGCTGCAAGCCCTTGGGAGTGATTGTTACTTGTATAGAGCGACTCTACATCTAATGGTATTAAAAGCATATTGGAATTCCATTTTAGATCTTGTATTTTTCTTAGAAAATCACTTGTATCGCGTACATAGCTAGGTAATGTCTTAATAAAGTCTTGTTGAAAATAATCAACGTATTCATCTACATGTTCTCCCATACTGTTAATGGCAGATATGATCGGTCTGCCGGGAGTTGGACTTATTAGCTTATGTACTTTAGGAATTAAATAGAGAGTGGGCAGGACAGGAAATTCTATATTCATGAACTTAAATTCTTCAAGAGAAATCAGCCTTCCCTGCGCCATTGTCCAAACATCTTTTGTAGAGTTTCTTTAGCTTTTGCGTATTCTCTTTGATTCGTCTTTTCATAACAACTGTCATCGTTTAATTGTCTATTGGCTTCCTGTCTATAGTCTTTTTTGGGCCAAATAACCAGGTTGCCACCTTTGTCAAAGTTCTTAACTACAATTTCGTTGTTGTCTGCAAGTTTTTTCATCCATTTAGCATATTCTCGTGTCATATGTAGATTTTTCTTTCTCTTTTTGTTATTAATAGATTGATACAGCTTCTTGATATCATTAGTCACGCACTCATGAAATACATCGATGGAATCTTTAGGCATTATAGGTATGAAGCTGGATTTAGTTTTGAAGGGACTCGTGCCAGCACCTTTTTGGTGTATGTTGATTTTATTTATTCTGGCCTGCGTGGCCAAGTCAACATCAGATTCAGATGATTGTGATCCAGTGGAATCCTTCAGGGCATGCATAGTCAATAACATGTGGGCATCTGAAGATAAAAGAGTAACCTTCCGTGATTTTTCACATTTGTCTATCTCTTTATTTGTTACGGATTCAACTGTATCCTTGACAGTTTTCAAGGCAAAATATTTTTTCAATTTAAGTTTTCAGATGAAACAAAAAACATCTACTCGTGTCATTGCATAGTTGAGGCTTTGAATGGGACAGTAGTTTAGTCCAAGAGACAGCAGTTGTTCTTCGGCTTTGCTAAGGGTCACTGCAGATAAATGAATTATAGTTTTATCTACTATTGCCTGTTGCCCCAAGTGCTTTTTTTCTTCTTTTTTTGTTGATTTTTGTTTGCACTTGCGTCTCCTTTCTTTTCTCCTTTTATTTCTTCTTTGTTTGTTTGTTGCCTTGTTAATCTCGGTCTTAATGTTTGGATTCTCTCCTCCACTAAAAAATCCAGTTCTTCTTCCAAATTTAGGGGCCCATTATGAACACGGACGGACTTGAGTCCGTCCGCAACCATAGAGGATGAGGGAACCTCCGCATGGCCTGCGGAGTTCCCTCCTGTCCAATTAGGATGTGACCGCCACCCTGGCAGTCACATCCTCTATTTTTACCATTGCGGCGGGTGCGGCTTCAAGCTGCACCCGCCGCAATGGTAAAAATGCATACATTGCATTTGTATGCAGAAAGCGGCAGGCACCGTGTGGTGCCTGCCGATTTCTGCATACAAATGCAGGGGGTACCATAGGTACCCCCATGTGCACCCCCCACCCCCCCCGCAGTGAAGTTCCACATGCTTTTCCACGGCGGAAAACCCGCAGCGGAAAAGCATTTTTTAAAGCCCATCCTAATATGGCTGGCGGTGTCTGAGAGACACCGCCACCATATTAGAGCTTTTCCGCCGCGGTTGTAAGACAACCGTGGCGGAAAAGCTGCAGACGGAAACCAGGACCCACCAGCCATCCTAATGTGGTGGTTGGTATTTGGTGGGTCCGCTGTGGTTTTTCCGCATCCCCCGGCCCGGCAGTGGATTCCGCCTGCCCGGAGGTTGCGGAAAAACCACAATCGTAATAGGCCCGTTTTGTTTGCTGATGGAAAAGATCAGATTCACAGCTGGATTCACTTGTAAGAGAAATTGAGTCAATACTCGAAAGGTCTTCATTTTCATTGGTTCTGATATCAATCAGTATTGTTACTTGTGGAGGCATTCTCTGATGGTGCAAAACTTTTGCTTTTTTTGCTGCTGTACTCTTGTCTTTTTGTCGCATTATATTTGCGCGCAAAAGTAAATATTTGACCATTATTGTAGTCATCTTGGTCACGTGCAAATTTGTGCGCCTTTCTAAATTTTATTTTTTCTTCGTGTTTCTGTAGGCGGTTATTCATGGCATCAAATATTCTTTTTATTTAATCATTTTCTCCTCTTTTATCAATTTCAATGGTAAAGCCTCGATTTCCTCTAGGATTTTGTCACAATCAATGGCCACATATTTTATTAGAATGTGTACCAAATTCATTGAAGCTGATAAGTTGCTTTCGCCCCACTCTTTTAACATCACGGGGTTTGGTTTATCGAAGCTGGGGGCCAAGAGAATGCGTAGCCCACGAGGGACTCTGCCTACTTCGGCGTATTTGCTTAACGACCTGTGCTCCCACCACTTAGTGATTTCCATTTTTTTGTTTTTTTTCCAGATCTTTAAATGAAGTCCATTTTTGCTCTCATTCGGCGTCTTAGTCATTTTGGATATATTGGATGTACTGCTAAAAGATCCTCTGCTGCTTCTTCGCGCATTTTTACAGCTTCTACTGTTGCGCAATTTATTCTTGTATAGTCGGCGTTGGTAATGCCGGCCGCTAGATATTCCTGTCCGATACCTCCCCACCTGATAACTTGCCTTTTGCCACTCACAGCGTACCAGGAACCATCCAACCGTAGGCCCTCCGACCCGACCAGTGTAGCGATTCCTTTCCTCGGCTTCAGTAGTATATCGGCAACTCAGGGGGTAGCCGCTGTGTTTTTCCGCCACGGAACGCAAAAGAGAAAAGTTTGATGGCGGCCGCCTGCTTCTTGTAGAGGGGGTCCGTTACCGGAAGCAAACCAACTTCCTCTGCAATATCAAAAAGAAAACTCCACAAAACCTCCGGCAAGCAGCTCAGCAACACCAGCGAAGAAGGAGACGGACTAAAAGGCTCAGGTGCGATAATTTATTCTTGCACAACAGAAACAGCTACGCGTTTCAGGCTACGAGAGCCCTTGTTCACAGTGCAAGTCAGAAAAGTTTTGTCGCTTTTTTATGTGCATAGTTGTGCTCACCCTCATTAGTGACATCATTAATCACATGATCATAAAAAGTGAAAACATACTGAACTTTGTTTCTCACTTACTTTGTCATTTTACGAATAATTCTCTATATATATTACAAAATGCTTTTATCTCAATGCTGGGGCTCACTCTGCGGCTCAGACACAAGCCGATATTTATCCACCAGAAATATATATATACATATATATATATATATATATGTATATATATATATATATATATATATATATATATATATATATATATATATATATATATATATATATATATATATATATATATATATATATATATATATATATATATATATATATATATATACCAGCGAGCAAGGCGACCGGGATCGCCGAAACGCGTTTGGTAGTGGACACAGTATAGCACTATAAAAATATGAAAAAATAAAATTACCAGCGGCTGCTGCAGTAATCAAGAGTCCGTCTCTCTCGTCTTCTTTTAGCGCGGCGATCACTGCGCAGAGAGTGGAAACTGGATATACATATATATATATATACCTAGAACATCAGTGGCAATTTTTTCCCAAGGTGTGTCTGGTACCTGAACTTGTACAGAATTAGAATGTTGTAATTTTAATACTTTATCTGAATCAATAATTTTGAACAAAGCCAACAATAACACTGTCCATATAAGGCCACCAAAACAAATCTCTTTGATAGTGCTGGATTGTCCAATATGCCCCAAATGAGCAATAGACGTAAGCTTCTTTCTTACACCCATTGGGGGTACGAACGAGTCACCCTTTAAAATAAGACCATCGGTGGGGCGTGGCCAAGATGGCGGGCGTAGCACTGTTCTTCAGGGGCTCTGCTCGCCGAGACCGGGAATGTGCGTCCACAGGCAGCTTTGAGACTGGTCATTTGTAAGATCATGGTCCCTGGCCATCATCAACGTGAGCGGTGTCTGTGTCTGTAACGTGGAGGGCAGATTGTGGTGCCTGACAGCCGCCGCAGTGCAAAGGACCTGGAGGTGGCGAGGAGTGTAGGCTGCCCCAGCGCGTTCGTCAGAGGGGGAGGGGCGCAGAACCCGTGCCCTTGCTGGCAGTGCACACTACCTGTATATTGCGACGATCCCCGCCCGTCTGGCGGTGCCGGCCCCGAGGAGGAGGCCACCAAGCATTGGACATTACGGTGGGCTGTGGTGACCGCCTGAGAGGGAGTAGTGCATCGGACCCTGCAGAGAAGGAGTGGCGAGAGCAGAGGGTTCCCCCGGGTGTAAGAGCGAGGCCTGGGTGTTTCGTGCGGCCACTCCCCCGGGGGTGTGTCATTTGATTTCTGGGCAGCAGCAGGGGGCTGATCGGTGCGGAATTTCCAGCGGCGGCTGCATCCACTTGCCGACCATACCATGTGGGCGCAGCCCTGGGAGACACGTAGCGCTGCCCTGAGAGGCCCCGTGGTGGGCTGGCCCCACTCTGGAAAGATCATCTGGATGACCGGGGTGGCCTTAGCTCCTGACGTGCATTCATCTTTCCGTCGCCTCTCCCAAGTAGGACTCAGTGAAGAGAGGGCCCCCGGGACTGGAGGTGAGGCCTTGCGTGGCAGTTCCGCTTGAAGTGTGGGAGCTGACACATCGGGTGGGACCACAGCGCCATGTGGCCTGTATTGTGGAGCCCCGGTGTCACAGAAGGATGTAGCAGAGGAACGCATGGCCAAGACGTGGCGCCCACTGAAGCCTTGACCGTGGGGTGCCCTGCGCCGGCGGTGTAGAGTGACGTGTGGGGAGTAAATAAGCCCTCTGCCTCTTCAGGCAGGTCCCCCGTGATCCCACACCCGTCCGAGATACCAGGTAGCACGATCAGGACCTGGTTGTGACGGCAGGTCTGACCGCCCCCTGTTTTGGTTGTCTCAAGCTAGGGCCACTGTCCTCGAGGGCTCAGCGACACCCTCCGGAACGGGGCTTGACAGCCTTTGTGGAAGCATTGGTCCCCCAACAGCGCACGGCCGGGTATGGCTACCCAACGAGGCAAAAAGGACCTTCCAAGTAAGGAACCTTCCTTCAAGGACCTCCTTCAGAAACCGGGAGGGAAGAAGACTGGGGGGGACAGCACTGACTCTCATGGGTCACAACCTGGCACCGCCGCGATGGACCCGGCTGCTGACTACGCTGTCGAGCCTCACAAAGGAGTTGATGGAGCAACTCTTCGGCGCGCTGCGTGACGACTTCGCCGTGCTGCTACAAGACCTGGCCACCGATGTTAAGCAGTTCAGAGCAGATCTCGGCGAAGTAGGGAATAGAGTGGACACTCTGGAGCATAATGGAGACAGGCGGGACGAGGAGCTTGCTGAACAAATCCTAGAACTCATCGCCCTCCGGGAGCAGGAGGAGGAGCTCTACCTTGAGACGGAAGACTTGGAAAATCGTTTGAGGCGATCCAACTTCCGTATTAAAGGCGTACAACTCCGGGAGGACAGTGGCAAGCTCGAAGACTGGGTCCTCCGCCTCCGGCCCTGAAGAACCAAGAGATAACGCTGGATCGCACCCATCATGCCGGGTGCCCTGCCTCGAATCCGGGCCAGCCTCAGGATATTCTGACCTTTCTCCACTCCTCTAGGCAGAAGGAGGTCATTATGGCTGCCATGCGTGATCGCTCAATGGTGGAATTTGAAGGCCTCCAGGTGGGGGTGTACCAGGACCACTCGCCCCTCACCCTCCAGAGGCGTAAGGAGCTGCGGCCCGTCACAACTTTCCTCTGTTAACAGGGACTACGATATAGATGGGGGCGCCCGTTCAGACGTTCCTTTCTTTGGAACAAAGAAACACATGGGGTGCGTAATTTGCAGGAGGCGAATATTTGCAGTTACATTTTTCACCAAAAAAACTGCATGACAGGGGCACGAGTTATAGCTACTTGAAATACTTAACTGCTGAATTTCTATGGTTTTGTGCATGTAAATTAAAAACCTAACTATAACGCTCCTGTAATCTTTGGTTTTTTAGTGAATATTTATATATGTACACATTTACAAGAATACGTATACATAACATTAGCTATGACTTCCACCCTGCACCCCCCTCCTCCCCACTCTGTCTCTCTGCTGGGAGAAGACAGCAGTCGGTGCTGTCTGGCAGAAACAGAATAATTACTTCAATTAATTCAGACTGCCTAGGCGCCTGTGAAAGGAGAGCATACCTTTTACTTATGGTTCGCAGGATGACCTGACTTTTGTACTAAAAACCGGGACATGTATTCAAAATTAATAAAAGAGTCAGGATACCGGGACAGTCGTCTGAAAACCAGGACTGTCAGGAGAAATCCTGGACGTCTGCTCACTCTAAATTGAGTAAATGGATAAAATGATGATTGAGTGAGTCAAAGAGAGCAGAAAAATAGGTAGCGACCAGTAAGAAGCAAAGAGTATAGGGCAGTGGGATGACAAAATGTTCCTCTTAAGGATATGGAAATGGGGAGGGGTTCTTAAGTGGGCAAGAGATGCAAACCTGTCATACCACTCACTGATGGGCTACTCACGCCTGACAAGTGATAATCTCAGGAGTTGTACACATAACCCTCTGTCCTCCCTCCCACATGTGTTTGACACCTTCAGGCAGACCTCGCTTTTCAGCTAACAGATGCATCTTGAAAGCAGGACCCACCCCCACGCCCAATCCCAACCTGCCCCGGGCTCCCATGGTTATTAAGCTAAAAGTGACATCCCAAATTTCAAAGAGCAAGGTGCTATGGGCTCAAATTCCTGAACTGGATTTAATGTTAGATGTGAAATAGGACACTGAGGCAGTACTTTTTATGGCAAGAACTATCTATTTATGTAAAAGTCATAATTTCGTTTAGGCCAAATCGTTGCATAGTTCAACGTGCGGTTTGGGAATGTGCACATTTTATGCTACACATAAATCAACTTGAGGGTGATGCTGTGGGCAAGTCGGATGGGCCTATAGGACAATGTGGCAGTGCCAGAAGAGCTGGTTTGACGGGTCAGTGTATGGGCTGTTTGTTTGGCTCTACGAGGCCCTGTTCTATGGTCTTTTAGGCCGGTTTTTACTGTTGATTACGCCGATGTTACCTTAAGCATTGCCTACAACGAGCACAAATGCATGCATTCTCCAATACCTTGTAAAATATATATCCAGCTTGTCCTTACGAGTTCAAAAGTGCCTTGATTTGTAATGTGCAAAGGAGATGGGGTTGGACCTGTGTAGAGCGCGGAAAAGGCTGCCCACAGAAGTAATATATACATTGGAAATGGGCCTACCTGAAAGCCAAAGAGCTAACTGCAAACAGTCAGTAAGTCCCAGCAAAATAAATTGAAAAGCAGCATACAGTAAACACCTTTTCTTTTATATGATTTAGTTGAAAATACCCATAGAACAGAGCACAGTTTCTGAATGTTATTCAATATCTTAACACATTTTATAACATAATTACCCCTCTTTGAACATAAAGTAGTGTGTTGTGCTTGTGAACCTATCCCCAAAAAGTGACAACATCTTGTGTCAACAGTAAATTCTAACAAGCATTGGAAATGCAATAGGTCTCGCATTAGAAAAGTTGGAGTTATTGGTATTGTAAATGACATATTTATTTGTTGGTTTTTAAAATTGCTAAATTGATGGCTTTGTCATTTACAATGCCAATAGTTATAACTTTTGCGAATGTGACACCTATAGCATTTGGAATGCAACATATTTTGTATTTATGTGACTTAGATGGCAGCTCTTGTCGTTAGGCCACATCTCTAGAGAGCAGGAGAGTGCAGCAGGGGAGAGAAGCACAGCAATGCAATAGGTCTTGCATTAGGAAAGTTTGAGCTATTGGTATTGTAAAGGACACATTTTTTATTTATGTGCTTGTTTTGAAAATAGCGAATTAATAGCTTTGTTATTTACAATGCCAATAGTTTTATCTTTTGCAAATGTGACACCTATTGTAACACAATATGTGTTGTGAGGGTGAGTGAGGGTGAGGGTGAGGGGTTGAGGGTGAGGTGTTGAGGGTGAGTGAGGGTGAGGTGTTGAGGGTGAGTGAGGGTGAGGTGTTGAGGGTGAGTGAGGCTGAGTGAGGGTGAGGGGTTAAGGGGGAGGGGTCGAGGGTGAGGGGTTGAGGGTGAGGGAGGGTGAGGGGTTGAGGGTGAGGGAGGGTGAGGGGTTGAGGGTGAGTGAGGGTGAGGGGTTGAGGGTGAGGGTGGGTGAGGGGTTGAGAGTGAGTGAGGGTGAGTGAGGGTGAGGTGAGGTGTTGAGGGTGGGTGAGGGTGAGGGTGAGGCTGAGGGGTTGAGGTTGAGTGAGGGTGAGTGAGAGTGAGGGTGAGTGAGGGGTTGAGGGTGAGGGGTTGAGGGTGAGTGAGGGTGAGGGGTTGAGGGTGAGTGAGGGTGAGGTGTTGAGTGTGAGAGAGGGTGAGGGTGAGTGAGGGTGAGGGGTTGAGAGTGAGGGTGAGGGTGAGTGAGGGTGAGGTGTTGAGGGTGAGTGAGGGTGAGGGTGAGGGTGAGGCTGAGGGGTTGAGGGTGAGTGAGGGTGGGTGAGGGTGAGGGGTTGAGGGTGAGTGAGGGTGAGGGGTTGAGGGTGAGTGAGGGTGAGGTGTTGAGGGTGAGAGGGTGAGGGTGAGTGAGGGTGAGTGAGGGTGAGTGAGGGTGAGTGAGGGTGAGTGAGGGTGAGTGAGGGTGAGTGAGGGTGAGGTGTTGAGGGTGAGGGTGGGTGAGGGGTTGAGAGTGAGTGAGGGTGAGTGAGGGTGAGGTGAGGTGTTGAGGGTGGGTGAGGGTGAGGGTGAGGCTGAGGGGTTGAGGTTGAGTGAGGGTGAGTGAGAGTGAGGGTGAGTGAGGGGTTGAGGGTGAGGGGTTGAGGGTGAGTGAGGGTGAGGGGTTGAGGGTGAGTGAGGGTGAGGTGTTGAGGGTGAGAGAGGGTGAGGGTGAGTGAGGGTGAGGGGTTGAGAGTGAGGGTGAGGGTGAGTGAGGGTGAGGTGTTGAGGGTGAGTGAGGGTGAGGGTGAGGCTGAGGGGTTGAGGGTGAGTGAGGGTGAGTGAGGCTGAGGGGTTGAGGGTGAGTGAGGGTGAGTGAGGGTGAGTGAGGGTGAGTGAGGGTGAGTGAGGGTGAGTGAGGGTGAGTGAGGGTGAGTGAGGGTGAGTGAGGTGTTGAGGGTGAGGAGTTGAGGGTGAGTGAGGGTGAGGGGTTGAGGGTGAGTGAGGGTGAGGGTGAGGGGTTGAGGGTGAGTGAGGGTGAGGGGTTGAGGGTGAGTGAGGGTGAGGTGTTGAGGGTGAGTGAGGGTGAGGGTGGGTGAGCGTGAGGGAGGGGTTGAGGGTGAGGTGTTGAGGGTGAGTGAGGGTGTGGGTGAGGGGTTGAGGGTGAGGGGTTGAGGGTGAGTGAGGGTGAGTGAGGGTGAGTGAGGGTGAGGGGTTGAGGGTGAGTGAGGGTGAGGGGTTGAGGGTGAGTGAGGGTGAGAGGTTGAGGGTGAGGGGTTGAGGGTGATAGAGGATGAGTGAGAGTGAGGGTGAGTGAGGGGTTGAGGGTGAGGGGTTGAGGGTGAGTGAGGGTGAGGGGTTGAGGGTGAGTGAGGGTGAGGTGTTGAGGGTGAGTGAGGGTGAGGGTGGGTGAGCGTGGGGGTGAGTGAGGTGTTGAGGGTGAGGAGTTGAGGGTGAGTGAGGGTGAGGGGTTGAGGGTGAGTGAGGGTGAGGGTGAGGGGTTGAGGGTGAGTGAGGGTGAGGGGTTGAGGGTGAGTGAGGGTGAGGTGTTGAGGGTGAGGTGTTGAGGGTGAGTGAGGGTGAGGGTGGGTGAGCGTGAGGGAGGGGTTGAGGGTGAGGTGTTGAGGGTGAGTGAGGTGTTGAGGGTGAGGTGTTGAGGGTGAGGTGTTGAGGGTGAGGTGTTGAGGGTGAGTGAGGGTGAGGGGTTGAGGGTGAGTGAGGGTGAGGGTGAGGTGTTGAGGGTGAGTGAGGGTGGGTGAGGGTGAGTGAGGGTGAGTGAGGGTGAGGGGTTGAGGGTGAGTGAGGGTGAGGGTGAGGGTGAGGGTGGGTGAGGGGTTGAGGGTGAGGGGCTGAGGGTGAGTGAGGGTGAGGGGTTGAGGGTGAGTGAGGGTGAGTGAGGGTGAGGGGTTGAGGGTGAGTGAGGGTGAGAGGTTGAGGGTGAGTGAGGGTGAGGGGTTGAGGGTGATAGAGGATGAGTGAGAGTGAGGGTGAGTGAGGGGTTGAGAGTGAGGGGTTGAGGGTGAGTGAGGGTGAGGGGTTGAGGGTGAGTGAGGGTGAGGTGTTGAGGGTGAGGGTGGGTGAGCGTGAGGGTGAGCGTGAGGGTGAGTGAGGTGTTGAGGGTGAGGAGTTGAGGGTGAGTGAGGGTGAGGGGTTGAGGGTGAGTGAGGGTGAGGGTGAGGGGTTGAGGGTGAGTGAGGGTGAGGGGTTGAGGGTGAGTGAGGGTGAGGTGTTGAGGGTGAGTGAGGGTGAGGGTGGGTGAGCGTGAGGGAGGGGTTGAGGGTGAGGTGTTGAGGGTGAGTGAGGGTGTGGGTGAGGGGTTGAGGGTGAGGGGTTGAGGGTGAGTGAGGGTGGGTGAGGGTGAGGGGTTGAGGGTGAGTGAGGGTGAGGTGTTGAGGGTGAGTGAGGGTGAGTGAGGGTGAGGGTGAGGTGTTGAGGGTGAGTGAGGGTGGGTGAGTGAGGGTGAGTGAGGGTGAGGGGTTGAGGGTGAGTGAGGGTGAGGGTGAGGGTGAGGGGTTGAGGGTGAGGGGCTGAGGGTGAGTGAGGGTGAGGGGTTGAGGGTGAGTGAGGGTGAGGGGTTGAGGGTGAGTGAGGGTGAGGGGTTGAGGGTGAGTGAGGGTGAGAGGTTGAGGGTGAGGGGTTGAGGGTGATAGAGGATGAGTGAGAGTGAGGGTGAGTGAGGGGTTGAGGGTGAGGGGTTGAGGGTGAGTGAGGGTGAGGGGTTGAGGGTGAGTGAGGGTGAGGTGTTGAGGGTGAGGGTGGGTGAGCGTGAGGGTGAGCGTGGGGGTGAGTGAGGTGTTGAGGGTGAGGAGTTGAGGGTGAGTGAGGGTGAGGGGTTGAGGGTGAGTGAGGGTGAGGGTGAGGGGTTGAGGGTGAGTGAGGGTGAGGGGTTGAGGGTGAGTGAGGGTGAGGTGTTGAGGGTGAGTGAGGGTGAGGGTGGGTGAGCGCGAGGGAGGGGTTGAGGGTGAGGTGTTGAGGGTGAGTGAGGGTGTGGGTGAGGGGTTGAGGGTGAGTGAGGGTGAGGGGTTGAGGGTGAGTGAGGGTGTGACCATATCCATTCCAGACACTGATAATTAATTGGCGACAAAAGTTATTATTTGACGTGGCATATCTTAATTGCTAGGTTTTTTAATTACTAGTTGATGTTTAATTTTTGTAATCATTTTTTTAAGTATGCACCTCTTAAAAAATAAATAAAAATATTGCTTGTTATGTATTTCCATTTGTAGACCTAGAATAGTTATGGTGCATTGTATGTAGCTTTAAAAAATAAAAATGTAGACTGCTCAATGTATTTCCGTGAATAGATGCAGGTTGCCTCTTTCTGTCAAATAATATCCCTTGTTCAACTTACTATAGTGGCGCGGCATACTATGAAGCAGAGGAGGACTGACTGTCAGAGCCTTGCTCTTTCCTCTCTTGCCAACAGGGCTACTCCAGAATAAGACCACGAAAACCATAATTTGTGAAACATGGCCATTTGACTCGCAGCCCGGTCAGTGGAGGGGCTCCGCTTTCTGATCCGTAGAGGCTGATGCGCAGTCACTTTCTTGAAGAGGAAATGGGGAATAAAAACTTTACTTTTGCAGTGATGTCGATGAACCTGGCTTGATGTCACACTGCTGCATTGTGCTGATTTTCTAAGTAAAAACATGCATAGTGAGGAGCACTAATACGGGTTTGAGATGGTGGAAGAGCTGCTTATCTCTTATGGAGATAGATTATCTGGGGGGAGGAAGGGCTCCTAATGGGAAGTGTAGACGGGGAGAAATTGAGAAAAAAAAGCTGAGCAAGGAGGGTGTTATTGCGGCTATCTGTTTGCCCGAGGGGAGGAGAAATGCAGGCCTGAGGCAGAGCACACGCTGAGAAGCTTGTGGGAGGGGGACTGGGCTGCCTTTGATCTGGTAATGCGAGGCAGGCAGGCAGGGGGCTGGTGGCATTGTGCACGCGCTTTTTAGGGCTTGCGCTTGCGCAATGACCTAAAAAGCACATGCACTTGAAGAAATCGCCAGTGGAATCGCCAGTGGTGGATCAACACTGGATAAGCCGTAATAGAGCTTCGCCAGCGATGCGCAGAAGCGCATCAGCAGGCGAGCCCTAAAAATACATTGAAAAACAACTGTCATGGTAGGTTGAAACACCCGTCCAAATCATTCCATTCATGCAAGTAGTGCAAACAAATTTAAAACATATTAAAAAGGAACACCATGAATGTTACTATTAGGCAAAATATGGACAATGTACCGAGGGAGGTCCTAGCTGCTCAATTCTTTTGCCCTTCCATACCATTTTTTAAAGAGTCTTAAGTCCAAGTTTTTTTGCCCAAAAGCTTTTAACATGTTTTTACCTCTTGTGTTTACAGGTCTCCTCTGATCAGGACTGGTGTAACATCTCAATTCCTGGAGGACCATGTGCTATTCTATAAAATGCTTAAAGATGACCTTATGACCATTCAATGAACAGTGAAGTGGTCTTATCTCACTTATTTTAACCTGTGCTTTTAGTGTCTGCAGCGGTGACATCCAACTCCATCATCTGACAAACATGTTGTAGGACGCTGGCTCTGGATATACTATACCAAAGTATAGTATAGGGTGCACAGAGTCCAGGAAGTCCCCAGAGGTATAGCAGAGGCAAATTTACGTAAGTTCTAACAGCTCTCTTTGTGGTAGTGTGAGCGAGCAGTTAGGCTCATCCAAAGGGTGTGTTAGGTATTTATTGTATTCACTCAATCAAGGACTGATTACACACACTCAGAGACAGAATGCAGACCAATTAGGTAAGTATAAGAAAGGTATAGCTATGTTTTACTTTAGAGTCAAGCAGGACTTGTCACAGGTAAGTGAAATATACTCTCAAATGCAAGACTTTACAAGGAAATTGAGTTGTAGTTGGATTTCAATCTTTACAGGCTTTGTATTGCATCCAAAACACGTTTAAATTACACAGTAATTACTTTTGGAATACTTTTGGATTACTTTCAGATTACATTGATTACTTAGGGTGGTATACCTAAAAATGACGCCGGGGATCTCACAATATAAGGTAAGTAAGACTTTTTAAGGTTTGCAGTTTAGTTACTTTTTCTTTTATACAAAGTTAAGCTCAACACAAAACATTTTCAGGAACAAAAATTGTAACATGGGTTCCTCTGGAAAAAAGTGTTAGCGGTTTCTCAGGTAAGTAAACGACTTATGTGTGGGAGTTTTGTGGGTTAGAACCAAGTTTCTCCAAGGTCTAGGTAGGCACTCAAATCGCACCACCAGTGGCACTGGGGCGGCTGGCTGCAGAAGAGTTCAGGCACCCAGCGTTAGCCAATAGGGTGTGAGGGTAAAGCTCCCGGGGTTAAGGTCATCACTGCAGGGGCCAACAATTAGTACAGGAGTTGCACCATCTGTGGCCCTCTGGTAGCTGAGTGCAACGTGCCAAGGAGACATTTGGGGCCCTGTGGATTCCAATGGGAATCTTCGGTTCGGCAAAGAGGCTGCAGGCTCGGTAGGGAGACTTTCTGAGGCGACCACCAGCTAGAGAGGTAAGTTGGGTTCTTGGGGGGTGCCTGGATGCCATTGGTTGGGTCGCCCAAGGCCATGGGGCATCGAGTGCAGGTTCTGCTTACCAGCTCCGGTCGAGGTAGGGGGGACCCTTCAGGCTGAGCTGCAGGCGTCGTCTTGCAGCTTGAGGGAGGTTGGGGATCACCAGATACCAGGTCAGGATCACCGAGAAGACCTCTTTGTGGTGGTAGGCCACTCAAACTCAGGCCATCGGCGTCGGGTGCAGAGTGGTGCAGAACCACACAGCCGCTTGGATCCGGGTCCTGGTCTTGAAGTCTTGATTGAGCAAATCCGGTGCTTACGAAAGACAGTTTGTAAGATGAGTGCAGGGGAGGTCCTCCAGGCTCTGCGGGGCTGCTAGCTGCTGGACCAGCCGGGTTCTTCACTGGAGGCAGGTCGGAGTTGGGCTAGGCCGGTCGGGCTTAGGCCCAAGCAGGAGGTGTATTTTTCTTCCAGTGTCAGCGTGGCTCTTTGGTCCTTCTTCTTTCTTCCTCATACCTGAGGAGGCAAGGTTTGGGATTGCCCCTGAATACCAAATTCTGGGGTATTTACAGGGGTGTGCAGGTCTGGACCAATGGGTCTCTTCCTTGGGCTGAGTGCACCCCCTATCATGCCACCATCCAGTGGGAGGGGGCATGAGCCTTGTCCAAATTGGTTGGGTCCTCTCATCTCCAAGATACAGGGGGCTGAGATGTGTGCTTCACCTAGCCTCCCACACCTGAGGGGTGGGGTTGGCACAGGTGGGCACACTTCGACTCCTAGCTCGGTTTTCCCACCGATTCCTTCACCCAAGGGGGGGTGAGAACCAGTGGGAGCCAGTTGCTGAGGGCAGCAAAAGACAGGGACAGCTTACCAAGTCGGCAGGCCTTTGAAGCTTCCCCATTTTTCGATCCAGCCCACCTCTGCCCAGGATGGGCTTTTTTTCTGGACACAGAGAGTGGAGGCTCTCTACCAAGGGGTCCAGAAACCTGTCTGGAGGTGGCAAATGGCAGGCACCCATTCAGGAACCACAGCAGGGCTGGCCATTTTCAGGGGTATCTCTAAGGTGCCCTCTGTGTGCATTTTACATTAAATCCCACACTGGCATCAGTGTGGGTTTAATGTTTAATGTGCTTAGAAGTTTGCAACAAACTTACCAGGTTTCAGTGAAGCCACTATGGAACTTTGGAGTTTGTAATGACCAACTCCCAGACTATATACTGTTTATGGCTTCACTGCACTTACAATGTCTAAGAATGGACTTAGACACAGTAGGGATATAGGGCTCATGCTACTGTACCCTCAACTGTGGTCTAGTGTACCCTGCTAGAGGGATGACTTACCTATGCCACAGGCAGTGGATTGCAGGCATGGCACACATAGTTGTGTGCCATGCCTGCAATCCACTGCCTAACTTTTCACTTTTCTCTGCACCAAAACATGCAACCTGCAATGTCAGTGTGTGGGTCTTAGGATACAGGCCTCTAGAGGCTTTCTCTGGTTACAGATACAGAGTCCTTGTTACCCATGATACCTTTTGCAATGGACTTACCTGTGGCTGGAGATGCCAATTGGGGGTACAAAGGTACAGCTTTTGGAAAGAACAGGCCGAGGGAACCTGATTGGCAGTGACCCAGGGCATACCAAGTCAAAAGTGCATAATTTGTCATGGAAAAAGTGTGGGGTAGCCATGCAAAATGGGGCACTTTCCTCTTCCTGTTGTTGGACGGGAACCTGATTGGCAGTGACCCAGGGCATACCAAGTCAAAAGTGCATAATTTGTCATGGAAAAAGTGTGGGGTAGCCATGCAAAATGGGGCACTTTCCTCTTCCTGTTGTTGGACGGGAAAAATACTTCAGATCGGCTCCCCTATTGGCATTTGCGCTTAAGTTAGCATTTGCGGCTCAATTTTGTATTCAGCTGCCATTTTGAGCCATAATAGAAACTAACTCCTTCCTCACTTCGTGCCTGCCTCAGTGAAAAGCAGCTGCCAATGTATCTTCTGTATGTGTATTTCTTCAAGGCTGAGTTTTCTGTGCTAATGAATAGAATGTTTTATTAGTGCATACCTTTCTGACTAGATAGGTTTACTCCCACCGTTCAGAGCGGCGAAGGTACACAGAGTAACCATGAATACAAGATAAAGTGTGCCCAGTCCCAGGTTTGTAACTTGTCTGTTTGTATCTTCTTTATTCACTAGTGCCCAACTGGAAAAATCCAGTCTGGGCGTGTTTTCACGGGTGCTGGAAATGTACTTTATGCCTTACCATGTTGTCTGAAGTCAGACCCCTCGGTAGCATCTGAGGAGGCTAGTCAGACTGGACTCCGCTCGAGCACAACTCTAATAAATAACTTGGTTTGTATACCCTACTGTCTGACCGACTCTTCATTTGTGTGGAAGTCTGAGATGCGGTGGCGCTAATCGGTTCACTGCCTTCACTGTGAAACTGATTCTCCAGTGCTCCACTGAATAAGACGTGCACGCCTTATTCAGTGGATGTCTTAAAGAGTGGAGCGCTGGAGAAGCAGGTTCACTGACTAGTCAGATGGCGAGGTAGGACAGATAGTAGATGATGGCAACACCATGACTATCCCACTATGGAAAAGTAGGTCATTGTAAAAATATATTTTTTAATTAATTATTTAACAGTTTTATATAGCACCCAGCACCGAAAGGTGTTAGTATTCTTCATACAGAACAGCAATGGCACAAGGTCTACCTTAAGCAAGACCTAGAAAAGTACAAAAGTAATATGGCATCAAATGCAAGAATCAGTCAAAGTAAGAGCTGTTATCAGCAGAATGGAAAGAAGGGAACAAGTAGGACAAATAGAAGAAGAAGCAGAATAAGATGGTAGATTTTAGTCTTAGTCGACAAAGATAGCTCAAAGAGATGCATTTTAGGTACTTTCAGAAGGACATAATAGCGGATTTTATGCCGGTAGCAAGTTTAAGAAAAGCTAGGCAGCACATAAGAAGGAATGATGCTGATTGTGGCTAGCTTTGAAGGTCTTTACAACCTACTATGATCAGAAATGTTAGGTATCAACATATTAGTATATAGGGCAGTTCTTAGATATCTTTGCTGGTCGTAAAGATACTTGTTGCAAATTGTGACCTGCAAATAGTACAAACAGCCCAAGACTTTTTTACCAGCACCTGCCCGATATTCATAGAGTACCAACTGTAGTGAACAGCATGTGAGTTCCATTTGTTCATCAGCATGGAAAACATTTTTGTATTTATGTTTATTTGTTGATTTGTCCTCGGTATTCACATTGTTTGTTGACATGGTATTTTTTGTGAGACTTGTGCGATCTGTCCTAGCTGTCGATGAAAGAAAAGTAAAATGTGTTGTGCACTTCATCTTCTTCAGAAACATTAACCTTTTCTTTTTTAAATAGAGCGTCATACAACATTTTGTCATTTCGAAGCGCTATGCATAAGTGTTATTATTACCCCCTTTAATATTGCTCAATTGAGTGACCTTGAAACGATGAAAGGCTGAGTTGGTCATGCCCAGAGTGGAACTAGTGAACAGTATGTCACACAACACGTATCAAGGATGATCAATTAATTTGTTAAGGCTTCTGTCCAGCTGTTACTGAGAACAGCCACGATGTAGGCTTCCTTCACTGAGCTGATGTCCGGTTTCAATAAACATTTCTTCACCACAATTACGTGAAACCTTATTTATTAAAATGCTACCCGCAACAAATGATAGAACATTATAGGATAACATTCGGTGCTAACATCAAGCACTGCACTGCGCTATTCAGGCAAAAAAAACATGGAGAGCTGAAACAAAAAAGTTATCAGTATCTGTCCTATTGCCTTTGGGATGCAGACATGCAGTCATGGGAAAAGGAACACAGGCCTTTAAAATGTGCAATAAATAAATATATAAATAGGGAGGCCCTCCAGTAGCTGGGAACAGATAGCATTGAAAACAGATGCATTTTGTCCACGGAAATAGATAAGTAGCACATGTGCGACCACAGACTCGTTGCTAACAGCTGCCAGGACAAGTGCAGATTTATCTAGCAGTTGCACTTTGAAACTGTCCAACTTTTTGAGTGACGTGTACAGATCGTCACATCCTGCTCCATCTCACCTTGAGCTCCTGCACTAAGCACGCCAAGTATGTTCGTATTATGATCCAGGATAATCCACATTATTTCCCAACTGTCTGTCTTTCTCTCCAGTCTTCTCCTTTTAAACTCACGGGCCCATTTGTCAAATGTTGTTAGTGCGTGTAATGTAGGGGGTTCCCTGTGTGTTTCCTCACCATCAGCATTGTGTTCACATGAATGCGCTGCTCGAGTTCTCAGCGCTGTCATTTCTTCAACTTTTTTTTTTTGCAGAGGTTTATAAAGCGCAAACCTGACCAGAATCGGGTATCAGAGCGCTTTACCTAGCACCAGTTACATTACATGAGGACACACATTGATTTTTGTTAGGCACGAGGAGATTAACCCCCAGATTCATCAAACCCGAATTCTGCGATTTCTAAATTGCGAGGAATACCGAATCGCAATTAAGAAATCGCAGAATGGGATGCATGACAATTTGCGATAAAAAAAAGAGAATCGCAATCAACTGCAATTGCCGATTGCGATTTTTTTCAATATCGCATAAAAATCGCAGAATTGGCCGTTTTCCCTGTTGAAATTGTGATCTCGTAATTACCGAAATCACAAATTGCGATCTCGCTAATTGCGAGATCGCAAAAACGGGAAGTCGCATTTCGAGCACAGTGATGACATCACAACCAGGAAGCAGGCAGTTCCCACCCTCTACTGAGACTGAAGTGGAAGCAGCACTGTCCAGAGCTCCACTCCAGACCACCTCCAGCTCAAAATCAGGAGACACCCCAGTGCAGAAAATGTCCCAGGAAGCAGCAGGGGGCAGTACCTCAGAAAGGAAAAGGAAAATAAAGTTTTCCGAACAAGAACTGGAATACCTCATAGAGGGAGTGAGCAAAGACCACGACCGTCTCTTTGGGAAGGATTCAAGTAGGGTGTCTGAGGCAAAAAAGGATATGGATCCGCATCCGCACCAAAGTAAATTCCGTGGGAGTGACCCAGCGCTCCATAGAAGATTTAAAGAAGAGGTGGTACGACCTCAGAGGGCGTGCCAAGTAGAGGATCACAGAGAGGCTGGGGGAGTGTGTTGCAACAGGAGGAGGAGAGGCCACTGTCCCACCCAACACCCCACTTGAGGAACCCATCTGGACTCCTCCCGACCCACCCAAGATTCACAAGGTAAGTGCCAAGCGACTGCGATACAGTTCCCTGACAATGGCCACGACCCTAGAGCAACCCATCAGCAACCCCAGTCATGCAGACCATGCACACCAGAAAAGCCCTATTGCATTGTGGGACATGTAGTCTGACCACATTTTCCATCTAGCCCCATACAGCCAGTCCGGTCCAGTGGGAGTCAATCCTACAGCCAGTCAGGGAATGTTATCCTGCATGCATGTAGCAACCTTCTATGTGCAAGATACATGTCATTAATTACCGTCCACTTTACATCACAGGTGGCACTGCAGAACCCAGCACTGACAGTGAGGCAATGCAAATAGCTGATGATCCTGAGGACACCGAGGGAGACGTCCATCCATCCCCTCAACCAGGACCATCAAGCCAAGCTGCAGCACCAGCAGTAGTACCACCACCTGCCCCTGTGGACAGTGCCACCTCAGCGCCAACAGGCGCGCCACAACCGTAGCGTGTGACACACATGCCAGTGGGACTGACAACAACAGCTGCAGCAAGTAAACAAACCCGGGGCACTGCCGCTGTGAGAACCCAGTCCAGCGGACTGGTGAGGGAGGCGCGCACCACAACATCACGCGCTGCCAGGGGGGTGAATGTGCGGGCACCTGGGCTCTCCAATGAGCGTCGTTTGCTCCGCATACATCAGAAACAAGCCTGTCATCTCGCAGCAATTCACCTACATCTGCACAAGACTGCTAGCAATGTGGGACAGCTGTCAGACAGGAAGGAGAGGATGACCGCTGCAGTGGAGGCCAACACCCAGGCCATGTTGACCCAGCGGGACGTCAACCGGCGCCGCCACCGCCAGCTGCTGACCCACCTGTCTGCGTACACGAGGTCAAACTACTTAATAGGGAATGCCACCTCCCAACTCTCACGACGCTCGTTGGCCATGCAAGTGCAAATGGTCCAGTGCTGCCAGGATGTCGCAAGGGCACTGGAGCAAGTTGCCACTGCAGTGCAGGGTCTGCAGGCAACTGGCCATGGGCAGGCGGGTGGGGGGATGACACTAGTGAGGCAAACTCAAGCCACAGCAGCCAATCTGTGCCACTGGTGATAGTACCCCACCGCAGCACCAGGCCCACCGCTGCCTCACGGGCAAATCCTGAGGAAGAGCTGGAAAGACGACTGGGAGCGTTCGCCCGTAGGCGCCATTGACCATTTCTTAAGTACCATGAAGGGCCTGGCTGCTGAGACAAGCATGCCCTCCTCAAATACATGGGAACATAGGACTCAATATAGCTCTCATATTACAGTGTGAGAAATTCAAAATTTAGTGTGAACAAAACAATAACAAATATTCCGTACCAGTTAATCCGACTCATGTCATTATTTGAATTGTCATGCATGAGTGA
This sequence comes from Lissotriton vulgaris, assembly GCF_964263255.1. Lineage (NCBI taxonomy): Eukaryota > Metazoa > Chordata > Amphibia > Caudata > Salamandridae > Lissotriton > Lissotriton vulgaris. The sequence continues at coordinate 1,270,659,277 of NC_141696.1, read as the reverse complement.
AGTGTTGGGTGAGGGGAGTGGGTGCACTAGAAACAGTTAATAGTGATTTGGTTGCGGCGCCTGTGTCCTTCTGCAGGATTCTCCCCGCGTGCATGCCGCACTTGTGCAGGTGGGCGGTTTTCCCATCCGACTCACTGCCAGAGATCTCTACAGGTATCGTGCGCTTGGTAGCAATGTTGTGGAGTATTGCACACACGGCCACGATGCAGCAACAGACCTCAGGCTCGTATTTGAGGGCCCCACCAGTCTTGTGAAGTATGCAGAATCTGCTCTTCAAAAGGCCAAATGTCCTCTCAATGCAATTTCTTGTGCGTAAGTGTGCAGCATTGTAATGCCGTTGCTGTGGTGTTGCAGGGTTGAGGAATGGGGGAGGAGGTACTCACGAAGACCGTAGGCGCTGTCACCTGAATGTAAGGAGCAGAGGGTGAGTGCCTGTTATGCGCAGCTACATGGTCACAGTGTAGATTTTGGTGGCATGTCTACTTACCAAGTAGGTGTCCTTCACCAAAGTCTCCCCTGGCCAGTCGTGTGTGCTTGCCGCTGTGCCGGAATATGAAGGAGTCATGTGTGCTCCCCGGATATTGTGCCACTATGTCCGTGATGATTGTCTTAGCGTTGCACACCATCTGGATATTCAGGGAGTGGTAGGACTTGAGGTTCCGGTACATGTATTCGGTTTGTGCAGGTGGGCAGATGTGGATGTGGGTACAGTCAATGCATCCTATTACATGTGGGAATTGCGCAATGTTGTAGAAATGAAGCTTGGTTTGATTCAAGTCCTGTTGGGTGGTCGGGAATGTGATGTAATGGTGTAGCCAGGTCAGCATAGCCTCCAGGAAACTCCCTTAGGCAGCGGGACATGGTGCTTTGGGAGATCCCCCCTGCAACAGCGACCATCCCCTGGAAGCTTCCGGAGGCCAGGAGGTGCAGGCTGCACAAGACCTGGACATGGGTGGGCACGGCATTGGTCCTCCTTGTTGGGTGCTGCAGCAGGGGGTCTAGGTTCTAGGTCCCGGATCAGCTTAGTCATCATTGCTCCATTCAGGCGGTACTTGGAGTAGATTTGCTCCGCAGTTTGGCCCAGAAGGGTGATCCGCTGGTGGAATAATCGCTCCTGGATCCTGCGTCTGTTCCTTGCTGCAGCCTGGAGCCTTCGCCGTCTGACCACCATGTATAGTCCAGGCATTAGTAGAGTACTCATGCTCCTACTGTGTCTCCTTAAGTTTGTTTGAAGAGGCCTGCACCTGTGGCTGTTTTTTTTAAAACTTTTTTTTCTTCATGGTTACCACCTGGTTTGGGTTCTCCTTAAATTGCATTTCGCAAAATGCGATTTTCTGAATTTTCGCAATTTGCGATTTTTCATGAATTGTGTTTGCGATTATTTTGCGAGTTTGCAAAATATTTCGCACAATCCATGGATTCTCGCTAAATCCGATTCGCTATAGGGGTTCCTCCAGGATTCTGCAAATTAGTTGCGAATTCGCAATTATATTTTAGCGATTTTGCAATTTTTACCATTTTCCTTTCATGAATTGCTTTTCATTTTATTGCGATCGCAATAGCTAATTTGCAGCTATTGCGATCGCAATTTTGCTTGGTGAATCTGGCTGCAAGTGATTTGCCCAGAACCACAGGAGATTTTAGCGTCATTACCGAGACTCGAACCCAGTTCCCCAGGTCCGAGGTCGAGCGCCGTAATTCTCCAAGGACAACTGGTACCTTGTTTAGCAAGTTGTTAATGTATTGTAAAAAAAAACACAAGATATTGTTTCTCCGCATTGTTTTTATTATGCAGATGTTAAGCAACTATCAGGATATTGTCAGTTTTTTAAAATGGAAAGGTTAAACCGTGACATTTCTAGGATGGTTTTTTGTTTAGTAAATTCCTTCTCATAGACACATTACGGTGTGTATTATGTGTTCCATTGACTGGTTCATCTTAGCCCGTATGATGGGAGACAGTAAATGCTGTGTGCCAATAAGCCAAGGTAAGGCCCTTAACGATTTTCGCGTTTGCCGGGCAGACTACATTTAAATTTCCCCTCCAGGATAGTAGGGGATTTTCACAGAGTGTTCCCATAGACAGCGCTTGAGCACTTTCAGTGAAAACGTGATGTGTCTTGCAGTTTCTTTGACAAAAAAGTTCATGCCTCTGACCCACTGGGATATTTTTTATCCAGTGCATCAGAGCGGTTTCTATTTTTTCCTGCCTCGTATGGTGAACCGGAACAGAACAAAAAATGTAGGAAGGATTAGCCTCAATTTGAGATCAAGATCCATGACTTGCATACGAGAGTTGTTGACGAGATAGCCTCACACACATACCAGGTGTCATGCTTCATCATAGGATATCCTAGCATTATCCAAAAACTTTGGTTTGTTGGAGATCGAACCTACACCCTGAGATCAGAAAATCACTTTTTTTAACCTAGGATCCATACAATAAGTTAACAACCAGTCTGGTAGCCCAGTATAGTTTTTACTTCATAGATCTACAAAACTCTACTACAGTCACTCCCCTCTAAGACACGCAACTCTACACCATTTCACTTTAGGCCACACATCAACATTCCACTCTGTGACACTTCACTCTATGACACTCTATGCCACTCCACTTCACGCCATTTTACTCCACACTATGACACTCCATGCTATGCCTCCGCCACTTAATAACTCTTTACTCCACTATTCCCAATGCTACCTCACTTCACTGTACTCCACATCACTCCACTCTACTTCACTCCACTCTACGGCACTCCATGCTACTCCACTCGACTCCACTCTTTGGCACTCTACTCCACTCTACGCCACTCTGTGCCACTCCACTTTACTACACTCTACTCCACTCTGAGCCACTCTAAGGCACTTACGAGTCTATTCCTCTCTACAGCACTCCACTCTGACACTACACTCTATGACACTGCATTCTACGACACTGTATGCAAATCTATGCCACTCCATTCTGACACTTTCCTCAACTCTACGCCCCTCCACTCCAAGCCACTGTGATCTACGCCCCTCTGCTCTAGGACCCTCTACTCTATGAGCCTCCGCTCTACAACACTACATGCCACTCTATGGCCCTCCACTCTAAGCTTCTCCACTCTGCACCCCTCTACTGTAAAACACTCTACGACACTCTACTCTGTGACCCTCCACTCTACGCTACTCTAGGTCCATCCACTCCACTTTAGACCACTCTACACCACTCTACCCCACTCCACTTTATGCCACTGCACTCTATGCCACTCCACTGTACTCAACTCAACTCCACTCTACGACACTTCACTCTACTCCACTTTGCACCACTCTGTGGCTCAAGGACCAAAGAAGTTCCAGAAGAAGGCCTGCCCAGCTTCCAGAGGATGGCCCAGCTACTTGAAGGACTGCCTTACTGTTTGAGAAGGAAGACTAAACCTGCTAGCCTTCATCCCAGGCTGACAGACTGACTCCAAAGATCAGTTTGCTCCTCCTGTGTGAGCTACAGGGAAACAACAAGCTTCAGAGCCCTCCCTGTAACTTCCCCCATGACCTGCTGCAAGCGAACTTGCCTTGAGCTGCAGCTGGGCCTGCCTGAGCCCTGCAGGCCATGTTGGAGTGAGTCCCTTATACCATAACTCGTGCCTCCCCAGGGCTGGGACCCTTGGCTGGCATTAGAGTGTAATCCTCCTAAAATAAAATGTGAAAATCCTGAATTTTTGGCTTCTCGCAACCCCAAATGGCTCCATTTGTGCCAAGACTCTGCTGCTCATGAAAGCCGGCAATGCAAAGCACTGGTGAGACCTGATTTTCACACTACAGTAACTGTGAACGAAGACCAGGAAGGCGAGAGTACTACAGCAACAGCAGCCTGCGGTGACTGCCAACAAGAAACTATACCAATGTCATAGGCGATGCCTGACAGGCTCGTCATGCTGCAGCAACAACAGCTTGCAATGCCTGGGATGCGATTCGCGTTACTTCGACGACCATCAACCATGCTCCACCTGTTCCCCGCGGCCTCTTCCAACTCGATGCGCCGGACTTCAAAGGTACCCTTTTAGAGGGACTAACCTGGTCACTATATCCATCATAGTCGACCTGAATTTGTGACTTTCCCTTGGCCAAGTGTGACCAGATGACCAAAAGACGTGCTTTGTAATTTTAAGCATTATTTCCACTAAAAACTTTGAAACTGACTACCTTTGGATCTACTAATCGGATATTTGTTGTTCTGCTATCATTTTATTTATTAAAATGTACCAGCTTTTTATAAATTGGTTTGCTATTTTCTTGTGTTGTGATTTCAGTTTATTGCTGTGAGTATGCTATTTTACACATTGCCTCTAAGTGACGTCTGACTCCTTTTGTCCCAAGCTGTCATGTCATAGAACTTGATATTCTATTTCTTCCCAGTAGAGAGTATCTTCCAACAGGGTGGTTACCATACTTTCACGAGACACTCTTCCGGTCACTCTATGTGCTTATTTATTTTCTTTACCCTTTTAGTTGTTGTAACTGCGTTCTGTACACATGGAATGCATTCTCCTTTTACCATCATTTCAAACAATACCACCATTATGAACCAAGTCAGCTATGAAATTAACATTAACATCACCTAAACATATGTCCAAGTTGTTTTTACATATTGGTCTATGATGCACTCGAATTTCATCCATTTATTTTGCAAGGAATGTTTTTTAGTAACTTCTCTCACTTCATTAGGTAAATGTTGTAATAGTATTTCATTTAATGGGATAGTCTCACGTTTGATAATTCAATAATTCTGTATCTCAATCTTGTACTTTGTGCCAAGCTACCAGAGGGTTGAGCGCAGGTTAGTTTAGTGACTTTTTGTGGTTCTCCCTGATAAGGATTGTGGTTCTTGCCTCTGTGGCACTTTCACTTCCCTCAAACAATAACCCAATAACTCATGTTTAATGGTGTGGGGGTGGAGGGGGGGGGGGGTGGTCACAGGCACCTTTTCCCACCGCTTAGCATGGATAAAGTGCACAGAGATCGAACACCAGCAAAGATACGGGGTCCAGAAGGCAACAAATACAGTTTGAACCTTTTCATGCCACTTTTGTTTGTGTTATCATGCCTATTTTAATTTAACCATCAAATGTTAACTTTTAATATAGGAAGGCATATAGATTGTTTGTAATTATTGTGTTACTTTATTTTCACTATCCACAACTTGTGCTCTATATTAACATGCAGGAAATGAAGTATCTGACCCTCAAATTTGCCAACTTTCAGTTCCTAATACATATTGTATTGGAGTTTTTTATTCCACACCATCAAGCATTTATTCATTATATTTATTTAAGAAATCAAATGAATAAACAATTGTATACACACACAAATAGGATTTGTTGTATTCTGATTGTAAAACAGGTTTCAGCATCATTTTGATTTCTCAAATGGGGATTTGAAATAACAGAATTGTGCTTCAAATTTGGGTGTACTACTTACAATTGGTCAAGGAAACCTCCCCACTGTTGGTATTGAAATATTGTTCTTGTTGCATTCAATATATGTATATACCAATCAGCATATCTATTGAAGCAGAACATCTGCTTATGATTCTCCTCAATGAGTGGAGGATTAGCATTGTACACATAAGCACGTGTCTGTAGTTCTGTGAGTAGATTATTCATAGAGTCTCTATCCCATTCATCCACGCAAGGATGTGGAGGTAAGATATTATTTAAATAAATATGAAATGTGTGTAGGTCTTGAATAGTCTCTGCATGTCCTAGAGCTTTATATTCTAATTCTTCCCAGCAGAGAGCATCTTGCAACAGGATGGCTACCATACTTTCAATTGACACCTTATGGTCACCCTGTGTACTTATTTTGTTTGTTTGCTCTTTTGGTTGTTGTAACTGGATTCTCCAGATCTCGGTTATATTCTTCATGCACTATCCTTATATACAATACCACATTTGTGAGCCAAGTCAATAATGAAATTAATGTTAACATCAGCAAAATGTATGTCTAAGTTAATTTTATATATTGCTCAATGATGCACTTGAATGTCATCCATTTGTTTTGTAAGGAAGGTTCTTTGGTGACTTCCCTCACTCATTAGTTAAATGTTCCAATAATATTTCATTTAATGGGATAGTCTCACATTCTCTAATTCTGCATCTAAATCTTGTGTAATACTAGAACGTTGGGTATCGTTTGCCATAAATTGTATAGGATATGAGTGTATCCTGATTGACTGGATACTATTCTGATTACCAAATCAAGTGTATTATCTAGAGTTTGCAAATGTGCAGTTGTGAGCATGTCTCTTTGTAATCTTCTAAGGATGTGTGTATGGTCATATTTTCAGTACTGTCTCTAAAATGTTGGAGGGGTCAAATAATACAAGGGTTTCACAGTTTCTGCATCATGGGCTAAATATATTCTGCCGAAATGTAGGGATCCCATTAATACCTGTAGTTTTCTAAGAAAAGTAGGGGGTCAAACGCCCCACATTTCCCAAAGAAAGCAGGTTATTATAGTACTATTCTTTCCATTGATATTTCATATCCTAAAAATATTACATTCACATATTTTGAACTTCCTGAATGTCACCTTAGAACTGTTCTCACCAAGCACTGTGACTATTCTGTCTAGATGTGGTAGATGTGTATTAATGTCATCATCCGTTACATCCTTGTCATAATTGAATTGTTCTTGCTCAGAGTACCCCATCGCTATTATTATACCATTGAGGAAATACTGTAAAATCATGTGGGAACCTTTGTCTGGAAATTCCATTTGCTGCATCTAATGTGTCTAGTACTTTGTGTGTAGGTTGCATCATTAAACCAGTGCTGTGTACATATTCTATTGCATATGTTTTACAGTGCAGGTTCCTGAAGGTACTCTGGTCCATTTTACATGACAGATCTTTGTTTGGTGCACAAGATTAAGATTTCAGTACTTTGGTTTATAGGGATATGGAATGATGCAAAATGGGTGCATTTCCACTTGGTAAAAAGCAGCTGCTCTTTTGCAACCCACAGATAATTGCAGTTTTCTTCTTTGGAAGGCCTGCATGTGTTGCAGTCACATTAAGACTCATTTTAGCTCCATACATTGGTCCAGTTGGAGAATGCAAAGGTCATTTTAGAGTCAGAAAGTAATTTATACTTGTGTAGCAGGGATCTGTTGAGAGATAGAGAAGCATCAGCAACCCTTTGAGGCAGAGACAAAGTAATCCATTCAAGATACGTCACCATTTTGAGGGCATTGAAGCATTAAATCAGTGGGAGGGAAATAATGCAAGCATAGGGTATAGGAAAACTGCTATCTGGAGCAACCCACTGTCAAAAAATCGAAATGATACTATGCTACTGTCTTTTTAGGTCTCTCCTAGGCAGCGCTTGTGCTGTCTCATTGAGACATGCAGCATACACTATATCATGGAAGCTACGTGGAGGCTACGCCCATCATTTTCATTGGCTTGTGTCTTAAATGCTGCCTTCTGATTGGTTGAAGGTTTGTTAGTTCCTCCTTATGATGGACATGTCTTCATTTGTGTCCTTCCATGGCTACTGGCCCCTTTACTGCACCGACTACTTTCTCCCCCCCACCCGCCGCCCGTGCCTTGCTAATTCTTGTTTATTCACCCGTTGGGGCCAGGTGTAACATTAAGCCCTTACACGCCATGAGACTTGCGGTATTGGCAATAATGCCTGCTTCTACTCCCTCCTCCCTCAAGAAGTGCGGCGGGGCTGCTCAGCTTCACCTCGGTCTATGGGGAGCAGTTTAATGGCAGTGACGCAGGAGGCGCCGGCCGGTTCTAAGGAGAGAGCAGTAGCTAGACGGAACTTCAAACGCCTCTGTCCTTTTCCTCTTTGAGGTCCGTGGCCCTTTTCTTGATTAGCGCCATTTTTCTAGTTCCTGGCAAGGCGCTTTTCTACGCAGCCAAAAGAGGGTATATTTGGTAAATCCTTGAAAACGTGGGTGCCAATAACAGTCATGATCCGGGTGGGCTCCCTACTTTCACGACAAAATGTTTTAGTAGTTTACTTGTGGGGAGAGGAGGGGGAGGGATTCAGTTGTGGTTGGAGTTCGAGAGTTAAGCAGAGTAAAAAAAGCAGAAAAGAAGAGCTGGTTTGCAGGAGTAGTGCCCACCACCTTCCTCGGCGCCTCTGACTCAAAAACACAGTGTCTCTTCAGTGACCTCGAAGGCACTTCCTGGGGCAGGCTTCTCTGACAGGAGGCCGGCGCTGGTTTCTGGTGTGAGCTGATAATGCTTTCTAGGAAACAAAGCCAGCGACGAGGGACAGGTCAGCAGCAAACATCTCCTCCTGCAGACTCAGCAATCACTTGCATCCCCCCTGCGACAGGTCATGGGTCTATTTGTGGGTCGACTTCTGAACCTGCTTAAACTAGCATCATGCTTTAAACTCTTTGCGTTTCAGTGCTTCAGCCACATCGTGCCATATGAAAGCGTGCGCCATGCTGCGGCATTAAGCTGGAAAGCGCCGCATTCACAGAAGCACTTAATCCATTTCTCTTGTCTTGCCTTCAGGACTTGTCACAATCTTGTTAATAATAAAGAACCTTCCGGGAGCAGGCAGATCCCGGCAACAGTCCCTGAACCCTTTGGGCTTTGCTTTTGTTTTTTGGGTGCTTTGGAAGGTAATTTTGTTGTGGAAGGGCTGCCTCGGGGTTATTTCCACAGCGCACGGGGGAACAGCTGAAAGCCTTCAAACACTGTAGTGCAATATCCCCAGAGCAGAGACCAAGGCCAGAACCTGCCAAGTACTATAACACTACTGGCAGCTATCCCTAGTGCCACCAACACCTCCAAGCAGCAGGATGCACTGTATCCTGTGCAGCGCACTGTCTCTGTATTCCTGTTGCAGCAGGACACACTGCCCGTAAGTGCCTCAGGCAGCTGGGCACACTGTTCATCCGTGCCTTCTGTTGCGGGCACATTGCCCATATGTGACTCCTGCAGCAAACATACTGTCCATATGTACATCCTGCAGCAGGGCACACAGTGCATCTGTGTCTCCTGCAGAAGGCAACACTCTCCATCTTATGTCACTCCTGAAGCAAACATACTGTCCACATGTACCTCCTGCAGCAGGGCACACAGTGCATCTGTGTCTTCTGCAGAAGGCAACACTCTCCATCTGTGCCTTCTGTTGCAGGTAACACTGCCCATCTGTGCCTTCTGTTGTAGGACACACCACCCATCTATGCCTCCTGCATAATGCCACACAGCCCACCCGTGCATCTTAAAGCAGGACACACTGACCTTCTGTAACTCTTGCAGCAGTACCCACTGTCCATCTGTGCCATACCCAGCAGAGCACGCTGTGCGCCTGTGCCTCCTGCAGCAAGGAACACTGTCCATTTCTGCCTCCTGGAGAAAGGCACACTTCCCGTATGTGCATCCTGCTGTAAGGTACCCTGCATTCCTCTGCAGCGGTGGACACTGCCAGGATGTGCCCACTTCAGCAGGGCACACTATCCCTCTGTACAACACTGCCCCTTAGCGCCGCCAAATCACTAGGACACACTACCTTCTCTGTTTCCTGCAGAAAAGCCCCTACCCCTCTACGCCTGCTGCAGAGGGGCACACAATGCCTCCTATAAGAGCGCACCAGTACACAGTTTCCCCGATTTCTTCCAGTAGCAGGCCCTGCCCTGTCATTCTCTCGCTGATGGTCTCCCGTGTCCAGCTTTGCTCACACTGGCTGCCACCCATACTACCTACCTCCTCCATGTCCTTCTGCCCACACAGAGATTGGTCCATAGAAATTGTCTTTCAGGAGCACCCGTAAATAATAATATTTTGTTTCAAATCTTGTATTTTAAGTGATATGACCACCGAAGGCCCTGATTCTATATCAAAAACTGAGCTTAGGACTATACCATTTCCCTCTGCAAGGCAATATTTTTCTCCATGTGCTCCCATACCTGGAGTGTCACACAGTTTGGTGCTCACTTTCCCTCCATATTAAACAACAGTAGATGTTTCAGCACCCAGGCTAAAATGCTGCATTGCTAAATACATATAAGGTCCCAAAGGCGAGACCAATGCATTGCAAACGCTTGTTTATTACTTGTGCTCGCCCTAATAGATTTGTTTTCTGGTGCTGGGGTAACTGGTCTCCATCCAGGCTGTCCCTGTGCTGTACTTTGCTGGAATGCTCTTCCCTACATTTACAGTCCAGTTGTGTGTTCAGGACCTGGGACAATTCTGCTTCGCATGGTCCTACTGTCCTTCCAACGTGGCATCCCCCTTTCAAGAAAAATAACCCATCTCTGACATGCAGTTGAGATGGAATTTCTACGCCCTCCTTAGGGAAAAACAGCTCATCTCTGACTTGACATCTTCAAGGAAGGATGGCACAGCATTTCCTTCCCACTTGAAATGAAAACCTTCCTGGTCTTTTAATGCATCTGGTCTTACCAGCTCAATGTTTTTTTAAGTGTCTTTGTAAATCCAGTAAAGTATACCTTTTGTGGTCGTTGAAGCGTTCCTCATCACCGCTGATTATTCGATACATGAAATACTATGTTTTATTTTAGCTGTGTCTTGCTTAGAAGCTGTTTCACGTCAGTGCACATTGATTGGTGAAAAGTTCCCCACAAGTTTTTGTTTTGTTTAACACCGTTACACGTTGCTGCTATTCTTCTAGTTTGTGTTTAGTTACTGCCATGTATGATTTGTGAGGCTCTGCTGCCTTTGTTTTATTGTTTCCAACTTTGGTGGGTGTGGTGTGTTTTTTTGAATGGCTACTTAATTTGCTTCTCTGGAGAGAGCTTTCATGCACAACGCAGGACTCCAGGTTTGTACTTAAGAAGTGGTCTCCTTCTCCTTAGGCCTTGTGAGTTATTGGGTTACTGGTTGGGGGGCTGAAACCCTACTCAAGCAGCAACCACAGTCCTTGTCAGGGTGAGGCACAAGCAAAACCCAAATTAACCTGTGCTCAACCCTCTGCTAGCTTGTCTCAGTGCAGTCAGGCTTAACTTAGAGGCAATGTGCTAAGTACTTATGCAACACTTCAAACAGTAATAAAGTGATAATACAAAACAAGGTAAACTCCACACAGGTTTAGCAAATAGAACAAATTCTAATAAATAAAGCAAGACCAAAACAACAAACATCCACTCTGAAAAACCCCTGATATACATATGCCGCCAAAAAGCGCAAAGTGACAACTGTGGATATCTGGACGCGCTGGACTGGGACAAAGTCCCAAGTTCAGGCTCACTGCCATGGAGTGTGGACTAGCCGCAGGGTCCCAGTTAGGCCCTCTGAACAAGGGTACCTGAAGGAGTGTTGCAAGGTCCTATGTCAAGGATTCATCATGCAGCTACGAGGGTTCCATAGTGCTGCTGGGCAGTGATCAGAGGCCCTGTGTTGGGAGTGAGGATCCCGTAGACGTGGGCTTACAATTCAATGTCCGACGCCAAGGATGCTTTACCCAGTTGAGGCGATGCGTTAGTTCCAAGGAGCTGTGAGGTTGTGATGCGAGAACCTGCGTAGTCGCCGAGGATGCAGTCGACAAGAGATTTGTGATGCAAGGGCCTGCTTCAGGAATGCTTTTAACTGTCGGCACTTCCGTTGCGGACGGCAAGGCTGAGTTGGAGTCTTTGCATCAAGAGAATTTGATGCAAGTGGCGATGCGTCAATTCTGTTTGGAGTTGCGCCATGGAGCAGAGAAGATGTGTCGGTGCTGCTGGTGCCACAGAAGGGCTGGCAGAGCACCTTTAGGCCCAATTCCAAGGGTCCAGGACTATGGTGACACCACTTGTTTCAGCATTCTGTCCCTGAGGCTATAGTCAGGTGTCCAGCCAACTATTCCTTGTAGTCACTCTGGGGCCCTGGTTTCAACATATGCAGGTCCAGTCCTTCTCTCCCCGGCAAGAGGGCTGCAGACCAGCACAGCAAGGCAGTAGTCCTTCAGGGCAGCAGTTCAACAGAGTGGCAGTCCTTTCAGCAGCACAGCAGTTCTTCTTCCACAGGTCCAGAAGAGTTAGTGTCTGGGGTGCAATATTTAAACCTGGACCTTCAGTTCAAGTGTGAGAAGCTTTTAGATGTGTCCCTTTAAAGTCCACATTCATCCTGCCTTCCCTGTTCTGGCTCCAGACTAACTACAGAGGGTATGCAGCCCTTTGTGAGGAAGCAGGACATTGCCTATTCAAGTGTGAGTATGGCTGTGCCCAACTCCCCCTCCCATCCTGTCAGTGATGGCCCATCCAGGCATACCTAACCTCATTATTGTGTGTGGCTGTCTAGGAGGAATAAACAATGTCCAACTGTCAGGTACACACAGTCACGTGACCCAGAAACAGGCTGCAGGTACTAAATGGCTAAGGCAGGAAAATGGCATTTTCAAAATTGTCATTTAAAATCCAACTTCATCATGCGAGAGGATGTTTCATTACAATTCAAACAACACCAAACATGAACAGGTTACCTCCTCCCAGTTTTACATGATGATTTATTAAATGTTATAGGTCACTCCACTGTTATCTTTTGGGAGAGGCAGACATTGCAGTACTGAAAAATTAATTTAAGAGTTTTTCACTACCAGGACATGTAAAACTAAAAAGTACATGTCCAATTTTTTAAATACACTTCAAGGCACAGCTCCCAATGTGGAAGACAGTCCATAATAGTCCCACTATTTCTCCCCAGATCTTAGTGAATTTCCACTGACATCCCCGGGCAATATAGACGAGGTCCCCCTGCTCGACACACCAATCCATGCCTGCATGTCACATCTTCAGACTCAGTGGGATGGTTCAGGTTGAGGACCACACAATGTCCCTCCTGGTAAACAGGGCAACAAATCCCACCAGAGCTCTGTGCACTTGCATTTCCCCAAAATCCGACATTATCAATATCAGGGCCATCTTCAGAGTCAATACAATGGAATTATCTAGAACCGTTTGATGGGCGGTACCTATACATGTCCAGTAGTGGGTAATCTCAGGACATTGCCAGACAATTTGGAAAAAATCTGCCACCAGAGATCAACAACAAGCACACCTGGGATCAGAGAGGATACCAGCATTACCCAAACATTGTGGAGTCATGTAATTTTGGTGAACCTGTGCAATTCGATCAGGCAGAGAGGTGCAGATATTGCAAGTTACATACGGCCCACACAGGCCTCCGCCATTCAACTTCCTCCATCCCACCCATCCAACCTTCCCATTTCTGTTTAAGCAGATCTAATGTTTCTGTGGCATTACAATCAAGGGCTTTGTATAGCTGAGAGATACCCTCCTACCCAATCTCCTCATTAACAGTTGTGCTTCAAGGGGGCTAAATTCTGGCACTTCTAGTAAACAAGCGCCATAGTGACTAAGGGTGTAACATGGCTGTAAATACTTATGAAATTGAGTGTGGGAAAAATAAATCGAACTTGGAGGTCCTCAAAGGAGTACAATTTAGATCTTCACCACACATCCCCCAATCCTGCAATTCCTATTGAGTCCCAGCGGCGAAATCCCTTCAGGTGTGACAACTGTTCCAACCAGCGTCCCATCCAAAGTGGAGTCTGCAGAGTCAGGTGTCTGTCCCAGCCCATGAATCGTGTTGCTCCTCTCCATACCAAGAAGACCACTCTTGTGACCTCTGGTAGGGCAAATGAAATTGAACTGCCGTATAAGTGGTGCATGACTCCATCAAGACCAAGGCTAAAGAGTGCAAACTGATACGTTGATCATCCCAGGAACCCATCAGCCAGTCATTTATGATTAATAACTGAGATGCCAAGCATTACAAACGAATGTCCACCACCCTAATGCCACCATTGTACACCGAACAGTGACACTTGGCTCGGCCGAAACAAAGGTGTCGGCCTCTCCATAGAAAGGACTGGAGTAGCACCACCACCTCGCTAAACCAAGCATTGGGAATTTGGAGTGGAAAAGTTAGCAATATATAGAGAAAACAGGACAATATCATCATTGTAATCAAAAAAACTCTACCTAGGACATTAAATGGGAAGTGTTGCAATGCAGTCAGGACGATTCTAGACCCCTTTAAGAGAAGATTAAGGTTAAGCATGTGCATGATGTCTGGTAGAGTAGAAATTTGGACAACCAAATATTTAAAACTTAGGCGATGGATAGGAATGCCAGGTCGCCAGTCAACCAAAGCACTATAGCCTTGAAATGAGATAAGTAAAGATTTCCCACGGGCCAGAACTCGCCACATCTGCAAGGAAAGGAGGACGTCATCTGCATATAATACAATCCTATCCTCAAGGGCTCCACTCCATCTCCATTCCCACATCTGTGCATCACTGTGGTTTAAAAGGTCCAAGGGCTCAATGGCAAGGGCGAAAAGGAGCAGAGACTGGGGACATCCCTGCTGGGTATCCCATCCAATTGGGAACTTCTAAAACAATACTCCATGGACCATGACTTTTGCTGTCGGATGGGAATTCAGTAGCGCTACCATCTCCCAAAAACCAAAACCAAACCCCATTCGGCTCAGCACTGATCCAAAATAGTCCCAGTCAACTGTATAAAATGCTTTTTAAAAGTCAACAAGCAATAAGGCTGTTTCCTCTTTGATCTCTTCCACATGGGCCAGTGTGTAATGTTTGGAATCTTTCTTACCAGTCTTGATGTGTTGGGACAGTTCCCGGCTTTGGTTCCTGAAAGTTCTGGTTTGTCTGAGGTATGAAAGACCCTTTCCAGTAGCCACTGTGCTGCTGCCAGTGAAAAGCCTAAGCAGACTGTGCTTTCTAGAAGGTGCCCTAAGAGGTTAATCCCCATAGGGAAAAACCTCTGATGAAGTGGAGACTCCAGGAATGGAAAGGAAGAATAAAATCATGTAGCAAGGGTAGACACTTTTTTAATATATCTTCCTTTATTTTATTCTGATCTTCCTCATTACAAACGGCCTCCAACCTTGCTTGTTTCCCTAATATGTCAGCCTCTAGCTTTGCTAGTTTATGTTTTTTCTCTTTGTTCTTCCGGCTACCAGATTAACCATCAAAAAACTGAGGTTATGCACTGGAATATAACGACCCCCCTGATAGAATCTAAAAAAAAGAATCAAAAACTTGGGGATCGAAGTCCCAAGAAATACTGAAGTAACTGCTTAAAGTCAATCTCGACCTTAAAACTAAAGAAATGATCAGGATCGCCAGCTTTTGGACTTAATGCTAACATTGGCGTGTAAAGTGGTCCTGTGCAAATGGAAATGTGCAAATGAGGTAAACTTCAAAATCTGGCAGGAATGGTTATCATTTCTGAGAGGTGCTAATAATCCGGCACTGCAGGCATCTACATGGAGTCCGTCCAATAGGAAGCTGTGGAAATCTTTAGACGCATCTTCATTTCACTATGAGCCACCTTGATGCATTGTATGTCGATCTCATTACAGTGACCTGTGGAATCAAAGAGTACGTTTGTTGTCCTGTACTAGAATCCTAACCGCTACCTCCACACATTGAGTGTTATGTATGTATCTGTATATCGATGACGCAAGCAAGAGTTGATTTTCTTTATATTATTTGCATTTTTGTAATTGTCCATCAATAACTGAATCGAATCATCTCTGTAATGGAAGAATTACTGTATTGTCTTTACTTTTGGTTTTCTACTTCAATAAAAATGACCTGAATTAAAAAAAAAACACTAAAGAAATTTGGAAATTGTTAACATCATGGAGCTGTCTACATCTCACCTTCATGGGGAGAGAAAATGTCATCAAAATGGCCATTCTACCAAAGTTCACATTTATATTTAACACAATTCCCCTGGAGTTCAATTCAGTGGGTATAAGAAAGATACAGAGCGAAATCAATACCTTTAATTCGACATCTAAAGGGGTAAGAATAGCCTGGAGAAAGCTCTGCCAAAAGAAAAGCCAGGGGGATCGCCAGCCCAGACTTAGCCATGTACTAAAGCCTTTCAACTAAAAAATATTAGGATTCTTTCATGCCCATGAGTTCTATCCTGCCTACTGGAAAGCAGTAACTGACTATGATCAATGCCTTTCCAAGTTCGACCAACCTAAATACTTCAAAAAGATCAGACTGAAGGTATAAAGATCAGCATATAAAACTTGGTTCGAGATAAGGAAAATATGAAACTCGCCGGGTACACCAGATTGTCTGAAAGACTCCCTAGCAGGCCCTCTGAAAAAAGCAATAGAGAAGTGGGGTGAACTTCTTGAAAATGGGAATCTTAAGCATTGGGATGTTTTAGTGGAAAGCACCAATAATGAAATATCGAGATTTAATTATCACCAGATGGCCAGCTGGGCTTGAGAACAAGTTACATCACCGGACTCTTGCTGGAAGCTGGAGGAAGATATGCAGAAAAATCCAACTCGGAAAGAAGTACTGATGTGGTACTGGCACCTGATCGAGGGAAACGAGACCGATTTTGACATACCCAACATCGTTTGGAAGAAAACCTTTCTGGCTCAAGACTTGCAAAATTTTTGGCAAGTATCCTGCACTTTTTTATGGCACATTATTGTTTCTGCACCTCTTAGGAGAAATCATCTTTTTACTTGCACAGGTCGTACTGGACACCCGAAAAATTGTCAAAGATGAATGCACAGGTGATGAAAAAGTGGCCCAAATGCGGCTAGATGAAGGTTAACAACATACATATGTTCAACACATGCGTTTACCTTGATGCGTATTGGCACGCAGTTGATAAAATTTGTTGATAAAGTCTTAGATACCAATATCAAGGTAAGCGCTTTTACTATTATATTTGGCACTTTAGACAACGATGATTCTAGTATTAATTTAAGTAAAAATCTAAATCATTTTCTATTTACTGCTATGTTAGTAGCTAGACGTGAAGTGTGTAAAAATTGGATTCTTCCATCACCTCCTAAAGCAGACGATTGGGTCAGAGCAGTGAACAAGTTTAGAAACTTGGGCGAACTGAGAGGTAACAGTAAACGCACAAAATATTGGAAACTCTGGGATGGGGCTGAGTGGTAGGGTAGGGAGGGATGTCCAATGATTTAAAATAACACGATCAAGCAAGTTCTCGAGTTTCTTCATGGCGGTACACTGTTGTCTCAAAACTCAATCGAATTGGCTGGTTCTTATGACAAGGCCTCACCTTGTCTTCTTGGGCATTCCTCCGTGCACGATTAAGTGGTGACCCTGTTGCCATAATCATAAAGATCGTATAAATGAGGACTAAAACAGAAAAAAAAGCAAGGACAGAAACTTGAAGACCAAAAGTCTAAGAAAGAGCTGATAACTTCAGGAACCCAAACTGGAACAAGAAGAGCAAGGAACAAAGGAGCGCCAACTTAGGGAAGGTATACCGAAACAGGAGCACAGGGCACCAACAGGGGTGAGGAGTGTTGAAACGCAAAGAAAGGAAAGGTTCTGTCCCTTATATACTCAAGAACAGGAAGCGACAAAACAGGAAATAAGCCGTCGCCATCTTGGATACGGAAAGGAGTGAAGCAAAAAATACGAAAGGTCCCCATCTTAGGGTGATAGAACAAACCTCCCCAAGGCCTTCTGAAACCAGACTGTGGTAGCATGAGAAGGAGAACAATCAACAAGATGGCCCCAAGAGAGTGAAGAGTGGCACGGAATGCCTTCATGGGAAGTGAAGAGATGAGCAATTAGTGCCTCCAAATGTGTATTATAGAAAGCTGCAGTCCCAATCTGGGAGCTGCAGCATTCCAAATGTGCAGAGAACTATCCAATGGGCCGCCACATGAGCCACGGCGTGCCTATACAAACAAGTAGTAGGCACTACGGGACGCACCAACGATGTCAAAACAACAACAGCAGGCTGCCATTCAGCACCACGACACACCTGATGAGGAGAAGGAGGCGTCGGGGCTGCACCGCTGCCCACACGAAGGAAGTGACCAGCATTGCGAGCTGGGCTCAGCCCATGGTGCAGCACAGTGCTGCACTGCGGGCTGTGACGCAGCGGGGAAGACCAGGCAACAACAGGAGCAAACTAAACAAAGAAAAACTGTATTATAAACACAAATTCCATTTCAGCTTTTCCCAACACTCCCCACCCCACACTTCTACCCCTGAATCATTGTTACCCAATATTTTACAATAACAGAAACAAAGAACATGACAGGGTATTCAAGGTGGACTTCCTCCAATTTAGGATTGGGATTTTAGAGGTCAGATCAAAGATAGAGCACCCTGTGTCTAAGGCTAATGGTCAGTAATGAACAAAGAAGTGAGGATTCAGTTTGTGTCCACAAGAGAGTTTACATCATTGGAAGTGACAACATCTTCTGCCGTGGGCTCTTTGGAGGTCAGCATGGGCGTGAAAGGATTCATTTCAACCTGGGATCCATCCGGGTCAGTTTTGGAGGATGCCGGGGCTTGTGTGCGGCTTCCCCTTCTACCATTGGAGTTGGGTCGATTGCGAGTCTCAGAGCAGGTGAAGGCTGAGAGGAGGGACCAGGGTCTGCTGGCGTGCCGTCACCCGGGGACTCATACCTTGCAAAGGTTCTCTGTTCAGTTGCCCATTGCAACGCCGCCTCAGGTGTGTAAAAAATGTGGGAGCAGGAGTCATGAACAACTCGTAGCTGAGCAGGAAAAAGCAACATATATTGTAGAGTCATCATCCTACTTCACAGCTTCAAAGGATTTGCGTTGCAGTTGCAGTTGAGTCGACTTAGTATAAGCCGGGAAGATCATGGAGAAGTGTGGCTCACGGGTTAGAGGAGGCAGACCTGGAAGCAGAGGTCAGCCCGGGACCAGGGTTCAATTCCCGGCTCGGCGGGATCTTGAGTCCTAAAATGTCCACGGACTCGACAATTCTCGCTCCGGTGCCTACTCGATTCACGGGTGCACACTCTGCGACTCTGGGCAATAGCTTGCTTAATCTCCACAACGGCCCCTCGCGGTGGGATGCCTGGCTTTCACCTTGTGGATACCCTGCCGGGGTTATCTCACAGGGGAATACCAGGACGGGTTCCCTAAGCAAGCGCTTAGATACTGGGTCGGTGATTTGCGCTATATAAATACATGTACATTTACATTTACATCATGATATGAGAAGGTTTAAAGTAGAGCTTACCCTGAGTACTGGCCACCTGAAGGATAACATCTTGGAAGTTCAGCATTTTTAATATAAAAGACTGGTCCCATGGGAGGACACTGCACCAGCAAATGATGCGTCCGCTCCACCACAAACCACGGAGACAAGTATCCATCTGATAGCCAAGAATTGAGCCCGTCTTCTACGAAGATCGCAGGGTGAGGGGTCTCAGTACCCACAGGGAAGCCCACCAGGCAGAGGTTGCTCCGGAAGGATTTATTCTCAATGTCCTCAGCTCTGGCCTCAAGAGTACAGACAGTTGAGATTCATCTTCAAGAGGGGATACTCGAACCTCCACCTATGTTACTCACCCCACCACATTGTGAAGACCTGTCGCAGCAGAGGGAGGTAAACACCGACCTCCCTGATTCTGGATTCGAGGACTTCCCATGATGCCTGAATGGCAAAAAAAAAAATTGGTGTGCATCAGAGAACGTAGGTGGCATAGGAGGGGAATCACCCCAATGTGCCAGTTGCCGGGAGCAGATGTTGATGTGGTGAATTTCTTAATTTACGATTGGGAGCCCAGTACATACGGTTTGTTCTTCCACACCCCGGCGGCTGATATATAATAGGGTCTGCTTGTCAAAGAGGGTATCTTCCCCAGTATCAAAGTTGTGGCCTTAGGAGTGCCAGTATTCTCTATCCTTACATCATGGTCCACAAGGCAGCACGAGCAGCCGGAGCGAGACACTGCAGGAAGTCACGGAAGTGCATAAGGGTACAGGTTGCAGTCAAGATCGCACACCCCCTCCAAAACCCCCACTGCCAGGTGTCAGCAATAATAGCCCAGCAGGTATGCAGATGAGAAGCCGGTGCCAGATGTAGGTGATCTGGCTGGCACCAGAGGGAACCCCTGTGTCATGTGGAGGCAGATATCAGTCCCCGCAATTAAAAGGCCCACCGGGGGAGTAGTGAGAGCCTCTTTTCATGTATCTGGGCCAAGAACCAGCCTTGGGGAGGGCAGGAAGCCCCTGGATGTTAAGAGCAGATCAAGGGCCTCCTCACCCCCAGATGCAGGGCAGGTCCATAACGGGGTGAGGGGAAGCATCGCCCCCCTACGAGGACCTGGGGCCCCCCAATAACATTTGAGCACTATGCGACCACATGCAGAAAGGCCCAGAAGGTCGGTGGAGGAGGGCAGCGCCATCCAAAGTGCACGCAGCCCAGCAGGGTAAATGGCAGGAGCGTCTACCGGGGGCCACCCGAAGTAGCTTGTGTGAAGCCAGCTGCTGCCTCAATTTCCTAGCAATGTTGCAGTGTAGTGCCTCGACCCCCATAACAACTGTAGGGTCGGGATGGGAAAGAGAACTGCAGGAGTGCAGAAATGTGGCCTCCACACAGGATGAGAGGAGAAAGCCTCACACCCTTCTACGAGGAGCCAAAGCTACCCAATATCAGTTCAGAGCTGACTGCCCAAATTTAGGAAGGTCAATAAGGCCAGGGTCAGAGGAGGCCAGCCCTGTCTAAAAGGCAGGCCAATGGCAGGGTTAGAGGGAGAAGCACCTACCAGGAGCCGCCCAAGGCAGCTTGTGTGCAGCCGGCCGCAGCTCTGGTGTCTCTGTAATTTCGACGTGTGGTTCCTCAGCCCTCAAAATATCAGCAAGGACGGGAAGGGAGGGTAAGTGACATAATGGGGGAATGCGGGCTCCGCACTCTGCCCGGGCAGCCTCCGCAACAGGAGACTCTTCCTCACAGACCCCTCCAGGAACAGCACACTTAGACCAAAAGCGTGGGCCCAGCCGCAGAGGTTGCAAACCGCCACCATCTTAATACCAGGTGCGTGGGACGGCCCCACCAGCAGTCTCTCCTCCGGTGCCCCACAGAATGGTGTCAGGCCCCAGGGCTGCTGCCCAAAGTTGAAGAGGGGGCATCGGATATATCAAATACCAGGAAAGGGGAGCCAAGGTGCAAGATTTAGCTAGATGGTGGAGGAGGTCTCAGGAGCATTAATAGGATGCATTCACCATCTTGGCTGCTTCAGCAACGTCCCCCGAACTGAGACATATCTAAAGTCCTACTTAAGTGGGTGGTCTACTCAGTGCTGAAGGCCCAGTGGTAGCATTTAATTTAAAGACCCTAGCTACAGATAGTGCCAATTTACCTGGGACTTACAAGTAAATTACATATGCCAATTGGGTAAAAGCCTATTCTACCATGTTTTAAGGAGAAATCACAAACACTTAAGCACTAGCTAGCAGTGGTAAAGTGTGCAGTCCAAAAGCCAGCAATAATGAAGACAGCAAAACAGGAGTGTTAAAGGCAACAAGTTAGGGGGAAACCACACCAAGGATGCTAAATCTAATATGTCCCACCAGTGCTGTTCACACAGCCTTCTTTAGAGTGTCAAACATGTTCTAGCATGCCTCCGTTCAGATCACCTATCTGGGCTGCATCTTAGGAGGCAATTCAATTCAATTCAAATAAGTCTTTATTTCGACTTTTAGTCATAAAAGACATACATAAACACTTCTTAGGAGTCCGCTCGGTCAAGGTAGCAACAATGGTGCAAATAACAAGCACAGCAAAAAGACATCCCATTTCGGCCTCAAGGGCTCTGATAGGCCCAGCAGCTTCGAGGTCACTAGATGACATCTGACAGTTGTCATGTTGGCTCCAGTGTCTCTCAGAACCTCCACCCTCTGCTCATTGATATTGGCCAGTGCCTAAATTTCCTAGCGTTATTAGTTACTAGGCGTGTGAGCTCTCTGCGCCATCTCTCTGTAAAACAGGAACACCAGGGTAACCCCTACACTGCAGCCCATACTATATGTCGCAATCTCCTCCACAAGGCCCGCTTGGCACACTTCACAGCCCCCTTGTAGTGCCAAACCTGTCAGCCCTCATAGCACTTAGGAGGTGCCTTCCCTGAGGGCTTATGCCAGGGAACCACTTATTTTTCTGTTCAGGCAGGGATTAGGAGTCCTGAACCACAAAGCTAGTTTGGGGACCTTGAGCAAACTCATTGTTTTTATGTTTGTCTTCCCCGTCCTTTGTCTGATGGGACCATGCCCACCCTTGTGGTGACCCCCCTTCCAGACACCTTTGTCAAATGACGCCAACATTATTGGCAAACAAAAAATTATCCACTTATGGAATCTCTGATCTAACTTTAATTTTACATATATATGTGTGTGTGGATGAGTGTGTGTGTGTGTGTTTTCATCAGTTTTTATTATTTATAGCTTTCAGTGCTTTTGATATGGTTATAACACTGTCCAAACCGTCTTTCAGAGCAAGTTGTAGGAACCATTACAGTAAGTACACATCAAAGTACTTTCAGCAAAGAGAGGCAAAAAGAGTAATGGAATTTCTTCAGCCTCTGCTGCCATGTCAGGCAGAATCTGATTCAGCTAATGGCTCTGATACAGTCCTGCGGAATCAACCCAGCAAGAACAAACACAGGGGCATATTACCAACAACTAGCGATAATTTTTGTCTCTAACTTGTTTAGAGACTAAAATTATCGCCGCACATCGGCGATTTTTATCGCAGATAAACCTTGCTATTAGCAAGGTTTATCGCAAATGCGATAAAAAACGGCCACAATGCGTGAATATCGCTGAACAGTCAGCGATATTCATGCATTACCGAGCTAAAGCTCTTAACCATGTTATCCACCTCCCATTGGATAACATGGCTAAGAACTGCTCAGAGCAGGTGTTAGCTTTTGGAGATATTCGCGCTTAGCGCGAATATCTCCAAAAGTTGGTAATAGGAGATAGCGATGTTAGCGACTGTTTCCAGTTTCTAACATCTTGGCACGCCCACTTTGCATGTCATTAGTGATAAATATCACTGACATGCAAAGCGGGGCCCAAGATGGTCGCTATCTCCTTTTAGCTGTCACTAACTGGTGTTAGCGACAGCTTGGTAATAGGGAGATAATTTTATCTCCGCTTTCTTGGCTTTTAAAGCCAAAAAAGCGGAGATAAACCCCCTTGATAATATGCCCCACAGTTCTCTCACTAGAAGAAATTCAGCACATACGTTTATTTAGTGGCATTTCATCACTAACAACATCTGCAGTGCTTGTTTGTGCCATATTCGAGCATGAAGATGATTGTTCTGTTCGTAGCCCTGAAATTGCTCCATCAAGTTATGTTATGTTATGTGAGTATGAATTTGTAGAGCGCACGTTCAACCCAGGGTTTCTTGGCGCTGTGTCCCGCTGGGGAACCCGTCCTGGCTTTCCCTGTGAGATGGTCCCTATTGGGCATCCCCAAGGTGAAGCCAGGCATCCCCGGCAGCGAGGGCGCCGTTGTGGAGATTAAGCAAGCTATTGCCCAGAGTGCAGCGTGGGACCCATGGTTAGGGAGGCACTGAGGCGAGATTTATCGAGCCCGCTGACATTGGTTCCGTACCCTGCCGCGTCGGGAATTGAACCCTGGTCCCGGGCCGACCTCTGCTTCTGGGTCTGCGACCTCTAACCGGTGAGCCACACTTCTTCATCAAGTGATTCAACCCGCTTTACAAATTCTGATCAATCTGTGCATGGAGACAATGACAGAGAATTGAGTTACAAAGGCAACAAAGTCAGCCGTATTTTACTATTTAAAAAGAAATCATGCAAGGGTCACATGATGTGCCGCTTTTATCAATTTTCAAGGCAACACCACCTGAAGTCTGATCCGAAGGAATTGCTGCTTCCCCATCCTAAAGTGCCTGGAAGCTGACCTGCCTGAGAAGAAGAGGGAGGAGTGTTACAACCGTAGAGGACTACCAGGGCAAGTAGTTGTGGTTCACTCCCCCAGAGAGAGTCAAGAGAGATTGATCAGCATGCTCCTGGCTGGAGCATTATCTGCCTTGCCTGCAGTGACCTAGTCCTTGGCACTACCAAAGTGTATGCAAAAGGACTGTGCCACTGTGATCCAGATCCTTGTGCTCACAACAGACCAAGCTGCTGTTCCATTGTGGTGGTTGCTGTGTAAGCCGCAATGCTGCCCTGAGAATTACCAATGGCTGACGCATGACACAACACATCCTCTTTACCGAAGAGGACCTGCGACGATCGCCATCCATCAGCAGCACCACAGCCTACTGTCAGCCAGTCCCTGAGTATTGAACTCCCAATGCACAAAACCCCCATTGAGAGTGTCAGCACACTCGCAGCCAGCATGTGATTCACCCAGAAAAGGGAGGAGGATGTAGACACATGCTTCTGGTCCAACAGAGGAACAAGAACTTGCATTCTTGAAATTAACTTAGGTTCCAAAAGGAGCAAAAATACTGATGGTAGAGTGCACCTGTGCACGAAAAATGCCATACTACACCATGTCAAGGATGAGGTGGTAGAAGGGAGACCCTGAATCCTTAGCACAGTAGCTCCCGCACTCGGGGATTGGTGGCTTTATATTGCAGTGTTTAGTATCATTTTTCAAATCTAAGAAAGTGCTCATTTTTATTTTTATAAAAGACAAGCACTGGGTTGGAGAATCCCACTGGTGCAGTGCTGGCGGATTAGTGAGTGCAGAGCCTGACGTGCCTCCACGCTCCCTGTTTGAGAAGCTGTGACTGTTCATCATTGCTGGCACTGAGATTCAAGTGGTGATGGGTTTGTACTTGGTCCAGTGAGCACAGCCATAGTAGCATCAATCCTGGGACAACATAGGCAAACAACTCCCGCCCCCACTGTCCAGGCACAGTAGTTCCTGCGTGCCCATTGGACCTACGAACTGGGTCTGACAGTGAGTCAGGCAGTGCATGCTCAAGGACATGCTGCTAAAGGTGTGAACATTCCAAAATGGCATTATTTGTGTATTTTATTTGTAATAGAAATACGTTTTTTACCAAAGCTTATTTTTTTCTTATAAGTCCTACATATTCGTTTTATTGTCACAAATAAGCAATCTTGTTAATTCACAAGACAATTACAGTGGACTTAGGTATTGCTTACATCGTTATACAGCAGAGTCTTTATAAATCACAGCTAGATTCATGGAGGCATTGTTAAACTAGAAAAGATTATGTTTTGCTTTTTTATCCTTAACCCTTCCTCTCCTTAACCTTTCTTTGCTGACTCTTTGTTGGCTTCTAAAACCGGGATGTTATTTGGCCGAGGTTTATGCTGCTTAGACTCTACATCAGGTTCATGTTCTTGAGTTCCTACATCAGAAGTGTCTCCTTCTAATAACCACCGTGTGTAATATCTTCCTGCTTCACTGAACTACCATATAGCAGGGGAAACTGGAATGTGGGCTTATAGCTAGACTGGATGAGAACATCTTTTCTTCGGGCTTTGGCTGTGAAACTCTACCTTCGTATGTCACCTATGTGTACTGACCCACTGGCACTGTTGTGTGTGCATTTGTTCAGCTCCACCACTTGTTCCTGATGTTGTTGAGCTGACTAGGAGGTTTGCCTATATACTGCCTTAATCAAATCCTGTATGTCCTAATGCATAAGTGTTAGAATCTCTATTATTTTCCTTATTGTAAGCCGGTAGTGTGCATTGATGTAGATGGTTGTTATGACACACCATAAAAGATAAAACAAATTCACACCATAACACAATTATGGAATGATAATATTATAAAACAATTTTGAAACCAAACATTTAAAACCCTTCTCCATTAAGTGCTTCGTCTTAATAGTCCCAGGCAAAATGCACACTGGTCCGATTTAACTGCTCAACTCATCAGTTGTAAGGGCACTCCATATATAATTAAGTTAAAAGCCCTCCATTGTTTTCCTGGTTTTTACTGCTAATTTAAAAAAGAAGTATACACGAAAACACATATCTCGGCTTCCTGGAAGCTGCAGATACAGTATAGCTTCATTACATTTCTCAATATCTGAATATTTTAAGATTTGTTTAAGAAATTGAGTAAAATAGTTCCTATAAAATGTACAAAAAAACGCAATGATTGGGAGGAAATGCCCATGGGCAGGCAGGCAAACTAATTTCCATTGATAAACTTCCTCCTGGAAACATAGTAATCTCCTGTTCGAAATCGGGCTTCTTTGCTGATGCCCCCCTACGTTTGCCCCATTTTAGACTGCTAGGTGCCAGTTTTTGACTTTGATGGTGCACTGGGACCTGCTAATCAGTCCCTAGTGCCTGTGCTCTTTCCCCCCAAAGTGATGTGACTGGTACACCCAAATGGCAAGGTACTGATGGAGCAAGGACTCGTGAAAAAGAGACTTGCTTGGAAACAATCCTCTCCCGTAACTGCTAACCCTGTATTAAATTTTATATTGTGGAAATAACATGCATTTACATGACACTCACTTAAGTATAAGATCGAAGCTTGCATATGTGTCTTACTAACCAGTAACTCGGGAGTGATGCTAAAATGGCCGCTGACTGAAATTCTTTAGTGCGCATGCATCAACTACATCTACATAGTATGGCGTAACTATGCTGGGAGGCAAACTTTCTGCACTTGCGCAGTAGCTAATAATATGACTGCTTGAAACTCACATGCTTGCTACCTGCTTGCTGGAAAACTAAACTCAGCTATTGTACTAATGCTAATGCGGGAAGAATAAAAATAAGTAATTGGGATTAGAGTAGATATAGGTGGTATACAGTGAAATCATTTTTATTTTACTTTAACATTTGTCTTTTTGACTCTTTCAATAGTGCTTGTTATGGGCCTTATGTCTCGAACTACAGTCTCTTCCCTCTCATTTTACCGAACATGCGCAGTGAACCCGAATTGAAAGCCATGATGTTAACTTGAACTTCGTCCAAGGCTGCAAGTTGCAACTTTCATGGGAACCGGAACGACAGTCCATTGAAATGCATGAGAACTACTGTTTTTTTTCTTCTAATATGTGACAATTACATTGTGAGTACGGGTGGGAATAAAGACTGATGTATAAACCCTTAAGGGGTGGGATTTAAAACAAAGGATTGAAAGAAAATATTAGAAAATAAGCATGGTGTGAGGATCACCTCCCCTTGCATGTCCAATCAGAGTTAGGAGTTTCATAAATTTGAAACATTAATGGGTGGTACACGCATAGAGAAAAGTATTATTGAGGTAGCATTAGTTAGTTAGTTAGTCTAGAGGCTGGGATGCTGTCCGAAGAGACTTGAGACGAGAGAGCTCTGGAGACCGGGATGCTGTCCGAGAGCACGGAGAAGTCCCAGACAGAGGTGCTGAAATGCTTGAACCAATTATCTTGAGAAAATTAATTTAGAAGAAGATCGCTGAAGAATCTCGAGGAGGAAGAGAGTGTCAGAGAGGGGTGCTACGCAAGCGTTGTGATAGAGAGGTCATCTGTCCTGTCCTGAAGCCCTTGTTTGCCAGACCTTTCCTGGGGGACCCTTTTCAATTCCTAGGCCTGGGAGTTGGTTTCCACACCATACTTGGTAAATATATCTATATCTATATATGCGCTTATGTGCTTTCTCTCTATCTTCTCTCTCTCTCATGCAGTGTCATTGCAAAGTATAATTGAGTGCAAATTTGATTGATTATTTGAGTCATCCTTCCTGTGAGAAACAGAGTTTGTTCTGTACTGTGTAAGGGGTTCACATGAATTTAATCTAAGATAAAATTTTACAAGACATCTCGACTCTGTGATCATTTCCAATGTGTATGTATATTGTAATCTTATGTCATTTCACCATCAACTAGTTCCAACTAATGGTTCATTGACAGGAGGAAAGAACTTTTGATCAGTGAAAGATTAGTCAGGGATAAAAAAAACAAATCTAGTGAATTACAAAACATGACCCCGGCGGGTATTGCCGTGTGTTGTGAATGAATTTCTGGGTCCAGGTGAGTATGTGGTGTTAGATTACCTGAGGCTGGTAACCCGCTGGATCAGTACTATGCCCCCTTATAAGTCCCTAATATGTGGTACCAGTGGTACCCAGGGTAAGGGTGGTAAAGGGGTCAGCAGGCCTGCAGCACTGGCTGTGCCACCCTGTGTGACTCAAGTATAAGTGTGTCTGCGGGCCTGCCATTGCAGCACTGCAGGAGCAGCCTGTCTGCTTGAGAGTGACTCTGCACACACCATGTGCTGCCACACCACTGCCTTAATGTAAGTAATCACTCTTAAGGTTGTCCTCCTAAGCCCAGGAGGTAGAGCTCATTACATTAAAGGTGGGGATATATATATTTATACATATATAAACTATAACCCTGTAAAGCAAGGTTTTACTGTATGTGACTGGGGGTCCATAAAGTAACGTAGGCTAGCTAGAGAGAAAACTCAAGATAGCCAGCTCTATTATGGAACGACCAAATTATGTTGTGTTTGGTGTCAAACACTGTGCTTTCCCACCCCAACATGATTCTCTTATTGAGGATGTGCTGCCATGCACAGTAGTGCCACGCTAAGTGGGTGGCCCCCTAGGATACAGTGACCCAGTTCCTTGGCGGGCTTTGCCACCAAGAGTCTGCCCTCGTGGTGGGATGTGCTAGCACTTCCTTGGGACTTAGACAAAGGCCTGGACAGGAAGGAGATCACACCTCTTCCCTCCCAGGATGGCTAGTGTTTACAGTCCTCAAGGTGGTGAGCCTCAAATGCTTTCACCGCCCTTGATGTGTAATTACCTTGTCCCCCACTAGAGAACAAAGCCCTTCCCACCCTGTTCAGCCCGACTGGTGGTAAAATTAGTTATTCAGGAGCCGTACACATCCAAAAGACTAGCCACACCTTTAAGGTGGGCTAGGAGGTCTGTACAGCCAAGGAAGGGTTCCACCATGTTCCAAGATCCTAAATTAGAGGACTCTGGGTAGAAAGTAGACATACACCCACAGGATGTTATCACCTCAGGAGCAGGTTAGACACAAGGGCCAGTAGCCCATTGGCAGCTGTCCCTCACGTCCTTAACACCCCCTAAGCTAGGTTTTTTAGGGGGTCCCCTGACACCAGAACCTCAATTCTAACTTGGAATTTAAGAAGAGGCACAAAGCAGACACCAACACCAAAAACAGGACTGTGGACTCTGCCGGAGCGCAAAGAAAGGACACTCAAGTGCCCTGAAGAGGCCATATACTGGAACCGTGTGTCGACGTGTGTCCATGGTGAAAACTTGTTGCTCCCAGCAAGAGGGACTCCAGTGACACCAGAAATCTAAAGCAGACTTCCCTTACTGGTAGAACCAGTCAACTGCAACCTACAGAAGACTTGATGTACAGCGTCACAAGAATTACGAACTGGTGGGCCTGTCGAGAGTGAGTCCAAAGAAAAGTAGTGTCCTCCACACCCAGAGTGGTAGCTAAGTTTTTAACCAAGTTTCAAGTCGCTCCTCCACTCCTGTCAACCTAACAAAGTAACCGTGGGCTACCTTTGCAGCAGCCAAGGCTTGGTGGGGTGATTGACCCCTTGAGTGACGTCTTCAGCAGACAGCAACTCATAGTGACAGCGGCCAATATCTGCAACGACCCTGCTGCTGTGTTCCTGCCTCCTGAAGTTGAAGTCGTTGAGTGTGTGGCACGACCTGCCCCAGTGATTGACAGCTACCAGCTACCTCTGCACCCGGAGCCGCCAAGCAAGGTAGAAGAAATCAAGAAGTTGAACCCGAAAGGCCTCTATTCTCCATGAGAATATTAGAGCTCCATCTCCAACTGAGTTTTTGTCAAGTGCTGCAAGTTTGACAGCTGTCGCGGATATCGTTCAATACCTTTATACATTTTCTAGACAGGGGTGTGGATCCAGTCTCAAACTTCAAAACCAGTTTGGGGTAGTTCTCTTTTCAATTGCCTTTGTCAGGCTGCTCTCCACACATAGCCTTTGTATAGAGTGATACTTCTCACAGCAAGTAGTGCTGGGGCGGTCTCCAGACAGGAGCACCCACAACATGGGCACAATGAAGGGTACAATTTTTGCACCTGACTATCATGAGCCCCTATGATCCAGTAATCAGGGACAGGCAAAAAAGGATGCCCTGGAACAGAAACTTCCTCACCTTCTTGCACAACAGAAGTTGCAGTCTCTTCCCTCACCCTTAACATCCACCAAATGGCAGATCTCAGAAAAAAAAACAATCAATAGCTGCTTACTAAGAAACCTATTCATGCAATTCATAAAGATAGCCCTGCCCCATACAGCTCAATATAGTGTCTGGATCTCCACTCTTCAGCCACAGGCATGCAGGCAATACAATTCTGCTGTGTGTGGGAGCTGTTCTCTTCCTTCATTTCCTACCATGCCAAACCAGGGGCATCCAAAATTGATCTCAGTAGCTTCAGTACTGAGACTCACTCATACACAGAGTCCTGCTACTGCAAATGTGCTACACGAACAATGCACAGTCATATACACTCATACACACATGATGTCAGCTCAAGGTTCTAGACATTCACATGGCAGCAGAGCTTTACACAAGAAAGGCATGTAGGCCACACTTTCAGTGATACAGATAAAAAGATCAGGTGGCACTTTTAATTGCCAAGCATGGTATGCCACCACTTTATATGCTGTACTCAGGGGCAGTAGTTCTCTATCAATTATGAGGGCACACTTGGTACGCAAGATCACAGCACATGTCCAGGCTTCACATAATAAGGAGGCTCAGGCATAAGCCTCTGCCCCCAAGTTTAGATTAGCGTGACATGAGGGTCAAAATAAAAGGCATGATACCAGATAAAGATGCAGGTGGGCACTCGGAGCAGCAGAAAAAATATGTATCCATTAAGGGAACATTTCTGGGGAAAGAGCATACATGCTTGTCTCTATTAACGAAATGGACATTGGAAACCCCACACAGCAGCAAACAGTATCTTGTGCCACACACATGTAGAGTCCAATTGACTCCACTACTCACTGATCCAGTACAATTGTGAAAACACACATACATATAAACAAGCAGGATATATTCATACATGCCCCAGACATCTAGAATGCAAAGGTAACAAGCCATGAAAGAATGCATAAACGTTACTTGAAAGATGCAAGTAGACCTGCCTTCCATGGGTATAGGTATAATGGTGATATCCCTCCTGCCTTCAATGTCAGTCACTCATAGTCTGCTCTGAGAGCTTGAAAGCTACTCTCACAAAGATTGGTGCAGTTCAGATGCCCCCTTAACACAGGAACTTTATTTGGATGTATCTTATCAGCTAGACGGGTGCACCTCCAGTGCTCAATTGTTGTGGTCACTGAATGAAAAATGCACAGGGCAAGATGGAAAGCAAACGGTCTGATGTGGTAGATGTATGACCCCACAGCTGCTCTGAGGACGGCGAAGCTTGACTTTCCCTACATTATATACTAAATAACAATACTGTGCTGCATGCAACATGAACTCACTAAGGACATCATTCAGAGCGCATCCTGTCTCTATGCACATTTCATGGAAGACCAGACAGACAACGCACACTCATGGGTAAGAGAAGGAGACTAAAGCAATTTAGCCTAGAGAGGTTTGGTATTCTCTTCTTCCAGGTACACATATAACCAGCATTGGCAAAGCCAATTGGACTGAATTTAATGTACTAACACATAACAGTTTTAAGTATATAGGAAAGAGCCAGCCAAAGTTGACAGAGAAGGCTAAAGTTGTAAGGTAGCCGATCATGCAGTTCAATGCAAGCACTGGAGTGGAGATGGAAGGAAACACTCAAACAGCCAATAACATTAGGTGAGAGGTGAATACTCCATTAGGCTGTACCAAGATATGATGGACAAAGTCTCAAGTCAATGGCTGAACGAGACTGGTCTAAGAAAGTCAATGATTGAAATGGGTGAACCCAAAGCCCACTCTATGTCTATTGTTAGCAATAGCTCTATGCTGTCAAAAGCCAGACTTAAATAAGGTTGTTCCCCACTTTAGAATCTCCGGTGCCAAAAACCATCATTCTCCTCATTACCTGGCAAGAAGGCAGTGGCTGCTCTGTACCATGGGTTTAGGTTCAGTGTGGGTGCATGCACCTGCAGTCAAGCAGAGTCTTGCACACTACAGGAGAGGAACTCAAGAACACCTGGAGCACCTCTGGTTAAATCACAGATCTATTGAGGTGATCCCCTCAAGCGAAACAGCAAAAGTGCCATCAATACCTGATGAGATATTAAACTCACTAAATAAGAGCTCAAGAAATAGCCACGATTCAGCAACAATTATTGGAGAGGATTTTAGCACTTATTTGGAACCACATGAGGATTATTACATCAATGTTAAAGTCATGGGGAAATACATCTCTTAAGGAAAGGAATTTGAGCAAGCAGTCATCAACAGGGTGTCAGTTAGCTTTGTTTACTCTGTCACCCAGTCTGTTTGCCTGCAACAGGAGATCTGAATCACATAAGCCCAGGCAACACATTTCTAACTATGGCTACCCTATAACAATAAACACTATGTCTTTTTAATTCAAAATACATCACTAGAATAGAATGTGCAACATGAAGATTAAAACCTGTTTGGAAAGTTGATCATGATGCATTGGACCTCTCTCTCACTCTTGAAATTCAACTTCATCCCACTTTTAACACCATTGCACATAACATACACGTGTTTCTTCCCGTCTGAGGCTGAAGTGGCATAATATCCAATCTTGTAATGACTTATCATTGATAGCTACCATTCTACAAGACATCTTAGCCCAATAAGGAACCCCCTCCCCCCTTTTGTCCTCAGCAGATTATCAATCAGCTTATCAGCATTTTGGACTTTATAGCACCATTACTATCAAGC
The DNA here is from genome assembly GCF_964263255.1 of Lissotriton vulgaris. Taxonomy (NCBI): domain Eukaryota; kingdom Metazoa; phylum Chordata; class Amphibia; order Caudata; family Salamandridae; genus Lissotriton; species Lissotriton vulgaris. The sequence continues at coordinate 1,270,626,645 of NC_141696.1, read as the reverse complement.
CAAATTATGGGAAGGAAGAAACCCTTCTGCAGACCAACCTTTTGGTTCAATAGAGATTGCAAATAGCCAAATTTTATGTATCTTATGCCATAAGAATTTCGTTTTTTGTTAAAAGAGGTGATGACGGGGGTGTGGCAAGCAGGCCGAGAGAAATGGCTGCAGTCTAAAGGGGCTCAATGATAAGATCGATTTCCCAACAATTCGACTACTAATCCACAGGAAAATTGTACTCAGAGTCTCCATTCCAAAATCGGAGATGGAGCGGCGCTAAATGATCCGGCGCCGGAGACAATACAGGTATGACAACGCGAGCTACAGAAGGCGGAGGGTGAGGCCTACGACCTGAGAGGAAACCGGGGCATTAATTACATCGGCGAGCCCGGGAGATTGCACTGAGGTCGGCAGAGGGGGCCGCGGCAAAAGAGGCGGAGACTGGTACGGCGACTATCGGCGGGTGCGCAAGGTGGAGGCGCTACCTACTGCCCCCGAAACAGCAGACGTTGAGCGTCGCACTCCCCGCAAGTGAGCAGGGGCTACGACCATTAACAGGCAGAAAGATCGGTCTGCCGAAAATAGACTGAGCCGCCATTGTGACACCGCCCGAACGCGGAGGAAGGGAACAGCGCATCGGCAACTGTGAGTGCGCTGGCGATTGTATGTGACACCCAGGGGGGCCCCAGAGATATCCGCGTGGCTGCAATTGAGAGGACTTCAGACCAAAATTCCTACACTTTGACGCTGGGGTGCTGGCAAGCCTAATTAGGGAGCAGTAAGGGATAAGCAATTAACTACCCCATTATTAGCTGAGAAGAGGCATATAGCGCGCCCTCAACCTTGCTGAACAGTGTCTGAGGAGCACATAACCGGAGGGTGCTGAACTACGGAAGCCCTGCTAAGCCAACGGTAGGTGCGACTGAGGTGCAAAACAGAAGACGAAGTAGACCTGAGGATACCTTATACTCCCTCCCCTCCCCCAAGGCACTGTTGGTGTGACGCAGGACGGAGAGAAATGCACCGCGACACACAGTGTTAAAGGTGGGTTCCCCCGGGGAATAGCTGTCGCATGCCCTCCTCACCGACATTCGCAGATTCAACGCAGAGTGATAGGTGCCCCTGCGGAATAAGCAATGAGTGGCAGAGGGTCCCGTGCAAACCAGCAGAGTAAATTAGACAAATTTGCCTACACTAAAGACTTCCCTTCTTTACCGGACAATAAAGGCCAAATGAGCAAAGACAAGGAAGCAGAGTCTGGCCCTAAAGTAACGCTGGAAGACATCATGGCGGCCCTCCACAATGTACAAACTACTGTAGGCTCCATATCAATGGATGTCACGTTCCTACGCGCCGACTTTCAAAAAATGTCCGCTAGGGTCGCAGAAGTAGAACAGGTGACAACAGCTCTATCCAAAGACTCTACACTCCTGATCAAGAAAGTGACATGATTAGAGGAGGAGAACAGACGTATGGCGGCGAAAATAGACGATCAGGAAGGGCGCTCCCGAAGAAATAACGTCAGAATTACGGGGCTTCCGGAGATGGAAGGGGCCCTGCTATGGACCTCTACGTTGAAGACCTCATAAAATCACGCCTGCCACCTAAGGGGCTCTCGACCTTCTTTTCAGTGGAGCGGGCACATAGAGTGCCGGGAGGCAGACCGAAACCCGGAGCCACCCCAAGACCGGTGTTGGCCCGTATTTTTTACTTTAGGGACATAGATTCTGCAGACAGCCGGGTGGCGCCACCCATCCGAATTCAGAACTCTGTAATATCCTTTTTCCCGGATTATACGGCAGCGGTCACAGCACGGCACAGGAGTTTCTTAGAGGTCAAAAAAGCACTGAGGGCCCGTGAACTGTCGTACTCCATGCTCTTCCAGGCAAAGCTACGTGTAGTGGCTAGCGGCAAAACCTGGTTCTATAAAATGGAGGAGGAGGCACACGACTGGCTGGAGGGATGGCGCACAGCAGGGAAACCAGGCAGAATGTATAAGGGACGACAACGTCTTGGGAGAAAAGGAGATCCTGAGGACCTTGAGCAGGACCGAGAGGAAACTGAACAGTCGCAGACGGAAGCGGAAGTAGGTGCGGGTTGATGTGGACTTAGGCCCTCCTCTGTAATAAGACAATGATGGAACCATCGATGGATGAGGACTCTGGGGCGCGGGGAAGATACGATCTTCCTTGGACTTCCCACTCCCATACATGCAAGTAATGGTTAAGGGACTGAGTTTTAAGCACTCTGCTGAGTTGGGGTGGCGGGCAGTTTTTAGTCCGCATGGCAGGGAGGGGGTTGGGGTGAAAGTGATTGTTTCAAGTTTATACAAAAAATTGTTACTACATGGTTCAAATCACAATCAGCTATGCAGTCGTAGCACGTACTAAAAAACTCTTTCACTCTATCCTGAAAAATATCAATGGACTTACTGGACATGTCGGGAATTAAACTGAAAGGCACGGCACAGGATGAGGCAACTGTAGTCCCTTGTACCATGGTGCCTACTCTCTTCCTACTCACATGGAATGTACGGGGTCTTGGTGATAAGATAAAGCGAGGCATAGTTCTCCAATGCATCAAAAGAGGTGGCCCGGCAGTGGTGCTGCTGCAAGAGACGCATCTTACTGGCACGTCCAGTAAGGCGATGGACAGATGGGGATACAAGATGATGGTCCACTCAGAATTCACGTCAGGATCTAGGGGGGTGGGCATACTGCTAAAGAAACAAGTTCCATTGATTATACATGGTGTTTGATCCGATGACAAGGGGAGCTTCTTATTGGAGGGGATTTTAATGCAACTATGAATGACACCTTAGATAGATTCCCCGTCATGTATGGTACATCAGGTGGGTCACGCCTGGGGAGTGTCTTGGATGCTATGAGCCTTATAGATATGTGGAGAAGACACCACCCAACAGAACGCCAATTTACGTATCATTCAGGAGTCCATAATAGCCTAACTAGAATAGATTATTTCTTGGGTTCCATGGGTGGCCTTAAAAACGTGGAGACTATAGAAATCAGACCCCGGGGCATCTCAGACTACTCCCCAATATTGCTTAAGTACACTTACTACCACCTGAAGAAGCTCCGCATCTACCCGATACGCCGTGGTTACTTACAAGTACCGAAAATTAGGAGGGCGCTCAAAAAGGGAACAGACCAATACTTTCAAGACAACATGGGATCGGTTGCCTCACCAACAATCCCCTGGGAAGCGTTTAAGACAGTTGTCAGAGGGCAGGCCATTGCCTCCATTACGGTATATAAAAGGGAGGGGCAGCTAGAACTACTGAACCTAGAGTCCGACTTGCACACTGCGGAAGCCCAACACGCTGGGGAGCCCACCCCTGAAACAGCCAATAACCTCAGACTTAAGCAACGTCGACACAAAGAACACCTTGCAACATTGACTAGACAACAGATACAGACCACGAGACACAAAATATATGACGTGGGCGACAAAGCCGGAAAACTGCTAGTGTGGCTAGACAGGAGAGAAAAAAGTGAGAGGTGCATTGCGCAGCTCTGCACAGAGGGGTGAGAGGTCACAACCGTCCCACACACAATAGTAGACACACTGGCACGACATTTTCAAGCCATTTACTCCTTGGATTCGGAGATTTCCATAGAGGAGGCGCTGACTTACATATAGGACCTCAACATGCTCAAACTAACTTCGGAAGCGGCAGCAGAACTGGAGGGTGACCTAACGATTGACGAGTTGCAACCAGCCATCGGTGCGCTGCAGTCGGGTAAAGCTGTAGGTCCAAACGGCATTCCGATTGAGTTTTATAAAAGAACGACGGGTACCACAGCACCTCACCTGTTAAATTTGCTCATAGATAGTCTAAAGGTGGGTGAACTCCCGCCCGACCAACGCACGGCCACAATAGTGGCTATTTCGAAACCTGGAAAGCCGGCCGATAGGTGTACCTCATACTGACCCATCTCCCTGATCAATACGGAAGCCAAAATCTTTGCAAAACTGTCAGCTCACACCGCACATGTCAACACTCATACACCCAGACCAATCGGGATTCATGCCAGGCAGGAAGACTGCCCTTAATTTGAGGAGACCACATGGGATACTAGCGTGCGCAGTCTATCTAGAGGAGCCGGCGGTGGTGCTCTCCTTAGACGCGCACATGGCGTTTGATATGGTCAAATGGCCCTTTCTCTTCGCAGTCTTGAGGCACCTAGGGTTTGGCCACAAGTTTTGGCCGTGGGTTCGACTCCTGTACACCAAGCCTATGGCACATGTCACTTCCAATGGTCATATATCAGATGATTTCTCCCTAGAGAGGGGCCCGCGCTAGGGTTGCCCACTATCGCCGCTACTTTTCGCACTCGTACTGGAACCTTTGGTGGCATGGATACGATGGGAACCGACGATACGAGGTCTCAAATGGACAGAAAGTTGGGAATACCAAGTGTCCCTCTATGCTGATGATGTCCTATTACATCTGACCACACCAAGGCGACCCATACTGACCCTCCTGAATGTATGTACGGTTTACGGTACGGCTTCTGGGTATACCATTAAGTGGTCCAAGTCGATACTCTACGTGCTGCATGGCCCTCCGCCTCATCTGCCTGATAGGTGCCCGCTTAAGATAGCAGGAAGCACGTTTAAATATTTAAGTATTTACATAGCCGCCAATTCTGAAGATTTCTTTTTTTAAAACCTACAGCCACCACTGGAGCGTCTTAGGCGAAACTCTGCCACTAAAGTTATTAGGAAAGGCAGCGCTTTTTAAAATGATGGCCTTACCTTGCTTCTTATATGTCTTAGAGAATACGCCTTATCCAGTACTGCCAACTTATTTCAAGGCTATCGCAGTGCAGATTTCTAGCCTCCTAAGGGGCAATAGGCCAGCACGTATCGCACAAGCCAAATTGGTGCGAGGATGGTATGATGGGGGAATAGCAATCCCTGATGTGCAACTCTATTACTGTTATTAACCAATGGTTTCATGTCCCACAATCGGATCCAGCATTTAAGGCAGATAGAACGCAGCTTGGCACAAGAGGTATGCTTTCTCCCCTATATGACAAGAAAAGGGGGTTAATAATGTTTGGCCCACTGCGCCATACTCTAGTGTTATGGCATATCGCTCAGGCTAAATTAGGATGGCGGGGGGTGGTGACCAAGCTTACTCCACTATGGGACACCAAAAAACTAGGCAGACTTAGAAACAGCAAAGGCTTGGATCAATGGGATGATATAGGAATATCAACAGTGGGTGATTTGTGGCAGGCAGGTGAAATAGTGTCATTTGAGCGTCTTCAACACCTCTACGAATTGGCGCCAACTGAAATATTTAGATACACGCATATTAGACATGCCCTGATGTCGGCGCTGCCACCGGGCTCCGAAGTCCCGGAGGCGTCCCCTATGGAGGATAGGTTACTAACTGATCACATGCAGAAGAAAGCCACTTCTTTTACTTACCGCAAATTAGTGAACAACCTGCCCGACCCAACAGGACCCCTAAGAGCTAAATGGACGACTCGGAATGGCAAGAAGCGTTGGTGTCCCCAAGGGAGGTGGGAATACCCTTGCGCGTCAGGCTTGTGCAACTCCAAATCCTGCACCGATCATACTACACTAGACTTGTTATGCACAAGATGGGAAGAGTAGAACACCCCTTCTGTCACCGTGGTGGTTGCGGAGAAGAGGGAACCTTTTTTCATACCATATGGAAATGTCCCAGAATAGCAGCGTACTGGTCGCAAGTGATGCGCACTATGTCACAATCAGAGGGGGTATCGCTCATACCAGAACAACAAAGATGCCTGATAAATATATGGGAGCCAAATGATCTCACACGATATGGGCAGAGTTGGGTTACATTAGGAATTATGATAGCTAAGAGGAATATAGAAAAAGAAAAGGGGGGGGGGGGTGGAGGTGACGTCCCTTACAGCATGGGGCAGAGATATGGACGAGGCCATGATAACCGAAAGGGTGGTGTTTAGTAATAGAGGATGCCCCAAAAAATGGACTAAAATCTGGGGGCCATGGAAAAAATATAGGGGGGATATCTGTGATCCACCGTCAGATAGAGAGGATGATGACTCAGAAACGGATGAAGGGTGAGATACCGTGGGTGGCTGGACGGGGCTTGATTCTAACCGCTGCTAACTGGCAAAATTGTGTTTTCGTGCTCCTTGATGTCCTATGTACTAATGAAGTGTGGAGCTATGATGATTTATTATGTAAATGACTGACCCATTTTGTTGAAACACTGAAAATGAATAAAAAGTGTATTAAAAAAAAGAGGTGATATCAGCCATACATCAGCAAAAATGTGGGAAAGTCCCAGGACTGACAGGATCCCACCCAATGTTTATAAATCAGATGCTATGCTATGGACCAGCTACATTGGTTTTATTAGCAATGCAATTTTAAATCACCAATTTATGGCTATGAGCGAAGACTGTACCTATTTTAAAGAAGAAAGGCCACAAGGCTACATCCTCTCATGGTGCACGGTTTTTTATAATCATAAGATAATATTTTGACCATTGAATGTAGATTTTGGAACACTACTAAATGTTATGGCTATATTCTTGAAACTTTTATATTTTTCATGTTCAGTATGTAATATACCATTTTATGTGCCTGTTTTTATAGGCTTTGTCTCGGACTAAAGTATTCTGATTGACCTAGTCTACTGGGGAAAAAAACCAACAGGGTCAGCAGGAAAAGTTAAGTGAGAGGGCAGAAGGTCACATATTTCTGCACCATGCGAGAACGTTCTTTCCTACACAGCCGAAGCTCTGAAGTGACCCAGGGATTTGTACTTTTGATATCACAATTGACCCAGCTCTAATCTTTCACTAAAAAAATTACTAGAAGGGCTTGTGAGGCCCCTATCAAAATCCTTTAGTTTTAGGCCTGCAAGAAGCCTATATTTTGTGGGGCTGAGATTAAAGAAATTTAACGGGTTTTACATTTCATAAAATCTGCCTAAAGCAATGTTCACACTTCTATTTCACAGCTCGGAAAACATGTCAGCGTGTTTTCAATGCATGCATTGTCAGAATGTCAGAATCTGAATTTCAGGGGAAAAATCGCGCGATTCTAAGAAAGGGAAATTGTTTCCCAATATAGATGCATAAATGTGCACTAGGAGCTACTGAAACCAGATAACAGGCTTAGCAGTTGCCTGTAAATAAGAGAGCAGCTGCAGCTAAGAACAGCTGTATCCCGCACAGCCAGTTATTACTGCAGATGATGTGCGGCCCAGCAGGAACTGCTGACTGTCAGTACCTTCTTTATGAAATAGATCAACTTGCACGGCACAATAGCTGTCCTTGGTCAGCAGACTGGCTCAACTCGATGGGTAAGATATTTAAAAGTTGGCTTTAGATCAATAGAAAGGAAACTGTGAGGCCAAGAGAGGCGCAGCTGCAGTTTTCAAATCGGATACCCCTATAAACAGTTGCTTCCCGCAATGATGATGAATCTGTTTCATGTATTGTACTGTTTTGAATTGGTAACTGCTGCGCTTTCCACATGGTCTGTGACTGCCGGCCACCACCCCCCTTAACGTGCATACTATAGTTACACATTTATCAGACCAACAACAGAATTCTTCGTAAGGGAGGGGGTCTCGAGCTCGAGATCCCCCGGCCGTATTTATTAAAATATGAAACAGAATTAAAAATGTAATAAAATAACATTTACATAATTATTAAATGCAAAACTCAGACATTAGATTTACATCCAGTTTAGACAGGTATGGTGGGCTAACCTTAACAAATGTCTAATACAGCGTGGTTCCTAACCGAATCTAACATCCTGATATCAATTTGCATTTTAATAATTTCTGGTCCTACGGCAAGGTCGCTAACTGGTGTCAGATCCTTTTACCCAGCTACGCTCTCACGTCCGAGATGCGCATGCGCGACAAGGGCCAGTTTACCCTCGTGCGCTCCATGAACTCCATTTAACCATAACAGGAGGGCCCTTACACTCGCGCCCTTAGCGTCATAGTGCATAGTGTATGTGTGGGGTGGCTACCAGCCGGAGGAAAGCGTGAATCCCCTCCCCCACACCTAAGCAAGCGGATATCCTGCCCCTGAAGTCTTGGGAGAGACCAGTGGCCCCTCCACCTGGGCGACCCCTTTCGTGAATGGGGCCGCCCCCACCTAAGGACCTTAAATTGCTGCTCACCGATTAGGACCTTACCGCCAGACCCACATAATAAATACGACATTACTAATCTACGAGGGAAAAAAGGCCTAAGGAAAAAGAGTTAATGCAACAGCAAAACACACCCAGAAAACATATAAATATTAACATTGCCTGTAAACGGGGAAAAAAGGCCTCAGGAAGAAAACATTTATTCTTACAATATTGCATAGCGTTACTCTGTGCACCTACCAGTGTCCTCACCAGAATTCTGCTACAAGGGGATGGAGGGTGGGGAAAATTAAAGACCCCCCGCGGGGCGAGGAGCGAGCCTGGGGAGCGCGGGCACAAAGAGGCCGCTTCCTGCGCTCCCCAGGCTCTTAAACCCCCTTTACGCCGCGATCCCGCCCCCTCGACCCGGAAGCGCAAAACTGCTTCCGGGTCAACTGGCGGGACTCATGGCACAACCAGGACTGGTGGAGGGGGGGGGCCGGGCCCAGCCATGTGTGCGTGGGGGCCGAGCTGCCCCCCTTTCCTCATGGTCTGTGACTGCCGGCCACTTCCCCCCCACTTAACGTGCATACTATAGTTACAGATTCATCAGACCAACAACAGAATTCTTTGGAAGGCAGGGGATCTCGAGCTCGAGACCCCCCGGCCGTATTTATTAAAATATGAAACAAAATAAAAAATTTAATAAAATAACATTTATATAATTATTAAATGCAAAATTCAGACATTAGATTTACATCCAGTTTAGACAGGTATGGTGGGCTAACCTTAACAAATGTCTAATAAAGCGTGGTTCCTAACTGAATCTAACATCCTGATATCAATTTGCATTTTAATAATTTCTGGTCCTACGGCAAGGTCGCTAACCGGTGTCAGATCCTTTTACCCAGCTACGCTCTCACGTCCGAGATGCGCATGTGCGACAAGGGCCTGTTTACCCTCGTGCGCTCCGTGAACTCCATTTAACCATAACAGGAGGGCCTTACACTCGCACCCTTAGCGTCATAGTGCATAGTGTATGTGTGGGGTGGCTACCAGCCTGAGGGAAGCGTTGACTCCCCTCCCCCGCACCCAAGCAAGTGGATATCCTGCTCCTGAAGTTCTGGGAGAGACCAGTGGCCCCTCCCCCTGGGCGACCCCTTTCGTGAATGGGGCTGCCCCCACCTAGGGACCTTAAATTGCTGCTCACCGATTATGACCTTACCGCCACAGGCCAGCATAGTTGGCCGATTATCTGCCCCCCCCCCCAACCGCCTACACTGAAAGGTCATATCTTCCTAATCAGAACCCTCAACCCCTGCTAGTTTGTTCCCTATCAATAGGGCATTCCCTGACTCCGTCAAATGTACCCCTAACCTGCAAGTAGAGACAACCCCTCCAACCATTGCCAACCATTTTTTGTCAGCCGCTCACTGCTGGTCCCCTTCAGGTGAACCCCCCCTGCTAATCTAAATTGTCCCTCTCTGATGCACCCCTGTGGATTATACTGCAATGAGGTGTTTGAAATAATTTCCTAATCCAAGTGTTGATCCTCTTTACCGAGTGATTCTTCACCGAGTGATTCTGCGCACTAACAGAGTCCCCCCCCCTTTTCCTGCAGCCTGGGAAACAACTGAGACCCCCTATGGTGCAGTCTGGGTTTTATATTTTGCTAACCTGCTTGCTACTGCGATTATCCTTTCCACCAAGACCCCCTTGCCCAATTAAACCCAATCGTTGCTACCCGCATGTCAGATAATGACTGAGGGTGGTGGGGCGTGCCTATCAAGTACCTCTCCTTCGCCACTCTGGACAGACAGACCCCATCTTTGTGGTCCCTGTAATTGCTGTGACCGGGGGTTTCCTGGCACTAGACATATACACCCGACCTACGTGCCTACGTTGCTGCGCTCGATAAGACGCGGTGCTCTTGACGCTGAAACCCATTGTCAGAGCAACTGAAAAATGCTACCCGGGTAACCACAGGCCCCCACAACAAGGCTTCCCCTGGCGTATCGTGAAGTGTGCTAACCACCCACCCCTGCCCACTCTGCTGTGGGAAATGTTAAGTGTATGTCTACTTCTTTACTATGGAAGTCCCCCCTTCCCGACCAGGGGTGCTGAGGTGTTGCTTAGGCCTATTACTCCTGGGTTTGCCCAGGCTAGCAATGCACACCCTTGTGCACTGCCCCATCCCTATCGTTGGCCCTACCAATTGGTAACCTATGAATAGACCATAATGACCCTGGTGGCCCTGCGAGCACAGGCGCCGTTACTGTAGCCGTACAATTTCCTGATAAGGCAACAACTGCCATTTTATGTGAAGCAACATCCCGCTACATTACTGCGGCCAGCCAAATCTATGGTAACACACCAAAACAGTCAACCCAGTGTTGTCACCTCCGGTTTCCTTGATCGATCGCCCATTAGATTCGATGTTGTTGCTTGCCATCATCTCCCTGACCTACGCATCCCTTTGGCTGTCCACCTGTTGCAGTTGTTGCGGTGTGGAGCGCTTCACAGATATCCACCATGGACCCGGCCATACATAAATGGAAAAGACAAACACAAACGGTTAGTGTTTTCTGGCTTCCCAGCGATACTGCAGTATACGTGCTTGTCTTACATTGCCCTCACATGCTAAGTTTTAGATAAGATTAGCGTCAGCTGCATTTTCCTTAAAACTTCCAACTGTAAGTGTTTAGCATAGCCTCAGTTTGTGTCCCATGTGGCGTGTTTGCATTAGTGTTACGGAGAGGGTGCCCTGTAGAATGACCTTCATCGAAGAATAGCAACACAGTGCATGGGGTCCACAGTGAATACAATAGTGCCTTGATGACTCCTTAAGGATGATACACAGTGTGAAGCGCAGTGCCACAGCACATTCATTGTTATTAAGATTCTGCTGCCAACCAGGACAACACCTCCTATTCCTGGTTTTCTACCCACGTCTTCATGCATAGGATAAAAGTTTGCAAGGGACGGTCTGTTTGTCAGTGCAGCATCAAAGTTCTTACGCAAAGGATTAGCACAGCCCTAACCATGCCCGGCTGTAAAATGGCACCAGAGCCTTTTCACGGTCCCCACTTTTGCCTCTGGTAAATACCACCCCAGCCAACCTGACATGACCACAAGCATCCCCTGACATGTGTTTCACCCTCCTCCGAGAGATATAACCCTGACCACACCTGAGTGCACACCGGGTTTTAAGTCTAAACAAAAACCCAGTTCAGACAGATACTGCTGCATAAATATACCAGAAAACCAAGACTCAGGATCGTTTCTCCCCAGGGGCCAGGGTGTGTCGGAATATCAGCACCCCAAGAAAGAGGTCATTAGCGTGGAGAAGTTCCCACCGTCGATGTAACTATCAGTTCGATTGATGCCATTGCTAATAATTCTAAACTGAGATGAACTTGTGGGATAAAGCTTCCCAATAAGGTATTCTTTAACCTACCATCAATAAGGGTCGTTTGGACTGGTGTAATGTGCCCTCTACAATAGTGGACAGCATATGTCAGGCCACCTTCTCACACTATGCTCACATACTTTCACCCAAGAACAAATGACGTCACTCCCAAAAAGCACCTCAATGGCTACCTGATCTGGCTAGATCAATGTTTAAGGCATTCTGCCCCATCTACCGAGCCTCTCAAGGAAAAGGAGTGCCACTACAAAGAAAATTTAAGCAATGCGGACAAACAGGGCTCTTCGCTTCAGAGGTAGCCCCTCGGATTCTTAATTCAGGTTCCAATAAGACATCCACTGGAGGATTCACGTTCTTGGTCCACGTGGCCAAACCCCGGAAGTCCTTGCCACCTAAGATTCGTTGCATTCCGTAAAGCATAACTCGCTGCTGTTTCTAAAAGCCAATAAACTAACAATCCACAGCAGAACGTTATTCCCATATTGATGAGAAAGGGGGGGCCTAAATGACAGTCCCTACCCATAGATCCGAATCGTAGCCTGCAGTCTGGAGCCCACAGAGTACCACTCGATGACCACTGCATTATTATTTATGCGCCCACACTTTGCTGATGGCAAAGTTGAATCGTAAACACATTACTCATTGGAAACAAAACATCTGTGCCCACGATGCCTCCTTTTAGGAGGGATTGCAATATGCCCGTTTCTGATTTACCTTCCCAGACCAGTCAAAGGCTATGACATCCTGATCCTCTGGGAACTCCGGGCCAGGCCTGTATTTTTACCACAACAATTAGTCACTTCAAAGGCGTATCGTGAAGTGTCTTCACAGGACGGGGAAAATGTATCTATTTAAGGAACCCATGCTCTGAAAGGCAGGCCATTACACTCATTTAAGTCTTCGAGCCAAGATACAAAAGAAAAGGGAAAAACCATAGAGGGACTGACTCTTTACAGGATTTCCCTTCCCCTACAACGCTCACCTGGCATGACATCATGCCCCAACTTGTCCCCTAATGAGAATTGAGCAGTGTGCGTACACGCACCTCGAAGTGCCTGCTGTCCCTGCAGTCTGGAAAAACAGCGCACCTACACCGGAGCACAAAACAGAGCCCGATAGAGAACCGTCTCAACTGTCCGTGATCAATAGAAAGGAAACTGTGAGGCCAAGAGAGGCGCAGCTGCAGTTTTCAAATCGGATACCCCTATAAACAGTTTCTTCCCGCAGTGATGAATCTGTTTCATGTATTGTACTGTTTTGAATTGGTAACTGCTGCGCTTTCCAAACTCTTTGCGATTGCAAGGCGCTACTAGAATGAGAGGAAATTCTGTTATGTTGTGCTGTGTTGTGTTGTATTGTGCTGTGCTGTGGTATCGCTTAATGAAGCCCAGGGAGTCGATTGGAATAATGAAAGATTTGTGGGTGTTATGCCTGCTGCTCAGCCAGTGTGATTGGGTTGATGGAATGTTGGTGTGAGAGGCGGCAGTGGAATGTTGGATGAGTGAGGATGTCTGTTCGAGGATGGGTTGAGCAGCAGGAAGGCTGCTCCTGGTCGGGCTCTCTTATTACCATCTTACCTAATAAATATACTTAAGCAAACAACTTTCAATTGGACCATCATTCTTCTACTACAATAGAATTGTTAGTAGCTTTTTTAAAACTGCTAAGCTATGGATCACCACACATGGAGCGGTCTTCGTAAATGCTGTAGGACAATTTACTTGCCAAAAGAGATATCTAGCAAGGAATTCTGAACCAAGAGAGAGATCTTGTTTGTGAAATTTGTTCTTTATTTCTGAGTCCTGCAATGAGTCTAACTCCTGCATTATGTCTGATGATACGCCGGTAAAGCATAAAGGCAGATATAGTAATCCAGCTTGTTATTTATTACAGCACCAATTACTAAGACCTTGTGTGTAGGCGACAAAAATGGCAGAATGGGCCTTAGTTTTACAAGTTAGTGGAAACCGCTACCAACCTCTTCTACTTGGGGCTAAGGGTTATATCAGTGTCAAATATTACACCCAAGTTTGTAACATTTGTCAACGCTTTCAGCCTTTCCCTAATAATTTCTGGATAGGAAGAGCATGAAAGTAGAGACTCACCTTAATTCAACACATAATTATTTCAGGCTAAGGAGATACCATTCTTCATAATTTTGATAAAAAAAATCCTTTCTTTCTGCTCACAAATTCTAACTGCTTTCAGGAAATTGAGTCTGAATTTGAGGAAATGAGTCTGAATTTGAGGAAATACGAGTAATTCTGGGTCCGACATCTTATTCACAATTAATGTCTTCAAAATGTGTAATTCCTTCATTGAGGGTTGGAAACACTCTCTGGAAACTGTAATTACGGATCCTATATTGCCATGCCCCCTGTACCAGGCAACTCGGAATCAGCACCAGTTAGAAGTAAATAGAACCCATCAGTCATTATTCTTTCTTCGGATTGTCCAGGAGACTTATTATAGGAAGATCTGATATACACTGGTATATTAGTGCATCCCCACTTGAGTTGCATTATGGATTTTAAGTCCTGGCGAAGGTAGATGTTAAACAGGGTAGGATACAACAAGGAACAATAAGAGACTACACCAGATGGAGAAAACTCATGTAAAAGGAAAAATCCCTAGAAGCACTTTGAGTCCCATTATAAATGAAAGTTATGGGCCATGTAATGATGCTTCCATCATCATGGACAACTGGTCCAGTACGAATGAATGGTCCATGGTACTGAATGCCAAGAACAGATCAAACGTATCCAATGGCAGGCTGCTTTTTTGTCTTAAAAAATGACAGCATCGTCCTACAACACATTCAGAGCACTTTTTGTGCAGTAGTTGACTCACACGCCCAAATGGAGATTAGAAATTCAGTTGTTATTTGTGAACTAAAGTTGTATTTGGATGGAAACAATTTTTACCATGATCTTAGTTATGATTATATATAAGCACTGTAGAAACACATTAACATGCTTCTTCTCCAGGTAGTGGGCAATCAGTTGTTACTAGAAAAATCAATTAGTGATTACCGATTCACTGGCTTTGTACACTTGACACTCTAAGACATCGTAGGCAGAGCAGTCAAGGTGCACTCAAGGGCAGTGACATACCTTTATAAATTAGACACAGATTGCCACAGTAATTAGATTCAATAAACTCAGTAGCTTAAATCATAGGTGTTTATTTACAGGTAGTTAGGGCAGATAAAAATAAACACAACACAATATCTGAGAGTCCTAGGACGTTCCCGAGAATTGGTCCCAAACAATTTTGGATAGCTTACTCGGTAAGATGCCATAAAAATATTTGCACGGAGGTCTGTTAAAAATCAAAAACATATCACGTCTGGAAGCCATCTGTCTAACACGAATTTAATTTAACAATAGCAAGCAGCACAGCAGATGATCTAAAGGCAATTGTCTAGCTCTAGGAAAGGGGAAATTGGTGCATAATGCTAACATAAATGAAATTTGGGACAGTGTGCATATTTTATTTTTCTCTCAATGCAAATCTATACAACCTAATCACGAGAAAGAAAACAAACTTACTTTCAGCAAATCAATGAGTAGGTTGAAGGATCTTCTCCTGGAGGAAGAGGTGGAATGTATTTAGGAGAAGATATAATTCATCAATACAAAACTGAATTACTTTTTCTCCTAAAATCCTGCTTCTAGTTGCTGACACTGAAAACAAGGTTGCGCTTTGCAGAGGTAAGCAAATGTGATACCCTAAATAAAATGGCTGCTTGGCCTCCTAAAGCCATGAAACATAGTAAGCACAATTGAGGCTAAAGGATACTTCAGATCAATAAGAAACAACATCCATATTTGATTTTAATATATATGGGCACGTACAGTGATATTCATATATACATGTATGGATATCATTCATATATGCATATATGCATATCACAACAAGTATACATAATAAATATGAACAGATGCATAAGTATATATATATATATATATTACCTACTGGCGGTCGCCAGTAGGTATATATAGTTAGGACCTAGTTTCCATAGAAAATCCGCAACATTCTATTGGGAATAACTTTGGCGCCGGTTGTTGAATCTTTGCAAATTTCTCAAAGAAGATGGCCTGTTCCGCTCCGCTTCTTTCCTGAAAGTCTCGGGTAGATTCGTCAAGCGGAGGCCGAGAAAAAAGGGGGTCCCAAAACGTGTTTTCCCCAAGTTAATTTCCATAGGACATTTAGACACGGCTACAGCCCGAACCGCTGAATGGAATTACACCAAATTTGGCAAAATGGTAGAGTCTGATTCGCAGATCATCCTTTTGCTTAAATGGTGTAAATCCCTCCAGTAGTTCCTGAGAAAATCAAAAGAGAAAAAATATATATATCTAGAAGCGCGCAGGTTCTACGGCTTTGCATAACTGATCTTTAAGAGATTTTGCTCTTTTAAAGGTTACTTGTGGGAAAGCCTCTACATATTCGGCAATGTCTGAATCTGTTTTTAATATTGGCCGAAATTTACCCAAGCTCTTTTTAATCATAAATGCTTGGTTACTGTATGTAGTGATAAAACTAGTTTTATCATTTGGCTGATCAGTTACCTTGGTTTCTTTGTCTGCCAAAAATGACTGCCTGGTTCTTGTGGAGACTGACAGTTTTGCGTTATTTATGATTTTCTGTGAGTAACCTCTAGCTGCAAATCTCTCTGTCATGATCTTCTACTTCTCATCAAAGCTTTGAGTAGTGCTGCAGTTGCGTTTAGCTCTCGGCAGCTCGCCTACTGGGATACTCTGGATAAGCGAGCATGGGTGGCAACTGCGTGCGTGCAGGAGACTGTTTCCTGCATGTGGTTTTTCTGAACAGAGTGCTCTCTAATTTGTTGTTCTCTATTCTCAATTCGAGGTCTAAAAATTCAAGGTTATCTTTTGCCCAATGACTTGTAAATTGCATATTGTACTGGTTGTCATTGAGAGATTGCACAAAACTGATGGCTTCTGCTTCTGTCCCACCCCGCACGACAAAAATATCGTCAATGTACCTTATCCACTTTACTACCTTCTCCTTCTACATAGATAGTCTGTACACTACTTCCTCTTCCCAGAACCCCATGAAGAGACCCGCAAAGCAAGGAGCAAAGCAGGTCACCATGGAAGTACCGAGGATTTGCCAGAAGATTTTGCCATCGAAGAGGAAGTAATTTTGTGTGAGGCAGATTCTCATTATTTCAATCAGCATCTGTGTGTGGTACAAATGGGAGATAGACCTCTCTGACAAGAAATGTTTGATTGCATCTAAGCCTAGTTGGTGTGGAATGCAGGTGTAGAGACCGACTACATCTAAGGAAAGGAGAGAAAAGATTTCATCCCATTTAATCATCCTTATACACTTAAGGAAATCTCCTGAATCTCTGACATACGAGGGTGGTTTCTGCACTAGATTTTGTAGAAAATAATCTACATATCTCTATGCGTTTTCAAGACAACTCCCCCGCAAGGAGACTATTGGCCTTCCTGGTGGATTGTCTGGGTCTTTGTGAATCTTTGGTGAAAGATACAAAGCCGGAATTTTCGGGCATTTACATTCCAGAAACGGAAATTCTTTCTTTTCTATAAGGCCTTTCTCTTTCCACTGAGTCAATTGTACGTTAAATGTTTTCACAGACTGTTCATATTCCATACGATTACTTCTACAGTATTTAGTCATATCGGACGGTTGTCTGAGACCCTCATTGATATATTTACTTCGTGACAACACCACTACATTTCCGCCCTTGTCGGATTTCTTAATTACAATCATGGTATCATTTTTTATGTTCTCCAGTGCCTTTCTCTGTGCAGATGTTATGTTGTTCCATCCTCTATGTTTCTTATTGTTTACAATGTGTTGTAATTCCTTGTTCATGCCTTTTTCGAATACATCAATCACCTTGTTCTTAATTTGAGGGTGGAAAATTGACTTCGGTTTGAAGCCACTAATCGCACTCATTCCTAATAGTACATTCTCTGCCGGAAAGCTAGCATAAGGACAACTAGTTTCTTCAACCTCTTCTGCTAAAACTTTCAAAGAATGTACTAGCTCTGCCTCTGCGATTCTGATCTTACTTGGGTTATCCTCTACTGACACACTTTTATCGGATACCTTTGTTGCAAACCACTTTCTAATATGCAATTTTCTAGTGAAGAAGAACAGGTCTACCCGGCTCTGGGTATAATTAAAAACATTCGATGGACAGAAACTGAGACCCATAGATAAAAGCTCTACCTCAAATTTGGTGAGTACTCTCTCAGAGAGATTGATGACTGTCTGTATCAATTATTTCAACTTCAGTCGGCCCCTTGTTCGTCTTCCCACGGGGCTTCCCAGTTCTCCTATAGTTGAGGTATTCTTGCTTTTGCCTCCTCTGTTTTCTCTTCCTAGATTTCGAAATCCTTGCTTGTTGTTGCCTTGTCTTTCCATTATTGCCCATGTCGAACTCGGTTAAAACACTGGTTTTTACTCCAGAAAATTCTTGAATGCTTGAAACCTCACTTCCACTTGTTGCACTCTCATCAGTCAGTCCTTCATTTATTTGTTGTCTGTCTTCTTCATCTGTGTTTTTTGCATTACTGACTGTTGTTGTCTGCATTGTTCCCCTAAGTTTATCATATTTCTTTGCAAAAGTTATTATTTGTCCCCTTTGGTAGTCTACTAGATCCCTTTGAAATTTCCTTTGTTTCTTTGCCTTAATATCATCCACAATCTTGTTGAGACTAGTTTCCATTCTTTCCATTTCTTTTTTGAACTCCTCGTCACTGCATATTCCTTTGAGTTCTTCTGTGTATTCATCTATTTCTTTGTTCAATCTTTCGACATCTTTCGAAGCAAATTTTACTAGCATTTGCAACATGTTGGTGGAACACTGGTGATTATTAGCAGCCCAATCCGTTATCAGCTCTGGATCGGGGTTGTGGAAAGTTGGAGTGATAAAAATTCGTAGTTCTCTAGGGATTCTTGACACATCAATATATTTTTGCAAAGTGGTGGCTTCCCACCATTTATCTTGTTCTGTTTTTCAAGCCCTCCATAGCTTATCCCACAGAATTCTTTTCGCTGATTTATTTGTTGGTAATACCTCGCTTGTATTTATTGCAGTAATATTCGTTGCTTGGCATTGTTCAAACATATCATTAGCCACTTGTGCCCGTTTGTCCCTCCTTAACATTGCCATATTTTGCTTGGGAATACTATTTGCACAATCATGTGCCGCTACCTTAATGCTGTATTCCAATCGCTCCCCTTTCATCAATTTAGAAATACCTTCCGTCTCCGAAGTTGCTCGTATGCACTCACAGATCGCTTCCGGGATTCCAGGCTTCTTCACTGCCCGCTCGTTTCCCAACTTGACTAAAGCCGCCTAAGCCCTCGCTGTCTCCGTGCGTTCCGTTCTTTTCTCCGGGGGCTGTAGCAAATTCAAATTCCAAACTCTTTACGCCAGGCATCAGCCAAGCAGCGCCATGCTCCAGCCGCTTCATGACAGCGGTTCGTGTATAGGTGGCAAACCTCAAAATCAACTCCAATTACTGTCACCTTCAAGTAGCAGTAAATACACAAACTCCAACTTGCATATAGGTAGCCTTTTTAATAACGCAACGAAGCAGTCTCACATACTCGGATTCAATGTTTTATACATGATGAAAATAATTTCTTTTATTATTTTTGTTTGCCCACTGGGGCTGAATTGTCGTAATCGATTGAGTAGAGAGTGGTCAATAAAGTTGAGTGTCTAAAAAAGACGCATGTTTGAGACAAACTGAGGTTATAAGCTGCAAAACGGATATACAAAAACGATGTAATTGGTTATAACAGCCTAACAAAAAATGCTATTCTCTTTATTGTGTATGCTATAAATTGCCTTGAGATGTAATGAATTTATGGATTGTCAAACCGCATTTTCTTCACGTTTGTGTATACTCGCACAACAGCGAAAGTCTGTTTTCACTATTTTTTGTTTGAACATATCACATGTTAATTTAAACCTAACAGAAATCCTCTACTATCACTCGTGAACAAGGGAAAGCATTCCCAAAATGCGTAGAGTGAATTTTTGCCAATTAATTTTGCTAATTAAAAAGGCTGCCTATATGCAAGTTGGAGTTCGTGTATTTACTGCTACTTGAAGGTGACGGTAATTGGAGTTGATTTCGAGGTTCGCCACCAATACACGAACCGCTGTCGTGAAGCGGCTGGAGCATGGCGCTGCTTGGCTGATGCCTGGCATAAAGAGTTTGGAATATATATATATATATATATATATATATATATATATATATATATATATATATATATATATTTATATATATATATATATATATATATATTCACTGAAAAAACATAGGTTTTACAGACGTCATAGTTAGGAATTAGCATTTACAAAACCTTAGAAATTCATTAAAAAAACATAGGTTTCAGGGACGTTATAGTTAGTTGAACATTTGACTCATGTAAAACCAGAGAAATTCGCCTGTTATAGTTAGTTGAGCTAACCATAACTCGCGCGCCCACAATGCACTGGTGATGATGTCACATATTATATCACTCATGACATGGTCCATGGACCATACTGTAGGCCTGAGCCAGCGGGCAGCACTGCTCTACAGACATGTGTTGAGCTCGGTGCTGCGGGAGGGGTGGGCTGCATCAGCCTGGGTGTGCAGGTACGAAAAAGCAATGTTGCTGTACGTAATGATGTGATCTCTCACCTGATTCAGTCTAATCTCGGTCTCATTTTAGGGACCTGCTGGACCGTTCTGTAGGCCTGCGCCAGCATGCAGCGCTACCCTACAGACACGTGGCATTGGCTTTTAGGGCACTGTAGTGAGCTCATTACTAAGTGTACATGCACACAGGCTTCCGCCACTGCATTCCATGCGCACATTATGCTTCTAGCATACGCTCTGTTCCTTTGTTTGTAAACGTTAGCATAACATATTATTATTTAACCTTGTGTATTCTCGTGCAATCCAAAAGTACCCTGGACTCGGAGCTTGCACCGGCACGTCGTTAGACACACTGACGGTGGCAGGTGGGCAGTGAAGCCTCGGTGCGCAGGACCTACAATTTAGCACAGTGCGGGGAAGGGGCTGGGGTACATCAGCCAGGGTGCGCAAGTGCAAACAAGCGATGTGGCCATCCGTAATGATGTGATCTGACCTAATTCAGTCACATATCAATGTCTCATTTTAACGACCTGCTGGACAGTACTGTGGGCCTGAACTAGCAGGCAGGGCTACCCTACAGACAAGTGTAGAGCGCTGTGCTGCTGGAGGGATAGGGTGCTCAGCCTGGGTGCGCAGGTCCGAACAAGCGATGTTGCCTTACGTAAAGATGTGATCTCTGACCTGATTCAGTCTCATCTCTGTCTCATTTTAAGGACCTGCTGGACCGTACTGTAGCCCTGAGCCAGCGGGCAGCGCTGCCCTACAGACACGCCCTAAAAGCATTGGCTTTTAGGGCACTGTAGTAAGCTCATAACTAAGTGTACATACACACAGGCTTCCGCCACTGCATTACACTCGCGCATTATGCTTCTAGCATGCGCTCTATTCCTTTGTATGTAAATGTTAGCATAACATAATATTGTTTAACCTTGTGTATTCTCGTGCAATCCAACTCCTCTTTGAACCACGATTACCAGTAACAGTTGGTAAATCGTACTTCAAAAACGAAGGATGCACTCAACTGGTGTTTTCTATTAAGCTTGAAATAAACCTTCATTTACCTCCAGACGTTTCCACCATTAAATTATTTCTCCCTTTTCAGACACTGAATTGATTGAGCCAAAATGGGCGGAGCGGGTGCTCACCCCGTCATGATGCCCTCGGCATTCTGATGCCTTCCGTTGTGGTATCAAGACAGCGTCCCCGACGGGAGACCTGCTCTCCCACCCTACAAAGGTACTCGGAGCTTGCACCAACACGTCGTTTGACACACCGATGGTGGCAGGTGAGCAGTGAAGCCTTGGTGCGCAGGACCTACAATTGAGCACAGTGCGGGGGAAGGTGCTGGGGTGTAGCACCCTGGGTACAAAGGTGCAGGCAAGTGGTGTTCCCGTAGCTTATAATGTAATCTCTGGCCTCATTCCTATGTTTCATTTTAAGGACTTGCTCGAACACACTCTTTCTCGCGGACCCCAGCGTCCTAGACAAACGGGTGACGGGACGTAAACACTGAGGGCTGGGTGCAATAGGCTTCTCCTCCCTCTGTTATTTTGACTCTCCCTCCCCTTCTCACTTCCACCCACTCCCTTTTCCTCCCATTCTCACTATCTTCCTTTCATTCAGACTACCTTTCTTTTCCTCTTCCACATGGCACACATACTTATGTTTCATTTTTGTCTTTCAGGTTTTGTACGCTGCTTCTGGAGGAGTCCCACCTACGTATTTAATGTTATACTGTTGTCTGTTCTAATAAACTTGTGTTTCCTTTTATTTGTGTTGTTTAAATAAAGATTTTTTTTCCCAATAAATAAGTGAGTGTATAGGTCTTCTTTTTCTGACAATACTTGTCTGAAGTTTATTGTGAAAATCGTCTGTTTATAGGAGGTTTTGAGAGAAAACATTTGTAATTTTGCGGTGCACCTACCAAATATAAACGAATAGACTATTGCCTAAATGAAGCCTGCGTAATTCTACAACTGCAAGGGTTCTATGCGTGTATCACTTAATAACACCATGAGTACTGCCAGTGTGATTACAGAGCCAATAAGGTACTGCCTAGGACCACCGCGATTTCAGGGACTGCCGAGTCCCACCCTGTATATTTGAGTAAAGCCCCGGAGGTTGGCGATCCCCGGACTTCAGTTGGCCTCGAAGCCCCCCGAACAATTAGTAAACACTTACAGAGAAGGTGGCGATCCCCTAGGCTACGAAACATCTCTGTGCCCTTCTGCGCCTAATTTACATGTGACATTAAGATCCCCAGTCCGACATTACCCACCAGGAGCCTAATTTAAATAACGAGTGAGACCCCGCTTTTTTTCTCATTTTTACCATCCGGATCCGCTATATTAAAGCAATACGAGGTTTTCCTCCTCTTGCTTCAACTAGTCAAACAAGGATTTGCTATCACAGGGTGGAAGCCATGCACCTGCTCTCTAATAGCAAACATAAATATCCCGCGGATGCACACCCCGGGATATTGTATGAGCTGCGCCTGGGAGGTCGCGTTCCCTAGGACCATGATGCATTGGTTAGCATAAACGTATACTAGCACTACTTACACAGGTGTAGTACAGTGACCAGAGTGCAGTGAAGAGGAAGCACAAAATCTAAAAATATAAATCCTACCAGAGGTCGAATGACATAGTTCAATGAGCCGAAGACTCTGGGATGAGTAGAAACAGCTACACGAAGAAAACTTCAGCACAACGCAAGCAACTTTGAACTATTGGTGAGTGTTGCCTTCTTTTTACCTTCTCCCGCTCGTCACCAAATTTATGAAGTGAAGAAGCAGACAGCAGTGGATCCGATAAGTAGATTTATTGCAGGAAAACAAGAGAGCTTAAACACCCACCAACAGGAGCAGACAGCAAGGCAACCGTCTTCTCCAGCACCGTGTACAAACTCCCCAAGGTTCCCCTCATGACAGCCCCACATTCTAACATTACATACTTACATTCTAGTGGAATTACATACTAACATTCTACTATGTCTTACATTGGAATACTACACAGAGCACATGACTATACAGCAATGAGCTCATGGTTTCATCCAGGAGTCTTAAGACCGGTAGGGGTGAGTAATTCGCTTCCACTCCCTGTATTATATAAACACAAACTAACACTACTTCCACAGGTATACTACAGCACCCAGAGCACATCACTTTACAGCAATGAGCTCCCAATTTAGGCTCACGGTTTAATCCCCGAGTCTTCAGACCAGTAGGCGATAGTAGTTCCCTACAAACTCCCTATATACTATAAACACATACTAACACTACTTACACAGGTATACTACAGCGGCTAGTATCCTAGAGTGCCCAGAGCCCATCACTTTACAGCAATCAGCTCGATTTGATCCCAGAGTCTTCACACCGGTAAGCGTGAGTACTTCGCTTCCGGTATAGTATAAACACACAGTAGCGGTCAGTAATTCGCTTCCCACTCCCTGTTTAGTATAAATGCCTACTAACACTACTTGCCCATGTAAACTACAGCGCCCAGAGCCCACCCCTTTACAGCAATCACATCAGTTTGATCCCCAAGTCTTCACACCGGTAGGCTTGAGTACTTCTCTTCCCGCTTCCGGTATAGTATAAACCCACGATAGGGGTCAGTAGTTCGCTTCCCACTCACTGTATGGTATAAACGCGTACTAATACAACGTGCACACGTATGCTACAAAGACCAGAGCACATCACTTTACAACAATGAGCTCTCGGTTTAGGCTCTTGGTTTCATACCCGAGTGTAGCAGCATATCATCTCAGCACCATGTCACTCTGAGCAACACCGCACTTTCAGACCGGTAGGAGTGACTACTTCGCTTCAAACTCCCGCAGAGAGCTTACAGTGCTCCTACCCTCCTTTCCTACTTTTTTTGCCCTTTTGTCCCCTTACTCGCTTCAACGGAATCACAAAATGGCAGCCAACACTTCCTAGTTGCAACCGCTTGCAGCGCTCGCAACCAATAAGCAGCAAGCTCGTGCTCGTAACGCCTCAGCCAATCAGATGGCAGAATTCCCAAATATCGATATCTGTAAATTTCGATATTTCTCAAAAACCAATGAATGGATTTACACCAAATAAACAAAAACGTGCTTGCTAGGCCAAGACCCTTCTCCCTGCCAAATTTGGGGTAATTCCGTTCACCCGTTCGACCTGTAGCCTTGTCTAAAGTTTCCCATGGAAATTAACATGGAGAAAACACGTTTTGGGACCCCCCTTTTTTTCTCAGCCCCCCTTGACGAATCACCCCCAAACTTTCAACATAGGAGCTGATACAAACAAAGAATTAGTTTGGCAAATTTCAGGAAGATTCATCAAAATACGCTATAAGCAAAACAAAAAATGCTCTTCCTATGGAAACTAGGTCCTAACTATAACAACCTACTGGCGACCGCCAGTAGGTTTTATATATATATGTATATATATATATATATATATATATATATATATATATATATATATATATATATATACATATATATATATATATATATATATATATGTATATATATATATATATATATATATATATATATATTCACTGAAAAAACCATAGGTTTCACATACGTTATAGTTAGGAATTAGCATTTATAAAACCTTACAAATTCACTGAAAAAAACATAGGTTTCACATACGTTATATTTAGCTGGACATTTCTCTCATACAAAACCTTTGAAATTCCCCTGTTATAGTTAGTTCAGTTAACTATAACTCGCGCGCCCGCAATGCACTGCTGATGACGTCACATATTACATCACTCATGACATGGTCAGTGACATCACTCATGACATCACTGATGACATCTCAAATGACATCTCAAATGACATCACTGATGACATCATCCAGTGAATGTGTGTCTTTCTGAAAAATAAATATTTTTTATATATATTTATCTAAATGTTGTTGGAAGAATAAATGGGTACATAAGTGTCTAAATGGATGTTTTTTTAGTAAAATTGATTGTATAATTGACTTATTACGTATATCTTAGTGAATACATGTATTAGCGAGTAATGTTTAAATATTTAAATATCTGTATCAGTGTCTCACTTTGTGTATAAGTGGCTGAATGGGTTGGTGAGTAGCTACATGAGTGTTTATATAGGTTATTAGTTTGTTTTTTGAGTATCAGTATGAGTGTCTTTATGGTTCGGTGGGGGATATTCCTTACCGTATAGATGCATGAATGACTGGCTCACTGTTTGTATGTGTTTTGAAGACAGCATGTGTGCAGGACTGTATGCGTGGATGAGTGTGTATATGGGTGTGTTAGTGAGTGATTGACTGTCTCAATAGTATATTTATGAGTAACACATATGTTTAATCTAGTATATATGAGTATTGATGTATATAAGTGATTATATGTGAGAGGGAGAGATTGGACGAGTGCCTGTATAAATATGTGTTTCTATAAGTGATTGTTTAAGAGAGTAAGTATATGTACGTTTCTGTAAAACTAAGTGTAGTGGTGTATGTATAGCTGTATGTACAAATAATTGCATGTTTGATAGTTTATTTGCATGTGTGAGTATGTGTGTGAGTGTCGGTGTGTAAGGTGTATGAGTACATATGATGAGTAAGTACATGTATGAGTTACTATATAGAAATGTGGGTGAATGAGTGGATGTGTATGTAGATTGTGGAATTACTGAATAGGTTGTTGTAACTGGTATTGGTATCTCTATTTTTAAGGATGATGTCATCAGTGATGTCATCAGTGATGTCATTAGTGATGTTACTGACCATGTCATGAGTGATGTAATATGTGACGTCATCAGCAGTGCATTGCGGGTGCGCGAGTTATAGCTAGCTGAACTAACTATAACGGGGAAATTCAAAGGTTTTGAAAGAGAGAAATGTCCAGCTAACTATAACGTATGTGAAACCTATGTTTTTTTCAGTGAATTTCTAAGGTTTTTTAAATGCTAATTCCTAACTATAACGTATGTGAAACCTATGGTTTTTTCAGTGAATTTCTAAGGCTTTTTAAATGCTAATTCCTAAGTATAACATGTATGAAACCTATGTTTTTTTCAGTGAATTTCTAAGGTTTTTTAAATGCTAATTTCTAACTATAAATGGGTGAAAAAAATGTTTTTTTCAGTGAATTTGCAAGGTTTTTTAAATGCTAATTCCTAACTATGACGTGTGTGAAACCTATGGTTTTTTCAGTGAATTTCAAAGTTTTTTTAAATGCTAATTCCTAATTATGATGTGTGTGAAACCTATGGTTTTTCCAGTGAATTTCAAAGTTTTTTATAAGGCTAATTTCTGTTTCAATAAATATATTTTTTATATATTTATTTTTCAACAAACTGCCTATGTATATTGTAATACATTGATTGTATCCTAAAATATGCAATGGCTCACCTATTTTTTATGATTTGGATAAAGTTGAACAGTATAGTCGACATCTTCAATCAACATATAAACAGTCAAATTTGTTAATTTTTTTTTTGTTTGTTTTGTTTCAAACGTGCGCGCAACATGCGCGCACCTCGCAATTTTTTTTATTAAAACATTTTTTTTTTGCCCTTCGGGGTCCTTCAGGCACCCCCTGAGAAGGCCTAGAGGGTCAGGGAGTCTCTACCCTGCCCCTTTTCATGTTCTCCACTTTTGTTTTTGACTCACTTCTGCCTCGAGGGTGCGTGCAACGTGCGCGCACCTCGCGATTATTATTATTTTTTTAATAGTTTTTTTGCCCTTCGGGGTCCTTCAGGGACCCCCTGAGAAGGCCTAGGGGGTCAGGGAGTCTCTATCCTGCCTCCTTTTCACGTTGTTTTTAAAAGCATTTATGAAAATCGGGTAAGACGTCATTCATATGCGACGGTCGTGCAACGTGCGCGCATGCGTGCGCGCACATAGTCATTCAGCATACACACAATGATTCGGCACGTGAAGAAGGTCCACCCGAACAACTTTACTAGGGCTTCAACTAGAGCCCTTGCAGTGGATGCTCCAGCTGCTGTCCCCAGCACCTGCATTTCTGTTGGACTGTCTCCTTCTTCTTCCAATTTGGATATCTGGCCACTTTTTTCAAATGTACATATTTGTTACAACTTTTGCAATGAAATATTATGTTATGATGAGCAGAGTGTCAACCTGATCGAGTTGAAGATTAGGCAGCATACCTGATACCGCAGTGAAATGTATTTTCATAATTTGGTTTGTTCCTGTTGAGCACTTTTTCATTACTTGTTTTTTATTTCAGATTCATTACTCCTGAGGCGGAAGCCGGGAGCTGTACTCTGTTGTTTTAACATTTGAGTGTCACTTTTGAAAACTGTGTTTTTAAACTGCCTTACCTTAACAAAACCCTTTGGACAGGAACTAGGACCCTGCTCAACCGCGCAGCGGCTCCTAAACGCTGACAACGATCACTGGCTGACGCCATTGACGGCGTGCACCAAGGCCACGCCCCCTTTCTGGCCACGCCCCCCCCCACCCAGCTTGAAAAGGCGCTGAATACGAGCGCGTTTCAGGATCATTACTCCTGAGGCGGAAGCCGGGAGCTGTACTCTGTTGTTTTAACATTTGAGTGTCACTTTTGAAAACTGTGTTTTTAAACTGCCTTACCTTAACAAAACCCTTTGGACAGGAACTAAGACCCTGCTCAACCGCGCAGCGGCTCCTAAACGCTGACAACGATCACTGGCTGACGCCATTGACGGTGTGCACCAAGGCCATGCCCCCTTTCTGGCCACACCCCCCCGCCCAGCTTGAAAAGGCGCTGAATACGAGCGCGTTTCAGATTCATTACTCCTGAGGCGGAAGCAGGGAGCTGTACTCTTTTGTTTTAACATTTGAATGTCACTTTTGAAAACTGTGTTTTTAAACTGCCTTACCTTAACAAAACCCTTTGGACAGGAACTATCCGCCCGATTCATGAACCTAAATCGCGCTCGCAAGGGGCCGGATTCTGAGAATCCGGCCCTTTGCGAGAGCGATTTTTGCATTTGGGATTCAGCATCCCAAATGCAAAAATCGCTAATTGCGATGTCGCAAATGTGCGAGGAATTACATTTAAGGAATCTCTATTAGAGATTCCTTAAATGCAATTCTACATCCAATTTAAATTTGCGAATTCGCAATTTCTTGCCGCAATTTACCGCGAGGTCAGACCTCGCGGTAAATTGCGAAAACTCAGAAAAATGCATTTAAATGCATTTTTCTGAGTTGCATGTTACACACACACATGTCCTTTGGACATGTGTGTGTGCAACACCTGTGTGAAATTTAATTTGAGGGGTGCTACAGGGTGTACTGTGGACACCCCTGGCACCCTTCAAATTGCAATCTTATTTGCGATTAGCTAATTGCTAATCGCAAATAAGGAATACTCCCCATTCATTCCTATGGGCCTTTTGGCCCATAGGAATGAATGGCGAGTTATTCCTTATTTGCGATTAGCAATTTGCTAATCGCAAATAAGGAATCAGTAGGAATCACATTTTATTATGCGATTCCTAAATGATTACCGTTTTGCGAGTCCTTAATAGCGAATCGCTATGATTTGCTATTAGGGGCTCGCAAAACGGCCCGTTGATGAATCAGGCTGTATGACCCTGCTCAACTGCGCAGCGGCTCTTAAACGCTGACAACGATCACTGGCTGACGCCATTGACGGCGTGCACCAAGGCCACGCACCCTTTCTGGCCACGCCACCCCCTTACCCCTGCCTCCTCCTCCTACATAAAATGTGCCACTGGTGGAAGCGCAGCGGACGAGCGCAGCGGGCGCGCCGTTTGCGCACCGAAGGCACACCTAAGGCAAGCCCGTCTGCGCCCGTCTGCGCCAGGACGAGCCTAGGGCCAGGCACCCTGGACCTTTCCACTCAAGCAAGGCTGTCATACTCCAGGGACTCTCTGTTACAACTGAACCAGCCCCTACAGGCCTCCTGCACCAATTCCCTTAAAGGTGAGAGCCGATGTACCCAATGTCTTCATTGCCCATTCAAACTTTCTCCAACATTGAAGAACCAACTACCTCCGACAATCATTAATATGGCTCTATTAAATTGTAGATCTTTACCCAAACATTCTCAGGAAATACATATGCTACTAAAAGAGGAGAAACTTGAAACCCTGTTTCTCACAGAAACGTGGCTCTGCCCAGACTTGGACTATGACATTGTTCAGGCGCTACCTCAGGGCTATCTCCTGCAACATCTAGATCGAGCGAAGGGAAAGGGAGGAGGGATTGCTATTATCTATAAGGACCAATTTACATGTCGATTTCACGACAGTCCCCTATCGAATTGTGAAAATGTACATTTTAACATCCAACTATCTCCATGCAACTCCCTCTTTGGAGTCCTCATTTACCGCCCACCAGGGCCTCTGGGCCAATTCTGTAGCTCCCTGTTGGAATTTTCAACTATATTGTCTAGCACCTCATCTAACATGATAGTCCTAGGTGACCTTAATATATATTTTGACAACAGCGATGACAATACTGCATCAGAATTACTTGCAGACCTAGCGACTCTTCAGCTCCACCTTCAGAGCGATCATCCCACGCATATGCTCGGACATTTACTCAACCCCATCATAAGCAACATTGATGATTTTAAAACTAATGTCCCGATCCCTCTGCCATGGTCGGATCATTTACTCATCCCTTTCAGGTGGGAAGTACCTAACATCTCTCTTCCCAATAAACCCCCTGACAAACCTACGCGGCCCTGGGCCAAACTAGACACTGATAAGTGGAAGCAGGCCTTGGAACTCTGCAAACCAACCCAGGAAACAGACCCTATCACAGCAGATATGGAGTTCTCCTCTTGGATTGAAAACTCCCTTAACACGATTCTCCCAAAAAAAACGCACCTTACCTCCCGCAAAAAACGTCTGCCCCATGGTTCACCCAGGAAACCTGCTAGCTAAGCATGGGCGGAAAATCCGTTTCGCTCGCGGATTTTGCGGATTTTCGGTAAATTCGCAATCCGCGAGATTCGCGAATCTCCCGCAAAATCCGCAAATCCGCGAGCAGCGGATTTTATGGCTTGCTCGCACTGTTCGCGTGAGTTCGCGGCTTCCCAGTACAACTTCGCGTCCCGCGAATAAGCGCTAAATTGCAGAAATACGATCTTAGCAAAACTGAAACTACTTACCAGGTTCAAAAGTTCAGGCTCATCATTAGTAGCCATTTCCTGTAGTGCTTCCTGAGGGGCCCCTCCAGAGTTCAGTTGCCAGTTGCAACTATTATGTGACCCTGCTCTGAACCTCAGAATAGTTACACATATGCCACAAAGGTCCTGAATTACAGCTAAGGGAGACAAGCAGGAGCCAGGCTGGAAGTTCAAATCCATTAATCAGCCCCTAATTCATTATTGTCAGTTGGGGCAGGGCAGGTGTTGTAACTAATTTTGCAACAATGAAAGCACTTAGCAAGTGCAAAAGATCACTAATCAGGAAGCACTAAGGAAGCAGGTGCCAGCTAAAAAAATATTCTGTGACACATTAATCAGCCCCAAATTAATTCAGGTCACTTGAGGCAGGGAAGGTGTGCTTTGCCACAATAGTGTACACTGACTGGACAACCAGAGGGTGCTGTGATGAAACAGAGGGTGGCATGGGTGGGCCAGAGGGTGGCATGAGTAGTCAGAGAGTGGCAGTAGTGACAGAGAGTGGCAAACACAAAAAAAAAAAATCCGCAAATTCGCGAGAATTCGCGGATTTTGCGGATTGCGAGTTCGCAAATCCGCAAAATTCGCAAACGCGAGATTCGCAAAATTCGCCCATGCTTACTGCTAGCTAAAGAAACTCTGCAAGAAAGCCGAAAGAGAGTGGCGGAAAGACTTCGACCCTAACCGCAAGAAGGACTACAGATTGTCTATTCTTACGTATAAAAAAGCCCTGAAAAATGCCCAGACTGCTTTTTTTCAAGAGAAAATCAGCTCGGCATCATGTTCATCGAGGGAGACTTTCTTAATCGTCAAACAACTTCTCAAAACACCAGAATCCACAGGCTCGATTGACCCCTCAAACAACCACTGTGACGAACTGGCTACGTTTTTTGATCAAAAGATCCAAAATATTTTACAGCTACTCCCACCCCTTTCCCCGATAGACCACTCATCGCTACCTGTACTGCAGGGCAACTACCTTAACACGGGACTTGACTCATTCACCCCTATAAGTCTTGACACTCTCTCCCATTTTCCACTCACTCAAAAGTGACTCACCATCGGACCCCGCTCCAGTTTAAATCTTAAAGCTGGTTGCACCTACCATTTTCGAACCATTGGTAAATGTGATCAATGCCTCGCTGACCAATGGACTGGTTCCCCCTAGCTGGAAGAAGGCGAAGGTTAGGGCCTTACTTAAAAAACCTAACTTAGACCCCCTCAACCTCTCCAACTTTAGACCGATCTCCCTCCTTCCGTGCACTAGCAAGATTACAGAAAAATTCATCAACTCCCAGCTGTCTAATTATCTCGAAACGAATGAATTACTTAAATCCTCACAGACAGGTTTTCGCCCGGGCCAGGGCACTGAAACCACGATGGTGACGGTGGTCGAGAAAGCCAGGAAGATCATGGACACAGGAGGATCAGTGGCAGTGATCCTCCTGGACCTGAGCGCGGCCTTCGACACGGTCAACCACCAGATCCTGGTCCAGCGACTTAGCGATCTTGGGATCACAGGCACTGCCCTGTCTTGCCTGAAATCGTTTCTTCAGGACCGCTCATTCCAGGTTATAGAGGGCAATTATACATCTAAAGAGACCCCTATACGTTGTGGAGTGCCTCAGGGCTCTTCTTTGAGCCCCACGCTCTTCAACGTATATATGTCCCCCCTGGAAAAGATAGTCACCCCACATGGGATAAAACTCCTGACGTACGCAGATGAAACGCAGCTGGTAGTCTCTCTCACCCAGCAGGAAAATCCCACCATAGACCTCTACTCCTGCCTGAGAGACATAGTCAGCTGGACGGACAGATCTCACTTGAAGCTTAATAGCGACAAGACGGAGATCATGGTGATGGGGAATCAGGCCCATTTCCACCCAGACTCTCTTTGGCCCCCCTGCATGGGTAAACCTCCAACTCCCAACCCCGAGATTAAAAGCCTCGGTCTATGGCTAGATAAAAACCTCACCATGCAAACCCAAGCAAGGAAAACGGCTGGAGTTTGTTTCGGTCTCTTGCGCTCTACCCAAAAAATCCTACCACTGCTCCCTCTCCAATCAAGGAAACTTTTGATCCAAGGCCTATTTTGTCAAGGTTGGATTACGGCAACGCACTGTACCTGGGCGTACCACAGAAAGTTACAACTAAATTACAGGTAATACAAAATGCCGCCGCCAGGATTTTGACCAATACTAAGACCCGCTGCTTGGCCAAACCAGCTATCCGAGAGCTGCACTGGCTACCCGTCACAGAAAGAGTGCAGTTCAAGGCGCTCTGCCTTACGCACAAAATTCTTAACGGAAAAGCCCCCCCTATACTTAAAGATCTGGTCACTCCTTATACCACCTCCAGACCCCTCCGATCTTCTAATGCCCACCTCTTTCGAGTACTCAAGATCAATAGAGCACGATCAGGAGGTCGTTGTTTTTCGTACAACGCGTCCAAATTGTGGACAACCCAACCTGCTGGCATTTCGAAAATCTCTGAAGACATGGCTGTTCCCGTGAGCTTCCCCCCTCTTCATTCCATCTGTAATGGTTCAGCGCTGGGACGCTCACGGGCAGCTATGCGCTTTAGAAATCCGGTAACATTAACATTAACATTAACATTTTTGTTAAAAAAAATATATATATATATATATAAAACTGTATTTCTTATATACTGTGTTTTACTTTTTTGAATGAATGTGTAGTGTATATATGAATGAATGAAATGACTGAGTGAAGGGGAGGAAGGGACTGAGGGAATGAGTGAGGAAAGGGGAGTATGATGAGTGAGGAAAGGGGAGTCAAAGAGTGACTGAAACAAGAAGACTAAGGGTAGGGGATACAGGTAAGGGGAGTGAAAGAGTAAGGGAATGGCAGTAAGGAAAGGAGAGTGAGGGAGGGGGAGTGAGGAAAGGGGAGCAGGGCACGGAGACAGGGAAGGGGAGTAAGAGATGGAGAGGTAGAAGTAGAGCAGGGTAAAGGGAGTGTAAGTAATGGAACTGGAGTGATGGTGAGAGAAGGGGTATAAGGATGAGAAAAGGGGGGTAAGGGAAAGTGAGAGATGGGGAGTGAGGGAGAGAGAAGTGGAGTGAGGGGAGGGAGGGAGTTAGGAAAGCGGAGTGAGAGAAGGGGAGTCAAGATTTCAATCAGGGAAGGAGAGTGAGGAAAAGACAGCGTAAAAGAGAAGGGGTGTGAGATACAGACAGGAGGAAATGTAGTGGGGAAGGGGAGTGACGGTGCGTTAAGGGCAGTGACAGTTAGGGAAGGGGTATGAGGGTGAGTGAAGGAGAATGAAGGAGAAGAAATAAAATCAATAGAGAAGGAAAGTGAGTGAGCGAAAGTGGAGGAATGGTAGAAAGACAGAGGAAAGAAGATTAGGCGAGAGAGAGGGAAAGAGTGACAGAGAGGGAGAGCAAGGGACTGAGAGGGAGTGAGGCAGTTAGAGTGAGTGAGACAGAGGGAGACAGGGAGAGAAACATGTATGACAAAAAGTGAGTGAGGGAATGAATGAAGGGGAGTAAGTGAGATGGATTGAGGGAGTGACGAAAGAGGAGTAAAGGAAGGAGAGTGAGGGAAAGAGTGAGGGAAAGGGAGTGAGACAAGCAGAGCGAGGGGGAGCGAGGAAAAGGGAGTAGGAAAGTGAAGGGGACTATGGTATGGGTTCTATATACCACAACAACTTGCGTTACAACATGCGAGGCATTTATAGAGGAGACGGAGTACATTTCACAGATAAAGGGAATAGAATCTCCCTCTGTAACTTTAAACTCGGTATCGGTACTTACTTGTAGGTACAAAAAACACTCAATGAACACAACGTCTCTTTTTAGAGCCAACCAACATATAAACACTCAAACTTGTGATTTAACTGTATTTTTTGTGTAATTTCTTTCCAACGTGCCCGCAACATGCGCGCACCTCGCGATTTAAAAAAAACAAATAACTGTTTTTTGGCCCTTCAGGGTCCTTCAGGGACCCCCTGAGAAGACCTAGAGGGTCAGGGAGTCTCTACCCTGCCCCCTTTTCACGTTTTCCACTTTTGTTTTGAGCTCTCTTCTACCTCTGAGTGACAAAATGGCGGCCAAAGGGTGCGAGCACCCCGCGATTTAAAAAAGATTTTTTTTTTTGCCCTTCGGGGATCTTCAGGGACCCCCTGAGAAGACCTAGGAGGTCAGGAAGTCTCTACCCTGCCCCCTTTTCACGTTTTCTACTTTTTTTTTGGCTCTCTAATGCCTCAGACACAAAATGCCGGCCAACACTTTCTGGCTTCCACCGATTAGAATGTTGACAGACGTCTAACAACAGATCAGAATTCAGCTCGCCCACCGTGCGCGCACTGTGTGCGCACGGTGCGCGCTTATAGAAATATATATATTTTTTCTTCTGATTTTCTCAGGAACTACTGGAAGGATTTACACCAGTTAAGCAAAAGGGTGAGCTGCGAATCAGACTCTACCATTTTGCCAAATTTCTTGTTCCTGTTCAGCCGTTCGGGCTGTAGCCGTGTCTAATCGTCCTATGGAAAATAACATGGGGAAAACACGTTTTGGGACCTCCCTTTTTTCTCAGCCCCCACTTGATGAATCCCCCCAAAACTTTCAGGGAAGGAGCGGAGCGGAGCAGGACATCTTCTATGAGAATCTTTGAGAAATTCGCGAAGATTCATCAACCTGCGCCAAAGTTATTCCCAATAGAATGTTGCGGATTTCCTATGGAAACTAGGACCTAACTAAAACTACCTACTGGTGACCGCCAGTAGGTAATATATATATATATATATATATATATATATATATATATATATATATATATATATATATATATATATATATATATATATATATATATATATATATATATATATATACATATATTCACTGAAAAAACCATAGGTTATAGACCATATATAGTTAGGGATTAGCATTTACAAAACCTTATTTTACTCGCATAAAACCATTGAAATTCGCATATATAGTTAGATGCGCTAACTATATATCGCGCACCCGCAATCCACTGCTGATGATGTCACATATTACATCATTCATGACATGCTCAGTGACATCACTGATGACATCACTGATGACATCTCAAATGACATCACTGATGACATCACTGATGACATCTCAAATGACATCACTGATGACATCTCATTTGACATCTCATTTGACATTACTGAGCACATCACTAATGACATCATTCATGTGATAATACGATGAACCTCTTCAGACTCTAATATAACCTTAGATACACTCAGTGTAAACAAAAACTCACAGACTGTCACTCATCCATGGAGTTACTCACACACCGAGTCAGTCATGCAAAGAATCAATCACACCTCCATTTCCTCTACTATACAGTTATACACACCTTACTTATTCAAACATATACTAACACATATTTACTCTCTTATACAATCCCTGATACAAGTTCACAATGATCCATACAGCCACTCGCACATTCACTGGCTCTTATGCACAGTTATTTATATATGTCAACTCTCACATGTACTGTGTTTTACATATGTACTTACTTTGACATGTAGCACTGAGATATCCATTCACTCACCAATACACTCATGCACACAGTCAACCACCCATACAGCTATTTCCACATGCACTTTTGAACCCATACATCTAGTGAATCAACTGCTCACACATCTATACACAGAGTCATACACCTTCCAGCCACCCACACACACTCAGTCTCCCATACAAATACTTCGGCAACCAATCAATAACTCATATAGTTACTCATTTAGCTACTGATCAACACATGCAGCAGTTCATAGAACAACAGATATAATGATGCACAAATTAAGACAGTTTAGTCACTAACCCATGCACTCAGTGAGACACATTTAATTACTCTCTCATACAGTCAGTCATGCACCTACTAAATCCTTCATCCAGACACTTATACATCCACTCATTCTTCAATATGTAAGACATATTTTAACTTTACAGAAACATACAGTCACTCGATGCTGTCATCAGTGATGTCATCAGTGATGTCATTTGAGATGTCATCAGTGATGTCACTGAGCATGTCAAGAATGATGTAATATGTGACATCATCAGCAGTGGATTGCCGGTGCGCGATATATAGTTAGCGCATCTAACTATATATGCGAATTTCAATGGTTTTATGCGAGTAAAATAAGGTTTTGTAAATGCTAATCCCTAACTATATATGGTCTATAACCTATGGTTTTTTCAGTGAATTTTCAAGGATTTGTAAATGCTAATTCCTAACTATATATGGTCTATAACCTATGGTTTGTAAATGCTAATTCCTAACTATATATGGTCTATAACCTATGGTTTTTTCAGTGAATTTCAATGTTTTTTTAATAGCAAATATCAATAGCTGTAAAATGTCAAGTACATGATAGGTAAAAACATTTTCGTGTTTATGCACGCTGATGTGCTTTGAACGCTGCCCCCCCTTCCCCCCCTCTTTTCTCTTAGCAGTACTCTCTCTTTGCAGATAGTGAAGGGTAGTTAACGCAGGCCTTTGCCCCCGTTGTAATCCGTCGTGCCTGCTTCTATCTCTATTTGATTTATTGCTATCCAAGCATTTACTGTTTTAGAATTGGTTCTCTTTGGTTCATTCTGTATTTACAAACAAGCACAGAGTCGCAATACTCTGTTTAGTCTTTGCAGATAGTGAAAAATAGTTTTAAAAAAACAAAAGGAATCGTGCAAAATCAGTAGGCCACTAATGGGATCTGTTTTTTACCTCGCTAAAATAGAAACATTAAGAACAACCCCTCATGAGAAATACGAAACTAGTAAGATGAACTTAGCTCCACACCATGATGGCTGCAAGACAGCTCGACTCCGCCGCCCACCCCACCCCACCCAAAATAACGACAAACCCTATGCAAATATTATAAATATATACAACACACCAGCAAAGTAACAGGGTAAAACATTTTATTAAATAACTATTTACATAACTATTTTATACTTTTTGTTGCCCGATCCGGCTAGCTCAATCGATCGAGCATGAAACTCGTATGTTGCTTGGTCCTTGAGATGCTTCGATGTCACTGCCATGCTCAAATGGCATAAGTTCTGGATGTTGGGTGCCATAGTTCAGAGTTCTGAGCAGCGCTTGTAACACTGTCTGAAGCTTATTTGCACCTACTGCAGCTTCACTATTCTCAAAGTAAGTGAGGGCCGTTTGTGGACCTGAATGCATTGTTAAACAATGTGATGCGGTGCCTCCCTGAACCGCTTGACGGAGGCCCCCGAGGGGCGGTGAGATGGCACTTAGCTCCTGCCCCCTCCCCAAGTCGTGTTGCCCTGGTGTGGCCTGAGATCGCCCCCGACATAGGCGGCCGGCTCCCGGGGTCCGGCGGAACTTTTTGCCTTTTGATGACTCTTCCATTCTGGACCTTGTCCCACAATCCGTTTGACCTGAAGACACGCTGTAGTGGGGCGCCCCTTTACCGTTTCAGTTGCCATTCCGCCCGCTTTTGCTACACTGTGCCTCTTCCGCCATTCAGCTGTTTACCGCCCGCTCTTGCGACTACAGCGTCTCGCTCACCATGTAGTTGAGTTGCTCCCGCTCTTGCGATGCAACGATAGGCGGCTGCCACAGGACTCTCAAAATGGCGGCCGGCTCTTCAGATTTGAGCGTGGTCCACTAAAATGGCCCTGGGACACCTTGGAACTCGGACGCTTGTCTGATAGGGCTTGGGTCCCATTCTCGAAAGCGTCCCCTCAGCCTTGAAGATTCTACAAAAGTCTTGGGGGCCCCCGACTCCCGCAGGCTTCTGGTGGGGAGCGGCTGCCATGATTGCTCGTGGAATGGTCACGACTGAGCTACGAGATGGTGGTGCTCTCATGCTGACGCCAGCTTCAGTCTGAAACATCCAGAAACACTGTAGACTACCAATTCGATCAGTTCCGGTAGCGCCCCAACATGGCCCGGTAGAGAAGAACTTGCCCTCCCCTCTTTGACTGATGGTTCTTGTTGCCTGTCCCTTCTGTTGTCATTTAACAGAACTTTTTAGACTGCTGAAAGGGGTTGTGTTCCGAACGCTGGTTGGTGGAGACATTTTGACTATATTCTGGACCTACGTTGTCGCGTAATGCGTTATATGACACGCCGCATTAGCGCACCCGGAAGTGCTCCGGTGCGCGGCGCGCAGCGCGTAACGTAAGCATAACAGGTCATGTGACTTGTTAATAAAACTTTTCATTGGTTCAT
This sequence comes from Lissotriton vulgaris, assembly GCF_964263255.1. Classification (NCBI taxonomy): domain Eukaryota; kingdom Metazoa; phylum Chordata; class Amphibia; order Caudata; family Salamandridae; genus Lissotriton; species Lissotriton vulgaris. Next base: position 1,270,588,076 of record NC_141696.1, on the reverse strand, counting down.
TTTTCTTTTAATTATTTTAATGATGAAAAGCTTGGTCATATGACCTAAAAATTACGCTTTTTATTGGTTTCGAACATTATTTTTTCTTAACATATATGTTATAATGTTCCAGGCTAATGTACTTTCCCGGAAAATTTACAACTGTCCTGCAAGTAAAATATATTCCTTTTTCGAGAAAAAGGGCGTTTCTTTGTCCCATGACGGAGCCGTTGAGTAAAAGAGGCTCGGCCTGCTGTCTTAGTCGCCGATACGCCTGATTATCAGATTCTTATCGATCACTTTATGTTGCAGGAGTGGAAAACACAACTGCCCTTGACCATTTATCTTTACTGCGTTCCTGCGTATTATACCTTTTATCCGTCATGTAATTGGACTGCTTTATTTCACTTGCCTTTTACTGATTCGAAAACAGTGACTAAAATTAAAAACTTTACCAATGTAAATACTACTACCATGTTTTGTTTTAAAAACCTTTATTGTGAAAATGTCAGTATACAAATACGGGCCTATAACCACGTGGGCCGGCCACGGCAAACTGAAATCGTATATGATGAGGAGACATTTACATTGTAGAGGAACGTAACGAGCGGGCCATTAGGTTGCAAGAACTAAGGTGTCTAACAGTTGCGGAATCGGTGGACGTACATTTTGTAATTAAAATACGACAGGGCCACTTACAATAAAATTATCTAGATATACATTTGCGGGCAAGTACCATGGGTGACGTTAATTCGAACTTTCAATAGTACAGTAATCAATAACACATCAGAACTTAATATCAATAGGGATGTCGAAATATTCAATCAATTCTCGTCCCCGCCCGCCATGAGCATCAAAACTGCATTCATATCTCGTGATATCAAGGTTGTTCAACCAGTACACAACAAGGAGTTACGAGTCCCATTTATACCGGCGCCATTTTGGGCGAGGCCAGGCAAGTCCAGGATATAGTCAAAATGTCTCCACCAACCATCGGCCAGACCAGAACCCCTTTCGGCCCTTTATGCTACAAGATGGTGTCTTCCATTCAGAAAATATTGTTGGCAGCATTTTGAAAGGAAAGATAAACAGCCGTTCTCCTAGTGAGTCTCACATTGTTACATTTAGGAAGAATGTTGAAGAGTAGTATGTTGAAAATCTGAAGCCATTGTTCTACAAACTCTCAACCAGCCTTGGATGGAAAAAAAAATCCTGAAGAATGTACAAACTGAAAACCAATTTTTGTCTGTATAGCATCAACAGCAACGCTTGACTCAGCTTTGTGTGAAGCCGCCATTTTGATTCAATCAATAACGTCCCCCTGCACACATTCAGGGACCTGGTCGTGTCTTCAGGTCAAACGGTTTGTGGGACAAGATGCAGAAAGGAAAAGGAAAAAAGTTCCGCCGGACCCCGGGAGCCGGCCGCCTATGTCATGGGCGATCTTTGGCCACACCAGGGCGATAGTGAAGCTGCAGCAGGTGCAAATAAGCTTCAGACAGTGTTACAAGCACTGCTCAGAACTCTCAACTATGACACCACCTCGGTGCCATCCGGATCTTGGCGCCTTGTGCTGGTTCCGGCCTATTCACACATCGGTCCGCTACTGACACCACCTCACAGACCAACGGGGCACCCCACGCCGACTTTTGGCGCAGCATTGTAGGATGGCCACACCAGAGCAGCAACTTGCTAAACACCACCTCGGTGCCATCCAGATCTCGGCGCGTTGTGCTTGTGCTGCCTTCGGCCTACTGTAGCCGCAAGTGCGGACGCAACTCAACTGGATAGCGAGTGGAACACCAAGGGGCGCCCCACTGCAGCCGAGGAGCCTCCATCTTGGGGGAGACGCACAGCCCCCACTGACTGACGCGACCTCACAGGCCAACGGGGCGCCCCACGCCGACTTTCGGCGCAGCATTGTAGGATAGCCATACCAGTGCAGCAACTTGCTGGACACCACCTCGGTGCCATCCGGATCTCGGCGCCTTGTGCTGCCTTCGGCCTATTCGCACATCGGTCCGCTACTGACGCCGCCTCACGTGCCAACGGATTTTCTACGCTTTTTATAGCCCTATGCCGCATAACAGGTCATGTGACTTGTTTATAAAACTTTTCATTGGTTCATTTTACTTTTGGTTTCCTAATGATGGAAGGCTTGGTCATATGACCTAAAAATAACACTTTTTATTGGTTTAGAATTTTTTTTTTCCCAAACGATGAAAGCCCCGCCTTGTTTCTGGATGTTTCAGACTGAAGCTGGCGTCAGCATGAAAGCACCACCATCTCGTGGCTCCGTCGTGGTCATTCCGTGAGCAATCATGGCAGCCGCTCCCCACTGGAAGCCTGCAGGAGTCGAGGGCCCCCAAGACTTTTGTAGAATCTTCACGGCTGAGGGGACGCTTTCGAGAATGGGATCCAAGACCTAGCAGACAAGCGTCCGAGTTCCAAGGTGTCCCAGGGCCATTTTAGTGGACCAGGCCCAAAAGGGAAAGAGCCTGCCGCCATTTTGAGAGTCCTGTGGCAGCCGCCTATCACTGAACCGCAAGAGTAGGCGCAACCCAGCTGAATGGCGGATTTTGGCACAGTGTACCAAAAGCGGGCGGAATGGCAACTGAAACGGTAAAGGGGCGCCCCACTACAGCACACGAGCCGCCACCTGGGGAGGCCCGTTCACGCCGCCTCCCCCCCCCCCCCCCTCCGGGGCGCCCCACGCCGTTTTTCGGAGCAGCATTGTAGGATGCCAAAACCAGTGCGGCAACTTACTGGACATCACCTGGGTGCCATCCACATCTCAGCGCGTTCTGCTGCCTTGGGACTATTCGCACAACAGACCGCTACTGACGAGGCCTCCCCGCGCACCCCCCGGGACGCCCCACGCCGTTTTTCGGAGCTGCATTGTAGGATACCAAAAACCAGTGCGGCACCCAGGTAACATCACCTGGGTGCCGTCCAGAACTCAGCACGTTGTGCTGCCTTGGGACTATTCGCACAAAACACAGCTATTGACCATTGTTGCTTATTTTTTTAAAAAAATGTTTAAATGTATTTACTGTTTTTGTTGCGTTCTATATATTTATAAGTTATTAAAGTGTTATAATCCTACTACTTTGTTGGAGTATATTTTTAATGTGACACATAATTGTAAAAACTTTGATGTACAAAGAGGCATCCCTGGAATCTTCCGCTTCAGGCTCGGTCCCACACACCCTCACAGTGAGAATCCCCTCCCCAAGCACAATACAGGATGGTTATCAGATAGTAGGAACCCGTATGGTGTGACGGATCTCATGGGGTGGGGGCCTTCATCTACTGTAACTCCTTTGAACAGGGATGATTCTCATACATGCCAACATTTCAGAAGAGCAAAGTGGGAGATTTTTTTAAAATAAATCGGGAGAATGGGGCCTTGAATCGGGTTATTGTCATGTGTGGGCTTTGGAAGTGTGCTGCTGCAGGATCGGACATTTCAAACTCAAATGCACGTTCTTTTTCTTACCTTTCCGAAGCATGGAGCGCAATAGCAGGCAGAGAAAGGGTGATGCAAGTGTTGAACACTGCCTGGCCTGGCAAGTTGCTGGCAGTGCCCCCCCCCCCCCGCCCCCCGCCCGCTCCTGAAACAGGGCACACACACCGCCGCCCCGAGTACTTCACATATCTTTAAAAGACCATGCGCTTGTTAATGAGGCTTAAATGGTTTATCACCCCTTCTAGAGCCCCTGCATCGGCCCTCTGACGTTTCCTGGAAGAATTAGCACGTAACACAATACCAAGCCCTGTCAGCTGAAACCCCCGAGGAATCGGGTTTTTGCTTGCAGGAATCGGGAGGCGGGAGACTAGCACTGAAATCGGTAGTCTCACGCCTGAATCGGGAGGGTTGGCATGTCTGGATTCTCTACAGCTGGGGCCATAAACTACATCCGCAGGGCTAGGTGATAGCCTGGGACCGGCCTGGACAATCGGACACAGAGGAAGAGGAGTGTCAGAGGGTGCGGTAGTGAATAGGGTGAAAAGGAGGTGTCGGGCGGGCACGGGGTGTGATTCTCAGGGAAGAGCAGCGCAGATGGGGGGAGGTTTATGGCCCATGCATGAGAGAGAGAGCGGAGGTGACCAGTGCGTGGGGGAGATGCTTGCGAGGGTGGGGAGCCGTGCTGAGAATCGACGGCGTGCAGAGAGTGGGTCTGGTCAAGGCATCTAAAATGGCTGCCGTGCACGACAAAATTGTGGCATTGGAAAAAAGGCAAGATGGCGCAGACAATGTTTATCAATAAGGATTAATTTATAACAAAATATTTTATCGCAGTGACAAATTGGCGGTCAACACTTCCTGATTTCCATCGAATCAAACGTTAACAGACGTCACGCAGCAAAAAAAATAAAACGCTCACGCACAGCGGCTGGAAGACATGTATCAACATATATGAGCCTCCTCAGCCACCCTCAGAAAACATAAGGGATCAGGATACGTCTCCCGTACCCCCTTATACCTAGTAATTTAATTAAATCGAAACACAAAATGGCAAATTCCCGTTTCGCTACCAGTTTGCGGCCCGGTTCGCGATTCGGGAAACGCTTCTACCGTGAAAAATCAATTTTTTTTTATTTTCCCCACGGGACCCTTTAATAATCCCAACATCATTCCTAGGGGGTCAAGAGGGGTCTACCTTGCCCCCTTTCATTAAATTCCCCCTTCGTTTTTCACCTCTTCTTGTCTCTCGATCCTACCGAGAGACAAGATGGCGGCCGCACCGGACTGTTTAGAATGTTGACAGACACCGGAGAGCCAATCAGCATCGCTTCGCAAAGCTCCGTGACGCGAAATGTACGCGATCTGGTGCGCTATCCAGGACGCTGTCACAGATATATACATTTTTTAAAATGTTAATTTCTCAAAATCCACTGGAGCACATATATTGAGACCCAGCAAAGGCACATCGGGCTAACAGTCCCTACAATTTTGCCAAGTTTCGTGCAAATCCATTCAGCCGTTCGAGCTAAAAGTGAGGCCAAACACCCTATGGAAATTAACATGGGAAAAACGCGTTTTGGGCCCCCCCTTTTTTCTCGGCCCCCCCTTGATGAAACCCCCCCAAATTTTCAAGGGCTGCTCAGAAACAAAAGGTGCCATTTTCCTGAAAATTTCCGCCGATTCCGTCCACAAACGCCAAAGTTATTAGACATAGAATTTTCAAAAGTCCCATAGGAAAAAAATCCTAACTATATATACCTACTGGCTATCGCCAGTAGGTAATATATATATTTATATATATATATATTCACTGAAAAAACCATTGGTTATAGACCATATATAGTTAGGGATTAGCATTTACAAAACCTTAATTTACTCGCACAAAACCATAGAAATTCGCATATATAGTTAGTTGCAATAACTATATATCGCGCACCTGCAATCCACTGCTGATGATGTCACATATTACATCATTCATGACATGGTCAGTGACATCACTGATGACATCACTGATGACTTCTCAAATGACATCACTGATGACATCTCAAATGACATCACTGATGACAACATCCAGTGACTGTATGTTTCTGTAAAGTTAAAATATGTCTTTCATATTGAAGAATGAGTGGATGTATAAGTGTTTCGATGAAGGATTTAGTAGGTGCATGACTGACTGTATGAGAGAATGATTAAATGTGTCTCACTGAGTGCATGGGTTAGTGACTAAACTGTCTTAATTTGCGCATCATTATATCTGTAGTTCTGTAAACTGCTGCATGTGTTGATCAGTAGCTATATGAGTAACTGTATGGGTTATTGATTGGTTGCCCAAGTATTTGTATGGGAGAGTGAGTGTGTGGGGGTGGCTGGGAGGTGTGTGACTCTGTGCATAGATGTGTGAGCAGTTGATTCACTAGATGTATGGGTTCAAAAGTGCATGTGGAAACAGCTGTATGGGCGGTTGACTGTCTGCATGAGTGTATTGGTGAGTGATTGGATTTCTCAGTGCTACATGTCAAAGTAAGTACATATGTAAAACACAGTACATGTAAGAGTTGACATATATAAATAACTGTGCATAAGAGCCAGTGAATGTGTGAGTGGCTGTATGGATCATTGTGAACTTGTATTAGTGATTGTATAAGAGAGTAAATATGTGTTAGTATATGTTTGATTAAGTAAGGTGTGTATAACTGTATAGTTGAGGAAATGGAGGTGTGATTGATTCTTTGCATGACTGACTAGGTGTGTGAGTAACTCCATGGATGAGTGATAGTCTGTGAGTGTCTGTTTACACTGATTGTATCTAAGGTTATATTAGAGTCTGAAGAGGTTCATCGTATTATCACATGAATGATATCATCAGAGATGTGATCAGTAATGTCAAATGAGATGTTATCAGTGATTTCATCAGTGATGTCATTTGAGATGTCATCAGTGATGTCATCAGTGATGTCATTTGAGATGTCATCAGTGATGTCATTTGAGATGTCATCAGTGATGTCATCAGTGACGTCACTGACCATGTCATGAATGATGTAATATGTGACATCATCAGCAGTGGATTGCGGGTGCGCGATATATAGTTATTGCAACTAACTATATATGCGAATTTCTATGGTTTTGTGCGAGTAAATTAAGGTTTTGTAAATGCTAATCCCTAACTATATATGGTCTATAACCAATGGTTTTTTCAGTGAATTTTCAAGGTTTTGTAAATGCAAATTCCTAACTATATATGGTCTATAACCTATGGTTTTTTCAGTGAATTTCATTGGTTTTTTAAAAGCTAATATCTATAGCTGTAAAATATATTCTTTATAACGTGATGTATCACGTAGACACGTGAGACGCCTCATGACGCATCGCATAAACGTGACGTATCGTCTCTGCAGCGCAAACAAAACCCGTAACGTAAGCGCGCCAGAGCACGCTTACAGATATATATATATTTTTTTTAACCTTAATTAGACAAAATCCACACGTGCACATATCTTGAGGCCTTGCAAAGGCACATCAAACAAACAGTCCCTACAATGTTGCCAAGTTTGGTGGAAATCTATTCCTTGAAATGTTATTTTACTGTTTCTCTTGGTTTTCCCCTTGTTACGCTTACCGGAACGCTACCCGGTACGCAAACCGGACGCTCCAAAAACACAAGATGTCGGACTCCCATTACACTGCCGGTTAGCTGCCCGGTTGGCGTACCGGGACGCGCCTCTACGGCGAAAAATCAAAATTTTTTTCTTTTTTTTTCTTTTTGCCCCGCGGGCCACTTTAATATCCCCCTCATCAATCCTAGGGGGTCAGGAGGGGTCTACCTTGCCCCCTTTCCTTCCTTTCCCCCTTCGTTTTTCACCACCTCTTGTCTCTCGATCCTACCGAGAGACAAGATAGCGGCCGCTCCAGACTGTTTACAATGTTGACACCCATTCAGCTTCTCCTCAGACTCCCGTTACACTGCCGGTTAGCTGCCCGGTTAGCTGCCCGATTCACGTACCGATTTGCGCCTCTACCGGGACGCGCCTCTACGGCGAAAAATCACAATTTTTTTATTTTTTTTTATTTTTGCCCCGCGGGGCATTTTAATATCCCCCTCATCAATCCTAGGGGGTCAGAAGAGGTCTACATTGCCCCCTTTCCTTCATTTCCCCCTTCGTTTTGGCCTCCTCTTGTCTCTCGATCCTACCGAGAGACAAGATGGCGGCCGCTCCGGACTGTTTAGAATGTTGACAGACACCGGACAGCCAATCAGCTTCGCTTTGCAAAGCTCCGTTACGCGACTAGTACGCGAACTAGTCCGCTATCTGGGACACTGTCACAGATATATCTGTTTTTTTAAAACGTTAATTTCTCAAAAATCCACTGGAGCACATATATTGAGACCCAGCAAAGGCACATCGGGCTAACAGTCCCTACAATTTTGCCAAGTTTCGTGTAAATCCATTCAGCCGTTCGAGCTAAAAGTGAGGCCAAACGCCCTATGGAAAAATGAATGGGAAATACGCGTTTTGGGACCCCCCTTTTTTCTCGACCCCCCCTTGACGAAACCCCCCCAAATTTTCAGGGGCGGATCAGAAACGAAATGTGTCATTTTCCTGAAAATTTCAGCCGATTCCGTCCACAAACGCCAAAGTTATTTGACATAGAATTTTCAAAAGTTCCATAGAGAAAAAATCCTAACTATATATACCTACTGGCGACCGCCAGTAGGTAATATATATATATATATATATATATATATATATATATATATATATATATATATATATATTGTAGTTCACAGCACGTAGTCACTGCTACGCAAATGCACTCTAGTCGATAGAAAAATGATCACTCCAATTCCTTTTTGCGCATTCCAATTAGATTTATTTTCTCAAATGCAGCATCGTGATTTCAAACACGGAAATAACCCAACACTCGCCTTGGTCACGGGTGATTCCATTGACAGTGTACAAACAATAAATAAAGTTACACGTGATAAGTGGTCAAAATAAACAAAGGACTGAAGCCCACATTATCGCGGCCATCTTGGAGTGGAGTATGATGTTGTTTCTCACATCTGACCCGCTCTAAAGCATAGTGAAAGCTAAAATCTGTCAATTGTCATTCAAGTGAGCGCATGAGAGTTGTTTGTGAAATAACATTTAGATTTTACTGATTCCAAATTCGTAACCGGTACTATATCACTTATTATACAATATAGTGAAAATGATTATATTGGTACAGAAAATAATTAACATATCCTACTGGACAACATTATAAATCACCAGGCAGCTAGATGCTAGTAATTTATGTAACATTATAGCCAAGTTGAATCAAATTAATTCATTTGAAAATGTCATCCCCAGTGAGCAGCGTTTTTCATTGATGGCAATATTGCATATACTATCACACATGTATTGCCTGTATGCAGTGTATACTCCCAAGTGAGAAATTTCCAAGAGAAGTCCACACGGTTTTATCCATTGTCATCACCCCAGTGGGTTTTTCTTCCGGTACATCGCTACACTCCCATTACCTACAATTGAAACACAAAAAGCGGGCCAGTCAAAATGTACTGTATTCTATAGAGCACCACATTAGGCCCTAAGTGGGTTTTGAGTCCTAATACTAGTAAAACAAAAAAGTGTAACACAAAATTCAATATTTTAAAATCTGCAGAAAGCACTAGGTTGACATTGGGCTTAAACAATTCATAACTAGCCTACACAGTCCTAACAAATTCTAATGAAACAACAGCCATATCCCACTAGGAAAATATCTCAGAGATCCTTATACATGACACCCTGTTCTTAGCTCTTAATCCCCTAAGTGCCATTTCATTTCTTCCTCGGAATTAAGACCTCTGGGTATAGGAGTATCCAACTCAAGAATGTATCTATTTTCCATTTGTCTTAATTTCCGGATTTTGCCACCTCCTCTTTTCATGGCCGGAAGCTTGTCAATTACGAAGAACTTCAACAAGTTTCTGTTGCTCTTGTGCTGTTCTTCGAAGTGACGCCAATAGGTGAGGTTTGATCTCTGTTATCAATTGATCTCATGTGTTCCAGGACATGTTTTTTCGCAGGGAACATTGTGCTTCCTACATATTTCCTTGAACACAGGCACATCAACACATAAACACAGTATTCAGATAAGCATGTAAGATGTTTACTGATGGTTTTCTCTACAGCTTCTACAGGGAAAAAGACTTTCTTGATATTATTACTATACCTTCATGCCTTGCATTTCATGCAGGTATAGAAGCCTTGGATGTCACTGCCTCTTACTATATTTGTGCTCACCTCATTCCTGCTCAGTTTGTCCTTCAAGGAGTGGGCCTTCCTATAGGTCATATTGGGATTGTCACCCAAAACATCCCTCAAAGTAGGTTCGGTCTTAACAATATTCCAATGGCGTTTAAGACTGTTCTGTATCCGCCAGGATCTGGAGTGATAAGTTGATATAAATCTTATCACATCATTCTTTGCTGGTCTCGAATTTTCATTGGCAACCAGTGGCGAAGAGTGGCTAATCTCACTAGCTTTCTTTAGTGCTGCCTCTATGATAGAGGATTGGTATCCCCTTTCAGCGAAGCGTTCCTTCATGCACTCACTTTCGATCAGAAAGTCGTGATCCGTGCTGCAGTTCCTCCGAGCCCGGAGGAACTCACCAAAGGGAATACTTCTTATCAAAGCTTTAGGATGTCCACTCTCCGCGTGCAACAAAGTATTCCCCGCAGTTTCCTTGCAATATAAACAGGTGGTTAATTTATTGCCAGATACTTTGACAGATAGGTCAAGGAACACCATAGAGTGAGTATTCATTTGGCCCTCCAGGATAAGGTTCAAATCATTTTTGTTAAGGTCAACGATGAAGCTCTCTGCTTCATTCTTTGAACCTTCCCAGATAATGAACAGGTCATCGATGTAACGCAGCCACATTTTCACATGGCTGCGGTACATCGGGTGAGTCTTCTCTACTTGCTGCTCCCAGCTCGCCATAAACAAATTGGCGAAGCTGGGAGCAAAACAAGTTTCCATCGCTGTCCCTTGTCGTTGTCTATAATACACATCATTAAAGACAAAAAAGTTTTGCTCCAAACAAAACCTCATCATTTGATTGGTTCGCCGCGTGTAACACGGTGTTGCCAGCCGTGGGCTTGCGGTAAAGTCTGGTTTGTAGGACTCAGATCATCTGGGTTAGGTTTTAGCAATCTTGTGCTATAATTCATGACTGAAGCCCAATAATAAAGCATCAAATTAGGTAGCGCCCACCCCCCACGCTCTCTAGGTAATGTGATCCATTTAAGTGCTCTCCGAGGTTTACTATAACCCCATAAAAATTGTGAGAACATTGAATCTATTTTCTTAAACACATGCGGTGGGAATTCCAAGCAGATTGCCCTGAAAAAATATAAAAATTTTGGGAAAAAACCCATCTTCAATACATTTGTTCTACCTCCGATAGATAGATGTAGGTTATCTAACCGCAACAGTTCTCTCTTGGTGTGTAGCATTAGTGGCTCCAGATTGTTATTTACAATGTTCTCGACATTGGCACTAATGCTAACACCCAAATATGTTGCTTTATCAGTTATTCTTGGGTCTCTCATCATAATCTTGTTATTAAGCACAAGCTGTGTTTTATTGGAATTTAACTTGTACCCCGAAACTCTACCGAACTTCTGTGCTTCGTTTTCAATGAGATTCATAGCAGTTGTAGGATCCCCGGTTACAATAGCGATATCATCCGCATACGCTAGGCATTTTGTTTCTAAACCACGCACATTTATAGGGGCGATTAGCGCGTTTTTTTCGAGCCTGTGTATGAACTTGTCTATATAGATGGCAAAAAGTAGGGGCGAGCAAGGGCACCCCTGTCGTGCCCCCCTGTTAATTTTAAAGTTGTTGGTTAGCTCCCCGTTAATCAATACCCTAGCACTGGGATCAACATATAGTTGTTGGATTGCTGTAATATACTTCTTACCTATGCCACAGTTTTGCATGGCGGCCCACAGGAACTTCCAGGAGACCCTATCAAACGCCTTCTGGGAATACTTCTTATCAAAGCTTTAGGATGTCCACTCTCCGCGTGCAATAAAGTATTCCCCGCAGTTTCCTTGCGATATAAACAGGTGGTTAATTTATTGCCAGATACTTTGACAGATAGGTCAAGGAACACCATGATGTGAGTATTCATTTGGCCCTCCAGGATAAGGTTCAAATCATTTTTGTTAAGGTCAACAATGAAGCTCTCTGCTTCATTCTTTAAACCTTCCCAGATAATGAACAGGTCATCGATGTAACGCAGCCACATTTTCACATGGCTGCGGTACATCGGGTGAGTCTTCTCTACTTGCTGCTCCCAGCTCGCCATAAACAAATTGGCGAAGCTGGGAGCAAAACAAGTTTCCATCGCTGTCCCTTGTCGTTGTCTATAATACACATCATTAAAGACAAAAAAGTTTTGCTCCAAACAAAACCTCATCATTTGATTGGTTCGCCGCGTGTAACACGGTGTTGCCAGCCGTGGGCTTGCGGTAAAGTCTGGTTTGTAGGGAACTATCTTTAACGAAGACCTCTAGGTCGAGATAATGTACAGATGTCTTACTTATGGTACTTGTGAATCTCAGGTTGAGCTCGTTATCATTTAGAACCGCCACATACTCCTCAGCCGAGGATATGTCGCCGCGCCAAACGACAAACAAGTGATCAATGTATCTCGACCAGACCATGATGTGATCCAGCCATTTCTCATTCAGACCTCCCCAGGCCACGTGCTTCTCCCACCAGCCCACGAATAGGTTCGCGTAGCTGGGGGCGAAGCACGTGCCCATTGCGGTCCCTCTCAGTTGCCGATACATGTTGCCTGCAAAAAGAAAGATGTTATTGTGGAGGCAGAATTCAATCATCCTCAATATCATTTTGTTATGCTGATGGTATTGCAAGTTTTTCTTTCCCAAAAACCACTTAATTGCAGAGATCCCATTTTGGTGTTCTATACATGTATACAGACTGGTTGCATCTAGGGTAATGAGAAGCATATCCTCCTCCCAACCAATGCCATCAATCTGTCGTATAAAGTCTTGGGTATCCCTGACATAGGAAGGTAAGTCTCTGACAAAAGGGGCCAGATAGCTATCAATAAATCTCGATGTGTTCTCCAGTAGGCTTCCTATAGAGGAGACGATAGGCCTTCCTTGGGGGTTTGTAATGTCCTTATGCACCTTGGGGAGGTGGTAGAATGTGGGAATGATTGGATGCTCAAAGAACAAATAATCATATTCGTATTTATTCAGCATGCCCTCCTCCTTCCAACCCATCAATAGTGCATGATATTCCGTTAGACCGTTTGAAAAAACCCTTTTGTCCATAATTGCATAACAGTTTTTTGTCCTGCAATTGTCTCAAGGCCTCCTTTTTATATTGTATTTTACTGAAGATAACAATATTCCCCCCCTTGTCTGAGGGTTTGATCTCAATAGTACTGTCATCCTTGAGAGACTTAATCGCTTCCCATTCCAATCTTGATATATTGGAGGTCTTTTTGGTTAGTTCCATATTCGTAGATGTCATTTTTTCCAGATCTTGGAGGATGGCGTCATTAAAGACGTCTATCGCATCATGTGTCACATGGGGTAAGAATCTCGATTTACGTTTCAGGTTGCTCGGGTCTCTTATTTGAGTAATCTCTTCCCTCCTTAGTACCTCCATGGATCCGGGTATTTCCTCAGGGTCCACGAGTTCATGTGCTGTCCTTAGGAGTGTTAAGTCATTGTCTATGAGAGTAAGTCCGGGCGTTGTTGTTTCCTCCGGAATCGGTTGTGTTTCAGAGAGATTTTTCAGGGTAAATATTTTTTGCAGTTTGAGCTTGCGGACAAACTGAAAAAGATCTATTCTAGTCTGTACCGGGTCAAACTTGGCTGTGGGACAAAATGTCATTCCTTTCTTTAGAACTCTTTCCTCATGTATTGTGAGTTGTTTATTGGAAAGGTTGACAATGGTATGTTCTTCCTCTACCATCTCCCCCTCCTTCCTCTGCTGCGAGTCACCATTGGCGGCGCTGCCTGAGCGCCCTCTCCTACCCCGCCTTGTTTTCCTCCTCCTTTTTGGGGGGGAGCTTTTTGCGGCATCTGTGGCTGGGCTCGATGTCTTGTCTCTTTCATGACTTGGTACTCGTCTGAAAAAGGGGGAGGGACTGTATTCCCACTTTCATTCGCCTTCTTCTTACTTTTGCTGTTTCTGGCGGATTCGTCCTCTGATTGTGATGCATCCGATTCTGATGTGACCGCCCCTGATCGAATTTGCACTCCCTGGGCCAATCTTTTTCTTGTTGCATCAAACTTTTTAGCAAGAGTTAGTATCCTGCCTGTTAAGTAATCCTGTTCATCTCTCTGAAATTTTGTCTGTTTCCTCTTTTTAATTCCAATCTCATAGTCCTTTAGTCTCTTTTGCATTGCGTTCCATAAATCCTCAGAGGACTTGGTGTCCTTGTCCTTGCTGATTAGATCCTCTAGTCTCTGGATTTCGGCGAGGGCTTTGTCCCTGTCGCTCCAAGCGTACTTAATTAGCATCAGTAGCATTCCTTTACTGGAGTCGGCTGTATATAATGCCCAGTCTTTAAGTAATTGGGGGTCCGGATTTTCATAAGAGGGGATGGTGAAAATCCTTAGTCCTCTTGGGACTCGATTGCAGTCGACATAGCGTTGGAGCGAGGTGGCCTCCCACCCCTTACGAACTTCCCGTTCTATTGTTCTTTCTAGTTGTTGGAAAAGAGTTTGTAAATTGCTTGCCGGTGTTGTGGAGTTTGAGGCACCCTCTTTTGTGCTTGTAATGGCATTTATGCTTTTAAAGATATCCTCCGCCTCTCGTTCACTTTCCGCTGTAGCAGACATGTTACACAAGAATCTGGGAGAGCACTCACTTTTGCGTTAAATGTTCACAGTCTTAATGGGGTACAGCTGCGGTTTGCAGGGGGTCCGCCACTAGTGACTTGCCAATACGGGACAGAAGTACGGAAATTCGAAAGTATATAAAAAAAAAAAATATATATATATATATGTGTATATATATATATATATATATATATATATTCGCTTCGCAACACACCAAGATTATTGATGAAAAACGGGACACCCAGAGCTGCAGTGTACAAAAGGTTTATTCGGCAGATGAACAACTTTGTTCATCTGCCGAATAAACCTTTTGTACACTGCAGCTCTGGGTGTCCCGTTTTTCATCAATAATCTTGGTGTGTTGCGAAGCGAATTGAACAGCCAGCTGGTGGCTGCAACGGGACCGCCCACGCCAGCTCTTCTCCCAAAACCAGCGGTGGTGGGGTGAATATATATATATATATATCACACCAACGTAAGCTTCTGCCCAAGCCTCTTGTACGGCGGGCACACGGCAGGGGTAGCCACCCCCTCAACATGAACGCACAATCACTAATGTAATTTCCCTTCGATCCAAGGAAACAACGACACTGGAGTCGTGGCATCTATTTCAAGTGCGGTTTCGTAAAAACAGCAATAAATTTACAAGATAGTTTATAAGATTATACAGCCATTTCCTCATCCAGGGTAAGTGCATTCGGGGCCATAGTATTGAACCTAATGATAAGTCTGGATTCCAGTCTCCTTAGCTCAACTGTTCTATAGATTTATTGCAGTTTTTACCTCCCATACATCATTCGTATTGCTGTGTTTTAGATTTTGTGCTTCCTAATAATTTTTAGTTGTGCACTGTTTTGGATTTTGACTACTTTTATTTACACCTCTGATTTGTTACAGATATCTACACAGGGAAGAGAAATGTAGAAGCTTTTCTCACTATTTTCAATAGATGATACATCACATATGGAGTAGTTGCTTATAACAGCCCACTTGGGCATAATTATATTGGTTTTTGAAATCATAATCATGTTTGATATGATGATGGATGTTTTGATTCATATTCAGCTTATATTTAGCTTATTGTCTGGCAACAATTACTTTTACCATTATTTCACCCACTGGGATTCTATTGTGCATTGTGGTTATTATGAGGCACTCTGATTTAATTTCCTAAGAGATGAATGACACTGTCTGCTGTGTTTCCTACGGCAGTGGGTTTAGCGTAACATGCTAGTACGGTATACAGGCGCATTAATTTTTAGTCAACCTTGACGGTTCGCGCCTTGGTGCAGACGTATTTATTGTTTGCCAATTAATTGTACATGTGGATTTACGGTCCGTTAAAAATTATGTTAGGGAATATATAAACCATTTGAGATACATTTATATCGTTTCTTGAAAGCCAGAAATACATATGTTATGCTCGCAGCACGTCTGCTGTATGGTTTAAATATTTATTATGTCAATATTTTCCGTTTTGTTACAATGAATTATACATGGTGTATTAATTTGAATGCCAATTATTGATGCCAATACTTTATTGAGATGAAATGACATTTATTTTCGACATTCGAGTATGTCTTCTATGTTTATGTCACGTGATATTGCACTTTACTAGTATTCACGAAAGCACAGTCTTTTGCCCGTGATGAAGCAGTGTGTTTAACTCCGAAACGCGTTGAGCGATTGTGTCGAAATAAAACCGCACTTGAAATAGAGGTCACGGCTTCAGTGTCGTTGTTTCCTTGGATCGAAGGGGTCTTACATTGGTGATTGTGCGATTGTGCGTGTATATATATATATATATATATATATATATATATATATATATATATATATACACGCACAATATATATATATATATATATATATATATATATATATATATATATATGGCAGGATCTTGGGGAGAACATGGCGGCCGGCTGAGGAGCACAGTCAGGAGCTCTCAGGCTCTCCAGGCGGATCGGGAAGTGAATCGAATGCGAAGCGCATGCAGTATGAGTTCTCCTCCACTAAATATGGAAACTACCTGTTGAAGATATACAAATAAAGCAAGTAATGAAATTTGATACCTTGAATCTGTCAGAACTCTGCGAAGCTGCAGTAGGACACTGTGAGGACTGCAAGGAACCGCTGTGTTACGGCAGCCCTGTGAGTGGAGTGTGGGCGACCACGGCTCAGGTTTGCTTATGGGGAAAGACGGCGGCCAGTCTTAGCAACAGGGAAGTGGGACCTTTGAGATAACTTAAATGGTGGGAGGAGACCGCAAAGCAGGGGAGGGAGCAGAGGCCATGGAATGAGCACATGAACGCAGTAAGTGACCGAGGACGGGGGGCAGCACAATTCAAGGCCCCAGTACTTCAGAACTGTCTGGGGGAGAGAAAAAGCGTAAAAGGCAGGACCAGAAAATGACCCAAAGAAGGGGGATAAGCTGTTGCCTAAATAACAGTAGTTTAGCGGTCAAGATTACTTCTGGCACAGCAAAGAATAATATCATCCTAGTCCCTATAAATTATAGCAAGAAGGGGAGACAAATTATATCAACTCAAGACTCTGGGTCCCCCTCCACTTCATCACAAGACAAACTAGTAGGCTCCAAGGTAAAAATCACCCCCTCACTACGCTCCTTTTTTAAGGTGCAAGCCAAGCAAAATATACCTAATCCATTATCAGGTGAACGGAGGAGAAAGCAAGACTGCCGAAATATGGCTGGGGGAGGGGCTATGAGTAACAATAGATTCCAAGTTCTGAATACAGAAGCTGTGGCAGAAGAAGCAGACATCGGAGGCTTGTCACGGGACCATCTAGCGCTAGCAGCGCTCCAGGTTGATCTACAAACAGAGGGACATAAGGGGGGTCAAAATCCCCAAAGAGAACAAATAGGCATGGGAAAATTGATTGAGTCCATGATTTCGGGAATGAGGGTGAACTTTGTCATTTCAAAAAAAAATTGAGTGAAAGTACAAGGGACGTGTGAAGTATCGGAGACTAAAGATAAAACCCTGATGGAATGAGTAACAACAGTAGAAACCTCTCTAGCGGTCTAGGTAATGAAGTAGAGGCAAGTCAGGCGGAAATACAAACCTCGAAAACAAGTGAAAAGGACCTTGAGAAAAAATGTAAACCCTAGAAAACCAGGCCAGAACGAACAACTTGAGGATCCTGAATGTCCTGGAGGGGATGGAAGGGGAGAACATCAAGAAGTT
Organism: Lissotriton vulgaris; assembly: GCF_964263255.1. Classification (NCBI taxonomy): domain Eukaryota; kingdom Metazoa; phylum Chordata; class Amphibia; order Caudata; family Salamandridae; genus Lissotriton; species Lissotriton vulgaris. Next base: position 1,270,570,540 of record NC_141696.1, on the reverse strand, counting down.
CGTGATCGCCCTCCTGGAAGAATAATTCTGTTGGGCAAAGTCGATGGCCCTGGAGGAGGATATCTGTATAAAGAAAAAGAGAAGGTACCCTGCCTGATATTTATAGAGGTCCTAGCTAAAGGATCCAAATGTGATAGAAGGAGGGGGTGGTTAGCCCAGAGGCTGAGGCTGCACAGGACAAAAACCAGGTCAATCCAAACAGACTCAACAACATATGTTGAAAAAATACATATTTTTTATTTTTCTCTTTTTAAATATATTCAAAAGACACACATGTATAAATTAAATAGTCAGTGATATTTTGCGAAGCACATAGCAAAGACTCTTTTCGGGATTAAGATCTGCCCAGTACTGACCACACTTCAAACAAACTACCACACTCATTCACGCAGGGATTTTCTAGCTATGGTTGAAACATTCAACTTTCATTCATCCATTCATATAGTCCTGGCGTAGACAACAGTAGATCTTCAATAAGTTGCCTAAATCGGGGAGTTCGTCCAGGAAGATGGCATTAATACGGGTCCTGATGTAGTTAGGACAGATTGCCGTATTCCTGGGAAAACGTGCCGACGCGCGTTTCGGTGAAAGGCCAATATGGCCACACCTTCGTCAGGGCCAGGGTAGTATGCTGGGCAGGGAACAGGAGCAAAAATCTGGAAATAAAAAGTCGTGCCTTAGTTCCGCATTTTTGATATATATACACACAAAGACATATTTCAACATTTCATTTTCCTCAAATTACTTTCTCTCTAAAAAACATATATAAAGCGTGTTGACTTGATTCGAAAAGAATCTTTGCTATGTGCTTCGCAAAATATCACTGACTATTTAATTTATACATGTGTGTCTTTTGAATATATTTAAAAAGAGAAAAATAAAAAATATGTATTTTTTCAACATATGTTGTTGAGTCTGTTTGGATTGACCTGGTTTTTGTCCTGTGCAGCCTCAGCCTCTGGGCTAACCACCCCCTCCTTCTATCACATTTGGATCCTTTAGCTAGGACCTCTATAAATATCAGGCAGGGTACCTTCTCTTTTTCTTTATACAGTTGTTCTTCCCCCCTTGGCCTGCCTATATCATTAAGAAACCCTACGGGGAGCCCCCTTCTTTTGTTGTTGTTCCTGGAGGAGGATATACAGAGGATGCACCGGAATCCCTACGGGAGGGGAAAGTTGAGGAAAGGCCCAAGAAAAATCATGATAACTTTCAGGACTTATGCTTTGAAAGAAACAATGAGGCTCTTAAAGTTGGCTCTTATATTAAAGATGAAATGGGCCTTTAGAATTACAACAGATATTTCTAAGGCAACGCAGGACAGGCGATGAGAATTATGACAACATATGCAAGAACTAAGGTCCCTGGGAGCAACAGTCCAAATGCACTTTCCAGCCTCTTTGGGAAAATAATGTGCATGAATCAGATGGATAACATAAGAGACCCCAAAGAGGTGGAGTCTCCTTTTGATCGGATCAAAATGCAACACAAGAAGTAAGGCCTCGAGAGTAGGGAGCTCAAAGGGGCAGATTGTATTGCATAAAGAAGAAATGGAGAGTTCTCCTAGGGAGAGTGGGGAGGGGGTAAATGGAAGTAACTCACAAAAATATATAATTAGAAATTTGCACAGGGTGAGGAAGTGTATGGGGAGAAAACCCACAAAAAAATAAGTCTGACTTGTGGAAATCTGAGGGAATCAAAGGAATCACAGAGAATCATCTGGGTCAACCCAGGCAAGCCTGATGTCAATTAATATTCTACCATGAAACGTGAATGGTATCAGAATTAAAAGTCGTAGACAGAAGTTCCTGGAATATTTAAAATCAGTGGACAGCGAAATTATAACTTTATAGGAAACCCACCTTCTAAAAGCAGAATGGGGTGTGATAATAAAGAGTAGTGGATGAGTGAAGCACACCTGATTAGTCTAAAGTATATTTACAACTAACTCAGCTCACTTATCTCAGCGTGCTACAGAGGAGTGCGTGCTGTCTGGACACGCCTTCTCTGAACACCCTACATCAAGTTATAAGTAACCTGACCACTATGCACTTTAACTCTGAGCAACTGCACAGTAAATATCTACATATTAATCATTAATTTAATCGATTAATTAACAGTAATATATACATAGTTTTTTAAAGATTATAGAAATCAAATAATGGAATAATAACTAATCACTGATATTAATTTTAATCATCAGCATTCATATTTAATAATCACAAACATAATATATATCCAAATGAGTTCCGGAGTGTCCTTCTTGCCCAAAGTACTTCAGGCTAAGGGCCCTTCTTCGGGGGTTTCAATCTTCGGGGGCTTCAATCTAAAGAGTATTAAAATACAACATGTATTGTTGCATACTCAATACACAAGGAAGTACATAGTCACTACAACTCTCAATACATAGTTGTGCCAAAAAACTTATTATTATACACAATATAAAGATCCCAAACTGGTGGTCCACCAAACAAAAAAACAAAATAATAAAAAAGGAAAAGTGATAAATTCAAACATAACTTCCATTGTGCTGTATACTAAAGTCATAATACTACATCAAAACTGTGATAACAAACCACAAGCGGTTCACTAAGCTGAGAAGCCTGATACTCACTTAGATGACTCTTTTGAGATCCCACTGTAAGCAAAAGATCAAAACAAGCCCTTTAACAGTATATGTTACAGATCCGATGTTCAGCCTTAATAGCAAAACATACTCACACACTTAACACACCTTACTAACTCCTGGAAGTGTTCTCAAAGTGATGGCTAGACTCTGAGAAGATAGCGCTCCAACGAGTTAAAAAATGTTGGAAAGACATATACGTAAGCCTTCTCTACTCAACTCAAATTTATCCCCCGTTGCTTCGCCCAAAGACCTCCTTTCACCTTAGCCTCTTAACAACAGCCGTACTGGAATATTACACCACGTCCCGGACACTCGCGGTCCGTGTTCAACGCGCTCGACGCTATCCTGTTTTATCACCCAACACTTCACATAACGACACAGATGCCGTAGGAATTTGTGGAACCTTACTTCAAACCTAATGACCTCTCCAGTCACCAACAAACTGCTCGCACAGAAGTGTGCTATTTTGGAACGGTCATGCACCCCTTAACAAATGCTACACTGGGCTCCACAACTGCCTCGAGCGTACTGTAAACCTTAACCCATAACCCAAAAGTGCAAGAAAAGGAAAATAAATAAATAAAAACAAAAACAAAATCAATGGCTTGATAAAAAATACTCACAAGCCATTCGATTGATTAAATAACATACAATACATATCTCAATGTCATGGGAGATGTGAATAGAGGTATGTTGTAATGTTCCTTTTTATTTATTTATTTCAATGCAGAGAAGTCCTCCCAGTGACATAGTTATAGTTCTGGAATAGAATGGTTAGACCCTAGCTCTGAGTTAGAATCCTTTGTTACTGTATGAAGAGCCTGCTGTCAGTTGGGTGGATGAGCTGTTCTACATCTTCATCTTTAGGAATAAATGCATCTTAAAGAAGATATATTACCTGACTCTTCATTTTCAAGAAAAAACCTACTTTTTAACGGGTTTCATTACTGAAGACAACAGCTCAACCGTTGTGTGAGCTGTGAGATAGAGAAGAAGAAGAATTGTTGTCTCTTGACTTCTGTCATTTCACCTACATAACGAGCTACTAACCTTCATTGTTATGAGCTTATTATAGGTGATTTAAGGCTCAAATTTATACACATAAGAGCATGTCTTACATCTTTCTTCCGTTGTGTGATCTGTGAGATAGAGAAGAAGAAGAATTGTTGTCTCTTAACTTCTGTCATTTCACCTACATAACGAGGAACTAACCTTCACTGTTATGAGCTTATTATAGTTGTTGCAGGCTCATATTTATACACATAAGAGCATATCTTACGTGCCTCTTCGCCTACACTTCTCAAATGATAGAGTATACGAGGGGCTGTTTTACTCCTTATACTCCACGTGGGTGTTTTTTTTAATTCCCCTTAAAGTTTCCTTTGGAAGTGGTACAGTGCTGAGTGTCTCTCATCATTATCTTTTCCATCAAAAGGTATAAATACATTAACTAAATCAGCGTCCTAGCGCAAAACCGTTCGGTCATGAGATCGGGCTACAGAGCATGCGCATGCCGATTACTCTTGCGCATGCATATAAAGACCAGCGTCTTTCCTTTCTCTCGCATTAGCACGCATGCGCAGGGCTTAACCACTACTCCCCGACGCATGCGCAGCTTCTAAAACAGGCGCGCACGAAGACGGCTATCACTGCAGGACCCCCTACGCGCTCGGCTGCAGTCAATCAGATGCGCGCTATTTAAAGAGAAGTCTTCCTTCCGTTTGGTATCTCCCGGGGCGAGCTCTATTGGGCATCGAGGTACCGACGGATAGGTAAGACTTGAAGCTTTGACCACCCCATGATCTGTCTAGACATCTAGAGGGGTGATGGGACGCCTAGATTGGGTCTCCAGTCTTTACCAATAATTCTCCTTCTTTAGTTCTGTCCTAGAAGGCCTTATCTATTTTCGTAATATACCTTGGGGCAGCACTACAGTGTGCTTAGGAGTATCTTTGGCCCTCCTGTTTGTTATAGCATTTAGTATTTGGAAGTTATAATGGTGTACCTCTTTAGACACCTGTATTTTTCCCTGCAGCGCGGGGCCTCCTTCCAGAGCAGCCAGCCAGGTAGAGGTGAGGCAGGATTTTCCCACTACTGAGGGTAAGTCCTGACTAGTTGTAAGCATTATTATACTAGTAATCAGTGACTATTGCACTTATTATGCTAAGTAATACATGTGTTAACCTAGCAATTCGTATGTGTCTTTCTTTTTTTCTCTCTCTTGCTACTTGTGTTTTATTTTAGATACCTGGGTATGACCTGACAAACAAATGAAAAGCAGGAATACCGGTGTTGTATAAAACTTTACTTTATTCTATTTATTAGTTATCACTTATTTGCAGCAGCATTAGCACATATATAATCTGGTCCTGAAGAAAGCCGCTGATACTCTTTTGTAGATCAATAGGCTGAAACATGTTGACCATTAAGTGACAGTGGTTCTATATCCATACCACTGTGCTGTTCCTTTTAACCCTGTCAAGTGGAACACATTAATAAAGTCAAACAGTGTCTCCACTTAGATAGTTTTAATCTCACTTACCCACCCTTTCACACAGCGCTGCATACCTCATTACACCCATCTTCTCACATATGGCATTACCATCCTGTTCCTTACCTGAAAAAAACATCTCTGAGCTCCTTCTTTAAACACCGAAGTAGTAGCTCCCAGTGGTGACTAGGTTTTCCACACTGGTAAGGAGGACCCATATGATGAAGCATGTCACCTTCAGGTGAGTGAGGGTTCTTATCCTTAAGGGATGTCTCCCCCAGTTACTTTTCACTTGTAGCATGATGTTTGAGAGAGACCCTACCCATTTGTTTACAAACATATGTCTGAGACTATAGGTGTACAATTTGGTATTGAGACAACAGCTCAACTCCAACGTTCTCAAGGTCAACAAGGAAAAAAGAAAAGCCGTTTACCTTAAGACTTCTACTCAAGTAAGACTGTTCTATTTTTATTAATATATTATTACAACAAGATTCTACTTAGCTATCATTTCTTTCAACAACAAACTATTTGTGCCAAGAACCTTTTTGAGCATGAACGACTTGTCTCAAGAACTTTGATGCGCAAGTACGTCTTTAAACTAAACTATTTGCTTGCCAAAAGAGAAAGAAAAGAAAATCGTTTAAATTCGGATTAAAACTTTCACATTTGTTCTCATTTGTGGATATTAACTTCATTTTCTCTTTAATATAATTTTAGAAGAAATACTCATACTTACATTCGAGTTTTCTTTTGAATTGACTACAACGTTCTCTTCATCCGCTCTTGCTGCTGTAAGAACCTTGCTCCCGTTGCGCAGACTAAAGAAAAGCTCAAACGATGACCTTCATTTTCTGACGCCATCACGCTGTACACGCACTTGTCGGCCATCTTGGGTGTACTTACGATAATATTGCAAGCGTGGCTGATCAGATAGTGTCTATGTTTGACAACAGTCTGCAAAGAGAAACTTACAGTGGCACAGATACTTTACTGGCACAATAAAATACGGCACAAATTCGCATTAAAGTATCGCAAATAAGCGGACTTACTCTTTTAAAGACAAAAATTAAAAGAGGCCCTGAAGACCTCATTATTTCGGGATGTGTTCCTACATCACTGACACACACAGCGTTCATTTATAATGCGTGTGATTTTGTTTCAGCGCTGACACGCACAGCGTTCATTTTAACAACGTGTGTCACTGCTTTACAACGCTGACACGCACAGCATTCTTTTGCAAACTGGCGCTGACACGTCTATATTTACAACATGTGTCACTCTGTTTCTACGCTGACACACACAGCTTTTAAATCTAGAAGGTGTTGCGGGACTACAGCGCAGACGTACAGCATTGATATTTAAAATGCATGTCAATTAGTTTTAACGCTGACATGCACAGCATTTATTTGTAAGGTGATTTGCTGCAGTACAGCGTTGACACGTTCTACATTTATTCACAATGTGTGTTGACACACACAACTTTTAAATCTACAAGGTGTTATGAGATCACAGCGCTGATGTACAGCATTGATATTTATAATGCCTGTTGCTTTTAAATTTACAAGGTGTTACAAGATCACAGCGCAGATGTACAGCATTGATATTTATAATGCGTGTCACTTGGTTTTAACGCTGACACGCACAGCATTTATTTGAAAGGTGTGTTGATGCAGTACGGCGTTGACACGTTCTAGATTTATTCACAAAGTGTGTTGCTGCATTACAACGCTGACACACAGCATTTTAAAAAAACACACACAATTTCAATAATAGTAAAGTGTGCCCTTTTATTACAGCGCTGACACGCACAGCGTCCATATTAACAACGTGTGTCACTGTTTTAAAACGCTGACACACACAGCATTCTCGTACAAACTAGCGTTGACACGTTCATATTTACAACCTGTGTCACTCTGTCTTAACGCTGATATACACAGCTTCTATAATTATATAGTCTACTACTACAAGGGAAAATGCAAAATGTCACTGCAGCTCCGTTTTTTCTACAATCTCCTGGGGATCCACCAATTAAGTGGTCCAAGTGGAAAAAGGTTTTTGAACGCTATGCTTGTGTTTGTGGAACATCCTTAAGCATCGAAAGAAAGACAGCCTTACTTATGCACTGTTTAGGATCAGAAGGGCAGGATGTCTTTGATCATCCTGCTGATGTCCCTGACATTATTGCAGCAAATTTGAATGAGTTGGAACTGTGTATCTATAAACTTGATGCTCATTATTTGCCCAAAGTCAGCACTATTTTAGAACGTTATCATTTTGGAAGACGCATGCAAAAGGAAGGTGAAAGCATTGAGAACTGTGTAACTGATTTGAGGCGTTCGGCATCAACCTATAAATTTGATGTTCTCATTGAAGAAAGGATACAGGATCAGTTTATGCTTGGGTGTGTTTCAGAGAAAGTACGTGATGAATTATGGCTCAAGGATGAACCATCTTTAGATGAAGTTTTAGTCATAGCTAAAAGAATTGAACACTCTTTGGAATGTGTAAAAGAAATCAAAAACGATCTAAATAAAGATCTTAGTAAAGATGTTTCAGTAGTTGAAACAATTTCGTCCTGTAAATCTAAAAAACCACAAGTTAAGAAATACGTTAAAAAGAAAATATTTAATAAGAATAATGCTAAATTTAAAAAAAAGAAATGTTTTAGAGGTAACAGTCCTGGACATTGGGCTAATAACAAGAGTTGTCCAGCTTTGAATGTCACGTCACGTATTGTAAAAAAAAAAAGGACATTTTGTGAGTGCTTGTAGGATCAAAGCTACTAAACAAAGTGTTAGTGAAGTCTCTTATGGTGATGACAATGTTCAACATGATTTCGAGTGTGGACAAATTGTTGTTCAAGTTGGTGGTGATGGACGTTTAGACTTCATAATGGTGGAAGGTCATAAAACAAAGGTTCTCTTTGACTCTGGTGCGAAAATTACCATTGTTTCTAACAAGTTTTTTAGTGAAAATTTGAAGTCCAAAGTCAAATTATTGAAACCAGATATTCGACCTACTGCCTATGGTGGGATCCCATAGAATTAAGTGGTTATTTTGTGGGTTTAATTGAATATGAAAATCGTTTTACATCAGGTAAGGTTTATGTCTCAAAAAAAGGGGATAGTATAATTAGTTGGTGGCATCAAAAGGATCTTGGGGTCATGCTTGATCCTAACAGCAGTCCTCCCATTATTGTTAAAGAAACTTTTAAATCTGTGAAACACTCCACTGTTTCAATGAATGAATCATCTTTGCAAACTCAGTTAATGGAGGAATATCCTAATGTTTTTAGGGAAAGATTGGGATGTCTCAAAGGCTATTGTCACAAGATAAAATTACATCCAGGATCTGTGCCTGTATCCAGTAAAGTACGAAATGTCCCTTTTACTGTTAGGGATGAAATGCTAAAGGAGCTAGAAAAGCTCAAGTCTCAAGGGATCATTGAGGGAACCTCATGGTTGGCTCCGGTGGTGGCTGCTAGAAAGGCTGATGGGTCCCTGAGACTGTGTGTGGACCTTAGGAAGTTAAATAAATGTATGCTTGTTGACAAATATCCCCTACCTAACATTTCTGAAATTCTGAGAATGGTGCGTGGTGCGAGATTTTTTAGCACTATTGATTTAAAGTCTGCATACCATCAGATCTTGCTTGACGAATCCTCTAAAGATTTAACTGCCTTTGTAACCCCCTTTGGTACCTTCAGATTTGTCAGGCTTCCCTTTAGTTTGGTCTCTGTGGCCTCCGTTTTTCAACGGGTTATGGAAAAGGTACTAGTCAACATTTTAGGAGTCTCTGTTTACCAAGATGACATCTTAGTGTATGGGTGTGATGAATTAGAACATGCAGAAAGGGTTCGACAAGTGCTGGACAGACTTGCTACTAACAATCTCAACATCAAGCGAGAAAAGTGTAAATTTGGTCTCAACAAAATTGATTACCTAGGTCATACCATTACTGATGAAGGAGTGGTTCCAAAATCTGATTTAGTCAATACCATTAGTAACTTGACTACACTTATCTCTAGAGAGGAACTCATGCAATCTTTAGGGATGGCTGAGTATTACAATAAGTTTATCAAGAATTCTGCAGAGGCTACTTTTAATATGAGAGGCTTACTAAACAAAGGCTGCAATTTTTTGTGGAATGATTTGTGTGAGAAAGAATTTATTGAAATCAAGAGTAAGCTTAAAAGTGCACCCAATCTTAGAAATGTTGACTCCACCAAAATTTCTATTATCTCTGGTGATGCCAGCCTGAAGGGTCTTGGTGCTGTTTTAAACCAAGGTGGGATTTCTCCAGAAAACACCATTATGTTCATTTCGAGAAGTCTAAAAGGTGCTGAGTCCAGATTCTCGGTCTTTGAGAGGGAAGCTCTTGCAGTTTATTGGGCCATCAAAAAGTTGAAGAAATTTCAATGGGGCACCTCATTTGAGTTAGAACAGATCACAAACCTTTGTGTGAGGTATTGAATAATAAGGGTATTAATGCCATTTCTCCAAGGATTTCAGAATGGATTGTTGGATTACAAGGTTACAATTTTACAATAAAATATGCTCATGGTTCTGATAATTTTGTGGCAGACACTCTTTCAAGGGGTAAAATACCGTCACTCCGCATTTTTTACTCCGCATACTTTCACTCCTCATACCATTATAACGCAGGTACCTTTACTCTGCATTTTTTTATAACGCATGCCTTTATATATTATATGCTTTCATCTCGCATGCATTTACAACGAAAATCATTGTAAAAGCATGATTGGTAAAAGTATATGTTTTAAGGTAAGTTGTAAGGTAAGTATATGGTTTTTTTGGGGTTCAGGGGTATTTTAAGGGTGGGTTTGGGTTATGGGATGCAGGGGTATTTAAGGGTTAAGGGGTACAGGGGTATTTTTAGGGTTCAGGGGTAGGTTTGCGTTTTGGGGTACAGAGGTATTTTTAGGGTTCAGGGGTTGTTTTGGGTTTTGGGGTACAGGGGTATTTTTAGTGTTTAGGGCTGGGTTTGGGTTATGGGGTACAGGGTTTTTTTAGGTTCAAGGGTTGTTTTGGGTTTTGGGGTACAGGGGTATTTTTAGGGTTCAGGGTTGTTTTGGGTTTTGGGGTACAGGGGTATTTTTAGGGTTCAGGGGTTGTTTTGGGTTTTGGGGTTCAGGGGTATTTTTAGGGTTCAGGGGTTGTTTTGTGTTTTGGGGTACAGGGGTATTTTTAGGGTTGAGGTTGTTTTGGGTTTTGGGGTACAGGGGTATTTTTAGGGTTCAGGGGTTGTTTTGGGTTTGGGGGTACAGGGTTTTGGGGTACAGGGGTATTTTTAGGGTTCAGAGGTTGTTTTGGGTTTTGGGGTACAGGGGTATTTTTAGGGTTCAGGGGTTGTTTTGGGTTTTGGGGTACAGGGGTATTTTTAGGGTTCAGGGGTAGGTTTGGTTTTGGGGTACAGGGGTATTTTTAGAGTTCAGGGGTTGTTTTGGGTTTTGGGGTACAGGGGTATTTTTAGGGTTCAGGGGTAGGTTTGGGTTTTGGGGTACAGGGGTATTTTTAGGGTTCAGGGGTTGTTTTGGGTTTTGGGGTACAGGGGTATTTTTGGGGTTCAGCGGTTGTTTTGGGTTTTGGGGTCCAGTGGTATTGTTAGCGTTCAGGGGTTGTTTTGTGTTTTGGGGTACATGGGTATTTTTAGGGTTCAGGGGTTTTTTGGGGTTTTGGGGTACAGGGGTATTTTTAGGGCTCAGGGGTTGTTTGGGGTTTTGGGGTACAGGGGTATTTTTAGGGTTTAGGGGTTGTTTTGGGTTTTGGGGTACAGGGGTATTTTTAGGGTTGAGGGGTATGTTTGGGTTTTGGGGTACAGGGGTATTTTTAGGGTTCAGGGGTTGTTTGGGGTTTTGGGGTGCAGGGGTATTTTTAGGGTCAGGATGGGTTAGTGTTTAAGGGTGCTGGGGTATTTAAAGGGACTAGGGTGGAATTCGTTTTTAGGGTGTTTATATATATATATATATATATATATATATATATATATATATATATATATATATATATATATATATATATATATATATATATATATATATATATATATATATATATGTGTATTATTAAAATAGTTCTAAATATAATGTAATTTTAAAGAAATAATGCTTCATTTTATTTAAATATATATATATATATATATATATGTGTGTATATATATATATATATATATATTTATTTATATATAAATATTTATATATATATTTTTAAAAATAAAGTACTTTTACAAAATATATGACTTCACTACACATGCATTTGCGTTGTAATTGCATGCGGAGTGAAGTCATATGCGTTGTAAAAATTTGCGGAATTATGGCTTGAGGAGTAATGGTTTTTGCGGACTTAAAAATGCAGAGTGATGGTATGCGGGATTTTTTTTTGCGAAATGGAAAGATATATTCCTTTCAAGGTTAGTCCCAGTCACTTGTTTTGAAGATTGTTCTGACTCGAGTTTTCTTGATCCTCAAGATTTTGTTTGTGAGATTAATTTTAAAGTAATTTCACATGACTAATGGTTAGATGCATGTAAGGAGGATAGAGTCATTCAAGACATTTTCAAACGCATTTGTGATGGTTGGAACAACAAAGATCAGTGTGATTCAGCTGTAAAAGAATTTTGGAGTGTCAGAGATCAACTATCTTGTTGTGATGGTCTAATTCTGAGGGGTCACAGATTGGTTCCACCATTATCTTTAAGGGATGAGTTAATTAACTTAGCCCATGAGGCACATCAAGGTATTTTCAAGACAAAGGAAAGAGTGCGTTCAAGGTATTGGTGGCCTAGGTTAGATCTACAGATTGAGCGTCTAGTTAGGGAATGTGTTCAATGTTCTCTTAGTGAGAAGAATTTGAAAATTAGGACTCAACCCATGGAAAAGAGGTCTCGGCCTAGTGGACCATGGAAAGACATTACACTCGACATTTTGGGACCAATACATGAAGAGGGATCTGATACGTTTATCATTGTTGCAATGGATCTCTATTCTAGGTGGCCAGAAATTTGCTTTACTAAGAACATAAACACAAGTGCTCTAATTGAATTTCTGAAACTACTCATTTCAAGAGAAGGGATTCCTGAAACGTTGCTCACCGACAATGGTGTTCAATTGGTCGCTAGTGAAATAGTAATTGTGGTATTACTCATAAAAAATGTGCTTTATAGCACCCTGAATCAAATGGTACTGTGGAGAGATTTAACAGAGGTTTGAAAGAAACTGTGTCATTGGCTAAGCAAAATGGTCTCAACTGGAAAGATGAGGTTTCAAAAAGAGTTTGTGTATATCGGTTTGTTCCTCATTCTGTCACTGGGAAATCACCTTTTCTCTTATTTCGGGGTAGACGACCTGACACCTTTCTTGAACCACCTTGGGTTAATATATTTCTTTCTCTAAAAGGTGAGGTGTTAGACACCACTTTGTGGCAAGATAAGGAGGATAAAAAATGTCTCAAGAGCAAAGAACATTATGATTTAAGGCATGCGGTAAAAACGACGAATGTTTCTCTTGGTGATTTTGTAAGGATAAAAAAAAACAGGTTTCTGTGTCTCTGTGTTCAAAATTTTCTAAACCCATTAAAGTGTATTGAAGTGTTTGATAACGCTGTAAAAACATCTGATCATAGGATTTGGAATTTGAACCATGTTGCTGTGTGCAAAAACATGTTAAATACCAATTCGAGGATTGTTACTGACAGGATTCTTCCTTCTGTATGTAGATCGTGTAGGAATACTCATAGTCCTTCTTATTTACATGATTATATTACTTAAACTTGTTTGTTGCTTTGTTTTGATGCATAAAGAAGGGAGACATGTTGTAAAGTTTAAGTATGGGCGAATTTTGCAAATTCACAAAAAAAATCAGCGAATTCGCGGATTTCCCTGTGAAATTGCGGATTTTGTTGCAATTGCACACTACACTCAATTGTAGTACTTTCTACTGGCTAATCAGTAAGTGCTACCTCGTTGGATAAATGTATCATGCTTTTCCTGCACTACAGCTGTGTAAAGGCCCAGAAGAGCTGTCTCCAGTGACCCCGTGTGTCTGTAACTTTGCCACTGCGCCTATAGGCACTGAGATCCCTCGAGTGAGCTGTCCATCACAGTGGGGGAAAGGGCGGGAAGAGGTTGCATAGCCTAGTGTGTGTGGGGCCGGGCTTCTGTACGAGTTCACATGCCTCTTGTTTATAAAGGTCAGAGGCCGATCAGCGCAGCAGATGAGGAGAAATGTCCATCACAGTGGGGGAAAGGGCGGGAAGAGGTTGCATAGCCTAGTGTGTGTGGGGCTGGGCTTCTGTGCGAGTTCACATGCCTTTTGTTTATAAAGGTCAGAGGCCGATCAGCGCAGCAGATGAGGAGAAAGCAGCCTCCTGGTCAATGGAAGTACAGGGGGATTGCGCTCGAGAAACTCGTGGATGCCTAGACCTCCATCACGGATTACAGCTATTTAGGGAGGAAGCACACCTGCCTAGCATCGACTGTGCTCACTAGATTCTTGGGCTGTTGATTATAATGCGTTACTGAATTTGAGCTTGAACTAGGGCACCTGATTTATATCTGTAAGTGCTTTCTGCTGAGGTTTAATTTTTGTGACAGAAGCCTCGTTGCCTAATTGTAACTATTCTCTGACCCTGCTTCGAGGGTCAGAGCAGGGTCAGAGAACAGTTGCAAGTAGGCAATGAGGCACCACTCAGGAAGCACTTACAGGGTTACAGCAGGTGCCCAAGTTGAAGTTAATTTCTTTGTATCCATTGTGTAAACGGTTACAAAGAAATTAGCTTCAACTTGGGCACCTGCTGTAACCCTGTAAGTGCTTCCTGAGCAAAATTCGTCCCGCTCGTGGATTTGCGGATTTTGCAGCGATGTCGTGCAATTCGCGGATCGCGAAATCGGAGAAAATACGCAAATTCGTGAGCGGAACGAATTTTCCGCCCATACTTAGTAATGTTCCTTTTTATTTATTTATTTCAATGCAGAGAAGTCCTCCCAGTGACATAGTTATAGTTCTGGAATAGAATGGTTAGACCCTAGCTCTGAGTTAGATTCCTTTGTTACTGTATGAAGAGCCTGCTGTCAGTTGAGTGGATGAGCTGTTCTACATCTTCATCTTTAAGAATAAATGCATCCTAAAGAAGATATAGTTCCTGACTCTTAATTTTCAAGAAAGAACCTACTTTTTAACAAGGTACCATACAGGAGCATATTTCGAAAACATACTGCACATATCAACCTGGTGAATTATCATGTACAGTGTCATAAAAAACACCCTTAATCAATTTTCCCATTCAGCCCCATAGGGTCTTGTGTGTCAAGACGCCTGATCCAGCACACTTCTCTTTGAAGCAAGGATCTACTGAGATCCTTCCCTGAAACTTGCTCTAATTTCTCAATTATTTGGTACTTGAACTGTGCTATGGTATGACGAGCCTATCTATCCAATGTATTGTTAGACTACTCGTTTTATTCTGAGTTCTGATAGTACTCTTATGCTCTGACATGCGCGTTTTTACTTTTCTTTCGATTTCCCCAACGTAGAGTAATCCACACGGGCATTTGATACAATAAATAATGTTGTGTCATTTTCAATCTGAGTTATGATAAAGCTTAATTGACTCCCCTGTGTGTAGATGCTGGAGCTTATTCCCCTTGATCACATTGTTCAAAGCACGCAGTTCATACATCTCCAAGTGCCTTTGAATTCTTGGGTAACTTTATTCCTAGGGTTAACCATCAATACCTCTTTGAGATTCCTAGATCGATGATAGGCATGTAGAGGTTTCTGCAGGAATAACCCGTTAAAGTCTGTTTCATTCAGTAACAATTCCCAATGGTGATTGATGATGTTCTTTATTTTCTTTGAACTTGTTGAGAATTTTGAGACAAACACTTGTCTGTCGCTTGAACATTTGGGTAGGTTGTGGAAAAGCTCACTCCGTTCCTTATTTGCCAATCGTTCAATAGCATGTTCCAAGACTTCTTTAGGGTATCCTCTAACTGTGTATTTCTGACACTGAATCTGTAAGTTCTTCTCTAATGAGACTGATTGGAACAAATGTGTTTGATGCATAAAAACTGTGAATACGTTAGTTTCTGAATGAGATTTTGAGGATGAACACTCAGAAACAGTAGTACGTTATTCTTATCCGTTTCTTTCCTGGAGACTTCTGTCTGTATATTCAAATCTTTGAGCAATATCTGGACATCGAAAAATGCAATTGTGGATTCACTTATACTATGTGTGAACTGGATATGTTCATAATATGCGTTGAGTTGAACGATTTTTCGCTCAAGTGCTTCTTGACTGCTGGTCTACATCATAAAGACGTCATCTATGTATCTCCAATGTAACAGAAGATGTTATTTCCATTCCTTGACATTATATATGTGGTCTGCCTCAATTTTTCCCATAAAAGTATTTGCATAAGCGGGGTCCCCCGCGAATCCCATAGATGCTCCCATCTGCTGAAAATAAAACTGTTCTTCCCATTGGAAGTAGCTATGAGGTAGACAAAAGTGTAAAAGTTCTAACAGAAACACTTTATCTGCCTTTATTGCAGGTTGACTCAGGAGTGCCCATTCCACAGCTTCCATACCTCCTTCATGAATCGAGGTGTACAACGATTTCACATCTGGACATTGGATCGAACTCTGCTGGCAGATCCACAGATTAGGGAGGAGCTGAAAGCAGAGACAGAACAATTTTTCTCATTAAATAAAAGCGGGACAGCTATTCAGGTTACCTGGAATGCATACAAAGCTGTCATCAGAGGGAAGCTAATTAGTTTAGCAGCCTTTAGGCATAAGAACACTAGGAAGGAAATCAATCAACTAGAAAATGAACTACAGAGTTTAGGCAGGATAGTAGAGGGGGCGAGAACCCGCAAGAAATCGGCAAGCTAGAAAAAGAAATAAAAGAGAAATAAGAACTGTCTTGGGTTCTAGACTATATAGTCAGAGGCAAATGGGAAGCAAGCAAGTTTTCATACTATGAGTATGGTGAGGGCTGCAGCAAAATGCTTGCCTGGAAAATCGAAACAGAACAAAACCAAAATAAGATCCCAGCTATCCAAGTAGATAATCAGCCAGACTTTAGAAAGGATGATTCTGAGATTGAAAAGACCTTTGCTATTTTTTTTAAGAGCTGTACTCAAAAGATACAGTGGCCTCAGTAGATCAAATAGATTGCTACCTTGAGAAGATAGTGCCTCCAACCTTGTCACAATAACAAAGGGATGACCTTAACATTGATATAACAACTGATGAGGTGGCAAGTGTGATAGCGAAGCTAAAAAAAGGGAAAGCAACTGGTCCAGATGCATTACCTAACTAAATTTATAGCGTCTTAAAAGATGTTCTGGTCCCGTCCCTGACAGAGTTACTAAATGCTGTTTGTCTAAAAAGGCAAGACCTACCAAACTCATGGGAAGAAGTAACTATATGTATAATATTGAAACCAGAGAAGGATCCAAAACGCAGTGAGTCGTACAGGCGTATATCGCTGTTAAATAGTGATTATGAAAAATACACCCAAATCTTGGCTAGGAAGTTGGGACAGATAGCCAATCAAATGATACATCGAGACCAGAAGAGCTTTATCAAGGGAAGACACGTGAGCTGATTGGTGCAATTGATGTGGCTATACAGGAGAAGATCACTCTATCA
This sequence comes from Lissotriton vulgaris, assembly GCF_964263255.1. Lineage (NCBI taxonomy): Eukaryota > Metazoa > Chordata > Amphibia > Caudata > Salamandridae > Lissotriton > Lissotriton vulgaris. The sequence goes on along the minus strand of NC_141696.1, from coordinate 1,270,553,741 downwards.
CTAATCACCTATGAGGCAGCGAAGGCATTTGAAAGCAATTAGAATGTATAAACTGGGGGGAGTATTTTTTGCTTTTTACTAATAACTTACCAGCCTCACTCCCAATAATAGAAGAGATTTTGGACCAGTTCAGGGAAGTATCAGGTTAACCATCTAAAAACAAAGATCATGGAGTGGAATTCCCACATTAACAATCCGTTGGTAAAGGAAAAGATATGATATCTGGGTGTACAGATAGTGAAGGACATAGAAAAATAGCCTATCTGAATTTTAACAAGCTATGGTCAGAAACTAGGCAGCTTATAAAGGTGTGGGAGGGACCTTCCCTTATCATTCATGGGGCGTTCCTACATACTAAAAATGGGAATTCTCCCAAAATTCATGTATATTTTCAATACTATACCACTAGAAGTTAAAAGAGGGTGATTTAATAAGGTACAAGGGGAGTTGAGTAGTTTCATATGGGCTTCAAAGGGGATCATTATAGCTTGGAAAAAGCTCCAAAGGAAAAAGGAACACACAGAGGGATTGCTAGCCTGGATCTCTATGAATACTGCGTAGCATTCCAATTCAATAGTACCCTATGTACTTGCAAGCAATGAAACAATTAGAGGGTAGCTTTTTCTTATATAAATTTGAGCACCCAAAGTTTTTCAAAAAAGTGAAACTGAAGATTCAATGGTCAGCCTCAAAACTATGGTACCAAATCAGGAGAACATTAAAAATACTGTATTATAGTGACTTTGCCCCACTAGGGTCCTCCCCAGGGAGCCCAGTGTGCTTAAAGGACAAGCTTTCCATCCCTCTAGAAGAAAGGGGTTTAACAGAACGGGATCAGCGTCTAGAAGGAAATACTCTAACAGGATGGATTTAACTCTTAACAACGACTAATAGCACATTATCAAAATTCAATTATTACCTACTAGCAAGCTTGGTTAAGTCCCTGGGGAAGGATGACCAGGAAATAGGGACTTTGAAAGAAAGATACAAGGAAATGTGGCACAAAAGAAGGAGGTATCAAGATGGTATTGGTTATTCATCTGAGTCGGAGAGGTAGACTCAATCTTACTTGCAGTGATCTGGGGGAAGAATCTGCTGATGCTGGATACACATGAATTATGACAAGTATCAATGTCTAAATGTTGGTATTGTTAGAAATGGGGTTTCTGGTTGGCTAGGGTATACACCAAAGCCAGGCAGAACCCACCATGTAGATCGTTGCCCCCTTACCACGTGGCAGCCATAGGCAAAAATCAAGCCACTGTATCCCCAGAGCAATCCCGGAGATCCCACGGTGCGATTTCCTCTGCCGCGCAAGTGCCCTTCAGAGCCATGCAGACAGTGCAGCACTGCTGATACCCTAGGGCACTCTCCAAGCACTTTCTCCCGACTGCAGGAAGAAGGGGCTATGCTCACAAACGCTCTCAGCTACCTCACAAAAACGCTTCCCATGCGCTATGTTTCTCCAAGGCAAGGGGCACACCAGCAAGGTGCTAGCTAGCAGGCCAGCACAAGGGTTCCTCAGGGCAGGGCTGCAGTCCTTCCTTGAGCCCAATAAGCAGCAGGTCAGCAGCCCAGAGAACTAAAGTCTCTAGGCGGTTCCTCCAGATCACAGCAGTTCATGCAGTGTCTTCACTCCTTACATAGGGTCCCAGCCCCTTTACTTATAGTTCCCAATGTCTTTGTTCTGGGGCACCTAAAATACAGTTACAAGTGCACAACACCCCCCATTCACAGTGCAAGCCTTGGCCCCAGACACACCACAGGGGGACTGAGCCACCATTGTAGAAGGCAGGCACAGCCCTATTTAGGTGCAACTCCTCCCACCACTCCAAATGCAGACCATGCCTATTCAGGTGCAAGGAAAAACTCCTCCCGCTACTCTAAATTCGGCCTAGCACTGATGCACCCAGGCAGGACATAACTCAACTCCCCCGCCAGGGACTGGCTGGAGTGAATGCACGTCCCCTCTTCCCTGTCAGTCAGAACCAGACTGTCAATACACATCCAGGGAGGCACAAAGACACATAGCACGCAGAAATGCCCACTTCTTAAAGGGCCATTTCTAAAATAGTAATAACTAGCAGCCAGTCACGACGTTGTCCGGGTATGAATTGCTGCCGGCCAGTAGTATATTGTTTTGTAGGATTTCGTTTTGATAGCATTTCTTATCTGTGACAGGCCTGTGAAACGCTCCGATTCACAGTGCACTGCTGATGCACTTAAGAGTGCACTTTCAGTAGTGTGTGAACTTGAGTTTCCCTACTTTTTTTTTCCTTTCAATATTATATAGCGCAAACTCGACAACATGGCATGAGCACAATTTACATTACAGAAGAACACATTCATTTGTGGTAGGCACGGGGAGACAAAGCGATTTGCCTGGAATCACAGGATGTTGAGCTGTTGCTGAGTTTCGAACGTAGCTCCCCAGCTCTAAAGTTCACAACTCTAGAACTTGTGGGGGTAGGTGTGTCTAAAAGTGTATGTCGGTGCTGGCCATCAATGAGAGAGACCTGTGCATTTTTCAAATGGGTGGTGAAAAAATATGAGTATGTTGCTAGAGATGTGGGCCGCCGTGCCAACAATGTACTTACCGGGGGAGAGTAAACAACCATTATTCCGCAACTTTCTTTCCGCATACCAACACTCCGCATACTTTCATTACAAAAGTACCATGACTCTGCAATGCCATTATAACGCATGGCATTACATTTTATATGCTTTTACCACTCATACATTTACAACAAAATTCGTTGTAAATGCATGAATGGTAAAAGCATGTTTTTTTTTATGTTTGGATAAGGTAAGTATGGGTATAGGGGTATATGTTCTGGGATACTGAGGTATATGTTTTGGGGTGTTTGGGTATTTTAAGGGTTCAGATATAGTTTTGGGTTATGGGGTACAGGGGTAGTTTTAGGGTTTAGGGATAGGTATGGGTTTTGGAGTACAGGGGTATTTTTAGGGTTCAGGGCTAGGTTTGGGTTTTGGAGTATAGGGGTATTTTTAGGGTTCAGGGGTAGGTTTGGGTTTTGGGGTACAGGGGTATTTTAAGGGTTCAGGGCTAGGTTTGGGTTTTGGGGTACAGGGGTATTTTAGGGTTCAGGGGTAGGTTTGGGTTTTGGGGTACAGGGTTATTTTTAGGGTTCAGGGCTAGGTTTGGATTTTGGGGTACAGGGGTATTTTTAGGGTTCAGGGGTAGGTTTGGGTTTTTGGGGACAGGGGCATTTTAGTGTTCAGGGGTAGGTTTGGGTTTTGGGGTACAGGGGTATTGTTAGGGTTCAGGGCTAGGTTTGTGTTTTGGGGTACAGGGGTATTTTTAGGGTTCAGGGGTAGGTTTGGATTTTGAGGTACAGGGGTATTTATAGGGTTCAGGGCTAGGTTTGGGTTTTGGGGTACAGGGGTATTTTTAGGGTTTAGGGATAGGTTTCCGGCCATTGGGAATAGCGCCATGCCTGACCTCCATACAGTAAAGCAGTGCACGTCACTGGGAGCGCGGAGCAAGCACACCCGGAGCTGGAATGTAGAGAACCTGGGAAGAAAAAACAATAAAATATTAGGCACAACGCTCGCTTTTTTTTCTGTAATCCCACACCCGCACACGCCCACGCCCCCAGGACACGCCCACAGCACACGATATGAGTCATGGCATGAAGGGCGGAACCTACCACACGCCCCCAGCATTTGTCACGCCCCCAGCACACGCCCACAGCACAACGCAGACACACCCACAAGGGACTACTTTGCTGGCACGGTTCTTTTACCTTTTAACTGTATATGGTGGGCGTCTGCATAGCCTATGTCCTTCTGCTGCAACTGCCCTTTCCAACGCTGTATTGGGTGTTGTGATTGGTGCTGTGGTTCCTGAGATTACCCGCCTCAAAGGTTTAGGCTCTCTCTTTATTACATTAGTATAGATAAATCTGCTTTCACCAATAAGCAGGATTTATCACTACTATTCTAAACATACCAAACATGGTCACGGTACCCCGCTCATGTCAGGAGTTACCACTAAAGCACATATCAGGGAATCCCCAATGCAACCCTATGAGAGGGCAGCCTCACAGAAGTGGGAAACCAAATAGTCTGATTGTCACAACCAGGACATGCCACACAGTTAAGGCACATGTCCTACCTTTTACCTACACCGCACCCTGCCCATAGGGCTAGCTAGGGACTGATATGTAGTAAAAGGGGAGATGCAGACATGGCAAGCACTTTATATGCCACGTCACGGTGGCAGTAAACTGCAAGCGCAGGCCCTGCAGTGGCTGAGACAAGTTTGAAAGACTACTTAGGTGTTTGGCGCAAGCAGTGCTGCAAGTTCAACAGTAGCATTTCATTTACTGGCCCTGGGTATATGGGATACCAATGTACAAGGGACTAATAGATACATTAAATATGCCAAACAGGTGTAGACCAATCGTACCAAGTTTACAAGAGAGAGCACATGCACTTTAGCACTGATCAGCAGTGATAAAGTGCCCAGAGTCACAAAACCACCAACAGCAGGTTAAAAAAAATACAGGAGGAAGGCAAAATGTTCTGGAATGACCCTGCAAAAAGGGGCAAGTCCAACAGGTATACTATATGTATATATATGTATATATATATATATATATATATATATATATATATATATATATATATATATATATATATATATATATATATATATATATTTTCAAACACGCTCCACTCCAATTTGGCTAGAAAGATGACCAGCACGCAGATATTAAGTGATGAATTTCTTTAATTAAAGCCCCTACCCCCACAACAGACACGTTTCGCCAAAAGGCTTCGTCAGTGTCAACCTGTGCAGTGTTACACAACGCCATTTAAAGCCACTTTTTTCTATTAGCGTCAACAACATAACTGACGGTATATCAGTAAAAATAGAAAGGCTGATGCAGCGGCCATCTTTTAACGTGCAAATGGGCAAACCAATTCATTAGTTCACAATGGCGCTATGTACAATAAAGTGCTCTAGTGCAAGTTAAAATCAAATTTGGCAACAAGTTGCAGTTTCATAAAACAGTGCATGCATACTGAGACAGTTTCATCCAACATTTTGAGCAGTTCTCACTACAGGCCAGGTTATTTACAGTTGTATTTAAACATACATACATTTTTTCTTCATACTCTCGCCTCTCGCGTAAGTATACTGCCCTGAATGGGCAAGTTTAAATTCTCAGTTCGACCCGCTTAATTGAGCCCTGAATGGGCAATGATCTTTTTGAACACAGTCACATATTTACAATTTTATATTATTACATTAGTGATGTTATTACATAGATGGTTGCTGGCATCAAGATATTATCATGTCTAAAGATGTACCCACATCTCCTCATTATTGTTTAAACCCCAGGGGGCCATTGTTTTTAACCCGATAATATATTTAGATTCTAGAGTACGAAGTGATTTCTCTCTATCTCCTCCTCTTTCCGTACGTTCCACCTGGTCTATACAATAAAAGCTGAGCAGGGGATCCACTCGTAGACGCCGCTCCGTACGGGATCTGCCCGACGCGTTTTGAAGCTCCATTTGCTTCTCTTCAGGGGCTTTAACGGAAGCGGTGTGCGCAACCGCCGACCCACTTCCCCATTTAGTATATAAGACACCCACCAATGGGAGGCTCTACGAGTGGATCCCCGCCCTCACCTATACATAAACCAAGCTGCTGTTCACGTGCTACTCAAAGGTGGACACCTTCGAGCTTTGATTTATACGTTGCCGTCCAGCCGTGGAGTATGCACCACCCAGGTACCCTGGGGGTCACTACAGTGAAGCAGCAGTCGTACTTGGAATTGAGGACGGGCCCACTTGTGGAGTCCATACAGGACTTGATTGTGTGCTTCCCGGACCACACTTCCCAGAATGCACAGTCTCATTTGAGCCTCCCATTGGTGGGTGTGTTATATATTAAATGGGGAAGTGGGTCGGCGGTTGCGCACACCGCTTCCGTTAAAGCCCCTGAAGAGAAGCAAATGGAGCTTCGAAACGCGTCGGGCAGATCCCGTACGGAGCGGCATCTACAAGTGGATCCCCGCCCTCACCTATACATAAACCAAGCTGCTGTTCGCGTGCTACTCAAAGGTGGACGCCTTCGAGCTTTGATATATATATATATATATATATATATATATATATATATATATATATATATATATATCACAAGAAATCTTCAGACCTCCACTTGCGCGGCGAAAGAAGAGACGGACCCCACGATATCCAGGCAGGTTATTTATTCACAAGCCTTCAAAATGCAACGTTTCGAGTACTGGCGTACTCTTGTTCACACACCACATTTGTATTTTTGGTTTTCTTTTATGCTGTTGGTTTTGACCCCACCTATGGGCCACACCTCCCACACATACATCACATGATCCAACCTATGGCCCGGATTGAGTCATTTAAAGCAACAATGCACCACTGTGTATGTAATGAACATCAAAGATATTCGACAATGTCGCATTAATACATTTAAAATTAATAGCGATAAACATGATGCCGCTAATGTCAATTCCACCACAGTAAACACTGTTTGGTGGATACAAAAATATATATTGCTGTATGAATACATTAATAACTTTTTTTATCTTTACTGCCTGAATGCAGATAAATGATCCACTAACTAATTTAAAATGATATGCCTACATGCATAATTCATAACTTAATAAGCTAAAAATGTCAATGGACCAATCAAATGTATAAACATATAATGACATTGTAAGCAAATTTAAATACTAAGCCTAACACAGTGTTGTTGAAACTTAAAACAGAGCTCAGCTGGATTATGTGCAGAAAAGGAATTACCCCTGAATGCACCTTAGTGTACAACCGTGACTATAAGCTTCAGTCCTATATATTTATTAAAATGTATACATTTATACATTTTGTACTTCATAAATATTAAGACCTATTTACAAAAAATTATTTACAATAATAAACAAGCATTTACAATGCAACGGTTTCGCCTTTGCAAAAGTTAGAGCTATTGGCATGTAAATGACAAACATTTTATTTATGTGTTGTTTTTGAAAACAGATAAATAAATGGCAGTCATTTACAATGCCAATAGCTTAATCTCTCGCAAATGCGTGACCTATTGCATTTGCACCCACACACAGAGCCACACAGAGCCACACACACCCACACACACACACAGAGCCACACGCACCCACCCACCACACAGACCCCCTGCTTTTAAATGATATCGACCCCCACTAACATGCTGGACTTGCACCTCAGTTACTGCTGTGACCCGAGGGTTTGCCCATACAGTGCATTGTCCAAGTAAACAGAACTTAAGCTCTCCTTTTGTTAGCGCCACGAGGGCTCTGGCCTGCTTAGCAGAGAGTATGTTTGCTGCAGACAAATAATACACCTGCTTCCTCTCCAATCAGTGACAAAGAGTCAAGACTCGTGCTGCTGTTCATTGAAACCTTGAAGGGTCGCATTACCGGCCATGCTCCTGCTAACAGTGAAGAGAGGCGCTTTGTGTGAATGTGATCAGGGTTTGATTAAAGTCCCTCGGTTCACTTGCAAATGGCGGCATACGTGAACTGTGGCTGAGGGTGAATACTTTATTCATTTCAGCTGTAACCGGTTGACCCACCCCAAACAGGTTAAATAGCGAGGTAGAACTCCTCCCACGGTTAGTATCGGTTTGAAAAGAAGCTAAACAGAACCCCGATCCTCGCTCCCGGACTCTTACGAACTGCCGTCCTAATTCTACTCAAATATTGGACCGTGAAAGAAATCTCCACATCGGGTAGATTTACTCTCATCTACAGCAGCCAAGCTGGTAACTTATCACATGTTTACCGGTCCGCGGAGCGAGTGCATGAATTGCTCGAAATTGCAACAGAGCCTACTATCATTGGTTTTATACAAAATTCCCATAGTCGTGATTCTTCGAAATATGAGCAGATTCCTATCACACTAAAACCAAAGGTTACTCGTGACGCCGACCTGAACCCAACATATAAATCAGGCGACCAGGCATCAACAGAAGTAGCAAGTATTGCGTATGTCGCAGAATTAGCTGAATTACCAAACACTAGCCGAAACAAATGGAATCTTTTATTTTCAGCATCAATTTAGTCTATCTGAATCCCTTGCGGTCTGGGAGTGAAGAAACGCTCTTCATCTATTCACAAGATTTTTTTTAACAATACCATCTTGCTAAATTTATATAATACACGTGGCTATTCTCCCGAAGAAGGCGCTGGCCTCCGAAACGCGCGTCGAGATTTATTTCCCTTTGCCACTTTTTACTGTTTTTTTCAACTATTAATTGAGGTTAAGAACTAATTTCTTTTCTTTTATTGTATTTCCAATTATTGCGTCTTTGGTATTTGGAATATGAATTGTAATTTTATTTTTAAATGAATTTTGATATGTGATTTTAACAACAGTGTTAATAAATATTGAATGTGGACCTTTTGTAACCTCTCTTTGTGGATAATATTGTTTTTGACAAGTGTTACGTTCAAGTGCCTAGGTTGTTTTATTTCAATTTAAACCTTTGTTTACTCATTTTAATTTGGTTCGTGCCTTGAAAATAACATGTCTATAATGAAGCCACTTGCACTCTGTCTGAAACCCGTGAATGCCAGCCTGGTAGAAGTGAACTATTGTATACGGATTATTAGATGGTAAAACCTACAGCTGATCCCATGCCAGGTACTGGTGCATGTGTGTGCAGTCGCGGCTCCTGGAGGGAGTGCTGCGGGGCAGTGGGGCGGGCCGAGGGAGGGGCAGGGTGGGGGGTAGTAAACTCCGGACCGACCGGGGTCATGACTGAAACATGACTCCTTCGGGTAATGTTTGCGCTATATAAAATCGCATGAAATAAATAAATAAATTGGAGGAGGGGAGGCAAATGAAGGGGGGGGGAAAGCAAGCCCAGTCTGAACAAACGCTTCACAGTTCCCTTTGTGATCATAAAGGCCCCAAAATTCAAAGAACTTTGCGGATAGGAAATTAATTCCAGAGGGCCCTCCCCTTTCCCCATGTCGCTTGCCAAGCATGGTGGCTGCTTGGACTTCAGCAAATGCCTGGAAGGGCTCAGAGATTGCTGCTGGGAACTCTTCGCAGCAGAAATATGTGTTCCACAGGAAGGGGGACTGGTACGCCCTCCACAGACATGGGTCACATGGCTTCTTAAATGTTAGTTTGATCTTTGACATCCTGGAAACAAATGGCCCTGATGATTGCAAAGAGACAGTTCATTCATGCCCGCCCCACCCCTCCTTGGAAATCTCACGGGGGCTCTGTCAGCCTGTGCTTGGGGAGACTGCGGTAATGGGGGATGTATGCAGTCACACCGCGGCTAGAGGGCATTGCTACTGAGATTGCAGTACCACAAGACCTACAGGCACTTAAGGGTGTGCTCCTCGCTGCGCTGACTGTTACACGAGGCACACAGTTGAACTTACATACACAGGGGTCAAAGGGCGATTCTGATTCGCAGCTCACAGTAATGCCACAAGACAGACACACAAACAAAGGGTTGTAGGGGGAGCCTCTTGCAGATCTTACAGCAACGGAAACAACAAACACAGGGAGATTCCGCCGGAGATTTATAAAACGGCACACAGACGAGATCTTCCTGCAGAGTTTACAGCAACTTATGCACACAGAAACAGGGGGACAGGAGGGACGGCGGGAACGGGCACACGGACAGCGGGAGGGGGGCGGGAACGGACAGCAGGAGGGGGGGCGGGATAGACATATAAAGTGCAAATGCCGCTTAACTGCTAGCAAAGCCAGGAAACTGAAATCGCACAACCCACCCCTGCAAACGACACTTTCAAAATGGCCAAAACAAACCTTAAAAAAAAAAAAAATAATAAACCACCGCCCACCGCCGCAATGACGATCGCAAGGGGGCGGAGAGCGAAAAATACAGCGGAACGCCCACGAATCTGCTCCCGCGAAGATTGACACATCTCTCTTCCAATGGCTAGCCTCCATTTATGAAGCTAGCCAATGGAAGAGAGAGGCGGAACAAAGCCCCGTACTGTCTAACATAAGATTTCGCCTGCGCGAACACTGCTGCGCAGTGGACGCCAGGCGAAACCTAAAAAGGTCAAGGAAACAGAGCAGCATGGGAAAGTGGGAAAAGAACCAGAAACATGCATGCCAACATAAAAGTAAAGGCAACGACAACTGGATAAGACAGCACGTAAAACAAGATACAACCCAGAAAATTGCTACTTGAAAACGGGAACACAAACAAACAGTACCACATTTGATCAGACAAAGGAAACCGAACAGTAGGACATGAACCAAAAGAAACTAAGAGGAGAGTACAATCAGCGAGACACAAGATGATAACCATAGACCCCCAACAAAGCATCTTGTGCAAATTCCACAATCAAATGCAGAATATTAGAAACTTTGATACAGGAATTGTATTCTTGAGTTCAGATGAAGCCCTATAGTCTGAGTTTTCACTCCGGATTTAGGACATCTGCATGAGGTGCTGCGAGCAGTGGTCAGAGAAGTCATGACAGGAGATGGACTCCTTTGCAGGGCAGTACTAGCCCCCTTTTACAGACTTCAACATTATCTCTACCATTGTTGGAATCACACTTTGAACACTGATTTCTGCGGGAGTTTCTCTCAATCCAGGCCCTTTTCTCTGGGAAGATTGCTGCTCATTTTTCCTGAAGAAATCCGGAGGGAGAAAAATCAGAAGTAACCGTTGTCATGCAAAACTTGTAATTCCAAGAACATTGCAAAACTCCTGTTTCCACCGAAATCGAAATAGGATGAGCACTCGTAACGAGAGCCTAAGTACGACACAGTCACTTCCTTCATCCTACTAGCAACACCTCACCACAAACCATTCAGACTTCGGTCTATGATGGAAACCTTCAACAATTTGGCAAAGTCATGCCTACTCCACTAAAGCGCTGGAACCACTTTTAATGGCCTATTGTACTTAGCAGATGGCAAACACCAGTAACAACGGAGGGTGGGGGTAAGAGACAGCCGTCAAATAGGGTTCTGCATTCTGTTCTGTCAGTTAGGCATGTTAAGCTCTTCACATTTGGTTTGTATTCAGATGGTGTGCTAAGCCTCTGGATCTATTGGGGTCACTTGATTTAAGCGACTTCATTGTTATTTGGATGCCGCTGATGTACATATACATTAAGATATTTGTAATCAGCCATAATATTTTTTAGGCCTCTACTGCAGACAGCTTATGCCCACCCATTCCTTACCATTTGTTGGCTTCATTGCCACTCTTCTTTGCTGCCTTCAAATTGTCCAGGATTTTCCAGCTTCACTTCTTCTACTTTTGGCAGGAGCATGGACAATGAACAGATTACTTCATCTGGACTGTGGTCTTTCCACCACTCATGCTGGTTTACATACTACTTTCTTCTTCCCCTGCTGAGTTCATGGTGTTTCTCCTCCTCCTACCTCACCCATGTCAATGGGGCTTCTTCCCCTCCCACCCCCACCAATGTCCATTATGGTTCTTCTCCTCCTCCCACTGCCACCCTTGTCTGTGTTGCTTTTTCCCCTACCTCCCCACAAATCTCATTGTCCTTGGTGCTAGTTTTGTGCAAACCCCCCCTACCATCCCCTTGACAGTATTGCTTCTTCTCACCCACCCACACCCGCCCATTGTCGGTGTGGTTCCTTCTCTACCACCCTCCTGTTATCGGTCAGTCTCCCCCACCATAAGAAGGGGGAGAAGAAAAAAATTTTTTATAGGGTTGTTTTTTTACTGTCCTACTGCCTCCCAACCTGCCAGCTTTTATCTGTTCTCTCACACCATCCCTCCCATTGCCAAATTCCGCACCAGACATAAAAAAAGAAATGCTATTATGCAGATAGTGCTGGCCGAGGCAGTGCCCCCGCCTTTCCCTCTTCTAACTCGACTTCTATATAAGAAGGGTTGGAACGTATGCGGAAATGTCCTTGTTATTTGTGCTAGAAATCCTCTGGAATAATGTAGCATTTGCCTTTCATGCATACCACTGAACCAGTAAGCATATTAATCCGTCATTAGTTTGGAATATAATGCCAAAAATGTTATTTATTAGCCTCACCATGAAGCGAAAACCCCAAGCTCCTAGGCTGAGGTGCAGAAAGAAGTGCATCTACATGCAACATAGTCTTTCTTGATTTTTGAGTAGATGTTTTTCGTATAAAAGAAATGTCCTAAGTGTTACAGTACAAATACACATATATACAAAGCCCCTCAAACAATGGGATTAGTCTCTCTTCCACAACTTTTATCATAAATATATACAGCTGCGAATTCTAATTATTATATACAGTCCATATTAGAGGTATTCCATTATGGGGAGACCCATGAGGGAACGTCCTGCCCTCAAAGGCGTTAGTCTCCCACGTAGTACGAATTAGATTTAAATCGAACTCCTACAATCAAAGGGGTCGACGCATTTCGGCCCTTGTAGTTGGGCCTCTTCAGGATATCGATAGATGAGAAACCGGCAAAATAATGTATATACATATTTTAGTTACCAATGCAAAGGAAAACGTGTGGGCTCTCTCTTGAATACGTTTCTCGGGTCCGCTATTGACACACGCATGGCCTTTGAACTATCTTAAGATAGACGACACGTTTTCCACTAATTACCTTAACTCCAACATGCCGGAAGTGCACAAGCGCTACTAATACAGGAACTGTTCTCTGGTATTACCAGACCGGTCTTCAAAGACAGCTGACCGTGAGGAGAAAGCTTTTACCCCGTGTACAGTAAGACTTCAACACGGAGCCAATGTCCGTGATTGCTGGGAATTTTCACCCTCATACAAGTAGCCTGTGATATTTCGCTCTTCCGCCCTCTTCTTTCAGTTCGGACCCCTTGGCTGTGACTAGGAGGGTACAGTGACGGTACTGCTTTTGACATGTTCCTATGCAAAATACAGCTGAATGGGATGGCTGAATAGAGCGGGCGCCCTTTCTCCTTTTACAAAACTGCTTGATATGGGATTGAAGGCAGCTAGGCACTTCGAGTATAAACTGCTCTAGAACAACATAACAGATCCGCCCCTGCATTAGGATTAATACGAGTACTCACAACCTTTAAAGCATGCACACGCCACAAGGGCATGAGAGAAATATTTTGAGGTAGACATGCCTTCGTATTTTGACATGCACAAACAACCTGCCCAGAGGGACACCTAGCACCTTTTGCTTTCCACAGTGATGGTTGCGATGATGCTCGCAGTCTATATAGGGGTCAGCCCTATTATTACCACATCACTTAGGCTAAATACATATGAATCAACAAAATATACAGTGATGAAGGAACAAATAAAAACAAGTCAGGTCCCGGGCCGTGCTGTGATTGGCTGACGTCACATGGGTGTCCCGGGCCGGCAGCCAATCACAGCGCGGCCCGGAAAATGACGTCACGGGGGTGTCCCGGGCCTGCAGCCAATCACAGCGCGGCCCGGGACACACGGCAAAAGGGGCGGGGCTTAAAAAAGACCCAGAAACGCCCCCGAATCGCGTTTTGACCAGAAAGCGTGATTGACAGCCTCTGTCTCCCAATGGCTAGGCTCCATTTATAGAGCTAGCCAATGGAAGAAGGGGAGTGTTCAAGTCCCCCATAGTGTAAACAAAAGCTTTCGCCCTGGGCGTAGCACCTGCGGTGCTACGGCCAGGTCGAAACCTAAAAAGTGCTCCTATATATTCACAGTGTAAAATAACCACCAAAAAAAATAACCAAATACTATTTAAAAGACCGCATTGTTTGAAAACATAAACAACCAATCTAAAAACGGTGGTAGGACTGCAAGTCACCATACTAGAGTACATTATTATTTTATATCATAGTGTATATCTTGTAGATTACTCATATGTACACCATTATAAAGTACACAATAAAGAATTGCTGAAACCTCCAACATGGAGGTGTAGTGGCCTGACTGTAGTGTGGATGCGATTGAAAAGTCATTCTTCCAAAAATTATGCAAATCCTCCGTCGCATTCAACCCGTTGGGTTGTTTGCTGTCAAGGTTGATTATGTACCGCATCTCCAATCTGCGTAATAATTTATCGCGGTCGCCACCGCGTCTGAGAGGGGCAACAGTGTCAATTACATAATATGTAAGACAAGACAGATTCCTGTTATGTCTGATGTTAAAATGACGCGCCACTGGATACGCCCCATCGTGATTGACAATAGCACGTAGGTGCTGCAATATCCTGACATGCACCTGGGCGCCGGTACTGCCCACATAGCGCAGACCGCAGGTGCATGTCAGGACATAGACAGCGAACTCCGTGCGGCCATTGTAATTGCCATCAATGGGTATTTCCGTATTGGAGAATGGAGTGCTGTAATGGGTGATGTTTTGGCCATATTTACAAGCTCGACAGGAGAAACATTTATGGAAGCCTTTGCCTCCAAACCACTCATTGGCCCTGGGAAGTTCAGGGCTGGATTTGACCAGCTTGTTGTGCATACTAACTGCACGTCTGAATGTCACCACTGGTTTGTCAGGGATCCTATCACGAAGAACACCATCTGTTTTGAGTATTGCCCAGTGTTTGTTAACAATAGACTGGATTCGTCAATGCTGTCTGCTGTAAGTTGTTATTAGTCTAACAGTGTCTGCACTGGCGTTAACGTCATGTGGTTTGGGTGCCAGTAGTGAAACTCCTGACCGTTCTCTGCTCTTTTCTAATGCGTTGGATAAGCAACTTTTGCTGTAACCCCTAGCTTGAAGTCTTGCCATCATTGCAACTGCTCCCTCCTCAAATTTCTCCTGGGTGTTGCAGATTCTTTTTAAACGCAACAACTCCCCCAGAGGGATACTTGTTATGACGTGTCTGGGATGACCACTGCTGGCGTGTAGGATGCTATTGCCAGCAGTGGGTTTCCGGTGCAGTGAAGTACCAATCACTGCACCATTGATGCTAATGCAGACATCTAGAAATTCAGCAGATGAAGTGCTGATGCTTGATGTAAAAAATAAATTGAAATGGTTGGTGTTGAGAGCATCAACAAAGATTTTTGCACTATTTGTATCGCCTTCCCATACACAGAACACATCGTGATAAATCGCATCCAGTGCTTAACATGTTCAATTCCAGGGACGCTTATGAGATCCCGCTCCTCCCACAGCCCCACGTGCAAGCACGCGTAGCTGGGAGAGAAGCAGGATCCCATAGCAACACCGCGTACCTGTCTCCAAATGTCCTTACCAAACAAAAAATAATTATTGTTGAGGCACCACTGCACCAAGTCACATATCATTTTGTTATGACTGTAGTATACACAGGATTTTCGTCCCAAGAAATGTCTAATTGCCTCAATGCCCTGCGTGTGTTGGATACACGTATACAGTGACTCAATATCCAACGTGATAATACACCAATTGTCTTGCCACTGTATGGACTCCAGCTTGGTCAAAAAATCCCCTGTGTCCTTAATATAGCTGGGCAACATTTGGACGTGCTCCTGTAAATAAAAGTCAATGTAACTTTAAATGTTCTCACCCATACTCTTGATTGCTGAAATTATGGGTCTCCCCGGTGTTGGATCTTTCATTTTATGCACCTTGGGAATAAGATACAAATGTGGCATAACCGGATGTTCCACCAGAAGGAAAGCACATTCAGTTGCTGAGATTAAGTTGCTTCTTTTGTAGGATAACAACATTTTTTAACGTTGTCCTTAGCATGCTTGTATTGGACACCATTGCTTTTTACATAGCAATTAACGTCTTCAAGTTGTCTCATTGCTTCCTTGATGTATTGGTCCTTTTGCCACTAAACAATGTTTCCTCCTTATCAGATGAATTCACAATTACTTCTTGGTTTTTTAACAGTTTTGCCATCAAATTATGGTATTGTTTGGTTTGAAAACTGGACATGTTGTTTGTACTTTGGATTTGTCTATTGAGTTTTTTCAAATCCTCGATGATGCACTCGTGGAAAATGTCCACCGCGTCCTTTGGCATAACGGGGACAAATTTGCTTTTAGGTTTGAAGGGGCTGTCACCGGCTCCCTTTTGTTGAATGTCGATCGCTCGCAGCTCGCACTGCGTGTCAGTAATGTCCATGTTGGTTGTCGGTGGAGCTGTTCCCCTACTCAGATTGAAACGGTGTTATGAGCGTTCTTGCCTCATAGGCTGCAACCAACGGGGAGACAGTACTTGAATCGGCTCCCCCAGTGGCTGCTGACGTGTTCACCTTGGACTTAGATTTAATTGCATAAAACTTCTTGAGTTTTAGTTTACGAATATATAGGAAGACATCAGCTCTGGTGTTGATATAATTAAAAGAACTTTCGGGACAGAAATTGAGGCCCAGCATGAGGAGTTGTTGCTCAGCCGTTGTTAGCGTTGTATCAGACAAGTTTATAATGGTACTTGTGCTCATCATTGTTTGCTGTTTTTCTTTTTGTGCCACTTTTTTTTTGCGGCTGTGGTGGCTTTTGCACATTTTCTTCTTGCCCTCCGCCTTGTGTTTTTCCTCTTCCTGCATTCCTCGACCGCGTCCGCGGACCTAGAGATTGCAGATGGGCCTCGACTAAAAAATCAATTTCTTCGCCTAAGTCAAGGATGGCGTGTGGTGTGTTATCTTCGGGTATGCTTGTCAAAGATCCGCATGTGCTTGATGAGCTAGCCAGCGAAATTGTGCCCGTTGCTGACAGTTCGTGGTTTTCCGATACTCCACCTGAGTTTTTTTGAGCTACCTGTGCCTGCGTTCTTTGCACAGTGTTCGGCATTTGCCGCTGCTTTTTAGCTTGGTCAAATTTGCGTGCGAACGTGTATAGTTGACCTGTCTCATAGTCATTAAGGTCTCTGGCAAACTTATTTATTTTGCGTAGCTTTATTTTATCTTCATGCTTTTTTAACCGCTCACTGATGTCTTTACGACCTTTGGCAATAACTGCTTGGGTTTCACTGTACGTGAATGCATCAAGGTCTATGTTAATTTTTTTAATTTCATCTAATAGAACACCACGATCCAAAATTGCATATCTGATTAAGAGCTTGATTAGATTCATAGAAGCTCCACGATTTAATTTGCCCCACTCGCGCAACATATTAGGGTTTGGATACACAAAACTCGGGGCCAGCATAATGCGCTGCCCTCTCGGGACCCGCCCGGCTTCCTCATATTTAGTGAGAGATTTGTGCTCCCACCATTTAGTAATCTCGGACCGAGATTTCTTTTCCAGCAAGCTCAACAATTTTTTGGCATCCTGTTTAACCGCTGTGGCGGTGCTGACTTGCATTTGTCTGCTGCCTGCTCCTTGAGGCACCTGTGCAAACAATGCATCGGCCGCCGCCTCCCGCTCTGTTTCCAAACTGGCTGCCATGGTCTCTCGCAATGCTGCCAGGTGGTGTTATTTTGAAGGTTTATTTCCAAAGTTAGTAATCGTGAATAGGCGATCCACTAGTGCCTTTCGCGTTTCCGCGTTGCCTGAAGATAATCGCTGCCTCCTCACCTGAAATGACTTGATGATGCAGACTACGGCCACTCCATGATCCGTAGTAGCCGGTATTCAAACTAGCCACTGACGGCTCTCATAGTATGTGCGTCGGTCTATGCAATCCCGTGTCAGGGAGCTTTTGCTGTAGTATTCCTCCTTGGAATTCGTGACGAGTTTGGTTGTAGTAAGCAAAAGCCACATTTAGAGGAGGGGGCACCGCCAGCGGAGACAGCCGGCGTCCGCAATAATACCACAAGAAATCTTCAGACTTCCACTTGCGCGGCGAAAGAAGAGACGGACCCCACGATATCCAGGCAGGTTATTTATTCACAAGCCTTCAAAATGCAACGTTTCGAGTACTGGCATACTCTTGTTCACACACCACATTTGTATTTTTGGTTTTCTTTTATGCTGTTGGTTCTGACCCCACCTATGGGCCACACCTCCCACACGTGCATCACATGATCCAACCTATGGCCCGGATTGAGTAATTTAAAGCAACAATGCACCACTGTGTATGTAATGAACATCAAAGTTATTCGACAATGTCGCAATAATACATTTAAAATTAATAGCGATAAACATGATGCCGCTAATGTCAATTCCACCACAGTAAACACTGTTTGGTGGATACAAAAATATATATTGCTGTATGAATACATTAATAACTGTTTTTATCTTTATAAATATATACATATATATATATATATATGCTAAACACCAGAAAGAAATTGATTTGCACTCGCGGGGGTTTAAATCCAAGTAGGATTTATTTCGCACAAAAATTAAGAACAAGACGCGTTTCGGCGGTACGCCTTCGTCAGTTTCCACATTTATCAGTATACACATTTATCACCACAATCATCTCCTCTAGCATGCTGTCCACTTAAAAAGAGAGAGACGGGCCGCGGCTTAGTTCCTTCAGCGTGTTAATTTTTTAAAGCAGCATAACAACGCCTGACGCATTTTCCAAGCGTCAGTGATGTCAAATGAGATGTCATCAGCGATGTCATCAGTGATGTCATTTGAGATGTCATAAGTGATGTCATCAGTGATGTCACTGACCATGTCATGAATGATGTAATATGTGACATCATCAGCAGTGGATTGCGGGTGCGCGAAATATAGTTAGTACAACTAACTATATAGGAGCAATTTCAATGGTTTTTTGAATGCTAATTCCTAACTATATAAGGCCTGAAACCTATGGTTTTTTAAGGGAATTTGCAAGGTTTTTAAAATGCTAATCCCTAACTATATAAGGCCTGAAACCTATGGTTTTTTAAGCGAATTTGCAAGGATTTTTAAATGCTAATTCCTAACTATATAAGTCCTGAAACCTATGGTTTTTTATGTGAAATAGCAAGGTTTTTTAAATGCTAATTCCTAACTATATAAGGCTTGAAACCTATGGTTTTTTCAGTGAATTTGCAAGGTTTTTTAAATGCTAATTCCTAACTATATCAGGCGTGAAACCTATATTTTTTTTCAATAAATTTCAAAGGTTTTGTAAATGCTAATTCTATTAGCGGATAACGTTTATATATGTTAATATCTTTCTGGGACCACCTGAGCAGCCATCTTGTTTCTCAGGAGAAGTGAGGCACAAGAGAGCACAAAACAAGAGTGGAAAACACGAAAAGGAGGCAGGGGTGAGACCCCCTGACCCCCTAGCCCTTCTCAGGGGGTCCCAGAAGGACCACCAAGTGCAAAAAAAATATTATTATTTTTTAAATCGCGGGGTACGCGTACCCTACGTGTACGGTGCGCATACCCCGCGTTTTTTTTGTTGGTTTTTTTTTTTTGCCCTTGGGGTCCTTTTGGGACCCACTGAGAAGGGCTAGAGGGTTGGGGGTCTCTACCCTGCCCCCTTTTCGTGTTCTCCACTCTTGTTTTGGGCTCTCTTGTGACTCAGTTCTCCTGAAAAACAAGATGGTGGCCAATACTTCCTGGTTTGGACAGTTTGGAATGTTGACAGTCGACTGCCAGCCAATCAGAAACTCGCTCGCGCACGTAAGGGTACGCGCACCTACGGTACGCGTACCGTACGCGTACGGTGCGCATACGGTGAGCGCATATAGATATATAATTTGATCAAATTCAATTTTCTCAACAACTACTGGAGGGATTTTCACCAAATATAGAAAAGGCACTACTGCATACCTGTCCCTTCCATTTTGCCAAGTTTGGTGTAATTCCGTTCAGCCGTTCGGGCTGTAGCCGTGTCTAAAGGTCCCATAGAAAATGACATTTGAAAATTTTCAAATTCAATTTTCTCAAGAACTACTGGAGGGATTTTCACCAAACATAGCAAAGACACATCTGCATACCAGGCCCTAGCATTTTGCCAAGTTTGGTGTAATTCCATTCAGCCGTTCGGGCTGTAGCCGTGTCTAAAGGTCCCTATGGAAATTAACATGGAGAAAACACGTTTTGGGACCCCCCTTTCAGCCCCCGCTTGACGAATGCCCCCAAAACTTTCAGGGTAGGAGCAGAGCGGAGCTGGCCAAAATTCTGGAAAATTACACACAGATTCCTCAATCGGCGCCAAAGTTATTCCCAATAGAATGTTGAGCGCATATAGATATATAATTTGCTCAAATTCATTTTCTCAACAACCACTGGAGGGATTTTCACCAAATATAGAAAAGGCACTACTGCATACCTGTCCCTACCATTTTGCCAAGTTTGGTGTAATTCCGTGCAGCCGTTCGGGCTGTAGCAGTGTCTAAAGGTCCCATAGAAAATGCCATTTGAAAAATGCCAAATTCAATTTTCTCAAGAACTACTGGAGGGATTTACACCAAACATACAAAAGGCACTGCTGCATACCAGTCCCTACCATTTTGCCAAATCTGGTATAATTCCGTTCAGCCGTTCGAGCTGTAGCCTTGTCAGAATGTCCCTATGGAAATTAACATGGGGAAAACACTTTTTGGGACCCCCCTTTTTTCTTGGCCCCCGCTTGACGAATTCCCTCGAAACTTTCAGGGAAGGAGCGGAATGCAGCGAGGCAAATTTAGGGAAAATTACAGGCAGATCTCTCAATCGGCGCCAAAGGTATTCCCAATAGAATGTTCGGAATTTCCTATGGTAATTAGGTCCTAACTATATATACCTACTGGCGACCGCCAGTAGGATATATATATATATATATATATATATATATATATATATATATATATATATATATATATATATTGATATATATATTGATATATATATATACATATATATATATATATGAGTGGGTGTATAGGTGTCTGGAATGTATGATGTAGTAGGTACGTGACTGCCTGTATAAGTGAATGTATTAAACATGACTTACTGAATGCATAGGTTAGTGACTAAACTGTGTAAATGTATGTATCAGTCTGTCAGTTGGTGTGTAAGCGGTTGCACGGGATGGTGAGTAGCGAAATGAGTGTCTATACGGGTTATTGATTGGTTGTCTGAGTATCTGTATGGCTGCCTGAGTGTCTGTGTGGGTGGGTGGGGGGGTTGTGATTCTGTGTTTAGATGTGTGACTGGGTGATTCACTGGGTGTATGGGTTCAAAAGTGCATCTGTGTGGGGTTGTTTGGTTGGGTGAGTGTGTGTATGGCTGTGTTGGTGAGTGAATGGATGTCTCAGTGGTACATGTGTAACTCCATATGTGAAAGGCAGTATATGTGAGTGTTGGAGTATATAAATGACTCTATGTGAGAGTGAGTGATTGTGAGAGTGGCTGTATGGATGAGTGTGTGCTTGTATCAGTGATTGTATAAGAGAGTAAGTATGTGTTAGTATCTGTATCAATAAGTGAGGTGGTGTGTGTATAACTGTATATGTGAGTTAATCAGAGTGTGATTGATCCTTTGCATGACTGACTAGGTGTGTGAGTAGCTCTATGGGTGAGTGGTCGTGTGTGAGTGTCTGTATAGGTGTATGAGTGCATATGATAGTGCTGTATTTATGAGTGACTGCATGTATGAGTGACTGTATGGGTAAATGAGTGGATGTGTTTGTAGACCTAGGAATCAGTGAGTGGGTATGTAGTAACTTGTATTGGTGTGTCTAGGGTTTCGAAAATGTTAGTCTGTGTTTTAGAGTGGGTATATCAAAGATTATATTAGGGTGTGAGTATATTAGGGTGTGAGGAGTTGCATCAGATTATAATGTGGATGATGTCATCAGTGATGTCATTTGAAATGTCATCAGTGATGTCACTGACCATGTCATGAATGATGTAATATGTGAAGTCATCACCAGTGCATGGCAGGGGCGCGAGTTATAGTTACCTCAACTAACTATAACGGTCAAATGTATCTGGTTTTGTGCCAGTGAAATGCCCAACTAACTATAATATCCCTGAAACTTGTGTTTTTTAGTGAATTTCTAAGGTTTTTTAAAATGGTAATTTCTAACTATAACGTCCCTGAAACCTATGGTTTTTTCAGTGAATTTCAACATTTCTTTAAAATGATAATTTCTAACTATAACGTCCCTGAAACCTATGATTTTTTTCTGTGAATTTCTAAGGTTCTTGAAATGATAATTTCTAACTATAACGTCCCTGAAACCTAAGTTTTTTCAGAGAATTTCAAAGTGTTTTTGAATGCTAATTTCTAACTATTCCTACAGAGGTAGGACGTGCAGAAAGAGGAAGAACCGCACAGAAAGAAGCAAGAGAAATGCAGGTAGAGACGACAGAAATCCAAAAAGACAAAGAAAGGTGCAGAAAGAAGCAAGAGATATGCAGAAAGAACCAACAGAGGTGCAGAAAGAGGCCGTGTTGCAAAGTCATCCTGTGCCCCCAACTTTTTACTAACCAGGCCCGGTGCCAGTGCTATCCTGAAAGACACTTAGAATACAGTGAAAATACCTACATACAATAGGGTACACTATGGGTTGGGGTACCCCTGTGATTGGCACAACCTCTCCTGGCAGGGGGATTAAAACTACCTCTAAGTCAGAGGTGCAGAAAGAGGCAACAGAAGTGCAGAAAGAAGCAATAGAGGTGCCAAAAGAGGTAAGAGTTGTGCAGAAAGAGGCAAGAAAGGTACAGATAGAGGGAACAGGGGTGCAGAAAGAGGCAAGAGGGATACATAAATTTGCACCAGAGGTACAGAAAGAAGCAAGAACAGTGCAGAAAGAAGCAAAAGAGGTGGAGAAATAGGGTAGAGCGTGCAGAAAGAGGCAATAGGAATACAGAAATGTACAAAAAGGTGCAGAAACAAGCAAGAAAAGAGCAGAAAGAGGCCAGTGGTTGCTGAAAGAAGCAAAAGATATGTAGAAAGAAGAAAGAGAAGTGCAGAAAGAGACAAGTGAGGTGCAGAAAGAAGCAAGACCAGTGCAGAAAGAACCAAGACAGGTGCAAAAAGAGGCAAGAGGGGTGCGGAAAAAGGTAGAAGGGGTGCGCAAATAAGAAAGAGAGGTACAGAAAGAGGCTGGAGGGCTACAGAAAGAAGGAAGAGAAGTGCAGAAAGAGGCAAGAGAATTGATGAAAGAAGCAACAGAGGTGTAGAAAGAAGTAAGAGAAGTGCAGAAAGAGGCAAGTGAGATGCATAAAGAAGCAAGAGCAGTGCAGAAAGATTCAACAAAGGTACAAAAAGAGGCAAGAGGGGTGCAGAAAAAGGTAGGGGGTGCACAAAGAGGCAATAGAGGTACAGAAAGAGGCCGGAGGGGTACAGAAAGAAGGAAGAGAAGTGCAGAAAGAGGCAAGAGAATTGCTGAAAGAAGCAACAGAGGTGTAGAAAGAAGCAAGAGAAGTGCAGAAAGAGGCAAGTGAGGTGCAGAAAATCAAGAGCACTGCAGAAAGAACCCACAGAGGTGCTGAAAGATGCAGAAAATGTGCAGAAAGAGCAAGAGAAGTGCAGAAAGAGGCCACAGAGGTACAGAAAGAGGCAAGAGATGTGCAGAAACATGCAAGAAAGTTGCAGAAACAGGATTGTAGAAAAAGGCAAGAGAGGTGCAGAAAGAATAAAGAGGGGTGCAGAAAGAGGCAAGAGATGGGCAAAAAAAGCAACAGACATGCTGAAAGACACAAGTGAGGTGCAGAAAGAAGCAGGAGCAGCACAGAAAGAACCAACAGAGGTACAAAAAGAGGCAAGAGGGGTACAGAAAAAGGTAAGAGGGGTGCACAAAGAGGCAAAAGAGGTACATAAAGAGGCCGGTGGGATACAGAAAGAAGGTAGAGAAGCGCAGAAAGAGGCAAGAGAATTGCTGAAAGAAGCAACAGAGGTGTAGAAAGAAGCAAGAGAAGTGTAGTAAAAGGTACCTGGGGTGCATAAAAAAGCAAGAGCAGTGCAGAAAGGACCAACAGAGGTGCTGAAAGGGGCGCGAAGGGTGCGGCAAGAGAGGTACAGAAAGAGGCAACAGAGGTACAGGAAGAAGCAAGAGATATGCAAAAACAGGCAGGAAAAGTGCACAAACAGGGGACAGGGATGCAGAAGAAGGCAAGAGAGGTACAGAAAGAGAAAAGAGGGTTACAGAAAGAGGCAAGAGATCTGCAGAAAAAAGCAACAGGTGTGCTGAAAGACACAAGTGAGGTGCACATAGAGGCAAGAGTTCTGCAAAAAAAGCAACAGAGGTGCTGAAAGAGGCAAGTGAGGTGCAGAAAGAAGCAAGAGAGGTGCATAAAGAGGCTATAGAAGTGCAGAAAGAAGCAACATAGGTGCAGAAAGAGGCAAGAGAAGTGCAGAAAGAGGAGAGAGAAGTGCAGAAAGAAGCAAAAGAGGTGCTCAAAGAGGCTAGAGGGATGCAGAAAGAGGCAAGAGCAGTGCAGAAAGAACCAAGAGAAGTTCAGGAAGAAGCAACAGAGGTGCAGAAGGAGGCACGAGGAGTGCAGAAGAAGAAAGAGAAATGTAGAAAGAAGCAAGAGAGGTGCTGAAAGAGGTACGAAAGGGGCGGAAAGAGGCAAGAGAAGTACAGAAAAAAGCAACAGAGGTAGAGGCAAGAGTGGTGCAGAAAGAGGGAAGAGAGGTGTAGAAAGAGGCTAGAGAGTTGCACAAAGAGGGAAGACGGTACAGAAAGAGGCAAGAGGGGTGCAGAAACAGGCAAGAGAACTGCAGAAAGAAGCAACAGAAGTGTAGAAAGAAGCAAGAGAAGTGCAGAAAGAAGCAAGTGAGGTGCAGAATAAAGCAAGAGCAGTGCAGAAAGAACCAACGGAGGTGCACAGAGAGGCAAGAAGGGTACAAAAGGAGGCTGGAGGTTTGCAGAAAGAAGGAAGAGAAGTGCAGAAAGAGGCAAGAGAGTTGCTGAAAGAAGCAACTGAGGTGTAGAAAGAAGGAAGAGAAGTGCAGGTTGAGAAAAGTGAGGTGCAGAAAAAAGCAAGAGCAGTACAGAAAGAACCAACAGAGATGCATAAAGAGGTGTGAAGAGTGCAGAAAGAGCAAGAGAAGTGCAGAAAGAGGAAACAGAGATACAGAAAGAGGCAAGAGAGGTGCAAAAACAAGCATGAAAGGTGCAGAAACTGGGAACAGGGGTGCAGAAAAGGGCAAGAGAGGTGTAGAACGAGAAAAGAGGGGAGCAGAAAGAGGCAAGAGATCTGCAGAAATAACAACAGGTGCTGAAAGAGCCAAGTCAGCTGCAGAAAGAGGCAAGGCAGGTGCAGAAAAAACCAAGAGAGGTGCAGAAAGAAGCAATAAAAGTGCAAAAAGAAGCAACAGAGGTGAAGAAAGAGACAAGAGGCATGCAGAAAGAAGAAAGAGAAGTGTAAAAAGAAGCAACAGAGCTGCTGCAAGAGGCACAAAGGATGCAGAAAGAGGCAAGAGAAGTGCAGAAAGAATCAAGAGCAATGCAGAAAGAAGCAACCGAGGTGCAGATGGAGGCACAAGGGGTGCTGAAAGAAGGAAGATAAGTGCAGAAAGAAGCAACAGAGGTACAGAAAGAGGCAAGAGTGGTGCAGAAAGAGGAAAGAGAGGTGTAGAAAGAGGCAAGAGAGTTGGACAAATAGGGAAGATGGGTGCAGAAAGAGACAGGAGGGGTGCAGAAAGAGATAAGAAAGGTGAAGAAAGAAGGAACAGAGGTACAGAAAGAGGCAATAGTGGTGCAGAAAGAGGGAAGAGACTTATAGAAAGAGGCTAGAGAGTTGCAGAAAGAGAGAAGAGGGGTGCGGAAACAGGCAAAAGGGGTACAGAAAGAAGCAAGTGAGGTACAGAAAGAAGCAAGAGAGGTGCACAAAGAGGCACGATAGTTACAGAAAGAGGCAAGTGAAGTGCAGAAGGAGGCAAGAGAACTGCAGAAAGAGGCAAAAGAGGTGCAGAAAGAGGCAAGTGAAGTGCAGAAAGAAGCAAGATAAGTGCAGAAAGAAGCAACGGAAGTGCAGAAAGAGGGATGAGGGATGGAGAGAGAGGCAAGAGGGGTACATAAAGAAGCAAGACAGGTGCAGAAAGAAACAAAAGAAGTGCAGAAAGAAGGAACGGAGGTGAAAAAAGAGGCAAAAAAGGTGCAGAAAGGCACAAGAGGGGTACAAAAAAAGGCGAGAGAGGTGGGGAAAGAAGGAAGAAGGGTGCAAAAAAGGCAAGAGGGTACAGAATGAAGCAAATGAGGTGCAGAAAGATGCAACAGACCTGCAGAAAGAGGCAAGAGAGTTGCAGAAAGTAGAAGAGATTTGCAGAAAGAGGCAAGAGAAGTGCCATTTCTAGGTTTGCAAAGGGTCTTCCACCATGCTGTAACACTTGTCACTGCATTTTTGATACCCTTTGAGCGGTTTGAGCTAGAAACAATGTTTTTTTTGTTCAAGTCTGCAAATTAGGGAGCAGATGATGACTAATGTGGCTAATGCAGAAAATGTATATTTGTGGGAAAGTCGGTGCAGCCAAACAGTCGCATAATTCCAGTGTCCCTTCTCATACCTCTGACTAGGTCCAGAAGTGCTACTCAGTGATTACTTCTTTTTTTTGTCTCCCTGAGTTCATAGTTGAGCTTCTATGGAAATGAGGAAGACTAAACCTGACGTTACCACTCCACAACACAGACTACCATAACACATAATCCCACTCTACATAATTGTTATAAAATAAATACCACATACTTTCTATCCACATAATTTCACTGCAGAACTTACCACATAATTTCACTACACACAACGTACATCCACTCCACTAAGAAAAACATTTAAAAACTTTTACATTTACATTGCCAATAGCTCTAACTCTCGCAAATGCAAAACCTATAACATTGCAAACACTTTTTTAACTAGTAGTCGCGTCTGCAGAGTGGTGGAGAAAGGGTGCTGGGCCTCCAACCAGCGCTTGGGAATTCCGTTGCGTAGGACTTACATGAGATACCAGGAGGGCTTCCGTCAGGAGTAAATTGGACTTCTTCCCCATCCCGTAGTCTGCCAGGAGGCGCGTTTGCAGAGTGTTGGAAAAAGGGGGGCATGGCCTCCAAAGACGTCTTAGCAATCACACTGTGAGGGACTTACTGGAGGTAACAAGAGGAGTAGTTGGCCCCCAAGGACATCCTTGGGGACCACACTACTCCTCCTATTACCTCCAGTAAGTCCCACACAGCAGGATTGCTAAGTTGTCATAGCAGGCCATGCCCCCTTTCTCCACCACTCTGCAAACGCACTTACTGGCGCACCCTTGGATGGGGATTGAAGTCCCCTTTGCTGCTGGGGGTCCTTAGGGGCCAACTAGCCTACCTGATACCTCCAGTATGTCCCAGATAGTGCGATTGCTGAAGGTTGGGCACAGGCCACGCCCCCTTTCTCCACCACTCTGAAAACGCCTCTCCTGGCGTGTTCTAAGTTGGGGGATTAAGTCCCCTTGAATACTTAGGGTCCCTGGGGGCCAACTAGCCATCCTTTTACCTCCAGTAAGCCCCATACAGCTAGATTGCTGAGTGTGCTCAAAGGCCACGCCCCCTTTTTACACGAGTCTTCAAACATGACTCGTGGTGCACTGCTGCTCGGAGGATGAAGTCCACTTGTGTCCTTAGGTCCTCAGGACAAAAGAGGACCGCATTACCCCACCAGCAGTGCGCCAAGAGGCGTGTTTGCAGAATGGTGTAAAAAGGGGCATGGCCTCGGACCACCTCTCTGAAATCCAGCTCTGTGGTGCTTACTGAAGGTACCTGGTGGGCAGCTTGGGCCCCGGGGCCCCTCAGTATTCAAGGGGAATCAATTCCCCAACTTCCAGCGCACTAGAGGATGCGTTTGCACAGTGGTGCAGGGAGGGGTCGGGCCTCCGGTGAGATTTTTTAGAAGAGGACTGTGTGGCCCCCTTCTTTTAGGATTTTTCTGGCCCTGGGACCCACGGCCTGAAGTCTTTTTTATTAAAAAAAAACACAAAAAACAGGAAGGGGCCTCCCAAAGCCGATTTCAGCCCCGGGGACCCCATCCCCTGGGGCTTGGCCTCCTTTTTTATATATATTTAAAGGTAAGGGGGCTGCTTGGTCCTCCTTCCCTGGGCCTCTTTTGGCCCCGGGGGCCCCTTCCCCTTGTGGCAGGGTCTCCCTTTTTATTAAATATGTATACCTTCACTGGGCCACTATTGGCCCCGGGGACCCCATCCCCAGGGCTTGCCCATTATTAAAATTATTTTTATTTGAGGAGGGGGGCCACGTGGCTACTTCCCAGGCCGATATCGGCCCGAGGACCCCATCCCCCGGGGCCCGGCCGTTCTTTTTTT
The DNA here is from genome assembly GCF_964263255.1 of Lissotriton vulgaris. Classification (NCBI taxonomy): domain Eukaryota; kingdom Metazoa; phylum Chordata; class Amphibia; order Caudata; family Salamandridae; genus Lissotriton; species Lissotriton vulgaris. The sequence goes on along the minus strand of NC_141696.1, from coordinate 1,270,525,673 downwards.
TAACTAAAGGGAGGAGGGGCCACGTGGCCCCCCACCCGGGCACTTCTGGCTCCTGGGACTCCATCCCCCTGGGCCGGCCCTTTGTGTTGGGGACCGTCGAGGGTGCCCCAATGCCCCGAAGGTTACACCGGCTCCCCGCCTCTTTTGGCTGCGGGAGCCGGCATTGCTTTTGAGCAAGGGAAGCTGCTGACATGCAGGTCCCCTTGCTCAAAAGCAATCCTGCTTTCCTTCATTGAAGTGAGAGCAGGTTTTTCTGCTCTTGCTTTAACGAAGTAAAGCAGAGTTTGCTATGGCAGAGCAGGCCATAGCAAACAGCAATATCCCAGGACATTGCAGGAGCCTGCCCTGGGGGTTGGTGGTCCCCAGGGTCTTCAAGGGCTGCCAACGTATTCAAAGTCCCGGGGAGGTCGTGGTCCCCAGGGTCCACAACAGATCCCCGTATTTAAATATTCAATGCCCCGGGAGGTGGTGGTCCCCGGGGCAGTGTGGGGGCTCATGAGGCCCCCCACCCTATTTTAATAAGCCCAGGGAGGTGGCAGTCCCCAGGGGTTCGGGGTCCCCAGCACAAAATAATTTGGCATTGCCCCCAGGACCTGGCCCACCCGGGGGCTTTAAGAAACAAAGCGCGGGAGCCCACACTTCGTTTTAAAAAAGAAAATTCAGACGGATTCATGCACCGAGCGCAGAGTCGGCTGTTTAAAAAAGATAAATGCTTTTTTAGGCCCTGGGCTCCTTGTGAGACCCCCTGAGCAGGCCTAGGTGGTCAAGGTGTTTCTACCCTGCCCCCTTTTCTTCATTTTTCACTTTTTTCCCCCCTTTTCTTGTGACTCTGTTAAGGAGTCACAAGATGGCTTCCACCACTTCCTGGTTTGGAGTGTTGGCAGCCAATCAGATCTCAGAATGAGATGTGTGGTTAGGCTCCGCCCAGATATCAATATCTTTTTTATTTTAGAATTTCTTAGAAACTACTGAACGGATTTACACCATTTAAAAAAAACACGCTTTCTAGACCAAGATTGACTTTTTTTGCCAAATTTGGTATAATTCCGTTCAGCAGTTCGGGCTTAACCTATTGCAAACTTCCTATAGAAATTAACATGGGGAAAATGCGCTTTGGGACCTCCCTTTTTTCTCGGCCCCCCACTTGATGAATCACCCCGAAACTTTCAACACAGGAGCTGACCGGTCCGCCCCATTAGTTTTGAAAATTTTGCAAAGATTCATCAACCGGTCCCAAAGATATTGGCAAAAGAAAGAATGCTTTTTGAATAGAAACGAGGTCCTAACTATAACTACCTACTGGCGACCGCCAGTAGATAATATATATATGTACATCTATACATATATATATATATATGTATCACTGAAAAAATGGTTCAAGTGACGTCATAGATGACAAAATCACATACAATATAACGTTTACAAAACAAAAAAAATAACATTTACTAGTTAAAGTTTATTGAGCTAACTATAACTTGTGTCCCCAGCATACACTGCTTATGACATCACATTTTACATCTCTCAAGACATGTCATTGATTGGCCTCACCACTTTGTCCTGGGGGTGTGGATAGGAGGGATCATTCTTTCACCTGCTGTGGGATTAGGGACGGCAACTAATATTTTAACACTGGGAATTCTAATGAAAAAATATAAAACAAAAAAACAGCCACTATATTTGTGTTTTGTCGATTTTAAAGCTGCCTTTGACTGTGTGGATAGGCAAATTTTATGGAGGAAACTGGATCATTATGGCATTAGTCCCTGCCTTTTAAACGCAATACAATTGTCACATACTGAAACTTGGACAAGAGTCCGTCTAGGGAACGGCTCAAGGCTTTCTAGGAAAATCAATACAACTCAAGGCCCAAAGCAAAGGTATGTTTTAGCTCCATATTTATTTAATTTATTTTTATCAGATTTTATGCCTGCAATGAACAATGAGTTAGCAGACTCACCGAAGCTGGTTGAGAAACAAATATCGAATTTACTATATGCTGATGACGTCGTCCTGATAAGCCAAACAAGGATAGGGCTGCAGCGATTAATAAACAAAACATTGATGTATTCAATTGAGAATAAAATGACAATAAATGAAACAAAAACAAAAGTAATGGAAGTCAGCACCAAGAAACGGAAGTGCAGTAAATATAAATGGTACCTCCAAAAGCGGGAGCTAGAAAAAGTTCTATGCTATAAATATCTTGGGATACTGTTTGATGAGAAAGGATCTTTTTCATTCCATAAAATAGAGATGAAGAAAAGAGCCATAAGTCTACAAGGGGCCTTTTGCTTACTTTACAGATCCTTGGGAGGCCCAACTTATACCCCAATAATAAAAGTATAAAAAGCGAAATTGCTCCATAGCCTCACTTATGTAAGTGAAATTCTTTGTGGTTTGGATTCTACATTACTAAATAATGCTATTACAAACACATTTAAACACTTGTTTCGACTTCCATCCAGTGTATCGCCTGCACAGATCAGGCTGGAATTTGGCTTTTGCAATCAACAACATGCAAGAATGGGTCAGTACGTTAAGACTTGGAAACAAATCAAAACTATTATTAATAACCTAATGTGCGCTCTATTGTAGCAAGAGATGCAACAGAATGAAAAATTGTCTTTTTACAAATATCTACAAAAAGCTCTTGAAGAACTGTCAATTGCTGAGATCTGGTAAATGTCCTTAACAGCACAAAGTTTTAAGAAAATAATTAATAAATCAGTTAAACATTTATCACTTTTGAAAGACAAAGACTGTTCATTAAGCGACGCATGGATGTTGGTTGAGGAATGTACAAGTCTTAAGGCTCAACCGTATTTAGAAATACCATGGTCTGTACAAACCAAAAATATATTTATGAAAGCAAGATTCGGCAACTTACCTGGCTTAAAACATGCAATGCCTTGGTTGAGAACATCTTTGCCGACTATGTGCAGACTATGCAAGCTATGGGATAAAAGTATTATGCAATTGGCTTGTGTATGTGCAGTAATGATGGTGGAAAGAAAACGATATCTGAAAAACTGCTTCATTGACAGAGCTGTTCGTACTTGCAGGCATGCTATGGTAGTTTGTTTTAGACCAATGGATATTAAAATGAACGCCAATTTTACAAAATTTTTGATACTTGTAAAAAAGAAGTTGGATGCTTGTAAGTTGACCAGAGTAAATCTGGAAGTTTAAAACAATTAAGGATAAAATGTAGAACTATATTAATGTATTTGCACACAAGTAACAAAATAATAATTGTTACTATCCATATTAAGCTCTGGAAAAATGATGGACTGATGTATTGCTTATAAATTATTTTCAGGTTTCCTTTGAGAAAATGATTCTGAGACTATTAGGAATTTTAAAATTATTTGTTTGTAATTTTAATTGGTGTGTTATTTAAGATTGTACTAATTGTAAGATTTTTATTAATCATGCAAATAAAAATGTATCAATCCTGTTGGATTGCCCGCCGCTTCAGAAATAATGGACGGCAATACTAACAACTATGAGGGTAGTTTATAAAGTTAAGGAGAATATTGCACTGAGATGGTGTTTGCTAAATATATGGGGAGACTCAGACCTCACAAACACCGAGCGCTTGTGGGTAATGTTAGGATTCATGATTGCAAAGCGTAACATTGCAAGAAGGTGGAGAGCAATAGGGCCCTGGATTTGATTGAATGGAAAACTGATTTGGACCGGTGTATGCTTGATGAACGGGCGATCTATGAGAGCAGAGGATGCCCGCAAAAATGGACAAAGATCTGGGAGAAATGGAACGAATATCGAGGGATTCTGTGTAACCTGGTCACCAGACCAGAACAGGAACAAGAGGCAATATAGCGGAATGAATTTGGGGAGAGGGGGTAATGGGTGGGGGAGGGAGATCAGGTAAACCTTAATGACTATATTATGAATATTTATGTCTTATCAATATGTTTGGGACGCGCACAGTTACCGCTAGATAAATCCTGTAAACGGGTGTCTTGTTGTTGTTTTAATCAAAAGATTAAAAAGAAAAAAAGATTTGTTATTGATGAAATCCCTGATGCCATCTCAAATGTCATCACTGACACTGATACTCTTTTCTTACTGAAAGGTGTGCAGCAAGTTACACATAGACCCAATGTTCTATCATTACTGTAGTACTAATGGGTATAAACTTTCAACTCAGGACATGAAGCTTATCTCACCCACATTTAGAAAAATTATAATTTGTTTGTAGATGTATTCAGGTGTAAAAGAAACAAACTGACTCTGTGCACTTTACTGTGCCCTTCACTTGCTTTTTTATGCTCTCCACATGCATAAAGTAAGTTTAGGATCAGTAGGTTGATTGCTGTCATTAGTGATGTCATCAATGATGCCATATGAGATGTAATCAGTGATGTCATCAATTATGTCATTTAACAAGTAATACGTGATGTAATATGTGATGCTGTAAGCAGTGCAAGGGGCGGTGTTTCAGCGTTTTATTGTTTTTTTAACGTCACATTGTGTGTGACTTTGTCACCTAACTATAATATTGTTTAAACTTTTGCTTTTTCAGTAAATGTAGCTTTTTTATAGTAAGGTAAGGTGTTTTTTCACTAACTAATTATATTGTCACCTTAACCTTTGTTTTTTCAGTGAATTTCCTTTTTTTTATCACATTCAGTCAACTTCCCAATCTACACAATCTTCAGCCATGCATATTGTGGGGGGAGGAGGAGCTGGTTGACTGCATGGCTTGACATCTGGCCAGGCACTACTCCCAACCTTCCACTGCTGGCTAACCCCCTGCTGAGATCGACCTTCTAATCAAACCAGTCTCCATGTACCTACAATCTTTGGTTGGATGTAGAAGCTGTGGATGTATATTTTTAGTTTGGTGTTTTTTGTGTGCAGAGACGTACTGATGATAACATTGAGGGGAGGGAGGAGGAGGCAGGGGCAGCAAGCTGACCACACATGGAGGGCCGATATCTCCAGGAGCAGTACAACGACCACAGAGGGCATGAGGAAGGGGAGAGGGAAAAGAGGCACCAAGTTGACCATGAAAAACAAGTCAACATGAATTGGAGCAGCAACCTGACAAAAGAGGGCAGGCGGGAGAGGGAAGGGGAATACAAGCAGAGAACAAAGGACAGGTGGGAAGGAAGAGGACTAGGGTCAGCAAAGAGACCATAAATGGAAGGCCACAACAGGCAAAAGGAGCAGAAAGTAACACAGAGGGAGGAGTGAGTAAGTGTGTATATGCACATGGAGAGGCCAGGGGTGCATATGCGGGGCAAGAAGCTTAGCAGGGATTTCAGGTAACAAGTGCAGAATCAGTAGAGCGACCACTGAGTGCAGAAGCGATGAGGGAGGGTCTTGAACACAGAGAACTGAGTATAGAGGATAGAGGGTAGGGGGGTAAACAAAGGTGCCAAGCATTGTGACCAGAAAGGACAAGAGACCTAAGACAGCAGAGAGGTGGCAGGGTCTCAAACACACACAACAAAGAGCATAAAGGACAGGGGGATGTGCAGGGATAGCAATCTAACAAGGTAAAAAAGCAGCAATGGCACTGGCAGCACCATAAAGTACAGACAGCAGGAGATCGGAGCAGGAGCATGTACACAAAGAATGGAGAGTTTGGCGGGATGGCGACCTGAAAGGGTGTGCAAGCTGAGAAGAGTGGGCAGGTGGCATGGGAAATGGCAATAAAATGGACCACGTAGGGCAGGAAAGTATGAGCAGGGGCATGCACACAGAGAATAGTGGATAGGAGTTGTGGGTGCATGTGAAGGGACATCAAGCTGAGCAGAGAAGGCAAGCATGAGTGGGCAGGTACAAGCAGACAAAAAACAGAATGGAAAGGGAAGGGCGGTTGAATCAGTTCTGTGAAAACTCTTCTGTTAGTCTCGCCAGCAGAGACCACCTGATGACATTTGTCATAAAATACTACATATTGCTGTCATACTCTTGCTGTTGGCATTCTGGTCAGCAGATGATCTTTGTACTTCTTCACATGTTATATGTACTCTCTGGTAATCAGCCCCACCAATCTCAGTTGGGTGCCTATATCTGAGATACTTCCAAATTCCAGAAGCACCCATGAAGTAGTGCTCAGGATGGCAATGATAAGGTTCTTAATAACACAATGTGCATGTTACATTTCAGGCATTGTTTTTTGTGTGCCCTGAAGAAAGTGTAAAAAAAACTGCCACACAACAGATTCCTTCTCATGCCTGGTTGATGGTGGTTCTTTAGATGTTTTAGGCACTACATTATATCTTCATTCTGTGATGATTGTATTAAGTTACGCCCAGTGCTTTCTCTGGTCAATGACTCGTTCTCCCAAGTTTTGCGAAAAGCCAGAATGTATGTGGATATTTATTTTCCCACCTCACACTCTCAAATACCAATGGCAAATGGCATTCAGAAAATTTCTTCCTGCGTTTCTCTATAGCCTATGGGCTTGTTATAACTACTGCTCACTTTCTGGGCAATCAAATGGTTGCGTTCATTTAGTTCCCATATGTAGCTGCAGTACTCCTGGGGAACTAGTGAGCTAATGAGGCAGTGTCGGGTCACTCCTGCAGGAACTCTTTTTCTAGGTCCTGCGGGAGTAACACAGGACCATGAACTTTTTTTTAAATTTTGTTCGCTATGAAGGGGTACTTGAATTTAACCTTTGAGCCTAGAGGCCTCCTTACAGGTCCAAATAGGAACAGGTCTTGAAGTGATTAGATACTTTTCTGAATTTTTAGGTGTTGTGGTATTACAGTACCTGAAGGCACCGCGGTAACTACGATTAACAGAGAAACTGCATCTCATTGCCTTATGTCACTAGTTTAATGCTTTCCCAGGAAGTTCTCACCCTCTTATTGTAGGGAGTGGCCATCTGAGCACAAACGCCCTTTCCTGTCTGTGCTGTTCTGTTTTTTTATATTGCGAAATTTCTGTGAGATAGTGCCAACACTATGGCATCTGGAGGAGAGGATGAGGGACACAACTTGGCAGAAGATGAAGAGCAGCAGGAAGACCCACACAATACATCCCAATCAATCACCTGGGACTTCTTCACACATACACTGGTCACCAACAACCCCCACAATTTATTTGTCAGCAGCAACTGTATTCTGGCACCTGAACACCATTCCTGGGTAAAAGTAATAATTCAACTGGTAAAACTGCCAAAGATAAAAAAAAACATTCAAGAGACTTACAGACTCCTCACACCTGATGGTTCCACCTGCAAAAGACTATATCTTGCACCAGGCTAGATCTGTTTCTCTCAGACAGTGAATGAAACTCAAAACAGACAACATAGTAATCTCTAATCGTGTTTGATAGAAATCTCTGTCAGAGAAGGAAGATTTCATCTCAAAATTAAACCCAGTCGTCTAAAAAAGCAGATTTTGAAACACGAAAGATTTCCTACTCAGAATTAACAAAGGAAACCTAACATTTTTTTTAAAAAACATCATTTTATTGGCATTCATAATAAAACATGCACAACATTACATGAACAATTACTAACCCACATACCCCCACTTCCACCCCCTCTCTAAAGTCCAGTCCCCAGGGCCAAACCCGCTGTAGCGGGCACCAGGCATTTTCCCGGTAGGCTGAAAGGGTGCGATCTTGCAATATCGGCCACTGTATCAAAAGCAGCAGCAATGTTTCCCATCTGCAACACCCTGCCTACCCCCCAGCTGGTTAGACTTAATTGCCAGGGCCGGTTTGCATTCCCAGTTCGGCCTTCCCAGTCCCCATTACATAATGTAGAAAGGAAACTTAACATAACATCAATATGGGAGGCATTCAGGTGCTTTTAGAGAAGTATATTCATCAAGGAAATGAACTCCCTCAATAAACATTTAAGAGATCTAGAAAGAAAACTATACCACAAATTGGCATCTATTCAGAAGATAAAAGCTGAACTGGTCAAAAACACAATAAATAAAATATATACTAGAAAAGCCGAAATAGCCTTTCTCACAATAGGGGAAAGCTTGGGAACTGCGCGGAAATAAACTACTGGTCCACAAAGAAAAACAAACAGAATACATCAAAACAATGTATTCTATAAAAGAATAAAAAGGCCCAATTGTAGCAGAAAACTATTTCAGAGACATCTTCAAGACTCCAAAGCTGACTGTAATCTGATGTAAGAATGCCTTCCTAAACTTAATGTAACTTCCCTGGAAAACACCAGCAAAATATTCCTTAGTAAAGAGACAATGCAAAAAGTAATACTATATACGATTACTCTTAAACTAGCTATATTTACCTGGCCCAGATGGTCTGCCTGCTAACTGTTATACAAAAATATAAACATGAAATCTGACCCTTTTAGATTCCTTGGACAACATAATAATTGAATAATTTCAAACAGATTCTTCCCACACTCCCTCACTGCTGTTTTACCTAGCCTTGAATCCACTTGCAATAGAAATAAGCTTTACAGACTGCATAATAGATTTAAGATTAAGAAGCACCTACCACAAATGTCAGCTTTTGCTGAAGGTATGTTGCTTTGACTGTCATCTCCTTTATCATCCCTATCCTCTCAACCGGTAAATAATGTCAAAATGGTTCTCAAAATCCCAGCTGATGTCATCAAACAAACAAATATTCTATAATGCCTATAGCTGATTGTTAGCAATATAGGAGGCAAATAGAGCTCAGTTCTCTCTATGTTGAATGGCCCCTTTAAGCCCTTTAGAAAGACTGCAAGTAAAGGCCCTTCAAAAACGTATCCAAACAATCAGCATATCTATGCATCATCCTCATTAGATATGTTGAGAAAACTATCAAAATAAATAAGAACAACATAGGGAAACATATCTATCTTCCGACCTGGAAAGGTGTTAAAAGTAAAACCTGAGGCTCTGGACCAAAATTAACACCAATAAAATTAGCTTTTTGCATTGCATATTATAAATACTTCAAAATATTAGTACAACACGGAACACCAACAATATATGTCTTCTCTCAAAATATGTTGAAACAATTTTGATGGTCATCTAGATGTAAATCCATGTTCTCAACAAATAAACTTAAAATATCTTGCAAAACTGGTCTGTGGCAATACCAGACAGGATTTTCTCGATCTAGACAGTTCTAAACTTCGATTTCGGACCCCATGCTAAAATGGATTGACATAGAGAGCCACCCCATTGACAATAAACAATTTCCATATTTTCTATTTACATACCAAGCAAAACATAATAACATAGAACTTAACGGTATAACATTTACAAAGAAATGCTTTCAAGGGAACATGAAACAACTTAAAGTCAACCACATTCTACTTCATGAAGCACCAATCTGGAATAACAAATATAATAATGATGGAAGACTAAGGACTTCATTTATAGTTTGAAGGACAGACAGTCATTCTTCCATCATGGAAGGACTGATCCATCCGTCAGGCTGACAAATTTCCATCCTCTGTATTTTGCCTGATGGTCAGCCATCCTTCATAACAGATGGTGGTCCACTGGCTGAACCTCAGTCCTGAGTTGTCAGTCCCACCATCGACCAATACAACTGTCAGCATTGGTATGGCGGACATTCATCTGCTGTATTTAGAGTTGTCCACTGTCAGAGTGAGATGGAAGGGCCTAATGACTGGACAGCAATGGCAGATGGGGTTTTCGGTGGTGGACGCGTCCATCAATGTAGACAAACGCACCCGTAAACAGACACCTGCTCATAATCAAGTCATCACAAACACCTGCAGCTCCCACTACAAAATACACTCCCCAAACCACACAAACCATTTGCCGCTCAGAACGCAAAGCGCCAGCAGTAGACCAAAGTCCTTTTTTTCAACAGTATCTGGAAGAAGATTCTCTGAAAATGAGTTAACTTGTATGGTCGTTGAGCTAACTAGGGGTGAGACGCAGTTATTCCGAGCTCTAGTCCAGACAACAATCATGACCCAGAATACTGTGTGTGGGCCAGAATAGTGGATGTGAATTCTATCTTCGACATCAGACACCCACAAGAGGACATCTGTGAGCAATGGAACGACCTGCGAGAGAGAGCCTATTCCCTCATTTCCAGTTCCCACCAAGAGGCCCTGGCAATTGGTAGTGCCTTCGAGGCCCCTCAACCTTTATGTCCTGGAAAAAGAAGGTGTTGTCCATACTCCACACCGAAGATACTATGGAAATTTCAGGTGAAGAGGAGACTGGTACGCACCAATCCTCGCTCTCCATCACTAAAAATGCCACCTTCTATACACTCTGGCACCCCTATTCCTTAACCCAAATCTGTCCACTAATGACAACCTGTTTACACAAGTACTCTAAATGATGTCCATTTTTCATAATACAACTAATTATAGAAACCTATAAAAACAGGTTTAACTTCACACTGAAGAACAAATCACACCCTCCACTATGTAACTGCAACATTTAACTACTTACTCATAGTAATATATGTTCTAGCTATTATGATTTAATTCACATAACACATACTATCTTCTTGATATCATACAATGTGAAATAAATAATATTTGGTACTAGAAGTTTGAACAGATGAATCTATGTCACTAGAAATGCAATGTTCCAGTTCTGGTTTTGGAAATGGCATATCACTGCATTATGAGGATTTATTTGTATTCCTTTATTACGCTTTGTTCAAACAAACATATTTTTATTGATACCTAAAAGCTAAGGAATGGCAAAGTGGAATTATAATGACGTTTTCTAATTTTGTCTAATACATTACAGTCTATTTTTACACACATTATCATCACACTTAACAATGACTCATTTGTTCTTTCAAAGTTCAAAGTTTATTTTGATTTAAACAACAAACACACATACATGCATCCTCTACATAGAAGCTGAACTAGAGTGTTGTATTTCTAAGTCTCTCAAAAGCAGTGCTTTAAATGGGCCGGTATTGTCCGGTACAGAGTACTGGCACTTTTTTATTTTGAATGGCTGAGTACCGGCACTTCTCAAGAGAAATGTAATACTTTTAATTAGAAAGTACCGGTACTTCTAAAAAGAAAAACAGGTACTCTGGTACAGAGTACCTGCACTTCTATTTTTCCATTTCAAGCACTGCTCAAAAGCACTGCAAAGTGGACTGTGTCTGGTGACCACAGTGTTCCAGATGCCTCACTTTCTTTTGGGAAAATACAATTATAGATTGTATGCTGGGATAGAGCTGCACATCCACTGTTTATCTAGCTATTAGACCTAACTCTACAAAAGGGGGTGGTTGTGGAGTCACAGGGAATGTCTATGAGTCACATCTGCTTATTCCGATCAGATATTATTGTGAAATCCTGCCCTCAATCCTAATAATATGGCATTGTTATTTGAACTTCAATTCAAAATGACTTATTGTGAATGTTCAAACCTTAAATTGAGTACACTTTCAATGTTGAAATCATATTGGGGTGTATTTCCTCAAGAAACTTTTAAACAAAACTAGGGCAGATCTTACTTTATAATATTGAAATACAGCTGTTGTGGACACTCAACTTATCAGACTGTTCAAGGTCAAGCATCAGGTTCTCAGTCAACAGCATCAACTGTGTTGGACACTCTGCCTGATGAAAGATGTCAATAGCCTTCAGTGGGGACAAAACACCCTCAGCCTACATTACATTAAAAAAACACACATATATATGTATATTCTTTTAACATCTGTGTGTGTGATACAAGTTTATTGTTTTTGTATAGTGCTCAGACATTCACAAGCTTGCTGCACGTTACTTAACTATAGATCCCAAACCGCTGAGATCCCTAGATGCAAAACTGCAATCATATCCCATGGCATATTTTCTGTAATGCATCATGAATATGGTTCCTGTGATAACGTCATCACAGGTATAAACAGGATGACTCTGACTGGAGAAATAAACCTAATTCTATTAAAGTTAAAGATATGATTGTGATGTCACCTCCTGTGCACTGCCAGTGCCAGTGCAAATTAGTCATTTGCCTCATTTTAGGTCTTGCCTGCAAGACAGCTTTTAGCTCTAGACTGTATGTAGGTGAAAACCTTTTCTGGATCAGACCTAAAACTCATAATAGGCCCATTGATTACAATTGGTTTGCTTCATTGCCGTTTTCAATTGCCAACCTCTTCTTGTGATTCTTCCTCCCCTGGAGAATACCCTCTTTACCATCTTTTTCATTGGCTGGCTGGTTTCTTTCCCCTGATCACACTTAGGAAACTACTTTTTTCTTCTACAATCAGCTCCTCCATGAGAGTATGTATGTTTTCTTCCTCTCTCTGGAGTGATGCACTCCCCTTACATACCTACCTCACATTTTGTGTTGCTCCCTACCCCTCCCAGCTTGTCTTGTTTGATATTCTGCACTCCACATATTGCACAAAAACCTATGCCTTGGATCAAAGGCGTATATGTCACTGGGGGAGGAGCCAGTTGCTGCATTCAGCTAGTGTTCTATAATCTATAATTAGCATGACTGAAATGAAGATGTCTCTTTTGCAGGAGGCCCTGTGCTACTGCAGAGGACCAAATAGCTGGAGAATGTTTCTTTTCTGGGCCCTGTTATAGGTAGATTAGGCCTTGGCAATAATTTTCCTTTTAGCTATATATTTGTTTTTTAATTCTGGTCAGTTTTCTGAGTGAATATTTTTGTAAAATAAGCCACACTATTAATAAAGATTGAAGCAATTGGATTAGTGCACAGTTTTGACATCCCTTAAGATACATGTTTGGGAAATGTTTGTTTTCTTTAACTTTTTATATATAATGCTTAACAAACAAGCACGGGCAAAGCCAGGTCTTTGACACTCTCTTTAGAAAGGTGTGACCTATTGGCTTTGACATGCATGTTTAGGATTTGTTCCCAGCTTTCCAAGTTTAAGAGAAAGCAGCTCAATGGTTTTCTGGCCCCAGAGTACATTCATAAATGAGTACCTGATGCTGGGCTCTGGGCTTTAGATGGGTGCAGCATTCGCAGGAGTATTGGACTAATGAGTTAGAGTACATCTAGGGTCTTGCACGGTGTGTGGCATTGATGGAGCTTCTACAGTGACCTGGACCCCATCAATAATTTGCAGAGTGTGACTCCAACTACCTCTTTTACAGTAAAATAAGGCTTAGTCCTGACATATGAACTATACATTCACATTACTTTTTTCGGCAATGCCATTTTGCAATAATTTTTCTGGATGAACTACACTTGAGACAGTTTACAGTTAAGCCAAGCACTGTTGAAAATATGTGAGGTGTTGGACCTCGGATCTAGGTTTAAAATGCAACGAGGGCGACGTTAGCTATGTGTATCTCATTTTTTTGTTTTTAATGAAAATATACTCTATAACACAAAGACAGTAAAACTGAATTCTGGGCTTCTTTTGCAGAAAAGCCATATAATATTGGACCCGCAGTCGATTCCTCTACAATACTTTTGGTGGAGAAGTGTGGCTCACTGGTTAGAGGAGGCAGACCTGGAAGCAGAGGTCAGCCCGGGACCAGGGTTCATTTCCCGGCTCGGCGGGGTCTTGAGTCCTAAAATGTCCATGGACTCGACAATTCTCGCTCCGGTGCCTACTCGATTCACGGGTTCACACTCTGTGACTCTGGGCAATAGCTTGCCTAATCTCCACAACGGCCCCTCGCGGCGGGATGCCTGGCTTTCACCTTGCAGGTACCCTGACGGGGGTTATCTCACAGGGGAGTACCAGGACGGGTTCCCTAAGCAAGCGCTTAGAAACCGGTCGGTGATTTGCGCTATATAAATTCCTGTACATTTACATTTACATTTACTTTTGCACACGCACTCTGCCTTGAATATTGTGCTAAAAACTGTTTCTTTGGAGCAAGTTATATTTTGACAAATGTTCATTTTTTTTTTAAATTGGACATATTGCTTCTCAATGTATGCCAATCATGTTCCATCTGCAACTGCTTGAGCAAATTGTTTTGCCGGAATTTCCCCAACCTTGACACACTTATAGATTTATCAATCTCCCAGCTAAGGCACCAAGAAAAAAAGTATTGTGTGCCACATTTTCTATATGTAGAGTTCTCACCTCATTTGAATGCTCTCACTACTAGGCCCTACCTCTTTCTGTCTACACTACAGTGTCATGTCCCTCACTATACGGGGCTGACTTGGCAAGAAAATAGGCCTGTGCACCAAAATAAAGTGAATCAGATAGCTACAAAAGTGACCCATATTTGTAAATTGGAGCAGTTATCAGTGTGTAAAAACTCGCTGTATAGATGTTTTGCAATTTATGAGAGACTGCATATGTTTGTGCTTGTTGCACACAATGTTTGTGGTAATTAACCCTAGGCATAGTACTACACTCACGAAGCATGCGTATATTGGGCTATGCAAATTTCACATAGCACAGTACAAAAACTGTGCTAAAACACGTAGCGTAGTAGCGTAATCAACAACACCACAAATGCTTTGATAAAGCAATTTTACATACTAAAAAGCATATAACCAATTCACAAAAGTGAACTTTGAGAATGAAAATATTAGGCAATGAGATAGGTGATGATTTTGGGGTTCCCAAGCAGATGCCTTGAACACAAAGAGCATATCATACTGAACGATTCAGTGGTTGTCCCTTCCTCCTAGGACCCCCCGAAGCACAGTTATGGCCAAAAATACTATCCCAACCAAAGGCCCAAAGGCCCTGCAAAGCATTATGGGACGAGATTAGCAGTGGGCAGTGAATATTATAGTTTCCAATATCAAAAGAACTCTATAAAGAGCTGCAGTTCAACTAGTCGTTACTTGACAAGTCAAATGCAAAAACATTGAAACCCTTTCATGAAGCTTTTGCATTTGACTCGTGAGGGAATCTAGTAACAACTAGGGTAACTGCAGCTTGATGTAATAATAATTTCAATACTTTGGCATTTTACTCGAGAGGGACATCTAGTAACGACTAGTTGAACTGCAGCTCTTTGTAGAATTATTTTGCTATTGGATACTATAATATTTACTGCCCACTGCTAATCTCGTCCCATAATGCTTTGCAGGGCCTTTGGTTGGGATTGTACTTTTGCCAATAACTGTGCTTGGGGTGGTCCTCCTAAGAGAATGGGACCACCACCGAATCATTCAACAAGATGTGCTTTTTGTTTTCAAGGCATCTGTTTGGTTCTCTCCCTAGGTTAGGGAGGATCCCAAAATCATTACCTCTCTGACTGCTTGCTAATTTTTCATTTTCCCTTTTGTGAAATGACTATATGCATTTTAGCATATAAAGACAGAGATGTTGATACTTATTTTATCATAATTTGCACTGTGCATGATAGCAGCTATGCATTATGCAAAACTTTCTGTAGCTGAGTGTAGTGCAAAGTATGCAGCTACCTGTAGTTTTATTATGCAAACTATGCCCAGGGTTAGTGGTAATATCAGGAAAATCAACATTAAAAACCAATACACTCGGAACTTTTAGACCAGCTCTTCTGGTACTGCTTCATTTGAGCCAGTTAATTGCAGCTGGGACACAATGGTACAATTTATTTTGGGACCAGCACTTATTTTTCCTAATAAGACTAAGGGCCTGATTAAGATCTTGGCGAAAGGCAATACTCCTTCACAAATGTGATGGATAACCCATCCGCGATATTACAATCCCATTATATCCTGTGGAGATTGTAATACAGTGGCCAGGATATTCGTCATGTTTGTGACAAAGTATTCCATCCACGAGATCTAAAAAAAGCCCTTAGATGCAGAGCAAAAGAGGGAAAACCACAAAAGGGGAAAGACAGAGAAAAGGGAAGACAGAAAAAGTATGACAGGAAGAGAGCAGGGGCAGAATAGAGAACCCACAAGAGTTAGATTAAGGGGCAGGAGTCCAGGGGTGACTTCAAGAGGCATGAGGTGAAGCAGCCTTGGTATTCGCCACATGACATTCAATATTCAGAGCAAAACTTTTTTTCCTCAACACTGATTCTTCTACAGATTAAGCACTGCCTTCTGGCACTCCCTGATTTCCCTCTATGCCTCTGCCCTACCCTGTCTCACCAGATGCTGTGCCACAGTGCCCGGTCAGTGTGTATCCCACATACATGTGAGTGAATTCTCTTTCCTCGTGTATGCTGGCTGTTCCCATTAACACCACAAAACTCAGGCGCTGTCAAATGCTTTTTAATTTAAATTTACAGTGAAGAGTCCTGAATCCTTTCATTATGTATGAACTTCACTTTCTATAATTGTATTAATTGCCACTGCATACAACCTCATAGCCCCAAAACTCAGAGACGTTTTAAGGTATAGGCCCCAGCCCTAAGCCCAGGGACCCAGCATTTCAGGGGGCCCCTGATAGAGCAAGTTCTGTTCTGCAGAGCCCTGATGTCCTTGAATAATTGTTAAACATATTGTTTTTAATGCCGTTTACCTTTCATAAACTTTTTATGTGGACATTTTGCCAAGAAATGCTGGGGCAGATTTACAAGGAACTGACGCATCTGCATAGATGCGTCAGTTTCCTTGCGATAGTGCCAAATGTCCTTGTGCCACCATGGATGCGCTGTATTTACAATACAGTGCTGCGTCATTCCTTATGCCTGGTCTGAGCAGGCATAGGGATACTGATGCAGTGAAGGCATAGAGTGACGCCGTGAAATGTTGTAAACTTCACTGCAACAGTTCTACATGGCTTTGTACATGGGAACTCCGGCCCTGAATACATTATACCTGGCGCAGGTATAAAGTGACGCAGGTCTTTACAATGTGACACATCTCCCTAGATGCATCACGTTGTAAATTGGCCACATTGTTTGTGCTGCCGTTGCGTCAAAAAAAGTGACACAATGGCAGCGCAAGGGGATTGTAAATCTGCCCCCTGTGCTTATGTTTCATGCAACATCCATAAAAATATTCCTTTACATCAAAACAGGACCTCAAATATGAGAAATGAGAGGTTGTAACAGAGGTTATTTGCAGTAATATCTTTGAACTGCTGTTGTGTAACAATATTGAAACACATCACACTATCCCTGAAAAATAGATGTACAAAACATTTATCACTGTCAGTGACCTTGCTAAAGATGGCATGAAAGAGGTCAAATTGGATCATAAATTCCAAGCAGTTCTGAACAGGGGCCCCCAAAATATGTTTGGCCTATATGCCCCAGCCAAAACTGCACCATGAAATGAAGCTGGGACAGGTAGAAAGATATTTACATTAAACACAGGGTATGCTTGTCTGACCATCATTGCCACGCCCTTTATGGGTTCCTTTGTGCGGAAATCAAAATTCTCCACCCCCAGCAGTATGTCAAACCCTGGAGACTGGATTTAGAGCCGCTTCATCGCATTTTAAAGTTGTTTTAAAAGCGTATTTTAACAAAAGAAAGACCTTCTAATATAAAAATCATTGATTAAAGTTGTTTAAAATCGTATTTTAACAAAAGAAAGACCTTCTAGTACAACAAGCATTGATTAAGCCTATAGTTTTGGCTATTATGCAGTAAGGTGATATGTTAATCTTCAATCAAAAAACACAGAAAATGTACAGCACGAGCAGCAGAAAATGCAAGTTTTGATACTACAAGTAAACATGATGACACCAGCAACCATGTGCTCTTGGCATAAACCCAGAACAGACCCCATGGTGGAAAGAGTGAAAGCCTCCCTCATACTAACAGAACAGATGTTCTCCCCACCTTTCACAATATCAGCGCAGTAGAGCTGCACACTGTACAATCAGACGTCTGGGTGTACATTGAAGAGCTGCGTGTGCCGATGTCTGACTTGTTCAAGACACTCTAGCAATACACAAATTACAAAGCACAGCCACGCTGCCCATCATATTACTTCACCAGGAACCAAAAAGCAGGGACAGGCACAAATAGAGTAGCCATGTTGAAATGGTGTATTTTTTAAGTGTATACGAGAAAACCTATATAGACATATACAAAAGGATGTACAAAACAAGGTTTGCGTTATGTTTCAACAATATTTTAAAACGGTTCACAAAATCACACTTCTTTAATTATTGAAGTAGTGTAAATTTTAAACATAAAAGTGGCATAAATTATCAAGAATGTAAAGTTAAAGTGTATCTGAATCTTGGCTCATCTCAACTAGGGAAAACAGTAGAGCAGAACATTCGGCCCAAAGGTACAGGAGTACCGCATCAGTGAATTAAGTTTCAAGTGAGGTAAGTTTTCATCAACAAAAATAATTGTTGAAATACTTTATTCGATATATTTATATCATAAAAGTACATACATTCATTTCAAACCTAAAATCACTGTTGACTAATGTATCCAATTCAGAAATATAAAAGACAATAAAATATAAAAACCTGTTGCGAGAATTAAAATACGACAGCAGTAGTATACATATAAACTTTCTACAGAGGCAAGATCTAGGCTTTGTTTGAATTTAACAACATAGTACGTGTGAGCCAAGCACTTGATAAATATTTTGCAACCCCACATACAATAAACAAAGATGTTGTGTCTGATGAGAGGATGCGTAGGGCAACTCTATAGTCACTCACTCCCAGCTCCCTACATACTGGTTTTAAACATCTTGCTCTAGCCTTCTTGTAAGCTTTACAGGCGAACAAAAAGTGCGGTAAGGATTCAGTCACACATGTGCAGCTAGGGCAGGTGGACTGTAAAACCTGCGTTCCTTTCCAGCCCTCAGTGAATTTGTTAAGAGAAAGTGTCCCATACCTCATTTTCAGGAAAAGTGATCTATCTTTAGGAATTTGGATAAAATCCAAAAATGGTTAATTCTTCCGAATAGGCTTATGTTCCACCAAAAATTGGGTAGTTAGGGCTCCCCACTTTACGCTCTTTAATTCCTCGGCTTGCACCCACTCCCAATAGATTTGTTTAACAATATGCTTAGGAGGCGGGGACTGGGAAATCCAAAATTCGGTCAAACCCAGCTTCATAACAAGCTGCCTCAGTTTGTTAAGCCACTGTATCTTGTTTGCACTATTCAGAGCAATCAGTTCGTCCATCAGGAAGGCGTAATATGCCAGTTCTGGTGTCCTTCTCAGGCACACCCAGAACAGCAATGGGCAGAGGCGAACTATGTCTAAAATCTAGCGTGTGCCCATGTCATGAAAAAGGGGCTTTAGTGGAGTCGAGATGGGGAGGGAAACTAAGTCCCTCAGAAACGTATTCTCGGCTCTGACCAAATCAACTATATTCTCACAGCCCCATAGTTCAGACCCATAAACTGCAGAGGCTAATGCCTTTCCTTCATAAACAGCAAGAGCCAGAGCTATAGGCCTGCTGATGGACATTCGCTGGTTTCTCAGAATTACACCAGATACTCTTTTAAGGTAAGCATGGGCGAATTTTGCGAATCTCGCGTTCGCGAATTTTGCGGATTTGCGAATTCGCAATCCGCAAAATCCGCGAATTCTCGCGAATTTGCGGATTTTTTTTTTGTGTTCGCAAGTGTTTCTGCCAGTTCGCGAGGATTTGGTTCTAGTTCGCAATTGCGAACTTACTTGTCGGCTCGCAACGGTCGCGACTATGTTGTTTCTACGTCTGGTTCATCATCACAGCCTCCCAGCACCCTCTGTTTCACCACTGGCACCCTCTCTTTGACCCATGCCACCCTCTGTTACATCAATGCCACCCTCTGGTTCATCATCACTGTAGAAGATGGGGGGGAAAAGCAAGCCCACCTGCCCTGCTTGAACTGACATGAATTAATTTGGGGTTAGTTTATTAACAACACCTGCCCTGCCCCAACTGACAATAATGAATTAGGGGCTAATTAATGTGTCACTGAAAGAATTTGAAGTTCCAGCCTGGCACCTGCTTGTCTGCTCCTTTAGCTGTAAATCAGGACCTTTGTGGCATACAGTTAAGGTCAGAGCAGGGTCACACAATATTTGCAAGCAGGCAACCGAATTCTGGAGGGCCCCCTCAGGAAGCACTACAGGGAATCGTTACAAATCATGAGGTTGACCTTTTGCACCTGCTCATTGCTTTTGCTTTTGCAAAAATCGTTTTTCGTTTTTTTCGCGCTATTCGCGGGGCGCGGCGTCGTGCGAAACCGACAGCGGAAGCCGCCAATTCGTGCGAATGAGCTTTTTATTTTTTTGCGGCTTGTTGTTTCGCGAGTTTTTTTGCAGTATTCGCGAGCCGCTTGCAGCGCAACACGCGAATTTACCCCAAGGTCGAGTACGGGCGCGGCCATTTTGTTTGCGTGACGTATTTCCGTTTCCGCCCGCTATGTATAATCTCTCGCAGTAAGCGCATTGCGAGTAGAGGTTCGCACGAGATCGCGAGGGAAATCTCGCGCGAACTTACTTTCGCGCTCGTGAACGGGCGCCGGCCATCTTGTTTTTCATTCATTTCCTGTGTCTGGGCATGGTGTTTAATCCTCTTGGTATCTTTGCCATCCTTTGCTTGTTTTCAGTTTTTTTTTTACGATTTTGCTTCTTATCTATCCCTCTCTTTTCCTAGCGGTATATTTTTGTCTTTTCTGCTATTTTTCTTTACTTTTAAACTACTTTTTTAAACTCTTTTCTTTTCTTCTTCCCTATCCTATTCTTTCTTAATTTTCTACTTCTTCCTACCTTACCTGCCCAGACCATGGTCAAGCCAGGCGCCGTGAAGCTGCCCAGGCACTTGAGGGCCGCAGCGGCGGCGGGGAGTAGTCCTGGACCCAGTGCCAGGACAGCATGCGGGAGATTGAGGGGGGAGCAGGTGACGCGACGGGAGATATTCAGCCCGGAGGAAGTGGGCGCGCTGGTCTATTTCGTCCAGCGCCGCCTGCCCAGGACCATCGCGGGAGGCGGCAGGATCGCGGTCGGCGGCTACAACATGCGGGAGCACCGGAAGCGGTGGGAGAAGGTGTGCTGGGCCATATCCCACCTCTACGGGGTCCAGCGCACCTACAGCCAGGTCACCCATCGCTGGACGGACCTCCTGGACCGGGAGCACGACCTGCTGTACCAGCTTGGCTTGGAGATCCCCGGGCTTGGTGAGTAGTTGTAGCCATTTAATCACTCACTACTATGATGTTTTCTCCTGCTCTGTGTTGTTGTATTGCAAATATTTGTTTTTTACATGGAGCAAGCCAATAATGCCGCTGATGACGATTACATTGTAGTTAAATTATATTTCAAAATCTTCTGTGCATTTCAGGTGCACTGCTCTCCTTCTCAGTGGCGTTGCTACTATGCTTATTTGTTTTCTATTTTGTGGTCTCATTGGCCTGAGTAACTATTATGTATGAGTGTGCTTTACAGAACTGCGTAATGCTAGACACTAGGGGGCAGATTACATTTACAAGCCCCTTGCGCCACGTTTACGTTGCCTTGCGTGACGCAACAGCGGCGTAAACGTGCCGCATCCCTGCGAGTCATTTACAGCATGACGCATCTAGGGAGATGCGTCACGTTATAAAGCCATGGGCCTGCACCACAATGGGTGCGTTCCTAGTACGCAGGGTGGGCGGTCCGGCGGCTGTGCGCCTCGCAAAATTGCCTGCGTGAAATCTACAAGATTTAACGCAGGCACTTCTGCGACGCTGCTACGTCAATTCAATTCCTTATGCCTGCTTGAAGCAGGCGAAAGGACTGACACAGCATGTTAAGTATTGGGTGGCCCTGAGCATTACTGGAGTTGCATTGCGTGGGCGACGTGACTCCAGCGATGCGCCGCTCTTACGTGACGAGATGCGTCACGCAAGTGCCTACCCTTGCGCCAGGGCGCGCCGCATTGTAAATGAGGCGCATCTGCCGTGTCGCAAGGGTAGTTTTGCGTGACGCATTTGATCTGGCGCATCTCTGGAGATGCGCCAGAACGCGTAAGTAAGTATGCCCCTAAGGGGCAGAATTGCAATTACCGTCGCATCCCTGCAAAGTAGCAGGGATGCGCCATTAATTGTGCGGCCCGCTACCACCACCAAACATGGTGCGCCGTATTTGCAATGCGGCGCACCATGGGCCCAAAACGTCACCGAAGCTTTACTGCTGGAGTTGCGTCGCAACGATGGCGCAGCTCCAGCAATGCTCTGGGGTACCCTATCTCCCCAATGCTGGGTCAAGCCGTACGTCTGCTTCAAGCAGGTGCAGGGTTTGTGTGACGCATCATTGTCCTAAAGGTGACTGATTGAAATTTTTTAGATTTCCCTCAGCCACTTTTAGGATGTGTTCCAGCACAGGAATGCCCTCCCTTGCGTCGGAACGCCCCCTGATGGCGCAGGGCTTTATAACGGGATGCATCTCCCAAATGCGTCACGTTGTTATAATATTATACGCCGCACCATGGCGCCCTTTTTTGTTTAGCTGCTGCGTCACAAAAGTCACGCAAGAACGGAGCAAAAGAGCCGCAAGGGGCTTAAATCTGCCCCTTCCTTTGTACCCCTGACAATAAGAAAAATAGTGGCGGTGGATTGATAGTTTGACTATTTAAATGACTGGTAATGTAGCAGGCAACTGTTAGTGTTGTCACTGATCTGACTGAAATCACAATGGAGTTTGTCTGTCACTTTGCGTCTTGCCTGCGGACTGCTGCCTGCCAGTCCTAGGTGAACCTTTCAGTACTTTGTTTAGTGAGTTACGTGACTTTCGAAGTCACAGGTCCGCAAATAAATGAAAACTAACCCTAATCAATATAATTTCGCGGAAATATTTTGTTATTGTTCTTTTGAAATGTTTGATTTGGTTGACATTGACAAGCAACAATCATCCATGTTTTCTGTTCTTTCTTTCATGTTGTACGTCAGCTCCCCCCAGGGGCGAGGGGAGGACACAGGAGCAGCAGGCGGCGGATGCTGTTCAACAGGGCCAGGATCGGGCAGGCGAGGGCTCCTTTGCTGGCCCCAGTAAGTTTTCATTTTAGACTAGTACCTATTTTTCCTAGCGTTCCTCATTTGACTTTTTTCTAAATTGTCTTTGATCTTCTTGTAGACTGTATCTAAATTCTTATCCTGCCTCTACTATGACTCCCTGTGGTATTACTAGATTATTCTTATTAGTCTGTCTGTGTAGCTAACTAAGATTGCACGGTTGGCGAAACTCCCATTCTAGTCAGCAATAGCTCTATCAACTTAGTGCAGTCCTCAGGGATTGTCCATAATGTCTTTTGAAGTGTTCTATCTGGACTCATGCTTGCAAAAATTGCAAAACCTTTCGCTCAGTCACTCTAGTCTGGACCAAAAAACACAGATTCTATTTAAGTTTAAAAGCTTTATTAAAAGTAAACACATTTATTAAAATGAAGTCATAATAAAACTAAACGTTTAACTGATAATGGAAAAGTGGTTAGTGCTGACGATTAATTGAAGACATTTCTTGTGGTTGAGCCGAGCTCTCACCTGGTTTCAACTTGATCTTGTTGTTAGAAGTCCATTTTCTGTCTGTGTGGAGAAAAATGGTGCGTGTTAAAAAACCAGCCTTCATCAGTTGTGCCAAAAAGTGCAGCAAGACAACCTTCCCTGGAAAAAGGGACATTTTTTTTAACTTTAAAGTAGACAGTCACAAATTACATTGTTTTCACATGTCTTCATTCCTAGACCAAAGACTAGTGAGTGCTTTATTCTAACATTCTTAAATGTACTTTGTAGGTGGAACATCTGGTGGCCGGGCCAGCGTGGAGGTGGTGGTGCTCGACACGGAGGCGGAGGGCAATTCTTCAGGGGAGGAGGCGGCGGCTGTGAGAGTTGAGACGGTGGTGGTGGCGGCCAGAGGTAAGCTCTTATATATTCGTTACTTATTGAGATTGAAGACTAGCTGGGAAGGCAAGAATATGAGATGCATGGCTGGGTGAATGATGAAGCAATGATGGGTGGAAGGACAACAGCCTGGGTGGGTGACACAGAAACTGTATGTGTCCATATACCTGGATCATGCTACTATCTGACTCTTAGATAGCATATGTGTATCTAGAGCAGGGGTACTCATAGTACGGCCCGCGGGCCGGTGGTGGCCCGGCAAGCCTTCCTTGGCGGTGCGCAGACCTTGCAGACAATCACTGCTCCCCCGGCCCCCACAGCAGAGGCTTTGTTGTATTTCACCTGTTAGCGCCCCTGCATCTCCACTCTGACAATCATTGCTCCCCCGGCCCCCACAGAGCAGAGTGGAGATGCAAGGCCACAAAGAGGTGAAATAGAACAAAGCCTCTGCTCTGTGGGGCCGGGCAAGCAGTGATTGTCAGGGTGGAGATGCAGGGGCGCTACAACAAACAAAGCCTCAATAATATGTTAATGGTCTTTTAAAGACCTGTTAAGTACTTTGGTGTTGTTGTCTGTGTGTGCGCGTTGAGGAAGCGGTCTCAACCCGGGCTGAAGGCTGACACAGATAGACACGCACACAGTGAGATGACAGAGGGAGAGGGAGAGGGAGGGCACGAGGGAGAGAGAGATGGAGAGGGAGGGCAGGAGGGAGAGCAGGAGGGAGAGAGATGTATGTAAATGCTGGGTCTGGTGGCTCAGTGGATGAAGGCATCTGCTGCAGGGACCTGTGTGCAACCTCATGGTCACAAGTTTTCGTTTTGCTTTAGCCCCGCCCCCTCTGACTCCGCCCCACCAGTGCAGCCCTCGGCCACAAACTACACTGTAAATTTAGCCCCTGAGAGAAAGTTTGTGAGTACCCATGATCTAGAGAGAGTAGACGGTCAGTGGATGAACTAAGTGTAACTTTGAAGAGCATGTAACACTGCACCCGCACGTCCGTTCCAGTGTAGGAAAGGCAAGGAAAATAAGTTTTAATTTTGTCCAAATACTACCATCAATAGTAGCAGTAGTTTGTATTGCAAGCACAGCATAGATCCGGTTATTACGGTGGCCACTCCCTACCTCTCTTAATAAGTTTAGTAGTACTCAGTCATTCATGTGTGGATGTATCACTGGTCACTCAATAAAAAGCAAAGCACCTAAAGTCATCCCATATATAAGCAAAAACATCCCATGTGAAGTGATAGATAATCAGATTATTTATCTTCTTCAATTTTCCATTTCTAGTACTCATTTCCACTGTAGGGTGAAAGTTAAATTAATTAAGCAGTAGCCCTTGAGTTGTAACAGAGTATTCTCAGTGCCACCCGTAATAGAAAAGTAAGAGCTTCACCACCTGCATGTACTGGACGGGTACAGTAACGCAACGCAAGTCTAGGTCACTCCTCATGGCGTGCGTCTCTTTTTCTCGGGTGCAAGTTTACTGCGCTGGCATTATGCCGGCTTGCAGAAGATACCGTACCAATTTTCCTAAACAAGAGACAAGAAGAAGAATAAGACTGGTGTACTTTCATAGTCGACTCCAATGGAAGTCCATAGTGCTCGTAGAATTTGTTCCTTAAACTCCCACTAATGTTAGAGCAAGGATGAAGAAGTGTGAGGTTAGATAGATACTGGCCTCAACCTCAAGTTATGTAATGCGCTTGCAAGTTGCTAGTTGTAGTGCAACACAAATTTCTGCTGAATGATTGAGTTAATCTTAAAGAGCATTGGTTACAGACTATGTCTTTCTTTCTTCATATAGGTTCTCCTTCCAAACGAGCAAGGAGGAAGGAGCTGGCTAGAGCGGCCCGGCAACGGAGTATCGATGCCACTGTGGCCGAATATCGGCGGCTGGTGGCCCTGGAGGACGAAGAAAGTGTGCAGTCGACCACAACAACTATGTCGTCTGCATCGGCCTCCGTGCCCCCACGGGCTGCCAGTGCCACCCAGCACAGTGGTCCACCCAGACTGAGCCGGGCTGCCAAAGCCAAACGCCACCGCCGAGTAGCAAGGACAACAGCTTCCTCTCACAGCCGTTGCACCTGCAAGGCATTGAAGGCACGCCTGCGCCGCAGTACCCTGATGGTGTCCCGCCTCCAGCAGGAGCTCCACCACTTTTCAAACGAGTTGGAGGGGCTCCGCGTAGAGCACGCCTTGCTCCGCCAGGAGCATGATGCCCTGGCCCAAAAAGTAGACAGCATCCACCCATAGTGTCCCTTGCCCCTTTTTTAGAGACTTTCGGGGGGTGGGAATTGGGAGTTGGGTTTTTGGGGACTTTTGAAGGACAATCGTTGGGGTTAGGGAGGGTCTTGCGGGAGATTATTTTGTTAGGGATATAAATATACTTTTTCAAACTTTATCTGAGCATACCCGTTTCTTACTGCTTGCCTGGTGGGTGGGGGTTTAACAGTGACTTTGTTTTCCTGAAAGTTTAGTTCCATTTTCTTCCTTTAAGTGTAAATGCCCAAATGTTTTCAACACTAAGTGCCTCTCACAGAGTAAGTGAAGTGAATCCAAGAGTCCTAGGACTTTAGTAGTACTACCGTCAGTCTCTCGTCTCTCCTACTAATACTCCATTATACCCCCAAACCACCAAACGCTTATCTTACCTGTAATTTGTGTTTGAAAGTAGGGCTAGACCCAGGGCTGGCTCCACGGGAAACAGCGAATAAGGTTGGCAATCTTGGTCGGATAAAATTTCCTCATAGCGGTGGTACTAGTGGTGTGACACAGTGGCAGTTGCATGCCTATGAAAAAAAAGAAAATTAAATCTGGTTTGTCCTCCTGAGCAATTCAACGGTACAACTGAGAATATAGCAGGTGACAGAAGTACACTAGAACAGTGCCACATTGTAGCCTAACAAATGGTAAAATATAACTACTAATTCGGTTGAAGTTCTTTGACATTAGCCATGGGTCTTTGTCAAGCAGAGTAAGAATATATCCTCGGATTTCTTCACCAGCCTGTTGCTATCACCTTATCCTCCCCAGCAAGTGTGTGGATGTATTGCTGTAATTTAGTCACACATCAATCAAAACCACACAGCCCGGGGGAAGAGGGTTAGGGTTTGAAAAATGGATGGGTACGGGGGTTTTTGGGAAAGGTTTTGGGAGACAAGAAAAAATAGCACAGCATGGACAAACAATTGTGAACATAAACAAATCTTTGGGTACAAACCTATCCATCAATCTTTGAAAGTGCATGCACTACTGCATGCATGTCAGTGAAAAGTAAGTAGTACTTTCGACAACTGTGGAAGAAAGAATGCGACAGTACAGGGCCTGTGTGGAATTATTGATAACGATATTCAACATAAGGTCTCTGTAGCCAGATACCCGAGAGCCTTGCTGGTCACTATAAATCCATTCACAACAACACTCAATGGGGTTGGTCTGGAAGGTATAGTAGATAGAAAAGGAGAAATTGCTTTTTTTCTAGGTGTCCCCTCACTCACCAGGGTTGCCCCTTGGTGACATGCTTCATCATTGGGGCCATCCCAGTCCTCTACGGGCTGGGGCGTGCTGCGACTTGCGAATTACGTAGGAGCACTTACAAATGACTATGTGTGGTGCAGATGTGATAGTGGAGTGGACTAAGTGATGTGTTAAGGGATCAATTTAGAAGCAGAGAGAGATCCACGAAATGCAGTCACAGTCAGAGAAAAAGGCAAGGGATACTGTCTCTATGTTATTGTAGTTGTCCTGTTGGAAGTGGTAAGTAAGTTGCCTGCAGAAAAAAAATCCTCTTATTAGCGGCACTCCTCCATTGCAGCCGACGCTTCGTCCATCGATGTTGGTCACCAGAAGACACCCTGTAAAAAAAGCACAGCATAGACAAACAATTGAACATAAACAATTCTTTGGGTACAAACCTATCCATCAATCTTTGAAAGTGCATACACTACTGCATGCATGTCAGTGAAAAGTAAGTAGTACTTTCGACAACTGTGGAAGAAAGAATGCGACAGTACAGGGCCTGTGTGGAATTATTGATAACGATATTCAACATAAGGTCTCTGTAGCCAGATACCCGAGAGCCTTGCTGGTCACTATAAATCCATTCACAACAACACTCAATGGGGTTGGTCTGGAAGGTATAGTAGATAGAAAAGGAGAAATTGTTTTTTTTCTAGGTGTCCCCTCACTCACCAGGGTTGCCCCTTGGTGACATGCTTCATCATTGGGGCCATCCCAGTCCTCTACGGGCTGGGGCGTGCTGCGACTTGCGAATTACGTAGGAGCACTTACAAATGACTATGTGTGGTGCAGATGTGATAGTGGAGTGGACTAAGTGATGTGTTAAGGGATCAATTTAGAAGCATAGAGAGATCCAAGAAATGCAGTCACAGTCAGAGAAAAAGGCAAGGGATACTGTCTCTATGTTGTTGTAGTTGTCCTGTTGGAAGTGGTAAGTAAGTTGCCTGCAGAAAAAAAATCCTCTTATTAGCGGCACTCCTCCATTGCAGCCGACGCTTCGTCCATCGATGTTGGTCACCAGAAGACACCCTGTCCACTGCCTGCCTGATGCTGAATTGTGGCTCGCTACTGTGAAGCCTGACTCCATCCTTTTTTCCCCATTGCAGAGACTGACACCCGGCCTGTAATTATTCAACGAAAAACAGGAAGTGATATAATATTACAACACCACTGATAAATAAATATAAGGTATGTAGGCTGTGGAGTGCAAAAAGTCACAATTTGATTTTCCTAGTAGACAGTACAATATTTTTGAAAGTGCGTACTCTGTCTGAGTCACCTTTTGAAGGATAAATAAGTAGGGGCAAATTAATGTAGCGGATCTTTCCCCTCAAGCTAGGTGTACTGTAAACTGTGTTTTAGAACAAAATTAGATCTTCCTAGCAGTGCTCCCACCCAGACCCTTACTAAAGCCAGTCGCAAAAATGTAGAAGACCCCCAATCAAATCTCAAAAAACGAGGCCTAGCAGAAAACTGGTGACAAAACTTACTTTGAAAGTAAAAGTAGGCCGAAGTACCCCCTTCCTAATTACCCCTTACCCACCGTGGATTGCATTCAAACCACTTGCAAGCAACCAAGCAAAAGTATCCATAGCCAGCATCGCTCCAAGACTCGAAATCCCCCCCACTCAAACACATGCAATAGAAATACTGCTAACCCTAACGAACCCTAAGTTAAGAATAGTGGCAAAGGCTTTCTTTAACTATGCCAAATCCCCCCTTTCCCACCATGGATTTTGCTCCCCTCCCTCGAGCTGAGTGGTCGCTCCCCAGTGTCCCCTGTGAGACCTGGTATCGTTATTGCGCTTTGCCTTTCAAAACTGATTCCTATCTGTGCCTGCTGCCTGCCTGATCGCCGCTAAGCTCACTCGCACTTTGTATTGTTTATTCTGCCGAATTGAGACTGTTTGCGCGCTGTGCCGCTTTCAATGACAGAATTGCAGTATTGTTTGTGCCTACTTCCTGCCTGATCGGCACTCCGCTTACCTGCATTGTAAATCTGCATTTTAGGACTTATTTGACTCTGCTTTGCGTGTTTGGCTCTGCTCCCCCCTCCGCCTCCATTTTGTTTGTTGTCTGTCGTCGTCACAAGCCCGCCCCGCCTCCCAGCTGAGACGCCCTCCCACATAGTAGAACAGTGCTTCACTACCTGAAGACGCTGTGACTTGCTCCCCTCCCTCGAGCTGAGTGGTCGCTCCCCAGTGTCCCCTGTGAGACCTGGTATCGTTATTGCGCTTTGCCTTTCAAAACTGATTCCTATCTGTGCCTTCTGCCTGCCTGATCGCCGCTAAGCTCACTCGCACTTTGTATTGTTTATTCTGCCGAATTGAGACTGTTTGCGCGCTGTGCCGCTTTGAATGACAGAATTGCAGTATTGTTTGTGCCTACTTCCTGCCTGATCGGCACTCCGCTTACCTGCATTGTAAATCTGCATTTTAGGACTTATTTGACTCTGCTTTGCGTGTTTGGCTGTGCTCCCCCCTCCGCCTCCATTTTGTTTGTTGTCTGTCGTCGTCACAAGCCCGCCCCGCCTCCCAGCTGAGACGCCCTCGCCCCTCCCCCCTCCACTCTCCACATATGACAGCAGTTCCCGCGCGCAGCGTTCACGCGCAGCGATCGCGCCCAATCCGCGCCGAAGGTGCGCCAAAGGTAAGCCCGTCTACGCCCGTCCGCGCCTGGACCGCGCCCAGCGCCAGACCCCCTGCCCCTCGCGCTCCCCAGCCCTCCTGCATTTCCTACGATGCCGCCTCCCTCCTAGCCCTTAACCCCGGTCGTGCCCCCAACTGCGTCCAAGCCGCACCTGGACACACCCATGGACCTTTCTCTTGCTACTCCTGCAAATTTAGCGGCACCGACAGCATCTCCGCTACGACCACACCACAGTCTCCCGACCCCAATCACCTACAATGCATCCTCCTCAACACCCGATCAGTCCACAGGCACGCCATTGACCTATGGAATCTACTAGACACCATTTCTCCGGACATCGCCTTCCTTACGGAAACATGGATGAATGCTTCCTCCGCACCAGACATCACCATTGCCATCCCCGAAGACTATAAGATCACTCACAAAGACCGTACCAGCCACACAGGAGGAGGAATCGCTATCGTCCATAAGAAATCAATCCGCATCTCAACCAGCTCTGACGCCAACCTCGCTAACTCCGAACACCTTCACTTCCAGATCCACATCGACCCCAAAACCACACTCAGAGGCACCCTCCTCTACAGACCACCAGGACCCCGCGCAAAATTCAGTGAAGACATCACGGACTTCATCACTCCACACGCGCTCCCCTCCAAAGAGTACATCCTTCTGGGAGACCTCAACTTTCACCTTGAAAAGACCAACGACCGCAACACCGCCACCCTCGTGGACATACCTCGCCAACCTCGGACTTAAACAACTAGTCACTTCCCCCACCCACATCGCAGGTCAGACACTCGACCCCATCTTCACCTCCAGCAACCATGTCTCCTTCAGCCACACTACGGATCTCCTCTGGACTGACCACAGCTGCGTTCACTTCACCTACAACAAGCCGAAACCCATCAACCACCCCCAACCAACTCTGCAAAGAAACTGGAACAAAATCACCTTCGACCAGATCTCCTCATCGCTTCTTCTAAACCCCCCAGCCCTCTCTTCTAACGCTAACGAAGCCGCCGCCAACCTCACCCTATGGTTATCCAACACCGCCGACACCTTAGCACCACTGAAAAAACGTCAAAGCAAACCTGGCAGCAAGAAGACCTCATGGTTCAACGATGATCTCAAGAAGTCCAAGAAACTCTGCCGCTCCCTTGAAAAGGCCTGGAAAAAAGACCCAACCACCAGCACCAAGGACGCCTTCAAAAGCGCCACCCGCACTCACCACCAACTGATCCGAAAAGCTAAGAAAACAGCATTCAAGGATCGACTTGACAACAACGCCCACAACAGCAAGGAACTTTTCAACATCGTCAAGGAATTTTCCAATCCCTCGGCCAACTCCAACGACATCACCCCCTCTCAAACCCTCTGCGACTCCCTAGCCTCATTTTTCCACAACAAGATTGCAGACATCCACAACAGCTTCGACAACCAACCCGGAAACCAACCCACCCTACCATTTGCTGATCATCTTCCTCCCGTGAACACCCTTAACGACTGGAACCCAATCTCCACTGAGGACACCATCCGCCTGATGAATTCCATCCACTCAGGATCCCCCACAGACCCTTGTCCTCACCACATCTTCAACAAAGCAGACTCCGTCATAGCACCGCACCTCGGAGACGTCATCAACTGCTCCTTCAACTCCGCCACCTTCCCGGAAGACTGGAAACACGCTGAACTCACCGCCCTTCTGAAAAAACCCACAGCGGACCCCACCGAACTCAAAAATTACCGCCCCATCTCGCTCCTTCCATTCCCGGCCAAAGTCATCGAGAAAGCTGTCAACAACCAGCTCGCCGCCTTCCTCGAAGCCAACAAATCCCTCGACTCCTCACAATCTGGCTTCCGAGCAAAACACAGCACTGAGACCGCCCTCATCGCAGCAACAGACGACATTCTAACTCTACTGGACAATGGATAAACAGTCGCCCTCATCCTCCTCGACCTCTCTGCAGCATTCGACACAGTCTGCCACGGTATGCACCTGTTACAACGCATTTTTTACAACGCACTACCACTACAACGCAGGCATTACAACGCATACCATTACAACGCATAGCGCTGGGGGGCGCTCTAGGATAAGAGGTAAGTTTAATTTACTATCCAACACCTTCCCTAGGGTCCACGGGGACTGGAGTTAGAATAGTAAATTATACTTACCACTATCCAGCACCCCAAAGCGCTATGCGTTGTAATGGTATGCGTTGTGAATACCGCGTTGTAATGGTATGCGGAGTAAAAGTATGCGTTGTAACGTCATACATCCGTCTGCCACAGCACCCTTTTACAACGCCTCAAAAACATTGGAATCCAAGGAAAAGCACTTGAATGGATCACCTCGTTCCTCACCGGAAGAACCCAGAGAGTCCGCCTCCCACCATTCAAGTCCGAAGCCACTGAAGTCATCTGTGGCGTACCACAAGGATCCTCACTCAGCCCCACCCTCTTCAACGTATACATGAGCCCCCTCGCGGCCATCGTCCGCCAACACAACCTCAACATCATCTCCTACGCTGATGACACTCAACTGATCTTTTCTCTCACCAATGACCCCAGCACCGCCAAAAATAACCTACACGAAGGAATGAAAGAAGTTGCCGAATGGATGAAACAAAGCCGTCTGAAACTGAACTCGGATAAAACAGAAGTCCTCATCTTAGGTACCTCCCCCTCAGCCTGGGACGACTCATGGTGGCCGGAAGCCCTTGGAAAGGCACCCATCCCGACAGACCACGCACGGAACCTAGGCGTTATCCTGGACTCTTCACTCTCAATGAACAGACAAGTCAATGCCGTATCCTCTTCCTGCTTCAACATTCTTCGCATGCTCAAAAAGACATTTCGCTGGATCCCCTCCGACACAAGGAAAACAGTCACCCACGCTCTGGTCACGAGCCGTCTGGACTACGGAAACACCCTCTACGCAGGCACTACTGCAAAACTCCAGAAGAAACTCCAACGAATCCAAAACGCCTCAGCCAGGCTCATATTAGACATCCCTCGCAACGAACACATCTCTGGTCACCTTAAAGACCTCCACTGGCTACCCGTCAATAAGAGGATCACTTTCCGACTGCTTACCCACGCACACAAATCACTCTACGACATCGGACCAGATTGCCTCAACTCACGACTGTACTTCTACACCCCCTCCCGCCAACTACGATCCTCCAGCCAAGCCCTCGCCACTGTACCTCGCATCAACAAGACCACCATGGGAGGCAGATCCTTTTCATACCTGGCTGCTAAAACTTGGAACTCACTCCCCGCTTACCTTCGCCTTACCCAGAACCACCTGGCATTCAGAAAGCAACTTAAAACGTGGATATTTGACAAATAATCCTCCTCCCCTCCCTAAGCGCCTTGAAACCCTCTGGGTATGTAGTGCAATATATAAATTCTTTGACTTGACTTGACTTGACTTCAAATGACTTGCAACCAAAATTACACATTCTCACTAGTGCTCTAAGACCCCAGAACTCAGTTGCAAAAATCTAGAACACCCCGAAACACATGCAATCCTGCTGCTAGGGCTAACCCTAACGAACCCTAAGTTACAAAAAGTGCCAAAAGGCTTTTACGCGAGGATTTTGTCCCAACCACTTCTACCCGGTATTAGACCTTCCCAGGAATGCCCCAAGATCCGCCAACCCACCCGCCAAGAAGCATAAAACCCCCAAACAGGCCAAAAGCAAAATCTCATACTTGCAATATTTCTCGGCCTTCGTTCCAAACGCGCTGCGTAGCTAGGCCATATGTCGGGGTTGCCATGACGGATTTCCTGAAAAGCAAATGCAATCAAGATTAGAGTGTCCCAGCAGTGCTCCCAGACCACGAAACTCACCCACAAACACCAGGAAGCCCCCCAAACAGGCCCCCGAAAACGCTACATTGAGCAAAATGTCAGAAATAGCCCAAAAAAAATCGGCCTGGATTTTGTCCCAACCACTTCTACCCGGTATTAGACCTTCCCAGGAATGCCCCAAGACCCGCCAACCCACCCGCCAAGAAGCATAACACCCCCAAACAGGCCAAAAGCAAAATCTCATACTTGCAATATTTCTCGGCCGTCATTCCAAACGCGCTGCGTAGCTAGGCCATATGTCGGGGTTGCCACGACGGATTTCCTGAAAAGCAAATGCAATCAAGATTAGAGTGTCCCAGCAGTGCTCCCAGACCACGAAACTCACCCACAAACACCAGGAAGCCCCCCAAACAGGCCCCCGAAAACGCTACATTGAGCAAAATGTCAGAAATAGCCAAAAAAAAATCGGCCTGGAATTTGTCCCAACCACTTCTACCCGGTATTAGATCTTCCCAGGAATGCCCCAAGACCCCCCAACCCACCCGCCAAGAAGCATAACACCCCCAAACAGGCCAAAAGCAAAATCTCATACTTGCAATATTTCTCGGCCTTCGTTCCAAACGCGCTGCGTAGCTAGGCCATAAGTCGGGGTTGCCACGACGGATTTCCTGAAAAGCAAATGCAATCAAGATTTAGAGTGTCCCAGCAGTGCTCCCAGACCACGAAACTCACCCACAAACACCAGGAAGCCCCCCAAACAGGCCCCCGAAAACGCTACATTGAGCAAAATGTCAGAAATAGCCAAAAAAAAATCGGCCTGGATTTTGTCCCAACCACTTCTACCCGGTATTAGACATTCCCAGGAATGCCCCAAGACCCGCCAACCCACCCGCCAAGAAGCATAACACCCCCAAACAGGCCAAAAGCAAAATCTCATACTTGCAATATTTCTCGGCCGTCGTTCCAAACGCGCTGCGAAGCTAGGCCATATGTCGGGGTTGCCACGACGGATTTCCTGAAAAGCAAATGCAATCAAGATTAGAGTGTCCCAGCAGTGCTCCCAGACCACGAAACTCACCCACAAACACCAGGAAGCCCCCAAACAGGCCCCCGAAAACGCTACATTGAGCAAAATGTCAGAAATAGCCAAAAGAAAATCGGCCTGGAATTTGTCCCAACCACTTCTACCCGGTATTAGACCTTCCCAGGAATGCCCCAAGACCCGCCAACCCACCCGCCAAGAAGCATAACACCCCCAAACAGGCCAAAAGCAAAATCTCATAATTGCAATATTTCTCGGCCTTCGTTCCAAACGCGCTGCGTAGCTAGGCCATAAGTCGGGGTTGCCACGACGGATTTCCTGAAAAGCAAATGCAATCAAGATTAGAGTGTCCCAGCAGTGCTCCCAGACCACGAAACTCACCCACAAACACCAGGAAGCCCCCCAAACAGGCCCCCGAAAACGCTACATTGAGCAAAATGTCAGAAAGAGCCAAAAAAAATCGGCCTGGATTTTGTCCCAACCACTTCTACCCGGTATTAGACCTTCCCAGGAATGCCCCAAGACCCGCCAACCCACCCGCCAAGAAGCATAACACCCCCAAACAGGCCAAAAGCAAAATCTCATACTTGCAATATTTCTCGGCCTTCGTTCCAAACGCGCTGCGTAGCTAGGCCATATGTCGGGGTTGCCACGACGGATTTCCTGAAAAGCAAATGCAATCAAGATTAGAGTGTCCCAGCAGTGCTCCCAGACCACGAAACTCACCCACAAACACCAGGAAGCCCCCCAAACAGGCCCCCGAAAACGCTACATTGAGCAAAATGTCAGAAATAGCCAAAAAAAAATCGGCCTGGAATTTGTCCCAACCACTTCTACCCGGTATTAGATCTTCCCAGGAATGCCCCAAGACCCGCCAACCCACCCGCCAAGAAGCATAACACCCCCAAACAGGCCAAAAGCAAAATCTCATACTTGCAATATTTCTCGGCCTTCGTTCCAAACGCGCTGCGTAGCTAGGCCATAAGTCGGGGTTGCCACGACGGATTTCCTGAAAAGCAAATGCAATCAAGATTTAGAGTGTCCCAGCAGTGCTCCCAGACCACGAAACTCACCCACAAACACCAGGAAGCCCCCCAAACAGGCCCCCGAAAACGCTACATTGAGCAAAATGTCAGAAATAGCCAAAAAAAAATCGGCCTGGATTTTGTCCCAACCACTTCTACCCGGTATTAGACATTCCCAGGAATGCCCCAAGACCCGCCAACCCACCCGCCAAGAAGCATAACACCCCCAAACAGGCCAAAAGCAAAATCTCATACTTGCAATATTTCTCGGCCGTCGTTCCAAACGCGCTGCGAAGCTAGGCCATATGTCGGGGTTGCCACGACGGATTTCCTGAAAAGCAAATGCAATCAAGATTAGAGTGTCCCAGCAGTGCTCCCAGACCACGAAACTCACCCACAAACACCAGGAAGCCCCCAAACAGGCCCCCGAAAACGCTACATTGAGCAAAATGTCAGAAATAGCCAAAAGAAAATCGGCCTGGAATTTGTCCCAACCACTTCTACCCGGTATTAGACCTTCCCAGGAATGCCCCAAGACCCGCCAACCCACCCGCCAAGAAGCATAACACCCCCAAACAGGCCAAAAGCAAAATCTCATAATTGCAATATTTCTCGGCCTTCGTTCCAAACGCGCTGCGTAGCTAGGCCATAAGTCGGGGTTGCCACGACGGATTTCCTGAAAAGCAAATGCAATCAAGATTAGAGTGTCCCAGCAGTGCTCCCAGACCACCAAACTCACCCACAAACACCAGGAAGCCCCCCAAACAGGCCCCCGAAAACGCTACATTGAGCAAAATGTCAGAAATAGCCCAAGAAAAATCGGCCTGGATTTTGTCCCAACCACTTCTACCCGGTATTAGACCTTCCCAGGAATGCCCCAAGACCCGCCAACCCACCCGCCAAGAAGCATAACACCCCCAAACAGGCCAAAAGCAAAATCTCATACTTGCAATATTTCTCGGCCTTCGTTCCAAACGCGCTGCGTAGCTAGGCCATATGTCGGGGTTGCCACGACGGATTTCCTGAAAAGCAAATGCAATCAAGATTAGAGTGTCCCAGCAGTGCTCCCAGACCACGAAACTCACCCACAAACACCAGGAAGCCCCCCAAACAGGCCCCCGAAAACGCTACATTGAGCAAAATGTCAGAAATAGCCCAAAAAAAATCGGCCTGGATTTTGTCCCAACCACTTCTACCCGGTATTAGACCTTCCCAGGAATGCCCCAAGACCCGCCAACCCACCCGCCAAGAAGCATAACACCCCCAAACAGGCCAAAAGCAAAATCTCATACTTGCAATATTTCTCGGCCGTCGTTCCAAACGCGCTGCGTAGCTAGGCCATATGTCGGGGTTGCCACGACGGATTTCCTGAAAAGCAAATGCAATCAAGATTAGAGTGTCCCAGCAGTGCTCCCAGACCACGAAACTCACCCACAAACACCAGGAAGCCCCCCAAACAGGCCCCCGAAAACGCTACATTGAGCAAAATGTCAGAAATAGCCAAAAAAAAATCGGCCTGGAATTTGTCCCAACCACTTCTACCCGGTATTAGACCTTCCCAGGAATGCCCCAAGACCCGCCAACCCACCCGCCAAGAAGCATAACACCCCCAAACAGGCCGAAAGCAAAATCTCATACTTGCAATATTTCTCGGCCTTCGTTCCAAACGCGCTGCGTAGCTAGGCCATAAGTCGGGGTTGCCACGACGGATTTCCTGAAAAGCAAATGCAATCAAGATTTAGAGCGTCCCAGCAGTGCTCCCAGACCACGAAACTCACCCACAAACACCAGGAAGCCCCCCAAACAGGCCCCCGAAAACGCTACATTGAGCAAAATGTCAGAAATAGCCAAAAAAAAATCGGCCTGGATTTTGTCCCAACCACTTCTACCCGGTATTAGACCTTCCCAGGAATGCCCCAAGACCCGCCAACCCACCCGCCAAGAAGCATAACACCCCCAAACAGGCCAAAAGCAAAATCTCATACTTGCAATATTTCTCGGCCGTCGTTCCAAACGCGCTGCGAAGCTAGGCCATATGTCGGGGTTGCCACGACGGATTTCCTGAAAAGCAAATGCAATCAAGATTAGAGTGTCCCAGCAGTGCTCCCAGACCACGAAACTCACCCACAAACACCAGGAAGCCCCCAAAAAGGCCCCCGAAAACGCTACATTGAGCAAAATGACAGAAATAGCCAAAAAAAAATCGGCCTGGAATTTGTCCCAACCACTTCTACCCGGTATTAGACCTTCCCAGGAATGCCCCAAGACCCGCCAACCCACCCGCCAAGAAGCATAACACCCCCAAACAGGCCGAAAGCAAAATCTCATACTTGCAATATTTCTCGGCCTTCGTTCCAAACGCGCTGCGTAGCTAGACCATAAGTCGGGGTTGCCACGACGGATTTCCTGAAAAGCAAATGCAATCAAGATTAGAGTGTCCCAGCAGTGCTCCCAGACCACGAAACTCACCCACAAACACCAGGAAGCCCCCCAAACAGGCCCCCGAAAACGCTACATTGAGCAAAATGTCAGAAATAGCCAAAAAAAAATCGGCCTGGATTTTGTCCCAACCACTTCTACCCGGTATTAGACATTCCCAGGAATGCCCCAAGACCCGCCAACCCACCCGCCAAGAAGCATAACACCCCCAAACAGGCCAAAAGCAAAATCTCATACTTGCAATATTTCTCGGCCTTCTTTCCAAACGCGCTGCGTAGCTAGGCCATATGTCGGGGTTGCCACGACGGATTTCCTGAAAAGCAAATGCAATCAAGATTAGAGTGTCCCAGCAGTGCTCCCAGACCACGAAACTCACCCACAAACACCAGGAAGCCCCCCAAACAGGCCCCCGAAAACGCTACATTGAGCAAAATGTCAGAAATAGCCCAAAAAAAATCGGCCTGGATTTTGTCCCAACCACTTCTACCCGGTATTAGACCTTCCCAGGAATGCCCCAAGACCCGCCAACCCACCCGCCAAGAAGCATAACACCCCCAAACAGGCCAAAAGCAAAATCTCATACTTGCAATATTTCTCGGCCTTCGTTCCAAACGCGCTGCGTAGCTAGGCCATATGTCGGGGTTGCCACGACGGATTTCCTGAAAAGCAAATGCAATCAAGATTAGAGTGTCCCAGCAGTGCTCCCAGACCACGAAACTCACCCACAAACACCAGGAAGCCCCCCAAACAGGCCCCCGAAAATGCTACATTGAGCAAAATGTCAGAAATAGCCCAAAAAAAATCGGCCTGGATTTTGTCCCAACCACTTCTACCCGGTATTAGACCTTCCCAGGAATGCCCCAAGACCCGCCAACCCACCCGCCAAGAAGCATAACACCCCCAAACAGGCCAAAAGCAAAATCTCATACTTGCAATATTTCTCGGCCGTCGTTCCAAACGCGCTGCGTAGCTAGGCCATATGTCGGGGTTGCCACGACGGATTTCCTGAAAAGCAAATGCAATCAAGATTAGAGTGTCCCAGCAGTGCTCCCAGACCACGAAACTCACCCACAAACACCAGGAAGCCCCCCAAACAGGCCCCCGAAAACGCTACATTGAGCAAAATGTCAGAAATAGCCAAAAAAAAATCGGCCTGGAATTTGTCCCAACCACTTCTACCCGGTATTAGACCTTCCCAGGAATGCCCCAAGACCCGCCAACCCACCCGCCAAGAAGCATAACACCCCCAAACAGGCCAAAAGCAAAATCTCATACTTGCAATATTTCTCGGCCTTCGTTCCAAACGCGCTGCGTAGCTAGGCCATAAGTCGGGGTTGCCACGACGGATTTCCTGAAAAGCAAATGCAATCAAGATTAGAGTGTCCCAGCAGAGCTCCCAGACCACGAAACTCACCCACAAACACCAGGAAGCCCCCCAAACAGGCCCCCGAAAACGCTACATTGAGCAAAATGTCAGAAATAGCCAAAAAAAATCGGCCTGGATTTTGTCCCAACCACTTCTACCCGGTATTAGACCTTCCCAGGAATGCCCCAAGACCCGCCAACCCACCCGCCAAGAAGCATAACACCCCCAAACAGGCCAAAAGCAAAATCTCATACTTGCAATATTTCTCGGCCTTCGTTCCAAACGCGCTGCGTAGCTAGGCCATATGTCGGGGTTGCCACGACGGATTTCCTGAAAAGCAAATGCAATCAAGATTAGAGTGTCCCAGCAGTGCTCCCAGACCACGAAACTCACCCACAAACACCAGGAAGCCCCCCAAACAGGCCCCCGAAAACGCTACATTGAGCAAAATGTCAGAAATAGCCAAAAAAAAATCGGCCTGGATTTTGTCCCAACCAGTTCTACCCGGTATTAGACCTTCCCAGGAATGCTCCAAGACCCGCCAACCCACCCGCCAAGAAGCATAACACCCCCAAACAGGCCAAAAGCAAAATCTCATACTTGCAATATTTCTCGGCCTTCGTTCCAAACGCGCTGCGTAGCTAGGCCATATGTCGGGGTTGCCACGACGGATTTCCTGAAAAGCAAATGCAATCAAGATTAGAGTGTCCCAGCAGTGCTCCTAGACCACGAAACTCACCCACAAACACCAGGAAGCCCCCCAAACAGGCCCCCGAAAACGCTACATTGAGCAAAATGTCAGAAATAGCCAAAAAAAATCGGACTGGAATTTGTCCCAACCACTTCTACCCGGTATTAGACCTTCCCAGGAATGCCCCAAGACCCGCCAACCCACCCGCCAAGAAGCATAACACCCCCAAACAGGCCGAAAGCAAAATCTCATACTTGCAATATTTCTCGGCCTTCGTTCCAAACGCGCTGCGTAGCTAGGCCATATGTCGGGGTTGCCACGACGGATTTCCTGAAAAGCAAATGCAATCAAGATTAGAGTGTCCCAGCAGTACTCCCAGACCACGAAACTCACCCACAAACACCAGGAAGCCCCCCAAACAGGCCCCCGAAAATGCTACATTGAGCAAAATGTCAGAAATAGCCCAAAAAAAATCGGCCTGGATTTTGTCCCAACCACTTCTACCCGGTATTAGACCTTCCCAGGAATGCCCCAAGACCTGCCAACCCACTCGCCAAGAAGCATAACACCCCCAAACAGGCCAAAAGCAAAATCTCATACTTGATATATTTCTCGGCCTTCGTTCCAAACGCGCTGCGTAGCTAGGCCATATGCGGGGTTGCCACGACGGATTTCCTGAAAAGCAAATGCAATCAAGATTAGAGTGTCCCAGCAGTGCTCCCAGACCACGAAACTCACCCACAAACACCAGGAAGCCCCCCAAACAGGCCCCCGAAAACGCTACATTGAGCAAAATGTCAGAAATAGCCCCAAAAAAATAGGCCTGGATTTTGTCCCAACCACTTCTACCCGGTATTAGACCTTCCCAGGAATGCCCCAAGACCCGCCAACCCACCCGCCAAGAAGCATAACACCCCCAAACAGGCCAAAAGCAAAATCTCATACTTGCAATATTTCTTGGCCTTCGTTCCAAACGCGCTGCGTAGCTAGGCCATATGTCGGGGTTGCCACGACGGATTTCCTGAAAAGCAAATGCAATCAAGATTAGAGTGTCCCAGCAGTGCTCCCAGACCACGAAACTCACCCACAAACACCAGGAAGCCCCCCAAACAGGCCCCCGAAAACGCTACATTGAGCAAAATGTCAGAAATAGCCCAAAAAAAATCGGCCTGGATTTTGTCCCAACCACTTCTACCCGGTATTAGACCTTCCCAGGAATGCCCCAAGACCTGCCAACCCACCCGCCAAGAAGCATAACACCCCCAAACAGGCCGAAAGCAAAATCTCATACTTGCAATATTTCTCGGCCTTCGTTCCAAACGCGCTGCGTAGCTAGGCCATAAGTCGGGGTTGCCACGACGGATTTCCTGAAAAGCAAATGCAATCAAGATTAGAGTGTCCCAGCAGTGCTCCCAGACCACGAAACTCACCCACAAACACCAGGAAGCCCCCCAAACAGGCCCCCGAAAACGCTACATTGAGCAAAATGTCAGAAATAGCCAAAAAAAAATCGGCCTGGATTTTGTCCCAACCACTTCTACCCGGTATTAGACCTTCCCAGGAATGCCCCAAGACCCGCCAACCCACCCGCCAAGAAGCATAACACCCCCAAACAGGCCAAAAGCAAAATCTCATACTTGCAATATTTCTCGGCCTTCGTTCCAAACGCGCTGCGTAGCTAGGCCATATGTCGGGGTTGCCACGACGGATTTCCTGAAAAGCAAATGCAATCAAGATTAGAGTGTCCCAGCAGTACTCCCAGACCACGAAACTCACCCACAAACACCAGGAAGCCCCCCAAACAGGCCCCCGAAAACGCTACATTGAGCAAATTGTCAGAAATAGCCCAAAAAAAATCAGCCTGGATTTTGTCCCAACCACTTCTACCCGGTATTAGACCTTCCCAGGAATGCCCCAAGACCTGCCAACCCACCCGCCAAGAAGCATAACACCCCCAAACAGGCCAAAAGCAAAATCTCATACTTGCAATATTTCTCGGCCTTCGTTCCAAACGCGCTGCGTAGCTAGGCCATATGTCGGGGTTGCCACGACGGATTTCCTGAAAAGCAAATGCAATCAAGATTAGAGTGTCCCAGCAGTGCTCCCAGACCACGAAACTCACCCACAAACACCAGGAAGCCCCCCAAACAGGCCCCCGAAAACGCTACATTGAGCAAAATGTCAGAAATAGCCCAAAAAAAATCGGCCTGGATTTTGTCCCAACCACTTCTACCCGGTATTAGACCTTCCCAGGAATGCCCCAAGACCTGCCAACCCACCCGCCAAGAAGCATAACACCCCCAAACAGGCCAAAAGCAAAATCTCATACTTGCAATATTTCTCGGCCTTCGTTCCAAACGCGCTGCGTAGCTAGGCCATATGTCGGGGTTGCCACGACGGATTTCCTGAAAAGCAAATGCAATCAAGATTAGAGTGTCCCAGCAGTGCTCCCAGACCACGAAACTCACCCACAAACACCAGGAAGCCCCCCAAACAGGCCCCCGAAAACGCTACATGGAGCAAAATGTCAGAAATAGCCCCAAAAAAATCGGCCTGGATTTTGTCCCAACCACTTCTACCCGGTATTAGACCTTCCCAGGAATGCCCCAAGACCCGCCAACCCACCCGCCAAGAAGCATAACACCCCCAAACAGGCCAAAAGCAAAATCTCATACTTGCAATATTTCTCGGCCGTCGTTCCAAACGCGCTGCGTAGCTAGGCCATATGTCGGGGTTGCCACGACGGATTTCCTGAAAAGCAAATGCAATCAAGATTAGAGTGTCCCAGCAGTGCTCCCAGTCCACAAAACTCACCCACAAACACCAGGAAGCCCCCCAAACAGGCCCCCGAAAACGCTACATTGAGCAAAATGTCAGAAATAGCCAAAATAAAATCGGCCTGGAATTTGTCCCAACCACTTCTACCCGGTATTAGACCTTCCCAGGAATGCCCCAAGACCCGCCAACCCACCCGCCAAGAAGCATAACACCCCCAAACAGGCCAAAAGCAAAATCTCATACTTGCAATATTTCTCGGCCTTCGTTCCAAACGCGCTGCGTAGCTAGGCCATAAGTCGGGGTTGCCACGACGGATTTCCTGAAAAACAAAT
The DNA here is from genome assembly GCF_964263255.1 of Lissotriton vulgaris. Lineage (NCBI taxonomy): Eukaryota > Metazoa > Chordata > Amphibia > Caudata > Salamandridae > Lissotriton > Lissotriton vulgaris. Next base: position 1,270,482,403 of record NC_141696.1, on the reverse strand, counting down.
GCAATCAAGATTAGAGTGTCCCAGCAGTGCTCCCAGACCACGAAACTCACCCACAGACACCAGGAAGCCCCCCAAACAGGCCCCCAAAAATGCTACATTGAGCAAAATGTCAGAAATAGCCAAAAAAAATCGGCCTGGATTTTGTCCCAACCACTTCTACCCGGTATTAGACCTTCCCAGGAATGCCCCAAGACCCGCCAACCCACCCGCCAAGAAGCATAACACCCCCAAACAGGCCAAAAGCAAAATCTCATACTTGCAATATTTCTCGGCCTTCGTTCCAAACGCGCTGCGTAGCTAGGCCATATGTCGGGGTTGCCACGACGGATTTCCTGAAAAGCAAATGCAATCAAGATTAGAGTGTCCCAGCAGTGCTCCCAGACCACGAAACTCACCCACAAACACCAGGAAGCCCCCAAACAGGCCCCCGAAAACGCTACATTGAGCAAAATGTCAGAAATAGCCCCAAAAAAATCGGCCTGGATTTTGTCCCAACCACTTCTACCCGGTATTAGACCTTCCCAGGAATGCCCCAAGACCCGCCAACCCACCCGCCAAGAAGCATAACACCCCCAAACAGGCCAAAAGCAAAATCTCATACTTGCAATTTTTCTCGGCCGTCGTTCCAAACGCGCTGCGTAGCTACGCCATATGTCGGGGTTGCCACGACGGATTTCCTGAAAAGCAAATGCAATCAAGATTAGAGTGTCCCAGCAGTGCTCCCAGACCACGAAACTCACCCACAAACACCAGGAAGCCCCCCAAACAGGCCCCCGAAAACGCTACATTGAGCAAAATGTCAGAAATAGCCAAAATAAAATCGGCCTGGAATTTGTCCCAACCACTTCTACCCGGTATTAGACCTTCCCAGGAATGCCCCAAGACCCGCCAACCCACCCGCCAAGAAGCATAACACCCCCAAACAGGCCAAAAGCAAAATCTCATACTTGCAATATTTCTCGGCCTTCGTTCCAAACGCGCTGCGTAGCTAGGCCATAAGTCGGGGTTGCCACGACGGATTTCCTGAAAAACAAATGCAATCAAGATTAGAGTGTCCCAGCAGTGCTCCCAGACCACGAAACTCACCCACAAACACCAGGAAGCCCCCCAAACAGGCCCCCAAAAATGCTACATTGAGCAAAATGTCAGAAATAGCCAAAAAAAATCGGCCTGGATTTTGTCCCAACCACTTCTACCCGGTATTAGACCTTCCCAGGAAAGCCCCAAGACCCGCCAACCCACCCGCCAAGAAGCATAACACCCCCAAACAGGCCAAAAGCAAAATCTCATACTTGCAATATTTCTCGGCCTTCGTTCCAAACGCGCTGCGTAGCTAGGCCATATGTCGGGGTTGCCACGACGGATTTCCTGAAAAGCAAATGCAATCAAGATTAGAGTGTCCCGGCAGTGCTCCCAGACCACGAAACTCACCCACAAACACCAGGAAGCCCCCCAAACAGGCCCCCAAAAACGCTACATTGAGCAAAATGTCAGAAATAGCCAAAAAAAAATCGGCCTGGATTTTGTCCCAACCACTTCTACCCGGTATTAGACCTTCCCAGGAATGCCCCAAGACCCGCCAACCCACCCGCCAAGAAGCATAACACCCCCAAACAGGCCAAAAGCAAAATCTCATACTTGCAATATTTCTCGGCCTTCGTTCCAAACGCGCTGCGTAGCTAGGCCATATGTCGGGGTTGCCACGACGGATTTCCTGAAAAGCAAATGCAATCAAGATTAGAGTGTCCCAGCAGTGCTTCCAGACCACGAAACTCACCCACAAACACCAGGAAGCCCCCCAAACAGGCCCCGAAAACGCTACATTGAGCAAAATGTCAGAAATAGCCAAAAAAAAATCGGCCTGGATTTTGTCCCAACCACTTCTACCCGGTATTAGACCTTCCCAGGAATGCTCCAAGACCCGCCAACCCACCCGCCAAGAAGCATAACACCCCCAAACAGGCCAAAAGCAAAATCTCATACTTTCAATATTTCTCGGCCTTCGTTCCAAACGCGCTGCGTAGCTAGGCCATATGTCGGGGTTGCCACGACGGATTTCCTGAAAAGCAAATGCAATCAAGATTAGAGTGTCCCAGCAGTGCTCCTAGACCACGAAACTCACCCACAAACACCAGGAAGCCCCCCAAACAGGCCCCCGAAAACGCTACATTGAGCAAAATGTCAGAAATAGCCCAAAAAAAATCGGCCTGGATTTTGTCCCAACCACTTCTACCCGGTATTAGACCTTCCCAGGAATGCCCCAAGACCCGCCAACCCACCCGCCAAGAAGCATAACACCCCCAAACAGGCCAAAAGCAAAATCTCATACTTGCAATATTTCTCGGCCTTCGTTCCAAACGCGCTGCGTAGCTAGGCCATATGTCGGGGTTGCCACGACGGATTTCCTGAAAAGCAAATGCAATCAAGATTAGAGTGTCCCAGCAGTGCTCCCAGACCACGAAACTCACCCACAAACACCAGGAAGCCCCCCAAACAGGCCCCTGAAAACGCTACATTGAGCAAAATGTCAGAAATAGCCCAAAAAAAATCGGCCTGGATTTTGTCCCAACCACTTCTACCCGGTATTAGACCTTCCCAGGAATGCCCCAAGACCCGCCAACCCACCCGCCAAGAAGCATAACACCCCCAAACAGGCCAAAAGCAAAATCTCATACTTGCAATATTTCTCGGCCGTCGTTCCAAACGCGCTGCGTAGCTAGGCCATATGTCGGGGTTGCCACGACGGATTTCCTGAAAAGCAAATGCAATCAAGATTAGAGTGTCCCAGCAGTGCTCCCAGACCACGAAACTCACCCACAAACACCAGGAAGCCCCCCAAACAGGCCCCCGAAAACGCTACATTGAGCAAAATGTCAGAAATAGCCAAAAAAAAATCGGCCTGGAATTTGTCCCAACCACTTCTACCCGGTATTAGACCTTCCCAGGAATGCCCCAAGACCCGCCAACCCACCCGCCAAGAAGCATAACACCCCCAAACAGGCCAAAAGCAAAATCTCATACTTGCAATATTTCTCGGCCTTCGTTCCAAACGCGCTGCGTAGCTAGGCCATAAGTCGGGGTTGCCACGACGGATTTCCTGAAAAGCAAATGCAATCAAGATTAGAGTGTCCCAGCAGAGCTCCCAGACCACGAAACTCACCCACAAACACCAGGAAGCCCCCCAAACAGGCCCCCGAAAACGCTACATTGAGCAAAATGTCAGAAATAGCCAAAAAAAATCGGCCTGGATTTTGTCCCAACCACTTCTACCCGGTATTAGACCTTCCCAGGAATGCCCCAAGACCCGCCAACCCACCCGCCAAGAAGCATAACACCCCCAAACAGGCCAAAAGCAAAATCTCATACTTGCAATATTTCTCGGCCTTCGTTCCAAACGCGCTGCGTAGCTAGGCCATATGTCGGGGTTGCCACGACGGATTTCCTGAAAAGCAAATGCAATCAAGATTAGAGTGTCCCAGCAGTGCTCCCAGACCACGAAACTCACCCACAAACACCAGGAAGCCCCCCAAACAGGCCCCCGAAAACGCTACATTGAGCAAAATGTCAGAAATAGCCAAAAAAAAATCGGCCTGGATTTTACCCAACCAGTTCTACCCGGTATTAGACCTTCCCAGGAATGCTCCAAGACCCGCCAACCCACCCGCCAAGAAGCATAACACCCCCAAACAGGCCAAAAGCAAAATCTCATACTTGCAATATTTCTCGGCCTTCGTTCCAAACGCGCTGCGTAGCTAGGCCATATGTCGGGGTTGCCACGACGGATTTCCTGAAAAGCAAATGCAATCAAGATTAGAGTGTCCCAGCAGTGCTCCTAGACCACGAAACTCACCCACAAACACCAGGAAGCCCCCCAAACAGGCCCCCGAAAACGCTACATTGAGCAAAATGTCAGAAATAGCCAAAAAAAATCGGACTGGAATTTGTCCCAACCACTTCTACCCGGTATTAGACCTTCCCAGGAATGCCCCAAGACCCGCCAACCCACCCGCCAAGAAGCATAACACCCCCAAACAGGCCGAAAGCAAAATCTCATACTTGCAATATTTCTCGGCCTTCGTTCCAAACGCGCTGCGTAGCTAGGCCATATGTCGGGGTTGCCACGACGGATTTCCTGAAAAGCAAATGCAATCAAGATTAGAGTGTCCCAGCAGTACTCCCAGACCACGAAACTCACCCACAAACACCAGGAAGCCCCCCAAACAGGCCCCCGAAAACGCTACATTGAGCAAAATGTCAGAAATAGCCCAAAAAAAATCGGCCTGGATTTTGTCCCAACCACTTCTACCCGGTATTAGACCTTCCCAGGAATGCCCAAAGACCTGCCAACCCACTCGCCAAGAAGCATAACACCCCCAAACAGGCCAAAAGCAAAATCTCATACTTGATATATTTCTCGGCCTTCGTTCCAAACGCGCTGCGTAGCTAGGCCATATGCGGGGTTGCCACGACGGATTTCCTGAAAAGCAAATGCAATCAAGATTAGAGTGTCCCAGCAGTGCTCCCAGACCACGAAACTCACCCACAAACACCAGGAAGCCCCCCAAACAGGCCCCCGAAAACGCTACATTGAGCAAAATGTCAGAAATAGCCCCAAAAAAATAGGCCTGGATTTTGTCCCAACCACTTCTACCCGGTATTAGACCTTCCCAGGAATGCCCCAAGACCCGCCAACCCACCCGCCAAGAAGCATAACACCCCCAAACAGGCCAAAAGCAAAATCTCATACTTGCAATATTTCTTGGCCTTCGTTCCAAACGCGCTGCGTAGCTAGGCCATATGTCGGGGTTGCCACGACGGATTTCCTGAAAAGCAAATGCAATCAAGATTAGAGTGTCCCAGCAGTGCTCCCAGACCACGAAACTCACCCACAAACACCAGGAAGCCCCCCAAACAGGCCCCCGAAAACGCTACATTGAGCAAAATGTCAGAAATAGCCCAAAAAAAATCGGCCTGGATTTTGCCCCAACCACTTCTACCCGGTATTAGACCTTCCCAGGAATGCCCCAAGACCTGCCAACCCACCCGCCAAGAAGCATAACACCCCCAAACAGGCCGAAAGCAAAATCTCATACTTGCAATATTTCTCGGCCTTCGTTCCAAACGCGCTGCGTAGCTAGGCCATAAGTCGGGGTTGCCACGACGGATTTCCTGAAAAGCAAATGCAATCAAGATTAGAGTGTCCCAGCAGTGCTCCCAGACCACGAAACTCACCCACAAACACCAGGAAGCCCCCCAAACAGGCCCCCGAAAACGCTACATTGAGCAAAATGTCAGAAATAGCCAAAAAAAAATCGGCCTGGATTTTGTCCCAACCACTTCTACCCGGTATTAGACCTTCCCAGGAATGCCCCAAGACCCGCTAACCCACCCGCCAAGAAGCATAACACCCCCAAACAGGCCAAAAGCAAAATCTCATACTTGCAATATTTCTCGGCCTTCGTTCCAAACGCGCTGCGTAGCTAGGCCATATGTCGGGGTTGCCACGACGGATTTCCTGAAAAGCAAATGCAATCAAGATTAGAGTGTCCCAGCAGTACTCCCAGACCACGAAACTCACCCACAAACACCAGGAAGCCCCCCAAACAGGCCCCCGAAAACGCTACATTGAGCAAATTGTCAGAAATAGCCCAAAAAAAATCAGCCTGGATTTTGTCCCAACCACTTCTACCCGGTATTAGACCTTCCCAGGAATGCCCCAAGACCTGCCAACCCACCCGCCAAGAAGCATAACACCCCCAAACAGGCCAAAAGCAAAATCTCATACTTGCAATATTTCTCGGCCTTCGTTCCAAACGCGCTGCGTAGCTAGGCCATATGTCGGGGTTGCCACGACGGATTTCCTGAAAAGCAAATGCAATCAAGATTAGAGTGTCCCAGCAGTGCTCCCAGACCACGAAACTCACCCACAAACACCAGGAAGCCCCCCAAACAGGCCCCCGAAAACGCTACATTGAGCAAAATGTCAGAAATAGCCCCAAAAAAATCGGCCTGGATTTTGTCCCAACCACTTCTACCCGGTATTAGACCTTCCCAGGAATGCCCCAAGACCCGCCAACCCACCCGCCAAGAAGCATAACACCCCCAAACAGGCCAAAAGCAAAATCTCATACTTGCAATATTTCTCGGCCTTCGTTCCAAACGCGCTGCGTAGCTAGGCCATATGTCGGGGTTGCCACGACGGATTTCCTGAAAAGCAAATGCAATCAAGATTAGAGTGTCCCAGCAGTGCTCCCAGACCACGAAACTCACCCACAAACACCAGGAAGCCCCCCAAACAGGCCCCCGAAAACGCTACATTGAGCAAAATGTCAGAAATAGCCCAAAAAAAATCGGCCTGGATTTTGTCCCAACCACTTCTACCCGGTATTAGACCTTCCCAGGAATGCCCCAAGACCTGCCAACCCACCCGCCAAGAAGCATAACACCCCCAAACAGGCCAAAAGCAAAATCTCATACTTGCAATATTTCTCGGCCTTCGTTCCAAACGCGCTGCGTAGCTAGGCCATATGTCGGGGTTGCCACGACGGATTTCCTGAAAAGCAAATGCAATCAAGATTAGAGTGTCCCAGCAGTGCTCCCAGACCACGAAACTCACCCACAAACACCAGGAAGCCCCCCAAACAGGCCCCCGAAAACGCTACATGGAGCAAAATGTCAGAAATAGCCCCAAAAAAATCGGCCTGGATTTTGTCCCAACCACTTCTACCCGGTATTAGACCTTCCCAGGAATGCCCCAAGACCCGCCAACCCACCCGCCAAGAAGCATAACACCCCCAAACAGGCCAAAAGCAAAATCTCATACTTGCAATATTTCTCGGCCGTCGTTCCAAACGCGCTGCGTAGCTAGGCCATATGTCGGGGTTGCCACGACAGATTTCCTGAAAAGCAAATGCAATCAAGATTAGAGTGTCCCAGCAGTGCTCCCAGTCCACAAAACTCACCCACAAACACCAGGAAGCCCCCCAAACAGGCCCCCGAAAACGCTACATTGAGCAAAATGTCAGAAATAGCCAAAATAAAATCGGCCTGGAATTTGTCCCAACCACTTCTACCCGGTATTAGACCTTCCCAGGAATGCCCCAAGACCCGCCAACCCACCCGCCAAGAAGCATAACACCCCCAAACAGGCCAAAAGCAAAATCTCATACTTGCAATATTTCTCGGCCTTCGTTCCAAACGCGCTGCGTAGCTAGGCCATAAGTCGGGGTTGCCACGACGGATTTCCTGAAAAACAAATGCAATCAAGATTAGAGTGTCCCAGCAGTGCTCCCAGACCACGAAACTCACCCACAAACACCAGGAAGCCCCCCAAACAGGCCCCCAAAAATGCTACATTGAGCAAAATGTCAGAAATAGCCAAAAAAAATCGGCCTGGATTTTGTCCCAACCACTTCTACCCGGTATTAGACCTTCCCAGGAATGCCCCAAGACCCGCCAACCCACCCGCCAAGAAGCATAACACCCCCAAACAGGCCAAAAGCAAAATCTCATACTTGCAATATTTCTCGGCCTTCGTTCCAAACGCGCTGCGTAGCTAGGCCATATGTCGGGGTTGCCACGACGGATTTCCTGAAAAGCAAATGCAATCAAGATTAGAGTGTCCCAGCAGTGCTCCCAGACCACGAAACTCACCCACAAACACCAGGAAGCCCCCAAACAGGCCCCCGAAAACGCTACATTGAGCAAAATGTCAGAAATAGCCCCAAAAAAATCGGCCTGGATTTTGTCCCAACCACTTCTACCCGGTATTAGACCTTCCCAGGAATGCCCCAAGACCCGCCAACCCACCCGCCAAGAAGCATAACACCCCCAAACAGGCCAAAAGCAAAATCTCATACTTGCAATATTTCTCGGCCGTCGTTCCAAACGCGCTGCGTAGCTACGCCATATGTCGGGGTTGCCACGACGGATTTCCTGAAAAGCAAATGCAATCAAGATTAGAGTGTCCCAGCAGTGCTCCCAGACCACGAAACTCACCCACAAACACCAGGAAGCCCCCCAAACAGGCCCCCGAAAACGCTACATTGAGCAAAATGTCAGAAATAGCCAAAATAAAATCGGCCTGGAATTTGTCCCAACCACTTCTACCCGGTATTAGACCTTCCCAGGAATGCCCCAAGACCCGCCAACCCACCCGCCAAGAAGCATAACACCCCCAAACAGGCCAAAAGCAAAATCTCATACTTGCAATATTTCTCGGCCTTCGTTCCAAACGCGCTGCGTAGCTAGGCCATAAGTCGGGGTTGCCACGACGGATTTCCTGAAAAACAAATGCAATCAAGATTAGAGTGTCCCAGCAGTGCTCCCAGACCACGAAACTCACCCACAAACACCAGGAAGCCCCCCAAACAGGCCCCCAAAAATGCTACATTGAGCAAAATGTCAGAAATAGCCAAAAAAAATCGGCCTGGATTTTGTCCCAACCACTTCTACCCGGTATTAGACCTTCCCAGGAAAGCCCCAAGACCCGCCAACCCACCCGCCAAGAAGCATAACACCCCCAAACAGGCCAAAAGCAAAATCTCATGCTTGCAATATTTCTCGGCCTTCGTTCCAAACGCGCTGCGTAGCTAGGCCATATGTCGGGGTTGCCACGACGGATTTCCTGAAAAGCAAATGCAATCAAGATTAGAGTGTCCCGGCAGTGCTCCCAGACCACGAAACTCACCCACAAACACCAGGAAGCCCCCCAAACAGGCCCCCAAAAACGCTACATTGAGCAAAATGTCAGAAATAGCCAAAAAAAAACCGGCCTGGATTTTGTCCCAACCACTTCTACCCGGTATTAGACCTTCCCAGGAATGCCCCAAGACCCGCCAACCCACCCGCCAAGAAGCATAACACCCCCAAACAGGCCAAAAGCAAAATCTCATACTTGCAATATTTCTCGGCCTTCGTTCCAAACGCGCTGCGTAGCTAGGCCATATGTCGGGGTTGCCACGACGGATTTCCTGAAAAGCAAATGCAATCAAGATTAGAGTGTCCCAGCAGTGCTTCCAGACCACGAAACTCACCCACAAACACCAGGAAGCCCCCCAAACAGGCCCCGAAAACGCTACATTGAGCAAAATGTCAGAAATAGCCAAAAAAAAATCGGCCTGGATTTTGTCCCAACCACTTCTACCCGGTATTAGACCTTCCCAGGAATGCTCCAAGACCCGCCAACCCACCCGCCAAGAAGCATAACACCCCCAAACAGGCCAAAAGCAAAATCTCATACTTTCAATATTTCTCGGCCTTCGTTCCAAACGCGCTGCGTAGCTAGGCCATATGTCGGGGTTGCCACGACGGATTTCCTGAAAAGCAAATGCAATCAAGATTAGAGTGTCCCAGCAGTGCTCCTAGACCACGAAACTCACCCACAAACACCAGGAAGCCCCCCAAACAGGCCCCCGAAAACGCTACATTGAGCAAAATGTCAGAAATAGCCCAAAAAAAATCAGCCTGGATTTTGTCCCAACCACTTCTACCCGGTATTAGACCTTCCCAGGAATGCCCCAAGACCCGCCAACCCACCCGCCAAGAAGCATAACACCCCCAAACAGGCCAAAAGCAAAATCTCATACTTGCAATATTTCTCGGCCTTCGTTCCAAACGCGCTGCGTAGCTAGGCCATATGTCAGGGTTGCCACGACGGATTTCCTGAAAAGCAAATGCAATCAAGATTAGAGTGTCCCAGCAGTGCTCCCAGACCACGAAACTCACCCACAAACACCAGGAAGCCCCCCAAACAGGCCCCCGAAAACGCTACATTGAGCAAAATGTCAGAAATAGCCAAAAAAAATCGGCCTGGATTTTGTCCCAACCACTTCTACCCGGTATTAGACCTTCCCAGGAATGCTCCAAGACCCGCCAACCCACCCGCCAAGAAGCATAACACCCCCAAACAGGCCAAAAGCAAAATCTCATACTTTCAATATTTCTCGGCCTTCGTTCCAAACGCGCTGCGTAGCTAGGCCATATGTCGGGGTTGCCACGACGGATTTCCTGAAAAGCAAATGCAATCAAGATTAGAGTGTCCCAGCAGTGCTCCTAGACCACGAAACTCACCCACAAACACCAGGAAGCCCCCCAAACAGGCCCCCGAAAACGCTACATTGAGCAAAATGTCAGAAATAGCCCAAAAAAAATCGGCCTGGATTTTGTCCCAACCACTTCTACCCGGTATTAGACCTTCCCAGGAATGCCCCAAGACCCGCCAACCCACCCGCCAAGAAGCATAACACCCCCAAACAGGCCAAAAGCAAAATCTCATACTTGCAATATTTCTCGGCCTTCGTTCCAAACGCGCTGCGTAGCTAGGCCATATGTCAGGGTTGCCACGACGGATTTCCTGAAAAGCAAATGCAATCAAGATTAGAGTGTCCCAGCAGTGCTCCTAGACCACGAAACTCACCCACAAACACCAGGAAGCCCCCCAAACAGGCCCCCGAAAACGCTACATTGAGCAAAATGTCAGAAATAGCCAAAAAAAATCGGCCTGGATTTTGTCCCAACCACTTCTACCCGGTATTAGACCTTCCCAGGAATGCCCCAAGACCCGCCAACCCACCCGCCAAGAAGCATAACACCCCCAAACAGGCCAAAAGCAAAATCTCATACTTGCAATATTTCTCGGCCTTCGTTCCAAACGCGCTGCGTAGCTAGGCCATAAGTCGGGGTTGCCACGACGGATTTCCTGAAAAGCAAATGCAATCAAGATTAGAGTGTCCCAGCAGTGCTCCAAGACCACGAAACTCACCCACAAACACCAGGAAGCCCCCCAAACAGGCCCCCGAAAACGCTACTTTGAGCAAAATGTCAGAAATAGCCAAAAAAAAATCGGCCTGGATTTTGTCCCAACCACTTCTACCCGGTATTAGACCTTCCCAGGAATGCCCCAAGACCCGCCAACCCACCCGCCAAGAAGCATAACACCCCCAAATCGGCCAAAAGCAAAATCTCATACTTGCAATATTTCTCGGCCTTCGTTCCAAACGCGCTGCGTAGCTAGGCCATAAGTCGGGGTTGCCACAACGGATTTCCTGAAAAGCAAATGCAATCAAGATTAGAGTGTCCCAGCAGTGCTCCCAGACCACGAAACTCACCCACAAACAGACGGAACCCCCCTAAGAGCACCTCAAAGGCAAGCAAGTCATCAAAAACACAAAAAAAATTCCGCCTGGGATTTAGTCCAAAACACTTTTATCCGGTATTAGAGCTTCCCAACAATGGTCCCAGAGCCGTCAACTCACCTGCAAAGAGGTACAACAACACCCCCACAAGTGCTGAGTCTTTCTTCATTGGGCGTAAACCAGCCCTCTGGTTTGATGGAAATAGGAGTCTGGAGGAGGAGGATAGAGGAGCATGTTCTTCTGAACTTGTGAACCTGAGGAATGCAGGCTGCGGCAACTTCAAATCAATTAGCAAACCAGTGAAGACAGTTCTGCTGATGGGCTTGATTTTGTGATTATCTGATTAAAGTTTGAAATATATTAACTGTGCACAACAAAGAAAGACAGACACACAGGAATAAAAGTGAATAAGGACGAAAAAGAAAGTTATTGATTCGTTGTCTCATTTTCAGGGCTCGGTATCACGGTCCAGGAATGAGAATAAGGCTTCGTCATCATACTCTGCGAATTGAGGCAGGGTGAGCTCAGTGTCACCTGACAGAGTAGAAATTCCCTCATCTATGTTGCTGGCCACCTCCTCTTCATCCGGCACGCTTTCTCGTACTCTGAAATCTGGTGGTATGAGGTGCTGATTCATCTTGATCATTGTTAACCTCTCCACATTTTTGGGCGAGAGGCGGCTCCGTTTGGGAGTTACAATGCCACCAGCAGCACTGAAAACCCGTTCAGAAGACACGCTTGCGAGTGGGCAAGACAAGTAGTTTACAGCCAGGTTGGTGAGCTGTGGCCACAATTCTTTTTTCCCATGCCAATACGCCAATGGGTCAGAATTAACATAGACCTCTGTTGAGTCATTCAGATAGTCCTTCACCATCGACTCAAGGTCCTCATCCAAGGTTCCTCCACTTTGCTTAGCTCTTGCTGTGCCTCTGACCTTTTGAGAACCAAACCCACGCAGAGCTAGCCAATCCTCTTCAGCCTCCGATGTTTCTGTTGTGTCTCGTGCAGATGATCCGGTTGCCGGTGTCTTTAACGGCTGAGAGGTCACTTGTGCCACAGGTGCAGAAGTGGATTGTTTTGACTGGGGATGGCCTGCTGATGTACTGCCATTTCCTTCAATTTCCAGCCGTTCTCTATCAAACCTCTTGGCTGACAAGGCTAGCCAATGTTTGTACTTTGGAACATGTTCATCATCAAAAGGAAAGAATGCTTGGCCTGCCAGCGCCTTTTTGTAGCGTGCATCCAGAATAGTAGCACAAATGTAATGCTCTTCTGAGTGGATCTTTTTAAGACGTTCATCACCTTGTAGGAGCTCTAATAATTTCTCAGCCAGAAGAAAAGAGTCTTGGTTTTTTACATCTTTTTCAAACACAGAACACACCTCCTTCAGTTGGTCCTCCAGCATGTACAACAATGGGATAGCTTTTCCCAAATTAGAGTCCTCCTTGCTGACTGCACGCGTGAAGAACTCAAAAGGACGAAGCATGCGTGTCAGGCTTTGAACTATGTTCCATTGCGCCGCAACCATCCTCAGCTCCTCTGTACCCTCTGTAAGGAAATATTGATCGAGTTCCGTATACTGCTCATACAGACACTCAAGCATGTAGAAGGTTGAGTTCCAACGTGTTACCACCTCCTGGATGAGTGCTTTCACTGGCATTTTATGTTGATATAGCAGGCTCCTCAGCTGCTTCCGGGCCTTAAAAGAATGGCTGAAATGCTTGCACATTTTTCGGCAGGTGTCCAATACGCTGTACGCTGCACTGCCTTTATTACCCAAGAATTTTTGGACAACCAGGTTTATACAGTGCGCCAAACACGGCACTCTGAAATAGTTACCGTCCCTCATGGCCTTAACTATATTGGCGCCATTGTCCGTGGAAACATAACCAACCTGGCGTTTTAGTGGGGACAGCCAGTTAAGGACCTTTGTGTTAAAGACATCCAAAATGTTTTCTGCTGTGTGACGTTTCTCCAAACCAAACATGGCTAGTGTTGCATGTTTCCGAGCAGCTTTAAAAACAATGTCCGTGTCAACACTTGTGTTTAGCTTTGCTTTAGCCCCTGAAAAAGAGACCCAGTGTGCAGTGATGCACATGTAATCAGCGCCTGCGCCACTGGTCCACATGTCTGTTGTCATATGTATAGTGTGAACAGCACTCTTCTGCAAAGCTGCCCCAATCACCTTCAGAACATCTTCATGTAGTGCTGGAACCGCAACTCGGGCAAAATAGAACCGGCTAGGAACCTTCCATTTAGGGCAGAGCGCTGCCACTAATTCTAGAAAACCAACCCCTTCTACAAAAGAAAAAGGGAGAAGGTCCAGAGCTAGCATTTTAGCCAGCTTAGTGTTATACAGACACGTCAGTGGGTGGTTGCGTTCATATTGCGCTTCTGTAAACAACATCTTTTTAATGTTGCCCTGGACCAAAGATTTACGGGATGATGATGATATCTTCGACCCAGTTACGCTCGCTGATGAACTTTTTCGCAATGGTGTATCACTCTCTCCCACACTCTTAGTGTGGCTCACATGGGGTGTGCTGCTGACAGGGGTACTGGGTGTAAGTGAAATGTTTGACACGTCTTCTTCCTCCTCGTCATCATCAGAGGAAACATGATTACGTGCAATTCGGCCTTCCTTGATCGCCTGTAGGTGCGCAAACCATTGGACAGCGTGCTTTCTTTCAAGATGACCTCTCTGGCCTCCGGTACCATAGTTGGAACCAAACTTACCACGACTAACTGCCAACTTAAAAATGCTACAAATGGCAAGGTTTTCCTTTTTTGTGGAAACACTAAAGAAGTCCCAAACTGCGGACTTGAAATGTCTTTGGGGGCCGGAGGAGGCGGCGATACTGGTGGTGGTGGTCCTGCTGCTAATGCCAGATGAAGTGGAGGATGTGGATTGCCGAACTTCAGTACGTTTTGCACTTTCACCACCACGAATTGAGGTCGAGGTGGATGGAGGTCCCTTCTGGTGACTAAGAAATATGGAAGCGGTAGGTGTTGGTGTACTAGTTAACTCCAATGATTGTGGTGTTTCTTCCATTGCCTCCTCGTCGACATCATCATCACGCTCAGCAGCTTCTCGGGATAGGGTCAAAATGTCTCTTTGCTGCATGCCCGGTGGGGCTGCAGTGACCTTTGTGATGACTGGCTCGTCGTCATCGTGAGAGGCTTCATCACCAGCAGTATCTGTCACTTCTTGTTGAGCCTCATCACACTCCATAGCTATGAGTTTTTCGACGACCTTCCTTTTACGCTTAGGTATCTTTGTAAGATCATGGTGTGCCTCACTCTCAGACGGCAGTGGTGCTGGTTCCCAATTGTGATCCGTATCATCAGAAGGAGGTGTGCTTGAAGAAGATGTAGACACCAGCCTTGATCTCTTCCTTGCTAGGGGTGTGGAAGACAATGAATGATCATCAGGAGGAGTGGCTTCCTCAAATGATACCTCGGTTTGATTGTCAATTTCCTGATGTGCCCCTACTTCGGGAGGGACAACTATTGTGGGCACTTGTGACCCTCCATGCACCTCTGCTTGCGCATCTCCTTGCGCTGCCTCTCCTTCCACATGTACTTGGGCGTGTACTTGCACATGGTGTTGTTGTTGCGGCTGTGGTTGTTCAACACTTGTCAGATGAGTTACAACAACCTGTGTTGATTCAGGGACATTGCTGCTACTTTCTTGCGATGAGCCAACATCACTGGTCGATGGTGATTGGAGAAGTACACTGACTGCCTCTGAAGCACTCAAGGGCTTTGACTTAAGTTGGCGTGGTGGTGGAGGCACTGAACCCAATGGAGCAGGGGTGCTGCTCCCAGCTTGGTCCCCAGCAGATCCTGCTGCTGCAGGCGTACTTTTTTTTTTGCTCCCAAAAAACGTGGCGGGTGGCACACCAGCCTCCTTGGTAACTTGCTTCTTCTGCTCCTTACTAGCAACTTTCTTGCTAGAGGAGCTACGGAGAACTTTTTTTGGGGCCATCTTCTTCAGAGCAGGTCAGACAGCAGGCCGCAGTTGCACGAATTGTAGAGTTGTCTGAGGCCAGACGTGACGTCGCGTGACGTTATGCTGCACACACACCGCTGCAGGACTTCTTCCTGGCACTGGTGGTTCTCTTGAGTCTTGTGCACCTAAAAACAATGGAAGACAGAGGAACATCAGTTCAGTTATACACCACAAAAAAAATCGAAAAACACTGCAAAATCAGCACAGTCCCATTCCATCCATGCCCTCCATGATGTTTAAGTTCAAGACAGCCCACAGAAAGACTAGGCCCATGCTAGACTCAAATACCCCTGGTGAAAAGGCCACAAGTACAGCCCCAAAAAACGAAAATCACTGAAAAATCAGCACAATCCCAATCCATCCATGCCCTCCATGATGTTTAAATTCAAGACAACCTACAGAAAGACTAGGCCCATGCTAGACTCAAATACCCCTGGTTAAAAGGCCACAAGTACAGCCCAAAAAAACGAAAATCACTGAAAAATCAGCACAATCCCAATCCATCCATGCCCTCCATGATGTTTAAATTCAAGACAACCCACAGAAAGACTAGGCCCATGCAAGACTCACTACCCCTGGGCATAAATAAAGGTTGAAAAGTAGGCAAAATGGTTGCAGCCTTGCAGGCCTAACAACAAAGCCTGCATTCAAAATGGCCACTTGCCTGCCAGCACATGGCCAGTGCCTGTAGCTGCACTCAAAATGGCCACCAGCCACATGGCCTGTCCCTCCCCATGAACACCCCCAAAAATCGAAAAACACTGCAAAATCAGCACAATCCCATTCCATCCATGCCCTCCATGATGTTTAAGTTCAAGACAGCCCACAGAAAGACTAGGCCCATGCTAGACTCAAATACCCCTGGTGAAAAGGCCACAAGTACAGCCCCAAAAAACGAAAATCACTGAAAAATCAGCACAATCCCAATCCAAATCAAATCAAAATATCTTTATTCGGGTTCCATATGTGAAAACCATAAAAGTACATAAAAAACAGTATAAAATGTTTAAAAAATCATTTTTCATTCAATATAAAAAGTTGTTAAAAACTGTTACACATCATTACAGGTTCGTACGGTGCCCAATACAAAGTTTTAGATATTGTGCCACAGATTTTGTCATCATCGAATTTTCCAAAAGTTGCAGAGCTAAATAGGCAGGGCGACATCTACGGATGTTCATGACTTTTAGTAGTGGTAATATCCACCTCCTGCGTAATTGCATATAAAATTTGCAAAAAAATATGACATGAATTGTGGACTGTGAGGACATAGAGTCACACGGACATACTGCAGTATTGTGAGTCCATACATTCTGGATGGGAAATAAAACCAGAATATGGTATATGTTAAGCCTAAAACGAGTAAGGAGTAGTTTTTCATATTGCGTTAAATCGTATTGTAAATAAGGTTGCATAGTTGGAACCAACTGTATCATTAAACATTGTTGCACTGAGGGTTTACCTATTTCACATAACATTCGGATTTCAGATAAATGTGACAGGCACAGTGTTTTTAGGTCTTTTTTTGAAATGTCTGTTACGGATAATGGGTCTTCAAAGAAACTCGGACGGCCAATGTCAGTGAAAAATGATTTTACATATGCCAGCCATTTTATCTTTTTCATATGGTCTAGTTTCATGCAATCCTCTATTATTGTTCTCGTGAGGTGGCATTCTTCCGTGGCCCATATTCTACGCCATAGCATGATAGGCTGAATCTTAATTATGTCCGATATATAGTGTACTCCGAGTTCGAGGTGACACCCAAATGTGGTAGTGCTGTTAGGAACCGCCAAGAGAAACTTTAAAAAGGAGTTTTCAGTCTTTTGAAGTTGCTCTACGTTCGTTGTACCCCAGACTCCTGCTCCGAAGGTGGCGGTGCTGATCGATTTTGCGTTATATATCTTAATCATTTCGTTGGGTGGTCTTTTTCCCAAACGAAGTGAGAATGCTTTTAAAGCGCCAACTGTTCTTGTGAGGGCTAAGTTTCTGGAGTTAATTGCCTCTCTCCAATTAAACGCCTCATCGATGGTTATACCAAGATAAGGATAGGTGTTAGCTCTTTCTAGAGGCAGGTTGTCGACAAAAATTTTTTTCTCTTTTTTTCCTCTATTACCGACGTGCATTACATAGGTTTTCCTTATGTTCACCTTTAAATTGAGACTGGTCATGAAGGAACAATAGTTGTTTAGGGCCTTCTGAAGCTGGACGGGTGTTCTTGCCAGGATTACCGCGTCGTCGGCGTTTAATAACGCTGGAATCTGTCGACGACCGGCTTCCGGCAGATCTTTAACGCCTTTTAGCAGCGCGACCTCTAGGCCATTCGTATAAAGTGTGAATAGGAAAGGGGCCAACACGCAGCCTTGTCTGACCCCTTTCTGAATTTGAAAGCTGTCAGTTAGTTGTCCTGTTATTCCATATCTGACCTTTCCAGTAGCGCCAGAATATAGCTCACGAAGGATGTCCACTATAGGTGGCAATCCCAATCCATCCATGCCCTCCATGATGTTTAAATTCAAGACAACCTACAGAAAGACTAGGCCCATGCTAGACTCAAATACCCCTGGTGAAAAGGCCACAAGTACAGCCCCAAAAAACGAAAATCACTGAAAAATCAGCCCCAATCCCAATCCATCCATGCCCTCCATGATGTTTATATTCAAGACAACCCACAGAAAGACTAGGCCCATGCAAGACTCACTACCCCTGGGCATAAATAAAGGTTGAAAAGTAGGCAAAATGGTTGCAGGCCTAACAACAAAGCCTGCATTCAAAATGGCCACTTGCCTGCCAGCACATGGCCAGTGCCTGTAGCAGCACTCAAAATGGCCACCAGCCACATGGCCTGTCCCTCCCCATGAACACCCCCAAAAATCGAAAAACACTGCAAAATCAGCACAATCACATTCCATCCATGCCCTCCATGATGTTTAACCACATGGCTGCTGTGGGGATTTTTCCCCTGTGCTGGGAAACTCTTGATGCCATTATTCATGACGAGCTCAGCTCGTCATCAGCACACGACACCCGTGGGTGATGACGAGCTGAGCTCGTCATCAGCAGCGAAAGGGTTAAGTTCAAGACAGCCCACAGAAAGACTAGGCCCATGCTAGACTCAAATACCCCTGGTGAAAAGGCCACAAGTACAGGCCCAAAAAACGAAAATCACTGAAAAATCAGCACAATCCCATTCCATCCATGGCCTCCATGATGTTTAAGTTCAAGACACCCCACAGAAAGACTAGGCCCATGCTAGACTCAAATACCCCTGGTGAAAAGGCCACAAGTACAGCCCCAAAAAACGAAAATCACTGAAAAATCAGCACAATCCCAATCCATCCATGGCCTCCATGATGTTTAAGTTCAAGACAACCCACAGAAAGACTCAGTCCACCCACCACTGAGTACCCCTGGGCAAAAGGCCCCAAAACAGCCCAAAAATCGAAAATTCCAAAATTTTAGTTGCAGCAACTGTAATGCCCCAAACAAACTTACTTGTAAAATTTCTAATCCAACAGTGATCCAAAGAAAGTCAAAAAGGCCTCAAATCCAAAGATCCAGCAGCATCCACAAAAAGTAATCCTTCCAGCTCCAGATCCAAATGAAAAGTGACCAGGAGATGGACAAAGTACTGGGAGGAGCCTGCTGAACAGGAACAGGAAGTTGAAGACTGTGGGGCACTTCCTTCCTCCCACCCCCCTCCTCCCCTCCCCAAAATGGACTCCTCGCTAAAAAAGTGCAGGCAAATGTCAACCTAAGGAGTTATTCAGATAAAAATCATCATTTCAAGAAGGTTTATGCTGCTTGCTGGTGGATTTCTTGTGCAGAATTGCAAATTTTATATTTTCACTTGTGCGAGATTCTTGCTGCTCGCCGCATCTCAAATCTCGCAATTGCGAAGTACCGCGAGACGTGATCTCGCCGTACTCGCGTTGACAAACTATCGCTGGCAAGCCGCGATGACGTAATCGCGCTCGCCAATTCCCGCGGGATCACACAGCAAGATCCAAAATGGCGCAGCACTCGCAAACTATCGAGAAAAACAACTCGGCAAACGATGATAAACGCCGCGCGCCGCAAAAATTGTATCACCAACGCCACGCGCCGCAAAAAAAATCCGCTGCGTGCGAATTTGCAGATTTTGCGGGAAATTCGCAAATCTCGCGGATTGCGAATTTCCCAAAAATCCGCAAAATCCGCGAGCGTAACGGATTTTCCGCCCATGCTTATTTTAAGGTTTAGGAGCATTTTGGCAACTTGGGAGTCCCATTTCATTTTCTTGTTGATCCTGACTCCCAGGTAGTCGAATGCCTCCACCACCTCTAGCGGCGACCCATTGAGAGTAAAATGGATTCTCTTTGTTTTTTTAAGTGGGGGAAACACCATCAGCTTTGTTTTGGTAGTATTAATGGACAGCCCACGTTCGTCGCAAAAAACACACTAAATCTGTCCAACAGTTTCTGGAGTCGCGAGGGGGTTTTTGACATCAGGAGGGTATCGTCTGCGAAGAGAAGGGTGGGTGTTTTCTCCCCTGCCAAGACCGGGGCATTGGCAGACTCCTCCCTCAGATGGTCAACCACCCCATTGATAAAGAGGGAGAAGAGTGTCGGGCCATCACACAGCCCTGGCGCACCCCTCTGTTCACAGGTACCCTCTCAGTTAGCTGCCCCTGGCTCCCCCATCTGATTCTGGCATAATTATCCTGATGAAGTTTAACAATAAACTCCATGAGGTAACGTGGGAACCCCATGTCCAACAACACCTTCCACAGTTTATTACGGGGCACCAGATCGAAAGCACTCTTCAGGTCTATAAAGGCCAGATATAATTTTCCCTTCTTGATGGTCACAGATTTCCAGAATATTGCGCAAAGTCTGAAAACCTGGTCCATTGTACCCACATTTTGACGAAAGCCCGCCTGAAAATTAGTCAGTATGTTCCCTTTTCCAAGCCAAGATCCTATTCTGTAAATAATGACCCTGCCAACTACTTTCTGAATGGCATCTATTAAACTAATCGGCCTGTAGTTGGCAGGGTCCTCCCTATCACCTTTCTTGTAGATAGTAATTACTTCTGCGCCCTTCCATGAATCAGGGACAGGATGTCCATGAAGAATTTAGTTCATTAGAAGGGCAATGAGGTCAGACCACAGCTTCGGGTCATATATGAGTAGATCACCCGGTAACCCGTCCGGACCTGCTGCTTTGGAGGGGTTATACTCCTAATAGCATCATATACTTCCCGAGTTGTGAAGGGTTCTACAGGTGTATTCTTCTCTATGATAAAATCATTTTGTGGCCCCAGAAATCGGCCTATCTCAGCCTCATCACAATACAATTTTAAAAAATGAGAATGCCATTGCTGCTCGGTTATTTGGTTGGGGAGGGGCTCTCCTCCCCTCCTATCAAGTTTATTTAGCAGATTCCAGAACAGTGTGGAGTCCTTCGAGCAGGCAGCAATCTTAAGTTGTTGCCAATGCTCTTCCTCCCAGTCCTTCTTAGCCTTTTTTGATACAATTATTATAATCCTTCCTGGCCACCCTAACTGCCATTATATCCTTCCTCCTAATGGAATTCGATATAGCCTTTCTCCTTTTCCAGCATTCAGCCGTATACCATGGCGTACCAGTTGTGGTTGAGACATTCTCCCTGGAGCCTCTAGTATCCCCAATAGTAAAAAATAAATCAATTTTCTCAATTGGATTCTTGTAAGAGTCCGTGAGTTTAATACTTTGTTCAATGGCCTGGACAGAATCAAGGGGTAAAAGTGCTCTAGTCTCTCCTTCGACTAGTTCTTTGATGCTGATCAATTTGTCTTCTTGGCACATCACCCTATTCCATTTTAATCTACGATTACAATGAGATGGGACTACCTCTTTTGCAAGCATTAGTGGACAATTTGGTACTTCCCTCCCGCTCCCCCATCTTATTTTCATGCAGAGCGGATTGTGGTCACTGGCCTGCGACTGTCAAACTTCCATATCTACTAATCTGCCCCAAGTTGGGATATCAAGTAAAATATAGTCGATACGGGCGGGAAACTAAGTCTATTGTAAGTCATCACACCATTTGGGTCTGAAGTAGTCCTGCCATTCAAAGCACGTAGATTATATTCTAATGTTGGCGCATTTAGTTGGATCGCTCTAGGTGTCCATTTCCTGATTGGAGCCAAAGTCAGGGACGGGATAAACTGTCTAGATTACTCTTCCCAGGTATTCTTCCTCACTTAGGGGTTCATATGTACAATTAAAATCTCCCCCAACAATAACATTAGACAAGGGGGGATACCCGCTAAAGCCACCTCGAGTAGTGCTATGGTAGGTGAAGTTTGGCCTCCAGGGGTGCCTCTAGCATACACATTAAACAGCTCCATGGAGCTTCAAGTATGGGGACACTTAACGGTAATATATAATATGTCCTCAGAGGATAAATTATGCACAGTAAGTGCCCAGTTCAGTGCCACACTAATCCATACATGAAGTCCTCCCGATGGGCGACCTTTCCCTACGCTGGTTGCTTGGATAAAATTGGTGGAATACCCACTTTTATATAGAGAGTCATGCTACAGGTTTCCTGGAACATACAGATGTCATACATATTAATGAATTTGTTCCATTCTGGATTTTCCAAGTTTTTTTGGAGGCCCGCTATGTTCCATGAAAGTAACTTAATCACATTAATGTTTGGAACCCTTCGTCTATTGGATACTTCGGGAACCGTTCTCTCTACAACAATTCTTGTAGAGCATCGAACTTTACTAGTGACAGTAGTCCTTTCTTCACAATCAAGGGGCACCTCAGGATTGAGCACCGTCGCCTCCATATCTGTGAGACTTGTGGTAGAATTAATCAAAAGCTCGGACATACATGTATTTGTAATCACCTCGGGGTATGCCATGTTCTTAATAGGGGCCCCCGTTGACTTTGGGGAAGATGGTACACCCCTATTATTTTGCAGTCAGTCAACCAGGTCCAAACAACTGAACCTATTACAATAGAAGGGTTGACTGTGTGTATAAGAATTGTGGCAAGTGTACTAATACATTCACAAACAAAACTCACTGACCATAAAGAAAAATGAAAGCAAATTTTACTCAAATACTTTCACATGTGAACACAAAATACTTCAATCACTGTCCCTAATGAACATTTAAAACATATAAGGCACGAAAACTTTGTGCTAGAGTAATACTAAAAACAACAAGTAAAATGTGTTACTTCATATACTTTTGGGTTAAACAACTATACATATACAATCATCCTGTAGACACATCAATTAAATCTTGGATCCTACAGGATTTTGAATAGTTTGTTCACGCCAAAGGAGAGGATTGCGTCGACATTTCGACCCTAGGGGGGGCGATGCTGTGTTTTCACGCATCAGGTGCGGGTCTTCTTCAGGACTGTATATATACATGGGACAGCCTCTTGCAGACCTAGCTCCTCATGGAGCCCTGGTCTCTTCCTCTTGAATTGTATTGTCGGTCCGTCTTAATCAGGCCGGCTAGATGTTCATTACACCTCTGTATTGATATAGTCTATACAGATGGTTGTAAACTTGCTCCTTTGTATTTCTAACACGCGTGGGTCGCCTCCTTCACTTTCCGTTCGTGCTGACGATGTCAGCACGAACGGCCTGATTAAGATGGACCGACAATACGAAGAGGACCAGCTGCGTCCAGTTAATGCGCGCGGAGACTGCTGGTCCTCGCAGTCCCGCGGCGTGCAAGAAGTACCGATTCCCCTTCCCAGAATCAGTGATTTAAAAAAGTTACTGGATTAGTCCCTGGTCGGACTGAATTCCACAAAGTGCGTTTCCACCAAAATGCCCCACAAGAACGGCTGCGGGCGGCAATAATAATTAGAAAATGGGTAAAGGTTCTGTAGACTAGTAAGTGAGGAAGGAAGAACAAGGTGATGCAGGGCACCTCCATGCCATGCCTATCTCCCTTTCCCATTGTACACCACTGCAATACATCTCTGATTTTTAATAGCTGCAGCACAACGCATGACATCAAAACAAGTATTAGAAAAAGACATCACATCTAGTTTTAATTTGGCAAGCACATGTAATCACAGGAATTCACAAATGCTGTTTAGCACTTTAAAACTAGTCCTATTGGCTTTCCCATTGTTTGGGGGAAAAGTAGCAAAAGGATTGCTTTAGGAGATAAAGAATTGAATGTTACAATCAGTATTATAATTGAGCTTACCTTTAACATGCTAAATTTCCTCATTCATTCCAATTGAGGCACCTCATATAAAGTTGAATAATACAGTATACAGGTAATAGCATGAGGTAATACTCCTCTGGGTGGAGCCAAAGCCCAAAGCCCACTCTGTGCATTATAATGAATTGTAAACAAAATATTTTTCAGTCAGTTGTGCTGCCAAGCCAGACCTAAAATAGGAGGTAGGAGAAATGTTATTACTGAGTTTTGTAAACAACTGCAATAGAAAGCATACAAATGTTAGTAAAATGCTGAGCGACAAATTATGAGCACAGTTCAATTATTATTAAAAAAAATGAAATTAACGTATTTGTACATAAGATGAAATGCTAGCTAATTATAATAATCAGCAAATGGAAATGAGATTTGGATAAATTCCTGAAACACAAAGCAGAATTTTTAGTGGTCCTTGGGTGTAAGGATCAGGCCATTTCAGTCTATTAGTATTCTGTCTTTGATTAAACTCATGCATGATGCGCCATATATTTGCATCACTCGCTTACATATTTCGCATCCCATAGCTTGTAAAATAATTCATCAAACAAGTTCAAATTTATCATTGAAGAACTAGAGTGAACATATATGAATTCCCTACAACATATGCCACTTTACTCCTTTCCTTTTCTCCATTCTGTCCTATCCCTTCTATGACCTTCCTCACACAGCATGCACATATGTCTCTTTCTTTAGGGAACTGCAGACTTCATCAACCTTCCCCTTTTTTAATTTGAACAAATTCAGCAGGTTTAGAAGCTTTACATATGTGAGAACCAAATTAATTTCAATTATAAGTCTAATATATAAGCAAAATATGCTTGATGTAAAAAAAGTAAAGTTTATGATCAAATCTAGAAAACACTAAAATATAAGTTAACATATTTAACATTAAAATAGTAACAACTTATAACATAAAAACGAATGTAACCTAACTAAATAATACACAAATTATATCTGTTGCATGTACAACTAATTTTTTTGTAAACGGTATAAAAGACCTAAAAAAGGATGCTCAACTTTCATGCTCTGTCCCACAATATTTTTACATCACAATATTTCTGACACAGTATGTGTGTCTCAAGGATATTCAACTTTTATATTCTGTCCCTCAATATTTTTGACACAGAATTTGTCTCATCATATTTCTCATGCAATATTTTGATGGAACACAATTGCTGTACTTTGTACTAGTCACTTTTGCTTGTTTTCTGGTTTAATACGTAATACTGTGATTTGATTTATCGACCTGGTTACCTCACAGTTGTCAGAGTTTTAATAATTCTCCAGAGCATTCAAAACATTTCCTGCCGTTAGCAATAGTAATAAATCACATTTTCTTTACGATGTCCCGATCGGTGCGACTAAATGAAAAGCTCTGTCAGTTCACAGCTGTCGGTAACATTTTATTTTTTACCGCACTTCCAGTGACATGCCCAATAATCTTTAGAACAGCTGCTCGGCAGATTTCTATACAAACCACCACCAGTTTTCCTCCGACTTTGATGAAGTCAATCATTATTCCAATACTTCTATTTGTGAACTACCAAATTTACGTAGTTTTCAGAAAGTCGTCAAACCATGAGAACTTCGGCCTAATCGGTCAAAGTAAAATTCATATTTGACATGTAAAGGCTGTAATTGTTTCCATGTCTGTCTCTTGCAACCACGTAAGCTTAAAAGAGTTCGAAGAATTTTGCCTCAACTTTTTTTGAATTTGAAAGTCATCGCTGTATTAAACCATTTACTGAACAATTATTTTAAGTTATGAGTTAATAATTTTTGCAAAAGTTTGAAACATGTGCACTTTACCTTAACTCCTCCTTCATAACAATAGACCACAGCAGAAAACCACAAAGAACATTCCCACAGAAACATTGCAAGAGTCCCACTCATACTTACAGTCACACAAATTGGGTGGACCTCAAGAATTGTGCGTTTTTTGGACAACATGCTGAACACCAACTCTAGAATGGGTTACCATGAACACACGTACATACAAACGCACACTGTATGCATTGCAGCTGAAAGAAAGCGTGCACGGTACCGGACTATCAGTATGCTGTGTGCATATGGGATCACTGAAATAATATCGAGGGTCAAAATATCGACTTGCAAAAATATCGTGGACAAAATATCGACAGTCAAAATATCGAGTTTGTATCTACAAACAGGTAAGTACAAAAATATCGAGTACAAAATATCGTTTACAATAATATAGTTATAAAAAATATCGACTTTGTTAAAAACAGTGTTTAATTAAATTAATATTAAAATTTAATTACTAAAATATACTTAAAAATACTTAAATTACATTATAATAATTAAATAATAAATGAAATTAATAAAAATAATTTTTTACAATCATATTTGTAAAAACATATATATATATATAATAACATACTATAAAATAAATAAGATACTATTATATTACCGTACAATACCGGAAGTGTAAAAAATACTATTCCCACTCCAAAGAGTATCGACGGTCACATTATCGACTTGCAAAAATATCGTTTAAAAACTGAAAACTGACCCTGAACCCTAAAAATACCCCTTTACCCAAAAACCCAAAACTGACCCTGAACCCTAAAAATACCCCTTTACCCAAAAACTGAAAACTGACCCTGAACCCTAAAAATGCCCCTTTACCCAAAAACTGAAAACTGACCCTGAACCCTAAAAATACCCCTTTACCCAAGAACTGAAAACTGACCCTGAACCCTTAAAATACCCCTTTACCCATGAACTGAAAACTGACCCTGAACCCTAAAAATACCCCTTTACCCAAAAACTGAAAACTGACCCTGAACCCTAAAAATACCCCTTTACCCTAAAACTGAAAACTGACCCTGAACCCTAAAAATGCCCCTTTACCCAAAAACTGAAAACTGACCCTGAACCCTAAAAATACCCCTTTACCCTAAAACTGAAAACTGACCCAAACCCCTAAAAATGCCCCTTTACCCAAAAACTGAAAACTGACCCTGAACCCTAAAAATACTCCTTTACCCAAAATTTATCAATATTATTTAATTACCAATTAATTATTAATTATCAATAACAATAAAGTAAATATATTAGCACATTAGCTGTAATTATTTTAATAATTAATATTATTTTTTCCCAATTAATTACTTAACAATAACACAAAATTATATATATTAAAAATGTACTCTAATTAATGTAATTAACTAATTATAATTAATTAATTACCAATTAATTACTAATACAAAATATGTACAAAATGATATTAATTAATTAACTAATTAATATTAATTAATTATCAATTAATTATTAATTAAAAATATTTACAAACATATATTAATTAATTAATTATTATTAAATTACTTCCCACCCTATTTCCCTATAAACCCACAACCCGCTACAGAATTACATTACGCAGTTATTATAAAAACAAAATTCATTTAATAAAATATTTTATAACATTAATACACACTTTTCACACATATTATTACATAAAAATACACTATAAAATATTATATATTATTAAAAATTCGATATTTTTGCTATCTATATTTTATACAGTCGATATTACTTCACTTACCTGAAAAACGATATTTTTGTAGTCGATATTATGTCCAGTCGATATTTTGTCCAGTCTATATTTAAAACTCGATATTATGTCCAGTCGATATTTTGGAGTCGATATTTTGTCTGTGCACCGTGCATATGTGATGTTACAGCTCAGGCCTCCTGTGTCTCAGTGATCACAAGCCAAGGGTTTTCGGGCCCAGCATCCTTGTGTCCAGCAGCAACTGTTTGAATAAACATGTACACTGTTAATGCACCGGTACTGACCGCCAGACTGTTTACTATATATCACTGAAGAGATGATGTCTTGTGGTTAAATTCCCATGGCTAGATCCGAAACACCACTGTCTTGATCCCAGTTTTCCAACTAGACCAAACATGGCATTTTGCAAGGAGGAAAACATCCCACTTGCTGGTTTCAGCACAGTAGCCAGCCTGACAAAAAATGTCCCACATGCAGGAGCCACGGTATTCATGGATTCATGATGCATTCAACAACAGAGCTTACACAGAAAGCCAGAAACCATTGTGAACATAACAATTCCTGTGTTGGCAAAGGGGTAACTGTCACAGCAGTGTTGTGTGTTTGTGTGACTGGTGTCTGTATGAGTACGGCTATGGAGATGATTCTGGAGTCAGCCAGTGGTGAAGCCCCAGTCAGCACTGTAACACAAAATGGTGTGGGGCCCCTCCACAATCTGATGAGGGGCCCCCGAGTATCCCATATCTCACAGAAATTCATTGGCATGTGGCTTTGTTGGGGGCACTTGAAAGACTGGAGAGCATGGGCATCCACAGACATTTTTTCAGGTGGAGTGGGGGGGGGAGTGGCGGCAACATTTTTACTTCATCACCATCCTCTGACATGATTGAGCACAAGTATTAAATAAATAAATAAAAAATCTAAAAAGACAAAGAGCTTAAATAAACAAAGAAACCCATGGGGGGGGGGCAGGGGGGGAGGTGGGGGGGGGGGGAAGAAAGATCTTGTGAGGCCCCACAGCAGATAACCTGGCAACTACAATAAAACAAAGGAAAAAACTAAAAATGGCCGTAAAAAATAATCTAAATCAGATTGATGTGGTTCTAGAGAGATCCACATCAGCAAACCTTTCATTAATGATACAGTGGACGATTGTGTCAAATTCAAGAGCTAGTAGGATCAGCCTCGCTAAGCCACATTGTCTAGACCAATATTAATGAAGCCACTCATTACGTACCAAAGCCATGACTGATTCCATCGATCTACTTGGACAGAAACTCACCGAGGAATGTCCTCTTTAGAGTCCGTGGAAAAGCAAGAGAGGAAGACCTCAGTGCAGAAGTAAAGGCCAGGTGCAAGAAAACTGAAACAAGGAAAGCAGGGGACTGATAAATAGGTATGTTTTAGGTGTACTCTGCAGCGTCATTGAACACCGAAGTGGCAGGGTTACATGTCCTCTAATGCACACCTCTTTAGAACAGAGGCAGAGATCATAAGGCAAACTATAAGGATGGACAGAATGGAGTTCATAGGTTTGGTGAGATGGAGTTCTGAAAGGTTTGGGAGTTACATTCAGCTAGGAGTAGGGGGGCAAGAAAATGTAAGATGAGCTCAAAGCCATATTTTAAGTTATTCAGGGGCCTTGTCCATTCTAGTGAGAAACTGTGTTTTGAGGGCACTTAATAAAAAGGTGATGTGGTGAGACTTAAAAAAGTACTGTAGGTGGGGGTGAGGGGGGTTATGAGGTAGCCCCAGCTCTTTCTGGTGTTGCTAAAGCTAGGACACGGGTGCCCAAGGCTAACAGATACATTTAGGAGAAAAATAATCTGCTAAAGAGGCAGGTCAAGAAGCAATAAATCATATCAAGAAAGACTTGCTGGGGATTGATGAGAGTTGACCAAAAGGTGGAGATAGACAAATGCAATTGCTTCTAGTTTTAAGAAAAAGGGGGTGGGGTAACCAGTCAAGTGAACAATCTGCCTCTTAATTTGTCTAGAGGGTCCGGGTCAAACATAATGTACCCTGGAATCACTGAGATATGGTAGTGCTGGCCTGATACCGGTAAGTTTGAGACAGGACTAAAAGATCAGTGTGAAGAAGGTGTCTGGTAGGCCTAAGAGGAGACCAATATGCCAATGCAAAGTGGTCAGGGCCTTCAACCCTAATAACTAGGTAAAGTGGTGAGAGAGAGTCAATTAAAGGCTAGGGTATTGCATAGTAGATGGTAATGGTATGATGTATTAGTTTTTCATTGACCATTCTATTAGTTTAAAAACTAAAGGGGTGGGGAATTATTTTTAGTTGTTTCTTGTCTCAATATTAGCATGAACTTTATTCAACTTCAAAGTTTGTCTGTGTGGATTTCATTGCTCCTTTTCAAGTTCAAGTTTCAAGTTTTAAGGCTTTATTTCGATAAAAATATATCTTAAAAGCAATTTACAACACATTTAAAATCCACAATAAATACAACATACTTGGTGGTGTACAAACTGACTTAAAACAACAATATATATATATATAGTAAAAACAATCATTAAATGGATAAGGAAAGCCTTTTGGATCGGATGGACCATGACCTTTTCTTCCCTCAATGACAAGTCTATTAGTTTGATCCCAAAGAGATACTTTTCCAGTTGTTAGCCCAAGTGAAGTGGCTTCAAATATGCACACCCCATGTTGACACCATTGCATACACACAGATGAATAGTCTCCTCACCCATTCCTGCCTAAAGAGCTGCACTTCACACCGACAATGCCCCTATGGAGCTTGAGGTTAAATTGTGTTCAAAATAGTGATAACTCACACAGATCCCAACAGAAGCATAGCGCTTTGCAGACACTTCTTCAAAAGACCTGCATCTCTCAAATACACGAAGGAAGAGTTCTTCCTTTCTGAGACACTGCCCGTTGGAGCTACATAATTAAGGGGACAAGATGCCTGCAAGTTACGGGGAGAATTACTTTTCCAGACCTGGGTTTTGCTTTTACATTATTATCTAGTGTGTTTGACCCATTGGTTGAAATACAATTAACCTATACTACAGCTCCCAGAATGCACTAGTATGGCAAATCAAAACTGGAAAATGTGTGCCCTGGTAAGAGTCATCTGGTCACTCTATGCATATGACTTATACTGCTCCAAAAAATGTATATCCGCAGACAGTGCCCAACCACCACAATGTCACCAAAGCTCTGCAGTTCACCCAAACAAAGACCCACATAAAGGGTGAGCCTCATACCAATACTTATTTCTTCAAGACAACATTAATATCGACCCCCACCAAGAAGGTAAAATAACAATGCCACAGCATGGGGTACTTAATACCAACACAGTACTCCCAGAGACATAGCCCACACAAGTGGCTTTAGCTGCAACTCCCCGATGAGCCCTCCTCAGAAATAACCCCCAAAGCACACAAAGAAAAGTGCAAAACCCCACAAATATGCCACCACAACAAGCTGCCAATTAAGTCATTGTATACTGCCTGCCTCCCCCCGAACCTTCCCATGCAAAACGAAAATCCAATTTCTGTTCATGAAATGGGGGCTAGCTCACTTCACACTCACCACAGGTACTAAATCAACTTCAAGGTGGAGTTGCATCACACACAGTGCGCCTCCAGTCAAGTTTCGCATAAACAACTGAAACCCTTGCCCCTAATAAAGCACCTTACATTCCTCTATGTACCAATATTTCACACAGTCCGAGATGTACTTTAACAATAATCAACATCTTCCCCAAATAAATAAACGATTTAGCATACCGACACTTTAATATACCAAAAATAAGCAAAACATGCCATAATCTGACTACTAATTTAAGCAAATTTAGTTTCAGTAATGGCCCTGGTGCACTCACTATTCAGAAATCAACAAGGGTTTTTGCCTGAAAAGCAAAGGACATGACTCCAAGGCCCAGAAGGGACCCGTTTCAATGTCCATTGCTTAAATCATTACAAAACATAAGAAGTATGGTTTTAAAAGACCACATTCATAAACATAAAGCTGCAGTACACATTTTATAAACTAATATAAGGAAAACAGTTGATACGGATCACATTAAACGTTTTCTACACCACCCATCAACCAGATATCGCATTACCTCCAGAAATGGCGAACTTCCTCACCTGAGGAAAACAATGCTATTCGAAGGCGAGAAAAAATGAAAGTGGTGCTTCACTTTGGAATAGAAAAATGTCAGAAAAAGAAATTTCCAGCAAAAGTATTACTTCCTTTTTAGATCCATTTCAAAGGTGAACGAATAAAGCGAGGAAAGAGAGGGTAGACAGTTTTTGGAATCATGGTTTATAGCAAGTGAGGTGCTAGACAAAAAACAGGAGAAGTTATGCTTACTTCAAGCTGTGGGAGCAGCCAGGCCCGGACCTTCTCTCTTGCAAATCAGCAGCAGTTTTCCCGCTCATCAAGCAGGACCGTCATTGGAAACGCTTTCTTGCGCTCTTAATATTGACGGCCCTACAGACAAACACCACTGTGGGGGCTGTCAATAATGACACAAGTAGTTACCGTAAGGTGCGTCCCCTTGCACCTTAAAGTAACTACTTGTATCATTTTATGTGAGCCTGCTGCCTCATAGTTGACGGCGGTGGCAGACTTGGGGGAAAGGCAAGTTACGGAGTGCCTGAGTTTGCCTTAGAAAAAGAAACCAGGCAGCTGAATTGAATTGAATGCAACTTATTTAAAGAGGTGCCTCCCCTTAATAAATTCTGCACACAGGGCCAAGTCCAGCACAAAATTAAGTCATCTGCCACATGGGTCTTTTCCCCACACAAATGGGAAAACTGTTGCCCATTTGTACGCAAAATAGTCCAATCTGGCAACACTGCCAGCGTTACAAAAAAAAATAATGGCGCCCGGCATCCACTTCACCACCTATATGGCCCACACGGACGGACAGGCGATCCGTGGGCGGCAAGAATGCCCCCACACCCAGCTTTACTGACTTTAAGTTTAATGCCCATAGAGCCAGATGCTATGGCTTGAACAAAATGCTTTGACTGAAGGCACTATGACAGGGCTGCCATGTGTGTCAGTGAGAGCGTGGTCTTTGGGGATGTATGAATATGTGTGTGTATGAATGGGATATAAGTGTACGGCTGACTGAAATCTATGTCCTATGTACTTGTGGCACAGAACATACCTAGAGAAATCTAAAAAGCGCTAACAAATGTTCAGCAAAAATGCTCATAATATGGAACATTTTCTTCGCTTTAAATTCCTCCAACTTAAAATAATGTCTGTCATTTTCACTTATAAATATGGCACTGTATCAAGAAAATTAAACTGAAGAGTTAACTTTGTTTATATGGGTTCCATAAAACTAATCATTTAAATTTCTCTCATTTCCAAGTGGCACAATTACAATACCAATCATCGTGCTATCAGTGGCCTGTAGACATGTTGCCATATGTATAACAAAATAAGAAATTTGTTTAAATTGGAGGAATTTTAAGTGAATAAAAATACTTCATAAAACATTAAGACATATTTGGCTTAATTGAAAGTGGAGAAGGACATTAATATATCATATGTTATACAACAACTTTTATTCAAAAATTACTACTTTTCAGTTATAAATATGGCAGAGTGTTTTATATTTTTTATATAGCGCAAACTCGACCCAAAGGTTTTGGAGCACTTTACATGAGCACCGTATTTACTTTACACATTCAGGCACTGGGAGATTAAGTGATTTGCCCAGAATCACAGGATGTGGAAGCGACCCAAGGATCGAACCCTGGTTTCCATCACCAAAGTCGGCAGTCTAACCGACGGACCACTTCCTCTCCCCTGTTTGTAAACGCGACAATTTGAAATGGGAGGTATTTAAAATGAAGAGATCGACTGACTGGAGACAACTGCCCTACAAGAAGCCTTTGTACATATTAAATGGATCGATGAATGAAGCACCAGAAAGTGGCGCTCCTTAGGTGTCTGTCTGAGTAGCCTACATATAAATTAATCAAAGCATAACTGATGTTGCCTCGATAAAGAGACAGTTACATGATTTAGTCCCAGAGTTTGGTGGGGTAAAAGGGCTGCCAAAAATGAGGGTGTTTCTGCCCCACCAAACTTTCAGTTTACTTAACCTATTTAGCTGAACTTTAGGTTTTTCACTGGTGATGACTGGCCTGGCTCCATCCAAACCTTTAGAGATAGCAGCTTACACTAATCTGTACTAACAGGTCACAAAGAGAGCAAAGAGAGTGTGGCTAACATAATTGTTTTTTTTCCACAGGATCCTCATGCAGGGCACAGCAGGGAGGAAAAAGTCCTGGCCTATTGGGAGACATTTCTCTCTCCTTGAAGGACATTTTCCTTTTCAGCATCAAATCTCCACTCTGGGGCCTTGTTGTTGAAAAGCAAAAGAGAATGCAGAGAGCGCTGAATAAACCTGTTGGCCCGCATGACATTCACAAGTGATCAATGTGCCTCCCCTGCCCAGCAGATCCACTTTCACAACAGAGATCCCTAAGAGGCAGGTGAGGAGCTCAAGATGTGACAGATGTTCCACCTCTGGCAAGAGGCAGAGGAGGCCAAGGTCTCTGTCGACCTGGCAGATTGCCAACCTGTCTTTAAATGGGTCCATTAGATTTACCTGCAAAGAATACTGTAAAAGTCTGCATGGAGAAACAGATTTTTGTTACGCCCAAATCTAAGTCAAAAAACAAAAAAGTGATGGAAGAAATGGATAAACTAATCTCATCTTTTGGCTGTTTGTGGCAGCATTCCAGTCCACAATTTTCTAAGCCCACTCTGCCAATTAGACACAGACAATTACTCATTTATGGAAATCAGGCATGGACTTATTTGAGGTGGAACATTCCAGCCCAAACCTCCAGCCGACATTCCCATCCAGACAGAACAAAAGCAATACTAGACCAGTTTCGGCCTACTTAGATCCCATCAGTGATGTCTAACTTGAGTCATGTTGCATAGTGACCAGAGGACCCACGTCTGGGAATACCGCTGTACTCAGGGCATCTACCACAACAAACAAAGTGATAGAAGTATTGCTTGAATCCATCTAAACCACTTGTGATTGCTGGGGCTCCATTTCATTCGATTGTTTTTCACCCACTAGGCCATTCTGGACAGAGACCAGCAATATTCAAATCGGTCTTGGTCCTGCTCTATTGGGAGCAGTCCAGCCTCTAGTCTCAGGCCGGGCCTCCAGACACTTTCTTGCTTGTTCCAATGATGTAGGGTGTCTGAGAAGGGACCTTCTGAGCCTGCAGGGAGCAACCTGCCACTGGAAACTCTTCCAACTGGGAAGACACTGACCACTCTTCCTCCAGCCTTCATCACCAGTGCTTCCTGGTCCAAGAATCACCCTACTTGAAACACAGCTGTCGCCTACATAAACAAAAAGCTCTTCTACACTCCATGTGTGACTGGTTATGTGTGTTGGGAGACTAAGAGGGAAGATTTTAACAGGGTTATTATTCAACAGTCATTCGAGACCCATATAAAGTTAAAGGAACCATGTTACGCAGTTTGTACTATATCTGATGCACTCCCTCTTAGGATCATAGCTGTGTGCTGCCACTTGACTGTGGACATCAAAATATTGACCAAGTAAGTTTTTGACAAGAAAAATGAGTCCTTGCTGTGATACTAATTGCCATCCTGCCCCTTGGGCACTTTTTTGGAAGAACTCCACTCCGTGATTTCCACACTATGCCTCAGGTCTGACCACGGTGTGCTCCTGGGCGATTTCAACATTCATATGGATAAGGTGGATGACTCGGACAGTATCAAGCTCAACGACATTATCTCCTCCTTAGTGTTTCTTCCGTACCTTCGGTCCCCTACACACAGTAAAGGACATATATTAGATCAAATCTTCTCTACTGTTCCTGTTGTCCTGACCTCCCTTGCTCCTGTCCTATGGTCAGACCACTACTTAGCAGGATTTGAGATTCCTCTTACCAAAAAGAGTGTAGCTCACGGACAGTGGCGTGAAGCGCTTCCCTCCAGAGCTTTCCATCGTGTCTCCCCAGCTATGCTGTCAAAGGCCTTAGAGACCCACCCATGCCTGCTATCAGGCTCTCTGGACACGGACCTTGATCTTTTGCAGTGATGGCTGACTCAACAACTTGATGACCTTGCCCCCCCTACCGCCGAAGACGCGCCCGGTGAGATCCTCTGCCCCTTGGTTTTCCCCGGCACTTGCCGTCAAACGACGATAATGCAAAAAAGCCGAAAGGACTTGGCGCAAACTCTACGACGCCTGCTCTAAGGAAACCTACAGGGCAATGACTAGAGACTATCATCATGACATCACTGCTAGCAAAAAGTCCTATCTGGCTAGCAGAATAGACGACGCTTCCAACTCCTGTAAAAAAATCTTCAGGATAGTCAAGGATTTCATCTCCCCTCCCTGGTCCACTCCCAAATCTCGCACTCAGAGTCCTGGATCTCTGAACTAGCTGACTTTTTTGCCAGCAAAATTAGGACTATCCAGACCTCTTTCGGGACCTCTCATACAAGCAACTACACATCTCACGGCCTCTCGCTCCCTCCCAGACCTTGACAGCTCCCTCCCACTGGAATTTTCCTTCTTTGTCCCTCAACTCCTCTTGAGACCTTCTTTCCAAATTAAAATCTGGCTCTCCTCCTGACCCATGTCCTGCCAAATTTCTCACGCAGATGGCCCCTACCCTTAAACATCTCATCAATCCAATTCTCAACCTCTCGCTCAACACAGGCGAAGTCCCTCAATCTTGGAAACAGGCCCTCATTTTGCCTCTACTGAAGAAGGAAAACCTGAACCCTGAATCTCATGCCAATTACAGACCCATCTCCCTTCTGCCCGCTCTGGCGAAAGTGGTTGAAAAACATGTCCACACCACCCTGTCCCACTTTCTAAAATCAAACGATATACTACACAAATCCCATCTGGCTTCCGCTCGAATCTGAGCACCGAAACAGCTTTGCTTGAGGTCACCAAAGCGATCAAAGAAACCTTGGACGGGGGGGAAAAGCTACGCTGGTCGACCGCCTCCTATCTAGACTCTGGGAGGTGGGTCTAAGGGGGACGGTGTTCAGATGGTTCAGGTCATTTCTCTCCAACCGCCAGCAAACGATCTGGGCCCCACCTTTTTCTGCCGCAATGCCGCCTCTGGAGGTCGGAGTACCGCAGGG
Organism: Lissotriton vulgaris; assembly: GCF_964263255.1. Classification (NCBI taxonomy): domain Eukaryota; kingdom Metazoa; phylum Chordata; class Amphibia; order Caudata; family Salamandridae; genus Lissotriton; species Lissotriton vulgaris. Next base: position 1,270,446,330 of record NC_141696.1, on the reverse strand, counting down.
CTCGATTTTGAGCCCTTCGCTCTTCAACATTTATATGACCCCTCTGGCGGCACTTGCGGAGGACTTTGGGGCCCAGATCGAGTTGTACGCTGACGACACTCAACTCCTGTTCACATGCGATAAGGGCCACGACTTTGACGGGGCATCTATTCGGGGCTGCCTTGGGGCTGTGTTTGACTCGTTTAATCGCCACAGCCTCAAGTGTAACTCCAACAAATCCAAAGTGCTTTTCTTCGGCTGCCCCGCAGATCCCAGATGGAAAGAGTGGTGGCCTCCCGCCATGTTCCCTCCTGTCAGCGACTCAGGGGCTGCCAAAAACCTAGGTATTCAGGTTGACAACGGCCTCTCTTTCAGGACCCAGGTATCGGGCTTGGCCGGCAAATGTTTTGCCATCTTGAAGATGTTGAGAAAGTTCCTGCCACTCCTATCCTTGGAGCACAGAAAGGTCACTGTTCAGGCCCTGATTGGCTCGCGGCTGGACTACACTAACGTCCTGTACCTAGGACTGCCGGAATACCTCTTATCGCGTATCCAGGTTTTGCAGAACTCGGCGGCCCGTGCCATCTTTGGCCTCACTAGGAGAGCCAGGGCCAGTGAGCTTCTTTGCACGCTTCACTGTATGCCCATAAAAAAGCGGATCACTTTTAAGGCCCTGACCATCGCTTTCAAAGCCCTTCATGGCACAGGTGCCCGCTATCTTCAGAAATGGATTAGTTTCAACTCTCCGTCTAGATCCCTGCGCTCTTCAACCCAGGCCAAGGCAGTCACTCCAATGATCCGTCGTGCTCGCTGTGGGGGGCACTCTTTCAAACATCTAGCCCCCGGCTGTGGAACGACCTTCCTCTTTCTCTCAGATCCAGCCCCAATCTGCAGGCTTTCAGGAAAGACCTGAAGACCCTGCTTTTTCTGCAATAACTCCGCCCCTCTAAGCTACGCTCCTTTCAATCGACCTTGTTCTCCATCCAGGATCTATGAGGCTCCGACAGCGCCGGGACACTCCTCGGAGTAGCCGTACGCTATAGAAGCACCCCCCTATAACATAACATAACATCCTGCCCACTCGATAACATTTTCTACGTGCTGGTTTGTGGTGACATCACTCAACCTGTCCATCACTAGTGAAGAGTACTATAAGCCCAGTCCCGCTTTCGAATACTCAAAACCATCATTCGGCATGAACACTTTTGGTGCAGAAAATATCACCACATCCATCCTAGAGAATGGTCAGTTGTGTTGTAGAACACTCTATCCTCACGCTACCTCAGTGGCACAGAGTATTTTCATCACCCCTTAACTTCAGGAATGGTCTGTGCTTATTGCACCTTCACACATCCGTATCAGGCATGCCAGTAGGCTTCAGTATTTGGTACTTTTAAGAGTCCACTTTCTACATGAGCTTTCTGGGACCGTTTGTCAGTAGTTGATTATGAGCAGCACAATACCAATAACTGGACAAAGTCATCCTGTAAATGAGAATGCAGCCTACCCCCATGGGTTGCATCACCCGCTGGTCACTGTAAAGGACAGGAAATAATGATATTCTGTGTATGTTCTTGAAGTAATCACACTAAAGCAGGTAAGTGTGAAACCATCTCGTTAAATCACTGTCTCCACAGCTTCCAGGGGCTAACTAAAAACCATCCCTTAAGTTCAAACTATAACATTCCATTACAGTAGCTATGACATAATATGTTCTGTGAAGAACATGAGTACAGTTAAGAATGCATGCTTTCACAAGATTGCTACAACATCTCCTTCCTTTCATAAAACAAAGGTAAAAACTAAAAAAAAAAAAAAAGAAGAAAACAAACAATGCAGAGGTAAATAAATTGACTAAACATAGGTAATAATGTATAGATATAAACGGTTAGGCGGAACAATTCTCCTTCCAATCTTGCGAGGAGTGACATACTCCAATGACAACTTAGGAGGCTGTGCAGATTGCAAACAACCTTGGTGAACCTTAGAAGGATGAGTAAATTGCAAACAACCTTGTTGAACGTGAGCAGGATCACTGCCAGACTCTAGAACCAATTGCAAAATAACCCTCCAAGGAAGTTTATATATTCTTGACAAATTCCACCAACTTTTCCCATTGACCCTAACAGCAAAACATGAAGTGGACTCCACCTTAACAGGAGGACCATATTTAGACAACCCTTTTGCCACATTGAAAGGCGACTTTATTCTCACCCAATTGCCTACATGAACGCTAAACTTAAATGCACCCAGGTCAGGTGGAACAGGACGGGCAAGCATTTTTATCTCAGTTTTAGAATTACCAGACAAAGGCCTTGAACACCATTTTTTCATCCAAGCAAGGCACATATGAGAAGAAGCCTCCCTTCCACGAAGCAAAACAAAAGGACTAGAACCCGTGATAGGACTGGGAGTAGTGCGATGCACCCACAACATACTTTGAACTGCTTCCTTGATGTCAATCTTGGAAGAAAAATCCCACTGAACACACTCAACTAAGATGCAATTTGTGCGCTCAATAAAACCATTCGCCTGTGGGTGATACAGAGGGACACGACGATGTGAGATTCCAGATTGACTTATGGACAAAGACATCCCTTTGGAGGTAAATTGCACCCGTTGTCCAATACAATCTTTTTCGGGAAACCCTCTCTGGCAAAAATACATTGAAGGAATTTGATAACTTCTTGTGTATTGGGATCAGGCATGAATTGGACCTCTCACCACTTAATGAAATAATCCGCAACAACCAACGCAAATTTGCATTTGTAGAGTAATACATTGAAAGGACCCACAAAATCTATGGCTAACCTCAACCAAGGAGCATTAGGTATAACAACCTCTTGTAAGGGAGATGCAGTAGCTTTGATGACTTTTTCACTGGTACAACATGTAACACATCCCTCATCAGTATCATTGATCTGGCGATCCATGGAAGGCCACAGGTAGATACATCGGATCCTTCTTTTGGTGTTAGTTTGTCCAAGATGACCAGCCTCAAAGTCTCAGGAGGAATAAACTTATCCCCACGGATAACCATTTCACCACCCTCCAAGGTAAGTTCATTAACAATCTTGGCAAAAGGGTGGAGCTCATTATCCAAATGCTTTTCTTTAGGCCAACCTGACACAGTGAAATCTTTAACTTTCTTGAGTACAGAATCTGACTCCATAGCCGAGAACTACTCACGTTCAGTGAAACAACGCTCATTGCAAACATCCACGGCAGTGATCAAACATTTTTCATCCGCATCAAAATATCAAAGTTCATGCTTCTTCAACGGTAAGGGTGATCTCAAGAGAAAATGAGCCCTTGTGTTATTCCCACCAGGAATGTGAGCAACCACAAAATCATATTGCAACAATTTTGAGCTTACTCTGGCAATTCTAGTCGTGTGGTCTTTGACAATGTTACCATTGAGTATGGGGATGAGCGATTTATGATCGGTCAATAATCGGAATGTTTTGCCCCAAAGGAAACATTTGAATCTTTCTGCAGCCCAAGAACATGCCAGCAGCTCTCGCTCTATTACAGAGTAATTTTCACTTGGACGTAAAGCACAGCAGCCACACCCAATGGTGTGTTCCTTCCCCTGCTTAAACTGAGATTTCATCCCTCCCAATCACATCCAAACTGGAATCCACAGATACAGTACACTGGTTATGGGGATCGAAAGGTGTGAGCATTTTGCAGGATCCCAACTCTTGCTTAATATGTGCGAACTCATCTTTACAAGAATTGTCCCAGACAAAAGTAACTATTTTCTTCAGTAAACTTCGCATATGCACAGTTTTAACTCCAAAAGTTGAAATACATTTTGTAAAAAAACTCACACCCCCCAAAAATGAGGAGACTTGTTCTTTTGCAGTAGGACATGGAGCATTTACAATGGCCTTGATGAGACTTTCCCTGGGTACTATACAGTTACCCGAAATGTGATGACCCAAGTACTCAATGGTACACACCCAAAAAACACATTTGAGCTTTTTTGGCAACAATCCCTTTCTCCTGTAATCTCTCCAAAACAACTGTGATATTTTTGTCGTGAGATTCTCTGCATCTACCTGTGACCAAGAGATCATTCTGAAAAACCACAGTGTCAGAGACACCCTCCAAAACCTTTTCCATAACACGCTGGAACACTGAGGCTGCCGAAGCTAGCCCAAAAAGCATCCTTCTGAACTGAAAAGTCCCAACAGGAGACACAAATGAAGTCAAATGTTTACACCCCAGATCCTATTCCATCTAGTGGAAGGCAGAAGCAAGATACATTTTTGAAAAAAAAATTACAACCTCAAACTTAGAAAGAATTTCGTCAATATGAGGAGGGAGATGGGAGTCCACCCAGATCTACTTGCTTAGACTGCGCAAATCAATGCAAACTCTGAGACTGCCATTCTTCTTACGGGCCACCCCCAAGGGAGACAACCAAAGAGAAGACTCAATAGGCTTGATGACGCCCGATTCACACAACCTTTTAAGTTGGCTCAACAAATCGTTTCTTACACTAAAGGGAACATTGTGCAGCTTGTGCTTAACAGGAATGGCCTGCTCCCTGACTTTGATGATGTGTGGACAAAAACCTTTGATACATCTCAAACTGTCAGCAAAAACACTAGGGAATTTGTTTGACCACATACCCAAACCCTCTTAATAAGTGTCGTCATCAACCACTGAAACTTGTTCAGTAGTACCAGGTCTAAGCATCATGCCAAACAAACCCTGATGATACCATCCAAGAATATTAAGACCTTTCTATACCACATAGACTTTCCCATTAATATCTGTCTTTAAAAACCAGACTTGTTTCGAAAAATCCCTTTAACTCAATTCTCCTAAACTTCATACGAGACAGTACTTCTGTCTGGTGAATTGAGAGGTTTATACCCCCACACACTCTCAAACAATTATTCAGTAAGCATTGTCATGCGCGCACCAGAATCCACCAATAATTGTAAAGCTTTTCCATCAACCAAAACCTCTATGACACAATCAACATAATTTTCCGAATCATCACGAACTACCACCACAACATCAGTCAAAAACTCACAATCTCACTCTCTGGATAATCTTTGTCCTCCATGCAGTAAACAACATTGACATTACCCCTACAACAAAAGACTTTTGCAAAGTGTCCTTGTCTACCACATTTACGACAAAAAGCATTCCTGGCAAGCCAAATGCGAGAATTTGGGAAATGTGAAGGAAATCCACATTTAAAAATTGTTTCTTTTTTCAGGTTTAAAGGGTGAATCCCTACCCCCTTTTTGCTGACTGTCTAATTTGTCTTTATCTACTTGAGGCTTATCCCCCTGATCTTTGCGTTCCTTGACCACACCCACCATGCTCTTTTCGGGTTTAAGCTCTTTTGAGGCTTTTTGAGACAGTTCAATACTTTTTACGATGGTAATAGTTTTTCGTAAGGAGGGATTCTTTAAGGTTAACAATTTTTCTTGAACTTTCGTGTCTTTGCAATGAACTACAATCTGATCACAAATAAGTTGTGAAGAGAAATGTTCAAATTCACAATCAGAGGCAAGAATGCGTAATGCTGCAACATAGAATACAATGCTTTCATCAATATCTTGTACTCTTCTGAAAAACTTGTGTCTGGCCACCAACAGACTGCTTTCCACAAGCAAATTGCTTTTCCAACATTTTGACTGCTTGATCAAATTCATTCAACTCCTCTTCACCTTCAACAACGCCAAGAGGAGGTAAATGTTCTAGCACTGCTTGACCCTCAAATCATAGATTGTTCTCTAGATTAAATCTCTTCCTCTCAGCACTATACCTAGTACCCCCATGGCACCTAAATATTTCTCAAACACCCTATAACATATTTTCCACCGGATTGGTGGATCACCTGGAAGCTGTAAAAAAGGAGGGGGGGGGAGGAGGGGGGGGGGGTTGTACATTTTGTATCTTGCACACAGTAAATAACTTAATAACCACAATTTTTTTTATCTAAGTCGATAACCTAATCCTGTATAGAGAAAAAGGTTAAAACAGGGTTACACACATTGTACGGTACAATATGTGACCACCAGTTCCAAAAAGCAGTTAGAATATAGGTAAACAGAAAACAGTATTATGACTTGTAACTCAATTGAAGAATGGACTTGTGTCCATGAAACTGGGAAACTGCAAATCATACCACTTTAGTCAGCAGATGGATCACACTGGCGGGGAGAGAAACAGAGGATAGGACTCTAATAGTGAAATCCGGACTCATCACGTAATATTTATCCTCAGCACAGACACAAATTTGCTCACTGACCTCACGATGAAACTCCAAAAGATGCATTATGTTGAAAATATTGCGATCTCCTCCGCAATGCGTATCTGACGGAGCACACAGACTGCTCCCTGTTGAAAATTCTAATGTGTGCAGAACAATACTTGACAGCGTGCGTTGTAGCTCTCGAGTTCTCCAATGAACGTAGAGCTGTGGCTGACGACATGCTTCTCTTATGAGACGCACATTAACCGTCTAGTAGGCAAGTGTTTTGGAGTCTTAAAGACTCTCAACAAAACCCTAGATCTCCTTCCTTTGGAGGCCCGGCGCACTATGACCCAGGCACTGATAACCTCACGCCTCGATTATGGAAATGTCCTTTTCCTGGGAGCTTCTTGTAAAAGCATTGGAAGACTCCAAATACTGCAAAATGCTGCAGCCCGCCTAGTGCTTAGACTCCCTCGAAGAGCCAACTCTAAAACCACTCTGGATGCCCTCCACTGGCTCCCAGTGAAAAAAAGAATACAGTACAAAGTACTCCTAATATGTCATCAGATCATCTGGAATAAAGCCCCCAGATATCTGACAGGTCTGGTTACCAGGTATGAACCACGCAGATCACTCAGATCTAGCGGTATGGGCATGCTTATGACCCACCGCTATAGGAGAGAAAAAATGGGAGGTCGGTCTTTCAGAGTGGCGGCTGCAACAGCATGGAATAAACTTCCCAGCCATCTCCGCATGGAGCCTTCAGAAACCATTTTCCGACGGCAACTAAAAACTCATCTGTTCTCCTTATAGCCTATTTAATGCCCCTTGCCTCGTACTGTCTTCTCCCCCCTTATGAGTTTATCGCCTCTTCTTTAGCGCGGGGACACGCCGAGATGGCGTACTATTTTCCATGCGCTCTATAAATGTCTTTATTATTTTATTATTACAACCCCAAAGTTCTACGACGTCATCAAATGGAAAGCTGCATCAGGGAAAAGCGGATCTCCACGGAGATGCATGGAATCCCCTCTCACCACAGAGATGCCCGGAACCCCCTAGCAGCATGCAGGAAGCCAAGCAAAAAAAAAGGTCAGCAGCGGATCAGCATTCACCAGGAAAGAAGTGATTTCGCCCAAGATCTTGCACTCCAACACATGGAGATGGCCACAGAGGGAGGGAAAATCTCTGCACACTCACTGGTCAACTGAAGCAGGAACGTGTGAAACCATCTCTTTTATGACAGTCTGTCTCCACAGCTTCCAAGGACAACTAACAGCCATCCCGTCAGTTCACACTATAGCATTCCATTACAGTAGCTATGACATAATAGGTTCTGTGAAGAACATGAGTACAGTTAAGAATGTATGCTTTCACAAGATGGCTACAATTCTATTCCAAAGAGTATTTATTTTTAGGCATTGTAGGCATTCTTTTTCTCTGCATCGTTTGTGGTTAGTTATCAAAAAAGGGACAAATATTGGGGCATATTACCAACAACTAGAGATATTTATCACTAGACGGGCTTAGCGAGTTTTTTTAATCGCCAAGCATCGCCGGATATTATCGCAGAGATAACGTGCTATAAGCAACGTTTATCTCTAAAGCGATAAAATATCCGGCGATAGCGGCGCAATGGGTGAATAGCGCTGAGAATACAGCCATAGTCACGCATTAACGCCAATAGGGTCTTAGCCATAATATCCACCTCCCATTGGATATAATGGCTAAGAACTGGTCTGAGCAGGCGTAAGCTTTTGGAGATATTCGTGCCTAACAGGTTGGGTATGCCCACTTTGCATGTCATTAGCGACAAATATCGCTGACATGAAAAGCGGGCCCCAAACCACTTGCTATCGACTACAAGCTGTCGCTAACTGCTGTTAGCGACATCTTGCTAATAGGGTGATAGAATATCGCCGCTCAGCGGCTGAAAACGGCCGCTAAAGCGGCGATAATCTCTTATCACCCTCCTTGATGATATGCCCCATTGTTTCCTCTCTTAACTATCTTCTGCCTTTGTCTCTGCTCCCTTATCCTGAACTCTTTATCTCTGGGTTTCTGTAGCCATCAGGCTGATTACACTTGCCCACCTGCAACACTATAGGAGGGGTATCCCTATTTTTTAATCTCCCTGCACATCCGCCATTTCTGCATGCCTGTTCCAAAATCTGAACACTCGGAAGGTCAGTTTGGCAAGCAAGCTGGGGCAGTGGAGGTACCACCACTGAACTCTGACTGGTCACTGAAGCAATCATTATCCACAGTGTCAGCTACTGCCTCTGCAGATTCCCTGTGGACAGGGGCCTAGCTTAGTCACTGAGATTCAGGGGGGTGAGTCTCACATTTCCCAACTAAAATAGTAGGACAACCAACATAGGCTCAGCAGACCCCATTCTGCCCCAAAGACCCAACTACGAAGGTAAGAATGCATTTATTTGTGGAGGGTGTCACAACACAAACAACCTCCCCCTACCTGAAGCTACGCCCCTGCCTGTGTGATGTGCCTCAGAATATAAACAGCATTGGAAGGTGTGAAAAGAGAAACCCAAAGTGTGTGTGTAGGTGCATCTATATAATCAATAGCCACATGTTTGGAGCTGTCACTTAACGCATGGGGTACATTTAATGTCCAGGAGGTCTACATAGTACTTCCAGACTGGAAAAACTTCAGTAGACATGTTTTTGGAAGGGTCGCCCATAGCATGGGCTTCCCTTACTAGGGCAACTCTTTAGAGTCATTCCTACCTATTTCAGATTTGTCCAACAATGGTCCTGACCGCAGAGCTAGCGGTGCTTGGCGGATGGAGAAACGGCTCAGTGCCCTCTAAATGAATCACAACAGTCATGAGGCGAGCAGATGAAGTGTGTACCAATTTTGGGCCAGCGAAATGTGTCACTTTGGAAGATATCTCATGCTAGAACATCCCAACCAAACTGCTTTGGGATTTTAAGGACATGAACTCGAGCATAGAAGCTCTGTGCTACCCCTACCTATATGTGAGAAACACCTTACACTGGGCATTTGTCATCTGCCACAGCAAGGGAGCTCAGTGAAGGATAGCTTTCCAACTCAATATGTGAGTGGGCAATGGAATGACCCTCACCATGCAATTGAAGACAGTCACCCGAAAATAAACCAGTAGAAGAATTCACATTTGAGCACCCGCAAGAAGCTGCTACTTTAGGACACTGCAACAACTCCATTGATAGAAGGAATTACTTCCTCAGCTAACCACAACTTCTCAAGTAATGTCTACAAGATAACTTTTTCAATAATATTCCAGGATTTTGCTTACTCAACATGAAGGAGTCAATTTGTGAGACCAGATTGATGAAGAAGTGGTAGGACTATAGACAGGTAAACAGTGAAGTGAAAAAGAAACCTTGGGACGAATCACCATATAAATGTAGTTAATAAGACGTATCAATTGTAGTGGTAGGTTTTCCCTCGAGATTCAACTACCCCTATTGCTTTAATTCCATTGAAGGTGCCAAAGTACTTATTGAAATTGCTGTAACAGAAGAGAACATTATTCATTTGGGGAGATCTCAAACCTAGATTGAAAGTAAGTATATTGCTCACTGCAATTGAAGCGGGAAGCCTTTGATTACCACACTTGGAGGCACACCAACTGCCACAAGGTAAAATATATGTTGTCTATATATATATATATACCTTTTTGGGTGCATAAAGATTAAGCTCTGTTACTTTGTTAAAGGGGGACTAAATCAACTGTATATGGCTGGACCGATACATCAGAATCTGCATGACTGGAACAGTACAAGGAGTCAAAGAAGGAGAGAGTTTCTGTTATTTCTTTTGGGTTAAACAACAGGTGCCCATGGGAGTCCTTGATTGCTGGAATGACGTGTGTATTCCATGTTTCTATGTTGTAAGACAAACGATTCCCTTCTCTGCGGCTGTTTGCCTTGTGAATTTTGATGCATCTGAAGGTACATTGTGTAATATCAAGCATCCATAGATTTCTTTGGACAGTATTACGTGAAACCTTTTTAAAGTCACATTTTAAATTACGTATGCTGGAATGTTGTCATTTTGGACTTGTTTGGTTAAGATTAAGATACTTTGGGGCAGATTTACAAGACAGTGACGCATCTGTAGAGATGCGCCACTTTTCCTGCCCCACCCTGAAAAGCCCTTGCGCCACCATGGAAACAGTGTATTTACAATACGGTGCACCAGGGCGCAAGGATTGACAGATGTGTCAGAAATTCTAACGCATCTGTCGGGGCAAAAGTCACGCATTGCTGGAGTCATGTCGCAAGCACGACGCAACTCCAGCAATGCATTTTGAAGTCTATTCCCACTACACTGCGTCACTCCTTCTGCCTGCTTCAAGCATGCGTAAGGTTTTGACGCAGTGGCATCCGAGAAGTGACGCAGTGAAATCTACAAGATTTCACTGCTTCACTTTTACAAGGCTTTCCTGCATAGGAATACCCACCTTGCATACATTATACCTGACGCAGGTATAATGTGATGCAGGGCTTTACATCTTCCTAGATGCGTGACGTTGTAAATTGGCCGCTTTTTTTACTCCATTACTGCATCACAACAGTGATGCAACGGCGGTGCAAAGGTGTCGCCAGGGGCTTGTAAATCTGCCCCTTTATTTTTTCTAAACTGGTGTTTTGTCCCTTTGTAGTGATTTCACTGTGTTACTTTGTGTCTGGGTTCAAATTTTTACACATTGCCCTTGGGACAAGCCTGTCTGCTCGTGCCAAGCTACCAAGAGGGTGAGCAGGGGTTATCTAAAGTGTGTAGCTTCCTTTTCCAGACCAGAATCAAGGGTCCCTACTTGGACAAGGTATACACCTCTGCCAAAGAGAGACCCTCATTTCTAACACCCAGACACTGCTTTTTCTTTTTAAAGGAAAAGTACATTTATTTGCACTACTAAATACTATGCATTAATTTACAAATGTATATAACAGGTAGACAGGAATACCTTAGATGACATTCTGCAATCACATTTGACCTCTAAAGTTTCATGACCCCCAAAATCATAGTACACCCCACCAATACTAGATAAAACACCACAAAATAGACTTATCACTTTAAAAAAACAGACTTATTAGATTTGAAGAGGGTTATCACAACAACATATAAGGCAAGCCTATTGTCTTTGCCAAAGGATTTACCACATTAAAAGTTAAATAATCCACATGTTAAAGTCCCCCTTATTTTGCTGTTAAGTATAACCATGTGTAAATACAATCAGTAATTGTCAATAAAGCATTTCACATTGATAAACAAAATTGCTGTTAGCATCATACCATCAATAAAACATTTGAAATGAACATAACAATCTGTGCCTTAATATACACATTCAGGCCACCTTAAATGCAGCCATAGATCCAACCTCAAGAGGACGCTGCATTACCAAATGAAAAGCGAAAGCTCTGACCTTAAAAGTGCATTAAACAGTGGTGAAAATTATAAATTGTATTTCTTCATACACATAGGGTCAGGTTTGTACTTCACTTGGGGGGGGTTGCTGCACCTCTTGCAGCCTCCACAAACCACCATTTATGAATCAGAACTTGCCAAGCTGGGCATTATGGTGCGCACCCTCGAGTAGCAGTGAATATTTAAATAGTGGCACCAGCCATTACCTTGTTCTAGCGTTTTCTCTTCTTTTTTTTCATCTTAGGGGCAGCCCATAACCACCTGTGCACCCTACCTAGCCTTGTCTTTGGCGGAAGCACAGGGAGCCCACCCCCAGCTGCCCTTACCAGCGTCCTTCTCTGCCAATGCTGTCAAAACTCTCAGATGGAGCTCTTCTGTCTGTAAGTCTTGGGTGGCCAGAGGATCTTAGAGCCCAGTTTTTGAAATTCTTAGTCTGCCAGAGTTAAGGCGGACCCCCTCCAGTAGCCACAGTGCCTTTGAGTGCCTAAGCAACTCGTGCCTCCCTGAAGGAGACAAAAGGAAGAAAAAAAACCATAGGCAAAAAGCCTCCACTGAAGTCAACGAGGCTCTAAGATGACAAGGCGTTAAAAGACAGGGCACTGAAGATAGGAGTGGGCTGTAAAGAACACTACTGCAGACACCGGATAAAGGAGACGGAGTCCCAGGAACAACTAGGGCAAGGAAATATATACCACAGGGACAGGAAATTACCTCATCAGAATAATGCCACAGTCTTAGGCTGGGAAAATCCCATAGAAAACAATGGGATAGCCACCATCTTGGTTTGGGTACCATTTCATCCCATGAAACCTTCCTAAAGGATTCTGGGACAATGGAAAGGAGAAGCTAAGGTGTCCTTCAGGGAGGTTCCCAGGCAGAGGGTCACAGGAGACTGCACCAGTTGGCTAACCACCTCAAGGTAAGGCCTGTGGGAGTGCATAGCGGCCAGCCAGTGCCTTTGCAGCCATGCTGGCAGCTGTGCTGCACATCCCTCTGTATCGAGAGGGACACAAAGGTAACTGTTGGGCCTGTGGGACAACAGTATGCCTCCCTCCCGAAGCTCCGGGCTTGTTAGAAAATTTCCTAAAAAAACACTAGACCAGGATGGTGGCATGAATTGTGGGAGCATCTTCCCTGATCTCTCAGTGGGAGGATACACTTTCCAATGGATCAAGCACTCCAGGCGGTTCCTATTGAAACAGAGTCACAAATGTCTTGGACCTCGCATACAGGAACATAATTCACCATAATTGGAGGAGGATATGAGAACATGAGTAGGAAAGAAACTCTGGTGAACCTTCCGAAAGAAAGTGTAATTGGACCTGAAAATACACCGGATTAATGATCTAACCAATCTTGAAAGGTCCATAAAACCATTGCTTTAACTTATTCGGGAATAGCTGAGCAGGTAGAAAATTTAGAAGACAGCCAAACCTTGTCCCCATTCCGATAAGCAGGGGACTGACACTGATGGGCATCATCGGAGGATTAAGACTTCTTTTTCAGAGTCCTATAAATCTAGAAAATGTTTACATCTAATTGTTTGGAGGTGACAAAAGAAACTAGCAGCTGCAGGAACAGAAATGGAACCCCGTGAACCTAAAAGGAAGGATTGAGGATAAAGCCCATTCAGACAGACAAATGGTGAAGTCTGGGAAGCACCATGAACAGAATTATTGTAAGAGAATTCGGATAAGGGCAAAAAGGTAGACAAGTCACTCTGAGTGGAGTTGCAAAAACATCGGCAAAATTGTTCAAGACTCTGGTTGAGACATTCTGGCTGACCATTAGTTTGAGGATGGAAACCAGATGGCAAGGCAACCTCAATCTGAAAGGACTTACATAAATGTTTCCAAAATTGGGATATGTATTGTGGACCTCAATCAGGAATGATAACATGAGATAGGTCATGAAGACAAAACATTTTGTGCAGAACATTTTTCCCAACATTCTGGTTGAAGGAATTCTTTTCAGAGGAGTGAAATGAGCTGTCTTGGAAAAAGAATCAACTTTTACCATTATGACTTGGTTCTCTGCTGATGGAGGCAGTGCTGTAATGAAATAAGTTGACTTACTTTCAAAGGCTCAGACGAAACGGGTGAAGGTTACAGCAAACCTGAACGTGGGTGTGGGAGTGCTTACTTTGGGTACAGATTGGAGAAGAGGTGACATAAAGTTCAGTGTTTCCATGGACAGAAGCTAACCAAAGCGAACGACAGATAAGTTCTAAGATGGATTTGGTGCCTCTGTAATTGGCTAATGGGGAGTGATGGTACATCTTAAGGATGTCAAACTGTTAACCCTTGGAGGGTATGATTAAGGCCTTGACCTTGCAGAAAAACTTGTTTTATTTTTTAAACTGTCCTTGTAAGGATTTCCAGTCTTCCCTTAGTACTATAGGATAAATAGATGTAATATTGCATTGCTCTATCTGAATGGAATGACACGGTATTCAAAGAGTACCAGAGGGGTTTTAACGGCTGTCTTCCATCTATCTCCATCTTTGATTCATAAAAGGTGATAGGCCCCATGAAGGTCCAATTTGGTGAATAGTTTAGCACCCTGAATAGACACTAAAACATCTTTAACAAGAGGTAAAGGGTACCTATCCTTGATGGTTATTTTATTTGAACCTCTAAATTCTATGCAAGGTCACAAGTTTTTATATTTTCCAGGAACGAAAAACATTGAGGCCCTAGCAGGTGAAGAGGACCGAATAATGAGACCATTTTGGAGATTTTCTTCCCAATATTGCCTTAAAGCCTCCTTTTCTGACTCAGACTGGAAGTAGATTCTACCAAACAGAACGTTATTATTAGGGTCAATGGGAATGGCACAATCAAATTCTCAATGTGGAGGTAACTATCATAAGCCACAAATGTTTTGGATGTTTCCTTTGGGGTACAATAATATTCCAAAGCATAGCAGAAATGGTGACAGAACTGGGTGAACAGAGAGATGGTCCATGTTTCACAGTTTACGTGCTGGTGGTGCCGAATGAGCTAAGGAAACTAATATCATAACATGATTGGGTGAGGTAATAAAATCAAAGTAAACTGCCTTATGATGTCTTGGGAAGGTTAACTTCAAAGGAATAGTGATTTTCTTAGCTGTCCCATAGTCCAATGATGTACCATCAACAGTATGCACCTGTTCTGGAGATTTTTGGGGAATTTCTTAGAATTCTTCTTTCATTACCTCAATGGCTCCACTATCTAGAAGTGCCAATACTCTTTCAGTCTTTCCATTAGGAATTTCCAGAGGCATAGACAGGAGAGCGAATTACCTCTGCATTTTTCTCGACATAGAGATCAAAGGGCTATCAGATATTCCCGTCCTCTCTCCTTCTAGAGGATGGGCTCCGGTGTTTTTTTAAGCCTTCTGAGGGTGAATTGAGGAAACATGAATTAAATGTTTGGGTGATCCACAATACATATATAACCCATGTTTCCGTTGAAGTTATCTCTTGGATTCAGAAAGTGTACCACAAGCTAGACCAATTTGCATTGGTTCTTCACTGGCCAATATGGATGATTCTGCTGGAGTACCTTCAGCTCTTTGGACTGACGGTCCTGCTCTTCCCAGAGAAGATGGAATTCAAGTTCTATGTTTCTCTTATCTCCTTTTATATAAGCAATGCTCAACTGATAGTGCTTGGTCCATCAACATAGAGATTATTTCAGCTCTGACCGGATGCACTAATTCATCCATTACTCTTCTCGCAGGCCCTGGGGAAAGAGGGTGCCAAGGGTCTGCTTGACCCAAGTGGTCTCAGCTGCCAAGGGACAGAAATGTGTTATGTAAGTTAAAACGTCTTGGATGCCTTGCTGGATTTCACAGAGAGCTTCTTCAGTGGAACACTCAACTCTAGCGTTTACAAACATCCAATTAAAGTTTGTGAGGGCGGTAGAATATTTGTACAGGCTTGGATTTCTTGTGGCTACAAGAGGGTTTGACCAAGCAAGTGCTGGGCCTCACAGAGTACTGATAAGGTATCGATCGTGGATCTGTCTAGAGAAAATTGGGCTGGACGGAAGACAAAAAATGCAGTGCCCGATTCACAAAAGTAATCCGAGACAAAATCCTAACTTTATGACTTTCGGTATTCACAGAAGGCATTTAGGAGTACTGAAGTTAGGATTTTGGCTCAGTTAATCTTAAATTTTGGTCCAAACCTAAGTTTAACTGAGACAAAATAGGATTTTGTCTTAGATTACTTTTGTGAATCCGGCTCACAGTCAGTAAATCCCAAATTTCTTTTAACTTGTTTGGATCTCAGGGAAATATGGAGTAGCTGAAGAAACTGTGAGAACTTCATAAACTCTCACTGCAACCGCTTGATAAAGCACCAGATTCTCGTTACATAGTTGTTGGAGTACCTGAGATTGTTGTTGTACCGGTTGGACCAATGCTTGAGTTGGATCAACCTGCTCAGCTTGAGCTATATCTTGCGCTGAGTCCATGCTGTCAGAGATAAGACCGGAAGCTAGCTATTGAAATCTGTCAAATCTCTCAGGTGGAGAACTTCTATCTGTATGTCTTGGATGGTGAGAGGATCTTAGAACCCAGTCCTTGACCGTCCGGGTCTGCCCGATGTAAGGCCAAATCCAAAACTGCTGCTGACACTTTTAGAGCCTAAACAGACAGTGCTTCCCAGAAGGAGCCCCAAGGGAGGAAAAACCCTGAAGGCAAAAAACCTAAAATGAAGTCAGCGAGGCTCCAAGGCGTTAGATAAAAGATCATTGAAGATAGGAGTGGGCTGCAAAAAACACTACTGAAGACACTGGATAAAAGACACGGAATCCAAGGGAACTACTGGAGCAAGGAAACAAACCACCAGGAGTGGAGAAGTGTTGAAACACAAGGCGGAAGGGGAATCCACCCTCTCTTATACCTCTGGGATAGGAAATTACCTCATCAGAGTAGTGACACCATCATAGGTTTGGAACATCAGCTAGAAAACAATAGGATAGCCACCATCTTGCTTTGGGTACCATTTCATCCGACAAATCCTTCCTAGAGGATTCTGGGACAGTGAAATGGAGAAACCATGGTGTCCTTCGGCGAGGACTCGGGGAGAGGACCTCAGAAGACTGCTCTGGGGATCCAACTGCCTCAAGGCAAAGCCTTTGGGAGTGTATGGCAGCCCATCAGTGTCTTTGCTGCCCTTCTGGATGCTGTGCTACGCATCCCACTGTATTGAGCGGGACGTGAAAGAAATTGTTGAGTGGGGTGCAGGCTGCATTGTAGCCCACAGTACAACAGGCACAGGAGTTAGCAGGCTGCTTCTACTCTGTACGCTCCATGTTGGTGCAGTGATCTTTGTGTGATGGCAACCACACTTCCCTCAGTCATGGGTATGCTTAGTGTGGGAAATTCTACCATTGGAGGGGTGCAACGGCACTCAACAGCGCTCCCCCTTGTTTTTTATGTTGGCGGGAGCCCCGGGATGGGTCGCGGGTCCTCCTTTCTTTTGTCCTGGGAGAGGCAACTGCACTCCCCTGTTCTTCTTGTGTCAGATGTATGGAGTTATGTTGGCCCCCTGGGGAAAACTTCCCTGCAAGGGGACCCACACATGCCCCTTCCCTCCCCCAGATTGTAAAAACCGGGAGCCTGAGGCAATCTCCGGGGACTGGCCAACCCTGGGTGCATTTTCCAAAATTATGGCGAAGCCCCACACGTTCCGTCACTCGGGCAGTCAAAGGTCAAGAATCTTCAAATGTAGATATCTTGGGCTCGCCAGGTCAATTTGAAAGATCTTGGGCTCATTTTTTACCTGGTGATGAGCTCTAACCATCAGGAGCAGTTTCAACACACTTCCACACCTCCAATTCAGCGCATTCTGCAGGGAGCTGGTTTTAATGCCCCCCTAAGGCATCTTTCCTTCCTTCCTCTGTCTCTGGTGCTACTCTCCTCCTGCTGGGGCACAGAAGGCCAGAGCTTCCCCCAACTAGTCCGAAGGGTATAGAGAACCAGCCTCCAACCTGAGACCCACTCGTTGTGCCGTGCCAGAATTTTTGAAAAGATCTTAGCATCAGTATTTATGAGAGAGATGGGTTGGTATGATCCACAGTCTGTGGGGGCTTTACCTTTCTTAAGGAAAAATACAAACTGGGTCATATTCCTTGATTCAGGCGTCCTGCCGCCCATACCAACATACTGAATAACCAAGCTAAATGGTATAAGCAGTGCGCTTATAAAGACCTTATAAAATTCTAAAGGTAGTGAGTCTACCCCTGCAGCTTTCCCTGAAGGCAATGCCGAAATAGCCAATACTATTTCTTATAATATATATATATAGATATATATTTACATAATATTATTAAAAAATATACAATATTATTACCGTAGGATAGCGGGAGTGTAAAAATGACTATCCCCACTCCAGAGTGTGCAACAGTAGGGAAAGTGTTGGATAGCGTAGGGGGTAAAAATTACTATTCCCACTCCAGTGAGTGCAACAGTAGGGAAAGCGTTGGATAGCGTAGGGGTAAAAATTACTATTCCCACTCCAGTGAGTGCAACAGTAGGGAAAGTGTTGGATAGCATAGGGGTAAAAATTATCATTCCCACTTCAGAGAGTGCAACAGTAGGGAAAGCGTTGGATAGCGTAGGGGTAAAAATGAATATTCCCACTCCAGAGAGTGCAACAATAGGGAAAGCGTTGGATAGCGTAGGGGTAAAAATGACTATTCCCACTCCAGAGAGTGCAACAGTAGGGAAAGCGTTGGATAGCGTAGGGGTAAAAATTACTATTCCCACTCCAGTGAGTGCATCAGTAGGGAAAGCGTTGGATAGCGTAGGGGTAAAAATTACTATTCCCACTCCAGTGAGTGCAACAGTAGGGAAAGTGTTGGATAGCATTGGGGTAAAAATTACTATTCCCACTCCAGTGAGTGCAACAGTAGGGAAAGCGTTGGATAGCGTAGGGGTAAAAATTACTATTCCCACTCCAGAGAGTGCAACAGTTGGGAAAGCGCTAGATAGCGTAGGGGTAACAATTACTATTCCCACTCCAGAGAGTGCAACAGAAGGGAAAGCGTTGGATAGCATAAGGGTAAAAATTACTATTCCCGCTCCAGTAAGTTCAACAGCAGGGAAAGTAAATACTTCATATGTTATTTAAAAAAAATATATATTAATATCTATAAAAAATTAATTAAAAGTAAAAACCAATTTAATCTAATATAATAATTAATCAATTAAAAATACAAATTAAAATTAATTACTACAATTAGTTACCTATTAATACAAATTCATTACAAAATAACAATTAATTAATTAGCAATTAAAAATTAATTAACAATTAATTCAAAATAAATACAAATAAATAAATTAAATTATTAATTCATTATAATTAAATTACTTCCCACCCTATTCCCCTAAAAACCCACAACCCGCTACAGAAAATAAATTAGTAAAATTAACATAATTATCACTAAATCAATTAAATCAAAATTAATTGGCAATTAAAATTTAATTAATTACCAAATAAAAATTAATTAATTCAAAATAAATGCCAATAAATAAATGTACATATTTAATTATTTATAATTAAATTACTTCCCACCCTATTCCTCTATAAACCCACAACCCACTACAGAATTAAATTACGCAAAAATTAAATAACATAAAATTCATTAATTAAAATAAATTATAACATAAATACACACTTTTCATACATATAATAACATAAAAACACAATAAAAAATTCGACATTAAAAATTCGATAATTTTAATAACCTATATTTATATACTTCGATATTTTGACTTTCTATATTTTTAAAATTCGATATTACATTACTTACCTTAAAAACAATATTTTTGATGACTATATTCTGTCCCTTCGATATTTTGTCCATTCTATATTTTGAAGTCTATATTTGGTCCATATACTGAGCCAAATACATATTTGTTGCCACAAATTTTTAATTGAGCC
This sequence comes from Lissotriton vulgaris, assembly GCF_964263255.1. Lineage (NCBI taxonomy): Eukaryota > Metazoa > Chordata > Amphibia > Caudata > Salamandridae > Lissotriton > Lissotriton vulgaris. The sequence goes on along the minus strand of NC_141696.1, from coordinate 1,270,426,752 downwards.
AGTGTCCATCGACCTTTCTGATCGGCCATTGTCTTAACGATTTTACAAGTAAACCTCTTGTCTTTTAATATAATGGATATTGTTTGTGAAGTACTGACAATTGTTTCGATCCCAAATGCTTTAACAGATGCCGATCCTTAGAAGCCGAGTGAGTTTCAGTAATTAAAACTATATGTGGTTGATACAGTTTTAGTTCCTCCCGTACTAATTGTCGCTTATTAACACTATTAAGCCCCGCCACGTTCCATGTCATACACTTTATCCTAGCCATACTGAACTACAGGCCATATGTAGGTAATCCCGATTTTGCGAATCGAAAAAAGCAATTTTTAGCGAATCGCACTTTCCGATGCGCAAAATCGTATGTAGGTAAAATTCTGTGAATTTTTAGCGATTCGCAAACATTCGCAGAATTTTTATGCGATTACTGGAATTGCGTTTCCTTATTAGCAAATTCGCTATTAAGGAATCGCAAAAAACGGGAAAGTGCAATTCAGGTGCAGGATGATGACATCACAACCAGGAAGTGTGAGTCTCCATGCTGCACCTAATTGCCTGCACCTGTCCCAGAGTCAGTTGCTGGCTGAGAGACAGTGTGGAGGGTGTGTGTTACTTGATCAGAGCTAAAACTTTCAAAAATGGATCCAAATGCTTCTGAAAATGAAGGTGGAGAGAAGCAGGCTGAAGGAGTTCCCAGGAAAAGGGCCCTGAAATTTTCTGAAAGGGAGTTAGAGGTCCTAACAGAGGAGTTGGTGAGGCACCATGATCTTCTTTTCGGTAAAGCCTCACTCCGTGTGCCTAAAGCAAGGAAGAGGAAGATTTGGGGAGAAATCCAGGACAAAAAAATGCCATTGGTGTTACCCATAGAACCACCGACGTCCTTCGGCAGAGGCAGTGATGGGCGTGGCTGACTTGGACAGCTCTGAAGCCAGAGACACAAATGAAGGTAAGATGCATGCCTATAACACACAATGCATTGCCATCCCTCTCATCCCCCAAAACTTGCATGCACAAATAGGAATCCGGTCCATGATTACAGTAATACCCAGTGAAGCATTATGGGAAATGTAGTCAAATGTTATGTACATAGGGGCAGATAGTCAAAGGTCATGTAGGCAACAGTTCCAAATACAAAATGAACAGTACCCCAAAAAATACAAGCAGGCATGTAAATAGTGTCAGTATAAACTTTATACCTCCGTAAAAATAAAAAATGTAAAAACACACAACTCATGTGTGTTTTTCTTTTTTTTAACAGATACACCAACTACCCAAGCCACTATTGCACCAGTGGAAGTGTCCGCTTCAGCAGAAGATCAGGCAGGGCTGGAGAATCAGAGTGCCTCTACTGACACACCCACAATAGCAACAAAAAGGCGCAAAACTGTCCCGGCATTAATTCAAATGAATTCAGGATCCACAGATGCTGAAGATGAGCCACAGGCTGATGTATCGCCTAGGGCTTCTCAGGGCACAATGCAAACCCCTACATCCAACATGACTGCCAGTGGAGCCACACAGAGGGCACGGAGGGACACCAGCAATGCCACCACAATTACGGAGTCTGTTTTTGCAGGGCTGGAGGGACAAATGCTTCAAGTGTAGCGCCTGCAAAGTAAAGGCATAGCATCAATTAAACGACAACTGGGAAAGCACAATAGGCACATGTCTGAGATGAGAGTGGGCATCATGCGAATTGCTACGACAACAGAGGCACATTTGAATGAAACCAGAGCTGCTAGCCAGGCCCAGCGCAGGGAGCAACGACGACTCACATCATGCCTAGACCAATTTGCCCGGGCTGTGAGCCGACAATCCACATCAATAGCCATGCTATGCAGGAGAACAGTCAGCATGCAAAATGCTATGACACACTGCTGTCAAGATGTTGCTAGGAGCCTGGTGCAGGTCACACATTCTCTTGACCAGCTACGTGCAGCTGTAACTGGGGGCATAGTTACGCAAGCTAGCATTGGCACCGATGGGCAATCGAGCCGTAGTACACCAACTCCACCAATTCCAGCTGAAAGGCGTAGGAGTGGGCATCAGGGAAGAGGTGTGGGGCACTGCACTGAAAACACAGACCAGGGTTATGGTGCAACATCAAGGCGTTCACGCCGTACATGAGGCAACATAATGCACAATGGGATGTTGTGAAGCAACACATCCCATGAGGACTTCAGTAAAAGACATATAGGCATTGTGTGGAAAAGAACAGGTGTAAGTTTTTGAGTCACACTCACATTGTGTGACATTACCATTCTCTTACCTAAAAGTAATTTTGTGTGATGTCATCACGTCGCATGCGCCCAGCAGCTGCCCCAGCTCCTCTTGCACGCCTCCGTTGGGGGGCTTGTCCCTCCTCATCTGATATGTCTGAGTCAGTCAGTTCCACGGGGGTGCCCTTCTTGATGGCAATGTTGTGGAGCATAGCGCAGGCCACCACTATTTTGCAGCTTGTTTCAGGACTGCACTGAAGAGTGCCTCCACTCTTGTGGATGCATCGAAAACGGCTCTTGAGTATCCCAAATGTTCTCTCAATAGTGGCTCTTGTGGATCTGTGGGCGTTGTTGTACCTCTGATCTGCTGCACTGATAGGATTGAGGTAGGGAGTGAGAATGAACTCACGCACAGCATAAGCACTGTCTCCTACATGGGAGTAAGAAAAATATATTTAGTGAGATGCAACAAGTTGTAATAATTCCTACTAATGTTTGTGTGTGCCATGAAATTACCTAGCAGGTATCCCTCTCCAAATTCTCCATTTCTTAGTCTGCGGTGTAAGGCACATTGTCTGAAGATGAAGGAATCATGGGTGCTTCCTGGGAATTTTGAAACAATAGCGGTAATGAGATGTTTTGCGTTGCACACTACCTGAATGTTGATTGAATGGTAGGACTTTCTGTTTCTGAAAACATACTCATTGTGTGATGGGGGGAGAGTGCAACATGTGTCCCATCTACACAGCCAATCACATGTGGAAATTGGGCAATTTGATAAAAATCAAGTTTTGTCTGATCAAGTTCCTGCTGTGTGTTAGGAAATGTAATGTGGACATGCATCCTCTGCATCATGGCATTGAGGAAAGCATGGAAGAAACGCGAGATTGCACTCTGGGACACCCCTCCCACTGTGGCAATTACCCCCTGGAAACTCCCTGACGATAGGAGGCGCAGTGAGCACAACACCTCAATGTGTGGGCGAATGGTGTGGGCCCTGCGTGTGGGGTGCTGAAGCATGGGTGTGAGCTCCTCTATCAAATCCAGAAGACTGTCTGGATGCAGCCTGTAGTGCACATGGATGTCCTCCACAGTGCGCTGGAAGAGGGTGATGCGTGCTCTGTAAATCCTCTCCTGGCGTCTCCCTCTCTCTTCATCCTCACGAATACGCAGCCTCCTGGCTATAACATAGAGCCCAGCCATTGTGAGAAACCACAGATGCATCATGGGCCACTTAATATAGGTTGCACCTGGTTACCACCTGGCCAGAGTTGGTGGTAATTGTGAAGTGCAAAATAGCGATTTTCGTAAAATCGCTATTTGCGCATTTTACCTACATATTATTTTGCGAATTCGCTTTTTGCGTAACGGTATTTGCGATTTACGCAATTACCAATACGCAGATTTGCGATTTTGCATATTTATTTGCAAAACAGTTTCTCAATTTTGCTAATCGCAAATTTTGCGATTAGCTATTGTGCATACAACTTTTCTTTCCTACATACCATTTCACGGATTTGCATTCGCAAACGCATAAATTCGCAGAATTTATGTGTTTGCGATTCGCAAATGCCTACCTACATATGCCCCTCATTCCTTATCAGCGAATCCGTAAAAATAAAGGTTAACATCAAAAGTCTAGAAAAATAATCAAAACCATATACATTGTTAACTGTCCCCTTGCCATAACCATAATATTCCCTAATGATGTCACTTGTTTCCTTTTTTGCCCCCCAACACCCCACCCAAACCTCCCTCTGACCCAAGAGACCCATAGAAGCCCACCCCCTCCCTGTTCCTTGAAGAGGGAATCCGTCCCTTTAACCTGCTGCCGCTGGATGGGCAGCACAACAGAACCACACCCACTATGGTAGCCACCCCACCCCCAGCACACATCCTGAGTAAAACAAAAAAAAGAAAAACATTTGAGATAATCAAACAATCCTAGCATATTTATCATAAGTTTTGCTTTAACAGCTGCTAGCCAGAACGAAATCCACAACCCAATGTCCAGTGTCAAGTGGTTAGTCAAATGACGAGTCCCATACCATATTTTGTCTTAGACAAAAATTTGTAGAACACATATATCTTATTATACTAAGGTTTCTGGGCTGCTTCAGTTTGCCATTAAGCAATTGCTTGCTTGGCTTCATGCTCATCAATGACGAAATGAGTCCGCCCGTCTTTAAAGACCTTCAAACGTGCTGGCTGACTTGTGCCCCAAGAGTCTTTAACGGATCAATTAATTAGGGAAGCCTTGTGCTTCCATTCTTTGATCCTTTAAAAACTGCATTATTAATGCAAGTGATGGTTCGGTATCTGCCGGGATATCAGTAAGCTATGATATGGGTGCTTGAGATTGTTCTACTGTATAGGATACTTGCTGGGAGCTAGCCCCTCTCTCCGCTTGTTTTTGTACTGGAGAACCACTTGTAGTATTGCTCTCAATAGGGCTATAACCAGTTATTCGTGAGACCATACTCCCCCTTTACTTGCACCCATTTGCGGAGAGAGCTGCTTTCTGATTTTCCGCGTGTTAATGAAGTATTTTGTTGTGACATACTCTGCCGTGGGCTATCAGACCTTTGGGGTGTTTTCTTATTTTTTGCTTTAGCTTTTATTTAATTTCCAGGGGGTGTCTTGGTAGGTATAATACCAGTTTCTACTGTTACTGCATCATCGCTGTGGGATGCCATCTCTTCCCATTTTCCAGGACATTCCCTAAGGCACTGACATTAATATGTATAGCTAAACAGACCTCTCCAGTGCCCTCCCTGACAACTACATGCTCCGGGTTGTTATCTTCAGGTAATCTGTCACCAAGTTCTATTGAAGACTGGCTCAATGATTCACCCATATCTGGTGAGCCCAATGGTGTAGAGATAGCTTGCCTGCAATCTGTAGGCATTTCAGCCTCTATTTGGAAGATCTTTTTAATCCTGGCATCACCCTAAATGCTACATTGTATTCCAGGCTGTGAAGATTCTTTAATACCATTGTAGCAAGTCGGGACGGCCTCCAGTAACGTTTATGATAGTTTGTTACCCGTCATTGTTTGATTAACAGTCCCAGCAGCTCCGTTGCCTTTCCTGTTTGAAATAAATGTAGGATTGGTTTACCAACCGCTGGCACGCCAATCCTGTCCTCCTCACCGGCACCCGCGGCTCTATCGCCTCCTGTATCACCTCCTGTTGCGTTAACAAGGGCTCGCCCAGCCTATGTGCTTCTGGTGATATTCTTCAGAGGCGCCATATCCCCATTAGCAGTCAGCGTCATCGGCAAGCCCAGCAAAAACAGCCTCGACCAGTAGTGTGCCGATCTGTATCCAGATATCCACCATAGCAACCTGAAAGCCAGCAGCCCACGTCCGACCCCGGCCGCGCCAATTGCCTTCATACTCCTCTGAGTTTTCCTCCACTAGTCCTCCGCAAACGGTAACCTTGCCGTTAAAGTAAGTAGCGTCTGCTGGTATAATCCTTTAGAATACGCCAGTATTGTAATCATTTATTTATTTATTTATTTATTTATGCATTTTTATATAGCACGGACTTTACCCGAAGGCGTCAGAGCGCTTCACATTAGGAACAGAAATGAAACATAATGAGAAACATTACAAAAGAGCAGATTACTAAAACATACGTTACTTACATAAGGTAATAGTGACAATTGTGAGCAAAACAAAAAACATGAGGTAGTAAAAATTGTGAGCAACCAAAAATACATGAGGTAGTAAAGGTAATCATGACAATTGTGAGCAAACAAAATACTTTTGGTAGTAAAAATTGTGAGCAACCAAAAATACATGAGGTAGTAAAGGTAATAGTGACAATTGTGAGCAAACAAAATACTTGAGGTAGTAAGAATTGTGAACAACCAAAAATACATGAGGTAGTCAAAAGTGCACAAGAGGAAAAGTGACAAGTGTGCAGTTATAAGAGAAAACAGAGTATAATTTGAGGTATAATACTGCATAAGTGCTAGGCACAAGAACAGGCGTTACGTAGGTAAGGTGGCACTTGTGCAAGTATCAAAGGTAAAAACATGTGAGAGGTAGCAACCGTGTGTTACAAGGGCAAAGTGTTGTGTGCATGATACAAAAGGGCACCGAACACAAGTACATGGAGAATACTGCAAAAAGGCAGACACTCCCACCACAGGAAAACACTGGGAAGGCACTCCCATAGTCATGGAAAGTAGAAAATATCAGTAGTGGGAAGTCTTCCTCCAAATAGCAAGAGGACGTGAATTACTTTTGGAGGTGTCTCTGGAGGAGGAGAACTTTGAGGTCCCTTTTGAAGGCCTGGGGGGAGGCGGTGGTCCGGAGCTCAGGTGGAAACGAGTTCCAGATTCTCACTGCGTTGCCTGAAAAGGATTGGGCCATTGTTCTTTCCTTCTTGAAAGTGGGAGGTTCAAGCAGTAGATTCTCGGCATTGCGTGAAGGTCTAGAGCCTCCAGAGAGTTTCAGTTTATTCGCCAGGTAGAGGGGAGAGGAGGAGTGCAAGGCTTTGTGGGTGATACAAGCGGTCTTGTAGATAGCTCTAGCCTCGAAGGGAAGCCAGCGGAGGGTGGATAACATCGGTGTGATGTGATCGCTTCTTTTGGCCCCATAGATGAAACGAGCTGCTGAATGGAAGACAGACTTAAGTGGGGACAGGTGAGATTTGGGGAGGCCAGTAAGAAGAGAATTGCAGTAGTCTAGTCTGGAGAGGACCAGCGATTGCACCAGGGTTATAAGGTCCTGCTCCGGGAAGAAGCAACGGATTCCCCACAGAAGGCGCAGTTGGTAGCGAGCAGATTTTGCAATAGAATTGATGTGGGGAGTTAGATTGAGTTTTTTGTCTAGAATGACACCAAGAGATTTTGCGCTGTCGACAATGATGGGTTTGTTGTTTAGTAGATTCATCTGATCCATCCATGATTGAACCGGGGGAGGAGAGAGTGAGGAGGAGAAGAGGAGGAATTGCAATCGAAGTTTTCCACTCATAGACGGCTGGGTTTGAGGGGGCCTCTCAATGCGGTACGTTCAGTGGCGGTGTCAGTCCGCCATCTTGCTCCTCCCCCAGGGTTACCGGGATTCTTTTTTCATTCAATTACAGATAATCCTAAAGTGACACGTGCGCATATTCTATTCAGAGCGAGGTAAGTTGTTGTGGCACTAGTTCTTGGTTTAGAAGTGGTATTTGTTGTCAAGATGTATTAAATTGGCAATGGCTAAGTATTTTTGCCAACTTGTTAGGTGGAAAGTATGAGTGGAGATAAGAGAATATTAGTGATGTAGGACAATAAAGAGAGGTGAGAAAACAAAAGGTAAGTGAGTATAAGTAATAGCTAGGGGATAAAAGTGGCACAGGCCTTTATGCAAGCGGATTTCTGGCCTTGAGTGCATGGGACCCGCTCGCTTCTAGACCCCTCCTACCAATCATATTGTGCACAGTGCACCACTCCACTCTACTCTGAAACAATTTACTCTATGCCACTCCACTCTGTGCAGAACTGCACTCTGTAAACTGCAATCTACTCTGCACCACTGCACACCAATGCACTCTACACCACTTTACTCAAAACCAATGCACTCTATGCCATTGCAGTCTACGCCAATGTACTCTACAACACTGCACTCCATGCCACTATACTTTCCAACACTTTATGCCACTGCACTATTTGGCACTGTACTCTACGCCATTGTACTCTACGCCACTGTATTGTACTCTGCACCACTCTACGATATGGCAGTGTTCTCTATGCCACTCTACTCTGCATCACTCAATGCCACTGCACTTCATGCCAGTGAGCAGTACACCACTCTCCTATTCACCACTGCATTATATGCCACTGCAGTCTATGCTCCTGCACTTTATTCTGCACTACTCTACTCTATGCCACTCTACACCAATCCACTGTATGCTACTGCACTAGACACCATTGCACTCTACTCTGCATAACTCTACTCTATGCCAATCTATGCCAATGCACTCTACACCACTACACTCCAAAGCACTACACTCTATGACACTACACTCTACGCCAGTACATGCTATGCCTCTGCACTCTACCCTGCACCACTCCACTCTACTCTGCAACATGCATTCTCCGCCACTCTTCTCTGCACTACTGCACTCTATGCCACTGCACTGTACTCTGCACCACTCTACTCTACGCCACTCTACTGCACTCTACATCAATGCACTGTACGCTACTACACTATATGCCACTCAACTCTGCACAGCTCTACTGTATGTCACTTCACTCTATGCCATTTAATTTTAAGCTTCTCTAATCTACTCTGCACCAGTACACTTTATGATGCTGCACTCTATGATACTGCACTCTACTCTGAAACAATCTTCTCTGCGCCACATTATAATCAGATACTGTGCAATGAAGGAATAAAGCAATGCGCCACGTTACAATCAGGTAATCTGCAAGGGAAAATAAGGCAGTGCGTAGCGCACCAAGCATGTAGTGCGTCAGGCACAAATGAGGTCAGGCGTCATACGACAGTTAGATAGTTCATTAGCAGCAATAATGCAAAGTGTAATATGACAGTTTAGGTGCTACGTTAACAGTGCCCCCAATATGGATCAATGATGACACAAAAGTACTGCTTCCCACTCCGGCCCCAGTACTGCCCCTCCTTGGGTCAGCACGGGCCGAGATCCAAGCCGAAGCAACAGGCTCGCGCAGCTACCAGAAGCGAGAGGCCGAGAGATTGTCCCTCCGGGCCCGCACCCCACCCTAGGTGGTGATCCACGTTACCTGGGGTGGGGGCATGACCCCACTCTCCTCTCCGAGAGGATATGCCACATTTGTTGTGTTCCTGTGACAAATTATTAGAGAAAAGAAAATGCTGAAATTTCTGTTCAACCAACGAGGAATACGCACTCGAAGGAATGCAGTTCTTGCCTGCTTCACATCCGACGATCCGCAGTTAAACTGCGGCCTTGTGAAGTATATGAAGGAGGTGGAGAAAAAGATGCAGAAACTTGACTCTTAACTTAACTTGATGTTTCTTGTTTAGGTTGAAGCATATGTAAAATGTTGTCTAATATTATCAAATCACTGAAGGCGGTGGAAAGAGGACACTGGAACCCAACCTTTTTTAAGCTCACAAAGAAAATCGATGCTAAGATGAACATCATTGCAAATTTGTATTTAATTTAGAAGATTTTAAAAATGAATTATATCGTTTTATATGCAATATTAAATTTACGGTGAAAATGTACAGTACGTATATGTATTTTAAAATGGAGATATTGAAATGGTTTTTATTAACTATGCAAAATAAATTCAAATTCTAAAACACTCTCCTCTCCGACGTCAGCGACTTGGGGCTTGATCCAGAACTCCGTCATGGGGTGCGGCAAGTTCGGGCCGGCCGCTCAGCTCCTCCAAGGCTGCCGGTCCAGGCCGCTGCTGTTCTACTCCAAGGGCCCAATAACTTGGCCTACCTTCCGGTGGTCTCAGTGAACACAGAGACCCTGCCACAGCACTGTGGAGAATTTCCTTCAAATTTCGATGCACACCCTACCCACTCACTCCTCACCAGTGCCTCAGGTTGCACTTCGACACGCACACTGTACGTCTGATACTTGCCTCTTCTCTGATGCTCACGATGAATCTGCGCTCTTCACCAATGCCCTGCTTGCACCTCGACACACACCCTGCGCCTCAGAGTCTCTCCTTCTCTCCTAGTGCACATGATGTCCAGGCACTCTTCACCAACGCCCTGGCTGCACCATGACACCCACTCTGGGCGTCCGAGTCTCACCTCTTCCCCCAGTACACATGATGACCAGGCACTCTTCACCAATGCCCTGGCTGTACCACGACATGCACTCTGTGTGTCCGAGTCTCACTTCTTCCCCCGACGCACACAATGACCAGGCGCTCCTCACCAATGCTCTGGCTGCACCACGACACACACACTGCGCGTCTGAGACTCACTTCTTCTTTGGTGCACATAACGACCAGGCACTCCTCACCAACGCCCTGGCCTGCACCACGACAAGCACCCAACGCGTCCGAGTCTCACTTCGTCTCCCCGTGCACACGACGACCAGGTGCTCCTCACCAACGCCTTGGCCTGCACCACGACACACACCCAGCGCATTCGAGACTCAGTTTACTCCGGCGTGCCCACGATCACAAGGCACAACTTCAGATGGTCTCAAGCTGCAAAATGCACCCACACACGGTGTTGCTTGGGACTCCTCCAGAAACCTTTATGATTCTGTATGTTCAAACAGGGAGCCAGCTCACCTCGGGCCCTTGAGGTTACAAGACACAGCCCAAAGCACAGTCTTCTTCAAGCAGGGGGACCCAGCGCCTCCAAGCACAGTCCCAACAGCCTCTCGCTTGGTTAGAACAGCAAACTGCAGACCATCCCCAGATCAGGATTGGTCTTTCCATAACAGTCTCTTCAGTTGCTCCTTCTTTAGCAGAGGTTCCTCTTGACCACAGAATGGGTCCAAGCTTTTTCAGTCTCAATCCATTTCTGTTTCATTCCAACGTTCAGGGGTTTCAGCTCTCATAGTTATACCCCTTAATGTCTTAGAAGTTTGTTTATGCTCAGGGGTCCCTGACCCCTCCCTAAATCAGTTTTGGGTGTCTCCCTCCCAGTGTCACCTTTCTCCCTTTGATACTGGGGATCTGGATCCTTAATCACTCAGCAGGAGATGGGTCAATTGGTTTATAATAACAGCCCGGGCCTTTTCACCTCCCGGGCTTCTCCTCCCCCAGTTCTCCAGATGCAGGGCAGCCTGGTACCATCTAAACCCCTCCCTGGGTCAAGACCTTTCCAAGCTCCTCTCACCTCTCAGATCCAGACTGTCAATCCACATTTCAGCAGAGACACACAGAAATGCTTAAAATACAAAACTCAGCCACTTTCTAAAAGAGTGGTTTCTGAACACAGAATGACAAAACCACATTCACAGAAAGATGTGTTACTGTGAGTTCATACATAATACACCTCTCCTCTCCATTATAAACTTACAGGGAACTAGGCTAATAAACACAACACCCAGCCTCCCCCATTCTGTCCTATGGGCAGGATTGCCTTCTCGCAGTGAAAAACGAAATGGAGCGTTTTTCATGGTCAGTACATAACACACACCTTAGTATATGGCTTGCCTTTTACCTATACTGCACCCTGCCCAGGGATAACCCGGGACCTACTACAGGGGTGCCCAATGTGCATGCAAAAGGGAAAGTAAGGCCTGAAAAGTGGTTGCACTTGACAAGACAACATGCTAATGTAGCAAACTGCACGCAGGCCCTACACTGCAGGCCTGAGTTCCCTTGTCCGGCACCTTTGCATTACTAGCCCTGGCACACACAGTACACATCACTAGGGACTTTACTAGTAAGGCAAACATACCAATCATGGCCAACCAATTACCATTACACTTTAAATAGGGAGCAATTGTACTTTGTCACTGATCAGCAGTGGCAAAGTATACAAAGCACCTAGATTGCAAAGGAGGCAGAGGCAACAAGTCAGGGGTAATCACGCCAAGATATGCTAGGTCTAACACAACTCTATTCCACTCTGCACCAGTCTACTCTATGCCACTCCACTCTATCCCACTGCAATATACCCTGCACCACTCCACAACACTTCATTCCACTCATCTGCATTCTACACCACTGTACTCAATGGCAATACATTCTACACCATTTTACTCAACACCAGTGCACTCTGCGCCACAGTATTCTATGCTAATCTACTCTGCACCACTGCACTGGATGCCACAATACTCTACTCTGCAACCCTCTACTCTGACACTACACTCAGCACCTCTCTACTCAGCAGCCTTGCACTCCATGTCACTTTACTGAAACTATGCCACTCTACTCTTCACCACCCCACTCTATGCCACTGCACTCTATCCTGCACCACTCTACTGCACTCTGCACCAATGCACTCTACGCTAATGAACTCTATGCATATGTAGTCTATGCACTCTGACAGTGCACCACTTCCCTCTGTGCCACTTCAGTTTACTCGAAAACAATCTACTCTATGCCACTGCACCCTGCACCACTCTATTCTACTCTAAACTACTGCATTGTATGCCACTGCTTCCTGCACCACTCTACTATACACCACTGCACTCTGCGGCACTTCACCCTGCACCATTGTAGTATACGCCACTGCAGTCTACAACACTTTACTCTGCAAGTTTGCACTCTCTGCCACTGAACTCAGGGCCACTCTATTCTGCACCACTGTATTCTATGCCACTGCATGCTATGCCACTCTACACTTTTGTGCCCATTACTGCACTCTGCACCACTGTATTGTACTCTGCACTACTGTACTTTACATCACTGCTCTCTGGGTCACTTTGTGAGGAAAAATATATATCTATATGTTTGCATCAGCCAAATAAGTGTATCAATCCCAAATTCTCCCCCACACTATCTCAGACCCACTGAGCTAACTGTCTCCATCACTTACCAAACTGCTTGCATTGTGCTCCTAAAATCCCCCCTCCTTTACAAATCTATTTCAGCCTGACCCAAGGACCTTTTATTGCCCTCTCTGACACGTTCTGGGTTAACAGCTGTCAAAAGCCTCCGATTCTCGCAGGTTTTGCTTAAACTTGCTTTCTGTTCCCTTGTGTCCTTATTTTGCTCTATGTCTTGACAATTCTATCTGTATATTTACAACCGTATATGGCCGTGTCCACATCTAAGGATTTTACTGATGACAGCACTTTCTGCCCTATATATGCTCCCCTGAATATCTATGTGGGGCAGAAGAAGCTTGTTCCAAGACGTGACACTGCGTCTGCCTTCTGTCTTGGCATGCCAATAAACGGACAAAGGTGCAAGAACATTTCCTGTGTTTTGTGGCTGGGGGTCTGTTTGCTTTGCATCGCTTGAGGAGGGTTGGAAGATTTATTACCCAACAAAATGCGCAGACGTGAGATGCATTGAAGGACTGTAATGTCACCAGTTGGTAAGTAGGCTATAAAGCAAAAATAACTTGCTAAAGTGACCTTTCAGTGTTTCAAATGCTTAGTTAAAATATAGTTTTATTATTTTAAAAAATAAATTATAAAAATTAAAATAAAAAAGGGTATTAACTGCCATTTAATCTAACTAGGGGACTGTACAGAAACATTCATTGACATGTTTTATAATCATTGAAATCTTTCTCTGTATCATTACCTTTTGAATTGATATATGGCAGTGGTCTATTAGACTGCTTAACCCACAACAGGGGAGCCTAGGCAAGAGAATAATTTATGACCCACAAGTAGAGGGGACAAAGAAATAAAAACAACCCTCCCAGAGTGTAGCATGGGAAACATTGACTATTGGCTGGCGGCAAGACACAAGAAAATGATTTTTGAATTTGCACTGTTCTGTCATTGATCAATGACTGTATTTAATAATGTTTATGTGTTGATCTTTAAAAGTTCTGTCCCGCTATGTTTCTTTGAAATGCTTCTTTGAGTGACATAAATCAATAGTGCATTAATGCGTCAAAGAAGTCAAATTGTTTTATGTGGTCTCTGAGTGGTTCACAACTGTTGTTTTGTTTTCTCTCAAGTCTCTCTATCCAAATCTTAACACATTTTTCCTTCCAGGAGACAAATCTGTTTATCTTTCAGGGTTTAAAATTGTGAGTAAAGGGCAAAATTGGCACCAGCACTTCTAAAGGAACCATAGAGGTGGTAAGGCCGTGCATGGTGAAAAAGACAAAACAATTGTTTAAACAACTGTCATTAGAGAATGATTTTAAACTACCAGCAGATAGCCCTGCAGCTCAGGTTGTAAAATATACAAATTGTTTAGAATATGTAACTCCTTTTTGCGCTCTAGTCTCGACGTGGAAAGGGAATGAAGTGCTGTGGCCTGGATTTGGTTCTCTTGAGATAGATAATATTTAAAGGGTGACCCATCATGGGATTCACACTATGTGAAAGATTGTTTACAGCAGTGGCTTTCAATTGCAAAAAAATAAACGCCCTCCTTCCAAAAAGCAATGATAAACAGTGAGTGAAAGATGCCTACTAAAAAGGAGCTAGAACTAGCAAAAGATTGCCCCACATCTTATATCCAGTGTTTACTGGAATTAAGTAACTATGTGCAAACAGAATAGCATTTGTTGTCACTATGGCAAAAGTGTGGGTTTTCAACAATTGAAGCAGACCGGGTCAAAGCAATACCAAATACCACTACTTCTCAAAGGGATGTTGCTCTGCTATGTTTTTGGATGCACCGCCAACTAAATATTGACATAAATAAGTTTTAAAAACGTTATCGCCTCCAAGCCTCAAGGCCTTTTTGTCAAACTCAGGGAAGGAACAGACAGTGAGAAAATAACTAGTAGTGCATTGACTGAGGAGGACATTTTGTTGATAACTGAGGAAGAAGGAAAAGACAGAGAGTAGATGCAAATAGTGAATTTAATTCCTGGGTCTCAGATAGTGCCAGCAATGAGAACTGCCAACCAACACTGGAATAAAACACCCAGTCTGCAGGGTCTGTTTCTCCTGCACCTCAATTCTCATCCCCTCCTCCAGCAACTTCAATTTACCCATCACTCTCAGGCCCCTACATACAGTGTGAAATACATACACACCTGAGCAAGCACTGGCATCACAACCAAGATTAGCACGTGTACCTTATTTCTACATATCCCTGGAAGGTGATTTAACTAGGGTATCTGACATGCCAACTAGCCACAGAGAAGGCAGTTTTAGAACACCAGTCCTGAATGGGCACTTATCCTTAGGAGGGGACATGCTAAATACTTTTGAATCCCCAGCCCAAACTTCCACTTTAGGTCTGAGGGAAGATTAAGGGCTGAGTGCAAAAGAGAGAAACAATGAGGAGGAACACAAGCAGTTGACACACCTGAGGAAAGAGGTAGATGAGTTCTAAGAAGAAGTGAACACTGAAAGGGAGGAAATACAACGCTCCATTAATAAACTACAGGATAAGCTAGAGAGAAGGGAACGGCTAATACATACACAGTCACACACACGTACCCTAAAGGGAAAGGGTGAGAACTCATATACTGATGACATACTATTGAACACTAAACTAAATACACCAAAAAAAGTGTTGGGCTGGATAGCCATGCTAAAGCCATGGATCCCCTTGGAGGCAACTCAAATGACTAAGAACACACCTGGCCCACTGACTGCCAGTGTAAAATGTTATGAGTGCCTTCATAAAATATGTATTGCCTATACCCCCTTCCCTCGAGGTGTAGAAATGTTATTAAAAATAGGATATGGGAGCAGATGGTCTTTAGTAAAAAGTGTGTTCCAAATTCCACAGGAAAGTGATTGGACCATACTGACTAATAATAAGGATGTCACAGAAAATAGATTGATTAACTGGTTAGAGTCTATCAGGGACACAATTAATGGCCTAGCAGTTAAACATAGTGATTTTTCTCAAAACACTGCCACGTTGCCGAAGCCAAGTGAGTCAGTGGCTGATTACATCTTAAGGTACAATGAAGCATGGGATAACAGTGCAGGGGTACAGTGTACCACAAAGGCCTATAAGGTATTGGCTACGCAAACCCTTATGAATGGGTTGCTAGCTTCTGTGGCCCACAGTTGTAAACTATGCCACCCTGATTGGTCCACTAAAGGATATCACGAGGTGTGCACCCTTCTCATAACCATGGAAAGAGATGGTATTTTTCGGGTAAGGAAGGACATAGCTAAAAATGACAAAGGAATGATGTTGCAGCAAGTACAAAGAGAGGAGGAGCCAGAGGGAAAGTACTATCAGGGGGCACAGCAAAGACAGGATAATGGACAAGGATACCAGAGGAGAGACAAGAGTAGGGATCAGTGCTATAATTGCCAGAGGTATGGGCACTGGGGGCGCAATTGTAGAAATAATAGAGGTGACTGGCATGAGAGAAGTGATCTGTATAATAGAAATGATAGAAACAACAGGAATGAAAGGTTTGATAGAAATGAGATCCAGCCATCAGCACCACCCATACCCAGAGACCTGAAGCAGACCCAGCACTCCCTCAGGAATCCTTTTCAGGAGCAACATGGATCAGCATACGACCACGCAGAGAGAGAGATGGGACAAACTGCAGCAAACAGAGCCCAGTGCATTATGATGAAGGTATCAGACACACCTGAGGAGAATCCCATGTTTCAAATTAAGGTAGGAGATAAAGAGATTGATTTCCTAATAGACAGTGGTGCAACCCTATCGGCAGTAAGAAAGAAGTTGGGTCCTAGTAGTGGTGAAACAGTCACTACTATAGCAGTAAATGGAATGATGATACATGAAGAATTGTCAGAACCCCTACCAGTTTCTGTTGATGACTTCACACTGACCCATCAGTTTCTCCTGTCACCAGATGCACCCATCAATTTGCTGGGGAGAGACCTCCTCTGTAAATTGCATGCAACATTATATTTTTCACAAAATGGGATTTACTTACAAGTGCCTGAGGACAGGTTAGAATTGGCTAATAGAGCACTTACTGCTCGCAATTTAAGTGAGGACTCTGTGTTATGTGCAATCCCATCTTGTTTCTCTCTCCAACATGTTACCAATGGACTCCATTATATGGAGATTTTTATGAAAACATGTTTCAAGAACTGTTTAAATACAGCCCTAACATTGAGAGTGAATTGCTCACTCATTTAGTGCAGTTGATATTAATCCTGGGCCCATACACTGAACTGCAGCATTTTTCACAGGAGCAGTGCCTGAATAATACGTCTACAGGGCAGACAAACATTTGCACTGGACAATGGAGTTGCACGAGCACACATTATATGTAAGAAAAGAAGGGTGTGCATTGAGCATTGAACTAGGACCACAGGAAATGAGTTTATTTCAAATACCAGATTCTGAACCACATGCATCCTTAGCTATAGCACCAGGTTCCTACCCTAAGGATTTGGGCCCCATGGTCTAACGCCTTCAGGACTTACCTAGAACTAAAGATTTTATATTTCCTTTATGAATTGTGTCTGTGTTAGGAGATGGAGAAGGGTGGTGTTGGCCATTGTATAAGGACAGGACTACAGTTTTTGACAAGCTTGAAAGGAATGTGACTTTACAGCTTACTAAAAACAAGGTCCTAGGGCAAGTGAACTCAGAGGTTTGGGCAAAACACAAAAATGAGGCAGGATTATTGAACACATGCCCTCCCCATAAAGTGACACTTAAATAAAATGCTGAATTACCTTATGTCCGTCAGTACAGACTTTCATATCAGGTAGAGGAGGGAATAAAACCTGTGATTGAAACTCTCTTTCAACAAGGTATCATTAAAAAGACCTCCAGCCCCTGTAATAGTCCTATCATTCCATTGCCCAAGGGCAGTACTGGGCAGTATAGGTTCATACAGGACTTACGACAGATAAACAATATTGTGGTTTCCTTAGCACCTGTTGTGCCTGACACCAATACTATATTATCTTCTATACCTGTAGAGTCAGAGTACTTTTCAGTCATCGATCTCTCCTCTGCGTTTTTCATTATTAGAGTCCATCCAGAGAGCGAGTACCTTTTTGCTTTTACAGTGAAAGATACACAAAATTCTTTCAGAAGACTAGCTCAAGGCTATACTGAGAGTCCCACGGTCTATGCAAAGGTAATAAAGAGAGACCTGGATAGCCTACACCTGGAAGGAGGTAGCATCATCTTGCAGTACGCTGATGATCTACTCGTGGCATCTCCATCACTTGAGACCTGTGAAAAAGACTCTGTAGCGCTGCTAAATCACCTCCAGGAGAGAGGATACAAGCGTCATTATCAAAATTCCAGTGCTGCGAAAAAGAGGTGACTTACCTGGGTTATGTGGTTTCCAAAGGTACACGCCGCATATCACCTGACAGGATAAAAATGATTCAGGGCATGCAGCCTCCGCCCACCAAGAAAGGAATTCTGTCATTCATGGGGATGATGAACTACTGCCGCCAGTGGATCCCTGAGTACAGATCCTATGATGCCATCCTGCGACAATATACGCTACAAGATGCTCCCAACAACATTGTATGGACTAATGAACTTGCAGATTGTTTAAAGAAACTGAAGGAGACTTTGTGTACTGCGCCAGCCCTGGGGCTGCCTCATTACAAACTGCCCTTCCGTCTCTATGTGTCAGAGCAAAATGGCATTGCAAATGGTAGGCCGACACAGCAGCATGGATCAGGAAAAGTACTGTGGCATACTACTCCATGACTTTGCCTGCAGCAGTAACTGGGCATCCAGCTTGTTTGAGAGCAGTGGCATCAGCAGCCGTGTTGGTAGAGAGGACGGCTCCCATTGTGTTAGAATACCCTTGTATTGTTTATGTGCCACATTCAGCACAGTTGTTGTAGTCATCTGCAGCAACGCAACATTTTTCGGCGGCCAGGCAAACAGGTCATGAGGTCACTCTGTTGTCTAATACCAATATCAAAATTAAAAGATGCCCACCTATTACTTTGGCAACATTATTACCTTCACTAGGTGATCCAGATAAGACCCCTGATCAAGACTGTGTTGAAGTTGTAGAGACATGCACCACACCCAGACCAGATTTGCAGCAAAAACCATTAGAAAAAACTGACTATGAGTGGTACACTGACGGTTCCTCCAGCAGACTAACAGACACTGATTACAGAGCAGGGTATGCTATAACAACAGTAGACACCATAGTTGAAAGTGCAGCCACCCCCCCTGGCATATCTGCCAAGGAAGCTGAGCTGTATGCTGTAACAAGAGCATGCATCCTAGCTGAGGGGAAAAATGTTAACATTTACACTGATTCAAGTTATGCCTTTGGAGTTGTTCATGATTTTTGCCAGCTGTGGCAGTATCGTGGTTTCATAACAGCAGCAGGACGCCCCATTTAAATTGGCACCTTAGTAAAGAATTTGCTACAGGCAAGGCTACTGCCAAACAGAATAGCAGTAATAACATGTGAGGCACATACAGGAGCTAATACTGAGATAGCCAGAGGTAACGCCATGGCTGACACAGCAGCAAAAGAGAGCGTGTTACAGCCAGTACAGATGGTGCCTTCAATGGCAAAAAGTATTCCAATGATACAGCTGATTCAGAGATAATTTTTGCTCGCTGATGTGAAAGAAGCACAATGGTCTGCATCACAAAAGGAAGAAAGAGCGTGGATTGATGCTGAATGTGAGCCAAATGATGAGGGATTATGGGTCCACCAGGATGGGAGGCGTGTGGCCCCACGCAGTATGTTCCTGCCCCTTACAAGGCTTGCTCATAGACCCACTCACATGGCTCACGGAGGGATGAAGGCTCTAATTAGGCAAGAATGGTTTGCACCAGGGATAACAGCTTTCACTGCACTATTCTGCTCCCAATGTCTTGTCTGTGCCCAACATGCTAAAGGTCGGTCCCCCGCTACCCATGATCACTTGCCAGTATCATAGGGTCCATTTACCAACATTCAAATAGACTTCGCCTATATGCCCCCAGTGAATGGATTCAAACATTTGCTGGTATGTGTGGATCAATTTTAAAAATTGGTGGAGGCGTTTGCCACTAGGAAGAATGATGCAGCAACTGTTGTGCGATGCTTGATGAAAGATTTAATACCTCGGTATGGGGTCCCCCAGAGCATAAACAGTGACAGAGGGGGTGAATTTGTGGATGAAGTTGTGGAAAAGATGTGTGACTGTTTGGGAATAGAGTAGAAACTGCATGCCCATTACCACCCACAAAGTTCAGGCCAGGTGGAGAGAATGAACGCCACAATAAAACATACATTAGCCAAAACAACTGATGCAACAGGCCTGAAATGGCCAGATGTGCTGCCTTTAGTGCTGCATGCCATAAAAGCAAAACCATCTAGAACAACTCTCTTGTCCCCCCATGAGGTATAGATGGGGTGGCCCATGTCTGTGGCATTGGGGTTGCCTCTATCAGCATCCCAAGCAGCACTGCTGTGGACGGATGAGCAGATTTCTGACTATGATGGGCAATTGTTGGTGATCTTAAGGCATCACCATCTCCAGGTGAAGGAAGCTTTGCCCCATCCTTCCTCAGAACAAACACACCCTTTTAAACCAGGAGACAATGTCATGGTGAGAACAAAAAATGGTTCTCTTACTTCTAGGTGGACTGGACCCCACGTTGTGCTCCTGGTTACCAGAACATCACTAGAGGTGCAGGGACGTCCCAAGTGGCTGCACGGAACACAATGCAGTGCTGTATCAACAACGCCTGAGGCAGTGGCACCTTTAACAGATGAGCACCGGCCACAAGTGGAGCAGCACAAAACACAGGATAAGGAGAGACAGACCAGACCTTTTCTAACAACAACGCTGAGGGTCCATCATTATGTGTCCCAGGAAACGTGACACCAACTGATGCTGTTGAGTGAAGCATGCAACACAGTCTAGAAAAAAGGTGATGGTCTACGCCTGCCAAAAATAGGCTGAAGAGGACAAAGCAGAGCAGGTCCATGAAAGCGCCCCTGAACAAGACGTCTACGGACCAGGAAGAGAAGCAGATGACAGCGCACCACAAGAACTTTCATTATTGACACTTACAGAAAGTACCCTGGAACTAAGACAGAAAATATTTTAAATTCTGAAAGTGATACTTGCCACTGTCAAGCAAATGCTTTGCATTATGCTAACACTATTTTTGAGTACCTTAATTATGTGTGTGCTACCTGTATTGCAACAACCTACTGACCATCCCCTTGTTGCAGTACATGGGAAAATTGCCCAGGCTTTAGGTCTTCAAAATTGCTGCATTTGTAGAGAATTATCCAGACACCCCATTGACCCGATTGGCCTATATGAAACACTTGTGCCTATACAAAATTATGCGCAAGGAATAGGATGCCTCATATCCAATGTAACCTGGGATTGTGGAGAAGGAAGGACTGGATGGTACCCACATTGTACCATAATGCCAAAAATTCAAGCCCAATACTAAGTATCTCCTTCAGTAGAATACAAAGACGAGGAAAAAGCATTTCCTGTGTGTTTGAAGCATCATGTTTCAGGATGTAACCCAGCTTCCCGTTACGGGGCATTTAAAAAGCAGACAGTGTCCTAACCTATTAGAATTTGATAATACCACAGGTAATTGGAACATAAGTTAGTAAGTAGGAACTGGACAGCTAAGGTACGAGGAAAACAAGTAAACTATATCTTACATTACTAGAACATCACTGTAGATGGAGAGACACTTTTAAAAACACCTGATGGTCTTCTATATGATCCACTTATTGAGAAAAGGAATAAGCATGCTAGGGCACCAAATGTGATTTTTAAAATATTAGAATACCCCTTATGGTCAGCTCACTGCTCATACATGGCACCATGGGTAAATGTTACGCTTATAAATTGTTCATGGATTGATTACAAGTGGTGTGATCAATTCCAAAACACTTTTCCTGAAGGGGTATGCCTTCCTCTCAGGAAATGTCACACATTGGACACACAGTTACAGGGCAGAATGTATTTTACTTGTGGCACTAAAGCATACAAGGTGCTTCCTCTGCACTGAGAAGGCATGTGTGCTATTTCTTATCTTACACCAAACATTTCAGTCGTGCCACACATCGCAGCCCATGAGCCACTAAATTTCGGGAGTTTTGCTCATAGATATAAAAGAGATATACAGCTATTCTGGAAACTAGACAAGGTCTATTCTTTGAACAAATTTGAATATTTATTCCTGGATATGGGGTATATGATTTAGAATTGACCCTAGTTAATATGTCTGCTGGGCTAGCTGTAGCATTCAATGCAACAAGAGATGCACTTCAACAGTTGCAGATGGAAAAGATTTCAGTAGCTGCCATGACTATTCAACACCAAATTGCACTTACCCTTCTGACACTACAACGAGGAGGACTGTGTGTTTTATTAAATTCCTCTTGCTGTTATTTTTTAAACAAAAGTGGAAGCAGAGCAAGGGATGTGGCACAAATTAAGAATGCTGTTCAAATATTCAGTGGAGCAGGGAAAATTACAGATTCTGATAGCTGGTCCTGGCTGTGGTCATGGCTACCAACAGGATGGTTAAAACACTTACTTTTAGCACTACTGGGTATCTTTTTAACAATAGTGATATTTCTGTGTTGTCTTTAGTGTTGTTGCACCATGGGACAGCAATTGTGTAGTAAAAGCATCCATTCAATTTCTGCAGTTAAAATGCTACCTCCTACAGAGCAGGAGCTAGCCTGCAGATATCTCCAAATACAACCAGATGTAGAGAAAGCACACAAAGAAACATTTGAATTAATGGCTATAGATATATAATATAAATGCAGTAAGTACTAGTATACCATTTTATCAATGATGAAAATTGAATACCTCTTAGATGTGCCTACACCAATATATTCATGTTATGTAAACACTGTGTAATGCCATTCAAAGATCTGTACTTTATCAATACTTTATATTTCTACCATATATATTTATTTGTTATGCTGCCAGTTACGGAGTAATAAAGCACTTCTTCACCCTGAAAAACGCGCTTGAGTGGTCTGTACCTGTTGCTGTTGTGAGTTGCTTAACTGCAGGATTTTGGACTTTATATATATCTATATATATATATATATATTTTCTCTTTCCTGTGCGGAGGGAGGTCTGTGGTATATTTGGCGCGCTGCCCAAGTGCGCGACAGAGTGACCCTTTCGCAAAGTGGTCTCAAGCTCATGGGCAACTTGGAACTGTTTTTCGTTTCGAGCAGAGGAATCAGATGCTTGAGGCCCGCCATGCCCATCCACTTAAAGCCGTGAGACTGTCGTCATGGGGCGGCCCAGGATTGCCTGGGGAAATGCTTGGAATTTGCCATGCATTACCTGTCTTGGCTGTGGTGAAAATGGGCTGGTTGAAAGAAGGGGACCCGAGGCTGTTTTGCCCAGCATTTTTCCGCAGAGCCACTGCTGCAACCGGGCATTCACCATCACGCTGCATTGTGGGTTCTGGAGTCCGGACATTGAACTGTGGAACAACATTACTAGCTAAGAGGTTGCAGGTGAGCCCTTCATCACATGACAGGAGGGGCCTATTTGAGAAATCTACCCGTGAAACTTGCTATTGGAACTGAGGCATTTGAAGAAGGCGCTAAGCCGAAACCGGTCTGCCGTTTGTTCGACATTAAACAGCTGAATTCATCCCCTGGTGTCCTCTGCTCTTTCCTGCATGGAGGGAGGTTTGTGGTATATATATATATATATATATATATATATATATATATATATATATATATATTACCTACTGGCAGTCGCCAGTAGGTATATATAGTTAGGATTTTTTCTCTATGGAACTTTTGAAAATTCTATGTCTAATAACTTTGGCGTTTGTGGACGGAATCGGCTGAAATTTTCAGGAAAATGGCACATTTTGTTTCTGAGCAGCCCCTGAAAATTTGGGGGGGGGGGTCCGTCAAGGGGGGCCGAGAAAAAAGGGGGGTCCCAAAACACGTTTTTCCCATTCATTTTTGGCCTCACTTTTAGCTCGAACGGCTGAATGGATTTGCACGAAACTTGGCAAAATTGTAGGGACTGTTAGCCCGATGTGCCTTTGCTGGGTCTCAATATATGTGCTCCAGTGGATTTTGAGAACTTAACGTTTGAAAAAACAGATATATCTGTGACAGCGTCCCGGATAGCGCACCGGTTCGCGTAGTTTTCGCGTAACGGAGCTTTGCAAAGCGAAGCTGATTGGCTCTCCGGTGTCAACATTCTAAACAGTCCGGAGCGTCCGCCATCTTGTCTCTTGGTAGGATCGAGAGACAAGAGGAGGCCAAAACGAAGGGGGAAATGAAGGAAAGGGGGCAAGGTAGACTTTTTTGTCGTAGAGGCGCAAATCGGTACGTGAACCGGGCAGCTAACCGGGCAGCTAACCGGCAGCGTAACGGGAGTCTGAGGAGAAGCTGATTGGCTGTCAACATTGTAAACAGTCGGGAGCGGCCGCCATCTTGTCTCTCGGTAGGATCGAGAGACAAGAGGTGGAGAAAAATGAAGGGGGAAATAAAGGAAAGGGGGCAAGGTAGACCCCTCCTGACCCCCTAGGATTGATGAGGGGGATATTAAAGTGCCCCGCGGGGCAAAAAAAATATATTTTTTAAAAATTGCGATTTTTTTGCCGTAGAGGCGCGTCCCGGTACGCGAACCGGGCAGCTAACTGGGCAGCTAACCGGCAGCGTAACGGGAGTCTGAGGAGAAGCTGATTGGCTGTCAACTTTGTAAACAGTCCGGAGCGGCCGCCATCTTGTCTCTCGGTAGGATCGAGAGACAAGAGGTGGTGAAAAACGAAGGGGGAAATGAAGGAAAGGGGGCAAGGTAGACCCCCAGGGCAAAAGGAAAAAAGAAAAAAAAATTGTGATTTTTCGCGGTTGAGGCGCTTCCCGGTACGCCAACCGGGCAGCTAAACGGTAGCGTAACGGGAGTCCGACATCTTGTGTTTTTGGAGCGTCCGGTTTGCGTACCGGGTAGCGTTCCGGTAAGCGTAACAAGGGGAAAACCAAGAGAAACAGTAAAATAAAATTTAAAGGAATAGATTTCCACCAAACTTGGCAAAATTGTAGGGACTATTTGTTTGATGTGCCTTTGCAAGGCCTCAAGATATGTGCACGTGTGGATTTTGTCTAATTAAGGTTAAAAAAAATATATATATATCTGTAAGCGTGCTCTGGCGCGCTTACGTTACGGGTTTTGTTTGCGCTGCAGAGACGATACGTCACGTTTATATGACGCGTCATGAGGCGTCTCACGTGGCTACGTGATACGTCACGTAATAAAGAATATATTTTACAGCTATAGATATTAGCTTTTAAAAAACCAATGAAATTCACTGAAAAACCCATAGGTTATAGACCATATATAGTTAGGAATTTGCATTTACAAAACCTTGAAAATTTACTGAAAAAACCATTGGTTATAGACCATATATAGTTAGGGATTAGCATTTTCAAAACCTTAATTTACTCGCACAAAACCATAGAAATTCGCATATATAGTTAGTTGCAATAACTATATATCGCGCACCCGCAATCCCTTGCTGATGATGTCACATATTACATCATTCATGACATGGTCAGTGACATCACTGATGACATCACTGATGACATCTCAAATGACATCACTGATGACATCTCAAATGACATCACTGATGACATCACTGATGACAACATCCAGTGACTGTATGTTTCTGTAAAGTTAAAATATGTCTTACATATTGAAGAATGAGTGGATGTATAAGTGTCTGGATGAAGGATTTAGTAGGTGCATGACTGACTGTATGAGAGAATGATTAAATGTGTCTCACTGAGTGCATGGGTTTGAATTTGAATTTAATTTGAATTTGAATTTTTTGAATTTAAAAACATTTGTACAGCGCTCGCATACCCAGCGGTTTCATGGCGCTAGTGGTGATCAGTGGGTGGCAGCAACAGGGAGATTAAGGGTAGGCTTGTGTAAACAGAAAGGTTTTGAGGTTTTTCCGGAACAAAAGATAAGAAGGTGAGGTGCGTAGAGTAACCGGGAGGGAGTTCCAAAATGTTGGAGCCAGGACAGCGAATCTCGCTCCGCCCGCCCTCTGCTTTTTCAAGCGGGGGATGGTGAGGAGGGCTAAATGGGCCGAGCGAAGTTCTCTGCCTGGACAGTATGGCTTGATGAGAGAACGGATGAACTCGGGAGCGGTGCCCGATCTGGCCTGATACGTGAGGCAGCCGAGTTTAAACAGGGCGCGCTCTCTCACAGGGAGCCAGTGCAGTGTTTTGAGTAATGGAGTGACCCGATGATATCTGGGTAGGCCATGGATCAGGCGGGCCGCCTGGTTCTGCACCAGTTGAAGTCGATGGATCATGTATGCAGGGGCTCCATTATGGACTTTGTTTCCATAGTCTATACGGGACAGTACCATGGCCAACATAATAATTTTTAAAGCTGAGGGGGAAAAGAAACGAGAGACTTTCCTAATTACTCTAAGGGAAAAGAAACATGAAGAAACCACGGAGCTGACTTGCGGGTGAACAGTGAGCTGGGGATTAAGAAGGATTCCCAAGGTTTTCACTTTGGACACAGGAAGTGGTGGGGCACCAAGGGAGGGGGGCCAGAAGGAAGGGGACCAAGGACTGCAGCCACCTCCGGTCAGGACCAGCTCGGTCTTGTCCGGATTAAGTTTGAGGTGGCTGCAGTTCATCCAATCTTGAATGAGAGTCATGGTTGTTTGGACGTTCAGGGAAGATGAAGATGAATGTGACAGATTGAAGATTAACTGGAGGTCATCCGCGTAATTAAACACGGTGACCTCCAGTTGCTGTAACATAAAAATGAGGGGAAAAATGTAAAGGTTGAACAAAAGAGGGGAAAGTGATGAACCCTGAGGGGACCCCGCATTCTACCTTGCGAGAGGCCGCCGCAAAGCCAGTCAAACGGACTCCCTGTGTTCTCCCAGCAAGAAAGGACTCCAGCCAAGAAAAGGCTAAGCCTTCTATGCCCGCCGCCCTGACACGGTTAAGGAGGATGGTATGGTCCACCGTGTCAAAAGCGGCGGATAGATCTAGGAGAATCAAGGCTTGCGGAAGGTTGATGTCGATACCTTCACGCAGCTTGTCCATGACTGAGATGACCACTTTTTCTGTAGAATGCAGGGGACGGAAACCCGCTTGGCAAGGGGAGAGGCAATGATTTGTCTCAATGTGAGTGCTCAGAGTAGAAGTGATGTGAGTTTCAAGGACTTTTGAAAGGTAGGGGAGGAGTGAGATGGGGCGGTAATTGGAGGGGGAGGATGGATCGGCGTCCAATTTTTTTAAGATTGGGATGACAACCGCCGATTTGTGTGAACTGGGAACGTGACCATGAATAAGTGAGTCGTTAAGAAGGGTCAAAGGGGGAGTAGGGCAGGCTGAGTAAACTTCCCTGAGGGTACAAGCAGGAGCAAAATCCAGGGGAGAGCCTGATTTGACCCGTTGGAGCAGAGGGAAGAGGGAGTCAGTGACTAAACTGTCTTAATTTGTGCATCATTATATCTGTTGGTCTGTAAACTGCTGCATGTGTTGATCAGTAGCTATATGAATAACTATATGGGTTATTGATTGGTTGCCCAAGTATTTGTATGGGAGAGTGAGTGTGTGTGTGGGGGTGGCTGGGAGGTGTGTGACTCTGTGCATAGATGTGTGAGCAGTTGATTCACTAGATGTATGGGTTCAAAAGTGCATGTGGAAACAGCTGTATGGGCGGTTGACTGTCTGCATGAGTGTATTGGTGAGTGATTGGATTTCTCAGTGCCACATGTCAAAGTAAGTACATATGTAAAACACAGTACATGTAAGAGTTGACATATATAAATAACTGTGCATAAGAGCCAGTGAATGTGTGAGTGGCTGTATGGATCATTGTGAACTTGTATCAGTGATTGTATAAGAGAGTAAATATGTGTTAGTATATGTTTGATTAAGTAAGGTGTGTATAACTGTATAGTTGAGGAAATGGAGGTGTGATTGATTCTTTGCATGACTGACTAGGTGTGTGAGTAACTCCATGGATGAGTGACAGTCTGTGAGTGTCTGTTTACACTGATTGTATCTAAGGTTATATTAGAGTCTGAAGAGGTTCATCGTATTATCACATGAATGATATCATCAGTGATGTGATCAGTAATGTCAAATGAGAAGTTATCAGTGATTTCATCAGTGATGTCATTTGAGATGTCATCAGTGATGTCATCAGTGATGTCATTTGAGATGTCATCAGTGATGTCATTTGAGATGTCATCAGTGATGTCATCAGTGATGTCACTGACCATGTCATGAATCATGTAATATGTGACATCATCAGCAGTGGATTGCGGGTGCGCGATATATAGTTATTGCAACTAACTATATATGCGAATTTCTATGGTTTTGTGCGAGTAAATTAAGGTTTTGAAAATGCTAATCCCTAACTATATATGGTCTATAACCTATGGTTTTTTCAGTGTATATATATATATATATATATATATATATATATATATATATATATATATATATATATATATATATATATATATTCATATTTTTCTTACACTGGTATTTGATATTGCTATCAAAAAGGAGGGATATTGTGAGGAAAAATATATATCTATATGTTTGCATCAGCCAAATAAGTGTATCAATCCCAAATTCGCCCCCACACTATCTCAGACCCACTGAGCTAACTATGTCTGTCTCTTACCAAACTGCTTGCTCTGTGCTCCTAAAATCACCCCTCCTTTATAAATCTATTTCAGCTTGACCTAGGGACCTTTTATTGCCCTCTCTGACACGTTCTAGGTTAACAGCTGTCAAAAGCCTCTGATTATTACAGGTTTTGCTTAAACTTGCTTTCTGTTCCCTTGTGTCCTTATTCTGCTCTATGTCTTGACAATTCTATTTGCATATGTACAACTGTATTTGGCCTTGTCAACATCTAAGGATTTTACTGATGACAGCACCTTCTGCCCTATACATGCTCCCCTGAATATCTATGCGGGCAGAAGAAGCTTGTTCCAAGACGTGACACTGCGTCTGCCTTCTGCCTTGGCATACCAATAAACGGTCAAAGGTGCAAGAACATTTCCTATGTTTTGTGGCTGCTGGGGTCTGTTTGCTTTGCGTTGCTCTGAGGAGGGTTATAAGATTTATTACCCAACACACTTCACTCTAGACCACTCGACTGTGTGCCACTGCACTCTATGCCACTGCACTCTACTGGGCTGGACTGTTCCCATGAGGCACAGGGTCAGACTGATTTGCATATAGCCATGTCTGAACTGGGGTGGCAGAGTGGGCTAAAGAATGGTGATGGATTAAACCCAGATCTTTTGACTGGGTGTGAGTGTTTGATTGATTCAGATGCTCGTCCATCACCACCCCTTTTTGTACCGCTTTTGGCCGCCATAAGGGTAGGGTGTTAAAATATCGATTACAAAAATATAGCTGACATAAATATAGTTGTAAAAATATCGTTTACAAAAATATCGACACCCTATACTTAAACAGGTAAGTACATAAATATCTACTCAAAAATATTGTTGTAATGAATATAGATGTAAAAAATATCGACTTTTTAAATTAATTAAAATTACATTAAATAATAAATAAATATAAGTACTATTAACAAAATACATTACATTACTTTTATTTTTTAACTATTTAAAACAAATTAACTACACTTTTTCATTATAAACTTAATAAATGTGTACATATACATATATTTAACACATTACTTTATATAACAACAATAATACATACATATAATTAAAATATACAATATATTATTAGTTAAAACATTTGATAGCGTAGGTGTAAAAATTACTATTCCCACTCCAGAGGGTGCAACAGTAGGGAAAGCGTTGGATAGCGTAGGGGTAAAAATTACTATTCCCACTCCAGAGGGTGCAACAGTAGGGAAAGCGTTGGATAGCGTAGAGGTAAAAATTACTATTCCCACTCCAGGGGGTGCAACAGTAGGGAAAGCGTTGGATAGCGTAGGAGTAAAAATTACTATTCCCACTCCAGAGGGTGCAACAGTAGGGAAAGCGTTGGATAGCGTAGGGGTAAAAATTACTATTCCCACTCCAGAGGGTGCAACAACAGGGAAAGCGTTGGGTAGCGTAGGGGTAAAAATTACTATTCCCACTCCAGAGGGTGCAACAGTAGGGAAAGCGTTGGATAGTGTAGGGGTAAAAATTACTATTCCCACTCCAGGGGGTGCAACAGTAGGGAAAGCGTTGGATAGCGTAGGGGTAAAAATTACTATTCCCACTCCAGAGGGTGCAACAGTAGGGAAAGCGTTGGATAGCGTAGGGGTAAAAATTACTATTCCCACTCCAGGGGGCGCAACAGTAGGGAAAGCGTTGGATAGCGTAGGAGTAAAAATTACTATTCCCACTCCAGAGGGTGCAACAATAGGGCAAGCGTTGGATAGCGTAGGGGTAAAAATTACTATTCCCACTCCAGAGGGTGCAACAGTAGGGAAAGCGTTGGATAGCGTAGGGGTAAAAATTACTATTCCCACTCCAGGGGGTGCAACAGTAGGGAAAGCGTTGGATAGCGTAGGAGTAAAAATTACTATTCCCACTCCAGAGGGTGCAACAGTAGGGAAAGCGTTGGATAGCGTAGGGGTAATAAATTACTAAATGTATTTAGTCATTTATAAAATAACAAATATTTATTTTTATTTATTTAATCATTAAATAAATAATTAATCAATTAAAATGTAATTAATCTACTACATTTTCACTAAAAAATTCCAGTACACACCTAAAATTAATTAAAAAATTAACATAATTAATTACATAATTATTAATCAATTAACTAATTGAAATGTATTAACTATTATTTATTACACTATTTATATTCATTTAAAACATTAATTAATCTATTATTTTATTATATTTAAATTACTTCCCACCCTACTCCCCTATAAACCCACAACCCGCTACGGAACTATTAATACTAAATTCAACATAAAATACATTATTAACTAATAAAATACTACAAAAAATACTACTTTGACTGCAAATACTCATTAAAAACACTACATTACTTATAATTATTTAAAAAACGATATTTTTGTAAACTATGTTTTTGTAAACGATATTTATTACAACTATATTAATGTTATCGATATTACTTACCTGTCTGTCGATATTCTGGTCAGACTATATTTTTGTCATCGATATTTCTTCCTGTAGATATTTTTGCAGCGATATTTAGGTAAGTCGATATTTTTGCAACGATATTCCCGTTCTGTACCGCCATAAGTGTGGCAGGGTATGCTCAGACGTGAGTACCTTGCTCACTTTACCACTGGATTCAAGCAAGCCGGGCTGAAGATGGCTGGAATGCCAGAAACCGGTCCTCGGAAGCTTCTTCCCGGTCCAGAGAAGACATGGCTTGGCAGTTCGGGCTGGACTGTTCCCGTGAGGCACAGGGTCAGACTGATTTGCATATAGCCATGTCTGAACTGGGGAGGCAGAGTGGGCTAAAGAACGGTGATGGATTAAACCCAGATCTTTTGACTGGGTGTGAGTGTTTGATTGATTCAGATGCTCCGTCCATCACCACCCCCTTTTGTACCACTGCACTCTACTCCTCACCACTCAACTCTAAGTCACTCTCGTGCACTCTGCGCCGCTGCACTCTACGCACTACACTCTGCATCACTCAATGCCACTCTAATCTATTCTGCACCTCTGCAACTCCCTCTATGCCACTCCCTTCCACTGTATTCTACATCACTCTAGTCCATTCTACTCTACTCTATGCCACTCCACTTTATGACACTCTGTGCCACTCAACTCTACAGCACTCAACTTTACAGTACTAAACTCCACTCAATGCAACTGCACTCTTCCATATTACTCAACTCTATGCCAGGTAACTCTATGACAATCTCCTCTGCTCTATGCCACTCTACAAGACTCTACTCCACTCAACACAACACTCTCTATTCCACTCCACTCTACACCATTCCATGACACTCTATGCCACTCCACTTTACGACACTCTACTCCACTCAACTTTACTCCACTCAACGCCCTTCCACTATACAATACTCTACTCCCTCCACCACACACCACACCACTCTACACCACCCCACATAATTTCGTGACACTCCACTTCATGCCAATCAACTCTATTCTATACCACTCCATGCCACTCTATAACACTCCACTCTTCTCCACTTCATGACACTCCACTACACGGCACTCTCCTTTACACCACTAGCTTTTATCCATGCTGAACAGCAGCCACACTGGTGTACAACATGTCTACCAGAATAGTGGGCAGCATATGCCAGACCAACTTCTCACAATCAATATTTTTAAACACAATTGTATTATTACATTTATGTAGCTTTAGTAGGAGCACACAGTGGCTTTTTGGCACCTTCATTATAAAAACAAAAAAGTGACCAAATTCCTTGTTGAATCAATGCATGTTAAGAAAGTCGAGTAAACATTAAAATTGGTTTTTGTGGCATTAAAACTAGTGGGCGGGTGTTCTCTAAAAGAAGTGAAGAACCTTGAATTAAATATTACTAAGCTCTGTGTAAGTGGTAATGGTCTTCAAAGTGTCTCAATCACTCTCATTCTCTTTTTTGCTCCATTTTCTTCTGCAGTCCCTCTGTTTAAAGCGTGCACCCATTTTCCTCCCCATATATTTCTGAACTCTTGTATCTGCATACCTCTCAAATAGTCGTTTTCCTCTTCAACAGTTTTCATTCTTCCCATTCTGTCCATACTTGTAAACTCCTTTACTTTTCTATTTTCCATGCTCACAGAACATGTCCACTCCACTCCATTCACCTGTGAGCACTGCATTCTCTTTTCCTTTCTTGTTGTTCATATTTTGCTCTAGGACCCTCTTTATGAGTGATCTCATAATAGGACAATACCATTTTCATGGTGCTCTGTGGAGAGGCCAAGGATTGAAAGTGCCTGTTGTGTGAATTCCTTTATGAACCACTGATATGTACTGACTCCGCTCCAGAGTTCTGAATACTGCTGGATCATAAACACCCTAAACAAATTGAGCTCACTCAGATAGACTTGTTGAAGCAAGTAGGAACTGGTGAACACATTTTATTCAGTACAATATGGGCCAATCTTTAATGTTTTAAATATTTCAAGACAACATATTTAGAATTTCATTATAAACCTTGCTTATCCCAAATGTTTGTATTAAAATTAGCTTTAAAGTGTGCTATTTACCGCTCTTTTTTCCAACTTTTCTCAAGTGGACAACCCCCAAATCCACCCTAATGTCAGTTGTTCTCCCTCCTTTTGCTGGCTTACTACTTCAAACTCATACACAACTTGTACGCCTCTGACGGCCACTACTGAATACATTAACATGTCTTGTTGAGCTTTTTAATTAGTGAGCATTTTCACTCAAACACAGGGATGATAACACAATGGTGTTGGTGATGGTCTTTTTTGAACCGGTTATTCTTTCATAGATGCTTGATCTATGAGTACCTAGTCGCCGTCTTTGATATTAGGATATCCTTCCAGTACTAGCGGGTATGAGAGGCTGGCCTGTGATTTAAGTTGTTTTCTTTTTTAATGTTTTTGGTACCAGCATATGTATTTATGTATATTGTTTTTGTTTTCAGAATTCTTTCTTGGTTGCTCTTAAATCACTTTTATGTGTCCTGATGATGACCTGATAAATTGTAAATGTTGAAACGCCATCAATGCGTCCCTGGCTAATCGGGATAAAGCATCTGTTGCATTATGTTCCTGCCATCATACAGACAAACCTTATTATGTTGCAATCCCTCCGCCATTGTTTTTTGTTTACACTATATATATATTCTTTGTATGTTTTTGACATCATGTGCACAAATTGTTTATACTTATTGTTGTATTGTATTGTAATTTTTGTTGAAAAAACTTTTTACAAAATGTACTTGCTTTAAATAAATGTCTTTTGCGGGTACGTTCTTTCTCTTCTTTATCAGTTAATGTTGTTGTAAAAGAATTTGTTCCCGAACTATTGTGGTTTTGATAGTGGCTATTATTGCAGCCTATATGCACGCTATTGGATGGCTATGTTGTTAAACACTATAAAGGTTATAAAAAACACATATTACGTCTTCAGTATTTGGAAACATATGATGTATTTCAGGACAGGAACAATCTTGAGTCTGGCAATTACAATATTGTAAAATGTAATCACAGAACAATTTCTGAGCCAAGATTACAGATATATCATAAGTACTGGCCTATTCAAGTAGTAGACACAAGCAATGTAGGGAAACACAGACTAGCAGTAAGTATCCACCGTAGGTTATGAAAAATCAGCCAGGTCACTCAGGGATTACAATGACTGCACAGAGTAATGTCCCACATCTTTTGTATCATATGGAGAGAAATGTGGGATAAGGATCCAGGCTACAGGTGGAATCTTGGTGTCAAAACTATAAAACTCTGACTCTGCCTCTGCATTCAGCTGCCCCTCTGCTCTGACACCAACAATGTAAACCCCCCAGTATCTTCAAAATTAGAAATGAGCTATAAGAAAGAAAGGAAGGAAAGGAAACAAAAAAAGAAAAGAAAAGAAGTTAACAGAAGAAAAATAATTAAGAAAAATACTGAGATTGTATGGAGAAATAAATAAATCAAAGGCTTGATTTGTAAAAGGATGGAAGGAAACAATGAGGAATCTAAAGCTGCAACAAGAGATGGAACCAAATGAGAATGATAATAAAGTCAAGCAACGTAAGCAATGAGACAGAGGACTGTTAACCCACTTTAAGTTTTAGGTCAGCAAACAATGCTCAGTTGGGTAGGAGAAGACTAGTTCCAGCTCCATTCCCAGGTTATTTGAGCTGCCCGTAAAATATATAGGGCCAGATGTACAGAGAATGGAGTCTGTAAAAGTTGTCACAAATTGCTCACTAACTTTTACCTAATCCATTCAGTTTTTGAAAACTGCGATGTGTACTAGTAGGTTGGTTTGCAAAAACCTGAGTAATAGTGAGCAGCAACTTGACCTACCTCATGAATAATAATAAGTTAGGTTGCAAATTTCGACCCACTATGAATTGCTGCCTTCAAAAGATGTTTGGCTACTGAGGCAAACCTATCTGTAATTGCTTTTAAATGAAGAGATCATTTCTTTTTTTAGAAGCAGCTCTTTTTTCTTAAAGGAAAAGATTATGGCTTTAAAAAAAAGAAATGCAACTAACATTTTTTTAAACTAGGCAGTGGTCCGTGAAACCACTGCTTGATTTAAAAAAAGAATTCTCTCAACATTCGCAAAGTGCAAGGAGCCCTTTGGAGACCTATTCCCGTTTACAAATCTCGTATCACTTTGTTTCAGTGTTCAGTAAACTATTAATATTTTATGGCTAGATTTTGGTTGCAAAACATTAATACATAGCATTCTGATTCAATACTTGGAAAGGACACCCTAAACATGCCCCTTCCAAATGCCGATTTGGTATGTAGTCTTAAACCCAAATTGCAATTTGGTAACGTGTTACCCACTCACAAATTTGAATTTCTTGCATACCAAAATGTCTTTTTGAGGTCGCAAACAGTCCGATTCTGTGAATCGGGGCAATTGTGAATGCAAAAAGGCTTGGTACATCGGACTCACTGCTCTTTAGCCAATGTTCTGGGTAAATTAGAAACCTAAGTTGGTCTGTCTTGCCATCTGTTTTTATTAGGTTTCTTGGAAAATGAACCCTGCCCCATCCCCTCCCCTCCCCCAATATGCAGATTGAGGCTCATACTGTCAGGAGCAGAATGACAGTATTGGATTATTTCATGAGCACTGTAGGTGTGAAAGGCCTTGTCTTATTATTCACATGGTGTCTTGATGCTACTTTCACCATTCTATGAGATTGGGTGTGTTTTCCAGAAGAGAAGACCTGATATACTGTTTTAATGTTCACCTCGATGTGGGCAGTTTAGCTTCTCCCTATCCATGATAAATCTGAGTAGTCTGTCATGGCCGTGCCTCCCAAGAGTGAGATGTGTATGTGAATAGTGCTCCGGTACATGAGGAGATGGCTGCTACAGCATAAGGATCATTTTGAATGAATGTTACCCCAGAATTGTATGATGCAACTTAGAGAATGCTAGTAAGAAAGCATGTTATCTCCCCTTACTGCAAATCCTCTTGTGCTACTGTCTCGTCGGTCCCACCACAAGTGCTGGAGTGTGCTGGATAAATGCTTTCTGCTGTGATTTTCAGTGCCAGGTGCTTGCCTGCACTGTGCAATCATCGTGAACGGCACCATGCACAGAGCAAGCGGGTAATGCCTCCTTTCTGCCACTCGATTTTCTCGAAGCGAGCGGTCGCGAGCATACGCAACCACTCGCAATGAGAAATCTGACCGCCTGCATTGAGAAATCGCACAAAGAGGTTGATTTTCCACGCTCGCGCTCGCCAACTTGATGTTGACGATTGCGAATGAGGAAAAATCTTGCCGGGAGGTGGATTTTCCTCACTTGCGCTCACCAACTTGTTGATGAACACGAGCGAGGGAAAAAACTGCGCGCCACTGTGTGGAGCGGGGTTTTACGGACCTCCGCAGGCGGAGAGGAGTTCACCGCCCAGACTTAATCAGTAGCAGTAATGTCTCTAGAACATGAGTCACAGCACTTCTCCATGAGCCTGTAAATTATGTCAAGATCTTCTTTACTGTGTGAGAATTCAAGATTGGTTCATTTTTAACTCTGCCATTTCCAACATGATTTTCTGTAATACCTAGGACTGAAAGTATCCTTTGAAAGGGCAGTACCGAACAACAAAAGGAAGTGAAATTTAGATTGTATTAATTGAACTGCTTCTATCAATGATGAATATGTGCTATTTTTCGATCATTTCCCAAATTTGTCATAGAGCTGACCAACCTGCAACAATCCTGGGGAGAGGTAGACTTACTTGGCTTGTGACTAATATATTGGAATATTTTATGAGTGACCTTCAAAGGCCTGTGACTTTTTGCAAATTTGTGTGAATAACAACATAACAGTAAACTGCAATATTTGATCTTTTTCCAAAAACTTCAAAAGTTCTCAGGGGAAGGAGCACCACTCCTTGTCTGACCTAACGGTAAAGAAAATCAGGCCTTTTTGCTTCACAAACTGGTTGTAATTTTGAGCAGATTGTATGTGCCCCTACTTTCAAAGTTCAACAGCCCCTCACTTAAATGACGTTTACTCAGAGGAGGGGAAAAATGTGTACTAGGGTCAATCCTATTAGGTCTCAAAGTCTGTTTCAAAAGCGTATAATCTGCGAATGTGCACTATGCAAAAAGTGGGCCTAGGGTCAGTCCCCATTCATGAGTTTATGATTTTCTTGCCTATCTAAGTTCTTTATTCCTTATTCAACAGTTTTCCTCCTTGTTCCTGTATTTGTCCAGCCTGGAGGATTTATGGTTTACCATGTTTATGATTAGTTGGCTTAAATCCTTCCACTGCTGATGTGATGGAACTACTTCATTACTTTGCTTGCAGCACGTGTCTCGATTTCAACCACAGGTCATCTCAGCACATCCTTCAGGTAGAGAAAAGATCGAAATGTGTGTCTTTTTTCATGCTCTTCCCTGGCCAACCATGTATTTGCTAATTTATTATTTTTTTTACTTTAGAGAGGCTCTGGCAACTGCACACAGCTACTTGTCTGCTCGCTTTTGGGTCCACTCTCCATCAACTTTCTAGCCTGTCAAGACTCAGTGTTTGTTTTGGATTTACACTAGGCCTCGCATAAATAGCACATACTAAGAGCAGTTCATAGCAGAAAGGTTCCTCAAGGTTTGGGACACTAGCGTTTGTTGTAACTGGATGTTGTCTGATTGCGAGTCCAATGCGCGGGAGGTCTGATGGGGAGTACAATGTCCTGCAGGTGTGGCAGCCATGTTGTGCTTGGCAACCATCAAAAGCCTTTAAATTACTGGAGAATATTGCATTACTGACTTCATACAAGCTAAGATAATAAAAAAGCTTGAATAGAAATCTCTTCTTGCCTAGCAACGATGTGTTTTGGGCAGTTTCTCTCGCTCTACTCGTAGTTTGCACCTGCATTGGCCACCTTTTGTGTTTTTGTGGCTAACTCTGTTCCCTCTTTTTTGAGCTAGTACCTGTTCCTTACTGTCTTTCTTCATCCTTACATGGTTTTTCCTCAGAATCCTGGATTATTTGTGAATTGCTCTGAAGAACTCCTCCATGCTCATCTGCCTTCTAGAGGGTGACTTTTACTTTCTTGATGTCATCAGGTGCTTTCATGGTGGTATGGCCTTTGGCGTCATATATATAAAATATATATATATATATATATATATATTACCTACTGGCGGTCGCCAGTAGGTATATATAGTTAGGATTTTTTCTCTATGGGATTTTTTAAAATTCTATGTCTAATAACTTTGGCGTTTGTGGACGGAATTGGCTGACATTTTCAGGAAAATGGAACATTTTGTTTCTGAGCAGCCCCTGACAATTTGGGGGGGGTTTCATCAAGGGGGGGCCGAGAAAAAAGGGGGGTCCCAAAACACGTTTTTCCCATGTTAATTTCCATAGGGCGGTTGGCCTCACTTTTAGCTCGAACGGCTGAATGGATTTGCACGAAACTTGGCAAAATTGTAGGGACTGTTAGCCCGATGTGCCTTTGCTAGGTCTCAATATATGTGCTCCAGTGGATTTTGAGTAATTTAGGTTCAAAAAAAGATATATATCTGGGCGGAGCCTAACCACACATCTGATCTGATTGGCTGTCAGCACTTCATCCAAGAAGTGTTGGCAGCCATCTTGGGACCAATATACATGATAGCACCTCATTAAAAAGCATTGAAGTTAATAGAGGGTTTTAGGACTTTAGTTACATTATAAATCATTTGTTGATGGTACCATACTCGTTTTAGGAATTGTGGTGGGTTCTAAGGTGATTTTACCATGTGAAAAAACCTTCTGCTGTGATATCATGAATATTGTTTGAAAGAAAACTAATATCTCATGATTTTCCCACAGTGGTTTGGAAGGGGATCTATAAGCTAAACTGAAAGCATATTTTCTGTAAATTCACATTATCTTTCTCAGTCATGTGAAAATGAAGTCTGACATTCTCAGTAAAACATGTACATCCAACAAGGACAGAGACTGTCAGTTGATTCCTTTGTGTTCTACTGCAGCCGCCTAGAGTGTTCTAAAGAACAACTAGAGCGCTAACAGTCCTACTTATTACAAAGGTATGGCACACCTGAAGCCATCTTGATTGGAATAAAGTGGTAACTCTTAAAACATTTAATTTAAAAAGAAACAACATGAGGGGGTATATTTTGCCATAGAAAGTATGATTAGTGCTGCAGAATGAAAAATTAGGGCACATTTTGAGTGACTTCTCAAATCCTTTTCTATTTCATTAAAACATTCTGACATGCAGTCTCCCAAAATGGCCACCAGAGACAAAAGAGCCCAAATGTAGCCCAAATATCACCCAGATGTAGCCCAAGTATAGCCCAATGACAGAATGTCCCAGAGTGTTCTAAAGAACAACTAGAGCGCTAACAGTCCTACTTATTACAAAGGTATGTCACACCTGAAGCCATCTTGATTGGAATAAAGTGGTAACTCTTAAAACATTTAATTTAAAAAGAAACAACATGAGGGGGTATATTTTGCCATAGAAAGTATGATTAGTGCTGCAGAATGAAAAATTAGGGCACATTTTGAGTGACTTCTCAAATCCTTTTCTATTTCATTAAAACATTCTGACATGCAGTCTCCCAAAATGGCCACCAGAGACAAAAGAGCCTAAATGTAGCCCAAATATCACCCAGATGTACCCCAAGTATAGCCCAATGACAGAATGTCCCAGAGTGTTCTAAAGAACAACTAGAGCGCTAACAGTCTTACTTATGACAAAAGTATGGCACACCAGAAGCCATCTTGATTGGAATGAAGTGGTAAGTCTGAAAACACTCAATTTAAAAAGGAACAACATGAGGGGGTTAATTTTGCCATAGAAAGTATGATTAGTGCTTCAGAAAGAAAAATTAGGGATCACTTTGAGTGACTTCTCAAATCCTCTTCTATTTCATTAAAAAAATTCTGACATGCATACTGAAACATGCACTTTGAATACCAGCAGCAGACGTCCCTAGTGAGCAGTAGCTTTACTACAGTGATCTAATGTGCAACTAGAGTGCTAACATTCAGAATTTATGGCAAATGTGTGACACATCTGAATGCCTTCTTGATGGAACCAAAGTAAACAAGCATTGAAAATGCAATAGATCTCGCCTTCGTTTAAGTTAAAGCCATTCTGTTTGTAATGAGGTGGCTTTTTAGCTTTGCTTTTATTAGTGTTTTTTCAACTTTCATGTAAATAACATGCATCTGTATGCATATAAGTATATGTATGCATGCATTTATGTTTGTATTTATATAGATATACAGATGATATATGTTTATATATGTATGTATATATATATATTCACTGAAAAAACCATAGGCTATAGACCATATATAGTTAGGAATTAGCATTTACAAAACCTTGAAAATTCACTGAAAAAACCATAGGTTATAGACCATATATAGTTCGGAATTAGCATTTACAAAACCTTGAAAATTCACTGAAAAAACCATAGGTTATAGACCATATATAGTTAGGAATTCGCATTTACAAAACCTTATTTTACTCACACAAAACCATTGAAATTCCATATATAGTTAGTTGCACTAACTATATATCGCGCACCCGCAATCCACTGCTGATGATGTCACATATTACATCATTCATGACATGGTCAGTGACATCACTGATGACATCACTGATGACATCTCAAATGACATCACTGATGACATCACTGATGACAACATCCAGTGACTGTATGTTTCTGTAAAGTTAAAATATGTCTTACATATTGAAGAATGAGTGGATGTATAAGTGTCTGGATGAAGGATTTAGTAGGTGCATGACTGACTGTATGAGTGAGTGATTAAATGTGTCTCACTGAGTGCATGGGTTAGTGACTAAACTGTCTTAATTTGTGCATCATTATGTCTGTTGTTCTGTAAACTGTTGCATGTGTTGATAAGTAGCTATATGAGTAACTATATGGGTTATTGATTGGTTGCCCAAGTATTTGTATGGGAGACTGAGTGTGTGTGTGGGTGGCTGGGAGGTGTATGACTCTGTGCATAGATGTGTGAGCAGTTGATTCACTAGATGTATGGTTTCAAAAGTGCATGTGGAAACAGCTGTATGGGCGGTTGACTGTGTGCATGAGTGTATTGGTGAGTGAATGGATATCTCAGTGCTACATGTCAAAGTAAGTACATATGTAAAACACAGTACATGTGAGAGTTGACATATATAAATAACTGTGCATAAGAGCCAGTGAATGTGTGAGTGGCTGTATGGATCATTGTGAACTTGTATCAGGGATTGTATAAGAGAGTAAATATGTGTTAGTATATGTTTGAATAAGTAAAGTTTGTATAACTGTATAGTTGAGGAAATGGAGGTGTGATTGATTCTTTGCATGACTGACTAGGTGTGTGAGTAACTCCATGGATGAGTGACAGTCTGTGAGTGTCTGTTTACACTGATTGTATCTAAGGTTATATTAGAGTCTGAAGAGGTTCATCGTATTATCACATGAATGATATCATCAGTGATGTGATCAGTAATGTCAAATGAGATGTCATCAGTGATGTCATCAGTGATGTCATTTGAGATGTCATCAGTGATGTCATTTGAGATGTCATCAGTGATGTCATCAGTGATGTCACTGACCATGTAATGAATGATGTAATATGTGACATCATCAGCAGTGGATTGCGGGTGCGCGATATATAGTTAGTGCAACTAACTATATATGGAATTTCAATGGTTTTGTGTGAGTAAAATAAGGTTTTGTAAATGCGAATTCCTAACTATATATGGTCTATAACCTATGGTTTTTTCAGTGAATATATATCTATATATGCATAGTAATGTATGACTATAGAATTTTTAATTGACCAGTTTAAGTGAGCATTTATTACACGCCACACACATTTTTTATCATTTTTTCTTTTTGCACTATTATCACAGGAAGCACTTTATGTCGAAATTTGTTGGAAATCTGTCATGGTTTAATAGTATTAGCATTTTTTTGACTCTGAACACATGATCACAGGCTGTAATGTACATATGGCATATACTAGTGGTTTAAGCAAACATATAGAAAGAAATCTTTTAGGAGACTGTGTAAATGACCCATATTGGGTAAAAACTTTATAAATGGATTTAACCTATTATTTAAAGCCTGATGATATATATCAGTGGTCCTCACAATGGCACATTACAAAACCACTATGCCACAATAATTGCTCAAACTCGCATTTAAGCAGTTAGTAAAACATTACTTTTAATCAAAAATTATATATTTTTGTAAATTAACCTGGGAAAGACGTAGATCCGTGTGATAGTCTTTTTATCATGTTTAGTAATCATGTGACCTACTGACCATGCAGTGCAGGGGGGTGTGTACATTTGATGTTAAAAAACGTATAAAACTTTAAACGGTCGCGATAATTGCTGAATGTGATCAAGGGCTCTTGAAGCCCGAAACGCGTCGTTGCAGGCTGGAAAAGAAACGCAAATAAAATCTGCATCTTGCCTGACTCGCTGTGGTGGTCTGTGTTCCTTCCTCGCCGCACGTCGGAAGTGGTGGAAATTGTTTGGTGCATATATATATATATATATATATATATATATATATATATATATATATATAGAGAGAGAGAGAGAGAGAGAGAGAGAGAGAGAGAGAGAGATATATATATATATATATATATATATATATATATATATATATATACATATATATATATATATATATATATATATATATATATATATATATATATATATATATATATATATAGATAGATAGATAGATAGATAGATAGATAGATATAGATAGATATATATATATATTTTTTTCACCAAAGTTTGTCCAAAAGACGAAGATGCACTCACAAGTAGAATGTCTCAACAGAGCTTTTATACAGGGAAACCTGCTTCCTTCAACGTGAAAATTCCTTGTCTTGCGCGTTTCAGACTCCCTTAGTCCTTGTTTACAGGCATGAATGAAACCGGTGCACCGAGCACCTCACTCTCCTCTGCATGCTGACATTGATGATTCCCCCCAGGTGGGCCTCTCTAGTGAATGAAATCTCGCAGGGCATGCTGGACCTTGTGGTGCTTTTATACTTAATTCAACCCTATCTTGGTGTCATATATGTCACTCATTCCAGAGCCTACTCCACTCTTTCCTTATTTTATTAGCTTATTTACCCAAGGCCCCTGTGTATCGGCAGAGTACTCAATCCTTTACCAACCATTTAGGATTGTGGAGTTGGCTTCCTGATAATGCATCTACTTTCCACTTTTTTATTATGTTCTTCCTTTTAATATATCTACGTTTTGAGATGGCAAGGCAGCTGCATATTGGTCTAGGATGCTAACTTTTGGACCCAGCTCCCTGAGCCATTACCTTTCAGCAACATTCCCAATTATTTTGTTATAGCTTTCTTCTGTTTCTTAGTTTATTTTTGTGAGGGCCAACAGCTGCACACTACCATCAAGCAGCGTAACTCTCTCCTTCTGGGATTCAACCAGTACACTTTATTGTTTCTTAACTTACCGTTCTGAGATGGCCACCTGCATCTTAGAATGGTAAATTAAAAAAAATAATAATAAATGACCAGATGACTGCTGTGTATGCGTGAGCGCATAATGTGGCCATCTTGGAGTGATTCTTCTAAAAGTATAATATGGGTAGAGGGGGAAGGCTCACTATTATCTTTAAGGATTGCTTCACTTTTACCCAGTTGCGCCACGTGGATTTGGAGAGGGCAGAGATATTAGGGTTGCCATGCGTTATAATGGCATTGCAGAGTCATGATACTTTCGTAATGAAAGTATGCGGAGTGATGGTATGCGGAAAGAAAGTTGCGGAATAATGGATGTTTACCCTCCCCTGGTTAGTACATTGGTGGCCCGGCGGCCCACATCTCCATCAACATACTCATATTTTTTCACCACCCATTTGAAAAATGCGCAGGTCTCTCTCATTGATGGCCAGCACTGACATACACTTTTAGACACACCTCCCGCCACAATTTCTAGAATTGTGAACTTTAGAGCTGGGGAGCTACGTTCGAATCTCAGCATCAGCTCAACATCCTGTGATTCCAGGCAAATCGCTTTGTCTCCCCATGCCTTCCACAAATGAATGTGTTCTTCTGTAATGTAAATTGTGCTCATGCCGATGTTGTCGAGTTCGCGCTATATAGTATTGTGAGGAAAAATAAAGTAGGGAAACTCTAGTTCACACACTGCTGAACGCGCACTCTTAAGTGCATCAGCAGTGCACTGTGAATCGGAGCGTTTCACAGGCCTGTCACAGATAAGAAATGCTATCAAAACGAAATCCTACAAAACAATATACTACTGGCCGGCAGCAATTAATACCCGGAAAACGTCGGGACGGGCTGCTAGTGTGCTTTATATACTCATGCCTTAATTATTGTGAATTGATTGTGCGCCTTTTTAATCATTTCTTTTCAGTGTTTTAGTCTTTAAATAATTACCCGAATTTTGGCCAGAGTTCCTTTTTAATCACCGCTCCTCACCCCCAGCACTCTTACGAGCGGACTTCCCCTCACGGTCCGATTCCTCCATTTCCTCCATCTTCATTACGGAGAACAGAGAAGTGATGAAAATACCTTAGCAACTGGAGCGCTTTGTCCTCCCGTTGCTTAGAGTCATTCCTCTTCCCCTCCGGCCTCCAGCTGCTTACGAAGCCGATCGGGCTTGAGGCTGGGGGGGGTTGCCATTGCAACATATCGCTCTAGAGCTTTTTCTTCAGTTTCAAGAGCCGTGTTTGCCCGCAGATCACCGCAAGTGCATTTGCTTCTAATAACTGCAAGTTTTATTTATACTTAAAAAAATGTTTTTTTCAAGAGGGGGGCTTAACTTGTGATACAGCCCTTTTCAAAATTGGGCATTTGTTTACTACTCTTCAACCCTGTTGAGTGCTCACCCCCCTTATTAAGGATACTATCCTTATT
The DNA here is from genome assembly GCF_964263255.1 of Lissotriton vulgaris. NCBI lineage: Eukaryota > Metazoa > Chordata > Amphibia > Caudata > Salamandridae > Lissotriton > Lissotriton vulgaris. Next base: position 1,270,381,981 of record NC_141696.1, on the reverse strand, counting down.
TATATTTGGAACAATATTTGCCTTTTGTTGTATATATTTATTATCCATTCCTTTATGTCTGATTCAGATTCCGATGGGGCTTCAGCCCCTACTCCCAACCTGGACAATGAAGCTTTTAAGAAAATGCTCCACATGGAGGTTAAATCCTGTATGGAGGAATGCTTGTCCCAACTAATGGCATCCAAACGTTCACTTCCAATAGAGGACGTCACTGAGCCTACATTAACACAGTCTCAGTTTGATCCAGAGCCAAGGGGCAAGAGATTAAGAAAGAACAAAAACCTTGAAAGGAGCAATTCGGGAGGTATTGGCACCTCAACAAACAATGGAGGTCTCGGCACCTCAACTAACAATGGAGGTCTTCGCACCTTAAATCCTCAAGGTGTCCATGGCGGCACAAAAAATTCAGGTGCCCTTCATGGCACAAAGTTTCAAAGAGCTCCTTACATCGTGGGAGATGACGATTCAAACGATTCCTCTGAGTTTATGGAATAATACGTCCTTGATCTTAATGACGATGAAGAGGGATTCAATGAATTGACAGAAGATCCCCCTTCTTTCTCTAAGAGTGCCATCATTAACCCACTAGGAGAAGAAATGTTCTCTCCACAGAATTTAAAACACCTTAGAAGCTCTGATTGGCTACCACAAGAGCATGTGGCAACGTTTATAAAAAACTGGATTAGAAACCTCTTAGAGAGAGAAACACGGAATGTGCTTATAGCTGAGTGCTCAAGACCTTCCTTAGAGGACAAAACATGTTATACCCCCAACCTGGACCCAGAACTTATTACATTTTTATTTAAACTTGGGCGTGACCCAAGAAAGGGAAAGGAAAAGTCACTCAACGGTTGTCAGGATCATCTCCTGGAAATTCTGGGTAAGCTAGCCAGAATTCTACATTCGGCTAAAGAGAGCCATATTAACGGTACTCAACTGGATACCACGATGATTAGAGGCTGGAGCCAGAGAGCTATCATCCTCCTGGGTAATGCTAATGCCAGCATTAATTCTGTACAACGTAGTATTGTCCTTATGAGGATTAACCCCAAATTAAGCGATTTGGCCGACTAAGAGCCCTAAAGGACTTCTGTTTGGTGAGGACCTCATAAAGTCTCTGGGGAAATATGTTTCTACCTTCATTGCACTTGATAAAGCACAACAGAATATGCCAACATTTTTAATAACAACCTTTTTGGATGGGCTGGAAGACGGGGCCTGGCTTCTGGCCGCTTCAATCAAAGGCCCTAATCAAGAAGCCGTGGCTACGGCATAGGTTACCAGCAACAATTCAATACTCCTCAGTTCTACCCTCAAAGAGGTAGAGGCAAACAAGGCAGAGGATTCAGATCACATGGAACAAATAATCCCAATACATCCTCAGGTGAGTGTTCTCCCTTCTCCTTCTTCCCCCTTAAAGGTGGGCGGCAGACTCAGATATTTTTAAAACAATTGGAAGTTAATTACTCAAGATTCTTAGGTTTTAAATACGGTGAAAGGTTTTATGATAGATTTCACACATACACCTATTCAGACATCTTTCCAGAGGGAAATTCACATGACTCTGGACAAAAAAAAGATTATAGAGGAAGAGATCTCCTCTATGATTCAAAAGGGTGCAATTTTAGAAGTCTCAATCGAACAATTGGGCTTCATAAGCAACCTTTTCTTGGTAGAAAAAAGGACAAAGGATGGAGACACGTCATAAACTTGAGAGACCTGAACAAGTTTCTGATGTACAGACATTTCAAGATGGAGGGCATCCATCTTCTCAGGGATTTACTACTAGAGAAAGACTGGCTAATCAAACTAGACCTGAAAGATGCCTACTTCACTATCCCTATGGCAAAGATTCATCAACCCTTTCTCCAGTTTCTTCGGAAGAATCACTTATACTATTTTCAAGCACTCCCTTTCGGTCTTTCATTTGCCCCTTGGTGCTTCACCAAAGTTATGAGAGCCGTTGTATCTTATCTAAGATCAAGGGGAGTGTGTCTAATCATTTATCTGGACGACATCCTTATTACGTGCCAAAATGTCTCTCAACTGGTCCAGAATATGAACTTTGCGCTGAATCTCCTAGAGAATCTAGGATTCATCATAAACAAAGGAAATCATGTCTGACTCCCTGAAGGTCCATAGAATTTCTGGGATTCACAGTAGATACAATATGTTGCCTTCTTCTACTTCCCTCAAAGAAAATCTCATAAATCAGAAAGGAAATAAGGTATGCTTTGAAACATCAAGACTTATACCGGAGGGAACTTGCCAGACTCCTAGGCCTTCCCATTGCAACATATCGCTCTAGAGCTTTTTCTTCAGTTTCAAGAGCCGTGTTTGCCCGCAGATCACCGCAAGTGCATTTGCTTCTAATAACTGCAAGTTTTATTTATACTTAAAAAAATGTTTTTTTCAAGAGGGGGGCTTAACTTGTGATACAGCCCTTTTCAAAATTGGGCATTTGTTTACTACTCTTCAACCCTGTTGAGTGCTCACCCCCCTTATTAAGGATACTATCCTTATTTATATTTGGAACAATATTTGCCTTTTGTTGTATATATTTATTATCCATTCCTTTATGTCTGATTCAGATTCCGATGGGGCTTCAGCCCCTACTCCCAACCTGGACAATGAAGCTTTTAAGAAAATGCTCCACATGGAGGTTAAATCCTGTATGGAGGAATGCTTGTCCCAACTAATGGCATCCAAACGTTCACTTCCAATAGAGGACGTCACTGAGCCTACATTAACACAGTCTCAGTTTGATCCAGAGCCAAGGGGCAAGAGATTAAGAAAGAACAAAAACCTTGAAAGGAGCAATTCGGGAGGTATTGGCACCTCAACAAACAATGGAGGTCTCGGCACCTCAACTAACAATGGAGGTCTTCGCACCTTAAATCCTCAAGGTGTCCATGGCGGCACAAAAAATTCAGGTGCCCTTCATGGCACAAAGTTTCAAAGAGCTCCTTACATCGTGGGAGATGACGATTCAAACGATTCCTCTGAGTTTATGGAATAATACGTCCTTGATCTTAATGACGATGAAGAGGGATTCAATGAATTGACAGAAGATCCCCCTTCTTTCTCTAAGAGTGCCATCATTAACCCACTAGGAGAAGAAATGTTCTCTCCACAGAATTTAAAACACCTTAGAAGCTCTGATTGGCTACCACAAGAGCATGTGGCAACGTTTATAAAAAACTGGATTAGAAACCTCTTAGAGAGAGAAACACGGAATGTGCTTATAGCTGAGTGCTCAAGACCTTCCTTAGAGGACAAAACATGTTATACCCCCAACCTGGACCCAGAACTTATTACATTTTTATTTAAACTTGGGCGTGACCCAAGAAAGGGAAAGGAAAAGTCACTCAACGGTTGTCAGGATCATCTCCTGGAAATTCTGGGTAAGCTAGCCAGAATTCTACATTCGGCTAAAGAGAGCCATATTAACGGTACTCAACTGGATACCACGATGATTAGAGGCTGGAGCCAGAGAGCTATCATCCTCCTGGGTAATGCTAATGCCAGCATTAATTCTGTACAACGTAGTATTGTCCTTATGAGGATTAACCCCAAATTAAGCGATTTGGCCGACTAAGAGCCCTAAAGGACTTCTGTTTGGTGAGGACCTCATAAAGTCTCTGGGGAAATATGTTTCTACCTTCATTGCACTTGATAAAGCACAACAGAATATGCCAACATTTTTAATAACAACCTTTTTGGATGGGCTGGAAGACGGGGCCTGGCTTCTGGCCGCTTCAATCAAAGGCCCTAATCAAGAAGCCGTGGCTACGGCATAGGTTACCAGCAACAATTCAATACTCCTCAGTTCTACCCTCAAAGAGGTAGAGGCAAACAAGGCAGAGGATTCAGATCACATGGAACAAATAATCCCAATACATCCTCAGGTGAGTGTTCTCCCTTCTCCTTCTTCCCCCTTAAAGGTGGGCGGCAGACTCAGATATTTTTAAAACAATTGGAAGTTAATTACTCAAGATTCTTAGGTTTTAAATACGGTGAAAGGTTTTATGATAGATTTCACACATACACCTATTCAGACATCTTTCCAGAGGGAAATTCACATGACTCTGGACAAAAAAAAGATTATAGAGGAAGAGATCTCCTCTATGATTCAAAAGGGTGCAATTTTAGAAGTCTCAATCGAACAATTGGGCTTCATAAGCAACCTTTTCTTGGTAGAAAAAAGGACAAAGGATGGAGACACGTCATAAACTTGAGAGACCTGAACAAGTTTCTGATGTACAGACATTTCAAGATGGAGGGCATCCATCTTCTCAGGGATTTACTACTAGAGAAAGACTGGCTAATCAAACTAGACCTGAAAGATGCCTACTTCACTATCCCTATGGCAAAGATTCATCAACCCTTTCTCCAGTTTCTTCGGAAGAATCACTTATACTATTTTCAAGCACTCCCTTTCGGTCTTTCATTTGCCCCTTGGTGCTTCACCAAAGTTATGAGAGCCGTTGTATCTTATCTAAGATCAAGGGGAGTGTGTCTAATCATTTATCTGGACGACATCCTTATTACGTGCCAAAATGTCTCTCAACTGGTCCAGAATATGAACTTTGCGCTGAATCTCCTAGAGAATCTAGGATTCATCATAAACAAAGGAAATCATGTCTGACTCCCTGAAGGTCCATAGAATTTCTGGGATTCACAGTAGATACAATATGTTGCCTTCTTCTACTTCCCTCAAAGAAAATCTCATAAATCAGAAAGGAAATAAGGTATGCTTTGAAACATCAAGACTTATACCGGAGGGAACTTGCCAGACTCCTAGGCCTTCTCTTGTCTTCCATCCAAGCCATCTTTCCTGGACCCCTCAACTATCGGGCCCTTCAGAGGATCAAAGCTAGAGCCCTGAGATCCAGACTATGGTACAGAGATTGGATTTGCTTGGACCAGGAAGCTTGTTCAGAATTGAGTTGGTGGCTGAACAACCTAGGCATGTGGAATGGGAAGGCAATCTTTTGTCCAAAACCAGAATTTATTTTGGAATCAGATGCGAGCCTTCATGGCTGGGGAGCCTGCTTACTCAATCAGAACACTGGTGGCCTGTGGTCTCGAGAGGAATCTCTTCACCACCTAAACTTCCTCGAATTGACTGCCAGTCTCTATGCCCTTATGAGTTTAAAACTTATTTTTTACGCTATTTTATTATCCCGTAGATAGTTATGTAAGCTGTGGGTTTCTCCGCTCTCCCCCAAAGTAATTGACTGGATATTGGCTATGAGATATACAGCCAAGCTTGATATTTCAGATCACACTAAGAAAAAAACGGGGGTTTTGGGTACCTTTTCTTTTATGTTTTGGGTAAGGTAGATTTGGGGAGGATGAGATATAATGTAAATAATGAAGATGTCCGATGATTAAGCCTCCGCCTATCTCGCTGGTAGTTACTCTGTGTTACCCCAGGTCGATAATAGAGGAGGAGGTGGACACACCGGCTGAGTTAGCTGGCTTGGAATGGTTGGTTATCTTGGTGGCCAGACTCAAGAACAGGTGAGGTTTATGCCTTTCTCCTCTTACCAGCTTATGAGATAAAAAGCCCAGTGGTGGAATCGTTAGTAGAAACGGGTGGCGAGTAGGCGAATGAGGATAAAGAAAAAAAAAAAGAAAGGTCCGTCATTCTAAAGATGGACAACATGTCAGCAGTGGCTTATATCAACCGACTGGGTGGCACGAAATCTGCGGACCTATCCAATCTAGCCAAGAAGCTTTGGATGTTTCGTCTGGAGCACAAGATTTTGCTCAAAGCGGAATACATTCCGGGAAAGGCAAACTTCTCTGCAGATTGGAACTCAAAGTTCCTCATGGATTACAGCGATTGGAAACTGAATGTTCCTGTATTCAATACCCTAAACAAGATCTGGGACCCCCTGGAGATAGACTTGTTTTTGAGCAGATTGACCTTCCAACTCGAGAACTACTTCAGCCTGATGCCCGACCCAGGTGCTCTAGCAGTCAATGCCTTCCTTCAATCTTGGAAGAAGATCGGAGGATATGCCTTCCCTCCATTTGCCATGATTCAGAGGGTCCTACAAAAAGTGAGACAAGAACAGTGTTGCCTCTTATTAATAACCCCTTTCTGGCCTTCTCAGGATTTGTTCCCGACCATTCTAGAACTGACTTGCTGTCCCCCCTTTTTAAATCCTTCCCTAGAGGATCTTCTTACGGTCGAATTCATCCAATAACTCTGAACGGGAGTTTATCCCTTCTTGCCTGGAAAGTGTCAGGAGATCCAATGAAATCTCGGGCCTTCCGGAGACGGCTTCAACTCTCCTCAGAGAATCTTTGGCACCAGGCACCCATTACAGATATAAAAATATCTGGAAACTATGGGTACATTGGTGCTTGGAAAGGAACCTGGATCCCTTGGAGGCCCCTATTGTTGACATAGTCAATTTCCTTGTCAAACAATTTGAGAGAGGCCTGAGTTGTAGATCTATCAATTGTTATAGATCTGCTATTTCCATTCATCAACGGTAAGAATATTGATAAAATGTCTTTATCTGTAGAGTCATGAAGTATCCGCTTGAGGAGACCTCCTAAAGCCAGATATGAAACTCTTTGGGACATTAAACTAATTCTCGATCTCTTCAATAATTGGCCTTAAAGTTTTCTTAACAGGAAAAACCTTTCTATTAAATTAGCCACTCTTATGTGCCTAATCTCTTGTATGAGAGCTCCTGACATTGGAGCTCTAGAAATTTCGAGACGTTCTTACAATATGTTTGATGTCAAATTTGATATTCATAAGAGAACTAAAACTATGTCTGATTCTATTTTTATTTCTATTTTAGAGGTTTTCTATAGCGCTAGCTAGACCCGAGGGTATTGGAGCGCTTTACAACATGTTAGAGAGGAGACAAAAATACAGGACAAAGGCATGGTAGGAAAATAATACAGAAACAGTTAAAAGGGAAACTTTACAGTCTGCTGAGTGTCGTTGGTGTGAGTAAGTATGGGTGAATTTTGTGGATCTGCGGTCCGCGAATTCGCGCGAAATCGCAAAAAAGTCTGCGAATTTGCGGATTTTCCTGTGAACTCGCAGATTTTTTTGCGATTTCCATCTATTCAACTGGAGTGCTTTCTACTGGCTAATCAGTAAGTGCTACCTCGTTGGATAAATGTATAGTGCTTTTCCTACACTGCAGCTGCGTAAAGGGCCAGAACATTTGTCTCCACTGAACATGTGTGCCTGTAACTTTGCCACCGCGCCAAAAGATGCCGAGGTCCCTTGAGTGAGCTGTCCATCATAGTTGGGAAAGGGTGGGAAGATGTTTGATACTGCTAGTGTGTGTTGCGGGGCTTCTATGCGTGTCACATGCCTCTTGTGTATAAGGTCAGAGAGCGAGCAGGGCAGCAGGTGAAGAGAAAGCAGCCTCCTGGTCACAGGAACTACATGGGGGTGTGCTCGAGAAACTCATGGATGCAAAGACCTCCCTCGAGTATTACAGCTAATTAACGACGGCAGATATGGGGTTAAAGCACACTTGCCCAGCCTCGACCGTGCTCACTAATGTTTTGGGCTGATTAAAACGTTAATGAATTTGAGCTTCAACTCGGGCACCTGCTTTATTTATATCTGTAAGTGCTTCCTGTTGAGGTTTAATGTTTGACCCTCAGGAAGCACTACAGAGTTAAGGCAGGTGCCCGAGTTGAAGCTAACTTTATAACCATTCCAGAATGGCTCCGGCAAGCTGCCAGAATTGAAGTTGAAACTTACAAGTCAGCAACTTCAACTCTGGCAGCTTGCCGGCGGCATTCTAAAATGGTTACAAACTTAGCTTCAACTCGAGCACCTGCCTTGTTAACTGTGCTTCCTGTGGGCCCAAAAAAAAAAATCTGCCCGGGAGCGGATTTGCAGATTTTTCGGCAATTTCGCGCGATTCGCGGATAGTGAAATTTCCAAAAATCTGCAAATTCCGCGAGCGGAACGGATTTTTGGCCCACACTTACCTTTGAAGTAGAAAAGGTCAAAAAAGAAGCTTTACAGTTCTGCTGAGTGCATGTTTCAGCTTCGTCCACAGGGTGTTAATCAATTGCTTATTTCCTTTGTTAAACCCCACAAAGGAATTAGCTCCTCTTCTGTCGCTAGATGGATCAAAACTGCTATGAGTCTAGCTGGTATAGACTTAAACAAATTTCAAGCTCATTCCCTAAGAGGTGCTATGGCCAGTAAATCTCTTCTGGTCTGGAGGTAAGTTGGATGACATCCTTAAAGGTGCTGACTGGCCTAATGCCAGTACCTTTGCACGTCATTATTGTAAACCTATTGAATACATGTCTGATGTCGTTTTAAAAAGCTACCAACATGCATAATGTAGCCTCCAGTCTTGTAATGAAATTGTGATTCTCATATTACTATGACTAGAGAATCTGGATTTCATTAAAGACACAGAGGCTGACATTATCCCTCCCTCCCAGCCTCTGGTGGTATTTCATTGACAATGTTACTTATTACATTTTATTATAATGCACTTTAAACTTGTGTATTGTCTATGAATTTTTCAAATTACTTTTCTCGAACTAATTCCCTTCTCTTTTCAGATAATCCTTAATTGCTGGTTTTACCACCTTATCAACAATGGCATTCTGGGATGTTTCTGAACTAGGAAATCCGCTTCACCTTTAGTGATCCAGCCATGTTCGCTCCCTCTCATCAGCCACAGTACTTACCAAATGGAAACAAGCGAAGGTTATCCCGCTACTTCAAAAAGCCCAGGCAGACCCATCTGACCCATTCAACTATAGGCCAATCTCCCTCCTTCCCGCCTTCTCTAACCTTCTACAGAAACATGTGAACCAGCAGCTATCATCATACCTGAAAGGAACTGCCTATTACATCCCAGCCAGTCGGGCTTTCGCCCCAATTACAGTACAGAAACAGCACTGCTGGAGGTAGTTGATTCCATCCGACTTGGTCTGGAAGTGGGGGACAGGGCACTGTTGGTCCTGGTAGACCTATCGGCTGCATTCAATACGGTCTCGCACCAGGTTGTCCTGACATGTCTCCAGTCAATTGGCATTGGGGGTTGGCCTGTAAATGGCTGGCATCTTTCCTCAAAGGGAGGGGACAGGAAGTATGGTGCCATCCCTACTCGGCCACGTCTCACGACCTGAAGTTTGGTGTCCCGCAGGACTCTGCCCTGAGTCCGACCTTGTTTAATATCTACCTCACACCTTTGGCTACATTGGTAGAATCCTTAGGGGCAAAAATTGTGTCTTACATAGATGACACCCAGCTGCTGTTGACGTGGAAGAACAACAAGCCCTGTCCTGTTAATTAGTACTTGCCTTTCAGCGGTATTTGGTTGGCTGGCAAAGAACCAGCTGAAATGTAATGCAGAAAATACAGAGCTGCTTTTCTTTGGCTTGGATTCAGAAACACCGCAGCAGTCCTTCTGGCCACCAGATGCTCCCACCCTTGTCAGCAAAAATCAGGTGGTGAAAAACGTGGGCTTTAAATTTGATAATCAGCTACTATTTCATACCCAAATAAATTCGGTAGTGGGCACTTGCTTTGCCCTCCTGCGTCTTCTTCGGATGTTTTTGTTCCCGCTGTCTGTGGCGGCCAGACAACAGGTGATTCAAGCCGTGATCATATCTTGTCTTGATTATTGGAACAGCCTTTACTTTGGCATGCCCAGGTATCTGACGGACAGGTTTCAGCTGGTCCAGAATGCAGCAGCCCAAACTATCTTTGAGCTCCCCTATGATGCTCACGTGTCAAACCTTCTGAGGAGTCACCACTGGCTTCCAGTAAGGAAAAGAACCATCTTTAAGATACTACTTGTGACTCAGAAAGCCTTATACGGAATGGGCCCTGGCTACCTAAAACACAGGATCTCGCTCTATGTCCCTCATGTCAGTTCCTCGAATCTCTTCCTAGCCAGTACTCCACGTATTAAAAAGGCCAGGTTGGGGGGAAACGCCCTCTCCTTTATGGACCGGTCCTTCTGGAACAAACTGCCTCTGACCCTTAGAAGCACCTAGTCTACGCCTGTGTTCCGGAAAAAAATGAAAATGTGGCTTTCTCTAGCCCATAATCTCCTCCCTTGCACACACTGTTACCTTTCGGCATCCTGCGCCAGGACACTCCTTGGAGTAGCAGTTGCGCTTTATTAATACCCCTACATAGACATATTAAAAATCATTTCAAGTTGGCACCCATGCATATGTGATGGCCATCTTGGAGAATTTCGTTTGCCTTATTTTTAATTTACCACTCTAAGACGGTGAATGGGGCTTTCTAGATTGGTAAAAAAAAAAAAAGACCACCACTTGTATATGTTTTTGTCAGATACATTTCTGCGGGACTTGAAGAAGCTGGGTTTAAAATTTACAACACAATTCGTCTTCCAGAAAAAGAGAAATTCCAGGAGGAAAAGAATAATGTTCAGGGTGGAGGCAACTAAAATCACATGTAGAAGGAATTTTCTGTTTACAGAGAAAGTGGTCAATGCAAGGCAACCTCTGCCAAGAGAAACGTTTCAATGTAAATTGAAGCTAAAACTAGAAATAGATTTCAATAAAATACTGGACTAACAGAGGAATAATCTTGGTGTAAAAAAGATAATCTCAGGCGGAGTGGACTGTGGTCCCATAAGGACCTGGAGGAAATTGCTGCCTACGATCAGCGTCTATATGTTAGTGTGTGTGGAAGGGAAGTTGTATTTCGAAGGTAAAGATGTTCTATGAACGAAGTTTTTTATCATCTGAAAGAAAGCACAAGACAGTGAGAAAAAAAATGTATGCGTTTTTGTTATTTTAGTGAACAGATAAAGTTACACTTGCTTGATACCTGACTGTGGTTCAAAGTGAATGGTAACGTGCTACATGTTCTCAAAAATGACAAGTATGTATTCTTTGAACTATTTGTTGTTCTGTTTCTGTCTAAGGTTGCCTTGAAGGACAAGACTTGCAACAATTTATCTATGGTTGCAGACTCGTGTTTGGTCGACTGCAACTCTCTGAGATAGTATTTTGCGTATTTGTATCGTTGTGTGACTTTCAATTCGTCAGTGCTGCTCCATTTGTTGACACTCTTCATTCTCCTAAGGCGTGTCCAATGTTTGCCCACGAGGGCTGGGAGTTTTCTGGATTTTCAGGCTATCCATGTGGGTTAAACGTACATATAATAATCTAAATGCAAACAGTTTCTTTAGACATTAATTACTCTAGAAACTGCCATTTATGGGGTCTTCACGGACCAGCGTTGGACGCACGTTTGATTCATGGTCTGGTGAATTTACGAATTGACTTTCTATAACAATGGGTCAGATTGCTAAAGTTATTTGTTTGTTAGCAGAGTTTTCTGTGAGCAGTTTATATAACGGGAGAAATTGTGGCATGTTATCAGAAGGTAAACGATGACTTTTGTTTATCCCTGTGATTCAGCCCATTTGGTTTTGAGATTGAAGGATATAGACCGTGGGGTGTCCAACGTGGATCCAGAAAGGCCAAGCCATACCATATTTTCAAGATAAACATGTAATATGAATGTGCATATAGTGAACTTATATAAATAGTGATTTCCGAATAGTCTGTCATGATTCCACCTTCCTGGACCTACGTTAGATACACCTCACTTAGAGTGTCAAACCTGTATGGAACTCTATTCCTCTTGCTGCACAGGACACGCAAGACCACTGGGCCTTCAGAAAAATGATCAAAACGTGGCTTTTCTCAAACCTCTAGGTGAAATCCTCCCCTGCTTGCATCTGTCATCTCAGCGCTGGGAAGCCCCATTGCTGGGGCAGCCATGTGCAATTTAAGAACCAGTGGAAATAAAATGAGTGTGCCAGCATCAAGATAAGTGGTTGCTGCCATTCACTACTGCATCTAAAAGAGTTGGAGGTGACATCCTGTGATGGTTAGTGGTACTAAGACCGTGCTCAAGTTTCTAAAGCAACTTGCTTCTATAGCTAAATCAGCTATAGCAACATCTAGCAATGATCACTGGTCCTGCAACAATTTATCACACTGTAATCTTTTTGAAGGCATCTTTACATTGTCATTTCATTGTCGATTTATGTGGATATGATGCAAAACGCATGTACTCTCAAAGACGGGCCCATCTGGGAGGCCAAGTTAGCAGGAGCACGAAAATATGGCTGCAACAGATCACAGATACGCTCTAATAAAGCATTGCATTTTTCATGTTTCTATTTCAATAACGCTTCTACGGCTGAAATTCTTTTTGTAAATGCCTTCACTTTATAATATTGAGAATCTAGTCTTAATATATAACCTATCATTCTTTAGGAAATATTTTTCACTGTTTTTAATGGGGGTTGTAATGAAGCACTTTGCCTGGGTCTCCCATGGGGGAAAATGGGCTCAGAGTGTGGCTTCAATCCAATCACACCTTCACTACCTTATATGCACAGGGCATGCAAATAGCCTACTAGTCACTATCTTTGCCCATGATAGAGTTTACTGGGTCTGGGGCATGGCATCAGGCCATACTCTACATGCTGTCTCACTACTGCGCAACAACATGAGCCCAGTGTTTGGCTATTCCCCGCATGCTCTTGCCACAGTGTTGTAATGTTCAAGGACTGCATACTCGCAGTCTAGTTGTTGCGCACGTAGCCGTGCGCTGGCGTGGGCGTGATACGTCACCCCGCGCCAGGTATAAAATAAAGGAGGCGTGGCCACGGAGTTAGTCCGGACCACGCGGAATACGAGTATGGTGTCCCGGGTCCCGTCATTGAGCGCAGCGACTACAGCGCTGCGCAATAAGTAATTAGGGGCCCGACAATGGCGACGAGGGCTAGACGAGCCCATGCTGTGCCCCGATGTCCCGTTTAGCCTGCCCTGCTGCCGCATGCTCTCACGCCCCCGACCTCAGCAGGCCTCACACGCTGCAGCCCGAATCGAGGCTGTCTACGTGGGAGTGGCAGTGCGTGCCAACGTGCTCCACAGGCGGCCCTCGCAGCAGCGACTGCACGGAGGGGAGCGGCGGCAAGCACACTGCTTTGGAGGTAGAGACGGTGCCCAGACACTCTGCACCAGGTACCTGCGCAGCTTTTCACACAATCGGCCTACATGAACCCAGCACCTCCTTCGCAGCATAAGGGAGCACACCCCAGGAGTTAGCAGCGTAGCCCCCACCGGCAGTGACATAGCCCGGCATTTCTCAGCGGCCCGATTGGCGATTCAGGCAGGGAGGAGCCCCAGACCTGCGATGCCCGCCCCTGCGTACCCACAGAGAAGCGGTTAGCCACCACATTCCACCATGGCAACCATCCCGCCCATCGAACCGTTTGCGGTCGACAGAGCTCCAGCGTCCCTAGCCCCGCGGTGGAAAGACTGGACGGAGCGGCTGCAGTTTTACTTTGAGGGAGCCGGCACGGCGAGAGAAAGGCGCAGGGCGCTTCTTCTCCACCTCGGTGGGAAGGACATTCACCGGATTTATAAGACCCTGGTGGAAGCCACCCCCCACACCTATGTTACGCTCCTCAATGCACTCAATGCACACTTTGAGCCAATGGCCAGTAAGGACTATGAGCGTTTCATTTTCAGGCAGGCGCGACAGGAAGCGGAAGAATCCCTCGACGCATTCCATGGACGATTGAAGGAACTGGCGAGCACATGCGGTTTCCGCGACGAACAAGAAGAAATACGTGGCCAAATCATTCAAGGCTGCTACTCCTCCAACCTGAGAGTGAAGATCCTTCCAAGAGGATGGAAAACCGCTAGCGGACATTTTAAAGCTAGGCCGTTCCAAAGAACTGTCACAGGCGAGAGCATCGCACATGGAATCAGCGCTCCACAGATCTGTCAAGACGGAGAAAGTCAATGTGGCTGAGCAGGTCAATGTCGTCCGGCCGAAGCAACGCCCATTCGGGAGAGGCAGACCACCAGAACGTCGAAAAGAATGCGGGTACTGTGGTGGCGCGCCACACCGGGCACAAGACTGTCCAGCACGCGGGAGAAAATGCGGGTCATGTGGGCGGATGAACCACTTTGCATCAGTGTGCCGATCCTCCAAGCAAAATCCCGAAGCAGCCCATGCCATCAGAGAAGACCCGGACAACGAAGACATGGACGACGACTCCAATAATTATCCGGTCCCTTATGTGTTTGCCATAGACCAACCACAGAAGAAGAAGAAACGGAGACTCCCGAGGTGCAGAATAAGAATACAACACCAAGAGGTGAGAGCAACAATCGACACAGGAGCCTCGATCGAACTCATGGCGGCAAATGTCTACAACCAATTGCGAGACAAACCAGCGCTGAAGGCGGCCAAAATCCGAGTATTCGCCTATGGACAAAAGACATCGATCCCGTTGATTGGGTGTTTCCAAACAGAAATACAGCATCAAGATCGGAAGACACCGTCAACCATCTACGTCACCAAGGAAGGCAGTGGGATGCTACTCAGTGGCCAAGCAGCCGAAGACCTCCGTCTGATATCCTTCGCGATGGCAGTGTTGGAAGAAGAACTGGACACTATCCTTGAAGAGTTTGAAGACACCTTCCAGGGCATTGGATGTCTAAGAGGAAAAGAAGTGTCTCTCCACATCGACCCGTCCATTCAGCCAGTAGCCCTCCGACATCGACGAATAGCATTCCACCTAAGGAAAAAGGTGGAGCAAGAACCGGAGACCCTCGAGAAACAAGGAATAATTGGGAAAGTCAGCGGGCCCAACCCGTGGGTGTCGCCAATTGTGGTGGCGCGGAAGCCCAAACAGCCAGGGCAGGTCCGCATCTGCGTCGACATGCGCCTACCCAACGCAGCAGTGAAGAGGGAACGACACTTAACTCCCACCATAGACGATATCCTGGGAGAGCTAAACGGGGCAAAGTGGTTCTCCAAAATGGATCTGAGGTCAGGGTATCATCAACTACCCCTACACCCGGACTCCAGATACATCACCACTTTCTCCACCCACGTGGGCCTCCGGCGCTATCGACGACTTAACTTCGGGATATCGAGCGCTGCAGAAGTCTTCCAAAACACGATTCGAGAGGTCCTGAGCGGGCTCACAGGGGTCCTGAACGTCAGTGACGACCTACTAATATACGCTAACACCGTGGAGGAACATCACCAGAGGCTCAGAGGTGTGTTGCAAAGAATCAAGGAGTCAGGCCTTACGCTCCATCGTGAGAAGTGTCAGTTCCTGTAGAACAAAATCAGCTTCTTCGGATATACATTCTCCGACAAGGGAGTGGCCCCAGACCCAGACAAGGTGAGAGACGTGCAAGCGGCCCCAGCGCCGACCAACATATCGGAGGTTCGGAGCTTCCTAGGGAAGGTAAATTTCTGTGGGCGGTTCATCCCGGACCTGTCCAACCTCACCAGACCACTTCGGGAGCTCACCAAATCCACCACCCCCTGGCAGTGGGGAGAAGAGCAGGAGCTAGCATTCCAAAACACCAAAACCGCGCTGTCGGCTGGCAAGACTTTATCGTACTTCGACCCTGCCAAAGCAACCAACATAGCCGTGGACGCCAGCCCGTATGGGTTAGGTGCGGTGCTAACACAGAACCAAGGTGGTGATGACTGGGCGCCCATTGCCTACGCCAGCCGGTCCCTGACCGAAACCGAACAACGGTACTCTCAGATCGAGCGAGAGGCGATCTCAATCCATTGGGCCTGCAGAAATTTCCACGTATATGTATATGGGCATCCATTCACCATATCTACTGATCATAAGCCTCTAATTCCACTCTTCAGAGGGTCAGTATCCAAGCCTCCACCCAGAATAGAGAAGTGGATCCTCCAACTTCAGGAATACGACTACAAACTGGAATTCAAACCTGGTGCAACAAACCCGGCAGACTATCTCTCCAGGCATCCCGGGGCAGCAACTAACAAGGAGAAAGAAGATGCTGAAGAAACAGAGAAATACGTGAGAGTCATCCTAGAAAGATCACGACCACTGCCCATGAGCATCGACATGATCGTGGAGGGGACTCGCAGTGATGAAGTTCTCCAAGTAGTAGTAAATGCTCTGCGAAATAACGACTGGAAGGCCCTTCAAGCATCACTAAACAAGAGGACACCCGAAGCAAAGCGTGCCCTGGAAACCATCCTCAAAGTAAAAGATGAACTATCAGTAGACAGCCAAGGGTGCCTCCTAAGAGGACCGCGAATCGTGATGCCGACAAGCCTGACCCAACAAGCAATTGAACTGGCTCACCGTGGTCACCAGGGAGTGGTGAAGACCAAAAGTAGACTCAGGGCAAAGGTGTGGTTTCCGGACATGGACACCAGAGTAGAACAGACTGTCAAGGAATGCCGATGGTGCCAAGCAGCAGGACCACCTGAGTCCCCGCCCCCAGTCATTACCGAAGATAACCAGAGGAAGCCATGGGAACGAGTAAGCGCAGACTTCGGACACCTTCCGAATGGCCGCTACATGCTCGTCATCATCGATGACCTTACCAAGTATCCAGAGGTAGAAATAATAACCTCACTGGCAGCCAAAGAAGTAGTAGCAAAGTTTGAGAAGGTCATTGCCACCCATGGTATCTTCGAGCAGGTTAAGACCGACAACGGACCGCCTTTCCAGGGGCAAGAATTCGCTGACTACCTCCAGGAGTGGGGAATCCAGCACCGGAAAGTGACCCCCGGGTGGCCTCAAGCCAATGGAGAGGTAGAAAGGTTCTTGCGGACTCTTAACAAAGTCATCCGGATTGCCCACGCTGAAGAGGCACCGCTGGAGAGAGCCATATACACATTTCTGAGGGAGTACCGGCTCACGCCCCATCGCACGACCACAGCTGCCCCGGGGCCATCGGCAATGGGAAGGATAGTCAGAGACACGATACCCCACCATCATACCTGGACCCCAAACGAAGCAAGCTCCCGACAAACCCTGCTCAATCGGAAGCGCTCAAATGACTATGCCAGTTTCAGACGCCGAGGCAAGGAATCGTCCATTTGGGAAAGAGATCAGGTCTACGTGGGAGACCGATACCCAGGGAGCAAATTCCGACTTCCATTCGAACCCAGACCCTCGACCGTCACACGCCGATCTGGCACCATGGTAACAGCCCAACGCGATGGAGAAACCGTCACACGCAACGTATCCTTCTTCAAGCGAGCCTCCGTCCCATCCGAGGATCATCCCAGCCAAGAACCAGACAGAGCACCGTCAAGCCCAGCGGAATGCAACAACAGCCCATCGGGAAGCGAGCGCGGAACCCCGTTGAACAGACCGGCGGTGAGCTCAACGGCTTCCGAGAGGCCTAGTGCTGCCAGTCCCCACCTGTCTGGGGAGGAGCTGTCGCCAACCCTGACCCGACAAGAACCCCCACGAAGAGTTCTGTTTCGGGGAGAGGCCGCGGGCTATGGACTGAGAAGGAACCCAGCCCCATCTTCGCAGCTGACGGACTTTGCAATAGGCTGAGATCGAAACACCTGCTCACCAGACTGGTAACCGGCCTGTTGGCCATTCTCATTTTCTCCCAGCCAGATGATGCAAAGTGACTCTTTGATAACTGTTGTGTTTTGTTTTAATAAAGGTTAAAGGAATGTAATGTTCAAGGACTGCATACTCGCAGTCTAGTTGTTGCGCACGTAGCCGTGCGCTGGCGTGGGCGTGATACGTCACCCCGCGCCAGGTATAAAATAAAGGAGGCGTGGCCACGTAGTTAGTCCGGACCACGCGGAATACGAGTATGGTGTCCCGGGTCCCATCATTGAGCGCAGCGACTACAGCGCTGCGCAATAAGTAATTAGGGGCCCGACAAGTGTATGGTCTTTGCTAGGTCTGGGTGGATTTCCACTACGTAGAAGTTCCGCAAAGTGACTAAAAAACTCCACCGCACTACACAGAGTTCTGCAAGCGGCGAGTGCGTTAGGTCCCGCCGTTCACGCTGATTTTTGTGGCGGGTTTTTGTCCTGCACTGGAAATTCAGCGTGAACTGCACCATGCACAGCACGAGAGGGCGCTGCTTTTTTCTGCCTCTCGAGTAGATGTTCTACTCGAGTGGCTGCTTCCTCAACATGAACAGAATGTTTGCTAACGCCAATGCTAGTGGCCATCTACGACCGCCCACTCTGAGAAGTCTCACTTAACGTGGGAGAGCGCGAGCGACGAAAAAACTCTGCTCCGCTATGCAGAGGGGAGCTGAGTTTTTTGGAACTCCAAGCTCTGCGCAGAGCACTGAATGGGAAACAATCCACAAACTCTGTGAGCGGAGCGGAATTTCACACCAAGACCTAGTATTTATCCAAGCCCTGTGGGCCTTCCTTTTCCCCAGTCCACATTAGAAATGGTTCGCATGCAACCCTTTTTACATCCTCACTTACCATTACTTACTTATCAGAATTTCGATGGGGAATGCACTTTTGTGAATCTCCCATTTCTTCCTTTTCTAATAACAATTCTGTATACAACTTTTGCATGGTCATGTCTTGTTTTTGAAAAGTGTCCTGCATATTCATCACCTAGGAATAATTTGTAAGTATTCCAACAAAATAATTTCCTATTGCTTCAAACAATACCGCTGCTTGGGACAGGGCATGGCCATGTGAGCCTTCCATAGTTGTATCAGAGCAGAATTTTAGTTGGAGTTATGGTAAAAAGGTACCAATACATTAATGACATCTCATCAAATATTTACTGGGAAAGAAATAAAAATCAACATCATCCATCCCTTGTACAAGGCTGACATGGGCACCAGGGGCATAACAGGCTCAGGGTTTACTGCTCCACTGCACTTGGGTCAAGGTTGCTGGGCTTGAAAGGGAGCTGAAGGCTACAACTTACAAGATTGTTGTCCCAAGCCTATGTACAATGCTAAGGAGCATGCAGTGGGTGTGAGGGTCTTATGACCTGGGTTTTGTACACCTCAAAACTTTGTTAGTAGTGGAAAGGTAATAACAGTTGTGTGTGTCAGTTGTCTACTCTCTAGCCCTTAGATGAGGCTGATCAATGGTATTTAATAAGCCTCCAGGTCCTGGGCAGGTCAGGGAGGGGTGGCAGGTTACCTATCACTGACAGAGGGTGGGGCTCTTGCAGTGGAAGTATTTTCCTTGCTGACCTATTCTCCAGGGAACGAAGTTTAGTTATTCTGCCTCACTGCTTAATATGTGCCAGTGGTTTGCAGTCCTAGGCACTGGCACTTAATTGTCAACACCGGCGCTTTCGACAGTCTACCACAAGATGGCACTGTCAGGCCAATTTAGAGATGACCGTTACAGCAGTCAATAATTAATTTATCATACACTAAAAATGACTATTGTCTGCCGCCCAAGCCTTTCTTAGAGGTTTAGGGGCCTGGAATAGTCTGAGTTGTCACATTTGCAGGAGTGTGATGGTTAGTAGTTGTGCTGTTGCCACTATTGCCAGTATGACAGGGGCAATGAGTGGTGCAAGCTGCAATGGCCTCTTGCTGAGAGCCCTGGCCCTTATTTGTGTTATCTTTTTTACACTATTCTGCCCCCCTTAGAGTTTTTTTCTCTTAATGTGAGTCTGCATTGATGGCTCATGAGCCTTACGGATGTTTTTGGTTAGCACGTATCTATGTTATGGTATGTTGTGTTATATTGATTTGTGTAGCTCACTAATGACCTGAGACAGTATCCAGGGCCTTGGGCCGATGTGTAGGTGTGTCGTCCCAAGGTGCTTATACGAAGAGCCAGCTCTTCAACTTCTTGGAGAACTCAAGATGTGAGGAGTCTCTGGTGTATTGAGGAAGTTTGTTCCATGTCGTGGGTGCAATGTAGGAGAATGAGCCACCTCCAGTTTTGCTTTTGTGGATGCAGGAATGTGTGAGAGTTTTCCATCTCTTGGCCCCCACCAGTGACTACATACACAAGAATGTGAAGGCTAGTGATTAATGCAGGGAAAGGAGAATGGTATAAGGTAGAAAACAGAGAAATTGGCATGGCCTCATTTAGGAGTCACAATGGATCATTAAAAAATGAGGCAGCTGTATTTACAGCATCACATGGTACCACGATGGTCTTGTTTGAGGCATTTAATAAGCTTTCACTTGACACTTTCGACCGTGGACAAGCAAGTAGAGACATTGGCTTTTTACAAGGTGGAGTATTTTAATTCTTGTCTAGTAGGATAAAAAAAGGGCCCAAAAAATGACCCGACCAAAATAAAGGGATGGGATTGCCCCCGTTGGACCTTCTATGTTGGTGAACACTGGGTCCAGGACATGGCCTGCGGTAAGTGGAGGCCATTCCACTATCCGATTTAGATTTCGATTTTGAATTTTGCAAGATCTTAAATCAGGGCCCTCACTCGGGGTGGGGGGGTATGCTTGCACTCAAGGTGGAAATTCATCTAGGAGAATGAACGTTCCTGCCTTCAGGACAGAGGGTACCAAACTGTCTGTTAGTTTAGTACTAAACGAAATGAAAGAATGCACCTCCCAAGGAATATTGGTGGTTGAATGATAGATTGCATAGAAGCCACTCCGCATTGTCATTTAGGGGGTATCAACCACCTTGCACATACACAGTGCTTTGTATATTATATCCACCCTTCCTTACAATTTATTAGGCCAGTCATGATGGATCATAAGGTAATTGGAGGACATGGTATTGCAGTATCATGGGCAGATCCTGGCTGTTGCCATGTTTCCACTACGAAGCGTGCATCCAGTTGTTTGTCCATGATACACTCCTAGATGTCTAACTAATGTTTCGTTAGCTACCGAGTATTGACCAAAAAGGCAGTCCAGGTGCTCATTAGGTAGTGATATATCAGGGCTCAAGATAGCAGTAACAGACATGATAGCTTTTGGTTTTGGACCTACAACACATTTTGGCTCAGTAAGAGACAATCATTTACAAAACCTACACCTGATTCTGCCTTATAAAAGCAGAGAGCAGCTATTATACACTCCAAACTCAAAGTTAATGTCTTGACCTGTCTCAACCTCCCGGAGTCGGAGAACCTAGTAATTAAACTGGAATCCCTCTGCGACACCTTTGTCTGTGTACTAGTATACAGGCCCCCGAACCATATGCCATCGTTCCCCCTTTCCCTAAGCGAACAGATCGCAAACATGGTCATCGGCCACGCCAAAGTACTGCTTATAGGCGACTTTATTACTGGTTCAACGACCCCCATGAAGGCCCACATTCTACTGAACTAACTGACCTCCTCACCAACCTGAACTTCACTCAACAGGTCTCCTTGCCAACCCATCACAAAGGGCACATCCTTGATCAAATCTGGACTAACTCCCTGACTGTAACTGCCCCGTCACGCTCCCTTGCCTATGGTCTGGCCACTACTGAATTAAATTCACGTTAGCCCACTCTACCATCAGGAAAGCCCAGACGGTCGTAGGTTGCTTGGCTAGGAAATGGAATGCCTTAGATGAAAAGATATTTCTTGAGACGATGACTAGTACCGCCCCGTCCCCTCACCCTGACATCAACATATATGAAGCCAATTTCTCTAGCTGGCTGCTAGCAGCAAGTGATACACATGCCCCCCTTTAGAATGTCAGACGCCCAGAGATCCACTGATCCACTGAACTTAAATCTCAGAAACTGACCCTACACCAACTTGAGCGACAGTGGGGACGCAACTATGCCCCAGATACGAAGCTCCAGTTAATCACTGCCCAGAAAGAATACATGAAGGCCATTCTTTCTGCTAAAGTCACCCATTTCTCCTCACGCATCCTTAATTCAAATAACAGTTCCAAAGAAATCTTCACTATCATGAAAGAACTGACCAACCCAGACGGAATCCTCCCTAGGGCCACCCCCACCCAAACTCTCTGCGACTCACTCAATGACTACTTCATTGATAAAATTTCATCCATCAAAGCTAGTATCCCCAAACACCCCAATATGATCTCCCCTGCTCCCTACAAAAACAAATGCACAATCAACAGTTTTCCCACCATTAGCCCGGAGACCTTTCTAGAGCTCCTTGCTAAGGTCAAATCAGGTGCCCTCAATGACTGCTGCCCTCCGAACATATTAAAATACTGCTTCTCCGCTCTCCCAGACCCTGCCCTTACCCTCCTCAACAACTCTCTATTATCTGGTCAAGTCCCTACAGCCTTTAAGGAGGCTACTGTAGTTCCTCTCCTGAAATAACCTGGAGCAGACCCCACCTGCATGTCTAACTACCGCCCCATCTCCTTGCTCCCTTTTTTAGCGAAAGTGTTAGAGGCACACATGGCCAGATACCTATCTAACTCCTGGAAGAGTCCAACTACCTTGAGCCCCATCAGGCAGGGTTCCGGCCTGCACACTCGACTGAAACCGTTATATTAGTCGTACTGAACACACTTCGTGACTTCGCAGACAACAGCTCCCCGCAGGCCCTGGTACTCTTGGACCTCTCTGCCGCGTTCGACGCGATCGACCACACTATTTTGGTCGACCGCGTCAGACAAGCTGGCAGTCAAGTAACAGCGGGCAGCTGGCTTAGCTCCTTCCTGGAGAGCAGATCTCAGGCCATCCGCCCCCAAACTGAGAATCACCTGCGGTGTCCCACAGGGCTCCTCCTTGTCCCCCCATTTGTTCAATCTTTATATTCTTCCCCTGATTCAGACCCTCAGAGACAGGAAGGTGACAGTCTTCAACTACGCAGAAGACCTGCAACTGGTCTTCACGATAGACAGCACTGATAGCTCGATTACCGACTTCCAGACCACCATGAGGCACATCCAGCTTTGGATGGACCAAAACCACCTTAAGCTGAACCATGGTAAGGCTGAGCTGGTACTCACAGGAGACAGTCACAAGTTCTGGGGCCCTCACTACTGGCCTCCAGAGATGGGTTCCCCGCCATCCCCCTCAACCTCGGCAAAAACACTCGGAGTCACACTAAACAGCGATCTTTCACTTAAAACACAAGTAAAATCAGGAAGGTACGCAGTCTTCTCACGCTGGAAGCCCTCACCCAGGTTGTGATAGCCACTGTTCTGTCACACCTGGACTACGCCAACTCTTTATACCTGGGCATGCCTCTCTATCTGCTAAAAAAAAAAAAAATGTATGCGTTTTTGTTATTTTAGTGAACAGATAAAGTTACACTTGCTTGATACCTGACTGTGGTTCAAAGTGAATGGTAACGTGCTACATGTTCTCAAAAATGACAAGTATGTATTCTTTGAACTATTTGTTGTTCTGTTTCTGTCTAAGGTTGCCTTGAAGGACAAGACTTGCAACAATTTATCTATGGTTGCAGACTCGTGTTTGGTCGACTGCAACTCTCTGAGATAGTATTTTGCGTATTTGTATCGTTGTGTGACTTTCAATTCGTCAGTGCTGCTCCATTTGTTGACACTCTTCATTCTCCTAAGGCGTGTCCAATGTTTGCCCACGAGGGCTGGGAGTTTTCTGGATTTTCAGGCTATCCATGTGGGTTAAACGTACATATAATAATCTAAATGCAAACAGTTTCTTTAGACATTAATTACTCTAGAAACTGCCATTTATGGGGTCTTCAGCGTTGGACGCACGTTTGATTCATGGTCTGGTGAATTTACGAATTGACTTTCTATAACAATGGGTCAGATTGCTAAAGTTATTTGTTTGTTAGCAGAGTTTTCTGTGAGCAGTTTATATAACGGGAGAAATTGTGGCATGTTATCAGAAGGTAAACGATGACTTTTGTTTATCCCTGTGATTCAGCCCATTTGGTTTTGAGATTGAAGGATATAGACCGTGGGGTGTCCAACGTGGATCCAGAAAGGCCAAGCCATACCATATTTTCAAGATAAACATGTAATATGAATGTGCATATAGTGAACTTATATAAATAGTGATTTCCGAATAGTCTGTCATGATTCCACCTTCCTGGACCTACGTTAGATACACCTCACTTAGAGTGTCAAACCTGTATGGAACTCTATTCCTCTTGCTGCACAGGACACGCAAGACCACTGGGCCTTCAGAAAAATGATCAAAACGTGGCTTTTCTCAAACCTCTAGGTGAAATCCTCCCCTGCTTGCATCTGTCATCTCAGCGCTGGGAAGCCCCATTGCTGGGGCAGCCATGTGCAATTTAAGAACCAGTGGAAATAAAATGAGTGTGCCAGCATCAAGATAAGTGGTTGCTGCCATTCACTACTGCATCTAAAAGAGTTGGAGGTGACATCCTGTGATGGTTAGTGGTACTAAGACCGTGCTCAAGTTTCTAAAGCAACTTGCTTCTATAGCTAAATCAGCTATAGCAACATCTAGCAATGATCACTGGTCCTGCAACAATTTATCACACTGTAATCTTTTTGAAGGCATCTTTACATTGTCATTTCATTGTCGATTTATGTGGATATGATGCAAAACGCATGTACTCTCAAAGACGGGCCCATCTGGGAGGCCAAGTTAGCAGGAGCACGAAAATATGGCTGCAACAGATCACAGATACGCTCTAATAAAGCATTGCATTTTTCATGTTTCTATTTCAATAACGCTTCTACGGCTGAAATTCTTTTTGTAAATGCCTTCACTTTATAAATATTGAGAATCTAGTCTTAATATATAACCTATCATTCTTTAGGAAATATTTTTCACTGTTTTTAATGGGGGTTGTAATGAAGCACTTTGCCTGGGTCTCCCATGGGGGAAAATGGGCTCAGAGTGTGGCTTCAATCCAATCACACCTTCACTACCTTATATGCACAGGGCATGCAAATAGCCTACTAGTCACTATCTTTGCCCATGATAGAGTTTACTGGGTCTGGGGCATGGCATCAGGCCATACTCTACATGCTGTCTCACTACTGCGCAACAACATGAGCCCAGTGTTTGGCTATTCCCCGCATGCTCTTGCCACAGTGTTGTAATGTTCAAGGACTGCATACTCGCAGTCTAGTTGTTGCGCACGTAGCCGTGCGCTGGCGTGGGCGTGATACGTCACCCCGCGCCAGGTATAAAATAAAGGAGGCGTGGCCACGGAGTTAGTTCGGACCACGCGGAATACGAGTATGGTGTCCCGGGTCCCGTCATTGACTACAGCGCTGCGCAATAAGTAATTAGGGGCCCGACAATGGCGACGAGGGCTAGACGAGCCCATGCTGTGCCCCGATGTCCCGTTTAGCCTGCCCTGCTGCCGCATGCTCTCACGCCCCCGACCTCAGCAGGCCTCACACGCTGCAGCCCGAATCAAGGCTGTCTACGTGGGAGTGGCAGTGCGTGCCAACGTGCTCCACAGGCGGCCCTCGCAGCAGCGACTGCACGGAGGGGAGCGGCGGCAAGCACACTGCTTTGGAGGTAGAGACGGTGCCCAGACACTCTGCACCAGGTACCTGCGCAGCTTTTCACACAATCGGCCTACATGAACCCAGCACCTCCTTCGCAGCATAAGGGAGCACACCCCAGGAGTTAGCAGCGTAGCCCCCACCGGCAGTGACATAGCCCGGCATTTCTCAGCGGCCCGATTGGCGATTCAGGCAGGGAGGAGCCCCAGACCTGCGATGCCCGCCCCTGCGTACCCACAGAGAAGCGGTTAGCCACCACATTCCACCATGGCAACCATCCCGCCCATCGAACCGTTTGCGGTCGACAGAGCTCCAGCGTCCCTAGCCCCGCGGTGGAAAGACTGGACGGAGCGGCTGCAGTTTTACTTTGAGGGAGCCGGCACGGCGAGAGAAAGGCGCAGGGCGCTTCTTCTCCACCTCGGTGGGAAGGACATTCACCGGATTTATAAGACCCTGGTGGAAGCCACCCCCCACACCTATGTTACGCTCCTCAATACACTCAATGCACACTTTGAGCCAATGGCCAGTAAGGACTATGAGCGTTTCATTTTCAGGCAGGCGCGACAGGAAGCGGAAGAATCCCTCGACGCATTCCATGGACGATTGAAGGAACTGGCGAGCACATGCGGTTTCCGCGACGAACAAGAAGAAATACGTGGCCAAATCATTCAAGGCTGCTACTCCTCCAACCTGAGAGTGAAGATCCTTCCAAGAGGATGGAAAACCGCTAGCGGACATTTTAAAGCTAGGCCGTTCCAAAGAACTGTCACAGGCGAGAGCATCGCACATGGAATCAGCGCTCCACAGATCTGTCAAGACGGAGAAAGTCAATGTGGCTGAGCAGGTCAATGTCGTCCGGCCGAAGCAACGCCCATTCGGGAGAGGCAGACCACCAGAACGTCGAAAAGAATGCGGGTACTGTGGTGGCGCGCCACACCGGGCACAAGACTGTCCAGCACGCGGGAGAAAATGCGGGTCATGTGGGCGGATGAACCACTTTGCATCAGTGTGCCGATCCTCCAAGCAAAATCCCGAAGCAGCCCATGCCATCAGAGAAGACCCGGACAACGAAGACATGGACGACGACTCCAATAATTATCCGGTCCCTTATGTGTTTGCCATAGACCAACCACAGAAGAAGAAGAAACGGAGACTCCCGAGGTGCAGAATAAGAATACAACACCAAGAGGTGAGAGCAACAATCGACACAGGAGCCTCGATCGAACTCATGGCGGCAAATGTCTACAACCAATTGCGAGACAAACCAGCGCTGAAGGCGGCCAAAATCCGAGTATTCGCCTATGGACAAAAGACATCGATCCCGTTGATTGGGTGTTTCCAAACAGAAATACAGCATCAAGATCGGAAGACACCGTCAACCATCTACGTCACCAAGGAAGGCAGTGGGATGCTACTCAGTGGCCAAGCAGCCGAAGACCTCCGTCTGATATCCTTCGCGATGGCAGTGTTGGAAGAAGAACTGGACACTATCCTTGAAGAGTTTGAAGACACCTTCCAGGGCATTGGATGTCTAAGAGGAAAAGAAGTGTCTCTCCACATCGACCCGTCCATTCAGCCAGTAGCCCTCCGACATCGACGAATAGCATTCCACCTAAGGAAAAAGGTGGAGCAAGAACCGGAGACCCTCGAGAAACAAGGAATAATTGGGAAAGTCAGCGGGCCCAACCCGTGGGTGTCGCCAATTGTGGTGGCGCGGAAGCCCAAACAGCCAGGGCAGGTCCGCATCTGCGTCGGCATGCGCCTACCCAACGCAGCAGTGAAGAGGGAACGACACTTAACTCCCACCATAGACGATATCCTGGGAGAGCTAAACGGGGCAAAGTGGTTCTCCAAAATGGATCTGAGGTCAGGGTATCATCAACTACCCCTACACCCGGACTCCAGATACATCACCACTTTCTCCACCCACGTGGGCCTCCGGCGCTATCGACGACTTAACTTCGGGATATCGAGCGCTGCAGAAGTCTTCCAAAACACGATTCGAGAGGTCCTGAGCGGGCTCACAGGGGTCCTGAACGTCAGTGACGACCTACTAATATACGCTAACACCGTGGAGGAACATCACCAGAGGCTCAGAGGTGTGTTGCAAAGAATCAAGGAGTCAGGCCTTACGCTCCATCGTGAGAAGTGTCAGTTCCTGTAGAACAAAATCAGCTTCTTCGGATATACATTCTCCGACAAGGGAGTGGCCCCAGACCCAGACAAGGTGAGAGACGTGCAAGCGGCCCCAGCGCCGACCAACATATCGGAGGTTCGGAGCTTCCTAGGGAAGGTAAATTTCTGTGGGCGGTTCATCCCGGACCTGTCCAACCTCACCAGACCACTTCGGGAGCTCACCAAATCCACCACCCCCTGGCAGTGGGGAGAAGAGCAGGAGCTAGCATTCCAAAACACCAAAACCGCGCTGTCGGCTGGCAAGACTTTATCGTACTTCGACCCTGCCAAAGCAACCAACATAGCCGTGGACGCCAGCCCGTATGGGTTAGGTGCGGTGCTAACACAGAACCAAGGTGGTGATGACTGGGCGCCCATTGCCTACGCCAGCCGGTCCCTGACCGAAACCGAACAACGGTACTCTCAGATCGAGCGAGAGGCGATCTCAATCCATTGGGCCTGCAGAAATTTCCACGTATATGTATATGGGCATGAATTTACCATATCTACTGATCATAAGCCTCTAATTCCACTCTTCAGAGGGTCAGTATCCAAGCCTCCACCCAGAATAGAGAAGTGGATCCTCCAACTTCAGGAATACGACTACAAACTGGAATTCAAACCTGGTGCAACAAACCCGGCAGACTATCTCTCCAGGCATCCCGGGGCAGCAACTAACAAGGAGAAAGAAGATGCTGAAGAAACAGAGAAATACGTGAGAGTCATCCTAGAAAGATCACGACCACTGCCCATGAGCATCGACATGATCGTGGAGGGGACTCGCAGTGATGAAGTTCTCCAAGTAGTAGTAAATGCTCTGCGAAATAACGACTGGAAGGCCCTTCAAGCATCACTAAACAAGAGGACACCCGAAGCAAAGCGTGCCCTGGAAACCATCCTCAAAGTAAAAGATGAACTATCAGTAGACAGCCAAGGGTGCCTCCTAAGAGGACCGCGAATCGTGATGCCGACAAGCCTGACCCAACAAGCAATTGAACTGGCTCACCGTGGTCACCAGGGAGTGGTGAAGACCAAAAGTAGACTCAGGGCAAAGGTGTGGTTTCCGGACATGGACACCAGAGTAGAACAGACTGTCAAGGAATGCCGATGGTGCCAAGCAGCAGGACCACCTGAGTCCCCGCCCCCAGTCATTACCGAAGATAACCAGAGGAAGCCATGGGAACGAGTAAGCGCAGACTTCGGACACCTTCCGAATGGCCGCTACATGCTCGTCATCATCGATGACCTTACCAAGTATCCAGAGGTAGAAATAATAACCTCACTGGCAGCCAAAGAAGTAGTAGCAAAGTTTGAGAAGGTCATTGCCACCCATGGTATCTTCGAGCAGGTTAAGACCGACAACGGACCGCCTTTCCAGGGGCAAGAATTCGCTGACTACCTCCAGGAGTGGGGAATCCAGCACCGGAAAGTGACCCCCGGGTGGCCTCAAGCCAATGGAGAGGTAGAAAGGTTCTTGCGGACTCTTAACAAAGTCATCCGGATTGCCCACGCTGAAGAGGCACCGCTGGAGAGAGCCATATACACATTTCTGAGGGAGTACCGGCTCACGCCCCATCGCACGACCACAGCTGCCCCGGGGCCATCGGCAATGGGAAGGATAGTCAGAGACACGATACCCCACCATCATACCTGGACCCCAAACGAAGCAAGCTCCCGACAAACCCTGCTCAATCGGAAGCGCTCAAATGACTATGCCAGTTTCAGACGCCGAGGCAAGGAATCGTCCATTTGGGAAAGAGATCAGGTCTACGTGGGAGACCGATACCCAGGGAGCAAATTCCGACTTCCATTCGAACCCAGACCCTCGACCGTCACACGCCGATCTGGCACCATGGTAACAGCCCAACGCGATGGAGAAACCGTCACACGCAACGTATCCTTCTTCAAGCGAGCCTCCGTCCCATCCGAGGATCATCCCAGCCAAGAACCAGACAGAGCACCGTCAAGCCCAGCGGAATGCAACAACAGCCCATCGGGAAGCGAGCGCGGAACCCCGTTGAACAGACCGGCGGTGAGCTCAACGGCTTCCGAGAGGCCTAGTGCTGCCAGTCCCCACCTGTCTGGGGAGGAGCTGTCGCCAACCCTGACCCGACAAGAACCCCCACGGAGAGTTCTGTTTCGGGGAGAGGCCGCGGGCTATGGACTGAGAAGGAACCCAGCCCCATCTTCGCAGCTGACGGACTTTGCAATAGGCTGAGATCGAAACACCTGCTCACCAGACTGGTAACCGGCCTGTTGGCCATTCTCATTTTCTCCCAGCCAGATGATGCAAAGTGACTCTTTGATAACTGTTGTGTTTTGTTTTAATAAAGGTTAAAGGAATGTAATGTTCAAGGACTGCATACTCGCAGTCTAGTTGTTGCGCACGTAGCCGTGCGCTGGCGTGGGCGTGATACGTCACCCCGCGCCAGGTATAAAATAAAGGAGGCGTGGCCACGTAGTTAGTCCGGACCACGCGGAATACGAGTATGGTGTCCCGGGTCCCATCATTGAGCGCAGCGACTACAGCGCTGCGCAATAAGTAATTAGGGGCCCGACAAGTGTATGGTCTTTGCTAGGTCTGGGTGGATTTCCACTACGTAGAAGTTCCGCAAAGTGACTAAAAAACTCCACCGCACTACACAGAGTTCTGCAAGCGGCGAGTGCGTTAGGTCCCGCCGTTCACGCTGATTTTTGTGGCGGGTTTTTGTCCTGCACTGGAAATTCAGCGTGAACTGCACCATGCACAGCACGAGAGGGCGCTGCTTTTTTCTGCCTCTCGAGTAGATGTTCTACTCGAGTGGCTGCTTCCTCAACATGAACAGAAGGTTTGCTAACGCCAATGCTAGTGGCCATCTACGACCGCCCACTCTGAGAAGTCTCACTTAACGTGGGAGAGCGCGAGCGACGAAAAAACTCTGCTCCGCTATGCAGAGGGGAGCTGAGTTTTTTGGAACTCCAAGCTCTGCGCAGAGCACTGAATGGGAAACAATCCACAAACTCTGTGAGCGGAGCGGAATTTCACACCAAGGCCTAGTATTTATCCAAGCCCTGTGGGCCTTCCTTTTCCCCAGTCCACATTAGAAATGGTTCGCATGCAACCCTTTTTACATCCTCACTTACCATTACTTACTTATCAGAATTTCGATGGGGAATGCACTTTTGTGAATCTCCCATTTCTTCCTTTTCTAATAACAATTCTGTATACAACTTTTGCATGGTCATGTCTTGTTTTTGAAAAGTGTCCTGCATATTCATCACCTAGGAATAATTTGTAAGTATTCCAACAAAATAATTTCCTATTGCTTCAAACAATACCGCTGCTTGGGACAGGGCATGGCCATGTGAGCCTTCCATAGTTGTATCAGAGCAGAATTTTAGTTGGAGTTATGGTAAAAAGGTACCAATACATTAATGACATCTCATCAAATATTTACTGGGAAAGAAATAAAAATCAACATCATCCATCCCTTGTACAAGGCTGACATGGGCACCAGGGGCATAACAGGCTCAGGGTTTACTGCTCCACTGCACTTGGGTCAAGGTTGCTGGGCTTGAAAGGGAGCTGAAGGCTACAACTTACAAGATTGTTGTCCCAAGCCTATGTACAATGCTAAGGAGCATGCAGTGGGTGTGAGGGTCTTATGACCTGGGTTTTGTACACCTCAGAACTTTGTTAGTAGTGGAAAGGTAATAACAGTTGTGTGTGTCAGTTGTCTACTCTCTAGCCCTTAGATGAGGCTGATCAATGGTATTTAATAAGCCTCCAGGTCCTGGGCAGGTCAGGGAGGGGTGGCAGGTTACCTATCACTGACAGAGGGTGGGGCTCTTGCAGTGGAAGTATTTTCCTTGCTGACCTATTCTCCAGGGAACGAAGTTTAGTTATTCTGCCTCACTGCTTAATATGTGCCAGTGGTTTGCAGTCCTCGGCACTGGCACTTAATTGTCAACACCGGCGCTTTCGACAGTCTACCACAAGATGGCACTGTCAGGCCAATTTAGAGATGACCGTTACAGCAGTCAATAATTAATTTATCATACACTAAAAATGACTATTGTCTGCCGCCCAAGCCTTTCTTAGAGGTTTAGGGGCCTGGAATAGTCTGAGTTGTCACATTTGCAGGAGTGTGATGGTTAGTAGTTGTGCTGTTGCCACTATTGCCAGTATGACAGGGGCAATGAGTGGTGCAAGCTGCAATGGCCTCTTGCTGAGAGCCCTGGCCCTTATTTGTGTTATCTTTTTTACACTATTCTGCCCCCCTTAGAGTTTTTTTCTCTTAATGTGAGTCTGCATTGATGGCTCATGAGCCTTACGGATGTTTTTGGTTAGCACGTATCTATGTTATGGTATGTTGTGTTATATTGATTTGTGTAGCTCACTAATGACCTGAGACAGTATCCAGGGCCTTGGGCCGATGTGTAGGTGTGTCGTCCCAAGGTGCTTATACGAAGAGCCAGCTCTTCAACTTCTTGGAGAACTCAAGATGTGAGGAGTCTCTGGTGTATTGAGGAAGTTTGTTCCATGTCGTGGGTGCAATGTAGGAGAATGAGCCACCTCCAGTTTTGCTTTTGTGGATGCAGGAATGTGTGAGAGTTTTCCATCTCTTGGCCCCCACCAGTGACTACATACACAAGAATGTGAAGGCTAGTGATTAATGCAGGGAAAGGAGAATGGTATAAGGTAGAAAACAGAGAAATTGGCATGGCCTCATTTAGGAGTCACAATGGATCATTAAAAAATGAGGCAGCTGTATTTACAGCATCACATGGTACCACGATGGTCTTGTTTGAGGCATTTAATAAGCTTTCACTTGACACTTTCGACCGTGGACAAGCAAGTAGAGACATTGGCTTTTTACAAGGTGGAGTATTTTAATTCTTGTCTAGTAGGATAAAAAAAGGGCCCAAAAAATGACCCGACCAAAATAAAGGGATGGGATTGCCCCCGTTGGACCTTCTATGTTGGTGAACACTGGGTCCAGGACATGGCCTGCGGTAAGTGGAGGCCATTTCACTATCCGATTTAGATTTCGATTTTGAATTTTGCAAGATCTTAAATCAGGGCCCTCACTCGGGGTGGGGGGGTATGCTTGCACTCAAGGTGGAAATTCATCTAGGAGAATGAACGTTCCTGCCTTCAGGACAGAGGGTACCAAACTGTCTGTTAGTTTAGTACTAAACGAAATGAAAGAATGCACCTCCCAAGGAATATTGGTGGTTGAATGATAGATTGCATAGAAGCCACTCCGCATTGTCATTTAGGGGGTATCAACCACCTTGCACATACACAGTGCTTTGTATATTATATCCACCCTTCCTTACAATTTATTAGGCCAGTCATGATGGATCATAAGGTAATTGGAGGACATGGTATTGCAGTATCATGGGCAGATCCTGGCTGTTGCCATGTTTCCACTACGAAGCGTGCATCCAGTTGTTTGTCCATGATACACTCCTAGATGTCTAACTAATGTTTCGTTAGCTACCGAGTATTGACCAAAAAGGCAGTCCAGGTGCTCATTAGGTAGTGATATATCAGGGCTCAAGATAGCAGTAACAGACATGATAGCTTTTGGTTTTGGACCTACAACACATTTTGGCTCAGTAAGAGACAATCATTTACAAAACCTACACCTGATTCTGCCTTATAAAAGCAGAGAGCAGCTATTATACACTCCAAACTCAAAGTTAATGTCTTGACCTGTCTCAACCTCCCGGAGTCGGAGAACCTAGTAATTAAACTGGAATCCCTCTGCGACACCTTTGTCTGTGTACTAGTATACAGGCCCCCGAACCATATGCCATCGTTCCCCCTTTCCCTAAGCGAACAGATCGCAAACATGGTCATCGGCCACGCCAAAGTACTGCTTATAGGCGACTTTATTACTGGTTCAACGACCCCCATGAAGGCCCACATTCTACTGAACTAACTGACCTCCTCACCAACCTGAACTTCACTCAACAGGTCTCCTTGCCAACCCATCACAAAGGGCACATCCTTGATCAAATCTGGACTAACTCCCTGACTGTAACTGCCCCGTCACGCTCCCTTGCCTATGGTCTGGCCACTACTGAATTAAATTCACGTTAGCCCACTCTACCATCAGGAAAGCCCAGACGGTCGTAGGTTGCTTGGCTAGGAAATGGAATGCCTTAGATGAAAAGATATTTCTTGAGACGATGACTAGTACCGCCCCGTCCCCTCACCCTGACATCAACATATATGAAGCCAATTTCTCTAGCTGGCTGCTAGCAGCAAGTGATACACATGCCCCCCTTTAGAATGTCAGACGCCCAGAGATCCACTGATCCACTGAACTTAAATCTCAGAAACTGACCCTACACCAACTTGAGCGACAGTGGGGACGCAACTATGCCCCAGATACGAAGCTCCAGTTAATCACTGCCCAGAAAGAATACATGAAGGCCATTCTTTCTGCTAAAGTCACCCATTTCTCCTCACGCATCCTTAATTCAAATAACAGTTCCAAAGAAATCTTCACTATCATGAAAGAACTGACCAACCCAGACGGAATCCTCCCTAGGGCCACCCCCACCCAAACTCTCTGCGACTCACTCAATGACTACTTCATTGATAAAATTTCATCCATCAAAGCTAGTATCCCCAAACACCCCAATATGATCTCCCCTGCTCCCTACAAAAACAAATGCACAATCAACAGTTTTCCCACCATTAGCCCGGAGACCTTTCTAGAGCTCCTTGCTAAGGTCAAATCAGGTGCCCTCAATGACTGCTGCCCTCCGAACATATTAAAATACTGCTTCTCCGCTCTCCCAGACCCTGCCCTTACCCTCCTCAACAACTCTCTATTATCTGGTCAAGTCCCTACAGCCTTTAAGGAGGCTACTGTAGTTCCTCTCCTGAAATAACCTGGAGCAGACCCCACCTGCATGTCTAACTACCGCCCCATCTCCTTGCTCCCTTTTTTAGCGAAAGTGTTAGAGGCACACATGGCCAGATACCTATCTAACTCCTGGAAGAGTCCAACTACCTTGAGCCCCATCAGGCAGGGTTCCGGCCTGCACACTCGACTGAAACCGTTATATTAGTCGTACTGAACACACTTCGTGACTTCGCAGACAACAGCTCCCCGCAGGCCCTGGTACTCTTGGACCTCTCTGCCGCGTTCGACGCGGTCGACCACACTATTTTGGTCGACCGCGTCAGACAAGCTGGCAGTCAAGTAACAGCGGGCAGCTGGCTTAGCTCCTTCCTGGAGAGCAGATCTCAGGCCATCCGCCCCCAAACTGAGAATCACCTGCGGTGTCCCACAGGGCTCCTCCTTGTCCCCCCATTTGTTCAATCTTTATATTCTTCCCCTGATTCAGACCCTCAGAGACAGGAAGGTGACAGTCTTCAACTACGCAGAAGACCTGCAACTGGTCTTCACGATAGACAGCACTGATAGCTCGATTACCGACTTCCAGACCACCATGAGGCACATCCAGCTTTGGATGGACCAAAACCACCTTAAGCTGAACCATGGTAAGGCTGAGCTGGTACTCACAGGAGACAGTCACAAGTTCTGGGGCCCTCACTACTGGCCTCCAGAGATGGGTTCCCCGCCATCCCCCTCATCCTCGGCAAAAACACTCGGAGTCACACTAAACAGCGATCTTTCACTTAAAACACAAGTAAAATCAGGAAGGTACGCAGTCTTCTCACGCTGGAAGCCCTCACCCAGGTTGTGATAGCCACTGTTCTGTCACACCTGGACTACGCCAACTCTTTATACCTGGGCATGCCTCTCTATCTGCTAAAAAAAAAAAATTGTATGCGTTTTTGTTATTTTAGTGAACAGATAAAGTTACACTTGCTTGATACCTGACTGTGGTTCAAAGTGAATGGTAACGTGCTACATGTTCTCAAAAATGACAAGTATGTATTCTTTGAACTATTTGTTGTTCTGTTTCTGTCTAAGGTTGCCTTGAAGGACAAGACTTGCAACAATTTATCTATGGTTGCAGACTCGTGTTTGGTCGACTGCAACTCTCTGAGATAGTATTTTGCGTATTTGTATCGTTGTGTGACTTTCAATTCGTCAGTGCTGCTCCATTTGTTGACACTCTTCATTCTCCTAAGGCGTGTCCAATGTTTGCCCACGAGGGCTGGGAGTTTTCTGGATTTTCAGGCTATCCATGTGGGTTAAACGTACATATAATAATCTAAATGCAAACAGTTTCTTTAGACATTAATTACTCTAGAAACTGCCATTTATGGGGTCTTCACGGACCAGCGTTGGACGCACGTTTGATTCATGGTCTGGTGAATTTACGAATTGACTTTCTATAACAATGGGTCAGATTGCTAAAGTTATTTGTTTGTTAGCAGAGTTTTCTGTGAGCAGTTTATATAACGGGAGAAATTGTGGCATGTTATCAGAAGGTAAACGATGACTTTTGTTTATCCCTGTGATTCAGCCCATTTGGTTTTGAGATTGAAGGATATAGACCGTGGGGTGTCCAACGTGGATCCAGAAAGGCCAAGCCATACCATATTTTCAAGATAAACATGTAATATGAATGTGCATATAGTGAACTTATATAAATAGTGATTTCCGAATAGTCTGTCATGATTCCACCTTCCTGGACCTACGTTAGATACACCTCACTTAGAGTGTCAAACCTGTATGGAACTCTATTCCTCTTGCTGCACAGGACACGCAAGACCACTGGGCCTTCAGAAAAATGATCAAAACGTGGCTTTTCTCAAACCTCTAGGTGAAATCCTCCCCTGCTTGCATCTGTCATCTCAGCGCTGGGAAGCCCCATTGCTGGGGCAGCCATGTGCAATTTAAGAACCAGTGGAAATAAAATGAGTGTGCCAGCATCAAGATAAGTGGTTGCTGCCATTCACTACTGCATCTAAAAGAGTTGGAGGTGACATCCTGTGATGGTTAGTGGTACTAAGACCGTGCTCAAGTTTCTAAAGCAACTTGCTTCTATAGCTAAATCAGCTATAGCAACATCTAGCAATGATCACTGGTCCTGCAACAATTTATCACACTGTAATCTTTTTGAAGGCATCTTTACATTGTCATTTCATTGTCGATTTATGTGGATATGATGCAAAACGCATGTACTCTCAAAGACGGGCCCATCTGGGAGGCCAAGTTAGCAGGAGCACGAAAATATGGCTGCAACAGATCACAGATACGCTCTAATAAAGCATTGCATTTTTCATGTTTCTATTTCAATAACGCTTCTACGGCTGAAATTCTTTTTGTAAATGCCTTCACTTTATAATATTGAGAATCTAGTCTTAATATATAACCTATCATTCTTTAGGAAATATTTTTCACTGTTTTTAATGGGGGTTGTAATGAAGCACTTTGCCTGGGTCTCCCATGGGGGAAAATGGGCTCAGAGTGTGGCTTCAATCCAATCACACCTTCACTACCTTATATGCACAGGGCATGCAAATAGCCTACTAGTCACTATCTTTGCCCATGATAGAGTTTACTGGGTCTGGGGCATGGCATCAGGCCATACTCTACATGCTGTCTCACTACTGCGCAACAACATGAGCCCAGTGTTTGGCTATTCCCCGCATGCTCTTGCCACAGTGTTGTAATGTTCAAGGACTGCATACTCGCAGTCTAGTTGTTGCGCACGTAGCCGTGCGCTGGCGTGGGCGTGATACGTCACCCCGCGCCAGGTATAAAATAAAGGAGGCGTGGCCACGGAGTTAGTCCGGACCACGCGGAATACGAGTATGGTGTCCCGGGTCCCGTCATTGAGCGCAGCGACTACAGCGCTGCGCAATAAGTAATTAGGGGCCCGACAATGGCGACGAGGGCTAGACGAGCCCATGCTGTGCCCCGATGTCCCGTTTAGCCTGCCCTGCTGCCGCATGCTCTCACGCCCCCGACCTCAGCAGGCCTCACACGCTGCAGCCCGAATCGAGGCTGTCTACGTGGGAGTGGCAGTGCGTGCCAACGTGCTCCACAGGCGGCCCTCGCAGCAGCGACTGCACGGAGGGGAGCGGCGGCAAGCACACTGCTTTGGAGGTAGAGACGGTGCCCAGACACTCTGCACCAGGTACCTGCGCAGCTTTTCACACAATCGGCCTACATGAACCCAGCACCTCCTTCGCAGCATAAGGGAGCACACCCCAGGAGTTAGCAGCGTAGCCCCCACCGGCAGTGACATAGCCCGGCATTTCTCAGCGGCCCGATTGGCGATTCAGGCAGGGAGGAGCCCCAGACCTGCGATGCCCGCCCCTGCGTACCCACAGAGAAGCGGTTAGCCACCACATTCCACCATGGCAACCATCCCGCCCATCGAACCGTTTGCGGTCGACAGAGCTCCAGCGTCCCTAGCCCCGCGGTGGAAAGACTGGA
Organism: Lissotriton vulgaris; assembly: GCF_964263255.1. NCBI lineage: Eukaryota > Metazoa > Chordata > Amphibia > Caudata > Salamandridae > Lissotriton > Lissotriton vulgaris. Next base: position 1,270,344,260 of record NC_141696.1, on the reverse strand, counting down.
CGGAGCGGCTGCAGTTTTACTTTGAGGGAGCCGGCACGGCGAGAGAAAGGCGCAGGGCGCTTCTTCTCCACCTCGGTGGGAAGGACATTCACCGGATTTATAAGACCCTGGTGGAAGCCACCCCCCACACCTATGTTACGCTCCTCAATGCACTCAATGCACACTTTGAGCCAATGGCCAGTAAGGACTATGAGCGTTTCATTTTCAGGCAGGCGCGACAGGAAGCGGAAGAATCCCTCGACGCATTCCATGGACGATTGAAGGAACTGGCGAGCACATGCGGTTTCCGCGACGAACAAGAAGAAATACGTGGCCAAATCATTCAAGGCTGCTACTCCTCCAACCTGAGAGTGAAGATCCTTCCAAGAGGATGGAAAACCGCTAGCGGACATTTTAAAGCTAGGCCGTTCCAAAGAACTGTCACAGGCGAGAGCATCGCACATGGAATCAGCGCTCCACAGATCTGTCAAGACGGAGAAAGTCAATGTGGCTGAGCAGGTCAATGTCGTCCGGCCGAAGCAACGCCCATTCGGGAGAGGCAGACCACCAGAACGTCGAAAAGAATGCGGGTACTGTGGTGGCGCGCCACACCGGGCACAAGACTGTCCAGCACGCGGGAGAAAATGCGGGTCATGTGGGCGGATGAACCACTTTGCATCAGTGTGCCGATCCTCCAAGCAAAATCCCGAAGCAGCCCATGCCATCAGAGAAGACCCGGACAACGAAGACATGGACGACGACTCCAATAATTATCCGGTCCCTTATGTGTTTGCCATAGACCAACCACAGAAGAAGAAGAAACGGAGACTCCCGAGGTGCAGAATAAGAATACAACACCAAGAGGTGAGAGCAACAATCGACACAGGAGCCTCGATCGAACTCATGGCGGCAAATGTCTACAACCAATTGCGAGACAAACCAGCGCTGAAGGCGGCCAAAATCCGAGTATTCGCCTATGGACAAAAGACATCGATCCCGTTGATTGGGTGTTTCCAAACAGAAATACAGCATCAAGATCGGAAGACACCGTCAACCATCTACGTCACCAAGGAAGGCAGTGGGATGCTACTCAGTGGCCAAGCAGCCGAAGACCTCCGTCTGATATCCTTCGCGATGGCAGTGTTGGAAGAAGAACTGGACACTATCCTTGAAGAGTTTGAAGACACCTTCCAGGGCATTGGATGTCTAAGAGGAAAAGAAGTGTCTCTCCACATCGACCCGTCCATTCAGCCAGTAGCCCTCCGACATCGACGAATAGCATTCCACCTAAGGAAAAAGGTGGAGCAAGAACCGGAGACCCTCGAGAAACAAGGAATAATTGGGAAAGTCAGCGGGCCCAACCCGTGGGTGTCGCCAATTGTGGTGGCGCGGAAGCCCAAACAGCCAGGGCAGGTCCGCATCTGCGTCGACATGCGCCTACCCAACGAAGCAGTGAAGAGGGAACGACACTTAACTCCCACCATAGACGATATCCTGGGAGAGCTAAACGGGGCAAAGTGGTTCTCCAAAATGGATCTGAGGTCAGGGTATCATCAACTACCCCTACACCCGGACTCCAGATACATCACCACTTTCTCCACCCACGTGGGCCTCCGGCGCTATCGACGACTTAACTTCGGGATATCGAGCGCTGCAGAAGTCTTCCAAAACACGATTCGAGAGGTCCTGAGCGGGCTCACAGGGGTCCTGAACGTCAGTGACGACCTACTAATATACGCTAACACCGTGGAGGAACATCACCAGAGGCTCAGAGGTGTGTTGCAAAGAATCAAGGAGTCAGGCCTTACGCTCCATCGTGAGAAGTGTCAGTTCCTGTAGAACAAAATCAGCTTCTTCGGATATACATTCTCCGACAAGGGAGTGGCCCCAGACCCAGACAAGGTGAGAGACGTGCAAGCGGCCCCAGCGCCGACCAACATATCGGAGGTTCGGAGCTTCCTAGGGAAGGTAAATTTCTGTGGGCGGTTCATCCCGGACCTGTCCAACCTCACCAGACCACTTCGGGAGCTCACCAAATCCACCACCCCCTGGCAGTGGGGAGAAGAGCAGGAGCTAGCATTCCAAAACACCAAAACCGCGCTGTCGGCTGGCAAGACTTTATCGTACTTCGACCCTGCCAAAGCAACCAACATAGCCGTGGACGCCAGCCCGTATGGGTTAGGTGCGGTGCTAACACAGAACCAAGGTGGTGATGACTGGGCGCCCATGGCCTACGCCAGCCGGTCCCTGACCGAAACCGAACAACGGTACTCTCAGATCGAGCGAGAGGCGATCTCAATCCATTGGGCCTGCAGAAATTTCCACGTATATGTATATGGGCATCCATTCACCATATCTACTGATCATAAGCCTCTAATTCCACTCTTCAGAGGGTCAGTATCCAAGCCTCCACCCAGAATAGAGAAGTGGATCCTCCAACTTCAGGAATACGACTACAAACTGGAATTCAAACCTGGTGCAACAAACCCGGCAGACTATCTCTCCAGGCATCCCGGGGCAGCAACTAACAAGGAGAAAGAAGATGCTGAAGAAACAGAGAAATACGTGAGAGTCATCCTAGAAAGATCACGACCACTGCCCATGAGCATCGACATGATCGTGGAGGGGACTCGCAGTGATGAAGTTCTCCAAGTAGTAGTAAATGCTCTGCGAAATAACGACTGGAAGGCCCTTCAAGCATCACTAAACAAGAGGACACCCGAAGCAAAGCGTGCCCTGGAAACCATCCTCAAAGTAAAAGATGAACTATCAGTAGACAGCCAAGGGTGCCTCCTAAGAGGACCGCGAATCGTGATGCCGACAAGCCTGACCCAACAAGCAATTGAACTGGCTCACCGTGGTCACCAGGGAGTGGTGAAGACCAAAAGTAGACTCAGGGCAAAGGTGTGGTTTCCGGACATGGACACCAGAGTAGAACAGACTGTCAAGGAATGCCGATGGTGCCAAGCAGCAGGACCACCTGAGTCCCCGCCCCCAGTCATTACCGAAGATAACCAGAGGAAGCCATGGGAACGAGTAAGCGCAGACTTCGGACACCTTCCGAATGGCCGCTACATGCTCGTCATCATCGATGACCTTACCAAGTATCCAGAGGTAGAAATAATAACCTCACTGGCAGCCAAAGAAGTAGTAGCAAAGTTTGAGAAGGTCATTGCCACCCATGGTATCTTCGAGCAGGTTAAGACCGACAACGGACCGCCTTTCCAGGGGCAAGAATTCGCTGACTACCTCCAGGAGTGGGGAATCCAGCACCGGAAAGTGACCCCCGGGTGGCCTCAAGCCAATGGAGAGGTAGAAAGGTTCTTGCGGACTCTTAACAAAGTCATCCGGATTGCCCACGCTGAAGAGGCACCGCTGGAGAGAGCCATATACACATTTCTGAGGGAGTACCGGCTCACGCCCCATCGCACGACCACAGCTGCCCCGGGGCCATCGGCAATGGGAAGGATAGTCAGAGACACGATACCCCACCATCATACCTGGACCCCAAACGAAGCAAGCTCCCGACAAACCCTGCTCAATCGGAAGCGCTCAAATGACTATGCCAGTTTCAGACGCCGAGGCAAGGAATCGTCCATTTGGGAAAGAGATCAGGTCTACGTGGGAGACCGATACCCAGGGAGCAAATTCCGACTTCCATTCGAACCCAGACCCTCGACCGTCACACGCCGATCTGGCACCATGGTAACAGCCCAACGCGATGGAGAAACCGTCACACGCAACGTATCCTTCTTCAAGCGAGCCTCCGTCCCATCCGAGGATCATCCCAGCCAAGAACCAGACAGAGCACCGTCAAGCCCAGCGGAATGCAACAACAGCCCATCGGGAAGCGAGCGCGGAACCCCGTTGAACAGACCGGCGGTGAGCTCAACGGCTTCCGAGAGGCCTAGTGCTGCCAGTCCCCACCTGTCTGGGGAGGAGCTGTCGCCAACCCTGACCCGACAAGAACCCCCACGGAGAGTTCTGTTTCGGGGAGAGGCCGCGGGCTATGGACTGAGAAGGAACCCAGCCCCATCTTCGCAGCTGACGGACTTTGCAATAGGCTGAGATCGAAACACCTGCTCACCAGACTGGTAACCGGCCTGTTGGCCATTCTCATTTTCTCCCAGCCAGATGATGCAAAGTGACTCTTTGATAACTGTTGTGTTTTGTTTTAATAAAGGTTAAAGGAATGTAATGTTCAAGGACTGCATACTCGCAGTCTAGTTGTTGCGCACGTAGCCGTGCGCTGGCGTGGGCGTGATACGTCACCCCGCGCCAGGTATAAAATAAAGGAGGCGTGGCCACGTAGTTAGTCCGGACCACGCGGAATACGAGTATGGTGTCCCGGGTCCCATCATTGAGCGCAGCGACTACAGCGCTGCGCAATAAGTAATTAGGGGCCCGACAAGTGTATGGTCTTTGCTAGGTCTGGGTGGATTTCCACTACGTAGAAGTTCCGCAAAGTGACTAAAAAACTCCACCGCACTACACAGAGTTCTGCAAGCGGCGAGTGCGTTAGGTCCCGCCGTTCACGCTGATTTTTGTGGCGGGTTTTTGTCCTGCACTGGAAATTCAGCGTGAACTGCACCATGCACAGCACGAGAGGGCGCTGCTTTTTTCTGCCTCTCGAGTAGATGTTCTACTCAAATGGCTGCTTCCTCAACATGAACAGAAGGTTTGCTAACGCCAATGCTAGTGGCCATCTACGACCGCCCACTCTGAGAAGTCTCACTTAACGTGGGAGAGCGCGAGCGACGAAAAAACTCTGCTCCGCTATGCAGAGGGGAGCTGAGTTTTTTGGAACTCCAAGCTCTGCGCAGAGCACTGAATGGGAAACAATCCACAAACTCTGTGAGCGGAGCGGAATTTCACACCAAGGCCTAGTATTTATCCAAGCCCTGTGGGCCTTCCTTTTCCCCAGTCCACATTAGAAATGGTTCGCATGCAACCCTTTTTACATCCTCACTTACCATTACTTACTTATCAGAATTTCGATGGGGAATGCACTTTTGTGAATCTCCCATTTCTTCCTTTTCTAATAACAATTCTGTATACAACTTTTGCATGGTCATGTCTTGTTTTTGAAAAGTGTCCTGCATATTCATCACCTAGGAATAATTTGTAAGTATTCCAACAAAATAATTTCCTATTGCTTCAAACAATACCGCTGCTTGGGACAGGGCATGGCCATGTGAGCCTTCCATAGTTGTATCAGAGCAGAATTTTAGTTGGAGTTATGGTAAAAAGGTACCAATACATTAATGACATCTCATCAAATATTTACTGGGAAAGAAATAAAAATCAACATCATCCATCCCTTGTACAAGGCTGACATGGGCACCAGGGGCATAACAGGCTCAGGGTTTACTGCTCCACTGCACTTGGGTCAAGGTTGCTGGGCTTGAAAGGGAGCTGAAGGCTACAACTTACAAGATTGTTGTCCCAAGCCTATGTACAATGCTAAGGAGCATGCAGTGGGTGTGAGGGTCTTATGACCTGGGTTTTGTACACCTCAAAACTTTGTTAGTAGTGGAAAGGTAATAACAGTTGTGTGTGTCAGTTGTCTACTCTCTAGCCCTTAGATGAGGCTGATCAATGGTATTTAATAAGCCTCCAGGTCCTGGGCAGGTCAGGGAGGGGTGGCAGGTTACCTATCACTGACAGAGGGTGGGGCTCTTGCAGTGGAAGTATTTTCCTTGCTGACCTATTCTCCAGGGAACGAAGTTTAGTTATTCTGCCTCACTGCTTAATATGTGCCAGTGGTTTGCAGTCCTCGGCACTGGCACTTAATTGTCAACACCGGCGCTTTCGACAGTCTACCACAAGATGGCACTGTCAGGCCAATTTAGAGATGACCGTTACAGCAGTCAATAATTAATTTATCATACACTAAAAATGACTATTGTCTGCCGCCCAAGCCTTTCTTAGAGGTTTAGGGGCCTGGAATAGTCTGAGTTGTCACATTTGCAGGAGTGTGATGGTTAGTAGTTGTGCTGTTGCCACTATTGCCAGTATGACAGGGGCAATGAGTGGTGCAAGCTGCAATGGCCTCTTGCTGAGAGCCCTGGCCCTTATTTGTGTTATCTTTTTTACACTATTCTGCCCCCCTTAGAGTTTTTTTCTCTTAATGTGAGTCTGCATTGATGGCTCATGAGCCTTACGGATGTTTTTGGTTAGCACGTATCTATGTTATGGTATGTTGTGTTATATTGATTTGTGTAGCTCACTAATGACCTGAGACAGTATCCAGGGCCTTGGGCCGATGTGTAGGTGTGTCGTCCCAAGGTGCTTATACGAAGAGCCAGCTCTTCAACTTCTTGGAGAACTCAAGATGTGAGGAGTCTCTGGTGTATTGAGGAAGTTTGTTCCATGTCGTGGGTGCAATGTAGGAGAATGAGCCACCTCCAGTTTTGCTTTTGTGGATGCAGGAATGTGTGAGAGTTTTCCATCTCTTGGCCCCCACCAGTGACTACATACACAAGAATGTGAAGGCTAGTGATTAATGCAGGGAAAGGAGAATGGTATAAGGTAGAAAACAGAGAAATTGGCATGGCCTCATTTAGGAGTCACAATGGATCATTAAAAAATGAGGCAGCTGTATTTACAGCATCACATGGTACCACGATGGTCTTGTTTGAGGCATTTAATAAGCTTTCACTTGACACTTTCGACCGTGGACAAGCAAGTAGAGACATTGGCTTTTTACAAGGTGGAGTATTTTAATTCTTGTCTAGTAGGATAAAAAAAGGGCCCAAAAAATGACCCGACCAAAATAAAGGGATGGGATTGCCCCCGTTGGACCTTCTATGTTGGTGAACACTGGGTCCAGGACATGGCCTGCGGTAAGTGGAGGCCATTTCACTATCCGATTTAGATTTAGATTTTGAATTTTGCAAGATCTTAAATCAGGGCCCTCACTCGGGGTGGGGGGGTATGCTTGCACTCAAGGTGGAAATTCAGATCATCTAGGAGAATGAACGTTCCTGCCTTCAGGACAGAGGGTACCAAACTGTCTGTTAGTTTAGTACTAAACGAAATGAAAGAATGCACCTCCCAAGGAATATTGGTGGTTGAATGATAGATTGCATAGAAGCCACTCCGCATTGTCATTTAGGGGGTATCAACCACCTTGCACATACACAGTGCTTTGTATATTATATCCACCCTTCCTTACAATTTATTAGGCCAGTCATGATGGATCATAAGGTAATTGGAGGACATGGTATTGCAGTATCATGGGCAGATCCTGGCTGTTGCCATGTTTCCACTACGAAGCGTGCATCCAGTTGTTTGTCCATGATACACTCCTAGATGTCTAACTAATGTTTCGTTAGCTACCGAGTATTGACCAAAAAGGCAGTCCAGGTGCTCATTAGGTAGTGATATATCAGGGCTCAAGATAGCAGTAACAGACATGATAGCTTTTGGTTTTGGACCTACAACACATTTTGGCTCAGTAAGAGACAATCATTTACAAAACCTACACCTGATTCTGCCTTATAAAAGCAGAGAGCAGCTATTATACACTCCAAACTCAAAGTTAATGTCTTGACCTGTCTCAACCTCCCGGAGTCGGAGAACCTAGTAATTAAACTGGAATCCCTCTGCGACACCTTTGTCTGTGTACTAGTATACAGGCCCCCGAACCATATGCCATCGTTCCCCCTTTCCCTAAGCGAACAGATCGCAAACATGGTCATCGGCCACGCCAAAGTACTGCTTATAGGCGACTTTATTACTGGTTCAACGACCCCCATGAAGGCCCACATTCTACTGAACTAACTGACCTCCTCACCAACCTGAACTTCACTCAACAGGTCTCCTTGCCAACCCATCACAAAGGGCACATCCTTGATCAAATCTGGACTAACTCCCTGACTGTAACTGCCCCGTCACGCTCCCTTGCCTATGGTCTGGCCACTACTGAATTAAATTCACGTTAGCCCACTCTACCATCAGGAAAGCCCAGACGGTCGTAGGTTGCTTGGCTAGGAAATGGAATGCCTTAGATGAAAAGATATTTCTTGAGACGATGACTAGTACCGCCCCGTCCCCTCACCCTGACATCAACATATATGAAGCCAATTTCTCTAGCTGGCTGCTAGCATCAAGTGATACACATGCCCCCCTTTAGAATGTCAGACGCCCAGAGATCCACTGATCCACTGAACTTAAATCTCAGAAACTGACCCTACACCAACTTGAGCGACAGTGGGGACGCAACTATGCCCCAGATACGAAGCTCCAGTTAATCACTGCCCAGAAAGAATACATGAAGGCCATTCTTTCTGCTAAAGTCACCCATTTCTCCTCACGCATCCTTAATTCAAATAACAGTTCCAAAGAAATCTTCACTATCATGAAAGAACTGACCAACCCAGACGGAATCCTCCCTAGGGCCACCCCCACCCAAACTCTCTGCGACTCACTCAATGACTACTTCATTGATAAAATTTCATCCATCAAAGCTAGTATCCCCAAACACCCCAATATGATCTCCCCTGCTCCCTACAAAAACAAATGCACAATCAACAGTTTTCCCACCATTAGCCCGGAGACCTTTCTAGAGCTCCTTGCTAAGGTCAAATCAGGTGCCCTCAATGACTGCTGCCCTCCGAACATATTAAAATACTGCTTCTCCGCTCTCCCAGACCCTGCCCTTACCCTCCTCAACAACTCTCTATTATCTGGTCAAGTCCCTACAGCCTTTAAGGAGGCTACTGTAGTTCCTCTCCTGAAATAACCTGGAGCAGACCCCACCTGCATGTCTAACTACCGCCCCATCTCCTTGCTCCCCTTTTTAGCGAAAGTGTTAGAGGCACACATGGCCAGATACCTATCTAACTCCTGGAAGAGTCCAACTACCTTGAGCCCCATCAGGCAGGGTTCCGGCCTGCACACTCGACTGAAACCGTTATATTAGTCGTACTGAACACACTTCGTGACTTCGCAGACAACAGCTCCCCGCAGGCCCTGGTACTCTTGGACCTCTCTGCCGCGTTCGACGCGGTCGACCACACTATTTTGGTCGACCGCGTCAGACAAGCTGGCAGTCAAGTAACAGCGGGCAGCTGGCTTAGCTCCTTCCTGGAGAGCAGATCTCAGGCCATCCGCCCCCAAACTGAGAATCACCTGCGGTGTCCCACAGGGCTCCTCCTTGTCCCCCCATTTGTTCAATCTTTATATTCTTCCCCTGATTCAGACCCTCAGAGACAGGAAGGTGACAGTCTTCAACTACGCAGAAGACCTGCAACTGGTCTTCACGATAGACAGCACTGACAGCTCGATTACCGACTTCCAGACCACCATGAGGCACATCCAGCTTTGGATGGACCAAAACCACCTTAAGCTGAACCATGGTAAGGCTGAGCTGGTACTCACAGGAGACAGTCACAAGTTCTGGGGCCCTCACTACTGGCCTCCAGAGATGGGTTCCCCGCCATCCCCCTCATCCTCGGCAAAAACACTCGGAGTCACACTAAACAGCGATCTTTCACTTAAAACACAAGTAAAATCAGGAAGGTACGCAGTCTTCTCACGCTGGAAGCCCTCACCCAGGTTGTGATAGCCACTGTTCTGTCACACCTGGACTACGCCAACTCTTTATACCTGGGCATGCCTCTCTATCTGCTAAAACGGATGCAGCTGGTCTAGAACCATGCGGCCAGACTGATTCTAAGACAACCCAGATGGCAACCAGCCACTCCGTTGCTAAGGAAACTACACTGGCTCCCCATGTCTCAACGCTGCACCTTCAAAACTGGATGTCTGATCTTTAAATCCCTGCACGGCAAAAGTCCACAATTCATCAACAACTTGATACTCAGGCATACCCCCACCCGCAACCTACGCTCAGCCCACCTCTCACTCCTCCACACCTCTTCATTTAGGCGGAAACGCACAGGAGGTTGCAGATTCACCACTCTCACCCCTAGACTTTGGAACTCCCTCCCCTTGAAGATCCGCGCCTGTTCTGATCTCATGAAATTCAGAAGAGCCCTCAAAACCTAGTTCTATGAGCAGGCCTACAACTGACGTTCTCTCCTGGAGCGCCATGAAACCAACCGGTGTACGTGCGCTTTACAAATTATTCTTAACATTAACAACATTAACAGAGACCCATCTTCAGGGAAGCGCTTACGCCAGAGGCCAATCCACTGCAACTTAGAAGCAGAGTAACTCTCTTGTCACTTGAGGTGAAGAGAAGAAGAATCAGGGTTCCTGGTGCTGGGAGCAAGGAACTCTGAGCTGCAACAGGATCTTCCCTGGCAGCTCAGGTACGAGTAAGAAAAAGCTTTTAAATGTATGTTGTCTTCCAGGCATGCATGTTAGAATGTGTTTGTGTGCGAGAGAGCATGTATGTGTGAGCATGTGTGTCTGTTAGTGAAAGGGAATGAGTGCGAGTGAGTGACAGATAGGGATGCGAATGAGTCAGACTGACTGCCAGTAAGTGATCATGAGTGAGTCAGATTGAGTAAGAGTAAGAGGGACTCAGGTAAAAGTGAGCGATAATGAATGAGTGTTAGAAAGCGAGTGAGAATGAGTCTAAATGGCAACGAGTGACCTTGGGTAACTGAGAATGAGTGAACATGAGCGTGAGTGGGAAAGTAGGGGCGGGTCATAGTTACATTGAGTGCAAATGAGTGAGAATGAATGAATGTAAGAGTGAGTGCAGGAGAGTGAGAATGAATGAGTGAGTGTACGTCAGTGAGAGTGAATGAAGAGAACTGAGGGAGGAAGAATTAATGTGAGTGAGTGAATGTAAGTGAGCATGAGTGAGAATGTGGGGTTATGCTTGCAAGTCTGCTGTTTGCCTGTACATTATGAAGGTAATTCTTTGCTTAAAGAGGGACCCATATCAAAATTCTGATGCAGGCACATTGGAGGGGATTATAAGCAAGAAAGGCACCAATGATAAAATACTGGCACTGGCAAATTGAATACAGTTTTTAATTTGAGCTGGTGGTTTCCAGTGCTCGGCCCCAGCACCTAATTGTGAACACCGGCGCTTGTGAAAGCCGGTCACAAATTAGTGCAATCTGGCTCATCTAGAGATGACCACAGCAACAGTTAATTATTTATTCAATATACATTAACATTGGTTATTACCTGTTCCCCAAGCCATTCTTATAGCTTTGGGGGCTTGAAATGGTCCGAATTGTCACACTTGTAGGAGTATGATGGTTAGTAGTTGTGTTGTTACTATCATTGGCAGCATAGCAGGGGCAATGTGTGGTGCAAGCTGCAGTGATCTACCGACAAGAGCCCTGGCACATATTCTTTTATTAATTAAGCACTGATTGGAGGTAATAATTGTTACTGGCATATTAGAGGTACTACTTGGCATACAGGACACTTATTAGAAAATGCTCCTGCTGGAATACTTGGGGTAAAGTCTTGGTATAGGGGCACCAGTGGTAAAATGCTTGCAGTAGCACATAAGAGGTAACTCTTAGACAGTGCAAATGGAATTATGTGATTCTGTGACCGCTGCTTTATTCAAATAATTATGGATTTGCCGCATTTCCTACATAATCCATCATCTGCTGCATAATATGAAGATTTAGACAAAGAAATTGTTTCCAGCTCAAACGGATCACATGTTACTAAAACCATAATGACCCATGTTCCCGTGCAGTTGAGTGGTCATGTTTCAGTTGCTTATTTCTCTTTTAGGTTGTTAAACTGGTACTAATAAGATTAAATATTTTCCCAGAGTATTACCATGTGTAAACATTACAAAAATAACGAAGTAATACCATGAAAAAAGGTATCATATTAGCGTGAATAATTTGTTTTTCTTGCTGCATAAATTAGTAAACCCTAACACATCATGTGGTGCTCTGTTGCTGCGTAATTTCGGTGTCCCTGCTCTTGGTGTAAGGGAGACCAACAACCATGGGATATGAGGGGCTACCAAAAGCAAATGCTTGCCCTGGCATTCCAGAAGTAATTTGTGACATTTTGACATAGGGATCACCCATGGTACGTAGACAGAACTTACACCAAATACATGACACTGTAATTTATATATGTTTTAGCCTAGGAGGGCACCCTTGGCATGTGGGTGGCACACAGGACAAAATGCTGGCCCTGGCAGAATGGCCATGCCCTGCAGTCAAACCTTTGCAGCGCACAGCCAAAGGCCATTTGCAATTGAGGGATAGGCACCCCCAGAGAGTTGAGCGCAGGGCTTGGCCAAAGGTCAGGCCCTCCTTGAACTCCCCACTGCACACGGCTGAAGGCTGAGCTTACTAGGGAAGCTGGCCACCCATGAAAGTTTAGGCCCTTTCCAACCTCCCCACTACACATGGCCAAAAGCTGTGCACTGCGGGGATTGGCTGCTCATGTGGGACTGGGAGCAAGACACAATAGGCGGGCTGGGCACCTGCAGGAGGTTGAGAGCAGGTCACTGGCAGGGATGCAGGGAATGGCCAAAGACCAGGCTCTGTGGCCAATCCCCTGCAGCACAGCAGGCAAAGGAACTTCAGAGCGATTAGATCCCCAGGGGGGTTGGGCACATGTCCCCAAAGGGGTGAAGTGTATGCTCCACTTAGACATGATTAAAAAACACACAGAAATTCACTAAAAAAACAAAGGCTAAGGTGATCTTATAATTAGGTGTGGAAATTAGATAAGAACTTAACATATAAAAACAAAATAACACTGATATTTGCTAGTTATGGTATTGTGAACTAACTATAAATTGCATCCCTGTTATGCACAGCTTATAACCTGACATATTACATCACTCATCACATATTAAATGACATCACTTATGATACCACTGATGAAATCTCTTTTGACATCACTGATGACATTCTCCAATGACTTTGTCACTTTGTGTTAGGATCTGAGTAATTCAACAACTTAAAAAACAGACTAGTCCTTTAAAACTAATTAGCAGATACTGGACGTTATTTTTACTTTTGTACAACAGAGATTTCATATATGTCAATTAGCCCACACTCTCTCCCCTTTTTACTTTTGTACACAAACAATAAACAAATAACGTACATAGATTCTAAAGGGTTTGAATACTTTAAAGTTTGACCACCACGGAAAAATGTATTCGTTATTATTTCCCGTTTATTAATACACCCGCCAAGCCAAATCACAAGAGACACAATTTATAATCAAAAGGTTGACATTTATGTATTAGTCAATGATAAGCCACCATCGGCACGGTGCAATGGACAATGTTTGATTGTTCCGTAAAATACGCTGAACACCATGCAGCGATCAGGAACTGGCATACAACTTTAGAGCCATGGTTAAAATCACTCCCTTAGTTAAAACCTGTGTGATTGGTCACCTTTATATGGCTCATTCTTGAATAATGAGGAATTACTCCAAATCTTGAGGGAAGTTACGCATTTAAACATGAATACCTTATAAATCTTTACTTAACATACAATTTGTCTATACATAACCAAAGCAACTTTTTCACAAGGGCTTGTCGCCAGACATGAGTAGATGAATAATCTTTTGTGAAAACGGTCATTTTATTTTCTCACAGATCTGTGGCAATACAATTTGCCAGAAAGGCAGAATCTATTTTCAAATGTGCCTTTGCAACCCACACCTTACACGGTCAAAAGCAGTCCTACTTGCCCACACATCTTTACTGGTAGGTAAATAATGCAACAACATTTGGCTCCAGGGCATACCGTATTTCAATTATATGCACCATCATTTGCAATCACAGTAAGTTTTGCCTGTACGTGACTGTAGACCCTTTACTAACAATTGTCTTTTTTTAAATAATGTAAGGGTTCATTCATAAATGTGAATACGAGTATCATAGATGATGTCATCAGTAATGCCATCAAATATATAATTTGAGATGACATTTTATGAGTGATGTAGCATGGGAGGTCATAGGCAGTGCATGGATACAATTAATTCACTAAACTATAGCTGGTGAATGTCAGTTCTTTTAGTTTCTTAAACATTAGTTCTAATCTCATTACTTCTTCCAGCACCAAAAAATAACACCACTTTAACTGTCGTACATATATAGACGTTTCCTTTTTCCTTTACCCCCTGCACTTTAATCTGATGGAATAAATTGGAAATATCGTAAAGTGTCTGCGCACTGGGGAAAGTGCCTGAGGTGTTCCATGGTACGAGAACCGGTTGGAGGAGTATATATATATATATATACACAAAGCAAATCCTCAAGATGTTGGATTTTATTTGAGACCTTTCAGATGACGCGTTTCGAGTACCATGTACTCTTGTTCACACACCGTTAGAACAGTCAGCATGTTATTTTATATACTTTCTTTCCCTGACCCTTCCTAAGGGCCACACCTCCTGTCGTGCATCACATGACAGTGAAAATAAACATAGAAATGGGTGCTGGATTGTGGATGGGAAAACCGGCCATTTTTTCTTGATGTAATTGTTTAATCACAACATAGCATGAAAAATAATACAGTATATAAAACAAATCAAATTTGTTTTTATAAAATGTATTGCGTCTTGAATTTTAAAAATGTACATTGTAACATTTATAAAATATATTCATTTCCTACCCTAAAACATTGCACAAATCTCATAGATGGCCTTAACACTTATCATGACTGCATGAATGCAGATACCCAAAATAAGGGCTGTTAAAGTGACTGGTGCTTAGTTCTTACTGCTTTAATGCAGATATCCCGAGGGATATAAAGTGCCTAATGCAAATTCATGTAAACTAACAACCAGATTAATGCTTGACATTAAAGCCTTGATCCACTTGGTCATGTGATGTAAACATATCTGTGACAACTCACTTTGCGATACCCACGAGCTAATGAATTTACATATATCATAAATATCAAGACCTATGTACAATTATATACAAAAAATTATATATATAATGTATAGTGTAAAATAACCACCACATTGATTTGTGCTCATATGTACATGTGCTAAATGTGAGTGAGAAAAAATGACATTTATTTTGTGAAAAAAGAAAGCTGATAATGAATATTTAATTTTTCGTATTGTATACAATACTAAAAAAGAGATGTTGCAAATTCCATAAACACACGTGTTATCAAAATATTGACAGATGTATTCAAAGTAGTATACCTCTGCCGTGTGAATTGGAATTATTAGCTCAGTGGGCTATTGATGTTGGAATCGGATTACAACGTGAATCCAAAACCCAATAATGAGGTAGCCAAGACTTATGAAATCCAATACACAGAAAAACTCCACCTCCAAAGACGATACTGAGGGAGACACTTATAAAAAATTATGTAAGTCCTCTGTGGCGTTGAGACCGTATGGTTGTTTACTGTCCAACGCCACGATGTATTGGGTCTCCAACCTTCTAAGTAATTTGTCCCTGTCGCCACCCCGTCTCAAAGGGGGCACTGCATCAATGACAAAATAACTCAAACACGCCAGCTCCCTGGCGTGCACCGAGTCAAAGTGCCGTGCCACGGGGTAGGCTGAATCATGATTTACTATTGCACGGAGATGCTGCAATATCCTCACGTGCACCTGCGATCTAGTGCTACCTACATAGCTCAAGCCGCAGGTGCAGGTCAGGACATATACAGCAAACTCCGTGCGGCAGTTGAAATTGCCCTCTATTGCTGTCTTGGTGCCAGAAAACGGATTGTCATATGGGTGGTATTTTGCCAAAATTTACATGCACGGCATGAACTGCATTTGAAGAAGCCCTTCCTAGTGAGCCAGTCACTGCCACTGACTAGCTCTGGACTTGGTTTAACTAACTTTCTGTGCATGCTATAGGCTTTTTTAAAGGTGATAGGTCTGTCTGAAACTCTTGAACTTAAAACACCATCTGTTTTTAAAATATATATATATATATATATATATCCACCAGAAAAAGCGTCTGTTGTAGAGACGCCCACACAGATTTGTCTGTAGCCACCATTCTTTATTGCAAAGTGCAGCGAGGAAAGTTCATTGCATCAGAAAATTCAGTCCGAAACGCCAATGCTTTTCGTGTAAAACTTCTTCAAAGGCAAAGGAAGTGAGGTGTAGCACACAGCAGTTTGAAAGCACCAACATTTATCTATTGTTGTACCCCACCCAGGTGGGCGTGACCCCTCGCTGGCCTCCTGGTACTTGTAGTGGCATCTTTTTACTTCAGTGAGTTGCCGTGTATAAACACCAAATTGTTCATAATTGTCCCCAAGTGGCTGGTGGTGCTAATGATCGAGTCCCCACTGGCATGCTTGCTTGCAATAAATTGGCACCTGTCCCTGTAACCCACGATGTCAGTTGGCGCCGCAGCAGGCGCATTGATGAACAGTGCTGGGGCTCACTCTGCGGCTCACCAGCCGCTATTTATCCACCGGAAATATATATATATATATATGCAATATTATCACGTTGTCATGTGATCACGGCTCGAATGAGCAGAAACGTTATGGCGACAGCACCTGAATAAATCAGCATCCAATAATTTGGTGGTCCGTGTCTGTTCTTGCCCCGCGTCTGGGGGAAGTGTCAGCGTGTGGGGAGCGGAGTTCTTCATATATATATATATATATATATATATATATATATATATATATATATATATATATATATATATATATATATATATATATATATATATATATATATATATATATATATATATATATATATATATATATATATATATATATATATATATATATATTGGTTACCAAGCCGAATTCCTCTCGATCAAGGATGGCACCGACACCGTGAGTTCAACTCAAGTTTAAAGTTTATTCCCAAAGCTGCTTAAAGACGCGTTTCGGTGGAAGCCTCCGCCTTGCTCACTTCATCTACACAAATGATGTTACAAAACATATATACCTCAGCCCAAACACAGTTACTTCACTGTGATTGGTATATGGTTACCGCTGTAACCCTGGTTCAGTCATGTGATATGGCAACAACATAAAAGAGTTACTATACATCATTCCTCAGACTCGTAATGTGCACAATCATTTTCGAAGAGAAATACATCTAACTATGATGACTAAATAAGTACATTTTTACGTGAAATACAAATTCTACTAACAAGTGAATTCAGTGTGCATAGTTGTTACATACTTTCATGGGATGGCAAAAAAGATGTATAGCATTATCGGTAGACAAAAGCGGGTGGGGATACACATGGAGTCCCTTTTCTCTTCCAATGTCTCTGGCGATAACAAATACTACATACTCGGGGGGATTTTCTAAATGCCCATGATAATAATCCTTAATCAACGTGTATTGGGTAACTCGACATCTGGAACTTTTTAGGTAAAATTATCTCATAAATGTCGGTGACAGTCACAAGCAATTGACAATGAATCATACTGTAAAAATAAATAAACCTATTCAAATAAGCAAGTTATCTTTACAACGATACGTAATTTACACAAAGGATACTCATGCGAGCCTCATCTCCAAGTGGGGTAAAGTTGTGTGTGTATCTCACAGTATATCTCATAAAGTATGAAACACAGTTATGAACCAAAATGCGGTTTTGAGTCCAGAAAACCCCTATTTGATACAAATTAAGGACCCCAGGTCTCCACCCGTACTTGTTTAAAACTCGAAGTTGCCATACTTGAACCATTCAATGTTGAATAATCAAATCAAAGTGCTACAAAGGAAACAAAGTATTTACATAAGTAATGGTGTAGATGTTCACGAGTGGGAAAAGTTGAGGGAGTATTACTGCGCTAATTTATAAATGTACAGTTAATGCTTCATCGGCATTGAGCCCATTCGGGATCTTGGAAGCAAGATAATGTATCTGGATTCCAGACGCCTAAGAGCAAGTCTCCGATTCCCTCCTCTGATACTTTTGGCAATGCTGTCAATAACAAAATATTTGATGTCAGCACTGTTGCCAGAATGTGCTTTGTGTATGTGCCTAGCCACAGGATAGGTCTCATCATTGTTATATATACATACATATATATATATACGTTAGGGGTTCAAATACCAATCAACTCGGGTGTGAGAGAGGGGATCTGTATTTATATATGTATATATTGAACAAGAAACATAATTGCACACCATCTTTTGATTTTGCAAATACATGTAATGTAATATGGCATTAGGTTTGTAAATACATGAAAACAGCAATCTCGATGGATTCACATGTACATAATGTATAGTAACAATGATACAATGAATTGATGTTTTGTTCATAATGTGTGCGTGTGAATAGTGTAATTAGTATATGGATTGTAAATAGTCAGGCATTTTTAAATCCATTTCTTTGTCTGTTTTCCATGACAATATGATGTGCATGTAGTGATTTTTTCAGTTTCCATTAACTCTCCCGCCCCTTTTTTTGATTGGTAAGCCCTATATATACATTCTAATTGGTTTTGTTCGTCATGTGATCAAGGTCACCGTGGAGTGACCGAAACGCGTCATGCTGGCGAAATCGTGTGAATAAACTTGAGTAAATTTCATCTTTGCGCTGTGGAGTGGTTTGTACCTGTGGCATCCGGTGTGGCAGATAGGATCTTGGTCCTGATTTGAGGCAGCGGAACAGGACTGTGAACTGCATTTCATTTGGAAGGTATTGGATCGTCGCCTTCCTTACAAACCCTCCTTTCAATTGGGCGTGTTGGTTTCTGCGATCCAAGCGGAAGCACCTCTGCAATCAACCCGGAAGGAGTATTGTAAGCCGACAGCCCCTCGTCAGGCAAGATATCCCGTTACAGCTGGAAGACCGGGAGCCGCCGTTCGTGAGTCCCTTGTGGGTCGGAGGACACTGAGGAGACACCGTCGGCGTTTTCCAGGGTAAGACAGCGGTTGGGGATTGGTGTACTATTGGAAGTCACTGTGCCATTAGACGAGTGAAAGGAAACGCGCTGTATAACAGATTACCGGCCGCGTGTAAATCTTTAGCAGCCGGTCATCTCAAGTCATTTCATTATTCACACGCATCATGGCCACGCCGGCGGAAGCCTTACGAAACCGGGAGGCTCTAGCCGATGCTCTGTTCGAAAACTTACCCGCTCCCAACAAGCGTAATGAACCGGTGACACAAAAAAATGAAAGTACAGATTTAAAAAGCAAATTAAAAAAGCTGGAAAAACTTCTAAGAACAGAGACCACAAAATGGTGGGAAAAACGATCCTTGCAGAAATATCAAGAAGTGGGCAGAGTGCCTAGAGGGTTGAGGATATTAATTGCACCATCATTTGAAAATCCCAACCCTCTAATGCTAAAAGAATGGGCAACAGGGAACCTGGACGCCTCAATGAATATGGTCAATTTATTGATTAAGTACGCTGAAATAGATCGTAATGACATCTTGCAGGAAATAGAAACCCTCAACAAAGAATTGGAGGCTGAAAAGGATCAAGAACTTATCAAAAAAACACGAGAGGAAATTGATATCAGACTCGCAAAACATCAGGAAACTATCAGTACGCGGAAACAATATACGTTTGCACGCGACAAACAGGATTATGAGACTGGTAGAATCTTTACTTTTGCTCGAAAGTTTGATAACGTGAAAAGACAAGCGATGGCACAAAAGGTAACAGCTCAAAGTACAAGTAACAATCAAGTGGTGGAATTGTCAGAACCAGAAATGAGTTCCGTCACCAGTGGCAGTGAGTCTGAAGATGGCATCGCTGGGGGGTCTAATATGGGTCCGGTACCCACAAAATACACGCCCTCTGAGGAACTGGGTTTTATGGTCGAGGACAGATTCAAAACCTTGCGACCACAGACCAGGCAACAGCGAAAGATAAACGAGCAGCAGCAAACAAAAAGCGCAGTGCAAGGAGACGATGCAAACGCCAAAGGGAAACCAAAGCGAGGGAGAGGAAGAGGAAAGAAATGGTAGATCCTCCCATTTCCCTTTCATCCACTGTGCTCGATACAACAAGTCTCTCAGCTAATGTTAACAGCCAAGAACATATATCAAACACCATGGGAAGCAACACGGTCATCAATTTGTCTGAGGTTGACCTAAACAAAGCTGAATTGCAACTCCTGTCATTGGGCCTATCATACTGCCCCCGTAACTCATTCAATTATGTGCAAACTAGGGTGGACGTATTTAAATTCATACGAAAACTCAAGTTAAAAAAACATTTCAAACTTTCAAGTGCGCAGTCTAAAGCAACCGACATCGTCAATAGCAATCAACCCTCCAATGTGTTTTCCATTTCCGATACTAAAGCTTTGGTGGCAGCACAGGAATTGGCACTAGAAGAAGATTTCGTATCTGGACTGACTCAACAATATCTGAGGAGGGCAGGCATAGTAACTAATCTCCCATGTGTCACCAACTTCAAACCACCATCAACATTTTGCCCTTTAATGCCAAAGGACAACATTGATGCATTTGGGGACATGGTGGTGGAAGAACTGAAGAAGCTACAAAACAATACCATACGCAAGAAGAAACGTTTGAGATATATGGAGAAGGAATATAGTAAACTCATCAAAAAATTAAGGAGTGACTCCAATCTCATAATTAATAAAGCAGATAAAGGGGGCAACACCGTCATCTGGCCCCGTGACCAATACATGGCTGAAGCGGAACGTCATTTAAGTAACACATCTTGTTACAGAAAGGGCAACTTTATAGACATTTTGCGCCTCAAGGACAAAGTACACAAAGATTTAAATGAATGGAGGCGTGAAGGTCTAATAAGTAAACAAGAACATGCTTTTTTGAAAAATGAATTCCCTATAACCCCTTTCTTTTATCTAATACCGAAGATACATAAACAAACGAATCCTGTGCCTGGCCGCCCTATTATCTCGGCCCAAGGCAGTCTGTTAGAATCTGTGTCTCGGTATGTAGATCATTTTTTGCATGATTTTGTGGAAGCATTACCTTCTTATATCAAGGACACGGGACATTTCTTGTCCAAAATCAATGATGTAGTATGGGACAATGAATCGGTTTTAATAGCTTTGGATATAGACTCGCTGTATACCAGCATAGCACACCAGGATGGGCTGAATGCAGTAAAATATTTTCTAAGCAAACGTGACATTGCCTTTACCCAACATAGTAGCATGCTGTTGAAGATGTTAGAACTTTGTTTAAATAACAACTACTTCTTGTACAACAAGGAAGTATATCAGCAGCTAAGAGGAGTGGCCATGGGGGCATGTTTTTCCCCCACTTATGCATGTCTTCATGTAGGGTGGTGGGAGGAACATGTCCTCAGGGGTTCTCTGGAAGCTGAATTTCAGAATAGAATTTCGCATTTTTGGCGCTTTATTGATGATGTTTGTCTGGTGTGGAGGGGTTCTGTGGATTCTGCAGTTGAATTTGTTAAAGAGATCAATAAGAACCAGCTTAACTTAAAATTTACATCTCAAATAAGTAAAGAAAAAATCCAATTTCTGGACGTTGAAATCTATGTCCAGAATGAGAGACTCCAGACCAGGCTTTATAGAAAGCCCACAGCGGGCAATTCTATTTTGCACGCTGGGAGTGCGCATCCAGGTCACCTCGTGAAAAGCATCCCGTATGGGGAATTCCTGCGTATTCGCAGGATTTGTAGTTCTGAGGAGGACTTGATTAAGTGCCAGACAGAAGCATTCCAGAGATTCTTGGCCAGAGGGTATGATTCCACGGCCCTAAGGGAGGCAATGTCCAAGGCTAATGAGTTAGACCGAGTAGTTTACTTGGGAACAACTACTGCTGCTAGAACCAGACAGGAAGAATCATCTGATGTCCCTGAAAGATTGGGATTGATTACCACTTTCAATAGCGAGGAGAAAAAATTGAGAGGCATTCTCAGAAAGCATTGGCCACTATTAAAAAGTGACATCACAATAGCACCCTTGTTACCTGAAGAACCAACTTTAACATTGAGGAGGGCACCCTCGATGCGGGATGCCTTGGTAAGATCTAGCCCAGAGGTTATCCCCAAAAAGGAGGGTCTATTTGAAAAGTCGGGTTTCTATCGGTGTATATCATGTAGGGCCTGCAAGTTTGGAGTTTCCACTAAGGAATACAAAACTGCTTTCGAGACTTCCCCTATTTCCATTAAGGGGCACTACACATGCCGGTCTGAGTTCGTAGTTTATGTGCTCCAATGTACCTGCGGGCTCAGGTACGTTGGGAGCACTAAATTACAGGCCTTCAATAGAATACTCCAGCATCTCAGGGCCATAATAAACGCAGATGAGAAATACCCTGTGGCCCGGCACTTTGGCCTAGCACATCAGAAGAATGTGAATCACCTAAGCTATTATATCATTGATGGAGTCCCTAAGAGTATCAGAGGGGGTAACAGGGAGAAATCCCTCAGACAATTAGAAAGCAAATACATTTTACTATTGGACACGAGGATCCCAAACGGCCTTAATACAGGGGAGGACCTTCATTGTTTTTTATAACATCATTACCCATGATTCAGCTTTCTGTCTATGTTAGGTGCATCATTTAGCCCCCCCGGGTGGCCACTATCTAGCATCTTCGAATTCTGGGATAGCAAGCTAAGTTTAATTGGACTTGTAAGAAGTGTGTAAAATTCATATTGTACCATCATACCTGCATTTATAATAAGAATTCCATCTTTATACTGCAGGATTGTCTGAGGCTTTCACCCGTGGGTGTCAAATTAGTTCCCCTCTCTTTTGTGTGTAAATATCTTCCGTTTAACACATCATCGATTTGGACATCTTGTTCCATTCCATATTGAATTCTGTGTTTACCAGCTGTAAAGTAATGTCCAAACTGTTACGTTTTGATACCCTTAAGGCACTATGTCGGAATGTTATCTCTTATAGTTGAGATTGTATATACACTCAGGTGTTTATCTGTATGGGGTATCCAATTTGCTAGTACTATTGTCACGGTTCATTTAAGTTTGGGAAGTAGGTTGAGTAGGTGTATTTACTCTTGCACATGCAAACCTCCTAATTGGCGTAACATGGTTAAGCATGAGTATCTCCCAATGTCCATACTTCTGACCAGTGTGTGAAAACTTTAATACTAATCACAAATTTATTCACTTATTTTGATCCCTTTTTGAATTTTGGGTCATGGTGTTTTCCTTTCCCCCCCCGTTTTTTGCACACTAGGTGGTCACGTTAGGGGTTCAAATACCAATCAACTCGGGTGTGAGAGAGGGGATCTGTATTTATATATGTATATATTGAACAAGAAACATAATTGCACACCATCTTTTGATTTTGCAAATACATGTAATGTAATATGGCATTAGGTTTGTAAATACATGAAAACAGCAATCTCGATGGATTCACATGTACATAATGTATAGTAACAATGATACAATGAATTGATGTTTTGTTCATAATGTGTGCGTGTGAATAGTGTAATTAGTAAATGGATTGTAAATAGTCAGGCATTTTTAAATCCATTTCTTTGTCTGTTTTCCATGACAATATGATGTGCATGTAGTGATTTTTTCAGTTTCCATTAACTCTCCCGCCCCTTTTTTTGATTGGTAAGCCCTATATATACATTCTAATTGGTTTTGTTCGTCATGTGATCAAGGTCACCGTGGAGTGACCGAAACGCGTCATGCTGGCGAAATCGTGTGAATAAACTTGAGTAAATTTCATCTTTGCGCTGTGGAGTGGTTTGTACCTGTGGCATCCGGTGTGGCAGATAGGATCTTGGTCCTGATTTGAGGCAGCGGAACAGGACTGTGAACTGCATATATATATATATATATATATATATATATATATATATATATATATATATATATATATATATATATATATATATATATATATATATATATATATATATATATCCCCGGAAAACAAATTGCCCTTCAGCAGCGGGAGGGCACTCAACGGCGCTCTCCGTCTTTGGTCAGCCTCGCTGCAGCTCGCCTCTCTGTGCCCCTTAATTCATGAATAAAGCTGACGCGTTTCGAGGCATCACGCCTCTTCTTCTTAGGCAGACTCAGAAACACTGTGGGCTCACCATTGAATGTTCTTTATTTTGTATCTTCGCATCAATTAGTGGGCGTGGCAACATTTAGCCCGATTGTATGCTGGGACTTATAGTCCTAATGGTGAGTACATGTGACTAACCTTTAGTGGGTACATTGTTTCAAAAGTCAAATGTAGTCCATTTTGTTCCTTAGTAGGACGGGATGCAGAGAAGCAGGCTTCTTTTTTGTGCATGGGAGCGTCGTGCCTCGTGGTTTGGAGAAAGTTCCACTCCACAGCCTTTTCCTTCCTGTTAGAAAATGGTGCTCAATCCCCACGGCACGGGCCGCCGTGAAATTTCTGGAAAACAAATTGCCCTTCAGCAGCGGGAGGGCACTCAACGGCGCTCTCCGTCTTTTGTCAGCCTCGCTGCAGCTCGCCTCTCTGTGCCCCTTAATTCATGAATAAAGCCGACGCGTTTCGAGGCATCACGCCTCTTCTTCTTAGGCAGACTCAGAAACACTGTGGGCTCACCATTGAATGTTCTTTATTTTGTATCTTCGCATCAATTAGTGGGCGTGGCAACATTTAGCCCGATTGTATGCTGGGACTTATAGTCCTACTGGTGAGTACATGTGACTAACCTTTAGTGGGTACATTGTTTCAAAAGTCAAATTTAGTCCGTTTTGTTCCTTAGTAGGACGGGATGCAGAGATGCAGGCTTCTTGTTTGTGCATGGGAGCGTCGTGCCTCGTGGTTTGGAGAAAGTTCCACTCCACAGCCTTTTCCTTCCTGTTAGAAAATGGTGCTCAATCCCCACGGCACGGGCCGCCGTGAAATTTCTGGAAAACAAATTGCCCTTCAGCAGCGGGAGGGCACTCAACGGCGCTCTCCGTCTTTTGTCAGCCGCGCTGCAGCTCGCCTCTCTCTGCCCCTTAATTCATGAATAAAGCCGACGCGTTTCGAGGCATCACGCCTCTTCTTCTTAGGCAGACTCAGAAACACTGTGGGCTCACCATTGAATGTTCTTAATTTTGTATCTTCGCATCAATTAGTGGGCGTGGCAACATTTAGCCCGATTGTATGCTGGGACTTATAGTCCTAATGGTGAGTACATGTGACTAACCTTTAGTGGGTACATTGTTTCAAAAGTCAAATTTAGTCCGTTTTGTTCCTTAGTAGGACGGGATGCAGAGAGACTGTCCAATGCTTCAGGGCAGTTTTGTATTACAATCTTTGCACACGGCAGCCCGGCCGTGGGACGGAGCACCATTTCAGCGTGTTGAAAGGCTGGGGTTAGAACTGTTGTCTGACCTGTCAGCACGGCGTTTGGGACACAATTTTGCTCACAAAGACTATCTCCTACCTACTAAGGATCAATTACGCTAAATTTGAACTAACACTGAACCTACTAAAGGAATTTAATTAACTCACCTTCAAGGACTGCATATCCCAGCACTCAACAAAAGAGAACTGTAGAAAGGAAATGCCCATTGGGCCCTTATGTGCCAATAAAAAGATCGTAATTTTTAAATGAAGGTGAGGCGTCAGTGTTTTGTGTCAAGCGAAGCCCATGAAGAAGAGGCAGACATGCCTTGAAACGCGTCGGCTATATGGTGAAATGCAAATGGGGAAAGAAAATGTGAGCAGTCAAGGTAAAAATTAACCGGATGGTAGCAGACGCCGTCGAGTGACTGTCCAATGCTTCAGGGCAGTTTTGTATTACAATATATATATCCCCTGGAAACTCAAACCACTTCCTGATTCCACCACGGCGGACCAGGCGAGGAAAGAGACACAGACCTCCGAGGTTTTCTAGTGGGCAAAGATGTTTATTTATTCAAAGTGACCCAACACAACGCGTTTCAAGCCCGTAAGCCCTTGTTCACGTTCATATATATTACCTACTGGCGCCGATTGACAAATCTTTGTGAAATTTTCAAAACAAATTCTTTGTTGATATCAGCTCCTATTTTGAAAGTTTGGGGGTGATTCGTGTAGGGGGGGAGAAAAAAGGGAGGGGTCCCAAAACGTGGTTTCTCCATGTTAATTTCCGTAGGAAACTTTAGACAAGGCTACAGGTCCAACCGGTGAATAGAATTAGCCCAAATATGGCAGGGAGAAGGGTCTTGGTCTAGAAAGCAAGCTTTTGTTTATTTGGTGTAAATCCGTTCACTAGTTTTTGAGAAATATCGAAATTTTTAGATATCGATATTTGGGAGTTCTGCCATCTGATTGGCTGAGGCGTTACGAGCACAAGCTTGCTGCTGAATTGCTGCGAGCAGTGCGAGCGGTTGCAACTAGGAAGTGCTGGCTGCCATTTTGTGATTCAGTTGAAGCGAGTTAGGGGAAAAAAGGGAGAAAAAAGTGGGAAGGAGTGAAGTGTAGTTCCTATATTCCCAATAGGCTCTGCGCATTCGAATAGCTTAAACAATAGTTTAGACGTAGGACTTAGGTCGACTAGGTCTCTATTGAGTTTGTTAGACTTAATTGTGAATGCCAGCTAGCTCAGAGGTCACTAGAAACTTTATCTCACAAGAAAATGCGCATGCGCGGCCGCCCGCGCATGCGCATTAGTAAACAAGACGGAAAACTGCAGATAGCGAGCCCCGGGGACGCGGCGGGCAGCGGCGGTCAAGGTAAGTGCGTTTTAATTATTGTACTCGTTTAATTGAAAGTATTTAGGGAGGGCGGGAGGGAGGCGGGTGGTGGCCAGCTACGCTCCGTCTGCGGAGCGTGCGTAGTGCCGCCTGGCTACGCCCGCTCCGCAAAATGCGGGGTAGGCGGCACTACGCACACTCCGTGCACGGAGCGTAGCTGGCCGCCCACCCCTAATTAGCATATCCTGTTCTATTATATCAATAGCAGAAGATACAATGCTGTCCAAAGAATGCATTCTGGAGGACAGAGTAGTTAACCCATTGTCCACTACAGACAGTGTTTTTTCCAAATGAATACAATCAATTTCTCCTATTTTTTCAGCAGTTTCAATTTGCGAGACTTTCCAAGCTTCGTTATAAGCAGCATATATACTGGCGTATATGAAACGTTTTTGACGCTGTTTGCGAGGTCCCAATAAGAAATCCTGCAAGTCCACACCTTCTTTAAGTAAAGTCAAGAGTTGCTTAATTTCAGGTAGTGTGGATTTCTGTAGCCAATCGAGGCATATTTTTCCTACACTGTATGTTTTTATTATCCCTGGATGTTGTCTCTGGGAATATCTTGGGTCTGGCCTGTTCTGTTTGAACCCCTGTATTTTGTTCAGGAATCTATCTTGACAGTTATTAGTGTCTGTGGACCAGATCAACCATTTTTTCCAATCAGGATTAGTTCAGTTTTGGTGTAAAATATGGGACACGCCTAACCCCTCATTTGTAGTGTTATTACTAGCAGGCATAGGCTTTGGTATAGACGGGTTGTTTAAATCTTTTATCTTGGCTAGGCCAAGACAGGTTGTTTGTTGAATGGTGTCATTCAGGAACATTATTTGTTCTGGGATCATGCAGGTTCTGAATAATGATTCTAATCCCTGTACTTGCCTATCTTTTGAACCCAAGATTGTTTTTGTTTCAATGTTATCTTTCCAGAATTCAAATGTATACAATTGTTCATAAAATTTTGCAGAATATATCTGTTTTGTATTGGTCAACTTATTTTTCATTCCTATCTTGTTCCCATTTTTTAAATAAAACGTTTCTGGATCTGTGACATGAAACCCTGAGAAGTAGGGAAATTTCTCGTAAAATGTTTTTGAGCTGCCTTTTGGCGGTGTTGGACAATCTTCCCATTGATTATAAGTTAAAACATTTCTAGGTTTTGCAGATTTATGCAAATAGTGGTGCCCAAAATGATTAAAGCAATACATTTCTTCATAATCAGATGAACCTTCTAAATAAGCATGATCTGTAAATTTTGCTGACATTTCTAAATCAGACATCATATTATTAATAGTCTCAAAGTCCCAATCATCAGAGAAAGTGCTCGGTGAGACAAAGTCACTTAAAGAAACCTTGAACTGATGGAGATACTTCAATAGTTCCACCGGGCCATAGATGTCGTAATCAGTAGCGTCCCATGCTACACCACCAGGTATAGGAATGGCTGTGATGTTTACTGATGACAGGTCTCTTTTTTCAACATGAGATGACTTGTGAGGTTTTAGTACCAAGTTGATGTTCTGACTTGCTGTGTCCATTGTACTGTATTTTCCATCAATCATTCTTCCCAAGCTTAAAACTAAAATGAGCCAGAGCAGGAGGAAAAGTACACCTAACACAATCCACAATTCAATCCATGGTGAAATCAGATATATTTCTCCAAGTTGATGAGAGTTCTGTTATTTTTTCTTTGAATGTTTTGTTTGCTGGCTTTTCTTCATGTTCACTGGGATCTTCAGAAAAGTCATCGAAATTGATGAAATAGCCAGAGGCAGTTCTGTCAATTGTTGGAATCGTGTCAGGATTGGTATTAATCTTTGTAGTTGCTTCTTCCTTTGTCATTTCAGTATAGTCAGAGGCTACATCATTGTAGACAGTAGTTTCTTGACGAACTGTTGCAATTTGGGTTTCAAGAGGCACAAGTTCCATGGCTTTGTTGCATAGTCCTTTTTTATTCACTGCAGGTTTATCAAATGTGATTAGTCTTTCAGTTTGAACCTCTTGAATTGTAGCAAGGGTGGGTCTTCTGCTACATCTTGGGAGTCCACTGGGCCTACTACTTATTATTGGCTACATGGTTGTGGTTTTACCAGGTCGATTGATACAACTCTGTTCTCCTTTTTACCAGCAAGGGGCGGTAGTACTACTGATCTTGTTCCGTTGATTGCTAGGACAGGTACTGCTTTTCTGTAAGAAGGCCCAAATTCCTTCTTCACCGCGATCTTTTCTCTGACCAGATGCCCAATCTTTGGAATCCAGACAGGTCTTGCTGGGACAGGTGGTTTTTCTTCAGTGGCCGTTGGCTTTAGCTTTGTGTTACTCAGACTTCTTCTTGTTTCATTTAAGTCCTGTAAAACAGCCAAACGATCTTTGATATCAAAGGTTTTTTGCTCCACCACTGAAGTCTGACTATCGAGGTCTTCGATTATCATTCTAGTACCAAACAAAAGTTCATACGGAGTGATTTCACCCAGAGAATTTCTTGGCAGATTATTTAGACTACGTTGGACACTTATTAGATGTTTGACCCACCCATCACCGAACCTAATACCCTCGCTGTTATAGATTGCTTTATGTCACGCTTTTTTCTTTCCACTACCGCATTACCCTCAGGATGGAAGGGACTAATGTACCGCAATGCAACACCCAAGCTGGCCATGGCCTCCTTGTAAGCCCGAGAGCTAAACGCAGGGCACTGGTCAGAATGTAGAGTGCCGATTGCGTATGTGCTGATAAAGACTCTCAAATCTTTTATAACAGTTCTGGCGTCAGCCGAGAGCTGTGGCCACATCCAAATGAATCTTGTCTTAATAGTTGTGGGGCCGCATCCGTTCACAGGGACGTCTGCGTGTAGACAGTCTAATGCAGAGGAGTCTGGGATGGACTGACTGTGCTATTGTCAGTTGCCTGGTTCGGTTCATGACTGCCATCTCTGTTGCAGTTCTGACAATCCATTGCAAAGTTATAAATGTGCACGCTCATTCCCGGCCACCAGTACTTTAGTTGTAATTCTATTAGAGAAGTTAAGATCCCTTGGTGCCGCAGACCCTCTCCCATGTGTAGTTCTTGAATCAAGAAAACTCTACGCTTCCTGTTTGGAATTACTCTCTCCCCCGCTCCAGGGATTTGAGCAAAAGGAACGGAGTTTCCATCAATTATGTATGTATTTCCGAGTGGATAATTTAGAGGTAACGCCGCATAGTTGCCTTTCATTGAGGCTTTTACTGTTAGTAGCGTTTCACCGTCTATTCTTTTTTTTGAATGCTTAATTGTAGCTACGGAAGCGGTGTGGATGGCTGCCTTTGCCGCTTCATCAGCCAATGAATTCCCTGCAACGTGAACGCCATCACGTTGATGACTCAGTGTATGGATCACGTGAGTCTTTTGTAGTTCTTTCTGTAAAAGAACTACTTGTTCCCAAAGTATTTTATGCTTTATTGTGCCACCTTTCGCATCTTTGAAACCGTTTTGAACCCAGTTCTGCAAGTATTCATTGTAAGACTGGACGCAGTAATACAAATCGCACACTATTAGTGTGGGGAATTCGCGATCGGTATTCTCAAGCGCCATCTTGAAAGCCTGTAGTTCAGCTCGCTGAGCTGTACAGTCTCCGAGTGATTGAGTTTTTGTGGGTCTGAATCTACCTTCGTGCCAGCGATCTTTTACAATCGCGCACGCAGCACTATGGGCTTGTTTACCCCCAATTGCGGGCTGTGCTGATCGGTCTGTATATATTATACAGCCGTAATGTTCAAGAGGCAGAATTTCGGTCGGCAGAGGACATTCGTACT
Source organism: Lissotriton vulgaris (assembly GCF_964263255.1). Taxonomy (NCBI): domain Eukaryota; kingdom Metazoa; phylum Chordata; class Amphibia; order Caudata; family Salamandridae; genus Lissotriton; species Lissotriton vulgaris. The sequence continues at coordinate 1,270,313,983 of NC_141696.1, read as the reverse complement.
CGTATTGGAGAAATTCTTGTGTTTTCAAGCTAGGGTCAAAAACATATTCAACGTCTGTTGCAGCAAGAGAATTAACCCATTGTATCCATCTTGGATGTAAAGCTTTAGCATTTGGAATGCTCGCTCTTGTCACTGCCTCTAAGGCAGGTACAGGTGTAACGACCGATATGCGTTTTCCCTGTGCGAGGGCTCTTTCTTTTGCTATAGCAGTTTGAACCGCTGTCAGAATTTTTTCAGTTGAAGTGAATTTTATTTCAGCTTGTGTGTACAAGTGTGATTTGTAAGCTATTGGTACCGTTTCACCTTCGTTATAGGTCAGGTACGTGAATCCGCATCTTCCTGGGATGACTTTGGATTACAAGGTTGCGTACGTTTACGCGTGTTTGCAGTTTTGTTTTAGCTAACATGTCTGTTTGTATTGAACGTCAAATTTCTGTGTGTTTCTGAGTCCAATTACTTTGTTTGAAATCAGGTTTTATTAATTCGGAAAGAGGTTTAACCCTCTCTGCGTAATTCAGAACGTAAGTTCTTCCAAAAATCAGGAAACCTAGAATTGATTGTAAGTTTTTCTGCGTTTTTGGTGCTTGGAGCAGCGCACATTTCTCTAAGAAATTGGCTGCTAGACTTCTCCCTTCACTTGATAACTCGTATTCTAGAAATAGGACAGTGAGGTGGGTAGTCCGTGATTTTTTAAAGTTGAATTTGTACCCTTCAGATGCGAACCCAAGTATAATGATGTTCACTCTTTTCAAGTGCCTGTCCAAATCATTGTCTGTTAGATAGATATCATCGACATAAGATAATGCCTCATCATCATACATTTGTAGTAACTCTGTTACTCTGACTGAAAATAATCCTGGGCTATTCTTGAATCCCTGGGGGAGACGGCTAAAATTGCCTCTGGGCTCCCATACTTGAGAAAGCGGTCAAATACCTGCTTTCTGGTGTAATGTTTTGACAGAAGAAACCATTTGAAATATCTAATGTCTTTTTATATTTTTTGTGCACAATGGTATTCATCAGTGCTGCACTGTGTGAATGTTGTACTGCAAATGTTTTGCAACAAGAGTTTAAGTGTTTATAGTCCAATACAAGACGATATGAGTTGTCTGGTTTGGAGACAGGAAACAAAGGATTGTTCATTTGTGAGGTGCATGTTTCAATCACCCCCTGGTACTCAAGTTGATCTAAGATCTCCCTGACTTGTTTTTTAGCTTCTTGCTTAACAGGATACTGCAGTAGGTTGATTTTTTAACTGGATTTTATGGTGAGGGGATTCCTCATCCCATCCTACATGATTTTTATATCATGCAGGGGCTTGGGCCACTGCCCATTTTCTTGCATATGTGTATTTTTTATGAATTGGAATATGATTTGAGAAGGCAGGCATAATCATTTCTTTGCCATGTGGGCACTCCCCAACAAATTCTGGTGGCCAGTCTTTCTCAGCTAGAAGAATATCATAGCCTTTAGATAGCTTCTCCCAAAAGAGAGTTCTTATTTTCCTAGTTATGTCCCCTTCAATACGCAATGTTATTACATATAATTTATGGGGTACACTAACTCTGGTGTCTACAGTTTCCACCTGAATGTACTCATTTGTGTCCGCTGTCTCCAGAAGATTCGTCAGGATCTTGCGAGCTATGGTCACTTCTGCTGCGCTATGTAGCATTGTTTGGGCCCACTCTCCGTTCTTGAGTTGTGTCCTCAGGATCCTCTGCATGTTTTATCTTTATGCTTGATACCTTCTTTTTGGAAAATTTAGATTTTTTACTTTGGTGATCGGGTTCCTTGTCTTTGGACTTGACGCGCTCTTCTTTATGTTCTGACCGTCCTCTTCTTTCCGATTTCTGTGAGTAAGTCTGAAAAGATCGAGAGGGACGTGTATCATTATCTTGATATCTGTCAGGTTTTTTCAAATTATGCCTATTTCTGAGGTTATATCTTTTCTCAGAGGGCTCCCGTTGGGGAGACCTACCCCCCCCCCCATTCTGGAGATCTATCTCTCCATTGGGGAGACCTTCCTCTGGACTGAAACTGTTTCTCTTTAGGAAGAGTCTGTCTGATAGTTTCCCATTTCTTTTTAGGAGTAATTAAACTATTTTTAATGAAAGTTTTTTCAGGATTTTCTGTTAGTTGTGGTTGTAGTGGGAAACCACCGAAACTACCTCTACCTATTTCTTCATAGGATTTTTCAATTATTCTGGCAGGTTCAAAAGGTTGTTCTGCTATATCTGTTTCTTTGAATTTTTGGAGGATCGCCACTGATGCTGCTTCTCCTTTTATGTTGGCTAGTAGTATAGCCGAGACTTGTTTAAAATCTTTCAGTAATTTCATACCTAGATTTAAAGCAGGCTCTGGACCATATTCATTTTGAATCTGTCTTAGTACATCTGGTATAACCGCCATAGACGGAACACCATGTGTTTTTGTGTAGATTGAAGCGAAGACTGTTCCCTAAGTGTCAAAGTCTTCCACATGTGGTACGATCCCCATTGGTAAACAGATTGTCAGAATTCTGTGTTTTTCATGAGGTGTACTATCAGGGAATACTGCTTCTATTTGAGTAATCTTTTGAGCCAACCAGAATGGAATTTGTTCCCGTTTTGCGGGTAATTTACCAATGACTGATTGCATAGTCTGTGGTGTAATTTGGTTTGTATTCCCCTGGTGAGGGGAATTGTTATTGCTGGTTGGACTGTTAAAGTCTGCATGACATATTGGACTAATTGTCTATGTATTTTAATTAATTGTTTTAGTTGAACTAACAGTTCTCTGTCTGACATTTCTTCAATGTCATGATGTGGTGTATAGCTGGCTAGAACCGGCCATGTGGCTCCTGGTCTATCTAGTGGACCGAGCCTGGTAATGTGATTTTGATGTTTTAGGGCGCCATTAAACCAGAGCTGATGCTCCTGGTAAATTAGTGGAATTTCGACGTCCTAGAAAGGAACGTATTCTGCTGGAGGTTCCTCTGCTTTGTAGTAGTGGAACTCGCGTGTCACAGCATTTGCTGCTGGAAAAGTTATCCATGAATAGAATACCTCTGTCTGCCGATACTCATGTGCCTCTACCACAAATATGAGTGGACCACCTCTCGATGATACTAAATTATTTATTAGTTTGTAAGTTATACTCTTTCTTACATTTACCCGGATGATTACTGCATCCGGGTCATTTTGCTGAAGACTTGTGTCCTCTGCTAATAGTTGAGTTGCTATTCTAGCTCTCTCCCTTTCGTCGTCACTCTCCGTCATTTTGTAGACCGAAAGTTTGCAGAGTATGTTTTCAAGGAAGCAATGATTAGGCGCACAATATTTTGGAACACTGTATCCTTCAACGTTGAACAAACCAAAAACTAATACATAGGATTCTCGTCCTATTTAGTTCTGGCGGATACTAACCTTTTACCCACTCCAGACGTCTATTGTAGTTTTTACCGAAAAAGGGGTCTGTGTGAAAAGCACGACTGAGTTACTCTAGTATCTAGCGTTAAATTATCGCCTTACCAAATGTTGGGCACCATGTAGTGTAGTTCCTATATTCCCAATAGGTTCTGCGCATTGGAATAACATAAACAATAGTTTAGACGTAGGACTAAGGTCAACTAGGTCTCTATTGAGTATGTTAGACTTAATTGTGAATGCCAGCTAGCTCAGAGGTCACTAGAAACTTTCTCGAATAAACAAGAAGGGATTAGTTTCTGACAACCATATAACATGACAACTTTGTTCCCCAAGAATAAGAAATATATCTTCAGAGTCGCGGAAACAATAGATGGCTATTTCACTCAGTCAATCGTGCATGCTTCGTTACACCAGGGTTTTTGCAGAGAAATAGAGGGACGGGCGTTTTCAATAAAAAGGTTATTTATTGAGCAGTCTTCTTTCTCATGCAAGAGAAGTGAATTGCTACAATCGTAATACTTGCTATGAAGTAAAGTGCGTACAGTAAAAGGAGTATTATGAAATAATTCTGTAAAAGCATTTATATGGTTTCTAAGCCATAAGATACTTAAAATAGATAAAATACATACAATGATAAATAATGACTAAAAGTACTCAACTGGTGCATCTAAAATACGCCTACCCCGGTGTACCTAACCGAACTTTAGTACAAGGGAAGAAGTAAGTAAGGTGTACCTTAAGTTAAATAGTTTCTGCCAAGAATCTATCCAAGAATTGTCGAAGGATCTAATCAGCTCCGTACCTTGGTTATAGAATGAAGGAGGTCTTGTATCTCTCTCTCAGGACTCGATCTCCCAGTAACCCGCAAGGGTAGCCGGGAAACACTGGAGCTGGATTTCTCGGCAGGAGAAAAGACAGCATCTCTCTCAGTGCGTCAGCTGGAGTGTTGACTTCCTTCGGCACTCGCTACAGCAGGGCGTCGGGCAAGTAGTTAGTCGATCTGCTCCAAACCACCGTGTGTTTGCTAGGGAAGATGTGGGTATATTTATACCTGGAAGGTGCCGAGTTTGACATAAGGTTGGACATAATAACGTCACTAAGAACTCGAAGTTCTTTACACGCTCCAGGAGTTCTGGGACAAATAAAAACTGAAGCAGGGGGAAGTCCTGTACTGCTGAAGGCTGGTTGTCTTCAAGAACTCGTTGTACTCTAGGAGCTTAGTGGAAGTAGCCATGCCGTATTTGGACAGCATTGGCTGTGCCTAAATATGGTTATGATTCTTATGCCTATATAGGAATATGATAAGTTATACCTATATAACGGCATAATTCGGAAAAATTACACTAGAGCCCTAGATACGTTTACACCAGGAGGAAGGTAGGAGCGCTGTGATCTCTGTAGGATGGTTAGGGTGTGCTATAGAGGGAGTGTGAAGCAAAGTATTCACCCCTACCTGTGTGAAAGTGCTGTTTTGCCCACTGTGAGATGATGCTGAGGTGAGGTGCCGCTACACTCCGGGATGAAAGCGTGCGTGTAAGCCGTGAGCGGAGTGCTGTAAACTGATGTGCTCTGTAGCATACTGGCCCAAGCTAAGTATTTACCCCTACCAGTGTCAAAGTGCTGTTTTGCCCACTTAGAGATGGTGCGGAGGTGAGTGGCCGGTGAACTCGGTGATGAAATCGTGTGCCTAAACTGTGAGCTGAGTGCTTTGTAGCATCCTAGCAGAAGCAAAGTGTTTACCCTTACCAGTGTGACAGTGCTGTTTTGCCTCGAGTGGGATGGTGTTGAAGTGAGGAACCAGAAAATGGGAGCAAAGTATGTGCGAAGGTGGCAAGTAATTATCGATTATAAAAGTATATAATGCACAGTTTCGAGGGGATGTGCCGGACCGAGTTGAGTATGCAGAGCACAGACATGTACATGTCAACATACAATGCTGGTCTATTGAGTGAAGTGGACAATGGACGCAACCATGATAGTACAGTCAGTAGGGAAGATTACGGAATGGTAGCGTTTATATGCCTACTCCCCCCCCAAATGTTTAGGATAGTGGACTGGCTCGGTGTACGCAAGACTAGCATAGGGGTTTCAAGAAGAGGCACGTTTCTCTAGGTGTGGTTCTCTTCCGAATTGGCGAACGTGTCTGCTAGGTCTGCACAGCTTACACCGCCATGAGGCTGACGCTATGAGGGAAGGTGGCTACATGAATGATGCTTTCAGCGTGCTGGTATCTAGAAAGCAAAAACAACAGTTGATGGACAGAATGCAGAACAATCTCATACATTCACGCCAGTACATCAACTGTTGTTTTTGCATTTGTCACCCCGAGTGGGACGGGTATGCTCAGACGTGAGTCCCGTGCTCTCCACGCCACTGAAGTCAAGCTATCCTGGCTGAATACGGCTGATAGCCACAAACCGGTCCTAGGATGCTTGATTCCGGTCCAGGAAAGACATGGCTTGGCAGTTTGGGCTGGACTGTTCCCATGAGGCACAGGGTCAAGGCTGATTTGCATATGGCCATGTCTGAACTGGGGTGGTTTGGTGAGCAAAAAAACAATGGATTTAGGCCCAGATCTCTGTACTGGGGTGAATGTATGACATTGTTTGCATTCTGTCCATCAACTGTGGTTTTTGCATTTGTCACCCCGAGTGGGACGGGAATGCTCAGACGTGAGTCCTGTGCTCTCCACGCCACTGGAGTCTAGCTATCCTGGCTAAAGACGGCTGATAGCCAGAAACCGGTCCTAGGATGCTTGATTTCGGTCCAGGAAAGACATGGCTTGGCAATTCGGGCTGGACTATTTCCATGAGGCACAGGGTCAAAGCTGATTTGCATATGGCCATGTCTGAACTTGGGTGGTGTGGTGAGCAAAAAACGATGGATTTAGGCCCAGATCTCTGTACTGGGGTGAATGTATGACATTGTTCTGCATTCTGTCCATCAACTGTTGTTTTTGCAATTGTCACCCCGAGTGGGGCGGGTATGCTCAGACGTGAGTCCCGTGCTCTCCACGCCACTGGAGTCAAGCTATCCTGGCTGAAGATGGCTGATAGCCAGAAACTGGTCCTAGGATGCTTGATTCCGGTCCAGGAAAGACATGCCTTGGCAGTTCGGGCTGGACTGTTCCCATGAGGCACAGGGTCAAGGCTGATTTGCATATGGCCATGTCTGAACTGGGGTGGTGTGAGCAAAAAAACGATGGATTTAGGCCCAGATCTCTGTACTGGGGTGAATGTATGCCATTGTTCAGCATTCTGTCCATCAACTGTTGTTTTTGCATTTGTCACCCCGAGTGGGACGGGTATGCTCAGACATGAGTCCTGTGCTCTCCACGCCACTGGAGTCAAGCTATCCTGGCTGAAGACGGCTGATAGCCAGAAACCGGTCCTAGGATGCTTGAATCCGGTCCAGGAAAGACATGGCTTGGCAGTTCGGGCTGGACTGTTCCCATGAGGCTCAGGGTCAAGGCTGATTTGCATATGGCCATGTCTGAACTGGGGTGGTGTGGTGAGCAAAAAAACTATGGGTTTAGGCCCAGATCTCTGTACTGGGGTGAATGTATGACATTGTTCTGCATTCTGTACATCAACTGTTGTTTTTGCAATTGTCACCCCGAGTGAGACGGGTATGCTCAGACGTGAGTCCCGTGCTCTCCACGCCACTGGAGTCAAGCTATCCTGCCTGAAGACGACTGATAGCCAGAAACTAGTCTTAGGATGCTTGATTCCCGTCCAGGAAAGACATGGCTGGCAGTTCAGGCTGGACTGTTCCCATGAGGCACAGGGTCAAGGCTGATTTGCATATGGCCATGTCTGAACTGGGGTAGTGTGGTGAGCAAAGAGCAAATAAAACGATGGATTTAGGCCCAGATCTCTGTACTGGGGTGAATGTATGACATTGTTCTGCATTCTGTCCATCAACTGTTGTTTTTGCATTTGTCACCCCGAGTGGGAAGGGTGTGCTCAGACGTGAGTCCTGTGCTCTCCACATCACTGGAGTCAAGCTATCCTGGCTGAAGATGGCTGATAGCCAGAAACCGGTCCTAGGATGCTTGATTCCGGTCCAGGAAAGACATGGCTTGGTAGTTCGGGCTGGACTGTTCCCATGAGGCACAGGGTCAAGGCTGATTTGCAAATGGCCATGTCTGAACTGGGGTGTGTGGTGAGCAAAAAAACGATGGATTTAGGCCCATATCTCTGTACTGGGGTAAATGTATCACATTGTTCTGCATTCTGTCCATCAGCTGTTGTTTTTGCATTTGTCACCCCGAGTGGGACGGGAATGCTCAGACGTGAGTCCCGTGCTCTCCACGCCACTGGAGTCAAGCTATCCTGGCTGAAGATGGCTAATAGCCAGAAACCGGTCCTAGGATGCTTGATTTCGGTCCAGGAAAGACATGCCTTGGCAGTTCAGGCTGGACTGTTTCCATGAGGCACAGGGTCAAGGCTGATTTGCATATGGCCATGTCTGAACTGGGGTGGTGTGAGCAAAAAAACGATGGATTTAGGCCCAGATCTCTGTACTGGGGTGAATGTATGACATTGTTCTGCATTCTGTCCATCAACTGTTGTTTTTGCAATTGTCACCCCGAGTGGGACGGGTATGCTCAGACGTGAGTCCCGTGCTCTCCACGCCACTGGAGTCAAGCTATCCCGGCTGAAGATGGCTGATAGCCAGAAACCAGTCCTAGGATGCTTGATTCCGGTCCAGGAAAGACATGGCTTTGCAGTTCGAGCCTGACTGTTCCCATGAGACACAGGGTCAAGGCTGATTTGCATATGGCCATGTCTGAACTGGGGTGGTGTGAGCAAAAAAACGATGGATTTAGGCCCAGATCTCTGTACTGGGGTGATTGTATGACATTGTTCTGCATTCTGTCCATCAACTGTTGTTTTTGCATTTGTCACTCCGAGTGGGACGGGTATGTTCAGACGTGAGTCCTGTGCTCTCCACGCCACTTGAGTCAAGCTATCCTGCCTGAAGACGACTGATAGCCAGAAACCAGTCTTAGGATGCTTGATTCCGGTCCAGGAAAGACATGGCTGGCAGTTCGGGCTGGACTGTTCCCATGAGGCACAGGGTCAAGGCTGATTTGCATATGGCCATGTCTGAACTGGGGTAGTGTGGTGAGCAAAGAGCAAAAAAACGATGGATTTAGGCCCAGATCTCTGTACTGGGGTGAATGTATGACATTGTTCTGCATTCTGTCCATCAACTGTTGTTTTTGCATTTGTCACCCCGAGTGGGACGGGTATGCTCAGACCTGAGTCCTGTGCTCTCCACACCACTGGAGTCAAGCTATCCTGGCTGAAGACGGCTGATAGCCAGAAACCGGTCCTAGGATGCTTGATTCCGGTCCAGGAAAGACATGGCTTGGTAGTTCGGGCTGGACTGTTCCCATGAGGCACAGGGTCAAGGCTGATTTGCAAATGGCCATGTCTGAACTGGGGTGTGTGGTGAGCAAAAAAACGATGGATTTAGGCCCATATCTCTGTACTGGGGTAAATGTATGACATTGTTCTGCATTCTGTCCATCAACTGTTGTTTTTGCATTTGTCACCCCGAGTGGGACGGGTATGCTCAGACGTGAGTCCTGTGCTCTCCACGCCACTGGAGTCAAGCTATCCTGGCTGAAGATGGCCGATAACCAGAAACCGGTCCTAGGATGCTTGATTCCGGTCCAGGAAAGACATGGCTTGGTAGTTCGGGCTGGACTGTTCCCATGAGGCACAGGGTCAAGGCTGATTTGCATATGGCCATGTCTGAACTGGGGTGGTGTGGTGAGCAAAAAAACGATGGATTTAGGCCCAAATCTCTGTACTGGGGTGAATGTATGACATTGATCTACATTCTGTCCATCAACTGTTGTTTTTGCATTTGTCACCCCGAGTGGGACGGGTATGCTCAGACGTGAGTCCCGTGCTCTCCACGCCACTGGAGTCAAGCTATCCTGGCTGAAGACGGCTGATAGCCAGAAACCGGTCCTAGGATGCTTGATTCCGGTCCAGGAAAGACATGGCTTGGCATTTCGGGCTGGACTGTTCCCATGAGGCACAGGGTCAAGGCTGATTTGCATATTGCCATGTCTGAACTGGGGTGGTGTGGTGAGCAAAAAAACGATGTATTTAGGCCAGATCTCTGTACTGGGGTGAATGTATGACATTGTTCTGCATTCTGTCCATCAACTGTTGTTTTTGCATTTGTCACCCCGAGTGGGACGGGTATGCTCAGACGGGAGTCCCGTGCTCTCCACGCCACTGGAGTCAAGCTATCCTGGCTGAAGGCGGCTGATAGCCAGAAACCGGTCCTAGGATGCTTGATTCCGGTCCAGGAAAGACATGGCTTAGCAGTTCGGACTGGACTGTTCCCATGAGGCTTTCGTCAAAAAAGATTCCCCTTGGGCACCTTATTCTAGAAACAACAATTCTTTCAAACACATTAGACAAATATTAATGAAAAACAAAAGCTAAACTATAGAAGCAATGCAAAAAGTATAACAGTAAAAACACTATAGTAAAATGATCCTGTACAGTTTATTCATATACATTGAAACATAATTAAAATTGGGAAACAGACATTATTTAAAGAAGGAAAAATTACATACAAAAATCATAAACTTCCTATTTGTAAAAAAGGAGATACAGAACAGAAAATTAATTCAGCCAAAAGTCAGAATTATCCTCAGTTAATGTAAGGTGTATTTCTCCTTTTGCATCAATGCCTTTTGGCGGACACTAACATATAGCCACCTTCGTCAGGAATACATATAATGTCTCCCCAATAGTTCCCTAATCCGATTAGAACCCTTCCAACCTTGGAGTATATACCTCCTTTTCTATTCAGGTTGTTCTCGTCCAGCGAGAATAAAGGTTTTCATTTAAAACTTATAGTTCTTGCTCAATATTCCAATAGTACTCGCACCGAGATTCGTTCAATTGTAATTGAGCTGAAGGTAAATCGTGTTTCACACTCTCATCCTCCAGATAACAGTGCTTGTATAAAAGTGCACAGGAAGCTTAACTTAAAACTTCATGAGGAGCGCGATGACAAACATCTGCAGCTGCACGGCTGATAGCCAGAAACCGGTCCTAGGATGCTTGATTCCAGTCCAGGACTGGACTGTTCCCATGAGGCACAGGGTCAAGGTTGATTTGCATATGGCCATGTCTGAACTGGGCCGGTGTGCTGAGCAAAAAAATGATGGATTTAGGCCCAGATCTCTGTACTTGGGTGAATGTATGACATTGTTCTGCATTCTGTCCATCAACTGTTGTTTTTGCAGGTATCTAGAAAGCGTCATGGCCGCTGCAACACATATATGCCCCACAGTTCACCTTTCGACACCGCTGTATGTGAAAGAGCGCCCACCACGTGCTGGCGGAAGCTCCTGGTCCGAGGTCTACGAGCTTGGAAGGCTGCTGAGATTAACAATGGGTACCGCGACACAGGCACACAGCTCCCAGCCTGAGGCCCAGCACCATGGAGTGCTCTGTATACTACTAACACAGTAGTCTGACAAGTACCAACAGTGGAACTGTGTTTTTGATACCATAGTGGGCGATGCTAGAACTGTATCTGAGAGTGGAGATGAAGGTACTCCCTTCCACCAGGTGCAACCAACTCTAGGTCCCAACAGTGGAACGTGTCTTGATCCCACAGTGGACGATGTCTGATATTACCTGTTGCTTGGTTTTCACAGAACTCCCTCCGTTGAGATGCATCAGACTCTGTGATTCCGTAGTTAACTGTTGCATATGATTATTGGGCATGGTTGACTGCAGTCGCTGGACTATACCGGAGTACAGCAGGTCCGAACAGTGAAACGGGGTCATAATTATATGAATGAGGATATCAGAAGTTAAAGTACCCCCCTCCCATTCACATGCAACCAGCTGTAGGTCCCAACAGTGGAACAGTGTCTTGATCCCATAATGGACAATGATAGAACTGCATCTGAGAGTGGAGATGAAGGTACTCCCTTCGACCAGGTGCAGCCAACTCTAGGTCCCAATAGTGGAACAGTGTCTTGATCCCACAATGGTCGATGTCCGATATTATCTGCAGCTTCGTTTTGATAGGACTCCCTCCATTGAGGTGCATCACAGTCTGTGCTTCGGTAGCTAACTGCTGTACAGGATTATTGAGCTTTGTTGACTGTAGTCGCTGGACTACAGCGCAGTACAGAAGGTCCGAACAATGAAACGGGGTCTTTATTCTATGATTGAGGATGTCAGAAATTAAAGTCTGTGATGATTTCAGTGTACCCACTCCGATCAGGTGCAACCAACTCTAGGTCCCAAAAGTGGAACGGTGTCTTGATCCCACAGGGGACAATGTTAGAACTGCATCTGAGAGTGGAGATGGAGGTACTCCCTTCGACCAGCTGCAACTAACTCTGGGTCCCAACAGTGGAACAGTGTCTTGATCCCACAATGGATGATGTTAGAACTGCATCTGAGAGTGGAGATGAAGGTACTCCCTTTGACCAGGTGGAACCAACTCTAGGTTCCAACAATGGAACGGTGTCTTGATCCCACAATGGAAGATGTCCGATATTACAATCTGCTTGGTTTTTACAGAAATCCTTCCGTTGAGGTGCATTAGACTCTGTGCTTCCGTAGTTAACTGCTGCACATGATTATTAGGCGTGGTTTACTGCAGTCGCTGGAGTACATAGCCGTACATCAGGTCCGAACAGTGAAACAAGGTCTTAATTCTATGATTGAGGATGTCAGAAGTTAAAGTGTGTGATGGTTTTTGTGTAACCCCTCTGATGAGGGGCAAACAACTCTAGGTACCAACAGTGGAACGGTTTCTTGATTCCTCAATTGTCAATGTTAGAACTGAATCTGAGAGTGACGATGAAGGTACTCTCTTCTACTAGGTGCAAGAAACTCTAGGTCCCAACAGTGGAATGGCGTCTTGATCCCACAGTGGACGATGTCCGACATTACTTGTTGCTGTTTTTTCATAGAAGTCCCTCTGTTGAGGTGCATCAGTGTCTGTGCTTCCGTAGTTAACTGCTGCACATAATTATTGGGCCTAATTGACTGCTATCACTGGAATACACTGCGGTACAGCAGGTCCGAAGAGTGAAACGGGGACTTGATTCTATGATTGAGGATTTCAGGAGTTAAAGTTTGTGATGATTTCTGTGTACCCCCTCTGATGAGGTGCAAGCAACTCTAGGTCCCAACAGTGGAACGGTGTCTTTATCCCACAATGGACAATGTTAGAACTGTATCTGAGAGTGGAGATGGAGGTACTCCCTTCGTTCAGCTGCAACCAACTCTAGGTACCAACAGTGGAATGGTGTGTTGATACCACAATGGACGATGTAAGAACTGTATCTGAGAGTGGATATGGAGGTACTCCCTTCGACCAGGTGCAACCATCTCTAGGTACCAACATTGGAATGGTGTCTTGATTCCACAATGGACGATGTCCGATATTACTTGTTGCTGTTTTTTCATAGAACACCCTCTGTTGAGGTGCATCAGTGTCTGTACTTCCGTAGTTACTGCTGCACATAATTATTGGGCCTAGTTGACTGCTATCACTGGAATACACCGCGGTACAGCGGGTCCGAAGAGTGAAAGGGGGTCTTGATTCTATGATTGAGGATTTCAGAAGTTAAAGTTTGTGACGATTTCTGTGTACCCCCTCTGATGAGGTGCAAGCAACTCTAGGTCCCAACAGTGGAACGGTGTCTTGATCCCACAATGGACGATGTTAGAACTGTATCTGAGAGTGGAGATGGAGGGACTCCCTTCGACCAGCTGCAACCAACTCTAGGTACCAACAGTGGAATGGTGTGTTGATCCCACAATGGACGATGTTAGAACTGTATCTGAGAGTGGAGATGGAGGTACTCCCTTTGATCAGCTGCAACCAACTCTAGGTACCAATGGTGGAATGGTGTGTTGATCCCACAATGGACCATTTTAGAACTGTATCTGAGAGTGGAGATGCAGGTACTCCCTTCGACCAGGTGCAACCAACTCTAGGTACCAACATTGGAATGGTGTCTTGATTCCACAATGGACGACTTCCAATATTACTTGTTGCTGTTTTTTCATAGAACTCCCTCTGTTGAGGTGCATCAGTGTCTGTACTTCCGTAGTTACTGCTGCACATAATTATTGGTCCTAGTTGACTGCTATCACTGGAATACACCGCGGTACAGCAGGTCCGAAGAGTGAAACGGGGTCTTGATTCTATGATTGAGGATTTCAGAAGTTAAAGTTTGTGATGATTTCTGTGTACCCCCTCTGATGAGGTGCAAGTAACTCTAGGTCCCAACAGTGGAACGGTGTCTTGATCCCACAATGGATGATGTTAGAAATGTATCTGAGAGTGGAGATGGAGGGACTCCCTTCGACCAGCTGCAACCAACTCTAGGTACCAACAGTGGAATGGTGTGTTGATCCCACAATGGATGATGTTAGAACTGTATATGAGAGTGGAGATGGAGGTACTCCCTTCGACCAGGTGCAACCAACTCTAGGTACCAACAGTGGAATGGTGTCTTAATCCCACAATAGATGATGTTAGAACTGCGTCTGAGAGTGGAGATGAAGGTACTCCCTTCGATCAGGTGCAACCAACTCTAGGTCCCAACAGTGGAACCGTGTCTTGATCCCACAATGGACGATGTCTGAGGTTACCTGCTGCTTGTTTTTTTCAGAACTTCGTCTGTTGAGGTGCATCACACTCTGTGCTTCCATAGGTAACTGCTGCACATGATTATTGGGCTTAGTTGACACTAGTCGGTGGATTACATTGTGGTACAGCAGGTCCAAACTGTGAAACGGGGTCTTGATTCTATGATTGAGGATGTCATAAGTTAAAGTCTATGATGATTTCTGTGTACCCCCTCTGATCAGGTGCAACCAACTCCGAGCTTTCAAATCCAACGGTACGTGGCTGTGAGGTGTTAATGACCACTGCCTCTAGCCTAAACTGCCGTTAGCAGGGTTCATAATTAAGATCGAGTGGTGATTGTTTAATTACAGAATCCAGTAGTCAAGTAACTACAACATCTATTGAAATACACACAATATTGTTTTATTAGAACATATGGAATGTTGGGAGGTCCATTGAAAACAATTGAGTAGCTTCAGGCTTATAATGGCTGGTATAAGCCTAGAGTTCCAACATTCTAATGTTTCTTTGTTCACTACTGTGTGAACAAAGGCTTCAGGGAGCCTGAGCGGGTTCCAATCCCCTCGCCCTCCCTTAAGGCATTGTTTTATTTGTTACAACATTCTACCCTCTAGTGGCAGAATGTTCTAATAGCCTTATAGCCCTTCGTAGCTGGGCTATACTGGCTATTAAAGTCCCTCTACCTTGTTAAAGGCCCTCGCCTTCAGCTCGGGCCTTTAATGCTGGAGAGGGCTTTTAATAGCCGGTAAAGCCTGCTATGCGGGGTATAAGGCTATAGTATACTTGCTTGAAGAACTTTTTTTAGATGAGTTATAGGTTTAGTAAAATGACCAAATTCATCTTGCAAGTCCAAAGGAACAGTGAATAGTGTAGACTGTGGACAGATGAAATCCCAATTCGAATTGTTTTGATTTATTTATTGTAGAGTTTTCTGTAATTTATGTTGTTGTATTTTGTAAAGAGGCAGTGAGAAAAGTATTCATGGTTGTGCGTGTGAGTACTGCGTTCAATTAACAATGCAGACAGTAGTCTTCACAATTCAGATCGACTCGCTATTGTAGATGATGCAGTCCTGTAAGTAGAGACATTGCTGTAGTGCGCTCTGTCTGCACCACTCATACGCATTATTGCAGGCTTCGCACACGGTCTTTGTGGCTTCACGCATTGAAAACTGTGGGGTTCAAATCAATGCTACGTGGCGGTGGGCCCTTGCTGAACGCTCGCTCTGGCCTATACTGCAGACTTCAGTGTTCACGTTTGACATTGAATCGGTATTGTAGATGATGCAGTTCTGTAGGAAAAGAAATTGCTCTAGTGTGCTCTGTCTTCACCACTCATACGCATCATTGCAGGCTCTGCACACGTTTTTTATGCTTCGTGTATTGCAAACTGTAGAGCTCAAGTCAATGCCATGTGGCTGTGGGCCCTTGCTGATTGCTCTCTCTGGCCTACACTGCAGACAGCAGTGTTCACAATTGAGATCGAGTTGCTATTGTAGATGAGGTAGTCCTGTAGGAAAAGACATTGTTCCAGTGCGTACTGTCTGCACCATTCATACGTAGTATTGCTGGCTCCACACACGCTTTTTTGTTGCTTTGCTTATGACAAACTGGCAGGTCAAGTCACCTTACGTACCTGTGGGTGCTTGCTGACTGCTCTCTGTGGCCTACACTGCAGACAGCAGTGTTCACAATTCAGATTGAGTCGCTATTGCAGATGATGCAGTGTTGATGGCAAAAGATATTGCTCCTAGTACGGCCCGCCTGCAGCACGCATCATCGCTGGCTGTGCACATGCTGAATGCTTTTGATGTGGCTATGTGAGTGCACTAGAACTGATGGAGCATTTAATGATATGATCTTTTTGTGTATTATATCAGATCTATTGATTGTGTCTCAGTATAGCACAAGCTGTGATTCTTTTACGATAGAATTATTTCTGTATTATTACACATCTACTGTCCCTATTTTACTGCAGCAGAAATTATTAATTCTGTTAATAATGAATCTCTGTGTGTGATCCAATGATTACTGTTGTAGTTGATGCTAGCCACAACCATTCCCTGAGGGCTTGTTTACACTCACCCGACACGCATCCAGCACAGACCTTACTGGATATGTGACCTTGGTAATAAAAAGAAGTCGAGCACACATGCCCGTACCCACTTCCACTATCTATCTGTGTCCGTGTGTTCATTATCTATGCATGATACTGTCTCTGGGACGTACTATATTACCTTGTGCTGTGGATAGCGTATGCAACCATGTTACCTCTAGTATTGGAGAAAATTTTGGATATGTAACTTTTAGGTGTATGGCTATCACAGGTGGAAGGCTACTTTACAGACCATGAATATTGATGAAGATGATGGTTGCATGTTGTGTGTAGTCTAAGATATATGTATATTGCAAAACGTTGAGAAAAAAGCTCTCTAAGCAGAAGAGGTGTGTCTTTTGAAATGCAGTACAGATATTGACTAAAATGGGTGGTGTTTTTGAACTGTTACAATGGTAAATGTTATGAACTAATGAAATGCTTTTTTCTATGGTCACATGGCAATCGCGCACTCAGTGCGCAATGAGACCGTACCAATGTGATTTTTAGAAAATATATTTACTATAATAAAGTTTATTACAATTAGAACTATATAAATGTGTAAAATATTTTTAATTATCGCTTGCTCTCATATACACTTTAAAGTTATTCAGATATAGTTTGAGACAAAAAAATGAGGGAATGGCGTCTGCGGCGTGAGACCATACGTCTATGACGTAACACAGGGTGTGGCAGCGTGCATTTGTCGTATTTGCAACACGCAGCGGGCGTCACCCCATATGTAAATGACGTAACGCGTGGCTTGGTAGTGCGTACTGGTCGCATACCACAGTAGCAGCTGGTGCAAACTCATACATATATGTTGTTATGCAGGACGCGGTGCCACAAACCCGTAGGAAATGAAATGCGCATCATTTAAATGTGGTGGATAGGATTCGCGTGCTGATGGAGCTTGGTAGACTACCGGTACGGGACTGTCGTTTTCTCAAAAAAAGAAAAAAAATGATATACATATTTTTTGGGGGAAGATATAAAAGATTACATAATTTCTAAAGTTTTAAAAAGGATAATAGAGTCGCAAAATATTAAAAAAGATTTAGAAAAAATATAGGTTTTACAAATATTAAAATATGAAATTAACAATTAAAAATCCTTTGAAATTCACTGAAAAAAACCATAGGTTTTACAGACTTTATAGTTAGGAATTAGCATTTAAAAAACCTTAGAAATTCACTAAAAAAACATAGGCTTCAGGTACGTTATAGTTAGTTGGACATTTGACTCATATAAAACCAGAGAAATTCGCCAGTTATAGTTAACTGAGCTAACTACAACTTGTGCGCCCAAAATGCACTGCTGATGACGTCACATATTACATCACTCATTTCATGGTCAGTGACATCACTCATGACATCACTGATGACATCTCAAATGACATCACTGATGACATCATCCATGTAATAATTTGATGCACATACTGATGCTCTAAAGTAAACTTTGATACACCCACTCTAAAATACAGACTACTATTTTTGGAACCATACACACAACAATGCCAGATACTACATGCCACTAACTATTTCCTAGGTCTATGCACACATCCAGTGACTTATACATACAGTTATTCATCAATACAGTACTATAATATATACTCATACACCTATACATACAGTCACACTCTACCACTCATCCATTGAGTTACTCACACACCTAGTCAGTCATGCAAAGAATGAATTACATACTCATTTACTCATGTATACAGTTATACACACCAACAGAGGTATTTATACACACAGCACATCACTTATTTATGCAGATAGTAACACATACTTACTGTCTTAAAGAACCACTGATACAAGCAGACACTCATTTATACACCCACTCTTCAAATAACTTACTCTCAAGTCTAGTCATTTATATACTCCAATACTTGCATATACCGCCTTAAAACATATGTAGTTACTCACACATATACAACTGAGACATTCATTCACTCACCAACACACCCATACACACTAACTCAGCCAATCAGCCCTTCCCACATCCACTTTTGAATCCATACAACCAGTGAATCACCCACTCAGACATCTGTGCACAGAGTCATCCCCCCACCGACCCACACAGACACTCAGGAACCCATACAGATACTTAAACAACAAATCAATAACCCATACAGACAGTCATGTTGCTACTCAACAACCCAAGCAGCCGCTTACACACCAACTGAGAGACTAATACAGAGTTTCACACAGTTTAATCGCTAACCCATGCATTCAGTAAGACACGTTCAATCACTCACTTATTCAGTCAGTCACGCTCCTACTAAATAACCCATTCAGGCACTTGTAAATCCACTCATTCTTCAATACACCTTGGCATAGATATATATGAAAAATATTTCAACTTTACAGAAACACACATTTACTGGATGATGTCATCAGTGATGTCATTTGAGATGTCATCAGTGATGTCACTGAACATATCATGAGTGATTTAATATGTGACGTCATCAGCAGTGCATTACGGGCGCGTGAGTTATAGTTAGCTCAACTAATTATAACTGGCGAATTTCTCTGGTTTTATATGAATCAAATGTCTAACTAACTATAAAGTCCCTGAAACCTATGTTTTTTTCATTGAATATATACATATTTATATATATATATACACATCCACGAGACGACCTTGATTACTGGAGTCTGTGGCCCGTTGACAGGTGGAGAGTCATGCCGGCCAGGTCTCCTGGCAAAATTTAATCCACACAGAATTCTCTTCAAAGAAGGACTCACTATCGGAAGGTAAACCAGAGGCTTATTCAGATAACGCTACGCGTTTCGACAGGCAAGCTGTCTTGGTCACACCGTGATTCAAACAGTGAGGAGGCAGTATATAGATGCTGACACAAATGACGGACTCAAAATGAAAGAGTGATCAAAAAAGACCACGGCTGTCATGTCTTAGTATGCAAGAAGGTTGTAAACATAATGCGCATAGTTACTAATACATGTTTAAACATATACAATACATTGGTGCACACTATTAAGCCAACTATTTGCTGACAAGCCTCATAATTTGGTATCAATACCCAAAAAGATTAAACAAGTGTAAATTCATTACGGGTGTCTATTATATGGTCAATGTGTTGCTGTATGCGTCGTACACCAATGCCATAGTATCAAGTGTACTGGTGCAGGTATCCACTGTCCAGGCATATCAGTGTTTGCAAACACGATGACTTTTGGTACGGTTAGTAGATGTGATACTGTTTAATTATACCCCAAGCATGGATTTAGGGAAACGATTTAGCAAGTGATACATGTGATAGACACAGTAGATGAACATGTATTATTGTGAATCCTGAATTGTGTACGCACCCTAGAGATAACATGTTTGACGCCAATGAGTAGGCACATGTTGCGATTATATGATATACTATATGCGCCTTAGTGGTTATAATTATATATATATACAGTATTGCAACGACCTAGCATGAATGCACGAGCAGAACTTGTGATAAACAAATTACTATGTACAGACCTTAGTGGTTTGTGTTCTGTGCAATTCAGGAATACATGCACCAATAAATGAGATCTACAAGCATAAAAACATAGACTTTATAACACAGCAATTCACAAACTCTAGTGGTTCATACTATAAGCCTTTCGATATTTGAGTACAAGCAGGCCTCTTAGAAAGAAAAGTGCCAAAGGTGAAGAGAATCGTGAAAAATAGGATAAGAAAATTATATAAATCTTATCTGAGATGGACCCACAGGACGGGGAAGAAAAGGGTAGGGAGGCCGGAACCGATGAGAAAGTCCGCAGACGGAGCGACCCTTCCGTTCCTCCTGTGCAAAGAGAAAAAGAAAAAGTGACGTTAAAATCTAAATTAGACATACTACTAGTGGCATAGTAGGTACTAATAATTCAAATTAAAAATTATACTTTGTTAGCATGGTACAGAATTACAAAAGAATATTGAATCAATATAAAGCAGGTAATAACATGTATCATTCATTGCCTAAATGTGAGCTCAATTCTTTGTTCAAATTTTGGCCTTACGGGTACTTGGTTTCGAGTTCGATTATCCACTTGGATTCACGCTTGCAAAGTTGCAAGACTCTGTTACCTCCTCTTGGGCCAGTATGAACTTGCTCTATCACAAAATAACTCAAAAGGGAACAGATGGATAGAGGGAATAACTCAAAATGTCTGGGAATGGGGTACTTGTTGTCTTTTTTGTTTATGGCACACATGTATTCTAGCACCCTCTTTTTGGCCATAAATGTGGTGATTCCCACATACCATAGTTTACCCGGACAAACCAGCACATATATACAGTAGGTCGTATTACACGTCAAGAATTGGTTAATGACTTTGGGCAATCTGCGGCCAGGGATGGCAACAGACTCTGTCATAAAGCTGTTGCGGCAGTCCTTGCAATGTCAGCAAAGATAGAAACCTTTAAGATTGTGTTCGCTCATTGCGGATTCTGGAGTTATGTCATTATGAATGAGATTATCTCTAAGGCTGTGGCCTTTCCTATACGTTATTCTGGGTCTGCGCTGGAAGGTTTGGCCAATAATGGGGTCACTAGTAAGTATGTCTCATTTGTCTGGAAGAATTTTTTGTATCTGTCCGGAATTCCCGCTGTAAGTGAGAATTAACCTCATTGGTTTCTTCAGTCTCAGAGTAGAGAGTTTGGACACAGTCAATTTGGTTGACCCTATTGATAGCTTTGTGGAGGACCCACTGCGGATAACCCCTATCTAGAAATCTCTTGGCCATGGCGTCTTGTTCTTGAAGGAACGCTGAAGTGGTGCTGCAGTTCCTTCTAGCTCTCAGCAGTTCCCCATACGGAATACTCCATTTAAGGGTATCTGGGTGGCTGCTGAGGGCGTAAAGGAGGGTATTCCCTGCTGTTGCTTTTCTAAACTGGCTAGTCTGGAGAGTATTACCCTGTGGTATTATGAGTAGGTCAAGGAATTCAATGGAGTGTCTGCTCATGTTGCTAGTGAGGGTGATATTACAACTATTGATATTCAGTTTCTCAATGAATTGGGGGGCTAATTCCTCTGTGTCAGTCCAAATTAAGAAAAGATCATCTATATAGTGAAGCCAAATATTGACTTTGCTAAAAGATGGGTTGTGCCACGTCAATCCTTATGTCCTCCTCTGAAGGACTGGGTTTTGGAACCCAGCGGCGTCAGGGAAAACACCTGATGCCTTCGAGTTCCCCTGCCTTGGCAAAAAGAGACACAGGACACTTCTCGATGACGTCAAAGACCAAGGTTTATTGGCTGCAACCAGGAACAGAGATCTACGAAGCACAACACGGGTGGTTCGCTAGAGACTGCACAAATTCAATGAGCGGAGCATGGTCTTTTATGCCAAAAATCACATTCCAGGCTAGCATTCAATACATACAAACTAACCAATCAGCTTGTGACATTTCAAACATAGCGCATGACAACAATCCCATTTTCCGTTGTCCAGCCCACCAGAAATGACCAAGCACATTCCATGTTCTTGTTCGATCAGGCCGGACAAACCCATCCTAAAACCTCAACCCAAATCAGTAATCATGTCGTAAAGGAAGGAGCAGAAACAGATTGGATAGAAAGGTGGGTGCAGTGTACTATAAACTCCGACATGTCCTGCTCTTTGATCTTTATCTGACCAGATGCTTAAAAAGGAACTGGCTCAGCGAGGTCAGCCTCGGGCAAGGGAGTCCGTTCGGCCAGGTCATTCAGAAGTCAGCTAAGGTGTACGTATCCCAAGGACCAGTTCGGCCGCAGTCATCGGCCTATGTGAGGGCAACCACACAAAATGGCTGCCGTACACAAAATGGAACCCAAGGGTTTAAACGAAATCCCTGAATACGTAGTGTTCTCATTGATCGATTATGACGAAAACACTCGTACACACCATACGCGTGATTTGCGGTCCGCTGACACCAAGATCGTCTATTTCTGATGACCTTTACTGAACGGGTTCAGAACCACCGAACCTCAGACCCTTAAACTACGGAACTACAGACCCTCCTTTTGCCCTTACATAGGCAACAGACCCAAAACCCATGTTAATCTGAATCCAGGTCTATCATCATCAGATCATCAATATGTTGCTGTAGCATCATCCTAGTACTTAGTACCTCTCTCTGGACAGGTCTCCTTGCACACGAAGTAGCACAAAGGCACAAATAGCAGGAGCACACTGTACACAGAGACAGAACAGGAAAAGGATAGCTAAAACCATCCCAATGACCATCAGAATCTTCCATCCTCAAGTGGATAGCAATCCCCAGAACCATCCCATCAACGACCAATCTCCTTTATCTAAATGGACAGAATCGGAGATCTTATGGAGCTTTGAAGTGGCCTGGAAGAATGTTGGAGCGGTGTCTGGAATGAAAACGCAGCAGCTCGATTGAATCAGTTTACATACTCCACGTCGATATGCTAGTATGACATCCAGAGCAACTCTATTTTGAAGTGTCATAAGTCTATCCGACTGGAGCTCAGCAGTCAAGTTACTAAGGGCACCGGCAGTTTTGACTATGGTGGACTCAACCACTCTCGTCAACCGGCGAATGTTCCTGCTGTTAGCCATCGGTCCCCAGAACGGCACAAAACCCTTAAAGAAATCTCCCAACTCTTGCCCTGCAGTGTCTTCCTGACTGAAAACACCTCTGGCAACTCTAGTCTTATGGTAATCTGCTGCAGCTGTAAAAGTGGGAGGCAACAGAAAGGAAACAAAACATGTGCCGGAAAAGTCAGGGGGCAACCATGTATACGCTTTGTCATAGCAAAGTTCAAGTTCGGTCATTTATAGAGCGCACTACTCACCCAGAGGATCTCAAGGCGCTTGGGGAAGGGGATCGTTATTTGTCGAATAGCCAGGTTTTAAGTTCTTTTCTGAAGGAGATGTGGTTTTGAGTAAGGCGGAGGTGAGTGGGGAGTGAGTTCCAGGTCTTGGCAGACAGGAAGGAGAAGGATCTGCCACCCATGGTGGATTTTTGGATGCGCGGGATTGCGGCGAGGGCTTGGTTGGACGATCTTAGTTGGCGGGTGGGTGTGTAGAAGGACAGTCGAGTGTTGAGGCATTCGGGTCCTAGATTGTAGAGGGCCTTGTGTGCGTGGGTGAGCAGACGGAACGTAATTCTCTTGTTGACGGGAAGCCAGTGGAGGTCTCTTAGGTGTCCGGTGATGTGATCTTGGCGAGGAATGTCCAATATGAGTCTCGCTGATGCGTTTTGGATGCGTTGGAGTTTTTTCTGTAATTTTGCTGTGATTCCGGCGTATAGTGTGTTACCATAATCCAGTCGACTCGTGACCAGTGCGTGGGTTACAGTCTTTCTTGTCTCGAGGGGGATCCAGCGGAAGATCTTTTTGAGAGTGCGAAGTACGTTGAAGCAGGAGGATGAGACTGAGTTGACTTGTCTGGACATCGAAAGAGAGGAGTCTAGGATGAAGCCAAGGTTACGTGCGTTGTCTGTGGGTGTGGGTGCTGTGCCCAGAGCGGAAGGCCACCAAGTGTCGTCCCAGGCAGAGGGTGAAGATCCTAGGATGAGCACCTCCGTTTTGTCTGAGTTGAGTTTTAGGCGGCTATCTTTCATCCATTTGGCTACTTCTTTCATGCCTTCGTGAAGATTGGTTTTGGCGGTGTTGGGGTCTTTTGGTGTCGTCGGCATAAGAGATGATGTTGAGGCTGTGTTGGTGCGCGATGGATGCGAGTGGGCTCATGTAAACGTTGAAGAGGGTGGGACTGAGAGATGATCCTTGTGGTACTCCGCAGATGACTTCAGTGGCCTCTGAGTTGAATGGGGGAAGTCGGACTCTTTGATTTCTCCCGGTGAGGAATGAGATGATCCAGTCCAAGGCTTTACCTTGTATGCCGATGTTGCTGAGGCGTTGTATCAGGGTGCTGTGGCAGACTGTGTCGAAGGCAGCGGAGAGGTCGAGTAGAATGAGGGCCGCTGTTTCTCCGTTATCCAGTAGTGTTCTGATGTCGTCTGTTGCTGCAATGAGGGCAGTTTCGGTGCTGTGTTTGGCTCGAAATCCGGATTGAGAGGGAGCGAGGGAGTTGTTGGATTCGAGGAAAGCGGCGAGCTGGCTGTTGACGGCTTTCTCAATGACTTTGGCGGGGAAAGGGAGGAGGGATATGGGTCGGTAGTTTTTAAGTTCGGAGGGGTCTGCTGTGGGTTTCTTCAAGAGGGAGCTGAGTTCGGCGTGTTTCCAGCTTTCTGGGAAGGTGGCCGAATTGAACGAGCAGTTGATGACATCACGGAGATGGGGTTCCATGATGGAGTCAGCTTTGTTGAAGATGTGGTGGGGGCAGGGGTCGGTTGGCGAGCCAGAGTGGATTGAGTTCATTAAGCGGATGGTGTCTTCAGTGGTGATTGGATTCCAGGCGCTGAGGTTGTTAGTTGGCGGTGTGGGATCTGAGGGGGGTAGGGAGGGTTGATCGCTGGGAGTGTTCTCGAAGCTGTTGTGAATGTCGGCAATTTTGTTGTAGAAGAAGGAGGATAACGCATCGCAGAGGTCTTGGGAGGGAGTGATGTCGTTAGATGCTGGGGTGGGGTTGGTGAATTCTTTGACGATGTTGAAAAGTTCCTTGCTGTTGTGGGCGTTGTTGTCGAGACGATCCTTGAATGCTGATTTCTTGGTGGATCGAATCAGTTGGTGGTGTTTGCGGGTGGCTGCCTTGAGGGTGGCCATGTTGTCGGTGGTTGGGTTTTTTCTCCATGTTTTCTCCAGGGTGCGGCATAGTTTCTTGGATTTTTTAAGGTCCTCATTGAACCAGGGAGCCTTTTTGTTGCCTGGTTTGATATGGTGCTTTTTCAGGGGTGCTAGTTCGTCAGCACTGTGGGTGATCCATTGCTTGAGATTGGTGGCCGCTCGGTTCGGGTCCAATGAGAGGGTGGGAGGGTTTTGGTTGAGTGATGTGAGGAGTTGGTCGGAGGTGATTTTGTTCCAGTTTCTCCGGGGAATAGGTTGTGCGTCAGGGTGGTATTGTAGTTGAAGTGAACACAGCTATGGTCCGTCCAATGGAGAGCTGTGGTGCGATCGAAGGAAATGTGCTTGCTGGAGGTGAAGATAGGAATGAGCGTGTGTCCGGCTACATGGGTGGGGGTGTCAACAAGTTGTTTGAGTCCGAGATTGCCCAGGTTGTCCAGAAGGGTGGAGGTGTTGCTGTCGTGTTTGTTTTCAAGGTGGTAGTTGAGGTCTCCTAAAAGAATGTAGTTCTCGGAGGCGAGGGCATGTGGGCTGACGAAGTCAGTGATGTCATCCCTGAATTGAGTGCGGGTTCCTGGAGGCCTGTAGATGAGGGTGCCTCTAAGTGTGGTCCTAGGGTTGGTGTGGATCTGAAAGTGGAGATGTTCGGCGGTTGCGAGATTATCGTCGGAGCTGGTCGTGATTTTGATGGTGTTCCTGTGGATGATGGCAATGCCTCCTCCTGTTTGTTTGGTGCGGTCTTTACGGATAATCTTGTAAGCGTCCGGTATGGCTATGGCGATGCCGGGTGCTGATGATGTGTTCATCCATGTTTCTGTAAGGAAGGCGATGTCCGGTGACGCAGTGTCGAGTAGGTCCCAGAGTTCAGTTGCGTGTCTGTGGACCGAGCGGGTGTTCAGCAGGATGCACTTCAGGTGGTTAGAATCGGAGCTGTGTTGGAGTAAGTGGGATTGGTGTGGGTCCTGATGCAGTTGAACTTGCAGGGGAGGCAGGCGAATGGGCCGTGGGCACGTCCAGGGGTGGCTACGCAGCATTGTGGTGTGCGTCCGGAGTTGAGGGCGAGGAGAGTTGCGGAATCATATGTGAATCTAGTGGGCTGGGTACGGCGGGGACCAGGGGGTCTGGTGCTGGGCGCGGTCCAGGCGCGGACGGGCGTAGACGGGCTTACCTTTGGCGCACCTTCGGCGCGCATGGGGCGCGTCCGCTGCGTGTTACCGCTGCGCGCAGAAGCATCTGTCATATGAGGATAGTGGGTGGGGAGGGGCGAGGGAGGGTCAGCTGGGAGGCGGGAGCGAGGCTGAGAGGACGGGGCTCCGGATCACAATAACAACAAGATGGCCGCAAAAACAAATCGGGAACAGGAAGGGGCACACAGACAAATGGGGGATCTGTAAACACTCTCACAACAAAGCGCTACGATTTTCAATGTATACAAGCGAGCAATGCTTGATTAGGATCAAGGCTATGAACACTAGACAATGAGCCTGAGCCTGCGCATAACATTCAGCAGTTAAAATGAAGCACTCGATAAAGTTTTTACAAATATAGCGCTATGGCAAGCAATCTTCTATCAGTGTAGCGCTATAGCAAGTAGCAGCTAGCGGACACAATTGCAAAGCGAGAAAGCAGTGGATGCAGCCAACGATACCACAGAGGAGCAGGGAGCACGGGAGCGACCGCTTCTGGAAGCGCCAGGACGGTCACAGCGCTACGGAGGGCGGGGGTCAGGCTATGTAGTCAGTGGGAGGGAGGGTCAGCTGGGAGGCGGGAGCGAGGCTGAGAGGACGGGGCTCCGGATCACAATAACAACAAGATGGCCGCAAAAACAAATCGGGAACAGGAAGGGGCACACAGACAAATGGGGGATCTGTAAACACTCTCACAACAAAGCGCTACGATTTTCAATGTATACAAGCAAGCAATGCTTGATTAGGATCAAGGCTATGAACACTAGACAATGAGCCTGAGCCTGCGCATAACATTCAGCAGTTAAAATGAAGCACTCAATAAAGTTTTTACAAATATAGCGCTATGGCAAGCAATCTTCTATCAATGTAGCGCTATAGCAAGTAGCAGCTAGCGGACACAATTGCAAAGCGAGAAAGCAGTGGATGCAGCCAATGATACCACAGAGGAGCAGGTAGCACGGGAGCGACCGCTTCTGGAAGCGCCAGGACGGTCACAGCGCTACGGAGCGGAGGGCGGGGGTCAGGCTATGTAGTCAGTGGGAGGGAGGGTCAGCTGGGAGGCGGGAGCGAGGCTGAGAGGATGGGGCTACGGATCACAATAACAACAAGATGGCCGCAAAAGCAAATCGGGAACAGGAAGGGGCACACAGACAAATGGGGGATCTGTAAACACTCTCACAACAAAGCGCTATGATTTTCAATGTATACAAGCGAGCAATGCTTGATTAGGATCAAGGCTGTGAACACTAGACAATGAGCCTGAGCCTGCGCATAACATTCAGCAGTTAAAATGAAGCACTCGATAAAGTTTTTACAAATATAGCGCTATGGCAAGCAATCTTCTATCAGTGTAGCGCTATAGCAAGTAGCAGCTAGCGGACACAATTGCAAAGCGAGAAAGCAGTGGATGCAGCCAACGATACCACAGAGGAGCAGGGAGAACGGGAGCGACCGCTTCTGGAAGCGCCAGGACTTTCACAGCGCTACGGAGGGCGGGGGTCAGGCTATGTAGTCAGTGGGAGGGAGGGTCAGCTGGGAGGCGGGAGCGAGGCTGAGAGGACGGGGCTCCGGATCGCAATAACAACAAGATGGCCGCAAAAACAAATCGGGAACAGGAAGGGGCACACAGACAAATGGGGGATCGGTAAACAAAGTAGGTACCCTTAGCGGCTAGAAATGCTGGAGATACGTAGGTGTCAGTACAAACACTCTTTCCTAGCTGAGCTCTCTGATTCTTGCCATTACCCTGCAGACAATAGCGACCCTGATGGGGGACTATCCAAATTGGTGGAGAACTTTTCGCTCGCTGGTTAACACTCAGACTAACTCCATACCCAGTAACGTTCCAACCAGTTTATGCTTGTGTCTCATTCCTCAGAATAGTCTCATATGAACTAATCCCTCTAATCATATCAACTATACCCTTGACCAGAGCACTATTTCTTCGGATTGTCCTTCACTGAACATTGGGGATAGACACTATGGGCAAAGATAAATATCGTTCTGTAAGCCCAAATAGAACCATTTTAGCTAAAAGGCAAAACCAAGTGCGGAATACCTTTGTCAGTCATATGGGGCATTAGACCACAAATCCTACAATTCGTTGTGTTCATCACTAACTGGTGTTGGTGCAAAAGTTGAATAAAGGAATTATTAGCAAATTCCAATCGTCTAATTACCTCATGTTCAGGCAAAGGGTGAAAAGAATGAGAAGAAATAGTAGGTGGAGGTGTAGGTTGTACAGTGGGAATAAACGTCACTTTAAAAGAGAATGTCACATAACCAAATAAAAATATCATTAAACTCAATAGCAAAAACAAACACAGTATTAAAAATCTTTTCCTTGTGATTAGTTTGTGTATCTTATTCTTAAAGTTCATTGTCCTTACAGGTCTCTCCAACTCGAAGAAATCCATCCTAACTAAATATGCTGCTCACGATGGTAGGGTGTTCTATGCTAAGGAATGCCTCTGTCAACCCAGGGCAACTCCCTTAGGCTAACCAGAACCTTCGACCTATTGTCTCGGGCTTGCACTCCAAAGACTTATCAACCGCGACCCTACAGCTGAACCCGGATGGCGGTTCGAAAAACAAAAATGAGTAGATCCTCGGTGGAGAGTTCACCTGTAAACAGAAAAATCATAAAAACTTCATTTATTTTATTAGTCCCACGACTCTTGGTCGCAAATTATAACGATCCTTTCCAGACAATGTTGGGTCCTTGAATAGAAGCTCAGGCTCAGTAGTGTTCAATCGATTCAACGGAGGCACAGCTTCTTGCAAGAGATCGTCACTTTCTTTCTCAGAGTTTGTTCCAATCAAACGAGCATCGCTGAATGGCAAAAATTGTGGCACAGTTTCTGTTTCAGAGTCTGGGAGTTCTTCCTGGACCCACCGGTCGTACGGTAAGGGCAATGGAGCCCGTTTGCAGTGTACGCCGTGGATCCAGTGTTTCTTGCCTTGCACTCGAACTGCAGAACGTGTAGACAGGAGAACTAGATGGGGTCCTGTCCAACGGGGCTGATCGTTCTTGTTCTGCTGGAAGTTCTTGACAAAGACCCACGATCCAGGTTCAATAGCGTGGCCTGGATCTTCAGAAGCTTGTGGCAAACTCTCATGAACCTGTTGGTATAAAACACGCAGTTTAGCCGTCAGTTCGTGCAAGTAATCAAGCAACACAGGATATTCGATCTCACTGAATTTAGTCGGCCTTGGCACACCCCAAATATTCGCCGGGCGGCCAAAGACAACTTCGTATGGACTCAAACCCATTCGCGAATGCACAGTCATTCTTGTGGACAAGAGCGCTAAAGGCAAAGCATCTAGCCACTGTAAACCAGAGCTCGCTTGGATTTTGGCTAACTTTAGCTTCAAAGTGCCATTATAGCACTCGACTAAACCAGCTGATTGGGGGTGATTTGCAGCGTGGAACTTCTGCCGAATTCCTAATCCCTCACATACTTTCTTCATCACTTGAGCAAACAACCACTAAAACATATTTCAGGTTGTTGCACCTCTCCATGTGGATGAAATCTAGCTGCAAAGCCTCGAACGGATACGTAGGAGGAGCAAAATGACCAGCTGGTGTTGGAGTTCCCTTACCAGGATTGTACATCAAACACACCATACAATTCTTAACCAAATTCTCTGCACATTTTGGAATTCCCACATTCTGCCAAACCGGAGCCAACAACTTGCAAATTCCTTTCACGCTAATATGTGCCATACCATGAGCCATCGTAACGACTGGAAGCACATACGCGTCAGGCAACAACCATCTTTGATGCTCAGACAAATCAGTCCAACAACCATTCGAATCCAATCCACCCTTACTTTCTCTCCATTCATTCAACTCTTTCTCTGTAGCTTCAGCTTGGATGGATTTCACACTCTCAATCGTATCTTCACACATACTTTTCCCTGGAACCCATCTCGCCGGACCTGCAACATACATTCGGCTCATGACATTTCTCGCAGTTTCTTTCGCAACTTCATCCGCAAACGCATTTCCGGGACCAACATCATCCGTAACTTTCTTATGGGCACTACATTTCACAATCGCTACTTGCAATGGCAAAGTAAGAGATTCAAGAAGTTCATTCACCAACTGCCCATGCTGAATCTTTGTTCCATGCGAAGTCAAGAACCCACGTTCACGCCACAAACGCCCAAAGCTATGAGCCACACCAAACGCGTACTGGCTGTCAGTATACACATTCACTCGTTTTCCTTTCACCAACACACATGCTCTCGTTAATGCAATCAATTCTGCTGCTTGCGCTGAATTATGTGGGATACGTGCAGCTTCAACAATCGTATGCAAAGTCGTAACAGCATATGCCGCAGTCGTATCACCATTCGGCAACTTAAAGCACGAACCATCAACCCACAAAGTACCATCACACTCTGGAAGAGGAGTATCCCTAAGGTCTATCCTCCCTTTCATTTCTTCCTCAGTTCTCAGAAAACAATCATGTTGTTCTTCAATATCTGTTTCAATTGAAATCGGCACAACGTGGCTGGATTCAACGTGTTGCATCGTTTAATGTGCACATGACTCGCTAACAAGGTCAACTCGTAACCCGACAACCGAGCACTAGTTAAGTGCTGTGTCTTTGTACGGTTCAACAAGGTATCCACTGCATGTGGAACCATTACAACTAGCGTGTTGTCCATAACCAAACCAGCAGACTGTCGAATTGAAACAGCTGTTGCTGCTGTAGCTCTCAAGCAACTCGGCAACGCCCTTGCTACCGGATCTAAGGTCGACGAAAAATAAGCACATGACGCTGCTTATCGCCAAACTGTTGAGTCAACACTGACAATGCACATCCCTCTCTCTCGTAAACATACAATGTGAAACGCTTACTGTAGTCGGGAGTACCCAACACAGGAGCCGAACACAACGCATTGCGTAATTCGGAAAAGCTCTTCTGACATTCGTCAGTCCAAGGAATAGGATTTGGAGTATCCTTAACAGTAAGAGCTATCAAAGGCTTCGCTAACAAAGAAAAATTAGGGATCCACTGTCTGCAGTACGACGTAATACCCAAAAACGCACATACTTCTCTCTGTGTCATAGGCACACTCATTTTCGCAATAGCTTGAATTCTCTCTGGGGTCAGTTTCCTTCCCTCCTTCGATAAGAGGTGACCTAAGTAGGTTACCTCTTGTCGACAATATTGCTACTTGGAGAGAGAAACTTTGGGCCCGATGTAGGTAAACGCGATTTTCCGATTTCAAAATACCGAGGCGGGCCGAATCGGTATTCTGAAATCGGAAAATGAGATGTAGGAAAAAAATACCGAATGAATACCGATTCGGTCGGCATCGGTAATGAGATTCGGTACGTTCCGATTCAGCTCGGTCCGAATCGGAAATTACCGAATCGGCCAACAACGAATCGGAAATCACCGAATCGGCTACCACCGAATCGGATATTCCCGAATCGGCGAATACCGATTCGGTAAAAGCCGAATCGGTAAAATCCGATTCGGCAATCATAGACCCATGGCGAAAAAGCCCATAGGAATGCATTGAATGAACCGAATCGGCTTTTACCGAATCGGATAATACCGAATCGGATTTTACCGATTCGGATATTACCGAATCGGTAAAAGCCGATTCGGCAATAGGCGATTCAGCCAATGAGGTGGCTCCCCCTCCCCCACCCAAACAGGGAGTGGCAACCCTGGCAGGTGCAGCTAATTAAGAAGTTTCTAGAAGTTTCTGGAAAGCCTGCCTGAGCCCAACACACACAGTTAGCAGCAGTGGGAGAAGGAGGTTGCAAACTGAACAGGAGAAAATGGCAGATCAGGCAGGAAGCCAGAAGTCCTCCCAAAAGAGGAAGCCCAAGTTCACCACCACCGAACTTCAGGTGCTGGTTGAGGAGGTGGTGAGGGTGCACCGCCAGCTGTTTGGCAAGCTGTCCCTCAACGTGCCAGACAGCACCAAGAGGAGAATGTGGGCCGACATCGCCCAGAAGGTCAATGCTGCTGGTGTCACCCCCAGGTCCATTGAGGAACTGAAGAAAAGGTTTTACGACCTCCGCAGCCTCACGAAGAGGAAGCTGGCGGACATTCAAAGGCAGGCTGGACACACCGGAGGAGGCCAGAACCCGGCGCCACCCCTCACCGAGCTGGAGGAAATTGTCTCCAGCACCATCGAGAGGGC
This sequence comes from Lissotriton vulgaris, assembly GCF_964263255.1. Classification (NCBI taxonomy): domain Eukaryota; kingdom Metazoa; phylum Chordata; class Amphibia; order Caudata; family Salamandridae; genus Lissotriton; species Lissotriton vulgaris. The sequence goes on along the minus strand of NC_141696.1, from coordinate 1,270,281,755 downwards.
GAGCATCGTAGGAATCGGGACCCTGGACAGCTCTGCGAGAGCCACAGCTACAGGTAAGAAGCATGCGCATCATGACACACCCTACCAGACACCTCCCCATTAGACACAATGCATAGGCAAACACCAGCACTGTACTGTCACCAACATACAAGAGACAAGCATCATGGTACATGTAGTCAGCAGAAGTTAGCCAAATATGTCAGTGCAGAATCTCAAGACAGGAAACAGTGTGACACAGTGTAAGGAGATGCAAGGACATGTGGAATGCCATAATTGTACTGACTGTAATACATCGGCACTCAGTTTACAAATGCTTCTTTGTACCTAGGGGCACCATCAGGCGGCACAACTGTGACAGCAGAGGGAGCAGCAACGTCCGACACTGCAGTCGCAGGGCCGAGCACCAGCCAGGCTGGCCAGGAGGAGGAGGAGGAGGATGAGGAAGGAGACACCCCAGGGCTAGGAATGGAGGGAGTCCTGGTGATTGATTTCCAAGCAGTGCACTCCCCAGTACTGTCCAGCACACCCCCCTTGCTATTCTCACCAGAAAACTCCCCTACAAGGCAGACCATTCCGCCTACACCAGCTCCTGCCACAATCGTGGCCTTGCCACCTGTCCAACCAGTCCTGGGAGCAGGGGCTCAGGGACCGGCCAGCACCACACCCCCACCAGTGGCACCCCAGCCCACTCAGCAGGCCGGAAGCAGCAGTGCCCGACGCCGTGCCACCACCACCACCACTGCTGCACCAGCACGGGAGGGCAGTGTGTTCCTGGGCCTGGAGGGACAGATGGTCAAAATCCAGCGCCAACAGGCCAGATCCACCATGGCCTGCCAACGCCAGCTCCTGCAGCACAACATGCAGATGGGGGAGTTGGTGAAGGGTTTCCAGGCTGTTGTGGACAGCAACAAGGAGGTGGCAGCAGGGTTAGGCAGGCTGACCACTGCCATCACCCACTCATCTGCCCGACAGGAGGAGCATGAGGTTGCGCGCAGGAGGGATGCCCGGGTGCTCAACCGGGCCATGGCCCGCCTTGCAGCGGCGACCGCACAACTGTGCCATCGCAGCTCCAATCAAGAGTCTGTGCTCAGTCAGCATACGGCTGAGCTGACTAGGGGGATGGCCAGGATCACCACGGCCATGGAGGCCATGTTAATATCAAACGCCGCCTCCAATCCTGCCCTGGACCTGGGTGATGCTGGAGACAGCAGCAGCCGCAGCAGCCCAGCCAGCGCTGCATCAGAGCCACGGAGGAGCACCAGGCGATCCGCTGATGCTGCTGGCCATTCGGAGGGGGCCGAGGGACACCCCAGTGGGTCTGGAAAGCGGGCCAAAAAATAGCCTGGCAAGGGGGGATGAGCAAACCAGAACACTGGACTTTATTTGAGTTTACAATCTCCATTTTTTGATGCACATCAGTGCTGTAACTGTGGTGCATCACTATTAAAAATTTATTTTTTGCAAGCAACATTTAGCTGTCTTTGCATCTGTACTCAGTCAGAAATAGTTCTCAGTGATCTCCTCACGTCTGTATCTGCCATCACTTGGCGTACACACCCCAGCTGGCTGTGTCAGTGGCACAGCTTCGTCGTCGTCATAGTCCTCGTAGTCAGACAACTCCACCTCAGTGCCCTTCTTGACCGCAAGGTTGTGTAACATTGCACATACAGCTATGATCTTGCAGCAGGTGATGGGGGTATACTGCCTTGCACCTCCACTCTTGTGCAGGCATCTGAATCTACTTTTCCAGATGCCAAAGGTCCGTTCAACAACATTCCTGGTGCGTATGTGGGCCCGGTTATACCTCCTTTGGCTGGGTGTGGAGGGGTTGAGGTAGGGGGTGAGTATGAATGAGCGGAGGGCATATGCACTGTCGCCTGGAAGAGAAAGGGGTCACATTAGACACATGCATACATGTATTACACCTACCTACTATGTGTTATGGGGGTCTGATGATGTGGCTCACCTAGGAGGTATCCTTCTCCAAAATCGCCAGCCATCAGCCGTGCATATATGCCGCTCTGTTGGAATATATAGGAGTCATGGGTACTTCCTGGAAATTTTGCTACCAGGTCTGTGATGGTGCACTTGGCATTGCAGATCACCTGCACGTTGATGGTGTGTGTAGATTTCCGATTGCGGTATATGTATTCGGTGTCCGCTGGTGGGCAAATCGGAATATGCGTGCCATCTATGCAACCGATGATTTGGGGAAATTGTGCCATCTGGTAGAAGTCAGCTTTGGTTTGTAGCAGTTCTGCGTGGGTTGCAGGGAATGAGATGTATTGGTCCATCCTGTCTATCATGGCGTCAAGGAATATGTGGAAGAACCTTGACAGGCTGCTCTGGCTCACCCCTCCTGCTGCTGCTACTCCACTTTGATAGCTGCCAGACGCTACCAGGTGTAGGCTGCATAGCACCTGGACGTGCGCAGGGATGGCGTGTGCCCTTGGGGTGTGGTGGTCCAAGTATGGCTTAAGGTCCCTGATGAGCTCAAGTATGGTATCAGAGTCCAGCCTGTATCTCTGTAGGATCTCAGCCTCAGTGAGCATGAACAGGGTTATCCTCTGTCTGTAGACCTGTTCATTTCTTAGCCATTCCCTCTGTCCTTCCTGCTGTAGCCGTAGCCGCCTCGCAATGACATAGAAAGCTGCCATCCTGCAAGTTGCAATGCATTTTGGGACTGTTTATATGGGTTGGAGTTGGTTACCACCTGATTGCAATCCATGGTAAATACCGAGTGAATTCTACCGATTTTGAGCCGATTTCGGTGTTTCTGTGCCTCCCTACATCTCCCCAACTGTCGGAATCGGGGAATTTCCCGATCGGAGAATCATACGAATCGGCATGTTTTCCGATTCGGCTCATGTCCGATTCGGTATTTTTTCCGATTCGGTACATGGACCGAATCGGTGATTTTCCGATTCGGTGTCACTTACGAATCGGTTCTTGGACCGATTCGGTGATTTTCCGATTCGGTGTCACTAACGATTCGGTAGTAGGACCGAATCGGTGATTTTCCGATTCGGTGTCACTAACGAATCGGTTCTTGGCCCGATTCGGTGATTTTCCGATTCGGTGTCACTAACGATTCGGTACATGGACCGATTCGGTCTTTGTAACCGATTCGGTGTTTTTCCGATTCGTTACATATCCGATTTTCGGTATGTACGTATCGGATTCTTTCCCATTCGGTACTCATTCCGAATCGGTTTTCTATCCGATTCGTTCTGTTTTTGGTTCCCTACATCTCGATGGCTGTTTACCGATCGGTAAGGGCCAAAAATCGGTATTTTCGGCCGATACCGATCGGTAAAGCCCTACCTACATCGGGCCCTATGTGATGAAAATCAGACAAGTGGCGTAACAACGACAAAGTGGCTTCTCTACAAATCTCTTCACTATCAGCGGCAACTAGCAAGTCATCAACATATTGAATAAGGGCAGCACCATCTGGTAAAACCAACACATCAAGTTGTGTTTTCAAAGCTTGACTATAAATCGATGGACTCTCGCAATAGCCTTGAGGAGCGCACTTAAAGCGGAAACTTCGTCTTCCTAAAGAGAATCTAAAGATATCTCTACTTTCCATGGCAATCTGGATGCTGAAGAAAGCATTCTTCAAGTCAATCACCGAAAACCATGTGGCCGTAGCTGGAATCAGAGTCAACAAAGCTGTAATATCAGGCACGACAGGAAACTGTGGAACAACAATCTTGTTCACTTCGCGAAGATCGATCACAAACCTATATACAGGAGGCTGTGAAGAATCAGTTCTCTTCAGAACAGGCAAAATGGGACTATTGATTGCACACATTACCTCTTGTTTCCTCAATCACACCCTTTTCGATCAGATCATAAATAATCGCTAAAAGTGCATGCTCACCATCACTCGAGATACGGTACTGTGGAATGCGCGGTAACTTAGCATTCGCCTTCAGTGTCACAACATATGGAGGAATCTCTAAAAGACCTACATCGTTCGGACCAGTAGCCCACAATGAATCTGGTAAAGAAGACAATTCAGGTGGAAGTCTGTCTTTCGACATGTACATCGGAGAGATCACTCTCTCACCCAACGTAAGATGTACTCCTGAGGGAGAACAATACAGCGTTGCATACAATCTTTTCAACAAATCCAATCCCAACAAGTTCTCATCACAACCGGTAGTCAAAATGAGGGGTGCTTCAAATTTACGAGATCCAACAGAAAGAGACAACGGAGTAGAAATCGGATTCGTAACCGGGGTGCCAGAAAAACCTACAGAAACATTCTCAAAGCCAGACAAAGGTGCGCCAGGGAGTTTAGAGTGCATTATAGAACTCTTTGTAGCACCAGTATCTAACAGAAAAGGCTCTGACACACCTGATGCAATCACTTCAACATAAGGTCCACTCTGATCTACTGGAAGTGAAACAACTCCCTCTCTTTATCTATGGCTGTCCTAGCAATTGTTACCATCCACTTCCTCACCTTCGACGTAGTAATCATCCGTATAGTACTGTGCTGTCCTACCAGACGAACCCTGCTGCTGATCAAAACTATTCATCGAGTTCTGTGGAGGCAAAGAACACCCATTCTGTCCGCGACCTCTACCTCTAGGCGCTTGTTGAGCACCTCGACTTCTCACACCAGAAGCACCATTTGTGCGCTGTAACAAAACCGGACAACTCTTCTTATAATGGCCCTCTTCTCTACAATACGCACACTGATTAGGCCCATACGGAAAACGCTGTTGAGAAGACTCGTTCCTCCACTCGTGGAGCAAGACTCACCGCCTGACATCGCTCTGAATCCCTTTTCCTGCTGCTGATCCCTGCTACAGGAGTAGCATAGCTGTTTGCCAATAGCGCTGCTGAGAGACTGTGATCGCGAGGCCGCAGAGGAGGACGAGGCGTCGGCCCCAGGACTGCGAGGACCAGCATTCACCACCTTCAGCTGGTCCTCTTCCTGTGAGAGCCGCGCCCCCTTCCAGTGCCCCGCCCCCAGCGAAGCGCTACAACTTCTCGCTGCACCCGCTGCGCGGGTGCCACTCGTGGAGGAAGACTCACTGCCTGACATCGCTCTGAATCCCTTTTCCTGCTGCTGATCCCTGCTACAGCAGTAGCATAGCTGTTTGCCAATAGCGCTGCTGAGAGACTGTGATTGCGAGGCCGCAGAGGAGGACGAGGCGCCAGCCCCAGGACTGCGAGGACCAGCATTCACCACCTTCAGCTGGTCCTCTTCCTGTGAGAGCCGCGCCCCCTTCCAGTGCCCCGCCCCCAGCGAAGCGCTACAACTTCTCGCGGCACCCGCTGCGCGGGTGCCACTCGTGGAGCAAGACTCACCGCCTGACATCGCTCTGAATCCCTTTTCCTGCTGCTGATCCCTGCTACAGGAGTAGCATAGCTGTTTGCCAATAGCGCTGCTGAGAGACTGTGATCGCGAGGCCGCAGAGGAGGACGAGGAGCCGGCCCCAGGACTGCGAGGACCAGCATTCACCACCTTCAGCTGGTCCTCTTCCTGTGAGAGCCGTGCCCCCTTCCAGTGCCCCGCCCCCAGCGAAGCGCTACAACTTCTCGCGGCACCCGCTGCGCGGGTGCCACTCGTGGAGCAAGACTCACCGCCTGACATCGCTCTGAATCCCTTTTCCTGCTGCTGATCCCTGCTACAGGAGTAGCATAGCTGTTTGCCAATAGCGCTGCTGAGAGACTGTGATCGCGAGGCCGCAGAGGAGGACGAGGCGCCGGCCCCAGGACTGCGAGGACCAGCATTCACCACCTTCAGCTGGTCCTCTTCCTGTGAGAGCCGCGCCCCCTTCCAGTGCCCCGCCCCCAGCGAAGCGCTACAACTTCTCGCGGCACCCGCTGCGCTGGTGCCACTCGTGGAGCAAGACTCACCGCCTGACATCGCTCTGAATCCCTTTTCCTGCTGCTGATCCCTGCTACAGGAGTAGCATAGCTGTTTGCCAATAGCGCTGCTGAGAGACTGTGATCGCGAGGCCGCAGAGGAGGACGAGGCGCCGGCCCCAGGACTGCGAGGACCAGCATTCACCACCTTCAGCTGGTCCTCTTCCTGTGAGAGCCGCGCCCCCTTCCGGTGCCCCGCCCCCAGCGAAGCGCTACAACTTCTCGCGGCACCCGCTGCGCGGGTGCCACTCGTGGAGCAAGACTCACCGCCTGACATCGCTCTGAATCCCTTTTCCTGCTGCTGATCCCTGGTACAGGAGTAGCATAGCTGTTTGCCAATAGCACTGCTGAGAGACTGTGATCGCGAGGCCGCAGAGGAGGACGAGGCGCCGGCCCCAGGACTGCGAGGACCAGCATTCACCACCTTCAGCTGGTCCTCTTCCTGTGAGAGCCGCGCCCCCTTCCAGTGCCCCGCCCCCAGCGAAGCGCTACAACTTCTCGCGCCGCCTGACATCGCTCTGAATCCCTTTTCCTGCTGCTGATCCCTGCTACAGGAGTAGCATAGCTGTTTGCCAATAGCGCTGCTGAGAGACTGTGATCGCGAGGCCGCAGAGGAGGACGAGGCGCCGGCCCCAGGACTGCGAGGACCAGCATTCACCACCTTCAGCTGGTCCTCTTCCTGTGAGAGCCGCGCCCCCTTCCAGTGCCCCGCCCCCAGCGAAGCGCTACAACTTCTCGCGGCACCCGCTGCGCGGGTGCCACTCGTGGAGCAAGACTCACCGCCTGACATCGCTCTGAATCCCTTTTCCTGCTGCTGATCCCTGCTACAGGAGTAGCATCGCTGTTTGCCAATAGCGCTGCTGAGAGACTGCGATCGCGAGGCCGCAGAGGAGGACGAGGCGCCGGCCCCAGGACTGCTAGGACCAGCATTCACCACCTTCAGCTGGTCCTCTTCCTGTGAGAGCCGCGCCCCCTTCCAGTGCCAAGCGCTACAACTTCTCGCGGCACCCGCTGCGCGGGTGCCACTCGTGGAGCAAGACTCACCGCCTGACATCGCTCTGAATCCCTTTTCCTGCTGCTGATCCCTGCTACAGGAGTAGCATAGCTGTTTGCCAATAGCGCTGCTGAGAGACTGTGATCGCGAGGCCGCAGAGGAGGACGAGGCGCCGGCCCCAGGACTGCGAGGACCAGCATTCACCACCTTCAGCTGGTCCTCTTCCTGCGAGAGCCGCGCCCCCTTCCAGTGCCCCGCCCCCAGCGAAGCGCTACAACTTCTCGCGGCACCCGCTGCGCGGGACGCAGCCCGGGGCGAAGCCCGGGCCAAGGGCGGGCCCGTTGTTGCCCGTTAGTGCCCGATAGAGACCGGACCGGGCCATTCCTTTTTCAACAACGACCCAGCAACAAACAAATATGCCACCTAAAACAAGAAGTACCTCTAAGCCAAAATCCAAACACGCGCAGGAGGTAGCACAAGTAACAGGCCCTATCGACCTATTCATTTCGCGGGTCCATGAGACGATAAATCAAAGCATAGCCCTGATGGAGAAGAGAGTATCATTAGACCTCATGAGTGCAAACGCGAAGCGTTCTTCACTAGGCGCTATAGAAAATGCCACCTCTCCAATCAACCTTAACAAACAAAACAGCTCTCTTCCAGTGACTCTGTCAGTTCCAGACTCAAATACTGTTCCATCGGTAGTAGACCTGTCAGTTACGCACTCTGAGTCAGATCTTTCTATAACATTTGATGACCTGGAAGCAACCCCCGACCTAGCTGGTTGTCATACTCAGGGAGATGCCCAACCCATCGAAAATCTGCCCCAGCAAGGCGAGAGAGAAGGAGCAATTCCGAAAACTCGTCCAGCAAACAATGAAGAAATACCTAGCGTTTCGTGCCAGGAACACACAATAACTCATTCAAACTCCTCAATGTCCCATAGTACACTACAACTCCCCGAAACTACCCTTCCACATAAGGCAATCTCCAACGACAATATCATAAATCAATGTAAAACTTGCAGAATTACCTCGCAAGTTCTAACCACAACCAAAGACTTATTATATCAATATTTAAAGCCCATTCAGCTAAGCATCAGAAATCTTGAAGCCCAACTAACTATAATTTCGGCCACCCTCCTAGATTCAAACACTCGTATAGACGTAAAGGGGCAGCGTAACACCTCGCACCCACCCAAAAAACAGAATCAAGTACACATGCAGAAAACAGTAAACCAAACAAACCCAATGTCTTTAGCACAGAAAAACTCAAAACAAAACACTACATTACCCAAATCCACAGCAAACACGTTCCATCCCCAGAAAGAAAAACCACCTGCCAAAACAGTACAGCAAACAGCAAACACAGATACAGATAAGGTAGACATTCCAGGCCCAGCGATAAACATAGGCACCAACAGAGCCTGTTCAGAAAATAAGTCTGAATCTCTTCCATCGAAACCTCCGCCCCCTCAAAAAACACCTAGAAACACACCCAAAAAACCTCCATCAGCCAGACGTCCTGCCCATTTGCCCCCGGAAGCTACTCCCTATACAATAGTCCTCACAGGAGTACCAGAGCTAACTGACGACACACCAGAAACTGCATGGTCACTCAAAAACAAAGCCATGCAGTGGCTAAGCATCAATAGACCTCTTGAATCCCATCTATCGGGAGGGATCACCACAGCCCGTAGGGTAGCCTGGATAGGCAAAACGAAAAAATCAATACGCGGTGACTGCATCATTGTAACATGCAGAGATCCCTCAACCGTAGACTATATTTGTGCTTGGCCTCAGCTCGACAAAAAAGGGGGGATTGACGCCCGACACCTTTCTTTCTTTTATCCCCCAGCGAAACAACATCGTAATCCACCACCCTGGGCATGGCACCATCTCCCTAAAGATTCGCGAAACCAGGAGTCATGGTACCAAGCGCCATGGAAACAGATGGATTACTCATTTGACTACATAGCCAGGGGTGGACCGAGAGAAAGGTTCATAGAACGCCAAATGCCTTATTGGCAGGACAGACCCTACCAAGCACACAAAGGAAGGCAGGGCTTCCCAACCCAAAACCGATTTGATTGCCTCGAAATGGTAGACTGACCATTCCTGGACAAACTTAGTTATCACAAATCCGATACCACACCACAATCAGTAACCGATAAGCAGCATATAGCATTTCCAGAGTCTCCCCATATATTTGAGGTACCACTGGCACACCCAAATAACTCCCCGTCCAGCATTTCTCCAGTAGAAGTGGATACCAACTTGGGATCATGCATCCAGCAAGATGCAGTCAATATTAACAACCTGACAATATCTGCAAACGTGAAAGAAACACAAACCATGAGTCTAGCTATTGCCTATTGGAACGTCGCAGGCCTAACCGCAAAAATAACGTGCCCTTTATGGCTGGACACAGCAAGGAGTCAACAAATCCTGTGTCTGCAAGAGACCTGGCGTACAACCCCACTTCATCTAGTGGGTTATAAAACATTCTTTACCAAAGCAACACCTAGTACAATGGGAAGGCCAAAAGGGGGACTCACGATCTATCTTTCTAATACCGTCCCACTTACTGTGAAACTATTAAAGGAAACATACACCTTCCAAATCATTCAAGCTACGCAGCCGACGGTATCAAAGAGAAACTTATACATATTCATAAATTACTATAATAACACTGGCACTCTGGAATGCTGCTCACACTTAGATGAAATAGCGGCATATATATCCTTCCTTCAAAAAACAAACCACAACTCAACACTTAATTATATCTGGGGAGGTGACTTCAATCAAACACTGTGCCCAAATCACAAAAATGGGATCTGCGGGCTACAGAATGAACTTGGAAACCCCATCGCTCATTTTGCACATACACCGGGTGGCAATAAGCTAAATGAAATCCTCTTCACTTTAGACTTAGGTTTTGCAAACGAACTAGTTAATCCGGAGCAGGACTTTCTACCCACCTTTCATGGGCGAGGCTGTCTGACAACCATTGACTATATTTTAGCTTCAAACACCTATAAAGGGCAACTAAAAAACTATAAAACAGGGTCTAATCCAACTAGCGACCATTACCCCCTTAGTGTGGAACTCCTCATGAAGAAAATAGGATCATTCTCACCAAAAGCCAGCTCCCTCGACCAACAATCGCTGGCCATGAAGAAGACGAACGGCTATGCTATTAAATGGTCAAAGATCGACCCGGAAGAGACAACACAAAGGGTACTCGAAAAAACACATTTATGGTTAACGAACTGTCTGTCTGCAGAGTCATCCCCAGAATCAATCATCATCTCCTTTAATAACATCCAAGGAGCAATAAGGGATGAGCTATTCAAAAACATAACAAACAAGCCAAGACCTCCTATGACGAGATGGTTCGACACTGATTGTCGAAAGGCCCTTACATCTCTAAAAGAAGCTTTAAGACAGAAACGAGAGATACCCAAATAATCTCACAATGGAGGAAAACATACAATAACGCCCGGAAAAACCGTAAGCAACAGATAAAGCAAGACCTATGGCATCAATTACACGATAGTGCATTAAGGAAAGACAGCACTGCTTTTTGGCAGACCATAAGATCACCCTTTCTGGATAACATCACTGACCCAAATCACCTCGACGTGGCAATAACCGAGGATGACTGGGTCTACCACTTCTCAAAAATCTTCGGAATACCAACGGATCTTCCCCAAACAACCCAAGCTCAAGACCTTGAACAAGCAAAGAGTAACATTTATCCCATTAAGTTACGCTTCACTCTCAATGAGGTCAGAAAGGCAATTAAGGCCTCAAAAACTGGCAAGGCCCCCGGCCCAGATGGGGTTCCAATGGACCTGTTTCTATATAATGTTGATTATTGGTCACTAATAATCACACGGGTAATGGCTGCAGTCACGGACACTGGACTCCTCCAATCATGGTCAACATCTACCCTATTGCCCATATTCAAAAAAGGGGACCGTAACGACCCTGCGTGCTACCGACCGATCTCCCTTCTGGACTCCACGGGCAAGATTGCAGGTCGACTACTCCTGGACCGACTACAATCTTGGGCCCGAGAGAATAACACCATCACAGACCTCCAATATGGCTTCCAGAAGGGGCTTGGAACGGTGGAACAGGCCCTAAACCTGGTTCTTCTGGCTGGAAAGTACGCACGCGCTAAAGGAAGTAACATCTACCTGGTCTATGTAGACCTGAGCGCGGCATTCGATTGCGTACAGCATGCAAAGCTATGGCAGATCATGGTAAACCTTGGAGTGGACCCTCCCATACTAGCCTTCCTGAGAGAGCTATATACCAATGCGGAAGGCCGAGTTCGTTTCGGCACTGGCGGCGAACTATCGCGTCCTTTTAAAATATCAAGAGGAGTAAGGCAAGGGTGTGTACTGGCTCCCTTCCTGTTCAGCCTATACACAAACGGGCTTGAACAGGCCATGCTGGAAGGGAGCCAGGACCTCCCGCAGATAGATCACCGCCCGATACCCATCCTCCTCTATGCCGACGACTCGGTCATCCTGGCCCGGACACCTAATCAACTCCAGCGGCAGCTGAACAAATATGTGTCATTTATGGACTCCCTGGGTCTAAAAGTAAATATCAAAAAAACCTTCACAATGACCATTGGACCAAGACGTGGAGTCTCAAAGCCCATATTCATCAATAACAGCAGATTGGAAAAAACATCGGTATACCCATACTTGGGCATACTAGTGGAAGACACAATGACCTGGCATAAGGCAATTGAAGCCAGAGACCTTAACTTTCGCCGCGCAGTATCAGCACTAAGTGCCTTCTCAAGGAAACTAGGCAAACCAGCCCCAGCGGAACTGCTAACGATATACTATGCAAAATGCCACAGTGTGGCCACATATGGAGCAGGCATCTGGGGTCATGGATGTATCGACCAACTCCAGGTTACGGAGAATGCTTTTATCAAATACATCCTAGCTCTCCCCCAAAGCTCCCCGATCCTAGCTTCACATCGGGAGCTGGGTATGGAATATGTGACCGACACCATACGAAGCCAGCCTCTCCTACTCTGGCACCGTATATGGTGTAACCCCGAAAGTCACATTACACGCTCCCTCATTACCGAATGCCTTGGCCTAGCGTACTGGAGGAAAATACCGTGGCTTAATTATATCCATAAATTTTTCCAAGATCTTGACCGTGAGCACTACTTTTTAGAACCACCCTCAATAGAAGATATTTCCAAGAAACAGCTGAAGGAACTATGCATGGGCCATCTAAGAGAACTCCGCAATCAAGCCGAGATTACTAAAACACAGAATGAAAAAATCCGCACATTGCAGACAGAGAAACTCATACAGCCTTACCTGACATACTTCCTTTCGAATCATGAAAAATTTCTAATTACAAGACTACGGTTCGACCTTTTTTTTCCGTTTGGTCTCATTTCCTGAAACAAAGAACTGGTCCCGAAACCTGATGAGATGCCCTTGTGACGGAGTTTCCGAACAATCAACGATACACGTTGTCCTGTTTTGTAAATACTATAGACTAGCAAGGAAAATATGGATTTTGCCCCTCCTCCGTTCAAGCGGTCTCAGACAATCATATCTAGCACTCTCCCACTTACAATCCCCGAATTCCCCGCATGAAGCAAAATTGATAGCGACCTTGTTAAAAATAGTAATATCAATTCGTCGTAAAATTGTCTTTTAACATTGTATCTTTCTTTAAAAAACAGTAACTCATTTCGTTATTTCTTTGCCCAGTATAGTGACTCCAGTCATGTGATCAAATGCCTATTGACCTCTTTTTGACTTTGTTCTATTTTCGTGTTTTAAAATGTACTTTTTATGATTATACAAATCTATAATCGAATAAAAGTTGATGAAATGAAATGACTCGTTCCTTTGCGAGTTTCTAGAATATTGCTGATTCTGCTGATAATCGCGTTGATTATTAGAACGGCATGGATAAGCTTGTTGTAGAAGAATTTTAGTCTTCAATTCCTTAGTCTTCTTATCCGCTTTCTCTAGAACATCTTTGTGCCTATTTTCATAGAACTGGGCCGAAGCTAAAATCTGCGCTGACGTGGAAACAGCCCAAGCACTCTCAGAATCTTTCAGCTTACTGCACAACTCGGGAAGCAGATTATGCACAAATTTGTCAACGAACAATCTCTGGCCACCTTCAGTAGCCATATCCTGACCACTATGATCTACAAAAGTCTCTTCACATCGCGTGAAAAAGTCAGACACAGTCTCATCTTTCTTCTGCTTACAAGCAGACAACTTGTCCCAATTAACACGCACTTCAGGCATCAATGTCTTCATGTAAGTAATTATCCTACCAGGAAGTTGAGTAATAATATCTTCAGGCTTAGCACCTCCTACTTGTCTTTCATTCGCAGCACTAATATTAACCCATGTATCACCCAATTCTTGATCATGATCCGTATGGCGAATCGTACCCCAAATAGGCTGTGGAACAACATTTCCAAACAACATATCTATGTCTGCTAAATTCATGATACATGAACCCACAGTCTGAGTGAGCTCTTTATAATATCCCGCCGGATTTTTGCGCGGATCAGGCAAAGACTGCTTAAGTGCTAAGACTTCAGCACGCTTCCAAGGAACATGTACCCATACACGCTGAAAGTGTGCAGCAACATTTCCATCTTGAGGTCTCCAAACTGGAGGAACCTCAAGCATCAGATATTGACGCGCTGCTCTCCTAACTGACGAATCAGGCTCAAACAATCGCTCAAAAGGAGTATCACTACGAAACAACAAGATATTCGCAACTGCTCTCCCAACATCATGAGGACCCACAACGGTCCCTTTCGCAAATTCAGAACGTATTCGGTACAACTCATTAGAAGCTTTACCTACTTCTTCAACCCATTGTTCATGGAGGAACGCACACATCATATCAAAGACATACCGCGGCTTTGGTGCTTCCCATTGAAGGAAAACATTCATAACACCCTCAAGATCATACTGAGTAGCGTACGTTATCCATTTACGTGCCAAATGATCCAGAACTGTACGTTCATCTGTATCAGGCAACTGACTACGTGATTGTCTACGCTCAGTAACAGGGGACATACCTGATTGTCCCAACAAAGGAGAAAAGAAACCAGAAACTGCAGCAGTCATTCTCTGTCTAGCAGAAGAAGAAGGTGAAAGATTAAGAGAAGACGGAACGATAGTAGAAGAATCCAAAGTCGGAACAGAAGGAGCATTATAGATAGGCGTAGGAGTAGCAGACAAAGGGGGAGACAAAGTTGGCGGCCCCTGAGGAGGCTGCGCCAAAGGAATAGTAGCCAACGGAAGAGGAGCTGGCTGTGGAGGAATTACAGGTGGCACAACAACTGGAGGTGCCGTAGCATTCTGTGCATAAGGGGGTGGCGAACTCAATAGATGCGACATTAAAGGATCTTTTGCAAGATCTTTCTTTTCTTCCTGCTCTTTAAGCGGCAAAACTGGGTAGCATCTATCTACCGCTAACTTCCTAACCCTAAACATCTGTTCGCTCTCTTGCTCTTCCTCATTAACCCTATACGCTATAGCAGCTTGCACCATTGACAAACCTCTTTCTCGTTTATTCTTCTTCGCTAATTTAATTTTTTTCTGTTTGACTTTTTTGCGCCATATGCGAAAAGAGTCAAACATTGCCGGCCGGGCTTTCTTTTTGAACAGTTTAACTTCGAGATTATCTAAAATCTCAGACTCAAAACTACCATAACGGGGCCACTGTAGGACACCGTCTTTTCTCGTATATTTTACCCAGATATCATTATAACTAATAGGGCCCACACCATGCTTCACATAGAGTTCATACGTAGGAGTTCCAATTGGAGGAACCGGTCATGAATCCTCTAACCGGGAATCCTTAGAACAACCACAACCAAAAATCTTTCCAAGTCTGCTAAGACCAGGCATCTTCGCTCACTAGTCTAGCTTCAAACTACAAGGGAAATCTCAAACGATAGTCTCGTGAATACACGAGTCCCTTGGCTTTGGGGCCTGCAGGTACCAAATCAAAGCGATCCACGAAGGGATACCAAAACAAACTAAGGACTGGGAGACGCTCCACTCATACATAACTGAAATGTCGATGGCGTCACCAGAAGACCCGTCAATCGTCTCGCTCTACACATCGTCTAAGGCTCCAAGACAGGGCGACAGTCAGGGCAGCAGTCCTTCGTAGCCGTCGGAAAGCGGGGAACCTCGCAGCAAAGACTTTCGGACCACGACGACATACAGGGGTCGATGAAGTGGCAGGCCTTCCTCCAGAATTTCCACACGAAGCTCTCCACGATCTTCGGGCTTGGACCGGTACCGCTGAAGTCGCCCCATGTTGGGCGTCAACTGAAGGACCGGGTTTTAGAACCCAGCGGCGTCAGGGAAAACGCCCGATGCCTTTGAGTTCCCCTGCCTTGGCAAACAGAGACATGGGACACTTCTCGATGACGTCAAAGACCAAAGTTTATTGGCTGCAACCAGGAACAGAGATCTACGAAGCAAAACACGGGTGGTTCGCTAGAGACTGCACAAATTCAATGAGCGGAGCATGGTCTTTTATGCCAAAAATCACATTCCAGGCTAGCATTCGATACATACAAACTAACCAATCAGCTTGTGACATTTCAAACATAGCGCATGACGACAATCCCATTTTCCGTTGTCCAGCCCAGCAGAAATGACCAAGCACATTCCATTTTCTTGTTCGATCAGGCCGGACAAACCCATCATAAAACCTCAACCCAAATCAGTAATCATGTCGTAAAGGAAGGAGCAGAAACAGATTGGAAGCAAGATAGAAAGGTGGGTGCAGTGTACTATAAACTCCGACATGTCCTGCTCTTTGATCTTTATCTGACCAGCTGCTTAACAAGGAACTGGCTCAGCGAGGTCAGCCTCGGGCAAGGGAGTCAGTTCGGCCAGGTCATTCAGAAGTCAGCTAAGGTGTACGTGTCCCAAGGACTCGTTCGGCCGCAGTCATCGGCCTATGTGAGGGCAACCACACAAAATGGCTGCCGTACATATAATGGAACCCAAGGGTTTAAACGAAATCCCTGAATACGTAGTGTTCTCATTGATCGATTATGACAAAAACACTCGTACACACCACACTCGTGATTTGCGGTCCGCTGACACCAAGATCGTCTATTTCCGACGACCTTTACTGAACGGGTTCGGAACCACCGAACCTCAGACCCTCAAACTACGGAACTAAACCTCCCATTTGCCTAGGAATAGGTTGGCAAAACTTGGGGCAAAACAATTACCCATTGCAGTACCAAGGGTCTGTTTCAAGATGGTGCCATTAAATATGAAGATGTTACAATAATAATATGAATTGGTGGTAGTGTCCTCCCCATAGAGGAGAAATGTCCGCACATAAAATAACACAATTCCAAATCACAAAATATTATACGTGTAGTGAAAACTTTAGATTTTAGTCTAAGTTCTTAGGTGCTTCTACAGCCTGATGCACACCCACCACCAAGAGTGTTTAATGGCACAAAAAGTACCTTACAAAACAGTAAAGGAACAGACTACTAAAGCACTCTATAGAGTATCAATTAAGTGTAATCTAGGGGAACCTAGAATTCTCATTTGGAGAAAGATAGTCTTTAGGTATTGAATATTTATAGATACAAATCGAAGTCCTGTGTCAAAAAACACTGAATTCAGGGATCCAGGCAAAATGTTCTTTTAATTCTTTATTAAGAGTTCAAATGTACAAAAACTTCCCAGCTCACACCGCCGACATGTGTTTTGTCTCTTACTGAGACTTTTTCAAGGCTGGAAGTGACAAACAAATGATATAATAAATATATATTGTATTAAAATTCTGACATGTATAAATAAGTGCAGCTAGAGGAAAGCCAATATAGTAAATTACAAAAAAAGTACAAGCAATTATACAAGGTGAATAATACAATTAAAAACTGACAATAGAAAATATGAAATTAAAAAATTTTGGGAGCAAAAAACATACATGAATAGAGAATAACATTTCAGTTGAAACAAAGGAGCCCAAAGCATAAGAATAATGCATGCAACATAAAAAGAATCACAATATACATGAAGTTGTAATGATTATTTTAAATAGTTGAACACCTAGGTCATGGACAGATCTTGATTAGTCCCTATGTCTCCTAGAATTGATAACAGCCGAAACAAATGAAGAGAACCACACATACGGTAGAAATAACCTACCTAGAATAGTAGAGAAACGTCCTCGGGTGGAAAACGAAATGACGAATCCTCCAAAGATGGTAACACCTTCCGGACTGTTGAATAGACGACAGCCAGGCTAGACCTTGTGGTTCTAAGATAGAGAGAATAACTAATGACATACAAATATCTCCCAATAATATCGAAGATACAGAATATCAAAAACACCGAACTAGAAGTTGGGGGAGGACTAAAACCTGTATTCATAAAGGAAGGAACTAGAGATCTATATCAATGATGAACAGGCCTGAAAGGTGATGTCCCCTCTGGCTCACCTTATATAAATAATCAGGGAGTGCAAGGTGTGGTATTCAGAATTGCTCCAATCAGCAAGTTTCAAAACAATGTAGGATGTACGTAATGGGCCCTAAAAAAGGTGCATAAACACATTATATTATAGACAGGCCTGTGTCTGGCATAGAGTATACCTAAGAATGAAATAACAATCACTAATCAGTGTAACCATAGGATGACAAATAAATATGTAACAAGTTAAAAAAGGGAAAAGGGCATTGAGGAGATGCTATAGAAATTAAGTCACCCCGAGCCTGTCCGAAGCAAAGGGCTGCCTATAACAAAAACCGACCCAAATGGGGAAAAAAAGAGACTAAACTATAGTACTCACCACGATTAAGTAAGCCAAGAAAGAAATGTGGACACCCTTATCCCAGGAGGGACCCTGTAAGTGTCACACCCCCTCTGAAAAATAAGGACAAATGAAATGAATACATAAGAAAGAACTTAATATGCCACATACGGGGAACCCAGATATATAGTCAAAAAGGATAAACTTACAAAATATGTTTAAACTTACAAAATATGTTACTACGCATAATGAGACGGGGTCCCCTTTCAGTCAGTAATTAGAATGATAGACCATGATAAGTCTGCAATACAAAATCAAAGTAGAGAAGGTAGAATAAGACGTTATATCCCCAAATCATTAGACTGAGATATATATGTAGTAATTTAACAAACAAGAAAATAAAATACGGAGCTAGAGAAATACTCGTAATCTGTCCCAAACATAATAACTACATCAAAGGCATGCACAACATCAAAGTCCGCCTTCCCTGTTAAGAATCTCGCCGTCGTATAAGCCCTCGTAATATGTCCCAAACATCTAAAGTGTATCGACAACGAGCAAGATCTCCAAGGCCACCTTCCCCGTAAAAAGTAACGTCGTTGACAATATATGCACGCAAACGAAACTAAATAGGGTTAATAGGGATTCCCGTGCAAAACAAGGGGTAGCTAAGATCCATTTAGCTAGAATCAAAGTTGAAAATATAAGCAGGCCCCTTCAACCACACTCACCTAAAGCAGAGAACCCTGAAAAGTAGAAAAGAGCGGCAGCCGTCGATCTTTTGGCTACAAAGTATCTGCACGAATTTAAAGGGCTAGCGGGTTCCCGCCCCTCAGCAGTCCGGAAACCGCAATGTGACGGCAGTAGTATTTCCCTAACAATCTGCAGCGGCCATATTGTAATGGTATAAGCAAAGCGCAATATATGTAACGGACAAATAATGTTATGTTATGTTATGTTATAGGTTGTTTTGTAGCGCGCTCTGCTACTGGGGAGTATCCTGGCGCGTTGCGGAGGTGACCAAACATAACACAGAGAGACAGCCTAGACCTAACAAACAAACAGATGGGTCTTGAGATCCTTCTTAAACTTGGATAGACACTGGGCGGTACGCAAATGAAGAGGGAGAGCATTCCAAGCCTTCGCAGTTACCACAGAAATAGATTGGCCCCCCAGCCTAGCCCGCTTATAGCGGGGAAGAGTCAGTTTGGCCAGCGAGGCTGACCTGAGACAGCGAGAGGGAGTGTAGAAAGAGAAGCGCTTCCTCAGGTAGCCGGGGCCAAGCTCGTGGACAGCTCTAAATGACAACACGAGAGATTTGAACATAATTCTCTGAGCTACAGGAAGCCAGTGAAGTGCCCGCATGTGTGACCGAACACTCTGCCATTTCGGAATGCTAAACAAAAGGCGGACCGCGGCGTTCTGGACAACCTGCAGTCGTTTGACCAGATACGCCGGGATACCACAAAACAAAGCATTAGCATAGTCCAATCTGGACAAGATGAGGGCACGCGCAACCGATTCCCTAGCTTCTCTGGGCAGCAGAGGGAAGAATCTTCTTAAAGCCCTTAGCGTAGCAAAACAGGTCCCTGACAGCTTCTTGATATGGTTCTCAAATCTGAGGTCTTCTCCAAACCAAATTCCGAGGTTCTTAGCCGGGCCTCCCATCACCTTGGGACTAGGAAAATCAGGGGGCCACAACTCATTCTTAAAGTTGGAGGGGAAGGACCCATAGAAGAGGACCTCTGACTTATCCTCGTTGCATTTAAGCTGGGCCATCGCCAGCCAATGAAACACCGAGGAAAGACAGAGGTGAACAGCCGTTGTATCCAGCTGGTCATCCGGTCAGGTAAAGAGCAGCTGGGTGTCATCAGCGTATCCGATGACCTTAGCCCCAAGCTGTTCGGCCAGGTATATCACAGGGGTGATGTAGGCGTTAAACATCAACGGGCTCAAAGTGGAGCCCTGAGGGACCCCTGTGCAGAGTGGTTTGGCCTTTGAGGCAAACGGCGGCATCCATACTTGCTGCGTCCTATCAGAAAGGAAGGATGACAACCAAGCCAGTACCCTGCCGCCAATGCCAATCTCAGACAGTCTAGCAAGGAGGAGATTATGGGGGACGGTATCGAACGCGGCAGAGAGGTCTAAAAGAATCAGGACCGCTCTGCCGCCACCATCCAAGCACTCTCGAATGGCCTCCGTCACCTCCACCAAAGCTGTCTCTGTGCTAAAGGCCGCTCTGAACCCTGACTGCGCCGGGTGCAGGGCATTGGATTTTTCGATAAAGCTGTCCAGTTGGTGAAAAGCCACCTTCTCACAGATCTTCGCCAGGGCAGGTAGCAAAGATATAGGACGATAATTCCCCGGTACCGTAGCCTCAAGCCCTGACTTCTTCAGTAAAGGGAGCAGCATAGCTTGCTTCCAGCATCCCGGAACCGTGGCAGAAGACAGTGAAAGGTTCACAATCTGGGTGACCTCAGTACATACAGTAGACGCCACTCCAGAGAGAACCCGGGCAGGGCAAGGGTCAGAAGGTGAGCCCGATTTCAGGGACTGAAGGAGAGCCTGGACATCAGGCTCCTCTGCCACTGAAAAATCCAGAAACTGCTGTGCGGGGCAGTGAACTGTTTGAGAGGCAGTAGTCATCAGAATATTGCCTATGGGCAAGGCAGCGAGCAAATCCCTTTGAATTTTTTCAATTTTTTCACTGAAAAAACAGGATAGCTCCTCGCACCATTGAGAGGAAGAGGGAAGCAGTGGTGAGTCTGCCACAGGGGATAAAAAGCTTTTGACAATAGAAAAGATCTCACGGCTATTGTTACTAGCTTTAGCAATCCTCCCAGCATAGTAACCGCCCTTAGCTAATCTGATGGCGGCATGATATTCCCTCTGGGCAGTTCTCAGGATTGCTTTAGCCTCTGGCTGATAGTCTCGTCTCCAAGCCCGCTCTAATTTCTTACAGCCACGTTTCAAATCCCTTAGATCGGGCGAAAACCATGGCTGAGAAGGGATGCAGCGAGGTCGGGACGGGGCATTAGGCTTTGTGGATTCTTTGACCGCACATTCCAACCACCCATTAAAGCCACTAACCGCCTCTACCAGCTCCCCGCTGATTATTGGTTGGGACTCAATTAAGGCTCGCTCAAAGGAGGCAATGTTGATCTTTGGAGGGAGGTCCAGGACCGGACCCGTACTCACTCTATCGAGTCCATCCACCTGCCAGGCAAAACGGACCAGTTTGTGGTCGGACCACGTCACTCTATCCGATCTAAGTGCCACAATGGGAAAGTTGGAACAGACCAAGTCGAGTAAGTGACCCCCCACATGAGTCGGACCTTCCACCCATTGTTTGAGTTGGGCCAGTTCCAAGATTTCTGCCAGACGGCTGGCCATAGATGAATCATTGGCCTCCATGTGGATGTTAAGGTCCCCCAGTAGAAGGTACTTTGAAAAACTCAAGACTCTGGGCACTATACACTCCTCCAGTGACTCAATAAAGGGGCCAGCATATCCTGGTGGTCTGTAGACTAGAGACCCCCCCAGGGTAAAGTGAGGATTAATCACCAGGGAGAAGTGGAGCACCTCTCCATCCGCCAAACCACCAGCCTGTTCAGTGGAAAGGCTCCATCCCTCTCTGTGAATAATGGCTAAGCCACCTCCCCTGCCCGTCGGGCGGTCCACCCTAACAATTTTAAACCCTCTAGGAACAGCAAGTTCAATACTAGGGGCGCACGAGCCATTAAGCCATGTCTCCGTGATAAAAAGGAGCTCCAGCTCGCCTTCGCCCATGGTATCAAAGATGTCATTGGTATGTTTAGATACGGATCTGGCGTTAATCAGGCCAGCCCTGACCAGAGTGGGACCAAGCCTGATATCTGCTCGAATGGCTGTTAGCACAGGGGCGAAACCGCAGTTCGTGCACTTCTGCACCTCACAATCCGGCCCAGCTAGACCGCATCGAGCATCACAGGGGGTGGAATTCAGCCTCAGAAGCGCATTTCTTGAATATCTAATGGTGCCTCCCAGGCGTCTACGGGAGACAGAGGGACATATAGGAGGGCTAGCCCTGGGCCCGTCCGAGGCACGGACGGGCACAGACGGGCTAACCTTTGGCTTACCTTCGGCGTGCCTAAGGCGCGCCCGCCATGCGCGACCGCTGCGCGCTACCGGGGGCATGCTAAATTTAGAGCTAGTCCTCTCTCCACCAGCTAGAACGCTGCCACCAGTTCTGCTGGGGAGAAGGACTACCCCTAAGATGGCCACCCGCCCTCCAATCGACTGTAAACAGCCTGCACGATGTAAGGGGCCAGAAAAGACACTAGGAGCAAAGTGGGTGAGTCAAAGCACCCCCGCAATGTACCTGCACAACAAAAAAGGTTAATCCAAGGGAAAATACATTTTTTAAAATTTTCGGAAAATCGGCGTTTTTCTTTCTAAAATGAGCAGCTAATGAAATAGAGCTCGAGTTATGTGCCACACGCTCAGCAGAGGTTGTAGGGAGCTGCCACCACCCTACTCACACCGCAAAGCCTCTTACCTACAGCAGAATTTATAGCTAGTCCTCTCTCCACCAGCTAGAACGCTGCCACCAGTTCTGCTGGGGAGAAGGACTACCCCTAAGATGGCCACCCGCCCTCCAATCGACTGTAAACAGCCTGCACGATGTAAGGGGCCAGAAAAGACACTAGGAGCAAAGTGGGTGAGTCAAAGCACCCCCGCAATGTACCTGCACAACAAAAAAGGTTAATCCAAGGGAAAATACATTTTTTAAAATTTTCGGAAAATCGGCGTTTTTCTTTCTAAAATGAGCAGCTAATAAAATAGAGCTCGAGTTATGTGCCACACGCTCAGCAGAGGTTGTAGGGAGCTGCCACCACCCTACTCACACCGCAAAGCCTCTTACCTACAGCAGAATTTATAGCTAGTCCTCTCTCCACCAGCTAGAAAGCTGCCACCAGTTCTGCTGGGGAGAAGGACTACCCCTAAGATGGCCACCCGCCCTCCAATCGACTGTAAACAGCCTGCACGATGTAAGGGGCCAGAAAAGACACTAGGAGCAAAGTGGGTGAGTCAAAGCACCCCCGCAATGTACCTGCACAACAAAAAAGGTTAATCCAAGGGAAAATACATTTTTTAAAATTTTCGGAAAATCGGCGTTTTTCTTTCTAAAATGAGCAGCTAATAAAATAGAGCTCGAGTTATGTGCCAAACGCTCAGCAGAGGTTGTAGGGAGCTGCCACCACCCTACTCACCCTACTCAAATAAGCAGCATGAAAGAAAGCATATAAAACGGCAAGACAGTAGATATAGATGAAAGAGTGTTAAACAAAATTAATCGGAGCCATAATGTAATAGGCAATTGCTAAGATGATTTTCTTGAAGCAGAAACGAACAACGGACAGAAATGTACGTTCATGTCCAATACCAGAGGAAGAAATAAAATGACAATAGCCGAGACCTGTAAATAGAAAATAAATTATAAATATAAGTAAAACAACAGGCTGGAAGCAGAATAGACTTTAGAGCTTGTAGTGTAGATCTTAGGAAATATGAAGATGTTGTTGGTGAAGCATACGTGCATCATCTCCAAGAGCATGTTAGTGTGTTCTAGGTACTCTAAAGGTCTCTTTTTCAAATAGTGATGACATGCAGCAATGCCCTGCGCGTGGTCTATATTCGTGTAAAGAGAGTTGACATCTAAGGTAATCATCAGGTCAGTTGTTTCCCATGTGCTGCCTTCAATTTTGATAGGAAGTCTAGGAAGTCTTTGGTATCTTGGACATGAGACTGGAGTGCTATAACCTTGTTACACAAGCCCTGCTCAAACTTAAACATCCAACCAATAAGAATGGTAAGTTCAAATTATCGATCAAACAAAAAGAACAACTCAAGACACTAGCAGCTGATACGAGTATCATTATCCGTCTATCAGACAAAGGTGGAAACATTATTCTTTGGGACAGAGACATGTATATCACTGAAGCATCCAGACAATTGAGTAACCACAAATTATACATTAGAGCTAACATGTATATTTACAATGCTAGCATTTTTTAAACTTGTGATAAATTGAAAGAATGGGAACAGAAATGTTACATTACCTGGAAGGAATACTGTTTCCTCAAACAAGATTATCCCAAATTGGCTATATTGTACCTTTTGCCCAAGATCCATAAGAACCCTGCTACACTTCCGGGCAGTCCTATAGTATCTTCCATCGGCAGCGCTTTGGAAAATGTATCCAAATACGTTGACCATTTCCTACGGGAATACTTTATAGCATTTCCGTCTCATGTTAAAGACACCAAAGACTTCCTATCAAAACTTGAAAGCATTACATGGGAAACAACTGACCTGATGATAACCTTAGATGTCAACTGTCCTTACCAGAGCATGCAGTTTGACTGCTCAAATGAGAGTCACAATATTTACATATAGTCAGTACGGCTTTGGTGTTGTCCATTATTTTGGATATTTATGATCACAAAGAAGTTTCATGACCTCTTCAGGTACCCCTAATAGGAATGGTGTACAAGTGAAGGACTTATTGGAAGCGCTACAGTTGCCTTCAGAAATTGCTGTTGTTAAATGAGAAGCTCATCAACATGAGAATTTGCCATAGTAAATAGGTATGCTGATTCAGTAGCCCAACATTGTGCTTTGTTGGCCTGCACATTTAATGTAAATTTCACATGAGAATCTGAAGAGGACACTTCATTTTCAAATTTGGTGAATGTAACTATACTTGGGTTGAATAAAGAGAGTAGAGTAAAATGTTTCAGAAGCAGAACAGAGTTGGATCAGAAGAGATTGTGAGAAAAAAGCAAATAACTTATGGATGCCAGCTGATGGGAGACCAGTGTTACCTGATAGTTTGTAATTCCCAACTACACAATACTTTCATGGCTTCACACATTTAGGGAGGGATTCCATTGTGAGGCTCTTCCGGCAGAACTGGTTTAAGTACAGGTTCAGGATGCTTGCATAAGAAGTGTGTCATCAGTGTGTTACATGTCAACAAATGAATGCAGGGAAAAGAACACAGGTCACTCTGAGCTACATAGGGAGATCAAGTCGTCCTTTCAATAGAATGCAAATGGATTTCATTAAAATGCCTATTTGCAATGGCCTGAGATATGGTCTTATCATAGTATACGTCTTCGCAAGATGGGTGAAGCCTACCCAAACAGAATGAGGTCCTGAAGATGATTTACATAGCTTTACAGATTAAGCAAAGACTACATTGTAGCTATCAACCTGAGGCTTCAAGTATTGTTGAACAGATTAGCTGGACTTTCAAGTCTCGACTAGTTAAAGTCTGTGCTTCAACATTACTGAAATGGGTGGAAGCTTTACCTTTGGTCCTGATAAGTATTCAAATATTTCTGATAGGAAGTCTGTTTTATCACCCCACAAGATTTTGATGGGTGGTGGAATGAGACTGCCTGCTGTACCTGCAAATGTCCTCTAGAATATCACAGATGAGATGAGATGCAATAACTGCAAAGGAATGGCTGATGTAGACTATTCTATTTCTTACCAGGTTGCAGCTGCCATTCCGCATCAAGAACAGAGCCACCACCTGAATCCAGGTGACTGGGTCGTGATCAAGAAGCATATTTGGAAGACTGGTTTGGAACGAAGATAGAAAGCCCCCTTCCAGGTTATTTTAGTTACTAACACTGGTGTTAAATGTGCTAGAGTTCCTAATTGGGTGCACACATTCCACACCAAGAAGGTGAGAAATCCTGAAGAAATTGTACTCTTTCATCCTGAACGAAGAGCATTGGTGACTGCACCACCACCGCTGAGAGTCCAAAAAGGGCAGTGCTATACAGAAGACAACAGCTTCAAGGAGAAGAAAGAAGTGAAGATTCCCAGGCTGCTGCACAAATCTAAGTACCTATGACTTCACAGAGTTACAGTGAAGTCTCTAACAAAGGAGAAGTAGAGACTGACGCACAACTTGGAAACTATACTGAAACAACATCAGTACAGTTGGAAGATCCGAGTGAAGGAACAAGCACTGAAGCAAGAAAAGTCAGACATAGAGTTGAATGGCAAAAAACTCAAGGAAGACTGAAAAAGAGCATATCAGCTCATCGGATTCCAACAACTATTCCTGAGGAGACAAAGTCAAGTGATGAAAGTGATACGGAGGGAGATCATTTAAATCTCAGATCAAAGAGCTAGAGTGCCTTGTTGGAGGCATTCAGCACCGGGGTGACCTTACTACGAGGATCAAGTACTGAATGTCACAATAGATGATTTTTGTGATGTGAGATCCGAACTGTTGGAGCCTTCATGATTTCACAACAATAAGCATTGTTGGGATAAAATATGCATGACAAAGACAAACTGTGCACTCATAAAGTCTTTAAAATATTATAATCAAAAAGACTGAAAGGGATAAAGAGACTGACACTAATTAACTCATTTTTTATTTTTTAAGAAGAGTACCTAGGCCCAAGTCTACTGTAGAAGAGTAGTTATAACAATTTAGAAGAACACAGATTAGGGTTAAGGGTTGTCTATAAGAAGATTGCTTGGCTGAAAGTCACTCATCTTACGTACAAAGAGTGGAGATGAATTAGTGGGAGTCATATTTGGTGCAATCCTTCCAACTGTAGAGTCATATTAAATGACGAAAAGATAAGAAAACTGTCAACTGTTGTTGACAAGCTGGCAACCAGTACTTCTGGAGCTTTATTAGTAGTAAACACTGAGCTTGTAGCAATATGATCAATGGTTTTGAAAGAACGTCTAGCTTTAGACATTTTACTCATGGAGAAAGGTGGAGTCTGCAAGATGCTTAAATTAACCCATTGTTGGTTATATATTCCTGAACAGGGTAAGGAATAGAGGAAATTGCATAGAACATTTCAGCCTTAAAACCTGAATTAGAAAGAAATGGAAACACCTAGGATAAGGATTATGAAAACTATACTTATGCCAATACTTATAATAGGGCTTCTTGTGTTATGCCCATATGCTTTATTTAATGGCTGCAGATTTTACTTACACAAGAGAAAGAGCAGCGAAAGAAATAAAATATTTAAATGTATATAATCTCATGAATGATGACTACCGAAAGTCAATAAAATTCCAAAGTTTAAAACGAAAACAACAGGATTCAACAGAGGAGGAGCGTGCGCTTTGAGCAGAACTCACATGTGAAATCAAATTAGTGTGATGGTTAAGATAACCATCAGATGGGGACTGATAAGGTTAACTCATTAAAATACAAATGACTTAGATTAGAAGTTAAAAATATGAAATGATTAATGTAAAATTTAAAACTGGAATTACACACATTCAAAATGTGCAAACTGCAAAAGGCAGTCAAGGCTATGTATATAGTAATTCTAAGAAGCCAGCCTCCTTTAACTTGAAGTGAACCTAATATTGCAGAACTGTGTACAATATAATTTAGAAGTATGACCGTAATGTGACATGCTTAGAAATGTTCGTCATGACTGCAGAATGTTCCAGTTTGCTAAGCAGCATATTGTTTGTAATGATTAAACTTCTGATTCTCACCCTAATACACTTAATGCCTGAACAGAAACTGTTGCAAATTCATTCATTCATTCATTGTATTAATGAAATGCATTGCTAAACAGCATTTTTTTGCAAAGATAACGTTTCTTCTCTTTAGCATAGTTTACTGTGTATGCAGCAAAGCAAATGATTTTAGAAGGTCAACCTGCAATGAATGCCTATGGGAATTGAGGCTTATGTTCCCAAAACTTAACTGCGTAAGAATATCTGTAGCTAACTTGCGATAAGGCTTTACAATTTGCATGTATTTTCCTGGGAAAGGAAGAACTAAAAGTGGTCACTGAGGATAGCTGCCTTTTGATTGGTTCAGAGAGAAAGAAGCCAGTTACAAAGTTTGCAACATGTATTCATGTTGCTTTATAATAGTGCTCATTCCTTGTCAATTTCAATGCCTTTTTTCCAGGCTCTTACCCTGATGCTTTTTCTCCACTCCTTTCCTACCTTTTGACAGTTGATGCTACTGCTGCTTCTGTTCATCTAACATATTTTTTTCGGTTTCGCTTGCACAGCACTTGAGTTCTGCTTGTCAAATCTCTTGTATTTAAAATATTTTAAAATGGGGCTCTTATCAGCTCCCATCGGCGAATTACTATGTTCATTCGCTTTTGTGTGGAACCTTTTTTTGTTAACTTTCCCTGGCTACACACAATAATGATACTTCTACTAACGATGTTTACACTGTTTAAGCCCTAGTTACTGTCAAGATAAGATTTCTTGCAAAGGAAAAGGCAGACAGCTCCTAACAGTATGCTGGAATGCTTGTTTTTTATTACTTAGATGTGTAAAGCATTAGCCCTAGAATGTTTGTGGCATTTCCTATTCATCCCTCAGAACATTTCTTTCCACTTTGTAGACATTATCAGATTGATTTTTTTTAACTTAATCTATTTGGTCATTATGATCAAATTCTAAATGTTGTAATAAACATTGCACGTACAAATAAAGTTAATATTCAAGAGCTATGCTATATTTTACTACTAAACAGGCAGCCACAAGTGCAGTAGCACCGGGCCCAAAAGTTGTCAGAACTCTTCTAAACACGCAATATTTCTATATTTGACTACTAAACAGGCAGTCACAATTGCAGTTACCTTGCAGTTAAAAGGGACTTGATTTGAATGGTGCTGCAGGTGCAGTGGCAATGGGGCCAAAAGCTCTATGGACCCCACTAAACCCAGATTTTTCTCAAATGTAAAACTAAACAGGCAGTCACAAGTGCAATTACCTTGCAGACAACAGGGTCACAGTTTCAATGGTGCAGCAGGTGCAGTGACACCAGGACCAAAAGCTCTAGGCACCCAACTAAACACCTAAAATTGCTATATTTTACTACTAAAAAGTCAGTCACAAGTGCAGTTACCTTACAGACAAAGAGGCATTATTTGAATGGTGCAGCAGGTGCAGTGGCACCTGGCCCAAACGTTGTCAGAGTTCCTTTAAACACCTAATATTGTATATTATACTACTAAACAGGCTGTCACAAGTGCAGTTATCTTGCAGGCAACAGGGTCATTCTTTGAATAGTGCAGTAGGTGCAGTGGCACCGACCCAAAAAAGTTATCTGAACTCCTCTAAACACCTGATATTGCTATATTTCACAACTAAACAGGCGCTTACAAGTGCAGTCATCTAGCAAGCACTAGGGTCATGATTTCAATAGTGCAGGAGGTGCAGTGGCACCGGGACCAAAAGCTCCGGGAACCCCACTAAACACCTATTATTGCTATATTTTACAACGAAACAGGCAGTCACAAGTACAGTTATCTTTGTTGTACTAGGGTCATGATTAGAATAGTGCAGCAGGTGCAGTGACACTGGGCCAAAATGTTGTCAGAACTCCTCTAAACACCTAATATTGCTATAGCTTACTACTAAACAGGCAGTTACTTTGCAATTGACACATGCTTGATTTAAACTGTGCAGAAGGTGCAGTGGCACAGTGGCCAAAAGTTGCCTTAACTCCACTAAACACCAAGTATTGCTATACGTTACTACTAAACAGGCAGTCACAGTTGCAGTTACTTTGCAATTGACACGTGCTTGATTTAAATTGTACAGCAGTAGCAGGTGCAGTGGCACTGTGGCCAAAAGTTGCCTTAACTCCACTAAACACCAAGTATTGCTACATATTACAACAAAGCAGGCAGTCACAAGCACAGTTATCTTGTAGATAAGAAGTGTCATTATTTGAATTGTGCAGCAGGCGCAGAGGCAACAGGTCCAAAAGTTGTCAGAACCCCTCTAAAGACCTAATATTGCTACATTTTACAACTAAAAGGCAGTTACCTTGCTGTTAAAAGTGACTTGATTTGAATGGTGCAGCGGCTCTGGGGCCAAAAGCTCTAGGGACCCCACTAAACCCAGATTATTGCTACATTTTACTACTAAACAACACACTCACAAGGGCATTTATCTTGAAGGCAATAGGGTCATAATTTGAATGATGCAGAAGGTGCAGTAGCACCAGGACCAAAAGCTCTAGGCACCCCAATAAACACCTAATATTCCTATATTTTACTACTAAACAGGCAGTCATAAGTGTGGCTACCTTGCCGGCAACAAGATCATGATTTAAATGGTGCAGCAGGTGCAGTGGCACCAAGCCCAGAACGTTGTCAAAACTTCTCTAAGTACCTAATATTGCTATATGTTACTACTATACAGGCAGTCACAAATGCAGTTATCTTGCAGTTAAAAGGGGCGTGATGTGTATGGTGCAGCAGGTGCAATGGCACCAGGGCCAAAAGCT
This sequence comes from Lissotriton vulgaris, assembly GCF_964263255.1. NCBI lineage: Eukaryota > Metazoa > Chordata > Amphibia > Caudata > Salamandridae > Lissotriton > Lissotriton vulgaris. The sequence goes on along the minus strand of NC_141696.1, from coordinate 1,270,251,730 downwards.
CTAGGGACCCCAGTAAACTTAGAATGTTGCTAAATTGTACTACTAAACAGGCAGTCACAAGTGCAGTTAACTAGAAGGCACTAAGGTCATGATTTCAATGTGGCTGCAGGTACAGTGGGACCGGGCCTCATGTTGTTGGAACTCCTCTAAACACCAAATGTTGCTATATTTAACTACTAAATAAGCACATGTGCAGTTACCTTGCAGTCACTAGGGTCATGATCTCAAAGGTGCAACAGGTGCAGTAACACTGAGTCCCAAAGCTCTAGGAACCCCTCTAAACACCAAGCATTGCAATATTTTACCGTTAAACAGGCAGTCACAAGTGCAGTTACCTTACAGCCAATAGGGTCATGAGATGAATGGTGCAGCAGATGTAGTGGCACCGGGCAAAAAGTTGTCCGAACTCCACTAAACACCAAATGTTGCTATAGTTTACTACTAAACAGGAAGTCACAAGTGCAGTTAGCTTGCAGGCACTAGGGACATGATTTGAATGGTGCAGCAGGTGCAGTGGCACCAGGCCCAAAAGTTGTCAGAACTCCTCTAAACACATAATATTTCTATTGCATCAATGAATTCTATTTTTTGCCTCTTTCATTTCATTTTTCAAAATGTTGCTATTACTTACCTGCACTATACCACTAGTAACAGCACAGTGTATTGCCTTTTTGTACATAAACAAGTCATAACACTTTAACAGACTTTCTGTAACTTATATTGTACACCTACTCAGAAACATACAACTGACAACAAAAAAACTGCTTATTGTTAATCACATAGGCAAAACCTAATACATGTACCAATGCTTGTTACAGCTTGCTTCTGTGACTGTATGATCAATTACTCGATGTATTGAAACTTGGCTCAGTTTTATTAACTACTCTTTATGGGGAGTTCTGCTATTTAAAATTTGGTTTTGAGCTTTATGCTCCTTAATCTCACTCTTTTCGTTTTGAACTTGAACTCGTCATGGGTTAATCTAACTCTGAAAATCTGGTTAGAACTTTAGAATAGGGTTTATTTCTTTATGGAACATGCTTGATGCATTATTTTTTCTATTTGGTCCTAACCACACTTTTTATGAGATTTCTGTAAAGTTACTAAAGATTTATTGACTAAAATGAAAAAAGAAAAATAATAAAAAGACCACTACTAATCTCTTAATGAAAATAAAACTTTTTAAATGTATCCAAAATTCTCATTATTGACTAAACTGGTAATAGTATTTGGAATTTGTTTGTTATGCCGAAATAGCTCTTTGAATATTAAAACAGTGACCAAGATTCGTCGTCGTCTCGAAAGGAAGAGACCGGCGCAGGGATGGGGCTTATCTCTGTAAGTGATGGTATTTAAAACAGTGATCAATACACTTGAGGGCTTGAGGAATTTTAAGGACCTGCGTGAGCTAACTCCCCACCAACTAATGTAGCACACAAAAAAAGCCACAGGTCGGGATTGGGAGGAGGTTAGTATGTCATGCAAGGAGGGGGATTCCCTTTTCAGGACGGTTCCCCTCACACACCAGAGGTGTCATGCTTCATCATGGGGATGCCTCCTCTCACGAAAGACCTAGCCTTCATGTGGGCTTCAACCCCCTCCCTACGAGGGAGGAGCTCAGGGAGGTTTTTGTTGAATCAGGCAGGGTGTACTAAACCCCTATGTGAGCTGGTATGTGTGTGTGTGTGAAAAAAGAGTGCAGTGCTGTAATGTGAGAGGTTAACACTGGCTACAGGGTTAGCTACATTGTAACTTTATTCAGCTACCCGGTGTGAGGATTAAAAACAGTGAGGAACTGATGGCACAAGTGCCGACATTAGAGACAAATGTGTAGGTAGACCAACATGTTTCAGCCAGGAGGACCTAAATAGCGTTGTAGCCTTCTTCAGGGTCAATTTGTTCAGCTACTGCAGATAATAAGTGTAAATACATGAAAAAACACATGAATAAATCAAAGGTTTGATACTGAACCAGTAGTCTGACTGTTCAGTATGGACTGCATACAACCTATATTAAAGACGCATAACCAATGTATATATAGCATGAGTCAAATATACAGTTACTAACTTCCTACATTATATCAATTTTAAAACACATAAACATTTTTGATCAATGTGTAATTTACAAAGACGTGTGACTCACCGCAGTGGGTTGGGCAATTCACTACATCTGTCCAGGCGTATTAGTCATGTGGTACGTGAACCAAAACCTGCCAAAAGAGGTATATGGTTTGTTTTAAAAACAAGAAACCCCAAGGGAGGGATTAAAGATAGAGCAAAAAAGTGACTTAAATTATGTCAGATGACCTGTCAATAGATTTTAGCGAAAAAGTGGATCCAGATTCGCTGTCATTGGGTGTCATCGGTGTGGCTATAACCGCAGACTAGAGTGAGAGCCAACAACAAGCATATGGCGTCTGACAGCACTGGACTTTTTTCGTAGACTGGCAGCAAGGACCTAACAAAGATTGAAGCACAGTTGAGGGACCCCAGGGATAAGTGGGATAGTGACAAGAGGATGATTGAGGGCGCCACACACTGTTGGATGATAGCCAGAGGGGCCCGGTATAGAACCTGCCAGAGCTGGGAGCGGGCAGGATGGCTGCAATCAAAGGTGCGCTAGGTGTAGTGACACGAGGCATATGGGCCTCTGTGCCACAGCCTTCCAAGCGTGATAACCAGTGGGTGGGGCAGACTAGTGAAAAATGGGTGAGCGCATCGGTGCTTAGTGGCACTTAACCAAATGTGCCTACCGGACAACCAGCATTTGGTGTCCAGCAGGCAGAGTGGTATGAAGGTCAGCGATTGCGAGGGGGGAACCGGTGTGTGACGCGGTGTCTCCTTGAAAGGCGTGTGGCAGTAGATGATAAACCCGGCGTATAAGTGAGGAAACTGCGGGGTGGAATGGATCGGCGCTTAACCATATGTGCTTACCGGGCGACCAGCAAAGTGCGATGGCGATGCCCAGAAGGCGGGATGGTTTGGAGGTGAGCGACTGCAGGCGGGAGTGTGGAGAACCGGTGTGAGATACGGTATCTCCTGGAAGGGCGTACGGCAGTGAACGCCAGGGCCGGCATATCAGCGAGGAAACAGGGGGATTGGACGGATCGATGTCAACTCCTCAGTAGAAGAGTAATGGCTATAAAGGCTGTGAGGCCTCGGTGCTGCATGCAGTCATAGGTTTAAAACACTTACCACAAGTGTGTGGATCCCAGTCAACCAAGCACGTCCAGGGCAGAAAAAAAGCGTCCTGGGACGGCTCGCATTTAAATACACCTGACGTGTATTAAAACTCAAAACAGCTGGGTAGCGCGTACCCAGAAATGAAAGGCTCATTGGATATGTAGTTTTCGAGGGGTATATAGTTTCCTTAAAACGAGACTCGTGCACGGTAGGCGCGATACCTACATGGAGGCCCTTTCAACTGACCTGATCTCTGCTCAGAGGAGCAGAGGTGGAAAGGCTGAGTTGGGTGGAGTTGGGTGGAGGCTTGTGGGCGGCCACCGGTGGGGTTGTGGGTGGGCGTGGCTGTCAAATGGGGGTCAATGGCGCGCGTTGCGAGCACTACAGGTGGCTGGTTCAGAGGCCCAACAATTACAGGCGCACACGCCTGTTGTGTAAGAAGGATGTAATCAACAATGTCGGGCAAAGTGGGGGGCTGGTGAACCTAGCCATTAATTGCCCAAAGAATGTGATGCTGATGCGGTCGCACAGTGAGGGAACTAATATGCTCCACCAGGGAGCCAGCATACCGGACAAGAAGGCTGAGCAATGCTGGGGGCATGAAGCTGGTAGGGTGGTGACACGGTAGGCCCATGGGGCATACCCACACTGAGAGGTGAAGACACCTGGGTGAAGATGTGACATGAACCCAAAGTGGTGGGCTCTGGTAGGGATGTGTCTTGGAGGCACAGTCTGTGAATCAAGAGAGTGCAAACCACGGAATCTCTTCATTGAGGCCTGTTAGACCTGACATCATTGGCTTGAGTCTCTCCTCCATTTTTTCTGTTTGCATCCACTGTTTTACGATGTTTTGCTGGTATATGCTTTGGGCGCGGTGTCACTGCTGATCAGTGCCACAGTGCTCCCTATGTTAAATTGATGTATCTATTGTATCCATGTTTGGCTTATTTGGTTTACTGTCAGTCCCTAGTCTAGTGCACCAGGAGTGCCGGGGCTTGTAAATACAAATGCCGCTCGTGGGCTTGCAGCACGTGTTGTGCCACCCACAGGAGCGGCCTCGTAAAAGAATGTCTACGGACGGTCATTGCGAGACCCACGTGCAGCCTCGTGCTGTCACGCAGGCTGCGCAGGTATACCTACTTGCCAGCCCCTTGAACCTTCCCTTGACTTCATGTTAGTCACCCCTATGGTAGGCCCGCGGGCAGGGTGCATTGTAAGTATAAGGTAGGACACGCCTGACCAAGTTGGCATGTCCTAATAGTGAATTACGGCCATCTTCGTTCTTCACTATTGCGAGGTAGCCTGCTCTCCATTAGTTAGAATGGGCCGCCGGGATTATTAATGCTATGGTCCTAGTTGGCTCGGGGAGCATGGTGCAATGTCGAGTTTGGTATCCCTGAACTCGGGGTTTAATTACGCATCCATCGGTGTGGATGGTTTTTGGACTCTGGGTTTGAAAATAGCACTTTTAGAAAGTGTCTATTTTCTTGTCCAACCATTTCTGGTTTCTGCTGGTCTTGCGTGTGTGTGACAGGAGCTGGGTGGCTCCACAGGTCTGGATGAGTCAGTGTGGGATGAGTGGGACATTTGCGTTGAGAGTAGGGGGAGAGTAGTTGTTGATAGCCTGCTCCTGCCAGGGTCAATGCTGGCTCCACCTCCTGCTGGGCGTCTGAGGACCCAGCCCTGCTCAGTGAATAAGCCAGGTGCTTCTGCCTGGCTCCACCCACAACAGACCCAGGATGTTGGGAAAGCCCCCTTCATGGAGAAAGGGATCAAAGCCGAAAAGGGGTATAAGAGAAGGACCCCTGAACCAAGAAGGTAGATCACTTCTGACAAGGAACCCTGTAACCAAGGCCAAGAGGCCTGCTGATCTGAGGACTTGCCTACCCCTTCTGCCAGTGTGCTGTTTGCTGGGGGGAATCCTGCAGTGCTTCTTTATTTTTGCCAAGGAACCAGGAGAGAGGAACTTGGTGTGTACTCTCACGCTTGCTAAGAAAATCTCCAAGGACTGGAAGAGTGCCAGTCTCCTGCTGAAGTCACAGGGCTAAAAGACTTCATCTGCTAAAGTGCTACTTGCTGGAACTGCGAATCCGGCACCTCTGAAAGAACCAGCAATCTCGACGCCGACGGACGTCGCCGAATCCAGCTCGACGCAGTGGGTAACGGCCCCAGTGTCCCGCTTCCTCGACGACCGGCCGCCGGGCCCGACCGACGCCAGCAGCAACGCCAGTGAGTGGGAGTACGGCTCTAGCTCCAGAGGACCTCGTGTCTGCACCGCTGCTGATCGCATCAACTGTGTGCCCTCTCGACGCCGTGAGCGCTGCTCACTCTGTGCAACCGCATCATCGACGACGCCTGCTGAGGCCTGATCGACACCGAAGACGCGACGCCGGATTGCTCGACGCCGCTGATCATCGTGTGCTTCATTTTCCAAAGGTACTGTGTGGTTGGGGGTCCGTGTGACTCCAGGCTCGACGTAGCACTCCTCGCGGTCGACGCCGAACCTTTGGATTAACTTTGCCTCGACGTCGTGTAGCCCCCGTGTGGGTTACCCTGTTGCTAAGAACTGTATTGCCAAGAAGAAGATTTATTTTGATACTAAAGACTTTTGTGCTAAAGAAGAAACAACCGTTGAACTATCCTTTTTCCCTTCCCAACGTATTTATTCCGATTGTGTACAGTTTTGTCGTTATTTGGTCTTGTGCTAAGCCTTATATAAAAATACTTATTTTTATAATACTACTGTGTCGTGTCCATTTGTAGTGTATTCACTGTATTACTGTATGTGGCCATAAATGCTTAACACACAGCCTCTGAGATAAGCCTGTTCTGCTCTGCCAAGCTACCAAGGGGGTGAGCAGGGGTTATCAAAGGGTGTGATCCCCTTGCCCTGACTAGAAAAGGTGTGTCCCTATTTGTCAGAAGTGCATACCTCTGCCAACTAGAGACAGCCGGTTCTAACAAGGCCCGTTTCTGAGGTTCCCAACCTGGACACCCATCTTTGTTCCAGTCTAAGAAGTTTAGTTGTGAAATCTGGTGTATTGCCGTTCAGATTCGGTTTGTCTAGGACCATCCAGCTTAGGGAGTCTGTGCCGAATTTATGTCGATACTTCGCATATCATTACTTCGCACAATTTTAGTGCGATGTTTTTACTTGCCATAAACCATTACTTTGCAAGTTTTAACTGTGCATGCATTTATAACGCAAATGGTTATCAATGTACTTTAAATGCTTTTATTCTGCATTCTATTACTATGCATAGCACTACTACTTTTTTTCCTGTAATGGTTTATGCTAATTAAAAAATTGCACTAAAATCTCACCCTCATACACTACAATACCCTACAATACTCAAACACCACTACACTAACCTAAACCCTAATACACTACCCCCTTATATATGACCTTCCCCCTTCCCCTTGCCTACACTCTAACACTACTCTTCACAACCCCCCAACACTACCATAAACCCTGAAACACTACCCTAAAGCTACACAAACACCACTATCCTAAACCCTAATTCACCATAAAATCTCAACACTACCCAAACCCTCACACACTACACTACCCTACACTACTCAAACACCACTACACTACCCTAAACCCTAAAACACTACCCCCTACACGACCTTCCCCCTGCCTGGACCCTACACTCTAACACTGCACTTCACAACCCTCCGAACACTACCCTAAACCCTCAAACACTACCCTACACCACAAAAACATCACACCACTACCCTAAACCCTAATTCACTAACCCCTGTGCATCCCTCCCACGACACACAGTCCTGTTCCTCCTCCCAAACACTACCCTTCTCGACCCCCGTCACTAACCTAAACCCAAATTACACTACACAAACACAAACCTTAAACATAACCCCCTGCACGACCCTAAAAAATACACTGCCTCACTTTCTCTCTCCCCTCGTGGTCCCTCTCTTCACCTTCACTCTTGGATCCACTCTTCTCCCTCAAGCGTCTTAAGAGAAGCACGTCATTTGTTGGAAACGGAAGCGCCTCCTTTTCCAAACAACGATGTGGCTAGTCTGCAAAGTATTTCACTTTCCGAAGTAACGGTAATTACATAGTAACAGCATGCTAAGTAAAAGCATGCAAACTAAAAGTTCCTGCAAACTAAAAAATGCGCAGTAATAGTAATACGAAGAAATGCCCTTGAAGTAATGGTATATTACGGTCTGGGCCATGTTTCCTATCAAAAAAGTGTTTGGTCATCGTAGTCATTTGTTTTGCATATCTAATGGTGTTTTTGTGTTCTAAAATCCTATGCGTACTTTCCTGGTGGTCATACCAACATATCTCAAGCCAAAAGGGCAAGTGATAAGGTAGACCACACGCTCACTGTTACAATTGGTGTGTTTTTGTAAAATCCAAGGTCTCAATGTCCCTATGTCAATGCTTTTGGTCATACTGGTTTGGGCACAGACTGTACAAGACCCACAAGGATAATGGCCTTGGACAGGAGGTAAATTCCAAAGTGTGTTTTGTCTTGTTATTTCTGGCACCACCGGTCTTGTGTGGATCAAAGTTTCTTTTAAATTACGGCCTCTTTTGAATGCAAAAAGAGGTTTTTCTAGGGTCAATTGTCCTTTGTTCAAAGTGTTCCAATTGTGTAGTATGGATTTCTTCACTATATTGAACACAGACCTGTAGGTGTTAGCATAGACAAGTTTGGATTGTGTTGGTTTTGCAGAGGGTTAATCGCGAAGAGCTTCCGAATAGTGTTGAGTGCCCATTTGGCTGATTTATTAACCAACTGCAATGCACTCCTCCAATATGAGAGTTACCACCCAAAGTCATTGCGGGAAAACTTACAATATAGGCAGTTTTTGCAAGTCCGCCATAATTGCGCGCAGCCACGGCCCGTGGAGGGAGTTCCGGTGGGTCAGAAACGTGGGGCGGGAAAGGGGCAGGGTGGGGGTGTTAATAACCGGAATATGAATAATTGAAGGTAAGTAAACAATTTAAAAAATAAAGCGAATTTCGTAGCGCACGCTGCATCGCATTTTGCGATGCAGAGCGCACTACGAAATTTGTTTTTTCCTGGACGTGCTCGGTTGACTGGGATCCATACACTTGTGGTAAGTGTTTTATCCTATAGATGCATGCAGCACCGAGGCCACACAGCCTTTATAGCCGTTACTCTTCTACTGAGGAGTTGACATCCATCCGTACAATCCCGCTGTTTCCTCGCTGATACGCCGGCACTGGCGTTCGCTGCAGCACGCCCCTCCAGGAGATTCTGTATCTCCCACTGGTTCTCCACACTCCCTCCAGCAGTCGCTCACCTCCAAACCATCCTGCCTGTTGGGCACCACACTTTGCTGGTCGCCCGGTAGACACATATGGTTAAGCGCCGATCCGTTCCACCCTGCAATTTCCTCACTGATACACGGGGTCTGGCGTCTACTGCCACACGCCTTTCAAGGAGATACTGCGTCACACACTGGTTCTCCCCCTCGCAATAGCTCACCTTCATACCACCCCACCTGCTGGACACTGCATCTTGCAAGTTGTCCGGTAGGCACATGTGGTTAAGCGCCACTAAGCACTGATGCGCTCACCCATTTTTCACTAGTCCACCCCACCCACTGGTTATCACGCTTGGCGGGCTGTGGCACAGAGGCCCATATGCCTCGTGTCACTACACCTGGCACACCTTGGATTGCAGCCATCCTGGCCGCTTCCAGCTCTGGTAGGTTCTATACCGGTCCCCTCTGGCTATCATCCAACAGTGTGTGGAGCCCTCAATCATCCTTTTGTCACTATCCCACGCATCCCTGGGGTCCCTCAACTATGCTTCAGTCTTTGTTACATCCGTGCCACCAGTCTACGAAAGAAGTCCAGTGCTGTCAGACGCCCTATGCTTTTTGTTGGCTCACACTCTAGTGTGCACTTATAGCCACACCTATGACCCCCAATGACAGCGAATCTGGATCCACTTTTTCGCTAAAATCTATTGACAGGTCATCTGACATAATTTAAGTCACACTTTTGCTCTATCTTTAATCCCTCCCTTAGGGTTTCTTGTTTTTAACACAAACCATATACCTCTTTTGGCAGGTTTTGGTGCACGTACCACATGGCTAACATGCCTGAACAGATGTAGTGAATTGCGCTACCCATTGCGGTGAATCACAAGGCTTTGTAAATTACACATTGATCTAAAATGTTTATGTGTTTCAAAATTGATATAATGTAGGAAGTTAGTAACTGTATATTTGACTCATGCTATATATACATTGGTTATGCATCTGGTGACATACATGCCTTTCTGTCCTTAATATAGGTTGTATGCAGTCCATACTGAACAGTAGGCTACTGGTTCAGTATCAAACCTTTGATTTATTCACATGTTTTTCATATTTTTTCACGGATTTACACTTTATATCTGCAGTAGCTGAACAAATTGACCCTGAAGAAGGCTGCAACACTATTTAGGTCCTCCTGGCCGAAACACGTTGGTCTAGCTACACATTTGTCTCTAATGTCGGCACTTGGGTCATTAGCTCCTCACTGTTTTTTATCCCGACACCGGGTAGCTGAATAAAGTTACAATATAGCTAACCCTGTAGCCAGTTTTAACCTCTCACATTAAGGCACTGCATTTTTCCACCAGCTCACATAGGGGTTTAGTACACCCTGCCTGATTCAACAAAAAATATCCCTGAGCCCCTCCCTTGTAGAGAAGGGGTTGAAGCCCTCATAAAGACTAGGTCTTTCATGTGAGGAGGCACCCCCATGATGAAGCATGACACCTCTGGTGTGTGAGGAGAACCGTCCTGAAAAGGAAATCCCCCTCCTTGCATGACTTACTAACCTCCTCCCAATCCAGACCCCTGGCTTTCTTTAGTGTGCTAAATTAAAACAGTGAACCATATTATTTCATTTAGGCGGCAATCCGCGCTATCTTATGTTCAGCCAACATTTGTTTTGCCAATATACCTGGGGCTTTCTTGAGGCTGAAAAGTTTGTTGCACAAGTAATAATATATTTACAGTCAAGTTGAGGCAATAAAGCTCTTTGCACAATATGACTTAAGCAGAGCACAGCAGTTCACTCCTGGGACACCGCAAAAGTGAAACTAGAAGTGCTGCTGGCCCAGTCCTGGGACAAAGTAAAACAAATATTCATTACATTCCTATCTAAATAATTGTGTCACTCAAGCTAAATAATGCTCAATATACACCAAAATGTAATATGGGAAATTCAAAGCACACAACACTAGATGTGATTTCCAGTCATAGTGTACACGCCATCGTGTGTAGTCTTTAGACAAACAGACGGGGAGGAAATCCTTATCCTGCCTGCACCTTATTTGGTACAAACGAAACATCGCAAAAAGTCTCACATGCAACTACCATCACACACGATCTCCCACTTCCTCGCCAAATTACAACATAACGTGCGTATTTGCAAAGAACGCATTCATCCTAGGGCGTGCTGAACAGCAGATGTTCTCTACGTCACTACCCCACATAGCGCTGCCATGGAAGATAAGTTTTGGACAAAAGTGCTCGCTGCTTAAATTTAAATCGGAAGCGGACCCCGGTGATCAGGCCTCCGGCGTCCTTCCCCCTTTCAAATGCTTTCCAAAGTACTCCCGAAGAACCTCCGCTTACACACTGTGATGAGCCGGTCGGGGTCATAAATACGGCTCGGTGGGCGTGGCAGATCGCTTTGCTGGCGGTGTCAGTCGTAAACGGGACGCCGTGATAGGCGGCTGCAGCGGGCAGGAGGGGCGGGGCAGTCTCCAGGCAACGGAGCGCGCGGGTCAGAGGCATAATCAGCGAGGAGTCAGTTCAGAGCTGAGAGCGAGGAGGCGCTGTCACCGCAGCAGCAGCGGCAGCTCCGAGGACGGCAGCACCGCCCACCCCAGCAGCAGCAGGTGAGAAGAGCGGCCACCCGTGCATGCTCGAGTCCGGGAGGGACCGTGGGCGCAGCAGCTGTGTGCCGCCAGAGTCCCTGCTGCTGCTCCGCCCGCTAGAGAGGACACAGCCCCATGGATAGAGCGAAGCGAGCCACGAGACTTGTAGTTAAACTCTAAGCGCTCTACCGAGAGCTCTGGTCCTGTAAAGTAACGAGCTGCACAAGCAGCTGCAGCACCCCTACTGCCAAAGTTCCTAATTGACTTAGGGCACCAATGCGCTTGAGTTTTCCAAATCCTTACAATGTTTTTTGGGCAGTCAGTGGGCACCCACGCTCTTGCACTCTGCACATCGGTGCATGCTCATCTGTGGCACCCACTGGGCACTCACGTTCTTGCACTCTGCAAATGGGTGCATGCTCTACTCTGGCACCCAATGGGCACACACGCTCGTGCACTCTGCACATTGGCGCATACTCATCTGTGGCAACGAGTGAGCACTCACCCTCTTGCACTCTGCACATCGGGGCATGCTCTTCTGTAGCACCCACTGGGCACCCACGTTCGTGCACTCTGTTAATGAGCGAATGCTCTTCTCTGGCACCCAGTGAGCACCTACGCTCTTGCACTATGCACATCGGTGCATGGTCTTCTGTGAGCACCCTCGCCCGCTCTTGCACTCGGCACATCGGTGCATGATCTTCTGTAGCACCCACTGGGCACCCACGTTCTTGCACTCTGCTAATGGGTGAATGCTCTTCTCTGGCACCCAGTGAGCACCCACGCTCGTGCACTCGGCACATTGGTGCATGGTCTTCTGGGGGCACCCACGCTCTTGCACTGGGCACATCGGTGCATGGTCTTCTGTGAGCACCCACGCTCTTGCACTATGCACATCGGTGCATGGTCTTCTCTGGCACCTAGTGTGCTGTCACTCTTTGAACTGCTAGATTGCTCAAGGAGAGGCGCCCTTTCATTGGACTCCTCCATCCTCAGAGCTCCCGAGTGAATGCACATGGCCCGTCACTACTTTTAGTTCCTCATAGGACTATGCATCTCCTCGGCCCCGAAGCACTTGCATGACTGCAGTTCTCCCGAGGCCTCTCCGAGAACAGTCCCAGCAGGGATGCACATGCCCCAACATCCGGCCCAGCGCTGCGGCTGGAATAGCGGATACATACAGCGGAGTTGTCCTTTCTCCCCTCTCACTGCGCAGGTGCCCACAAGCTTTGCTACTCTCCCCTCGTGCATATGCCCTCACAGAACATCTGAAGTGCGTGCTATGTTGTGGCCACACGTGCCTTGGCATCACTTCGACAGACCCCAAACTTCATGTGAGAAGCTCCCCTGCCAGTGCTAGAGCACCATAGGGGTTGGCACCATAGGGGTGGGCACACATGCCTTGGCTTGCCACTTCCTATGGGCCTAAATTGCCCTCCTGCTGCTAGAGCACCTGAAGAGGAAACTATGCCCTGGTACCCCTCACCTTCTTCTGCCGCCTGAGTGGGCGCACTAGCCCTGGCACCACTTATAGAGACCCCTCTACTCTCCCACTGTTAGAACATCTGAAGGCACCAGGTCCCGTCCCAGTGCTAGAGCCAGTTCAGAGGGCCCTAAGCCTTTAATTTATAGAGCCCCTAAAGAGGTGTATGCTCCCTCATCCCAACCATAATGCTGATGAACAAAAAGTATACACCCCCTCTATGCTGTGCTATCTGTGCCAGGCTACCCAGTGACGCGCTGGCTGCGGCTGTACTACTCCAGCGGCCAGCAGCTTCAGGCGGCTCCGCTAGCGAATTGTTCGCTTGGGCAAGTGAGTTAGAGCGTGCCCTGGTGTCTCCGCCAATCAAGCCGCGCGCCCCGGAGATGCTCTTAATTGGCAACTCGTGACCCAAAAGATTCCAATTAAACGTGTTCGTGTCCAGTCTCCTTTCTATAATCGCTTCACTCGTTTCACGTGTCTTTGTTTTGCTAATTAGATAGAACTAGGCTGCCACAGTTCGCTGCATGTAGTTGTCGCTGTACGTTTTTGTGGTTTATTTAAGGTTTTTTTTCAAACCATTCAGGATTGTTGCTGTAATTGGAGCTACCGTGCTATCTATATTTCCTTCGCCGGCCGCAGATTTTAAGTGCTGCTTCATGATTGTTTATTGTTTGCATTGTATTTTTTATAACTAAGGCAATTATACATTGTTTAATCAGTCAAGTTGATGTTTTGTGAGTTGTGGAACCACTGGTTAGCTTTTCTTTCTTCCGAGGAGGCTACATTGAGTTTCAGTTGGATAATAGCAATGCTCTTTATTTATGGCTTTTTCAAATGGGTGAAGTTTGCCTAAAAGTGGTATATAGTTATTATTAGTTCGTATAGTGAAAAGATTTGCTTATTTTTGTATGATGACCGCACCAACGTGTTCTGTTAAATCTGGTGTGCTTGAGGTTTTGAATGGGTAGTTTGTGTTTGCACATTTGATCAACTTCATATATAAAGCTCATATTCACTTTTTTTTGTGCCCTGCACCAGTAATGGAATTAAGGTAGCTCTCCATGGAGGTTCACCTTAGGTTAGAGGGCTTAATCTCTAAATCCCATAACATGCTGGATTGAAGAGGAAAAAGGATTTCCAGCCAAACAGTTTTTACATGTGAGTGGAAATTCACTTTCCTCATTCACATAATTCGGATCCACCATCTTTTCCACTCGTAGATCAGATATACTTTACTTATGCTAGTTTTTCTTACTGTCGGAAGCTTCAAACAGGCGAGAAAAGGAGCATTTCTGGATGATTGTACTGATAATTGTGGTGAACCTTCACAAAACTTATAAGGTAATGGGTATTTACAAACATTTTGTAGGTCCTTTCACATGTTTGAAAGTTACTCCTGCAAAGAGTTAGGAGTAAGCCCCTTTCCTAGGTGGAAATGTAATGGGAAATTGGCAATATTTTATGGAAATGCATATTTGCACATGTCGGCTTTGCATATTGCAGTAGTACATATTACAAGGGACTGTCTGCCGAGCAAACTGATCAAGAAAACTGGTCAAGAAAAGTGGACCAATAGCATGCCTGCAAATCTAAGATCTTCATGGATTTCCATGGCCTACTCATTTGGCTTCTGTGAAATAGCTGAAAGTGTGCCAGTCTGTGTAAATTGTGGGCATAACTCTACAATGCTTTAGTTAGATGTATGCACTTTGTGTGATTCCAACACCCTCTTGTCTCACTTGCTTGTCCCTTTCTTTACTTCTAGACTATCATCCTCTATAATCAAGGCCCAGTCTGCAGCCAAGGTCTATTTAGATCTTTGTCGTTCCTCTCCGAGGCTTACAGTCTGACTCGTTTATGTAGTTGATATTTATAGAGCACACCATCTGCCATTAACACAGCCTCATAGCGCTGCTGCTGTTCAGAGATGCTCCAGCATGCAAGCGTGGGGTTTCCATTACAGACGGGGATCGGAGAACCCCAGTCGCCTGTGAAGATAATGTTGCAGTTTTAGTTCTCTGGTCCAACTTTGTTTCAGTAGCGGTGTCATGTTCCATGAGCTGTGGTGTGTGATTTTGGTGTCTCAAGAGGTCTGTCAAGGGCAATTAACAGTTGCTTATGCACAGTGTTTTAAAAGGGCTGGTACTGAGTACCGGCACTTTTTTATTTTGAGAGGGCGAGTACCCGCACTTCTCAAGAGAAACGGAATACTTTTAATTGGAGAGTACCAGCACTTCTCAAGAGAAACGTAATATTTTTTAATTGGAGAGTACCGGCACTTCTCAGAAACAAGCAGGTACTCTGATACAGAGTACCTGCACTTCTTTTTTTCCATTTTAAGCACTGCTTATGCATCTATTAGGCAGGTAAATTGCTCTCTGATGATTAGGGATACCTGGTGCTCTTGGCTTAGAGGTAAGTGCTGTTGGGACCACTGTGATATCCTTCTCTGGGGCATGTCAGCACAGTGTTAGATGCATATCGACTATTGTGTCTCACACTTCACCCTCTCCATCCAACCAGTGACAGTGCTACGGATGACTAATCAGTGGCTTCTCCCGGCAAAAGTTCTATTTGACTTTCCAAAGGAGCCTTGTCTCCCCTGCTGTCATTTCCGTGCCTAGATCTTCTTCTTCCAGGTCAGGAATGTCAGCATTACACCTCCACTGTCTAATAAAACAACATCCCCCTCCCATCATGTGCACAGCAACAGGCCAGAGGCTTCCAATGGGATGGCCCTACACGGAGCCCATGTAGCGCATTGAGCAGATACACTAACAGCAAACACTTGGGATTGTCAGCGCTAGGTACCTTTGTATCTATGGTTAAAAATAACATAGAATGTGATTAGGTGACATGAACCATAAATCAGACTGCGCTTTGTCTCTCTGCCAGTGCCAAGCAACTCCTTTTTAGAGAGTCAAACAATCTTTGAGTGCAGCGGTGTTAGAAAAACGAGAAAGGATCATTAAATGAGATTTTCCCCTAAAGAAGGAATCTTCCCCTCCTTCTCTTGCACAGTATATGGAGGCCCTGTACCACGCTTGGGATACTCCAGGCAGTTTACAAGGTCTGCCCTAGGCTTGGCACACAACCAGCTCAGGTTGGTAATGTTTGAATGGCTTGCACACTCGGACTCGCACGTTTAAGTAATCTTCCCTTACATAGAGCACAGCTCAGTCTTGTTTCTGTATACCACTTTACGTCAGACTGCACGCTATCTCAGAAAGCCTCTTTCTGCTATATCCCTAAAACCTTGCTTGAAAAATGTACTTTGACTTACAACTCTCGATTGGTTCCTCTGCTTCATTTCCTCAGAGTGACCCTCTCCTGCCTTCCATAGCCATCTCTCAGTCGCACGCCTGTCTGCCTTTATCACGGTTATTGTAGGTCTGCAAATGGCTCACACCTAAGTTACTAGATCACAAGCTCTGCTTCTTTAAAACCCCGTCTGTGCAACCTAAGAATACCTAATCAATGCTGGCCCAGCTACTCATCGCACCATCCATTCTAATGAACCCACATAGACTGAACCAACAATCGCACCTATCTCCTATTAACTTAATCTACCACAAAGAAACATGAGTAAATGCATGAAATGGTTTCCTCACAGCACACGACTAATCCTAGGAACTAACAATAACCACTTTATTAACCACTAACCTCGGGTTCTGGAGTAGCTTGCTATTCTTTGAAGCACTTCAAGCCTCATCGGGAGTAGTACGGGCTATAGAAATACAATTATGAAATACAGTTGGCTGTGTTTGTGTGGTTTATGGTGGCGCATGTTTGGATTATTCACACTGGATTTGCCCACGCAGCACAAACCAACCCAAAAGGCAACGTAGTGCTGCCCATGTATGCTCTAAAGGATCCTAACCACAATATGCCCATTCCATCACTCCAGATAATGACGTGAGAAGACACCTATGCAACCTTTGCAAGGGAAGGGTGCAGACTATATTTTTAGAACATTCCATGCATTTGTGGACATGTATCCTAATCAACACAGGTAGCTACAAGGGTGAAGTAACGAGGATTGGAGGTATGTTTCAAGTATGTTGGTGGAAATGCAGGACTTTTGTGGTAGCGTGCCTTTTTTGTTTTTTTATCTTCAAGTTGCGGCCACGGTCGTGCAGTACTTAATTTTACATTCCATTTTTCATACATATGCCTTGTTGCTATAAAGCCCGGATGCCATGGTACGCGATGCCAGTCACACATATCCTGTGTATTTAGTGTCTATTGAAAACAGCTGTAGCAGAAGAAATGATGTCATCGTTCTCGCTTTCCCTTTCTCATCTGTATCTCCGACTCTCTGGTTCCCTACTCCCTTCATTCTATTTCTCCCTTTGTATGTATCTCTTTCTTCCTGAGTCTATCTTTAGCCATCCCTTCCTCCATGTCTCTCTTGTCATTCTTTCTCTTTCTTTTCCTCTCTCTCTCACGTCCACCGCGGTTGGCCCCGCTTTGATGCCCATTTCGCTGCCATGGCTTTCCACCCTGCGGTATAACTCTCTCGGTGCGCCTGTCATCCTGGTTAATTTTCCGTCCCATTGTTTGTTGAGGCGAGCGGGTTTCATGGCAGATTAACCGTCAAAACACGCTGAGCATCTTTTAAAAGCCTGCTGTTTGATTGTCTCCGTGTATCTGGAAAAATAAGCCTTCCCTATCCGACGAGCAAATATTTGAAGTCGGGCCGCGCAGATAGAGAAAGGGCACCATTTATCTGCACCAGGCGCACGTGCAGCCAGAAGGGATGGACACGCGCCAGGTGGCACACTTAGAAAGGCAGGCCCCAGGGCGGCGGGGCTCTTTCCAAGAGCCTGTGTTCAGCCAGGGGACACCAGGTCATGAGTGGTCGCGTTTTCAATAAACATTTGCATGGCTGAGAAAGGCTTGAGTCGTGATAGGTTAGTTAGCCTAAAAAGTCTTAATTCATTTTGATACTTTATGCTGTACTTTCTGAAAGCAATGTCTAGCAGGGCACACGGAGACCCTTCACGTGCCCATGACGTTCAGAGATGGGTCGGGCGCTCTCTCGTTAGATACTACTTTCCCTTTACCGCAGTCGCACACATATGTTATTGATTTAGTCTGTAAGTGTGAAGCCTCTTCAGTGCGCTTTGTTCGCATGTGAGTGCGGGTGCAGCTCACTTTTGAAGTGTTATTCTTTTCAGGAGACAAGTAAACTTAGACTGGACTGGACGCTGGTTAAGGGCAGAGTGAATGTCGGGAGTCTGCATATTACAAATGGCTGCACACGTATTATTTTTGGGCTAATAGTTTGTCCCCTCTCCCAGAGTTGGGTAGCGCCTATTTTAGTGCTCGTGTTATTTTTAGACAGCACCTTCCCGCCAGTGAGCTCCCAGGAAGCGAGGGCCTCCGCCTCCCGCAGGCCGCAGAGCCGGTCCCCGGCATGGACAGACACCGGGGCCTGGAGCTGGCGCGGGCGGCCGCGGGCAGGCCCGCGCCGGGGATCGGAATGCCGCCGGCCCATCCATTGAAGGCGGCGCGGTGCTGTGAAGTGAGCGCCCCAGATGTTCACGGCTTCGCGGTGGGGGCCGTCAGGAATGCTTCCAGGCCAGATGTGACCAGGAGGGGGCTGTGCTGTTGACGAGGGCAGCTGCCATATAAGCAGCTAATCCAATAACCCTCCAGCAGCCTTTACAGAAGTGTCATCAAACCAGCCGGACAGGGGAGCTGCTTTGGGAAGAGGTGAAAGAACGCGGGAAGGCCTTGGGGTCGCCTGGCGTCTATGTGGATGGAGACTGGTTTACCCCAGGACGGCCTTTTGGCTGGTGATAAATGGAGCGGCCTGCCCCAGACTGCACTGATTTTTGGGCGCCCCAGAAATGAGCAAGTCATGTCTGTCGACTACCACCAAACCCAGAGAACAAGTCTTCCGTCACCCACCTGCCCCAGAAGGAAAAAGTCATCCATCGTCTGCCACTCCCCCCCCCCCCTGCTCTTACCTGCACTGGGCTGCAAACTTAGGGTCCGCCCCCGGTGGCAGTAGGTCTAGCGGTGCCACTGTGCCCTGGGAGGGGGGGGGGGGGGGCATACAGTTTTAACGCATTCCCAGGTGTACAGATCCTTGTAAACCTGGGAATGCATCAGAATCCATAGGTGTTGCATGGCAAAACCTACCTCAATGCCCATGGAACGCCTTCCTGGCACACCATAAGGCAATGCAGTGTGTGCTGCGTTGTCTTACACTATAACCACGCGAAGTGGCTTTGCCTGGGCTCGTAGATATGGGTTTGCACTCTGCACACCTGGATCATCATACAAAGTGTTGCACCAGTGGCTTGTGAATAAGCCCTGTAGGGTATTTATATTAACATACTCAAATGTAAATGTAAATGTGTTTGTATTTATATAGCGCACTTCTACCCTGAGATCTCGTAGCGCTGTATTCATACCGCTGTGGAACTCTTCCTGGCTTTCCTGTGAGATGTCCACTCCTGGGCACCCCCAAGGTGAAGCCAGGCATCTAAGCACTGGCCGTTGTGGAGATTAAGCGAGCTATTGCCCAGAGTCACAGAGTGGAACCCATGATTAGACTAGGCACCGAGGCGAGAATTATCAGGTCCGGGGAAATTGAGTCCAAGAGCCGCCGAGGCAGGAATTGAACCCTGGTCCCGGGCCAGACCTCTGCATCAGGGTCTGCCGCTCTAACCATTGATTCAGAAAAGGGGGTGGTGATGAACAGAGTGTCTGAATTAAGCAGACCACTCTTACCCAGTCCAAAGATCAGGGCTTGGTCCATCACCGTTATTTAGCTCACTGCACCATCCCAGCTCAGAACCTGGCTATATGCAAATTAGTCTGTCCCTGGCCCAGTGCATCATGGGAACAGGGCAGACCAAACTACCAAGCCAATTCTTCACCAGAAAGGGCGTGAAAGGGTATACTCAGATGTGAGTCCCTTGCTCATTGCACCATCAG
Organism: Lissotriton vulgaris; assembly: GCF_964263255.1. Classification (NCBI taxonomy): domain Eukaryota; kingdom Metazoa; phylum Chordata; class Amphibia; order Caudata; family Salamandridae; genus Lissotriton; species Lissotriton vulgaris. Next base: position 1,270,232,228 of record NC_141696.1, on the reverse strand, counting down.
GATTCAAGCAAGCCGGGCCGACGACGGCTGAAATGCCAGAAACCGGTCCCCGGAAGCTTGTTTCCTTCCCAGTATAAGAATTGGCTTGGTAGTTTGGTTTGCCCTGTTCCCATCATGCACTGGGACAGGAACAGACTAATTTGCATGTAGCCAGGTTCTGAGCTGGGATGGTGCAGTGAGCTAAAAAAGGGTGATGGATCAAGCCCTGATCTTTGGACTGGGTAAGAGTGGTCTGCTTAATTCAGACACTCTGTTCATCACCACCCCCTTTTCTGAATCATTTTGTCCACCATAAGCGTTGAAGGGTATACTCAGATGTGAGTCCCTTGCTCATTGCACCATCAGGATTCAAGCAAGCCGGGCCGACGACGGCTGAAATGCCAGAAACCGGTCCCCGGAAGCTTGTTTCCTTCCCAGTATAAGAATTGGCTTGGTAGTTTGGTTTGCCCTGTTCCAATCATGCACTGGGACAGAAACAGACTAATTTGCATGTAGCCAGGTTCTGAGCTGGGATGGTGCAGTGAGTTAAAAAACGGTGATGGATCAAGCCCTGATCTTTGGACTGGGTAAGATTGGTCTGCTTAATTCAGACACTCTGTTCATCACCACCCCCTTTTCTGAATCAGCTCTAACCATTGAGCCACCAGAATAGTGTTGCAATGAAGGACCAAATTATGCACCAGGGATGACTAAGTGGCAAGAAAGACAAGTTCATCAGTGCTTTATATTTGTGTCTTGCATGTAAGAACATGCACGTCCTTTCAGTAACACCCCCAGCCTACCTTTCAGAGTAAATTAGATAGAGTGAAGAATATACAGTATTGCGCTGAGCAGAAACATGGCTGCCAACTTGCACATACTTTTAGTAATAAATGGTGTGTCTCATTTATTGATTGCATTCCAGCTTTGTCATTAACTTGTCTTCAGTTTTATGTTTGCCGTGCATTAACTAACATTAGAACATTGGAATTTTGAGCGCTCCATTGAAGACAATGGAGTGGCTCAGGGATTATAATGGCTGGTGTAAGCCCTCTGCTCCAGTATTTCAACGTTTGTCCTTCTCTTTATCCTCTTTTAATTTAGAATGTTTTACCATTACAGGGTGGAATGTTTTAATAGCCCTATAGCCCTTTTTGGCTCGAGCTATGCATGTTGTTAAAGGTGCTCACTCTCGTTATAGGTCCCGCCTGCGGCTCAGGCCTATAACTTGGGTTCAGGGCCTTTAACAACTGGTTTGGCCCTTGGCAGTGGGCTATAATGCTGTATTATAGGGCCTCCAGGAGCAGCTTCACCTATTAAGAAAAAGTCCCAGGCAGCAGTGTAGCACATTTATATTGAATTCTTCTAAAGCCTGACTGCCATCTTGAAGTAACACCTACATTTAGAACAGTGTAGTGTAAGCATGAGTTAGTATGTACACGTGGTATTTATGTAGCACGGATCTAGCCGAAAGACAGGAAAGAACTGTACATTGTCAAAGGCAGAGACACAGGCAAAGGTTGCTTGAAGGGCTAGCTCAGGTCTGAGATTAAAATGGACTGCTAGTTGTGGTGATTTCCTGTTCTTTAAAAATAGAGATTTTTTTAAATGGAAATAGAGAAACACTGATTTTTTAAAACATTACTTACATTACATACAAGTAATTAAGGTTTTTGTTGATTGCTTCAGACAGAAGCCCTCCCCAGCCGTTCATACGGGGATGTTGACACAATCTGGGGTAAAATTGGCAATTCTTGAAATGCCCAGGTGCAGCAATTAACAAAGACGAGTAGTAAAGGTTTCCAGTGTCAGTGGGGTTTAATTTAGATTCCCACCTAGGTAGAACACAGCACAACAGGCAGCCACAGTGCAGGGGAGATGAGCTCCCCTATAGGCGACTGATACTTTTGGCTCCAGGCAGAACACGCTGTGCTGTTATTAAACACCTGCGAGGGAGGCTGACATTTGTTTGTTTCCCTTTGATCGTTAGCAGCTTATATTACAAACGCCCTGGGCTGATTTTCCGTCATTTTATTGCAGTGACTGAGTTTCAGAAGCTTGAACGAAAGTTTCTTTTTAAAGAGCAACATATTTGCAGTGTTCAGTGTTTTTCTACCTGACTCCTTGGTGTGGACGAGGCCGCTCTTCTCATCAGAGCAGACCTTCTTGTTGATATTAAGTTTAATGTAATTAAACAAATCATAAATCGATCATACACAGAGACGGGCATCCAATCCTAAAGGAAGAAGGGTTAGGTAATGTCGTAGAGCTTCCACCTCAATTCTATATCACACTAGGGTGTGCAGGCATTGATGATCATGAGCGGATCACCCATTCTTTATTCAAGGTGTCATTGCCAAACACTGCCGTCACCTATTTTAAATTAATCCCGCAGCCAGTGTGTTAGCCATAGCTATTGTGCCGCTAAACAGTTACGTTCAAAGTTCGGGTCCTCAAGGCCCTCGACCACTGTGGGAAATTGAATTAGCAAAACTCTGTGTCTCCCTTTATTCCAGATCAGATCCCCTAGCATTCCATCTAGCAAAAGGAACACTCTGCCGGGAATGGGGATTCCCAATGAAAGTCATCTCTTTTCTCAGGCCCTAAGTTCCATTTTGGCATTCGTTCCCTCTTACAGTACAGGGGAGGGTAATGCTTCAGAGGTTGCTCTATACCTTTGCAAATTTAGAGAATCCTCATTCCCCGCAGAGTGTTCCTTTTGCTAGATGGAATGCTCGGGGATCTGATCTGGAATGACACCTTGAATAAAGCATGGGTGTTCCTCTCATGATCATCAATGCCTGCACACCCTAACAGCCTACTCTGTGTAGCTTGCATGTGCTATAGCAGAGCCCTGAAATTCACTCCGGGCACACTTCTTTACACACTGGACGCCCCGTTGAGCTCCCTAGCTGTGCATCAGGAGGTGGTAGACAGGGAAGGGATGGAGACATACTAGAATGTAGGGGTAGGCACACACGGAGCTTTGTTCCAAGACCATATGCTGATCCCTTTTGATGTATGATTGTGACAAATAGACTTGCCATCGGGACAGTTTTTAATGCACAGGCGCCTGACTGTCATGCATCCACTGATGCAGATACGCTCCACCCTGGGGACTGGATGACACCTTTTCTCCTGGATCATGAGAGCCATCCCTGGTAAAACAGTAGATCCCCTTGCTGGCCTGAGATTCCTGAGGGAACAATATCTGGAACTCCCTCTGACTCCCAAGGAATGGAAGAGGGTGCCTAAATATTCATGCATGGTCTCACACAATATTCGCTTCCAATACAAAAAAAACAATATCCTACACAGAGCCTACTTGACACTGGCCAGGCTGCATAAGACATATCCCAAGATATCCTCTGCATGTGGTCAACACCCTCAGGCGGACATACTGCACATATTTTGGGAATTTTCCTATAATGTGTACCTTCTGGTACATAGTTTGTACAGTCCTCCAGAGAGTCACAGGTTGTTCAGACCTGAACAGCCCAGACTCCTGTCTCAGGGCCTCCATGGCCATGGAAAGGAAGGAGGAGCAATGACTCAATTTCTTGACCTGGTACTTTTGCTAGCCAGATGCGCCCTTATGATGAGATGGAAACCTGCGTCTCTCTCAGGGACCCCAAAGTGGTAAGCTACAATGTTACGTTGGGCTGCAGTGGAATCCATGGCACTGAATAAGAAGGAGCTACGGGTCCTGCAAATGTTGCATCCTGGACAAGTAGCTGTGCTATGGGCATATGTTTACGAAAAGCATGATCCTTATGGGATGCTGCAGGATATCATGTGTCTGGATGATTCTCCTGTTCTAATCCTGACTTTTTGACTGAAGTTAGAAAAAAAAGATCCGACGCAATGTGTAGTTGATCTAATATTCTTTTCCATTTGCCTAGCCTTTCCAGCAATAGTTTGTCATCAACAGTGTCAAAGGCAGAGAAGACTTCTGTAATTGTGAGGGTTGTTTCCTTGCCTTTGCCCATTGAATGGAGGAGCTTTCTTTTATCTGCAGTGGCTGTTTTGTGCACCTCAAGGGGCTTAATCTAGGCTGTGGTCATGGATGAAATGCGTTTTTCCACATAGTCTTAGATCTGCCTAGTCACCTTTCTTTCCACAAGCTTCCTGAGTAAGGGGAAATTGGGAATGTTTCTAGCTCCAGTGTGGAGACTATGAAGTCACACAATCCATGTCTTACCAATGCCTTTGTGATGCTCTGCGGTTAGGCGGTGATTGTCTTGCACAGCATATGACTTTACCCATTAAATACACATACCACATGATGCAATGTCATTTACCGGGAGCACGACTACCTTCCGTTTTTGATTTCAACCCGTTGGAATGAGGAATACAACGGAGCCTCCATATATCCAGAGGTTAGTATGATGATAAAGTTGAGACTAAGGGCCTTAGTTAACAGTTTGACGGAGAGGGTATTCTGTCAAAACGTGATGAATGTCCTGTCTGCCTTATTCAAAGTGGGATTGACTGTAATGCACGTGTAAAATGGTGGACTGGACATCTGCTACTTTTTTAAAGAGAGTACCTTTAAGTAAAACTACAAATTAGGTCCTCAAGTTCGTGAGGGCAAGAACCTTTGAAAAATGTTCACCCCAAATGCCGTAACTCAAATTTTCTGTTTATTTTATAGCAGACGGCTCATAACAATGCTGAAAACAATATAACATTACATTCATCCTGTACTGTATTCATCACTTATTGCCAAACTCCCCCGTTTTTGGAAAATGTGATGATATTTTTAACATTAATCAGTTTTGAATATGAATGCCTTATATTTACAGGGAGAATCCATTAAGTTCAGTGATGTGTGTGGGTGGGGTGAATTTGAGACTGATCCATTGAGCAGAAAGGGAGCCCCATAAACCATTCTCATTGATAGCGTTTGGGGTTCCGCCACCTCCACTCAATTTATTTGTGTATCACATATTTTGAAAAATATAATTTTTTTACCTTATGTGACAAAATGTTTTTTCATAGTGTAATTAAAGTGCTTTCATGCTCCCGGATCCAAATGATACATCCTAACATTTATAACCGTAATTCATCAGAAGAACAAATTATTTCCTTAATTAGGCTAGCAAAATTACTTATTTGCAAATTTTTCAGGCCAACAGAGCACTGCGCCAGACTCTTTAATGAGCCATTTTCTGACCAAGCATTGGCAATCCTAATTAGTCTGGCTTATACTAAACCTGCAATGTTAGTCAGTGCTCAGTTAAGGTACTTACTACGTGCACAGTGTTACTCAGCCTTGCACACGTGGATCCATTCATCCACCCGCTTGCTCATTCTATTGTTAAAACAGTTCTTTATCGATTTTTTAATTTCTTACATGGTTAGGCATTGGGAACAGTGTAACATATTATATAGCATGAATATATAGTAGAAGGGAGAGGGATGGTGAGTGTCCTTTCATATTTCCGGATGGTTGAATACTAGAGCCATACATGTGTAGATGTGAAATGCAAACCACCCATATTTTCTGGTGTGTCCAGATCTGGAAAGATGATAACTTGGTTCAATGTAACTGATATGATGTTCTGCATCATCTATATATTGTACACTAATATTATGTAATATCCTATAAGGGAACCTTTCACAGGATGCCATTTGAATTTATTCATTCAACCACTCCGCAGGTATTCTAGACTTCGAGTGACACAGGGTGCATATATTTGCCACTGTCAATGAGATGGCCACCCATTTTTGCCACATAGTGGATCTTCCATTTGCTCCTTCTTGCATTCATTCACTTATTCATCCTCGATATGAAAAGACACACACACAAAATTCAACAGGCACATGAAAGATAAATTAAAATAGTAAAGTAAAAAAGAAAACATTCCACCTCCTATATGTGGTCAGCATATGCTGCAATAAATAATACAATTATAAAAAACAGGTGGCTGCCTTGCTATTAGCATATAATTATTTTCAAATTTCAACATGGCTGTCAACTTTAGAAGCCATTTCTTTCACCATCTTGAAGTGATAAAACTATGATAGACTTTGCAAATAGGATTCCAGAATGCTTGCTCTATAACAGAGCAGTGGGAGCCCCTCTTCGCATGGTATTGTGCACAGTGCATCATTGTTGCCGATCCCAGATGGTAGACACAATGCTCTTAAAAGTGGCAACCATCTTGGAATGGTAAAACAATTATACCTATGGACAAAAATAGACAAAGGTGGCTAGCCGGTATAGAATCAGTGGTCATGTGGAATGCAGTGCACTGCAGATGAAATGAGTGGCTATCAAACTGCCTGGTTGTAACACAAAAAGAGCTTTTTTGTTACACTATTGAGAGAGGGCCTTTTGCTTCATCCATACGTTTCTGTGTGTGCTTCAGTTGAAAAAAAGTTCATGTAATTTAGTTTTTGATATGTGGGAAAGTTTATCCTTTTGCTCAACACAGCTGCTTGAGTTGGTTATTCTTACAGGCGAATGATCAAGGACATTAGACATAGTCCATTCACAATGAGATGTCGTTCAGTAGATCTGCACTCCCTAGGACATCTACACTTTTTGGTGCTATAGTACAGAACAGTAGCATAGTCCAACATGTGCTTCTCCTCCTCCTACCATGACGTTTTAGATGCTTTTCTCTTTATCCTTTACAGGGTTCTTTCTACGGAGACACATTTTTGACCCAACAATCACTGCTCAAACATTTGCCATTTCATTTCTGTCTAGATTTTTTAAAATAAAGCAAATCAATTCAACTAACACATTGATACCAATAGCCCACTCGATTCACACCAGGGATGCAGCACGGAAACAGCGATGCTGAATATAACAGATGACATACACAAATCCATAGACACAAACAGATGCTGCATGCTCATCCTCCTAGACCTATCAGTGGCTTTCAACACGGTCGACCATAAGCTATCTTGGACTCCCTGCAACAACGCTTTGGAGCCGATGGCACAGTTTTGCAGCGGTTCTCCTCCTTTCTGCACAACACCTCCCAACTAATAAAAATAAACAACTCGACATCGGATTTTTTTACCATCACCTGAGGTGTTCCCCCAAGGCTCCGTCCTCTCTCTGACACTCTTCAACATCTACATTGAGCCCCTAGCTGAAATACTCAGACAAGCAAAACTTGCCTTCCACATTAATGTGGACGACACCCATCGTTACCTAGAAATATCCTCTTTGAATGATTTATGCTGGCTTAATGCTCCGCTCATAGAATTTCAGAACTGGCTATTGCGCAACCACCCCAAACTCAGCCAAGAAAAAACTGAAATTCTTGTTTTATCCAGCCACGGCCAATCACCGCAGACCCAAGAATGGCTAAATAACCTGGACACTTTGAACTGCAAGCTGAATGTAGCACACTCCGACAAGTCTCTGTGGATCTCCCTGGATTCAAGTTTAAACATGAGCACACACGTAAGGTCCACAGCGAAGGGTGACTTTTATAGCCTAAAGCTCCTTCAACAAACTAAGCTCTTCCTCCCATCAAATGACCTAAAAATAGCCACACAGACACTGGTTCTATCCAGACTATTCTGCGGGATGCCTCCCTCTCAGGCGCACAGGAAGCATACTTAGCCCCTCTGAGAGCCACTCAAAAATCAGGAAGGTCATTGGAGCAAAGAGATATGATTACATCTCCTCCTCTCTGAAAAAGCTAAAATGGCTTACAATCGAAGCACGATGCTGCTTCAAAACTGCTTGTCTCACCCACAAAGCGCGTCACACTGTTAACCAGACTACCTAACATCTAAACTCACAAAAAGCAGGCCAAATGATAAATCTAAGAAGCTTCAACACACTTCTTTTCATTATCCTGAAGTAACATAACCAAAAGGCCCTCTATCACTCTTTCTCTGGCATTGAACCCACAATCTGGACCTCTATCCACTACATATCAGAACAAACTCCTTCATGAGCTTCAAAAGACAATTAAAAGAGCTCCTCCTAAATCAGCACCTCAACCGTATGGGAATTGACTCCTAACGCACACTGGAAAACGAACACATTATGCATATCTCGCCCAAGGTCCTTACTATGTTTTGAGACTCGTCACTACAAATGTACTGTATTGTTATTGACTGATGATGATTGGACTCCTGACACTACAATTATACTGTATTGCTAATGACTACTAATATCTTACGGTGTTGTAAAGCACTCTGATATCCTGCCAGTGCTGTATAAAACTCTTTAAATTAAAACTTCAATTAAATGTGTGTGTTCATAAGTTCAGACACCACGTAATTTGCTGGGCTATCAACACAGTGGTTAAGAAACTCATCTTGGTAACACAATCAGTCCCAGTTCTTGAAAATAATAGACATTGTATGTTTATTAATATGTTATAATGCAGCAGAGGACACCCTTTTCCTTTTTGGGGGAGTTAAGCGCTAAAATCTGACTGCCAGATCTCTTGGAGAGGTTAACTTATTCTCCTGTCTGTGTAACTCAAGCCTCAGAAATTAGATGATGTCAAAGTGTGTGCTTTACAGATTTTCTCTTTTCATCTACTTAATCATTCCTTGCTTACACAGCGCCTAGATATGCTTTACAGACTGTGGACTGAGGACATCATGATTTCAGCATTGAACAAACGTGGCACATTCATCACCAACTTAGATCGTTTTCAGCAGACTTGCTCAGAACAAAGTAGTCATAAATTTATTTATTTTTACAATTTATGAGAACTACTACTTCATAATTGATACAACATGGAGTTTGACGAAGGTTTTCGTGCTCTATAATTTGAAGGCAAAGGCGTTCAGGTAACCACATCGTGTCATCAGGTTTTTCTAAAACAACAGTGGGGTTAGGAACCAGAGGATGTACTATTTTAGAAAAAAGATGAGCCGATGATGGGAAAAATCCATCCTTCCGCTGTTGATTCTTAGCGCAGCCACACTCTAAGTACTAGTCTGTGGTATCCAACAACCCCAAGACTATAAATGTTTGCAGAGTTAAAATAAAGTGGGCTTGACTCACCAAGTGTTTTACATATGTATATGTTACTTAGCCCAAGACAAGTCAAATTCCAAGCACCTATAATGTTAGAACAATTCACATCACTACTTCAAGAAGATGTAATTTACATTTGCATAATGTATGCAAATTATCAGAAATTGGACACTGGAGCATTTAACTTGGGTGTGTAGAAGTTGTAACTTCTCAAGGGAGCGTCCAATTGGTGGCCTGTGGCATGCATTGGAAATTGGCTGTACAAGCAAAAATAATTCACAGAACTTAACACATTAATTTACAATACTTATCTTATCATTTAACATAACGTAAGTGGTGCAGATAGAACAAAAAGGTGCACGGATCTCTGCATGTTTTTTAGGATGTTTGAGAAGAGGTAGCAAGTATAGGAAATTATTACTTTATCAAATAATGCACTTAGGAAGAAAATTGTTAAAAATTACTCTTTTGTGTCAATGTATTCTGAAATATATAAAAAATTGAATCGTGTGTGTTGCAGCAACCCCATAGTAAAAGTTTGCGGATTGTAATTACAGGACCACAATCTGCAGCGTAGTGCAATTATTTTAGCATCCTTGTTTTGCAAATGTTTTTTGCAATTTTAAGTCTCACACCAGGATATGTTAAACCTTTTCAGTTGTTTTGACACACTCTCATTGCTTCATTTTTTAACTAGACTGTCCACAATTAAATTAGAATATGGTTATCACCTGGCAGCTTCACAAAAGAGCAGCAGGAAAAATAATCTATCTAGTGTAAAACCGTGTCCAAGATAAAATATTGGATATAAAATACTGACCGGGATGGAAATCTCCTCATTGTGCCAAGGCTGAAAAGAGAGAACACTGTTTACAATACATTTATAGTGAGAACTAATGGAAATCACTTGTAAAGAAAGATTATGAACTAGAGAGTTAAAACGAGATAGGCATTCTCAGAATGATTGTAAAATATTGATCTAACCCCAATCCAATAAGACAACTGCTGTACGACGCATATAAACCAGTCATGAGGACTACGGTGTAACAGCGATTTAAAATCCTACAGTTTTTCGGTTCTTGATGTAAGATTAGGCCAGTGGGATCAGATCAAACTGGAATAAGATGCACGGGTTCCATTGAATAAATCCTTTATCCAAAATATGATAAGAATTTTAAAGTTTGTCAACAGAAAGGGGAACCTTTAAATAAAATCCCCAAAACTCAAGTGTAACCTGGCGAAAGAGTTTTTATCAACTAACACTGCTCTGTCGTTTTGTTAATTTGCAGCATAAGTGTATGAAACTACGATTACTAAACAAAGAATGACTTTATAGCCCAGATTCCAATGATGAGTTAATTATCAACAAGGAGAGTCTTTTAGATACGCCCAATATAGAATTCAGGTATTAAAGATAACGAAGTCAATTATACATTTATCTGATAATAAGGCTCCAGAGCCAGATAGGGTACCTGCTGATTTATATAAATCTGACACTTCATACTGGGCAAATAATAAATATTTTGAATGCAGCATGCATAGTGGGTATTCTATTACCATGGTCTAGATCTGTTATTTTACAACGGGGCAGAGGGATGACCCTCAATGCTATTGGGGATACAAAGATACCTCTGAGCTACAAATAATAAAAAATAGGTTTATGAGACATTTATTAGCTGTACCACGCTCTATCCCTTCTTGTATCAGTTACAAAGAATTAGGGGTTTGATATATATCAGATCGACTTGCCATGAGGCTCCTTCTCAGATGGATTTTGGTATGGTCAAACACAGAGCTGGGGCTAATCGGCCATACTGAAGGAATGTCTGAACCTAGATAAGGGTAGTATTATTCCATGGTTAAGGTACATTAAGTTCTCATTCACAAAACTAGGATGCCCAGAGCTGTTTGTGTCTCCTCCTGATCAGATTGTTTGCGCTGACCTAAAATGGGTTGGAAACCACCACTTGGCCCTAGCTCAAGAAAAGAGAGAAATTAGAGAATTGTGTATACCCTCTCTATGGGACTATGTTATACTGAAATCATGTGTGACAATTGAACCATGCCTTATAGTGGTAACATCCCAGTGGCTGGAATAAAGTTGAAGATCTAGAACCATGTAGTTGGGATTCCTTCTCACCCCAAAACACCATGCACTTTATAATGTTCTGTAAGCACTTTAGTGTACAGCGACAAATGCCTATTTTACTCCTAGTGAGAGATAAACAAGTCACTAGAGTGAAATCTGCATTGATTTTATTTATTTACAAATGTTACCTAATGAATTTATATGTTTTAATGTATATTTTTTTTTTAACTGGGGCTGATGGACTTAGAGGAACTTAAGCTATTGAAATACACTAAAAACAGGGGCTATGTGTGTGTAATTAGGATTTAAGTTAATTCCCCTTTGTTTAATAATGAATGATGATCTTACAGCCTTGTATTTTAGCCACTAATGTGTGTAGATTTTAATTGGAGTTCATGATATTGCTGTTTTATTATTTTATCATTTATGTCTATTATTGTTTTAAGTTACTAAATAAAGAAAATACGTTTTTCGCCTTTTAATTGGGTCAACAAAAACACCCGGTGTATTATCCAAATTACGAAATACCAAGGCATTCGCTGGAGTATTACTAGCTAACATTTATGATTATTAGATATAATAGGTATTTGATGGCCAGCAAATTTGGAGGACATCAAACTTACCTTTACGCTGGCTTGCTCCAAATATGTGAAGCTTGGATAAATACTCAGATAAAGTCCATTCAGGACCTCCATAGGTAGAACAAACTCTTGTCATTTCCCTAACTACAGGTTAAACAGAATACCAAAAATATTGTTTTTTTTAATAGTTTTGTGAAGCTAAACAACACCATCAAAAACTACATCTCCCTCATTTGACACCTGAACTACTCAAATTTTTGATCCCAGTCAGGACTAAGGGATACACATCCTCTACAACATTAAAATGTATCAGTGCCCTTATTTTTAATCTAAACAACAAAAAGGACTGGCTTTAAGATCTAAACTTAGATGTCACTGGAAATAAATATTTAAATCACTCTTACAATCTTAAATAGCTATGTCAGTCGCCCTGTAGAGGTAAACCCTTGTATCCCATGACTCCCAAAAACAAGGAATATATATATAGTGTATTTGCCTCCAAATCGCTATACCACTCTTTTGACCTAGTTAGGTGTTTCAATAACTTGAAAATACTAACAAGAAATTACATTTTTACTTGTCCTCACCTCCAAATGCATTCACTTCAATTGGAAGAATGCCAAGAAATTATCACACCATTATATATGGTCGTGGGTTTACTGTTTATACCAGTGAAACACTAATATCATGAATGTCCCCCATTTGAAAAACATTAGAGGAAAGAAACTCCTGAATAGAATGGATCTCTTCCACAAACAATTGAAACCACCTTGAGCTGAGCTCTTTCTGACCATTCCTCAAGCCCAGTCTTGCAGTTTCATCCTTCATATTAGGTATCTAAATGCCACCTAAATTAAACCATCCTTACTCTCTTCGTAAACTGTGATTTAGTTAACTGCATATGCCTGCAATAAACTGACATTCTATAAGATACAAAAAAGTACTGGATCACATATGGTAAACACAAGCTTCATACCCCTCCTAATATCTATTCTTTTTTGCTTCTCTTTTTATTTATTTATTTCTTCCCTGCTCTTTATACTCTCACAAATTTTACTTCGATTCTCTTCACTGACATTTCTATTTTTCCTTTACTGGGCAAAATGCATGTTTATAGAGTTTCCAGTGACTGACAGTAGTACTTTTTCTCACAATAACATATGTTTGACATCTCATTCACTTTATTTTAGAAACCAAATCTTGACACAATTTTCCAGTCCGTTTGGACAATGTTGTGAAGTTCCTAGACAATATCTAATGCAGCACTTCAATCATTCTATCAAAGATAATTTTAAATTGCTAGTAGAAACGCTTTTTATTTTTAATATATGCCCCTTTCCTTCAATTCAATACAAATTCTTCAAATTAGAAAAAAAATAACGAGTAGCACAAATACGTTGCAGGGACCGTTCTAATTGTGATTTGGTGATATTTTCTAGTTGCAGATGAAAGTTAGGTTTACAATTGGAGTTTTACCAGACCTCTGCTTGTTAATTGAGTTTTCCTGATTATGATTTGGGTAATTTATAGTACGCATAAGCTCTTTAAATCTGAATGTAAACTTTTACAAAACATTGATTAGGTGCACTAATGCTGAACTCTAAAATTCAATTTCCGTTACTTTTCTTTGTTTAGCTCCTACAAATTCTGCCTGGAAAAAATGGACTGTGAAGCATTTGAAGGCAAAGGTCAAATACTGAAGCTGTTAATATTGCTTGTTGCATATATGGTAAGTGAACATGATTTTATGTCTTAATTCCTTTTAATGTAACATTTGTCCTTCGTAATATACGAATTGTGTTTTTATTGGGTTTAGTCATCTATTCCCACTTCTGAAAGTTGCCTTGCTAAGTACAAAATATTGCTACTCTCATCTTTTCCATGCATCTCATCTTCTGTACTATTTCTTTGTAATATATACTAGATAAACACACATGTGTATAAATATACATATTTATTGGATATATTGAGTGCAGTTGAGGTTTATAGAGTGTCAGTGAACCCAGAGGGAAGTCACAGTGTTTATGATCATAGTGATCTCCAGAGAGTCCATAAATGTGCAAAATGTATCTACAAGTGCAGTCCATATTTCATAAACGATACTCTGCAATACATAGTTTCCATGTTGCAATGATTATACTCTGTTGTATGTAGATTTCTGAACAGTACATATCCACTTTATTGGAGTAAGTGACTGTGCTGTGCTGTTGAATTATTGTGTTGTGATGTGGTGGTTTAGGTTTCTGTGTCTTTTTTTTCTTCCTGATTGTTTATGTTTTTGTGTTGTATTGTAGTGTATTGCTTTATTATAGTGCTGTAGGTTGTTGTTGATATTTCCTCGTGTTTGTTTTGTGGTTTTGTTAAGTTGTATGTGTTTTGGTGTTCTTTTGTTGAGTTGTCATGCATTTGTGGTGTCTTGTTAAAATTGGACCTATCAGGCACCAGGGAAATTCCTAAGGGTTTGGACTATGCATTGTCGCCGACTGATCCATTCCTGGTGACATGTCAGTTAATCGGTCTACACTATGTCGCTAAGACATTACACTGTTTGCTACTCTTGTAATAATGGCACCCTCACTGATACAAACCCAAATAACATCAATGAGAGAGGGAATGAGAGAGGGAGGGAGGACACACAACTGGTAGCCATGTACATGGTCGTATATTGCAGTTGAGGAGTTCTGTGACATAATAAACTGATTATTGCGACATTTCTCCTACAGCCTTATTTGGCATTGTTGAACCATAATACATGTGGAACTCATTATTTATTTTTGGCACTGCATGTTTATTTGGGGATAGCTAGCATGACAATTGTGTTTTATAACAAACAAGGAAATGTTTATTGAAAACAGTAAGTGAAATGCTAGTCTTTTTTTCTAGTCTGTGGTAACGAGTAGAGAAAAATAGTCCTGTATGGCATTCTGGAGCTGTGGGTCTACTAAAAAGATTTTTTTTTTTAAATTAAAAACACATTCTATTCTGTCTGTTGAAGTGAGAGATTTGTGGAGCTATTTTCTGCAGAGTAGAGCTAACAATACACTCTGAAGATCAGATTGTATATGCCTTTATTTAGTAGAGTTCTGAATACATAAAAGGCAATGGTATAGAGCTGTAAATATCTAAATCCATTGTTATGCTTGAAGTTAATTAGCTTCAGCTAATTAGCTAGAATCATGGAATTCAGACCTCCAACGAATGAAATATGTCTTTCACAGAATTGATGTCACAATGAGGACATGACCAGTGTTCCCAAGAGATGAAATCTTCACAGGAGTAGTGTCATGTCTATGAAATGACATTCATTGCCAGCAAAATATAAGCTCTGGAGTTAATGCTTTTTGTGCAATAAAAAGCCATCAAACATATAATATACAGACACAAAATAGCAGTTAAAAATCCAATTATTCTTGGATATCACATATAATTTCCACGTTCCCTTACTCATCACAAATGGCCTCACAAGTGATCTAATTTATGTTGTCACTGGTGACATCACATTTTACATTATCAGTGTTAATCGAAATAGCATCCTTAAGGAGACATGCCAGTCAGTCAGTCATGAATCCATTTTTTGTGTGATTAATTAAAATCTTTACAATGTTTATAGAGCAAAACATTATTTTACAATTAAATAATCTGAGCAAAAAAGTGGATTAAATGTGAATAGAAAAATCTATTGAATTGTAACTAGCATCACAAGGATGTCCATCAGGGAATAAAATACATACAAAGAGCCTTCAAAAGGCCTGTGGACTAAGGGTGACCCTGCACCAGTGGGTTTTTAATAATCCGCTTCCACACAGGGGCACTGCCGAAAACATCCGATAGTGAACGTAAATAAGCATGGAGGCCTGTTGGGGTACCTGCATCACCTATTTGTGGTTGTGTGTGCGATTTTTTTACGATGGGAGCTTAAAAGTTCTTTGAACTTCTGTGGACTTCCAAGTGGTTTCCAGTGGAGCAATATACCACAATGTGCCACCAGGATGCTGTTAGCCTGTCGATAATTACTTCTTGCCAGGTGCTATTCCTTTCTGTGCTTTACTCTGCATGTGTGGACCCGGTACTGATGATAATCCCAGCTGCAGGGGTGCTATACTGGGTTGCACCACGGCACATGCACATGCCGCATCTAGACCAGGCCAGGCCGCCTCCGCAAGGACGGGCCTCTCCCTCTGTGCAGCGGCATCTAATGCAGGGTTCTCGCACAGCCCTTTCACCAGCCCTAGTCTTTGCACACCCCTCTCACCCACCACCTCCCACATCTCCACCTGCAAATTTTGCCTCTCGTGGGTGCTTTCCTGCTCCTCCTGCTGCCGGTGAGGAGGGCCGGCTAGCTGCCTGCTGTCGGCTCCGCTACAGGGTGCTTGGGGCCTCTGAAGGCAGTTGGGGGTGTCTCTGGATGTCACTGACTCCAGGGAAGTGCAGGCTGAGGTCATCTGCAGCGGGTGGGGACGACCTTTGCAGTTCAGCCAAGCAGCACCGAACAGCGTGGCCGCTGCTGTGCCCCCATGTAACCGCGTGGACTGAGCCGCACACTAGCCAGTTGGAGGCTGGGAAGGAAAGGCCGTGACCTCAGGTTTTGATCTCTTCCCCCCCCTCACTCTCAACCTCCCACCCCCTCCCAGGCAGCAGCGTCCATGGCCTTGATGGCCCAGCAGCGTCCTCCTCGTGACCCCCTCCTTTTGGCATGCTCCTCCTCGTTACTGACGTCTCACGTCACGATACACAATGAATGAGTGTGCAACTGTGTATACGTGCTCGTTGTATACTTTAACATCAATTGGCAACATTTATAAATACTTTTTTATTCTCACTATAATGTCAGCAAAGATACCCTGTTTCTGACAGTGGCACCTCAGTGTCACAGCGGCATTTGACACCAAGCGGTATTTTTTGTATGTGTTGTAATGTCTCTTCTCTGTGTTCTCTCTCTGTTCTATAGTACTTCTAGTTGTTGACAGTGATTCTGCTCTCCCTGACACAGTCCCCATAACCTTCTACCATTACATTTATCCCCATCCAACAGGCATTGGACAGGGCTTGGCTGTGTCGTTTCCCTGTCCTCCTATCACCAACACCCGCTGAGCGCTACTGGCGGGCAAAGTTCCTCTGCTATGCCTTATGCTGAGGACAGACTGATTACAGTCGTTAGGTTGAGTTGATAGAGCGCGCAGGTCACCCGACTAATTTTTATTACCAAATATGCACACTTGGGCCCATAATATATTTTCATTACACGTTAATCTGGTAACCTACACTCTACTACCAGCAATTCAGTTCCTTTCTATTTATTCCGATGTACCTGACTTACCAATCTTCGTCACAGGTATCTAAGATCCACAGTGGATCAAGGAGCTAGCTACAAAATAAGTAGACAACACAAATACAATATACAATTTCAAATGTTGAACTCTTTTATAATAACCACAGACTCAGGAAGTTTTAAAAACCTTTATCTAATCATCATTATCAGCATATGCCATGAGCCAAAGATTTACACAGATCAAACTGTCTATAACTAAGATTAGAAATATCGTATAGCTATGAATAAGGCAGAGAATCATTTAGAGATCGAAAATTAATGGGAAGGAGAAAAATAAGGAACACGCTATTTTAGATCAACAGACTTTCACAATTTCACTAAAGGCGGGTAAAGAAAGGGAACATGCTAAATCAAAGTAGACTTTCGAAATTCACTAACGGTTCAAAGGAAATGAAACTTATGCAATTTGATTTATCCAGATGTGCTTATTCTCTATAGGGATCAATCAATCAATCAGGAGTTTGTTAAAGCGCGACTACTCACCCGTAAGGGTCTCAAGGCGCTAGGGGGGGGGGGGGTGCAGGTTCCATTCCATCAAGGAGGGGGTCTGTTGAAGAGCCAGGTTTTGAGGTTACTTGCGAAGATGGGGAGCGATGTTGTCTGTCTGAGGTGGAGCACAAGGGCGTTCCATGCTTTGGCCGCGAGAAAGGAGAAGGAGCGGCCTCCCGATCTGGTCTGTCTGGTGCGAGGGACCACGGCGTAGGAAAGCTGGGCTGATCGTAGGGTCCTTTGGGGTGCGTGGAATTTGAGTCAGCTGTTCAGGTATGCTGGTCCGGTGCCGTGGAGGGCCTTGTGTGCGTGGGTGAGCACCTTAAAGGAGATTCTCGCCTCGACGGGGAGCCAGTGGAGTGTGCGCAGGTGCTGGGAGATGTGGCAGTGTTTTGGCAGGTTGAGGACCAGTCTTGCGGCGGCGTTCTGGATGTTCTGTAGCTTGCGGATGAGGTTTTTGTTTATTCCGGCGTAGAGTGCATTGCCGTAGTCGAGTCTGCTGGTGACCAGGGCGTGAGTGACTGTCTTTCGGTGTTCGAGGGGGATCCATTTGAAGGTCTTACGAAGGAGGCGGAGGGTGTGGAAGCAGGAAGATGAGACCGAGTTGATCTGGCGGTCCATTTTGAGCACGGAGTCCAGGATGATTCCCAGGGTAAGGGAGGGTAAGAATGGAACATAAACTATATAAGAAAACGATTTAGCATTTGACTAAAGGTAGGGAAAAAGTGGAACATGCTAATAGACAATTAATGTATGAAAATCTAATTTAAAAAGGGACAGGGGAGAGAAAAGGAACATATGCAATTATGCTTTATTCGAGACGTTAGGAATGCAAGTTTAGATAAACAAATCACCCACACAGACTTTATATTTACCTAGGATAGAGTGAAGACCAACCCTGGCCACGGGTCAGTTTGGAAAGACGGGAAAGGACCCTCAAGGACTTAGGTTGCCAGTAGGCGAGCAGGTACAGCTCATGGACAGTCAGGACAGGATAACCCCAGAATTTTGATCAGGACCGGGTTCACCAAAGGGTACGACCAACACCCGCAGCTTCAGTTGCAACACCTGTGCTACTCCCTCTCTGCAAGGAATCTGCCAATAACCCCAATTGGGTTTTCGAACCTCCCAGCAAAGTGCTTCGCCAGCACTTAAGGTTTCCCAAAACCCGAGTGGGTCTGTGGAAATTCGGACAGAGTGCTCCGCAGCTCTCTGTATCAGTCACCTATAGAGTGCGTTGGGTCAGTGACAGGTCAGCTATTCGGACAAGTCGGACAATTTCTCTAGCTGAACCTAGGCTAGTTACACTGTTTTTCGGGTCAGTGTACCACCCCCCAATGTTGCAAGTGTAAGGATCCCCAAATTCTGATTGGACGAAGGAGGAGGTTAAGTCATCACACCACCTAAATTTTAGACTTTCTCAGGCTTAATATTCAGTTTTCGTACCCACCCCTTAAATTCTAGTTTCCCATGGCATATGTTTTACAGAGAACAATAGAGTATACAGCAGTTTATTACAAATGTAACAAATTCAGGTACAGATCCACTTCTCCGGCTAGGTTTGTTCAGGTTCCCAGGAGCATCTTGGGCGAGGCTGCCAGCTGGCTGGGTTCCACTGCTGCATGGCTTTCTTTCCCCCATCACGTGACTGATACCATACAGGCTTCAAAGATGGGGTAGTAAGCACCTCCCAGGCCCAAAGAATACGATACATGAAAAGTAAGCGAAAACAATTTAGAAACACAGAATAAAAGATTACACTGTATACCATGAAATGGCTATACTATATCCCTTACTTTATAATAACTATAGCGTTATGAGTAAGTGCAGAACAAACAGCTTTTCAAAAGCGGCGATGCAAGCTTAGAGCATGTGAGAACACAGAGCAGCCATCTTAATTGCATTGCGCATGAGTAACAAATTCCCACCAGAACTGCGGGTACTTCACGTCACATGGGTATGACCGACGCATGCGCAGACTAAATTCCCACGTAGCAGCGGCCATTTTACTGCAAGCGGATTACAATTAGTAAACACATAGGCAAGCTTCACTGGGACACATTATGTAGTGTAGAAATGTGCAAAATTAGTAAGACAGACAAGTTGATTAGTCAATTAGGGTTATTCGAGGTTCATGATTACAAGCAAGTCGCTTATTGTGCGAATCCTTGCTCCATCAGAGTCATAAGGGAAAATGGATATTAATTTCATATTTCTATCATAGGAACTACACAGACTTAAATTACAGCTAAGATGCAGGTAAATATATTTGTAAATTTGCTTACACACACACTACACCCCTGCTTGCTAAAATAAGCAATTTTACCCCCCATCTAACTGTGAATCATACCGTTTGCATACCAACGTTTATTCTTAATAGACTTTCTTTTAGATATGTTTGAGAAGTAAACCTAGATTTTATGTGGGATTTCCTGGTGAAATGTATAGATCCTACTATAGATAGGTTAGTTCCTCGAACCTCTCCCAACAGCTCCTTGGAAAGGCAGGCGCCTTTTTCCAATGATGTGTTTGTGATCCTTAAAGTTAAATATGTCCCTATTACTTTCAACAAAATGGCCGATCGGGGTATTTGTTTTCTCTTCCAACTTTTAATACTGTTATTTTTGCTGAACCTAAATGGGTATCACAGCCTGTGGCTGTCAGTTAGCTTCCTCCTATCAGGTTTCTTCTGCAGAGAGCTGGCGAGGGGGTGGGCTTTCTAATGCTTCTAATCTTTGCTATGCCCCATAGCTATGTGCGCCTTTATGTAGTATTTATTTTTCACTACCCTGACCTCTTCACTGTTACTTGATCTCTTGATCTCTAGACCAGAGCTGCATTCCGAACCAAGTGTCTCCCAAGTTGGGGTTGAAATTATCTCACACGCCCTGGTCAAAAAATAATAAAGGCAGCTGACATTTGTAAGTCGCACAAGCTTACGTATCCGGGTACATTCTCCGAGAGCCTTTGCAGTGGGCGCCTGTCTCCATCGTTACAGGTCCCACAGCACCGACCCTCGGCGGCCAGGACACCTTGCAAAGCGCCAAAAATGCCCTGGAATGGCAGCTTCTGAGCGCTTTTTTTGCATACAGTACAGTTATACATAAGTTCAGTGGAGAAAAACAATGCGTGAATTCATGTAAACCAATATTAGTAATATAGATTGTATTTAATTCAGTAGGATGAGTCAGGGGTGATATCTAGACGTGCACCACTGACGTGCTGATTGGCTGTACATGAGAATATCATGGGGAAAATATTGATACACAAAAATATCCTAGCTTCCCCATATATTTTCCTTCATAATAATTTGTCTACTCGATATTTAAGCTGCAGTATTTTTGCCTATTTTGTTCGAGAACTGTGATCTCCCATCGGTGTAATGCGAGTGCCACATGTCACATCTGCAGCAGCCCAGGTTCTTTAAGTGTCCTGGTCGTGGCCACGAGGTTTCCATCAGCCGCCTCTTCTTTCAAGCACTTCTCCCTGGTGTATGCATTAAGCTGCAGTCTGGCGCTGTCATCAAACTTCCACTGGCTTCACAGAATTTAAATTGGCGTTGGACTTTTACAAAGGCTCATACAATACCCCAAAACAGTAGGATGCCTTAGTATTGTATTGTCCTAATGACATGGGACACATAAAAAAGATTTTAACTTTTTAAATTCAATTATTTAATTTGATCATTTTCAGGGCTTAGAAACAACGGTGAACGCTGGTAGCCTTTTTTAAACTAATATCACATATTCCGGCTTTAGGTATTTTCCGATATGTAATGTCCCTTCCACAGTGCTTCCCTTCACTCGAGGAACGATGTGTAGGTGACTGGTTCCATAGTTGCCTAGTGGCCTTAGTACTCAACATTCTAGACCATGACCTTTCACCTTTCCCAGTAGAAGAATCGACTTCCAGTGGCACAGTGCCGGGAAAGCACCTTTGGCTTAAAGGCCAGGACGGGCTGAAGGTGTCCTTTATGACATTAGGCTATGTGAATTCACCAAACTCGACGTCTTGAGTTTCCTCTTCGTTCGGCATACCATAAGGCTGCCAGGGAAGGTGCCGCCAAATTGTTGAACCCATCCCTATATAAAGGCTGCTGTATATTGTGTCTCTCTGCATTGATCATTGCACTGTTGGCGTTTGTTAGCCAAAGGGGGCATCAAAAAACAAAGTGATGGATGGAATACATGAACTAATCTCCTCCACTGGCGATTGTTCGTGGCCGCACCTCAGCCCACCCGGGCGGTTGTTAGTGGCCGAGATGAATTCAAGCATTCCATCCATCCACTTATTGTAGTTGAGGCCGTAAGTGCGATGGGTATTCCCACACGTGTATCCTGCTCACTGTGCCATTGGAATTAAGCTGCTTCTGGCCTTTATAAGGAAGAATCCGGTCCTAGGTTGCTTGTATTCCGGTGCAGGGAGGACCTGGACTGGCAGTTCGGGCTGGACTGTTCCCATTGAAGCATGGTCAAGACTGGTTTACATATGGCTGGGTCCAAACTTATGTGGCATGGTGGGCCAAAAACGATGGATTGGGAACGGCCCGAGCGATTCCTAGTGGTTGAAATTAATTCAAGCATTCCATCCATCATCACCTTGTTGTTGTTGGCGTTTATTAGCCTGAAGCATAAATAACATCAACTAAGGTTTGAAATATGAAACACTTAAAATAAATATTTCTTCTTAAACCACTAAAGGCATTTATGTATTACAGTGAAAGACTTTCCTACTCAGTAAGACACTTCTGCCGCTATAGAGCACATTACCGACTTTATGCACAGTTAGGCACTCTTGTGTCATTTCTATGGCCATAATAAAAGTAATCGTCAAGAAGGAGGGAGAGGGATCAGTCGATCAGACGGGCACCAATTACCACCCAGAGAGAGGGAGGAAGGTCCAGTATCAGCTTGTGCCCGTGTAGACTACACGTTTCAACAAAGAGGGTTGCTGAACTGTTCCTAAAGAAGATTGAACAGATTGGCTCGAACGAAGGTGTGTATGTTACACCTTTGGGCATCCATTATGTTGGACGTGTTTGCCTCACACACCCAGAAGGGTGTCATGCTTCATCATAGGCGTTGCTCCTCGTCGGGGAGGCGGTGCAATCCCCGACGGGCTCACCTCAGAGAGGGGCTCTTTGGCGGAGATCTTTTAGTCCAACAGCCTATTGGTGAAGTGCGGGTATGTGGGTCAGGGCAATCAGTATCCTGAAGAAAAAGAGTGATTTAAAATGTAGCAGGGGGTGCCGGAAACCACTTTATTCTGGGGGTCCCCCTACTGCAGTTAAAAAGTGGAAATAGCTCGCTGGGTGACGGCAGGTTAGGTAGCGTAACCCTAAACGAGACTAAAGTGAGGGTTGGTCAACATGTTTCTCGCATGGGAAGTTCCAGCGAATAGGTCAATATTCGAGCGCGGCGGTGATGGGTAGGTGACTTCGCACGGACACAGGTAACTTGAGCCAGAACTATAGGCAAACCCTGTTGTACCGACCCGCCGACTACTCAGGTGGCAATTAGTCCAAGACCTTTAGGCATAGGATTATCCCCTGAGGTAAATCACACGAGACACATGACACCAGCATGGTTTCCTTTTAATCCTTTTTAACAATTTTTCACCTTCACTAGGTCCTGACGAATCGCGGGAACTTCCCATGCGAGAAACATGTTGACCAACCCTCACTTTAGTCTCGTTTAGGGTTACGCTACCTAACCTGCCGTCACCCAGCGAGCTATTTCCACTTTTTAACTGCAGTAGGGGGACCCCCAGAATAAAGTGGTTTCCGGCACCCCCTGCTACATTTTAAATCACACTTTTTCTTCAGGATACTGATTGCCCTGACCCACATACCCGCACTTCACCAATAGGCTGTTGGACTAAAAGATCTCCGCCAAAGAGCCCCTCTCTGAGGTGAGCCCGTCGGGGATTGCACCGCCTCCCCGACGAGGAGCAATGCCTATGATGAAGCATGACACCCTTCTGGGTGTGTGAGGCAAACACGTCCAACATAATGGATGCCCAAAGGTGTAACATACACACCTTCGGTCGAGCCAATCTGTTCAATCTTCTTTAGGAACAGTTCAGCAACCCCCTTTGTTGAAACATAATAAAAGTAACTCATTAAACGTTTTTCTAATCAGAGGCAGTATTCGTCCGTCGGACCAGGTCTGCTGGCCTGATTCTCAACCTTGGCTTCAAGTGGCGGGATGGTGGGCCTGTTGCTTGGTGGGAAGTACTGGGAGCTATAGCTTCTAGGAGCTCATTCGCTTAGATAGAAGGTTAGGGCTCAGCATTCCTCGCTTTCGGATTGTGGCCACCTGACACATGGTCTTCTCTATGTCAGGGTAGAGCCATTTGTACATCTTACTGTAACGGAGAGCATTTTTAATTGTAAAATATACTGTCGGGAGGTTCTTCGCAGACCTATAAGTCTAACTACCTTTTTCGTTTTTTTTCCCCTTTAGTCATGTACAGTAAATTGCGAGACTGGAGACTGCAGGGAACAAGAGTTTATGGACCATTCAGGGAAGTGTATCCCCTGCAAACAGTGTGGACCAGGCGAGGAGCTGTCTAAGGTACAGTACATTCTAGTTCATTTCCTTTCTATTGTTAAGCTGTATCCGTAAACTCTAACGCACTGTTTATATATTTTGGTTTGGCTCTTCTGTGACACGTTCTACCCATAAATTATAATCTAGGCTATGTGGGCAAGTAGTTCTGCCCAGAAGTAAACATTCTCCTCATTGGTTCACCAAATGTTTACCTCAAGTGTGTCTGGCATGGGAAAGCATACCAGAAGACCAACTTTACGATTGTTATCGGTAAACCTCGGTCCTGGTATGATTGTGCAGCAGAATTCTGCATTGTGAAATATGCCAGCTAGGCAGATAAACTCAAGATGGACTGAGATGAAATCCATCTTGTTGTGGCTGCACCTTGCTTCAAAAGAAGAGGTAGAACTTGCCAATGCTTGGCCTTGCCCAGATGTGCAGATTAATTAATGGTATGGGTTGTTTGTCTGTAGAAATTACATGTTATCCCTGCATGGATCCCCACTGTCCCATGGTCCTGCCAGTATGGGTTGTGTATCTGTAGAAATGACATGTTATCCCTGCATGGATCCCCACTGTCCCTTGGTCCTACCAGTGTGCATATGTGTGCTGGACATCGGCGCGTGTCTTCCATGCTGCCCACCTCCTAGAGCTGGGTCAGAGCCCCTTTGTCAGTTTCAACCATAGAGGCACAGGTTTACTCCTGAAGGGCAGCTGTTGTATGCCTCATGAAACCTTTGGGAATATTAGTAAATTGTTCTGGAAAACACTACTACTTGTTGTTTTAAAATGATGTATCTATTTAAATTTGTAGAATGTTAAAAATATTTTCATCATCAAGAAAATCTGACCAGTTTATTTATTGTATGCATGGAACTACTTTAATAGCAAAGAATAACCCTACATTTTTGTGCAGGTATTGCAGAGAACTAATATTGGAAAACTAGACCTAGTTATTTTGACGATAGTTGTAGTTCTCCCTATGAGTGGTCCTCTCTACAGAATCACACTTTAAAAACAGCCGTCTAGCTCTGCATTTACGTGAAAAGATCTCTGGGTATGATTGGCTCCAGGATCTTGGTGCAAGTTGATTTCTTTCTGAAGGCAGGAACCTACCTGAGGCATGTGCACACTGTTGGCCTAATTTCAGTGGCAGAAGAATGATGATCACACAATTTGATAAAACAAGTTTCACTGGACTGTATACATAGCAAGTAAGACAATAAAGTGTCTCACAAGTTTAAAGGATGTCTAGAGCAAATCAACTTAAGAAAAGCAGGGTTAGAAGATTCTGCTTCACCAGTGTAAACTGAGAAACATCAGGTTTGGCAGTAGTGTGGTATGGCGTAAGCAGCTTGCTGGGAATCTCTTTACCCTAAAGCAGGGCACTGTTCTAATACTCTTTCGGTAGGATCCAGAATCTTATTTCTGGTGAGTTGCAGTCAAGAGTGTGGCCGGGTTGAGCTCTCCTCTTGGTAGAAAGCAATAGTACACCTCCATATCTTGCTCTGTTAATGTTCACTCATAACCAGCCGTGTAAAAGTGTAATGTGTCTGTTTAGAAGGTGATCATCAATAACACAGCCCATTTTGCACCACAAGCACACAAATCAATGCTTTAATGGATGGGTTGACAGATAATGAGTAGTGACTTGATTCTGTGATTTTAGTGAGTCGAACCACTTCAATAGAACATACTGCAGCCTGCATTGAACCCCGCATTTACACCTTTCCGCTTTGCTATGCCTACATGCCTTACATACCATTTACAATACAGTCTCTAATCATTTGAATCGAGATCTTGCTTGATCTGCAAAGTATGATTTGGTATATAGCCATTATTATAAATTCCAGGTAGAGTTGTAGTGTCCTTTTAATTTTTTTTACATCATCTACATTTTTTTAGTATTAAAAGCTTTATTCGATTTTAATACATATATGGGCAACATGTGTATTATTGATCATTTCTGTACCAAATAACATCATTTAAAAGCAAGTAATGGGAAGGATGTTGTGTGTCTCTAGTTCAGTATGGAGTCCACTGGTGTCTTTGCATCTCCCATGGTTTATGCGCTCAATAGCATCTAAGATTCTCACTGTTTACACATCGATACGCACTTCTCTCATGCCTTTTGTCTTGGACTGCATGTCCGGGTAGTGTAATAGTCTTGGCTCCCCTGGCATGGTAATGAACATTGATTTACCAAAATGAAGGGGGAAGTGAAAATGACACCAGGCCCCCATCAGGCTCCAGTGAGGTGCTGCTAAGGGTGTAGTGCAAGGTTCTTCAAAGTCGGTCTCGAAAGGCCAAATTCATGCCAGCTTTTTAGCATATCCCCATTTAGATAAAATGTAGTTATCTTATCTTAAAAACCTGGTATAGATCTGGCTTTCCTGGATTGACTTTGGAGAACCCTGGTCTAGACCAAGGGTGAGGAGTGGAAATACAGAAAGTGAACATCACTCTTACCTTGCTACTTTTTTTTAAGTGTACTATTTAATTTGATAATTTTTAGGCCACGTGCGGATGCCAATGCCTTCCCTAGACAGGGCGATGGCACAGAGCAAAACAGGGGTAGCAGCTTTTACCCCTGGTTTCCCTTAATTGACACCCACAAGCACACTAATCCTAAACATAGTTTCAAAGTGCAGACCGCCGCAAGGGACAGCTAGACGGGGCAGCTCAGGAGTCCATTTCTAATTCCATCGAAACAAGAGATGCTGGCTGGCCGTGCTTGTCAGAAAATAGCAGCGACAAATTTACAAAAATAGACCTAGAAGGGCTAAAGTAGAGGAATGGAGGAGATGTAAACAGGGATTGAAAGACTGAAAACAAACACCAGGGACTCACGGAATGGAGACCTGTAGCCAAGAGGAGAAATAGTGCCTGGTGTCACCGGGGAAATCCGACGGCAGTGAACGGGGTTGGGTGGGCGGGTAGGGGTGATGGCGTGGGGGGGGAGGGACCCTTCCAGCAGCTGCTTGCTTTTTTTCAGAGCTTTATGCATTCATTGAGCTTGTCCAAATTGACTGTGAATTTTCAGTGTATGGATTTGCCTGTATCATATTCTAGAAATCAGTTCTGCATAGCCCTTCTGGTTCTAAGTGAGTTATGTCTTCCAGTCCTTTCATGGATGTTGTGTGTGACTGACATGTGGTGGGAAGAGTTTGGATAGAGTTGGCAGTCTCACCAGCCCACGCCTCTTCCTTTGTCACAGACTCTACTGCACCAGCTGCCAGTGGAACCATGGCTCAGTTAACATTGGCCTGAAACACTAGGAAATAAGTACTATTTTACAGTTCAGTTAATTGATTTTGTCCTATACCTGGCATCATTCATAAGTGGAAACGGACTGAACCAGATAATACGTGTGCAAACAGATTCATGCTTTGAAGGCGCCCTGACATTTTCACATTTAGAGGGGATAATATTTGGAAATAGTCAAAAAATGTGAGAGAATGTGGTTATTTTGTGTTACTTTGTATTTGTGCAGCAGAATTCTGTTTGCTATGGCCTAGTTGCGGTGTAGGCTTTCTCAATAGTGTGTTTCTGCTGGGGTGTTGACATTGTGGCAGAATACAATTTATTTTGATAGGACAGCGAGTGTGTTTGTATTTCAGTGCCTGTGCATTCCAGGGTCCATTTAGCTACTTTTTATGTTTTCTGTACAGTTTGTATCTTGGAATTTCTGTGTGCTCCATTGTGTACGCCATTGCCTATCTCTCCCAGAGTCTCTGTCTTCTAGTGTGCAGCTCTTATCTATCATTTATTTATTATTTACCATTTATCAACTTTCAGCTGTTGACTTTTATCTCGGAAAGAGAGCTTATCTCTTATCCTGGACATTCTTGCTTACAACCACAAAAAAGCTTCCCACATTATCATCCCACCAGCCAACTCACACGGTGCCACTGTGTGTCACACGATTACGTCTCCCTTCACATGGTCAAGTGATGAGGAGCCGAAATCACATAATGGCAGGAAAAACAAACTGAAAACCACTGTAATCAGCTCATTTTCGGAGGCAGTAACCATCGGATGATCATTAATAGGTGTGAAAGCACCCCAGAAAAACCGGCGATAGCCTCAATAACCAGTTAGGTTTTTTGGGAGAGGTATGGGGGTTTAGGTAGCTCTCCGTATGAGGCCCCGCCCCCAACAGTGACATTAACTTGTAAGTTGGCAGGTATGTAAGTAACAATTTCGCTTTCTCCATCACCCAAGAAACAAGTTCTCACCCGCCAAGATTCAGCATCAACTTTAGGTTAAGATGGCGTCCGTCTTCCTTCTCCTACAGCCAGAACTAGCCCCATCATCCTTAATATCAGACACGTTGCTTAACTGAACCATTGCTCTTCCAACGAATACTATCTTCGGTCATGAACCAATTATCCAAAATTCTGCAACTGACAGTGTGGGCTAAGAACAAGGGCGCACTGGTGTAATATCAGGACAATTCAAGTAGCATACTCTCACACTCAACTTGAAGTGGTCACACTGCCCCAGGGCCAGGTTCATGTAAAATCCAATTCTTGAAGAAAAGGAGCTTGTAAAAGTCCATTCTTGATTTGTCTTGCCAAAATGTAAAGACTAATACTGTTCATTCCTTAATTATCATCATAATTAAGGAATGAATAGTATGGTTCTTTGAATGTTGGCAAGACAAATCAAGGATGGACTTTACATACTCCTTTTCTTCTAAAATTGGATTTTTCATGAACCAATAATGTTTGTTGAATGTTATGTAAATTTAACAAAGGGCTGTCAATTGGCCACTTCCTGCCATGGTTGAATTCAGCTAACCAATGCACACAAGGGGCATTTTCGGGGTCGAGGGGTGTACTTGTGTTTCTCAAGTGTCTTGTTTTATAAGATACTTCAAGGCATCCTAACAAGTGCTTGGAAGAGGGTTGCTAAATGCAAAGACGGTTCTTAGGAACTGTTGTTAGGACATTATGACTAAAATATAGAAAATCTCATATTTGACTTTTATCCTTACTTTCATTTTGATTTCTTGTGTCCTAACCCACTTACAATTTCCGGCTGATTGGCTTCCACGCGAGCACAGCATTGTGGGTGTACATTTCATCTCAGTTGCAGCCTGTTACAGTGGATAGCCAGGTCATTGTCAGATATATGTCTCAAAGCCCGGCGTCAGAGTGAAAGCTGAAATGTGATACGTGACCCTTGCCCCTTAACCTGTCGTTCCTTTCAAGTCACCCCTGCGTAGCCGTCAGCACGTCAACGCCGCAAGCTAGGACAGGTCATCACCCAGTGAAAGGTGACTGCTTGCACCTGCATGTCACACTACCTTAGTAATTCAACCAATTGTCTACACGTGGCCCTGCTTAACACACACATGGCAGGGTTCCTAACTGTGTCTGTCAGTCTGGTTTATAATGTGTTAGCTGGATTGGAATATGTCCTTAGAATCACAAGAACCCAGTAGGAGTACTTCTGATATTCCGCTAGTCTGCAAAGATGGCTTTGTAAGTTAAAACGCTCATTGCTGACATCTGCTGTGATCTGCAGATCACAAGTTCGAATCCTCACATTGTCAAATCAGCTTTCCTTACTTCAGTTTTTCAGAAGATTGAGTGCTAGAAAGCTGTGTATATTTACTCAGAGTGCGTAGAAACGATAGTGCGGGTTGCAGCGCTATGTTTATTATAGAACAACCAATCCGCCTATAACGGACCAGAAGTGAGATCTCAATTGCCCTGCTGTAAATTGATAGAGCAATTTATCCCAGCCCCGGCCGTCTGCTTACAAGTTGCAGCTTTTACAGATTCAAATCCAGCATAGGCCGAAGTGGGATCGGCCCAGCGGCCGCTCCGAGGGCAGAGAAGGAAGGCCGAGGCAGAAAACAATTCCAACAATTGTTAAGATCCTTGCGGGAGCTGCTGTTTCTTTATTTACTCTTGCAACAGATGCTCGAGGCACTGTTACCAGGAAAGAAAGACATCAACACCGTGCACGTGAATCCTTTAAAGTTCCTAACGAAAATAGTGTGAACAGCCGTAAGAACCGCCTCAAGCTCGCCTCTGTCCCTGATTCCAATCATGAACATCTTTCGTCACAGTTACAAATATATGCGTGCCTACTCTTCCTTTACTGATTTTGACGAATTATCATATTGTTTTACTTACTCTTGTTTAAAGTGTATTTTTCTACCAAATCCTAAAATGGTACAACTCCCGAAGCTGTTTCCAAATGTTATTTATTGTAGCTCTGAAATAATGACTCGTGCGTTTTGCTATCGGGACTGGACAATCCTTTTAATCCGCCGGGCATTTCCCCGGTGGGCTGGAGCCCTTCGAGGCCAGTTTTAAGAGCCCGGGGCCTGCTGGTGACTCTGTCACTTTCCCCAGCTCCCTGAGGGTAACTGCAGCAGACACGGGCAGGGTTCAAGAGAGGGCGGCGGGAAGGTAGAGGGAAAACAGCCAGACAGAGGGACAGTGGCATAGCATGATGACACAATGGGAGTGAGCCTGGTTTGAGCAGTAGTGTGGGTGGGGCCACAGGGGCAGTTGCCCTTGGCGCAAACATTTTTAAATTTTCTTAAAATCTCATAGATGTGCTCGGGGATGAGGGTCTCAACACTGGACTGGTGGAAGGGACTGGGGAAGAGCTAATAGTCCACGCTACGCCGCTGAGGTTTGCATCTCTGCCAGTGTTGCTTCCGGTTCCCCCTCCAGCCGTGTGTAATTTTCAGCCATGGTTGGTGCTGCTGTGAATAAGAGCCCACTTGGAAGGTGCGACCCTCATTTTAAGGCTACAGAGACCCTGCCCAACACGTTGTCTGGCCCATGCATTTCAGTGTAGAGTTTAGACTCCCAGAGGAGCGAGCACAGGGCGATTGGTTTGATGTGAACTTGGAAAGTTTCCCAGAAGTGATGACCTCCCACATGACTGCTTAAAACGGCAACAGTCAGGTGTTGATTTTACTTCCTGTGTGAACACCTGCAAATGTTAAACTTCTCAAAGATGAAATGGAAGAATGTGAAAAATGCCGCCTGTACAATTCAGAACAAACGCTCCTTTAAAGTAGAGTCTCTGGTGAAAGCCCGATAGTTCCCTTTCGGGTACCTCCTAAAGTTCTTGGCAGAATGTTATTTCATCCTGCCCATGCTCAAGCATCTCGGATCTAGGAAAAATACTCTGACACATCGGTGCACATTCTTTGAAATGTGTTTTGCTTGTTTGCTTTACCACTTCATTGACTGTGGGGCAGATTCACAGTGACCCCCTCTGTGACTTGCATAGATTGCCAACCTTTTGCGGATTCACAAATCTGCCCAGCAGTATGCATGTAAACCACAGCAAATTGTACATTTCCAAGCCTAGCGCTGATGCCCTATACCCACTTCAGTGGATTGTCCGGATACTGACAACTGCAGGACCAAATATTGTGAAACTGTGCAGTAGTATTTTCTTTTCTTCCCTTGTAGAAACCCATCCACTTTCCCTCCATGAAATATTTCTTGCTAAATACTTCAATTTGCATACTGCCAATCACTGTTGTTCTTGCATCATAGTGCATTCTCTATCCGGGTGCCCCTTTTGGGCGGGTCTGGGAAGGATTGTGTACGCTTTTCTATCCTCTAAAGTCACCTTTGCCTCTCTTGTGTATGGGTAAACATGCATGAGTTTCAGAGAGGGAATAGAAATGGAAAATCTTTGAATGCCTACAAACGTTTGAGTCTTCCTTCCAGGCTGTTCCAGGGATTATGCACGGTCACTTAGGTTCCCACTACTAATCCTACGATGGCATAGACGCTGATATTACTCACTAGCGTGTAGGATTTGCGATGAGAAAAGTTTGCAATCCTGATACATAGATTTTAAATGCATTCTAGTAACGCCTTAACTAAGTGAGCAAAAATGTTTGAGCAACCTAGCTATTTGTCATCAGCTTTTCCACCCCCAGCTTTCCAGTTAGTTTGAAGAAAACCAATCATTGTGTTTTCTTGAGCACACACCAATTTCAAATGTACTCCCTGATGCTCAGAGTAATATTTAACCCCTTGCATGCTTGTGACGGAACCGTTCCGTCACAAGCCTCGGGTGAGCTGTGCTTGTGACGGAACGGTTCCGTCACGGCCCGCTCGCCGCGCCTGCGCGTCGCGAATTCCGCACCTGCGCTGACGATTTAATGGGCGGGCGGGTTCATGATGGAACCGTTCCGTCACAAGCACAGCTCACCCGCGAGCCGTGACGGAGCGGTTCCGTCACAAGCACGGAACCGCCGCGCGGCCGCCCTACCCCCTTAGCGCTGAGGCGGAATAGCCGCCGCAGCGAAGGGGTTAACCTCATCCTTATTACTCTTTGGTACTCACTTCTTTTACTTCATTCTGTGGACTGAAAATGCACTGGTTGACTATCCTTTGTCAATGCTCTGATCCTTTTAAATGTATCCACATCGGCCTCAATTGTACCAGTGAAAGGCCTTTCCACTACTTTTGACTCGTGCCATTTACAATGGTGCCTTTCTGTTTTTTTCATCTCACCAGATTGTGGCGTATAAGACGCTGTGTACTGTGTGTGCGCTCTTTGTCTCATTGTGGTGTCTTCGCTTGATCCTTGACAGTGCTGTTTGAAAAGAATTGACAACACCAGAGTGATGACTGACCAATTTTCGCCAAGTGGCTCTTAAAATCCATGATATCTTTAGGAAGAGTGCAACAGTTGAATTACAGTTGTTATTAATTCACTGTCTCCTACTTATTGAAATGTAAGTGTTCCCTTGACACGGTCTGTTAGAAAATCTAAAGTCCACAGAAGGCAAAAGTGACCTTCAAAAACTAGCCAAGGACAAAAAGACAGACTTCACAGACCAGTGCTTTTCTGCAACCGGTGATCAATAACAAAGACCACCAGGCCTCTGTTCTTTCTATAAATCATTGCGAGTCAACTTTCCTTTGGATGCTTATGCCGAAAAATAAATGATTTCTTGTTTCTCTTCCCTTTAGTTGAAGTATGACATATTGCTGTGTATGTCTTTGAAACGGTTCTACCTCTGGTGTTTATGTGCACTTCTCTGATGTAGTGCTGTCTATGGTTACAGAGAGGTCCCCACATGTTTTTAAAACCTCCAGTTTGTGTAAAACGTCAACTTCCAGAGAAGCAAATGAATCAGTTTGCAATGTGACTATGAAACATTGCACTACGTGGAATATGGTACAGCAGCATATATGCAAATGCAGCATATTATGGTTTTATAGGTAAATAGTTCCATAGGAATGTTCCAATCTACTATTGAACAGTGCTGATTGTACAGGGTGGGAGATGGACGGATGAGGAAGCAAGGGAATGAGGCACTTCTGGGCACCTGGGGGCTAATAAGAGGTTTATTGTTATGAGCAGAGTCCTAATGCTGCACCCGCTACAGTCCCAAAACAGTTATCAGACATTATTGGAATAGTGTATTGATTGGGACCACTGAATATTTTATTTCGAAGCTCTAAGGCCGTAGAATCTCATATTATTAAACATTTATCAATGTGAAGTACACATCAAAATAAAGTCCAAAGAATATTTTAGGAGAGTGGTCAAAAGAAAGACTTCCCTGATAATTATTCAGGTATTTACCTCAAACCTCTTTTGAAAACGCATCTCTGTCTCCCACAGCAAATGTGACTCTTTATTGTTGCTGAATGTCTTAGTTAATTTATCCTGTCGTCAATTTTAGGAAACCCTCTTCTTTGTCACTGTTGTAAGAAGATCTCCTTAACATCATGGTCTTTTGTGTCCACAACCCTTCACCTTAGTAGGTTATCCCAGCTTCCAAGGTATCATTAAAAAAAATCCTGTTGGACAACATTTAAACTTCACACAATTGGCAGGTGTATCTCAGTTTGTAGACTTGTGAGTGTGTTGGAGTGCACTAGCACAAGGGAATAAGACCCTACCTCTGCCTTATTTCACGTTCCAGCATCTCTAATTGTTTCATTTTCTTTTGAGGCCACTGCTTCTATTGGGGTAATCTTTTTCTTCAGGGTGGAATGAGAAATCTTAAAAATTTTTGTTCAAGATATCGTGTCTTCTCACTTAAGTTCTGACACCCCTGGTTCCATTTCCAGTGATTCTTGCAGATCTGGAGGTTGGTAGTGGTTTATGTGTGCTTTTGGTTGTTATTTTGGCATCCCTCAAACATCCATGATAGTACTATTGAGTCTAGCAAGCCATAGGACGTTATACGCGATCTGTCTACAAGGCATCTGTGAAGTCAATGTCGACCATTGTAGTACCCTACATCGAAGAGGGTTTTATTGCAGAGGTGTGGAAGGATTTCTCAGTGAGCTGAACTTTGTTAGCAGCAGGGATCTGCAAGGTACCAAGCTTGAATGGCAGCAAGGCAAGCTCCGCCTTTCATTCGACCAAAGTTACTAAAATTGAGTACCATTACATTTGGTATTAATGACCTCAGTTATTTATCATGCCTGGAAACAGCAGAAGTGTTTTACGAAACAGCAAGTAAAAAAACATTGTTATAGAAAACCTTGTTTCATATTCGATGGCAGTTCGATTTCCTCAGAGCATGGGTACAATATCAAAAAGTCAGATATCTGTGTGTGCTGAATGTCACAAGTTGTCAATCAGATTAAATACCTTTAGGCACACTGACAGCGACTGCCAATAAAACCAGAAAATACCCTACTATTAACGGATTGGTGACACATAACTCAATTCTGCAAGGTTTAATTAAGCGTGTAAAAACAAGTCTCAGTGCAGTCTGACGCGAGTAGGCGGAAATTACACTGAAATCACGTGACAAATTCTATAGTAAAATGAATTTGGCTATGAATGGATGTGTAAAAGGGCCATTTTTAGCATTCCTACCTCTGTCCAAATCTTTGCTTTGTAGATGTATATTGTTTTTACAGGTTTTGCTGTAGCATGGCAAAATATTGCTCAGTATGTAAAAGTACCAGGAAGCTTCAAGTGTGGAAAATGGAAATCTGGTAAAATGGGATAAAGTGATTCTGTTACATTAACTAGAAAGAGCTGCTTTTAGCCGAATGCTTTATTTATTTATATTCCTGTTGCATGTAAGTCATGACCTCTCAAGCACCAGAGCACTTTGTACACCAGCCCTATTAACTAACCATAACACTTGTAAATAATACTTACATGATGAGCAATAACTCATCTGAAAAATTTGAGCTTAGTTTGAGATGAAAACTTCTCTAGTCATGCATAAATATATACTGAAAAATATAGTGCAAAATGTTACACTTCGAAATAGCTGACACGTGTGATTCTTAAAAGATACAAACTTAGGGGACCATTAGGATCGCGGACGGACTTGCGTCCGTCCGCGACCCCAGAGTAGAAGGGAACCTCCGCATGGCCTGCGGAGTTCCCTCTTGTGAAATTAGCGGTCACATCCTCTATTTTTACCATTGCGGCGGTTGCGGCTTGAAGCTGCACCCGCCACAATGGCAAAAATGCATACATTGCATTTGTATGCAGAAAGCGGCTGATTCCTGCATACAAATGCAGGGGGGTACCATAGATACCCCCCACACCCCTTCACCCAGGGGGCCCGCAACGGGCCCCTGCAGTGAAGTTCCACATGCTTTTCCACGGCGGAAATCCCGCTGTGGAAAAGCATTTTTTAACACCCATCCTAATATGGCTGGCGGTGTCTGAGAGACACCGCCACCATATTAGAGCTTTTCCTCCGCTGTTGTAAGCCAACCGCGGCAGAAAAGCAGCGGACTGAAACCAGGACCCACTAGCCATCCTAATGTGGCGGTGGGTCTTTGGTGGGTCCGCAGCGGATTTTCCGAATCCTCCAGACCGGCGGTGGCTTCCGCCGGCCCAGAGGATGTGGAAAATCCGCTATCCTAATGAGCCCCTTAGATTGGAACTCTCATGTGCGTTTTCCAGTTATAAAAGGAATCCCCTATGCTCAGGCTTTTATAAAGAGCTTGTACTAAGGAATAGTAATTTATTTTATTTCTTTTATTTTAAAGGTTTTATATAGCACTGGCTAGACCCGGAGGTATCAGAGCGCTTTACACGAGCATCAGATTGTAGTTAAAGGTTACATCGTTACAAAGGTTTCACAGTTATTAGAGCATGGCAACATAGTTACTTGTAAGGTCAAGATAAACAATAAGCACAAATACGAAAGGGGAAAAGCAAGCAAGGGGAAAGATTCAGGGGAGGGGGGAAGGAGCTGGGGAAGTAGATAGGTAATGAAGGTGAGAAAGAGGAAAAAGCTAAACTTCGAACGTGCTGACTTTTGATAAGGCGTACTGATGTGAAGAAAGACAGCCAGCTGATCCTATTATCATAACTTTTTTTCTGTACTTTCATTCGCTCTGCAGTGTTTGTCACACCATAAGTGCTGTGTTAATGTGTCCATCTTTGCTGATGGTGTAAAAATTCTGCATGATAGTTCAGGGCTAGCTGAGCAATGGCAAAGTTAAGACTTCCAAACCGTGTTGAGCCCATCCCACTCACACTAGGTGCAGTGGATGAGGATACGATGATGAAGGTGTGTTACCGTTACAACGGAACTTTTACAACGTAATGCTGTTACAACGCAGCTATTACATCGCAAATACCATTACAATGCATGCCATTACAACGCATGGCATTACATAGCAGATGGTATTACAACGCATACCATTACATCGTAAGTATTGGTAAGTATTTAATTTTTTTTTTTATTTTATTTAATATGTTATTATTGATTTAATTATTATTAATTATAAAAAAATATTTATTTCGTTTTTAAATATTATAAATTAAATATATTAATTTAAGTATTTTTTAAAATAAGTATGAGTATAGGAGTATATGTTTTGGGGTACTGATGTATATGTTTTGGGGTGTTTGGGTATTTTTAGGTTTTAGGGCAGTGTTTGGGTTTTGGGGTACAGGGGTGTTTTTAGGTTTTAGGGCAGGGTTTGGGTTTTGGGGTACAGGGGTGTTTTTAGGTTTTAGGGTAGGGTTTGGGTTTTGGGGTACAGGGGTGTTTTTAGGTTTTAGGGTAGGGTTTGGGTTTTGGGGTACAGGGGTGTTTTTAGGTTTTAGGGCAGGGTTTGGGTTTTGGGGTACAGGGGTGTTTTTAGGTTTTAGGGTAGTGTTTGGGTTTTGGGGTACAGGGGTGTTTTTAGGTTTTAGGGTAGGGTTTGGGTTTTGGGGTACAGGGGTGTTTTTAGGTTTTAGGGCAGGGTTTGGGTTTTGGGGTACAGGGGTGTTTTTAGGTTTTAGGGCAGGGTTTGGGTTTTGGGGTACAGGGGTGTTTTTAGGTTTTTTGGGCAGTGTTTGGGTTTTGGGGTACAGGGGTGTTTTTAGGTTTTAGGGCAGTGTTTGGGTTTTGGGGTACAGGGGTGTTTTTAGGTTTTAGGGCAGGGTTTGGGTTTTGGGGTACAGGGGTGTTTTTAGGTTTTAGGGTAGGGTTTGGGTTTTGGGGTACAGGGGTGTTTTTAGGTTTTAGGGTAGGGTTTGGGTTTTGGGGTACAGGGGTGTTTTTAGGTTTTAGGGTAGGGTTTGGGTTTTGGGGTACAGGGGTGTTTTTAGGTTTTAGGGCAGGGTTTGGGTTTTGGGGTACAGGGGTGTTTTTAGGTTTTAGGGCAGGGTTTGGGTTTTGGGGTACAGGGGTATTACGACTTTATATAAATTAAATTAATTAAATTAATTTTATTTAATTTAATTAAATTAATAACAATATTTACAATTATTAATTTAATTGTATTAATAAACGATTACAATTAAATTATATTATTTAAAAATGGTTCATTAATTAAATTCTTTTAATTTTATTAAATATAATTATATTATGTATTATTTATAACTTAATTAAATTATAATTATATTTATTGTAATTAATTGCATTAT
Source organism: Lissotriton vulgaris (assembly GCF_964263255.1). Classification (NCBI taxonomy): domain Eukaryota; kingdom Metazoa; phylum Chordata; class Amphibia; order Caudata; family Salamandridae; genus Lissotriton; species Lissotriton vulgaris. Next base: position 1,270,194,385 of record NC_141696.1, on the reverse strand, counting down.
ATTATTTTCTATTTATAAATTTTTTATATATCATTAATTATATTATTTTAAATATATTAAATTAATATATTATTAATTTAAATGTATTAATAAACGATTATAATTAAATTATATTATTTAAAAATGTTTAATTAATTAAATTCTTTTAATTTTATTAATTATAATTATATTATGTATTATTTATAACTTAATTAAATTATAATTATATTTATTGTGATTAATTACATTATATTATTTTCTATTTATAAATTTTTTATATATCATTAATTATATTATTTTAAATTACTATAATTAAATTAATTACTGTTTTAATAATGTTATATTATTTTTATTATTTTAAATTAATTTAATTAACTTTATTACATTTTTTAAAATAAAGATATACTTACCAATACTTACGATGTAATGGTATGCGTTGTAATACCATCTGCTATGTAATGCCATGCGTTGTAATGGCATGCATTGTAATGGTATTTGCGATGTAAAAATCGCGTTGTAACGGAACGCGTTGTAAAACATCGCGTTGTACTGACACCAATCCGATGATGAAGCGTGACACTGGTGGTACTAGTGGGTGAGGATCCTACTAACATAGGTAGTGTGAGAAAAATCCCAGGACGTCTAGTATACACTGTGAACAATCGGGATAGGTCAGAAATCAAGCAGGAAAAATCAAACATATAACTCTATCTATACAAAATATGTATCTTTAATAAATATTTGTTTAAAAACAACATATAGTGTGTGACCACGGGGTCAACCCATATAATAGAAATAAAGAAATGATTCAATTACATACAGTTCAATTAATCAAAACAACATAAAATTCATAAACAATACATAAAATTCATACACGAAGATGCCTGTAATACGTCAAATATTAAAAAAGAACATAAGAACTCGACGCGCGTTTCGGCAGTGAACCGCCTTCTTCAGGAGACATAGGATAAATCCTGAAAATACATATATGAAGGAAAAAATGTCTATTAAAATACATTCCATATATCAACATATCAAAACATGACATTCCTTACTATCACACTAACCCTCCTACTCGATTTGTCCAAACAGTGGCAATGATCAGCAGAAAGATCTCTATCGATTGTACAGTACCTGACTAATTATAGCGATTCATAGATTGATCCTTCATAACTGGTTTAAACCTTAGTCAGAAAAACACATAGCTGATAGCATATTTGTGTGATTTATTGCTATACATAGGCTAGATTTCAAATGTTACATAATATCGTTTCGCCCCGTTGATAGAGGTTGGGAATATGAAGTGGATTGGATCCTCTTATATTATTACTAGCACAATGCAGACATAGACATATGTTTATGGTACATAAGGGATTACTTACAAACATTGGATGCTCTATCCATACAGTAACAGTGATGGAAGGTGATAACCCTTATAATTGGGTTTACTTTCAGAGAGACGAAGGTTCTGATACTATAAAAGAAAAACATAATTTAGATAGAAAGGGACCCTGAGGAGAGATTGTTCAAGATATAATTGACTGGGTCAAGATTACTGCCCAAGACATGTGGATGGTCCTATTAAAATAATAGATAGTGGGGTATATCAGGCCGTATTAGTGGCATCATAACCAATACTCAGGTTGATGGAACACGGCCTGATATACCCCACTATCTATTATTTTAATAGGACCATCCACATGTCTTGGGCAGTAATCTTGACCCAGTCAATTATATCTTGAACAATCTCTCCTCAGGGTCCCTTTCTATCTAAATTATGTTTTTCTTTTATAGTATCAGAACCTTCGTCTCTCTGAAAGTAAACCCAATTATAAGGGTTATCACCTTCCATCACTGTTACTGTATGGATAGAGCATCCAATGTTTGTAAGTAATCCCTTATGTACCATAAACATATGTCTATGTCTGCATTGTGCTAGTAATAATATAAGAGGATCCAATCCACTTCATATTCCCAACCTCTATCAACGGGGCGAAACGATATTATGTAACATTTGAAATCTAGCCTATGTATAGCAATAAATCACACAAATATGCTATCAGCTATGTGTTTTTCTGACTAAGGTTTAAACCAGTTATGAAGGATCAATCTATGAATCGCTATAATTAGTCAGGTACTGTACAATCGATAGAGATCTTTCTGCTGATCATTGCCACTGTTTGGACAAATCGAGTAGGAGGGTTAGTGTGATAGTAAGGAATGTCATGTTTTGATATGTTGATATATGGAATGTATTTTAATAGACATTTTTTCCTTCATATATGTATTTTCAGGATTTATCCTATGTCTCCTGAAGAAGGCGGTTCACTGCCGAAACGCGCGTCGAGTTCTTATGTTCTTTTTTAATATTTGACGTATTACATGCATCTTCGTGTATGAATTTTATGTATTGTTTATGAATTTTATGTTGTTTTGATTAATTGAACTGTATGTAATTGAATCATTTCTTTATTTCTATTATATGGGTTGACCCCGTGGTCACACACTATATGTTGTTTTTAAACAAATATTTATTAAAGATACATATTTTGTATAGATATAGTTATATGTTTGATTTTTCCTGCTTGATTTCTGACCTATCCCGATTGTTCACAGTGTATACTAGACGTCCTGGGATTTTTCTCACACTAGTTGTTACCCTGCCCTAGGAGTCTATATACTACCCAGGGGGTCCTTGTTGTCTTCACCTGATCCTACTAACATATCCATGTGTTGTAAGAGTAGCGCCGATTCACCTGGGTGCAGATCCCATTTCACTTCGATATGTATTGACACCAGTAAATGTGACCTCTTAAAACGTTAGGAGTTCATCAGTTGTGAGGCTTTCCCTCCTTTGTGTACTTTTGTGTACTGATTACAAGGTTTAAGGGAGGCTGAGGGCTGACACAATTAAGCTTCCCACATCCCCTTGTTTTTCTACATAATGAAAACATATACATATACTTACGTATAGAGTCTGTCAGTGAGCCCACTTCATTCATTGGTCTGACGAGATGTCATTCAGTTTTGGCTTCTGCCCATTATAGCATACAGTGAGGGGCAGTGGGTGACCGTTCTTCATCCATTGGCTGTCGTGCACTGTGAGTGACGGCATATAACCTGATCACATGTGCAGAGCCGCCTGAAAAGTATTGCACTTCAGTTCCAGTGATAGTGTTCATGACCCGCATATTTTTGCCAATGTTTATTTTTTTACATATAGCATATCTTTGCAAAAACATGTATGCTTTCTAAGACTAACCCAGACCTTTTGGCTTTGTTAATGCTTGTTTATTTTGTGATATGGACTGCAAGAAGCCACCATACGCCTTACATCTTTACTCCTAATTGTCTTTCTTTTAGAGACGGCAGAATGAATATTTGCATTTGTTGTACCCAACAGTGCAAGTACTTCTGTGGATCATGGGTATAAGCCGTAGATGTTAATTGTAGTTCCTTTAATTATTTAATGGGTTCAGCAATGCACTAACCTGAGGTGGGCATTTGGGTACATATGAAAATGTGTCCAACCTGGGCTTTGTACTTTGCTGCAATTGCGCAACTCTAGCACACTCGCAGTAGTACAAGAATACTGTGAGTCCAATGGGAAACGAAAGTGCAATCTAAGTCATTTGACTTTTTTTCCTGTTTCCTTCTTCAGTTCTCCTCCAGCATGTTCCATTTACATGGTTTCTTGCGTTTTGATGTCTCTCTGCCCACTTCGATCCTGTTTCTTCTGCTAGGCACATTAGCCCAGGAACCCTCACGAGATTAGAAAAACTTGGTTGTCACCCTTGTAGTGAAGGCCAACACTTATGGGGAATTCCAGAGGTAGCTAATCATCTGTTATTGAAGTTTCTCTGTCTTCCCTCATAGGCTTCTACTTCTTTAATAGTTCCAGGACTTCTTTAATAGCAACATATGAAAAGAAGCCACATGCTAATCAGTCATAGGGATACTTTATGAAATAGCCCCATTCTCTGGGACTGGGATTTGCTTGTCATTGCTTTTCTTGGTTGCCTTAATTGACTTTGCCAACGAATTGTGTTTTACATTAGGAAAAAAGCTGACTCGGCCATTTTTACTGTCTGCTTTTTGAAAAATGTACACTTAACTTAAAAAAACAAGAGCTCGCTTCCTTGCTATTGAGCAAGTCTGAGATAACCGTAAACTGTGGTATTTACTTCAACAAGTGGTATATGATCCCTCAGAAAAGATGGAGTCAAATGCTGTCACCCAGGAATGTGATATGGTGAAGATGCGAATGAGTTTGCACCTTGGGTGATATAATCATGGGTAAGTATATGTCTTGACTAGTGCCCTAGAGCAGGGGCGTACTGTAAACAGGTGCCGGCATCCTCTTGCGTTCCAGCCTGAGGCCTTTGTGTGTGAGTGAGTCAGCCAGCATCGGTTACTTTTCACACGGGTCCCCATCTTTGTTTTATACCTTTGCCATGATCTCTTCCGCGATCGAATTTCGATACTACAGACGCTGTTTGTGAGATCTGAAGCAGCCAGTATTACAAAACAAAGGCCTGCATGCTGGGCCTTGCTGCATGCAGCAGCACCAGGTATGGGTTAAAGAGTGTCTGCAAAGTGTACCCAGCTTGTGATGCATGCTTCAGGCATATGTTAACAGCCTTAAAACAACATTCTAGTGATACTTTAAATATATTATTATTTGAATAAATATAATTCCTGAGTCACAAAAAAAGATGTAAAAGTCAGGGCACAGTTCTACGATACGGCCGGAAATGTACCTTTACACTTTTTGCGATTGATAACATAGGTGTGATGGCAAATCTGGAAAACCTCTTGATGTGCAGGTTCCCAGATTTACTGTTACATCTGCCAATGTGACTTTCAAAGGCTCCCCTATTACCCTGGTGTATAAATGTACATATCATACATTTCACGTAGTGCACAGGGCTGCTGAATAGCCAAAACCCTTTTTTGCCTCAGTTCTACTGTCCAGCTTGCCCGCAGTCTGCTACCCACTGCTGCCTTCGGTTTGTGCCTCCTCTGCTCATTTTCTGCTTACCGTATTTTCTGGCATATAAGACAACTTTTTAACCCTTGAAAATCTATTCAAAAGTTGGGGGTCGTCTTATACGCCGGAGTCATTTTATAAGCAAGCGAATATAGCCCAAACCCTATATTTTAAAAGGAAAAGTAGGGGGTTGTCTTATACGCCCAGTATTCTTATACGCCAGAAAATACGGTACTTTTCAGTTCGCTTTCTGCTTGTTTTTCTGCCCACTTCTGCTCTCTACTTTTTGCCTCATTTGCTCATTCTGCCGTAATTTTTTCTGGTTCTGCTCGTGTCTGACCTTTATTTTTCCTCTTTCTGCCAGTTTCTGACCTGGCTCTTCGACGGAGGCGTCACAAATACAGCGCCCAGATACCCCTAGGCATTACAGTACTGTGCTATACAAATACTAATTGATGAAAAACAAATCCCCATGTAGAAAGCTCATCACGTTCACCTAGAGTAACCCTAATAAATCTGGGGAGATTCCTTTCCCCTTCATGTCCTCGAAGGTGAATTTTTACAGCCCATGGCTGAAGTAACTTTCTGACCACTTCTGGGGTGGGAAAGGACTGGATCAGAGTTTGTAAATGACCACAAATATACATGATTGTGGGTGTTCGAAAACCTACGAGTCAAATCATGTCCAGGGGCGTAGTACAGGGGTGGTATTTCGGGTGTTGCACCCCCAGTAAATGCATTCTCTAGTACATTGATGGGTACAGGTGCTTTAAGTCGAGTATTGTGCAATCTTTGTCGAATGTCATAAGGGATTTTTGAATACACGCACAGACAAAAACACACAGCCTCTCCTCTCTGTTTTAAAGGTCTTAAAATGTTTTTATTTTACAAAACGATTGAGTTTTAAGTACCCCTAACAATCCACATTACTCTTACTTTCCACTGCTTCTTAACTGCTAAAGCCCTCCTCATGCCCTGCATCTCATATAATGTATTTTAAAAACCGTGATTGTTGGGAAATCTGCCCCCCCCCCCCCCTCATCCCCCAAATCTTACTGAAAGCTGTAAACGAGGTATTTACAGCCATGAAGATACATTTTCATCTGACAAAACACTTCTGAATTGAGCATAATATGTCTAACATCTTATTTAAAAAACATTCATTGGAAAGACCAGTGGCGGCTCCTCCACTAAGGCAGAGGGCTGTCGCCCCACTGCTTTTCAGCAGTGTAAAAAAATTATAATAACATGATTTTATTTGTTCCTGCTATGGCAACTTTACAGGAGGGGCGGGGTGGGCTCCTCACACATGAGTAGGGGGAGGAGTGGTGGGCACACTGTAAGTGCGCATGAATGTTTGGCAGGCAGTCTCAGCCCAGCCAAACTTTCATGCGCACTTTGCATGTTCCCCGTCCAGGCTGCATTACTGCCTGGGTGGAGAACGTGCCTAGGCTCCCACTGCCTGCCTGAGCGCTGAACCACAGCGCTCAGACCAATCACAACGCTGCTTTGCAGCGTTGTGTTGGGGTATGGGGAGCCTGGGTGCTTCATGCTTCCTCTGTCCCGGCCGGGAGAGACGACGGAGGAGAGACACGGTTAAAGATAAGTGCATATTATGTTTTCTTTCTCTCCCCCCACCAACCCCCGTTCCACCCCCACCCACAATCCTTGTCAGCCGTCGCTGGGAAAGTCAATCCTGACTTTTAAAAAAAGTTTCTACTTTTAATATGGACAGTGAACCTTTCAATAGCTATCGACCATGTGCTGTTCCTTGGAAATTGTGAGATTTGTTATGTCACTCACTATCATGTTTTCCCTTTGATGCATTTGGAGTGCAGGGTAAAAACGTATGACTGGCAACCCTGAGTTTTTTTTAAATGGTTCTGCAAAGACAACTCTTGGTGGTGTTTTAAGTACACAATGAGGATTCTCTTGCTTCTTTTTCCTCAAAATGAAAGGTTGCTGGAACATAGGAGAGGTAAATTAGTTATGGATTTTTCTGTCAGTTTTGCTACTGAAATGACAGCTGAAATACAAGGAGCAGGCAGTATCTTTTTCAGCAATGTTGTTTTGTGAGCAAGTAAACTTTACTGTCTAGGATAATGTTGGATGGTTTGCATTGTATTAAGTGATGTATTTTGATATTAGCTTGTTGCAGCATTTAATGCCATTTTTTTTGTGTGGAATAGAATTGTTATATAAGGGCATTTGAATTGTTTCCAAGGTACGAGTGATAAGACTTGTCAATAGGTGGTAGTTGCACTCTGTTATGGTTGGTGTTAATAACTTTTCATGATTGGGATGTATTTTAAGTCAAGAGTATGCTGGCGAAAGTTAATATGCCAAGCTTTTAATGATGCCATCCAGGTAAAGAGGGTTATTTACTGTTTATCACTAGGTATGTGCATGGGGATTCTTTTTCTGGTTATTCACTTTGTGTGTTGAATTGAATCAGGTCTCGCTCATCCATATGTTATATGGTCACTAAACAAGAGTATATGGGAGAATTGTGCAATTTGATCTTTAAGACTATACCTTTTTCATGATGTCTGACATGTAGAGAATGGCAGAAATTACTTGAAGAAAAGAAAAAAAGTTTGTGATAGCTATAATGAACATTTTTCTAGGAGCTTGATGTTGGAACTGACACTGACATGTAATGAAGTTGCCAAATGCCAAGGCTGCCATGCTGTCTCACACTCCTCGGGTGTGATTAGGCTTGAATCCCAAAGCATTTTAGAAGGGTCTACAATCAGGATTTACTGATTGTGCTGAAATGAAAGCTTTTCTGATAAATTACAATGAGAGAACTAAGGAGCTGTGAATATATCAACAGACACACACATTGATTGTCCTTAGTGTTAGGTTCTTGATACCAACTGTCCTATTGATCTCCAGGAATGATAAGATATCTTTTTGGAGATGTTGCAAACTACTGACTCAGACAATAAAAAGCGATTTTGTTTCAGCCATTTAAGGAGATAATACAAAACCGTCTCCTCCCCAAATATAAAAAAGTTCTATTAGCAATCAAGGCACATTTTAAAAGAAATACCTATAATTATTGCTTGGATATTATGTATACAAAGACATTGTGAGACTTCACATGTATGATAACATATTGTAAACATATGTCTGTATATATTGTGCATACTGTTGAAATCTAGAAAGGTACAAAGTAACTGTCCATGAAAGGTTCGCATCTGACTTATCTTTTTACAGTTTGGACATGTAATAATGGTGGCTCTAAGAAGTTAAACAATGTCTGCATAGTAATAACATAAGAGTAGGTGACAATCAGGGTAAGCTTTTATAGACAATCAGTTGATCGATCCCTAATTGACATTTTTCACACTTTAGAAATTTCACCATAAAGTTACAGGGACTACCCTATGCATGATAACTCATTCCTCTTTCTGCCACCATTCTACACTTCCTGTCTCTTTACTCATCCTTCTAGGTTTATTTTTCGATCTTTGTCTTCATTGTTCCTTCTGACTTTTCTACTTTTCTCTCTCTTACTCTGGGTCAAAGTCTCTGAATAAAGTAGAAGTCCCAGATCCAAATCACAAGTTCCTGTTCACACCACTTACACCCATCAGCATAAATTAATCACGAAGGCTCTCTGTGGCACATCAAGTTTGAATCCTCCAGACTCTGCGGTAAAGGGGATTGAAGTATTAGTCCAATAATTGTTCAGCTAGTCCTGTGCACGAGGTGAAGAGACTCGTAATATATGCAAAAATAACACTATGCAGTTTGACAAATGCTTTCATAGATCATATGTTCTGCCACTTTGAGAAGTACTATTGGGCAGAATTGAGCAAGATTAACCTGGCCAACAGTATTGCTTATCTTTTAGCTGGAAACAAGGTTCAGGCGATTGTTGATTGGCAGCAATAACAATCCAGATGCTAGGATTGATTTTGTCAAAAAGGGATCCCTAAATTAAGAGTAAAAAGTTCATTCAGGGGCACAAGGAAGTTGATTACTTGAAGTGCAAGATGTTGACCCATTTTGGGAAGAGGTTGGTTATTAAGAATAAATAAATGGCTAATTTGCCTTATGTTATATACAATTTGCAATTTGCAGATGTGTCTCTTATAGATATATATTTGATGTAAATAATATAATCCTCAGTATGTTTACGTTTTGCATTCCAGACATTTTCTGAAGCAGTGTCCTTGAGGTGGTGGGTGACCAGGTCTTTCTGTCTACTTCATATTGGCTCTGAATAGGCAGTAATAGATCTGGAGACTCGTGAAATATCTGCTGATAGTCCATTGTGATCTGGTTGGGTGGACTATCCATAGATGATGTGTCTGTAAAATGTATCGTGCAAGAGTTAATATATTCCATCCCCAACATATGATTAGGAGGGATATTAAGTCAAGGCGTATGCCCACTATCTCGTCAAGGACTTCAGATATGGCATGAATAGTTTGTTCACATAGAAAAGTCACATGAATAAGAATGATTTGAACATGAACATTATCTAGATGTGATTGTATGGCAGAATATCTATAGTAAATAATGGCCAAAATATTGTTTATAAAAATACAGATCAATCAATCAATCAAACATTTGTAGAACGCTCTACTCACCCGTGAGGGTCTCAAGGTGCTAAGGGGGAAGGGGCTGGGAAAGGGGGTGCTGCTACTGCTCGAACAGCCAGGTCTTGAGAAGTCTCCTGAAGGTTAGCAGGTTCTGGGTCTGTCGCAAGTGGATGGGGAGGGTGTTCCATGTCTTGGCGGCGAGATGGGAGAATGATCTGCCGCCGGTGGTCGTTCAGTGGATGCGCAGGACGGTGGCGAGGTCAGCGGAGCAAAGCTGGCGGTTCGGGGGGTAGAAGGTGAGTCGTTTGTTGAGGTATGTTGGCCCGGCGTGGAGTGCTTTGTGAGCATGGTTAAGGAGCTTGAAGGTGATCCTTTTGTTGACGGGGAGCCAGTGCAGGTTTCTCAGGTGGGCAGTGATGTGGCTGTGGCGGGGGATGTCGTGGATGTCGAGGATAAGGCGTGCGGAGGAGTTCTGTATGCGTTGAAGTCTTTTCTGGAGTTTGGCCGTGGTTCCAGCATAGAGGGTGTTGCCGTAGTCCAGCCTGCTGCTGACAAGGGCTTGGGAGACCGTCCTTCTGGTTCCGGTGGGGATCCATCTGTAGGTCTTGCGAAGCATGCGGAGGGTGATGAAGCAGGAGGAGGAGATGGCGTTGACTTGCTGGGTCATTGATAGTGATGAGTCCAGGATGAACCCCAGGTTGCGTGCATGGTTGGTGGGTGTCGGTGCAGCTCCCAGCATGGCCAGCCACCAGGAGTCATCCCAGGCGGAGGGGGAGGAGCCAAGAATGAGGACCTCCGTCTTGTCAGAGTTCAGTTTCAGTTGATTGTTCTTTATCCATCTGGCGACGGCCTTCATTCCTTCATGGAGGTTGGTTTTGGCGGTGTCGTCGGCATATGAGACGATGTTGAGGTTGTGCGATTGGACGATGTTGGCAAGCGGTGCCTTGTAGACGTTAAAAAGGGTCTGGCTGAGGGATCTTGTTGGCTTTCGGACCGGAATGGAGGGCGGCGGACTCTCTGGGTTCTGCCGGTGAGGAAGGAGGTGATCCAATCCAGGGCTTTGTTGCGGATCACTGGGTTGTGGAGGTGTGTGCATAGGGTGTGGTGGCCGAAAGTGTAGAAGGCAGCCGAGAGGTCCAGGAGGATGACGGCCGCAGTTTCGCCATTTTACAGCAGGGTCCTTATGCCATCAGTGGCGGCGATGAGGGTGGTTTTGGTGCTGTTGTTGCTGCGGACTCCGGATTGGGATGAGTCCAGGGTGTTTTTCTCCTCGAGGAAGCCGGTCAGTTGCCTGTTGACAATCTTCTCAATGACCTTCGCTGGGAACGGGAGCAGGGAAATTCTCCTTTGGGTCCACCTTGGGTTTCTTGAGTAGGGCGTTGATCTCGGCGTGTTTCCAGTTCTCCGGGAAGGTGGTGGTTTCAAAGGAGCTGTTGAGGATCTTCCGGAGTTGGGGTGCGATGATGGAGCTCGCTTTGTTGAAGATGTGGTGAGGGCAGGGGTCGGATGGTGAGCTAGAGTGGATGGTGTTCATGATTTTGATGGTGTCGTCATCGTTGACGTGGTTCCAGGAGAGCAGGAGGCCGGTGTGGCTGGGAGGTGGTGAGTCTGAGGTGTCGGCGGTTGTCGGGGAGGTCTGGGTGTTGAAGCAGTTGCGGATGTCTGCGATCTTGTGGTGGAAGAAGGTGGCTAGAGAGTCACAGAGGTCTTGTGACGGCGGGATGTCGTTCGAGCTGGAGCTGGGGTTGGCGAGTTCCTTCACAATGTTGAAGAGCTCTTTGCTGTTGTGCGCATAGTTGTGGATGCGTTCCTTGAAGGAGGTCCTTTTGGCGGTTCGAATGAGTTGGTGGTGCTTGCGGCTGGCGCTCTTGAGGGCTTCATGGTAGTCCGGTGTCTGTTCGTGGCACCACTTCTTCTCGAGTCTTAAGCAAGTCTGCTTGGATGCCTGGAGATCAGTGGTGAACCAGATGGCCCTTCTGTCGGTGCGTCTGTTTGAGGGTTTCTTGATTGGGCGAGAGTGTTGGCGCAGTCGTCGATCCATTGTCTGAAGTTGCGGGCGGCTGTGTCGGTGGGGTTGGCTGGTCTCGGGCGAGGGTGGTGATCTTGTTCCAGCTGTGGTGGGGGATTTGTTGCGGGTGGTGTGCGTGGTGTGTCTCGAAGGAGAAGTGGATGCAGTGGTGGTCGGTCCAGTGGAGTTTGGTGGTGTCGCTGCAGGTGATGTGGTTGCTGGCGGAAAAGATGGAATCGAGCGTATGTCTGGCGGAGTGGGTGGGTGTCGTGATGAGCTGTTTGAGTCTGAGGTTGGCAAGGTTGGCGAACAGGGTGGGGGAGTTGCTATCGTTGGCGTTCTCAAGGTAGAAGTTCAGGTCTCCGAGGAGGATGTAGTCTGTGGATGCAAGGGTATGCGTGCTGACGACGTTGGTGATGGAGTCGCTGAACTATGGCCGGGGTCCGGGGGTCTGTAGACGGTGGTTCCTCTGAGGGTGGTGTTGGGATCGATGTGGATCTGGAAGTGCAGGCGTTCAGCAGCGCTAGGGGTGTCTTCGTGCTGGTGTCTATTGGGATCAATTGGGTGTAGCTTTTCTAGTATTAACTTTTTTAGGGTAGAAATATTTCTAAATGATATTTAGGACTCAGTATTGTTGTACTATACACTAGATTCATATCCTGTGAGTTTTTGAGACCTATCACATTATATCATCCTCAGAACATGTTGCTTTTGGGAAAATGTATTTTATTGACACACTTTAAGTTGGAATCTTGTTCCACATGTATGCTGCGATGTGTGTTGAGTAAAGGGGCTGGCAGTGGGATAGTGCATTCCCACCTTCTTTACATGAACTTTGCTATGGTGTATTTACTGATAGAAATTGTGGATATACTGTAGTATGAAGCACTTCTAGTCTGCAAGTGGTAAACAGCTTGTATTCTAACTGGTTTCAGGATTGGAATGGAAAAGTACATTTTGTATAGTGCTATAATAAGGTCATATTGACGCAAAGAATTGGTTACCACAGTGGAGTAAATAAGAACAGAACAAAGTAACCAGTGAACAATTTGTAGAAACAAAAGTTATTTATAACTTTTTTGAATCTGAGAAGATTCTTCTTTCTTGATGTTAAAGGAACCTCATTCCTCTAGAGTGCACCTTTCATTCAAAGGATCATTTTCCCCAGTATGGAAAGGATAAAAGGAACAGCCGGGTGACCATTGCCGCCCCAATTGAGCTTCCTTATACTTACAGATCTTAAGCTTGCTTTTGACCTAGTCTTTTGCCTCTGTTTGCACTGTAGAAATACCATGTAGATGCATATAGACTTACAAGGCGTGCCAGGGTCTAATCAGGAACAATGCAATTATGGTTTGTTTAATTCATAATCTATAATTGTTACTGCTACTGTGCCCTTGCCTGATTTAGCAGTGAATTGGAAGATTTTATTTTCACAATGAAGTTGGAGATGCATTTCATTCATAGGCTCAATGTTAGCATCAAGAAATGAATCTAACAAAACACAAAGATTGTAAGTCATTTATTCCATTTGCCACGTCTTAACAAATAAACAAGGTAATAGATGCTTTTTGTGGGTTTATGATGTTTGTCAATGAGACTGATTCCATTTAAATCTAAGCAAGATGTAAGTGCCCGGCATTAGGGGTTATCCATTCACTCAAGTTGAGCCGAACTTCATTGTCATACAAATGGCGACCCTTCAGTACATTGATGATCTAATTTGGTAGTAGGACCTTGTAAATGTTAAATACTACATACATTGGTGATTGATTTAATATGCTGTTTACATATGCTTTGTTCTGAGACAAACAATGGGCAGATAGGGTGACAGAGGCATTTAAAAGTATGGGCAAAGTTGGCCTTGGCCCAGGGCCCCAGCCTTTCGGGGCAGGGGAGGACTGATAGAGCCAGCTCTGTTCTGTAGGGAGTCTTCCCCTGATGACCTTGAGCAGTTCTTAAACAGATTGCTTTAAATACTCTTGTCCTTTATTTTTTATGTGAGTGATATGACCATGCAATATCCATAAAAAAGCTTGTTTTAGACCACAACAGGACCTTACATATGACGGGGTCACAATGATTATTTGCAATAATATTAACGAGGTGCTGCTGCATTATAATATTGAAAAAATCATGTCACGATCCTTGAATATTAGATGAAAAGAGATTTAGAATTTGGACCAGTGTTCCTGCGCACTGGTCAAAGAGGGCACGAAAGAGCTGAAACCGGATTTTATTTATTTATTTATGCATTTTTATATAGCGCGGACTTTACCCGAAGGTGTCAGAGCGCTTCACAATAGGAACAGAACTGATACATGAGAACATTACAAGTGAACAAATTACAAAATCAAACGTTACATTACATGAGGCAAAAGTGACAATCGTGAGCAAACAAAATAGAGGTAGCAAATGGTGCATTACAGGAGGAAAAAGTGACATGTGTGCAGGTTACAAAAGCGTACAAAGTACAAGTAGAGGTATAATACTGCAATAAATGGAGGACACTCAAACACAAGAACAAACGTTACATAGGCAATGGTGGCACTTGTGCAAGTATCAAAAGCAAACAAAATGTAAGAGGTAGCAAACAGTGTGTTACAGAGAAAAGTGACGTGTGCAGGTTACAAAAGAGTACCAAACACAGGTAAAAGGGTAATACTGCAAAAAATGGCAGACTCTCAAACCACAAGAACACATTGGGAAGGCACTTCCATAGTCATGGAGAATAGAACTTTTCTATACTAAAAGGTCTTCCTTCAGATAATAGAGAGGGCATGAATTAACTTTAGAGGTGTCTTTGAAGGAGGAGAACTTTGAGGGCAGTTTTGAAGGCCTTGGAGGAGGTGGTAGTCCGGAGCTGAGGCGGAAGTGAGTTCCAGATTCTCACTGCGTTGCCTGAAAAGGATTGGGCCATTGATCTTTCCTTCTTGAAAGTGGGAGGTTCAAGCAGTAGATTTTCTGCATTTCGTGAAGGTCTAGAGCCTCCAGAGAGTTTCAATTTATTTGCCAGGTAGCGAGGAGAGGAGGAGTGCAAGGCTTTGTGGGTGATGCATGCCGTCTTGTAGATAGATCTTGCCTTGATGGGAAGCCAGCGGAGGGTGGATAACATGGGTGTGATGTGGTTGCTTTTTTTTTGTCCCCATAAAAGAAACGAGCTGCTGAATGGAGAACAGACTTAAGGGAGGACAGGTGGGATCATTAATTCGAAGCTGTTCTGAACAGGGGCCCCCAAAATCCTTAAAATGTCCCTCCCTATAGGGTGAGTGTGTATACTGGTGTACCATTTCCACATGTATGGTGGATTTTTTCCATTTCCCCTTACATTTTAGAATATTAACATATTTAGTATTAGTGATCTTAGTAAACAGCACAAAGTCCAAAAAAAGACAGGCCACAATATCATTGTTAATCATGAAAATCAATATAGTGAATTGAAAATATGGTAATCCTGGTACCTGCCTATTCTGTTGCATTGCTAAACCGTGGATTCAAATTATTGTGCCATCCTTCAAACACAAATTAACTTAGATATTTATGATTATAATTTTCATCTTGTTTTGTTTCACAAGATCATCAAACAACTGTGTTTCTGTGACAACGTACTTTGGTTCACCCAGGTTGACTTTTTCCAGACAGCACTTCATTCCTATCAAGAACTGACTTGCCAATCTCAACATTCCATTAAGTTTCATTTTGGATTGAAAAATAAAACTAGTTTCAGAATCAGCTTTCTCTGATTAACATAGTTTAAAGTTTTAAAAAAACACCTATTTAAAATCTGATACCTATCAGATACCACAAAACACTTTTTTAAAATCTGATAGATTTTAACGCAAATAAAAGAAAAGAACTTCAGAGCAGACTACTTTTCCTTGGGGCTGCTGTGTCCTGGAAACATGATTCACTATAATGTGCAGTTTATGAAAGGAAGTTTGCTTTTTCAGATTATTATTGGATGGCTTCCCTGAAACTAACTGAACCTTTGGCAGCACCCACTGTAATTTTGAAGGTTTGAATGAAAAACATTGCACCCTATATTTAACCGTTAGATATGCTTTGTAGCGGATTATATTAGGCAATAACTGAATTTCAATGAATAAAGAAAACATGAAATACTTCCAAGTTTCATCCAGAACTAATTGTATGGCTAGTATTTGCAAAGAACCTCTTTAATATTTAAAACTCTTTTAACATTTGGAACAGATTTCTTCATTCAGTAAATGCTAAACACATTTCTTGATCTTGATTACTGTCCCTAGTCTATGACAAGTGCAGTCAAACTTTCTTTCAAAGCTTGTGGAATATATTAAAACCATACATCCGGAGACTGTGCAGAAATGTAGAACATAAAGGGCCCTATTTAAAGTGTGGCGGATTAGGACATACTCCAAAAAGTGGCAGATGGGGCCATCTGCTATGTTAAGAGTGTATAGTCTTCAGTGACATTCTAAATATGGTGGACACAACATCCACCACTGCTTGGCGGATGTTGCGATCTGCCAGAATCTAAATAAGTCGCTGGTGTCAAACGTTCACGCCTCATATATCTTCCTGCAGTGGTGTGAGTCCTTACTAATTTCAGGTTGGTGCTATACCACTGCTGAGAAAATAACAATATAGTGAGTATTGAAACTATCTTGAAAAAGCTGTGACTGCCCTGCCGGGGTAATTTCATATTGTATATGAAATGTCTTCACGTGGCCAAATTGCTTATTTTCCAGAGAAATTCCTTTCCTCATAAAATCCCCTGAACTTCACCTTTCTCTTCATTGTTCTCGTTCTTCTTCATATTATTCCTCTCATTGTAAGATCTTTGACTGGAGCTCATCCCCATTATTTCCCTAGAGAATTACTTCATGGTATGCATTTGCCATTTGTGCCTTTTTTCCACACTTCTAAGATTTTTCTGTCTTACTTTGACCAGTGATAGAGCTGAATGCATGGCTGGATGAATGTGAGTGCAGTGAAATAAAAATACTTTACAACACTTTATGCATTAGTGATGTAGAGGGGAACCTAGATAATGTGTGTACTTTATTCAGAATAGTAAGTAAAAAGTATTGTGAGGAAACATTTCTCTTTTCAGTAAACTGTTGTGAACTTGTCCATTATTATGTTTTGATCCATGGACATTGAATTATATTCTTGGCTATGGTCTATTCAATTGAAAACAGTTTGTAAATAAATGCAACAAAAATGTAATTGGCGAAAATGTTGTCTGACATAAACAATGTTGTCCTAAACATTGTTTACAAAAATATCATCCCATGTGGTGTAGATCATCTATTATTGCGCTCCAGAGGCAATATATCTGTAAAAAAACACGCTTAGTCCATGATTCTGGTGCTGTATCTTGTACATTACCTCCTATTTTGGGGCTGGAGTATTGGAGTCATTTATGCATCCTTCTCAAGATTTTAAGCTTGAAAATGAGGGTTGGAAGCACACAGTAAAGTAAGGCCGAATTGTGTAGGTTACTGTATTTTTTTCTTTTTTTGTTTTGAAAATTCATGCGTACTTGCTTTTAAACAAACACAATATGTGTCACATGAATTGAGACTAGAAACTTCAGTTCAAGGTTCTTCTCATAACAAAACCTAAGAATCAAACAGAGCAAAGGAGGTGGCAGAAAAATGATTTCCAAAATTGCCTGACAATTTTCCAAGTCACAAGACATGATAAATTGTTCTGTTCGTGTATTCCATTATGGTAGCCTGAATCTTTCAGGCAAGCTTGCAGTTTTGTATTTAATTGAAGTACCACCTCCTTTAGTTCCAGAGTATTCTTATAGTTTTTGTAGATTCTTCAATTGTACATCCCTGTAAACAAGTTTTCCTAACTACTTCTCTTCTCAGTTGGGTCTAATAACTAGAAATTGGCATACCTCCTTCTACGGGGACATGTCAGTTGGAGGAGGAGCTAAAATCTTCTCATTGTGCCGGCCAGATTCAGCTTGCCGCATGGGATACCGAATGAACAATACTATCTCCAAAGATCCCAACTTCTGAGTAGGGTCAGCTGCTTTTCAGGAGACCTCACATGAAGTTTGACATAATTCAGAGAGCTGGAGGAAATATTTTTCAACTTTCTCTATAGGCTGCTTCTTGTGACAAATGTTGTGAGTATGGTAGGCTGATTAAAAAGTTTATTGCCTTTGGGGAATGTTTGGTCTGATTTTGTTTCAGAAGTGACTATAGATTTTTGTGCCTCAGGATTTTGAGCATTGGAGGGGAATTTGAGACCTTGCTAAAGTCTGTATTTTTATACCCACAGTTTTAAGAATCCTGCAGTAGGTGTTAGATTCTAGCAGTGTGGTGTATGTGGCATCCATAGTGCAGGTGTGCATGATCAGTTTTGTATATAATGAGAGGCGCTTGTCCTTGTACTCTCTACTGGTGAGATGCGTGTAGATTAGGTTGGGTTGGAGGCACATGGAGGAGCAGGCAGTGAAGGTGGTGATTATGAGGTCTCAGCATGGGGTAAGGCGGAGCAGGGGGAAGTAAGTCTTTTATTTCATTCTTCTGGAGGCAGGTAGCGCTACCATCCCTTTCCACACAGAATGTGTCTTCACAGGTCTTAAAGCACTTTTCCTGTAGGGCTCGAGTGTTGCAGAGCCACCAATCGAATTGAATTTGTTTAATCAATTTACAAATACTAAAACGTAATTGGCCAAGACGGTTTATAGCATTAGTAAAGGTAACATCGGAGATGCTGGACTTCCTATTGTGTGTCAATGACTTTAGATATGTGTTGACTGGCATGTGGGTAGAGAAATATTGATTTCAAGGGATGGCTTATGTTAAAGGTCTAAAAATAGAGTTTGAGAGTTTTTTGTAATTCTTCCTAAGGCTTTCTCTTGTTCCCTGTCTTTCTGGATTCTTTGTGCATGATTGCGGTGTGATTATTAAAGATGGAGGCTATTTTTTACCTTCAGGGATAGCCTAGTTGCATTCCTCTGGATATGGTCATGGCAAATTCTGTTGGAGCCAATCCTTGAGTTCTCTGCTCTGTTTTTCTTCCAATCTATAAAATGTGTTTGTATTGGAAAGATTAATAACTTTTAAAAGTGTGGTCATGCGGAAATATACTCTGTCTATCACAACTACAAGATATTCGTTGTAGAGAACTCACAAACCAAAAGTGTAGTTTTTAAACAAAGAATAAATCATAGCTACAAATTGATATCTTTAGAATAATAACCACTGTGGCACCAAAAAATAGCTTAAATATCAGAGAGTGCACAGGGGCTTTGTGAAACTGGGGAAAAAAGTTATCTTTTTGCATTCTTGTGAATGTTACAAAAATATATACTATAGAATGTTGAAGTCAAGTGTTTGTATGAACAAAGCTAATGTGGGGCCATGTGTACTAAAGCATTTTCCCTTAGGATCTTAGGGTTCCTAAAACTCTTTGAAACATCTGACCCTTAGTTTGCTAACATTTATTTCTCATCAGTGTGAAGATGTGCTTACCCTCGGGTCATCAGTGCTGCGTGGTTGAGAGTGATCTGAGAATAGGGACGCTCATTGGAGAATTAGTTTTCATTTTTTAGTTACCCTGCCTATTCCCTCAATGCCCCAAGGCACTTGGGGAGGAGGTGAGGTCTTTAAAATAAATGGTGTGACCCAGGGTCAGGATACACTTCTTGAGGTATGTATTTAGACCTAACAAAAATGCACAGAATGTCAATGAAATTTAATTAAAAGCTATATTTCTTTCTCGTCCGTGAGTCTTGCAGTAACCGGATAGGTACTTTTCAAATTTGCTGTGCTTCAAGTTCGTACATGCATTTGTGTTTTTTTTAACTCCTCTGTCAGAAGATTTAGTTGTACATTTTGGTTTTGTTGACACCAGTTCGAGTTTATTGACGTTTGAGCCCGTGGCTCCCCAGCTTGGCACGAAAAAAACGTCCTTCTATGTTTACAAATGGGCAATAAATCTGGTTGCCACTGTGAGAGACAGTACACATGGGCGAATACACTGAAAATCTGCTCTGAAAAAAGGAGACCAAATAGGTTTGTCTGATCTTGTGACAGGGACTGGAGTAAACAGATTATGCTTCACTGCATAATACAAAAATGCTTTTTGTAGAAGGGTAGAAATAAAGGAATGGGTTTGAAAGCAGCTTTTGTTTCACACGTATGAACGAGATTTTAACATAGAAACTCTACTCAATTAAACGTTTGAAACAAAATGTGCGCTGTTTTTGCTAAATACATAGCAAAACTCTAACAAATTCATTTTTTATTTTCTCCATTCCTTATTAAGTTAATAATGAATAAGAATTACTGAACATAATACATCCCATAGCGTTTTGAATAAGCTCTCATTATTTCTTTCTACAGTATATTTTATAGCACAGACCACGCCCACAAAGGCATCAGAGAGCTGAACAGGAGAATAGACATGGAGTTTGATGCAAAGGATGCTAAATTGCAATTTTATACCTCTCATTAAAGTTCTTATAATACATTATGTAGCAAGAATTTAGTTTGCCTGGTATAATTCTCAGAATTCTAATATACTGATTAATATAGTTAGCCTCCAGAATGCTATACAAGCAATTTACTTGTATTTGACATTTTCTGATTTTCTTAATTAAGAATATTGGTTACTCAAAATCATATATTTTTCAGTATGAAATAAAAACGTAAAATATAGTTCATTGGCTTTGCTCCCACCAACAGGCTATCTACATAGCCTAAATAACTCATTTAGGAAGCACTAAACAATCTTACTGAATACAAGTAAAATATTCAAAAAAAGGACCGGTTCACAATGTTGAGTTATGCCAATATCATCCTGCAACATTATTATGAAATGCAGATTTCACCCTTTTCACATACTAAAATGAATCACTGCATCTGATGTTAAATCACAGATAGGGACTGATTGTAGTATCTGCGTGCAGGACAAAGTTACAATGATGCGGATGATATTGCGATATGCACAGAAGATAGGCAAAGATCGGTCTTCTCACTGAGCAAGGTCGAGTTAGCTGTCGCCATCACGAGTTCGATTCCTAGCAAGGCCAACTCGCGCTTTCCATTGTTTCAAGGTATGTAAACTGAGTACCATACAATTTTGGAGCGTTTAGAAACCACAGAAGTGAGTATGAGGCACTACATAGTACAAGTTCTTATTAAAGTTTACTTTGAATAGATTGAAGTTAGGCAGATGCATTTGGGCCATTGAAAGACCTTGGGTGGAAGAAGTCTCTAGATGGGTTGGCTCTAATTAGGTTTGCTCTTGGCAGTCCACATTTCCAACGCTGCCTTGTTAGTCAGAGCAAGCAGGATTACTTTGCATGTGCTCACTGTGCTTCAAGGGCCATCAATGCCAGGGAGCTCTTTCCAGCAATTAACTTTGTTCAGCTTAGCTATGGACCTTAATATCAAAGTGCACCGTGGCTGTTGCTGCGACTGAATGGTTGTCTGAATACCAGGCTTGCCCTGGGACTCCAAACATTCACATGACTGGTTTAATTGGAAAACAGACAGCTCAATAATTCTGCCATAAGCTTGTAATAATGCAGCCGTGGGGGGCTCCCGGGGCTTTGTTCACTGAAGCGCTGCTTGCTTTCTCGAATAAAGTGGGTGACTCGAGTGGTGCTTGATGAAGTAAGAGAGATGATTAGCGGTGGGGGACACATTTGAACCTGAAGAAAGGGCGCCTTTGTCTCCTGAAGGGCTCCGCCGTGGTTTCACCGGCTCTTCCTTTCATGCAGGCCCTTGCTCCCCATTCAAGCTGTACAATGACCGAAGGGCTTGTTTAATCCCTGCAGGAATGCGGCTTTGGCTACCAGGAGGATGCGCAGTGCATGACATGCAGGCCAAACAGATTCAAGGAGGATTGGGGCTTTCAGAAGTGCAAGCCCTGCCAGGACTGCGCGCTGGTGAACCGCTACCTGAAGGCCAACTGCTCCGCCACCAGCAACACGGCATGCGGGGACTGCTTACCCGGGTGAGTAAAGGCTCCCTGTTCAGAAGGAGCATTGCTCTTTGCATGGTTAACGTTTTCTAGGTTGCCTTGGTCTCTGACATGTCAACACCACCAACATTTTCATCATTTAACCCCTTTGATGCTGGTGACGGAACCATTCCGTCATCAGTCACGGTTGAGCTGTGCTGATGACGGAATGGTTTCGTCACGACCACACCCAGTTAAGGAATGTGCAGCATCGGGGAGGAATCAAGACAGCAGGCAAGGTGTTAAGTGTGAGCAAAGATCTTAGCTCTTCATCATGCTCAGTGCACTAGTAATGGATGTCAACTATGGGGAGCCAGGGGTAGTGGTTCACACTCCTGGTTTGCAATATGCTACCACACACATTGCATTTGTTATTCCTTATCTACTGTCTTCTTAAAAAATGAGGTCAAAGGGCTCCTGCTGAAGAAATTTCTGCCTTAGCATGGCTCCGACATTGGATTCTGGGTCCATACCCGTTCTTTGTGGCTCAGCCACTTGGGATATGATTTGGTTGGACAAATCTAGACTGTGATTTTGCCTATTGGTGTGTCTACTTTTCCCTCACAAGACTGTTTGACAATTTTAGACTTTGATCTTGTCGATTTGATCTTTTCTGTTTTGTATATTTATACCCTTTGTTGCATAATCTGTAATATAACCTTATGATGCATATTTTGTAAAGCGCTCTGATACCCTCGGTGGTTATGTTCGCGCTATATAAAACTTTCAAAATAAATAAGTGGTGGGCCTATGAGTTTCTCAATTCATCTGTGGAGCAACATTGGGCTAAACTTGTGGAATGCGATCCACAGATGAATCACGTGAAAAGCCGTCCGTGCCCGCTTCCACCAGGCACACACACCACCAGCCGCCAGTGCACGCTTTCACCGGGCACACACACCATCGGTGCACGCTTCCACCAGGCACACACACCACCAGCTGTCAGTGCACGCTTCCAACAGGTACACACAACACCAGCCATCAGTGCACGCTTCCACCAGGCACACACACCACCAGCCGTCAGGGCACGCTTCCACCATGCACACACACCACCAGCCGTCAGTGCACGCTTCCACCAGGCACACACACCACCACCCGCTAGTGCACGCTTCCACCAGGCATACACATCACCAGCCGTCAGTGCACGCTTCCACCAGGCACACACCACCAGCCGTCAGTGCACGCTTCCACCAGGCACACACCACCAGCCGTCAGTGCACGCTTCCACCAGGCACACACACCACCAGCGATCAGTGCACTCTTCCACCACACACACACACACCACCAGCCGTCAGTGCACTCTTCCACCAGGCACGCACACCACCAGCCGTCAGTGCACACTTCCACTAGGCACACAGACTACCAGCCGTCCGTGCACATTTCCACCAGGCACACACACCACCAGCCGTCAGTGCACTCTTCCACCAGGCACACAGACCACCAGAACTCCAAGGGCTTCCAGCGCAATACACTGGAGAAAATTACTTATGGTACAGTTCATTGTTGGAAAATACTCAATGACTTTATAAGCCACGATGAAGTTCCCCTTGAGGGAATGAAACACGTTAGCTGAGCGTTGCTCACCATAGAAATTCCATATGAAAAAACAACATTTGAAATAAAGGATTTTTTGATACTACCTACAGTCTACTGGACTCCATTGCCTGGCGCACCCCCACTTGTAGTAACAGAGAGCCAACCACATTACCTTGATAACTAGGCTGCATCAAACAACCATGCTTTGAGTTTTCTTTTAAGGAAGGCCAGCGACTCAAACCAGTGCAGTTTAGGTGGCAGACTGTTCCATAGCATGACCGAAAGAACTGTGAATCATCTTTCTCCGCGGCGTGTCTTCAAGAATTTTGGAATCTGCATCAAGTTGACGTTATTAGACCTTAGTACTGTCTCTTGAGTATACAGCATCCATCTATTCTTCAAATAGCATGGGGCAGTTCTGTTAAAAGCTCTAAAGGCCAGCGTCAGAGCTTTACATTTAATGTGCTGTGCTACGGTAAGCCAGTGCAACTGACTTAAATGGGAATCAATGTCTTGACGCGGAGGACTCTCTGTATAAGACTGGCCTCTGCATTCTGGATTAACACTAGTCTGTGTATCAAGCTCGCAACTATGCCGAAGTAGAGACTGTTTGAGTGGTCCATTTGAGAAATTACCATAGAGTGGTCTACTGTTTTTCGAGTCTTTTCCGGGCCCAAATGAAGGAAATTCCTTTTGTTTTTTTAGTTTCAGGAAGCAGACGGATGAAATCTGTTTGATCTAAGTGGCAAAGTAGGGTGTCTAGTCAAATATGATGCTGTGATTCCTAGCAGAAGGGGGTCAATATTGGGTTGGGGTATTATGTTGATCAGGCCACCAAAAGTTGGACTGGAGCGCCCTCCTTGACTGCAAGGCAAAACTTATGTTTTGTCGGAATTTAGTTTCAGACAATTTGACTCAATCCAAGCCTCAACTCCTTCAAGGCACTCTTTGCAATTGTGAAAGGCTGCCTCCGAGCCATCTTGAAAAGAAAAAAGTATTTGGCTGTTGCCTGTGTAAAGCACTACCACTACACCCCAGGTTTGTCCTGGTGACTTCATACTCAGTGGGGAGACAGATCTGATCTTCCCGAGCATAAGTACCTAATCCTGGTCATCTGTGACGTCAGTCAGGCCGGGATACTACAAGGCGGTGAACCAGACTGTGCTTGTCGGTGCCTATGGGCTGCAGGGGAGTAGCTCATCTACTCCTAGGGAGATTGTAGGCGATTTTTGAAGTGTTGCAGGATGAGTCACTGTTGCGATTGTCGAGAAAGGTGCCAGCAGGCAGGGTTTCACGCCAAAAGCTCTCAGCTCATTCGTGGTTCTCGCCAAGCAGTGACTCTTCTTCGTCCTTCTTCTCTTGATCCGTTACATCTGAGTATTTGGGTTCAGAGGTGTAGCCTAAATACTCAATTAAGGGGCACTACAGGGAGTGACAGGTAATAACCAATGGGTTACCTACCTTTAGGGTGTCTACACCCTCTATATGACCACTTCTTGTGTAAAGTGGGCATAACCCTGACCCTAGATTGCTAATCCCATCTAAATCAAGATGGGGGACTCTGAAAAGTAGGGCCCACATCAGATGGTATACCTTGAGGGTGATGCCGGCTGAATGTGGTCACATCTCCTAATCTTACTAATTTTCTTGTGTGTCTTGCCGCCAAAAAGTGGGGGCTATACAGGGGGGTGGGCATCTCCACTATCTGGAAAGACCTGGGTGGCATAACAAAGGCAACAGGACCTTTGAAGCTTAACGCCCTGGGAGGAGGTTAAACACTTCTGCCCAGAGCAAACTTTGTTCCTGACTTCCTAGAGTGAAGCCTCTCACCTCAGGGAGTCAGAAACTTGTCTATGCTGACTGACTGGTCAAGACCAGTCAGTCACCACACTAGTGATCTGTGGGTTTTCAGGGGCACCTCTACGGGGGCCTCAGGGTGCATTTCTTAATAAATCCAACACTAGCATCAGTGTGGGTTTATCAAGGCGAGATTTCTAGTCCCAAACATCTATCAGTACTGCAAACCCATCATGTCGCTGGGGAACTCGTAATTACGAGATTTCACCCATGTACTCAGTATGACTTAACTGTGCCCTTGCGGTATCTGAGAGTGAACTGGGATATCACAGGGACATATCCACTCATGTAGATATGCGCACACATGGAAATGGTGCACTATGCCTTAGGGCTTAAAAGGCCTGCTGTAGGGGTAACTTACCTATACCACATACAGTGCTGTATAGGCATGGCACACTGATGTGTGCCATGTCGACTCTTCATTTTTCTCTTCACCAGGTCACGCAGGCTGTAATGGCTCTTTAGTTCCAGGGCCCTTAGTATAAGGGGTACCATTTACCTGAGACTTGCATGGAGTCTAAAGTGGTGCCAATTGTGGAACAATGGTACAGTTTAGAGAAAGAATAATGGTACTGTGTACCTGGTTAGCAGGAACCCAGCACACTTTTAGTAAACATTGCATCAAATCCCAGGCATAAAGTGAGGGTAACCATGTCAATAAGGGGCACTTTACTACAGTTACCTATCCTACCTCATGTTTCTTTTTCCACCACTCTAATTTTCTTGTCTCTATATCTCAGTCTCACTTCTTGATGTTAATACCCACCTTATCTCTTTGTCTCTCTTTTTCTCTTTCTCTTCATCCTTTATCTATTCCTTTTCCACCTTTCTGTCTCTTGCTCCACATCAAAGCCTAATGATGAGAAATCAGTCCCTACCCTGACAAATGAGTTGTAATGCCCAGCACCTGCAACAACCAGTACAAATTAAGCACTGGTAATTAGATTTTGTCAGCATTAATTATAGTTTAGTATATTTTTAAAGGCTAATAGTCATTGTTTCTTTGCTTCTTAAAATACTGTATTCAATGGAAGTGAGTGAAACATACCAAGAATGAACATTTGAGGAATTAACACTTCTTTCCTATTGAGTAGAAACAATGCCTAGCAGATCCCCTGCTCATGGACCCAAGGGACCAATTCCCCTTAACCAGGAGACACATTCTATAATGCTATGTCTTGAGCTTTCCCTACAAGCACTACCATTGTCCCCACTACTGCTGAGTATACTAGTGCCACTAATGCTGCTGTTGCTACTGACTTTACTGCTAGTGTGAATACTAGCACTGATACATCTGCTGTATTTGTATTATTCTTGGAAATTGTAGCAATCACAGATGTAGCAGTTGTAGGCAGTAGTAGTACATATGTGCATGGAATAGCACCCATGAGCAAAACCAAAAAACATAAGTGCAAAGTGAGAAAAGAAGACTTGGCAAAATAAATGAAACTTAACTATAGAAAATAAATGTTTGGCATTTTCTTTGCCCTGCTGTGTGTGTTTTGGCCAGTCACACGCCTTGTGTTTTCTGGACACTAGAATTTAAAGAGAACAAAATAGTGCCTCAATCACGTCAGGAGCAGCCAATGGGCACTAATTAAGTTGGATCAATTAGTACTTGGTCCCTGCTGCACAGAGAGGAACGGAAATGAATTTAGGCCTGCCTTAATGAATTGCAAGGCTGTAAAGAAGTGCCACACAAGCCAACAAATGGTAAGCAATGGGCAGGCTCCAAGCTTTTTATGTGTACTATAGTGCCTTGCAAGCGAGACGCATGAGCTAGCGCATGCTCTCGCAGGCTCGACCCTAAAAAGGTGGACAGGGATGGAGTGTGCAAGGCAGGCAAAGACACCACCAAACGTATATACATATGTAGCAGTAGATTCTTGGACATTCCTGATCCGGTCCCTGGTAAGCAGTACAAATTGTTTCAAGGTGCTGTGCCCACTAGTCAGGATTCCTGCTGTTGGTTGGGGCTTCTGCTCAGGCAGGTTCATAAATACATGTAGCACATGAAAAGGTGATGGGAAGAACGCTTGCAATTTATCCAACCATTGGCAATCGCGCGGAGTAGCTTCCCAACCCATCATTCTTTTGCTCACCTCAGTTCGGACCCAGCCATATGCAAATCAGCCTTGACCCTGATCCTCATGGGAACAGTCCAGCCTAAACGGCCAAGCCAGATCTTCCCTGAACCGGAATGCAAGCAACCTAGGACCAGTTTTGCCCTGATAAGGTCTTGATTCCAGTGGTACAGTGAGCACAGGACCTACATCTGGGCTTACTCTTGCCACATAGGGCGGTACATGAAACACACAAAAGTTGATGAGAGGAGAAATACAGTCAGATGAGGCCAGTAACTCTTCAAAATTTAGGAACAGACAAAAAAGGAGATGAACAGCATCCTCATGTATGTTCTGGAGGCACAAACAAAAGCAGTGTTCACATAGGTATTTGTTCAAGAGATATTCAACAAGCAGGACTGAAGTTCCAGGTTATATGTTATAGTTCAGACCATAGGGCCACAACCACTCCCAGTCAAAGTTAGTGTAGTCTCCAAAGTCAAAATGTCCAGCTAACTGGAAGGCAAATGGAGATTTCTGAGACAGCCATCTTTCCAGAATGCATTGCAATGGTCACTTCATATGTGGAAAGGACTAGGCTTACCTTCCACGGGTTTCTGAGTTGTGTACCGTTGTGTATGCCCTAAAGAATACCCTGGAAACAAAGCAGAGGAATACGTGTGCACCAATAGTGTTTGAAAGCCTTATCAAGTGCATGTATTTTTATAACTGACAAAAGTAGCATAGAAAGTTATGCTCCTAATGTTTGCAACTCCTCAAGGCTTTTGAACTCAGAAAATGATAATATGTGCCACAAGCCAGGACTTGTTCAGCGTAGATCAAGGAGGCTAGCTCCTCTAGACTATAGGGTGGCAAGAACAATGAGTGAGTAAAATATTGAGAAAAAAGATTTTACTACAAGAATATGGTTTCAAGAATATCGTCAAATCAAGAATATCATGGGACAGAATATTGAAGGTGGAAATATTATTTTTTAGTGTAAATTGTTTTTTATATATAATAACATTTTCTTTAACATAGTTCTATTAAATATCATTTTTATTTATTTTTAGGTGCTACCATTGATATATTTTTTTAGTGTACTTTGTAATATTTCATTTGTAAATTTTTCTTTACATTTCCTTAGTAATTTATCATTAGGAGCAGGTTGCTGTGTTTGTAGAGGTTTAAAACGCTAAATTATTTTAAATATGAATTCTTGTTATTTAGCTTTAAATACTTTTTTCTTAATTAAATAATTGGTAATTATTTAATGGAATATTACATGTTAAATATTTTAGTATAGTTTGTAATCTTTCAAGTGAAATTTATTTTTTAAACAATTGATGAGTAATTTGTAATCTTGTAGCAAATTGTTGGGATTGTATAGGGTTAGGATGGGAAGCTATTTTAAAATAAATTATGTTTTTTTATTTGTAGATTTGTTTATGTTCAAATTATTAATTGATCATTAGTTAGGTAAATTATTTAGTTTATTAGTGCTTAATATATTTGTTTTGTCTAGTGTGTGATTTTTAATTTTTAATTTACATTTTCTACAGTTGAATTAGTATTTTGTAATTTAGTAGCAGCTCTTTGAGTCTGTAGGGGATTACTTTAGGAACACATTGAAATTATTTATTATTTTTGTTATTTAAAATGAATTTCCTGGGTTACTTAAAATAGTTGATGATTAATAATGTAATTTATTTGATTGATTACATTTTATGTTAAGTAATTGACAATTAAAAAACAAATATTTTATAATTATATTTTATTCAATCTTTTTCAAATTATTTGTATATTTATTATCTGTTTTAATTTTATTTGTTTTGTTTTTATAACTGATTTAAAAATATTAATGTTTTATTTATAATTTTCATTTACCTGTTTAGTTTGGTGGATTTTTAGTAGTCATAAGGAAGTGTATTTATTTTAAATATTTATTTTAGATTATTGTTGTATATTGGGGTTTATACATTACATTTAATTGTATTTATTTTGCATACATTTAATTTAATTTAAGTGTGTTTAAATATTTTTATTTTGTTATGTATGTAGTTTAAAAACAAAATGTTCAGTAGGTGGAATGGTAAAACTACTCCTAAGGCCAACACTTTACCCACTGTTGCTTAGATTGGTCTGGGAATAGTAAATCTAACCCCTCCAGAGCCCTACACTTTGCCTAATGTTGTTTAGATTGGAGTGGGAATAGTGAATCTATCCCTCTAAAGTCTAACATTTTCCCTCCTGTTACTTAGATATGAATGGGAACGGTAAATTTGACCCCTTTAAAGTCCCACACATTTGTGACAGTTGCTTACAATGAAGCGGAAATAGTAAAACAAACCTCTTCAAAGTCTAACCCTATCCTAGCCGTTGTTTAAGAGTGGGAATAGTGAATCTAAGCCCTCTAAAGTCCAACTCTTTCCCTATTGTTGAGTGGATTGGAGTTGGAATAGTAAATCTAACCCCTCCAAAGTCCAACAGTTTCCCTACTGTTGCTTAGATCAGAGGGAGAACATTAAATGCAACCCCTCCAAATGCCATTGCTTTCCCTACATTTGCTTAAATTGTAGCTAGACTAGCAAATCTGCTTCAGAGTCTAACACTTTTGCTAGTGTTATTGTTATATATCTTTTTGTGGTTATTTATAAAATAATTATATTTTTTATTTAAATATAATTGTTAAGGCTAATTGAATTTGCTTTTATTATTTGTAATGTAATGTATTTCCAAATGTGTTCTTTGTTAAAGTATATATATTATATATAATGCATATATATATAATTAATTGACAATAATGCAAAGTATTGTTTACAGTAATTTTATTTTTTAATGTTTATTTAATTTTTATATGTTTTTATTATGTTTGTTAATTTGAGTTTATAAATTATTAGTATGATTAGTGTATTTTTCTTGTTTCAGTATTGTTTTTATATATTTTAAAGTGTGTGTGTGTGTATATATATATATATATCGAACAAATGCAGTCCCCCGAGCTCCGACCACAGCGACCCAGGAAACCACGCGGATCCAGTAATTGTAAGCACAGTTTTTTATTCAAAAGCTGAACCAAGCAATATTCCGCTCCATGTGTATTTGGTTATTTAGTTTACATTAATAATAAAACTGATTATTATTATGTATATTATTTTTTGGTCTAATATTTTAAATAAATTACATGTAATGCTGTGTCTATGAATATTTTTAAATGCTTGCTTTTTTTAAAGCTATTCTGGGCCATGTATTTTTGACACAGTATTTTGGTACTTTACATATGCAGGGGCTTTTACGATGTAGGGCGGACACCGGTGTGGATACGGGTCCGACCGACCGGAGTCCCGCCCGCCTAATCACGTCGCGACCGCACAGGGTGTAGTCGCATACTCACATTTCCCTATGGGAGCATATGCTCTGTCCGTAAAGGAGGGAAGTTATGCGATGTTTTCTGCTCCAGCCAAGGGGGCAGCCAGGATGGCCCTGCAGCACTAAGTGACCCGGACTTCATTTGGCAAAACGTCGTTGTTTATTCAGCGATTCCATACACTCGGTGGACCGAGACGTCCGGTGTCCGCCTCACTGACCAGGAGGTATCAGGCGGTAGGAGGCACTTGCCTCCGTTAGGACGCTATGCGCAATGGCAGTCGCTGGCGATATTTCCTTCCTGGACGCCGAGGCAGCTGCGGTCCGAGGGGACACAGGGAGGCCTTGCAGACTTTGGCAGCGCTCTGTGGGGACCCCCACCACCCTCTTGCACAATCCGGACAAAGCCATTTACCCACCAAGAGGCACTACCCACACCGCCGACCCAGATTCACACCCAGGGTGCATTCTGGGAGTTGGAGTCCACTGTTCCATTCCGGACACCAACAGGTGAGAACAATCAGCCGGGGGAGGAGTTTACGGACCTTCCATTATAGGGTTGCAGGTTTGGGACATTGAGCGGAGGACTTACTGTGCATGGCAGGGCGCTGAGGAAGGCCAGGAGCCGAAATGCATTCGCCGCCAGCACTGAATGCTGCTAAATAAAGCTTGACTTTTCCTGTTAACCCCCTCTGGCCTCCTTTTCTTCTGTTGAGTAGGGAAGTTATGCAATATATATATATATATTAGATTTCCACTCCATGTGTATTTGCTTATTTAGTTTACATTAATAATGAAACTGATTATTATTATTTATATTATTATTTTTTGGTCTAATATTTTAAATAAATTGCATATAATGCTGTGTCTATGAATATTTTTAAATGCTTCCTTTTTTTAAAGCTATTCTGGGCCATGTATTTTTGACACAGTATTTTGGTACTTTACATATACAGGGGCTTTTACGATGTAGGGCGGACACCGGTGTAGATACGGGTCCGACCGACCTCCGGACGGTGGTCCCGCCCGCCAAATCATGTCGCGACCGCACAGGGTGTAGTCGCATACTCACATTTCCCTATGGGAGCATATGCTCTGTCCGTAAACTGTCCGTTGCACAAGCTCCCATAGGGAAATGGGAGGCTGTGTTCATTCCTGCACCATGTGGCAGGCACCTCATGGTGTAGTGATCAACAAGGGGGCACCATCGGTGCCCCCTCAGCCACCAAATGTAGGCCGCAGGTTGAAGAGGGATCTGCTAGGGGCCTCCAAACTCACTTTCCGACAGGCTTTCCATGACAGAAAGCCTGCCGTAAACCAAGCATCGTAATCCGTCCATATGGATTACGGGTGGGTCTCCTGTCGGAACCCACCTGGAAATACCGACCGGTTTTACTTCCAACCGCCTAAATTGTAATTAGGCAGTCAAAAATTAAATGCATGATCTCAGTCGGAAAGCCTTTCTGAAGGAGATCGTAATCTGCCCCAAAGTATGCAACCCTGATATTTTTGTTGAAAATATTTTTGACCTAATATACTTGTGTAATAACATTTTTGTAAATGATATTTTGTCATTCAAGCGTGGAGTTTCAGTTTGAGGGCACACCATAGAGCTGTTGTAAACATTGAAATTGGAAAAAATGCTACACTTCAGTTTTAATGATTTGTAACACCACTTTCTGCATCACGTTACCAAAGAAGAGTGTAGCTGGCATAAGCACTTATAAAAATCCCAACTAAAATAAATGTTTTAGATTGATGCATTGGTAAAGAGAAAAACATGTTCACAGCTTGAGCCATATGTTGCTGTTTTCTGTCTATGTGGTAGAATCTGTGTCGTGTGAAAAGGGAATTTCTGAAATGTTGTGATAGACTTGTTTACTGCAGCTGTTAATTTGGCATTGCTCCATCTCCCTTCAGATTTTACCGAAAGACAAAGTTGGGTGGATTTCAAGACATGGAGTGCGTTCCATGTGGTGACCCGCCTCCTCCTTATGAGCCTCACTGTAAGTTCATGTTCTGTTGATTTAATGAATCTGTATCTCTTTTGTGTTAAAAGCTTTAAAGCAATGGTGGTTTGTTACTTTCCTTTTGTTCATAAACAAAAGATGTTCCATACATTGCCCCCGTTATCTGACAATACATTGTTGTTTCACTTGCTATAAAGACATAGGCCCCCATTAGGATGGCGGGCGGACTTTGCCCGCCCGCCATCATCACGGTACTAGGAACCGCCCGCCATAAGGGTGGGGGTCCCATGCATGGCATTAAGATGCGCCTGCCACAGTGGCGGGCACATCCAACATTCCTACCATTGTGGCGGGCAGTGCACTCAGCACCGCCCGCCACAATGGTAGGAAGGCATGCAGTGCACTTCCATGCACAACATGGCAGGCACCGCGCGGTGCTTGCCATGTTGATTAATTAATTAATATGGCGGGGGGTCTTTGCAGCAAGGATGGCGGGCGGATTGCCCCCGACAGGCCGGCAGTGGCTACCGTCAGCTTGGCGGGGGCAATCCGCCCGCCATCCTAATGGGGCCCATACTGTTTTTCTTAGATGTACTGAATGTGATATGCAAGTAATGATCATTATTGAGTGTAGGAAGGGTCTATGTCTTAAAATGCATTACCTCAATTGGGTCATAATACCCCTCCAATTCCTCAGCAATGGTTATAGCATATTACCCTCAGCAGGCCAGAAAGTACGGATTATGTCATTAGTTCTCATGTGTAGAAATTATAAACAGAGCTATTGAACTAGAGGAAAATGAGTTTCCTTTATGCTTTGAGGTAAATCTCACTATATAGGCCATGTAAGTATGGTAAAATGATTTTAACTGAGATTGTGTGTCATTAAAGAGTGATTTTTGAAGTTAGTTAAGCTATGCTGTGGTAGTGACACAGAATTTGTTTAATGTGTATGTATTAGTGGTTTTTGGTGAAGGGATATGAATTATAGGAATGCATTTTTTACTCTTACGGCGCAGCTTTTTTGTGCAATTCTATACCGACGTCTTGATGCATACAGTGGCACAATACTTGCACTTATATGTTTAGATCAATTGTGGTAGAGACAATGGCGAACACCCCTAATATAGCTTTAGAATTGGGGAAATTATGTTTTTTATAAAGAGAATTGTTGCATTTTATGAGATGTACCTTGCATGATCAAAGGATAGGAAACTAGACGTTCAAAGAACTGCTTATTACAGCTTGTTCGTTAAATCTCTATGCCTTTTAACTGGCAGTGTGTAACAAATTTGACCAGTTCATCTTATACCCTGTTCATATGTTTGCAATCCAAAGTATTTTGCACAAACAGATGATTACAAATTGACTAATAATGTGCAGGGTGTTAAATAACAGCGTGTTCAATTCATTGATCTACCAGGAATATTGTGTAATTGTCTTTGTAGAAACAGTTCAGCATTACCTCATTCCATCGTCTAATCTTTCTTATCCTAAGGATCACACAATACTGAATTATAGCAGTGACAAGGATTTACAGCTTATCCAATAAAGTGCAAAGTGTTTGATTATTGCAATTTATTTTTTAGGTTGGCCTTAGACCCTGATCATATAACTATCCAACATCTATTAACAAGAAAATACAAATTGCCCAGTAAGGAGCAAAGTGTCTGAAAACTGGTTGTTGCAAATTTCAAAGTTCACTTTGGATCCTGTTTCTATATCTAACAAAGATGTTGATTGATAGTCCTTCATTATTGTTAAAACAATATAATTCTGCTTTATTGCATGTTCGTATTTTTTTTGTCTTGAATATTGCAATTAATAGGATTTTCTGTTCCCAAGCAAGTTTTAGGCAGTAAGAGGTTACATACCCTAGGCTTTTTCTATAATAATTACAAGAACTGCTGGCTGGATGGGGTCGTGGCTATTTCCATATTATTTTTATTTTCCAGCTTCAAAAATGTAGGGCCCGATTTTGAGTCTGGCGGTGTTTGACAACTAGACTCACAGTGGGTTTCCTGCAGCCGCCATATTGCAAGGCAGATTTTTGACCGTCCACTGCTGTGCCGGTTGTGCCAGGGAACCGCTGTTACCTGGCGGTAGCTCAACAGACAGGCCTATTCAATATGCAAGGCTCAACCGCTGTGGTTTGCAGAGTATATATCTAGTTTTCCCAACTCCAGCTTTTTCACGGCAGACTCACGTGGGAAGGCTGGTGATGGGGAAACCAAAGGGGCCCTACAGGGCCCCTATGCCCCGCCGCCATGGAGATGCATTCAGGGGGGCACAACATGAGCCCCCCTGTTTGCATGCACCCCAAGTTCCAGCATGACATGGACTTCAGTCCATGCTGTGCTGGAACTTCTTTTGCATTCCCATTGCGGTGCCTGTTTTCAGGTCACCGCCGTAAGAGTAGAAAAAAAAACCTTCTAGACTCTAGTTGTACTAGTAATATGGCGGGCCGTCCCTGCACACCTCTGGCGGTGATGTGCTGGTGCATCTCCGGCGCAGCACCTCCAAAGTCATAATCAGGTCTTTAGTTCGTAAAGCTCATAGGATTGATGCTGCATGATGGGGGTATCATTATTTATTAGCATAAGAGTCTTTGAGCAGAAATGATCACAAGAACCGAATCTCTGTAGGTGGTCGCGCCTTTTCTTTTATGGCACCATCCCTCTGGAACAAACTACCTCTGAGTCTTCGTACTATCGTTGAAGATATGAACTTTCGAAAAAAATTGAAACCTGGCTTTTCTGCTAAATCTATTCTACGGCTAATCTCCTTCTCAGGACTGTCTGCATGCGCCATGAGACTCCTTTGGACGTGATATGTGCGCAATACAAATGTCCAGACTAGACTAGACTAGACTATAGTTTGACAAAGATAGAAAAAATTATTTGTTTATGGCAGTCTTGAATAAAGATTTTGAAAAATGCTGGTCCGCTTGCCATAGGAAACCTACAGGAATACTGGAATCTGCCTTCTTCATGTTGAACCAATATCTTGCTAGGGCTCCAGTTGCTCCCAGGTCTTGATCAATAACTTGGCCTAGAATATTGTGGAAGATTGAAGATTACTCTAAACTATTTGCTCTGCTTAATAGTAAACCAATTATTTGAGATGATGGGGAAAGCTTTAATTCCACAGCTAAGTGACAGAATACATTTAGTCTTGATGACATTCAAAGGGGTGTGATTGAGATAATTTTAGCAACCCTAAACTGAGAGAAAGCACCTTTTTTAAGCTTTGAGTCAACTTTGGTGTGGGCGGGCTAACACCTAGATAGGTGTAAGTATCAACATGATCCAGTATTTGCCTTCCCACATCCCAAGAAAGTATTTAATTTTTTGTGAACCAAAGGACATTACTTTCGTTTTTTTCACAATGTATTTCTAACTGGTTAGTTTCACAGGATATTCATAGATTTTTAAAGAAATTCTGGAGACTGATTCTTGTATGATCCAGGAGGACCATGTCATCTGCAAAACGAATGATGGATGTTCAATGTTGATGTTTAGGGGTCAAGCCATTGAAATATTCATGGTCTCCTCAGTGTCAGCTACCTATAAGTTAAAAGTAGGGGGGCAAGAACGCAGCGTTGTTTAAAGATCTTTCTTGATTTGAATTTTGCATATTTCCTGGAAATCAATTTGAGGAGTACAAACTTATAAACTACGTTCAATATTTTACACAGTAGACCCCACTGTGATAATTTTGCCCAAAGCAAATCTCTATTAATGGAGTCAAACTCTTTTTTTATCAATAAAACAGGCACACAATGTAGAGCCTCATGATATCGGGCAGAAAGTTTCCACCCAACACTTCTCGGATTCAGAAACGGACTGACTGACTCGCGGACGGCGGTTCCGCCTGACCGATAATGATGCGACCGATCACTGTTCAGTCAGAGTCCCATTGTTCCCTATGGGAGCCAGTGTTCTGCCCAACAACATAGGCTCCTATGGAGAAATGGGGTATGTGTGCAAAGCCCTGCATTCTGTCGCGGGCACCCATTTGTGCCTGCCACAGAGTGCAGGGTTTTACAGGATGGTAGCTTTGGTACCCCTTCGGCCCCCAACCGGAAGCCTCGGGATTAAGGGGGCCCTGCTAGGGGCCCCCAAAGTCACTTTCCAACAGCCTTTTCGTGTTGAACAGACCGACTCTGAAAGGCTGCTGGAAATCTACATCGTAATCGGTCGGTCGGAAATTCTGTTCTTAGAGGTGCGCAATGCGGTTCAGACTGACATATATACTCTGAGAGCCAGTCGAAACTGATTCAGAATATCTTTTCCAACTAAAAACTTCTCAATTGGTCTGGCGGATTGTAAACCAGCCGAGTCGCTCACAGGGTTCTGACGCAGTGTTCCTGAAGCCAATTTGAAACCATGGATTTCTATTTTTTACCTCGGCTCACAAATTTAAATCCTCAATCGAAATACAACTGTATCCCCGCCAAAAGAACTGTATGCCTTGTTTGCCCTTCCCTTGTGTGCTGCTGGGATGATCAGTCAGAAATGTATGTCCTGCCTTAGATGAAAACAAAGACAAGCAGACATGAGAGCAAATGTACTGCCATGGCCCTGTGTAACTAAAACCTGCATCTTCAAAATTAAAAGCTAGGCTTAGAAGAACTGGTCCACATATGAAAAAGATGAGGTATAAAAAGGGTGTTAATCAGGTTGCTGACAGTGCCTCATAATATCTTCTTCTGGGTTGAGGCTCCGCTTGTGTCAAGTAAGGTATGCTCCCATTTCATCCCTGCTCCTTGCTGTTGTTAGTGGATTAAACACATCTGTGTATGCTGACATGTTTGGTGCTCCTTAGCAGCTTGTGGTACATATATGCGTGTAGTTCCCATATCCCCATAAATAGAGAAACCAGTGGATCATTGGAAAGTGAACAGACCTGAGCAAGTTTCCCACAGGCTCTGAGACAGTGGAGTACCCTAGGCTCACTCCACACAAGGGATTGGTTGAATTTGTTCTCAAAGAAAGCTGTAGGACTAGACAACAATATCCAAAGCTATTCAGAAGAGGTAAGAGGAAGAATTGAATACATTAAAGCATTAAAAAAACTGCCTGGGCAAACTCAAGCCTAGAGTCCCGTGCCAAACCCCTTCCGGCAGCCCAGACGTAGGCGTTCTGGCAGTAACTACAGACAATTATGTTAATAAGTTAACATAGTTTTCAAAGCAGTCTCTGGGAAGAATCACACAACCAAGGTGTGTTCATTAAAATCAGTCTAATATCACCAAGGTAAACAAGAAAGAAATTAAGGAGGTGACTGCAAGCAGATGTAAACAAGTACCGGCAAAACCAATTGGTCTGCCATTGACTGTCAGCAGATGTAAAAAAGGAACTCAGATAATTTGCAATAACACACAAGGGAAAATATAAGGTAGGTTTTACCTACCATTACTAAGTCTATTCAGATGTGCAATTAGAAGTGTAAAAATATTATCTAAAAAGCCTGCTGAAATTACAAACAGGTTGTGAGTGAAATTGGAGTCGTGTGTATATGTTGAGGTAACGCCTATATGACACTGAGCCCTTTTGTATACTTTAGGTGTAGCTCCTTAGTTATGATATGGATATGAGCTGCACCAGCCCCAAGCCATTTCAAAGAAACCATGCCTAACCCTTCCTCCTCTGCTTTCTGCACTCCTGTCACTCATCAGAAGCTCATTACAGGCGTGTATTTTCCTCTGACCTGGGTACAGCAAAATAACTTGCGTTCTAAAGCAGAAGCTGTATTTCCTGCTGGCCAGTGTAGCTCTTGTGGGGCTAAGACTAGCACAGGGAGTGAAAACCAGTCAGCTTGATGGCTAGGCAACAGTTTATTGGTGATTTCACAGATGAAAGTGCACCATCACATACACCTGTATGGATGACTTGTGCATTTCCCACCAATTTTTTTAATAGCGGTTCTCATGTGACCCCTCAAATACATGCCAGCAGCCCAGTTGCTACCCTCACAGCATCCTTTTCTATTGTCTGCTGCCCATCTCCATTTCCTCTCTTGTAATTTCTGGAAAGAGCATCAAACTGTGACGGAGGTAGTGGAGGCAGGGAACAACGTCATGTGAGCAGGCAATGAACAAAAATGGAGCCAGGTTGGCTCTGCGGCCAGCCTCCAAGGTGTAGCCCACTTCCTTATTTTTCTACTTGTGTTTAGTTTTCTGTGATCCATTATATTAATGGGGGTACTCCCTCCTGCTGGGCTTTTTTTGGTCTTAGTTTTTAAGGGATGATGCATCACTTGTTCCCTACATCTTTTCTCATGCGTTGATTGATGAGTGATGTCGAAGGTGGTGTCTATGAGGTTCCCCTTTAGAATAACATTCTAAAGGGGAACCTTTAGAATGTTATTTTTTAAAACCTTTTTAAAAGACAGCTTTGAGTATTGACTTGATTTTTATACCGATTCAGGGCCAGCCGGGTGGTAGTGTTATTTATTTTTGTTGGTGTGCAATCTAGATCTTCACCGTGTGGATAAAGCATACCATGTAAGTGGTCATTTTCCACACCCTGCTAGTACAAATGTATGCTCTGCAAGTGTTGGGTATGTGAGTAGTATGTACATTTCCAGTTAGAGATGGGACCAGTGGCTACCCACAGTTGCTTTTTGTTAAAAGTTCTATGTGGTGATTAATGTACTGGTGATGTCCAGGGAGCCACAAAAGGGCTTCAAGCTGATATTGTGTGTCTTCTTGGTTTGTGGTATTTTTGTGAAGCATAAAATCACTTGTTGCAAACAGCACTTTATTCATTTGAATTTAAAAAACCTTCCCATTTACATGCTTTTTTTTGCGGAGCTCCATAACATTTTCCATTTAATGCAGTCTGCTGTACTTTTCATGAAGGGCCAAATGTGGGTTGATTGCAAGAGATAAAATGATAGCTTTCAACTTTAGGGATATTGTTGTTATGTCTTGTTGTTATGCCATGTTCATTGAAAACTGCAATCCCTATCTGTTGCTTCGCATTCACCGAAGTAGGTTATCGCTGACATGCTTTCTTATCTCTTGTAACAAGAATCTCCTTCATCTATTGCATTTGAGGTCCTGGTGGGATATTTGGGAATTCCCCGTTCAAACAATGTTTTAGTTGTGACATGCCAGGGCATGTCTGCTGACATTGTCTATTGCTTTTTGTGCACCGTACTTTTGTAAGCTGGGTTACTTATGATGGATAACTGATTCCGTGGTTGTGATTAGGTCCTCCTAACAGGGTTTTAATAGGATGTGGAATGCAGGTGTACCGGTACAATAGTTTTGTGGGAAGATGCTCTGTTTTTTGTAAATGTGGGGTGAGCGCGACTTGGCACTTGTAGATATCAGCTATGTATAAAAGTCTTTTACTCATCCCGTCGGCAGCACCCGCTTGTTAAAAAAAATACATATTGGCGACGAGCATCCATATTAGTACCCTAGTAACACATCTTAGAGAGTGTGATGTGTCCCAGACATGGAGGTGCTGTTCCAAGAGGTCGAATATTTTTTTATATATATTTTTTTATGTTTCTTTTTATTAAATAATTCGACCAAATTACAGCAAATTAAATACAAGCAGGCAAGGTCGAATATTTAATTTGAGTATAATAGTTAACAAATCTAAAGCTGGTAGGGTTCTTGACAGAGGCTTGACTTATCCATTGGCAATTATTTATCAAACAAGGGGGTAGCCCAGATACTCCAACTGCATCTGGGCGAAAGAAACCAGCGCAAACGAAAAATAATGCAGTGGAATGGATACAACAATCTTTCTTAATATACTCAATGGAGACCTTAGTTAATCCAATGATGAGAAATCATTCTCGAAGCAACAAACTATCTTATTTCAAGAACACACTCACACCAGTTTGTAGATCCGATGTAAATCATTGTACATAAAATTCTTTATATATATATATCTCTGTTTATTTTCAACATATAAACAAAACACATTTATTTACAATAACATACACAAATATATATACATATACACATAAACCAACAATGCAAATATATGTCAGAAGACAACATAGAATCCTTGGGACCTGAATACTAATGGTGACCCGATATAAATTTTGGAAAATGGAACAGTAGACAATTCACAGTTCACATTAAAGATAACCCTTGTGTCAACACCTTTAGGACATATACCATTACGCCCTATTAAACTATAAATTGGTGTTACCAACATTTTTCTTTACACAAATGAATTCAAATAGCAAAGGGCTTCTATTTATGTATGGTCGACGCGTTTCAGCCCATTTAATTTGGGCCTCATCAGGGCTGGAGGCCAAATGAAACCTGTAATTGAAATACAGATAGATATTTTCTTATGTATTCCTTGAATATATTACAATTTCTACATATGTACAATATATACAAATAAAAGGACGTAGGGATCGCCCACTTAACCGAAATACATGTATGTCATCATTGGAGATAATATCTACTGTTGAATCCCAGAGAGCTAGTAAATGCTAGAGCTGCGATTTTTGTATGTATGAATAAAAATATACATATTTTTTATATATAATAAAATAAAGAAGAACACAAACTCAATTACATGCCCAGGTGTTAATAGAACACCTCAAAAATAACACTATACCTGCGGGACTACAAGTTAAAAATATCTCAGTTATTTTTGTTTTTGATAAAACCTACTTGAATAAATTCAGCGGTGTAGGTACAAAGTGCTCCAGAAATTGGATTGCACTATCTATAGAAACTGCATTAAGGGTTAACGATGCAGAATTGAAAGAAATAAGAGAACTAGAAGAAGAAATCTAAGGAAACTCTACCATCACAGACGCTAAAGCATTGTTAGAGACAGTTGTAAAAACTATTGCTGAGTTTAAAGTTAATACTACTAATCAAAAAACTACAAAAGTTGCGAGAGATATTAAGACCTTTAGCTTTGAGCAGGTATACCCAAAATTAAGAATACATGGCAACTCTCTGTTCAACTGCCCTTACATTTTAAGTCTTGCCTTGTATATCTGCCAAGTGTGGCAGGAGGTTTATGTTCCTTCTGAAGAAGAAGCAACAGCTTTAATAGACTTGTTTCTAACTTTCTTTGCTCTAAATTGTAGTAAACAATGATACTTCACACACTTCCACGAAATCTGTACATATTGGGGACTATTCACACAGAAAAGGAAAGGACTGGTGGAGATGCCTCTACCTGAGCATATTTTCTTATTTTTCTTTTCTATTTTGTAAGCATTCCAAAAGTATGCTTAGAAAAGTGTGCCAGACATACACTTATCTATTCATCCGTCTTGGAATATAACATGGTTTTCTGGGGAAACTATGGGCCACATGCATCAAAGTCCGTTTTTGCGATTCCTAATTAGCGATTTTTAGGGAATCGCAAATTAGGAATCGCAAAACGGGATGCATGATTGAAATAGCTTAAAATTTGCGATTCGGGAAAAATCGCAATTTTTACCGAATTGCAAATATTATGCGAATTCCAAATTGAGATTTCGCAATTCCCATTGATTCCTATGGGCCAAAAGGCCCATAGGAATCAATGGGAATTGCGAATTCGCAATCTGGAATTCGCAAAATGTTAATGCATTCCATGGGTGCAGGGGAGGGTCCAAAGGACCCCCCCCCCCTGCACCCCTGAAATGTATTTTAAAGTGCATGTTTCACACACACATGTCCTATGGACATGTGTGTCTGTAACATGACTGTGTTTAAAATGCATCTTTGGGCATTTTGACACATTTTCGCAAATTACCACGAGGTTCAACCTCGTGGTAATTTGCACCCCCTAATTGAGAATTCGCAATTTAAAAAATAATCATGCATTGCTTTTAAGGAATCGCAAATTTGCGATTCCTTAAAAGCAATCGCATTTTTGGAATTCGCAAAAAATAGCGATTTCATCAAAAATGCTTGATGCATCCCAAAAACCTATTTAGGAATCGCAAGCGGCCGAATTTTGCGATTCGCACCGTTTGCACTTCCTAAATAGGTTGATGCATGTGCCCCATAGCTTCCTGTGCAAATGTGCTTTATAATCGTTTTCTTTCAATGAGGAAAACATTCTTCCCAGTGGAAAAACCCTTCTCTCAAACACCCACAGGAAATCTGGGACTATTCCTTTCTACTTCCCATGCACTGGCTGGAGTAAATCTCTAATCATTTTCAGAGTGGAAAGGGGACGGGAGAGAAGTTTGGGAAAGTTTACAAACCTAGAAATCCGCTCTTGCAAATGCCATACGCATGCTAGGAATCCCTTTGTGTCTAGTATATGAAAGGTACATTTGGTGGCAAATATAGTGCTCATGACCTAATCTAAGTGATTCTCTTGTTGGCTGGGAGCCAGTGGAGTTGTCGGAGGTGTTGCATAATGTGGCTGTGGCTGGGGATGTTGAGTACCAGTCTGGCTGCGTTTTGGACGTACT
Organism: Lissotriton vulgaris; assembly: GCF_964263255.1. Taxonomy (NCBI): domain Eukaryota; kingdom Metazoa; phylum Chordata; class Amphibia; order Caudata; family Salamandridae; genus Lissotriton; species Lissotriton vulgaris. The sequence goes on along the minus strand of NC_141696.1, from coordinate 1,270,151,675 downwards.
GAAGTTTCTTGAGCTGTTTCTGGGTGACACCATTGAGGAGTGCTTTTCCGTAGTTAAGTGTGCTGGTAATGGGCGCATGGGTGACCATCTTTCTGGATTCTGTGGGGATCCATCTGAATGTTTAGAAGTGCATTATATCCCATGGCCACTGGAATGAGGCAAATTAGATATATGTCACTTTTGTGACAGGGTAACCATCCTGCCAAACTCTAAATCGGGCCATATATATTTACTTCCCACCAAAATTTGATAATTTTGACAGATTTTTCATATATCGTTACGCAGGCTTTAAATGCCCCTTGCCATTCCCTAACTCTTGTGTCACTGTTATTGCTTTAAAGATTTGTTTAGTTTTAAAATATCTTGTGCTTCCTATAAATGTACATGCAAATGGTTCGATGGGGCAGTAACTCCTGGTCTTTGGAATGGTGGCAGATTATGGTGACTCTGCCCGAGATATTAATATTTTCATAAACTAGATAAGGTAATTTATTTTTTTGGTGCATTTGTGCATTGCTGACATATTGTCATGTGGCCACTTCACAGAATTAGACTACGTACTGAATAATGTGATGAGTTAGTGTTGTCTTATGATGTGTGTGATAAATGATGACACAATGTTGATGGGTATGACCAAGGTTACTTTATTCATGCATAGGGTTGATATTAGAGGTACTATTATAGTACAAAAAGCAACGCACAGCCTCAATACAGATTCCACTCTTCATCTGAAATTGGGAGTAAAAAGTGTTTAGGCCTGATGTCGGATTATGAGTTGAGCTCAGTTTTTTCTGGCGCCTGGAGTTTTAGCAGTGGAAATTGGGGTTAAAAAGCGTTTGGGCCCAAAATCGCATTATGAGTTGGACTCAGATTTTCTGGATCCTGGCGTTTTAGCTATACAGATTCCTCGAGGTATACCTAAAGGAACTGGCATGGACAAAGTAATGAGGAAGGTGCAATACCATGAGGCAATAGCAGTCTTGAATCCATAATTGTATGCTGTATTCCATTCTTACTGGGAAAATTTGGAAAAGTGTGCAAAAAATGTGCGGGGAAATGCTATTACTGTTCCCAGGCGGAATTTGTACCCGATTTCACCATCCCACTCAGATTGAAGGTCTTATACTTAATGTGACATGTGAGAGGCCAGAGGCAGATAGATTCCTGTCCAAGGCGGAATTGGGTCCCCTGCTAGGCAAAATTCCATCACAGCTTCCTGCAGTGTACCTGTGTGCGGTCTCCACTCTAGGACAGACTGACCAGGGTATGAAGTAAAGGTGGTTGGCCAAGTCCACTTTCTTCATGTCTTTCTGTAATGCATAGCTCTCTGTAAACAGGACTTTGGAAAATTCATATATTTTTTACTTACAGACCAAAATGTTCTTTACAGGAACTCAACAACTGCTGAATTACTTTATTAAAAATTCGAAAAGTGTCTCACAATACATTTAAAAAGTCTAGAATCGACTGGCCCTTTATGAGGGCGTTTGCTTTTTTTTGTTCTTTTGCGTCCAGCAAATACAGTGATTTGAATTAAATATCGTTTGGGCAACCTAAAGGCGAGATTCGTTTTTTTAGGTCTTTTTTTTATTTAATACAAATCTTTTGCTAGTTTTGTTTCTCTCTCTCAAACACAGTACCCAAAAACATTAATGCCCGTTTTGCAACAACTGAATAATTAAAGCAAAGTTTATTAACAGGCAGAAAATCTAAGGAATGCCTGTGTTTAAATAGATTTTTTTTATTGCACTTCGTCTTGGCTTCCTCTTTCTTTCACAGCGCCATATGCCTTATCCATTAGGGCCTAGAAACGAAAGACAAATATTAGTACACTGCTGGCTCTGGTGAACTGTAATTGATGTAAGGGGGCAGTTTCAATGTTTGGGAGGCCATAAATTAACTGTGTCTTTTGTATCAGTGAGATACTGTGGCAGGTTTTTGTTTGCCTGTGAACACTGTCGAGAGGCCGTGAACTTCCTGCGCTAAACACTCCCATTGAACAGCCAGTCAATTAAAGACTTTGATCCAGGACTTCTGAGAACTGGTAGCAGTTGATTATTATCCAGTCAGCCATAAATCTCAAGTCCTCTCTTTCATCCACTGCCTTTCCCAGATATCAATTTAAATCCGGTCTCATTAGAGGGACCATCAGACTGGCTGGGAGAGTTAAGTCTGGAAATTGAAAACACGAGGAATAGGGGTACTTCCCTTAAATGAGAAGTAGTTGATATGATCACGTGAATAGTTCACTTTTTTATTATGTTTATGGTGGATGAGGAGGAAATGTGACCTAACGCCCAGAGCTGCTGACGAGATCTGGGGAGCAAGTCCCGGCGTCGGCTCAACATCATGTGATTCTAGGTAAATTCCTTAATCATCGCCTTAAAAAACAAAGCCAAAAACAAACTGACCTTGTGGAATGTCATCTGGAGCTTGTGTGTAGCCTCTGATGCCGAATTCGAACCATGTAAAACTGCAAAAGAAAAAGATATGAAGCGTATTTGTACAATATTTTTGTGTGTATATTCGGAATATGTGTAAACTGTGTAATTCCACAACAGCTAATCAAATCACTCAGTCCAATGGCTAATAGTCTTGTATGTGCTGTATCCTAGTCAGTAACAGCAGGTGGCCAGGTACATCTGAAGCACTCAAGACTTAGTGCACAGATATTGCTCATCGAGTATTCATTTGCCTCCTAGGTTATTCTATGTTAAAGGCATAGTTCTATCCCATAGGCGAGTCAGTGCCTCATGCCTAAGTATACCTCCTAGAAAAGTCAATAGCACAATAGGCCCAGGTCAGGCATATGGGGTGTAGCGGTGTTCTGGGGCTTAGTTTTGCTTGCTCTTCCTAGTATGAATAGTTTTGCTATTACTTAAAGATGCCATTTAGCACCCGCCAGGAAGAATATTCAACCTGTGTGACAGTCAGTTAGCCTGGACTGCTAGACATTTATGAAAGCTTTGCGTTATATTTCCCTATTTTTATCTTTTGGGGTAGCTGAGTCCTTTTTTTAGCAAAATGAGACCATATGTCAAGGCCACTAAACTTTCTTTCTAAGACAACTGTGGTCCAGGAAGCAGAAGCCCTTTTTAGGGCTCTCACTTCTGAGAGATATTATATACAACAAGGGGCTTGCAGCCTGCCCATTGCTTAACATTTGTTGGATTCACTGTCACTCTTATTTGCTGCCTTCTTATTGGCCAGCATGTGTTGGCTTCACTTCCTCTTCTTTCGACTGGAGCATGGACCATGTACTGATTGCTTGAGCTTGATTGCTGTCCTTCTGCCGATCGCGCTGTGATTGAGGTACTCCTTTAATTTTTTTCTTCTTCCTTGTTGTCCTTGTTGAACCTCTTGCTGTTTGTAGATTGTCTTACTATGCCACACTCACTTCAAAGACGTTATCTGCGTTTATATTGACACCAGCTGTTATCTGCTTCCAAATGTATTTTCACCAAAATTAGATATCGCTACAATTGCTTTATTTATGTCGTAGGAATTTTTTGCCAAATGACATGTTTTCTTTTTTTCATGCCTCTGGAGATTAACTGATTCACAGAGGCGTGTTGTGCTGAGACGTAACAAGCAGTGGCAAAGTCAAAAGGTCTCACCATTGAGACTATTGGCGCTTTTTTTTGTTTCTGCTGTACTGCATGGGCACTGTCAACTTTGACAATGATTTGTAGCCTTGCTGTATAGCTACGTGGTTGCTGTGCAGCATGACTAAAAAAAGTATAATAAAAAAGTACTATGATGCATCCAGCGCTAATGCACTTAAAAATAAAAAAAATTAGCCCTGGGTGCATCATATCGTTTTTTTAATTAGTTTTAGCCACACTACAGATAATCCGCACTGCTGTGTAGCATGACTGCAAAACCTTGCCAAAGCCAATAGCTTTGCCAATGCTTGTTTCAAGATGCAAGAATATTTTCTTACCATTCTGTAAAAAAACCTGGACTGTTATGTTTGTAGAGAGAGACATTCTACAATGATAACACATGGACAACATCACTCAATTATCACAGCCAAAGTTTGTTTATATATATTTTGAGAGTTTCAAAACTTCAAAGGATTTAATTTTTTTTTTGTTTTACTGAAAATTGGTATTAGTCTTCCTTTTTTGCGGAAAATGCATTTGTTTCTCTTTCGAATGCAAAATGTCAGTCGTATGTGTTTGTTCAATTAATTTCTAAAGATTTACGTCATTCGAAGCATGATCATTTATGATATCCTTGTCATTCACGTTCGCATCATGGGACTCATTTAAACTGACAAAGTAATTCAGGGGGTATTCGGATCAGTGATATACCCACACGTTTACCAATTTCCAAAAAGTAAATGGGCATGACTTACATTAATAAAGTTTATTGCAGTTTTCTGAATTCATGTAAGTAGTAGCTACCACCAGATTTCCGTTGGTGTTATCCTCCTTTTTTATGTGGAATATTGTATTATCGCAATGTGGTATTACCACATCACTCTCATTCAGCGGAATGCAATGCAATCACTTACAGGAATTCAGTTGGCACTCAAGTTAATCTCATTCTATTGAGGAAATTGAGTATCTATTTACAGCACTCCTAAAAGGTTGTAATTCTAGTAGTCCGGGCAAAAATTGTTAGAGGCCCTAAAAATAACACACTCTACTTATCATAGAGAATACCAGAGGGACAGATAACAAAGTTAAGTTCAATGGGGATTTCCAAAGAAATTCAAAGTACAATCCAATTAGTGTGTATTCTTCAGTCTTTTCTTTATTGATATTTCAGTTTCGTAAAACAGATACTCCAGCACATAGATCGCCAACACGTGTTTCGTCCTACACAAGGACTTTTTCAAGGCATAAACAAGGTGGAGTGCAGAATATGTTCATCATCAAAACGAAAGAAGCAGACTGTCGTTGAAATGAAGCATAATACCATTTGTATTGATGGCAGAGTAACTAGTTGTACTGGGGAGTGAGGAATGCCTTCAAATCTCTGAGATATTCGCAGCAGTCAAGTACTGTATAACTAGTGTGCTAGCTATATATAGGTCGATTTTGTCACTAAGCGTCTTCTACAAAGTAATCATCTGGACGAACACTGGACAATTTAGACAGCATTCATAAAGTTAGTGTTGTTGCAACCATGATAAGTTGTTCGACGGAAAATTAGGTCATGGCATTTCCTCACCAGTCCGTCCCCGTAACGAGAATATGGGCATTCTATATTAGGGCCTCAAACTTTTTACACATCTGTGTGTATAAAGTAGTTCTTTCCCTAGCATTTCGCTTTGCGGGGTTACGCTTCTGCCTTGTCTCTGCATGTCTACCCATAAAGGTATTTATCTCATGTGAACTTGTCTTGAGGCAAAACTGAGTGCTCGTTGTTACAATTATTTTAATCTTCACCCTCCCTCCCCCCCCCACCTGTCTGCCTCCCGCTGAATGCTCTTCAGCACTATAATCATTTTCTGTTTCATTTCTCTGATGTTTATGTTTTTCGGAGCCTGTATACATGATGCTTTGTGTTGGTTAGTATGTAAAGTTTACGATGTGATTATTCATACATTTTTTATATCTTTATGAGGAAACTAATGATTTGGAAGGGAGCCTAGAAACCAAACCAGCTGAGTTATCCCATGCAAACTATTACAGAAAATACAGCTCACCCTATGGTGTACATTTACCAAAAAGCCTGCTTCCTTGCTCCCCAAGGGTACTTTAGTGGGGGCATTTACGCAAAGTCGAAGGATGTAGAAAACCATAGATTTCTGCAGCAAGACTCAGTTTTTTTCACTGAGAATCGGGCTGCCGTTCTGTAGTAAAGTGTTACATTTCTGAAGTACAAAATCTTTTCATTGATATACCACCATATAATTCTAATTCTGTATATCAAATATAGATTTTTAACATTAATCCCTAAAACTCAATGCAATATTTAGTGTGTCATATTGCTTTTCCTTGCCATCACACCCTAGATTCCTTTACAGTTTCCAAACCAGGTGTGGCATTAAGTAGGATGCAACAATGTATAAATATGTTAAGGTTCACATCATTTTGAGGACACTCAGGAATTGTAAGCGGATTCAAAAGCACCTTATTCTAATCTATTGCATACAAACTGACAGGAAGGATCTCAAAAAGTATAATCTTTGCCTCAGATGGCAGCCCAGCATAACACGTGATTAAGGAGGATCTCGAGGCCCACCATATGTTATAAAATTGACCCTTCAAGCAAGACTGTGGGTGCATATTCACAAGGATTTATCTCCGAATAATCCCCAATTTTACGCTTCAAAAGTGGTGATAGAATTAACATCCCATTCACAAGCTGGTGCAAACTGCAGACGACACCAGTATTCCCGCGATAACTGCCCCCAAATTTATCTCCACGTGGACTCCACCAACTAACACTAATGAGATGCAGAGTAGGCGTTCCCGTGCAAAAAACACACGAGAAAACCACAACACCACATTCATTATGAAACTGCCAGATTTGCGAAGCGAAGCAAAAACAGGGGATAACCCGCTGTAGCACCAGGGATTTTACACCTGCCTTATGCTGGTGTTAAGCAGGACGACTACCTGCAGCATGGAAGGGAACACAGCCAGGAGCCTTTTAAGATGCAGGTATTCCAGATGGAAGGTGTCTGCCTAAGTTAGCACCACTAAAATTACAGTATTTCTGATTAAAACAAATGGTCAGACATCGAGGAAGCTGGTTGCCACGGTCACCATGCTGCCAGTCCCACAGTGACACCTGGCTTTCAGCAGGGGCAGTAATGGGCTGGGAGCTAAAAGTAGTGATGATGGGACTTTTCCGCCGATTATCGGCCATTCACAACATATCGCCGGCTAGCTCAGGATTTTCATTCACCATAGCGATGATTAATACGTGGGTTTTGACACCCCTTCCCTGTTACTATCGCCATGTACCACGGGCTTCAAAATATCCCACTAACATGGCGATATTAATCAAGGTTAGGCAGTGTTACATTTTTTTGCGCTGACGGACGATGGCGATAGTTATCGCCCGTCTTTGCGAATATCCCCCTAAGACTTTTTCAGACCAGTGATGAGTGAGGTTAGAAAACCTCTCAGATGCCAGCTCTTGTAAATTAGGCACATGCATTAATGCAGTGAAACTGATCAAAATCTTTGATCTGATGTTTGTGCAGGACGCACCCTTGCCAGCACTCACTGTTCTGTATCATCTATCTCCCACATATGACTTCAAGCTGATTCAGTTCTCGCTGATTAAAATCTGTTAAGTCAGTGGATCAGGTTTTGGCACTTTGATTGTATTATTTCTTTAGGGAAAATTAAATGAATTGCAGGTGTGGCTACCAAACACATGTCTGTCTTGATTATTGCAGTTATGGGAACCGTACGATAATTTATTCTAGGTCCTGTCACTAGTTTAGATGCAACCTCCCTGCCCCTGGGGTATGATTTGCATTATATTCAAGATTTTGGATCCATGGACAATATGTCATGGAAGATGACTTTCGGGCCATGTAAGAATAGCCCTATCCTGCGAAAAGGTAGGGAATTTCTACAAATCCATGAAACTCACCACCACTAAATGTCATTTCCTGGTCCAAGACATGACACACTTCAGCCTTAATTACCCGGTTCCCTCGACACGAATCAACAGTTCAGTTCCCCTCTGCACATCTCCTTCGTCAAAGCCCTCCCGCTGCAATTCCTTCTGTAGCACTGTAACAGGTTCCTGTACTCTTTCACCCTGCTCCTAAAGCCTACACCAGTGTTGGCAGGAACCCTTACCTTGTTTTCACTTTTTGGAATAATGATATACTTTTATTACTTACTAAGTCAGTGTAGTGTATTATAGGACACACCCATCATGTGAAGGCTCTGCAAAGCTCTGGTGAAGCTGCACATACCTTGCAAATCTGAGCCAGAACAAAATGAACCTTGGATGAAATACACAATGGCTTTGATTCTGTAAATACAACATAAATCTGCAGAAGGCTTGAGAACCACTTCACTCATTGATCACAAACCATGTGCTAGCTTTTATGTGGATTTTGGAATGGATGCAAGCGTGTTAGGAAACCTTCTTCTGTAAAGGGAATTCTTCTTTCCCCTTCAATTGATATCATTTGATCTATACTGGGAATTTGAATGTTACAAAGTTTGTCCTCATCTCAGTGATTTCCCTTTGCCACGTGTATGCATGTTTTCCAGCTTGGAAATGCTGTCTGGGAAAATGTGGAAAGGAATAACTTCAATATAACTCCACAACAATAACAGAGCCAGAAAATTGGACAGTAATGGCCTCAAAATAAGTTAAGGCGTGGAAATGCAACGTTAACTTAAAATATTCTTGTTCGTTTTCTCCTTCCTCTTACCTAGAGTATAAAACACACAAGGAGCTTCATTCACAATCTGTTTTAAAGGTACACCTTTTTGTTATAGGTCTGTTATTGAAGCATTTGAGTGGTCCTCACAAGAACACTGTTTGACTGATTGACTCTCATCCCACCCATTCACGCAAGCCAGCATGTGGACAGTTTGAGGGCAAACAGAAGCCAACTACATTTTTTGCGGGCATATGTCCATTTTCAGAGGCCATCCAGCGGTCAAACAGTGTCTTCTCCTTGTTTCTCGCTGTGCCATTGGGCTAAACGCGGTTTCTCTCATCCCTTCAGAAACTATTGCTCTTCTGATTTTTCCTAAATATTCTGGAGATCTTGCCTTTCCTCCTTGCATGAGGGAGAAGATGGCGGAGAAGATTTATTCTCAACCAATGCAAGAGCAAGCAGGGAATCTGCCTTTGTCACACCCCATGAGCTGTTGGAGAAGCATACATGCCGACATCTTCAAACTGGGATGTGGGAGATTTTGAAAACAGTTCAGTTCAGTTCAAAGGCTTTATTTCGATAGATCAAATCATAAAAGCATCACAGTAAAACAAAAAAAGAACATTTTGTACAAATATAAAATTGGCCATTGGTTTTGACATTATTTCTTAGATATCTTTAAAAAGTTCTATCTTAAAATACATTGAATATCAAAGGAGTAAAAAGAGATTAAAAGTTTAAAATTCAAGGTTAATCCTTCGAATAAAAAACAATTAAACATTAGATGCTAGCCTTGTAACTCTAATGGACCATGTCCAGGATAAAAATGTTGAGAGGCCACAGACATACAGAGGCCGGGGGAATGTATTTTCCCGATTGGCTTATATTGAAGCAGAAGCAATCTTAGGTGGGAGATACCTAAAATAAAGCCATTTTTGGCTTTAAAAATCCAGTCTGCCGCCTGAATCTGGTGTATTTGCGTGTCTGGAGAAGTGCTTTGTGGGGATGAGACTGGTTGAGGAAGTTGGAGTTTAGTTTCCATGAGCCATATGTGGATGTTTTATGGCTGATGTAGATGAGGGTTTATTGCTAATGTCTATTTCATGACTCTTAGCGGTTTAAAAGCATTTGGGGTGATTTCATGTCTTAAAAGTAGGTAACCTAGTTACTCCTTTGGTTGGTTTTAAGACTGTGTAAGAGCAGTTCCTTGGCTTTTGTGCCAATGTCATCCTGATTGTGGAAACAATTACATTTTCATTATGTGTAAACTTTGATTATGTGAGTGGAGTTGTGCGTCATTGATCACATCCATCTAAAAGTAGTTCCTTTCTGTTCAGTGACAAAGCTGGATCGCAATTTCTTATTTGGTAGTATTTATTTTTTATATCCACTTTAAATAACGGTTATTTATTTTACCTTCACTTGGGATGCCCAGTTAGGTGGTGATTCATTACCCACCTTGTGTTTTGATAGTTGATCTTATAAAGTGCTTAAGTGACATAGTAACATTGTAGCTAGATGCTTGGCTGTGGCTCAGCTCGAGGTCGTCTTAGAATTTCGAGTCCAAAAAGGGATGAGCTTTCTCTGCCGATTGTAGTGTGGGGGCGGGGCGAGTGCATCATTCCTGCTGATTGGTAGCATTGAGGAGTGGCCCCTTTGTTTGAAGTGATCATGTAGGTTTGCCCCGCTACAGCCAGGCTGACGTGGGCAACTCAAACCAGTCCACCCAGCTGTTTTAGGAAACTGGATTGGAGAGCAGGCGCAGGCCTCCAGTGCCTTTCGGAGCGCTGAGGCTGCTCCATCCAATCCAGATGCTTCACAAGCACAAACGAAAGGCTTTTTTGTTTAAACTAAAGAAAAAGCCACATCAGTGAGAGCTTTTTAAATTAAATGTTTTTATTTCAAGCATTTGGTGGCCATGTTTAGGTTATGTCATATATATATATATATTTTTTTTTACAGAGTTTTATATAGCGCGAGCTTGACCCAAATCGGGTATCAGAGTGCTTTACATAGCACCAATTGCATTACATGATGACACATTCATTTTTGGTAGGCACGGGGAGATCAACTGATTTGCACACGATCACAGGATGTTTAGCGTCATTGCCGAGACTCGAACCCTGTTCCCCAGATTCGAGGTCCACCGCCCTAGCCGTTTGGCCAACTCTTCTCCTCTCTCTTTTCATTTTTGTGGCATAGGCTTATAATGAAAAACATAAATAAAACCCTCGCACCAGCTTGTCAAGGGCAGGCTTATTGGTTTTGTCGATGCTTGTTTCACCAGTAAGCGGTTCCATTAGAGTGCACTGCAGCCGCGAGGCCTGGTGTTAGAGATCTGCCTTCTTCCAGACAGCCCTTATCTCATAAGTGCCTGCAGCGCCTACTCTGTAGTTTTATATTTTCTCAACACACAATAAGTATTATCTCACCCAAAACGCTTGCCCTTGCATTGAAAACTCTCTCTCGTTGTGCATGTGTCTCTGTTGCTTCGTCTTCTTTAAATTAAACAATATACATGTCTGTGCCTTCAGCTTAAGACAGCGCTACGCTTGCAGAGAGAGTAAACCTTATCTGGGCCCCTGGAGAAATCTGCTTCCAGACAAGCGTGGAAAGTTCCTACTAGTACTTGTTTTTGGCTGCGGCCGCGATACTGCGCCTGTGCGGCACATTCCAATCGCGGGTGCGGTCATGACGGCCGGGAGCCGTCATCAGCACACGAGCACTGTGTGCCATGACGGCTCCCGGCCGTCATCAGCATAGAAGGGGATAAAGGCTCGCGCCTGTTACGCGCAGCCCTACATCTGACTCGCGCTTCAGCTCTTTCCTTGCATTTTAAAGATACGCTTTAAAAACGTAAGCCCCATTAAAGAGGATCCCTAAGTAGTGTGTGGTCTGTGACAGAGGAAAATGACTGCTGAATTCTTGCAGTCGGTGGGCCTCTCTGACTCGCTGCACACTACTTGGGCTCAATGTCGTTTTAATCTGCCAAAATAAATATATCCATGAAATGTTCTGCTCCCCCAACCCCCCAATAAGGCATTTCCTGTTGTGTTTTTATTTCCTGGAAAGTCTAAAGCCCACATGGTATTACTTAAGTAAAGCATTGTGCGCTTCCGGTCTGCTGTTGTCACTCTTGAAACAACTCTTACAGTTTTAAAATGAAGCATGTTGTCAGGACGTGTAAGTAACAGTGATCAGCTGCTCTTCTTTGCACGTACTTGTGCACCGACAGTGCTAGTCTCTTCTAATATGAAGTGAAGATCATGGGCCCTGTCGAGAATAATTTGCACTTGTGCAAACATCGGTGTTGTGCCGTGGCACGTGTTCAGCGGTGTTTCTTTGATTTATTTGCCTAATGTTCGGGTTATGCACGTGCCCTCGTTTAGGATTAGCACAGATGCTCGGTCATATTACATTTCCCATGAGTTCGTGCATCACATGCACCTGTGCAAAATGTGTATTTAAACGTGTGTATGCACCTCCGTTTGCATATGTTCAGCTCTTTATGAGGCTACTCATCAGTGTTCACCATTGCCTTCCGTAGCGATTAATGCAGATGTGCATATTATATTTTTCATGCATTCAAGCACATTTTATGAAGATATTTAATACATTCTTAGCGTTAATTTAACGCTGAATGTTTCCGTTCAGAATAATTTTTAATATGTAAAAACATACATGAGAGGCCACTATACTGAATAAACGGCCCAGAGCAAAGTTCATCATTTTATCTTTTAAGGCAATACAAGACTACATTTTTATATACATAGGGACCCAGAGAACAAAACTAATTTCATCCTTCTGTTCACGAGCATTTCCAATTAAACAGTAAACAAAATCATCTCCATCTCTGTGCTCCTGCTTTATGTCCAGGGACAAACCATGGTTTACACCTGGCCATCATAGTTTAAGTTTTATTTTGGTCTAACGTGACCAAGAAGTTATCCTCTTCAAATCTGCAAAGCACATTTTAATATCTTTTTTCACATTTGACCCTCTATTAATGGACGAATACTGACTATTGTGCAGATCCGACCTGTAACATTTTTCTTTAGTCCTCACTGGACTTTTTAAGAGTGTCTCATAAGACATCACCCTGTCTATCAAAAGAGTGCAGTCTTTATTCAGATCGAGCCCGTAGTCTCGATTGGTTTGCAGTTTGTGCACAATTATGGCACAGACCTGACTGTTTTTTTGCCCAATGAAGATTTAATTAGGCTAAAGTTAGTTATATTTGTAAGAGGGATAAGCAGTAATATTCAGAGATCCCTAGCACAAAATGAGGAAAATGCTTGGAACTGTGAGTATGTGGCGCAACCGCGTAGGGGAAAAACTCAACCTAACAACTATGGAATTTACCAGGTTGTATTCCCACACCAAAATATCGACCTTGTCAGGGTGTGGGTCCGAGGGATTTACCTAACAGAATCGTTGATCAAGTTCTGACTTTGAGGGAGAACTTGCACCATGTCATTTCTATTTCCTTTTCCTCTCTTTCCTTAATTCCCCTCCCATTTCTGTGGCACTTTGGTTCTTTCACATCATTATTTTGAGATTGTGCTTGGAGAAAGTAAAACGAGGCGCTTCCCACCAGCAGTGTACACTCTCTCTCCATTATAGTCTGTGTTGGGCTCAAGCCGTGTCCTTTCTGTGGACAAACACAATGTTTGAAAGAACCCCTTTGTGTCCCACTGACCCACTCGACTGTGTTTTTATTGATCTTAGTACAAAAGGCACAAATGTAATGTGAGGCTGGACAAAGAGCGCGCCAAGCATGCATAATGAGCGGATAGGTTGGGAGGGTTCTGCATGGATTTCATTTGGTCAAGTCCTTTTACTGTTTCCATGGTGCACAGTGGAACAAAGAGAGCCATGCAGTGGTGGGGTGCCATGCCTTTGTGTCTGTGCATGACTGCAGCTACCATAGAGGTCACAGGGGCCGAAATATGACTTCTTAACACGCACCAGTGATTTTTTTTAGGTGATTTTTTTTTAGCTTCAGGCTACCTTCCATTTTCTCACTCACACACTGAGTGTGTTTGCGTAAGTTAAAACAAAAAAATGGAGCCATGTCGAGTAATGCTTAAGTGTGGAATCATGAGGACTCCAAGGCGTTCTATTTACAGTGGAACTGTCCATTTCTGGTGGATACCGTGTTACCCACGACGGTCAATGCGTCAGAAAAACACCTGCAAGAAAAATACATGAGATTAACTAATTTAATCAATCTGTGTGAGAAGTATGTTTGGGCCAGCAGTGCAGATTTTACTAAAACTGTGGCAAAATAAAAATGTGTGAACGTTTTTTGGGTAATTAAGGAAAAGTACAGGGATACCCCCAAATCAGCATTATGAATCCTAAATGATGAGAGTTAATAAATGGAGAAAGAGTATAAGTGGCATACAAAGTAGTGTCCACTGAGCCAGGTTTTTATCAATAGTTTGCTGAAAGCTCTCCATCACTGTTCACGGGAAGGGGTTTACAGCCATTAGTGGCAACAGTTCATGATAATTCATACTTGTGTAATGGTGAGTCATAAGCATTTTGACTCATATGCAGTTGTTTTAGGGAGACTTCATCAAGGTCAAAGGGGCAAAAAAATCTTTCACAATGAGTCTAGTATCTATAAGATACAGCCTGCATCCAGCAATCAAAACGAAAAAAAGGTAGGAGCAAACAAAAATTAGGAGGTGACCTGTGCAATTGTTCTCAAGGAGCTTTCTGCTTAAGTAAATAAGATTCACCTTTGCACATTGACTGGAGAGCTGTATTATTTTGGAATGACTGCTTTCAAAGTTAAAGTTTCCATGCACTAAATCTGCTCAGTGCCATGCAATTACAAGTTAACCCCAATTGGGGATTACCTTGTGGACCTGGTTTTTCCATCCATAAATCCACATAGAATTTCCAATTCCATGGGGTTTAACAGATACGTATATACACATGTCTGGTGCGAGCTCTATGTTGGGTGGGGGATAACGGCGGGATGTGGTTGAATAGAGGATGGAAGAGGAAAAATATTTCTAGCAGGGGGAAGCATATATTATTCCAATGTTACAAAAAATAGGAATGAGACTTGCTTGCTATTGCAGGAAAAGTCTCATGCAAATATCTGCCCCGTTTACCAGCCGAAAAAAATCCGGTCAGGTTCTTCCACACCCGGTAAAACCGGGTGCAGAAAAATCTAACTACTGATAATTGCGAGGAACTAAATTATCACTTTAAAGCGTGCATTATTTTTGTTCTGCCTTACTCGTACTAGGGCTTCTAATGTGTTGTCCTTAATTGTAAAAAGGATCTTTATATTTTAATTCTATTTGTCAACATCAGGCATTTCAATGCATTGAAGTATTTGGTTGGTTACTTAAGTGTCATATTGGTATAAAGCAAAGACTTGGAAAGCAATACAAATATTCATTTTATGTGATAAGAAGTTTCATTAAGATTTGAGTAATATATTTGTGGCATGTGTGGCTGTAGGTGCATATGCTCTGCATACTCCTGTCATCTAGTGTTGTGCTGGACTTTACAACTTGTTTTTCTTTGAAGAGTATTAGAGTCACAGGATATGCCGTGACTTTACCCTTAGTTCACAATGTCCATGGGCATCAACTCTACATAAGATTGTGTTTTTTCCTCCATGGGGTTCAGAAGTGTTCAGCAACAGCTCAGAGATCGATTTGTTCCTCGCGGCCTATACAGACCTGACTGCTCCACTCTTTAAAACCAATGACTCGGAAAGCCATCACTGCACGATCGACTCTCCTTGACATTTCTCCTGACCAGAACACCACTCAACTCATACTGACTGCAACCTCTTTACTGCTCCCGATCTCTGACTCGGTCAAGTCCTCTTTGATCTCCGCAGAGCTCACCCCACAATATGCAGGTAGGAAGGGAGTGATGGAACATACGTCATTCCACTTTTGTCCAGGGTGCAATGCAAATTACCTGTTGCACAGCTTTTCCAACCTGTGCTTCTTACCTGCCACAAGGAAACTCCCTGTGTGTTTTTCCTCACCGTTCAGTGTAAAAAGATCTTGAGATACTAAAGGTAAAGTCGTAGGGACACACTTGAAAAAGGCAGTAGCAGTCATACTTAGAGATTTTCGGTGAGGAAGGAGCTCTTGGTATCAGATAGGAAGAGGCGGGAACCTCAGGAATCCCTGTGGCCCAAGTAACGCCCAGCCATGAGATGTTGTCCTCAAGCACCTCAGAGGAAGACGATCAGTACAACGGATCTTCATTATCGACACCAACAGTGCCCCTCAGCAAGAAGATACTGAGGGGAGTCAGTTTTACTCCAGCGCAAAGCCAGAGGCTAAAACCCTGCTTACTTTAGATCCCCTATTCTAAGGCAGATACCCCTCTAGCCTGAATGGCACCAAAGGTTCCCATCCTGGAGAGACTGGCAGAAGAATTCAACATTATTGCTCCCTACCACAAAAATACCAGTATCCTGCTTCTCCTCCATACACATATTGTTTTTGATATAATTGACAATAGATTAGCTATACTTTGTCTTTTACTCGAACTGATGCTGTGACCACCATGTTATATTCCCATCATGGTTTCACTATTGCCTAAGTTCGTGCAATTACCATTTTGGTGGTAATCTTGTAGATACCATTACTTATTTTTGTGCCCTCGGTCTAAATTTTAGTACCGAGTCAGAGTTCGACCTTGGCATCCGGTCGGCTCTGATAATGATTTGTTCTAGTTTACTGCAATTTCTGAATTTTAGACCATGACCTGTATTTTGGTGGAAATATTATTTATATTTATTTTTATTTCTCCCTTACATACAGCCGATTAACTGGGCATAACTGATGATGAACTATTTATACCATCTATCGACTGAACCGTGATCTATAGACCTGGTTCGTCCACTTCGAATAGATTAAATCTCGCAGTAAGTTAATTACCCATTATCGATGGTATGACTACCCTGCCTTGCGGCACTTTATTTGCGCAAGTAAATTGATTTTACTGTGATTTTTGTTTCATCATAGAGTTGGACCTGGTTTGACAGCCATCAATTTATGATTGGTCCATCTTCCTTTTTTAGCAAGGTGATTTTTACTTTCTACTTCTCTGGTGGATGTTGTCACGACTGGTGTGGGACGAGTTCCCTCCTTTCCCCGTACTTTTTTCCCAAAACTCCTTTCATTTTTTTCTGTTTATCACTGGGTGAATTGCTTGACTTTTTCTAGTCTTTTCCTTTGAAGAAGCCTACACCATTTACTGGATGATTTATACAAATTTTAATATCTTTTTGTACAGTTGTGTAACGCTCAAGCAACTTCAAGTCCTGATGATGACCGTGCAGTAACTTAGCGGTCGAAACGCCATCGACCTTCCTGTGGCCATAATTCTTTAAGGACACATTTATTTTTCTTTGTGTTGTTCCTTTATCGATGTAATGTTTCTTTGTTAAGCCACATGTTTGGTTTGTGATATAGGTTTTTTTGTCTACCAACATTTTTGTCTTGAGCGCTACTGTTCTTTTTAATCCTGAAATAAATTGTACTGTTCTTTGGAAATTTGCAATATCTCCTTTTCAATTTTTACATAGGCTTCTTGTTTTTCCCTTTTCCCTCCTCCCCCTTCCTCCCCCTTTTTTTCCCTTTGGATTTTAACTGTGCGAAGTTGGATAATCTATCTGATCCTTTTTCCTGAACCTTTTGTTAGGTATATTGATCTCCTCCATACACAGATTTGCATCTCAGGGTCAAACTGACAATTATGTGAGAACACCAGAAGTGGGGCTTTGGCTCTGCCCACATGTTAGGAGCCAGAAGTATATGTTTTGATTGGGCAGATGTTGTTGCTGCCACAAAAAGGTGGTGCTCTCCACACAGCTGTGATCATGTTTTGTTTTGTATCCAGCTGCCTAAGGTTGAACTTTCAAGGGTATACACATGCTGTTAAATTGTCTTACATACCTAGATAATTTATTGCGATTTTCTCAGGCAACAGCACCTTTGGGAGAAGGACAGTCATCAACCTACATAGATTTTAGTCTGGCTTGTCAATACAACTATCACCTGGTCTTTATCAATATCATTCTACACAAATACATATTCGTTCCCACGCTATCTACTTGTAATACTTACTATGTAACATTCTTTTAAAACCAAAATTATTGGTATTGCCAATGCTTGTTAAATACTGTTCCAGGGAAGGCATATCTCAGCCAGCAAATGGCGATGGCATTCCAACAGCTGCACCTCTTTTGTCGACCCATCCACTAACTATAAGAGATGTAATGAAGCTCTCGGGTATGATGATATCTGGCGTAGCAGTTGTGCTGCATGTCAGATTACACATGTCCCCGCTCCAACAGTGTTATGTGACGCAATGGTCACAAGCAACAACAACACAGCCAAATCAGGCATCCAGATCCTAAGCATCCCAACCTAACAATCTGGCAGCTGAGGTCATAGAGTTTGGCTACCTAAACCTCCCTGAGGAGTGTATGACCACACTGCACGATGCACATAGGCCCATTACATGTACATGCTATGCAGGGAAGAGGCTCAACGGCTTCAAAGTAAAGGTTCAAGACGTCATGTTTAACCCTTTACTACTCCTCCTCCCTCAGTCCTGCCCTACTCAGCGCCTGGATACCCTTAGGGTGATTAGCCGCGCTCTACAAATTCACACAACACAACAGCTGCAGATGGCAGGTCTTGCATACACCTCTGTAAGCCTCCATTTAGATGTGGTTGCTGCATACATGCAGAACAGAGAACATTATTACCTTTTCAGGATTCTTGTGGTTAATTCCTTCATGGAGGAACTCAAATGGGAGATACAAACATTCAGGAACCATTCATTCAGGTGAATGCTGCCAGAACCCAGCTTTAGTGCGAGAATTTTCAGAACCCAGGGCAAAATAATATTTTACCGGTGGGATACACGCTTTTCCCAGTAATACGTCTGTTTGCTGTCCTTTAACACCCCCATTTTAGATCCTTCCTCTTACCTGGGCAGCATGACTGTAAGCTACTTTTTGTTCTTATTTGTCTTCAGTGATGGCTATTCATTGAAGGTATACAACATGTAGTTCTGGCGACAGTGTCTAGGACCGGATAAGCCAGACTAAGGTACAGAAAACACTCTAGGTCGAAAAGTGAAGTAAATTGAGGCTAACACAGTCCGAAAAGAACATATAAAGTTCCTCCATTGAATTCATATTTCCGAAATCCTGGCAAGTCCCGAGGTGATGGTGACATATTCAAGAGGTTTGGGCAGGACGTGGGAGCAGCAGTGCGTTTAGTTGTAAATGTGTGCCACAGTAGCTTTATTCAGGTTGCAGTCACTGGGACCTTTTCCTGGGCCTGCCTTGGCGGGCTCCAACGGGGAGTCTGTCAAATAACACAAGTGCCAGAACTGGGGAACTCAAAAGGTTAACTGGAGTCCACGCATAGTGATAGCCAGGGCAGAGGTCCAAGTTTCAGATCTTTGGTCCGGCTACCAGCTGGCACTGCTCCTGTTTCCTAATCCGAGTGGAAAGTTAGCTTGAAATACAAAACTGCTTCTGAGCTTATGTCTCACTGAGGTCGACTATCTTGGGCTATAATGGCACATTACTTTCAGGAATCCGAGTTCTTCAAGGCCTATTCGTATAGACTAATTTAGGAACTTTTATATATGTTGCAGAATGCAGACACTAAACGGTAAGGCTATTAAAATACAAACTCATTCCTTGGAGTATTTTGATAGCATGTACTAACTTCATTGCAAAATACATAAACGATCAGGCTATGAAATTGGTATGAAAATAGACATAACTTGTGCAAAGGTTCATAAGTGCATAGAAATACAATATTGCTGTATTCATGTTAGCAAAGGTGGAGAATGTATGTAGTTCACTGCATCTGTGAGGACCTTTTGTGACCATAATTGCAATCTTTGTTTGAACTTGCCCTCTGTGGTTTTTTAAACCCATTCAGGGTTGATACACTGGATATTTTCAGACCACCTATTTCATTGTTACAAGCTTGGTTGAAAAACATCCATTGGCGAAGAGCAAATATGGAGATATGGGTTCAGCTTAGAACTTATGTAAAGCATTCGTCTATGTAAGAATGAAAGAGGTAACATAGAACTAACCTATATTTAAAAAACAGGTGTAAATTCTATTTACACACAATTAAGCACTGATTGCACTCGCCTTCTTCCCACTGGCTTACCACCCTCTATTGAGTAACTATTTAAGATCATTTTCAGTCTGTGAAAATAAACCCTAATTGGAACTAAAAACCCACATGTATCACTCTTTTAAAGCTGTAGTCTTGATGTGCAATTTTTTTTGCTGGTGTGAGTCAGTGTTATGTGCAGAAAAATGTGAAACGTACATGTGCATTGATTATCCCTTATCTACAAAGTTGTAAGCACAAGTGTAAGCCTGTAAAATGTGAGTGGAAATGTTATACAGTTGGTCGTAAATTTCTGCCTTTTGATTTTTTGTTACATTTGTGGATGTAGAGTTCACCAACTCGAGCAGTGGTAGGAGGGAAGTCTTGAGAAACCTCATTTTCTCATCCGGACATTTTTCCCATCCTTTCTTTTCTTTTAATCCTGATAAGGGTACCACAATTGGTTCTAATAAAGTATTTCTTTCTCTTGGCACACGGTATCACTCATGTATGTTACTCGTTGTACGTATTTACGTATTATGTTGTACGTCTTGTAACGTGGAAATTTTTTTTTTCCCCTCCCTGATGCTCCGCCCTGGATGTGGCTACACCAGGGCGTTTGTAGCAGGCCCTATGATAAAGCATGTCACATACTTCGGTATGTGAGTGAGGGCAGTTTTTTCTAATTTGGGAATTTCCCTTGCTTATGTTGGTGAACTCTATATACCCATTGTGTATGTGATTATAGTCCATTTAGGGGGTTCGGGGTATTGGAGTATAAACGATTTGTCCCTCTCCCCTTTTGCGTGTTTAATACATTTGTGGATGTCCCTAGGGCTCTGTCTGAGGAATGTTTGGGAAATCCAATGCAAATGTAGTGAAGACCCAGAGACGTAAATGAATTGGTGGTCATAGCCATTTGTAAACGTATTCACCACAATTTTCTTTGCGTGAGTTCCACATGAAAGATCGAGGTAAGTACAGTGCACACTGTGGAAAAGTGCACCAATTAGACTAGTCTTCACATGTGGGTGGTAGGGAGGAAAAGAAAAAGAGCAATGTTATAAAAATATTTGAGTTTCGAAAGATAGATGATTTCAAAAGATTATGCCCAATGCTGATTTATTCTCCAGGAATGGAGCTGTAACCACAGTCGCACTCGGAGCGAGTAACCACTAAGTTATTATTCATTCATGGGGCTCAATGGGAGCGATCACTGGAAACCACTCTGATTTGATCCAACTCCCAAAGTATTGACTCTGCCTTTGAGTGATAGCTTGACCCTAGTTCCCACTCTCTGTCAAAGAATGATACAATGTGGAGATGCTGTCTGGGATGAATTCCTGTGCACATGGGAAGGGCTTTTCCAAAGAAGTAAAATCAAAAATTCCCTTGGCAAGATTACTAAGAAATAGAGCCCAAATGTTAATATTGGACACTACTATTGTGTGTATTGCAAGAATTAAGGTTGTCCAGGATTGAGCTTTTGAATTTTGACACTTGATGTGCAAATCTTGATGACAAATCATACTGTCTTTTGTTTGTCTCTCCCCTTTTTGTGGTTTTATAACTGACAATTTGTATGGTACTGTTTTTATTTAGGTTGTTATCTTTTGTTCACAATAACATGTGAAATGTGAGAATTTGTGTAGTGTACAACATTTTTAGATGAATTATGATTGTGACAATTTTAGCATAAAATGCCAATGTAATGTTAATTTGTTTTTACTGTGTATTGTTTGTTTTTAATATACAAATACATTTGGTATAATTTTTATGTACACATATATGTTTTGTCATAATTGTACAATAGTAGTGTCCAATATTAACATTTGGGCTCTATTTCTTAGTAATCTTGCCAAGGGAATTTTTGATTTTACTGTTGAAAAGTACCCTATTCCCCTGGTCCAGGGGGTCTCTCTATTATATTTTACTTTTCCAAAGCAACCAATTGCTGTAGGTTGCTTTGGAAAGAAAGAAAATGCTCTTATTTAGTCACAAAATCTATCCAAAGTAAATCAAAGTCCATACTAAAACTGTGCGCGCTCTCTGGTACTAAGAATGGGCACCACATCTGTAACGGTGTTAGGGAGGCTGTCTAGTGTGCTTGAGACTTAAGTCTTCTGAAAATTATGAGGAAGGATTTAGGTGGTAGGTTTGTACTCAATGGGGCCCAGGAGACTCTTGGGTTTACCTAGTGGTCAAAGGATACAATCGATAATGCCAGGTTGTGCCAGAGAGTTAATAACACCTTGCCATTAAAGGCTGTCAAGTTATTTTAAGATCTGGATTTCTACAGGTCGCCCTCAGGAATTTCTAGTGCAGTGGCACCCAGGGAACCAGGATCAGTAAGTGGCATGAGTGCACCCCTGAGGATAGGCAGACGTGTGTTTTTTAGGGATGTGATGGCTTCAAATCCTCCACTGGCAATAACTCAGGGATTTTAGGAGGTATCTGAGCTATGTCCTGAATGGCATTCTTTGGGCAATGTTGCAGGAAGTTCCTGCGGTGCAACAGGTGTGTGTGCCTACTTTGTGTGCCCCCAGAGCACTTTACTATTACAGAAGGGACTGCAGATGCTTGCACACCCCCTTCTGAAATACACATTATACCAGCCCTAAATGAGTGTGACGTTATGAGTGTGGCGTTGATTCTGAGGGGAAGTGCACATATTTGCATAGGATCGTGGCCCCATGCAAATAAATACATCCATTGTTTTTGTGCCCACACCACAGATGTGGGGTCAGAGGCAAAGAGACTGTCATGAGGAGCACTGACAGTGCCACATAGAGGTGGTGCCAAGTTGGTGTGTCCCTTACGTATTCCACTTCAAAGGGTGTTGAGGGAGAACCGGGGACCCCAGGCATCCCCAGCAGTCGGATGTGGTCATTCTTTGCATCCACCTGCAGAGCAATCTTTGTCACCTTTTGAAATATAGACCTGGTTCCCACCTGTAGTGAAAGGTGGACCAGCAGCTTCAAACGGCCGGACCTCCTTTCATTAATGTTATTTATATTGCAGGCCCCAGTTTGCGCCTGCACTAGGAACAGCACTTTCAGTGTAACAGGGCCAGATGTTTTGGGAAGAAGGGCCAAAGCTAATGTTACTTTTGGGCCTGACAGCTACAGATGCAAGTACCACAGAAAGTCAAAGGAAGGTCACGCAACCTGGATGGCAAACTAAAGAGGAGGCTATTGGGACCCTCTGACCACATACATTCAGCGCCTCTGGAGCATGAGCCCACAGTTCTTTAGGGGCCTCAGATAGGGTAGTGTCCTCAGCACATATCTGGATAAAAGATAGATAAGAAGGTGTCTAATGTAGAGTCAACGAATCATCGCACCTGAGGAACGTGTGTCAAATAGATGATTCCTGATATGCAGGCTCGCGGGTGATCGGGTTCAGGTGATTGCTCTTTCATGAGTAAGTGCTCCACACATGCTGCTTATATGGGACTTGTCTCTGTCCTCAGGGGTCATGGACAGCACCATTACAACAAACTAGCTCCTTTCCTTTAGTGCACACCTGCTTTTGAGTATTCCTCATGTCTTTTGGATTTAGGCCTTCCCTTGAAAACAACAGCGCTGGAGTTCCTTTTTTGGCAACCCCCTTATTAGCTGGGCCGTAAAGTCTTCTGATGAAGTTCAAACAAGTACAAAATGCTGTTTCTGGAAGACTGGTATTTATTCTGAACTTCGGCCACTGCCCGGAAGGCAGGGCCTAATCATTTTCTGTGCCCCCTGTGAATTCCTGCTGGTGCATCAACCACAACAGAGGTTTATTTCTCCGCTTCTTCTCAACTTTCTACTCTGGACGCAGGTGAGGAATGGAGGAGAAAAGCAGATCAATGAGAAAGTATTTTTTGACTTTCCCATCTGAAACATCAGAAAAACAAACATGAACTCCTAGGTGAAGGTCCTAGCGCTGTTTGTTGTGAGATCGAAGCGTATCTGCAAGTAGTCTACAATCAAACCCCAGCAAGTGAACAGAAATGTGTCTCCCAGAAGGAGACACGAGGGGCAACAACATTGAAGGAATCAACATCTTCTGTTACAGTCACTGTGTTCTCACAAAGGATGCTCTGTTCACAACACACATACTCTCCTCATGTAACACACATTCCACAACATAAAATACAATCAAAGTGTTCAAAAATCCCAATTATGGGGTAGAGGACATGATTTCATAAAAAGGAGTGATAGACTGCCTTCCCGGGTGGGGTATGCAAGTAGAAAACCATGCAATCCAGACCGCAAATTACTGTCACCAGCCGCCAATCTCCCTGTCACCTCGTGGAAAGGTACCCTCTTGATTATTACTGGGGGGACACTTTGGTTGTACTCTCTGTACAGCAGTCAAGTGATCAGATGGGGAACAATACGAAAGGTACAGAACCCCTTATTTTCTGGATGTGGTGTCACTGGGGAAAGCTCACTGAAATGTGGAAGAGGGCTGAAATATACGACTAGCTTCACAGCACACTGAATGTTATCCTTGGAAGCTAAATATTACTATATAGTTTACACACTGGGCTTAATAATTGCATATGAATCATTCAAATGTCTTATGTAGCTGTCAAATATACACATTTTTTTTTAAATGTTAACTGATTTTAAGTATGAAGCAGTGATTTCATTATTTGTCTATTTTTTACAATTATATGTGTCATTCCCAACACAAAGTTTACAGATTCACCCTTTTGTAGAGGCTGAATAGTGGAAGGTTATTGCTCTTAAATTACATTGACTGTGATGATGATAGTAAAACCAGAAACAGTGTATCAAATGCATTCCTCACAATCTTTTTTCTTTTGGGATTGAGATTGACACATTACAAGGGCTATCTGAATGGTTATAATTATTTCTCGATTAAGTAATAAGTGGGAGATGGGTTGAGAGGTAAACCTAAAGTAGACGGGCCTTCTTTACAATTGTAACCAGGTTTATGGTGTCATCCACAAACCAATATTGAAATGTGTATTAAATGCTATATGTAACTGTGTATTTAAATTAAATATGAAAAATATCCACTGTCATTTTTAGTATTAAGAAAACACTGCCAAGCCCTCAATGGCTGTTACCCTCCAAGTGCCCTCCTGTCCTTAAGTCAATAGGTTCATTCCTAGAAGAAAGGCACAATCATTACATGTTAAAACAAATCCACTGCAGAACTATGTGTATGCTTCTATACTCCAAGCCGAAGTTCTGACCATGCCCTACAGTTCTACTATCAGTGCAGCGTTTTAAAACAAACCATGATCTCTCAGAGATTTTCAGAAAACACAGATCCACTTTGTCCATTTTGGAATCATCATGTGATGTGTCCTAACTAGCTACATCTTTTCTTGCAGTAGTCTCATGATGAAGCTCTTTATTTACACAATGTTTAGAAAGATTATTTTTAAGTGCTTTCTCATTTCGTGCATAACGTTTGACATTTACTGAGACATTTGGATGAGAATTACATACAAAAAAATTATCATATTTACAATTCCAGTCATACTTGTTTTGTGATTATTTTTAAGTACTCATTTGTAATTCCAGTAAAAACCTGTGGAGCCTTTGATCTCAAAATCAGTTGTACAGTTTGCATCTGTTTTTGCCAGAGGCTGTCTGCATAGTATTAATGTGTATTCATAAGAAATAAGTGACTCATCATTCCTGTATGGAAGATGTTTTATACTTGTGTGCTGAGAAGAAAATGCCTGGCAATGCTACCCGTCTTTTGAAACCTTTGCGTAAATCTTTTTCATAAAGGACATCTTAATTAAATATCAGTCATGTACTAAGGCTTAGTGAAGCTATTACTCAGTGTTCTGGTTTATCATGTCAATAAAGTCTCTTGATGGCATTTTAGCATACATACATTTTCAGTACAAGCATGCGTGATGAAGAGATACACATTTACATATGCTCTGATTTGGATCAGAAACGCCATGGGGAGGCTCTGAAATTGATTGTTGTCACAAGCGCTTGACACATTCACCCAAGCATTCATTCAGCATAGGTTGCTTATCTGTCTCCCCATTCTTATAAAAGTTCCAAGATGAACTACAATCTTCCATCCTCCGACGTTAAAGACATGGTGACTGAAGGGAATTGGGTTACAAATGTTGGCATTCTGGGCCCTTTTTGCTAGGTCTGAAGCTTCATGATAAACCTGTCAAAAGATTATTGAAACTAAGCAAAGGCCTTGGTGTCTGATGATGGTGGCCCTCTGCCAAAGGGGGACTGTAACAATATCCTCTCTGGATAAATATAGACAGACTTATCTCTAGACAAATTACACACTGGGGCATCCTTTCTGCAGGGACCCACATAAAAATGATGCCACATATGCTCAAGATATTCAAAATGGTGGACATTGAGCCACATGTCTTAAAAACATCAAAAGGGAGCGATTCATCAGGACATAGTATGAAGATGAACTGGCTTGGGCAACCAACTTTGTATGCATACAGTATAGAATAAAGTAAAATACATCACCAGACTTGACTTAATTGAGTGAATGAATACATTTTTACATTTTTTTCAAGGGACATCCTTTAGTGAAGCAACCAAAGTTTAAAATATTTTGAAGCAGAACCCTCATATATATTTTCTACTCAAAATGGTCGCAAACATTAATTCTTTAAGCGGAAAATACATTTTAACTTCTTTCCTTCTCTTTTTGGAAGAGAATGTTATTGTGTTGTATTATTATATGCATTGGTAGCAATGTTGCAAATGCTAACACCCTGACTCACTTGTCACTTGCGTTGATTGGAGGTTCCAATAAATGCTAGAAGGCAGATTGATGATCTCTTGCCAATCCAGACCACCCTTATCTATATTTGGGAATTGTTTTGCTTATCCTTTTTTCATGTCACTTGTAACCAGGCTTAGAAGCAAAGCCTCACTTCAGAGGACAGGGATTCTTTTAGCAAAATCACAATATGACTACTGGAAATCTGGAGAAGAAGGTTGGGGTATGGGGCATCTTCCCATCAGAGGTCACACTCCACAGAGAAAATCACTTGCAGTAAATATTAACACATATAGGGATTCCAGTTTTGAGCTAAAGCTGAATATAACCAATAAAATACTACCAAAGGAATATTTACTTTTCAGTGGAAACAGGGAAATCCCATATTATGTGGCACTTTTACCACATTGGCACCATCTGATGTCAAACAACATAAGTGCAGCTCCACTTCCAAGCTCTCTCCTGTGATGGATGCACCCGCTGTGACCCACTTAGGCCATGGTAAGCCACTTAATATGCTCATGTGACTATCCACTAGGTCCCTGAACTCCCAGGACCTACTTGACTCCTGGGTTTGGAGCCTGGATCACCTCATGTTCCTTCAGCTCACTCCTCACTGCATGTTGCTATGTAGTGAAAAGCAGGTTCACAGCTGTACTCTGAGCAACGACTCTGTCCAGGGCAAGGAGCACCTCCATGTTGCTCTCCTTCAATGAGAGCATTAAAGAGTTTTGCTTCCTCAAAGCTCTGGTATCAAGATTGCAGCAACAAAAACCACTGTGCATATGCATAACTCCAGAATCGATTTCCTCCCAAAAACACTGCACCCAACACTCTTGTTTCTAGATTTACTTGATGATGATGATGATGATATAAAAAGCATGCCTAAGCGAGCCACATCCTTTCGTATAAAAGGATCAGGGGCATATCAATGAGCATCTTCAAAGCCCATGGGCATGGCCAGCAGGGGTTCTTGTCTCGATTTTTCTCAAAAGTTGCTGGTTTAGCACAGACTTAAACTCAGGAAAAACTCAAGGAAAGGGTACAAAGGGATCACTGAGACAATATCGTTGTGTAACAAAAATATTGTATCAAAAATATTGTTTACAAAAATATCGTCTCTCTATACTTATAATGGTAAGTACAAAAATATGCCCCCAAAAATATTGTTTCACACTAATATTGTAAAAGCATAAAAAATATTGTTTTTTAACGTGTGGTTTAAAATAGTAAATCTTAGATACTTTAATATATATAATTAAAATAATGTACATTAAATATATTTAAATAATATTTAATGCTATATATAAATATATACTTATATAAACACACATGCACATACATGTGTGTGTGTGTGTGTGTATATATATATATATATATATATATATAATTTATTTATATATTTATAATGTATGTATCATCCATATATACATATCATGTGGCCAAGAACTGTTTAGGACTAATCGCGTTATCCTCGTTTTGCCGTAATAAACAACTAATGAAATTGCTCTACCAGTGTGGCATGATTTCTTCCGTGGGACGATGAGAGATCTACTTGGTGTGTATGTGTGTGTGTGTGTATATATATATATATATATATATATATATATATATATATATATATATATATATATATATATATATATATATATATATATACATATACACACACACACACACACACAAATAGTGTAACAACATTATTAAAAGATATATTTAACGTTATGTTAATTAATATATTTTTAATAAAATATTAGGTTTAAAATCCCCAAAAAAGGCATTTACTAAAATCATTGTAACAATGAATATATATATATATATATATATATATATATATATATATATATATACATATATATATATATATATTTTTTTTTTTTAGATAATTGCCATTTTCGTGAGACGCACTCGCATGGTGAAAAGCATAGTACCACTGAAAGGCAGCTTGTTAGGTGACGTGCTCCTCTGGCTCCTGCCAACACATTTCGGGATTTTCCGAACACGCTTGGAAACGTGGGAACTTTAACACTGACATTTTCGAGGCAGTAACCCACTGGGGAAGACTACAGGTCTCCAAGCGTGTTCCACTCACCAGAGTAACCTTTCGTCCTTGTCTGCCTCCTGACTGCGGTAATGCCCTTGAAGAAGGGGAAATCCGGAAACGCGTCGGCAGGAGCCAGAGGCACATGTGACCTTACAAGCTGCCTTTCAGTGGTACTATGCATTTCACCATGCGAGTGTGACTCACGAAAACGGTAATTTTTTTGTTATCAATGTGTGTCCCTGCCCGGGCCACGAGCCACACCGCCACAAGATCCTGGTGGGTCTGCTGCTGTTTATTGGGACAGTAATTGCGGAGCAAGGTGAGGCTGTCACTGGTGGGCGTTTGGTGCCACGACTGTTGCCTTTTTATTTTTAACATTGACGTTCTCGAGGCAGTAACCCACTGTGGAAGACTACAGGTCCCATGATTCCAAGCGTGTTCCACTCACCTGAGCGTTATCCTTGCGTCCAGTGATGGACATGTATTGAGAGAGTACAGATCTAACTCTCGGCCTCCCTGCCTTCTGAATTCTATTGTGGACCTGGATGCGTTTAGCACTCATGTGGTACCCATGCCCTCACTGTTAGACATGCTCTCTTTGCAGCTGAACAGGAGCTTGTTAGTGGTTGGACATCATCACTGTGCCCTAGAGCCTGCACCCAACAACTTTATCAATATGCAAAAAGTCTGTTGTGTTTTTAGTTTTATTTTAGTTTTTTACTGCAGCTGAAGAAACTTTGTCTGCTGAAAGTGTGCTTCCCTCGCTATCTTTGTTCTGATTTCAGAAGAAACTGCTCAAAGCTCTGGTTAACCCACTGATTAATGCTCCAAAATCAATATTTGCGCAGGCTGAACTCTTTTTTTTTTCAGCTCGTGGTGTTGCAGTAACCTTGGATGTCTTTTAAATCAAGAATTAATCGCTAATCTAGGTTTAATAACTTCTTATCAACATCATTGTGTGCAGTTTATTGATTGTGCTGATAATTTTCTGGTGTTCGCTGAAAATATTGACTTTGGTTGAGTCATTTATATGGAAATTGATAAGATAAATTCCCTTCAAAGGGACCAATTCGCCCACAACCAGCGTGGCTTCTTTGCGACAATGAGGAGTAGGTACTCAGAACAAAAGAAGCATAAATTCATATTATATTTGTGCCGGTCTCTTTTTCCACGTCAATATTTATATTGGGCATAGATATATCAATGTCTGAGTATTAAACCGTACACATAGCAGTACAGGCATTAACATTTCCAGTATTAAGAATATCTGAAGTGTTATGCTTACCTTTAAGACCTTTCATGCCTCTGAGGTTTTAAGACTCCCTTAGCAAATGGAACATTGCATTACAAGATAGGCTTAAATGTAAGTGGCCTTTAAACTAGGGGAGTGTTTGGCAGCCCTTCACCCTCCATATTGCACATTATAGTAAATGCTCTTGAAGATCTATGTAGTCACTTTATGTTAAAAACGATGAGTTCCTTTGTGTTGCAGAGAGAATTGTGTTACAACACAAGTCATTCTATAAACATATTGATGCTGAGTTATTTTTTTTCATATTCGTAATAGAATTCGCGAACTAATAAGTGACTTCATAAACGAGAATTCTGGTGTAGAAAAAACAAATGTCCTATTTATTTATATATTTATTTATTCATATGTTTAGTTTGTGAAAGGTTTCTTGTCACTGGGGTTGCTTTGTAGCCCTCGGTGTAATGGTACATGCCACCTGTAGGGTTCCAAAGATCACATGCGATTTCGGGAAGTAGCAGCAATACCAAGATCTTCCTCCAGTAAGGTCACTTTTTTCCTCTGCTCTTGACTCTTCGATACACTAGCATTAATGTCTTTCGGTCTCTTTGCGGTTCCTTATCCTGCCAGGTTCTATGCCGGTTCCCCTTCATAATGTCCCATCACAGTCCAAAGAGCGACAGCTGTGTGTCTATTTCCCACTGCATCCTCTTCATCAAAAAGAGAATTTTAGGTTGTCAGATGGACCTGTTTCTAAAAAGCATTAGGCTGTTTTGCAAAGTTCAAGGTGTTATTTTGGATCCATGGACAATACATTAACACCTGTCAGTAGTTATCACTGTGATTGGTCAATTACCTTTTTATCTCAGTGGAAAGATCTGACACTGTGGTGCGGTGTTAACCTGCAGTATGACAAAGGGTTTGTGCTGCATGGTATTTGGGCGTTGTGGTCTGGCTTCCTTAATTAGTTGTTCAGTATTTTGAGGTCCTACCATTGGAGGAGATTCGATGATTATGTAGAACAATGTGCTTGAACTACATTTTGTAAATGGTAATAGAGATTTATACCTTTTATTTTTTTCTAAAGTAATTTTCAATATTCATGGGGCATGTTTCACAAAGGTAACTTACACTTTTGATCAATTTACACATTTGAGTAAGTTTATTGCTTTTTGCTATTCATAAAATCAGTGTAAAGTTACTACTAAAGAAAAAACAGTAGTAAGTCCAGCACCACACACGGCCAACCACCCTACCATAAAAATAATGGATGGAAGGAATTTAGGTAAAACCCCACAGGAGATAAGGTTAGATTATTGGAACAATAATTTTATTATAAATAATTAAATTAATTCTATGCATCTATATATCCGAGGATGTTGCAGTACCTGTGGTTGGCCGTGTTTGGCACTGGACTTACTCCTGTTTTTTAGTAGTAACTTACATTCTGATTTTCTACATTTGAAACAATGTTCTGCATTAAGAACGTTTTTTCATAATACTCACAAACATAGAGCACGTTTTCTTTTTCGGAGAATTTCTTAACAGATCTCGAAAGTCCCTTTCCCTGTTGGTTCCCCACACTGTGTTTTTCAGTCGGCTCTTGGAGCAGTTTTGATTCCTGTGGTCTGACATGAACCCTTGGCTCTGGTCCACGCATGCAAAAAGTTATTTTAAGGCAGACGTTGGAAGTTTACTGCCAGGCCTTGCTTTTACCATAGCCTTTAATATTCACGTTTGGTCACAATTTCTAAGATCAGCACTGACAGGGCACTCTGACACATGGAAGGAGTTGAGAGATGTGGTTATTGGGATTAAGAAGTGATTCTTTGAACAGTCATACTCCACGTGAAATGTATATCTAACGCTGCCACTCCTAGGTTTGTAAATGCGAAACAAACCAGTATGTGGAAAGAATGGCATTATACTTCCAGGAAAATGAGAAAGAGACATACTGAAATACACTAATAGATAGAGAGCCTAAGAATGGTACCCACTCCCAAGTTCTCCCAGTGAAGATCAGTTATTGAAAGTCACATACTCATAACATTAGTAATAATGCTGCTGTTGCTGATGATGAGCTAATTACACAGGAGATAGGTGTCCCATAATTGTATTTGTGGTACAGATCCCAAATGATTGTACAGTAAATCCTGTCCTATGCACTACCTCGTTTATGAATGAATCTTGATAACACATTTTATTCCCAGCACATAGATGAAGTCTGGTAACCCCACTTGTATGAATAAAAGACTAATTTAGGGATTGGTGAGGTGGAAATGTACTTTCAGCCACATTCACCATTGTCTTGTATTGTAGACTGCTTATTTATGGGACTCTAGGTCATCAGTGACTGCTTGGTTACCGCGGCGAACTTAGGGGCTGATTAGGATTGCAGTGTAGTGTGTAGGCATTTATATAGCGCACTGCTACCCGTAGGCGTCCTGGCGCTTCGACTGCTGCGAAACCCTTCCTGGCTTCCCTGAGAGATGGTCCCTTAATGGGTATCTCCAGGGTGAGACCAGGCATCCCCGGCGGTCTGGGGGGCCGTTAGTGAAGATGAGGCAAGCTAATGCCCAGAGTTGCCGAGTGTGATCGCTGATCAGAGTGGGCACCGAGGCGAGAGAATTATCGAGTCCGCTGACCCTGGTCCAGAAACCTGCCGCGCCGGGAATCGAACCCTGGTCCCGGGCCGTCCTCTGCTCTCGGGTCTGCCGCCTCTAACCAGTGAGCCACACTACTTCACTGAAGCCACCGCCGGCCCGGAGGATGCGGAATCACCACTGCGGCCCTACAAAACACCTACCGCCAGATTTGGATGGTGGTGGGATCAGCGGCGGACGGACCGCAGGTGTTGGCCGCAATTTGGTGACAGTGTCCGCAAGACACCGCCAGCCAAATTACAATGTGTGTAAAAACATGCTTTTCTGCGGCGGATTCACCACCGTGGAAAAGCATGTGGAAAATAGCATCTGGGGGGCCCTTGCGGGCCCCCAGGGTGTCGGGGTGGGGGGTGCACATGGGGGGGACCTATGGTACCCCCCCAGCATTTGCATGTACAAGGCGGCAGGCACCGCGCGGTGCCTCCCGTTTTGTGCATGCAAATGGATGCAAATGCATGCAAATGCATGCAAATGGAAAGAATGCATATTTAACCTTGCAGCGGGTGCTGCTTCAAGCAGCACCCGGCGCAATGTTAGATATTCAGGATGTGACCGCCAGGGTGGCGGTCACATCCTAATTCACACGGAGTGACCGCCGCTGCCCCTGCGGACGTAATGTTGCTACATCAGTATGGTGCTCTAAACCTGTATCTCCAGAGCACAATCATTTGAAGACAGCGATGGCTGATGCACATGCTGTAGATATTACTTTGTAACCAAAAAAAACTTCAGTTGATGCGATCAAAACATGAGATATTTGGACTCTGGGTGCAACATTTTATTGATGGTAAGCAAAACACGAAGTTGAGGTCGAAATGTGTCTGACTCGCCTAGGGTAAACACAACCAAAATATCACCGATCTCAGCCAAATTCAAATATTTGTGTAAAATGTTTGTGGCACACAATGCAGTCCTCCTCGCCAACATGAAAGTGTGATCACACTTAACTGATGTTAACTTCTGATAGAATAGCAGAGGACTTTGGATTCAGATACGTTTAATGTAGTGATCTCTGGCGCAAGGAATGGGGACTAAAAAAGAAGAGATAGCTAGCTCATATGTGTAGGTGTGTTGTACACTGAAGTGGGATTTTACCCCTATATACTAAGGAGGAGTTCCGGCCTTACCTCAGTTACCAGTTCTGTGGCTTGTTGTGTGTAAAACAAATACAAAACATCTCTTTAAAAAAAAGGATTCTTAAGCAATCCAGCCAGGTTTCCTGGATATTGTATCTATATTTCGATTAATATACATTGAATATTTTGTTATGTACCTTATACCGATGTATCTATGTTAGGATGTTTATATTATCATTGACCAGCATTGAACCTTATGATATTGACTTTGTACCTTTGCAACTAAGACACTTACCCTGTAAAGCGCTTTGATACGCGCAAGGGTCTGGTTCGCGCTATATAAAACTTTCAAAAAAATAAATGTCACCTAGTGAGTCGCAATATCTGTGCTTTGTTTTTAGTATACGATGTTTCTATTCAGTAATAAAGCATGATGTCTTTTACAAGTATTCCAATAACTGTATTAGCTGCTGTTTTATATAATCATATCTGATCAGGAAATGTGTCGGTTGGCTGTGGGATGATGTATGTGAGAAGTGAGGGGGGTGTTTTCGGAGTCTACCGGTCCCGCCACTGCAGAGATAAGGCTTGTATTGTAGCTCTTGACAGACTGTCTTTCATTTATTAAAACGCTTTTGACAGCCCTTCAACCTTCTGGTGCTGGTGTCAACGTCTACAGTGACCCCCGCATTACTGGGCAGGAGGCTGGAGCAGGCTGACACAGTGCCCTGGCCTACAACCCAGGGATTCAGTCTAGCCCCCACCCCCCTGAGCTTCGGAGGGGGGCGGGCGGGGGAGGGGTGCACACTGGATCCTTGCTGGAATGTGCAGAGGAGCAGATGTTGTCTGAACTCTGCTCGGGGCACTAACTCTGACCAAGAGGAAAGCATTGATGGGCAGCCCTCAATTACATCTCACACAACAGCAAAAACTAAAAACTAAAATATGGAGAATGATTGTTAATAATTCCTGAATAAAAAAAATAGAATTAGAAACCACATCAAAATCATTGCTTGACCATAGTCGAATGGTTTCAGTTATTAGTTAGAAATATGCGAATGTTTCTCTTTTGAAGTTTTTGGAACGGCGCTTTTAGCCTGGGTTAAGATTTGTTTCTTGACACAGTAATGCTTCGAATCCAAAGGTGGGACAACACCATTTTAGGCTGTCCGACTTATGTTACTATAGCACTTCCTACCTCACTTTTTCCTTTTTGAAGCAGTGTGGATAACAAAAGCTACTATTACTAATAATGGTGATCAGTTGACTGACCTTGGAAGGATGAGAGGCTTTGTCAATGGCGAACGTCTGACTAAGGCAATCACAAGCTTTTGATGTGTGCTCCTCTCCTACCAGTCTCAGGGGTCTGAAGGCCTCTGCTTCCCAGCACAGAGAGGTTCCATCCTCTATTTTGACCAAAGAAGGCTCCTGGCGCTTACCATCCCTCCCTCTCAGACTATGTGGGCAGACTGCCCTCTGCAGCCCGTATCCCTCCTCCACCTATTAAACCCTTTCAAGACTCCAAGCGGGTGCATCGGATGCAGTACTCAAACCACAAAATTGCAAGAACGTTGGCCAGCCTACTACCGCCCCCAGTGGCGGTGGATTGTTTTACAGGCTGCACCCGTCTCCGGTTCCAAGCCCCACCGAATGCTGGTGCTTAGCATTTGGGAAACAGCAGCCACATTCTTGACTGAAGCTCTGTTTCTAGCAGCTGCAGATACGCAGATGCTGCCGGATTTCTGTCCTGTTTGGCAGCCTCTCCGAATACCGGGATAATTGCTTCAAGTTTTCATTCATAGGGAATATGGCCGCCCATTGGTCATGATTGAATTTAAAGATCTTTTTACGCTAATCTGGTGCAGACTTTTCAGTCTGGTTCACAGGGACGTGTCGGCTCACTCAGGAATGGATGGCAGATGCTTCACACATGGAAAGGAGCGGTTCTGGTACTCTAATTACAAATCATGTTTCTGCCATCAAGGCTGTGAAACAGTCATGGCCGCAATGGACTGTCTAAAAGTTTTACAGCTCTCCTTATATTTTTCTGATGAGTCAGAAGGAATGGATGAAAGGAAACTATTGTTTTCTTCTAAATTAAAAACCATAACCAAATTTCTGAAAACCGCTTATAGTAGCAATTGTGCACATGATTGAGGCGATCACAGCATGCAGTTGACGTCCACCCCTGCTATCCATTGCAGCCGGGAGGCTTCAGACATGTATATACAGGTAAAAACGTAGTATCAACCTGTAGAATGCAGTGGAAATATACGTATTTTTGACAATTGAGGCCACGTGTTCCCCCATGGACCTGAATGTGTTTTTAATTATGTCGATAGCGACACCTGATCATATCACGATGGTTTCCCGGAATTTGCTCTGTTATTGTATGATTAAAGACAGCTCAGCTGTTCTTATTCACCGCTGACAGAATCCGCGAATTGTAAGATCCATTTCATATGAGCGGGTGCATGCAGAGGACCCGGATGTTCGTTAAATCCCTTCCAGAAGCAAATGTTGCCGCCTTCCCCACATTAACCCCTTCGCTGCGGCGGCTATTCCGCCGCAGCACTAAGGGAGCGGGGCGGCCGCGCGGCGGGTCTATGATGGTGACGGACCCGCTCAGTCACCAGCCGCGGTTGAGCTGTGCTGATGACGGAGCAGTTCCGTCATGGCCCCGCCCGTTCAATAGAACGCCTAGCGCAGGTGCGGAATCCACGCAGGCGCGTCAGGCGGGCCATGACGGAACCGCTCCGTCATCAGCACAGCGTCACGGCGGCTGATTACGGAGCGGTTCCGTCATCAGCGCGGAAAAGGTTAAAACGCGAGTTCAATAACCATGGTGTTCCCGCCTGTCCTCAATACCCATTTCTAGAGTGGGGGTGCTGCCATCAATGTTACATCACTAAAGTCGTAGGGATTGTGAAAACTCCAAAGGTCACACAAAGAACAAGTGTAGGAAATTAGTCACACCCATTCAGAAGGAGAGTGGTTCAGGTAGTTCATAGTGCATTTTGGAGCACACTGTTGCAATTGTATTACTAAATCATGGAGTGGTAGTGCATTGTTTACAGAAAACACATTTCCTATTCAAATGACCACTAAATTGACAGAGATGCAGTTGTACAGATACAAATATACAGTGCACTATCAAGATTATTTGAAAGTAGGGTTTCAGCAAAACTGTACCATTGGCACATCACCAAGAAAGGTGTCTTGATTTGTTTTTATCCTAATAAAATCTTTTATCACTGCACAATTCAGAATTACAAAAGCAGATGTGCCCCATGTGTGCCTTCGTAATGACTGATATATTTCGAAATACTTATACAGTTCATTTACAGGTATTTAAATGTTGTTGTGTGTTAGAATAAAACTGACATTCTACAGGCTTTCCTTTCACATTCCCTGCACCATAGTAAGATTGTCACATAGTTCACTTTACAAAATCCTCTCACTTTGCAATAAGAAAAAAGAAAATTAAACTCCAGTGTCCATGTTAAAAGATTAAGTTGAAATTTAGTAGAAGACATAGCTGACGTTGAACACAACAAATATGACAAGACACAAACACAATGTAGCAGCCTCTTTATTGCTCATTCATCTTCTGAACTCCAGCCTGGTTCTTTTGGGGTTGCTGCAGCATCCCCTTCACCCGTACTTCAAGCGCCTACGGTCAACAACATTTGAAGTTGTTGCCTTGCTTCTCGAATCGATGGTTCTGTATCACAGAACGATCTACTGTTCCGAACCTGAAGAATCCTTACATATGTTGATCCTCAGATCACTGCAAATATCATTCATGCTGATCTGTTAGGGAGCAATGAAAAAAGTTCTTCCTTAGCACATTTTTAAAGGATAAGTACTGTGTCTCATGCTATCAGAGCAAATCTACGTCCTCTGTATTAGTTCTTAATGGGTGGTATAAGGTCATCTACTACAGTTACTTGTATTTTCAGTCTTCATGATTAGGAAGTACATAGGTGGACAGAGCATAATCCAACCAATTTTCTTAAAGATCAACCGTTGCATCTCAGCGCTCACTTTAACACTGTTTTGGGTCTTTCTTTGCAACCTAAAACAACTTTCCTGTTGAAAGAAGAGGCTAAAGCCCAGTGATGGACTACCATAAAGGGAGCCAGGGTTCGCCGCCTCCCTTTTCCATAGCGCAATGAGTGTCTCGTCAGGCTGAGAAGAGGGCAGTCTGACAGACACACACCATGTCAGGGTCAGGCTGCCAGGTGCTTTACGTGCGCTAATGTGCGCATGCCTGGCTGAATGAACAGGCCTGAGGGCACTGACATCATCAGCCGGCAAAGTTTTGCGAGGATCCTCTCCCTCTTGACGAGGGGAGTGTTACTGATAGTCAGTCGTGGATGCTTCATGTTTAATCCCTGAAGTGCCCAGGTCTGACTGTCTTTCAGTGACACCTCATATGACCTTTCCCTAACTCATCACAAAGGGGGGTGGAATCAGCAAGTTTCATTGACCCCACCCCACAAGGTAGGTAAGGTCCTTTTATTGGCTAGTGTGGGTTTGTGTATGTATGTGCTTGTGAATGGGTGGGTGTGAGTATATGTACATGCATAATTGCTTGTGAATGGATGGGTGTGAGTATGCCTTGAGTGCATGCTTGTGAATGGATGGGTGTGAGTATGTGTGCGTGTGTCTGTTTGTGAGTGTGTGGTTGTGAATGGATGGGTGTGAATGTGTGTGCTTGTGGATGGTTGGAATTGAGTGTGCGCATGTGTGCCCATCCTACTCTGTCTGCCAGTTACCAGCCACTCCGCAAGCCTCCCCTCAACCACTACCACATTTTCTGAAATTAAACCGGTCTAGTATTTTGAATGAATGAACATGTAGCAGGTATCTTGTTACGATGTTCTATACTGTCGCTATTCTGCCTTCTATATTCCATAGTACAATCAGCATGAAATGATCAGTGGCAGCTGGTAGGCAAGAGGGGTAGCGGGAAAGGGGGACAGGCGGGGGGGGGGGGGGTGTTTGAAAATATTCTTTAAAAAACGTACCTTTTCCTCTGCCTCTCCGTCTCCACTTCTCTTCTCCAGTCCGGTCCCGAAGAATAATCAGGAAGCTCCCGGGCACACAGGCTCCCCTAAGCCAATCACAATGCTGCTCTGCAGCATTGTGATTGGTCTGGGCGCTGTGGATCGGTGCTCCAATCGGGACAGGAAGGCTGTGCATATTTCCAATCAGGCAGTCTATTACAGCCTGGTAGAGAATATGCAAAGTGAGCATGACTGCTTGGCCAGGCCAAAATGGCTGCCCAAGCAGTCATGCACAGTTAGTATGCACAGTTCACCCCTCCTCCCTGAGCCACCAGCCCCGCCCCACCCTAACCCAGCCCCGCAGCAACCAAAAATAATATGATAACGTAAATTATTATAATCTTATTTTGCCCTCTTTCACTGCTCTAAGAGCAATGGAGTGACGCTCCTCCTCCTTAGTGGAGGATCTCAGCTGAAAATTATTGTGTTTTTAGAAAATAATAATTGTGATCTATATGCAGAAAGGTTAACGGGTAGAATTTGTATTTAACCATTTAGATAAAAAAACAACGAGACCTGTTCAATTTAAAGCTCTACAATTTAGGTCGAAAATAATTTTCTGAATTTTTGCAAACTAAGTTGTGGCTCCTAGTTAGTCTGAGCAAATTAAACATGTCCATCATATTTCACTATACTAATTCACCACTAATCCTTTACGGGTTCCGGATTAGCATGCTACTCGCCGAAAAAGCCCCTTAACATCCCATCAGTGGCAGCAAGCGCTATATATATATATATGCAAACCTTTGTCCCTCTTCTATCCCTCTGCTACCCTTCTCAATCCAAATAACTGACTAACATATCCACCCCTCGCCAGGGGTAGTAAGTGCTATATAAATGCAATTACAATACAATAGCCAATTATTTGCTTATCTGATTCCTGCAATCCGTACATTAAATTAACCCGTTCCATAAACTGTAAGTATACAGTTTATGGAACAGCTGCTTGTTCGGTGACTCTAACTGGTCTGTTTTATTCTTCAAGGTCACACCAAAGTGAATCTAGTGAAGATTCCCTCCACTGCCTCGAGCCCACGTGACACCGCCCTGGCTGCTGTCATATGCAGCGCCTTATCCACTGTGCTCCTCGCCCTGCTCATCCTGTGCGTCATCTATTGCAAAAGGCAGTTCATGGAGAAGCCCACTTGTAAGTAGTTCATGCAGGTAACCTCTGTCGGTGCATTATTCTAGATTGCTGGGCGCAATATTCTGTGTTGTCTTTCTGTGAAGGGGCATATTGGGATGGCAAGTGCAGTCTGGTTTTGTCCCCTAATCCCTGCACAGCGGCCTTGCCTGTTTAGCTCTCTGGCTTTTCTGTGCGTCTCTAATCTGTGAAAACTGTTGAAAAGTCTGAAGTTACCTCGCTGCCCTGTACATTTACAATCATTGAGTTGGAAACACTGTAGTTGCAGTGCATTTAGTGGTTGCTAGAAAATTGTGGCCATTTGCATTGTTGTCTCAATTGTGTTCAGTAAGGCAATTTAACGATTTTGCTAAGTATTTCTCTCCCTGCGTTTCTTATATTGTAAATAATTATCTGTTCACCCCACTAATGTAGCTGGCACAGCTTTGTGCACAGTATGTTTATTCAGAATAAGGGTGTATTATTTAATGTCCGTTTTGACAGTATCCTGCGATAAACACAATTTATCACACAGTAGAGAATAGTCACCTTAGTGTGCTAAGGGAGGTTTAGCTTCTAGGTCGATTAACCTGAAGAACTATGGCTCAAGGGATTTTGAGTTGGAAAGTAAATAGGCGGATCTAGGTTGCAAAATAAATGTATGCTTGTACTTTGAAAAGGCATTTTGATATAGTGCAAAACAAAGTTGGCTTTTTAGAATAACATCTAATGAGAATTAGAGAGATTTTGTAGAAAAAAAGGCAAACTGCCTGTTTGGTTAAAGGGCGAGCTTTAATAGTTACACATGTTTGAACAGTTATTCTTTGGTCTAGTGGATCTCCGCCTGGTTCCATACTTTGCTATTTGAGTAATGAGTATCTCTTATAGAATGCGTATATAGTTTGCCAAGGAGCAGCAAATATTACTTCAACAGCTACATTAATAAGAAGATAAACTGTGGTGCTGACATGCGTAGAGAAGCTAAAAGACTATAAAAGTAAAAAGTAAACTGGGCACTTAGAAATACTTTTTAGATTGTATGTGTATGTTGCTTGTGCCAATCACAAAAAGTATGTTATACTCTAGACATACTTTAAGGTGCGTTCTTCCCTGGAACCTTCAGCTGTTGGCTTTAGACATTTTCACTGAAATCTTGGGTCAGCCCACAGGACCATTCTAGTCCTTCCACCTTAATTGCAATACACGAGACACCATTTTATTTCTGAAACCAGACAGTGAGCGGCCGGCAGCAATGAAGAGGGATTATGGGCCAACGCTTCTGAAAAAATGGATGCTACAGGAAGAAAGGGTTGGTTAATTTTGGTACCATGCATTTACCAGATGCCTTTTGTTAGCACTTGTTCAGTGCTGCTGTGTCACACACGGACTAATTATAAACAACAGCGCTATACATACTCTAGTATTCCTTTACGTTTCCCAGGTGGCCAACGCGATAATATTTGGTTGGTGAGCAGCCCAGTAGCAATGGAGACAGAGCAGTGACAAAAGTGTCTGTACAGTAAAATGTAAATTTAAATTGATACTTGTATAGCGCACTACTCGCCCGCAAGGGTCTCAAGGCGCTTGTACGAATACCGCTGTGGAACCCGTCCTCGCTTTCCCTGTGAGATGTCCACTCCTGGGCATCCCCAGGGTGAAGTCTAGGCATCCTTAGCGTTGTGGGGGCTGTTGTGGAGATTAAGCAAGCTATTGCCCAGAGTTGCAGAGTGGGACTCCATGATTGGAATAGGCACCGAGGCGAGAATTATCAGGTCCGTGGAATTTTGAGCCCAAGACCCGCCGAGGCGGGGAATTGAACCCTGGTCCCGGGCTAGACCTCTGCATCACGGTCTGCCGCTCTAATCATTGGCTTTTGTATAATGTGTTCAAGCCCAATCCCCTACACAAACATTAAACTATTTTGTTTTTCCAATGCTTGTTGTTCTAATAGCTGCCTTCATGGCTCCCGAGATAAGGGACAGTACAGAATGTACTAAGTCTACCAAAAGATAAGCCTGGGTTAGAAGTTGCAGCCTATTGTCTACCTCTAGTTAATGACCATGAAAGTGATTGAAATAATGCCATGTACAACAACACCACGTATTGGTCCATGGTAGTCCATATATATTCCATAGCATTTTATATACATTGGTCCGGAAATTGGGAAGTACGTAGTCTGCCTGGCTTGATGCCTTGTTCAGCAGTGCCGCTTTGAAGGCATGAGAAAAGGCTGAGGCTCAGAGGTTGAAGAGCATCTTGGAGAGGGCGTGGGGAGGTTGAATGGCCAAAATCTGTGTCTGAAGAAGGAAGCTTGAATAGATAGAGAGCAGAGCGGGAGGTGAGGATGCAGAGCCAGGTGGTCTAGGTGAAGAAGGGTCTAGGGCATGGTGTGATTTACTGACTTTGTGAGGACATTGTGGAGGCATCTGTTTTGGTCAATGAGTAATTTGGAATAATGTTTAATGGAGATGGTGGGGGAGAAGCTAGGAAGATTCCGAAGTAACAAAAGTCATATAGGCAGTGCATTAAATGGGGTATCTAACTAAATGTTAAGGGATTAATTGACCAGATACAGGGAGAGTTGGCTCATCTCTGGTGAACCCATGAACAAACAGTGGTCATGGGTCTAGTCATTTAGAGATTTAAGTGGAAAGAATACATATAACTGTTAGGAGGTAACAAATTTAAATGCACAGAAAGCATGAACGATGCACGTCTTAGACC
Organism: Lissotriton vulgaris; assembly: GCF_964263255.1. Lineage (NCBI taxonomy): Eukaryota > Metazoa > Chordata > Amphibia > Caudata > Salamandridae > Lissotriton > Lissotriton vulgaris. The sequence goes on along the minus strand of NC_141696.1, from coordinate 1,270,109,516 downwards.
TGTGTGAATAACCATGCTGTGATATGATCTGGGAAAACTCCCAAAGGCATGATCATAGTATGATCCTAATGATTATTGCATGCACAGAGAAAACAGCATGGGCCACCTGGACCCGTGTGGACACACAAAAGTTGAACTGATGATGTTATCAGCTGCCAACAGAGAAAATAGTGCTAATAAGAAGGGGGAGCCGAAGGTCATTCAATGTGAACCAGCTGTACAGCCCTAAATGTGATCCACGTGGAAAACTGTTGAGTAATGAACTTGCGAGAGAACCAGAGCCAACATTCAATCCGCTGAATTCTGAGTTTGCTGACATCTGTTGAGCAAACAATGAGGCATATCTAGGTAGAACCTGAGCTGGGATTTGGTTTGTTGCATATGTTTAAAAAGGGCAGTGGACCTATTTAGTCTCAAAACTGTACAACAAACCTTCTAAACTATCAGCTCTGTAAATACTTGTGTTTGCAAATGCTTTATTTTAAATTAGAACAACAAAGCTTGTACCGCTTATAGTTGTATACATATCGGTTATATAACTGACTTGCACAGACCAATTTCAGCGATGCTTGCTAATAACACTGACCCATGCTGCTTGTGAGAACGAAGACCTGAACTGTGATATGTTGTATTTCTGTGAAACGCGATAGAGACATTTCAGAAGCAGGTCTCATCTGATGTCTACTTTTCCTACTGTCTGATCCTAAGGGTCTGCGAGATCACAAGACCTGCAGTGCAAAGGGGCTGAACTATCCTGCTTTGACAGACAGCGGATTATTCGGTGCAGCCAAAGGCCATGCCATCAGTGCCCACGAGACCTGGCTCAAGCATGTGGTGAGTGAAGCCTCTTCCGAAGCTTATCATGGTATGCACAGGGTCCTCTAGAGTATACCATAGATTAAAGATTGACCATGCATGCAGAAATTCAAGCCTGGATGCTTCGATCTATATAGTTCTATACATTGTGGTCAAATTATTCTCGACCTTCCTAGAATGCTCAATCTGCAGGGGAGTAGGTTCTGTTGTTTTAAGTTTTCTGATCTCATTAAAACAAACAGCCAGGTAGGATTATCACTTGACATCTTCCTTGCTAAAACCTGTAATTCAGAGTTACTTTATGACACAAAACATTCCTATCAATCGCGGCGTGGGGCTATGATTTTAAAGGTTGTATGGTTGAGCATTATTCTCTTTAATAGCGCAAGTAAACACTGCATTTTTGCCCACAGTTAGACAAGTTCTGTGTTTTATGTTGTTGGTAAATGTTTGATCTTGTTGAATAGACCTCCTTAGTCACAGCAGGGCTGTGCTAAATGATTCAGCTCATAGAATTGTTTGCTACAAAACATTGTATATCTTGTGTGTGTCTCAGAAAAAACATATTAGTTTTTATGAAGGCCCTCACCCACCAACCTAGTTGGTGGCATGCTTCATCATCGGGTCCCACCCGAGGCACCATGTGTGCCTCAGGTGTGCTGCGACGTCTGTTTACAGCGGAGCGGAGAGTGTTAGGTGAGTGTGCAGTGATGGTGTTTAGAGTGGGGTTTAAAAACTGTCCTAAGGGTCTCAGGGATAATTTATTAGTGGACCCTTGGCAGTGTTAAAACAAGGCTTGTGGATGTGGTGGGAGAGACTTATGCTCTCCCACGTCCGGTGTGATCAACTAGTTTCAGCCAAGGCCCGTATTAAAAATTGGCTTTCTTCAGGACCAATGTGTGAACGTGAAAAAGGAACACTATATGAGGTGCATACGTTCTTATGTGAAGCACTCCCTAAGGTGCATTAACAGTAAGAGGAAGTTTTCCTCTAGGTTTGTACTTCCAAAATCCGGAAAACAAACTCCAATAGCTCACTGGTGGGGATCCGGAAAAGATTTGCACTTTGGCATTTAGTGCGGATCCATAGCTACACCTTCTGTTGCCTGCCAGGAACTCCATAGTTTCTTTACTGGATCCTTTACTTGCGGCGTTCTACTGTCTCACTGAAATGAGTGGGTAAGCAATTTTTTTTTTGTCCACCTCGGCTGCGCTTGTTTATTTATTTATTTATTTATTTATTTATTTTGCAGAGCGTTTCTCCTCATTAAAGCAGTGTGCTTTTATTTCCTGCGCGGTCAGCCTCGGACGTGCTTCTTATTTTTTGCTTTCCCCCCCCACCCCCACCCCCCCCCCCCCGGCTTCGTGTTAGGAGCACTCCCCTGCTTCGAGCACAAGTGCAGTGTTTCCCTCCCCGTGTGCATCGAGTGTGGCAGAAAGAGGCTTGTGCTCCCGCTCAGCCCTAGATCACTTTCACTGCGCTCAAAGTACTGCAAGACTTTTTTGTTGGTTTCTCAATTGTGCTCTCCATTAATGGGTCAGCTAAGCAGGGGAATGCCAATAACAGTCTCATTACCAGACTGAAGAAAAATAAAACATGCAGTGCCTACGTCCGTCCACCTATTGTGTGATTGCTCTTTGTACCTTTGATTTGTGTCGCAGATAGAATCCTGAAGAAAACAAACTGAAAAGGAAGTTTGTTTGTGCTCTGAGTGGAGCTATAATTTAATCAGTGGCGGTGCGTCCATTAAGGGCGCTGGGGTGTTGCCCCACAAGCCACCCACACCCGCAACTCCCTCGGCATCTCTAAACTTAAGTGAACTGACTCGGTTTACTACTTACGTTCAGAGAGGCCGAGGGAGAAATGTCTGACAATTATGTCAGTCAGCATGGGTGGGCGGTCCGGCATCATGCTGCTGAGTGAATGACATGCAGCAGACCAGGAGCAGTGCGCATGCTGGGTGAAGGTTGGCAATTTTTTTTTGCCGTGCCCACTCATGCGCACTACTGTCTACCGTGGGTGGCGCATGCCCATTAGGACAGTGAGGGTTGAGCAAAGGCTCAAACCTCGGTCTCCTAATGGGCAGGCGGGCGGTGAGTCACCCTGCTCTAAGCCAATGATGGCGCTGCTGGAGCAGCGTCAGTATTGGCTTAGAGGGGCTGCCAACCAGTGCTGTTCCATAGAAGAGGCGCCAACGGACCCGGCCGAGAAGAAGAGAGGTGCCTCATGGACCTGGTCTGGTAAGCATTTTTTCTTAAATTATAAACTCGTCTTTGTGCCTGAGACACCTGAGTTTCTCTTGCGTTGTTTCTGCGCTGCCATAGGCGGTGTTCTCTGCTTCTTCGAGCTGGAGAGAGCCCCAGGTGCCAGGCCTGCCAGCTGGGCACTGCCAGCAGAGCCATCCACCGCTCGGAGATACGCCGCCATGTTTCAATAGCAGCAGATGAAGCGTGCAAAGTCGCCCATCACCTCGACTCAGCGCCACGAGCCGAGGATGGTTCAAGGCGCTGGAAGCCAAAAGTTGCTGCTCGTTATGAGCGGTGTTATGAAAAAAGACCCGGCAGACAGAAGCAAACATGTCTCCCTGCTGTGGAAACGAATACCCTGGGCCCTGCAGCAGTTACACTGGGCATACTTCAGCATGCAAAGAGCACTCATGCTGGCATGTGCGAATTGTACTGTGGGGACACGGGGTGCTGTATCAGTAAATCTTTCGCTGATTTAAACATAAAAAGGTTGTCTAACCCTTGAAAATAATCTTAAAGCTTCGTATACACATGAACATTTTTCAAAGGTGCTCCGAAGAAAATTACTGCATTCTTAACCAGCAAACCTGAATAGACCATTAATTACAAGTTTTCTCCAAAGTCACAACCTGCGAGTACGGTCACAGGAATCGCGTTATCTTAAAAGTAGCTCGGCTCGGCTGCTGGATAAACTCAGTTGCTACAAAATTATGTCAGTGCCAGTTGGTACTATGAACAGGGAGTAAAAATAAAAGCGTAAGAGGAGAGCGAGAGGGAAAGGAAGCGTGGGAAGAAGTAGCCACGGATCAAGCAATGGAAAGGGCAGGAGCAAAGGGAGTGCAAAGAAGAGTGACAATGAAAGGAGGGGGACAGGGAGTGCAGAAGAGAGGTTCACAGAGAGGAGGGATGGACAGAGGGGAGTGCTATGAGTGACAATAAGAGGAGAGTGACAGGGATGGAGATGAGAGGAGAAAGGGACAGAGTGGAGGGGAACAAGTGTCAATGAGAGGGGGTGACAGAGATGCAGATGAGGGAGATTTGCAGGGAGGGACAAAGGGAAGTGGAAAGAGGTACAGCGAGGAGAGTAACACAGATGGAGCTAAAGAGCGTGTGATGAGGTTCATAAGGGCCAAATGAGAGTGGAAACAATGGCAATGAGAGGAGAGTGACAGAGATGGAGGTCAGAGAGAGAGGTTCAGAGAGAGGAGGGAAGGGCAAAATGGAGTGGAAAGAGTGACAACAAGGTGAGAGTGACACAGATGGAGATGAAGAGCGTTAGATGAGATTCATAAGGGCCGAATGAGAGTGGAAAGAGTGGCAATGAGAGGAGAGTGACAGAGAGAGAGGTTCACAGAGAGGAGGGGAGGGCAAAGGGGAGTGGAATGAGTGACAGCAAGGAGAGAGTGAAAGGATGAACATGAAAGAGGGTGCAATTCAGGCAAAGCTGTAAGGGGGAAAATAGGAGGTAGAAAGAGTGATGAGGAGACCTAAAGGTGAGGGGGAAGTGCAGAGGGCAGCTGAGGAGAGGCTGGCAGAGATGGTGAAAGGTGTGAGACACAAAGACACCGAAACACAGAAATGAGTGGGAGGCAGAAAAAGGAAGGTGGTAATTTTTGAATACAGAAAGAAACTCGATTTGCTGGGACCAGCACTCAGTATTTCCTCATCCTGCCCAGCGCGTCTCCTGGAAGCCCCCATAAAGTGAAAGGTGTGACCAGGGGTGCTAGTGAGGTGGCACGGGCCCAGTATGTCTGGCTGCGGGTTTTGTGTTTGTCACTTTGTGAGTAAATCGAGTATTTCACGTCTGCTTGCAGCTCAGCGGTCTCTGGATACTTTTTTGTGTACAGGTCTTTAAGCCTAAAGAAATGTTTGTGACTCGTGCTTTATGTGTGTACTTGATACTAGTGTTTGAGTGTGTGTTTGTACTTGTGTTGGGGTGAAGTTGATGGATATAAGGATGTTGTTACAGATCCTGTTATAACACTGTCGCAAGTGCTTTATCAACCTTCCTACTTCCTCAAATGTGCTTGAAAATGCTCCATTTATCCACTCTTTTTTCAAAATTTTCTCGGGGGAGAACCCCCACATCCCCCGCCGGTTGTTAGGGCTTGCTCACCTCAGTGCAGTACCACGATAACTTTATGCCGCACCACTTTCAAATGTCACCAGCCGCCACTGAATTTAATTGTGAATTATAGCTGTCCATTTCCACCTAAGACATTCTAGTGTGTACATTGAGACATGGGCGCCATATTGCATATCTATAGGCTGGCCAACCTTTCTCCTTTCAACCCCGTCAGACTATTTTTCAACACCCCTTTAACCAGTCTGAATAAATCCTTCTGAATTTTTTTTTTAAGCAAGTACGCTTTCAACGTTTGTGTAACTTTTTACTAACTGGGTGATTGCCCTGGAGGTTCTGCTTGTGGTGCTTGGATACATTTAACTTCTGTTTCATCTTTCATGTTATTCCCTTCATTCCCACCCAGTACCGTTCGGGTTGTTCTTCCTATCTCATTGTAATCCCCTTCACCTTGCTTTTTTCCCCCCACAGAAATGCAACACTGTGCCTTTTATAAGTCACTATTTATTAAAGCACCAATGCCCTGAGTTTGCAATAATGTCTATTTAAATGAACAATGTCAGTCATCAAAATCAAAAGTGTGAAGTAACTTCCCCTGTTGTCATTGTTATCGGAGGGAGCCTGATGTCAATTCCTCTAATGCAGGGTTTCGATTATGCCTCTGACTTTAGAGGCTGCCCCCTCCTGTGTGATCCCTGCCCTCTGCCAATCCAGGTCACTGAAAGGATGAGGACTAAGCCACTTTAGAAATTAGCGACAGGAGGAGACGACAAGCCCATTCACTTAACTGTGAACAAAAATCATGTCTACGATATTAAGATAAAAAGTTAAATCAGAGCTATTGACAAATAGCAAACTTGTGTGTGTTTTTTCTCTTCCGATGGCATGTTAACTTGTGCATTTTAGTCACATTATACAGGCTGTGTAGAGCACCAACGCCACCAGCTCCCTTAACACAGAAATGTTGTATTCAGCCCCATCTTACACAGCTCGCTCCCCTGAAAGTTGAGTTGTGTCAGGCCTTTCCTCGTGCCTTCGCAGCACGAGTGCCTATTACACAAAAATATATTTAAACAACAGGGATCGCAAATTTCAAACACTGAAGCAGCGCGTAGCAAAACACATTATGTTCCATTTACGGAACTCTGCAAAGTTATGTGATTTGGCAGGCTCAGCTCAGCACATGATGTAGATAAAGATGTTCTGACGATAATCACCATATTTTTCGGATGAAAGATTTAGATATATTCAGATTTCTCTGTGCTTTGAGCCACTGAATTATACACTCTTGGCCACTTGAAAGTCGAGTCTTTGAGCAAAGTATTGAAAATTTCATAAACTGTTGCATATGCTGGAGGGGGATGGCTACGGAGAACCACACGTCCGAGTAGCCACAGGTGACCCCACTGCTCCACCCCTAGCAATGGCGGTGCGTACCTGGCTGATGGCGTTTTGGTAATTTTGGCGATTCGGAGATTCCTGTTCGGTTTTTGTTCAGGCGGAATCCTTGCAACTGCTGGAGAGAGAGAGAATTTGGGACCCTCATGCCGCTAGCTGAGGCGGTTGGCGGTTTCTGTGCTGCGGCAGTTCGTGTCGGCTGCCCTGTTTTCCCTGGTTGGGGAGACGATTTGCTTTTGAGGAGGAAAGGAGCCCGGGATCCGTACGCTGCTAGAGGCAGTCGGCGGTTGCTGTGCTGCGGGCGGCTTATGTCTGCTGCTCTGTTTCGAGGAGGCGAGGCGGAGGCGGAGGTAGGAGCTCGCTCTCTGAAAACGGCAAGGCAAAGCGGTCTCTCTGCGTCTCTCTGTATGTAGCCCAAGCTACTGTCTGCCCCTGAGTTTGTCAGACTGGGACATTCCGAATTAGACACCATTAGAGGAGGCGGAGGAGGTGAGGCGGAAGAGGTGAGCTGGAGGCTCGAGGTGAGCCTGGGAGATCTGGAGGTTGGTGATCGTTTCCTTAGTGGCTGCAAGTCCCTCCATACAAGCCCCTCTTGTGATACATATTTTGAGCTGATAAAGACTTGGTATCCTTGAACTTCCAAAAATGGGGAAGATATTAAACACTCGCCCTGCTAAAGTTAAGACCCACCGGCTTATAGCTAAGGAAGTGAGAGAGGCAAAGGAGGCAGCTCATCTGACTGGGTTGGAAAGTACCCCTAATGCCCGTAGCCTCGACTCTACATTTGAAAGTTCGGAGGGAGAGGAGGGAACCTTAGTTGCTGCAGTGGCAGTTATTCAACAGCCAGTTCAGCTAGGGGAAGACCATGGAAAGGATGGAGCTACCACCAGTCCTCCATTAAGCTTTGAAGAAGAAGGAGAACCGGATATACAAAAGAAAGTGAGCGCCATGAAAGGACTTAAACAATTCTCACTATTTCTAAAAAAAAAACTATGCCGCCGGCTTCCTCTCCTAGCCCCAATTTGTATGCACAGAACATCAAGGAACCTTCCGGAACCACCAGAACCACAGATAGGATTGATGTACCAGATTTTGGGGGTGAGGGACCACAAGATAAACCACAATCACCTCTTAAAAAAGCTAATTCCGCCATTAACACTGAATTGCCTGATCTATCAGATTTCTTCCACCTTGACAGAGAGACTGTTCTAGCTCCCGCTAATCAGAGCCAGGTGTCTGCGGCAAATCTGTCAAATCTTGGAAATGTGCAAGTAGGCGATCAGGAGGCAGATTCCTTGAAGGGTCTAGGGAGAGTACCGATCAATATGGCTTAGCCTATAGACCCTCAGCAGGAGGAAGGCGAAGGGCGAAGAGTTCTATCTCCAACCATAGTTCCGGCCAGCCCCAATATGAACTTCGATTCCGACCTCAATCCTAACCTACTGGCTGAATCAGGGGGGCGCTTTCAAATCGGCATTAAGGATATGTTAAATCTGATCTTAGAAGAGGTCCGGGACTTGAAAAAAACACAGAAAGCGGAGCTGGCCTCTCTCAATCTACGTCTAGAGAAGATTGAAAGTACAATGGAAAGCTTTCCAGTTAAACCTCAGAAGGCAGAAGAAAGGATATCAGCCTTTAGAAGATCAGTTGTCCTCTGTCAGGAAAGAAGTTGAAGCATCTGCCAAAAGCAAACTTATGCTGGAGAATAAAATGGCACAGTTGAAGAGCCATTCTCTAAGATCGAACCTACGTATAGTAGATGTGCCAGAGGGAGTGGAAGGGTCCCAAACCCTGAATTGGGTGAATACCTTTATTAAACAAAGAGTCATTCCTGACTTTCAAGGGGACCTTACAATCACGAGGGCCCATCGTGTCCCGGCTCATCCATTTCCTAACTCGTCACTTCCACTTACCATACTGATAAATTTTGCTGAATTCCGGATAAAAGAGACAATCTTAATGAAAGCTATTCAACAGCGACACTGTGTGGTAAATGAGATAACTAAGTGTTACATTTTTTCGGACATGACAGCTGCTGCAGCTCGCTGCAGGAATGAGTTTGTTAAAATCCTTCACCTTTTCAAGGCAAAAGGGGCACAAGCCTCAATCGCCCAGCAATCCAAGTTGAGAGTCCTGGTGAAAGGGAAATTCTTTATGTTCACGGATGTAGATGAGGCTCCGGAATTTCTAAAAGAGATCTCTCAGGCTTCAAAGGGCTAGAAGGGTTCATTTTAGTCCATGTATGATTAGCAGGATTCAGCTCTGCGGTTATGTTTTTTGGGTGGGAGTAAAGGCAATATAGATCCCCTGCAAAAATCTTAGGGTGGTATGGAATGGCTTGATTTTTATTGTTATGAGATCAGATGGGGAGATTAAATCGCAGGTCTAATCGTCAGGGTTTTGTGTATGGTATTATGAGAGAAAGGTAGCCACATTGCTGGGGGGAAGAGGGTGGGATCACCAGGGTGTAATAACATGACACCCGAGTTGAATTGGGGGAGGGAGAAGTGGTGGGGGGGAAGGTCCACTTTTTGGGGAGGGGGGTCACACTATAAAAACGGGAAAAATGAAGCTGGTTCTTTTTCAATGGTATGTTGTTTATTTGCATCTATGCCTGAGTGACTCTAGGCAGATGAGGGGTGGGTATAGGTTGCGGACTTCTTTCACATATGGCTAACATGTTAACGTTAAAAGTTGTTTCATTTAACGTAAATGGGCTGAATAATCAGAGAAAAATGCATGCTATTGAAATGTGGTTAAAAGCTGACAATCCTGGGGTAATTCTTCTGCAAGAAACCCACATTTCGACTACGAAACTCCCTGAATTCCCTATGTTTAAATCTTGGGCAGCCTATAGGGGATTTTCATCGTCCTCTGCGTCCCATAGAGGGACTGCCATATTTTGAAACAAAAATTTACAAGCAGATTATGTTAACTCTGGTAAAGACCAACAGGGGAGGTGGTGTTGGGTTACGTGTTCTTTTAGATCAAAGTTCAGCCCTTTGACATTTGTGAGTTTTTATGCACCTGTGGAGGATAATGCTAAAGTATATGAGGAGCTATGCCAATCGTTGACTCAGGTTCCGGGAGATATAATTGTGGGTGGGGGATTTAAATATCTTGATGAATCCCCTTATAGATTCCTCAGTGCATGGGAAAAGACAGATAAAACCTAAGTCTTTTAAGGTTTTGCAAAATTATGGAGCAATGTTAAATCTGGGCGACCCCTGGCGAGCAGCGCTCCCTTCGGAAAGTAAATTCACGTGTGGGTCAGGCCGGTTTTGCTCCTCTTCTCGTATTGATTTTTTTTGGATTTCGCAGTGTTTAAATTTTTTTCAACAAATTTTTTTTTACAATGGATTTTCTGATCATGCAATGCTGGCACTGGAAATCCACTTGGGGGCAGATTTGAGACTCCAGAAGCGGTGTTTTTTTTAATAAACAATACTTAAATGATGCTGAGTGGGTGAGGTTTATGGGTTTGGAGATTAAAGAATTCTTAATTCAGAATATTCAGTCCGCCGCTTCAAATGTAGTATGGGACTCACTTAAGGCGTTTGTTCGGGGGTTAATAATGGGAAAAGACGCAGCAATAGTAAAAAAAGCTAGGTCTGATAAGGCAAAACTGGAAGATAAGATCCAAGCACTCCATGAGGCATTTTTATATAGCCCCTCTGTTCTTATTAAAACACAGCTTGAGCAGGCCAAGCGTGAGCTTTGCTCTGTGTATTATACTCAAAGTGAAACCTTTCACCAACAGTTTCGTCAGAAGACGTATGAAGAAAGTAATTTCACGGGCAAACTCTTGGCATGGTAGGCCAAAGAGCAGTCGGCTGCAAACCAAATTAAGTCACTAAACTGTCCTTTGACTGCAGTGTGCACTGAGGACCCGGTGGAAATTGGGGACATTATGCTTACTCACTATGAGGCTATTTATGGTAAACTTCAGATGGTGGATGACCATTTACTTGAAAATTCCTGCATGAAAATCCACCTCCAATACTTTCGGAAATGGAGAAAGGTTCTATGGTCAATCCCTTTTCATTGAAAGAGCTGGAGGAAGTAGTGAAGAGCCTACCTAATGGAAAGGCTTGTGGCCCAGATGGGCTCCCATCTGAATTTTATAAAGTTTTGTTTGACTCATTCTCAGCATTTTTTCTTCTTTTATTATTCCTTGATGGAAGGATGGGTAGTTCCTGAATCCTTTAAACAGGGGAAAATAGTGAGTTTTGTGAAGAAGGGCAAGAATAAGAGGGACCATAATTCTTATCGCCCAATCACGTTGCTTAATTCTGATTACAAAATTGTCACCAAACTTTTATCTCTCAGGTTTAATAAGTATGCGGCGAAGTTAATCCATGCAGATCAAAATGGGTTTATAGATGGCAGACAATTAGCTATTAATACCCACTTTCTGTCAGAGGCCTTGGATTACTTCGAGTTACAGAAGATACCTGCCTTAGTTTTACTATTGGGTGCCGAGAAGGCTTTTGACCTTGTGGTTTGGGAGACACTGTTTACGATCTTGCAGTCTTTCAAAATTCCGTCGCAGATTATATCTTTGATCCGTAATTTGTATGCGAATGCCGTAGCTAATGTAGTTATCAATGCGGCCGTGGTCATTGAAAATTAAACGAGGCACAAGGCAAGGGTGCCCTCTATCGCCAGTTCTGTTTGCTTTTTTCATTGAGCCCTTGGCAATAGCTATTCGGAACTGTGCAGATTTTCGCCCCCCAATTCCATCAATGCCAAAATTAAAACTGTATGCAGATGACATGCAGATGACATCATGCTCATAATAAAACCAACAGTTGAGGTTCAAGCCAAAGACTTCGAGTTGTTTGAAGACTTTGAAGCACTAGGGGGCTATCAGATAAATGAAGGAAAGACTGAAGAGTTACAATGTGGGAGGGTAGCTTTAGATCTGCACCCTGACATTTATAATTATGTCAATATCAATCCAAAGAGATATCTGGGGACGATTTATATCAATTGAATTTTGTTCCTCTTATTAAGAAAGTTCAGGAGTTGTTTTCTCGGTGGAGCATGCTCCCTCTGTCTATCTTGGGACGAGTTGCTTTAATTAAAATGTCTGTCCTTCCGTTATTTAATTTTTTGTTTTCTTCAATGCCATGCACTTTATCAGGTTTCTTTTTCACTCAGGTAGAGTCTATGTTTACAGCTTTCCTCTGGGCAAAGAAAACCCCAAGTATAGCACTCAGCACTTTATATGAAGATTTGGATCAGGGAGGGTTAGTTAGCCCTTCCAAACCTTAGGGATTACTATGATGCGTATTTTGCACAATATTTGTCCAGATTTAAACCTTCACCGCAACCACACTTTTATTGTAATAACTTTATGAACTTAATGTGTAAAGACAGCCAAATCCACTCTCCCTTGCTGATGTTTAGATCCCCGAAGTTAATACGCTATAAGTGCCTTCTTTGGTTTTTTAAAAAACAACTGGCTTTCTTCAAAAAATATTCCATCCCAGCAATTAATTCAGCTACTCTATTAGAAGGAATCCTGCCCTTGGCAGGGGTAAGACAGACTTTCCATCTGGCATCAAAATGGGTGGCAGCTGGGTATGCTAAAGTGTCGGATTTTTTGAAGAATGGCAATTGGGTGACAGTAGCTGAAATGTCACAATTTATCTCAAATGACTTTATTTTAATGAATTCATACCGTATTTTATATAAATATTTTGTAGAAATAGATGCTTCTTCTCTAATGGATCAGAATCAGTTAGTTGATGAATTATTAGTTAGAGCATTGCATAAGAAACCAGGTACTTGTAAGAAATACCTAGCTTCTATAAAGGGTGTGGATCTCGAGCTAAAAGCAATAAAAAAATTGGCAGAATATGAGAATTGTGATATGTCACCCCACATCTGGTCAACCATCAATAGGCTAAATTTTAGCTCATTGAGAGGAGCAAATAGGATGTTGTTTCTTAGGAAATGGTTATTGTATCGAACTCCTTACTCTTTGTCGAAGATGTATGCTAACCAGTCTTCTCAATGTTTTCGTTGTATAAACCATCCATCTGCCAATTGGTCGCATATTATGTTGAGTTGTCCAAAAGTTCATTTGTATTGGGTAGATTTATTTGCCTATTTGGAACAGGAATGAAATATCCAGCTGGAAGTGAATGATAGACTAATTTGATTTGGTTTCGATCCTGACCTCTGTTTTACGGACCGAATGATAACATTTTTGTATATATCAGTGGCAGTAGCAAGGTCACTGCTATTGCAAAAATGGCGCACAGACTTGATTCCTTCAGTCCTGGAGTGGGGTCAGAAGATGAAATTAGTTAAGAAAAGTGAATACATTTTTGCACTACGGATGGGAAGCACTAAGAAATTTAATAAAATATGGGGTACCCATTTTTGATTAAAGCTAGAGGGGGCGGGAGACTGTTTTTATGCTGTGGTGGGATGAGTTGCGGTGTTAGATACGATCAATGTTTTTATTGTGTAAATGATTGTATTGGTCCAGGCTGCGTATAGTGGTAACGTATTAGGAATTGGTTTAAATTGTCTTAGAGGAGATTTCTTTTATGGTGTAATGGTGCAATATGTATACGTTTATGTTTTAAAACTCCGGCTTCAATAAAAAAAATTAAAAATTAAAAGCGGTTGCATATGTTACATAGCTTTTCATTTAACACATATGCCAGTATTAATAGATATAGTGTGGCAGTGTCCAAAACTTCATTATAGAGCAAAGAAGATGAAATACATTATTTTCTTTAAGATGTACTTAATTACAAACACGCCAAATGCTTGGATTATGAATGCACCCAAATATGGCATTCATATGTAATAATTGGCTACGTAGCGTGCACGTATTTGATACAAAGGTGGTCTGCAATAAGATTAGCACTTTGTTTTAGGTTTGTAGTAAAAACCTAGGTTTTCTTGGTGCGCTTGTCTTGTACATTAATTGAATTCATATGTGGCCTTTTTCAGTATTGATTGTGGTCAGCATAAGGGAGAGAAAATCTTTTTAAATCATACTTGCAAGCCAGAACTAGTCCAAATTATATTTTCTATCATATTTCTCCACCTATTACTTTAATTTAACTATATTAATAATAGTTTTCCTTTCCTGTGTGGGTCTGTAGGTGTCCTTCTGATGCACTCCAATCCAAATCCATCCACTTCACCTCACCCAACACCAATCCGCCCCAGTCCACCCCAGAACAATACAATACACCCATTCCAATCCAGACCACTCAACACAATCCATATAATTAAACTCCATAGTACACAATCCCAATCCACATAATTCCAGGACACTCAATTCCACATAATTACTATCCACATAATTTCACTGCATACCATACCACACAATTCCATGCCACACAATTCCTCAACTAACAATTCCAATCCAACCCACATAATTCAACTACACACTGCACACATACACTCCATAACACATAGGTAAAGAACATTGCCATTTACAATGCCAATAGCTCTAACTCAAGCAATTGCGAAACCTATTGTATTTCTAATGCTTGTTATGGTTGGCTTTAGAGTGCAGTTGTCGCCAGACAATTGTGTGAGTATCACCGGGACAGGGGCTGTAACTCTGCCCACATGTTGGGAGCCAGGAGTACATGTTTTGATTGGGCTGAAGTTTTGTGCTTCCACAAAAATGTTCTTGCCCTTCACACAACTGTGTTCATCTAGTCTATTTATCCAGCTGCCTGAGCTTGATCTGTGAAAGGCACACACATGACACTGCAGTGCTATTAAAGTGTCTTTGATAACTCGATAGTTGATGGTGTTTTTCTCTGGCAGAAGCACAGAAGGGCAGTCATTAACCTACACAGATTTTTATTTCGAGCTTGATAGTGCAACTGTCATCTGACATTTTAACCTACATCTTTTAAATATCAGTGCCCATGCTATTTACATGTAATGCTTCCCATTACCATACGATATTCCTTTAAGGCCAGACCTTTTGGCATTGATTGTATTTACTGTCAGCAAGAAAAGAGCTCAGAGCTGAAGTACATTCAGCACCATACATGGCTATTCATTTGAACTGTAAACATTTTCTATAGAAATCAATGGAGATAGAGACTTCAACTAAAACATCAGAGATTTTTTTTTAAATAAATTAAAGTAGCCAAGATAGTTAGGATTATAATTTATTCTAAACATTGTAAAAACTGTACATATTTAATTATAAAATAATTTACATTAAAACTAAAGAAAAATGCTATAGCACTATTAACTTACTTTTGAAAGAAATCTTTAAATTAATGTAAATGTATTAAATTCAATTTAAATTGTTTCTTAAAATAAGTTCCCACCTAAAGTAAAAAAATGAAAAATATTTGGTATGCAATAATAATTATTATAAGGGATGTATATAACTAATTAAAAGTAACCTAATTAGAATGAAAAAAACATTTGTTACATTGATTGTTCATTCAAAAAGGTATTACAATATGTTATAATTAAATAATAAATATGCACTATTTTTAAATATTTGTTTTAAATTATCATTTTTTCTCTGTTTAACTATTTTAACTAATTTATCATTATTTCCTGTGAGATTTTATTTTAAGCCCTACCTCCCGACCATTATTTTCTACTGGTGAGCATTGCTGTACTATGTGTGCTGCTGGACTTATTACTGTTTTTGCTGAGTAGAAACGTACACCATTACAGACATGATACGTTGTGTTTCAGGCACACATCTGTCTTGTAATTTTCACATACATTTTTGGTATTGGGGGTGTCTCAAGCTTCATTAATTTCACACTGCCAAACTCCAGCAGGCCAGCCAGGCTGGTACTGGATATTCTGAGGGTCGAACCTGTGGCACATAAAATGAGAAGTCTCCACTGGCTCCCCTTAGGAAATAGAATTCAATTCTAGTCAGCCTGTCTGGCTTACAAAACACTGCATGGATCAGGCCCTCACTTTCTAAAAAGAAACTTACTACATTACGAACCTCCTAGGACTCTAAGGTCAAGCAGTGCAAAGCTTCTCAAAACTTCCAGATATTAACAACTAAGATGGGGGGAGAAGTTTCCTATTGAACACAGCAAAAACCTGGAACAAGTTACCTGTAGAATTAAAAACAGCCCGTCACTGTTGTCTTTTCGTAAGAATCTGAAGACCTGGCTTTTTTCAGCTTAGTCCTGTCTGGTTGTCGCATGGCTCTTTCCACTTCTGCAGCATAGTCATTTAGCGCCAAGACGCCCTTGGGCATTCGAGCGCTCTACAAATCCAATATTCAAATCAATCAAATCAAAATTGTGAAATCCATTCATGATGGCTGGCAATAATTGAATTGGTCTCAGGTTTCGCTTGTCGTATTTCTTATGACAGTGCTAAAGAGTTTGGGCTGTATCCTGAGCAATTCCTTAAATACGGGAGGAAAAAAATAAGTTTTCCTTCCTCAGAGACTATTTGTTGCATTCTCACTACTTAAGTTTATTCTGTCGTTTCAAGGTGAAATTTGTTATAAAGGGATTTAATTTTAAAAGTCTGCATACCCGCAATGGCCACATTTGGGTCGGGCACTGCTATAATGCCTTTTAAATTAAAATAAAACAACAACCTATTCTTTTTTCCTTGCCCTATGATGCCTCACAGCAGCAGATGTCAAAACACATCATTCTAAACCACAACAGTGGTCAATTGATTTGCCTTCCATAAATTGACATTGCTTGATGGGTGGATGTCCTGCAGGCCAAACTGGGGAAACTGGTTTATTTCATTTAAATATCTTTGACACTCTTATTCTGCGCATTTACTTAAAATCAGTGGTGCTAAAATGTAATTTCTGAGAAAATGCATTTAGGACTGCTGCTTCTAATTTTTTTCCCATTTTCATTTGGAATGCATTACATTATTTAGGGATTGGGGGGGACTGTGATTTTGCAATCGGACGTCAAAGCAGTCCTAGCTTAGGTTGACTTTCCCTGTCACCTAAATCTTGTAAATTTCAAAAGAGCTACCTGTGTATTCGCCAATTCATTTAAACATCCTGGTGTGACGGAGATTTGCGGCCCGCTTTAAGATATCTACCTGATCTATATAGTACTTTACAATACTTGGAATGGCAATAGATGTTTACGGTTCAATTCCCGCCTGTTTCTGTGGTTGAAGTCATGCATTTTTTGCCCCATCTCAGCCATTATGGGCCTGATTCACAAAGGGCCTCTACACTCGTGGCTGGCGAAGGCCCACATTCGTGGAGGGGTCTCCTCACGTGCGAGAATTCTCATAGTGGAAATTCCACCCCCAGTAGGTAGACTCCCGCACAACTGTGGGCCTCCAATATGAGTGCGAGGCCCATTGTGATTAGAGCAACTGCGGCCGGCATGGATAAGAGGTGCATGGGTGGGGGGACGGGGACGCGGGAGGGAAGGGGGTATAACAAAATAAAATACAAACCTACCTTTTCGTTGTTTCCTCACCATGTCTCTCCTCCGTAGTTCTCCCTCACTCGGCCACAGGAAGTACACCCAGGCTCGCAGTCAGCCAATCATAATGCTGCCTTAGCAGCGTTGTGATTGGTCAGAGCACTGTGGTTCAGCGCTAAGATACTGACTACAGGCCTGGGCATGTTCCCTACGTAGGCTGCGATGCAGCCTGCATGGAGAACATATGAAGTGTGCAAGACTGTTTTGGGTGGCCAAGAAGTCATTGCGCACTTAGGAGGGTGCTGCCTACCACTCCTTCCCTGCCCCCGCCCCCTCACGTAAAGCTGTGTAAGAAGGGGAAAATAAAATGACAAAAATGCGATTTATCATCATTTTATTTTCCCTTTGTTTCACTACAAAAAAGCAGTAGGGCAACGGTCCTGCCACTGGAATCAAATCCTGAGTATTTTTAGCCTCTGTTAATTTAAATATCAACATCATTTGAAAAACTGGTTGTAAAACGTGCATGTTGACTTACTGACATTTTTATGAGTTCCATTTATTCGTGGACTGCCAGATCTGGAAATGTTGTTTTACTTCCATTGTAGTGACCAGAGGACATTTTGCTGCACTTAATTAAATCAACATACTTTAGTAGACACGCTTTGATAACTTGATGTATTAGTACTCTGTGTTCTTTTTTCATTTCCTTCTCTTCATTGTTTAATTCTTTATTTTATTGGTATGATTTTATTCCAACTTATCATGTTGCAACACGAAGATGTCAAGAGAGAGAGAAATGATATTTTTGTTCCAAGTGGGATTTTTAAATGCACAGTCCAGTGCCTACAATTCTGATCGTTGTAAATGCTAGTATTAATTCTGAACTTGCTTATTTTATTGCAACATTCTAAATATTGCTGTCTATTGTACTACCATGGTTGTCAGCAGTCACTGATTTTGGAACCTGTCCAAAAAGATCAATGAAAAGATGCTCATTATTCTCGCACTCTGCCACTCCTGCCTTTGAGATGCTCACGTGCTACTGTTTGTGCAGCTGCTTGTTCATCCTGAATAGAATACTGTGTCCTCTCCAACTCACTAAGAACATCCATAGCCTTTGCCAAGTGTTGGGTGTTTCTGCATTGACAGTCATTTAAATACAAATACGTTGAAGCTTTCTGCGTTATAATCTGAACACTTCCTTTTTAGGTGGGACATTAGCCTAGACATTTTGATTTAACTAATATTATTTGTAAAAATGTGCTTACTTATAGGGGAATTCAGCGAGCCTTCTTCATCCATTTGTCCCTTATTGTGCCATTCACTCTTTTGCCCCGCCCAATATAGCATACATCATGGGGCAGTGGTTCACCCCACTTATCCATTGACTAACTTTACTGTGAGTCATGGCATTCTACCTTTTCTCTAGAGGCATATCCACACACAAAATAGTAATCTTCAGTCTCAACAACTATTATGGGCATGTGTGGTTTTTGAGACCAAAAAATAGTTTTTCTTTTAGCCACTGTGTTTTTTTTAATTATACTGATGTGATCACGACAGCTTCCCCATAAAACCAGGAAACAACAAAAAAAGCTGGCCAGGCCTTTCTGTTTCGGAACATAGGGGGTCATTACGATGGCAGAGGGCCCTCCACTACCAGCCGGTCAGTGGCGGGCCCTCCCCCATCGTACTGATGTTTTCCCCCCACCATATTATGATAGCAGGGGAATTTTGCAACAAGACCTTTCTGCTCCTCTGTTGGTTCTTTTTGCACATCTCTTCTTCTTCCTGCACTTTTCTTTATCTTTCTGGACTTCCGTTGCCTCTTTCTGCATTTGTCTTGCTTCTTTCTGCGCTTTTCTTCCTCTTTCTTCACATGTCATACCTTTGTAGGCATAGTTAGAAATTAGCATTTAAAAAATCTTTGAAATTCACTTAAAAAACCATAGGTTTCAGGCACGTTATAGTTAGAAATTAGCATTTAAAAAACCTTAGAAATTCACTGAAAAAAACATAGGTTTCAGGGACGTTCTAGTTAGTTGGAGATTTCACTTGTATAAAACCATAGAAATGTGGCTGTTATAGTTAGTAGACCTAACTATAACTCGTGCCCCCGCAATGCACTGCTGATGACGTCACATACTATATCACTCATGACATGCTCAGTGACATCACTGATGATATCTCAAATTACATCACTGATGACATCATCCACGTGATCATCTGATGCACTTCCTCATACCCTAATAAAACCTTTCATACACCCACTCTAAAATACAGACCACCAATATCAAAACCATAGACAGACCAATAGCAGTTAGTACATACCTTCTCAGTGATTTACACGTTTACACACACATCCACCCACTAACCCATACAGTCACTCATACACACAGTCATTCATCTATACAACCACTGATATATCCACTCATAAACCCATATAGACACTCACACACTGCCACTCACCCAAAGAGTTACTCATACACCTGGTCAGTTATGCAAAGAAACTATCACATACCCATTTCCTTGCTTATACATTCATACACACACCACCACACTTATTTATACAGATACTAACACATAATTACTCTCTTAAACAATCACTCATAGAAACACACACTCATCCATACGGATACTCTTGCAATCACTCACTCTCACCAATAGTCATTTATATACTCCAACACTCACATATACTGCTTTAAAACATATACTCACACATGCACCACTGAGGCATCCATTTACTCACCAACACACCCATACACACACTCCCCCACCCATACAGATGATTTCATATGCACTCTTGAACCTATACACCCAGTGAAACAACCACTCATATATCTATGCACAGAGTCATACACCCTCCCACCCACCCACAAAGACACTCAGGCACCCATACAGATACTCAGACAACCAATAAATAACCCATATAGACACTCATGTAGCTACTCACCAAGCCATGCAGCTGCTTACACACTAACAGACTAATAAAGACATTCACAGAGTTTAGTCTCTAACCCATGCATTCAGTAAGACACATTTAATCACTCACTTATACAGTCAGTCACACACCTACTACTAAATCATCCATTCAGACACTCATACACCCACTCATACTTCAATACACCTTGGTGTGTGTATATATATATATATTACCTACTGGCGGTCGCCAGTAGGTAGTTATAGTTAGGATTTTTTTCAATGTTAAATCTCAAAATTCTATTTGGAATAACTTTGGCACCGGTTGACGAATCTGCCTGAAAATTTCCTGAAAATGGCCTCGTCGAGCTCCGGTCCTTCCCTGAAAGTTTGGGGGGGATACGTCAAGCGGGGGCCGAGATAAAAGGGGGGTCCCAAAACGCATTTTCCCCATGTTAATTTCCATAGGGCGGTCAATTTCACTTTTAGCCCGAACGGCTGAATGGATTTACACCAAACTTGGCAAAATTGTAGGGACTGGTAGCCCGATGTGCCTTTGCTATGTCTCAAGATATGTGCTCCAGTGGATTTTGAGTAATTTAGGTTCAAAAAAATATATATATCTATAGGCGCTCTCCGGTGCGCGCACTTGAGTGCGCTCCTGGCGCGACACGCGACTTGCGCGCAGAAAGCTGATTGGCTCTTGGGTGTCTGTAAACATTCTAAACAGTCTGGAGCGGCCGCCATCTTGTGTCTCGGTAAAATCGAGACACAAGGGGTTTGAAAAAAAAAGGGGCAAATGACCATAAGGGGGAAGAGTAGACCCCCTCTGACCCCCTAGGTTTGATGTAGGGACTAAAATAGGGTCCTGCAGGGCATTACATTTTTTTTTTCGTTTTGCGCGGGGGAAGCGCATGGTACGCGCACCGGCGAAGCACGGGGAAAATCCAGGACCATATTTATGAAGGCCTTGCGCTGTTAGTTTTGCGCCTCCTGTGCGTCAATTTTTGTGACGCACCAGCGGTGTAAAAAAATGCGCATTGTTATGCAATATTTAAAAAGTGACGCATCTATCTAGATGCGTCACTTTTTAAATATAGTGCAACGAGGCACATTTTATTACACTGCTGGTGTTATGCGTCACTTTTCTGTGCGCACTCCTTATGACATTCCAGATGTGTCATATTTAATGTATGACGAATCATGTTGCAAGGAGTTACAGATACGTCAGTATTTCTGACATATCTGTAAACATAAAAGTGATGCGAGGCAGGTGCAAGATTTTGACGCAACAGCATCCTAAAAGTGACGCGGTGAAATCTTATAGATTTCAGTACGTCGTTATTACCAAGCTTTTTGCGGGGGAATGCCCCCTTTGCATACATTATACCTGACGCAGATATAATGTGGCGCAGAGTTTTAAAAAGTGACCCATGTACCTAGATGCGTCACTTTTTAAAAATAGCGTCAGGTATAATGCATGCAGAGGGGGTGTTCTCCCGCAAAAAGCTTTGTAATAGCGACGCAGTGAAATCTTTGAGATTTCACTGCGTCACTTTTAGGATGCTGTTGCGTCAAAATCTTGTGCCTGCTTTACAGCAGGTGTTAGACTGAGGCAAGACCTTTCACATGCTGCTTTCCCCATTTGAAAGGACGCATTACTGGAGTTGCGTCACTTTTGTGACGCACTCCAGCAATGCGTTACTTGGAATGTCATAAGGAGTGCGCACAGAAAAGTGACGCATCGCACCAGTGGTGTAAAAAAATGTGCCTCGTTGCGTTATATTTAAAAAGTGACGTATCTAGGTAGATGGGTCACTTTTTAAAATCAAGCGCCACATTATATCTGCGTGAGGTATAATGCATGCAGAGGGGGTGTTCCCCCACAAAAAGCTTTGTAATAGCGACGCAGTGAAATGTTTGAGATTTCACTGCGTCACTTTTAGGATGCTGTTGCATCCTTTAAATATAGTGCAACGAGGCACATTTTATTACACTGCTGGTGTGATGCGTCACTTTTCTGTCCACAGTCCTTATGACATTCCAGATGTGTCATATTTAATGTATGATGAATCATGTTGCAAGGAGTTACAGATACGTCAGTATTTCTCACATATCTGTAAACATGAAAGTGACGCGAGGCAGGCGCAAGATTTTGACGCAACAGCATCCTAAAAGTGACGCAGAGAAATCTCATAGATTTCAGTACGTCGTTATTACCAAGCTTTTTGCGAGGGATTGCCCCCTCTGCATACATTATACCTGATGCAGATACAATGTGGCGCAGAGTTTTAAAAAGTGACCCATGTACCTAGATGCGTCACTTTTTAAAAAATAGTGTCAGGTATAATGCATGCAGAGGGGGTGTTCCTTGCAAAAAGCTTGGTAATAATGACGCAGTGCGTCACTTTTAGGATGCTGTTGCGCCAAAATCTTGCGCCTGCTTCACAGCAAACCTTTCACATGGTGCTTTTTCCATGTGAAAGGACACATTACTGGAGTTGCGTCACTTTTGTGACGCACTCCTGCAATGCGTTACTTTTGTGTTTACAGATACGTCAGAAATACTGACATATCTGTAACTCCTTGCGAATTGATTAGTCATATATTAAATATGACATATCTGGAATGTCAAAAGGAGTGCGTCCAGAAAAGTGACGCATCGCTGTTTTCACGTAGCGATGCGTCACTTTTCAGAAATGAGGCCTCCAGTTTATTCACTGTGTCATAACTTTCTTTTCTAACACTCACCTTCTTTCATTCCTCCTACTTCACTTCCTTTCACCTCTCATACCTTTCTGTTCTTTCTTACTCATTCTCCTTTCAATTATCAATGCACTATATTTCACTTACTCTTCATTTTTTTAAGAATATAGCTCTTTGATGAGAATTGGAGGTAGTTCTGAAAAGAACTTTTGGTTTTCTTCTTTTAACTGAACAGGAACAAAAACAGGGAATGGAAACTGCTCAACAGGAGCAAAAAGAAAAGAAAAAAATTAGGGGTGGGAAGGGCAGCGATGGTTCTCCAATGCTCGAACCATGAGCAGGACACTTTGCTCCCCATAGGTGAGGAGTTGATTGCAGTATCTGCATTTGACGACCCCATGGTTAAATGCAGGTTGTATGTTTGCTACCTGCTCCTGCGATTGTTCTCTCCCAGAAGAAGTTGCTCCTCCTGTTGATGTAGAGGCCCCATCTCTGGGAACCTCTTGTGCCAGAGTCCTGACACTTTCCCGGGCAAAATTCTGGGGGTGCCTCCTCTCCACATGGCGAATCATGGTGAAGTTGCCAAAAGAGTATTTTTTTGGGGGGGTTACCCTGTGACAGGACCTGTTTGCAGATCCTGCACTCTACTTTTGGTGCATTCACCTTCTTCTGGTCTGCTGGAAACTTAAAAAATTTCCAGATGAAATGTTCTTTGACCTTCGGCTGAGGAGGCTCTTCATCAATGAAATCATTGGAGTCATCTTCACTGCTGGATGGTCTGGCAGCCATGATTAATCAAGGAATATGGAACAGCAAAAAAGGCAGGTCTTTCAGTCACAAAAGTGAAAGAAGAAGTGAAGGAAATGGGTGGGGATTTCATTAATTGTAAAAAAAAACTGTTAGCAACCAATGAAAAGTGTTATTTTAGGGTCACATGACCCGACGCGTTTACGCTGCGCGCTCCGGAGCACTTCCGGTGCGTTTACGCAGCGCGATCGTAGGCGCTTCCGGGGCGCAAACGTGGCGCGATCGTAGGCGCTTTTGCGTGCGTTTATGCGCCGCGAACGTAGGCGCTTCCGAGGGCACTTACGTTGCACGCCGAAGTGACGTCATCAATCTTTTATAGAAATGCATAATCATTTTCCTTATTAAAAAAAACTAATTTTATTTGTATGGTACGAAATGTTTTGCATTATTATTAACTTTTCATTCATATTTTTTTTCACGAACGACAGTTGCGCTCTGGGTGCACTTTCAGATGAGCTCACGGAAAAGCTTACCGGAGAGCTTAGCTGAAAGCTTCCCGGAGCGCGCACCCAGAGCGCAAAAGAAAAAAATTATATAAAAAAAATGAATACTTAAAAAAAAACAGCAAATTGTAAAAAAAAAAAAGGTTAGAAACTCGATATACAAAGGAATTAGCATTTAAAAAACCTATGAAATTCACTGAAAAAACCATAGGTTTCACACCAGTTATAGTTAGGAATTAGCATTTAAAAAACCTATTAAATTCACTGAAAAAACCATAGGTTTCACACCAGTTATAGTTAGCTGGAAATTTTACTGATATAAAACCATTGAAATTCCCACGTTATAGTTAGATGGACTCACTATAACTTGCGCGTGCAATGCACTGCTGATGATGTCTTATTAAGCCAGTTAACCAATCAATTTTTAAAAACCATCCATTTAGACACTTATTTAAACATTTATTCTTCCATCAACTTTTACATATACATATATAAAATATATTTATTTTTCAGAAAGACACACATTCACTGGATGGTGTCATCAGTGATGTCATGAGTGATGTCACTGACCATGTCATGAGTGATGTAATATGTGATGTCATCAGCAGTGCATTGCACGCGCAAGTTATAGTGAGTCCATCTAACTATAACGTGGGAATTTCAATGGTTTTATATCAGTAAAATTTCCAGCTAACTATAACTGGTGTGAAACCTATGGTTTTTTCAGTGAATTTAATAGGTTTTTTAAATGCTAATTCCTAACTATAACTGGTGTGAAACCTATGGTTTTTTCAGTGAATATATATATATATATATAAATATTTTTATACTTTATAGAAACACACAGTCACTGGATTATGTCATCAGTGATGTCATTTGAGATGTCATCAGTGATGTCACTGAGCATGTCATGAGTGATGTAATATGTGACGTCATCAGAAGTGCATTGCGGGGGCTCAAGTTATAGTTGGGTCTACTAACTATAACGGCTGAATTTCCATGGTTTTATACGAGTCAAATCTCCCAACTAACTATAACACCCCTGAAACCTATGGCTTTTTCAGTGAATGCATATATATATATATACATTTATCAGTATATAATGTCATATACAGCATGTTTATTCTATCATATTTAGAGTGTTGATGTATTTATGTGTTAAACTGTTACCCACCATCCTCAAAGGGTACTTATCTTACAAAAAGTGTATCTACAATATTGCTTGCTATTCTGATTCAAGCATGTGAAACTATGAAAGATCCAATACTAGAGAAGAAGATTAGTTAACTGACCAGTAACTGCAGTTCTCCAGTATTTGGTATGTTTCATAGATTCACATGCAACCCATCCTTCTCTGGGAGACTCCCCTTATAGCTCTGTGCCACTTGTGCTTGAAAAGCTAAGGGAATCAGCCTCTTTTTAGAGTGTTCTAGAGGGTACTACTGCCTGATTGGTTAAGGTTTGAAGTTTGATCCTTTTTTTTAAAAGGACATAGGCTATCTAAGTCATTGTTTATTACCATTGTAGTCTAATATCATGATATACACTGCTTTATTATGGTACTGTGGAACTTCCACTTCGACGATGGCTATTTATTCAAGCATGTGAGTCTATGAAAGATACCAATACTGGAGAACTGCAGTTACAGGTAAGTAATTCATTTTCTTCTTCCTCGTCCTACAGCACACTGCATGGGGGTAGCCCACTTCATCCATTGGCTAACTTCACTGTGAGAAATGCATTCTGCTCTTTAACAAAGAAAAGATCAGCTCACAAAGCAGTTCCTGTCAGTGTCAGGAAATACTAAGACAATGTGTGTGTGTTTTTAGTGGTATTAGCCAAGAGCTTTTGATTTTACTTAAATAATATATGTAATGTAATCAATAATATCATATTACTGGGAAACCGGCATGGAAATAGTCCACAGCTTTGTAGTTAGAGCATATCAGGCAAGAATAATGGACAACATGTAATTACTGCATTCAACAACAGGTGTTACAGTTCAAATATTCTTTATACTTTTTACTTCATCTTTAAAGGAAATATCGTGGATTAAAGATAATTGTAGCCAACGCGTTTCCTCCTTTTTTGGACTTCTTCAGGGCTCCAAATTGTGTGTCAAACGAATTCTATTCGTTATCCTTTCAATCAATATAGATAGATGACTAATTTAATCGCGTTGTCGTTTTGCTGCACGACAACACGAGGGAGGCTGAAGCGCTCTGGGCACACGGACCCAATTTTCTGTTAATTAACAAAAGGATTCGATTGGTAAAAATACCTATACTGTTTGAAAGGATAACAAGCAAAACATGTTTTGACACACAGTTTGGAGAAAGATTTGATTCGTCAAAATATCTATATTGATTGAAAGGATAAGGAATAGAATACGTTTGACACACAATGTGGAGCCCTGATGAAGTCAGAGAAAGGATGAAACACGTTGGCTATGACTATCTTTAATCCACAACGTTTCTTTTAAAGATGAAGAATATTTGAATGATAATATCTGTTATCGAATGTAATGATTACATGTTGTTCATTATTCTTGCCCGATATCCTCTAAGTACAAACCTGTGGACTATTTTCATGCCGATTCCCATTAATATGGTTATATTGATTACATTTTTGTGTGTGATGGACCATTAGGTGGATATGTTAGTTTGAAAACTTGTTTTCAATCTGGAGTGGAGAAGGGTTGTGCTCCAGGTTCTTTGCACCACATGTGATTTACATTTTGTTCAATCACATTTGATGTGTGGTGCGGTATTGTTTACCTCAACCCTTCTAACTTCGTTTCTTAATATATGTAATGTATTTACATATAGAAGCTTTAAGCTAATTCTCTTCATTCTATGATCTTCTGTTAATTCACATTTCTCTTGCACCCATTAGAGCTTACAGTATGGGGCAGTGGGGCAGCTTCATTTAGCCATTGGTTAACTTCACTGTGAGTGATGGCATTGTGCTCTTTCACTAGAAGCCCATCCGACACAGAGTAATTCCCTAAGTGCAGGTACTCCTTTGACATGTGCTTTTTGAAATTAAAAACTATTTTGCTTTGAGCTAATGTTTATTTAAAAAAAAAAAAAAGTTTTGGGGGCCCCATATCTTCCAAGAATAAAACTTTTAAAAAGAAAGCAAAACAAAACAAACATCGCCATAGTCAAAAGCCTGGCCACCAAGGCCAGACCTATTGGCTTTTCCAATGCCTTTTTCTACTTACCAATTCTTCCATTGCCTACGGTTCTGTGTGTGCAAAGATCTGGGGCCTTGCCACGCTACTCTTCTCCTCTTATTGATACCTAGATGTTGAAAAGCTGGCAAAAACCTTCATCAGTATCCAAGTGACTAAACTACACTGTTTTTTCTAAAGCCTTATGTTATTACATTCGCTTATCATTGGTGTGTCTTGTCAACATAAGTTTTATGTTATGGAAGTCTTTCTAACGTCAATGATGCCAACACATATCACATAAAGATAGCACACTCCTGATGCCTTGCTATTTTAACTCATATTTTAAGGATATTGATAAAATTCAGTAACATTTTCACTGGCTTCACAATCAGGTACAGGTCCTATTCAGTATTTCAATATTGAAACCACAAGTCATCAAGGCCACAGTTCTTGAACTTTTACAAACTTAAAACCCTAATTCTGGGGGAGGCAATTCTGAATGAGCCCCTCTAATTGAATGAAGGACATTTCATCTACTTTAGTCCCTTTAAATAAAACAAAATATGTCTCCCTTTCTCATAGCCGTGGGGCTATTGGGCTACCTTGCAATATCTGTAGAGGGTATTGATGTTCACTACTGAGATCCAAGTTACTGCTGTGGGATCTTCACTCTGTAGGGATAACAAAATCAAGCAGATAGAAATTATTCTAGGAGGTGGCTGTGATTATTCTAGGAGGTGGCTGTGAATTGTACAACTCGGATTCAGCATGACATAATAAAAAGTATATTTTAAACTCAATCAGCTTTTGCTTAGAAGCTAAGGGCCTGGTTCACAAAGGTAAATGTACGCTTTTGTGTGTGTTTACTATTTTTTGGGTATTTACAAACTGCAAGTTAATTTTTACTAATATTAATTTTACGAATACTGTGCATATAAAAAGATAGGCCTGTCCTTTAACTTTTGTTGCATGATATGAACTGCGTGAGGATTCTAAAGGATCTACAAAAGTGCCATGTCCTCCTTAGCATGCAGGATGCCTTGCCTCTCTCCACATGTCAGTAAAAGATACACAGATGATGGACGGAATACAGAGCAAATCAAACATTCACCCCAGTCAATAGATCTGGGTTAAAGCCATCGCTCTTTTGCTCACAATGCCACCCCAGTTTAGACCCAGCCATATGCAAATCAGTCTTGACCCTGTGCCTCATAGGAACAGTCCAGACCGAACTGCCAAGCCAAGTCCTCCCTGGACCGGAAACAAGCATTCCGTTTCTGTGCATCACCCCTCATCAGCAAGGCTAGCTTAAATCCAATGGCACATGTGGGTAGATTTGAATTACCCCATTAGCCCATTCGGTGCAGTAAGCAGTCTTTACCAGGTACATGACAAAAAAGTATCAAATATAGGTCCTTATTTACATGTGATCCTAGAACTGTTGGGTACATTACTTTCTAGTATTTTCATTTCTAGATTGTACCAGCTCTTTGCAACTGAACTCCTGAAGATACACATTTATATAAAAGAAAAATAATAGTATTCTAGAAAACAACTTTATTTGTGTGTTACTTTCTAGTAGAATAAGTAGAGATGTGTTTATAAAGTATTGTGTTTTTTTCTACAGGGCCTGTTCATTTGATTCCTTCTCTCTTGTGTGAGGAAAGCTGTAGCCTTCAGCACAACAGGACTTGCTGCAGTTTTCACTCCGAGAGTACTCTTCACGAAAGGTAAACAACTAGAATCTTAATAGACAAAAGATATTCTTTGGAGTTGGTAAATGGTCTCTTCCCTGGGTGTACTTACCTTTTTAATGTTTTTTGTGCTCCATTACCTGGATTCCATTTATCCTTCATTTACATATGTGTAGCTGCTAGCTTTCAGGACTATCCAGGCCCTTTTAGAAGAGAAGGCCTGTTCGGTCTTAAAAACTAGACATTTGCTGTTGAATTATACAATTATTCTTGCAAATCTTGAGTGATTCAATTTGTATTTTCCTCATTTCAAGTAATCAATATTGTTCAATGCCCCTCTCTCTTTACAATGAGAACTTTCAAAAGTGCTCAAATAATTATTTTTCATGATGAAGCCTCCCTTTAACCACTGGTAGATGTTGGTCATTTCTCCACCCAAAAAATGTCCTTGTTGATCGCAATTATTGCATTACTATGATGCACCAACGTGCTGTTACTGTGCAGTCCTTTCTGTCAATGTGCCTCGAAGAAACCACAGACATGCCAAGCCTTCGCCAACTTTATTTCTTGTTTTTACAGGAATCCAGATTCCCTGGTAGAAATGATCCCACCATTCCTAGGCTCTACTTCACACTTTGCCAGCAGACAGCTTGCAGAAATTTGGCCTCTCATGCGGACGCCATCTGACAGAGATGCCACTCCCTCCTGCGAGTCACATGAAGAATGTATTGAAGAACCTGGTAGTCATGCCAGCATAGAGAATGAAGACGCAGCCACAATGAGCTTAGACTGTGACCAGACTCAAAGTGCAGGACTCAGTTCAGCTTTATCCTATTCAGAAGAATCCCTGGAACCTGCTGGTACACCTGAGGACCATGAATGTCAGGATACACCACTGCAGACAGAACAAGCTCTTCAACATCCTTCAACAGAAAACTGCAAAGCAGAGGTCAAAATGAGTCAGGACAATGACACCAAGGTAATGAGTCCAGGCAGCATATTTCTGGAATCCTAGTCGATGTTAAAAAGGAAGTATTATTGAAACCCAACAGAAGGGGCATTTCTGGGATGAATGTAGAGCCTTACATGCGATATAGCATATGAGCTACTCATTGAGGAAGTTGTGTTTCAGATTGGAATGTCCTTTAAAGCAAGGATTGGTCATCAACTGGAAATCTAATGTTTACAGCAAAGCAATGCATAGTATTTCGTTCACGACATGTCATTCTCACCCAGTCAGTCATGGACTTGGGCAACTAAATGTGCCAACTGGATAGTGTATAGCTGCTCCAGCCATGCGGCTTCCCAGCGCTGAACCTTTAACAGAGGTACATCAACTACAAACACCAAAATGAAAGGGTAAGGAGGAAAGCTAGTTGGAAAAGATCCAGGTCTTCAGCAATTTCCCAAAGTGCAGATGGTTCTGGGATGTCCTGAGGGGAAAAGTTAGTTTGTTCCCCAAAATAGGGTCTAAAGCTCAGAAAGAGCTGCCTCCAGCTCTTGCCTTCTTTTCTCGAGGATTAATAGCCAAGTTCAGGTCGGCTGATTGGTCAAGTATGGGTGGATATAAGATTGTTAAGGATGGT
Organism: Lissotriton vulgaris; assembly: GCF_964263255.1. NCBI lineage: Eukaryota > Metazoa > Chordata > Amphibia > Caudata > Salamandridae > Lissotriton > Lissotriton vulgaris. The sequence goes on along the minus strand of NC_141696.1, from coordinate 1,270,079,243 downwards.
TGCCCCCTGGGAGTGAAGAATCTTGTAGGCTATTCACAGGGTCTTAAAGTGTACGTGCTTGTTGACAGGACTGTAGCTTATGGAGAAGCCTAGAGGCGGAGTAAACTTTTGGGAGGGACAAGTGCAACCTTGCAGCTGCATTGTGGGTAATCCAAAGTCTTTTCACAACAGCTTTTTTAGCTCCTAGGTAGAAAACATTACAGTATTCGAGCCGATGATGGGTTTAAGGCTTCTCAGGAAACCGAAACAAGTGCCAGTCAGTGATTCGGCTTGGGCCTCGAAGGCAAGAGTATCGTCTATCTAAACTCCAAGGTTTTTAATAACTGGCTTGGGTTGGGGGGTTGACCAAGGGTGGCTAGCCATCAATGGTCTCACCAGGAGAGCGAGTGGTTACCTAACAAAAGAATTTCAGTTTTGTTGACATGTAATCTCAAGCAGTTCTTATTCATCCACTTAGCAAACGCTAGCATTCCTTTCTGAAAATTGTCCATGACTTGCATTGCGTTCTCAGAGAGTTAAAGAATCAGCTGGCTATTGTCGTTATACTATACCAGTGTGAGTCCAAATGATTTTACAACCTATTCATTTGGTTAGATATAGGTATTAAATAAGGTTGGACTCCAAGAAGAGCAATGGGGAACTCCATAGTGTAGGGATTGCTGGTGGGACTCAAAAGGGGAGAGATTACCTGATAAGAGCTCTGGCTCAAAAAAGAGGAAAACCAGGTCAGAACTGACCCTAGTAATCCGATGTTATGTAAGCACTATAGTAGTGTTTTATGTGGCACCGTGTCGTAACGTGGTGCTGAAGTCTAGCAGGATTAAGGCTGATGACCTGACCTCATCTTGCGAATTGCTGAGTTTTTCTGTTACTGCTAAAAGGGCGTATTCAGTGCTGTGGGAAGGCCTAGAGCCTTTTTGAGAGATATCCAAAATGTGGTGTTCTTCCGTAAACTCTGGCAGAACGCTGTTGGCAGGTTTCTCTGTTACCTTAGCCAGGAAAGGTAAAAGGAAGATGGGTCAATAATTTTCCGGCTTTGTGAGTTCCAGAAAAGTTTTTTTAAGCATGGAATTACTTTGTCATGCTTCCAAGAGCAAGGCACTAAGGCAGATGTTAAAGACGGATTAATAGTTTCTAGGAAGGATGGGAGTAAAAGATTCTGAAGTTTTAGAATTAGCCCTGGTCTGATGGGGTCGCTGAGGGAGTCAGATTTCACTTTACTACAAAGGGCTTGTAAAGAGGGCAAGCTTAGGGGAGAGTACTCAGTGTGGGCTTAGGACTGATGTTTTCTGATGAAGCAATACAGTCAGACAGATCAGAAGTCATGATGGAGGAAAAATTAGAGTAAATGTCCTCAATTTTGCCCATAGGATAGTCTGCTAGCTTGTCACAGTGTTCGTTTGAGGCTTCTATGACTTCAGCCGATAGAACTGGCTTCAATAGGCTGTTGACTACATGAAAATGTCCTTGGCAGGGTTTTTGATGTTACAGATATTGTTAGAAGAAATCTCAACCCTAGTCTTCTTAATCAGTTTGTGATATGCTTTAACAGCTGGCCTTTACTGTGGTTTTTCGGAGGAATCCTAGGTTTTCCTCCAGGCTCTCTCAAGAACTTTATAGTGTTTCTCAAGCAGTCACGAGGGTCTCATTGAACTAAGGGGCAGAATGTTTCTTTTTGGCCCGAGCCTGGCTGGTGGGAATGAGAGCATCAAGATCTGAGGTGAGCCATGATTTAAGCATATTATAAGTGGTCTCCACAATGGGGGACGGCTAGAATGGATTAAAGTGCAAATTCCTGCAGGTCTAGTTTCAGCAAAGAACGTTTCAGGAGGGTGTCAAGCGCCTTAGTGTAGTCGTGGCGAGAGATGCAGATGGACATAGGGATCATAAAGTGGTCAGTCCATGTCCTAGGCCAGGGAGACAAGACCCATAGTTGCATACCTATAACTAATTGGGATAAATACGTGGCTGAAAGGTCATGAAGAAAGTCCTAAAATTCGCCAAATCGAAGGAAAGGTTAAGGTCATCAATAATTTTGAAATTTGCATATTTTATGATTAGCAGGGGTATGAAGTTTATAAGCGCTTCTTCAAGCAATTTGGATGGACTTGGGGAGTTGGGAGGGGGGAGGGGGTGCAATAAATTAGCAGCACACAGAAGGTGAACTTGATAATGAGAAATATTTTTAAATGGGCTTTTTCAGAATCTTGAATGGTACACTGGTGTGAGGCTGCAGCCTACCGTTGCTTTGTAAACATTTTTTATGCCGCCTCCTCTGCAGCTGGCTCTATTACAGTTCTTAACGTTATACAAGGGGGAGTGCTAAAGCCGGTTCTGTTACCATAGCCTGCCCCAGCCAAATTTCTGTGAGAAACAATATGCCAGGAGAATGGTACTGGATAAAATCTAAGATGTCAGCGTGATGGCGAACCAAACACAGGCAATTGATACTGCCTATCTTAAACGTGATGGAGCGTGGTTGAGTGTGAGGGGTAGGTTTTGTGGTAGATCTAAGGGGCATATTATCAAGAAAGGCAATAAAATTATCGCTGCTTTAGCGGCAGGAAACTGCCTCTAAAGCGGCGATAATGGCCCTGATCATATGCCCTTGTGAATTCCCATTGCAGCCCAGGTTAACACCAGAACCTGGGCTGCTATGGGAATTCACAAAGACATATTATCAAGCCCATTATCGCCGCTTTAGTGGCAGTTTCCTGCCGCTAAAGCAGCAATAATTTTATCGTCTTTCTTGATAATATCCCCCTAAGTGTGTTGGGTTTGAACCCACAAGTCTTGCATCGAAAGGAGATATCCACGGGGTCCTATCCGGTGTAAGCAACTATTCTGTTCAGCGTGATTTAAAGCATGGAGTTCAGGAGAGGGGTAAACTAACCTGTTTGTGAATGGAGGGGCAGGATTCCTGGCCCCTGAGCTGTCCAGGCACGGATGGGCACCGACAGGTTTGGCTTTGGCGCACCGGCAGCGCGTCAGCACATCCGAGCTCATTATATAGCTGATGCCTAAGATTGAAATTGGGTAAGTGGCGGCAACTAGACTGCTAACGATAGTTACCCTGGCGGCCCCACTGAGAAGGTCGACCACGCACCACAGCCAGAACAAAAGTGCAAAGTGTTCACTATTATGGGACAGACCTGAAAACTTTAAAATAGTCAAGCTAAAACAGTCATAACAAGCCCAGTCCACCATCCCAAATTCTCCAAGTTGTGCTAATCCTTGTAACAGAACACAGTGCAAATACAGTGCACATTCAATAGCACTAGTTTGGTAACAAAAAGTTTGAGATATTTTCTAAAACTAGCAGCAATAAGGTAAGCAAAGGTCAACAAATGGGAGGGACAGGGTTATCAAGGTGAAGGATCACCTTGCACCATCAATTACAGGTGGAGCATCCGCCCATCGTAGCTCAATATATGGCTGATGCCTAAGATTGAAAGTGGGCAAGTGGCGGCATCTAAACTGCTAACAATAGTGGCTCTGGTCGCCCCAGCAAGATGGTCGTCTGCGCTCCTCAGCCAGAAAACAAAGTGCACAGTGTTCGCTAGTTCAGGACAGACCTAAAAACTTTAAAATAGTCAAGCCAAAACTGTTGTAAGGTGTCCAGGCCATCCTCTCAAATTCCCTAAATCGAGCTAATCCTAGTAACAGAATACAGTGCAAATTCAACAACAGCATTTTGATGATGAAAAGTACGAGGTATTTTTTACAAATAGCAGGAATACAAAACAAAGGTTAATGAAAAGGAGGGAGGGTGTTATCAAGGTAAAGGATCAACTCAGACCAACAATTACAGGTGTAAACTGCACTAATTGTCCTCACTGAGGTACCTCTGTGTGACATCGTTTCAGAGATATGCATTCGATAAAATCATGCTACTAAGCCCGTGGATCATTTTTTCATGATAGAATGCCATTCTTCTTGGCAGCAGTCAGCCAACACTGTTCACTATATTTGTGAATCCTTTGGCAATACTTATTTGCTATTTTGGTTTCCTGATCTCTGGCTTAGTTGATGATGGCATTCAACGGGTAGTGAGGTTAGATGGCAATTTGGGACAGGCGGAGAAAAACCTTCACAACTGTATGATAGCAGTTGCAGACTGGATGAGAGACAATGAGCTTCAGTAGGAAGAGATCTTGGTTTTAGGCATCAGTCAATTTCCTTTGCTAAATTTGTTTGTGAATTAAATAATATATATCATCTTTTGTGTATTTGTTTGATGAATGCTGACTTCTGTATTTTTGTGTATTATTTTGCGGTACAAATCATCAAAATTGCTTAGCTCAGTGTTACTGGATTCCAAAAATTAAAGAGGGTCAAATGCATGAAGAAATCGTTTTCTGATTTCGTAATTGCGAATCCTAGCGAGTCGCAATTAGGAAATCGCAAAACGGCATGCATGAAAGTGGGTTGAACACTTTTTGCAATTATAGGGGATTGCAAATAACCTACCTAATGAATATTAATGAACTAGGTCGCAATTTGCGACCCCCTAGGAATCGCAAAAATCACAAGAATGCTGGCCTCCTGGGGTCAGCAGAGCGCAATGTTTGTGATTATGCTTAAATAAAGCAGTTTTTTTTAATGCAGCCCCTTTTCCTTAAAGGAAAATGGGAATAGTTTCTAAAACAAAAATTAAGTTTTCTTTTCAGTGAATAGGACACTTTACTCTACATGCATTAGCAATGCATGCCATTAATCGTGTTTTTTACTCCGCAAAAACTTTTACAATGCAATACATTACAACACATTGTCTTCTACAACGCAACTATTCTAACTCCACTGGCGTGTTTTAATGGGAAATGCATTGTAATAGTTTGCAATGTAAAGCCCTGCATTGTGAAAGTTTCTGCGGAGTAATAAATGCGTGGTAATGACATGTAACGCATGCAGAGTAAAGGTTGTTTCCCACTTAAAGTAGGTGGTAAAATGTGAATGTTTTGTGACCGCATTTCGGTCTCAAAACATTCCTACATACCAATGCGATTCGGTATTAGGAAGGGACGCCCTAAACACGCCACTTCCTAATAGCGAATCACAAACCCATTTTGCGATTCCGTAACAGGTTACCGAATCGCAAAATATTGCTGCATCTGATTTTTTTGCCTTTGCAAACGGGCCGATTCTGCGAAGACAAAAATGCTCGATGCATGTGCACCTTAGTGTTTGTCCCTGGAATCCAATAATGATTTAGTGGGGGTTTCTGGATTCCAGTAATGATTAAGTGGGGATCCACAGAAGTCAAAAGGTTATGAACCAGTGATCTACAATGCAGATGTTTGCTTCTGATTTCTAATTGTCATTTTTATGTCTTTTCTTTAGGAAACTTAAAATATTTGTGAATGTTACCACAAGAAGTCTTCTGTTCTCACTGCGGCTTATTAAAGGAGCAACGCTGTATTTGAATCAGCAATGCTAAGAAACAAAGGACACTCTGGGTCCCTTTAAGAAGCTCTGTATGATTCATGGCAGCTGTTACCGGATGTCTTTAGGAGCAACTTGAGAGACCTTATAAGAGAAATGACTTGCACGTGCATTGCGTTACCGCTCTGCCAGGCCAACACCGCTCAATGAATGTACAGAACAGTGGTTGGAACCCACAGGAACGTCCACCGTGTAAATAGTCAAGATACAGATGTGCAGCTGTGTCTTCGGACTGAAGCTTGGAATTGGAACACTTCATGCAGTTGCTTAACAAAAAACACCCTGCCTGCCAAGGAACTGCAGATTGTACGTCTTCTGCCTGGACTTCAAAAGCTATTAGTTCGCGCTTTGTGCTTTGGAGCGAATTGAGCATAAAGACATACTACTTATATGAAGGCCTTTCATCAATTGATATCCATGCTTTTAACACACAATGAACTCAGTCTGATAGCTGATGCTAAAAGCCTAGAGCTTTTCATGTCACAGTATAGGATTCAGCATGAGAGTGATGTGTATAAAATACTTCTATGAAGTTTGGTGTGCCAATACTGTATAGAAAGGTACCCTGTGCACAGTATTGTAATTGATCGTTTTTATTATTTCTGAAGTTATTAGTAATTGGGAATGCGAAGAACATTTTAACCTAACATCTATATGATGCACTTTTTCAGTTTTGAAGTAGCAGTGCTGGATTTTTATATAAAAAATGGATAGTAATTGCAAACATTCTGCTGCATTAGTAATTGTTACACAAATATTAATCCACATTTCTGTAATATATGTATATATAATATATATTAGTAGTGGCATGTACTCTGTGTGTGTGTGTGTGTGTGTGTGTGTGTGCGTGCATGCGTGCGCATGTACATGTTTAACCCAACCTATGAGGACCACACTGGTCCTCACAGTGTTAGTAAACCCTGAAACACTATCTCTGTGAGGACCAGCGTGCTAGAGGGGACTGGTTCCTGTAGTGCGATAAGGTACTTTTGAGTGAATGTATTAAAAAAATAAAAGCACAGTAATGTTTGCTTTCGTCAGCTTTATCACTTCTTCCAGTATCAAGGCGTGTGTGGAGTTAGAATGGTAAATACGCACTCCATTACAGTCAATGGCAGGACATCATAAAAATAGGTACGTCGTGGTGTGTGAAAGATGTGCTTAAATGGTGTTTAGTTTTTTCCCTCCAATTAAGTCAGTGTTCTTTCTGAACATATCCTATGATGCTGAAAGATGAATGTTCATGAGGACTTGAAGAGGAATGGCAATGTTAATGCAATAAAGGTTTGATGAGAATAGAATTATGTCTCTAGATAGGAAAGGCCACAGAGAAATACTTACCTTTGTGCTTTTCCAAACTTGGTTTCTCCAGACTGGGACATGTGTAACCACCTTCAAACAAGCAATGATTTCAGCAGTGGAAACTATCCATTCAAGAGACCCCTAAGTAGATATTATAACTCCCTGAGTGCCCTTCACACCATACTATAACCACACCAATTGTTTTTCCAGGATTATGTTTTAAATGCCATGTTTGATGCAACATTTGCAAAGATCACAGTCACCCACCCATTAGTTTTCATTGAGAACAAGTGATACCCATTTGCCAGTTTAAGAACCTCTTGTATTATGGTAACTTTCCCCAGAGTACTTGGCCACTTTGTAAAAAGTTTATGTTCATGAGTTTGGCCTTTATGAAAATAGTAATGTTAGGAGGCTATTGCACTAGTAGTTATCACAGTTATGTGGAGCCACCATGAGACTTCACTGGGACATGGTTATTTATTTATCTGAATCAATTGTTTTAGCCCATGTTAAGGCGAGTGTCACAAAGTTCAGGTCTGTGTATAGATGTTATAGCAATATTCTTGTTCTCTTACTCATACTTATTATTCAAACTGTGAGTTATCCTATGTCAGACAGGCAGGTACCTGCTCCCTTTACTAAAATAAAAGCTAGACTTGATCACAATTTCATAAAATCCTAATGGAAAGATGTTCAATGAAAGGCCAAGCAGAAGGAGTGCGACTCATAAAGGGTAGAAACACACTGGACAGCTGGTTCATGGCTGGTTTTTGGCAGCAGCATGTTCCCAGTTCTGGGGTCCATATTTCAGAAGCCCACCTGTAAAAATCTTTCCATCCCTACCCAAATACTATCAGATTGAGAGAAGGTAAAGAAAGTTCTGCAAGGAGTTCAAGCCAAATGATATGCATACCAATTAATAGTTGATCCTGAATATCACTCACTATTAATTATTTCAGATTACAATTCAGTCAGTGGTTTGTGCTTACAATGGCCAATTTGCTGTACGATGTGAACAACCACATTAAGGACCAGTTAGAATTTGAATACTTGTCTCAAGTGGGAAATTCAGGAGCAGCTAATAGAAAGCAGCCTAGTACGTATGAACAGCAACTGTGGTGCTGCTAAGGTACATACACTATATTCTTCACAAACTGCTATTGCTTAACCCCAGGGAAAACAGGACCTCACTGTCCTGTAAGTAGGAATGTGCAGTTGTTATATAGCTAGTCTTGTATCATCTTGTATCGTAATATAAAATGGGATTTTTAAAGCACAGTGCTCAACTAAGCCTGGAGGTGCCTAGGGTGCATTTCCCACTGAATGTGAATATTTTTGTTGGTGGTCCTCAAGACAGATCTCAAATGCATTGACTCTTTGAAGAGTAATGTCAACATCTTTATAGTGGACTTCCTATGCTTGGAAATATTATGTATGCTTTGTCAATCAAATATTTTCTCAAACGTTCATTAGGTTGCTAAAAAGCATGTGAACAGCGCCCAAAAGGCACAATATTATTCAGTTCAGCATGCGCTGTCTCTTCGAGATCATTTGTTTTCTGTCAGAAGGCTTTGAGAACACTCATTTTTTACCATTGGTTGGCTTCATTGTCACTTTCATTTGCTTCTCTTTGGTCAGCTGCCTTAGGCTTCCTTCATCTTTATGTGTTTGTCTCTTGCTTTTGTTTCGGGCACTACTTTTTTCTTTCTATTTAAGCACTGTACCACATGGTGTCTTTTTTCAGCAGGCCCCACGTGTTTTTCCCTCCTCCTTGTTTATTTCCTGTCTATCTGCTTGCCCCACCCACCCTCCTTCTTTTGTCCATGTAGGCTTCCCCCAACATCCCTCCTTCCATTCATGGTGTTGGCTTGACGCCACCCTTCCTCCACTTATTGAGCTTGTTAGATCGGCCTCCTCCCACCCTTCTTTTGTCGTCCATGTTGCCTTCCCCCACCCTCCATCTCTCAAATCATTGTCCAAGTTGGTTTGCACACATCCTCCCTCCCTTCATTTGTTGTCCATGTTGGCTTGTCCCTCCCCCATTGACTATCCCTCCTTCAGTTTCTGTGTTGCACAGACTGCTCCCTCCATCCATATTCCATGGATGCCTCCCTCCCACCATAACATAAAACATAAAAGTGCTGTGATGCAGACGCCGCTTTTTTCCCCACACCCTCGATCATCCATATTGTCTTCTCACTCACTTCTTGTTACCTCCCGCTACCAGTAAGAGAAAATTGCTGTGAAGCATTCAGCGCTGGCTGCATTATAATACTTAAAAAACAAATTTCGGCTGTGCTGATGTAAATCATGGCTAAAAAGTATTGACAAAGCTAATACTTATTTTATTGAGTAGCTGTATTTTGCTCCTGTTTTCGATGCATATACCTCCTAAATATTCAGGCCTGATTCACCAAGCTTTTTCTGTGAGTTGCTATGTCTTACTCCAGGCTTAGGTGTGACCTAACCATCACCCATTTCACAAAGATTTTTTTCCCATGATTATGCATGCCTAACTACTGGAAATACATGACTTAGTCACATCTAAGTCATGAGTAAGAAGCAGTAAGAAGCAACTACTTGCAGAAACAAACTTTGTGAATCAGGTTCCTGTGTGCTGTTCACATTCTTGTAAGTAATGTAATGTACACTTGATGAAAGATGTGTTTGATGTGCCAGAATATTTGCATTTTCAGGTTGCTATATAAACTTTAAGAATAACATTAGTTCGTTTCCATTTCACAGTGCTTCAGAAAATGTAATTCTCTAAAAGGCTGAATAATTAAGATCACAGTTCATCAGACTGCCTGTGCCAAGAACTGCCTTGTAAAATATTTACCTACCAAAATGTGTGCAGCTGTGTATTTTGGAGCAGTATTATCCTCGCCTGTGGCAACATTTTCCTTCATCAAGAAAAACAATAACAAATAATTGTGAGAAAAAATAGAAGCTTTTCACAGGTGGATGTAGATATATATACATATATATTTTATTTAATCTGATTAGAATGCCCTGCATTTATTCTGGTAATACGTGTTTGCACAAGCCAGGAGAATATTTACACCACTATTCACATACCTGCATGACAGCTTAGTAGTTTTAATTATTTTCTTTGTATTTTGTAAATATCCTATGTAAACTGTTTTGTGTGTTTGTGTGGAAATAAATTGTGGCAGAGTTGTTTTTGCATTTAACACTAATGTTTGTGTCTTTTTTCTATCCACTTTGTTGCCCACTAGTAGTTGTTACAAAATATCTGTAGGTGTCTTCCTATACCAAGCTTGTAAGGTTTATCCAATAACTCTGCCACATTTCTGCACTGTATTTTTATTACCATGTGCAATCAATTGCATGCTCCTCTGGTAGATGCTTAAGATAAAGACAGTGATGTGTACTGTGAAGAAGTGCAGTTAACATGATGAGTCTAAGGGACTCGTTTAGAGTTTTGCAGAGCAGGAGCTCCACCATACATTGATGACTTGCGCGAGGGGAGAGATTGGGTTTGAATAGGGGACAGGAAGAATTGGCGCTCAGCAGGTACGAGGTTCATAAGTAGTGTGGAGGTTAAGTTTGTACGGTGCAAACAGGTTAGGGGAACAAATCCAGACAGAAAACAGCCCCTGCAGAGATAGGGAAAGGGTCCTGTACTAAACAAATGAAAACAAATCCTGTGCACACGTTTATAAGTTGTTTTGTTCTCAAGTGAGAACTCAATGCATGAAATGAAAGTTCACAAATTGAGGTCGAGATCCAGCGTCGTTGAATATATGTTTATGGTTCAGTCTAGGTCAGTACAAACGAAAAGCAACTAGCCCACACGTGTTTTGTCACACCTTGTAAAGGCTGTGATTCTTCAGGGCTGTTGAAATCACAAACGAAGATGTAAAAGGCGCGCCAGTTCGACAGGTAATAAGATCTGGCTGCGAGGTGGATTGAGTTGAGAAGTAATGGACAGTGTACCCACATAAGGTAAATTAAGCAGATAACTGGAGGCCTCAGGACAGGTATGTCCGCGGTGGCGTCCAGAAATCTTGAGGAGTGCACGGATAAGTACATGCAGGTTGGTCTGCAATCCAGGTAGTGTCGGCTAGTTGGTTTTCGTTTGCATTGATCTAGACTGAACCATAAACATATATTCAACGACGCTGGATTTCGACCTCAATTTCGGAACTTTCATTTCATGCAATGAGTTCTCACTTGAGAACAAAACAACTTATAAACGTGTGCACAGGATTTGTTTTCATACGTTAATGGCCTCCCTGCCCTGAAAAACACCTGCCTCGCTCCCTTCATTTAGAGTCAGAAGAACCAATGGAATCTCAACTGCAGACCCAGTTGTTCCCTTGACCAGGCAACCCAGGGAAAAACAAGAAATAAATGCAGAGTGGGCCAAATAATCAATAGCTTCTGCTCAGCATTCATCTGTGCTTTCAGTGCATGCATCTGCCAGGCTGGTGGATGCTCTGGAGTTGCAGAGATCCCTGCCAAGCAGGCGGGGGGTCTCTGAAACCTGCCAGGGCATAGGTGGCCATGTCTGTCCACAAACTCCAAATGAAGCTGTAAGATTTCTGATTGGTAGAACCATTGCCATCACTCTATTGAGCGAGCTCATCCTCACCATTCACATTCTTCCTCTTTATCTGTTTACCAGTGACCTACTCCTACTGACCTGATGTTATTTCAATGAATCAGGAATCCTAATAAAGCCTCTGAGCTCTAATAACGGTAAAGTTACACACAAACACATAACACCCCTTGACCTCAATCTACTGCTTACAAATGACTCTGGCTCACTGCTCTTATCTCTGATCCCTGGGTGGTTGTCAGTGAAGGAAGCAGTATATATGCTAGATCCACTCATTGTGGTTCACATAAAAGAAGCTTAATTGCACTTTATCTTCACACTCCCAATTACATTCCAAAGAACAAACTCTCATTGCAAACACATAACTTTCGGCATTATATTGAAATAACCAGAATTGAAAGTAGTTTCTCGATGGGAAGCCCTAGATGCCCCCAACTCCTCCCACGACTCCTTGGCACAGCGTCTCGCGGCTCTTGAAAGCCAGATAGACGTAATCTCCCAGGGCTTAACTGGAATCCTCTCCAACCTAGGTAAAGCCCTTCGACCCCTTAAATCCCCTCCCTGGACTCCCCCCACCGTCAACGTAAAAATCCCCCCCTGGCTCACAGAAACCCTTGGTACCCAGCATCAAAGTCTCCCTACCAGGGTCATAGAATCATGCCCACAAAAAGCCTCAAAAACCGGAGTCCCCCCCTGAGACCAAGATCCGAACATTATCTGATATAAAACACCTGACCTCAAGGCCCATTAAAAGAGAAGCACCTATGTCAGACAACGAAGCAGACATGCTAGCCTCCTCATACGACACTCCCTCGGATCACTGAAATAATATCGAATTCCAAAATATCGACCTGCAAGAATATCGTGTCAAAAATATCGACTGACAAAATATCGAGTTTCTATCTACAAACAGGTAAGTACAAAAATATCGAGTTTAAAATATCGTTTACTAAAATATAGTTGTAAAAAATATCGACTTTACTAAAAACACTATTAAATTAAATTAATATTAAAAACTAAGTACTAAAATATACTTAAGAATACTTAAATTAACTAATGATAATTAAATAATTAATGAAAGTACAAAAACATTTTTTTTTAATCATATTTCTTAAAACATATATATATAGTAACAAAATATAATTAAATAATAGCCAATATTATTAATGTACAATAACAATAGAATAAAAATTACTATTCCCACTCCAGTGGGTGCAACAGTAGGGAAAGCGTTGGATAGCGTAGGGGTAAAATTACTATTCCCACTCCAGTGGGTGCAACAGTAGGGAAAGCGTTGGATAGCGTAGGGGTTAAAATTACTATTCCAACTCCAGTGGGTGCAACAGTAGGGAAAGCGTTGGATAGCGTAGGGGTTAAAATTACTATTCCCACTCCAGTGGGTGCAACAGTAGGGAAAGAGTTGGATAGCGTAGGGGTTAAAATTACTATTCCCACTCCAGTGGGTGCAACAGTAGGGAAATCGTTGGATAGCGTAGGGGTTAAAATTACTATTCCAACTCCAGTGGGTGCAACAGTAGGGAAAGCGTTGGATAGCGTAGGGGTTAAAATTACTATTCCCACTCCAGTGGGTGCAACAGTAGGGAAAGCATTGGATAGCGTAGGGGTTAAAATTACTATTCCCACTCCAGTGGGTGCAACAGTAGGGAAAGCGTTGGATAGCGTAGGGGTTAAAATTACTATTCCAACTCCAGTGGGTGCAACAGTAGGGAAAGCATTGGATAGCGTAGGGGTTAAAATTACTATTCCCACTCCAGTGGGTGCAACAGTAAGGAAAGCGTTGGAAAGCGTAGTTGTAATATTTCAATTAGTAAAAATCACATATTAACCAATTAATCAATTAATATAAAATTATTAACAATTACTATTAAATTAATTAACATATAAATTAATTATCAATTATTTACTAATTACTATCAATAAATATATTAACATATTTAATTATTTTTAATTAAATTACTTCCCACCCTATTCCCCTATAATCCCACAACCCGCTACTGCATTAAATTAGTAAAATTTACATATTTACCAATTAATCAATTATTATTAATTATTTTGCAATTACTATTAAATTAATTAACACATATAAATTAATTAACACTTATTTTTAAATTAATATCAATTAATTAATTTACATATTTAATTAATTATAATTAAATTACTTCCCACCCTATTCCCCTATAAACCCACAACCCGCTACAGAATTACATTACGCAATTATTATAAAAACAAAATTCATTTAATAAAATTATTTATAACATTAATACACACTTTTCACACATATTATTACATAAGAATACACTATAAAATATTATATATTACTAAAAATTTGATATTTTTGCTATCTATATTTTATACAGTCGATATTACTTCACTTACCTTAAAAACGATATTTTTGTAGTCGATATTCTGTCCAGTCGATATTTTGTCCAGTCTATATTATTTACTCGATATTATGTCCAAACGATATTTTGGACTCGATATTATGTCTGTGCACCCACTCCCTCCTCGGACTCCCCTAAATCCAAAATCCAAGTGATCACAGGCCTCCAGAAAGACCTTCCCTGCACAAAATCCCTGCGACGGCCTGTCCTCACCGCCATACCTAGGGCGACCAAAGAAAGAACTGCCAGCAACCAAGAGCTTTTCATGTAGACATGTTGGTACAGAGTTGTAAACAAAAAGGGGGAGAGAGAGTCAGTGGATTCAGTCTCCCTGGTCATGCGAATAAACAAAATAGAATCCACTCAGAGTGGTGGTGATCCCTAAAGTGATGGGGAGCACACAGTGTTGTTTAAATGCCCCTCACACACCAACAGGCCCCTTGGTGTCATGCTTCATCATCGGGGCCTTCGCACCCCTCTACGGGATGCGGCGTGCTACGACTCGCGACTACGCAGGAGCACTAAGTAGTGAACTATGTGAGGGGGTGTGTTAACTAAAGGAGTGAGTGAGGTGAGGTGAAAGTGAGTGGTTAAAAAATACCTGGCACGTAGGTAAAAATAATTTTATTAAATCCTCGGGTGGTATCAGTAAAAGAAGTGCAAAGTGGGGTTGTAAAAATACGTATTAGGGTATTACAACCACCTCAAAGTGTCAACATGTTTCGGAGCACGGGGGCTCCTTCTTCAGGACAAGGATAAGCACATATCCTCCCCTTACATGAAAAATGTAAAAGTGTATTAAAAAGTATTACAACAATGTGTAATGTACCTAACAATGTTTATATATAGGTAGGTTCAGTTGCGCCCAATTGGCGTTAGATGAAAACCTGCAAGAAGAAAGCACAATAAACACACTGGTCTGTAGTACACAAACTAAGAGAGAAAAAGGCTGGTTCTCTTAGTGTAAAAGGGTAAGTCCAAAATAAGGGTCACAGAACCCTGTAAAAATGAAAAATACAAATGGACAAACACAGCAACATAAAGACATACATTCACAGTGTGGAAATATTCTCTACTCAGATGGGAAGAGAGAGAAACAGTTTTTATAAAAGGCTTACTTATAGTTCTCAAATTCAAAACCTCATGAGCCTATGCGTGTTATTGGGGGATCCTTCCTTACTGCTCAGTAAAGCAACCTAAAAAACATTAATGCATGGGATTTAGTCTATTGTAGGCAAAAAACTCCCTTTAGCACCAAGGTAGTACTTGTTGTCATGGCCCAACTCACGTTTACTGCAAAAGCTAGTTGCCTGCCTTCCCTCAACGCCGCTCCGATGAAGTGAGCGTTGGTAGCGCCGGTATCCTTTTTATACTCTCCTAATTGGTAATTAGTCTGGGGAGATTGGATAATGGGACCCGGGAGAAGCCCAAATACGGAGTTTGTTTAGATATAGATCCGGAACTGAGCGCCCGGTTTGCATTTGGAGACGCGGTTGTGAGTGCGCATGCGCCTGGGCGAGTAAAGCTGCGCATGCGTGTAACATAGACACTAATGGGAAGCGCGGTGTAAACGCGCATGTGCACAACTCAAGCACTTGGTCAGGAGCGGTATTTGACCCAAATACCCTGGATTTGAGAAGCGCTGTTTATGAATCATTCCCACGTAAGGCAGATAGTGTAGACAAGGGCAATGCCTGATAGACTCGATTAATGTATATCTGGACCCAAGAGGTTAAAAGAATAAGCAGTGAGCCTAATGGTAGTCTGGTCATATTGGCAATGTTAATAGAGACACATCACGGGGGACAGGTTGACCATCACGGAACATCCATGATTGTTATGACGGCCTCGTTGGCTATGGCCATCACATATCAGGCTGAGATACACAGTTCATTAGAGGTGGCCTTATATAACTTATCTTGAGAAGCGCTGTTTAGAAATCATTCCCAAGTCGTGCAGATAGTGTAAACAAGGGGAATGCCTGGTAGATTCAATAGATGTATATCTGGACCCTGGAGGTTTTAAAAATAAGCAGTGGGCTTAACAATAGTATGGTCATTTGTCAATAGGGACACATCATGGGGGACAGCTTGACCAACACGGAGCATCCGTGATTATTATGACGGCCACGTTGGCTTTTGCCATCACATATCAGCCTGAGATACACAGTTCATTAGAGATGGCCTGATATAGTTTATCTTAGCAGATTCCAAGGAATGGAGTCATTGAGGCTGGTAGTATCGGTCCCAAGACGGAACACCCACCGTTGTTCTTTTTCCAGAAGACCTACCTCAGACGGCAATTGTTCGATCACTGTCCACTGTAACTCATTGACACAGTATTGATGTTCAATAAAGTGGGCTGACATTTTTGTTGTAAATTTTTTGCACCTAATATTGCTTTTGTGCGCGTTGAGTCTTACTTTCACTGGTCTTGTTGTCATACCCACATATTCTTTCCCGCATGGACATGTGATCAAATATACAACATTCTTGCTGTTGCAGTTGGTAAATATACGTTGATCCCAATTAGTTCCATTGGAGAAAGTAAGAGTTTGGCTTTTTTTGGTGAGGTGACAATTATTGCAGTTGCCACACGGATGGTGGCCCTGTACCCCTTGCAATCTTGGCTGTCTTTCTGTCATAGGGGGAGGTCTAGTATGGACAAGCATATCTCTCAAGTTCCTGCCCCTTCTGTGTGCAAACAGAGGTTTTTCCAGTGATAGAGTACCACTTGTTAATATACGCCAATGTTTATTGACCAGTTTTGTAACCTGGTTGGTTACTGGGCTGTATGTGGTAACACAGACTGTTCTATCTGCTTGGTTGTCTCTCTGTGGGTTATCCTCCAAGAGGGCCTCTCGGTTATTATTTCTAGCTCTTTTCATAGCCTTCTGGATCACCTGGTCAGGATACTTTCTATCTCTCAGTTTCATGCTGAGGTCCTTTGCCTGAGTCTTGTATTTCGCAATGTCACTACAGTTCCGACGTAAGCGAAGGAACTGTCCATATGGTAAGTTCTCCCTCAGATGACGCGGATGAAAACTGTCAAATCTGAGGACACAGTTCTTGGCCGTCGGTTTGAAATGGGTCTCCGTCTTCAAGACGCCTGCCTCATGATAAATGTTCAAGTCCAAAAAAACCATGGTACTGTTTGACATTTGGTGGGTGAATTTAAGGAATGCATTCTGGTTGTTTAGCCATTGCATGAACTCAGAAATTGAGTTCCCATCTCCTTCCCAGATAACCAAAATATCGTCAATATATCTTCGCCATGTAAGAATCCTCGCCGTATAGGGGTTGTTTGGATGTAGGCTCTTGGAGGATTCCAGGTGATGGACATAGAGTCCCGCCAGGCTTGAGGCAAAAGTCCTGCCCATGTTGGTCCCGTGACTCTGCCAGAATAGAGTACCCTCATACTCAAAAAAGTTTTTGGTAAGCGCCAGTGAGATACACTCCATCACTACACTGCGAGGCGTATGATATTTCCAATTGGTAGAGTGTAGTAGAGTGTAGTACTTCTTCAAAATTTGTAAAGTCTCATCATGTGGGAGGCTCGTGTAGAGACTCTCCACATCAAGGCTTAGGAGCATCTGTGAGGTAGGATCGAAAGTCTGATTTTGTAACAGTTGTAGTACTGCTTTCGTGTCTTTCAGATATGTATCAGTGGCCTGAACGAGAGGTCTCAGGAAGGCATCGGGAAACTTGGACAATGGTTCCAAGATAGATGAAATACCGGACACAATCGGGCGTCCTGGTGGATACTCGAGGTTCTTATGCACTTTCGGTATAGTGTAGAAATACGTAATGCGCTGATTTTTTTGAACCAGGAATTCTAACTCTTTTTTGGTTACCCAGTCATGTGCGAGAGCCTCCTCAATCATACCTCCTATTCGTACTCGTAAGGACTCAGTGTTGGTACCACCTGGTTTCTCCCTTATCACCAAAGACAGGATAGATCAGCGAGGAGGAGGGGTTGCTATTATCCACAAGGATAGTCTGGTCGTATCGGAAACCAACTCTTTCGATTACAATTCATTTGAATGTCTCTCCTCCAACATCAAGACCAAAGATAGTGGTTCTTTACTGTGTCACCTGCTCTATCACCCCCCAGGTAGAAACGCCCCATTTGGAGAACAATTATCCGACCTGATAGCGCAAGGTGCACTCGGTGATACCAATAATTAAATTCTCGATGATCTGAATCTACGGTGGAACAAGACTAACAACCCTCTAATCCAATCGCTATCCAGTCTCCTCTGTGACAACAATCTTATCCAATACTGTACAGAGGAGACACATTACAAAGGAGCCACACTGGATGCCATCATTACGCAAAAGAACTCAATCACGGTCAACCACATACTCCCCATCGACTGGTCAGACCACCACATGATCCTATTTCATATCAATCACCCCACTCTCTCCCAACCACCCCCACAAGGCCCCCCCCCCCCAAATGGCTAAGAATCCTCTCCCAAGTTCCCCTGGATATCCTAGAAGATCAGAATAGCACAATTCACCCGGACAACAAAGCCCACCTCTCCACCAATGACCTTACTGACCGGTAGAATTCCGAGCTAGTGTCCTTACTCGACATAATAGCTCCATTGATGCTCAAAAAGAGCAGAGCCATTCCATCCAGAACATGGTTCAACTCTGACCTCAACTTGGAAAGGAGGAACGTAAGAGCCAAAGAAAGTGGAGAAACAACCCGACCGCCATCCTTCGCGATCAACTGAAATCAGCCTGTAGGAAGTACAACAATCACATCAAAAACAAGAAATCCAGCTTCTTCCGCGAGGCACTGGACAGTGCCAAAAACAGACCTAAGGAGCTTTATAGCATCATTAGACAGCAAACCTTCAAGCCAGTGTCCTCATCTGTACAGACGACCAAAGAACTCTGTGACAACTTCGCCCACTTCTTCAACGACAAGATCGCAAAAATCGAACTATCATTAGACATCAACAAATCACACCCCATGAAGAGCATCACGGCTGTGCCTCATGCTCTCTCTCCTGGCTCTTCTCCCATCCCCTGGCTTAGCTTTCGCCCCGTTCAAGAAACAGAGATAATTATGTTGATCTCCACCTCCAAACCATCAGCGCATGTCCTAGACCCCATTCCTCCCCTACTAATCAAAAAAATGAAGCACGCCTTTGCACCGCTATGGGGCCAAATCATAAATAGCTCCTTAATAAACGGAGTGGTTCCTGATTGTCTTAAAAGGGGGCAAGTCACTCTCCCGCTGAATAAACCCGGCCTAGATCCGACAGATCTGAACAATTTCAGACCTGTGTCAAACCTCCCCTAGCTGTCAAAAACACTCGAACGATGTGGACTTCATCAATTAACACAGCACCTGGACAAAATCAACCTATTGGACCCCCACCAGTCTGCCTTCAGAAAAGGTTGCAGCACAGAAACCGCAATCCTGAACATCATGGATGATATCCATGGCTCACTAGACTCTGACAAATGCTGCCTCCTCATTCTCCTTGACCTGTAGGCAGCATTTGATACGGTGGACCACAAACTCCTCATCAGGGCTCTTCAAGAAAGAGCTGGTCTCGGCGAGGTAGTTCTCAAGTGGTTCTCCTACTTTATACACAATCGCACGCAAAAAATCAAAATCAAGAACTTCACCTCCGAAATCCAGCAAGTCAACAAGGGCGTCCCCCAAGGATCGGTGCTCTCTCCACAACTCTTTAACATCTACATGGAACCGCTTTCCCAACTACTCAGAAAAGCCAACATCCGCTTCCACCTCTATGCGGACGATACGCAGATCTATCTGGAAACTACCTCTCTCAAAGACATCCAAAGACTAAATGATGTCCTGAAAGATGTTCAAGACTGGCTGACAAACAACCACCTGAAACTAAATCCTGACAAGACCGAGACACTCCTCATCATGAACAAGGAGGATAACCCACAAATCACCGAATGGCTAAAGGCTATTGATGCGCTCAAAGGGAATCTTACTCTAGCAGACTCTGTCAAATTTCTAGGCATCACCTTAGACCCAAAACTGAACATGATGAGACACATAAAGAACTCGGCCAAAAGTGCGTTCCTTAACCTCAGACTTCTGAACAAAATCAAGCCCTTCATCCCAACCAAGGATCTCAAACTGGCCACAGTCTCTGGTACTGTCAAGACTGGACTATGGGAATGCAATCCTAACAGGAATTCCTAAATTGCACCTGGCACCGATCAAAACAATATTACATGCGGCAGCCAGAATGATAACCGGCATCAAAAAATCTGATCATATCTCCCCTGCACTCAAAGAACTCAAATGGCTTCCAGTAGAAATGCGAAGTAGCTTCAGAATTGCCTGCTTAACCCATAAAGCCCTCCGCACAGACAAACCTGAATACCTGGCAAACAAACTCAAAAAAGCAGGCCAATCCAGAAATCTGAGAAGCTCTAACTCCTTCCTACTCATCCCACTTAAAACTAGAAGGAAAAGAACAGCGGAATGCTCTTTCACGGGAAGCGCCCCCAAAATTTGGAATTCCATCCCCCCCGCACATCAGAACCATACCTTCCTTTGTGTAATTCAAAAGTCAACTCAAATCCCTGTTCCTCAACCGTTCCCTAGGTTGTGGATAACCCAGGACAGACAGTAACCACAGAGCTCTAATCCTACAACCCTGAAGAATCTTGAAGCCAAAGAGGCTTTGCATTACAATTACGCCGCTCTTGACTCTGTCACTCGTTGACTGTTATATCGCTCTTATGTCATGTATCTGTTGATTATATGCTATGCTCCTACTGTAAAGCACTGATACCCTTGGGTCTTGCCAGCGCTATAGAAAACTTCTTAAATAAATAAATATTTTAAATATTTTTTTAAAGGTACCTATTCTTTATGTCTGCACTTCACTGGGAAACAGCCTTTACTCCACGGCTCAAACCATGCTGAGCCTTTACAAAGTGGTTCGAACCACAAACACGTCCTTGCATCTCGTTCATTTGCTTCGCAAGTCGTTACAATGACTTGCCTTAAGGGAAACGTTGTTGGATTGATGTTGGACTTTTTAAGTTCAACACTTTCCCTACTGTTGCACAGAATAGACTTGGAATAGTAAATTATACTGTTCCAACTCCAATTCTTTCCCTAAGGCAAGTCATTGTAATGACTTGCGAGGTAATGAAGCGCGTTGTAAAGGCATGCGGAAAAAAGGCCTGCGTGGTTCCAACATCAATCCCACCTTGGAACTATTTGCAGTCAATAAAGAATAGCTACTTTGTGCCTGTGTTCCATCACTGAGTCAATGAGGCTTTACTTGCCTCGCCATCATCATGTTGTTGATTTTACGGCAACACTAAAGAATGGAAGCAGCAGAGATGATGTGGCAATACATTGGGACAGAAAGCAGGAGGAGAAGTGAGGGGCATATTCTCAAGGACTTATCTCCGAGTTAGTGGCACTTTATCTCAGCTAAAGTGGTGATAAATGTATCGCCCTATTCACATCACCACAGATGACACCGCCAACTAATGTGATGCAGAATAGGCGTTCCCGTGCAAAAAGCTGTGATAACACCACTTCGCAACATTCCCACCGACCAGCCAGATCGGCGATAACATCATAAAACAGGCGATAAGGCGCGTTAGCAGCAGGAATTTAACACCTGCTCTTACCTGGTGTAAAATCGGACGACAGCCTGCACCATAAAAGGGAGCGCAGCCTAGAACCACACCTGTAGAACAACAGATGCCATGAAGACACTGATCATACAGCCCGGAGCCCCAAGAGGGCCACAACACCGACTGCCACTACCCCTAGGCCTGCCTCCCCTCCCCATCCCCCCCTCCGGGGCACTATCCGGGGCACCCCCTGGACAAAGATATTGCACATCAACTGTATGAAATCATGAGCAAAACAATTCGCCGGATGTCGCACAATTACAACAATTAACATTCATATGTGGTCAGAAAAAGGAGAATCATTCATTCATCATTAAAATTTCAAACAAAATAATTCATTCAAATGTAACTCAAAACAACTATTTTGAAGAGTCATGGAGGGTCTTCCGTGGACAATCTGTAAATCACAGCCTGCAAGACAAAATTCAAGATAAGAAGGTGTCATGCTCTCATCAAAGGACAGAGAGAGAAAGAAAGACATAGAGACAGAGAGAGAAAGAGAGAGAGGGAGAGAGAAAGATAGAGAGGGAGAGGGAAAAAAAGAGAGAGATTGTACTAGGAGTGCAAGGCCAATCAGGCTGCTGGCTCATACATGTCACCTGTTGTGTGTGCATCGCTATTGGTGCACCATAAGCCTAAGGCCTGGGATCACTTGCAGCAAGAAGGCCACATAACATTTCCAGAATGCAAGCAGTAGTCTGACTAACATTAGGGATTGAAGCTCCTTTGTCTCAATACATAAGGCGGAAGGACATCTGCACCTCCGACCTTGGTCTTGAATGCGGCTGACACCCCCTGAGAGAGATACCACAGCAGATGATGACGACTCCCACACAGCGCTAATGAAAGGCCAACATATCCACACCCCACACACAGACGTCCCTGCTTCAGCTACTCCTACATGCGATGCCCTTGACACTTACGTACACAATAACCCATACGTCCAAACGTTGCACACACATAACACTCATTGCTCCGAGCTGTGGCATATCAGCCACATAACTTCTGCAGGTCAGAAGAGTGCTGGTTCTACGAGACACACCAATGCAAAGGCAGGACATCCCTGGCACATGAACAACCCCTGTCACGTGCAACTGTACCGTACACGCATGCTGCCTTTGGTGGGTGCACTGCCACTGGCAGTGTTGCGCATCAGTTACCGTCTGAGCTTCCGTCTTGCGTACGTCACCTGTGTCCAGCCCTGGTTCCTCTGTCGATCATGCATATTCGAGTGGCCCATGGATGTCTGCCTATCCAACACAACGGTAGGTGAACTGGAATATGATTTGTGTGTGCGCCCCCTGTTGGCCCTTGACCAGGAGTGTAACTGTGATACCCGTGCACAGTCATCTAATTGGCCATGTGGGTCAGGGTCAAACATGCGCATTGATGTCATTTCCAAGGGTGTACCTTTTTGTGCAATCAATGTCCCAACATTCATCCATACTTTTATACTTGATTGAACATAGACATGACACATCTGTGTGATTTGGAATGTTTTATTCACATTCTGTGGAGTGTCGGGCTGGAGCAGTACATGGCCATGCAAACCCAACATTACATGGTTGTCCAGTGGAGGGCCAACCACAGTCCTTTGGGGAATGACAAGTTAATCGGAAGAGTAAGAGTGCAGTTCGCAGCCTGATTGATGTGTCATTGGTAACCAGAGCAGATATGGCAGTCCATGTCGGGGTCCAGGTGATCTTTGAAGAGTGTTTCGGGGGTCAGTGGAAGGTGTTGTTCCAAGGCATGATGCAGAGGGCTGAAGCAAGCAGGAACAGGCCATATGGCGGGGATGAATGCTGCAACCTCCTTTCTCACACAGTCATCTCCATCCACATCTTGGTTCTCTGATACGTCTTCTGTGTCAGGTGTGTGTGGTGGTGTTATGGCTGCCTCACTTTGTGCCACTGCCACATCAGGGAGCGGAGGTGCTATGGCTGCCTCACTGTGTGCCTCTGGCACATCAGGGGGCGGAGTTGTATGTGTGTCAAAGTTCCTGCAGCAGTCACCTGGGACAGGCTCTGTGGCAGCAATGGCAAGATGAGGTTATGCCGGGCATGGAGGACCCCAGCTACATCTGGCTGGTGTACAACCGTGGCAGCCATCCTTCCAGCCTGCATCCGCTTCATGTTCTCCATTGTCCTCCGCATGTGTCCCAACTCCCGGCTGACATCGCTGGAGCCTGTCTGACTAGACAGTTCTTGTATCAGAGTAATGGCTCCAGCAAGGTCAGCCAAGGAGTGTGGTAGAGAATGGAGCGGACTGTGGGTGTCCGTTAGGGACTATAAGTGGTCCCTGATAGGACTCATACACCCACGTATGGCATCAAGTTTAGCTGCCATCAGGTCAAAACCCACCCACAGCTGTTCAGCCAGCCCTCTCTGGCAGTCTAACACACGTCATTGGAATGCCTTGTGTTGTTTGTGTGGGTCCTGGGAGCCTGCCGTGGTGATGGGTGCATCCTACTGTGTGGGCTGTGCTGGGGGTGGGATCACTTCGATGCAGCTGGACTGCCCTGCTTCTGGAGGTGGGGTGCGGTGGCTGTCCACGAGCAGTTGGAGGGTGTCGGAGCTTATGGCCATGGGGTCCTCTTCATCATCACTGAGGAGATGTCTGGTCTGCTCTGCAGGAGGTGTTGATTGTACCTCTGCAATGTAACGGCGAGGTGCAGGTTAACAGTGTGTTCCAAGTGTGTTGACGCATTGTACATTTTTACATACAGACTGCATGACAATGTACATTGTGTCAGTTTTGGAGGAGCTGGCTATTTGATAGTAGACAGTGACATTTCAGCTACATGACGGATGTGAGGTTGTACTCGTACATTATCATCTCACATTTTCCTGCTATGCCAGATGTGATTGGCCAGTTTCTATGCACAAGCGGCACCAGTTGTGTCCTCTGTTCTGTAGTGAAAGTATAGCACTTTGTACCACATCGTCGTCAATGTTGATGTGTGTGTGCTGCATTGTGGGAGAATCGCCCCTGCAGCTATGTTTTAGCGGCCCCTTATCCCTTTGAGGTGGTGTGCCTTTGACCTGTGTGCTTTTACGGTGCTGAGATGTTAGCGACTTGGGTCATTTGTGCTCTTTGACGGTTTTTGTACTCTTGTGCATTGTTCGTCTGTAGATGTGTTGTTGATGTTAGGGGTTGTATTTGCATGCAGATGTGTTGGTGTGTGACCTGCTTCTTTGAGGATGTGATCCACACTGGGCCACCTCGGTGTTGTGTCATGTATTTTGACTGCAGCCATTCTATTGGTCCTGCAGTGTCACTTGCATTGTCAGTGCGGCTCACAGAGCCGCTTCTTTGCTGGATTCAGATCAGGTGCATGGGTAGGTTGTGAGGTTGGTGGTAGGGAGGGGGGCCCCTTTGTGCACATAGTGGACGGGGGCCTACTTGGTGTTCCTATGTGTGCTGCAGTGTTCCATGGGTATCAGGGACATTTTCCACAATCATTGTGGGTGTGCACTGTGCTACTCATAATTGTGCATGTGTGCCATTGTGCCCATCTCCCCCTGCCCTCTGCCCCCCCAGTTCCTGGTCGTTACTCACCCTGTTGCAGTTGGGTCAGGTCAGGTCGAGCTGTGTCCAGACCCCCAACTCCTGCCACCGTCTCCACACTGATGACTCTGGCCACCATTTCCTCCAGCTCCTCCTGTGGCGCAGTACTCCCACCTCCAGTCGCCGTTACTGCCTTCCGGTTGGCAGTGAGTTTCTGCTTGGTTTGGCTAATCACATCATGCCAGCGCCTCTTGACCTCCATTGACCTCCTCGACACTCCTACTGCATTCACGTTGTTCACAATGAACTGCCATATTTCCGTTTGGGTTGCCAATGACACAGTGGAGGTGACGAACAGTTGTTGGTAGTGTTCTATCACCTCTGTGACGATGATCTAGTTTTCCTGCGGACTGAACTCCGTCTTCCTCTTCCTCTTCTCCTTGCCCTTCCATGGCCATGGGGTTCCTGGCTGGTCCTCCGTGGGGCTTGTGGGGTTCGAGTTGTCCTCTGCACTCAGTCCGGGTGCATCCATGGTGCTACGCAGTTTTTTTGGTTTGGGTGTGTTTTTTGTGTTGCTTTTATAGTGCATTTTTTCGCATGACGCGTGGGAACTGCAGGCCTGTTGTTGGTTATCGATGATTGTTGTATCGCGATTTGGGGCATCGCAACTTATTTTGCATTTTTTCTGCCTCAACTTGGTTTTAACGTGGTCATTTGGTGCGTTGTTGTGAGACTATCGCATGTTGCCGCCGTGTTGTGAATAGGACTTCGACACAGAGTTAATTTCCCGCGATAGACTGCGATATGACACATTGCGTTAACCATGTTTGGCGATGATTATCGCACGTTCTGGAGAATATCTCCCTGAATATATTGAAGAGAGAAATGGACCAAATTAAATGGAGGTTGGGGGCAGCCAAGCAGAGGTTCTCAACCAAATGTTTTTAAAACTCATTTTGTTGGCATTTAGAGTATAAAATACATGTACATGAGAGCATTTCTGTATACGGTAAACATTGAGGCTATCTTAGCGTAATGACAGGGTGTAGCGAAAAGTACAAATATTTGTTAGATATGCCTAGGGTTCTGAACCACATTTTAATATGACCCAGATGGTCTGTAGGGAAGCCTTTAAAATGCCAACACGGCGATATCGAGTTGTTTCAGTTAATAATTTCCTGCATTTTTTCTAAGTGTAAACCATACACCTGTTTCATGAACTCTCGAGCATGATTTTGATTGGAAGCCACGTTATACTGTTGTTGTATATGAAAGGCTACAATTTATCTTTTTCTCTTTTTTGCAGGAGTGGTCAGGCAGGGTTGGCGAGCAGGGCTATAAAGTTTAATTGCCTCTGGTTGATTTCTTGAACAGATTGTTCTGGTGCATGTGCACAGTGTTGAGTATTCTCCTACTCGTTCATAATCGGCAACAAATTCCCTTTTATTAGCAAACAAGTTTCAAAAAACACCATAAATCTAGGCATGATGTCTCGATGCATAGAAATGACGAAAGGTGTGGTTGGGAATATCGTTGTATATATGTGTACAAAATGCTCTTTGGTAGAAGCAAAGTCCCCCAAAAAAATCTGGGGGCATATTATCAAGGGGGTTTATCTCCGCCTTTTTGGCTTTAATAGCCAAGAAAGCTGAGATAAAATTATCTCCCTATTACCTAGCTGTCGCTAACACCAGTTAGCGACAGCTAGTAGGAGATAGTGACCATCTCGGGCCCCACTTTGCATGTCAGTGATATTTATCACTAATGACATGCAAAGTGGGCGTGCCAAGATGTTAGAGACTGAAAACAGTCGCTAATATCGCTATCTCCTATTACCAACTTTTGGAGATATTCGCGCTAAGCGTGAATATCTCCAAAAGCTAACACCTGCCCTGAGCAGTTCTTAGCCATGTTATCCAATGGGAGGTGGATAACATGACTAAGAGCATTAGCTCGTAATGCATGAATATCGCTGACTTTTCAACGATATTCATGCATTGCAGCGATTTTTATCGCATTTGCGATAAACCTTGGTAATACCAAGGTTTATTTGCGGTCAAAATCGCCGCAGCTCAGCGGTAAATTTTTGTCTCTAACCAAGCAATAGCGATAATTATCGCTATTGCTTGGTAATATGCCCCTAGAAACATCTTATCTTGACGGCATCAACTCTACTTTGCAACAATGTTAACATATATTTTGAAATCCTTTAGGATTGAGTTTGAAGCACCCATCAACCAGTACCTACCAGGGTTAACATAAATACGATTTTAATGCCAATTGTTTGTCAGTTCGGTGGTCTTCATGCAAATCAGACCGATAACAACCAGCAGCCTGCGCTGCGCTCTGAAAATTTTACAGCTTTTCACTAACCAGAAGTTCTAATTTAATAAAAATTAGCTACACCAGGATTCTCCACAAGAGAAGTATTCTGGGAGGTGTGGCCAAAATGGCAGCGGAGGCGGTTGCATACTAACCATGCTCCACGTGGCCCTCCGAGTCTGACTGTTATCCATTATTGCAGCCTGCCCTATACCAATCTCCTGGACTCGTCTGGGGTCGTCGCCATCACTTTTGTGCCACTGCTGCTGCCTTAGCTGCCGCTGGGTACGGGGCGGCTTCCTGGAGCTGGGATCCGGATTGGTGGTCTCAGTGGTGGTGTGGCCTGGAGAAGCGGACCCAAGATCTGGGAGGTGGAGAGTTGGATGAAGCAACTTCCTCCCATGGACAGGTGATTCACAGCAGAGTGAAGGAGGGGGCCCCAGGGCATATAGCGGGAGGCTGTTCCCGCCCCAAGTGAAACTGCTGGTCAGGGACGAGAGGCGGGGTTGTGGTCCTAAGGTGGCGTGGATGGATGTGATGCTGCGTGGGAGGAAGGGCATGTGGAAGTGAGTGGTGCAGCCCTCTCCTGGGGTATGGTGCTCCTGGACAGGACTGACAGGGAGGCTAGGCTCACCCTCTAGGAAGGCATCCACAGGGGTCCTGTGTCTGGAATCAACAAATGGAACACCTTCGAGCATCATACATGGCTGTCCGTATTCTATGCTACAGCTGTGATGGATGCATGTCTGGCAAGGTGAGATGCATGACCGGCAAAGTGAGAGGGTGGTGGCCATTATCACGAGGATCACACTTTCCTATTCCTCAAAATTCAGGCGGCATTTTTTCTGTGAGAACCCTTACCCAAATTGACTGGGACATCTTCACAAGCACAGCTAGTGGTGGAGGATGGGCACCCCATGAACCTCTGGCCATGGACAAACTACTGATGTAGAGGCTTAGCCAAGAGGGGGGGGGGGGGGGCATGCTTGAGATAATAAAGGATTTATGTGTCCGACACCACTGTATGAGGATGAGCTTTCACTGAGGGGAGATTATTATCTGAAAGTATACCACCACAAAAACCTGCTGGCACACATGGGGGGGGGGGGGGGGGGGGAAGGAGGGAGGAGGGGTTTGAGGGGCACTTGCTAACCAGCTGCTGTTGCCCAAGCTCGGGCCACACTGTGAAGGTTTGTGGTTTGAGCAGCGCTGGGGATTCTGCACTACAAGATATAGGGCATCAGGTGATCTTGCTGCAAAAAGAACCAGGTACGGTACACTCTATATCTTGCAATATTACTCAACCATAGGTGCCAATTCCTCCCTGGAAGAACCCTTACCATTTCTGCTCTTGCTGTGAAGTCCCTGGCCTGTCTGTTGCATAGTAGGGAGGCGAATTGCGGAATACGCATAGGAGACCAATGGGTGATCGTTTCCCTTTATGCAAATAATGCTTTAATCTATCATAGAGATGGCTTGGAGGCACTGCCAGAGGTGGTGGAGATTTTGAAAGATTTTTTTGGGATGATTTCTGGTTAAAGATTAATTGGAACAATTCTTGCTTTTTCCTTTTTTGATCCTTAGGGGATAAGTGAAGTGATGGGGTGTCCCTGGTGGGGATAGAATCGACGTTCCAGACCTTTAGGCACCTGGGGGTGAATGTAAATCACTCAGAGTCTGACTTAATTGAGGATAATCTGGGTAGACTGATAGAGACTAAGGGGCTGATTACGATGTAGGGCGGATCGCTTCTGCACACATGGCGGTGGCGATCTGCCCTACATTTCCCTCCGCCCGCCACTCATTTCCCCCCGCCATATTAGTATGGCGGAGGGACCCTGGCGGATGGAAAGACCGTCCGCTGGTTTTCCGCCAGTCGACCAGTCGACCGGGCGGAAAAGGGGCTAGATATGGTGGCAGTGTCTGCTAGACACCGCCATCCATATTAGCATGGGAGCGGGAAGCCGCCTTTTCGTGGCGGATGCAGATTTTGCTGTTGGGGGCCCGTTGCTAGCCCCCAGGTTAATGGGGGGAGGGTGGTGCACATGGGGGTACCTATGGTACCCCCTACATTGTGCGGTGCCTGTCACCTTGTGATGACAATGCACACATTGCATTTCCACCATTGTGGCGGGCGGTGCTGTGAGCACCGTCCGCCACAATGCTGGAAATAGAGTATGCCATCGCCACGGTGGCGGTGGCATCCTAATTGCAGGTGCGGGACCGCCGCACCACTGGCCCGCCATCCTAATCTCCCCCAAAGTGTCAGTCCATAAAATTCTGGGTGTCCCTGCCGCAGTTACCAATGGGCAGGATAGCAATATTTAAAATGAATGTTCTCGCAAGATTACTTTATTTCTTTTTAGCACTTCCGGGTAAGTTGCCCAGAAAGGTATTGTCTGACTTGAACAAGACCCTCTTCAACCTGATTTGGAGATTGAGCTGGAAACTGGTAGCCCTATGTAAACTACACCGTCCAATTGACGCCAGTGGTTTTGGGGCCCTCAATTACGAATTATACTATGCTGCGGCCGAGGTACAGTGGCTAACTAGATTGCGGAGCCCATAGCCGTATTCATAAAGTGAAGGTGTCATCAGAGACACGCAAGTTCCTCAGATAATACACTGGTTGCTGACCCCAGGAGCATGACAGTGAATAACACACAAGCAGGGGAGACCGCGGGACATTCGGGATAAAATATATGTACTCCGAGTACTTCAGCCACTCAAATGCACCTGAACTCCCACTTTTGTCCCATCCTCCCATTCGTCTCCTCATAACCATATATAACAAGCAGCCTTGGACTGAGCTGGCGGGGCGGATTTGCGGTTAACGATGTATGGCCAGGGGAGATACACTGGATGCCAGCCTATTTACCTTTATTGTATTTTGATTTATTGTTCAATCCACATGTGCTATGCAAAGTGGGGATCTTCAGTGTTTCTGTTATGTTATTCATGTTCGTGCTTAAGATGCTGATGAGCTAAGCCTACATTACGCATAATGGTTCATATCGCTACTCATGTAAGATTTCATCTTATGTAGGTTCTTCTCGTTTTTTTCACTATGTACACAGGCAACTTGCACTGAGATGGAAGACTAATCTATTGTAAAGGGGATATTTTTTGTAACGTTGAATGATCTGCATTGTCTGTTATTCTCTAAAAGTGAGGTATTATGGGGCTTATTTACAAGCCCCTTGCGCGGTCGGTGCGTCACTTTTTGTGATGCACCAGCGGCGCATTTTGCTACCCCTTATTTACAAGGAAACGAAAAGCCACCCTGCGTGGCTTTTCCTGTCCTTGTAAATACGTCCCGTTTACATGCATCACTTAGCTTGAAAGGAGCGTTATATGAGTGTTGCTGTGGTTGTTCCCATGCAACTCCCATGGAACCCGACACATTTCCAGATTTACGAAAAATCCTAAACCTGGAAATGAGTCTGAATGCTACGCCTCCCAGGGGAGGCATTGGATGGAGGATTGAGGAGAAATATGTTCATTTCTCCACATTTTTTTCCTCTTTCTATGTGTGCTGCATTCTGCAGCACACATATAACGAGGAAATCACCTCTTGTGATTGTTTATGTGCAGGAAGGTGTACCTTCCTGCACATAAACGATCATTAAAAAATTACATTTTACAAGTTCTATGTGTGCTAATGCAGCACACATAGAAGCTGAAAAACGCCTTTTCAGAATGTTTATGTGCAGGAAAGAACAACATGGTGCAAGGGTGCCTTTGTCTGCACATGGCAGCCAATTGTGCATCAGCGCATGGGAGAGCAAAGAGATCCATCATACCCTTGTAGATTTGACACAACCCTGTACTTACTAAGTGCGCCGGCGTGGCGCAGTCATAGGGCTTGCGGTGCTGCGCAACAGCACTTTCTTGTAAATGAGGTCTTATATGTTTAGTAAGTCTAGTATGGATCGGGGGCATGGCCAAGATGGCGACCGGAGCAGCCATGCATTGAGCAGCTTCGTCGCGGCCCGCTAAATAATCCTGTCATAAATATAATCATACAGCAGCTATAAAGCCCAGCACCGGCGTTACACTCATTGGTGTGGGTCCTACGATCCCTGGATAGAGCAAACCATTGGTGCCGGATGGTGTAGCGGCGAAGACAGAGCTGGTTCCTCACACCATGCCACATGAGCAGGCTGGGTGGTGTTTTACACCGTACAGGGGACTAGGAGGCTGAAGACCAACTCGGCTGCACAGTACAGAGCTTCGAGAGTGGAGGCCTTTCAACGTAGCCGGCCAGAGGCAAAGCAACAGCTACGGAGCCCCTGTAAGCAGGAAAACAGCCATCATACGGGGCAGGCTGCCGACGCCGAGGACTCAATGTGGGAGGATCTGGGTGCACCCGAACAAAATGGTGGAACGGGCCTCTGCCCGGTGACACAGCCGCCTCACTCCCTGCAGAAATAGAAACTTTCTAAGGGGTTCACTGATACACCTGATCCTTTAAACCAACAGAAGAAATTGGCACGTAATCTGTACTATAAAAACAATTTATTTATTAACCTCACATGAGGGAGACTGCGTCATACCGTACCCTCAGGCCACTGTAGGAGACAGTCTAAGGAGTACAGAGAACAAGGGCCTTATATATGCATTTGTTACATAGTCAGCATAAAACCAAGGGGAGGTCCTGGCACATACAAGCATGCTTATTGACTAATATGGGTATACAAAAATTGCTTGCTCAACAAAGTGGGAGGGGAGACTAAACTGAACGCATCAGTAGGAATAGCCTGACAGTTCTACACTAGGAGCAGGTGCATTCTACAAGCTAGGCCTTTCTGAGCATGTGCAAGGCTCTGGAAGAGGTAGAAAGCACATGGCGAGCACATGACTAACTAAAATGGCTGCCAAGAACAAAATGGCTTTTAGCTCATGCTAACAGCGATTGCTGCAATCTTTAACCGATAGTCCTTTTAGCATGAGCTAAAGACATCCCTATGATCTAGTAGGAACATAGAAAATATTTTGCAGATTTATTCTTATAAATTCATCAATAGCCTAATCCATTGTTAAGTGGGCATTTTTCATTCTAAACATTTCATTAAGCGGGTATATATAAGTTATAACCAGGAGTACAAAGGGAGCAGAGCATTGGGTCATAATTAACATACAGATAGCAGGAGAGAGTAATGACTATTATTACAAACAGAATTATCAATATTTTTTTAACCCCAAGCAGAAAGCAAATCCTAGAACCATCTAGTCCAATTTTATGTAAAAAACATTTCAGTGCTCCTACACATTTCAGTGACCATCTATTTCAATTTCAGAATAGCCAACAGCACATATCCAATAAAAACATTTTCAATAGACTTTTCCAGTGTTCTTTTTATGAGGGCTAGAGTATCAAGTACTATTCACAAGGAAAGGGCAAAGTAACATTTGTTAACTGCTCAGAAGAACGTCTTTCTTGCAGAATAAACATTATTCCCAATGCAAATATTAAAGTCAGGCATATTATTACAAAAACAATCCTAGCTCCAGGGGACCAGGAGGACCACAAAGAGCTATGAGAATTAAGACGAGGAGCTGCAAAGGGCTGCTCCTCCTCAAAAATGGGACGACCGAAAGGGTGCATTACTAACAAAAAATAAGTCCTTGGGAAATTGAATGTGCTACACAACCAGCCAGAGGGGAGTCTTCTCCCTGTGTCGGTTTGAACCTCACAGGCAGGCTCTTGCTGTTCCCACGGTGGAGCTGCACAACTCGCAACTCAGGAAAAATGATCACGGCCCAGTTTGAGAAGAAAAAGTCTTTCTTTCAGGATCATCAATAATCCTGTCCGGTGCCTCAGGCAGTGCACCAGTTTTATTCACTTCAATCTAACAGGCACCAGAGACACAGCACCTGTACCCTGAACTCAAGTCCTTCCCTAACTCCTGTATTGCTCAGCTGGCGCACTGCTCTTTTGTTGGAGCCACAGATTGTACCTGTGTGCCCAGGCACCTCTTGATCAACAAACAAAAGCGCAAACTTGCATTCACTTTGGGACCAGGACTCAGAGGCCTGAAGCAACCCTTGTTTCAAAAGGGGTCACCTCAAGCAAAAGCCTCCTTGCCGTCCTTGTCGGTCTGTGACTGTCTTAGCTGGGAATCAAAAACTGGATCCACGCAAAAGGATCACTTCTCCATCCTGATTTGTGACCCCGGCTTCCGCCTTCACTGAGGTCCTAGTTGCCAGCAACACCTGTGCTGATTGCTTTCACCTTGGCTTCAAGCTGGACTGGTGCTGACTCCCCAGGCTGGATCTGATGTCCGGCCCCTCTGGCAATGGTTGTAAGGGAGCAAATATCTATTGGTGGACAGAACAAAAGGTCTTTAGACAAGGCACAGAAACAGTCTATGAACAGAGAAGATAGTCTCAGAATATTTCCTAGTCTTGGGACGCCCCATATATTAACAAGGCACCCAAGAACCACTTCATCTATCTGAGAGTAAAAAACCTGGACCTATTACACTATTTGAAGCAGGTAAGGAAGTCTGTGTTCATTTACTAAATTCTGAGGAAAAGAGAAAAACAATACAGACATACTCTAATTCCTTACATTTGTGTATTCTTATACTATTAATCTGACAAAACCTCAAGAAAGAGAAATGTTCTACACTTTTACTCATAAACCTTGCATTACTTGTACAGGACTGCAGACACTTCAAAATGATTTTTCTTTCAAAAAGACACTTGTATTGTGCACTTAGGACCATGCTCTCATCTTTTAGGTGCAGCAGGAAAATCTAAAACTATTTACCAGGGATTCTTATTACATAAAGAACTAAAAAAAACTTCAATATAGTGGTTACATACATTTCTCCAGCAGAACATGTTGTGACAAACAAACTCCTATAAAACAATATTTTCGTTTCAAAAATGTTTGCTGGGGATTTATTTATTTATTATTTATTTTTATTTATTTGAAAGTTTTATCTAGCGCGAACCAGACCCTTGCGGGTATCAGAGCGCTTTACAGGGTAAGTGTCTTAGTTGCATAGGTACAAAGTGAATATCATAAGTTTCAATGCTGGTCAATGATAATATAAACATCCTAACATAGATACATCGGTATAAGGTACATAACAAAACATTCAATGTATATCAAGCAAAATATAGATACAATATCCAGGAAACCTGGCTGGATTGCTTAAGAATCCCTTTTTAGGTTTTGCCTCGCCAAAAAGATGCGCTCTGCGCATCTTTTTTGCGCAGCAAAAACCTAATGAGAACTGTAGTGTGGCTTTGGGTCGGCCCTCGTCATTCATTGGCTGGCTCCATAAATGGAGCCTAGCCATTGGATGAGGGGCCTGTCCGTCAATGCCGGACCAGACACGGGGGCGTTCCCGAGATTCTTTGGCTTTTGCCGACGTCACGCGACGTCAGCCGAAAGCCGGGAACGCCCCCGAATCCGGTCCGGCATTGAAGGCACCCGGAAGAAGTCCAGGTGAGTGCTTGCTTTAATTTCCCGCTGTTCCCACCCCCTCTCCTGCTCGCAGCGTCTCCCGTCCCCGTTCCCGCCCCCCTCCCGCTGGTGACCGTGCTTTCCTGTTGTCTCAGCCAGGCCCGCTCCCCGCAGACTCCTCTCCCCCTGGTCTCTCCCTCTCGGCGCTTCTCGCTCTGCGCGCTCCTCTGCCCTGTAACCTCCCACCTCCCTGCACTCTCACTCCCAGCTCGCCTCCATCCAGTCTCCCTCCTCCCTCTACCCTCCCGTCCCCAGCCCGCCTGCCTGATCTAGAGACGGGCCGCCGCGCTGCCCGCGGCGACCCGGAAGTGACCGGCCGGCCGGCCAATCCTAGCGCGGCCGGCCGGAAGTGCCCGCCCCCCGCAGCCCGGGGGAAGAAGGAAGTATGGCGGCGCCCGCGGGGCTCCCGTGGCCTGGAAGGAGCCCCGGGAGATGCGGAGGACGTTGCCGGTCTCCCATGCCAAAGAGGGAGACCGGAGAAGTGCCAGCGAGATTGCCGCCGTCGATGTTGCCGGTCTCCCATGCCGAAAAGGGAGACCGGAGAAGTGCCGCCGTCCCAAGGTGCAGGTGAGTTGATCTGCTTGCACAGGAGGAGCCCCGGGGAAAGAGAACGTCCCTCCTCGGCCCCGGAGAGTCCCGAGGAGCGGGAGCTCTCGTCCAGCAGCCGCCGGACCCGGTGATATTTGACTTCATATTGCATTCTTATAATTCAGAGTTACTTGCCATTCTGAGATTGCTTGAGGCTCTGTAGGCTTTTAGATAGTGCTTGAAGATAGAGACGTTGTAAGAACCGGTACAACTGTCTAAAGGAAATAGTCTTGTATGCCCCATATATTTCCTTGCAGACAATTTTACTAATCCTTAAGTTTAGGACTCCAGAAAACAGACTCTTTGCCAATTAATTTGAAGTTTTGCATGTCGATTAAGAGTTCCATCCACCTTAATTGAGGAAATACGAGTGTTCCCGTCTTCGTTTTGCATACTTTATTCATCAATTTATACCTGAGGAGTTGATTTACTTGTGCTGGGTGCCTGGCTCTTATCAGGATCAGCCAGGCTTTACTGAAGAAAGCAGGTGTCACGAGATTCCCTCTTTCAAATAGACTTGGATGGTGTTTTACCTTTCAAACTGCTTGTTACTCCTTTACTTTGGATCCATCCAGTGTGAATGGACTGACTTGTAGCCGCCACAATAGGTTTCGCCTACAAGGCAGCGCTTTCACTCTCTGTTGCAAGATGTATTGCTAACTTACAGTGAGCTTGTACCCTGCCATTCGCTTACCATGGGCCGACTTATTCTCTCTCTTATTTGCTTACTTCCTACTAGCATGTGCGCGCTTTCCTGCTCTTTTTAAGTTTGTTTATCCCATGGAGCAGGTCCTTACACTGCTCGCTATTTCAGCGCTACTTTTTTTTTCTTTTTGTTTTAGCACTCCAGGAGAGTGCATGTTATCTGTCTCACTAAACCTCATCTCTCCCCCTCTGTGCGCTGCTCTCTCACCTCTGTGGTTCTACCCTGCCCCTCCATCATGTGCTCACCCTTGTGTGTTCCCGCTCCCTCATTGCTTTCTTGCCTGCTTACTTTTCTTACCGATGCCATCCGTGCTTCATGTTGCTCTCCTTTCCATTTAGTTTCTCCTCGGCCTGTACCATCCACGTTGCTTAACCCTCAGCAGCACCATCTGTGTGGTTTGAGTCCCTCACTGCGTGCGCACCCCCATGCCCCGGTGTCCTCCCTTCCCACTTTCGCCCGTTGCTTCTTTGCTTTCTCGTTGCTTACCCCCACCACTTTCCAAACAATATTTGATTGGCTGATAAAATGAAAGGGAAAAAAGCATCTGTCACATTACGTAGATGCATGCGCGCACGTAAAAAAAGACTCAGTGGTCTTTTTTAGGGCTCGACCTCTGACAATGCGCAAGCATTGCAGATGTCGAGACATATTATGGCTTATCCAGAGCTTAACTAAACGGGCGATTAGATGCTGTGCCCATGAAAAAGCGCGTGCGATTTGATGCTGTGCCCGTGAAAAAGCGCGTGCACAGCATCAAAGCCACCAGCCTCCCTCCACAAGCTTACCCCAGTGTGTGCTCTGGCATTTCTCCTCCCCTAATTATTCACTGCCCACGGCCGGCCGGCACATCAAAGGCTGCTGCTCCGCGTGCGTCTCGTCACCCTTACTCTCCCCTATTCTTCCCTTCTTGCCTCTCCCCGCCCCCCCCCCGCCCCACCACGGCAATGCCGAGGGCTTGTCTGCCTTCTCCCAGACTCGTTTACTTAACGTTCTGGGTGTGTGTGGAGGGCTCTGTGTAGCTGTGTGTGTGGGAAGCTTTGTGTGGCTGTGTGTGTGGGAAGCTTTGTGTGGCTGTGTGTGTGGGGGGCTGTGTGGGTGTGTGTGGGGGGGCTCTGTATGGGTGTGTGTGTGGGGGGGCTCTGTGTGTGTTTGTGTGTGTCATTTGCGAGAGATAAAGCTAGTGGCATTGTAAATGGCAATGCCATTTATTTATGTTAAAAAAACATAAATAAATATAATGTCAAGAGCAATGCCAATAGCTCTAACTTTAACAAAGGCAAAACCATTGCATTGTAAATGCTTGTTTAAAGAGATGTTTTGTGTTTTTTTTACACACAACAAGCCACAGAACTGGTAAGTGAGGTAAGACCGGAACTCCTCCTTAGTATATAGGGGTAAAATCCGACTTCAGTGTACAACACACATACACAATTGAGCTAGCTCTCTCTTCTTTTTTAGTCCCCATTCCTTGCGCCAGAGATCACTACATTAAACTTATCTGAATCCAAAGTCCTCTGCTATTCTATCAGAAGTTAACATCAGTTAAGTGTGATCACACTTTCATGTTGGCGAGGAGGACTGCATTGTGTGCCACAAACATTTTACACAAATATTTGAGTTTGGCAGAGATCAGTGATATTTTGGTTGTGTTTACCCTAGACGAGTCAGACACATTTCGACCTCAACTTCGTGTTTTGCTTACCATCAATAAAATGTTGCACCCAGCGTCCAAATATCTCATGTTTCAATCACATCAACTGAAGTTTTTTTGGTTACAAAGTAATATCTACAGCATGTGCATCAGCCATCGCTGTCTTCAAATGATTGTGCTCTGGAGATACATGTTTAGAGCACCATACTGATGTAGCAACATTATTGTGTATGGACTCACCAAAGTGGAATATGAGTATGTTATGATCGGAAACCGCTGAAAATGTATTGGACTGCCTTCAAGTCTGGTAGACTTTCCTTTCTGAGATGACTTCCTGTTGTGGAGAACCTCCCGTTACACCATGACTAATGCTGGAAGCCATTCCGGTCTTCTATGGCAACCTTGCTAGGAAAGCCAAAGTATCTTTAGCTGTTAAAGTTATGCAAACTTGGACAGTACAGTAGAACCCTACACAGAACTAGCACCTGACCTGCTATCCCTATTTATTATGCATATTGGGGAGTACCCAAAATTGCGTGTGCATACAGTAAGCGCACCCACTGTCACAGTTCAGTCCAATACTGGAATTATCAACGTTTAACAAGAGCAAAAGGTGCACCACTAAGAAATAAGCAATCACACAGTGAGTTATCAGATCCGTGTCCAAAGTTGTTTCTTCAAATCTTCATTTATTCAAAATATTCAGGTAACAAAGTTAATTCAGTCACACACATGTGAGGTAGACCAAACAACAGGGGCAAACATAGGTTCCAAACCATGATACGCCCGGAACCACGGCCCAGTCCTGCCTCCTTCCGAAGTGTTGTGGACTACCTCACGTGTGTGACTAAATGAACTTTGTTACCTGGACTAAATTTGGCTCCGTTTTTTTCACTAACGTGAAGCATATTTTGCTCTTATATAAAATAGAGTGTATGGGATTTGCCAACTTCCTTCTGCTGTTTATATCCATCACGGACACCCTGACGTTATATGTTAGGAGTGCCTCATAGATGCCCTGAAGAAGTCAATTGGTTTGGACAAAACCAATTGGCTGTTTTTTCCTCATTAATTTTCACTTTTCTCTTGATAATTTCACCCAATGTTGCATGGTTAATCCCGGCTATGTCAATAAAACTTTTTTTCAAGATGTGTTAGCGTGGCTATGCTTGGCGGATTTTCATGTATTGGCTGAAAAAAATAATAAAGGGAAATGATCAATCACATTTTATGCAACAAGTAGTGCCATTGTCTTATTTTTATTTCTTCACATCTCCCACCAACATTAATGAAGAAGCCACTTGAATGCTGCAACAGTAGGCATATAAAAGCGCTGCAGCCTAATGAACTGGGGAAATTGCATGAACAGGCAAACAACCCACGTTGGAGGTGGTCGATCAATTGAATAACCGAGGTAAGGCCCTCTAAGTTAATTGTATCAAAAGATTCAAGTTCTAAAACCCGGCTTACATAACCTTTGAAGGTATAAGTGAGACCACACCCATGAAACGTCTTGCATGCTTCATCATTGGACACTCACCCTACGAATGACTGCACATTAGTGTGGGTTCAGCAGTGAAATGGGATCTCCTAGATATTGTAGGGATGAGAAGAGACAAAATGACCTAGGATGTAACCATACATACATTTATTTCATGATGGTCTTCCTGAAGAAGTTACAAACAAGCAGTACTATAGCAGCACAGAGGTGGATGAGCAGTAATCACTTGTATGTCCTTTGTCATGGTTTACAAGTTACGCCCTTCTTGAGTTGCTCAGATGGGTTATGCAGTCTTGGTGATTATTGTATTTTTTTAACATTTAAAAATACTGACATGTTTTTAATAGAATTCAATTTTATTTTTCTAATTTGGATGTGATTTGCAATAATTAATTGTCATGTATGAACTGTAACACCTATACATCTGTTCATGTTTTAACCTGTGCTTTTATGGTATTTTTTTTACCGAAATAAAGATTTTATGATGATGATGATTATTGTATCAAAGGATCAAAAAAACATGCACACACTCAGAATTGCGGGAGGACACTCCCAACTTGGAGTATATACTGGCCCAAAAACAAATTTTTATTTCATAGCAACAGTTTTAACGTTTGATGGAACAGATTAAGATTTTAAGGAATACTGATAATTT
Source organism: Lissotriton vulgaris (assembly GCF_964263255.1). Lineage (NCBI taxonomy): Eukaryota > Metazoa > Chordata > Amphibia > Caudata > Salamandridae > Lissotriton > Lissotriton vulgaris. Next base: position 1,270,039,438 of record NC_141696.1, on the reverse strand, counting down.
TTTTGATTGTCAGTCTGATGACTTCAGGTATTTTATTCAAATATTTTTGTGGAACACGAGCAATGACTGAAGCAAATTAATCCCCAGTGTTTTGAGCATGTTAGCTCGAGGTATGAAGACCCTTTTTTGTCATAAATGGATTCTTTGCATTTTCATGCACTGCAGAATGCAAAGGTGGTCTTTGCCAAAATCAATCAGTCAATCAATCAATCAATCAATCAATCAATCAATCAATCAAAGCATTTATATAGCGCACTACTCACCCAGAGGGTCTCAAGGCGCTGGGGGAGGGGGGTCCGCTACTGCTCGAACAGCCAGGTCTTGAGTTGCTTCCTGAAGGCGAGGTGGTCCTGGGTCAGGCGGAGGTAGGTCGGGAGGGAGTTCCATGTCTTGGCGGCGAGGTAGGAGAAGGACCGTCCCCCTGTGGTGGCTCTTCGGATGCGGGGGACGGCGGCGAGGGCGTGGCCGGTCGTCGAAGCTGGCGTTTGGGAGCGTAGAAGTTGAGGCGGCTGTTGAGGTATCCTGGGCCTTGGTTGTGTAGGGCTTTGTGTGCGTGGGTGAGGAGTCGGAAGGTGATTCTCTTGTTGACCGGGAGCCAGTGCAGGTCTCTCAGGTGTCCGGAGATGTGGCTGCGACGGGGGATGTCCAGGATGAGTCGTGCTGAGGCGTTCTGGATCCGCTGGAGTCTCTTCTGGAGTTTGGCGGTGGTTCCGGCGTAGAGGGAGTTGCCGTAGTCCAGACGGCTGGTGACGAGGGCCTGGGTGACCGTCTTCCTGGTCTCGGTGGGGATCCACCGGAAGATCTTACGTAGCATGCGCAGGATGTTGAAGCACGACGAGGAGACGGCGTTGACTTGTCTGGTCATGGAGAGGGAGGAGTCCAGGATGAAGCCCAGGTTGCATGCGTGGTCTGTTGGTTTGGGTGCGCTGCCTAGGGCGGGGGGCCACCAGGAGTCATCCCAGGCAGAGGGTGAGGATCCCAGGATGAGGACTTCCGTCTTGTCCGAGTTCAGTTTCAGGCGGCTGTTCTTCATCCATTCGGCTACCTCTTTCATCCCTTCGTGAAGGTTGGCTCTGGCGGTGGCGGGGTCATTGGTGAGGGAGAGAATCAGCTGGGTGTCGTCGGCGTAGGAGATGATGTTGAGGTTGTGCTGGCGTGCGATGTCTGCGATGGGGCTCATGTAGATGTTGAAGAGGGTTGGACTGAGCGAGGAGCCTTGAGGAACGCCGCAGATGACTTCGGTGGCTTCAGATCTGAACGGGGGAAGGCGGACTCTCTGTGTCCTTCCGGCGAGGAAGGAGATGATCCACTCCAGTGCCTTCTCCTGGATTCCGACGTTGCTGAGTCGCTGCACTAGTGTACGGTGGCAGACAGTGTCGAAGGCCGCGGAGAGGTCTAGGAGGATGGAGGGCTGCTGTTTCTTCGTTGTCAAGCAGTGCTCGGATGTCATCGGTGGCTGCGATCAGGGCGGTCTCGGTGCTGTGGTTGGCCCGGAAGCCAGACTGCGAGAGGTCGAGGGATCCGTTCGTCTCGAGGAAGGCGGCCAGCTGCTTGTTGACGGTCTTCTCGATGACTTTTGCAGGAAACGGGAGCAGCGAGATGGGGCGGTAGTTCTTGAGGTCGGTGGGGTCGGCTGATGGCTTCTTTAGTAGAGCGCTGAGTTCGGCGTGCTTCCAGCTCTCCGGGAAGGTAGCTGTGTCGAAGGAGGTGTTGATGATGTCCCGCAGGTGGGGTGCGATGACAGCGTCGGCCTTGTTGAAGACGTGGTGAGGGCAGGGGTCAGTAGGAGATCCGGAGTGGATGGAGTTCATCGTGCGGACGGTGTCTTCGGTGCTGATCGGGGTCCAGGCGCGGAGGGTGGTTGTGGGGGGCAGTGGTTCGGTCGTGGCGTGCGTCGGTTGAGTGCTAAAGCTGTTGTGTATGTCCGCGATCTTGTTGTGGAAGTTGGAGGCGAGGGAGTTGCAGAGGTCTTGCGAAGGGGTGATGTCGTTGTTTCCGGCGTTGGGGTTGGAGAGCTCTTTAACGATGAGATCAGGTTTGACTCCTATACTATGTTATGCAATGGTTTTAATTAACTAATGCAATAAATAAATGTACCTTACCTTACCTTAAAAAAGACTCCTATACTGACTGTACAGGAAAATACTGCACTATACAGTATTCACCAGTACAACGTATTTAACCTTAACCACATACACTTTAGAAAACTCCAGAAAACTGAGATTTAAGATGGGCCTTAAACTAAAGGAAATGTAAAGGGTAACAACTTAAGAATTCAAGTGGAAAACAGTAAAATAATAACAATGTAAGGCCTGGAGATGGATGTATATCCTTTGAAGTTGCTGAACGCCTAACGGATTTCCTTGTTTTTTATATTTCTAAAATGAATAATGTAATTTGGATACAGCCTGGGTAGAACAAAGAATAATTATCGCTAAGCTTGGTTAGCGGGCAAAATAATATCGCTGAGCTTCGCCTATTTTTATCGCTTAGGAGCCTTGATATTATCAAGGTTTATCTCCTAAGCAATAAAAATCGGCCGAAATGCATGAATATCGCTGTAAAGTCAGCAATATTCATGCATTACCGAGCAAATGCTCTTAGCCATGTTATCCACCTAGCATTGGATAACTTGGCTAAGAACAGCTCAGGCCAGGCGCTAGCTTTTGGAGATAATCGCGCTTAGCGCGATTATTTCCAAAAGTTGGTAATAGGAGATAAAGATGTTAGCGACTGTTTCCAGTCACTAACATCTTGGCACGTCCACTTTGCATGTCATTAGCGATAATTATCGCTGACATGCAAAGTGGGCACCTAAATGGCCGCTATCTCCTACTAGCTGTCGCTAACTGGTGTTAGGGACAGCTAGGTAATAGGGCGATACAATTATCGCCGCTTTAGCGGGAAAAATTCCCGCTAAAGCGGCGATAATGCCCTTGGTAATATGCCCCCTAGTTCCCCTTAAAGGTCAAATAAGGGAACAGCATTCTAGACTACTCATCGCTTCATATTTTCATTAGACATGATGGGCAGTAACATAGCATATTTATTTATTTATTTTATTAATGCTAACAATTTTAAAACAGTATTACTGAATAGCCAATTAAATGTGTCATGGCTGTTTCCTAGACAGCTTAGACAGGCTCAAAAGAGAGAGGAAACATAAATTTGCCTACCCTTAATTTGCAGAGGAGCTAACCTTCTTCCCCCATTCCAACAGAAGGAAACCTGAAACAGGTTTCATTTCTGTCAAACCCTATTTGTGGCAGCTGAGCACAAACAGACTTGTAGGAGATAAGTAGCTAGAAAACATTAATAACCAACCACCAATTTCTTTAGCAATGGTACTAGTGTAACATGAGGGCGAATGAATGCAAACTAAATCCCATTGCTTCCTTATCTCAGCACTTGCACATAAATTTTTTAGCTAAAACCATTATTTTCATTTACATGGCAGAGCTGTGCTTTACTCAGGGCACACATATACCACTTTCTTTCCTTCTGTTCATAAGACTGCACAAAAACTTGCTTTTGCCAAAAATAGTAGAAGAGGCCGAAGTGTCAAAGCAAACCGTGCCCGTAGCCCTGCTAGGCCGCTAAATGTAGAACTCGAACTCTAACCCATACCAGCTGTCCTATTTTGTGCAAGGCTCTTCCATGCAGCTTTTTCAATTCAAAGCAATTTATGGAGAACTATAGCTGAAAGGCAGTCCTATTCCGTCTGTTTGCCAATAATTTAAAGGTAGGATAATAACTTCTGCTGGTTTTTTATACTTTTTTTCGATTTGTGTGCAGTGTGTGGTGTGATTTTCTAGCAGTATAGAGGTCATCTGTTTGTTTTATACTTACATGTGTGCATTACTGAAGCCTGAGATCAGTTTAAAAACTGCCCTGAGGGGTAGAACTGCTTTTGAAAAGTACATTTTGCCCAAATTGTGACATATGAAAAGCAAGCCTCATTCCTTTCCTTTCCTATAACCTTTAAATGCATTCATTTATAACATTAAGCACAGAGGCTTTACTTAAAATATGAAAAGTCTGCGTCACTTTTAAAGGATAGTAATTATTTCACATCAGAACCACGGATGTGCCTATTAAAAAGGCCTTAAGAAAGAAAATCCCTACTTTTAATCTTTTCTCTGTTATCCAAAATAATGAAACTGTTTTTTATAACTTTTAAAATTAACAGTCTTAAATGCACGCCTTTAGACTAACTTAAAATCTAGTTGACCCAGCAGTTTCCTTGTGGTTTGGGACCAAGAATAGCCATGTATTATTGACACCGCTGTGCTCTAACCAGCAGGCGTCAATTTCCACACCTCTCTCAGGAGAAAACCCCTTTTGCTGTATTGTTATGTCCTGAAAAAGTTTAATCTCCGTTTGTTGTGTCAGACAGCTTCTACTCAGTGAGACAGTTTAAACACAGCTGTTTGAAAGCTCTTTTTCTAGTGTTGAAATGTAAGCACAGTCACAGTCTATTTAAAAGTCAGGTATTTCAAGCCAGTCAAAATCTATTGTATTGTAATATGGTGTTTAATTCAGCAACAACCAATTCACTCAGATGATGTGAATGCCTTTTAATATCTAATACAATGTATCTAAGGAGAATGCTGTAACATTTTGTCTTAGTCCTAGTTGTTACAAAGCACATAATTTTTTTTTTCTTTCTTTCTATGAGGTCTATTTTATTCCTATTGAACGTGAATTCTAATTTATCTTCATCATTGTTGCAATTTGCACATATGTATAGTTTCTTACTCTTTCAATTTTAATGGTAGCCTGTAGCTATTTAGCATATGTTACTTAATTTCATTTCTAGATTTTTTTAAATGTAATTCATTCAATGACATTTTGCATAACAGAATGATGACAAAAAAAACCTTGAGCTCATTCCAGACATTTTTAGAAGGGGGTCATACACTCAGAACACACAATACAGCGTGCTTAAGGCTAGCCATTCTTACACAAAGAGCGCAATCACTACTCACTCACACAAGTACCACGGTTGTCAAACCCCATAGACATTCAAACACACAATCATCCCACAAATCAACACTTAGGACAAAACCAAGAGACCGCCCACAGACTGTACTGTAACCAAACCATTTGTAAATACTAATTGTAAGTCAAATTTACAAGAGAAGCTCTCAAAAGTAGTCTAAAAAACTGCACAAAAACAGCCCAAAGACTGTTCCATGTTCAAGTAGCCAAAATATACCAAACCTGCCAGTTATGGCTGGCAGAACACTCAAAAAGCGCTCTGCATATCACCACTTATGAATGTTGCTAAGTGCGCAGATCAGGATTTTATGTATATATTTAGTTCCATGGGGTACATAGTCACCAAGGAAGAAATACCTTTTTATACCTAAACCTATTTAGATATCCCCTCTAGGGGAACCAGATGAGTTCATTCAAGATTCACATTGGTACCTCCAAGAAAGCAGCACATCTTCGATGTGTGCTTGAAATAGGCATGCCAAGAATATTGCAACATGTACAATATTATGCGCCAAGTGGCACTTAACTCAATGTGTGATGTTCACGTTTTCAAAAGTTAGAGAAAAATCTCCTCATTACCTGCCTACATAAATTGCAATTTACATATATTTCTAAATTCCAAAGTCTTTGGCCAAACAAAACACATCACATGTCGACGACCTTACCAAGCACAAATCTCCAGCCTCTCACTGCCAAGTTCTGAGTGATCCAACGGTCGTTTTAGAATACTCACGCCAAAGAGGTTCTCAGTCGGGAGCGGCAAACACTTTGAGAATTGGATCAGGAAGACCAGAAATATACTGGGCTGGAAAGACAAACACTCTTCGTGCACAGGGTACCTCCTCAGTAGATTCCTCTCCCCCTCAGTAGATTCCTGTCTCCCATCAAGACCACTCCCTTGGATAGCGGCTTCTCTGATGAGGTCCACGTTTGGGCGCCATTTGAAGAATTAGAAACCTTCTAAGGGGTTCACTGATAAACCTGGTCCTTTAAACCAACAAAGAAAAAATTGGCATGGAAGCTATAATATAAAAACAATGCATTTATTAACCTCACATGAGGGAGACTGCATCATACAGTACCCTCAGGCCACTATAGGAGACAGTCTAAGGAGTACAGAGAACAGGGGCCTTATATATTCATTTGTTACTTAGTCAACATAAAACCAAGGGGAGGTCCTGGCACATACAAGCATGCTTATTGACTAATATGGGTATACAAAATGTGCTTGCTCAACAAAGTGGGAGGGGAGACTGAACTGAACACATAAGTATGAATAGCCTGACAGTTCTGCACTAGGAGCAGGTGCATTCTACTAGATAGGCCTTTGTGAGCATGTGCAATGCTCTGGAAGAGGGAGAAACCACGTGGCGAGCACATGGCTATCTAAAATGGCTGCCAAGAACAAAATGGCTTTCAGCTCATGCTACAACGATTCCTGCAATCTTTAACACCCCCTTTATTCCGTGTGGCTGGGACTATTGCAGCAGGGGGAATACAGACGGCTCCTAGAGTTCCTTGCAGCTGGTGATCGAGTAAAGGAACCAAGGGGCCCGCTTCTCCCCTGTTAACTCCACATCGCAGCCCCTCCCGCGGTAAGGACACAGCGCCGGAGCCCCTGTAAGCAGGGGAACATCCGCCGCAAGGGACCGCCAACGCAGAGAACTCGTTGTAGGCAGAACTGGGTGTGGTCATCGTAAACAGTGGCACAGGCCTCGCTCTGGTGACACCACCACTTTCCCATCCTCCACTCTGAGTGATCGTGACACTCACGGGGGAACACAGACGACTCCCGGAGCTGGGCACTCAGGGGAGAAACCAAGGAGCCCCCGATGGACCCTGCTCAGGTGGGATGACTGAGATACACAACAGCAGGGGGCATACTCCATCACCTCAATTAACACGTCTAGCACCCACTCGGCAGAGGGTGGAGCCTTTACACTGTCGTAGTGGCTGCAATTCAGACAGAAACAATATTGCACATCTTTGTGGCCTGTGCCAGCACATGAGTGCACAGATCTGGGTCAAAGGACAGTAAAATCATATGTCATCCCATCCTGAATGCAAAAACTGCAAAGAGTGAAAAGAAGGCAGTAATATACTGGCACTCACTACCTCCGCCACTCTCCTTTCCACCCCCCAAAGAGGAGTGCAACAACAGAGGCTCGAGAGACACTAACGTATCAATCTTCAATAAACCTAAGATGCAGGGTTCCTCTCAACATGCAGCACACCAGTGAAAATCAACGGTCTCTATCTGGTGGGCTTAGTGGAGAATTGCAACTCAGTCGCCTCCGTGGTGTCATGTCAGCGGAAGTGTTAGGCTCACTGGAGACGCTAAATAGCATACCACCGCCGTGACAGTACCTACAGCATGTTTGTGCACGGTGTGGCATGCACCATGTCGTGCATGCCACACAGTGCACAAATGGGGTGGTATTCTAAGGAGGGTGCAGCATGTGCCCCTCTGCATGCACCCCCATGGGCAGAATCACCTGGGGGCCCTGTTGGGGCCCCCTTACCTGTATTACCCCACCGTGAAATGGGTGGTGGAAATGCATGTCGTAATATGCATGGCAGTGTCGGAAACGCCATATATACAGCCGATTCCACACCACTACCGCCACACTAGACGGGCAACTATCTCTTGGGAATTAACCGGTTGGCATTTTTGGGACTAATTAAGGGTCCTTACATGTTTTGTGTTTTCAGACTGCTTTGGGCGATTGGTTCACCCGCAATGGAGTAAAACCCCTTTGTTTTTTTGGAAGACTTAACAAATCAAGGTTAAAGGATATTCTGTACTAGACCGCAACAACTGAGCGGGTAAGCCAAAGATTTTGGTTCACTATTGTCAATTACATCCTTTTGATTAGGATCAGTATTTTTTATGTGCACCTCCTTCTTACAGACTACCCACCACTGGGAGCTGTGACCAGGCCACCCCACAGGCACCTACGTATAGGTCAGTAATGCAGGCATATTTTTGGCCTCTATTCACAGATTATTATTATTTTGCGGCATTGAATCCAACTCTATCATTATACCCTCAGGTTGTCTCCCCTCCCTTTGTCCTGAGGAAAACCTGTGAGCTGAGGATATAACTTACCCTCCATGCGCCAGGGTTGAAACATTGGCATTCTTTCCCAAGTGGGCCTGTACCCTACGCCACCCTTACCCTGCCCAACCTACAGATGATAACTGTTTTGGAAAAATTGTGAACGATAACAGGAATGAACCATGAGGGGTAGGCGCTGATTAGCTGGTCTTGATTTTACCTATAACCAGTTTTTCATTGTTTATAATGAATGTAATCATTCTTTTTGAACCCATCTTCACTCTGATATCCCTCTTTATCACCTTATCTGTCTCACACATGAGCACGTTTCTTCTCACTTCCCTTTGGAGCAACCTCTCATCTTGCTTTAGAATATGGTAATATGTTTACCTACATGAAAAGTGTCTGTGAAATAAAAACAGTTATCTTTTCAAAGAAGTAATGGGTCCCATTTTGTTTTGAAGGTGCGCAAATTTGAGACCTTTATTTGTATTTGTTACTTTATGCTAATCATATGCACATATAAGTTGTATTTCAAATCATGAACATTACTACAACGCAATTCCATGATAAATGAGTCTAGGCCCAACTGTTTTCTATATCAATCGATACCTAGGTCCGCGGACAGTATTTTGGTTACCCCATTATGTTATAATGGTAGGCTGTATGTTAGCATCACACATCTGATGTGTTTTGGCTAATTGTTTGCACCTGCATACCACACTATAACACACACTCCATTTCAGACCATGATACTTTGCCATTCCACAGCAGCACAACATTTGAAAAGGGAAATTTGGTCACTGAAGTCAGGTTATTTTTTTGCTTTTCCCTCTTCCTTGTCCCTTTTTCTTCTTTCATTTATTTCCTTGTGGTTAATTTTTTTGACGGCCTTAGTCCTAAATGTACTCCTATCTCAAAAAAGGGAAATGTGGGCCAGAATATTGGCAGGGCAAATGCTGTAGTAACAATCTGCACACACAAGAGGAAATTAGGAAGAGTCATAACGTTCTGTGGGAGAGAGTGCACTCCCAGGCCTGCAAGCATCACCTGGAGGCCCAGAGGACTGGTAGTGGTTCTCTCAGCCCCCCTTACAACTATTTCCCTGGTAGGAGAAGGTCTTGCAGATCCTACATTCTGAAGGTTTGGCAGGAATCCCTGGTGGAGTGGAGATTGGTAAGACACCCTTTGCAATATGTCTCTAAACCTAAATGTCCTGTTTGCTTTGAAGTTAGCTGTTGCTAATGTGCTCAGCAAAATTTATTTTACATAGAAACCTAGATATATCAGTAACATCTTGTTTGGCTTTTCTGTTTGAAGGTATTGAGATGCATTTAAGATAACAGATTTGAATAGCCATCACATTTCACACGATGTTATGGTGTCTGTAAGTGTATGTACTCCAAACAACAAATAACATATATGTTTCACATAGTTAATGTCTGTTCTCTTTTAACTGCAGATTTACCCAAGGTATGTTTAAGTTACAATTTTGCAAGTGTAGTGAATGTATCATTGAAATAACTACCATTAACATGGTGTCTTGTTTCTGTTTTGTGAAAATCATATTGCTATATAATTTTGCTCATTCTTTCTTTTGAAACTTCTTTTCACATATTGCAAAGTGTCATTTATTGATCAATACCTATTTAACGTTTTCTACTGAACACTGATTTGAAGTTGTGTAAGCAGTCCTTTTGTCATGTAATTGAATTGATGTCATGAGTTCCATAAATCAAAGTTTGTCGACATAAAAACGTTATTATTGTAAATTGGTATGCTGAATATAAGTGGTATCTGTGATGTTAATATGATGATTAATGCTACACATCCATCTAAGTTGTGTCAATGTTCGTTTTGTAGCCTGCTAAGCCTTGGACCGGTTAATTTCACAGTTCTCCTCTCTACTGTGTTGTGTTGAATTGCTGGTACATATCATGTATAGTTACTAATGTTGACATTTCAGGATATCCGCTTACATGTTTTTTTAAAAGTTATTTTGTATGAAATTTAAACTGTTTGTGTAAATAATTACAATGCCACTAAAAGGCATAATCATGATATTGATTTCCTTTTCCCTTTTAGGTTGCAATATTTCTCCTTGTATGTGTAATCCACACTTTTACAATGTATTCATATTTTTACATTCCTTATAGGTCTAACAGCCTGAGCACGTGGCCCACCTTCTGCCACTCAGGAACTCTCCACACCAGCCCTGGATCAACCCTCCAAGGATGACTACACTCCTGCAAGTCTGGATGAAGAGGAGTGGCCTGGTCCATTTGGTCTGCCTGGGTTCCCCTGATCCCCACATTTTTTATTTTAATACCAAGTAATATGTCCTACGAATAAATGTAAAACTACATGGGAAATTACATTGGTTTTTAAACTCACTACTCACGCGGGCCCCCAACTAAAAATTAGAAGTGCCTCCCTGTCTTCAGGTGTAGGCCCGCTCTCTATCAAACCTGTATAAAAGAACATAATTTGTGCAGACAGTGAGCATACATTATGTAAATCAATAAAGGTGTGCAAATAAGACCCAAAAAAGAACAATTTCTTTAAAAACATGTGAATAATTATCATAACGGGATTGAGAGGACAAAGCATATGTCAACACTCGTACCTCTTGTATGCCTTTCAGAGGTACGTGCACTGTAACATAAGTGAAGCAGAGTTCAAACTACAGAATAAGTAATATATCAATGGATTAATTAATAAAAATGCCAAAGAGTAAAACAGTGGATCTGAGGTGAATTAAAAAGAAAAGTTGTTGATATCAGTGACTTTCCACATATTCATGGAATTTCCTAGAAAAGGCAACTGCCAAAGCAGACTTGTACTACCTCTCTTGAGATTAAAAGTGCTTTGAGGCCGAGTTGACAACTTCACAGAGTGAAGACTTGTAAAGTGATTCACTCAAAGATGTGCCAGACAGAATATAAACTCAGGTAGGCAGCCTGGGATGAAAGTGGGTTTAGCAGAGGTAAAGCCCGCGCTCCTGGAAGCATTATCTTCTCAGCACATGATCCAGGCGCGCCGCTTACAGTTCTGACTTGCACTAAGTACAGCTGTGGGACTCTCAGACAGGCAGGATGTCAGCACATCCAATGTAATCCACTGGCTGAATGTCTATCTGGATGGCTTATGCTCTCTGCTGCCGGCTGCACGCGCCACAAGAAAGGCATCATCAAAGTAAGAGGCAAGAAAATCCTGAAATCCCTTCTCACATCAAAAGCGGGAAGTCTGTCGCTTGCCGTTTGAACTCTCTGGCAGTCAGAAGGAAGGTCTTACAATGTTGTGACTTCGAGGGAATAATTATGGGGGTGCATGGTTCGTGGCCCCATTCTGCTCGGAAGATTTCGAGAAGGCAAGTATAAAACATTCCTACCACCACCACCACAGCCTAGACCCACACACCTGCGCTTTTGAAGCAATGGAAAGAGACACTATTTAAACTACTTTTCGCTGACACATCTTTCTACAAAAGTTCACCTAGATTGTTATCAGTTCCTTACATCCCTACCACAGGTGTTTGGGGGCTACTGTAAAGTACAGGTGCAAAAGGCCATGAAAACTAGAACCACAATAATATTACACCGGCCCTCGCACTGAGTTTCTCACCTTTTAAAATGTTTCACAGGCTGCTGTACGGGAAGTCATGTAAGTCTCTGCTAATGGTGTATACCTTGTAAGATGAAAGGTTGAGTCAACCCCAGCCTCCACAAGCATAAAACGACACGTGGCACCTTTACCCCCTGAGCAAAGATATTTTCCACAGGACTCAGCAGTGAAGGAGCATTATTAAGTGATTTAGAGTAATTTTGAACAACACACACTTTCCTTTATCGATTTGCATAGAATAAAAACCATTATAAGCATTGTCCTAAGGATTGTTTAGATTTTCAAACGGGTGAAATAAGTGTAAGGTACAAAATAGAGACTGAACAAGGAAGTATATGCATACGTCAAGGCACTCGTGTACATAAATACATGTATGTATTTATTTTTGCATTTTTATAGTGTGGACATTACCCAAAGTTGTTAGGTTGCTTTACAGTAGACGTTACATGGATAATTGCATAGGGTTCAAAATTAACAAATATTACCAAAAGTAGTTACATAAGGTTCAGAATTATTAAACGGTAAATCATTGCAGAAAAACAAATTGTACAAGTATATACAGCAGTGAAAAGGTTGTAAGCACCTGATGAAATTGAGGTAGTGTGGTTGTGAGTGCCAAGATTAGCTGCAGTATTTTAGCTAAAATATTGTTGAAAGTGGAGGAATTTGACATCAGTGGCGGCTGGCAACATTAAAATATGGTAGGCTCAATGCCCAAAAATCTCACCATCTATGTTGCTGTCCCTCCTTCCCTCCGGTGTGTCTTTTCTCAGTGGGACCCTGGAAAGGGAAAGATCAACAAAATAGAAGGGGGTTACCCAGGGGGTTCCTATTTCTATGTGATGCTGGCAGGAAAAAAGGGGGAAGAACAGTATAATAGAAAAAGAGAACTATCCTGCCAGGGTATACTTATATGGTCCCCACAGCGAGATCCAAAGGGATAAGGGGAGGTGACATAAATTAACGCATCGGTGCCAAAGATATATCAGAACTCATTCAACACAATTGTTTGAGAAAATAGAAAAGTTTTTATTTTTTTTAAATGACAATTTATAAGTGGGGTCCATAAGAAAACCTTCTAAAGCATATATACAAACACAGGAACAAAATGTATCTCTTAGGTCTAAATAGGTGAATCTCACTCACTATAGAAATAGTGCAGACATACAACTTCTTTTTTATTCACAGTGTGTATGTCCCCCTCCCCGGTCTTCTATACCCTGATGAAGATGCAGCCTAAACTGGCTTTGCATTGAAACGCACGTTGGCGTGACCTACATGGATGGCCTCTATTGCAATATCACTACCTACTGCACCTCATCTTTAACTGCCTCCATGTTGTTGTTTTTTGTCTCTACTCTAGCAAACATTGATTGTTATGTTGCAGGCCCCTAGGTCCCCCTATACTTGTAGTTATATGTCTGCACTATTTCTATAGTGAGTGAGATTGAGATGTGTATGTCTGCTTAATGAATGACTGTGGGAGTGTGTGGGACGTTTATAAACTCTTTTCCTGGTATGAATTTTTAATGATGACACCTATTTAGACTATTTTTGTCGGTTTTGCTAGCGAAGGGAGACAAACTATGTGTGCGCCTGGACAGGCGATGTGCACGAGCACCGCACAGCGTCTCTTTTGCTTGCAGGCTTGATCTCTTATCCCAATGTCTGGTCCCAGACACAAAGACCTGACACAGCACACGTATCAGTGTACACAAGGAGGCGTGGTCTACAGTGGAGGCGTGGCTACAGGGCGTGGCAAACCAATGAAAATAAACACCTCTGACAAAAGCGTGTCTCATCAGAATGCCCATTTTCCCGCTTGCCTGTCAAAGGAGATTACCCAATCCAGCTATTCGAGCTCGCCCTTCTTACTTTTCCATTTGCTTAGGGAGGGCGTGACGGAGTCCGGGCTCCGAGCCTCGGTCTCGCGCCCCTCATGTTACTAAGGCTGGCGAGATAGGGGGTTGGAGCTCTAGCACTGCAATGGGCGGGTTGTTGGAAAGAAAGAGGGCGTGGTTAGATCCCGAAGGTCGGGTGAAGGATCTGGCCCGGCGCGTGGTGCTCACAACAGTTAGAGTCCTATTCAACATCCGCAGTGGTTGCACGAGGCAGGGGGAGGCGATTTGCACAGTGTGCACGCAGTAGAAGCGCAAGCGATCCACGGCCTCCACGCTAGCGCCTCGCGCCCTCCATCCAATCCGCAACCATGGCTGGCAGCGCGGTCGCGCTCTGGCGGTTTTCCCTGAGGAGCGGCTCTCGCTTCCCCCTGCACCGGGATGTGAGATGCTGTGGGTGGTGCAGGTTGAGCCTTGTGACCCTCTGACATGCTGGGGTGGGAGTGGGGATGTTTGCAGAAGGTGCTCCCTGGCGGGTGGGGGTATTATGCTTTCTTTTTTGGGGGGTCACCTCTAACTGCCAGAGGAGCAGGGGCGTGCAAGGTGTGCCTCGGGGTGAGGGCCCCTCTGCCTGCTGTACAGTGGGAGGGGCATAAGAACCTGCAGCCCTGGCACAGATTGTGGGGGCACATGACCCTCTGGTTGGCACTGGAGTTGCACCTGCATGTCCCTGGAGCTCACGTGCTGGCTGTGCACCTGTTGACTTTACGCTGGGCTGCATCCACATATAACCAGCTCCACCCTGTTGGGACCTGGAGGTCAATCAATCAAGGAATTTGTAGAGCGCGCTACATACCCGTGAGGGTCTTAAGGCGCTGGAGGGGGGTGGCTGCTACTGATCGAAGAGCCAAGTCTTGAGAAGTCTTCTGAAGGTCAGCAGGTCTTGGGTCTGTCGTAGGTTGGTGGGGAGGGTGTTCCAGGTCTTGGTGGCGAGGTGGGAGAAGGATCTGCCGCTGGCGGTTGTTTTCCAGATGCGCGGGACCGTGGCGAGGGCGAGGCTGGCTGAGCGGAGGCTGCGGGTGGGGCTGTAGAAGCGGAGTCGTCCGTTGAGGTATGCTGGTCCGGTGTTGTGTAAGGCTTTGTGTGCGTGGATGAGGAGTTTGAAGGTTATCCTCTTGTTGATGGGAAGCCAGTGTAGGTCTCTCAGGTGGGGGGTGATGTGGTTGCGTCAGGGGATGTCGAGGACCAGTCGTGCCAAGGCATTCTGGATGGGTTGCAGCCGTCGCAGGAGCTTAGTTGTTGTTCCTGCATAAATGGCGTTTCCATAGCCCAGCCTGCTGGTGACGAGGGCCTAGGTGATGTTTTTTCTTGTTTCGGAGTGGATCCACTTGAAGGTCCTCTGGAGCATTCGGAGGGTGTTGAAGCAGGATGTGGAGACCGCATTGACCTGCTTGGTCATAGAGAATGTGGAGTTGAGGATGACCCCCAGGTTGCGTGTGCGTGGTTGGTGGGTGCTGGGGCTGTTCCCAGTGAGGTAGGCCACCAGGAGTCGTTCCAGGCTGAGTAGATGGAGCAGAGGATGAGGACCTCCGTCTTGTCAGAATTCAGCTTCAGCCTGCTATCCTTCATCCATTCGGCGGCGGCCTTCATTCCCCTGTGGAGGTTGGCTTTGGCGGTGTGAGGGTCTTCAGTGGAGGTGACCCCCCCACTCACGCCCACCCATTCTACAGAGCAACCTGAGCCTCCATACACAAATAGATCACCACATGGTGCCTTCCCCCCGGAAGAACTCACTCATATCCTTCAATAACAGGTAGAGGCTGGGCCCTCACTGACACACTGTATGAGGGTGCCCTCCCACAAATGCTTGTCACTAGGATGAGTCCACACCAGCATCTGCAGGTTTCTCTGCCGGCGGGGTGACACTGACTCCCAACCCGTGTGAGCAGGGGCATGAAAGACCACCCTCTTGTGGGTGAAATGACTAGTGCCTCCGCTGTGCTGCTCCTACTGCAGCAAGAGAGCCTCACTTACATCTCTGGGATCACTTTGAGGCAGGGCTGGTTGGGGCGTGTGTTTTGAGATTATGAGCCGCAGTTCAGTGACTTCCACCGAAAACATCCAAACTGAGCTGTGGTAAAATGCTGATTGGCTGCCAGTTGAACTATTTTGCCATCCTGACTACTTTGTTCATAAGGAATGATGGAGGTCATGGGTTCAACGTTTTTAGGCCTTGCGTAGACGGTGAATTTGCTGTCTCTCCGAGACCTTGTGTTTTTTCTCGGTACGCCTAAAGACCATTGGTTGTTGCATTCAGACAGTTCTCGCTTTTAGTCAAGTACACATTGCATGCTGGGAATGTTATGTTCACGCCGTCATCTGGAACAGTAGAAATACAAGTTGTACTGTGCGACTTGCTGTTAAAAGAAGGCATTCCATGTGACTCTATGTGTACCTGGCAGCCCTTGTAGCAAGTGCCCAGGTCCAGGGCTGGCCTCTGAACACAATGCAGCCGTAGCAATTTTTGGCAGACCACCAGCCCCCTATGGTGCAGGGCGAGAACAGCAAACGACCCTAACCACTACAAGGGGGTTTGAGACGAAAGCCCAAAGCACTTAAAGACTGTCCCCACCTCCTCGTGCAGATCACAGGTACAGGCTCAAGCACCTCACAACCAAAGATAAATAAAAAAAGCAGATCATTTAAAATACTGCACTCTAATTTAGCCAGGATTTTACTGCTTTTGTTGTATTGTACCTTGTTTGTTGTGCATTCTTGCAAAATATTGCGTGCACAGTAAAGGTTACGTTGAGTTTTAGATTGGTGAAATTTGCAGTCTGTGTTGTGGGTTAAGCTTGTTTTCGGAGTTTCATACCTGCCAACGTACAAACTATTTTCACTGTGTGAGGGGGAGGGTGCATGACATGGTGCTGAGAGCTCACTAAGAAGCACTGTGCCCCTCACCAAGCCCTCCTTCAAAAAACAAGCATTTGCAATGCAATAGGTCTCACATTTACGCATGGTTTAGCTATTGGCATTGTAAATGACAATGTATTTTATTTATGTTGCACACACCAAAACCTAAATAAACTGTATTGTCATTTACAATGCCAATAGCGCATACTCTTGTAAACGCGAGACCTGTTGCATTGCACATTCTTGTTTAATGTGCGTTTACCTGCTTTGCTCGCATAAGGCGTGGAGCTGCTTCCCCACCCTTTAGGAGGAACTGCCACGGTTTCAGAACTTTATTTTTTTAAGAGTTTTATATAGCGCAAACTAGACCTGAGACATCAGGTATCAGAGCGATTTACATGAGCACCAGTTTCGTTACAGACGGACACATTCATTTTTGTTATGCACGGGGAGATTTCGTGATTTGCCCTGAATCATTGAATGTTTAGCGTTGTTGCAGAGACTCGAACCCTGTTCCCCAGCTTCGAGGTCGACAGCTCTAACCGCAAGGCTGAAAGTCGTCAGCAAGGTGGTTGTATGTTGGTTTGGAGGTAATGAGTTCCAAATTTTGGTTGCGTTACCCAAAAAGAATTGAACCAGGAGTGGTTCCTTTTTAAAGGTCGAGACCAGCAGCATTGCTTCGCATTTCAGGATGGTCTAATGCCACCTGATGGGTTGAGTTTGTCTACTAAGAAACGAAAAGTGAATGTGTGTAGAGGCTTATGGGTGATGCAAGCAGTCTTGTAAATAGTCCTGGCTTCAGTTAGCATCCAGCAGATAGTGACCAACATAAGTCTGATGTGGTCATTCCTTTTGGTCACATACACAAAGCGTGCTTTGGAGTGTATTTTTAATCTCCCGGGGTCAGATGGGTTTTGAGGTGACCATTCAAGAGAGAGTTACGATAGTTGATCCCGAAGAGCACCAGTGTATGAGCCAAAGATTTCAGATCTTGCTCTGGAATGTAATAGATGAGTCCCCATAGGAGATGTAGTTGATAGAAAGTGATTCTAGCCATGGGGGTTGATTTAAGAATCTAAGATGAGCCTTTTGGCAAGAATGACTCCTAGGGATTTGACACTGTAAAAATGATGGGTTTACTGTTAAGGATGTTGTGTGCCCATCCAGGATTGCAGCGTTGATTTAAAAGAGGAGATGAAAAGTAATTCAAATTATTGCAAGCATGATAGTAACCTGATGGAGTACTTGGTAAATCCTTTGTAGATCAATGATAGCTTCACAGGTGTGGACTTGTGCTCCAGAGAACTGTCTGAACGAATGCATTTGTAATTTGTAGAGTGTTGTTACGCAAAAAAGGTGCCCTGGTGCTAAGAAAAGAGGATCAGCCAGCTGATAGATGGAAAAAAGGAGAAAACCAATCAATCAATCAATCACATCACTTGTATAGCGCGCTACTCACTATTATAGTAGGATAGAGAATAATGATAAGTGAAATGACTAGGTTGTGGGCGTAATGTCAAGGGCAGGAAGTTACGATGCTTAGCTGTTAAATAGGTGAAAGACTGTTCACCCATACAAACTTTTCAGATGACAGGAAGTTTGGTGAGTTGCATGTCTGGATCAATGACATAATATTGTGTAAAACAATATTGACTCACAAATGTATTGTGAAAAATAATATTGTTGACAGAAATATTGCCATTTCTTAGTTAATAAAGAAAAACACTGTGGGCTGTGAACATATATACAAAGATATTCATTCAGAGAATGTACACTAACAAAATGCTATTTACAAAGACATATTGAAAAACACTACACAAGAGTACAGCTTGCCCTTGTTTCCCTAACACCATTTAAAACACACAATGACCCAAACGGGAGTAATGTGCAAGGCACCCCCAATAGATAGAACACCCCACACAGAGACCCCCACGTGCCATTCAACGTGTAGCCAACCCTAATCATGAGTATCACAGCTCTAACATGAGTTATACATGGGAGGAATAAGTCCAGACTCAAAGGGACAATTAGTTGTCCCAGAAGCATTGTATATATATAACACCCATTAGGCGAGAGAGAGAAAACCTATACAATTCGTATTGTTCATCAAATTTCACCATCAAACTCATGTTTGATATTTGTGTTGCACTAGAGCACAGATTTAAACAAAACCTGCAAGAGAACGAAATTCTGCCAGATTCCCAGGACAACAGCAAAGAGAAAAACTGCAACCAAAATAAAATTACCAACTACCTTTCAAGGAAGTTACAAAATGAAACTGATTCAAATTAACTTAACTCAATTCAAAAATGTAAATGTATAAATAACTAAGCAAAGTCTCCGTCTTCATTTCTCTATCAATATTTAGATACTAACCTCCAACTGCAACAAAAAGCGCTGCACAACAATTAATTCAACTCCACACTATAACACCTGGACAAAAGCACAGCTAAACTATTTAAAATTAAGACATTTATAAGAATCAAGTAGCCCTTATACGTAAAAAATAAAAATGAAACCCCTGCAAACGAAACTTAGGGGTCGCCACCCTAGGGGTGCTGGGACCGCCCACCAGTGGTGCGGGACCCGCACCGGCAATTAGGATGCCACCGCCACAGTGGGGGTGGGATCCCCCATCCACAACATTGTAGAGGGCGGTGCTCACAGCATCGCCCGCCACAATGCTGTGGATTCACCTTGTGCATTTGCATGCACAACGTGGCAGGCACCGCGCGGTGCCTGCCACATTGTGCATAGGTACCCCCCATGTGCACCCCCCACACCCCAAAATCCGGGGGGCCCGCAACGGGCCCCCACATTTAGGGACCGAATGCCATTCCATGGCGGCAACACCGCCATGGAAAGGCACATCTCCGCCTGAATTGTAATATGGATGGCACCATATTCAGCCCCTTTTCCGTCCGGTCGACTTGTCGACGGGCGGAAAACCGGCGGAGGGGGTTTCGGTCCGCAGGGGTCTTCCTCATCATCGTAGTTTGGCGGGGCAAATGGGAGGCGGGTGGTATATAATGGTGGGCGGATCGCCACCGCCATACGGGCGGTGGCGATCCGCCCGCTATTATAATAGACCCCCTTAATGTTTAAATGTTACTGAAAGACATTTTTCCCCAACAGAAAAAAGACACCTGATACAAATCTCAACAACTTCAACTGAAAACTGAAAAAAAACGACATTGACAATGTTCAACACATATATGTATGGATAAAATGTACAACAATTGAAATAATGCTTTCTCTACTTTAACAAAGTAAAATTACATTTATAACAGAATATTTAACTAAGGGCCTGATTAGGATGGCAGTCTGACTGCCACCGAAAGGCCATCGGTGGTGATCTGATCGACATCCAGCAGAGCTGTCTGACTTCAGCATTATGATGCGGTCGGTTCAACCACTGAAGTTGGAGGGCCCGACCGACGCATCCGAAATGCTCAAGGAGCTTGTCAGGCCGTCGGTTGAATCATATTCCCTACAATAGGGGCGTTGCCTACGCAAGCACCACCGTAGATATTATGATGTCCCTTTATGACAGCCTTTCTGTGGCAGTCCAACATCCATCGAAAGGCTGTTGGAAAGAGTCTTTGGGGGTCCCCAGCAGGGCCCCTTTATGCAGTCGACCCCCACTCTGAGGCCCAGGGTGCACCAGTGGGGCCCTCCCAAACATTCATGCCCCATTTGCCAGGCTCCACATTGTGCCTGACATACGGTGCATGGGTGCATGAGTGCTTGTGCTGTGGCACTTTTCCAGGCTGCAGCATAAGCCGCAATGGAAAAGGGGATGTTTCCGACCGACTTCACAACAGTCGTATCTTAATTTGGTGGGTGGAACCACCGACTACTTGTCGGTCGGTTTCCAACCCGCTGTGACGCCGGTCAGACCACCATTATAACTAGGCCCTAAATTATTAAACTATTTTCACATAAAATGACTGAAAGAGCAACATATATTACATCACAGAAAGGCAAAAATTTCTCTTGCACATGGGATACACTTACTGCAGTGTTTGGACAGAATATCAGAAAAAAATATTGTGAAACAAAACTATCATGTCAAGAATATTGGGACATCAAAATTATGCTCAACAGGAATATCGGAGGTAAAAATAAAGGGGCCCGATTACGACCCTATAGGACACACCACCAGCCAACAATGCGTATTGCATGGGGGCAAATACATCTGGCACTAGTAACATGTCTCATGGGCACACTCCTCCTTTAGAAATGTTTGCACCCCAAAACCTGCCTTTCCAATGACCTTTTCATGGCGGTGTCCCCGCCATGAAAAGGTTGGGGAAAGGCAGGTCGTGAACAGCCCGGCAATGGAAATGACGGGACTGCCTCTATGGGCCACCGCTGACACTGCCGCCATGGTACCAGACATGTTGGTGGTGGCGGTGGCCTTGTGGTGGTCCACCCACCTTGTTTGTGATCCGGCAGTTGGACTGCCAGCGTAGCAGGCGCTCGGACCACCAAAATGCGACGGCGGTTCAAAGACCACAGTTTTTAGTGTTGTTTTTAATATCATTGTACAAAATATCGTTGTAGAAAATATCATTGCATCTAATATTGTGTGTAAGTAGTATATCATTTACTGTATTGTGTTTTTATGTATCTGTTTATTTTTTTAGATTAGTGTTTTTAGTAAGTTATATTTTTTGTGGTGACATTTTTGACATTTAAAATGTCGTTGTATTAATATATATATATATATATATATATATATATATATATATATATATATATATATATATATATATATATATATATATATATATTATTACTCTAATTGTGCAGGAGAGAAGGTTTACAGAAGCCGCTTTTGATCCCACGTTATTAAAGGAGTGGGTTTGAATAATAACAAACAGTGAATAGTTAATTACCGACCGAGGATGGAATTCTCAGATGGAGAGAGGGACAAGGAGGCGGATGATCTATTTGGCAACTTGCCGGTTGTAGATAAAAATCAGGGAGCCTCAGCTGAAAAAACGGAGCAGCATTCTAACGTGAAAACTATGTTAAAACAACTTGAAAAACATCATAAGAGCGAAGTAACAAAATACTGGGAAGCAAAGTCTCTACAAAAATATCACGAGGCAGGTAGAATACCCCGGGTACCTTCGCATCATGCTCACTCCGAGCTTTGAAAAACCAAACCCTATGCTATTAAAAGAGTGGGCTGAATCTAATCTTGAGGCGTCAATGCGCTTAGTCTGCTTGTTAATAAAATATGCCAGAATTGATAGGGATGCGGACCTCAAAGAAATAAAGAGACTGAAGGAAACAATTGAGGTTCTCACGGATTCTAACAACAAAGACATTATAGAAAAATCATTAAAAGAAATGCACAGGCGCAAGTCAAAGTTGAAAGATACAATTAAAAAAGAAAAGTGTGGAAATTTAGTCGGGACAAAAATGATTATGACAGGGGACAGGTGTTCACTTTCGCCAGAAAGTATGACCAGGTGAAAAGACAGAGATTAAATAAAACGACACCAATGATTCAAGGAAGTAATGATCACATCAACCAAGCAACAGCGTCAAGTTCCACCATGCAGCCTGAAAACTCCAGTTCTGAAGGAAGCATTCTATCTAGTGATGAAGATTCTGACAGAGGCAGTACTGGACAGGCCTCTGAACTGTTGGGCCCTTTATCCTACGCGGAGGAACTGGAATATATCCGAGAGCAAAGAGTGCAGTCCCTCAGGCCGCGTCACCAACAGAAGCAAAGCGCACCATCACAGAAAGGAGCAGGAGCCGCCGCCAACGGAGGTAAGCCAACAAGAGGACGCGGAAATTGGCAGCAGAAAAAGAAAAATTGGAACAAATAAAAGTCACCGGGAACACAGATCGCACCATCGTCAATCTAACAAAAATAGACTTGAATGAGGCAGAGAAACAGCTACTCACTTTAGGCCTCAGTTATTGCCCTGAAAGCAACTTTGACTTTGTGAAAACTAGAGTTCATAAGGAAGTTGAAATTAACGAAGTACTTCACCATTAAAAACCCGGAAGGTAAAAACCAACGGAAAACGCAAACACAAACTAATGGAACAGTGGGCATGGCAGTAAAAGAAATCCCCCTGCTAAGAACGTTATACAACCTGGGAAGTGATACACCTAATGACACCACTCTTAACACCCAAGAATTACTGCAAGAGGAAGATATTGTTGGAAACAGAGGAGGTATAAGTCCATTCAAAGCCCCATCCACATTCGTCCGGTCATGCCGAGGGACGCGGTGGATGTTTTCCATGACAGAGTGGCGGAAGAACTTAAAACTCTCCATAAAAAAACATGCATCCAAAAGACAAAAAACTCAAATAAAAACAAGCAATACTTTCAATTAATGGCCAAACTAAAGAACAACGATACCGTTGTAATAAACCGGGCAGACAAAGGGGGCAACATCGTCTTATGGGACAAGAGTTTATACAGAGAAGAAGCTAGTAGACATCTCGATGACACCAATTGCTATGAGCTATCCAAAGGAGTGGCGGTCCATAAAACAAATGAACAATACAGGAAAGAATTATACAAATGGACACGTGAGAGATTGATAACCAAGGAGGAGAACACATTTTTAATTAACAATTTCCCCAAGTTACCAACATTTTATTTAATCCCAAAGGTCCACAAAGGGATCAATCCACTCCAAGGAAGGCCTATCATCTCAGCGCAAAACAGCAACTTTGAAAACATGTCCAAATATGTGGACTTTTTCCTACAGGACTTTGTAAGAACACTGCCCTCATTTATCCAAGATTCTAGAGACTTCTTGGCAAAACTTAATAACGTGGAATGGAAAGATGATTACTTATTGATAACATTGGACATTAAATCACTCTATATGTGTATCAAACATGAGGATGGCTTGGCAGCAGTTGAATATTTCCTTAGTCAACGAAATGTTCAATATTATGGACATAATAAAATGCTGCTCAGCATGATACATTGGTGCTTGTTTAATAACAGATTCCTTTACGATGGTAAGGTATATAGACAAAAGCAGGGAGTGGCTATGGGGGCATGCTTCTCCCCCAGTTACGCATGTCTTCATCTGGGCTGGTGGGAGGAGCATGTCCTCAGGCGGGAACATCATGCCCTGTATAACCTACATATTGTACGTCTATGGCAATTCATAGACGATATGTTTATAATCTGGAGAGGCACAAAAGAAGAAGCTGGTGAATTCATTAACATTATGAATAATAACTCATTGAATTTAGAATTCACACATCAGATAGAGAAAACTAAGATTAGCTTCCTAGATGTACAGGTCAACATAAAATCGGGGCAAATAGAAACTAAGCATGGGCGGAAAATCCGTTCCGCTCGCGGATTTTGCGGATTTTCGGTAAATTCGCAATCCCCGAACGCTCGCGAATTCACAGAAAATCCGCAAATTCGCACGCAGTGGATTTTTTTTCTTGGTGATACAATTTTGCGGCGTTCACTTACCGTCATTCAGCGTTTGCCAAGTTGTTTTTCTCGATATTTTGCGAGTGCTGCGCCATTTTGGATCTTGCTGCGGTATCCCGCGGGAGTTTGGCGACGCATCGCGAGAGTTCGCATTTGCGAACATGTAGGTGCGGCGGGCAGCAACAATCTCGCACTCGCGAAATTACAAAATTTGCAATTCTGCACAAGAAATCCACTAGCAAGCAGCATAGACCTTCTGAAAACGATGATTTTTATCAGAATAACTCCTCAGGTTGACATTTGCCTGCCCTTTTTTGGATTTGAGGCCTTTTGACTCTCTTTGGATCACTTTTGGATTAGAAATCAACTTTCACAAGTAAGTTTGTTTGGGGCATTACAGTTGCTGTTCTGCAGAAAAACGAGTTTTGCAAAACTGAAAGCACTCAGCAGGTGCAAAAGTTCATTCATCATTAGTAACCATTCCCTGTAGTACTTCCTGAGGGGCCCCTCCAGAGTTCAGTTGCCTATGTTTGTTTGGGGCATTACAGTTGCTGTTCTGCAGAAAAACGAATTTTGCAAAACTGAAAGCACTCAGCAGGTGCAAAAGTTCAAACTCATCATTAGTAATAGTAACCATTCCCTGTAGTGCTTCCTGACTGGGGCCCCTCCAGAGTTCAGTTGCTAGTTGCAACAATTGTATGACCCTGCTCTGACCCTCACAGCAGGCTCATAGAATAGCTACAAGTAGGCCACAAAGGTCCTGGAAAAAAAATTTGCACTGCAACAGAAAGCAAATTACAGATAAGGAAGCAGGTGCCAGACTGGAATTTTAAAACAGTGACACATTATTAAATCAACCCCAAATTAATTCATGTCAGTTGAAGCAGGGCAGGTGTGCTTGCTCCCCCCCCCCCATAATCTACAGTGATGATGAACCAGAGGGTGGCATTGATGTACCAGAGGGTGGCATGGGTGAAACAGAGGGTGACAGTGGTGAAACAGAGGGTGCTGGGAACCTGTGATGATGAACCAGACGTAGAAACAACATAGTCGCGACCGATGCTAGCCGACAAGTAAGTTCGCAATTGCGAACTGGTACAAAACCCTCGCGAACTGGCAGAAACCCTTGCGAACACAAAAAAAATCTAAAAATTTGCGGATTTTGCGGATTGCGAGTTCGCAAATACGCAAATTCGCGAACGCCAGATTCACAAAATTCGCTCATGCTTAATAGAAACCAGCTTGTTTGTAAAACCGACAGCAGGAAATACCCTGCTGCATGCAAGCAGTTTTCACCCAAGCCACACAATAGCAAGTCTCCCATATGGGGAATTCCTCAGAGTAAAAAGAACTTATAGCTCAACACAAGCGTGTGAGGAAGCCCTCACCCTTACTAAGACAAAGCTGTTAGAAAGAGGATATAGAGAGAAAAACATGAAAGCTGTACTTCATAAAGTATCTCTCATTAAAAGAGAAACACTTTTACAACCTAAAGCAGTTGCTATAGATCCTAATCCAGCACCTATAAGAGAAACTAATGTCGAATTAGATGAGACCAAGAAGGGCTGCAGGTTTATCTCTACTTATAGTAGACAGTCTAAAATAATAAGGAAAATCGTTACTAAAGAATGGCCGATTATACTGACAGATGGGGTCCTGAGTGAGATCTATGTAAACAAACCCACATTCACTTTTAGAAAGGCCCATTCTATGAAATCTGACCTTGTGAAAACCAGCCCTGAAACTTTTAACAAAGACAACTGGTTGTCCACCCGTAATGGTTTTTTTAAATGTGCGTCCTGCAGAGCCTGCAAATTTGGCTCCAACACCACCACATACACAAACGCATTCTCAGATCGGCCCATTAAAATCAAAGGGCATTTTACATGCAAGACTGAGTATGTCGTTTATATCTTAAAGTGTGTATGTGGATTGAGATATGTTGGAAGCACTAAGCTTCCAGCACAGGCTAGGATCCTGCAGCATCTACGGGCCACAGTGAATTCGGACCCCAGCTACCCCGTAGCTAGACATGTAAAAGCAGAACATGGGAAGAACCTCAATGTTCTCACATATTTTGTAATTGATCATGTCCTGGCAGCAAAAGAGGGGGAGACAGGGAGAAAAAACTCCGTAGACTGGAAACCAGTTACATTGTGGAGCTGGACAGCAAGAGCCTGAAGACGTGTGAAGATTTGTACCATTTTCTTTAAATATCCCGATTAATTGGAACCCTGATAATGATTTTTTAGCAAGGGAACAATATAATATCATTAAAGGATTTAGCAGTGAAGCATGAAGCACTTTAATTCCTGGCGTAGTGCAATAGATAGGAAAACCTTTTATATTTCATACAAGGGTTTTCAACTATTTATGTATTTATACTTTTTATATGGTGTTCCTAGAATTAGGAGTTACAGTGTGTCAAATGAAATAAGTAACACTACTAATGAGAGTAGAAGGTATTTATTTGGACAATGATTTGACAAAAAACTGGATATCAGCTGAATGGTACTAAAATCACACATAGGTATGAAATGTGAGAAACTATTCTAGAAAGTGACTATTCAGGACCTACAATTCTGTAACAGTGTGTAGTATTGCACTAATGTATTTGTTCAGGTATAAGAGCAAAAACATAACAATGCATAGAACCGCCTTTTTGTCCCTCGCAAATCCCTATCATTAATACAGAGAATGAATTGAATATTGTGGTAATTGTAATAATATACTTCCGGCCGGAAGGATAAAAATGTTACTATTACTGAAAATGTTTTTTGAATATTTGCACTTTAAGCACATGTGTACAGAAGAAGGTGAAGAAGTTGGTCAGATACACTAGTGGAAACTGAAATTAGTACAAGCAAGAAGCCTGTTAATATGGAGTGTACTTAAATGTGCAGGGTGATTCATGAAAATAGAAGGGTACTCTCATTCATTAGAAACCGGAGATTTGCGACTTTTGTTGACATTACATATCACCTGGTTTGAAAGTGATTAATATTTACTTTAACTCCAGCGCTGTGAAAAAACGCAACAACATCAGCTTTAAATGAAGTGAAATGAAGGCTGATGAAATGATGATAATACGGGTCTTCAGAATAAGAATGTATAGTATGTTTTTTGTTTCCATCAAGATGTACTGACCAATCACGATGTACTTTACATTTTAAATAATGGAGGGATCCTCACGATCACTACCAGCGAGCAAGGCGTCAGGTACGCCGAAACGCGTTTGGTTAGGCACGGTAATGCACTTGGAATAATTGAAAAAAGAATACTTTTTTTGGTAAAAGAATACTAAAATTGAAAATTATAATTGTTTAATAAAATACATCTAAATAATATGTTTTTGAAAAAACTTGTAGTTTTCAAAAAATTTAATATTTTTGGAACCATTAATATTTATCTTAATAAAAGAAAAGTTGGCTAAATATTTAAAAAACAAAATAATTTTTACAAATGTAATATATACATTTGCATCGTTTCAGAATTATTACAAATATTTTAAATTTTAGTATTCTTTTACCAAAATCGTAGAAATATGTAAAACATTTTGAAAGTGTCATTTTCTTTTGAAAATATATTCAAATGTATAAATATATAAAACAAATTAAAATAATGTTTGTTTGATGATTTGTAATTTTGAAATCTTAGTTTATTTCTTATTTTATGGTTTATAGTTTTGGAAAGGTTGAAAAAGAATTTTATACATATTTAATTATTAATATTAATACATACTTTTAAAACAATTTAATATTTTAGTTTATCTATTCGGGTTTGTAGTTTAGATAAGTTTATTTTCAGATTGAATTATTTTTGTTTTTTTAAATGATTATGGAGTATTGATTTATTTTTTAAACAGTTTAATTTGTATTCATTTCTATTAAAAAAAATATATTGAGCAGGTAAGCGTGACTCGCTCACAAGATACCCCCTCAAAATGACAGTATTAGACAACAAAATACAGGTAGAGGTAAAAAATAAATGTCTGCTAAAAGCCAATATAATACAGACTTTCCCCTATAATCAACAATAAAATATAACTGAATATGTAAATTCTAACTATAATTTAAATAGTACTAGAAAAACATAACCTACTATGATTTAGTGCTATTTAGTGCTATTTGTTATATACTAAACAAAGTATACTAAAGCTGCAAAAATACAAGCTTGTATGTGTAAGAAATGTTTATGCTAAAAATAATAAGCTACCCCTTTTGTACAAATGTTTACAAATGCAAATATGTTAAAACTGTTTAAAAAATACATTACATGCCTTAATTTATAAAACAAGTGTAATAAATGTTATACCACTATAATAATGAAAACAAATGTTATTGAAAAAAATGTATATCTGTTAAAATAAATGTAAAAGATATCCACAAAATTGAATATGAAAAGCTAAATAAATTGCATTGCAAAAACCATAATATGCTTGGCTTACTTTACAAATCAAAACAAAGTACACTAAAAGGCTCATATATACTACTCCTACTCATATCCAATTAGTTTTGGAGAACGTGCTGTACCCTAGAGAGTTTGCCTTTACTATTCCCACTCCAATCTAAACAATTTTTTTGAAGGCAGTGGACACTAAAGCGGTTATATTCACTATTTCGACTTCCAATATACATCACTTTGAGAAAGGTGTTGCACACTAAAGGGGTTAGAGTTACTATATCCACTCCAATCTAAATCAGCTTCGTGAAGGAGTTAGACACTAAAGAAGAAACATTTATTATTTCAAACAAGTAAAGTGATAGGAGGAGGCTTGCAATAAGTCTAACTACTGGTAAGACCTTCAGGTAGCTTTCTAACATATAGTTCTTTTGCCCATCATGCTACCTCAGTTTAGACCCAGCTATATGCATATCAGTCTTGACCCTGCTCCAATACGAACAGTTCAGCCTGAACTACCAAGCCAGGTCCTCTTAGAACTAGAACACAAGCAACCCAAGAATCTGTGTTGGTCTGATTGGCTATGACCATTGAGGATGGCACACCAAATACACAGAAGATGATGGGAGGATTCTTGCAATAAGTCTGACCGCTGGCAATCGCTGGGCCTAGCATTTGCCCATCATGCCACCTCAGATTAGATCCAGCTATATGCAAATCAGTCTTGTCCCTGTTCCAATAGGAATAGTCCAGCCCAAACTGCCAAGCCAGGTCTTCCCCGTGGGTCTCTTACTCACTGTATCACTCGAACTAAGCTACACAAGACTGAAGATCCCCAATCAGGGAAGCCGGTCTTGGATTAATTATGATCCGGTTCAGAGAGGGTCTGACTTGGCAGTTCAGGATGGAATGACATAAAAATAACTTTTTACCATAAATAAATATAAAGCCAAAGTTTTTCAATAAAAATTACACTAAGCAAATTATAAACATAACATGAATACCATACAAAATGATATTGTATACCACAATATTTTTAACTATATATTTCACAACAATATCAAAAACAATTCTCCGTCCACAATATTTAGGACATCACAATATTCCTGCAATAAATTTCTGTAGTTAATATTTATTTTGGATACCACTGCATGGTCGCTGAACCCAGATGTTGGAATGGAATATAGCAATAGAAAAAGCAATGATGGCAGACGGCAGAGGGCAAGAACGAAGTATGTTTCTGTGAGCCAGGCAGAGGGCATAAAGAGGACCCTGAGTGTGATAGGAAGCCAGCGAAGATACACAAGGTCACCCAAGATAGAAACATGATGTAGGATACCAAAAATGAGGTATGTTGGTGCATTTTGAACAATTTGAAGGTTGGAGAGATGCTAGTTAGGGAGTGGGCCAGGATATATAAGATGATCTAAACAACTGATTTCTTGGAATCAACAGGAAGCATAGGTGAGTCTACTGAGCATCCTAAGATAGAATAAGCAACTGGCTACTGTGTGGATGATCTGAGTGAAAGGATAGCACAATGTTCAAAAAGGAAACCAAGATTTCTAGCAAACATACGGTGTACAATGTGTATCAAGATTAGAAGGAAATAAATCAGGTGGCCATAAAGTAGGAAGTACCTCAACAATAATTTAAGCCTGAATGTATTCTCATTCAAACACTGGGCAACTTTAATAAGGCAGAAATTTGATTCTGCGTTGCCTAGACTGCTGCCCATACATCATCAGCTTTCATCATCACAGGAAGACCCCTGCAACTAAAGGCGTGAGGTAGAGATTAAAGAGGTTATAGCATAGAGAGGATCTATGAGAGATGACACAGTAAAATGGCTTACAGGAGCAAGTAAAGGTGAGAGGTAGACTGGTTGGGATTGGTCGAAGAGAAATTATTGAAACCAATTAAGGTAGTGGTCCAAGATGCCCAAGGCCGCAAGCCTGGAAAGAATGATGACATTAGACACTGTATGGAACACCACAGAGAGATCAAGAATGACCAATGTAGCCATCCCTCCCTAATCCACTCTCATGTGGAGTTTGTTAGCAACTGTGAATAGTGCAGATTCCGTACTGTGTAAGGGGCAAAATCCCAATTGCAAAACATCAAGCCATGTATGGACTGCTACAAACTCAGTGAGTTTGTGACTAATGTGCTTTTCAAGAATTCAAAAATGTAGGGGATCAGAGAGAAGTGACAGTGGTCAAGGGATTTAGAGAATGTTTCTTTAAGGGTGGAAAACCAGAACCTGTGTCCAAGCAAGAGGGACATAAGCATCTGTCAAGGAATGATTATGGAGGTCAGTGATCACAGAACAGAGAAGTATTATTGCATGAGGTATGACAGAAGCAGTAAATGAGAAGGAATCAGAGCGTAGTCTGG
Organism: Lissotriton vulgaris; assembly: GCF_964263255.1. Classification (NCBI taxonomy): domain Eukaryota; kingdom Metazoa; phylum Chordata; class Amphibia; order Caudata; family Salamandridae; genus Lissotriton; species Lissotriton vulgaris. The sequence continues at coordinate 1,270,008,763 of NC_141696.1, read as the reverse complement.
GGGGAGGTAGATGTTGATAATTCCACAGACCAAAGGTGAGATGTTGGTTGAAATGTAGCAGAATGCATTTAGTTTTGTCTTGAAAGAAGTCAGACAAGAAATTATGCAGTTCCTTACAGGAAGGAAGAGAGTTTCAAATGCGGAAAGGAGAGATATAGAAGCAACAATTTTAAGGATTTCTTCTGCCGAGTTGTTGGCCCCAGGCTGAAGCATAGAAGGAGGTGCGAACAAGACAAATTTTATGTTTGTAGGTTCTGAATTGGTAAGGTTGAGAATATTTGCTGTGCCACTATAATCAAGACTTCATTTCCTTTCAAGAACATTGTATTGGTGTTCGTAAAGGGTGAGATCCTCTGAGTAAGAGGGGTGGACAGCCACAGGGAGTGACTTTGAAAGGTTTGAAAGGGGGTACACTATTTAGGTAAGAGAAGATCCAAGAGCTGCAGTTCGCACCAGAGTATAAAAAGAAAAATTACTCTTAAAATTCAACAAAACCAAACAGGAGACAACTAGCGTTAGTTTGTGAATGAAAGGAAGTGAATATGCAGTAATCAAAGGAGAATGAATGCATTTATTTACAGTTTTTCAATAGCGCTGCTGCACCCTGTGGTATTAGAGCACTTTACACTGAACAGGATTCATTCATATAACAATAATTTAAAGGCAAAGCGAATCACAATAAAGGAGAGAGAAACAGGTCATGGGAGAGTAGGTAGACCAAAAGGAGGAGGAGGAAGAGAGATGGGGCTAGTAAGAGGAATCAGAGGACAAAACAACAGAACATGAATTTGTAATCTGTTGAAATCAAGCAGAAATGTAAGGCTTAAAGTAGTTCTCTTTATTGCAGCACGTTACACAGGTCAAACTCCAAGCAAAGGCTAACTTCCAATGTTTTAACATAACAAAACTGCACTGTTGACCACAGCATCAGAACTTGGAATACATTCAAAGAATAACCTGGCTCATGCAGAAGCTCATGGCAGAGCATGTGCATGGAACATGTAATTAAAGGAACAAGACTACCTAACATCAGAGAATGTAACACATCTCCCCATTAACAAAACATATGTACATGGAAACCCAAAACATGTAATAGGTCATGTAAAAACAAACACATGTAATAGGCCATGTAAAAACAAACACATGAGGCATGAAAATAACAGTAGTCAACCTGAATGTAAAAACCTTTTTGGAACATTTATAGTGCGTTTGGTTTCCTTGACTCTAGAAGCAATTGAATCATCTTTACCAAGTTGTACATTCTTATGCAAAACGTCTTTATGCAAAACATCAGGTGCATGACATTTGGCTAATCTTTTAAAATTCCATATCCTACCATCTTGAGTCATGGCACTGTTGATGAAGACTTTTTTGATCAAAACTGGTTCACTATACTTGTTCGAACCTTTACTAATTAAACCAGGCTTACGAATTCTTACCCACTCTCCTACTTGAAAACATTGTGTCTTAACACCCCATTTATTGTCATACCATTTCTTAACTTTCAATTGTTTCCATTCAACACGTTTGGCAATATCATCAACACAGTTTTTGTCTCCAACAAAATAATGAGATTTTTCTCTTAGCGACCAGGGTAGAACCTTAGACGCAGGATTTCTTCCTTTAAACAAATTGAAAGGACTTACTTGTGTGGTTGAATGTGGTGTAATTCTATAATTCCATAAACGTTCTCTTAAAGCACTTACCCAATTCACACCAAACTTGATAGAATCTACCACAAAATTCTTCAAGACCCGATTAAATCTCTCGACTTGACCATTTTCATGTGGTTCATAAACGGATGTCAACCTGTGGGTAATATTACACTCTTTAAGAAAATCACTCATTTCTAATGAAGTCAATTGAACTCCATTATCCGTTACCAAAACTAAAGGACAACCTTCCCTAGTAAAAATGTCCTTGAAAAAATTAATGACTGCATCAGTGGTTGCTTTTGGAACAAACTTCACCTCTGGCCACTTAGAATGATAATCAATCATAACCAAAGCATACTGTGATGCTTCAGGCAACATATGAAACGGACCAGAAATATCAAAAGCTACCTTCTCCCAAGGTTGAGAAGGCCATTTAACAATTTTCATGGGAGGTGTATATACTTTGAGCATCTTTTCACTGGAACAACATTCTTCACACTCTCTGACAACTCTATCTACAAACCTATCAATTCCTGGCCACCAAAAATAGACCAACCTCTTTATAGAAGAAATACCAGGATGTGTTTTGTGTGCGATGCATAAGATTACCTCATACATTCCTTCTGGAGGAATGCATTTCCCTGATTTAAATAAGAAATCACCATCTAACTCTAAATATTCAAGAACCTTGTAAAATGAAATCAATTCCGATTGCACTAAATCCTTTCTTGGCCACCCATTCTTAACACATTCTCTTAACTCTCTCCACTTTTGGTGTTTCTGCACACTTTCTTCCCATAACGTCTCTGAAATATCCTGAAATTTACCACAAACAACATCTTGAACTGACAGAACAAAATCAGCATCACCTATAGAATTAACTTCCTCTTGCACACATGGTAAGCATGATAAACAATCCGCTGTAACATTTTTTTTCCAGGAACATAAATCGTAGTAAAATTATATTCTTGCAGTCTAGATGTTAACCTAGCTATCCTAGCCGTTGCATTCCAACCTCCACCTACTGACAAAATATTCACTAATGGCTTGTGATCAGTTCTAAGCGTGAACTTTGAGCCCCAGACGTATCATCTAAAATGCTCAATGGCCCAAACACAGGCAAGTAACTCCCTTTCAATCACAGCATATCTGCGTTCACATTCACTAAGAGTTCTCGATGCAAAAGCAACATTCCACTCATTGTTCCCCTCTTTTTGAGATAAAACACTACCTAAACCATATAGACTTGCATCAACTGTAATTATGCACTCCCTATTCATGCGAAAAGGCTTAAGGGTAGGAGCATGTATGATGTCACTTTTAATATCTTCAAAAGCGCGCTGTTGCACCTCAGACCATTCATATTTTTCTCCTTGTCTAAGTAACCTTCTCAAAGGTTCCATTTTTGTGGCAAAATTTGTGACAAACTTGCTATAATATTCACATAGGCCAGCGAATGAAAGTAACTGATCCTTATTTTCCGGAGCAGGTGCCTTAATAATTGCTTCAACATTAGATTGTTTTGGAACCACACCCTCACCCGAAAGGGTGTGCCCTAAGTATTCAACTGATTTCTTAAACAGATTACACCTGTGTGCCTTGAGTGTCAACCCGCTTTGTTCCAACCTTGAACATACAATCTGCAAATGTTTCTCATGCTCCATGGTATCTTTTGAGAAAACTAAAATGTCATCCTGAAAACATTTTACAAAACTGTCTACATCTCTAAAAATTTGAAACATTACCCTCTGAAAAACAGAGGCAGCTGAAGCAAGACCGAATGGCATTCTCTTGTATTGAAACAGACCTTGTGGAGTTATAAAGGCAGTTAACTTCCTTGAATCCTCTGTTAGCATTATTTGATGATAAGCGGAACGGAGATCTAAGGTAGAGAAAATGTTTGCACCATGAAACAGAGATACTAATTCATTTATATTTGGCAAAGGATGACAGTCAATTACAATATTCGAGTTTACTGCTCTCAAATCCACACACACTCTCAAACTTTTGTCAGGTTTACGTACCAAAACTATTGGCGAAACCCACTCAGATGACTCTATTGGCTCTATAATATCTTCTTTAAGTAAATCATCCAACATACTCTTAAGTTCTTCTCTAATGTTTATCGGAACACTTCTAAGTTTTTGCCCAACAGGTGTATGATTCTCCTTTAGAACTATCTTATGTGAGAAATTCTTTTTTTTTTTTTTTAATTTTTTAAAACTTTTATTTTCAAATAGTGCACACAGCTATTCAGCCTTACATCCCGGAGGCTAGGCAGCAATGCGAAATGCAGTAAATCAGAGCGCAAGAAGCAAAATATCAGAACGAATGAAGGTTACGTTTTTTCAGTTTTTTGTATAAGAAGAAAAAAAGGGGAGGGGAAAAGTACAGAAAGAGGCGCCGAAACGGGCGCTAGGAAAGAAGGCAATGAAACCAATGTGCGGTGAGGCCTAGTCGAGGAGTCGGTCAAGCACAATGACCACAGTTATAATCAGAACAATAGAGATACTGAGAACGGTGGGAGAAGGAAACACAGGATAATAGAAATATCTAACCGTCAGTTGGAATCATGGCCTATGGGGACAAGTGTTCTTCCTGTGGAGCGGGTTCTGGAGGTATGCAAATGTCACCCCTGTACTCATTCCAAGCTCCCCACAATTTCTGCCATTTTTTAGGTTTACCCCTGGCAACATATACGGTCTTTTCCCGGAACATACACCAATCCATATTGGCCTTCCACTGTACCACCTTCGGGGCTGTTGTTGCTCCCCACATCTGTGCAATGCCGCACTTCGCAACCATATTCCCAAGGGTCACCCATTGGGTCTGGGCAACGTTGTAATCTGTCGGGCCCCAGATATTTAAGAGGCATCTTCGGGTCTCCGCGTGTACTTCTACCCCGGTCACCTCGCTCATGATCATGTGCACTCGCCTCCAGTAGGAAGCTATTGCGTTGCATTCCCAAATGATGTGCATGAATGTGGCGAGAGCACCACAACCACGCCTACAGGGGCCATCAACCGAATGTCCCATATGTATAAGCCCGGGGCCAGTGATATAGACTCTATGCAAGATCTTTAGCTGCGCCAATCGAAGACGGGAGGGGATAGCGACCTCCTTGGGGGATGACACAGCACATTGCCAGTCCTCGTCGTCGATCTCTATCCCGTCCCGCACCCACTGATCTCTCACCCCCAGGAGGAGATCTGTGCGGACATTGATGAGCTTCTTATACGTCAAGGAGATAGCACTGTCCGGCATGTGGCCATCCAGTACGAGAATCCTCCAAGGGAGAACTGTCGGGAACCACCTCACCCTCCGGCATAGCAGACAGTAGTGCGTGTCTCAGCTGGGCGTAGCGAAAATATTCCGTTCCACCCAGCTGAAACTCCGTCTGCAGTTGGGCAAAAGACTTTACCTCCCCTCGCAACATCATATCCTCCACCCTGGAAATACCGATCATGTCCCACTTGTCAAAGCCTTTAGTGTGCCATAGTTTACCCAGTATGTCCGAATCATAGAGTGGGGTCACCTTTGTAAGCCTGTCTTTCCACCCCTGCGCCTTTGTGATCGCTCTCCAGATGTGTACAGCAGTTTTCGTTGGCCCAGACATCCGCCTATCAAGAGACCTCGTATACAGCGCCCTATGGTATTTCCCGCCATCCAGGAGCCACCGATCCATGGCGTACCCTGGACTATCCGCAGGGCCATATAGGCCATGATTAATGGCTGCCAACTGGGAGGCCCAGTAGTACCTTCGCACGTCAGGCAGCGCTATCCCCCCATCGTACCACGGGAGCGTGAGCTTCGTGACAGCAATGCGGGGCCGGCCGGCCCAAAGTAGGGCACGTTGCAAGCTCTCAATTTTGCCAAAGTATTGGGCCGGGACCGGGTCCTGAGTGTTTTGTAGGGCGTAAAGGAATCTGGGCAAGGACATCATCTTGAATAGCGCCGCGAGCCCAAGCAGGGAAAGAGGAAGTTTACGCCACCCCTCCACATCCCGCCGGAGACGAAGAAGTGGGGGAAGCAGATTGTTCTCGTAGCGCGCTTTAGAGTCCATGGAGATGTAAATCCCCAAGTATTTGAAACCCTGTCTCGCCACTTGTATGCCGCAGCCTCTCGGGAGGCGAGGCGTCCCCCCTTTCAGGACATACAAATGTGACTTCGACCAGTTAATAACCAAGCCGGAGTACTGACCGAAGAGTCGAAGCACGCCGCAGACCACGATGAGAGACTTGCAAGGGGAAGTGAGATACAGAAGGATGTCATCTGCATATAATGACACTCGGTCCTCGAAGTCAGGGGACCATCGAACGCCATGTATGTCTGGGTGGTTGCGTAACCACGCCAATGGTTCGAGTGCAAGTGCGAACAAGAGGGGCGACAGAGGACAGCCCTGCCTGGTGCCTCTCTGAAGAACAAAGGGCACCGAAAATCGACCATTGACCGCTACATTAGCCAACGGGCCAGCGTACAGAAGTTTGACCCACCCCATGAATTCCGGACCGAAACCGAGCTCCGCCAACACTGCCCACAGGTAACTCCATTCCCGGGAGTCAAAAGCCATCGTGGCATCCAATGACGCCAGGACAGCTGGCTCCTCAAGCATGTGGGCCCTAGCCAGGGCTCCGTGAAGTCTCCGAAGGTTAAGAGCAGTGTTGCGGTGTGGAATAAAGCCCGACTGGTCCGGGTGCACTAAGTCGCCAATTGCGCCAATCAGTCGGTTGGCGAGCAATTTGGCTAGAATCTTAGGCTCCGCGTTTAACAGAGAGATGGGGCAATACGATTGGCACAAATCTCTAGGCTTCCCTTCCTTATGGATGACCACAATGGTGGCCAGCCTCTGGTCCTGGGGAAGCATGCCTGCCTCCCGCGCCTCCAGGAACATGTTCCGCAAGGGCGGGGAAACTACATCCGGTTTGATTTTATAAAGTTCCACAGGAATACCATTGGGGCCAGGCGCTTTGCCAGACCTAAGGGAGCGAACGGCGAGGGCAATCTCGTCCGCAGTGATGGCCCTGTCCAGGTCGTCACGGTCTGCCGCCGACAGGCGCGGGAGATCAATATCTGCCAAGAGAGCACATGAGTCGGCCTCAGACCGGTCAAAGACCGAAGTGTAAATGCCCAGAAAATAGTCCGAGAACGACTCAACAATTGCCATAGGGTCAGTGACCAGCAAGCCGTCGTCCCCCAACACCTCCGGAACTACGCGACTGGCTCTCTCCTTCTTATCAAGCCAAGCTAGGAGTTTGCCCGCCTTGTCACCGATATCGTAAATCCTGCCCTGTTGTTCTCTACCCATGACGATAGCAGCGTCGGAGGCAAGATCGCGGTATTCCAGTTGCTTAAGAGAGAGGGCACGGAGCAGCTCAGGCATAGGGCCCGTCTCCAATTGAGAGTCCAGCTCCATAATCTCTGCCTCAATGCGCACCATGTCGGCGTCTCTGTTCCTACGGACGTCCGCTATGAGGGCAAAGGCCTCACCTCACAGGACCGCCTTAAACGCCTCCCATAAGGTGGCAGCTGATGTAACCGACCCGTTATTCTCATTGAAATAGTACTCAATAGCCTTGGCCAAGAGTCCGCGCGTCTTTGGGTTCCGAAAGTACCACGGATTGACCATCACAGGCCGCTCGGCGACCACAATGTCGAAATCGAAGGACACCCACACCGGGGAATGGTCCGAGATGCCCCTCGCCAACAAGCGGGCCTCCGAGATCGCCGGCGCATGGGCCGCCAAGGCAAGGATATAATCTATTCTCGAGAGGCTACCATGTGCTCCAGAATGAAACGAGTATTGGCTCTGGGTGGGATGCATGAGTCTCCAGCAGTCAACCAACCCCATAGTATCAAGGAAGTCGGGCAGCCATGATTGCGAACTACGGAGGTCTCTAGGCGGATGTCTGTCCAAGGTCCCGGAGCAGACCGACTTGAAGTCACCACCCACAATAAGCAACCCCGCAGGCAGGTTCAAAATGGCGCTTCCAAGGTCCTGAAAAGTGTTGTTTTGCAGCCCTGGGGGAACATAAACCGAAACCAGAATCAAAGCACGCCCCTCCCACCGCCCCGTGACTGCAGCATACCGCCCCCTCTCGTCCACGATAGTGGAGTCAATCTCAAAAGGGAGAGACGTGCGCACCATAATACCCGCCCCCCGGGACCCCGAAGAGAACCCTGAATGTGCCACCATCTTGAAACCCTTCCTGTTGAGCGCACGGCACGTATTCCCCACCAAGTGCGTCTCCTGTAGCAGAACAACATCAGGCATATTTCTTTTGAACAATTGCAAAACCACCCCTCTCTTGATGCGATCACCCAAGCCATTAACATTCCAACACAGAACGTTTAATCTCCTACCCCCCATCGTCAGACCTCCGGCCTCCGCCGACCCCAATAGACCCCACCGATGCATTAAACGAAGCAGAGCATACAATACATTGCCTAAGAGAAGGAAGAAAGAAACAAAGAAAGCACACAAAACCAACCCTCACACCACCCCCCACCCTGCACCCCTGCATTAGACTAAAAAGCCCCCCCAACCAGCAGTGTGCCTGTCGCCCCATAAACTAAGCTACAAGAAGACCCTAGAGGAGAAAGGAGATCCCGTAGTCCCCCCCCCCCGCCACCCTCCATGTAGGAAAAGGATAGTCACAATAAAGTGCAACAGTTTGGCATGATAGGTCACAGTCAACAGGTACACCAACCGATAAAGTTAGTGTGATGAGTACTACTCCTGATGATCGGGGCCTCCAGAGGCACCTTCGGAATGTTCCTCCTGTTCCTCGCGTCGGTGCGGCAAAGTGTCCAGCCAGTCACTCGCAGCCTCAGGCTTGTCAAAAAACAGAGCGCGGCCATCGCGTTCAACACGCAGTTTAGCGGGGAACATCATGGAGTATTTCATCCCCAAGTCTCTGAGGCGCCGCTTCACTCCCGCAAAACTTTGGCGCTGTCTCTGAACGGTCCTAGTAAAGTCCAGGTAGAAGTTAACATCCGCGTTCTGGAACTTGAGGGGCCCATGTCGCCTCGAAGCCTGTAGGATCGCATCTCGATCTCTAAAGTTGAATAGGCGGGCGATGATGGGTCTCGGTGCGACGCCAGACTTCGGAGGACCACCCGGTATTCTGTGGGCCCGCTCGGAGCCAGATGAATCTTGATCAGGTCCTCGACAAAGAGGTCGGCGGCCGAGTCCTCTGCACCCTCCGGTACCCCAATAATGCGCACATTTTGCCACCTGGCACGTCCCTCAAAGTCCTCCAGCCGGCTTGAGAACTGGTCATTGATCGACCTCAAATTCCGGACCTCCGTCTGCAGGTCCGAGACATCGGTCGTAAGGCTGGAAGTTTTAATATCAAGCGATTTCACTCTGTCATTAGTTTTACCAAGGTCAGCCCTAAGCAGGTTGAGGTCAATCGCCAGGGTATCCACTTTGTGCGCCAGGACCTCGTGCTGTTTATGCATCTCTGTTCTGATGCCTGCGATAGCCCCCATGATGTCTCGGAGCGTGGGCTCCGACCCTTCTGGCGAGCCCGCACGTAGAGAGTCTTTGGATTGAGCGGCAACAGTTGGCGAGGTCCTTTGATGGGCGTACCGGTCGATCTTGTTGGTCTGAGGTTGGACCGTCTTCCTGCTGGCCCGGTTCGCCGTTCTATCGGGATCACCCCTGCCAGCCATGTTGGATCTAGGCAGAACAAAGGGTAGCACTCAGAGATCACTTCAGGCACTCACTCAAATGCGGAGCGTAGCTACCACAAGTGTTCAGTCAGCAATAGGCCACTTTGCAGATCCGTTCACTCCGCCAGCTGGAACAGGAGGCGCTCACTCAGCATATCGATCATGCACTTCGTTGTCGCAGCCGTCGGCCATCCCCGAGACAATGGTGTACCCCTGGCACCGAATTTCGACACGACGTAACTTCGTCAAGGAGTGTCGGATTTTGGATCGGAAAGTAGATCCCCTGTCTACGACCATTCGCCAACTAGAATCCACCACCGTGGATCAGGATTTCGACCAGGATTTATGCGGAGGGTCGGAGGGTCTCCGGAGCTCCGAGCTTACGCGGCCATCTTGCTTGCCCGCGAAGCTCCTCCCAAATGTGAGAAATTCTTAAGTTTACCTAACTTATCACAAAAACATTTTTGAAACAAGATGTAAAATTGGTAATCTTTTCAGAATTAATGGAAACATCAGAATCTTCAATAGTAGAAATAGTGTTCATTAAACTGTCATCACATAATGATATTTGTTCTTTTGCACGTGGATTAAGCAATATGCCAAGTTTCCACTGATCAAACCATCCCAAAACGTTGACGCCCTTGTTAGTAATGTAGAGTTTTATATCAGCTTTCCTGTGTCTGAAAGTTAAGTTAACATGGAAGAAACCAATACAATCATTTTTTGTACCAGAGAAACCACTGGCATTAATATCAGATTATTTGATATTGATAATTGGTAAAATATCTAACAAAGTGATATTGTAATAATCAAAAGTTATAATGGTCCATGGTGAACCTGAATCAACCAGTAAAAGTAAATCAATGCCTAGCACCTGAAAACTACATTTGGGTGAACTGAACATTGATTTAGCATGAGAATCTATAATAGACACAACAAAACCATTATCAGGAACATTATGTAGCACAGGAAATGTACTGCTATTCTCCTCTGAAATGAAAGAAACAGAACCCTTATTAAAAGAACGTTTATCTCTACACATGTTACTGAAATGTCCAATTCTATTACAGATTTTGCACTCTCTCTGAAGAGCAAGACATCCTGGAAAGTTTGCAAAATGTGACCTATTTCCACATCTAAAACAAACACCTTGAGAAGTGGAAACTTGATGTGGAGTGAATTTTGACTTGTTAAAATTAGACCTTGGAGTAAAATCTTTTTTAGAATCAAATCTTTTTCCAACAGCACAAATCTCTTCTTCTTGAGATTTCTTGATAGGATCTTTCCTGATAGTATCCATCCATAAATCCGACTGTTCTTGGGCTTTAGCAGTGGCAATAGGATTACCCATGACCCATAACTTGTCCTGGATTTTTTTGCATTTAACATGGACAATGATCTGGTCTCTTATCATTTCGTCCGTCATGGTACCAAAACTACAGTGGACGCTAAGAGACCTAAGTGATGTTAGAAAGTCATCAAAGGACTCATCATCCTTTTGTTTCCTGGTATAAAATTTAAAACAATTTAAAGCAATACTTGCATTAGGTTTAAATCTCTTCTCAAGTCTAGCAAGTGCCTCTGTATAAACATTTAAAGCATCACCAGATCCATCATTAGGAGTAACGATTTGGGGAAGAGACCTAAAAATAACTTGTCCTTCAGAACCCAAACAATGAAGTAAAATACTTTTTTTCCTTTCTGAACCCATCCTTTCTCCGTCAATAGCTTTCATATATGTAACAAACTCTTCTTTCCACCTTGACCAAGGCATGGGAGGATCACCCTTTAATTGAAGAAATTTAGCAGGTGGGTCAAATTGCATAGTTAAATAGTATGGTAAGTTGAAGTAATTTTTGTAGAAATATAATTTTTTGCCTTTGTGAAATGATTAAACTGCTTTGTAAATACCAGCTTGTAGCAAGGAGTAAAACCCGGTTAATTGTTAAATGTTAAAGCAAAAAAAAAAATGAACTAGTAAAATTGTATTAAAATGCTTTGTAAATTCCGTTTCGTAACAGGAAATAAATCCGATTAATTGTCAATTGTTTAAAATGAACTCACAGTAAGTTATCGTAGATAGAAATTCCTCCGATGGAAGAGTGCGTTGCTAAGGCAACCCTAAAATGGTGGACAACGCTTGACGCGGCGTACGTGTGATGTAACACGTTGTACCGTGAGCGTGTGATGTAAGACGCTGTTTAGAGCTAACGTAGAAGAAACAACAAGAACGGAATGATGGTTACCAGGCTGCAAACGTAGAGAGGTGGTTGCCAGGTTGCAAAGATGTCGAGTGCCTTCAATTCCGCCTGTAACATAAGCTGCGGTTGGTGGTATTTTCTTTTAAATGTTGAGGAACAAAGTTAAATGCTTAACCAGTGAAGTACAAAATACTCGAAGAACAGTTGAAAATTCTAGGCGGAGAAGCACACAAAGGTTATCAGTAAAAAAAAAAAGTTTGTAAGTAAAAATGAAAATACGTGGAAAATACATGGAAATACAGCCGCTGGTACGATCAGATGTACGTTAAGATGATGGTTACAGCCGCTGGTTCTATCAAAAGAACAAATAAATAAAGTTGTACATACCGAAGTTCTTCAGAAATTAGTTAAAAATATTCATAAATAGGTTCTTCACCACTACTTAAACGTGCTGCAGAGTGGTGTCCCTCGTCGCCAAATTATGTTGAAATCAAGAAGAAATGTAAGGCTTAAAGTAGTTCTCTTTATTGCAGCACATTACACAGGTCAAACTCCAAGCAAAGGCTAACTTCCAATGTTTTAACTGTACAAAACTGCACTGTTGACCACAGCATCAGAACTTGGAATACATTCAAAGAATAACCAGGCTCATGCAGAAGCTCATGCCAGAGCATGTGCATGGAACATGAAATTAAAGGAACAAGACTACCTAACATCAGAGAATGTAACACAATCCTAAATGGATGTACATCTGCACCAGATAAGCAATAATCAAGTGCCAGCGTGCACATGAGTATAAAACGTAGTTACTAAACACTGCTTCTGGACCACAACCACCTAGGCAAATCTTATCCAGGTGAGTCTTTAGAGTTTTTCTAATGGAAAGAATATTTGAATGGCAATAACTATAATAATCAAACTGGATGTATCATTTGTAGGTAGCTGTCCAATTAGTTCCAGACAGGTCTCTTAGTATCAAGTGAATGTAAATGGTTTTATCCGTGCTATATGTAAAGCCCAACCATGCCCACCCTGTATGTGTAGAGATCTAGTTGGCAGATTCTTAATTGAAAAGAACTGTCTTACTCCAAAAGCCAAAGACAAAACAGTCAGTAGTAGGTCATCCATTCCTAACTGAGATATATTTATGGCTGTAAACACCGCTAAGCAGACTGTTATTAGATATAAAAGCATTTCAATACTGGAAATATTTTCAATGAAAGTAGGGATTGCCAAATATGAGGAGAAATATATCAAATCTGAATTGCTTTGGCAGGAGGCCACCTGAAGTGAGACTGTCAAGTTAGACCTTAAACAAGCTGAATTTTCCAAAGTACAGTCAATTTTTAGATTTGTAAAGACAAAAATGAGGTCTACTAAATAGGTTTTGGGACTACACATAATTAATTTTGTCACTTCATCAGCTCAATTAATTAAAAGGGCGTATAATCCCATACTAAATATTTAGAATCAAGTCAGTATTCTCTCCTTGAACATGACACTTTTATGATTGTTCTCTTGTGGTATATTGTTACGTATGTGGTTATAAGGATGTTGGTTGGTAACTTGATTAAACCGGTATCAAAAGCATAATAACCACAGGCTTTGATCCGGTTACCGTCCTGATTCAAATTAATTTAGCCTGAGATTATACCCCCTTTTAATGTATTGCCCTGATGAAGTTTGCAATGGGAGTAGCACCTTAGCATTTTCTGATAACATGCATCTAGAATGTAGCACAATAACTATTTTGACTGCAAGAATTGATATGATTTGACTTGGCACCTTTTCTGTTCTTAACCATTCAGGGAAAAAGACTCGATATCTTGGAACTGAAAATTACCTTGACGTACAAGAAAGGCTGTTGATATAGAGGATAGCTGACTCTGTTCATGCCTCTTAAATGTTTTCCCGTTCTTCACTTTTTTAACGGATGTCTACCTCTTTCCGATTTTCTGAGAAATTCTGTGGTTAATAAATTAATGTGTAGGTAATATCATTAGGCACCCTAACTGGGAACATGCTCAAGAGATCATTCTCATTCGGTTTGACGATCATTTTATAGTTTTAATTTTAACCAAGTATGAGGTGTATTTAGGAAACTAGGGGCCATATTTATGAAGCTGTTTTGTGATCGCAAACATTGCGAAACACAAAAAAATGGTGTTTGAGATCGCAAAACAGAGAATCCCGATGTATAAGAGGCATCCTGAGCGCAAAATTGCTAATCACAAAATAAGCAATTAGCAATTTTGCAAACCATAAATTCTGCAAATGTATTGCGAATTCGCAATCTGTGACACACCAAATGCGAAAATCGTAATTAAGGAGTTCTTAAATTGTGTCGCAAAATGAAATGCATGAAAAAATCGCAATTAACGATTTTACGAAATTTGCAATTTTGCTCATTGCAAATACCAATAAGTTTGAGCAGGTGGTAACCAGTGCAAACTATTAAAAAGGCCCACAAGGCCACTGGGGTTTTCCACAATGGCTGGAGTATATGTGATAGCCAGGAGGTTGCGAATCAGAGCTGCTGCACAGAGAAGGAGATGCCAGGAAAAGATCTTCAGACCGCAAATCACCCTGTTGCAGTGGACTGTGGAGGAGATCCATGTGAACTACAGGCTGGACGAGGACAGTATCCTGGACTTAACAGAGGAGTTCAAACCTATACTATACTAGAACACCCCACACACAGGACACACACCATCCCCACCCATGTATAGGTCTTGTGCTCACTGCACTTACTGGAATCAGGGATTTTCCAGGGGGTGATAGCCACAGCAGGAGGGGTCTCTCGGCGTGCACTGTCGCACTTCTTCCATGCTTTCCTTGATGCAATGGTACAGAGACTAGATCATCTAAAAAATCAGGAAATTTGAATGCAGTAGAAGATTGTTGTTTACTGACTCATCCAGGCTAAACAAAAAGTTTAGTGGGTGAAGTTCAGATTTCTCTTTATTCACCGTGCACCCCAGAAGTACAAAAGTAACATTTAAAAAATTGCATGTGAAATAGTTTTAATAGTTCCAAATGTAGGAAGCTTGTGTGCAAAACCTAAATGCCATGGTGGGGAGCAAAGTGCCTACGTATAAGGAAATCCTGCTAGAAAGAGAGAATCTTCAAGGTTTAGGCACAGACTTCAATATGGATAAAGTTAAATATAATAAGCACTTTTACCGGTGGGAGCTATTAATTAAAATATGTATGGCGAAATGTAATTTATGTCAGTGGTACAGGCATTGTCAATGTAGTAATGCAAGGTTTGGGGCATTGTCAATGTAGTAATGATAGGTTTTGTCAGACATTGTATTGTTATGACAGCAATGTACTGAACACTATAACCAAAATATTGTCTGGCAGGAACATTGTGTTCTAAATATCATTTACAAAAATATGTCGCCCAATAGGAACTAAGAATAGAATATCCCCGTTCAGTGAGACAATATTTTTGTAAATTATAATTAGGCCATGTTATTTATGTCAGGCAATACTTTAACAGTATTCTGAGATGCAACCAGTGCAATATCATTTACCTGTAATAATTCATGTTTGTATAGGACATGACCATTTTCTTCAATTTTCATGGTAACTAAGGGCATCGGCCCGATGCTGGTGGGACTGCCACTGACAGGCCATCGGTGGCGGTCCCACCGACAGACAGCTCTTTGGGCCGACCGCCACATTGTGATCCAGGCGGTCAGGCTCTTGATTCTTGGGAGATGGTCCTGTGCCTCCCAAAGGAATTACTGATCCTGTTGGGGTGGCTGTCGGAATAGTGATCCTGAATGGAGGCGGTGTCTGCTCAGGCACCGCCGTCTGGATCATAAAGTTCCTTTCTGAATGCAGGACCCCACCCCCTGTAGGCCACTGCTAAGTGACCAGGGGGCACACGTGGCAACTCCTCCGCACATTCATGCACCATGTGCCAGACACACGTTGCATGGATGCTTGTAAATTGCTTTTTCTGATGTGGCTTGCATTGCAGCTCTTTCCCGCCCACAGCAGAAGCTGCAGTAGAAAAATGTATTTTACGACTGCCTGCATGGCGGTCGTATCGTAATAGGGTGGGGGACCTGCCAGAAGCCCAATGGCAGTCTGATGCTTGTTTGACCGCCATCGTAATCTGCCCCTAAGTTTGTTAAGACTTACTGTTGGTATATTTTGTACTCCAAGCAAACACATCAAACCTTGTGCTAACCTTGTGCTTGCTCCGACAGGGTTTCCGCTGCCAGGTAAAACATCACTGGTCTAGTGGGTACATTTTTGACTGCATTAATTTACCATAACATTTGGACTTCATGGTATGGCATGCTGGGCTGGACTGGCAGTAGTGTTTCTCAGGTGGGCCCCCAGGGTGGGTTCCGGCTTTAGACCACTAGGGGCTGTTTTTGATACCAGGGCCGGATTTGCAGCATAGCTGCAATATCGCTCCCACCTGCAACGCTTTCCACAAGCACCCCCCATCCCCTGCCGCCGCCCTGCCCCGGGGCCGGCTGAGCTCTTTGGGAGGTACGGTTTCAGTTCCCTGTCCGGCCCTGATGGCATGTATATTACAGTGGCCTATAGATTATCTTCTGCTCTGAAAACCATGAATGTGCTGGATAGTTGAATGGCACATTTATTTATAGCCCTGATTAGGACTCATGTAACTCATCTAATTAATGTACTAGATACCCTATGGTCAGGTAAACTGAAAGGAACTCAGTCCAAATACATTCAGAGATCTACTTCTACGCCACTGGAGGTATTGTTTGTTATTCCTTATTACTAAAAAGAAAAAGGGATACAAGCTCATTTCTGGGTCTCGTTGTTACTGCAAGCACTTTTCTCTAGGGCTACTCTGGTTGTCTGAGTTGCTGGATTGTGCCTTCCAGAATCATAACACTACCTCTATTCTGTTGCCAAAGAATGATTAATTCACCTTCTAAAGTAACACTTTGGAGACTGGTGGTGTTTTGTCACATGTCTACTTGGATGTTAAAAGTTCTGATGGTTTCTGGGAGGAAAACAAAATTTGTGTGAGGTATATTATTTAACAATCTACCTTGCCATTCAACAAATTATTGAGGTGCTCCTTTATGATCTACCGGACCATCATTCTATGCTACTTATAGAGCACCACTCCTTTGATGCTTCAGCCAACTTACAAGTATAACAACTCCAGCATACTTCTTCATTTTGGGCATTACAGCCTTTTAAATTATCCAAGCAACACTACATTGGCCATCTGAATTATAGATTTTTGTTTAAATTTTTGTTCAAATTTTTGTTCATGGTGACAATTCCTCATCCCCAATCGGTGATGTCTTAAGTTGAGGATTTATGATAGGCCAGCGCTGCTCTCTGCTAGCTGTCCAACTCTAACTTTACTACTATCTGGGTAAATTCCATGCAAGTATCAATTAGTAAAGTAAATCTTATCCATATAAGTTTCTAAGGCTGCAAAAGGAGGGATCAACCCCCTCTGTGCATATGTGGCCAAGGCCGGAAAGAAAGTGGAACTACTGATGCGCTGTGAATCATGGCAAAATACCAAAGTAGGCTACAAAGAGGAAGAAACAGGAAATGTGAGGCATCCCCACAAACTACACCGAAGACCCAAAGGTAGCTACAGGAGCTGCATGAATCACCCAGAGAATTATTGTTACATCAGAGACACATATGGAGAAAAAGGAGGCTTGAGACAAGCCCAGATACCACAGAAAAACACCAAAGACTCAGGAAAGGTGCTTGAGGAAGATGCGGAAGACAGGAGACATAAATAGTGATCCATGAAGATGACTGGAAATTTTGCAAGTGATGTCGGAGCAAGTGCAAAGAGCACTAAAGACCAGAAGGGAGTTTCAGAAGCTTCAGCCATGGGAACCCCTAAATTCTAACATCTCAAAAAGCACCCCATGGGTTGGGGACCGTGTTAAACCTCAATTTCATGAGGTAATGTGTCCTGAGACAAGACACAACGCATCAAGGTACAACACATAATTTGCAAAGAGGAGATGCATAAGTCATTGCCATGAAGGCTCTCTCTAATATAGCCGTATAGCCCGCCATAGAGGGCTATACCTGCCCTTTAACAAGGGAGAGGGACTTTAATAGCCGTATAGCCCAGCTACGAAGAGCTATAAGGCTATTAGAACATTCTGCCACTAGAGGGCAGAATGTTTTAACAAAAAAAACAAACCCTTATGGGAGCGTGAGGGGATTGGAATCCCCTCAGGCTCCCTGTAGCTTTTGTTCACAACCAGAGCTGTGAACAAAGAAACATTGGAATGTTGGAGCTCCAGGCTTATACCAGCCATTATAAGCCCGGAGCCCTCCATTGTTTTCAATGGAGCTCCCAACATTCCAATGTTCTAATAAGGAAATACAGAATAGCAGGCAAAATCTGAAAAATTCTAAGTCCCAAATTAGCAGAAAAATCAATAACTAAACCGGACAGCACCCCTAGTAGCATTGGAAAGTCTCCAGTAAAGTTCTGCCTCACATCCACAATTGAAGGATTATAAAGAGAATCTTCTCATAGAACATAATTAAAACTGAAAATTCGGGGCGTGGCCAAGGCGACGATCATGGCGGACGTGGCTTGAGTAGGCTCCGTCCCGCCACTTCACTATTCTGTCCATATCCTCCGTCACCACTACCCTGGGAGGCCCAAAACCGCCAGAATCAGCAGTCGGATATCGCCGCGGTCCCTCGGCGATCACCTGGAGGCGGGCCGGACAGCTGGGCTGTGACTCGGGCCCCTGGAGCCGGGCGGCCTACTGCCGCATGTGAGGCCGGGACCCTCGATTGGCGTAGCGGACCGGAAGTGCGACCTGGCCGGCGGCCGCGAGAGCTGTGGCCGGTCCCTGATTGCTGGGACTCTGGAAGCCCTGGGAGCGGTGGAACGCTGGGAGACCCGGTGAGGAAGCTGGCGGGTTGACTGCCGGGGGCTCCGCTCTGAAGCGCCGGCTGAGGGAGGTGCTGCATCGGCGGCCGGACCAGCCCCCGGGAAGCTGCGGTGGACTGGCGGCGGCGGCCGCGTTGTGAGGCAGCAAGCGCCTCCCTGCTGGTACTGTGTATTCCCCCCCCCCCTCCTTCGGTAACACCCGAGCAGCGGATCCTGGTGCTGTCTGGGGGGGTGAGGCTTCAGGATTGGGGCGCACTGTCGGACGCTCCCCCCTCGGTGTGCTGGGACCCATCCTTGACTGATCTTGGGACTCTGGTGGGCCAGGGCGTGCCCCTATTGTGCAGCGGTGACCACAGGCAGCAGCGGCCAGCAACACTACTGCTGCGGAGAGTCGATCCCACGGGGGCCCCCGTCCTGCGGCCTGCTCGGGCGGTGGAGGCTTGTGTGCTGGTGGGCCCCTTGGAGTGTGTCCGGTGCAGTGGCTTGCCCAGGCCTTGGCAGTGGCCCGTCTACTGGTGTCCGGGGAGAGGAGTGACCCCGTGGAAGTGCAGCTGGCGCAGGGGTGCGGCATCTTGGGTGGCGGCGCCGCTCGACCAAGGGAAAGGTCACCTGCACCCCGGTAGCACCCCGAAAGTACTTTGGTTGCGCCCCGGACCTGCTCACGGTGTCTACCAGCAGCTATGACTAGAGGCGGCAACAGCGGACACACCTCAAAGCAGGGCACTATCGATAAATTTACGGGGCCGCCCGGGGGTGCCGGTGCGGCTGGGGGCCCACCGGCGTCCACCCCTGATAATGCCGCCCTCCTGGCGGCGATCACACAGTCCCGGGACATGCTGGATGCGAAAATTGGGGCGGTCGGAGCAGATGTTACTCTACTGCGCCAGGACCTGCGCAACGCTGTGGCCCGCATAACCGAAGCCGAAACGAGGATTACTGGAGTGGAGGATGACGTCGCGACTCTTAAGAAGAAGGTGGCGAATCTGGAGGGCGCCCAGAGGGGCCTGGCCCTACGGGCGTTGGATGCAGAGGGGCAGGCCCGAAGGAATAACCTACGCTTTGTGGGATTTCCAGAGGATTGCGAAAAGGGCGACATGGAAGCCTTCCTGACCACTTGGCTGGAAAGTTGGATCCCTCCGGAGTCCCTATAGCGATGCTTTATTATCGAGAGGGCACATCGGGCGCTGACCCAGAAGCCGCCAGTTGGGGAACAACCTAGACCTGTGATAGCCAAACTCCTCAACTATCACGACCGTGACACGATCCTGCGACAGGCCCGGGCGAAGGAACGTCTGCTGTTTGACAATCACAAAATCCTGATTTTCCCGGACTACACTAAACTGGTGCAAAGACAACGCCAATCCTTCACTGAGGCCAAGGCGAAACTGCGGGGCCTGAAAATTCAATATGCATTGCTCTATCCGGCCAGACTGAGGGTGGAGTTCCAGTCCAAAACTTTATTCTTTAACACCCCGGAGGAGGTCTTTGCCTGGACGGACGAGACGGTCCGTATTAGGGTGCACACGCCGCTGGGTCGTGATTCGGACTCCTCTACTACTGGGCCCCCTCGGACCCCGCGGCGGTCACGCAGCAGAAGCAACTGGAGGTCCCGCTCAAAGAAGAATTCTTCTACGGAGAATGGGGCGACTGAAACTACCGGGGCCCCGGACTCTCACGATCCAGCCTCTTAGATGCTGCAGTGATTGATTGTTGCTCACTCAGGATTCAGGGAGGTTGAGTTGCTTCTCCCAGACTTGGACAGCCATGGCGGACTGCATCATAAGAATTCACCTATACAAGTAACTTGGTGGCTTGGTGGGGTTTTTGGACCCGGGTGGGGGGACGGCATAGGGAGGGCGGACTTGACCCCTCTGTTGAGTTTAGTTTGTTAGTGGGTTAAGGGTAGCTATGGGGATCCATTGGTGGGGTGGGCGGTCTGTCTCATGTTGGGGGCAGAAGTCAGGCTACACCGCGACAGATACTTCATCGTTTATTGAGGTATGGGGTGGGGGTGGGGGGGGGGTAGTTTGGGGACGTTGATCACTGTTGGTGTGAGGGGGGTTGGTCAGGAGGGGTGGTTGGGGCCTGGGGGTGGGGAAGGGGGTGGGGGGGCGGCTGGGAAGGTTGCCTTTTTGTTCGCAGTGTCTACGCTAGTTCGACTACAAGAATGCCTATGTGTGTTGCTCCGAATGCCTGGGAACTTGCTGATTCCTCCTATCGATTATGGCTGACGACCGAATAACGGGCAGTACACAGGCGATGCTGCGAGTGGTGAGCTGGAATGTCCGGGGGCTGTTGGACAAAATTAAACGAGGGGCGGTGTTGCAATTGGGGAAAAGGGAAAGGGCAGATGTCCTCCTCCTGCAGGAGACACACCTTCAAGGCACTAAAACCCTCAGTCTACAAAGGTATGGCTACCAACAGGTGTTCCATGCGGGCTTTGTGAGGGGGTCCCGAGGCGTGGCGGTCCTCGTGCATCGTAGAATCCCGTATATACACGAGACACAATGGATCGATGCCCATGGGAGATTTGTGTTCGTGAAAGGTATGGTTGGGGACGAGCCGATGGTCTTTGGTAGCATGTATGCCCCGCCCCCGCTGCAAGAAGCGCTCATTGAGAAGTTGTTTTTCGGTATGGGCTGATATCCCGAATGTATTGGCGATTGTGGGTGGTGACTGGAATGATGTGATGGATGGACGAATGGATCGCCATAGGCCGGGAGGGGGGCCATCAGCAGACACCCGCACAAGACTGCATGGTATGGTGCAGGGAATGGGATGGATTGACTCCTGGCGATACCAGCACGCTCTGGATCGCGAATACTCCTACGTCTCAGCAGTACACCGGTCCTTTTCGAGATTGGACTACTTGTTTGTTCCCTCCCCCTGGGTGGGGAGAGTGGTCTCCACGTCTATTCTTCCACGTGGTATTTCTGATCACTCTCCCGTGACACTAAATTTATGCCTAGAGAAGAAACGACAACCCTTTCGGTGGCGCCTGTCGACGTGGCACTTACAGCAAGACGACTATCAATCGCACATTCGGGAGGGCATATCTCACTACTGGGAGGACAATGATGGGCCTGATATAGATGCCGCTACCCTGTGGGAGGCTCTAAAACCCGTGCTCCGGGGAGTCGATATTGCCTGGTGTGCGAATGCCCGTAGGGCCCGCAGATGGGCCATAGAGGAGGCGGCGGGGAGAGTCCGAGACATGGAGGGGGAGAGTAGCACGGGGGATACGGCCGAAGCTGTGGGGCAGTTGCTATTAGCCCAACAATCCTATACGTCCCTGTTGCTGGACGAGGCGCGCCAACTTTGGTTGGCCACGCAAAGCAGAATTTATCAGTGGGGAGATAAGTCTTGTTCCATGCTTTACAGACTCTGCCAGAACACCTTCCATGCACAGTCCCTGCCGGGCCTTCGCGACGAGCGGGGGGACCCTGTAGCGGCCCCGGAAGATATTGCAGCCAGCTTCGCACAGTATTACGCGGCCCTCTATGCCTCCCAGGAAGTTCTCCCGGCGGAGGACGTTGACAAATTCTTGGCTGACCTGCCGCCACACGCGCTCTCGGATGAGGGACGCGATAGGCTGGAGCTCCCGCTATCGCTGGAGGAGTTGGGCACGGCGCTTGGGGAGCTCAATACTGGGAAGGCCCCGGGACCTAATGGATTCCCATGTGAATTCATGAAAACCTTTCATCTTCAATTGGGGGGGGCGCTACAGGAAGGCGTTAGAGGCAGCTAGGGAGCGTGGTCGCCTTCCAGCGGACTGGCGACACGCCGAAATCGTGGTTTTCTGTAAACCCGGGAGACCCCCTGAATGCCACTCATCATATAGACCGATATCGCTCCTGAATTTTGAAGCAAAACTCTTAGCGAAAGCCCTGGCCAATCGTCTTCTCCCCTTTATAACAGACCTGGTTCACCCTGATCAGGCGGGATTTATGCCCAATAGGGCGACGAGACACAACATTCGTCGCGCTCAGGTGGTGATGGAGGCGGCCGGGGCGGCTGGGATCCCGATGGCGCTCCTGCTGGCCGACATAGACAGAGCCTTTGATTCCCTAAGTTGGGTCTATCTTCGAGTGCTTCTGTCCCGCCTAAACCTTGGGCCTCGTTTCCTCTCATATCTGCATTACTGTACTCAGACCTGACGGCGTCGGTGAGGGTGGCCGGGGTGGTGTCTGATCCTTTCTCCGTCGGCCGGGGCACCAGACAGGGCTGCCCCCTATCACCCTATTTATTTGCACTAGCTATGGAGCCGCTTGCGGCTTGGGTGCGGATGGACGCGCAGCTGCGAGGGCTCGAGTGGGAGTCGGGCCCGTCGGATCGCATCGCGCTCTACGCTGACGACGTCCTCTTCTTCCTTAAGGACATAAACAGGTCAGGGCCTAGAATCCTTGAGATTATGCGTATTTTTGGGGAGGTATCGGGCTTACACTTAAATGTGTGGAAATCTACGCTGTGGGTGCTGGGGGGACTTAGTGAGAAGGGACCCTGGGCGTCTGCGCTGCAAGAGGCGGCCGGCGGTATTAAATATCTTGGTGTCTTCTTGACTGATGTACCGGGAGTGGCCTGGGCGTGCAACGTGGTACCTGTTTGGGGTGGCGTACGATCTGATATTAAGACATGGTCCAGAATGCCCTTGAACATTTACGGCCGCTCGGCAATATTCAAGATGGTGGCCCTCCCGCGCCTCCTGTATCAACTGCAAAACCATCCGTACCCCATAGCGCCGCAGTGGTTTCGGCAGGTGAATTCGGCATTAAGCCAATTCCTCTGGGCTGGAGGAGCTGCGAGAGTGGCCCTTCGTACTTGCTTCCTCTCTACGTACTGTGGGGGCCTAGCCGCCTCGGACATTTTGTCCTATTATCAAGCGTCTCACCTACTGGTGCCTAATGACTGGTGGTACGGGGACCGGGGCGACCCGGCCTATGCTCTCGAGCGATACATCATGGACCCGTACTCATTGCATACTATCCTGTACTCCGGGACCGTCAGAAAGAGGCTTCCCGAGGTCTCTCAGGTGGTCTTCCAAGTGTGGCGGGGAGCTCTACGCCGTATGGGTTGGTGGAACAAATTGACGAGAGAGACTCCGCTGTGGCAGAACGGACAACTACCGGCTCTGGCGTCCTTAAAGGGGTTTCGGAGCTGGGATGCCATCGGCATTTCCACACTGGGTCATGTTATGAAAGGTACGACCCTTAAGTCGTTCCAGGCGTTGAGCGAGGAATACGCTATGCCTCGAACCAAGTACTTACAACTGCGCCACGCCCTATCCCCCTCCCTGGTAGGCCTGGACTTGCTGCCCGAATTTAGTCCCCTTGAGGCTAAGGTGTTTATGGGGGAACTAGAAGAAAAGAAAATATCCAACATATACCAGACTCTGGTCACTCACTGCTCCTCTCCACTGGATAAACTGTGTTCCGTGTGGGAGAGTGACATCGGGGCGCTCGAGGAGGAGGATTGGCGTGAGGCCCTGGAAGCCCCGAGAGGAGCGGCGATAGCGGTACGCTTGCGCTTTATCCAATTTAAGTACCTACACAGGGCCTACTATACCAGGGACCGGCTGTGGAGAGCTGGATTGATTGTTTCCCCAGAGTGTTTGAGGTGCGAGCGGGCGGTGGGCACGTTTATCCATACAGTGTGGTCGTGCGAAAAATTGTCGAGATTTTGGATGGGGTGTGGAGTTGTTTGGCTGGGGTGCTAGGCTGGGACCTCCCTCGCTCGCCGCAGCTGGGCTTGCTGCATATCATGGAGCAAGTTGGAGGTGATATATATAAGCGCCATCTTCTGGTCCTGGGCCTCACTGTAGCCAAAAGAGACATTGCTAGGGCCTGGAAGGACCCCACGGCCCCTTTGCTGGAAGTGTGGAAGAGGGGATTGGACTTTTGTATGGGGTTGGAGCGACCAGTGTTTCAGGCCAGGGGCTGCCCCCGGAAACATTTTAAGATCTGGAAGCGTTGGGCGGACTACAGGGGATTGTGGCTGGACCCGCCTGCGCAACAAGACGTCGATGCCGAACTATTCTTGGTTGAGCCCGGGTGAAAGGGAGTGCACACTGATAGTAAATAGAATATCTTCACTTTTGAACTCTGTAGACACTGTGAAGGGAGGGGGGCTAGAACTGGGGAGGAGGGTTGGGGATGGGGGCTGGGAGGGTGGGTTTGTTTAAAAAAAAAAAAAAACGTTGATTGCACTGTAACTTATGCATTGCCTTCTTATCTGCTCACTGGTCTTTCGGTGTCTTGGGGGACAGTGTCCCATATGCAAGCTGTCAACGAAATAAAAAAATTTGTTCTGAAAAAAAAAAAACTGAAAATTCAATGTGGTGTGAGCAAAAGAGTTATAATTTCAGCAAATCAGAGCACTGGTATATTAAACATCACATTTCCCACCATCTAAGCACTATCAAACTGTTTCAATATTGATTTAACCCTTCTCTGCTAATGTCATCTGGAGACGGCAGGACAAACTAGTTACAAAACAACAGTGTGCTATTGTGAATGAATACAGTACAGTGAGCTAGTGGCAGAGGCCTTGTATGATGGAAACATTATTGAGCCCATGTTGGAAAAATGTATTTGAGAATAGCAAAAACAAAGGAAATACCCAAGCAAGACTTTGCTTAAGTGTGTGCTGCAGAAATAATAAACAGTGAAAGTGATGGGTGAGACATCCATTTTGAAAAAGATGGTGTTGAGGCCTAACTAAGGCCTAGTTACCATATTAAAGGAAAATGCATTTCAACATGTCATAGTGAATTTGTTACAAAGATAATGGAATCAAATAAGTATACACATTAATTCAAGTGTAAATCCACATTTTGTATCATTTTAATAATGCGCAGTTTTATAAATGCAAAAAAACTCCCACAAATTCCCACCTCTGATTATTCTATAATCACTTAATCTGACAATCAGTTATAAAAAATGTCTGCATCACTTTGTTCTTTTTTGCGATTTGATTCCTCTAACAGCTTCAGTTGATTATACACTTAATTTCTGGCATCATTCAGTTCAGTGTCCTCCCACTTCCTCTTAGATAATCTCCTTTTTCCTTTCGTCCCTCAAGTTAGAGATTTTAGTTTAGAAAATATGATCATAAGAAACAGAATAATTGCACAAATCTACACAATAATTACAGGGAGTAGTATAGTTCTAAACATACACCCTCCTAAGCTATCATTCCACTCACAAACTTTACTAAATCACTTTCCTGTCACACTCACCCAAGAACCTACCATCTTCTAAAAGCCATACTCTTCTAAAGCTTCAACTTCATGAGGAATATTATTAATATTTAAAACATTGGCAATAGGAACCCCACTGTAGTCTGGGATGAAGATGCAAAACATTCGCACTTTCAATTCCCTGCAAAAACAGCCTTCCTTTTAGCAATTTTGCATTATCATTGCATGTATAGCAACAAGTACTGTAGTAATCTGTGTTGATGCACAAGCTGTTTTAGAAGCAAGCCTATCCACAAGCATAGATAATCTTATAGTTTTAAATTATTCATAGCTACTCAAATAAAGGGCATCATAGCTCCTAATACATCCAGAACTATCTTCCCAAAACCACGCTTCACTCTCTTTGAACCAACAGCATCATTCAACTCATTCACATGATAGCAAACACTAAAGCCAAATTGCAAGAACCCCCCCCCAATTACATGTCATGTTGAAATACGCAGTTTTACCACACCCATAACAGATTCCGCTAAGTATGGGTTTTTCACCAATCACCAAATCACCATTGACCAAATAAGTCCTTACACTTTCCCACAAATTCACTTTCTTTAGAATTATGATGCACTATATACAGTTCAACTTTTCTCTCATGCTCCATTCTCAACCTTGGGTGTGAATTTGAAAGCCTAAATTCCTCTTTAGCCTTAACCTGTTGTCTGATTTTCTTTTCATCCTTGCAGTTTCTCAAAATTTTCACTTTCCTCTCATATTCTTTAACAAATTCATACTCCTCTTTACTCAGCTACACACATACCTCCTTTCAGTCTGTTTAGTCTCAAGGTTAGTTTGTGCAAATGTTTTCCAATATTTACTGTAAGTTACGCTATTCTCAGCATCTTTGGAAAAAAGGAAGATCTTCAAATGAAAAGTTGAAATTGACAAGAATGGCAAAAGAAACTTCTGCTTATTAAACACACTAACAAAACATCGCAGGACAAACTATAGAAAATATGTAGCTCCTTCACAGGCAAAAAAGCATTTGCAATGCAATAGGTCTCGCATTAGGAAAATTTGAGCTATTTGTATTGTAAATTACACAATTTGTATTTATGTTTTATTGCATAAACCCATTTTTGTGTGTACATGTATGTGGGTTGCCCTACCTTCCTCTATGTAAAGCAGTCTTCGACATCCAGTGTACACATTCCATAAACTGAAACTGACCAAAAACGCCATAAGTACTGGACAACTCGCTAGCTAGTCAAATGGTTTGTATTACTGTGACAGGAATTTTGAAGCCTCTTACCTCAGATTGCTTGTTATAATTCAGCGTAAGCTGAAACAAACATCAATAGCCCACGTCAATAACCGTAAAATATCAGAATTGCAATTAGTTATGCCAGTGCGGTTCTCAGTCGCGCTTACCTCCTGCTAAAACCCCTGGTCACCATCTAAAAAAGATCGAAAGAAACAGACGGTGAGCACTTGTGCTCAGTACTACAATGAATATTGAAGCGTTAAGAGACATCTCAGTAATCCTCCAGGACTGTACCTGTATTGCCGGTTATCCTTGATGCATCCACCTAGCTTCCGCGTTTGTACAGTGAATACCGTGCTGGTATCACGGGACTCATACTGGATTGTTAGAGCAAAAACAATTGAAAACAGACTGTCAGATCCTACTCTCTGTCGGCGGCCGCCATATGTAAATTATATATAATCAAAATATAATCAAACGCACAATGAGAGGCATCTACATCATTCTTTCTCAGGGTCCATCTGGGAGAGTACCCGCACTTCTCACCAGAGGTACAGCACTTTAAACTGGAGAGTACCGGCACCTCTCAGAAGCAAGTACTTACCCTGGGAGAGGATACCTGCACTTCCATTTTTCCATTTCATGCACTTACTGAGAGACCCGGCTCTTGGAATAAAGTTTCGCAACAGCATGACTAGATTTCTCACAAATGCAAACTGCAGGCGTGTCAAAGTCCTCTGACTCTCATTCCTACGGGGAATGTAGAAATGCGCCGTTCGAGTGCTAGACAGCTGTCAGCAGGCTCCGAAGTCAGTGGCACTAGTGGCAATAAATACGTAACTGAGCCGCCACTCGCCAAAAAATGGACAAAGTGCCAAACTCCTACCGATCACAAACAGGTGCGAAGACAGTGGGCCACGGGCACTAGGGCACGGAAGGAAATGCCCCCTGGCTGTTGCATGAATTATAAAATACAGGTATAATCAGGGTTCTTTGGGCCCCTCGGGACTCTGTGCCCAGGTGACTCTGCACCACCTGTATGAAACTTATGTAAATGTATGAAACTTATATAGCGCAGGACTTACCCTGGGGCATCTCCGCGCTTGCTTAGGGAACCCGTCCTGGTATTCCCCTGTGAGATAGCCCTGGAAGGGTATCCACAAGGTGAAAGCCAGGCATCCCGCCGCGAAGGGCCAATGTGGAGATTAAGCAAGCTATTGCCCAGAGTCGCAGAGTGTGAACCCGTGAGTCGAGAAGGCACCGGAGCGAGAATTATCGAGTCCGTGGGATTATTGAGCCCAAGATCCGCCGAGGCGGGGAATTGAACCCTGGTCCAGGGCCGAAACTCAAGCTCCAGGTCTGCCGCCTCTAACCCCTGAGCCACACTTCTCCACCTGCACGAAAGGAAGCTACGCCTAGCGTCACAATGGAGTTGAGATGTGGCGCAGCAACCAGAACTGCCGACTGGGAGCTGCAGACCCGAGCTCCAGCCTTGGCGTCAGCACAGCAACCTGCCATGCTAAGCGAATCACTCGATCCCCGTACCCATGGGCAGTGCCTGGATACGCACACAGGTGACAAGCCGCACTATATAAATACACTAACAAACAATACAATTAAATAAACCATCTCAGAGCCTCACCATGGCAGTTTCTAAGAGGCATATATTCCCCGAGCTGTTGTCTTATGTTTGATCAATGCATTGCTGCCACAATTTCCTGAGATCTAATTTAAAACATAAAGCTATGCAATAAATAGTCTTACCAGTCAGTGGCGTCACTAGGGTTGGTGCCACCCGGTGCGGGTAACTCATGGTGTCACCCCCTTACGACTTACCGCATGGACTCGAGTCTCCGCAATGACGCTGAACATCCTGTGATTATACGCAAATAACTTAATTTCCCCGTGCCTATCAAAAAATGAATGTGTCTTCATGTAATGCAACTGGTGCTATGTAGAGCACTCTGATACCCGATTCGGGTCAAGTTTGCGCTATTTAAAACTCTGTAAAATAAAAAAATAAAATGTAATATTACTTAACTCGTAGTCTGTCGGCTTCAACCACCCGCCCCCCTGCTCATACCTCTGCAAGCCGGTACTGGGTCTAACTCGTGAATGCACAGTACCATAGCTGCCAAGGTTTCTGATTGCTAACGTGTGACATTTTCATAATTGAAGTATAATTATGAGTGACATTCAACGACTATGAGTGACACTTTCTCGCAAGCAAAATCAAGCAATGAAGAAGTGCAAAACATTTAAATAACAGACATTACACCTATTTGGGCAATGAAAAACTCAGATCTTGAAAGTGCTGTAAAGTGGTAGAAATGGAAGGGCACTAACCTAGTAAAAAGCAGTAGCTCACAGATAATACTCATAAAATACAATTTTGTGAACGTGTAGTTCATGTTCTTTCTTTCCTTCCTTCTCCCCTTTTATCCTCTTTCTTGCTTTTTCCCTCCTTCCCATTGTCACATTTTTCATTTTCGTCTCTAGTAAACTTTTTCTTTCTCTTTCCTCACTCAAAAGTTAACAGTGGTAAAACGGGTTAGCCATGTGGCATCATTTGGGATCAAAGCGTGCATGATGTTACTTCCGCTACCCCAGACGTTTGGACTGACACTTTATAAGTCTAACTAGTTCCTCTGTATGCTAATAGCACCAAGAGGCCTTATTGATCCAGAGCCCCTGTGCAGGCGTCTCTGGAGGCCGAAAGGGCGCCGTAAGCTGCCATCGACCCTGGCTGACTTTAGCACCCCGTTCAGGACACAAGCACAGCTGTCCACGTGAAGCTATTAATGTATATAATTGGTCTAGCTACTGCCAGACAAGATGATCAGGAAGGTGCAGC
Organism: Lissotriton vulgaris; assembly: GCF_964263255.1. Lineage (NCBI taxonomy): Eukaryota > Metazoa > Chordata > Amphibia > Caudata > Salamandridae > Lissotriton > Lissotriton vulgaris. The sequence continues at coordinate 1,269,979,031 of NC_141696.1, read as the reverse complement.
TAAACCTGCTCGAGCAATGTACTGTAAAAAAAAAACGTCTCTGGAGCGTCCAGGCAAGGAAGCACTTTCCTGGCTCCATTCATTAATTGTATTGCCCCTTTTCTGCAGTCTTGGCCACGGTGCCTTGCCCCACTTTAAGTAGAGATAGGTCAGTTGCCCTTGCTGCCTGCACCCTTCGACCGCTGGTGTGTGAAAGCTGCCGCCTGATACGCTCTAATTAGGTTTTGCAAGGTACAGGTGATGGCGATTGTGCATTTAAACTTGTAGCGCAGCAAATAAAACAAAATGCTGTACAACCATTCAACGTGCCCCCAAACAGCCCCCACTTTCGTGTAATATCGGTGAAAACACCGTCCTGTGCATAAGACCCAGCAAGGCCTGCAGGCAGCAAAAATAAACAAAGCAGAAACCACTGACCCGCACAGTATCTGGCCTCTCGGAACTCTGGCACTGCAGTGCCGGCTGGGGTAATACCGCGCAATCAGCACAGCGCGACTACCCTTCAGCCCCCTAAGCACAGTTATTCGACTGGAGTACTGTCTTGGAATATTTGTTGCACAGTTTCCTTCCCTGGCATTTGCAATTCGGGGCGGCGGTGACTCGGCAGCGCCCGAGGCCACTCAGGTGCCTGGTGCCATGCTGCTGAATGATGCTGCCCGTGAGAATTACGGTACTCCGGCTGTGTTCTTATTACACAGCGAGCCAGAGCAGCGTAACCAGATTGGTGTCACCCCATGATGGGGTGACACCCGGTGCGGTCCGCACCCCCCGCACCCCTCTAGTGACGCCGCTGTTACCAGTTACTGCAAAACTGTGTTTCTGCTTCCATATTCAGCCGCATTCAAGATCTGTTCTGCCGCCTCTCGCCCTCGTTTCTCTTTCTTTTACTCGGGATGAGAAATGAAACCGAAACACCTGTGCAAGTTGAGCTGACTCCTCCCAGACTCCCCCTGAAAGAAATCACTGCTGCAGCCCTGCTCCGTGAAAACCGGAAGTCAGGCACTTTTGGACGAGACGGGGGCGGGGCCTGCATTCCGGCAGGAAGTCCCGCCCGCCGCCGAGGAAATGAAGTCCTGCCCCCTGGTGCCGCGAGCGCTGCAGAGGAGACATGGAACGGGCTGCCGAAAGAGCCCGGTGAGTGGGAGGGGAGGGGAGGGGAGGGGAGGGGGGTGTACGCGCGTGTGTCTGTGTGCGCTGGTGTGTGTGGGGGGGTCTCTGTGTGTGCGTGTAGGTGCGCTAGTGTGTGTGTAGGTGCGGCGGCGACGGGGGGGGTGTGTGCCTGTGTATGCGTGTGGCTGTGTATGCGTGTCGCTGTGTATGTGCGCATGCGTGAGTGCTGTGTATGCGTGTGGCTGTGTATGTGCGCATGCGTGAGTGTGGGTGCGCGTGCACGCAGTGAAATCCAAACGCGTGGCACTTTCTTGTCCTTCATTCCCCCGAGTCAGCTAGCTATAGTTCTCCACCTGGACCGCATCCTTCGGATGCGTATTCCAGGCTCGACCTAAAAAGGGGGCATAGTGCACACCATACAATTTTTTACCCTCCTAAAATTAACATATTCACCCAACATTTTTGTGTAGATATTATCTGGGGTGGGCCAACTCATAGTTTCACTCTGCAGAATTCCGAGGGGTTATATGAAACTCCACAAGATTCCGCTGCATTCAATGACGTTAGAAAATCAGCACATTGCACTGCTTGCACTGATTATTAGTACTGGGAGCTTGTTCTGCGCTGCAAAATCAGCATAAACTGCCCCACGCTGAGTGTCAGAGGGAGCTGCTTCTTTGCTTCAGCTCAAGTAGATTTTATAGTTGGGCAGCAGCTTTCTCACTGTGAATGGTCGCATTGAGAAAATCTCACTAGGTGCCTTCATAGCGCCCGAAAATCAAGCAAGGGGAAGCCAATTCTCACTCATGCTCGGCAACTTACTGTTGGCGAGCCGTTCACAAGAAAAAACTCCTCCACAAGCCGGTTGGCAGAATTTATTTATTTTATTTATTTTATTTTGAAAGTTTTATATAGCGCGAACAAGATCTTTGCAGATATCAGAGCGCTTTACAGACAATGGGTACAACATGTAAGTAAATAACAATTGGGGTGGGGAGGGTAAATGTAGGAGCGTAGTCAGATAGATACATCAATGGTGATACAAATAAAAATAGGTGGCAGCGTAAGCAATCAGGTAAGTCAATAACACGAGTCATACAAAATGTAAAATGATCAGTAGAACAGAATGGTTCAGCGTTTGTAAAAATCTTCCCTGGTGATAATTCAAGTGTATTTAGCCATGAGGATAGCCTTTACTTCTTTCTTAAAAAGTATGGTGGAGGAGATGAGCCTGGTTTCAGGGGGGAGTGAGTTCCAGATCCTGGGTGCCATTTCTGAGAAGGAGCGTTTATAGGTTTTTTCCTTGCGGAATTTTTGGGGCTTTAGCAAAAGATTGTTTGAGCCTCTAGTGTTTCTGGAGCCTCCAGAGATCATCAGCTTCTGAGCGAGGTATCCGGGTGAGCTCAGGTGGACAGACTTGAACTCCGTGTTACAAGTGTAATGCAGAGTGGCCAAACCGCCCCTAATATTATCTTTAATTCCACTAACTAATCTTTCCCAGTATGTCAGCGTATTAGCCTCAATTTCATTATGTATGGTAGTTAGCTCAACCTTTGTGGAGACATATACAACCAAAGAATTAAGGCACAACAGTTGACCAACTGAGACCAATAATGTCACTACCAGTAAAATCAAGCAGACAATTTTAGAGAATCTGCTTTATCCCATTTCTACTGAGATTAAAAACAAAAATTAAAAAAATGTGGAACTTCAAAACTCAGTCATCCAGGAAACTATTTTCCTTTTTTAAAGCAATAAATCGTCTCTTTTTTTGAATAGTAATCAAAATCAAACTTCAAATTCCCTTTTTTTACTCAGTTTATAATCTCAAGACTTTATTTCTTCATATTGACTCTTTGCAAAGGGTCATAATTATAATTTCTGCAATTATTTCATCACTATCAGAATTTGCAGAGGTTTAAGGTGGCTCTTCTTGAAGATTTTAGAAGATAAATTGGCAACAGTTTATTTTTTTATTGATTTTCATAATACTAACACCAGTGAGAATCAGAAGTGCATGAGTACATGATACTTTCGTAAATTATACAAATCAAAAAAGTAAAATTAATATTTTATAATCAGTATGATCCAAAGCTTATTGACAAACCACACTACTGACAAGAAGGTACCAGCTGAGTCGATCCCACACCCCCCACCCCACACAATAATGGCCTCCCAGTACTATATCAAATGACTATAGTATGAAAAACTACATGGGCATCACGTTCTCCGTCATGAATGGACAGCCTGGCAACTTAATTCTGCATCTTCTTCAGTTGCTGCAAATGAATACGTTTTATACAACCCCAGAAATTCTTTGGTCTATTACGTGGAGGTACGCAGAATAGTTCAGTCTGCGTGCAGCAATATGTCATATCGCGGGTCCACTGTGTGATCGTCTGCACTGGGCCTCGGAACCAGTTAATGGTGACCTTACGCTTGGCCATCAGCAGTCCCATGTCCACTAAATGCCTAACCCCCTTTTTGATCGGTTTGGAGTAGCCCAGTAGGGCCAACACTGGTTCCGGTTCTAATGGTAATTTGGTGATTTGTCCAAGTTCCTTAAAGACAGTCTCCCAAAAAGCTAAGTGAAGGAAATCTGCCATCTGCTCCGAAGAACAGTCGCATCTAGAGTCCTCCCTCAGTCCGTACCTATGGAGCCTCTCGGGGTGTGATATACCCTGTTAAGGTATTTGAAGTGTACAAGCCTGTGCCTCCCATTAAGTGAAATACGTTTGGTGCTAGTGCAACAATAGATCCACATATCATCCGTTATGTCTATATTGAGATCCCGCTGCCATGCCAATCGCGCTTTGGTGTAATGATTTGCTCTAAAATGCCATTGATGTGTTATAAATTGTGAACACTACGCGTTTTGGGGATTTAGCGCATATGGTTTGTGTTAAGGCCAACAATTCTGATGGTTCCAGGTATTCTTCCCCCAAAGTCTCCCTCAACGCTCAACGCACTCTATGAAATTGAAACTTACTAAGCAGAGTGGGATCTGAATCAGGCAGGGTAAGATCCTCCATTTTTTAGCTGTTCCTTCAGCGAATAAGTCACCCATCGTCTTTATGCCCAGTTTATTAAGTGCAAGTATAACCCCCTTTTCATTGCATGGCTTCAGCCACAAGCACCAATCTAGTGGGGCCTGCGGCGAATATAGTATTGCACATGCTTGTTGTTGCAACAGGTGGTACCAAGCATGTACCGTGCAATTAATCGAGTCCAATATACCCGTCCTCCTATCCACATCTTTAAACAATAATGCGGGCAATGGAAGTGGTGAGGCCACTTCTTTCTCTATACGGAGGTGGGGGATGTCCGTAGAGCGATGCATCCAATAATATGCATGCGCACTCTGTGCCGCCCTGTAGTATAACTCGAAGTCCGGTGCACCTAGTCCTCCCAAATGATACGGTAAAACTAATATCTGCCACCTAACCCGTGGCTGTTTACCTGCCCAGGCTAATCTAATCATCAATGTGGTGAGGTGGTTAAAAAATACATTTGGGAGCACCATAGGGATGTTAGAAATCAAAAACAACAGACGCAGTGGCACCACCATCTTCATGATTGAGATCCTACCCAGGAGTGGGAGTGGGAGTTTTATCCACCTTTCCACATCATCTTCAAGTTTACTGGAAGTCACTCCACAGTTCTCTCTAAATAATATTTCAGAGTCTTTGTGTACTCTTATGCCCAAATACCTCACCGCATTCGTGGTCCAATGCAGGGGGTACTCCGGGTCGATGTGGGTTGTGCCAGGCGTTAGGGGGAAGATGATGGATTTCAACCAATTAACTTGTAGACCTGACAAAGCGCTGAAGTGCACAACCTCGTGTAGAACTGTTGTCAAATTAGTTTCTGGACTTCTGACATGTGGAAGGGTGTTGTCAGTGTATGTAGAAAGTATGATTTTATAGTGCAGGTAGCTAATACCTCTATGCTGATGATACATACTCCCTGAGCGCACATGCAAGAGGCTCTGCAACTAACGCTTATAACAACGGGGATAAGGGGCACCCTTGGTGCGTGCCTCTCGTGATATGTATGGGCTCAGTGACTATGTTTCCTATTTATCTGTAATTGTAGGAAGGTTGAACCAACCCCCATCCTAGTCAATACATGTTTCATGAAAGGCTACTCAACTGAGTCGAATGCCTTCTCAATATCCAGGAAGACTACCACTGCAGATGTCTATGGTTTTGTGTGCTGTAATGCCCGAAACATGGTACGCAAATTATATGTTAGGTTCCTGCCCAGAACAAATCCTTCCTGCTTCGGCGCAACTAGCAGCGGGACCAAGGGGACCAGATGGTTCGCTAAGATTTTTGCAAATATTTTCGTGTCAACATTAAGCAATGACAGAGGCACATTCCTCTGGTGGTTTGCCTGGCTTGAGTAGCGCAACTATAACCACTTCAGTCATTGAGGGTGGCATTGTACCTGTGACACACATGTCATCAAACAGGGTGGTCAGTTGTGGCAGACGTTGGTCCAGAAAGGCCCTATAAAAGGAAACAGTCAGCCCATCCAACCGTGGGGCACTCCCCGCTTTCATACCCGAGAGGGCCAATAGCATTTCGTCACGTTCAATAGGCTTCATGAGAAACTTCCTGTGTGTGTCAGTAAGCCACGGAAGTTGTATATAAGATAAATAATCAAGAATCTCGTCATCGAGTTGAATATAGTTCTGTATAGTATTGGCGAAATCTGTCTGCTACATCGGTGACCTCCATTAAGGACTCAGCTTCTGCGGTTCTAAACTCGGCCACCACTACTTTGTCCCTTTTTTTCTTTATCAATTGGGCCAGGACTGACCCTGGACTTTCGCTCTCACCGTACATTCAGGCAGTGGCATATTTACCCATATGTTTAATTTCATCGTCTGAAGTTGTGTGGTATGACTCTAACAGGTCTGTGAGTTCCCTCTTGACAGAGTCATCCGAATCCATCAATTGTCATCTCTCTAATATCTTAATCTTCCCTTCTAAGTCGGACAGTCGGTTCCGTATAGAGCGCAGGACACCCGAGTGTTTAGATATAGGAACCCCTCTGATGTAGACTTTAAAGGTCTCCCAGACTACTTGGAAGTCTACAACTGAACCCACGTTCACAACAAAAACCGTATCTATTGCCTCTGCCAATTCCTCCTTGAACACTGTGTCCAACAGGGAATATGGTGGAAACCGCCACGTGAATGGGGGGATATGTCTGTGGGGGGTGTCTATAACTAATAGAATTTGCGAATGATCCAACAGTGTGCGGGGCAGCGCCTCACACATGCGAACTCTGTTGCCTAGAGTATTGACCGGAAACCAATAATTGATTTGTGTATGTAGAGTGTGGTATGCTGAATAATGTTTAAAGCCACCTTGGCGTGGATATTTCATGCGCCAGACATCTCTAAGATCAAACCTGACCACCACGGATTCCAGCATCTTGGCTGCTGCTGTCATGTGTCTTTCTGGTCCGTCCGATCTATCAAGTTTGGGATTCAGTACTAAGTTAAAATTCCCTCCCAAAGCTGTTTCCCCATTACTAGATTACCTACTTTATCTGACAGCGTACTAAAAAATGTTGGGTTGTCAAAGTTAGGCCCGTATACATTAACTATGAGTACATGCCTTTCCCGCGGCACCTTGAGATTGCATATCTGCCTGCAGTATCTGTGATCACGGGTGTGACGGGGTGGCGGGTCAGGTGGATGACAGTGATGTTATACGCGCAGACGGATGGTCTGCTCTACCGTTGACCCCCCTTTCTGTCGCCCTCATACAGACTGATGTCACCGCTGCGGTACCTGAGGATTGGTGGTCGGCTGTCCCGCGGACCACCCCTGCCATACCTGCACTGTCTGAAGAAGCCGGTCTGCAGGACTGGGGCACGAAGGAAACCGATAGTGTCTGGCACTATGCTCCGATAGAGGAACACGGTCCCTTTAACTATGGACTGCGAGCCGGCGTAACCACGCCCCCTGCAAGCGTCGAGGAGTCAAATGCCGGAAGAGAGAAGGAGACGACGGACGGCGTTTCCCTGGAGGCGGCAGGAGTGTTGGAGTGGAGACGGAGAGAAGCGGAGTCGAGTTGCGAAGGAAGAGGAAGAGAGCGAGGAAGGAGCCCAGCTGAGAGCGACAAGCCGGGAGGCCACCGATTTGGCGCTTCGCCCTGCCACGGTCCCACGGGAGGAACGTGGCTGGACAAGGTACGGGGTTCTGTGGCTGGCTGGGTGGGGAGGAGCGACCCGAGCAAGCCGAGAGACCCAGTGTAAAATAGTGTACAGTCTAGAGATTCCCTCCCCCCTCACGAGCACTTCGAACGGCTGTAGTTAAAAGAGCACTTGGTTTCCCTCACTCCCCGGGCCCTGGCAAATCGTGTACGGACGTACCAGTGATTGTGCCTTTTCTTCTCTTTCTTTTCTGGGACGCCTCCGGATGAGTCCACGCCACCTTTACGACTCCTCCTGCCTTCCCAACCAACGCGAGGGTCGAGATAAAGGACAGCATTCTGGAGTATTCCGGATTCACAAGAGGTGTCAGGACGGAGACCTCGGACTTTGCAAAATTACGTGTGACTTCTAAGAGGCGTAAAGCTTACTTAAAAATAAAACCTTCTTTAAGAGCACTTTTCCCTGACTCTGCCTCGTTGGACCATACTTCCTTGAGTACTGACCCCTCATCCTCGGGGTTGCACGCACCTGCCCCTTTACAACTGGTGTCAGAAGTGGGATTCAACATCCCAGTCCACCTGTGATTCCGAGATGGACGCCCTATTGCAGCATTTAATAAAGGGACAGGAAAAACTGGAATGGGCTGTGGAACGCCAGATGACCTCGGCCCAAGCTGACAGAGACCTCTTTAAGAACACTATAGCGGCTCAGATGGATAGTATGCAGAAAACCATGATCCCTCCCACCGGGGCGGTAACCCTGGAGAGCAGAGGCCATGGGCCAAGCCCGTCCGGTATCTCACTACAAAAATACGTACATGGTGAAGACCCAGACGCCTTTTTGATGAATTTCGAGCGGGCTGCCAGAGCGCTGGGGTGGCCAGAGGAGAAGTGGCCCTTCTTCCTAGCCCCGCTCTTAACTGGGGAAGCCCAGTTCGCCTATCAAGTGGCGAATCCGGCTGGGAATGCTACGTATGCCGTGATAAAGAACGTGATCCTTGATCACCTGGGGCTTGATTCAGAAGCCTACCGCCTCCGATTCCGCAAGGAAAAAGGGGTACCGGGAGAAAACCCAAAGACCCTCTTCTTCCGCTTGAAGATGATGGCGGATAAGTGGCTGAAGGCGGGTACCAGTACCAAAGAAGAGATCTTGGCCCAGATATACCTGGAGCAGTTTATGGAGGCACTCCCCTACGGTTCCCAGAGGTGGCTGAGGCAACACTCCGGGCTTACAGTAGAACAGGCGATCGAGATGGCCGCCAACTATGCCCGAGCACAACCACGGGGCATGGGTTGGGAAACGGAGAAGGCCTCCAAACAACAGTCCTTCATTAAAAGCGACAAGAAGACAAAACCGGCTCTTGAGCCGTTCCGGCCTCGGCCTCTTCGGATGGAGCCTCCGGTACCACGGGGTCCCCAATGTTTCGAGTGCGGCGAGTGGGGCCACATTGCTCGCCTGTGCCCCAGGAGAAGACCTCCCGAGGAACCTATGGAGGTGGGGTACCTACCGAAGGCTGTCCTATATTCCTCAGAGCTAGGAACCTCATTTCATGTAAGTATGAGGGTAAACGGGGTTTGTATTAAAGCCCTCCTGGACTCCGGGTGTAGGCAGTCAGTGGTACAAGAGAAGTATGTCCTGCCCCACCAATATGACCAAGATGCCATAGTACACATAAGGTGTGTGCACGGGGACGTCAGACCGTATCCTGTGGCTCAGGTGTCCGTTGCCGCTGACAACCAACCGGATTGCTCCGTGAGGGTGGGAGTTCTAAAAACACTACCAGAGGAAATGATCTTGGGAGTGGACAACCCGGGCTTCTTGGAACTCTTCAGAAGAACCGTATATGACTTACCCATGGCAAAACAGACAGCACAATCGACTCTACTCACGGAGGAACCCTGGGTCCTAGATCGCAGCTTCCGCTTCGCACAAGCAGAAGATCGTACCCTCTTCAATGCATGGGAAGCGGCACAGGCATCCCAGGAAGATTCCAACGTATCATACCCTAGATTTGTGATAAAACGGGAGCTCCTGTACCGAGAAGCAGCGAGTGGAAAGGAGTTGCAACTCTTGGTCCCTACATCCTTCCGAGAACAAGTGCTTTTCTTTGCACACGCGCATTTGACGGCAGGTCATGCGGGCAAGGAGAAGACGACAGAGAGCATTATCAGACATTTCTACTGGCCTGGGATATACAGGGACGTGCAAGAATATTGTCGTAAATGCGAGATCTGCCAGAAGAAGAACTCCCACAAACCCCCGGCAGCCCCCCTACAACCCATGCCAATCATTGGGGTACCCTTCGAGCGTGTAGGGATGGATCTCATAGGGCCCCTCCCGAAGACCCCCCGAGGACAGTTGTACGCCCTTGTAATAGTGGACTACGCGACAAGATACATCGAGGCCTTCCCCCTGAAATCCCCCACTACCGCCAATGTGGCGGAAAAGTTCGTGGAACTGTTTTCGAGGGTGGGATTCCCGAAGGAGGTAGTCACCGACCAGGGAACCCCCTTCACATCCCGCCTCATGAAAGAAATTTGTAAATCGTTAGGAATCCATCATCTAAAAACATCTGTCTACCACCCTCAGACCGATGGCCTCGTAGAGAGGTACAATCAGAGCCTCAAAAACACCTTAAAGAAAATGCTGACCTCCGAAGGCCCGGCCTGGGACCGGTTACTGCCGTTAGCCCTGTATGTACTCAGAGCGCAAAAACAGAGTAGCCTGGGTCATTCGGCTTTCGAGCTGCTATATGGAAGAGTACCCAGGACCTTGCTGGAGATCACGAAAGATGCGTGGGAAGAGCAAGAAGAAATAGAAAAAAATACCCCCTTGGAATACACAGCACAACTGAGGTCCAAGCTGGGGAAACTACGCAGTCTGGCATATACAAACCTCGAACAAAAACAGAAACAACAAAAGAAGACCTATGACCGAGGGACCCGGCTCCGAAAGATGAGCGTAGGTGATTGGGCTCTAGTGCTTTTACCCTCTGTCACGAAGAAAACCGAGTGGGAAGGCCCTTATGAAGTAGTAGACACCATAGGTGAGACCACCTATCGGCTAAGACTCTCTCCAGCAAAAACCCAGACCTACCACATAAATATCCTTAAAAAATGGATCGGTCCTCCTCCTCAGAGGGTTCACTTGACTATCCCGAACAAACAAACGGAGGAAAACACCATACGTCACCTAGTCATTAATCCAGAACTATAGGACAATCAACAACGGGAGCTACATGCCAGCTTGACCCACTTCATGGCTGTCTTTTCGGATTTACCAGGGAAAACCACCTTGGTAGAGCATAAGATTGAGACGATTCCAGGGAAGATAGTGCAACAGCGGCCATACCGAATCCCCGCTGCCAGGAGGGAGGCAGTAAGACAGGAAGTAAGAGACATGTTGGAGTTAGGGGTAATACAACCGTCAACCAGCAATTGGGCCTCCCCAATAGTCATGGTGCCCAAGCCAGATGGCACTAAGCGCTTTTGCATGGACTTCCGGGCCTTGAACACAATATCCTCTTTTGACGCTTACCCCATCCCCCGGGTGGATGAATTAATCGAGAAGCTCGGGGAAGCAGTTTACATCACAACCATCGATCTGACCAAGGGGTACTGGCAGGTACCCCTTAGAATGGAAGACCGGAAGAAGACTGCCTTCATCACGGACGAAGGGCTTTTTGAGTTCAAGGTTCTCCCCTTTGGGCTTCATGGCGCCCCCGCCACTTTTCAGCGGCTTATGAACCGCATCCTCAAGCCTTTCCCAACCTTTTGCTCTGCCTACCTAGACGATATAGTCGTCCATAGCAAAACATGGAAAGAACATCTACGACACCTACAGGCCATCCTCAGGGCCCTGCAGGAGGCCGGCCTCCATATCTACGCAAGGAAGTCCCGGGCGGCTTTCACCAGAGTCAAGTATCTGGGGTATGTGCTGGGCGAAGGTACCATCGCTCCACAAGACGAGAAAGTCCGAGCCATTAGAGACACTGGTTTCCCCACCAACAAAAGGGAGCTGCGCGCATTTTTAGGACTGATCGGGTATTACCGGAGGTTCATCCCCAGATTCGCAGAACTGGCCACTCCTTTGACGAACCTCCTACGCAAAGACGTGAAGGCCAGGGAGATCCAGAATGCCCCCAGGGAGGCCTTGGAGGCCTTTCGGTCGTTAAAGGAAGCAATCACATCGGCCCCCGTTCTGATGTCCCCGGACTTTAACAAAGCTTTCATACTCGCCACAGATGCCTCAGAAACCGGCATTGGGGCTGTCCTGTCTCAGACGGACAGGGACGGAGTGGAGCACCCTATCTTGTTTACGAGTAGGAAACTATACCCGAGGGAACAAAAGTACTCCACTGTGGAACGCGAATGCCTCGCCATTAAGTGGGCGGTGGAAAAGCTGCAATATTATCTGGAGGGCCGTCCCTTTGTCCTTCACACGGACCATGCCCCACTGAGTTGGATGTATCGCAACCGTTCTCTCAATCAAAGGGTCCTCAGGTGGTTTCTGTCCCTCCAACCGTTCTCCTTTACTGTGGTTCACAAGAAGGGTTCTGACAACGGGAACGCGGACTACCTGTCCAGGGTCCAACCTCTCCCCGATCGGGAGAGTCCAGGAGGGGAGGTGTGTGACGGGGTGGCGGGTCAGGTGGATGACAGTGATGTTATACGTGCAGACGGATGGTCTGCTCTACCGTTGACCCCCCTTTCTGTCGCCCTCATACAGACTGATGTCACCGCTGCGGTACCTGAGGATTGGTGGTCGGCTGTCCCGCGGACCACCCCTGCCATACCTGCACTGTCTGAAGAAGCCGGTCTGCAGGACTGGGGCACGAAGGAAACCGATAGTGTCTGGCACTATTTCATCGTCTGAAGTTGTGTGGTATGACTCTAACAGGTCTGTGAGTTCCCTCTTGACAGAGTCATCCGAATCCATCAATTGTCATCTCTCTAATATCTTAATCTTCCCTTCTAAGTCGGACAGTCGGTTCCGTATAGAGCGCAGGACACCCGAGTGTTTAGATATAGGAACCCCTCTGATGTAGACTTTAAAGGTCTCCCAGACTACTTGGAAGTCTACAACTGAACCCACGTTCACAACAAAAACCGTATCTATTGCCTCTGCCAATTCCTCCTTGAACACTGTGTCCAACAGGGAATATGGTGGAAACCGCCACGTGAATGGGGGGATATGTCTGTGGGGGGTGTCTATAACTAATAGAATTTGCGAATGATCCAACAGTGTGCGGGGCAGCGCCTCACACATGCGAACTCTGTTGCCTAGAGTATTGACCGGAAACCAATAATTGATTTGTGTATGTAGAGTGTGGTATGCTGAAAAATGTTTAAAGCCACCTTGGCGTGGATATTTCATGCGCCAGACATCTCTAAGATCAAACCTGACCACCACGGATTCCAGCATCTTGGCTGCTGCTGTCATGTGTCTTTCTGGTCCGTCCGATCTATCAAGTTTGGGATTCAGTACTAAGTTAAAATTCCCTCCCAAAGCTGTTTCCCCATTACTAGATTACCTACTTTATCTGACAGCGTACTAAAAAATGTTGGGTTGTCAAAGTTAGGCCCGTATACATTAACTATGAGTACATGCCTTTCCCGCGGCACCTTGAGATTGCATATCTGCCTGCAGTATCTGTGATCACGGGTGTGACGGGGTGGCGGGTCAGGTGGATGACAGTGATGTTATACGCGCAGACGGATGGTCTGCTCTACCGTTGACCCCCCTTTCTGTCGCCCTCATACAGACTGATGTCACCGCTGCGGTACCTGAGGATTGGTGGTCGGCTGTCCCGCGGACCACCCCTGCCATACCTGCACTGTCTGAAGAAGCCGGTCTGCAGGACTGGGGCACGAAGGAAACCGATAGTGTCTGGCACTATGCTCCGATAGAGGAACACGGTCCCTTTAACTATGGACTGCGAGCCGGCGTAACCACGCCCCCTGCAAGCGTCGAGGAGTCAAATGCCGGAAGAGAGAAGGAGACGACGGACGGCGTTTCCCTGGAGGCGGCAGGAGTGTTGGAGTGGAGACGGAGAGAAGCGGAGTCGAGTTGCGAAGGAAGAGGAAGAGAGCGAGGAAGGAGCCCAGCTGAGAGCGACAAGCCGGGAGGCCACCGATTTGGCGCTTCGCCCTGCCACGGTCCCACGGGAGGAACGTGGCTGGACAAGGTACGGGGTTCTGTGGCTGGCTGGGTGGGGAGGAGCGACCCGAGCAAGCCGAGAGACCCAGTGTAAAATAGTGTACAGTCTAGAGATTCCCTCCCCCCTCACGAGCACTCCGAACGGCTGTAGTTAAAAGAGCACTTGGTTTCCCTCACTCCCCGGGCCCTGGCAAATCGTGTACGGACGTACCAGTGATTGTGCCTTTTCTTCTCTTTCTTTTCTGGGACGCCTCCGGACGAGTCCACGCCACCTTTACGACTCCTCCTGCCTTCCCAACCAACGCGAGGGTCGAGATAAAGGACAGCATTCTGGAGTATTCCGGATTCACAAGAGGTGTCAGGACGGAGACCTCGGACTTTGCAAAATTACGTGTGACTTCTAAGAGGCGTAAAGCTTACTTAAAAATAAAACCTTCTTTAAGAGCACTTTTCCCTGACTCTGCCTCGTTGGACCATACTTCCTTGAGTACTGACCCCTCATCCTCGGAGTTGCACGCACCTGCCCCTTTACAACGGGGCTAAGAGTGAGAGAGTATTTCGGAATAACCCAGGTGAGGACTTCCCGTGCGTGTGTAGTGAATCCTGCCGTGTGTATGTTGCCATGCAACCATTTGCAGCGCAACATAGGTGAGTTGGGTGGGAGGTGGGTGTCCTGCAGCAGCGCAATATCTATTGCGTGCCTCGTAAGATATGAAAGAACTTTACAAACTTTCCTGTGGTCGTATAGTCCCCTAACATTCCATGTAATTGTTCCAATAGAGTCCATCTTAATATCCATATTGTCCTCAGTAGTGTGTGTCAAGGTGTCAGTTAGATTTGCCATGTTATGTTCATGTGTGCCTTAGCGCTGTTACATATCATGTGTGCACTACCATGTTCAATTATCACACGGCCCCTGAGTCTCAATACCCATCCTCCTCCCACCCACATCAGGTTACCCCCAAATTTGGCCTGAAGAAGCATACCCACGACATTTCCCAAACAAAAACGTAAGCAATGTTGACCAGAATGGTCCAAACCCATCCCAACACCCGTACCAAACTCAATTCAATTAAATTACCCCAACGGTGTGCTGCCCCTCCTCACCCCTAACAGTAAACCAAATGACTCCCTCAAGTGTGATTCACTCGTGGGTGGATGTTGCTCGCTTGGCAATAAAATCTGTCCGGCCCATGTAGAACCGCACAACGTCTAAACTATAGGGTACAACTACGAGACTGAATAAATCTACGAGCCCGCCAGCGGGATGAGGCCCGCACCGCATAAGACTGGTCGCCTAATAGTGGGGTAGGGGCTAAGGTATGCCAGGTTAAACATCAATTTACTAAACACAAATTGCCAAAATCACAAAACCCTGCCCATCCCCAAAATAATACTTATTGTCTACGGGTGGTACCCATCCCTCAGTCCTGCTCTTCCAGGGAACTCCCGCTTATTCATCAAGCAGCTGCTGCTCAGGGCAGCGACTCCGCTCCTTGGACCAGTTTTTCAGTGCCTTATGTAGAGCTTTGGGGTCTCTGAAGAAGTGCAATCTCCCCTGTTTGTTGACTCACAACTTGACCAGTTATAGCATGGCATAATCAAGGCCAAGGTCCCGGAGTTGTTTCTTCATCAGGGCAAATTGACGATGCGCCTCCTGGACACGGATGGTAAAGTCCGGTAATAATGAAATTGTCGAACCTTCATATCGTAAGAGTTGTTTTTCCCTCGCCATCTTCAAGGCGATATCCCTGTCACGATAGTTAAGCAATTTAGCTATGATCTGCCTGGGCGCAGCTCCCGGGGTGGGGGTGCAGACCCAGAGAGCGATGTCCCCTTTCCACCAGAAACATGGTTGAGAATATGTTGTCACCAAGCAAAGACACTAGAAGCTTTTCAATAAATTGTTCCATGTTGCCAGTAAGGGTATTTTCCGTCAGACCTGTAATTCTTACATTACAGCGCCGGGAGTGCACTTCTAAGTCCTTTTGTCTTTCAGGACACGCAACACTCTGCCTAGTTGTTTATGTTCGGTATCCAAGGTGGTTTGTGATTCTTCCACCTCAGTAATCCTGCGTTCAGACATATCCAGACGCTCAGCATGCTTATTTAGTCTCTCTGCCATGTGATCCATCTGATATGACAGGGCATCCTTCTTAATGCCCAACAAGGATATACCACTTTGCAGACTCTTACCCATCGCAATCAGTATGCCATGGATATCCTGATGTGTCTCCTCAGCTGTGTGGCCATGCATGCTGGCCTCGCCCTCAGTGGAAGCATTGTGTGACTTCAACCGCTTTTGGTCAAATGAGAGCTTCTGCTGAGTTCTGTCTGTTCTGCCCATACCAGTCTCTCCCGGACTCCTCTGTGCAAGTGGTGGGGCCCTCGCTGAGTGTGGGGCGCTGATGACTTATGCAACTTGGACCACAGCAATAGGTTTGTAACACTTATGAGGCTGCCTTGCAGGTGCTCAGCTGACAGGTAGCACTCGCCTATCAGTGGGGCTGCGTCGTCCCAGTAAACCTAAGCCGGCGTTTTGTTTTTCTATCTTGTCCAGCGGGGCATCTATGGCACTAGCTTGTGGCGGGGTGAGGACTCCTCTACATCTGACCCCTCAAGTAAGTCAGCACACCACATCTTCGCTCTATAAGCGCTCCTATCTCATAGGTAAGTTTGGCACTTGGATGCACGTGCAGCCAATCTTACAGGAAACCCTAGGGGGGGGACAGTCAGGGGCTGCGCTCGGCAGCACCACGCACCCAACAATCCCAGCGAGGATGCACCCACCAAAACTGGCAATCGGGCTCAGGCAGGAGACATTGAGAGGGTGGAGGCCGCCGCCGCCACTCACTAGGCACCTCCGGGCGACCAATGCGATTCCTGTCAGCTACAACGCAGCATTGTCGCAAGCCGACCCCTCCAGGCGTCTCTCCCTAGACTCCGCGCCGCTCCCGTTAGGACCGGAGCCTCTCACCTGCCAAGTCACACAGTCACAGGGCAGCAGCCTAGAGATCACTGCATTGCTTGGGCCCAAAATGGCGGATCAGGCCACTACCACTAGTGTGCATGACCATGCAGTGGGGTAGTGGGTCCGTTTAGGATCCTCGCAGCCGTCTCGTGACCCGATGTGCATGTGGTCACACTATCAACCGCCCGGGACCAGGTGGCATCCAACGGGTCGTCCCTCCGTACCTCCGCAGCTCTACAACCGCTCCGCAAAAGTCAGCGTCTCACACTGCTGCACCGCACCGCATCACTGGACACAGGCACAGTCATCCGTTATGTCGCCAATGCTGGGATCAGCTCTGCACCCTCGGTGACTGGGTCCTTCTTCAGCGCCAACTTCGTTGGTCATGCCCAGTACGCGAGCGCTCCCAAACCACGGCACGTAGACAGCTCCACAGCTCAACTTGAGGTCGGGGATCTTGGCCTAGCAAGGCCTCAACTCGCAGAAGTCTGCCGCTCCTCTAATTCTGCACATCTCTGGGCAATAATCCATGCTTTGCTTTCAGGAGCACCTCCGGATGCAGGAAAGCGCCGCCAGGCGAAAGGAAATTCTCGTAGCTGTCGGATAATTAGCAGGGAGTGCCAAGGTGTTACGGAGCTCGCAGCTCAAGCGGCCATGTGGTAGGGAGCAAGCTCCGCCCCCTGCAACAGTTTATTAGACTGTAAATCTCTGTATCTGGCTTTTCTTCTTCTCTTCGGTACGGGGGTGCCAGATATGTGTTCCAGATGAAGCTAACTTTTGGTTTGGAATTCTCTTGCTTATTGTCTTTTAGCAGCAGGTGATTCTAGCAATGTGCAAGAAGACAAGGATTTGCCTATGCCTACGCCCTCGGGTCCACAAGTCCTTTTTTGATCTCATTGACGTCCCTTCACGTAAAACAAGACTATTTCAACTGCCCTCAAATGGCAATCACAGAAAATGGAACTACAGACCGACTTAATTCAAACGTTGGCCTCAACTTTGACCCTTGAAAGGTCTATAGGGCATCCCGACAGCTAGAATTCTTGTTCCTGTTCCCCATTAATTAACAACCTCTCATCCCATCCAGAAATTCTGGGCTTGCTTTTGGACAGCGTGAAGCACTATACTTACAGCAATGCTAAACCTAAATTTATCCAAAAGGCTCAACCCGGGTCTCCCTTTAAAGAGTCCTTGTGCTCAGTAGCTTTAGATAAATCACTATCACTGAGAAGAACTATTTTCCTCCTCTTGGAACCAGACCTCAAAAAGTAGATTTCCTCTCCTCTTCAGTCAACGGCGACCGGCACTAGTGATCCCAAAGCTGGTCTGGCGACCCTTAACACTCACAGTCCAACGACCACTACATTGGCTACCACGCAGCTTGGACATGCTGACCTAGCTCCTTCAAATGTCGCCCACTTGCCCTCAAATCTCCCTATGAAACTATCATTGTCCAGAAGGGAGAGAAATGAACATAAAAAACAAACTAAAAAACAACATCTTGCAAAACAGAGATTGGGGCTTGATGGGACAGGGGTTACTATTATGCCAGTTTCTGAAGAGAGGGGGCTCTCTCACTTTCCTATTTTAAATCAGGCTTTAAAAATTAAAAATTAAAACCCCTGATTCTAGAACGGTTCACATTGATAAAATCGACTCTATCGATAACCCTCTGACATTCACTCTGGAAGCTCATAAAGCGGACCCCCCTGGAGCCACCAAATTATATTCTGCCATCACGAAGCACGGGTCTTCGTCAACCAAAATCCAGGGGATAGCCCTTCAAGGCCAAAGTTTGGGCCGGCAAGACACCACAGCTCATCCCTCATGGAAAGTCCCAAACACATGGAGCGGTCCAAATAAGCACTCGGGAAATGTAAGCCATACTACCATCGTTTCCCAAATCACAACAGGCGGCGTACTGATGGGCACCCTCTCTGCGATACCCAACAGGTGACCTGACCAAAACACTTTGGGATTCCCCTCCACAAATGCCAATGCCTTCTCATTCTCAATTTTTACAGGCCTCGGGAGGGCAAAGTCAATTGGAGGGGAACCATTGTTTATCCGAAGTTACACCTCTACACTTTAAGGCCCCTCTGCTTACGCTGAATACAGTTGGGAGTCAGAAATACCAAGGTCCTGAAAAAGAGGCAGAAGCATTTTTTTTTCTACTCACTTTGCACAGAAGGGCCCGCATAACATTCTCAATAGAAACAACCTTATTTGCTTATTCAAGTATGTCCCAGCGCTCACTGGGATTACTTCTCCTGATCTTACAGCTGCCTAGTTTGCCTTAATACCAGGGAAAGGGCCTTCTGAAGCAACTGTTACAACGTGGTCACGAGAATCCCTAAGGGATTCAATTCTTGGGGAAGCCAGTTTCTTTGAAGACTGGGGTATAGAACTCTGGGTTCCCCCCCAACAGAAATATCCCCAAGTACTTCTTCAGGATGAACCAGTGAGGTCGTACCCTAGTGTCCTGAAAGGGTCACGGGTGCAACCCATGTTAGGCTGCCAGATGCATCAAAAGCAGATAACCTCATTAACATTTCATATAACAAAAATCAATGTTTGGTGAGCTGTAAATCAAGTTTCTCTGTCTCCCACAATATTTACAGCTGCCATTGGGTATTCCCTCGAAAGCCTCCAGCCCTCTGCTCCCAGCAGCATCCTTCCTAATGGCTCAGTTAAGCAGTCAGATTCTAAACTGACCATCTCCTCCTGGAACGCTGCTGGGCTAAAGTCAACCCTTTCATCTAAATCAGCAGTGGACTTTTTGAGCAAAAGTGATATCATCTGCTTTCAAGAGACCTGGTCTTTGTTTCCATCAGCTCCCCACAGCTATTATAAACTCTTTCAACCAGCATCCCAGCCTAATTCTTTTGGTAGACCTTCTGGAGGCCTCTCCATTTTCATTAAACACAGGTGCAAGATTGCAGCTACCCCCTCTATCGGAACCCCTTGGCTGGACAAATTGCATTAATCGCCGGTTTTTCAACTCCAATTAGGGCCTTCCCTTTGCTTTTAATCAACTGTTACCACAATACAACTAAAAGTCACTGGGGACAGCTCTTTTGATCAAGCATCTGGAAGAGCTTTTACTTGAGTTCGCGTCTGTTATTAGGTGATTTTAATATCAGAGTTCCGGGACTCAACGCTCATTAATCACCAAGACCAAAGAGCCAGAAGCCATGATCACTTTTTTAACAAATTACAATCTAAGTTCTGCGAAGCAAATCACATTGGAACAGGATCCCAGCATCCATCTATCTCCAGCATTTAAGAATCTCTCGACCATTGATTATATTTTTTTATCACCATATCTGGCAAGTAAGTTGGTTAAAATGTAGATCCCCACTCGTACAGAGAATGATCATTACCCTTTGACTATAACAATCAACTTGCAAGTTTCTGTTGCTGCCGAAGTAACTGAAGTGGGGCACTCAACGCAGATCGAACTCCACACTCTAGTCAGAAGAATCAAATGGGACTCCTTAGGTGCAGATAAGGTGGACACTTGGCTCATGGAAATAATTCCAAGTTTCATTCACTACCATCCCATGGGCCATCATCATTGGTAGGATGCCATCGCTAAATTATGAGACCTTCAAATAGACCCTGAAGTTCATCACAGACTCCCCAGGTCTCCCCTGCGGCAGATTTCCAATCCGGTTTTAGTTACCTAAAGAAGAGCCCTAAGGAGGGCTGTGTGCCTGCATAAATCTAAAGGTACAGAGCTCACTGCCAATAATATGGCTTTATTAGGTAAAACCTTCAAAAAATCAACATGGGAAACCAAGAAACAAAAAGAACAGAACGACTGGCTAAAAATATTTGCTCTGTTAAAGGAAAAAAACCTGACTCACTTTTGGAACCATATAAACAAACTTCCCTCCCCCAATAAGAGCAGGGGGAACGCAGTTTCTGAAGAAGTCTGGTCTCAGTATGTGACTCAACAATACTGCTGTGTTATCTGGACCTCGCTGTGGTCACAAATCATAGATCCTGCCGACATTATGCTGATGGAATCCCATGAGCTGACTACCTCGGCCCAGGTCTGCAAGTTTCTGAAATCCATGAAAAACTGCTATATTCAAATGTGCGCTGGAAGAATGGGCTAAGCTATTACTTCCTTTATAAAAAACTATGGGGCATATTATCAAGGGGGTTTATCTCCGCTTTTTTGGCTTTAAAAGCCAAGAAAGCGGAGATAAAATTATCTCCCTATACCTAGCTGCCGCTAACACCAGTTAGCGACAGCTAGTAGGAGATAGCGACCATCTTGGGCCCCACTTTGCATGTCAGTGATATTTATCACTAATGAGATGCAAAGTGGGCGTGCCAAGATGTTAGAGACTGAAAACAGTCGCTAACATCGCTATCTCCTATTACCAACTTTTGGAGATATTCGCGCTAAGCGAGAATATCTCCAAAAGCTAACACCTGCCCTGAGCAGTTCTTAGCCATATTATCCAATGGGAGGTGGATAACATGGCTAAGAGCATTAGCTCGCTAATGCATGAATATCGCTGACTTTTCAGCGATATTCATGCTTTGCGGCGATTTTTACCGCATTTGCGTTAAACCTTGGTAATACCAAGGTTTATTTGCGGTAAAAATCGCCGCAGCTCAGCGGTAAATATTTCACACTAACCAAGCAATAGCGATAATTATCGCTATTGCTTGGTAATATGCCCCCTATGTGTTTACTACCTTTCAGATACCAGACTCGTGGAAAGGCTTGATCTTATGCCCAATTCTTAAGAAAGGAGATCCTTCCCTTCCAGCTAATTACAGACTCATTGCCCTATTAGATCTTGAGGCCAAGGTATATGCTCGGTGTCTTCTCATATCGCTAGAAAAATGGGTAGTGGAAAATAATATTCTACTATACTTTCAAACTGGATCTGAACTTCTGCCTCCACAATTGACAACATCACCGCCCTAGCCATTCTGAGTCAACAAGCAGTACAGAAAAATCAACTTTCCCTCTATTGCTGCTTTATAGACTACAGTGCCGCCTTTGATAAAGTGTCTCATAACATTTGATGGAGAAAATTAGATAAGTGGGGGATCCCTCGGAGCCTGCTAGGAGCCCTTATCTCCTTGCATAAGAACACACGGGTGTGAGTCAGAACTGGCCCCACGACAGTCTCTGCAAAAAATCCAACTTGAGACAGCCTAAAGCAGTGATGTGTTCTTTCTCCCCTCTTGTTCAACCTCTACATCACTGACCTGTGGAGATTCCAGGAGAAAAGCAGTCTCCTTCCGGCAAAACTGGTCCTCACAAAAACAAACTTGCACATTCTGCAATTTGTCATAATGGACTATGCCAAGCCTGGCCTCCAAAGAGCCCTGTGTATGCTTCAAGAATACAACACAGCTAATGCTCTTAAAATTAACCAGGATAAGACCAAGGTCTTGATTTTTGGCCGTTGCAAGAAAAAGAAAAGTCTAACGTGGAACATTGGGCCTGCAAAGGTTGAAACAACATCAAAATACAACTACCTCAGGGTTTGGTTTAGCGAGTCTTCCAGACCATCAGTCCACTTGGCTGCCTTGAAAAAGAGAGCTGGAGCAACAACATACAACCTGACTCGACTTAACCAGTCCCTGAGTAGTCCTTCTGCCGAACCCATACTGATGGTGATCAAAGTTACCCTTGTTCCTGCATTAACTTACGGGCACCAGTCCTTTCCTGGTGCATGCTCGTCCAGTCTCGACCATGCCCAGGTCACCATTTATTAAAAAATCTTTTGTCATTCACAGGGCAAGACTATGACTGGAGCTGGGCCTTTAAAGACAATCGATTTTCTGTGAGGCTAACACCCCGAAGTACTATATAAGGGCACTAAAAGCCGCAGATGATACGCTTAAAGCCTGGTTAAAAGAAAATCTTGCAAGCTTTGGGAATCCATGAAACCGTCAAATTGTAAAAGCCATAAGAACGCTACATATTGACGAAACATTCTAACCACAGACTCTATTCCATACACTGTCTAGAAAAGGGTTATCAACAAGCAGGTTAGACACATTTTCTACCAGATGGACATTCAGGTCTTAAAAACATCAACCATCCTGCTCCCCTTGAACGATTCATACCTCCCTGGGGTACCACAACGTTACCTTATTGATAGTTTGAGCGCAGTAGCTGGCAAAATTATAATGTTTATGCGTCTTCTAGGTCTGCGCTCCCCTGCCTTCAACCGTGGGCTCCAACAGTGAGGAGGGGGCTTGTAGATTGTGCAATTACAGGTCTGAATCATGGTTGCATCTTCTGTGCTGTTATCCCACCCTTGACGCTCCTAGAAGACTTCTCCTAAAACCCTTATATCTAAAAAGGGGCATCAGCAAATGTTGGGAGGCATCTGCTCTCTGTTTTACTTCCTCAGACATTCAAGCGCTTGCAAAGCCCGCAAAATATGTGAGATTCTTGGACAATCTGCTCTCTACCTCTCCTGCCTCTGCCCAACCGGTTCCTCCCCAAAAACTTATTACAGACTATTTTTGCACATTGCCCTAGTGTCTCTGCACAAAATCATTTTATCCTAGATTTTGAAGCCTGTAATGTGATCATAACAGTAATTACATGACTGCCTTGTTACAAATATGTGTACAAATTTCATAGTTTCCTTTGCTTTGCTTTTAATGAGGTAAAAATGCTACAGTGACATTTTATTGCAATGGGTTTAATTAACTGTGCTAATTTAATAAAAACTGAAAACTGAAACTAATGTATAAGTGAAATAAGGTGCAATGAAACATCACAGGAATTATGAAATTGAATTGTCTGAATGGCCTTTGTCACCAGGCCTGGAGGCACTTTGTGTAGAAAAGATCTTTCGGTCATTTCATCAATGACAATCACTGCTGGAGGAATTTATGTGTACTGGAAATGTACCGCGAAAGTACTGATCCACTGTCAAAATCCACACTTCTGGTCTCTGTTTGGGTAGGAGGTGTTCCAACATCCCTGAAATAAGCACTTCCCTTTTACTATGCCATGTGCCCGCCACCTACAGATGTGGACAGGCAATCCACAGTTTTTCCCCCCAATGATTCTCCATTAGAGTTCTTTGCAAGACCAGCATCACCTTTGCTTCGACTTAAGTTTCTCCCCTGCCACAACTATACTTAGAGCTAGGCTCCTCATTGTTGGGTTGACGGGTAGCAGGCCCGGTAGATCTGCAGGCCCCCTCAAACAATAACGACACAATCGCTTAGTTGCAGTTACGGTCCTAAACCACAAGGCCGTCCCCTGGGTCCCTTTTATTACCTCCTACGCCTCCCACTCCTGGCATCCACCACTTTCTCCAATTAGGAGGGTCCACGCGGTGTCACACCCCTCAGACCCTACCAAAGGTGGAACCGTCCACCAACATAACACTCATGGCACGCGGCAGCCCCCTGGGTAGGCTTGGATCATCTGTTGGAGGCGCTATACGCCAACCACGGCAGGCAGTCAGAACGCCGCTTATGTTCGAGAACTTTCAATAAATTCCTTAAACGGGGACTAACAACACTGTAGCCGCAGCTCTCGCTGCTGCTGCTGATAACAGCACTGACAGAAGGCCTTTGGGCCTTTGCTGCGCCCTGGAAGTCTGCCCAAACTCCAACCAACAGATACACAAGGTCATTAATCCGATACCAGTCATCTTGGTGTGAGTTCAGGTTCGAAGAATTTCCCTTTTGTTGTGGGCTTCGCCGGGGCCTTGGCTCCGCATTCCTGTGAAGTCCCTCCAAGCAACAACCTCTGTGCGTAAAATTAATCCTCGCCCTTCCGCCCTCGCGCAGCCCCCGCCCACATCCTACTCTGGCAAAGGAAGCTCAGGTTGCTGCTACCTGCCGCGCATTCCTCTCCCGCCGCTGCTTGGTTTTCAGTCAAAACAAAGAGCGCAGTGTGCGCTGCTGTTCGGAGGGCGGCCGGCAGGGCTGTGTACGGCATAATTAAACAGTACAATGCGCGGTCTGTGCCGCCAGCCAGCGATTTAATCCATATTTAGTTAGGGCACGAGGTTTGGCAAATCCCACTTTGCGCTGCGTGGTGCCCAAAATTCTTCTTACGCGCGCGCCTGGAGCAGAGCTCTCGACGGGATGGGGACTTGGGTGTATTTAAAGGGCAGGTGCTGGGTACCTTCCTTATAATTATAGGGCGTGTACTTGCACGTCTCAGCAGGGGTGCAGTGCCCACAACCGGATAGTAGTACCGACACTTGTCAATAGCAACAGCTCCTCTTGTGCATTGGATACCTACACGTCTATATTTTAATTTCAAGTACTGAAACCAATAATGGCGGGTGGGGTTTCTTGTGATCCTGATGTTTTTCAGGCTAGTCAGGGCCGGCTCTAGGCTCATGGTGGCCCTGTGCAGGGAGCGTAGGTGGGGGCCCCGGAAGAGGGGGTCCGGACCCTCACGGACATCGATTCGCCAAAATGTTATGGGTGACAAAAGCGACATGTCACTCCCTTTCACACCCAGTGACATCACAGCCGTGTCTAACCTTGGACTTTCGACGGCCTCTTATTTACTGCTTGAGGTGTTATGGAAAGAGCAAGAAATGGAGACAACAGAAAAGTAAACAAAGCTCCATGGGCCCTCTTTAGTTTCTGTTCTCTCTGTCAGTCAGTCTCTCTCTCTGTCAGTCTCTGTCAGTCAATCTCTCTCTCAGTCAGTCTCTCTCTCTCTGTCAGTCTATCTCTCTCTGACAGTCTCTCAGCCAGTAAGTCTCCCAGTCTCTCTCTCTCTTAGTCTCTCTCTCTGTCAGCCAGTCTCGCTCTCTCCCAGTCAGTCTCTCTCTCTCTCCCAGTCAGTCAGTCTCTCTCAGTCAGTCATTCTCTCTCTACCTCAGTCAGTCTCTCTCTCTCTCTCCCTGTCAGTCCCCCTCTCAATCAGTCTCTCTCTATCTCTGTCAGTCTCTCTCAGTCAGTCAGTCTCTCTCAGTCCGTCAGTCTCTCTCGCAGTCAATCAGTCTATTTCTCTCAGTCAGTCAGTCTCTGCCTCTCTCTCTGTCTCTCTCTCTGTCAGTCAGTATCTCTCTACCTCAGTCAGTCAGTATCTCTCTACCTCAGTCAGTCTCTCTCTCTGCCAGTCAGTCTCACTCTCAATCAGTCTCTCTCTCTCTGTTAGTCAGTCAGTCACTCTCTTAGTCAGCCAATCTTGCTCTCTCTCTCTGTCAGTTTCTTAGCCAGTCAGTGTCTCAGTCAGTCAGTATTCAGTCTCTGAGTCAGTCAGTCAGTCAGTCAGTCTCTCTCTCTCTCAACTCTCTCTCTCTCCATTCTCTCTCTCAACTCTGTCCACTCCATCTCCACTGTCTCTCCACTCTCTCTCCACTGTCTCTCTCTCTCCACTTTCTCTCTCTCTACTCTCTCTCCACTCTCTCTCCACTATCTCCCTCCACTGTCTCCCTCCACTCTCTCTACTTTCTCTCCACTCTCCCCCCACTCTCTCCCCACTCTCTCTCTCCACTCTCTCCACCCTCTCTCCCTTCACACTCTCTCTCTACTTTCTCTCCACTCTCTCTTTCTCTCCGCTCTCTCTCTCTCCCTCTCTCTCTCGACTCTCTCACTCCACTCTCTCACTCTCTCTCTCACTCTCTGTCTCACTCTCTTTCCACCCTCTATCTACTCTCTCTCCACTCTCTCCACACTCTCTCTCTGCACTGTCTCCTCCACTGTCTCCCTCCACTGTCTCCCTCCACTCTCCCTCCACTCTCTCTCCACTCTCTATGCACTCTCTCTCCTCTCTCTCTTCTCTCTCTCTCCACTCTCCACTCTCTCTCTCCACTCTCTTTCTCTTCTATCTGTCTCTCCACTGTCTCCTCCACTGTCTCCCTCCACTCTCTCTCACTCTCTCTCCACTGTCTCTCCACTCTCTCTCCACTCTCTATCTCCTCTCTCTCTCTCCTCTCTCTCTCTCCACTCTCTCTCTCTCCTCTCTCTCTCCTCTCTCTCTCTCTCCACTCTCTCTCTCTCTCTCCACTCTCTTTCTCCACTCTCTCTCTCCACTCTCTCTCTCCACTCTCTCTCTCCACTGTCTCTCTCTCCACTTTCTCTCTCTCTCTCCACTGTCTAGCTCCACTCCCTCCTCTCTCTCTCACTCTCTCTCTCTCTCTCTCTCTCTCTCTCTCTCCACTCTCTCTCTCTTCACTGTCTCTCTCACCACTTTCTCTCTCTCTCTCCACTCTCTATCCACTGTCTAGCTCCACTTTCTCTCGACTCTCTCTCTACTCTTTCTCCACTCTCTCTCTCTACTCTCTCTCCAATCTCTCTCTCCACTCTCTCTCCCTCCACTCTCTCTCCCTCCACTCTCTCTCCCTCCACTCTCTCTCTCTACTCTCTCTCCACTCTCTCTCTACTCTCTCTCCACTGTCTTTCTCTCCACTCTCTCTCCACTCTCTCTCCACTGTCTCCCTCCACTCTCTCTCTCTCCACGCTCTTGCTCACTCTCTCCACTGTCTCCATGCTCTCTCCACTCTCTCTCTCTCCACTGTCTAGCTCCACTCTCTCTCCACTCTCTCTCTACTCTCTCTCCACTCTCTCTCTATACTCTCTCTCCACGCTCTCTCTCCACTCTCTCTCTCCACCCTCTCTCCCTCCACTCTCTCTCTCTACTCTCTCTCCACTCTCTCTCTCCACTCTCTCTCTCCACTCTCTCTCTACTCTCTCTCCACTGTCTTTCTCTCCACTCTCTCTACTCTCTCTCCACTCTCTCTCCACTGACTCTCTCTCTCTACTCTCTTGCTACTCTCTCTCTCCACTCTCTCCATACTCTCTCTCCACTGCCTCACTCCACTCTTTCTCCACTCTCTCTCCACTCTCTCTCTCCACCCTCTCGCTCCACCCTCACTCTCTCTCCACTCTCTCTCTCTACTCTCGCTCTCTACTCTCGCTCTCTACTCTCTCTCTCCACACTCTCTCTCCACTCTCTCTCTCTCCACTCTCTCCCACTCCACTCTCACAAAGTAGTGTGCATTTCATGGGCATCCGCAGAAATGTTTCCGGGGGGGCACATTTTTAACTTCATCTCCATCCCCCTTGCACCCTTCTCCCCTCTGCCTTGCAGCACCCTTCTCGCCCTCCCCCTTGCACCCTTCTCCCCCTCCCCCTTGCACCCTTCTCCACCTCCGCCCTGCACCCTTTTCCACCTTAGTTGCACCATTCTCCCCTCTGCCTTGCACCCTTCTCCTCTCTGCCTTGCACCCTTCTCCCCTCTGCCTAGCACACTTCTCCCCTCTGCCTTGCAGCACTCTTCTCGCCCTCCCCCTTGCACCCTTCTCCCCCTCCCCCTTGCACCCTTCTCCACCTCCGCCTTGCACCCTTTTCTACCTTGCACCATTCTCCCCTCTGCCTTGCACCCTTCTCCCCTCTACCTTGCACCCTTCTCCTCTCTGCCTTGCACCCTTCTCCCCTCTGCCTTGCACCCTTCTCCCCTCTGCCTTGCACCCTTCTCCCCTCTGCCTTGCACCCTTCTCCCCTCTGCCTTGCACCCTTCTCCCCTCTGCCTTGCACCCTTCTCCCCTCTGCCTTGCACCCTTCTCCTCTCTGCCTTGCACACTTCTCCCCTCTGCCTTGCACCCTTCTCCCCTCTGCCTTGCACCCTTCTCCTCTCTGCCTTGCAGCCTTCTCTACCGTGCACCCTTCTCCCCTCCCAGTGGCACCCTTCTCCTCTCCACCTTGCACCCTTCTCCCCTCCGCCTTGCACCCTTCTCCCCCTCCCCGTTGCACCATTCTCCCCTCTTCCTTGCACCCTTCTCCTCTCCACCTTGCACCCTTCTCCTCTCTGCCTTGCACCCTTCTCCCCCTCCCCGTTGCACCCTTCTCCCCTCCGCCTTGCACCCTTCTCCTCTCTGCCTTGCGCCCTTCTCCTCTCTGCCTTGCGCCCTTCTCCCCTCTGCCTTGCACACTTCTCCTCTCTGCCTTGCAACCTTCTCCCCTCTGCCTTGCACCCTTCTCCTCTCTGCCTTGCACCCTTCTCCCCTCTGCCTTGCACCCTTCTCCCCTCCACCTTGCACCCTTCTCCCCTCCGCCTTGCACCCTTCTCCCCCTCCCCGTTGCACCACTCTCCCCCTCTTCCTTGCACCCGTCTCCCCTCTGCCTTGCACCCTTCTCCTCTCTGCCTTGCACCCTTCTCCCCTCTGCCTAGCACCTTCTCCTCTCTGCCTTGCACCCTTCTCCCCTCTGCCTTGCACCCTTCTCCCCTCCGCCTTGCACCCTTCTCCTCTCTGCCTTGCATCCTACTCCCCTCTGCCTTGCACCCTTCTCTTCTCTGCCTTGCACCCTTCTCCTCTCTGCCTTGCAACCTTCTACCCTCTGCCTTGCAACCTTCTCCCCTCTGCCTTGCACCCTTCTCTACCGTGCACCCTTTCAACTCTCTGCCTTGCACCCTTCTCCCCTCTGCCTTGCACCCTTCTCCCCTCCGCCTTGCTCCCTTCTCTACTTTGCACCCTTCTCTACCTTGCACCCTTCTCCTCTCTGCCTTCCACCTTTCTCCCCTCTGCCTTGCACCCTTCTCCTCTCTGCCGTGCGCCCTTCTCCTCTCTGCCTTGCGCCCTTCTCCTCTCTGCCTTCCGCCCTTCTCCCCTCTGCCTTGCACCCTTCTCCCCTCTGCCTTGCACCCTTCTCCCCCTCCGCCTGGACTCCAAAACGTAAGCTGATCACTTTCTTCAAACAAAATAATTTTGACCTAATAGACAAGCTTTTTATTTTTAGTAAATGCATGGCAGGTGCTCTACTATCAGTTTGCAGTTTCCATCCAGTATCCATATGTACTCTGGCCATACTAGGAAAGTGCCACCATCCCAAGCCAAGGATACACACTAAATACTAAGAACTACCAACAATATATCGGCCAAACAAGGGTGGGCAGAGAGCACATCAGCCTCACATGCATTCATGTTTTAATGAGGCTGCTTTTCTCTCACAATAAAATTAATGTTTGTACAAATGCCATTTTGACACCTCTATGTGCTGTACATAACGATTGTCACTGTAACTCAGCTTACCGAACTCACAGGGAAGGTTGACTTGGTACACCGAGAGAATAACAAATGACTCGGAGGACTTAAACAGATGTCAGGGTGAGCGTGAAACGGACTACGATAAAGAAAGCAATTAAAATTGTATTTTGTTTAAAAGAACCATGACTTGTCGGAAAACACAGTTTCTATTATGTATAAAAGTTCCTAAAAATGTCAGAGTGATTACAAACTATATTACACAGGCACGTATGTTGGAGAAAGGACCTACAGGCTGTCTGAACAGAGATCAGATAATCTTCCTTTCCTTGCAGGCCCGTTATCCCATTCCACCGAGACCTCTGTTTCACCTTTCAACAATAAAAATACACTTACTCACTGTCTCGTTCCTTGTCCCAAACTTGGTGGCTGAGAAAGTGCTTCTGCATCTGGAGCGTTCTTTCTAATAATTATAATTCACCATGGGCCAACCTGTGCACAAGGCACACAGCAGAACACTGCGTCGTTGCCACATGCCAGCATGCCAGCTCTCCACATTTACCGAGGCCCACTCAAGAGGGGTGTGCAAATCGCTTTCACTTTCGCAATGTTAGACATGCGTAGTCGAGCCCGGGTGAAATCACCCAGAAAAGGTGAGCATGCTTTTAAAATGCTGATGTGGAAACACAGAGGCAGCATCAACATTGTAATTGTGTCTTTAGATAACTTGTAGGGGGTGGCAGGGAAGCAGTTTTTTAAGGGTGCCACAATCACATTAAGAGGTCCCCAGCCCATGCAGGCCCCCAAACCCTGAACCCCCCCCCACCCCTCACCCCTCACAGCCCTGGCCTCCTCCCTTCTCAAAGGAGTAGTGCCCTGAGGAGAATGCACTATCTCAGGGCCCCCACCCCCTCCTCTTCCGCCCGGCTCGTGGCTTTGACTGAAGAGAAACATTGGAAGTTGATACTTTGTTTCTCTTCAGTCAAAGGTCACCAGCGCGAGGAGAGGAGCAGGCTGCAGGCAGCAGCAGCTGCTTTAGAGAGAGAGACAGCTCTCTACCGAGAGCTCAGCTGAGGGGCCCCCTTCATCGACAGGAGACGTGGCGGCCCCTGGGGTTTGGCGGCCCTGTGCAGGTGCACAGTTTGCACATGCCTAGGGCCGGCCCTGGGCTAGTGGTAAAAAATAGGCAGTCAGGGGTTGCTTGAGGCCAGGGTACTGACAGAGAAGGAAGTGAAGGATATGCGATTGAGCTCACCCGAAGACTAAGGCAAAGGCCGCCACTCTCCAGAAGAGGATATTTGTTTGTGTAAAAAAAAAAAAAATCTTTCCCTTCATTTGTTTGAAGGATAACTCCTCTCTTTTGCCCTTTCAGTGCTAATCCTACAAAGGGAGATTTCAATTGATTAGTAAAATGTTCAATTATGTTCTTAAATTGTGCTCACTGAAAGCAAAGTCAGTCATTTGTCAAGCCCCAAGGCAAGCTTTTGCTTATCTGAGCTAGGGAGGGGGAACAGATCTGAAACATTTTAGTTTCGCAAAGGCAGTTACAGACTGGATTCGGTTTTGCTTAATTAGAAAAAGGAATGTTTTCGACTTTTTCCAGTTGAAATAAACTTTTGCCTCGAGGCAAACCAATGGTAAAAATTAAAATGGCCACCCTTTCATCACTTCACTCATCTCCTACGTTGGAGGGTCCTCATGCAAGGTTGTCAAGTCTTCCTTGGCCACGTGTGAGTAGTCCATCTAGTTCAAGGCTTCAGTTAGCATTCTAGGATTTGTAGTTCTATGTTTCCCATTATAACCTCGAACAATAAATCAATGGATGTCGAGCAAAAACCTCGAATAGATTAACTGCTCATGCATGAACTTCTCATGTATGGACCTGGGCAACTTGAGTGCGCTCCACATGTTGCTGTCGATGCTATTAGCTCATACGCTACATGGTAAATTCAATAATCACCACAGTCTAGAGAATAACAGCTTAATTCCAACCCAGGCCCCCTGGTTTCAGTACTGTGTGAGTGACTAAACCTGGATTGTGAAAATCTAGTAATTTGTTCTCTTCTAAATAGGTAGAGCGCTGAAAGCTTTTTCTGCTCAGGGTGGGAAGCGGTGATATGGGATGAGAGGCTTCCACAAACTTATGGGTCAATCGATGATTTTCTAATGAAGTGAGTGACCGGGGCATCTTTCTAATTACCTGGGAGAGTAGCCTTGGATACGGAGAGATGACCGATGTCAGTGATGATGGGGATCACGGTCTCAGGTGCTAAGGCCAGTAGGTAGGGGCGACAAGGTTCAGAAGGTGAACCGGACGTAATGGATATAAGAATGGTGTGAACTTCTGTGTGGGATAATGCCTGGAAATTGGGAAAGGACCAATGGCTTTTCGGGACTTCGTATCAACAGTTGCAAAAACCAAATCTATGGGGGATTGTGGAGGGAAGTGTCCATGGTAGCGTTGTCGTGGGAAAGCCAAATAAATATTCCTACAGAGAGCTCAATTGTTTGTGTCTCATACTGGAGGTAATGGATGCAATGTTCCAGTTCTGGGTTTTTATTTAACAACGAAATGCATTCTGGGGATTATCATCCTGGTTCACATCTGTTGCACCAATTGAACTAAAGACCTGGAAATAATGATTTGTAAAAGAAAAGCCCAAGACTGGAGTATTGTGTTCCTAGTGACACTGAGTCATCTGATAATCTTGTCTGAGATGCATTTTATCACGGATTGCCTATGAAAGAGCAAATTGCATCCGAAGCGGACTAAAAAGGCCAATGGCGGAGGAGCATCACCCCACTGGCTCTGTTACCTTTTTATTTTTCAGCTGCTGGCTGAGCCAGTACATGTGGGGAGGGGCACGTCAGGTCACAGCAGATGAGGTGGAGTGATGTGCACTGCTAACTGTGCATGTCTGTTTGGCCGGCCGTCTTAAGCAGTGAAAGTAAGGATTCAGGTCTGCCACTGTAGTCTGACGGTTGCAGTGTAAAACCATGAATATAAAAATATTAGTAAGTTAACCCCATGTAAGCTTTGTAGCACACAAGGTAGATAGAGTGCATGGTATTTAAAAGTGGGACATGTAGAACATTAATGTTACCATGTAGCTATAGTGACAAAACCCTAACAGTTGTTTTCCCTGTAGTGGGCCTAGTTGTCCTATGTAGAAAAGTACTGATTAACATACTATTACTGTATTTCAGGAATGGGACATAGCTAGAAAGTTAATTAAACGATTATCAATTCAATGTTGAAGTCTGATTTTTAATAATTATTAAGGAAAAGTAAAGCTCTGTCAGCTCTCCACCTGTGCTCAACTTTGAATAGATGCCAAAGAGATGTGAAATGCCTCCCAGCAGCAATCAAAAGACTGACATGAGTAGCTAGAACTGACTCATCTTAGCTTTTCAGAACCTTCAGAGTGGGGTCTATGGGCATGCTGTGACATTACATTGTCCAACCCTGCTTAATAGGTCTGTGGAGCAACATGTAGTACTTGGAGCACACTTGAAAGGGAGAGAACAGGATGTAAATACAGTTCTTGTGTATCCTCTGCTTTTGTCCTAGCAGACATCTG
The DNA here is from genome assembly GCF_964263255.1 of Lissotriton vulgaris. NCBI lineage: Eukaryota > Metazoa > Chordata > Amphibia > Caudata > Salamandridae > Lissotriton > Lissotriton vulgaris. The sequence goes on along the minus strand of NC_141696.1, from coordinate 1,269,946,083 downwards.
TGTCTGGGTTTGTTGTAAGTGCAGTGCCTGCTTAAAACTCCTTTTAGACTTATATGTGGGTTGACACTAGGATTAAGATAGTACAATCCCCACACATACCCAGTCCTCAGAGCCCATGTTTAGTGTGGTCGAAGACTTTTTCAGTCTTGAAAATGCCCTGCTACTTGGCATTTTGCACCTGTTTGCAGTAAAGCAGACATAAAATACTGAAAAAGTTAGTAGGGTTGGTCATGGGCACTTTTTCCCAATTGGTAAGGGAGAAAACCAGGAGTCACTCCAGCACTAGCTGGTGCCAGACATAAATGCATCACCCACAGTCACCTTTTTCAGAACAATTTCTAGGTCTGCCGGAAGATCAGAAGTGGACTTGATCTGCTGTCTACAACCTGAGAGAAGCCTGGACCTGCTCCCTCTTGTACTCAGGACAATGCAGTGGGCTTCAAGGGTCGGTTGGCTGACCTCATGTGCGGCTACAAGGAAACAACTAGCTGCAAGAGGTTTTTTCCCTGGACTGCCCGGTTGGCTAGTGTCCATTAGACTTGGAGTGGACTCTGTCTGATACCCTGAGAGTCTCTAAGGGGTCCATTAGGATAACAGGCAGACAGCCACCGCCAGACCGGCAGTGGCCACCGCCGGCCTGGCTGTGGCAATCCTCCCGCCAGATGCCCTCTCATCACCACCCGCCATATTAGTAATGCCAGGGGGGGGGCCGCCAGACGGAAAGACCATCTGCCGCTCAGATTGCGGAAAAGGCCCTCAATATGGTGGCGGTGCATATTAGGATGTGCCATTTTCAAAGCCTTTCCACGGCGGAGACTCCACCATGGAAAGGCATGCGGTGTTCACTTTCCCCAAGGCGGGGTGGGGGGCTACACTTGGAGTGTACCTATGGTACCCCCCAATATTGGCATGAACTAGGTGGCAGGCACCACACGGTGCCTGTCACGTTGTGCATGCCAATGCACAACATGCATTTTGGACATTGTGGCTGCTTGAAGCACCGCCTGCCACAATGTTCAAAATGCGGGATGTGACCGCCAGGGTGGCGGTTGCATCCTAATGGGCACAGCTGCACCTCTGGCGGTCGGTTCCGTATGCCGTTACGGTGGCGGGCGGATGTCCTAATGATTCCCTTAGTGCCTGCCTTGAGCTGCGGGGGGCCTTTAAAGTGTACTGCTGTGGTTGGTGGGGACTTAAAAGACTAAGGGCCAGATGTACATATGTTTTTTTAGTCTCAAATGGCCCTATTCCCATTTGCCACCGCAAAAAAGTTTTTGGGAATGTACAAAGCCCTATTTTGTGATTCTGTGGCCTATTACAGAAATGTAAAAACTGGTTTGCGATTCGGTATTAGGAAGGGGCTTGTTAAGGGGGTCCCTTCGTAATAGCAACTCGCAGTGGTATGTCTGAATGTTTTGCGGCTGAAATGTTATAGCAAAACATTCTCATTTTACCGCCTACTTCAAGTAGGGGGTAACCAATTTGCAAACAGTTAGTAGTCCCCAAGGGACCCCTTCCTCTTTGTGAATGGTTGTAAAAACTTTTTTCATTTTTCTTTTTGAAACGCATCAAAATGGGATGCATTAAAAAAAAAAAGACATCGTGGTCTGCTGACCCCAGCAGGCCAAAATCCTTATGATTTTAGTAATTCCCAATGGGTCGCTAATTGCGACCTACCTCATGAATATTAATGAGGTAGGTCTGTTTGCGGCCCACTGGGAATCGCTAAATGTGTAAAACACACATTTGTACGTAGCTGTTTACGATTACCAAATAGTGAATCGCTAAAATTCGCAGATAGGTAATTGTAAAATATTTGACCAGGATGATCAAGGTTGGTGTATCAGGCTCTCTCGCCATTGAAGTTGGCCTCAAATCACGCCTAGGTCCCTGTATAGCGTGACCATTGCTTATCAGTGGCACATTTTTAAATTCATATTTACGTTTCCCCTTATTGAATGTATGACATTTTAGTGTTCTTCTGTTGATTACGTTTTGCTGTACTTTTCTTATTCAGTTTGGGATTTTTATTGTTTGGTGTTTTGCCTTTATTACTTTTTTGGGTACCGCATAAATACTTTACAACTTCACACATTGCCTTTAGTGAAGCCTTTCTGCTCTGTGCCAAAGCTACCATGGGCCTTGAGCTCAGGTTATTTAAGTGATTTGGAGGGTTCAACCTGATAAGGGGTGTGGTTATTTCTTGAAGTGGACAGTGGCCCACCCCAAATAACAATCCAATATTTTACATTGATGATAGCAGTGGGTTCAAGAGTTTTGCAGAACCATGCAGAGTTTTAAGTTGAAAATTAAAAGTCCATCTGTAAATTCAGAGCAACAATTGATTTTTTGGATTTTTAATTGCCTTTTTGTTTTTAATTTGGTCATATTTGATTTTTGCCATCTTCATTCTTACACTCAATGTTTGCACCTCAACTTTTTGTCAACATGGAGGTGGATCTGGGTAACATGGACACCTTTATCAAGGCAAAGAAACCTGCGATCATCCAACCTCGCACTGGCTGAACCCCCCCCCGCATCCACAGAGCCAGAGCAGGCGGAAGATCATTCTTTCACATTGCAGCCAAGACCTGGAACGAGCTACCGGCAGACATCAGACTCGCTCCCTCCCTGAACTCCTTCAGGAAGACGCTCAAGACCTGGCTCTTCTGCTGAACGGAGTGATGCAACTCTCCCCCTACCCCCCAGCGCCTTGAGACCCTCACGGGTGAGTAGCGCGCTTACTAAGCCATGATTGATTGAGAGCTGAGGACCATGTGCAAGCAACAAGAGCTGAAGCTGTACAAGCAGTCCAAGGAGAAGGATTACCAAATTGTCCTCAGAGCAAGGAGGACTTCTGCCTGGTACTGTGCACATCAAAAGAGAATGAGGATCAACTTGAGGAGGGAAATGAGGCTGACTGTGTTGTATTGACTACTGTGTCTCTTTAAATGCTCGTGTGTAGAATTTAAGAATGTTAGGACATGCATTATTCTAGCTGAAGCTGTCAGTTAATAAGCTGCCTTAAGACTGGCTACATAGTTTCCCTGATGCTCACCTGTTGTTATACATATCTTATACATATCTTTGGGGAATATTATCAAGGGGGTGTGGTATCTCCCTCCTCTGCCTCCCCGGCGGCTCTGCATGTGATGGTGCTGCTCGCGGTGACATCACTTAGAATGTCACCGCGACCAGCGTTCCAAGGCGAGCGCCGGGGACACACTGAGGCGACAGCAGTTCGAGAGGCTGTGGCTGGGGTCACGGGAGTTTGTACTTGAATAAATAGTTCTCTACTATTCACCACCCTGAGTTTTGGTCGTCTCTATGGTGAATGCTACACTGGCGACGAGGGTTAAAAGCCTGTGACCTCAACACGCCAAGAAGTATGCGGCCGGCGGAAGATAATCGGTAAAGCAGCAGCTGACTCATGTTTATACAGCCAGCCGACTGGGAAGGAAACGAGTCGCTTTTAAAACTGACTGTAACACGAGGGGCTGACGACGAGAAGAGCAGCTCAACAAAGGGTCGTGCCGTCCACTCGAAGGAAGGCAGAGGAATCTTTGGTGCCTGGAGACTAACGAGCGAAGTCTCCTCCTGACTGACGCTCCGGAGGTGAGGAACAGCTGTTTGTGCCCCAGCGCGCTGAAACCAGACCTTCCGCCGTTGTGTGTGGCGAGCCTTGACGTTGAGAAATGACAAGGTGAGGTAACCCTCCAGTTCTTGTCGGACCCTGCCTGCGAGCAATTATAGCGCCACCGGAGCAGTGACTTTAAGCGGGAGCCAGGCGCATTGTTCCCAGCCCTTCTTTTAAGGCTTTCAACGCTCGCTCCACTTATCAGCAGCAGGGCAGCGCTGTGTGTTGTCGGCACAGGGGCGTTTGAAGCCTGGCCTCCTTTGGTGAATCCTCCCTGCTACACTGCTCAGAGCCCCTGCGATAGTGGCGCGTGGCAATTGGCACGCAGATGTGGAAAGTACACACGGGGCAGCGCAAGAGGTGAAAATAGAGGTGCAATCCTACCGCATTGGATGGTGAAGCAACGCGTTTTGGGCTGTTGTTAGACTTGAACTTGCCAGCGCTGCGAGGAAGCTTGAGGCGTTTAGGCTGTTGTAAGGAACGTGAGTGGAATGCCCAGAGGCCTCTGAGAGCGCGACGTGGAAGGAGTAAGGGGCCTACGAGCGCAGCGGGGCAGTGTTTCTCTGTCAGAATGGCCTATCCTTGTGCCTGAATGACTGTGGGTTCAACTGACAGCACGGCGTGGAAAGTGGAAAAACATCTGGTGGTCGCACTTTTGGGAGCACTGCAGTGAGACCACTTTGATTGGAGTACTGTCCTGACATACTGCACCAAGAAAGCATCTCTAACTTGTGACTTTGAGAGCAAAGTATTGAATTTTTGGAGGGGCAGGTTTTATCTTTCTGCGTGTATGTTTTAGCAAGTGAAAGCTGCGCAGGGGTGGTTAGACTTTCGTTTCCTTATAAGTGTCTCCACTGGTAGTTTGATTCTTGTTCCTTCAAGTCACATTTAATTGGCTCAGATTTCAGGTTCTTACTGAACGCAGCTTGTTACACGGAGGGTAGGTGCATGCTTGAAGGTTAGAGTTTCTCTCTGTCTATTGTGAATTAAGCATGCAAAGTGTGACCCCTCCACCCTTCTTCCTGACCAACCCAGGGGACCCCACCATCCTGTGGAAGAAATGGAAAAAAGTGTTCCTAAATTATGCTACTGTGTGTGGGCCCAATTTAGGTCTAGAAAGGAAGGTTGCATTACTGGCCTATTACTTGGGCGCAGAGGGAGAGGAAGTCCTAGACCATCTCCCGGATTTAGGGGCACAGGAGGCAAGGGGTCTGAATGAATTTGAAATTAGTCTAAAGAAGTTAGATTTGCACTACCTCCCCAAGACCAGCACAATTATGGAGAGGTACCATTTTGGTAAGAGGGCACAAAAGGATGGGGAATCTATAGAAGATTTTGTGTCTGAGTTGAGGAAGTTAGCTGCAACGTGCAAGTTTGGGGGAGCAAGCGAGGAGAGAATTAGGGACCAGTTTGTCTTGACCTGCAAGATGGAGCGAGTGCGTGAGGAGCTTTGGCTTAAAGATGACCCGCCATTGAGAGAAGTTCTCATCATAGCCAAGCAGGTAGAGCACATGTTGCAGTGTGTCAAGGAGATTAAGCAAGATGCAGGGGAGAAGAAGAACGATGACAAGACCAATGTCAGTGAGGTGGTGACCGAATGTGAGACTGTGTCTGTAGTTAAGGGTCAGAAGGCAGTGGGCAAGGAGCAGAAGGAAAGTAGACCGGGAGGGTCATACAAAGGTACCTGCTACGGGTGTGGGAAACAAGGGCACCTAGCCAACGACAAGGAGTGTCCCGCCCTCAGGTTCACATGTAACAAGTGTGGTAAGAAGGGCCATTTCAAGCAATTTTGCAAGAGTGGGCAGGGGGCCAGTAGACAGAGTAGAGACAGAACGAATGTGGTGAGCGACGAGTTTGTTGTGCAAGTACAAGAGTTGAAGGCGCCAGGTCCCAGAAACCCCTTATGTAAGGAAGTTACAGCACAGGTTGAAGAGGAACAAGTCGATAGTCCAAAAGACACCATAAAAGTTGGGGATGTTGACCTAGATGCATTGTTTGACTCTTGTTCTAGAATAACAATTATCAATGCCAAGGAATTCTCACGTGTGTCTAAAGGAAAGATAGTTTTGAAGAGGTTAGACCTGAGGCCAGGAGGGTATGCGGGGCGCCCCATCTCCATGAAAGGATACTTTCTGAGTAAAATTGAGTACAGAAACAGGTCTACTGTGTCCAAAGTATATGTATCCACAGTAGGAGACAACATTTTGGGGTGGCGTGCTCAGAAGGGTTTGGGAGTGTATCTAAATCCCAACAGCAATCCCCAGATTTTGATACAGGAGATACAAGAATGTGAGTCTGGCATCACTAAAGAATTTGCAGAGGTGTTTAGGGAAGAGCTTGGGTGTTTGAAGAACTACTGTCACAAAATAAAATTGAAGGTAGATGCCAAACCCGTTGTGGAAAAAGTCAGAAGACTCCCCATAGCCATTCAGGAGGAGGTCAGAACCGAATTGGAGAAACTGTGCAAGGCTGGAGTCATCGAACCTGTGGAAGCGACCGAATGGTTGGCGCCCATCGTGGCAGCGAAGAAGAAGGATGGGTCAGTCCGGCTCTGCATTGATTTGAGGGCACTCAATAAAGAGGTCGTCGTTGACCGATACCCCTTGCCGAACATCACCCAAATGATGAGCATGCTAGAGGGTGCCAAGGTGTTCTCCACCCTCGATCTCACCTCGGCCTATTTCCAGATAAAACTTCACGAGGAGTCTCAGGAACTCACTGCTTTTGTGACACCCATGGGCGCATACAAGTTCAAAAGGATGCCTTTCGGCCTAGTCTCGGCGGCTGCCGTATTTCAAAGAGTCATGGGCAACATCCTGAAAGGCATCCCAGGAGTCATTTGTTACCAGGATGACGTGCTGGTTTTCGCTAGGAACCAAGTTGAGCATGATGAGAGACTGAGATGTGTGCTGAGGAGGTTTTTGTCCCAAGGTCTTACCGTAAAGAAGAACAAATGTGTTTTCAGTTGTGCTGAGTTGGATTTTCTGGGTCACAAGATAACAACAGAAGGCATACGTCCCAAGGCCGAACTGCAAAGCACCATTGTGAATCTGTCACCCCCCAAAAGCAAAGACGAGATCAAATCGTTCATGGGGATGTTGGAATTCTATGGAAAGTTCATTAGAAACTTAGCAGGCAGGACATACGCCATCAGGCTGTTGCTAAAAAAAGAAAGCGAGTTCAAATGGAGCCAGGAATGCCAGAGCGAGTTCGAGGATGTAAGGAGAGCTCTTGCAGAAGCCCCTAGTTTGAAGTCTTACCTGCCCGGCCGGGCAACGATCCTCACCACTGATGCAAGCGCAAAAGGGTTGGGAGCTGTCCTCACCCAGAAAGGCGTGGAAGGAGAAGAAACTGTAGCCTTCGCCTCCAGGTCACTCCAAAAATCTGAGAACAACTACTCAGTCATCGAAAAAGAGGCATTGGCGGTATCCTGGGCAATAGGGAAGTTCAGAGACTTCCTGTGGGGTACGCAGTTCACCCTCCGAACCGACCATAAACCGCTGGTAGAAGTGTTCAGCAAGAAGGGTTTGGATGCCATCTCCAGTAGGATAAGGCGTTGGGTGGTCAGTCTCCAGGAGTACACATTCAATGTCGAGTATGTCCCAGGAACACAAAACCTCGCAGCTGACTGCTTGTCCAGACTCGTCAGTGATGTAGAAGCAAGTGAAATGCGAGAAAGAACTGATGAAGATGAAGAAGGATTCATGTTTGAGAATGTCTGCACCATCCAGAAGGCGCTGGGTGAAGAAACGTGGAGAAAGGCACAGGAAGAGGACAAGATTATGGAGGAAGTCTGCAGAAGAGTGAGGGATGGTTGGAAGCACGGTGACAAACGTGATGAAGACCTACGGCCTTTCCAGGCCGTAAAGGACGAGTTAGCCATTGCTGACGGATGCCTGTTCAGGGGAACAAGGCTCGTGCCACCAGCAACAGTGAGGGACAACCTGGTCGAGACAGCTCACGAAGGACATTTAGGTATCACCAAAACCAAGCAAAGACTCAGGGAGAGCTATTGGTGGCCGAACATGGACCTGGAAAGGAGAATCAGGGAGTGCATCCCGTGCTGCAATAGCGACAAGGTCCTGAAGCAACAGACACCACCCATGGTGTGTAGGCCGCCCCCGTCAGGACCATGGGATGAGTTGGCTTTAGACATCATGGGCCCGATGTCTGGGGAACTGCGGACACCTTACATCTTGGTGCTTGTGGACATGTATTCTCGGTGGCCGGAGATAAAACTCGTCAGTGAAGTCACGACAAAGACCGTCATCGGATTCTTGCAGGAGGTATTTATCCGAGAGGGGCTCCCCAGCAACATCCTCACTGACAACGGAGTGCAACTATGCTCGAAAGAGATGGAGGACTTCCTAGAAGAAAGAGGCATCAAACACAAACGATGCGCATTATACCACCCAGAAACCAATGGCATGGTTGAACGCTTTAACAAAACCATCAAGGAGAGCATCCAGCTGGCCAAAGCAAGTGGCATAAGTTGGAAAGAAGAAGTGTGGAGGCGTCTGGAAGCATACAGGTTCACGCCGCATCAGACGACGGGCGTCACCCCGTTCGAATTGCTCCGCGCAAGGACACCCAACACTAAGCTTACCCCGGTGGATGGAATGGCACAAGGGGTGGTCGGACCATACCAAAGAAAAGGACAGTCTGAGGAAACATGAACAAGCCATGAGGGTGAGGAAAGAAGGTTACGACCAGCGCAAGGCCACACGGGTGGTTGGTTTCAAAGTGGGTGACAATATCAAAATCAAAGCTCCCACCGGGAAGGCAAGCTGGTCAGAGTACAGCAATCCCACTAAAATCACAAAACTTTTCAAGAATGCAGTCAAAACCCAAGAAGGGAAAATATGGAACCTAGGGAGAGTTGTAAAGTACCACCCTCCAGTAGAAGTCCCTGAAGGTGCAAGGGGGGGGAAGAGTGGTCCAAGGCTGGACAGCGGCTTAGCCATCAGGTGGCCGTCGGGTGTCCCTCACCCAGGCCACAGGCCCAACAAGAGAGTGATCAGACCTCCCAGGCATTTCGACCAATATGTAATGATGTAACCATTATCTTTTGCTGAATGTGAGTTTTCCCTATAACTGTTTCCTGCTTATGTTCCATCTAATGTTTTCCATTTCTGCAGGGAAGGGGGATGTGTGGTATCTCCCTCCTCTGCCTCCCCCGGCGGCTCTGCATGTGATGGTGCTGCTCGCGGTGACATCACTTAGAATGTCACCGCGACCAGCGTTCCAAGGCGAGCGCCGGGGACACACTGAGGCGACAGCAGTTCGAGAGGCTGTGGCTGGGGTCACGGGAGTTTGTACTTGAATAAATAGTTCTCTACTATTCACCACCCTGAGTTCTGGTCGTCTTTATGGTGAATGCTACAGGGGGTTTATCTCCGCTTTTTTGGCTTTAAAAGCCAAGAAAGTGGAGATAAAATTATCTCCCTATTACCTAGCTGTCGCTAACACCAGTTAGCGACAGCTAGTAGGAGATAGCGACCATCTTGGGCCCCGCTTTGCATGTCAGTGATATTTATCACTAATGACATGCAAAGTGGGCGTGCCAAGATGTTAGTGACTAGAAACAGTCGCTAACATCGCTATCTCCTATTACCAACTTTTGGAGATATTCGCGCTAAGCGCGAATATCTCCAAAAGCTAACACCTGCCCCTGAGCAGTTCTTAGCCATGTTATCCAATGGGAGGTGGATAACATGGCTAAGAGCATTAGCTCGGTAATGCATGAATATCGCTGACTTTTCAGCGATATTCATGCATTGCGGCCGATATTTATCGCATTTGCGATAAACCTTGGTAATACCAAGGTTCATCTGGTATTACCATCTGGTATTGCTTGGTAATATGCCCCAAAGTACCTTAACTATAATTATCGTGTGATTCCTCCACTACAGACACTGATAAAGACCCACTACCAGGGCAGTGTGTACTCCAAGAAGCAGCAACACTGACATTGTCAAGGGCAGGAAGCTGTGCACCCTCCCACAGTTTGTACAGTTGTATAGTGTAGTAATTTGTAGACCACATAGAAAATGTGCAGATGTCACATACACGGTGCAATAAACAGACAAATCAACAAATATGCACTGTGTCTCAGGGTGGAAAAACAAATAGAAGTGAACAGGTGGCAATTTTATGTACAGGCAACGACTTTCAATGTGTGTTTATGAAAGCACTCATATGCCGTGGTAAGTCTGTTTGTTTTCTTTAAGCCAGGCCAGCTTCTTCCTTTACAGTTAATCGATTTGGCTCATAAAAAGAACGTGGCACATCACAGCTATTGCTTAATCCGGTTCCTTTATTTCACAAAATTACACCAAGTGCATCACAACATTAAAAGCCTGTGGATTTTGGCTGTAGCCTTCCACTGGGCCATTGCAGCAGACAAATCAACAAATATGCACTGTGACTTAAGGTGGAAAAACAAATAGAAGTGAACAGGTGGCAATGTTATGTTCTTTGAACGACTTTCAATATGTGTTTATAAATGCATACATATGCGAATAAATGAAAACGGAAAATTATTTTAAGCCAGTGATTATTAGTATGCTTTGGTGTCGATGGTGTTTTTAACATGAAATGTCGAGTTCTCTTTAGGACAAAGACATCAATGCGGGGAACTAGTGAAATTATGGTGAATGAAGGAAGAGTATTACTATTTTTCGTATGCCCGAGTAATAACTGGAATATTACCTGCAGATGTACATAGCAACTGATCATAATAGCAATGTTGCCAGTTCTTCATTATTATGATCCACATTCCCGTTTCTAGATGGTCGCTGCGTTCACCTTCTCACTGTGTCACAAAACCACATTTCAGTGTCGACTTCGATACCAGAGCTATAGCAGTGCTTATGGGCAGAAAAGTCTTCCGATAGGTTAGGGTTTCTGCACCGCCTTCTAAATCTGTACCAATAATGTCATCTTTTACAACCATAGAGTAGAGGTTTCTAAGCAAAGGTCAGGGTAAGGGGATGATGATGATGGGATGGATGCAGGCTCCCAATGTTTGTTGCTGCATGAGCGAGGCAGCTTGCATCATAGCTGCAAAGATATTAGTAATTAGGCACTCTCTTTTGATGTTACCCTCCCAAAGCAAACTCATGTAAACAAGTCAGACCTAAACGTTATTCACACATTGGGCCACCAGCCCATGCAGGGAAGGGAACTTTTTTAAGGTGGATGTACTTGATTCCAGTGACCAGCACTTGCAGCTCTTTATTTTTTTTAGTCTGTCTGATATGCAGCTTCTCTTGTTCATTTATATTTCTTAACCACTCTTTAGATGCTCTTATACACTAAAGTAAAACAAGCAAAATACTTTTTTAATTTTATTAAAATGTGCCTATCACTAAAGTCAGTAACTTAAAACCTTATGATCTACATGAAATGCCAGTAACACAACACAAGCATAATTTGTGTCACCCATCCCTTTTAAAGCATCCCATTACTAAGGATTTTTTTAAGAGTTAAAACCCTATGAGGTGATCCTCATCGTAATCAATATGGGTGTGTGGTTTTGGTGCAGAACAAAATGGCTGCACTTCCCTGAAGCTCTGCGTTTCGCTTGAGTTTTTGTTGGATTTATGTATCAAATTCTACATAATTTCGACGGTGCAAGATAAACTTTAGCTTCTCATGACACAAAGACCAGTTTCACTATAACTATACAGCAAATGGGGGTAATGTTATATAGTTGTTAACTTGAGTGCTCGCAGAGATGAGAACAGCGTGAACTAGTCCGCAATTTTATATACAGTGGGGCAGATTTACAAGCCCTTGCGCCGCCAGTGCATCACGTTGCGTGACGCACTGGTGGCGCAGCCTGCTAAGTGATATTTACAAGAACAGGTAAAGTCACCCTGCATGACTTAACCTGTGCTGGTAAATATCGCCCCTATTCATGCAACACTTTGGGTCATATTCTCAAGGACCTATCGCCGAGTTAACGGCACTTTATTGCAGCCAAAGTGGCGATAAATTTATCGCCCCATTCACAAGCTGGCGTTAACTGCCCATATTAGCAGTTTACCTGCAATAGCAGCCGCAAAAAACATCGCCACAGTTGACCCCTGCAACTATCGCTCATGAGATGCAGAGGAAGGCATTCCCGTGCAAAAAGCTGCGACAACACCACTCCGCAACATTCTCAATGACCAGCCAGATAGGCGTTAAGATTTCAAAACACGCAATAAGGCGCATTAGCAGCAGGAAATTAACACCTGCTCTGACCTGGTGTAAAGATGGATGACAGCCTGTACCACAAAAGGGAGCCCAGTCCAGAGCCACACCTGAAGGGCAACAGATGCCATGGAGTAAACAATCATACAGTGATGAGCCCCAACAGGGCCACAACACCCACCGCCACCACAACAAGGGCCCCCACGGACCAACACTGAGGCAGCGCAGAGAAAGACAGCGACCCTCAGAAAATGCACCATGTCATTGCCCACTACATGCTCAAAGGGACAACCATCCTCCGCATCCTGACCACCATTGTCCACAGGGTGACGGTACCAACACAGTGTACAACCAACATCCCACCTCAGACAAAGCTGCTGGCCATGCTGCAAGTGTCGGCCTCTGGTACGCTCCAACCAACAACCGCATGAGACGGAGGAGTCACAGAGCCAGCCCAATCCAAGACCCTCACAACGGTCATGGATGACACCATCAGCTTGGTACCCCATTATCTATACTCCCCCACACTGAGCAGGAACAGCTGGAGACCAAGCAAGGCGTCTACGCCACAGCTGGCTTCCCGCACGTGTCAGGGGGCAATTGACTGGACACATGTCCTACTTGTGCCCCCTGGCAACACTTCACACAATAGGCGCAACAGAAAGCGCACGTATCCCACCAATGTCCAGGCAATATTGGACCACAGGGGAATCTCCACCAACGTCGTCGCCAACCACCAAGGCAGTGTGCATGATCCCTACACCTTCCTACAGTCCATCATCAACCTGCGCTACCAGGATGGCACCCACGGAAATGCACTGCTCGTCGGCAAATACCAAATGAACACACCACAACTCCAAAATCATGCAACTCATAACACTGGAAATGCACACGTCACAAGCTCACATACAACATGCCGAACAACATGTACACCCACCAGACACGACAGCACAACTTACTGTGGCAACCTGGGCCAGCCATGTACATCAGCCATCAACGGCATGGTACCTCAGCCACACAATAGCAGAATGTGGGAAGAGGTGGGAACTAGGCATGTGACCGATGAATAAGAATGTGCACAATGCCAAGTGTGGCGTGGATGTGAAGGCCAGACTAGAGTATGCAGACTACACACATATCCATATAAATACACACCGCTGGTGTTTGGAGTGTAGTGGACAGTGGACGCACCCATGTCACCCCAGCCAGTGGGGAAGAACGTGGAAATGTAGCTTGAGCGGAGTGGGCTGGCCCGGCGTATGCCAGGCCAGCGTTGGGCTGTGAATAAAAGGCACGTTACTCTGGGTGTGGTCCTCTTCCAGAATGCCCAGCGTCTCTGCAAGGGCGGCGCCTCGCACCCCACCATGAGGCCGTCGCCGTCACCGTGAGCGGTGTTGCCTACGATCCTGTACGCCTGCTGCACCCCGGGACGCTGGTCCCCGAACCAGTCCTGCCCGCCCCTGCACACCCAGGCCTCAATGCCTACCTGCTGACACTGGCGTGTGTTGAAGAGGGCCCACCACGTGCCGGAGCAAGCTCCAAGGCTGAGGCCCACGACTTTGGCAGCCTCCTCAGACCATTCCGGCCTACGCAACACAGGCCAGCACTACTCCTTTCTCGTTGACGTTCTCTACCGGCAGACACAGCGGACAAGTAGGTCACAAATTTGGAACTGAGTCTTGATTACACCATGGCAGAGAACATTAATGATAGCTGGTTTATGTCACTATACTCCCTTTGATGTGGTGACACCAAGTCTGCATATAGCATTCCAACTGCACATGCATTTTGTTCCACGCAGACTACTGCCATCGGCCTACCCTGCGCTCGAGTAGGACACACAATTGAACTGAGCATCGATTTTTCAATGGTAGAGTACATATCATTGCACACAAGGAGAGGCGTAAGAGGGTGACGCATTGCAGTTGGGAGGGAAAAGGATCATTGTTACGGAGGTGATCGAACACTACAGACAACTACCCTGGTGTCACTAACTCTGTGCATCGCAAGCATACAACACATGGCTGTGGGCCACTGCTGACCGCTGCCTCTGGCCTAGACTGTAGTCCAGTAGGTCACAGCGTCTTGATTTAGCAATGGCAGAGTTGATATCAGTGTACCGGCATCATCGCAGACTGCATATCCTCTCAGCCCCGGTGCCACTAAGTCTATTCCCCCACATTCATGGACACTCTCTGGTCGAACTTTGGTGGCATCTGAGTCTATGGACTAGGGAGTAGTTTTCATCGTCATGTAGCTGATACCGAACTGGTGGTGGCAACGAGGCTGTAGCATTCCACGCCTCCATTTGCTGCTTCCGGACGGCTACTGCCCTCTACATCATGCCCTGAGAGACTCCTTCCACTGTCCCCGTGACACTCCACCACAGTCCCCTTGGACATCGTTGAGGACCTCCTCAGTCTGCGTGGTCCTACCTCGGTGGACCGCAAGTCACCATCTGCTGGCAATGTGCCTGTGCGGGCCGCTGTGCATCCAGGGCCACTAACTCTGTGCAGCTCAAGTCAGGGACCCTGTTTGATTCAATATTTTATGGCCTCTGAGACAATGGCCTTGGGGTCATAAACGCCATGTGTCTGTGGCCCTGCGCTGTCTGCTGCCTCCGGCCTTAACTACCGTCCACCAGGGTTCACACATCCAATCTAGTCCTGACCGTCCTGACTGGCATCACCCCAGGAGGCAGGAGGCACAAGCCACCATCGCCAGGACCACCTCCAACCTCCATCTGCCAGAGTCGAAACAGTGGTACTGGCAGACTGACGGAGTTGCTCACACCTGTCGTGGATGCCATCATCTGCCTGATACCCTGCTCAGCAATCCAGGTGCCACTGACGCAGTGCACTGCAATCCATGGACTGTTACTGATTGAGTTTTTTGCTGTGGAGAGGTTGTGCAGCAATGTCTCCTCAGGCAGTGTGGGAGACCTGGGACTTGATGAGGAAGATGATGCAGGTCTAACACACCCCACTGCATCTGCATCAGGAATATCCCGAAGGGACACAATCCTAGACATTTTCTTCACATGAGCGCGCTCAGCTCTAGTGCCCCAAACTCAGTGCACTGCCACTCACGGACACCTATGTTTGAATGTTGGGTGACCTCTGTACTTGCTCCGACTCCCCCTATGTTGCTCAGGAGTTAACTCTGTTATGCCGAATGGATGAAGATCAGCCGCCTGAAACTGAACTCAGACAAGACGGAAGTCCTCATCCTGGGACCATCACCCTCCGCCTGAGACGACTCCTGGTGGCCCCCTGCCCTGGGCACCGCTCCCAAACCAACAGACCACGCACGCAACCTGGGCTTCATCCTGGACTCCTCCCTCTGGATGACCAGACAAGTCAACCCCGTCTCATCATCTTGCTTCCACACCCTACGCATGCTCCGCAAAACCTTCCGATGGATCCCGACCGAAACCAGGAAGACGGTCACCCAGGCACTCGTCACCAGCTGACTGGACTACGGAAACACCCTCTACGCCGGAACCACAGCCAAGCTACAGAGAAGACTCCAATGCATCCAGAACCTATCCGCCCGACTCATCCTGGACATCCCCGCGCTGCCGCATCTCTAGCCACCTGAGGGACCTGCACTGGCTCCCCATCAACAAGAGGATCACGTTCAGGCTCCTCACCCATGCACACAAGTCTCTCCACGACCTGGGCCCCAAGTACCTCAACGATCGCCTGACCTTCTACACACCCACCCGCCAGCTACGATCGACCAGCCACGCCCTCGCCGCCGTTCCACGCATCCGAAGAGCCACCACCGGAGGAAGATCCTTCTCCTACCTGGCGGCTAAGACATGGAACTCCTGCCCCGTCCACCTTCGACTGACCCAGGACCATCTCGCCTTCAGGAGACAACTCAAGACCTGGCTGTTCGAACAGTAGCAGACCCCTTCCCCCAAGCGCCTTGAGACCCTCCCGGGTGAGTAGCGCGCTATACAAGTATTATGATTGATTGATTGATTGATACTGGTGTTTTCTGTTTCCGTTTCAATGGTGTGCACTGTTCAAGTTGTTGCCTGCTCCAAGGACTTCGTGCGGGCTGGCTCACACTCACCCCACACACATCCAGCACAGGCATCACTGTACATTTGGCCCTGCCAATAAAGGGGCCGGGCGCACGTGCCCATAGCCAGTTCCACATACTATCTGCTTGTGTCCCTGTGGTCTTGCTGTTCGGCCACCTCCTTTTGGCGTTCTGACACCTGGCATTTGGATGCCATGTGTGGGTCGGTGAAGTGTTGGGAGCCAGCCGTGCTTGCGGGTGCTTCCTGCTCTGTGGTCTGTTGCAGGGGCTGTGTTCTCCTCTATGTAGCTTGGCTGCCCTGGTCCTGGTGGTGGGTTGCGTGGAATGTCCATGGGCTGTTGTAGGGTGTCGGTGTGGTGGTACTCCCCGGCATCACTGATAAGTGGTCTTCTCTGCTCTGCTGGAGGTGTTGTGTGTCCCTCTGCAAAGGGGAGATGCACGTTGACATTGTGCTGACATGTATGTTGGTGCATTGTTCTTGTTTACATGCAGTCTGTATGGCAATGTACATTGTGACTGTTTTGGAGACCCTGCATTTAGATGCGGGACAGTGGACATTTGGACTACATGACGGATGTGAGGTTGTACATGTACAATCCATTTCACAGTTTCCAGCTCTGGCAGATGTAGTAGGCCTGTATCTGTGTGTGTGCAGAGCCAGTTGTCTCCTCTGTTCTGCGGTGTCGGCGTGGCGCATTGTACCACATTGCCGTCAATGTGGATGTGCTGTTCTTGCTATGTGTGTGCGCTGCAGTGTGCCGTGTGGATCAGGGACATGATCCAGGGTCATTGTGAGTGTGCTTTCTGCTATACATTATTGTGCATGTGTGCCATTGTGCCCATCTTCCCCTGTCCCCCCCAGTCTCTGGTCGTTACTCACACTGTTGATGTTGTGTCAGGTCCTCCCGAGCTGTGTCCGGACCATCGACTCCTTGCACCGCTCCACACTGATGACTGTGGCCTCCATTTCCTTCAGCTCCTCGTGTGGCGCAGGACTCCCACCTCCTGTCGCCTTTGCTGCCTTCCTGTTGGCAGCGGCTTTGTGCCTGGTTTAGATTTTAACATCATGCCAGTGCCTCTTGGCCTCCTCCATTGGCTTCCTCGACACTTCGACTGTATTCACAGTGGTCTAATTGTGGCTCAGTTGATGGTAGTGTTCTGTTACCTCCATGACGCTGATCTGGTTTTCCTGCGCACTGCACCCAGTCTTCCTCTCCCTCTTCTCCTTGGCCTTCCCTGACATCGTTGTTCCGTGCTGGTGGTCTGTGGGGCTGGTGGGGTTCGCGTTGGCCTCTGCGCTCGGTCAGGGTGCATCCATGTTGCTACGCACTTTGGATTGTTTCTGGTGTGTTGTTTTTGTAGCTTTTATAGTGCATGTTCCCGCCTGACATGCGGGATTTGCAGGCCTGCTGCTGGTTTCAGCTGCTTTTTATATTGCTATTGGCCTCATGCAAGTTTTCTTGCATTCATGTTTTGCATTTTTGCGGCAATGCGTTGAATTTAACACGGTAATTTGACGCGTTATCTGGAGACTATCGCATAGTACCGCCGTGTTGTGAATACTTATTTAACACGCAAAAAAACACAGTTGATGGACAGAATATAGAACAATGTCATACATTCACCCCAGTACAAGGATCTGGGCCTAAATCCATCGTTTTTTTGCACTCCACACCACCCTGGGTTAGACACTGGCTATATGCAAATCAGCTCTGACCCTGTGCCTCATGGGAACAGTCCAGTCCGAACTACCAACCCATGTCTTTCCCAGACCGGAATCAAGCATCCAAGGACCGGTTTCTGGCTATCAGCCTTCATCAGCCTGGATAGCTTGACTCAAGTGGTGTGGAGAGCCTGGGACTCACGTCTGAGTATACCCAGCACACTCGGGGTGAAAATTGCAAAAAACACAGTTGATGGACAGAATGTAGAACAATGTCATACATTCACCACAGTACAAGGATCTGGGCCTAAATCCATCGTTTTTTTTGCACTCCACACCACCCTGGGAGAGACACTGGCTATATGCAAATCAGCTCTGACCCTGTGCCTCATGGGAACAGTCCAGTCCGAACTACCAAGCCATGTCTTTCCCAGACCGGAATCAAGCATCCAAGGACCGGTTTCTGGCTATCTGCCTTCATCAGCCTGGATAGCTTGACTCCAGTGGTGTGGAGAGCCTGGGACTCACGTCTGAGTATACCCAGCACACTCGGGGTGAAAATTGCAAAAAACACAGTTGATGGACAGAATGTAGAACAATGTCATACATTCACCCCAGTACAAGGATCTGGGCCAAAATCCATCGTTTTTTGCACTCCACACCACCCTGGGTTAGACACTGGCTATATGCAAATCAGCTCTGACCCTGTGCCTCATGGGAACAGTCCAGTCCGAACTACCAAGCCATGTCTTTCCCAGACCGGAATCAAGCATCCAAGGACCGGTTTCTGGCTATCAGCCTTCACCAGCCTGGATAGCTTGACTCCAGTGGTTTGGAGAGCCTTGGACTCAAGTCTGAGTATACCCAGCACACTCAGGGTGAAAATTGCAAAAAACACAGTTGATGGACAGAATGTAGAACAATGTCATACATTCACCCCAGTACAAGGATCTGGGCCTAAATCCATCGTTTTTTTGCACTCCACACCACCCTGGGTTAGACACTGGCTATATGCAAATCAGCTCTGACCCTGTGCCTCATGGAAACAGTCCAGTCCGAACTACCAAGCCATGTCTTTCCCAGACCGGAATCAAGCATCCAAGGACCGGTTTCTGGCTATCAGCCTTCATCAGCCTGGATAGCTTGACTCCAGTGGTGTGGAGAGCCTGGGACTCACGTCTGAGTATACCCAGCACACTCGGGGTGAAAATTGCAAAAAACACAGTTGATGGACAGAATGTAGAACAATGTCATACATTCACCCCAGTACAAGGATCTGGGCCTAAATCCATCGTTTTTTTTGCACTCCACGCCACCCTGGGTTAGACACTGGCTATATGCAAATCAGCTCTGACCCTGTGCCTCATGGAAACAGTCCAGTCCGAACTACCAAGCCATGTCTTTCCCAGACCGGAATCAAGCATCCAAGGACCGGTTTCTGGCTATCAACCTTCACCAGCCTGGATAGCTTGACTCCAGTGGTGTGGAGAGCCTGGGACTCACGTCAGAGTATACCCAGCACACTCGGGGTGAAAATTGCAAAAAACACAGTTGATGGACAGAATGTAGAACAATGTCATACATTCACCCCAGTACAAGGATCTGGGCCTAAATCCATCGTTTTTTTGCACTCCACACCACCCTGGGTTAGACACTGGCTATATGCAAATCAGCTCTGACCCTGTGCCTCATGGGAACAGTCCAGTCCGAACTACCAAGCCATGTCTTTCCCAGGCCGGAATCAAGCATCCAAGGACCGGTTTCTGGCTATCAGCCTTCATCAGCCTGGATAGCTTGACTCCAGTGGTGTGGAGAGCCTGGGACTCACGTCTGAGTATACCCAGCACACTCGGGGTGAAAATTGCAAAAAACACAGTTGATGGACAGAATGTAGAACAATGTCATACATTCACCCCAGTACAAGGATCTGGGCCTAAATCCATCGTTTTTTTGCACTCCACACCACCCTGGGTTAGACACTGGCTATATGCAAATCAGCTCTGACCCTGTGCCTCATGGGAACAGTTAGTAGGTATTTGTAAGCGCTCGTACGCCCGGGGGCTACATGGCGCTGTAGAAAGGAATGAACGCAAAAGTCACAGAAGAGGGGAGCAGCTCAGCAATGCGCCTGAGTGAAAAGCCAGGTTTTCAGGGAGTGTCTAAAACTGAGGATGTTATCATTCAGTTTCAGATGAAGGGGAAGGGAGTTTCAAAAACCAGCTGCAAGATGGTCAAAACAGCTGCCTCCAAGACGTTTCCTCTTATAAGGTGGGACAGTCAGAAGGGATTTGTGGATAGACCGGAGGTTGCGGGAAGGAGTGTATTTCTTAAACATGTCTCTAATGAAAAGGGGGCCAGAGTCGTGCAGAGATTTGAATAAAATACACCCTGTTTTAAAAGCCACACGCTGCTCCACGGGCAGCCAGTGTAGCTGTTTCAGGCCAGATCTAACAGACTGCCTCTTAGAGAGGTTCAGGAGGAGTCTAGCAGCCTGATTCTGAACCAGCTGAAGGCGTTTTAGCTCTCCAGCTTGAATGCCAAAATAAAGACTGTTGGAAAAATCTAGTCTGGACAGAACCAGGGAGATGACAATCTGAGTGAGGGCAGCTGGGGAAAAGAAGCTGGCGATTTTCTTGATTTTCTTCAGCTGGAAAAAACTAGCTGAAACAACTGCTCCTACTTGTTTTTTGAGAGAAATGTCCTCGCTGATGTATATTCCCAGACTCTTGACCGAGGAGGACTTGGATGGAGGGGCTCCCATACTGGAAGGCCAAAAGCTGAGGTTCCAACTAAGAGCACTCTGCCCCGGCAAGACCAATTCGGTCTTGCCAGGGTTAAGTTTCAGGTGACTGCAGTTCATCCAGTTTAAAATGTGGGACATAGTATTTTGAAATTCAACCACAGCGTCCTTGGTGTTTAAAGGAAAGATGAGCTGCAAATCATCTGCATAGTTGAAAATTGTCACTTTGGCCCTCCTAAGGGAGTGCAGAAGGGGACGTAGATATAAATTAAAAAGCAGGGGAGATAACGAAGAGCCCTGCGGGATTCCACAGGTAGAAGGTATGGTGGGGGCAGTGAAAGGTCCCAGTCTGACAGCCTGAGTACGCCCAGTGATAAATGAGCGAATCCAGCTCAGTGCCAGGCCCCTGAGACCTGCCTGCTCGACACGGTCGACCAAGATGTTATAGTCGACCGTGTCGAATGCAGCCGAGAGGTCCAGTAGCACCAGAGCCTGATGTATTCCCTCATCCGCATTCCGTCTCAGAGTGTTCTGCACCGAGAGAATAACCGCCTCGGTAGAGTGACATGGGCGGAAACCAGCCTGATTCGGTGCAAAATACTCTGATTCTTCCAAAAATTTGGAGATGCTGTTACAGACATGAGCCTCCAAAAGTTTGGCACAGTAGGGCAGCAGGGATATGGGCCTATAATTTTGCAGGTCCTGCGGGTTAGCTCCTACTTTTTTTATCAAGGGAATGAGAAGGGCTTTTTTAAAGTTTTCGGGGACTTTACCCTGAGTGAGCGTACCATTCAATAAAGAAAGTATACCCTCAGGAATACTGGTTCCCACTTCTTTCAAGATAAAAGGGGGGCAGATGTCATCAGGGGAACCTGATTTAACTTTGGCAAAGAGTTTGAGTAGCATAGTGCTGTCAACAGGGGGGAGCGAACTTAGGGTCGCAGTATTGTGAAAAGTGTCAGTCAGTAAGAGCGGAGATTGAGTGATGGGGATGCTTTGTTTGATAATGCTAATTTTATCAGAAAAAAATTAATTTAGGGAATGGCAAAGCTCCTGAGTAGGAGCTACCGGGAGAGACGTTCTATAGCTAGCACTCAAATTCTCAACGATGTTAAACAACTCTTTGGATTTGTTATGGGCATTAAGGATCTTTTTAGAGAAGTAATCAGTTTTATGTTCCTGAATGAGTTTTTGGTAGTCCTTACGTGTCTTACAATAGTTAACTCTATCTGCTTCTAGGTAGGCTGTTCGCCACTTGCGCTCCATTTGACGGACTTCAAGTTTAAGATTTTTCAAAAGAGGTGTAAACCACCTACGAGCGTCATTGGGGCGAGAGCGGGAAAAGTTGGTGCAAGGAGCATAAGCGTCAGCTGCCTGAAGTAGCCACCTAGAAAATGCTGCTTCCATTTCTTCAGTATCCTGATCTAAAAGAGGACAGGAAGATGCTAATGTACCAATGAAAGCAGAAATATCAACATTCTTCCAGATTCTAGTTTTGCCTCCTATCTGAATCGGGGGCTTCCTACTATTTTCGAAGGTCAAGGTGAATTTGATCATGAAATGATCAGACCAGATACAAGGCATGATGGAGTTAATAGTCAGAGGAATGTTCTGAGACCAAATTTGGTCAAGGCTATGCCCTTTTACATGAGTAGGGAGGTGAATCTGTTGAATGAGGTTCATGTCTAGGAGGACATCTTTCAGTGCAGCTGCCTGAGTACCTAACTCAGCCGAATCCAGCCAAAGATTAAGATCGCCTAGCAGCACAATTTTTTTGTATGAAATTATTAAGGGAGCAAGCTGTTCTGCTAAGGCTGCCGCAAAACTGGGCATATTTTGAGGGGGGCGATATATGAGAATCATAAGTAGAGTGCCGCTATTGTTATCCATTTTGATAATCAGATTATCTGAACATATGAGGTCCAAGGACGGTAAAAGGGAGACTTTATGGGACTTGCGAATAATCACAGCGACCCCCCCCGCCCCTTTTGTCAGCGGGTCTATCCACATGTAAGATGTAGTAGTCGGAAGGAACCGCTGCCAGTATGTCGGGTAGGGAGTCTGCATTCAGCCAAGTCTCCGTAAGAAATAAAATATCAGGCTGCTCAGTTTGAAGATAAAGAAAGATGTCCAAATGGTGCTTAACCATGGACCTGGTATTAAGATATGAGCATTTAAGATTGGTATTTAGGTTGGGAGAGGATGGAGAACAATTTAGAGCGCTTGGCCTTAGAGTTTTAGCGATAGTAAACTCTGGTCTCAAAATACCATAGGTGGCAGCACGTTTTAGAACATGAGCAGGAAGGGCGAGTCCCGCACTAATAGAGGGTCTGAGTAACAATAACTCAGAGGAGGAGTATTTCTGTATTTGACCAGGGGTTGTGGCCCCGAGCCCCGGTCTGTCGCGGACGGGCGCAGACGGGCTTGACTTATGCGCGACTTCGGCGCGCATTCGTCGCGCCCGCTGCGCTCGTCCGCTGCGCTCCTGTATACACATTGGTTATAAAGCCTGCCTCCCGGGAGGACTAGACCGCTAGATCCGGTCCAGCCCCACCTAAGATGGCGGCTCGCCTCACCCTCCACACAAACGGCACAAGCCGCGATGGACCAGGGCGGGTAGCAAAGATACAATCACTACAGTCGGTAAGTAAAGTAAATATCACTACAATTTAAAAATGAGCATAAAAAGATTTTCGAGCGCTAGCGCCTTAATCGCGCCAGAGCTGCTGCAATGTCTTCCAGTGACAGCGTTATTACCACGAGTGATTTCAGGGTTCCCAGAGTGCTAGGTAGACAGTCCAGTCCGAACTGCCAAGCCATGTCTTTCCCAGACCGGAATCAAGAATCCAAGGACCGGTTTCTGGCTATCAGCCTTCATCAGCCTGGATAGCTTGACTCCAGTGGTGTGGAGAGCCTGAGACACACGTCTGAGTATACCCAGCACACTCGGGGTGAAAATTGCAAAAAACACAGTTGATGGACAGAATGTACAACAATGTCATACATTCACCCCAGTACAAGGATCTGGACCTAAATCCATAGTTTTTTTTTGCACTCCACACCACCCTGGGTTAGACACTGGCTATATGCAAATCAGCTCTGACCCTGTGCCTCATGGGAACAGTCCAGTCCGAACTACCAAGCCATGTCTTTCCCAGACCGGAATCAAGCATCCAAGGACCGGTTTCTGGCTATCAGCCTTCATCAGCCTGGATAGCTTGACTCCAGTGGTGTGGAGAGCCTGGGACTCACGTCTGAGTATACCCAGCACACTCGGGGTGAAAATTGCAAAAAACACAGTTGATGGACAGAATGTAGAACAATGTCATACATTCACCCCAGTACAAGGATCTGGGCCTAAATCCATCGTTTTTTTGCACTCCACACCACCCTGGGTTAGACACTGGCTATATATAAATCAGCTCTGACCCTGTGCCTCATGGGAACAGTCCAGTCCGAACTACCAAGCCATGTCTTTCCCAGGGCGGAATCAAGCATCCAAGGACCGGTTTCTGGCTATCAGCCTTCATCAGCCTGGATAGCTTGACTCCAGTGGTGTGGAGAGCCTGGGACTCACGTCGGAGTATACCCAGCACACTCGGGGTGAAAATTGCAAAAAACACAGTTGATGGACAGAATGTGGAACAATGTCATACATTCACCCCAGTACAAGGATCTGGGCCTAAATCCATCGTTTTTTTGCACTCCACACCACCCTGGGTTAGACACTGGCTATATGCAAATCAGCTCTGACCCTGTGCCTCATGGGATCAGTCCAGTCCGAACTACCAAGCCATGTCTTTCCCAGACCGGAATCAAGAATCCAAGGACCGGTTTCTGGCTATCAGCCTTCATCAGCCTGGATAGCTTGACTCCAGTGGTGTGGAGAGCCTGAGACACACGTCTGAGTATACCCAGCACACTCAGGGTGAAAATTGCAAAAAACACAGTTGATGGACAGAATGTAGAACAATGTCATACATTCACCCCAGTACAAGGATCTGGGCCTAAATCCATAGTTTTTTTTTGCACTCCACACCACCCTGGGTTAGACACTGGCTATATATAAATCAGCTCTGACCCTGTGCCTCATGGGAACAGTCCAGTCCGAACTACCAAGCCATGTCTTTCCCAGGGCGGAATCAAGCATCCAAGGACCGGTTTCTGGCTATCAGCCTTCATCAGCCTGGATAGCTTGACTCCAGTGGTGTGGAGAGCCTGGGACTCACGTCGGAGTATACCCAGCACACTCGGGGTGAAAATTGCAAAAAACACAGTTGATGGACAGAATGTGGAACAATGTCATACATTCACCCCAGTACAAGGATCTGGGCCTAAATCCATCGTTTTTTTGCACTCCACACCACCCTGGGTTAGACACTGGCTATATGCAAATCAGCTCTGACCCTGTGCCTCATGGGATCAGTCCAGTCCGAACTACCAAGCCATGTCTTTCCCAGACCGGAATCAAGAATCCAAGGACCGGTTTCTGGCTATCAGCCTTCATCAGCCTGGATAGCTTGACTCCAGTGGTGTGGAGAGCCTGAGACACACGTCTGAGTATACCCAGCACACTCGGGGTGAAAATTGCAAAAAACACAGTTGATGGACAGAATGTAGAACAATGTCATACATTCACCCCAGTACAAGGATCTGGGCCAAAATCCATCGTTTTTTGCACTCCACACCACCCTGGGTTAGACACTGGCTATATGCAAATCAGCTCTGACCCTGTGTCTCATGGGAACAGTCCAGTCCGAACTACCAAGCCATGTCTTTCCCAGACCGGAATCAAGCATCCAAGGACCGGTTTCTGGCTATCAGCCTTCACCAGCCTGGATAGCTTGACTCCAGTGGTTTGGAGAGCCTTGGACTCAAGTCTGAGTATACCCAGCACACTCAGGGTGAAAATTGCAAAAAACACAGTTGATGGACAGAATGTAGAACAATGTCATACATTCACCCCAGTACAAGGATCTGGGCCTAAATCCATCGTTTTTTTGCACTCCACACCACCCTGGGTTAGACACTGGCTATATGCAAATCAGCTCTGACCCTGTGCCTCATGGAAACAGTCCAGTCCGAACTACCAAGCCATGTCTTTCCCAGACCGGAATCAAGCATCCAAGGACCGGTTTCTGGCTATCAGCCTTCATCAGCCTGGATAGCTTGACTCCAGTGGTGTGGAGAGCCTGGGACTCACGTCTGAGTATACCCAGCACACTCGGGGTGAAAATTGCAAAAAACACAGTTGATGGACAGAATGTAGAACAATGTCATACATTCACCCCAGTACAAGGATCTGGGCCTAAATCCATCGGTTTTTTTGCACTCCACGCCACCCTGGGTTAGACACTGGCTATATGCAAATCAGCTCTGACCCTGTGCCTCATGGAAACAGTCCAGTCCGAACTACCAAGCCATGTCTTTCCCAGACCGGAATCAAGCATCCAAGGACCGGTTTCTGGCTATCAACCTTCACCAGCCTGGATAGCTTGACTCCAGTGGTGTGGAGAGCCTGGGACTCACGTCAGAGTATACCCAGCACACTCGGGGTGAAAATTGCAAAAAACACAGTTGATGGACAGAATGTAGAACAATGTCATACATTCACCCCAGTACAAGGATCTGGGCCTAAATCCATCGTTTTTTTGCACTCCACACCACCCTGGGTTAGACACTGGCTATATGCAAATCAGCTCTGACCCTGTGCCTCATGGGAACAGTCCAGTCCGAACTACCAAGCCATGTCTTTCCCAGGCCGGAATCAAGCATCCAAGGACCGGTTTCTGGCTATCAGCCTTCATCAGCCTGGATAGCTTGACTCCAGTGGTGTGGAGAGCCTGGGACTCACGTCTGAGTATACCCAGCACACTCGGGGTGAAAATTGCAAAAAACACAGTTGATGGACAGAATGTAGAACAATGTCATACATTCTCCCCAGTACAAGGATCTGGGCCTAAATCCATCGTTTTTTTGCACTCCACACCACCCTGGGTTAGACACTGGCTATATGCAAATCAGCTCTGACCCTGTGCCTCATGGGAACAGTTAGTAGGTATTTGTAAGCGCTCGTACGCCCGGGGGCTACATGGCGCTGTAGAAAGGAATGAACGCAAAAGTCACAGAAGAGGGGAGCAGCTCAGCAATGCGCCTGAGTGAAAAGCCAGGTTTTCAGGGAGTGTCTAAAACTGAGGATGTTATCATTCAGTTTCAGATGAAGGGGAAGGGAGTTTCAAAAACCAGCTGCAAGATGGTCAAAACAGCTGCCTCCAAGACGTTTCCTCTTATAAGGTGGGACAGTCAGAAGGGATTTGTGGATAGACCGGAGGTTGCGGGAAGGAGTGTATTTCTTAAACATGTCTCTAATGAAAAGGGGGCCAGAGTCGTGCAGAGATTTGAATAAAATACACCCTGTTTTAAAAGCCACACGCTGCTCCACGGGCAGCCAGTGTAGCTGTTTCAGGCCAGATCTAACAGACTGCCTCTTAGAGAGGTTCAGGAGGAGTCTAGCAGCCTGATTCTGAACCAGCTGAAGGCGTTTTAGCTCTCCAGCTTGAATGCCAAAATAAAGACTGTTGGAAAAATCTAGTCTGGACAGAACCAGGGAGATGACAATCTGAGTGAGGGCAGCTGGGGAAAAGAAGCTGGCGATTTTCTTGATTTTCTTCAGCTGGAAAAAACTAGCTGAAACAACTGCTCCTACTTGTTTTTTGAGAGAAATGTCCTCGCTGATGTATATTCCCAGACTCTTGACCGAGGAGGACTTGGATGGAGGGGCTCCCATACTGGAAGGCCAAAAGCTGAGGTTCCAACTAAGAGCACTCTGCCCCGGCAAGACCAATTCGGTCTTGCCAGGGTTAAGTTTCAGGTGACTGCAGTTCATCCAGTTTAAAATGTGGGACATAGTATTTTGAAATTCAACCACAGCGTCCTTGGTGTTTAAAGGAAAGATGAGCTGCAAATCATCTGCATAGTTGAAAATTGTCACTTTGGCCCTCCTAAGGGAGTGCAGAAGGGGACGTAGATATAAATTAAAAAGCAGGGGAGATAACGAAGAGCCCTGCGGGATTCCACAGGTAGAAGGTATGGTGGGGGCAGTGAAAGGTCCCAGTCTGACAGCCTGAGTACGCCCAGTGATAAATGAGCGAATCCAGCTCAGTGCCAGGCCCCTGAGACCTGCCTGCTCGACACGGTCGACCAAGATGTTATAGTCGACCGTGTCGAATGCAGCCGAGAGGTCCAGTAGCACCAGAGCCTGATGTATTCCCTCATCCGCATTCCGTCTCAGAGTGTTCTGCACCGAGAGAATAACCGCCTCGGTAGAGTGACATGGGCGGAAACCAGCCTGATTCGGTGCAAAATACTCTGATTCTTCCAAAAATTTGGAGATGCTGTTACAGACATGAGCCTCCAAAAGTTTGGCACAGTAGGGCAGCAGGGATATGGGCCTATAATTTTGCAGGTCCTGCGGGTTAGCTCCTACTTTTTTTATCAAGGGAATGAGAAGGGCTTTTTTAAAGTTTTCGGGGACTTTACCCTGAGTGAGCGTACCATTCAATAAAGAAAGTATACCCTCAGGAATACTGGTTCCCACTTCTTTCAAGATAAAAGGGGGGCAGATGTCATCAGGGGAACCTGATTTAACTTTGGCAAAGAGTTTGAGTAGCATAGTGCTGTCAACAGGGGGGAGCGAACTTAGGGTCGCAGTATTGTGAAAAGTGTCAGTCAGTAAGAGCGGAGATTGAGTGATGGGGATGCTTTGTTTGATAATGCTAATTTTATCAGAAAAAAATTAATTTAGGGAATGGCAAAGCTCCTGAGTAGGAGCTACCGGGAGAGACGTTCTATAGCTAGCACTCAAATTCTCAACGATGTTAAACAACTCTTTGGATTTGTTATGGGCATTAAGGATCTTTTTAGAGAAGTAATCAGTTTTATGTTCCTGAATGAGTTTTTGGTAGTCCTTACGTGTCTTACAATAGTTAACTCTATCTGCTTCTAGGTAGGCTGTTCGCCACTTGCGCTCCATTTGACGGACTTCAAGTTTAAGATTTTTCAAAAGAGGTGTAAACCACCTACGAGCGTCATTGGGGCGAGAGCGGGAAAAGTTGGTGCAAGGAGCATAAGCGTCAGCTGCCTGAAGTAGCCACCTAGAAAATGCTGCTTCCATTTCTTCAGTATCCTGATCTAAAAGAGGACAGGAAGATGCTAATGTACCAATGAAAGCAGAAATATCAACATTCTTCCAGATTCTAGTTTTGCCTCCTATCTGAATCGGGGGCTTCCTACTATTTTCGAAGGTCAAGGTGAATTTGATCATGAAATGATCAGACCAGATACAAGGCATGATGGAGTTAATAGTCAGAGGAATGTTCTGAGACCAAATTTGGTCAAGGCTATGCCCTTTTACATGAGTAGGGAGGTGAATCTGTTGAATGAGGTTCATGTCTAGGAGGACATCTTTCAGTGCAGCTGCCTGAGTACCTAACTCAGCCGAATCCAGCCAAAGATTAAGATCGCCTAGCAGCACAATTTTTTTGTATGAAATTATTAAGGGAGCAAGCTGTTCTGCTAAGGCTGCCGCAAAACTGGGCATATTTTGAGGGGGGCGATATATGAGAATCATAAGTAGAGTGCCGCTATTGTTATCCATTTTGATAATCAGATTATCTGAACATATGAGGTCCAAGGACGGTAAAAGGGAGACTTTATGGGACTTGCGAATAATCACAGCGACCCCCCCCCCGCCCCTTTTGTCAGCGGGTCTATCCACATGTAAGATGTAGTAGTCGGAAGGAACCGCTGCCAGTATGTCGGGTAGGGAGTCTGCATTCAGCCAAGTCTCCGTAAGAAATAAAATATCAGGCTGCTCAGTTTGAAGATAAAGAAAGATGTCCAAATGGTGCTTAACCATGGACCTGGTATTAAGATATGAGCATTTAAGATTGGTATTTAGGTTGGGAGAGGATGGAGAACAATTTAGAGCGCTTGGCCTTAGAGTTTTAGCGATAGTAAACTCTGGTCTCAAAATACCATAGGTGGCAGCACGTTTTAGAACATGAGCAGGAAGGGCGAGTCCCGCACTAATAGAGGGTCTGAGTAACAATAACTCAGAGGAGGAGTATTTCTGTATTTGACCAGGGGTTGTGGCCCCGACCCCCGGTCTGTCGCGGACGGGCGCAGACGGGCTTGACTTATGCGCGACTTCGGCGCGCATTCGTCGCGCCCGCTGCGCTCGTCCGCTGCGCTCCTGTATACACATTGGTTATAAAGCCTGCCTCCCGGGAGGACTAGACCGCTAGATCCGGTCCAGCCCCACCTAAGATGGCGGCTCGCCTCACCCTCCACACAAACGGCACAAGCCGCGATGGACCAGGGCGGGTAGCAAAGATACAATCACTACAGTCGGTAAGTAAAGTAAATATCACTACAATTTAAAAATGAGCATAAAAAGATTTTCGAGCGCTAGCGCCTTAATCGCGCCAGAGCTGCTGCAATGTCTTCCAGTGACAGCGTTATTACCACGAGTGATTTCAGGGTTCCCAGAGTGCTAGGTAGACAGTCCAGTCCGAACTGCCAAGCCATGTCTTTCCCAGACCGGAATCAAGAATCCAAGGACCGGTTTCTGGCTATCAGCCTTCATCAGCCTGGATAGCTTGACTCCAGTGGTGTGGAGAGCCTGAGACACACGTCTGAGTATACCCAGCACACTCGGGGTGAAAATTGCAAAAAACACAGTTGATGGACAGAATGTACAACAATGTCATACATTCACCCCAGTACAAGGATCTGGACCTAAATCCATAGTTTTTTTTTGCACTCCACACCACCCTGGGTTAGACACTGGCTATATGCAAATCAGCTCTGACCCTGTGCCTCATGGGAACAGTCCAGTCCGAACTACCAAGCCATGTCTTTCCCAGACCGGAATCAAGCATCCAAGGACCGGTTTCTGGCTATCAGCCTTCATCAGCCTGGATAGCTTGACTCCAGTGGTGTGGAGAGCCTGGGACTCACGTCTGAGTATACCCAGCACACTCGGGGTGAAAATTGCAAAAAACACAGTTGATGGACAGAATGTAGAACAATGTCATACATTCACCCCAGTACAAGGATCTGGGCCTAAATCCATCGTTTTTTTGCACTCCACACCACCCTGGGTTAGACACTGGCTATATATAAATCAGCTCTGACCCTGTGCCTCATGGGAACAGTCCAGTCCGAACTACCAAGCCATGTCTTTCCCAGGGCGGAATCAAGCATCCAAGGACCGGTTTCTGGCTATCAGCCTTCATCAGCCTGGATAGCTTGACTCCAGTGGTGTGGAGAGCCTGGGACACACGTCTGAGTATACCCAGCACACTTGGGGTGAAAATTGCAAAAAACACAGTTGATGGACAGAATGTAGAACAATGTCATACATTCACCCCAGTACAAGGATCTGGGCCTAAATCCATCGTTTTTTTGAATTCCACACCACCCTGGGTTAGACACTGGCTATATGCAAATCAGCTCTGACCCTGTGCCTCATGGGAACAGTCCAGTCCGAACTACCAAGCCATGTCTTTCCCAGACCGGAATCAAGCATCCAAGGACCGGTTTCTGGCTATCAGCCTTCATCAGCCTGGATAGCTTGACTCCAGTGGTGTGGAGAGCCTGGGACTCACGTCTGAGTATACCCAGCACACTCGGGGTGAAAATTGCAAAAAACACAGTTGATGGACAGAATGTAGAACAATGTCATACATTCACCCCAGTACAAGGATCTGGGCCTAAATCCATCGTTTATTTTGCACTCCACACCACCCTGGGTTAGACACTGGCTGTATGCAAATCAGCTCTGACCCTGTGCCTCATGGGAACAGTCCAGTCCGAACTACCAAGCCATGTCTTTCCCAGACCGGAATCAAGCATCCAAGGACCGGTTTCTGGCTATCAGCCTTCATCTGCCTGGATAGCTTGACTCCAGTGGTGTGGAGAGCCTGGGACTCACGTCTGAGTATACCCAGCACACTCGGGGTGAAAATTGCAAAAAACACAGTTGATGGACAGAATGTAGAACAATGCCATACATTCACCCCAGTACAAGGATCTGGGCCTAAATCCATCGTTTTTTTGCACTCCACACCACCCTGGGTTAGACACTGGCTATATGCAAATCAGCTCTGACCCTGTGCCTCATGGGAACAGTCCAGTCCGAACTACCAAGCCATGTCTTTCCCAGACCGGAATCAAGCATCCAAGGACCGGTTTCTGGCTATCAGCCTTCAGCAGCCTGGATAGCTTGACTCCAGTGGTGTGGAGAGCCTGGGACTCACGTCTGAGTATACCAGCACACTCGGGGTGAAAATTGCAAAAAACATAGTTGATGGACAGAATGTAGAACAATGTCATACATTCACCCCAGTACAAGTATCTGGGCCTAAATCCATCGTTTTTTTGCACTCCACACCACCCTGGGTTAGACACTGGCTATATGCAAATCAGCTCTGACCCTGTGCCTCATGGGAACAGTCCAGTCCGAACTACCAAGCCATGTCTTTCCCAGACCGGAATCAAGCATCCAAGGACCGGTTTCTCGCTATCAGCCTTCATCAGCCTGGATAGCTTGACTCCAGTGGTGTGGAGAGCCTGGGACACACGTCTGAGTATACCCAGCACACTTGGGGTGAAAATTGCAAAAAACACAGTTGATGGACAGAATGTAGAACAATGTCATACATTCACCCCAGTACAAGGATCTGGGCCTAAATCCATCGTTTTTTTGAATTCCACACCACCCTGGGTTAGACACTGGCTATATGCAAATCAGCTCTGACCCTGTGCCTCATGGGAACAGTCCAGTCCGAACTACCAAGCCATGTCTTTCCCAGACCGGAATCAAGCATCAAAGGACCGGTTTCTGGCTATCAGCCTTCATCAGCCTGGATAGCTTGACTCCAGTGGTGTGGAGAGCCTGGGACTCACGTCTGAGTATACCCAGCACACTCGGGGTGAAAATTGCAAAAAACACAGTTGATGGACAGAATGTAGAACAATGTCATACATTCACCCCAGTACAAGGATCTGGGCCTAAATCCATCGTTTTTTTTGCACTCCACACCACCCTGGGTTAGACACTGGCTGTATGCAAATCAGCTCTGACCCTGTGCCTCATGGGAACAGTCCAGTCCGAACTACCAAGCCATGTCTTTCCCAGACCGGAATCAAGCATCCAAGGACCGGTTTCTGGCTATCAGCCTTCATCTGCCTGGATAGCTTGACTCCAGTGGTGTGGAGAGCCTGGGACTCACGTCTGAGTATACCCAGCACACTCGGGGTGAAAATTGCAAAAAACACAGTTGATGGACAGAATGTAGAACAATGCCATACATTCACCCCAGTACAAGGATCTGGGCCTAAATCCATCGTTTTTTTGCACTCCACACCACCCTGGGTTAGACACTGGCTATATGCAAATCAGCTCTGACCCTGTGCCTCATGGGAACAGTCCAGTCCGAACTACCAAGCCATGTCTTTCCCAGACCGGAATCAAGCATCCAAGGACCGGTTTCTGGCTATCAGCCTTCAGCAGCCTGGATAGCTTGACTCCAGTGGTGTGGAGAGCCTGGGACTCACGTCTGAGTATACCAGCACACTCGGGGTGAAAATTGCAAAAAACATAGTTGATGGACAGAATGTAGAACAATGTCATACATTCACCCCAGTACAAGTATCTGGGCCTAAATCCATCGTTTTTTTGCACTCCACACCACCCTGGGTTAGACACTGGCTATATGCAAATCAGCTCTGACCCTGTGCCTCATGGGAACAGTCCAGTCCGAACTACCAAGCCATGTCTTTCCCATACCGGAATCAAGCATCCAAGGACCGGTTTCTGGCTATCAGCCTTTATCAGCCTGGATAGCTTGACTCCAGTGGTGTGGAGAGCCTGGGACTCACGTCTGAGTATACCCAGCACACTCGGGGTGAAAATTGCAAAAAACACAGTTGATGGACAGAATGTAGACCAATGTCATACATTCACCCCAGTACAAGGATCTGGGCCTAAATCCATCGTATTTTTGCACTCCACACCACCCTGGGTTAGACACTGGCTATATGCAAATCAGCTCTGACCCTGTGCCTCATGGGAACAGTCCAGTCCGAACTACCAAGCCATGTCTTTTCCAGACCGGAATCAAGCATCCAAGGACTGGTTTCTGGCTATCAGCCTTCATCAGCCTGGATAGCTTGACTCCAGTGGTGTGGAGAGCCTGGGACTCACGTCTGAGTATACCCAGCACACTCGGGGTGAAAATTGCAAAAAACACAGTTGATGGACAGAATGTAGAACAATGTCATACATTCACCCCAGTACAAGGATCTGGGCCTAAATCCATCGTTTTTTTGCACTCCACACCACCCTGGGTTAGACACTGGCTATATGCAAATCAGCTCTGACCCTGTGCCTCGTGGGAACAGTCCAGTCCGAACTACCAAGTCATGTATTTCCCAGACCGGAATCAAGCATCCAAGGACCGGTTTCTGGCTATCAGCCTTCATCAGCCTGGATAGCTTGACTCCAGTGGTGTGAAGAGCCTGGGACTCACGTCTGAGTATACCCAGCACACTGGGGTGAAAATTGCAAAAAACACAGTTGATGGACAGAATGTAGAACAATGTCACACATTCACCCCAGTACAAGGATCTGGGCCTAAATCCATCGCTTTTTTGCACTCCTCACCACCCTGGGTTAGACACTGGCTATATGCAAATCAGCTCTGACCCTGTGCCTCATGGGAACAGTCCAGTCCGAACTACCAAGCCATGTCTTTCCCAGACCGGAATCAAGCATCCAAGGACCGGTTTCTGGCTATCAGCCTTCATTCAGCCTGGATAGCTTGACTCCAGTGGTGTGGAGAGCCTGGGACTCACGTCTGAGTATACCCAGCACACTCGGGGTGAAAATTGCAAAAAACACAGTTGATGGACAGAATGTAGAACAATGTCATACATTCACCCCAGTACAAGGATCTGGGCCTAAATCCATCGTTTTTTTGCACTCCACACCACCCTGGGTTAGACACTGGCTATATGCAAATAGTAGTTTGGACTGGACTGTTCCCATGGGGCACAGGGTCAGAGCTGATTTGCATATAGCCAGTGTCTAACCCAGGGTGGTGTGGAGTGCAAAAAAACGATGGATTTAGGCCCAGATCCTGGTACTGGGGTGAATGTATGACATTGTTCTACATTCTGTCCATCAACTGTGTTTTTTGCAATTTTCACCCCGAGTGTGCTGGGTATACTCAGACGTGAGTCCCAGGCTCTCCACACCACTGGAGTCAAGCTATCCAGGCTGAATGAAGGCTGATAGCCAGAAACCGGTCCTTGGATGCTTGATTCCGGTCTGGGAAAGACATGGCTTGGTAGTTCGGACTGGACTGTTCCCATGGGGCACAGGGTCAGAGCTGATTTGCATATAGCCAGTGTCTAACCCAGGGTGGTGTGGAGTGCAAAAAAACGATGGATTTAGGCCCAGTTCCTTGTACTGGGGTGAATGTATGACATTGTTCTACATTCTGTCCATCAACTGTGTTTTTTGCAATTTTCACCCGAGTGTGCTGGGTATACTCAGATGTGAGTCCCAGGCTCTCCACACCACTGGAGTCAAGCTATCCAGGCTGAATGAAGGCTGATAGCCAGAAATCGGTGAGTCCCAGGCTCTCCACACCACTGGAGTCAAGCTATCCAGGCTGAATGAAAGCTGATAGCCAGAAACCGGTCCTTGGATGCTTAATTCCGGTCTGGGAAAGACATGGCTTGGTAGTTCGGACTGGACTGTTCACATGGGGCACAGGGTCAGAGCTGATTTGCATATAGCCAGTGTCTAACCCAGGGTGGTGTGGAGTGCAACAAAATGATGGATTTAGGCCCAGATCCTTGTACTGGGGTGAATGTATGACATTGTTCTACATTCTGTCCATCAACTGTGTTTTTTGCAATTTTCACCCCGAGTGTGCTGGGTATACTCAGACGTGAGTCCCAGGCTCTCCACACCACTGGAGTCAAGCTATCCAGGCTGAATGAAGGCTGATAGCCAGAAACCGGTCCTTGGATGCTTGATTCCGGTCTGGGAAAGACATGGCTTGGTAGTTCGGACTGGACTGTTCCCAAGGGGCACAGGGTCAGAGCTGATTTGCATATAGCCAGTGTCTAACCCAGGGTGGTGTGGAGTGCAAAAAAACGATGGATTTAGGCCCAGATCCTTGTACAGGGGTGAATGTATGACATTGTTCTACATTCTGTCCATCAACTGTGTTTTTTGCAATTTTCACCCCGAGTGTGCTGGGTATACTCAGACGTGAGTCCCAGGCTCTCCACACCACTGGAGTCAAGCTATCCAGGCTGAATGAAGGCTGATAGCCAGAAACCGGTCCTTGGATGCTTGATTCCGGTCTGGGAAAGACATGGCTTGGTAGTTCGGACTGGACTGTTCCCATGGGGCACAGGGTCAGAGCTGATTTGCATATAGCCAGTGTCTAACCCAGGGTGGTGTGGAGTGCAAAAAAACGATGGATTTAGGCCCAGATCCTTGTACTGGGGTGAATGTATGACATTGTTCTACATTCTGTCCATCAACTGTGTTTTTTGCAATTTTCACCCCGAGTGTGCTGGGTATACTCAGACGTGAGTCCCAGTCTCTCCACACCACTGGAGTCAAGCTATCCAGGCTGAATGAAGGCTGATAGCCAGAAACCGGTCCTTGGATGCTTGATTCCGGTCTGGGAAAGACATGGCTTGGTAGTTCGGACTGGACTGTTCCCATGGGGCACAGGGTCAGAGCTGATTTGCATATAGCCAGTGTCTAACCCAGTGTGGTTTGGAGTGCAAAAAAACGATGGATTTAGGCCCAGATCCTTGTAGTGGGGTGAATGTATGACATTGTTCTACATTCTGTCCATCAACTGTTTTTTTTGCTACTTATTTAACACAGCGTAATTTTCCCGCAATAGACTATGATGTTGAGAGTTGCGTTAAGTTAGTTTTGCAATGGTTATCACCCATTCTTGAGCATATGCCCCATAGCATGTTAGGGGTGTGACATGGGTTTGGCTTTGGGTATTCCCAAGGAACACCCATGTTCACTGATTCATTTCCAGATTTACCAGAATTCGTGAATCTGTAAATGCATAAGAATGCTAGGGGTGCAACGAGGAGAAATGTTCTAATTTCTCCTCGTTTTTTTCCACTTTCAATGTGTGCATACATTGAAAGAGGAAATCACCTCAATTGATTGTTTTTGTGCATGAAGGTGCCCCTTCCTGCACAAAAACAATCTCCCCACGACGCAGGCATCCTTGCACCCTGGTGCAAAGGTACCTGCGCCGGCGCATAGCAGCAGTTTGTGCACCAGCGCAGGGGGAAGCACAGAGATGCGACATCTTGTTGTACATATATCGTATCCCTGTGCTTTGAAACTAATGCAAAGCGGCGCAGCAAAATAACTTGCAGCACAGCGCTGCATTAGTTTCTTGTAGATCTGCCCCAGTATGTCTTTTGAGGTCCATGTAACTTACTGAAAACATGCATACGGTTTGATTTATAACCACACAGGTGCCACCTCCATTTATACTATTGATTTCTCATCACGTGATTGCATTTTTAAGAAAGAGTATGTCTGCAATACCAATTTATAATTATTTGGAAATAAGTAAGCAGTACTTTTTATGAATACTAAACAACAAGGCTCTGCAAGGAATTAATGGATGTTATGACTGATACTGTGTTTTTCTCTGCCATGCCTTTAACATTTATTAAAAGAAGGCAAGATTAATAATCCACACATTGGGGCCATTCACAAGGGCAAACTTACATACGAGTAAATCCACACTTTGTACTAAATGTACTACTTTTATCTATTCACTATTTTCAAGTGTTAACTGTAAAGTGTAGACTTACATCACTCCAAACCTTGAAACCAGGTGTTGGAGCCTTACTTATGAGTGTAAAGCAACTACTTGTAACTTTCACATGTAGGCAGAGGTGTAAACATTGGGGTGGAGATCTCACTACTGTAAGTATAGAGAAAGGTCAACGAGTTAACTAAACTTTAATTAAAAAAAGTGCAAATATTTTCATGTTGAATATTGATGTCAATATATTTAATATATGTATTTTAGATGCAGAAGAAAATAAAAAATGCTACATCACAATTTTAGTTTTAAAGCCTTTAATTTTTTCAATTTTGTATAACAATGCAATGAAAACAATCAGCAAGCAGTGGTGAATATGGTAGAAAACAAAGTACACATAGATCAATTATGGCTTACAGTTTACATTACCAGGTATTGTGGGCACACCTCACATAAGAACAACCAGACTCACCCTGCTCACCTCCCGCCTTCAGCTGTTGCTACATCACTATTAACTTTATTTTAAATTAAATAATATTTATTTTTAAAGATTTTTTTAAAAAGCTGACCTGAATTAAAATGTTTATATTGATTTATTATGCTTTAAATATTAGTACACGTTATATGTATAATTGTTTTAATATTTTTTTACATTCATTTTTTTAAGGTAAATGTGTTTTAAATTACAAAAAGATGATTAAATAATTTAAAGTACAATCTTAATTTAGATATACGGGTTGTTAGCATTGATTTTGTTTTTTAAGTTGAATTAAAGTAATTTATTTTAACACTATTTCCTGTGGAATTCTATTTTAAGTCCCTAGCTTTATTATTATCTATGGAAAAAGGTGTTGGGAGTACCAGTGTTTGGCCGCCATACATGGTGCTAGATTTACTCCCAATCTGAGCTGGAGTACCTGCATTAACTACCGAAGTGCAGTCTGTGAATAACGGTGGCTGTACTCTTTTGTGAATGTGTGCATGTCCATGCTCAAACCCCTCACTAACTCTCCCTTCACCCATCCTTACTCCTTCCTAAATCCCTACCATTTAGTAGTAAATATTCCCCATTTTCCTACCACTCCGTCTCATCCCTTTCGCATTAACTGCAAAAACTATACCCACAAATGTGGAGATCTCTGCACAGAAAGCAGAGACAGAGACCTCCATATGTAGTGTTTTAGGACTATTGTAGTACAACTAAAGATACTACTAAATGCAGTTTGTGAATTGGCCCATTGTTTTCTCTCAACTCTTCTATCCTAGTCTATCAACTCATTCATATAAATTCTGACATGCATGATGTTACTCTAAAGAGAATAATTATTTTTCAGCATCCAATTGTTGGACCTGATGCTCTCTGCAGGGTCACCCCCAAATGTTTTGCCTTTTACCCTCTACTTTTTCCTGAGTTCGTTTTTGTTGGCCTTAGTACTCTGTGCCATTTACCACTGCTAACCTGTACCTGTGCTCTCGCCCCTAAACATGGTTTGATTGGCTTATACCTAATTGTCTTATTTAATTTTAAGTCTCTTGTAGAGTAGTATATCATATACCCAAGGCCTGTAAATTACATACCACTAGTAGGCCGGCAGCATTGATTGTGTCACCCACTTAAGCAGCTCTTAAACCATGTCTCAGGCCTGCCATTGCAGAGCC
This sequence comes from Lissotriton vulgaris, assembly GCF_964263255.1. Taxonomy (NCBI): domain Eukaryota; kingdom Metazoa; phylum Chordata; class Amphibia; order Caudata; family Salamandridae; genus Lissotriton; species Lissotriton vulgaris. The sequence goes on along the minus strand of NC_141696.1, from coordinate 1,269,907,231 downwards.
TGTTTGTTCTGTTTTAAATTGCCATTTCAACTAGGCAGGCCCAGACCTTCCTTTTTAATACCTATAGGTGACTCATAGGGTGGGCCTTGGACAGCCCAGATGGTAGGGTGCAATGTATTTAAAAAGTTAGACCTGTACCTTTAAGTTTTACATGTCCTGGTAGTGAAAAAACTCTTAGATTCATTTTTCACTACTGCAAGGCTTATCTCTTCCATAGGATAACATTTGACTTGCCTTATTACATTTTATAAGTGTAATTTCCAAATGGGAAAAGATAATCAGTTCATTTTTGGTGTCTTTGAAATTAGGATGAAATGCCCTATTTAGTGGTGAAGTTGGGTTTTTGATAACAATTTTAAAAATGTCACTTTTAGATAGTTAGAATTTACTTACCCTTAGCCCTTTTTGTGCTTATAGCTTGGACTGGGCAACATGACTGGGTGTAGCTGACAGTTATACTTTGTGAATTCCCCCAGAGGGTAACCCAATAGAGGGATTAGTTGTGCCTGAACGGGCCACCTTGCTGGCAGGATGAGGAGCGGAGCCGAGCTGAGCACATCCCCACTTACAACTGAATAGCCTGTGCTCTCCCTTCACACAAAGGGCCTTCACACGTCAGCTAGCTTGGAGCCAAGGCAGGGGAGGCAGGGAATTTCACACACTTCAAAACCACTGTATAGAAGCATCTCCCATTTCCAGATCCAGGGCACCAGGGTATGAAAGTAGGACTTCAGACATCAACTCTTCAGTACACCTCTGGACCTGTGGATACTCTGACAGGAAGAAGGATTGGTGTGCTACTGAAAGGACTGCCTCTCTGCTGGACTGCTACTCTAAAGGTGCTATGCCCTTTTGTGTTGCCCTGCTGCCTACTGCCCTCTTGCCTGGGGAAGAACTGGATCTGCAACTTCATCTTGAACCCAGGACCCCAGAGTGACTCAAAGGGCTAGTCTGCTGGACTCCTGATCTGCACATGAGGGACAAAAAAGGATCCCCAACAGCTCTTGGCCCCGTCGTCTTCATCGAGTTCCTAACCCCCAAGTTGTGCCTCTCAGGTCCTGAACCCATGGTGTGGTTCCCAAGCTCTTGAATCCAAGCTTTTAGGCTGTTTGTGACAACAAATTGGCCAATTCATTCTGGAACCATTGCGCTCGCACTGAAAATCAACTCTAGCCTGTCTCTTCGCACAACAGCATGGACAGCCAACAGGAGACCACCAACGTAACTCTCCAGCCCTCTCGACCTGCTCTTTGCACTACACTGACTGCCGGCTGTGGCACAGCCCTTGCACCTTGCAGCCCTCTCCAACACATATAAGACTCTTGGCACAAAACCTTACAAGGTAAAACTTCAGCGGGACAAATCTGAGACTGTATCCACCCATGCTTCATCAGAGTCAGCTTGAACTTTAACTTTGACCTGGTCCAGGCGCGGTTGGTGCTATATGCTTGGTGGTGCTACAATGCAGTTTATTATCTACAAATTAATAACTCCGGTTCTACTGATTGAATTTTTGCTGTGTTGGTGTCAAATAATTGATTAAAATGTACAATATTTTTCTAAATTGGTTTGGTTTTTTTCTTGCATTGTATTTTCACTTCATTACTGTTTGTGTGCTGCATAAATACTTTATACATTGTCTCTAAATTAAGCCGGACTGCATTTTGTGCCAAGCTACCCATGGCTAATCCCAGGTTAATTTAGTTGTTTTTTGTGGCTTAACCTGCAATGGATTGTGGCTGTTACTTGTGCTGGGCTCACAGCCCAGTCAACCAACAACCCAATTTCACACACCCATATAGAAAAACGACTTTTCACTCTCAATGTGCTGCTCTGTAGTGGAAAAACTCTTAGATTCATTTTTCACTATTGCAAGGCTTATCTCTTCCATAGGATAACATTTGACGTGCCTTATTACATTTTATAAGTGTAATTTCCAAACGGGAAGAGATAATTAGTTCATTGTTGGTGTCTTTGAAATTGGGGTGAAATGCCCTATTTGGTGGTGAAGTTGGGTTTTTGATAACAATTTTAAAAATGTCACTTTTAGATAGTTAGCATTTACTTACCTTTAGCCCTTTTTGTGCCTATAGCTTGGCCTGGGCAACATGACTGGGTGTAGCTGACAGTTATAATTTGTGAATTCCCCCAGAGGGTAACCCAATAGAGGGATTAGTTGTGCCTGAATGGGCCACCTTGCTGGCAGGATGGGGAGCGGAGCCGAGCTGAGCACAACCCCACTTACAACTGAATAGCCTGTACTCTTCATCACACTAAGGGCCTTCACACGTCAGCTAGCTTGGGGCCAAGGCAGGGAATTTCACACACTTCAAAGCCACTGTATAGCAGCAGCTCCCATTTCCAGAACCAGGTATCAGGGTATGAAAGTAGGACTTCAGACATCAACTCTTCAGTACACCTCTGGACCTGTGGATACTCTGACAGGAAGAAGGACTGGTGTGCTACTGAAAGGACTGCCTCTCTGCTGGAATGCTACTCTAAAGGTGCTATGCCCTTCTGCGTTGACCTGCTGCCTACTGCCCTCTCGTCTGGGGAAGAACTGGACCTGCATCTTCATCTTGAACCCAGGACCCCAGAGTGACTCAAAGGGCTAGTCTGCTGGACTCCTGATCTGCACATCAGGGACAAAAAAGGATCCCCAACAGCTCTTGGCCCCGTCGTCTTCATCGAGTTCCTAACCCCCAAGTTGTGCCTCTCAGGTCCTGAACCCATGGTGTGGTTCCCAAGTTCTTGAATTCAAGCTTTTGGGCTGTTTGTGACAGCAAATTGGCCAATTCATTCTGGAACCATTGCGCTCGCACTGAAAATCAACTCTAGCCTGTCTCTTCACACAACCGCAACGTGACTCTCCAGCCCTCCCGACCTGCTCTTTGCACTATACTGACTGCCGGCTGTGGCACACCCCTTACACCTTGCAGCCCTTTCCAACACAAATAGGACTCTTGGCACAAAACCTTAGAAGGTAAAACTTCAGCGGGACAAATCTGAGACTGTATCCACCCATGCTTCATCACAGTCAGCTTGAACTTTAACTTTAACTTGACCTGGTCCAGGCACGGTTGGTGCTATATGCTTGGTGGTGCTACAATGCAGTTTATTATCTACAAATTAATAACTCCGGTTCTACTGATTGAATTTCTGCTGTTTTGGTGTCAAATAATTGATTAAAATTTACAATATGTTTCTAAATTGGTTTGGTTTTTTTCTTGCATTGTATTTTCACTTCATTACTGTTTGTGTGCTGCATAAATACTTTACACATTGTCTCTAAATTAAGCCTGACTGCATTTTGTGCCAAGCTACCCATGGCTAATCCCAGCTTAATTTAGTTGTTTTTTGTGGCTTAACCTGCAAGGGATTGTGGCTGTTACTTGTGCTGGGCTCACACCCCATTCAACCAACAACCCAATTTCTCACACCCATATAGAAAAACTACTGTTGACTCTCAATGTGCTGCTCTGTAGGAGTCGAGAAAATGTGGGGCATATTTACTACGCAGTGCTGCACCATATTTACAACAATATGGTGCAGCCCGTCATTTCCCTCTGCCCTGGCGCTAAATTTAGCAGCCTAGCACCAAAGCAGGCACCTTTGCACCATAGTGCAAGGGTGTCTGCGTTGAGGGGAAGACTGTTTATGTGCAGGAAGGTCTTGCTTTCTGCACATAAGCAATCTTTAAAAGGGTATTTTGTAACTTCTATGTGTGCTGCTTAATGCACACATAGAAGTTGCAAAACTTTTTTTTTTATTGATTGTTGATGTGCAGGAAGGGTCACCTTCCAGCACATAAACTATCAATTGCCTTTTGCTGTTTCTATGTATGCTGCACAATGTAACACACATAAACAGCAAAGATTAGGAGAAATTAAAAAAAATTCCGCATTGCGACCAGGTTTTCCCTGGTCTTAATTTGGCAGCGCCCCATATTTACACTGCCCTTGTCAATTTGGGGCAGCGCCAAAATCAATGGGTGTTGCAGTGGAATGCCCACCGCAATACCCATTGCCCAACCCTTTTATGCTAAATATAGCTTGAAAGAGGGCCTTATTCACAAGGCGGCGGTAAGTCACGTTAAGTGGTTCAACGCTGCTTTGTGAATAAGGCGAAGCCCCTATCGCCACTGCAATATCCTGAAAAGTGGCGGCGTGGTGGCGATAGGGGCTTGTAAATATGCCCCTGTATTCTGTCACATGCTCACGTTGCTCCCATCTGTATCAAGCTTCTCCTTTCACAGTCCATTTTATGGCATACTAGTGTTTAAATCAACAGCATAAATGTACGGTTATTGTATTTGGATATCACTGCTAAGCCGTATTTATTGTGTACAAATGTATGATTATAATATGAACTATAAAATATATTTTTCTTGACAAAAGTTTAGATGAAATAAAAGCTCTAAACAGTTTGTGATCATCACTAATGGAAGGTTACAGTCTGCTGCAGATTTAGAAAATGGAAATAGATGCAACAAATTTGAGACTTTATGATCTTCCTGGAGGAGCACAGGGTAATGAAACATTTCCTTAACAAGATTGTTCCTGAGCTTGTAGGCTTGCTTATTTCTCAAAACCGAAACATACAAAGAGCTCATACGCTAGTTCAATCTACATTATCAACCGCACCCTGAGTATCACCATGATTTTTTAGGAATACATAAACCTCCTTAACATTATTAAGACTGTTAAAGATATAAAGAAACATATCTGGTCTGACCATCAACTGTTAATGTCTGAAGCCCCTCTAAAGCCACAAATGCAAGAAACAAGTATGCTTCACTATGAGAATAATGCTCAACAACTCAGTATTCACTACGGTGCCATACATCCTTGTAGTCTCAAGATTGCGCACAATGGAATCTGTAGATCCTTTGAGCAACCAAATCAGATACGAAAATATATTAGAAAAAAAGGTTGCATTACTATTCCATTCCTATGGATATTTCTACTGTGAAACCTATTTAACCACATTCTCCTATATTTATTGTCGGCGAAATATATCTAGTTATCTCTGCAGGTTCCCTTTAGTTAGGTTGCTATGTTCAAATTATGGCTCATTTATTTATTATTATATGAATTTTCTAGTTTGGGTTTTATGCCTTGTACTACTGGCTCTCTTAACTTTAGTTTATTTCTCTTTGCTTTTTTACTAATTTCTCGTCACTCTCTTTATCTTGTTTCAATTTTTGAAAGGCTATTTGTTACATTCCTTATACTTTCTCCACGTTATTGTATTAATTCGTATTGTCACATTTATTTTACTCCATTTTTCTTTTCTCAGTACAGGTTGTCATTGGTGTCTGTATTCTGCTTTTTTCATTGTTCATGGCTAGTGTTGTCTCATGGAATGTCTAAAATCTTAGCAACTCCGTCAAAAGATAAAAGGTACTATCGCATTTTTTAAACAGAATGCTAAAGTTGCCTTTTTACATGAAACCAATTGCCACAAATTAGAATCCTTGGGTCTTAAAAGACTACGAATAAGAAATATTGTTTTTTTCTCTTGCAGCAGACATTAAAGTAGCGCTGTCCTTTTTCACAAATATCTTTATGTAGAAACATTATCTCAGGAGTGATATTCTGAGGAAAGATGGATACCACTTGATAAAATATGAATTTCTCTATTATCAATTATGGCCCTGTTAAAACTGACCATTCTTTTTGGAATCATATTAATATCAAAATCACTAGTTTTTTTGATGACAATATTGTTACAGGTGGTAACTTTAATGATATCCTTGATCCTTTTATAGATATAATGGTGTCAAATTTGTCCTTAATAAATCTTGTAAAGCTTTTAACCCTTTCGATGCTGATGACGAGCTCAGCTCGTCATCACCCACGGGTGTCGTGTGCTGATGACGAGCTGAGCTCGTCATGGTGCCAGCCAAATGGCAAAATCCAGCACAGCGCAAAAATCCCCGCAGCAGCCATGTGGTTAAGTCTGCACTCTTTTGTAGACATGTAACAGCTGCTTGGAGACTCTTCATCCCTGTTTCTTCGGAATTGTCATTCTTTTCTTTAGGTACCTCATCCTGTATTGATTATTTGGTAGTAGATACATCCCCTTCTAAATGTTTACACCTTGCACAAATGGGTTCCAACTTTCTGTCAGACCACATTCTTGTTTTACTACCTTTGATAAGCCATATGTTGGGAAGAAGAAGGTTTAAAAATCACCTTTTCTCCTACCCAAACTTCCAAATATAGCTTGGTGCTTTTGGAACTGAATTCTTTGAATTTAATAAAACCACAGACACTTATTTTACAAATAATCTGGATGCTCTTAAAGCTGCTTCCTGTTGTTTTACTATTTTATTTGTAGCCAATAAGAACAATAATCGAACCCTCTATGTAATACTTTACTTCAACAAGTTAAATCGATGGGACACGTGAAGTGTACAACCAAATCCTCAATGGTGCATCTACTCGTTCTGTTTAAATATCAACAGCACATGGAGACAGGTAAAGGTGTGGAAGCCTGGCACACAGCCGTGGGAGAGCTAATACTACCTTTCCATCAAGAACGAGGATGAGAAGTGAAGCAGAAAACCTGTGAATTCATGAGCATTGTGAAGAAAGATGAGCGTTTGGCAAACAAACAAAAAAAGTATAGGACTTTATGAATCTGGAAGTCACTTTTGCTCACAGTAAAAGAAAATAGATGGTTAACTTTGGAAATGTTCATTGGTGACCAACGAGTGCCCTAGAAGCTCCCACACGGAAAGATTGTGCCTTGGCTTTCTATTTTTAGAGAGCACCTAAGATGTTTCACTGCGTGTGTTCCTAAATATTTGTGTCTCAGTTAAAGGTGGGCAGTAAGGGGACAGCTGCTAACAATGGGCTACCGTGTTGTGCGCCCATTGCTCATATTCCTGATGCCAGCTCTGATGTTGGACAACTTTGGGCAGAACTCTTTCATTCTAATGTACTCTGTTTTTCATAAAATCTATAAATAAATACAAATAATAATTTTTTTAAACTTTGGGCAGAACTCAACCCTGGGAATTGGCATAGTAGGGGCCACCCCCCTTAGCCCAGCCGATACACTCCCCACTGTGGAGAAGCGTGGCTCAATGGTTAGAGAGGCAGACCCTGATTCAGAGGTCTGGCCCGGGACCAGGGTTCAATTCCCGCGTCGGCGGCTCTTGGACTCAATCTCCCCGGACCTGATAATTCTCGCCTCGGTGCCTAGTCTAATCATAGAGTCCCACTCTGTGACTCTGGGCAATAGCTTGCTTAATCTCCACAACGGCCCCAGCAGCGCTTGGATGCCTGGCTTCACCTTGGGGGTGCTCAGGAGTGGGCATCTCACAGGAAAGCCAGGAAGTGTTCCACAGCGGTATAAATACAGCGCTACGAGACTTCAGGTTAGAAGTGCGCTATATAACAAACACACTGTCTGTTTTCTTGTCTGGGGCTGCCAATCCCCCCCCCCCCTCCAAACAGGAGCAATGTAAACATCTCACACAGTGGAAGAAAACTTTCAATGCCGTCAGAAACATTGGTTTTTCTAAGACAAACCCTCACTTCGGCTGTTTGTAGCCCAAAGAATAAAAATAAAAAGTGTGCCAACAGATCCACCATGGCTTTGTGAAACTGCTCTTAATGTTTATTTTAATGAAGCAACTTTCACCATAGAGACAAAAGGCGCTTCTGAGAAAACAAACTGCTGGCCCAGGGTAAACTCTCGACTTGGCAGGCTAGTGCAATTCCAAAGGAAGCCTTCAGGCTCTTGTTAATTGAGATAAGACAGTGCTGCATCCAGACAGAAGAATTTGGATAGATTTTAGGTTTTAACTCATGTTGCACATTGTGAATACATACTCTGTAGCCTCACTGCAGTAGTTGAAATGAACAGGCCAGCCATGATGCCCATCGTTTCTCCTGCGGTCAGAATGCGCTATACCTGGTCGGTTGGCTGCACAGTTTAAGGGCTGGTCGCCCGGTGATTTAAGGCTTTTTCACTGGTCTTTCCATGTCTCTTTGCTAGCATCACCAAAGGAAAACATGTTTCTAAAGCTGTGTTGTGCATTTGCATTACACCTATGCTACAGTTTCTTTTCCCAGTTCCCACACAGAGAATCCTCCCTTACCTCACTTCCCATGCCTGGGTGGTGGGAAGGATGCTGCCAGCTCCAGAAGCCACTGCAATCAAGAGCAAACTGCACCCAGATTGTGGAAGAAAAATGACTCCATACTCAGCAATTTAGGAAAGAATGTGGATGCATGCTTTTATTAGTGATCACAGAATGTAGGACCCCACAAACAGAGGTTCACAGGTAACTGCCAAAATGTAGAGCTTCCAGAGTCCTGAACTGTCCCAAAATTATACACTGCATATCGGAAAGAAAACATTTAGGTTAGAGAAACGTAGTAGTAACTTCTGTTTTAAAAGAGTCTATGTTACTGTTACTAATGGCCTTCAAAGCTTTTTGTCTTGCTTTCTCACAACCTTCTTTCCACCAGTTGGCCACTTTTTCTGTCAACCCGTTTACATATACCAAATTTAGTCCTGTCTCTCGTTTGTCCATAGACTCATGTGGCGGCAGCCATGATGGGGCTAGTTGTTTTCTCTGACACGGTTCACTCATGTAAATAAATGCTGGCAGCTCACAAGCACTTCTACACAATACATTGATTGTGTGAGGTGCTGCACGAGAGGCTTCTTGCCTGGTTTGCTTGAGGCATCCCACCCAGATCACATGAGACATGCCACTCCGCTCCTGTTTACGGCGGAGGAGATGCCGACATCTGTATCCGAGAGAATGCTAAAATCAGTTGTGATTTAGGATGGTGTTAAATGGGAGCCAAGACCATGTGATTTGGTACTACCAATCCTACTGTTGGGGGGCTCAGTCCAATAGTCTATAGAAATATTCTTTGTGGGTGTGCGACGACAAAGTTCCTTTGCTCCGCATGGTCCCTGAGGTGATGTCTTCAGACATTCAATTTTATCCAGCTTGAGTGTTCGGCGCTTAGGTGTTCGAGGTTTGTTGATGTGCGTAGTTTGCTTTTTGACCAGGCGCCTCGTGTTTGTTCCCCCAATACTTTTTTTTTGTTAAAGGGGTGTTTGTTGTCTCTGAGGCTGTGGTGCGCCCCTGTCACCCCTTTGCATAGATCATAGGTTAGAGTTTCTTAATTGGGAGTGCATCGGACGCGCCTTTGAGGTAGAATTTTGTGAAGTAGTAGCTTGTATGTGTATTTTTTTATTCCAGTTTCCCCGCTCCATCCGGTGATGCGCTTCTCTTTGGAGCTCCGGCGCCTTTAGTTTCCATCTCCTCTGTTGGTGGTCCTTGTAGGTATCTTCTTAGTTCTTCCGGGTCGTCAAAGATCATGGTCCTCCAATTGTCAGTTATCTTGAAGCGTGCTGGTCCAGCGAAAATGAAGTTGAGCTTCCTTCGGTCCCTTATTGCTAGAAAACCCTTTCTGGTTTCGACTGTAGGTTTGGAGTAGTCGTGTGTAAGCACTATTTTGCTGCTTGCCCATGTTAGATTTTGATTTTTCCGGGCAAAGGCGAAGATGGCATCAGTGTGGCTAGCTCTTAGTGGGAAGCAGATTATCGGTCTGGGGCTTCTCCCATGTGCTGGTTTTCCTGCTGGTACTCGGTAGGCTTTGTCCACTTCGAACTGCCTGTCGAATTTCAGGCCAGTTAGTTTGGGTAGCATGTCTTCTAACATGGCAGCGCAGGTACCCGCCTGATCTTCAATTCCTCCTGGGACGCCTAGAATCCTTATGTTGCCTTTTCTGGCCCAGTCGTCCTGTTCGGCTAGATGTTTTTGTATGGCTTTTGTACTTTTAGAGTCTTCCGCTATTGCTTTGGTGTGTTTGTTGGTTGCGTCCTCAATGTCGCTTATTCTTCCTTCTGCGGCCTCCATTCTGGTGTTTGTGCTATGTAAGTCCGCTCTTATCGCTGCCAGTTCTAGCTACATATTGTCTATAGTGAGCTTTGTTTCCTTTGCTACTGCATTGCCTTCGTTGACCCTCTTAAGAATAGTCTCTAGAGTTGTCGTCTCACTTTTCAGTTTCATTGGTGATTCCAGGTTCTCCTTTCTCTGTATTTTTTGGTCGCCTGCGGGCTTCCCCTCGTATCCTGCCATTGCCCCAAGTCTTCTCCTCAGTTGGACGCTTCCCAGTCTGCCCTGCTTTTGTGTTGCCGTTAGGGCTCCCGGCTGGTTCTGATCCAGGCGCTGAGGTCATGTTATGTGTCCGGTACCTGCTCAGTTCTCTGATGTACCTAGTCCTTGTTTTTGACTTTGCCCCTGCCAGCGCGTGCTTTTTCACGTTCACTGCTTCTTACAGGATGTTTTTGTGCTCTGGTCCTGGTGTCCCGCTGCGACGTGTCTGCTCGCTCTTCGTTTCTTGCGTTGCCTAGCTCAGCCAACTTCGTTTCTCTGTTTGCCCCCGCAGGTATGGCTGCGCTCGCTGTGAGATGAGCTGCTAATTTGCGGTGCTGAAGTGGAGTGTTTCTACGCTTTTCTTGCCCCACCGGTCTCGCTGCGTTTGCTCCGCTTTACCCCTTCCTGCAGGGATGTTCTTGTCGATGTTCTTAGCTTGTTCGTTGTGGGCGTTTTGTTTTTTCACCGCACCTGTGCTAGCGCTCTTACCCTAGTGGGATGTGTACAGTACTTTTCTGCGCTTTGACTTGCGCTGCCTCTGTTGCGCCGCTCAGCCCGGTGTGGCCGCGCACGTACCGCTATGCAGCCGCTTCAGTTTTGCCTCCCCCTCATATCGGGGATGCTCTTTGCCGTTGTTCGTTGTGGGCGGCTTGTTCCTGTGCGAGCGCTCAGTTCTTAATGGGCTTGCACGTCATTTTCCTGCGTTTGTGCCCGTTATCTGTTTCTGTTTCCTGATTTTTTACTGTCTCGCTGGCTCCTTCCGGTTATGGTGGTGCCCACAAGCCAGAGGCGGTTTTGCTTTCGTTGTTGCGTATATGCCCCTTCAATCGGTGAGTCTTGTGGCGCCTTGGCAGACACAGAGGGTAGAATCCTAGTGACCAGTCTAGTAAGAGGAGAAGAACCCATACATATAACCAACATCTATGGTCCTAATAATGATGACAAGTCCTTCTGGGACAAGGTTGGAGAGCAGCTAGACACCATACCACTGGGAGAACTCCTCATGGTAGCTGGAGACATGAATCAGGTATTAGACCCAGCCATAAACAGACACCCGCAGAGACTGAGCCAGACATCACATAGAGGGAACATTCTGAGGAACCTCTGCACAAAACTCAAACTCAAAGACTCATGGTGACTTCAGAACCCAGACGGCAGAGAGTACACGTTCTACTCAACCCCACACAATTCCTACAGTACAATAGACTATATCCTGATATCAGACACACACACTCACCTCATCAACCTGACAGAAATAGGCACATGAGCCATCTCAGATCACTCACACATCAGCCTAGTGCTGACAGGCAAACACAATGAAAGGCCAACCCGTAGGTTGAGATTTGACGATGACTTGCTCAAAAACGCAACAGCCAAGGCAGAAATAGAGACGGCAATAAAAGAATACTTAGCAATTAACGACACCCTGGAAATAGACAGGAACTCACTGTGGGATGCCCTAAAGGCCACGATCATAGGTGTAATACTCAACATTAAGGCCAGGCTAAACAGAGAACGGAACAAAAAGATTTTAGACCTAGAAAGGGAGATAAAAAACCTAGAAACGGGACACATAGCCAACCTAGAAGACAGGAACACACTCACAACACTAACAAAAAGGAAATACGAACTAAACAGAATTCTTAGCGAAAGGACAGGAACCTGGATAAACAAGTACAAAGCCATAAACTTATGCACCGCCAATAGAGCAGGGAAGGCACTAGCGTTCTACCTCAAGGGCAAACAGAAACAGCACTCAATAGCAGCAGTCAGAGATAGCAATAACAAATCCCAGACAGCCAACAAGGAAATACTCAATGCATTTAGAGACTTCCATGGGCAACTCTACAAAAGAGACACCACCCTAGGCGGCGACGGGGGTAAGGAGCTCACTACGCCGGCACTAACTGACACCCAGCGAGAAAAGCTAGAATCAAGCATCACGGGCGAGGAGATAGAAAGAGCTGTAGCCAGCTTCAAAGACAACAAAGCCCCTGGTCCGGACGGATTCACAGCTAGGTTCTACAAACAGTTCCTACCGATACTCAAACCGACGCTAACAAACCTACTCACAAACTACGTCAACAACGGAATCATGACACCAACAATGGCAGAAGCCAACATTATAGTTATACCCAAGGAAGGCAAAGATACACAGCATCCCAAAAACTACAGACCAGTCTCACTCATAAACGTAGATTGCAAGATCTATGCAAAAATCCTAGCAACCAGACTAAACGCACACTTGCTGTCAAGGATCCCCCTCGAGAGAGGAGGTAGTTCGTCCACAGGAGCAAAGATGAATGTCCCACACACTTCCAGACAACAACTACCACAGCGAGAAGGTATAACTTCGCTAACAGGCAGCTGCTACCTAAAAGTGTGGGGGGAATTTTCCCAGGGAGTGTACCACTCTCCCCCAGCAAGGTGGCGTAGCTGCAGTCTTGATGGCAGGAGACTGGAAAATAAATAGACAACAATACTAACCTCACCAGTACTTTACAAGGCTGATACACAAGTGTTCAACATAACATTCCACTTACCACATAGATGAGTATCAGGGCTTTAAGCTAGAAGTCCAGGCAAGAACCAGGAGATACAGCAGAGAATCTGGAGGACAACTAGCAAGGATATCTCCAAGGTAGAATGCACCAATGCCCGTTCTACTCATAAACTTAAGACAGAGCAGGACTGGGCGCCACAAGTGCAGCTGATGACAATAGTATCACTTATAAAGCTAAAGACAAAGTGATACAAATATTCCCACTCCAGCGCATAAACTTAAGACAGCGTGGAGCGAGTGACAAACATATAACACAGACAATTCCTTCCTCCGACTCATAAACTTAAGACAAAGTGGAGAAAGGAAACAAACAACATGAAACGCGGACAATAGACACACCCCGTCTGAATAGGTACTGAAGATCAGAACGGAGTGGGCGTAACTACAACAAGACGTGATAGCCAAAATACGCTCCACTCGTAAGCTAAGGACGGAGTGAAGCGCAAATCACAAACATACACAAAACCTCCTCGATCACAAAATGACCGCGGAGTCAACACAAAGAGAAGGATTTGCCCGCTAGGACATTGACACTACAGAGGAGAGAAGGGCAGGCGGGGTATCCAGGCGGAAGGGGACGCAAGGCACCGGGGAAGGGCGTGCCGAGACGAGGAAGGGCAAAGGAACAGGGCGGAAGGCAAAACAACAGGCAGGACACAAATCCAGAACAGAAAAATACCGTGACCCAAAGGTAGAAATGTCAGGAACTGGAAAGGAGCACAAACGGGAACAAGAGAATTCAGCAGGAGCTCTGAACACTACGGGAACCTCACGGAGCAGAACGCTGAGTAGAGGGGGCGTGGTCACTAACCGAACAGTAAGCCAAGCACTGATTCGTGGGTGAGATTCCTCTTTAACCTGCCTAGGGAGCGTCACAAAACTCCATACCCTACACAGTAAGAGGCTTTAGGGAAAGGAGCAAAAGTCTTGCAGGAACACAAGAGGGTTTCTATACTTGCGCATTCTACGCCCTGTGGAATTCATATTGAACACTTATGATTGGGGTCTAATTCGACCACCCCTAACAGTTCTCCCCCTCAAAACCCCCCTCCCGGGCCGGGGCCAGGTTTCCTTGGATGTAGTCTATGGAACCTCCTGATCAATCTAGGAGCATGTACATCTTCAGCGGGTTCCCAAGTTCTGTCTTCTGGGGGATATCCTACCCAATCTATAAGGTATTGGAGTTTGCCTCTATACCTTCTAGAGTCTAGGATCTGTTGTACCTCAAACTCTTCTTCGCCTTCGATCACTACAGGAGGAGGTGGTGGTTCAGGGGTCAAAGGGGGAAGGTATTTCTTAAGAAGGGAACAATGAAACACAGGATGAATTCTGATGTGTGGAGGTAACTGCAATTTGAGAGTCACTGGGGTTATGACTTTCAGAATGGGATAGGGACCTATGAAGCGAGGCTGTAATTTCTTGGACCCGGGGAGTCTGAGATTCTTGGTGGATAACCATACTTTTTCACCTACAGTGTACTGAGGTTCCTCCCTACGGTGTTTATCTGCTTGATATTTCATAGTTTCTTTGGCTTTGTTCAGTTCTTGAATGGCCTTTTCCCAAACAACCTTTAAGTGTTGATGATGCTCCTTTAGTGCAGGTATTTTGTCTAGATCAGTAGGGAAGGGAATAGGAAGGAACCCAGGATGTTGACCATGATTGAAGTAAAAAGGGGACACTCCTATGGCTGAATGTGTTGAATTATTATAAGCAAATTCTGCCAAAGGTAATGCTTCCAACCAAGTGGAGGATAAATTGGTCAATAAGCAACGCAAATACTGTTCTAGTGTTTGATTGGTCCTTTCTGTTTGACCATCCGTTTGAGGATGGTATGCAGTGGACAATCTATGATCCATTTGTAACACTGAACAGACTCCTCTCCAGAATTTGGAAACAAATTGAGGACCCCTATCAGAAAAGATTACTGCTGGAGTACCATGTAGACGTATTACCTGCTCTAGGAAAATGTGTACCAATTCTTGTGCTGTTGGAATCTTTTTAAGTGGAACAAAATGAGCCATTTTGGACAGCATGTCCACCACTACTAGTATGGTGTTATACCCTTTAGTATTTGGCAGTTCGGTGATAAAATCCATACTAATGGTATGCCATGGTTTGGGAGGAGCTGGTATGATCTTCAATAACCCTGTGGGGGCGCAATGTGAAGGCTTTTGTCTAGCACATACAGAACAGGCTTTCACAAAATTCGTTGTGTCTTTAATGATAGTATCCCACCAAAACCATCTCTGACAGAGACTAACTGTCTTTGCTACTCCAGGATGTCCGGCGAGTACACTATTGTGACACCAGTTTAATACCTGAGCATGTAAGGGGGGACAAGGTATGTACAAGCGGTTGTCATGAAACAATAGATCTTCTTTGACGGTATGCAACAGATTCTTTATCCATTCTTGGTTGTCTATTGCGGCATACTGTTCTCTTAGTATATCCAAAAAGGAATGAACAGGATGTTCTTCAGCACAGATGATTTTATGTTCTGGAATGATAGGAAGTGTGCTGTTCGGGTTTTCCATGCCAGAGTTGTTAATTCTAGAGAGAGCATCAGCTTTGACATGTTGGGCAGCAGGTCTATATGTGATTATGAAATCATATTCACTAAAGAAGGATACCCAACGCATTTGTCTTGGGGTCAGAGCTTTAGCGGATTTAAAGAACTGTAGATTCCGATGGTCAGAAAAAATAGTGATCACATGTGGAGATCCCAATAAATAGTGTCTCCATTCCTGAAAGGATAGTTTAATTGCAAGGAGTTCTCGTTCGCCTATTGTGTAATTTTGTTCGGCAGGGAGTAGCGTCTTAGAAAAGTAGGCCACTGGATGCAATTGTCCGGTTCCTGAATCTCTCTGTGACAAGACCGCACCAACAGCGGCTTGTGAAGCATCGGCTTCCAAAAAAAATGGCAAGGTGTTATCCGCATGCCGAATAATGGGGGCAGACATAAATTTCTTTTTGAGATTGCAAAACGCCTGTTCTGCTTCTTCGTTCCAAATGAACTTGCTTCCTTTCTTGAGTAACTTGGTTATAGGAAGAATGGTTTCTGAAAAATGATCTATGAATCTCCTATAGAAGTTGGAAAATCCTAGAAAGGACTGTACTTCCTTGACCGTGGTAGGGCTAGGCCAATCCATCAACACCTTTGTCTTCTTAGGGTCCATAAGTATCCCTTTAGGAGAAATCACATACCCCAAAAAATCAATGGTATCCGTGTGAAAGGTGGTTTTATCCAATTTGGCAAACAAGTTATTTTCTTGTAATTTCTGCAACACCCTTTTAACATGTACCACATGTTCTTCTTCTGTTTGAGAGAATATTAAAATGTCATCAATATATACGATGACAAACACATCAAGGTATTCTCGAAGCACTTCATTGATGAAGTATTGAAAGGCTGCAGGCGCGTTGCATAACCCAAAGGGCATCACGCAATATTCATACAACCCGAATTTTGTGCGAAACGCCGTCTTCCATTCGTCACCTTCTTTAATCCGGATGAGATGATAGGCTCCTCTTAAGTCAATCTTTGTAAAAATCTTGGCTCCTCTTACTTGATCCAATAACACAGGGATGAGCGGCAATGGATATTTATTCTTTATCGTGATCTTGTTTAATGCCCTATAGTCCAGGCATGCTCTCAAGCCCCCTTCCCTTTTTGGTATAAAAAAGAGGGGCGAGGATACTGGGGACGTTGAATGTCTGATGAACCCTTTTTGTAACATGTCATCTAGATAGTTCTTTAGATATTCGGTTTCTGCTGCAGTCAGTGCATATATCCTACTGTTAGGAAGTTCAGATCCAGGTAATAAATCAATGCGGCAGCCGTAGGATCGATGTGGGGGCAATTGAGTAGCTTCTTTCTCATCAAAGACAGACTGGAATTCGGCATAGCTGTCTGGTATCTCGGAATCCCCGACTGCTGCCTGAACTGAGCAACATAAGGGGTGTAAACTGTCACTTGCTTCTTGGTAGCAATGAATCATGCAATGGGGTGACTTAAGCGTCACAGTTCTGTCTAACCAATCAATCTTTGGATTATGGATTTGTAGCCAGGGAACTCCTAATATTGCACCAAAATTAGGTGTATCTATCAAATCAAAAATGATTTGTTCGGAATGCCCGTTGCCACAGACCAGGAGCAGGGGAGGTGTTTGATGACTGATTAATCCAGATGATAGTTCAGAACCGTCTACCGACTTGACAGGTTCAGGTTTCTCTTTTGCCACAAAAGGTATGTTCATCTTCTGAGCTAGTCGTATGTCAAGGAAATTGCCAGTGGCTCCAGAATCTAAAAGAAGTGTCATATGATGTCTATCTTGATTGCTGACCACTAAGGTGATATTCAATAAAAAATGTTTCACCGGTCTCAACAAGGTCTTTTGGTTTTGAGAGATCTGACAAAGGCTGGTACTTGAAGAATCGATCTCCTCATTCATCAAGCTTGATAGTTTTCCTGAACACCAGCAATTTTCTTGGAAGTAGTAGAAGGACGGTTGGGACAGTCTCTGGCATAATGGCCACTCTTGCCACAGTATAGACATAAATTATTCTTCCTTCTTCTAGTTTTTTCCTCGTCTGATATAGGTCCCCTCACTCCCCCAATTTGCATAGGTTCAGGTACATCTTTGCTTTCCTTTTTCTCATTTTTCTGTAGGACCAACCTGGGGAATCCAATACGATTCTTTTCTCCTCGTCTCTCTTGTAGTCTATGATTGAGTTTGACAGTGAGTTCAATGAATGAGGGACAATCTTCAGGCGGATTAACTATTTGAGCTAGGATATCCTTTAACTCATCTGACAGCCCTCTATAGAATAAAGATGTTCTCTTGTCTTCAGGCCAATAGGTTTCAGCCAGTAACCGATTAAACTGAGTTATATATGTGAGGAGATCTTTGGACCCCTGTTTAAGACTAAGCAGGGCATTATCACTGGCTTGCATATAAGCATGCTTAGCAAACAGGCTTCTAAACTTAAGTTGAAAGTCATTGTAATTATACAACAAGGGATCATCTGTTTCAACCAAAGGAACAGCCCATTCTGAAGCATTTCCTCCTAAGTAGGACAGAATAAACGCCACTTTTGATGCATCATCTGGAAAAGCTGCCGGCTTACATTTAAATTGCAGATGACACTGAGTCATAAAACTGTTAAACTTGGCACTATCTCCTGTAAATCTCTCTGGCATGGCTAAAGGAACAGGACTAGGTGTGTGCACCGTGACTTGTACAGGAGGGCCTACGTTTGCCGCTTCAACTGGGGAACTAACAGTGGGTGCTTGTACAGAAAACCTGGCGGGTTGAATATAATTTCTCTTGGGTACCGCTCCTGTAGTAGTCCCACCCACAGCCCCTGTATCTTGAGCTTGTAAATGGGCTACCTCTGCCTGTAACTTCAGGTTTTCTGTTCTTAACATTGCCACTTCCTGTTGTAAGCTGGTAACTACGGTGTTAATCTCCTCCATTGAAGGAGTATGTTCAGTAGAACCCACACTCGGGTCCACATTCATCTTTGCTCGGGTGAACTAGATATACTTGGGCTTGGCTTTCTGTCAAGGATCCCCCTCGAGAGAGGAGGTAGTTCGTCCACAGGAGCAAAGATGAATGTCCCACACACTTCCAGACAACAACTACCACAGCGAGAAGGTATAACTTCGCTAACAGGCAGCTGCTACCTAAAAGTGTGGGGGGAATTTTCCCAGGGAGTGTACCACTCTCCCCCAGCAAGGTGGCGTAGCTGCAGTCTTGATGGCAGGAGACTGGAAAATAAATAGACAACAATACTAACCTCACCAGTACTTTACAAGGCTGATACACAAGTGTTCAACATAACATTCCACTTACCACATAGATGAGTATCAGGGCTTTAAGCTAGAAGTCCAGGCAAGAACCAGGAGATACAGCAGAGAATCTGGAGGACAACTAGCAAGGATATCTCCAAGGTAGAATGCACCAATGCCCGTTCTACTCATAAACTTAAGACAGAGCAGGACTGGGCGCCACAAGTGCAGCTGATGACAATAGTATCACTTATAAAGCTAAAGACAAAGTGATACAGATATTCCCACTCCAGCGCATAAACTTAAGACAGCGTGGAGCGAGTGACAAACATATAACACAGACAATTCCTTCCTCCGACTCATAAACTTAAGACAAAGTGGAGAAAGGAAACAAACAACATGAAACGCGGACAATAGACACACCCCGTCTGAATAGGTACTGAAGATCAGAACGGAGTGGGCGTAACTACAACAAGACGTGATAGCCAAAATACGCTCCACTCGTAAGCTAAGGACGGAGTGAAGCGCAAATCACAAACATACACAAAACCTCCTCGATCACAAAATGACCGCGGAGTCAACACAAAGAGAAGGATTTGCCCGCTAGGACATTGACACTACAGAGGAGAGAAGGGCAGGCGGGGTATCCAGGCGGAAGGGGACGCAAGGCACCGGGGAAGGGCGTGCCGAGACGAGGAAGGGCAAAGGAACAGGGCGGAAGGCAAAACAACAGGCAGGACACAAATCCAGAACAGAAAAATACCGTGACCCAAAGGTAGAAATGTCAGGAACTGGAAAGGAGCACAAACGGGAACAAGAGAATTCAGCAGGAGCTCTGAACACTACGGGAACCTCACGGAGCAGAACGCTGAGTAGAGGGGGCGTGGTCACTAACCGAACAGTAAGCCAAGCACTGATTCGTGGGTGAGATTCCTCTTTAACCTGCCTAGGGAGCGTCACAAAACTCCATACCCTACACAGTAAGAGGCTTTAGGGAAAGGAGCAAAAGTCTTGCAGGAACACAAGAGGGTTTCTATACTTGCGCATTCTACGCCCTGTGGAATTCATATTGAACACTTATGATTGGGGTCTAATTCGACCACCCCTAACAGTTCTCCCCCTCAAAACCCCCCTCCCGGGCCGGGGCCAGGTTTCCTTGGATGTAGTCTATGGAACCTCCTGATCAATCTAGGAGCATGTACATCTTCAGCGGGTTCCCAAGTTCTGTCTTCTGGGGGATATCCTACCCAATCTATAAGGTATTGGAGTTTGCCTCTATACCTTCTAGAGTATAGGATCTGTTGTACCTCAAACTCTTCTTCACCTTCGATCACTACAGGAGGAGGTGGTGGTTCAGGGGTCAAAGGGGGAAGGTATTTCTTAAGAAGGGAACAATGAAACACAGGATGAATTCTGATGTGTGGAGGTAACTGCAATTTGAGAGTCACTGGGGTTATGACTTTCAGAATGGGATAGGGACCTATGAAGCGAGGCTGTAATTTCTTGGACCCGGGGAGTCTGAGATTCTTGGTGGATAACCATACTTTTTCACCTACAGTGTACTGAGGTTCCTCCCTACGGTGTTTATCTGCTTGATATTTCATAGTTTCTTTGGCTTTGTTCAGTTCTTGAATGGCCTTTTCCCAAACAACCTTTAAGTGTTGATGATGCTCCTTTAGTGCAGGTATTTTGTCTAGATCAGTAGGGAAGGGAATAGGAAGGAACCCAGGATGTTGACCATGATTGAAGTAAAAAGGGGACACTCCTATGGCTGAATGTGTTGAATTATTATAAGCAAATTCTGCCAAAGGTAATGCTTCCAACCAAGTGGAGGATAAATTGGTCAATAAGCAACGCAAATACTGTTCTAGTGTTTGATTGGTCCTTTCTGTTTGACCATCCGTTTGAGGATGGTATGCAGTGGACAATCTATGATCCATTTGTAACACTGAACAGACTCCTCTCCAGAATTTGGAAACAAATTGAGGACCCCTATCAGAAAAGATTACTGCTGGAGTACCATGTAGACGTATTACCTGCTCTAGGAAAATGTGTACCAATTCTTGTGCTGTTGGAATCTTTTTAAGTGGAACAAAATGAGCCATTTTGGACAGCATGTCCACCACTACTAGTATGGTGTTATACCCTTTAGTATTTGGCAGTTCGGTGATAAAATCCATACTAATGGTATGCCATGGTTTGGGAGGAGCTGGTATGATCTTCAATAACCCTGTGGGGGCGCAAAGTGAAGACTTTTGTCTAGCACATACAGAACAGGCTTTCACAAAATTTGTTGTGTCTTTAATGATAGTATCCCACCAAAACCATCTCTGACAGAGACTAACTGTCTTTGCTACTCCAGGATGTCCGGCGAGTACACTATTGTGACACCAGTTTAATACCTGAGCATGTAAGGGGGGACAAGGTATGTACAAGCGGTTGTCATGAAACAATAGATCTTCTTTGACAGTATGCAACAGATTCTTTATCCATTCTTGGTTGTCTATTGCGGCATACTGTTCTCTTAGTATATCCAAAAAGGAATGAACAGGATGTTCTTCAGCACAGATGATTTTATGTTCTGGAATGATAGGAAGTGTGCTGTTCGGGTTTTCCATGCCAGAGTTGTTAATTCTAGAGAGAGCATCAGCTTTGACATGTTGGGCAGCAGGTCTATATGTGATTATGAAATCATATTCACTAAAGAAGGATACCCAACGCATTTGTCTTGGGGTCAGAGCTTTAGCGGATTTAAAGAACTGTAGATTCCGATGGTCAGAAAAAATAGTGATCACATGTGGAGATCCCAATAAATAGTGTCTCCATTCCTGAAAGGATAGTTTAATTGCAAGGAGTTCTCGTTCGCCTATTGTGTAATTTTGTTCGGCAGGGAGTAGCGTCTTAGAAAAGTAGGCCACTGGATGCAATTGTCCGGTTCCTGAATCTCTCTGTGACAAGACCGCACCAACAGCGGCTTGTGAAGCATCGGCTTCCAAAAAAAATGGCAAGGTGTTATCCGCATGCCGAATAATGGGGGCAGACATAAATTTCTTTTTGAGATTGCAAAACGCCTGTTCTGCTTCTTCGTTCCAAATGAACTTGCTTCCTTTCTTGAGTAACTTGGTTATAGGAAGAATGGTTTCTGAAAAATGATCTATGAATCTCCTATAGAAGTTGGAAAATCCTAGAAAGGACTGTACTTCCTTGACCGTGGTAGGGCTAGGCCAATCCATCAACACCTTTGTCTTCTTAGGGTCCATAAGTATCCCTTTAGGAGAAATCACATACCCCAAAAAATCAATGGTATCCGTGTGAAAGGTGGTTTTATCCAATTTGGCAAACAAGTTATTTTCTTGTAATTTCTGCAACACCCTTTTAACATGTACCACATGTTCTTCTTCTGTTTGAGAGAATATTAAAATGTCATCAATATATACGATGACAAACACATCAAGGTATTCTCGAAGCACTTCATTGATGAAGTATTGAAAGGCTGCAGGCGCGTTGCATAACCCAAAGGGCATCACGCAATATTCATACAACCCGAATTTTGTGCGAAACGCCGTCTTCCATTCGTCACCTTCTTTAATCCGGATGAGATGATAGGCTCCTCTTAAGTCAATCTTTGTAAAAATCTTGGCTCCTCTTACTTGATCCAATAACACAGGGATGAGCGGCAATGGATATTTATTCTTTATCGTGATCTTGTTTAATGCCCTATAGTCCAGGCATGCTCTCAAGCCCCCTTCCCTTTTTGGTATAAAAAAGAGGGGCAAGGATACTGGGGACGTTGAATGTCTGATGAACCCTTTTTGTAACATGTCATCTAGATAGTTCTTTAGATATTCGGTTTCTGCTGCAGTCAGTGCATATATCCTACTGTTAGGAAGTTCAGATCCAGGTAATAAATCAATGCGGCAGCCGTAGGATCGATGTGGGGGCAATTGAGTAGCTTCTTTCTCATCAAAGACAGACTGGAATTCGGCATAGCTGTCTGGTATCTCGGAATCCCCGACTGCTGCCTGAACTGAGCAACATAAGGGGTGTAAACTGTCACTTGCTTCTTGGTAGCAATGAATCATGCAATGGGGTGACTTAAGCGTCACAGTTCTGTCTAACCAATCAATCTTTGGATTATGGATTTGTAGCCAGGGAACTCCTAATATTGCACCAAAATTAGGTGTATCTATCAAATCAAAAATGATTTGTTCGGAATGCCCGTTGCCACAGACCAGGAGCAGGGGAGGTGTTTGATGACTGATTAATCCAGATGATAGTTCAGAACCGTCTACCGACTTGACAGGTTCAGGTTTCTCTTTTGCCACAAAAGGTATGTTCATCTTCTGAGCTAGTCGTATGTCAAGGAAATTGCCAGTGGCTCCAGAATCTAAAAGAAGTGTCATATGATGTCTATCTTGATTGCTGACCACTAAGGTGATATTCAATAAAAAATGTTTCACCGGTCTCAACAAGGTCTTTTGGTTTTGAGAGATCTGACAAAGGCTGGTACTTGAAGAATCGATCTCCTCATTCATCAAGCTTGATAGTTTTCCTGAACACCAGCAATTTTCTTGGAAGTAGTAGAAGGACGGTTGGGACAGTCTCTGGCATAATGGCCACTCTTGCCACAGTATAGACATAAATTATTCTTCCTTCTTCTAGTTTTTTCCTCGTCTGATATAGGTCCCCTCACTCCCCCAATTTGCATAGGTTCAGGTACATCTTTGCTTTCCTTTTTCTCATTTTTCTGTAGGACCAACCTGGGGAATCCAATACGATTCTTTTCTCCTCGTCTCTCTTGTAGTCTATGATTGAGTTTGACAGTGAGTTCAATGAATGAGGGACAATCTTCAGGCGGATTAACTATTTGAGCTAGGATATCCTTTAACTCATCTGACAGCCCTCTATAGAATAAAGATGTTCTCTTGTCTTCAGGCCAATAGGTTTCAGCCAGTAACCGATTAAACTGAGTTATATATGTGAGGAGATCTTTGGACCCCTGTTTAAGACTAAGCAGGGCATTATCACTGGCTTGCATATAAGCATGCTTAGCAAACAGGCTTCTAAACTTAAGTTGAAAGTCATTGTAATTATACAACAAGGGATCATCTGTTTCAACCAAAGGAACAGCCCATTCTGAAGCATTTCCTCCTAAGTAGGACAGAATAAACGCCACTTTTGATGCATCATCTGGAAAAGCTGCCGGCTTACATTTAAATTGCAGATGACACTGAGTCATAAAACTGTTAAACTTGGCACTATCTCCTGTAAATCTCTCTGGCATGGCTAAAGGAACAGGACTAGGTGTGTGCACCGTGACTTGTACAGGAGGGCCTACGTTTGCCGCTTCAACTGGGGAACTAACAGTGGGTGCTTGTACAGAAAACCTGGCGGGTTGAATATAATTTCTCTTGGGTACCGCTCCTGTAGTAGTCCCACCCACAGCCCCTGTATCTTGAGCTTGTAAATGGGCTACCTCTGCCTGTAACTTCAGGTTTTCTGTTCTTAACATTGCCACTTCCTGTTGTAAGCTGGTAACTACGGTGTTAATCTCCTCCATTGAAGGAGTATGTTCAGTAGAACCCACACTCGGGTCCACATTCATCTTTGCTCGGGTGAACTAGATATACTTGGGCTTGGCTTTCTGTCAAGGATCCCCCTCGAGAGAGGAGGTAGTTCGTCCACAGGAGCAAAGATGAATGTCCCACACACATCCAGACAACAACTACCACAGCGAGAAGGTATAACTTCGCTAACAGGCAGCTGCTACCTAAAAGTGTGGGGGGAATTTTCCCAGGGAGTGTACCACTCTCCCCCAGCAAGGTGGCGTAGCTGCAGTCTTGATGGCAGGAGACTGGAAAATAAATAGACAACAATACTAACCTCACCAGTACTTTACAAGGCTGATACACAAGTGTTCAACATAACATTCCACTTACCACATAGATGAGTATCAGGGCTTTAAGCTAGAAGTCCAGGCAAGAACCAGGAGATACAGCAGAGAATCTGGAGGACAACTAGCAAGGATATCTCCAAGGTAGAATGCACCAATGCCCGTTCTACTCATAAACTTAAGACAGAGCAGGACTGGGCGCCACAAGTGCAGCTGATGACAATAGTATCACTTATAAAGCTAAAGACAAAGTGATACAGATATTCCCACTCCAGCGCATAAACTTAAGACAGCGTGGAGCGAGTGACAAACATATAACACAGACAATTCCTTCCTCCGACTCATAAACTTAAGACAAAGTGGAGAAAGGAAACAAACAACATGAAACGCGGACAATAGACACACCCCGTCTGAATAGGTACTGAAGATCAGAACGGAGTGGGCGTAACTACAACAAGACGTGATAGCCAAAATACGCTCCACTCGTAAGCTAAGGACGGAGTGAAGCGCAAATCACAAACATACACAAAACCTCCTCGATCACAAAATGACCGCGGAGTCAACACAAAGAGAAGGATTTGCCCGCTAGGACATTGACACTACAGAGGAGAGAAGGGCAGGCGGGGTATCCAGGCGGAAGGGGACGCAAGGCACCGGGGAAGGGCGTGCCGAGACGAGGAAGGGCAAAGGAACAGGGCGGAAGGCAAAACAACAGGCAGGACACAAATCCAGAACAGAAAAATACCGTGACCCAAAGGTAGAAATGTCAGGAACTGGAAAGGAGCACAAACGGGAACAAGAGAATTCAGCAGGAGCTCTGAACACTACGGGAACCTCACGGAGCAGAACGCTGAGTAGAGGGGGCGTGGTCACTAACCGAACAGTAAGCCAAGCACTGATTCGTGGGTGAGATTCCTCTTTAACCTGCCTAGGGAGCGTCACAAAACTCCATACCCTACACAGTAAGAGGCTTTAGGGAAAGGAGCAAAAGTCTTGCAGGAACACAAGAGGGTTTCTATACTTGCGCATTCTACGCCCTGTGGAATTCATATTGAACACTTATGATTGGGGTCTAATTCGACCACCCCTAACACTTGCCTACACTCATACACCGCTCGCAGGTAGGCTACCTTAAAAACAGAATGTCCCATGACAACACTAGACTGCTCTGTCATATAATAAACCACGCCAGCAAAAGTAACAACGCTGCTGTAATGATAGCCTTGGATGCAGAAAAGGCATTTGACAGAGTTTCCTGGCCATTCCTAGACCAGTGCATGCAGAAATTCGGACTGGGACCCAACTACAGGAAGATGGTCCTGGCCCTATACAACGAGCCCAGAGCACGCGTAGTAGTTAACGAGGGCACATCCGAACTACTCTGCTTAGAACGCGGCACAAGACAGGGATGCCCACTCTCACGGGCCCTCTTTCTCCTAGCGATAGAGCCACTGCTCAATATGATAAGGACAAACAACGACATTGCGGGGATATCAATATAAGGGGAAACTTTCAAACTAGCGGCCTACACGGATGACGTCCTAATAATAACTGAAAACCTGGAGAAGTCAATAAAAGCCCTTATGTACACCATAGAGCAGTACGCACACGTGTCAGGATACAAGCTAAACAGGGAAAAATCAGAATGCAAACCGGTAAACATCCACACCACGAAGACGGTACTAGGCGAATCAGGACTGACGTGGCAAAAAAAGTCCATTAAATACCTAGGCCTCCTTTTCGAGAGAGACCTCAGGTCCACACTAGAACAGAACGAACAAGCAATAATACGGAAAATCAAGGAAAGGATAGAGGGGTGGTCACCCAAATTCACCACATGGTGGGGGAGGGTGGAGACGGTCAAGATGATGCTCACACCGATAGTAAACTACCTGCTTAACATGCTCCCACTGATCAACACAGCGGACTTCCAACTATTCAACACCTTCCTATGGAAGGGGAAGAAACCCAGACTCAGCGTACAAAAGCTTAGGCTACCCAAAGAACTAGGAGGCCTCTACATAACAAACGTTAAAACATTCCAAACCGCATGCATAGCGAAACAGGGACTGCACTGGCTCACCCCAAAACAAGACTACACCCTGGCCTGGCTCTCGCTAGAGAAAAGACTATTAAAAGGCATGGAGCCCATCGCCTTACTCACTGCAGCCAAACACCAAGCAATTAGACACAACCCCATATTAAGGAACACTAGGAAGGCCCTCCTCAGGGTAGACAAACTACTAGAGACGAGAGTGATGAAATCCCAGCTGGAGTCCATATGGCATAACCCCAGAATCAAATACAAAGACAGAACACTGGACATGCACTCGTGGTACAAACATGGCATCTCCACAGTAAGCCATCTACAACAGCAGGGCTCACAAACCACATTCGACACACTCAAAGAAGAACACAAACTTGACAACATCGAACTATACAACTTTCTGAAGATCAAAGTAGCAATCAGTAAGGCAGTCCTCAACAAACACACACCCTCAATCTTGCAATACGCAATCAACCTAAACAAACTGGGACACCAGGTAGCACACCTCTATAAAGCCCTTAGCCCGAAGACTACCAAACTTAACAACAAGGTCATAGGATACTGGGAAACACTCAGAGGTAGGGGGCTTAGCGAAGAGGAACAAATCAACCTCTGGACATCAATGTCAAGAAAGAAAGTAACGACTACCCTAGATCAAACCAAAGTCTGGCTGATACACAAAGCATACTGGACCCCGGCCCGCCTAGCCTCCATGGGAATCCGAGAAAGCGATTCCTGCTGGAACTGTAACAAACAAACAGGTGATCTAGAGCACCTCCTATTCCACTGCACCAAGGTCAAGAAGTTCTGGAAAACGATAGGCACACTGATAAACGACATAACAGGCACCTTATTTCGACTTGAGTTCCAAAGCCTGGCCACAGGGTTTATGGACCCCTCAATCAAAACCAAAGAGGACAGGGACCTGATAGATCTACTACTAATGGCAGCAGTCAAGACAGTACTGAACAATTGGAAGGACACAGCAAAAGCCACAGTCAAGGCATGGTTCAACTGGGTCACATTCCTAAAGGGAGCAGACACCATAACGGCCAAACACACACCGCTGACACACAAGAAGTGTGAAATGTGGCTTTCGCTAGACAACTACACGTCCTCACACAAGCCGCCATAGCCGTAGCAACAAGCAACGCAACCAAAGGAGCCAGAAGTGCCCCAACTCTGTCACAGAATAACATCAAGACAGGGCTCCTGAACAGCACATCTCCTACTCCCCCCACCCTGTGCTTCTCTGCTCTCTCTCTCTCCTTCTTAGCCACTGCAGGAGCTGGGAACCGACAACCGCGCGAGAGACAATCGAATGGTGATCGGGGGGGACGGCCAGAACTGAGCAGCCGGAGTCAGAACTATTAAATGCCAAGATGATGAACCTATGTTACTTTGATTTCACACCCCCCCCGGGCGTTTCTCTCTTTCCCCTCCTGTCTGCGACTCAATTTACTCACCATGTATATGTCTCACACCATGTAAATATAATTTTCAATAAAAAATTACTGAAATAAAAAAATAAAAAAATAAAAAATAAAAAAAAGAAATATTCTTTGTTGCCGAAATCTTGAGGTATTCTACAACTGGGACAATGGCACAAGGCAATGACCGTAGGGATCATTTACTTACAGGGAAGGGAAACCTTCCTGCACATGAACAATCACTAATGGCGATTCACATGTGCTGCATAATGCAGAACACATGGAAACAGCAAAAAGCAGAAGAAAATAATTTCTCCTTGTTTCGTCAGGTTAAGACCAGGTTTTCCCTGGTCTTATTTTTGTCACTGCCCCATATTTCCAAGACCCTTGTAAGTAGGGGACAGCATCAAAAGCCATGGGTGTTGCTGCGGAACGCACTCAGAAATGCCCATTGCATGCCCCTTTTACACTAAGTGCTGCGTGAAAAGGGGCCTTATTTACAAGGCGGTGTTAAATGCCTTAATGCTGCCTTGTAGTGGCACCCTTCTAAATATTCCCCAGTGTGTTACTAAAGTTGATCTACTGATCTTGGCCTCAGCATCCACTGTTACATCAATAGAATTAGTACTTCACTGACAATGAATTGCTGGGTGACCTTGAACTCTGGCTAGCTGGCAATCTTAAAGAAAATGTTGCCAATTGATCCGTTTCCATAGTGGTGTATGCTCTTATTGCGTCCATTTTCTTATAGGCTTCGCGTTGACTGAATTGAAACCTGAATTCGACAAATCTAGTGGCGAAACATTCCTAATAATCCTAAAAGGGATGTAGATTTTGCAGGATAACTTTAGTGAAATATTTAGCTAACTTTTTGTTAGTTGAGCTTACAACTTGCCTCGTTGGTTCAACATCTGAAAAGGACTAGACAATGGCAAGATTCAATGTTCAGCTAAGAACGGGAGTACATTTATAAAAAAATATTTTTCCCGAAATAAAAGAATATTTACAGAAAAGAAGCTAATTATGGGTATCTGTTGCCAATAAGAATGCGATCTAAGCTTTGAGTGGGAGCCTGCTTTAACACATACTTAAAAAACACCCAAATGACCCTGCCAGCGGGAGCCCTGAGGCAGATCCGGCCCCAACACAAACAAAGGCACTGTATTTTTCAAAGAGTTCTAAATCGTAATATAAACATTTATTGCAGTACTGACTATGTCAATGCCTATTACACTATAGTTGGAAAGGATGCTCCATGGAAAATAAGCGGAAGAAGGCAGAACAGAAAGGACAAACACAAGAGGCAGACAGTTATTGATTAAATAATGTATTTATTTACTTATGTATTTATTTATTTTGAGCACTCGTACCCTTAGAGAGGCTTCATTTGAGCTAACACAAAAATAGAAATAAAACCCCTGAAGCAGGCAGCAGAGACGCATAACCACTGTGATGCCAACCTCCAGCCCCATGGAGCGTGACTGCGGGTTTACTGTTACCACAGTATTTCACTAAAAAGCTGTGATAAAACCTCCTGGCCCAATTCTGACTGATTGGGCGGCTTTGGCGCTTGAGATTTTACCACATATGGTATTAGCACAAGTGGTTAAACTGAGTGTGCCTAAACAGCAAGCAATGTTTCACTGCGGATTAAAAAAAGCAATCACAATTTGTAGGACCAGTAGCTAGCTGTACGTGAATAAATAAAGGTCTCCACCACCCAGAAGCAGATGTATATTCAACACAAACACAAAACAAGGCCCAATAACTTTGTTTAAAATGGAAGTTGAATT
The DNA here is from genome assembly GCF_964263255.1 of Lissotriton vulgaris. NCBI lineage: Eukaryota > Metazoa > Chordata > Amphibia > Caudata > Salamandridae > Lissotriton > Lissotriton vulgaris. The sequence goes on along the minus strand of NC_141696.1, from coordinate 1,269,877,579 downwards.
GAAATAAAATAGTACACAAAACAACATCAGTCCAGGGTCGTGCAAAACTGAACAACCAGCACACCTGAACAACATAAGTGTAGACAGCTCACACACCGGTGAGAACATTAAAATATAATCCACAGAAGCACACACAAACACGAGCCACTGCTAATGTAGGCACAGTTGGTATATGGCATTATCTCATACTTTGCCACCAGGTATCAGCCCGTCTACAACATGCCAAGCTAATGGAGGAAGAGTAGCAGGATGTACAGAAGCCAAAAGCAATGCCACTGAGGGAACGGAGATCCTTGAATCTGAATTTCTCAGTAAAATTGTCACACAGAATCCCCCACTGGTCATATGGACCTTTGATTGTCGATTTAAATGTGTAAAAGGAGCTGACATTGGCAATACATTTCAATTGATTGTGAAACCTGTAAGGCTTCACAAAATTGATGAAGAAGACGGACGCCCAAACTATGAAGGTTTATTAACAGATTAGTCAAATCACAAATCAAATTAGTTGACAAAACTTATGAAACATATCATTACAACATTCATATTCAAATGGTCAAGGAGTCTGAATTTGAGTATTATGAAGAACAAAAGGTTTATCACACCCACAAAGAGAAGGCAACACACCCTAAATTAAGTGCTTCATAAAGAAAATTCAAAGAACTGTAAGTAACAGGGGATTTTCTAAAGACAGAAGGAAGTAGAAGCGGTCAACAACATGGCAACTTCGCTAAGGTTCAAGGGAAGTGAGAGAGTGTTCAAGCTTAGAGCTTTTGCACTCTGGGCAAGGAAATCAGCAGAGTCGAGAGAAGGGGTCTTCTCTGTTGGAAGGCAGGGCAGGATCTGACTAAACTCACTTACCAATGGAACATGAATTAAAACAACAGAAAGGTTCTAGAAACCTTCCATTATCAGTTCATTCGCTTGGGCTCCCTGGTACATGATATTCTTCTCACCATCCCATCTCCCCGTTCGCCACCAAATCTTCTTTACTGCACCTCACAATCAGTCTAATACAAAACACAGAACCTTTCTCTAGCTAATGAGGAGTCTGATAGCGCACCTGCAGGAGAGAGAGAAAACCAATCACTGGGAAGCATTTGGAAAAGTGCAATGCTTGCCCCTCGGGCCTTGTCCCAAGCCGGGCTAATATTATGTTAAAAATTGGACACTAAACAAATACAGTTAGCATAAGTGAATATCGAGTATATTAAAGGAGATATACAATTCTAAGTAAAGTAAATACATTGATTACAATTCGATGACATGCTTGGCCCTTAACTAGAGGAAAATACAAGCACCTCAATGTTATTCGATTAATACAGCGCACTCGGATAAATATATATATATATATATATATATATATATATATATATATATATATATTTTACTTTATTTATCTTTTTCCATAAATACAAAAAAACATGAACATCATATGCAGCATAAGGAAATATACCAAATAGCATTTGGCATCACATCAATCCTATACAGAGGTGAATGCAATATTTATAAAAACATGAATACACTACTTTGTAAATCATTAGATGGTATGATCATTCACAGGTGGGTTGATATAGGCAAAAGCACACACTCTGAGATAATGACCAAAGGGGTCCCTTCGTGTCCATTATGAGCATTGTTAAAGGGGTGAAGTCCTAGGGAGCCAAGGGATATGGGAGCGCAACATCCTAAGCAGTCAACGAAATATAAAGTTATCCATATATGTGGCGTTAGCGCATCTAGTGTCCACTGCATGGGAAAGACCGTGCCTATCTGGAAATAAGTCACCCAACATGTAAAGTTCATGCCTTGTCAATGTATATTGGACAATTGTTTTGAGTGTCAAGGGTAGCCACTGGTTTTGTGAGAGAGGGAGCAGGGAGGGCAGGGGAGTACAGGAACATTGCTGTCCAGGACTGAGCTTCATCCAGGTCCAACACATAGACAATTTCTGGATTTCAGAGGAGTCTAACCTGAGGCCTTGTGGTAACAGAGCCACCAGGCTAGGTCACACTCAGGTTTAGTGTAGGGTAAGGGAGCATCTGGATGATACCAGTGATATGCAAACTGGGCATGAGCCACGATGATATATGTCTGGAAATCAGGGACTGCGAACCCTGCCCGGTCTTAGGGTAGGAAAAAAGTGTACCAGTTGATCGGGGGCCTATGGCCCACCCAAATCAGTTTCCAAAGGAGACTGCAATGTGAGGAAGAATGAGTTCATCAATGGTATAGATATGTTTAAAAACAAATTCAAAAAGCATGGGAGTACAACCATTTTAACAATGGCAATCTGGCCAGCCATGGAGAGAGGGAACCGCATCCAATGCTCTATTTGGACCGTAAGCCTGTCTATGGCAGGGCCCTAGTTAAGGCGGATCACTTGTTCTTTGTCCCTATGTAAAATGATGCCCAAATGTCTGGTCGAGTCGTCGCACCATTTAAAAGGATATACACAGGGTGAGGGTTTGGTGGCATTCATGAGTGGAAAAAGTTCTGATTTTGCCCAGTTCATATGTAGACATAGATATGCAGACTAAACCTCTTAGTGGAAATGCAGTTAAGCATAATTGTGATGTTATCTCAGGCAGTATTACATCCAAATTCCAATTGTTGTCTGATATTGTACAGTTTAGGTCTTTCTGACTGCCAAACCAACATTATCTTACTTACCTTACTATTAAGACTACAGCTGTTCATCCTGTTGACACCTGGCAGCCACATGTTACTGTAGACAGTTCCAAGAGGTGCAGTACCAACATGATCTTGGTACAACATCAATCTTACTATCGACCTAAGCTCGCCCCTCCACCCCAACAATGGCAGACGCACCCGCACCATATCCAGCACCCGCAGCCCACTGAAATGATGTGCATCCACATTGACTGGCACCCACCTGACAAACAATTCGGCAGCACGGACTGGGCTCTTGACTGTAAGTTGGTGTACTCACTCTGTGGCTGCAGTCGGGGCTGTGCAGATTTCCACAGGTCTCCATCACTGGATTGGGAACCAGAGACTCATGCCTGAGACGCGCTGATGCGATCGCGGCTCCTATCGGCCAGCTGAAGCTGACGCATACTTACAGGTGCCAGTGCCTAATCACCCCTGGTAGACGCTTATTGTTAATCTACAGCCCTATCAGCCACATAGCCTAGGGTGGCCACAGACGTGATGGCGCCGGTACGGGGGGCCGAGGCACTGGAGCTGCTGCAAGGCTCAGAAGTGGCCGTACTTTACCCATCACCGTAAATGATGTCACCTTGCCTCCACATCTTAAGGATTTCCCACCTGGGACCCATTTCAAACAATTTCAGACAAGAATCGTAATGAGGGCCCCATAGATAGAGGGGCAGCAGACCTAGCAACCTTGGCCGATGCCCGGTGGAGCTACCTAGGTAGCTATAGAGAAGAAGGGCTGTGGATCACACCCTCGGCCGTCACCTACCCAGCTGGACACTGGACAGACTTTCCTTCATCTCTCTGCCATGTCTCCTTCCTCCACCGCCTTCCGCCGGCTTGTTTGACTTTCACTTTGCTTTTTTGGTTCTCCTGAACTAATTTCCCCCTTGCCAGTCTTTGATGACCTAATCTTCATTTCAACCCCATTTTGCTCTTCCCCTCTACCTTCTATACCCCATAGGATGTGTGTATATGTTAAGCTATGCTCTAGTATATCAAAACAAATGCTCTATGTTATATTAGGCTGCTGTAATTGACGTAATTTTGTAACTCGCTAATCCTCATGTAAAGCGCTTTGATACCCCCATATAGCCAGCGCTGTATAAAACTCTGCAAATAAATAAATAAAATACATCTTGAGTTTCCTGCTCTCCCAGCGCACAGCCCCGTAGCTCCCCCTGGCAGTGCTCTGCTTTTGGCCGCCCAAGACCTCGGTTCGAGGCCTCGCACTGGTGTCTTGTTCTATTTTTTATCTCTGCTGTTCTATTTCTTTATTTCTGCTGTTCTATTTAATTTAATTTATGCTTAATTTAACTTCTGCTCTTACCCCATATCTCCTTTTTTTCCTCCTCTTCCTCACTTCTCCCCTCATTGCCGGTCCCCGCCGCTGCTGACCCTCCTGCCCCTCCCACTCCTGCGCTTTCCCGCTCACGCCTCCCAGCTGTCCCGCCCTCTCCCGACCTCTACTTAATGGAGCTCGCTGCCCGTCCGCACTGCTAGCACCCAGAAGGTGTCCCAAAGGCAAGCCCGTCTGCCCCCATCCGCGACCCGACCGCAACCAACGCCAGGACCCCTGGTCCTCCGGCCTTCCAATGCTACAGCTCCTCGGCTCTCAATGAACTCAACGCCGGCAAGAACTACAACTACAGGTTCTCCTCACTTCTCAACACCCATGGACCCTTCACCTGCCATCACTGTCACCACTCCTCCACCTTCCCCAAGACCCAGGACCCTACACCTCCCTCAAGCAACAATTCCGTCGCACCCCAAACCCTGAGATGCATTCTCCTCAACGTCTGCTCCCTCCACACACACACCACGGAAATCTGGGACCGCCTCGACAGCACCACCGTGGACCTCGACTTCCTCACCGAAACCTGGATGAATGCCGCCTCTGGACCAGACATTGTGATCGCCATTCCAGAAGGATACAAGTTCTACCGGAAGAATCACCCCAACTGCCCCGGGAGGCATCGCCATCGCCCACAAGGACAATCTCCGGGTAAGCACCTAATCCGACAGGCCCACAGACCTGATGGAACACCTCCATTTCAAGATCCAGACCAACCCGTCCTCTACCCTCAGAGGCACCCTCATCTACAGACCACCCGGACCCGCTCTCCTTTTTCCGACTCCATCACCAACATCATCATGCCGCATGCCATCACCTCCACCAATTTCACGCTGCTAGGAGCCCTCAACTTCCACCTCGACATCCGCCAGGACCCCCAACTCTGCCTCCCTCCTGGACAACCTCCACACCATAGGACTCAAGAAGATAGTATCAGAACCAGTGCACACAGCTGGGCACATCCTCGATCCCTTTTTCACAATAGGAAACTCCATCACCTGCAGCCACATCCCCGAACTCCCATGGACGGACCACCACTGTGTTCACTTCACCTTCAAATCCAACATCCCCGCAGGTGCCTGCATCAGCTTCTGTGCAGGAATTGGAACAAGATCGCCGACAACCACCTCACCGCCGTCCTCTGCTCCCACCACCACAGACAATGACCACACCACTGCCGTCCGCAATTGGATCACCAACTGCGCCAACACCATCGCCCCCCTCAAGATAGCCTCCAAGCCCCATGCCAAGAAAGCTAGCTGGTTTTCCAATGAACTTTGAGACTCCACATGCACCTGCAGTCGACTCGAAAAACTGTGAAGGAACTCTAAAACCCCGATAGACCTCGAAAATTTCAAAACAGCTACCGCTGCCCACTACAAGCTCATCAGACTCCCCAGGAAGAAAGCTCTTCAGGACAGAATCTACACCAACGCACACAACATCAAGAAACTCTTTGGAATTATCAAAGAGTTTGCCCAACCCAACAGCGAATCCACTGACATCACTCCCTCCCAGGACCTCTGCGACAGACTCCGCACTTTCTTCCATCACAAAATCAAGACCATCTATGACAACTTCGACGACCACAACCACCACGAGGAACCCCCTCCCAACGCTCCCAACAGCACGCAGCCGACACTAGACAGCTGGACCACCATCAGCATCGAAGACACTCTGAGAATAATGAAGACCACCCATTCCGGGGCCCCCATGGATGCCTTCCCTCACCACATCTACCGCAAAGCTGCAGACATCATCGCCACTGAGCTTCAACGTATCATCAACCGTTCCTACGAGTCTGTCTCCTTCCCCTATGACTGGAAACACACAGAGATCAACCCTTTCCTGAAAAAACTTTCAGCGGACCCCACCGACATCAAGAATTTTAGACCGTTCTCCCTACTCCCTTATCCAGCCAAAGTCATGGAAAAAGCCGTCAACAGCCAACTCGCTGCCTTCAACAAAGAAAATCACATCCTTGACTCCTCCCAGCCAGTCTTCAGGAATAACCACAGCACCAAAACCACAAACCTCACAGCAACAGATGACATCCGCGCCCTCCTCGACAGAGGAGAGACTGTGGCCCTCATCCTCGTAGACCTCTCCACGGCCTTCAACACAGGCTCTCACCGCACCCTAGCCCGCAGACTCCAAAACGCGGGAGTCCGGAACAAGGCCCTCGACTGGATCCTCTCTTTCCTCTCCGGCACAATGCAACAAGTCAGACTCCCTCCATTCCTGTCAGAACCGACTCCAACCACCTGCAGATTGCCACAATTCTCTTCCATCAGCCCGGCCCTGTTTAACATCTTAATGGCCCTGCTCTCATCCATCGTTAGTACTATTATACAGAACAAGGGAACCCAAAGGAAATTTAGACAGGGACCTTGGGCAATTTCATGTTATAGAGAACAGTGGTCCCTATTCAGGGAGAATACAGTGTGATAGATAACCATACACTAGAATAGAATGTATGTCTTTTGTCCAGCCGGACAAGAATTTATTTTCATAATATTTTTCAAAAGTAGTATCAAATAAAACATTCAGATGACAAGTGGGCACAGCCGTGACCCACAGAACACAAGACAGAACAACGAACACAGAATTGGCCAAAAGGCAAGCCAAAATGGGTCTGTACACTTGTACTCAGTATAGACAGACACAAATTAATGATTTAACACCCTTGCACAATGTGTTATAGCTTGAGTCTGGTGCATAGGGTGTTTGGGTGTCGACGAAGTTTCGATGCCAACATTAAATATAGGGCATCATCTTCAGGACAAACAAATAATGCATTGCTGTCTTGATAATAATGTATCACACCTTTTTTACAATTCTAAGGTGGCAGAGAATCAACGGTTCACTATAGGAGCGAGGGCGCTCAGCATCTGGACTTTGTGGGTTGCTGGCACCAGCAGGATCAATTCTGTTTGCTTAATGGCAGAAAGTCCTGTTGGGTGCTGTGTGCCAGCTGTAGGAAAATGCACAATCGCATTACTTCAGTGAGTGTAGTCAGTATCGCCGCAGCGATACTGCCCACACTCACTGAAGTGTGGGCAGAACAGGAGGGCGCTCCTTCTCCCTCCTCATGGCCAAGGCATGGAACTCCGTACCTCTACACCTTCAACGGACTGCATTGCTCCCTAACAGCCTGATTCATCAACGACCCGTTTTGCGAGTCTATAATAGCGATTCATAAGGAATCGCTATTACAGGCTCGCAAAACGGGATTCATGTAGGAATCGCAAAAAAAAATGCGATTCCTACATATTCCTTATTTGCGATTAGCAAATTGCTAATCGCAAATAAGGAATAACTCCCCATTCATTCCTATGGGCCAAAAGGCCCATAGGAATGAATGGGGAGTATTCCTTATTTGCGATTAGCAATTAGCTAATCGCAAATAAGATAGCGATTTAAAGGGTGCCAGGGGTGTCCTTTGGACACCCTCTAACACCCCTTAAATGCAAATTGAAACAGGTGTTGCACACACACATGTCCAAAGGACATGTGTGTGTGCAACATGCAACTTAGAAAAATGCTTTTAAAAGCATTTTTCTAAGTTTTCGCTATTTACCACGAGGTTTGACCTCGCGGTAAATAGCGGGCCGAAATTGCGAATTCGCAATTTTTAAATGGATGATGAATTGCATTTAAGGAATCTCAAATAGAGATTCCTTAAATGTAATTACTCGCAAAATTGCGAAATCGCTATTACCGATTTTTGCATTTGGGATGATGAATCCCAAATGCAAAAATAGCTCTCGCAAAGGGCCAGATTCTCAGGATCTGGCCCTTTGCGAGCCGATTTTGGCTTGATGAATCAGGCTGTAAGTTCCTAAAGGACCTCAAGACCTGGCTCTTAGATGGAACTCAATGAACCACCAGGACCTGCGGTACCCCCCTCCCCCTTCCCCTCCCACCCTTTCCCTCAGTGCCTTGATATCCGTTCTGGGTGAGTAGCTTGCACTTTATAATATCCCTGCTTGATCTTCACATCCAAGAGTAGCAAGTGATTTGGTTAAGGTGCCTCGGTCTGTTGTAGGACTGCCCCAGTGATGCTTTCTGTTAGAGGGCCGATCTCAGGAGAGGACAGATTTCGCACCTGGCCACCCTGGGACCCCCCCTCTCGTAAGAATACAGCCGAGCACTGGCGGGAGACCCTCAGGCTGAGGATCTCGAATCTAGAATTGTACACGCTGCGCTAGCACCACTTCAACAGAGAGACACCACACTGGGTATTTTAAGAGAACGTATTCTTTATCTCTTCAAATAAAAATGGATCTTTATGATCCGCAGAGTATTACGTACAGACGAGCCGAGGCTCGAAAAGTCTTGGCAGGGATAGGGTAGCGGGACAGTCTCAAATTTCAAGGTATCCGGCGCACAGCTCTCAATCCTCTAGCTGGGGGATACTGGATGATCTTGGGTCCAGCCGGACCAGAGTAGTCTCTCGAGCCGCGTTCGAATCAGCAGGGCTCACGGTGATCTTCTGGGTTGCAAAGGAGCCGCGAACGAATCAGCAGGGCTCGGTGGTCTTCTTGGTTGCAAAGGAGCCGCGAACGAATCAGCAGGGCTCGGTGGTCTTCTCGGTTGCAAGGGAGCCGCGAACGAATCAGCAGGGCTCAAGAGTTCTTAAGGTAGCAAGGGAGCCGCGACAGCATCAGCAGGGCTCGAGGGTCTTCTCGGTTGCAAGGAGCCGCGAACGAATCAGCAGGGCTCAAGAGTTCTCCGGATAGTAGGGAAGCCACGACCAGGTCAGCAGGGCTCTCGTAGTCCAGGATACAACTGGTTTGATCGGTCCAGAGCCACGACTGATATAGGACTCCCTTCCTTTGATGTCCGGAGTCCTCGCAGGCGGAGGTCTTAGCACCTGGGGACTGGTTGTTGGGGGTTCCGCCTCGGCGGCTCCTTTCATCCTTTCAAGTTGGGTCTGGAGGGATCCCAGACACTCAGCAGGCCTGGAGCCAGCCCTCAAGGAGGCCGGATGGGTGATCAAAACTCATCTCTCGAGGGGAGGTGGAAGGTGTGACCAAGCTACTCCTCCCTCTCTCGCTCACAGGGAGGGCTCTACCCCCTGGCTGGGGATGGCGCCGTCGGCCGAGGTTGGGCTGGGGCCGGGGCGGCCATCTTAGGTGCAGGGACATGGGCCTCGGCTTTGGTTACCAGGAAAATGGGGGACGAGGATGGGAAGCCCAGTGTCGGGGATGTATGTCATGGCGGGAAGGGTCGGGTGGTTCAGGGTCTGCGGAATCTATCTGGTTCAGGGGTGACCACGCCACGAGGCCGGGTCCAACACTTTCCCTCGATTACACACATCTGTCATTCCACCTTTTTTAGTGCCCTGCACTTTTTAAGGGTCACCTTTGTGACTGACCGTCACAGCCTGGACTGACCTTTGGGAACTTCTTAGACATCCCTTGGTCAAACAGCCTTGTCTCCTTCATGAAAGAGCGAGTAAAGATGTTCCAGTTGCATTCATGAAATTAAAAGGATGTCATTGGATAGTGATCTTCATTTTTGTTGCAACTCGTAGCTGCTACCGATGCAGACTTGGCATGACAACGCTGCCACACTGTTCTCATATCGACCTCATCTGGTGGGTATGAAAGGATGCTTTGGCATTTTTAGACAGTCCTCTCAATTCACCTTCTCCCTGCATGACATCTACTCACCCAAACATGACCTTTGCTTGGTTCTAAGATTCTAACACTCCTATGCTCCATACTAATGTTGTCGTTTGCATTTTGCATCTTTCTCCTAAATGTGGCCCTCTTGCTGGATACATTACTACTGCTTTGAATCGCTATTTGTTGGTGCAGATATTTAGTGCAGTCTCAATGATGACCTGGAAACGAGAGGTCTACTTCCTTTTTAGGTCTCGCCTGAGCCAGCGCATGTGCTGCCCTGGAGAGACATTTAGTAAGTGGGCTTTTAAAAGTCCCACCACACGCTTTTGCTGGCCTCAAGCTTGCGGTTACGCGTCCACAGCCGCCATCTGGCTATCTTCGCGGCACCCTTACAGCGAACCTCGCTCTGCCCCTCCCCACCACAGAGCGCGTCCCCGCGATCGCGATCACTTTCGCTTTCACGGCCGCGCGGCCTCGTTACTTGTAAGGTCGGCAGCCAATGCTTGTTTTTCATGGAGTCCGCATCTTGCGAGACAGGCACCCTTCTGTCTTCACATAGGGTTTTACAAAGCATTTCCTGTGGTTCCCCATGCCGCCCTAGGGATTACGGATTCTCTGATTGGCTGGCCCCCTTTGTTCCTGCCGTCTGCATTTCGGAGATAGTGTGCTTTCCCCGCAGGCCTATACTGCTCTGGGCTCAATGTTACTTTCGATTTTTGTTTGCATCCAGTAGTCTGAACACTTGCATTGTGATACTGGCCAGTCAGAGCTGACCGAAAACATTTATCCAGGGACTGACTGAAAAAATGAGAAGAAAACAGTTCCCATATCCAAGTTCTGTATCTCCAACAATACGCACTGTAGGATGTTGCTTTGTTTGAGGTCACCTGCTGAGGTTTTCAGGGGCATTGTGACATCATTCACCGGAGGTCCCTTCGATTTGTGATCGAAGCTCGTGTTTTAGGGAGAGGGACTCTTAACTAACAAGTGGGTTAAGGTTCTAGTTATCTATATTTGTGGGTGTTTTGTGGCGGCTTCTCCTTGGCCTTGTGGGAACCTCATACCGTTAATTTGGCAAAGACGCAACAGCACACACTTTGACCATCACCGGAGATGTCATCTTACTTTGAATAAATAGTGTCCAGGTGTGACACTTTCTGTATAAAATAGGCACCGCTGTAAGCTAATCTCTAATTAATCAACTCATAAAAGCACAGAAAATGTATTCAAATTACTGTTATACATTATTACTGTCTTACAATTCTTCACATAGCAGCACATCCCATGTGCCTGCCCCCCCCCACTCCAAACAGACATCAGCAGAGAGTGAGAGGCGGAGATGAAGACGCCACATGTACATCCGCTCAGGTGAGAGAGCAGATGTTTCCGCCATCTTTAATGCCCCCGGGTACAGGCAAACACTGCAGGGGTATGCAGAGCGACTGCTTCGAATCTTAGCTAACTGCAAACAGGAGGACGGAGACAAACACGAAGTTCCAGTGGCAAATCATTCCCAGGGTTCATTCGTGCAAAACACAGCTGAAGGTTTGCATATGATAGGCAGGCATGCAAAGGAAACTGAACCCCATGAAAGAGCCACAATTACCGAAAAGCACCTCGGTGCCAGCCCCCCCGCAATGGACATCTGTTTTCCCGATTAATAAAAATAACATAAGTGCTAAATAAAACTTTCCCTTGGTTAAAAGAAGTACACCCTATCGGAAAGATGACAATGCCAATATGCAAGTTATTGGCTCCTAAGCCCTAGCTAATCAAACAAACATTTAAACAGCATAAAAACTGCCAAATTCAAAATCTGTGAACATGAAATTATAATAAATGGTAAGAAGGAAAAGTGAAATAAAAAATGGAAGACTGAACACGTGCCTTGTAATCATTTTACAAATTTGGTTGAGGGAGTGCTCCCATAACAGCTCCAGGACGGACGAGCTGTGGCACCAAGAAGTGAAAAAATGAAGGAAGATTTTCACTATGTTCACAACCATATCTGCTGTGGTAACGAACATTTGAAATATTCCATAAATCTATGCAGTTGTGTCAAAGTTTCGAACTGAAGAAGTGGCAGTAGTACAGAACCTGCTTTGTCAACTTAACTGTGGAATATTCCTGTGTAGATATATACATCTATAGATACTTTGTATTCCTTTAAAACAGGATTACAATCAAGCATCTTCGATTATTTGAGGAGGCAAACCACTAGCTCAAACAAATGCACCAATAAAATACAATCTTTACAAACCTCCTCAAAACTCTCTCACCACAGATGCAAGCAATGCTTCTCTGATCAGACAGTTTCTTAAACAAGCATTGGCATAGCTAATAGGTCTCGCCTTTGGGACCTTATACGTGTTTATTTATCCAGCACAATATCCTTGGTGCAACAACATCAAGTGTTGCATGGCTAAATACTTTTAAGGAAGGTCCCAAAGGCGAGACCTATTGGCTATGCCAATGCTTGTTAATCTGGTGACCGATCTGAAACTGAAGGGTGAAAAGCAAAAACTTCCACTATTAAGCTTCCTGGATAGTGAAAGTACGACTCCCGTGCTCACCAGCTTTTCGGTACACAGGAACATTCGGAATGATTTCGAAGGCAGATAGAAGTGTCCATACCCATCTAAAATAGAGTATTCAAAGCGCCTAGCAAAAAGGCAGGACCCAGTGCCAATGTGGGAGGGTAAATGTCGGGTCACACGGGGACAAATGCAGAAAGTACTGTACAGTTTGTACTTATGGACGCAGCTAAATGAACACGATGAGAAATGCCGTCTAGCAAAACACCCGGTTTAGATTATCCACTGCAGTGCAAGCCCTCCTGCAGGGCTTCACGGGAGAACCTCAAATCTGCCCCAGGCCTCTGGTGCAACCGCCAGAAAGTGAGCCCAATTTGCCACGGTACTTACGGATTTAGATACCTGCCCTCCAGTGAGGTGTGATGAAACTGCCCACTAATTTCACCCATGCCATTGGCCAAAACCTGCAACAAGCATGGACCAGATGTGTACTCCTGACCTCGACATAAAAAGCCTACAAACTAAGCGAAATATTGGCGTGTTAAGCGTTCCTGCTTGACGGACCCCTGAGGTGTAGAACTAATCCACGCAGTATGTCGTTGGCATCAAAGATATAGAGTGCCCTTTAAGTGGCCTGCTCCAACAAACCAGGCTGCGCGCAAACATACAAACAACATTTTGTAAAATTGAATTTCTTGCCGCTCACTTCACCAATACTGAAAAACCCTTTGAATATGGAATACATGCTAATTAATTGTGAGGTCATTTAGACCCATGGGGTAACAACAGGATCTAATTTCGGTGGTTTTTATCCCTCTGTTTGTCCGACTTACTTACAATTTTAAACCTATCATCTGCCACAAGCTAACGGTAAATGTCTGCGCAAAAAACAATTTAAAGTGAAATTTGCACTCCTCTCTCTGTGAAAGCATTCACAAAGCCAGCAGGTTTGACTTTTATGTTGTGGTTCCACATAGAGGTACGGAATAAACATGCAGCACAGAAACAATATTTACATCAAGTACATCATCCGGCAGTATGGGCAGGGGTGGCTCCTCCATTAAGGCGGAGGAGCGTGGCCCCACTGCTTTCTCGCAGTGCAAGAAAGCAGAAGGGTATGTCAGGTTGGTCTGGGTTGGGGAGGAGTGGCTTGCCCAATGTTGCAGGTCATGACTGTTTGGTCGGCCGTCTGGGGCCAACCAAACCAGTCATGCGCACTCTCTCTTTTCTCCATGTAGGCTGCATGCAGCCTATATGGAGAAAATGGTCTCCCCAAAGGCACCCGGCTGAGCGCCGTACCCACCAATCACAATGCTGTTATTGCAGCGTTGTGATTGGCTGAGTGGAGGGAAGGGAGGCTGCCTGCTTCCTGGTCAGCAGGAGAGCAGGAAACTGGAACCTGGCCAGGAGCTGCAATGTTGCGGCACTCGGGAAGATAAGTTTCTTTAAAAAAAATATTATTTAGCCCCCACCTGCACAAACCCTGGACCCGCGCCCCCACCGGGTAGTCATGCCGGCCGCAACTGGGTATTGGTTTTGAATATCGATTCAAAAATATTATTCAACCATAATATTGTGTCAAAATATCCTGACTATAAAAATATCAAAAGTACTGAAGTATCTTTTTACAATAATAATAATGCTTAAAATATTGTTAACAAAATATCGTGGTACTGTGGCCGTGGGCACAGGTAAGAGCGATGAGCCAGTGCGGGAAGTCGACAGATGATGGGTTAGTTAAAATACTTTTTTTTTTTTAAAAAACACTCACTTTGTGCTCGCCGCATCGCTGAGTTGGTGATGCGAAGAGGGAAAGGTAAGGGGTTTTATTTATTTTTGTATTTCATTTGAAGTAACCCATCGTCTGTCGACTCACAAACCCACCGCCACCCCGCCTCACCACTCTTACCTTTGCCGGCCGCCACTGGTTCTGTGTGTAGCAAATATCAAAATGGTATATTCTTTTTACCTCCTCTTACTGTTCTATGTGGTTTGCTCTGGGGAATATTGAAATGGACATGTGGAATGTTGTGCTTTGAATTGAGAAGCTTGGGACTGTGGCTGGAATTTCTCTTCTGTGCAATAAACTTCCTTTTTCTGGATTCTCATCCCTGCCTATGAGTCTACTTTCACAGATACATAATATTCTTTTCATGTATTTTCTTTTGCATAGTGTTATTGTTATTAATTTATAGAGAAGTATGTGTTAAATTATTATTATTTGATAATACATTTTTATAGGTATTATTTTTAGCGGATTGTGGAATTTTTAGGGATTGTGTGTGGATACATTTTAATGTGTTTGATTCTTTTTTGCTTCATTACTGTTTCCCTGGACCGGAAAGAAGCATCCTGGGACTGGTTGCTGGCTAATCAGCCGTCATCAGCCAGGCTAGCTTGAATCCAGTGGCAAAGTGAGCAAGGGACAGCAGGGGACCCACGTCTGGGCATACCCTGCCAACTTAGGGTGAACAAAGCAAAACCAAAGGGGATGATGGACGGAGTGTTGAACATTGCAAGCACTCACCCCCAGTCAACTGATCTGGGTTTAATTCATCATCATTCTTTAGCTCACTCTGCCACCCCAGTTCAGATATGGCCATATGCAAACCAGTCTGACCCTGTGCCTCATGGGAACAGTCCAGCCCGAACAGTCAAGCCATGTCTTCCCTGCACCGGAAACAAGCATCCTGGGAACGGTTTCTGGCTAATCAGCCATCATCAGCCAGGCTAAGGAGGCTTCTTTCCGATTGCACACTTGTGACCCTGTTATGCTGAAGGGCAGTGCTTCATTTTGTGGGTTGGAATGTCACCACTTATGGAGGGGGACCCAGGTGCACCACACTGCTGGGTTAGAGGGCTTTGTGCAGTGGGACAGGATTGGAATGACCAACCTTGGGGATGTTTGGGTGGGTGCGCACATGCTGGCATTTCAGGACCTGCAAGAACATTACCATGTATCCACCGCCCTATTTGACAAGTATTTGTTGCTGTGTCATGCTATGTGGGCCAATGTTCCCCTGGATATGCTACTCCTGGAATTCAGTCCCCTTGAAGCTAAAATATTGAAGTAGAGGATACAATCTGGGGCTGACTCCACAACATTCCTCTCCTTGGTTACCAGAGCCCCGATCACTTCCTTAGACTTTGGTAGAGTATGTCAGTGGTGGGATACCTGGGTGGGAT
Source organism: Lissotriton vulgaris (assembly GCF_964263255.1). NCBI lineage: Eukaryota > Metazoa > Chordata > Amphibia > Caudata > Salamandridae > Lissotriton > Lissotriton vulgaris. Next base: position 1,269,862,193 of record NC_141696.1, on the reverse strand, counting down.
ATCTTGATGATGCGGACTGGTGCGAGACTCGGCTGGCAACCAGAGAACTGGCTATTTCCACGGGCATCCGATTGGCCCAACTCAATTACCTGCATGTGGCCTACATGACCTTGCAGCTTCACCGGGCAGGTAGGACCTCCCAAGCCCAGTGTGCAATATGTTCCTTGCTGGTTGCAGACGTTTATCATGTAGTGCACTTGTGGGACACCCCCGCGCCGCACGGCCACCAGCTGCTGCGTGTGCCCCATTACCTTGCTCGCTGCCTGCCTCGCTGCCGGCTGCCAGCTGACTCCGCTGTCGATTGTTTTTGCCTTGTTTTGACTGTCATTTGTGCCTGCTGTCTATTTTTGTGCCCGTGTTAGCGTTTTTTTTCCCATTTGTTTTGTTATTGTTTTTCTGTTGCCGTGTCAGCGCTTTCCTTCCTGCTTGCCCGCCTACCTCGCCGCCCTCCGTCTTCCCTCCCCGCTCCCCGCTTCCCGCCACCACCGCAGACCCCGCCCCTTTTTCCTTCTGTTCCCTCCCCGCTCCCGCCTCCCAGCTGCTCCGCCCACCCGCGCACTTCGCCTTATATGGCGACCGTGCGAACGCGCAGCGGCCACGCGCAGCGGGCATGCCGATTGTGCGCCGAAGGCGCGCCAAAGGTAAGCCCGTCTGCGCCCGTCCGCGACCGGATCGCGACCAGCGCCAGGACCCCTGGCCCCCGAAGATCCCGACCGACCCGCCTGACGTACTCCGCCGCCACCCTCATCGCACTCAACACCGGCCGACTCCCAGAATGCCATCAAGCCACTCCACGACGTACCCACGGACCTTTCAGCTGCCACGCCTGCAAATTCACCTGCATCCGGACCTGCCTCGCACCAGCACCCGCCAAGTCGAACACCAGCAGCACCCACCTCAAGTGCATCCTGCTCAACACCCGCTCCGTCCACAGACACGCCATCGAACTCTGGAACCTTCTAGACGCCACAGCCCCTGACGTTGCCTTCCTCACGGAGACCTGGATGAACGCCTCTTCAGCTCCCGACATCGCCATCGCTATCCCAGAGGGCTACAAGATCGTCCGGAGGGACCGCAACGCCAACCAGATGGGAGGAGGCATCGCCATCATCCACAGGAACACCATCCGTCTCACGACCAGCACCGACAACACCCTGACCACCGCCGAACACCTGCATTTCCAGATCCACACCAACCCGAACACCACCCTCAGAGGCACCCTGATCTACCGACCCCCTGGACCACGCACACAATTCAGCGAGGACATCGCCGACTTCGTCAGCCCGCTTGCCCTCCCCTCCGCTGACTACATCCTCCTGGGGGACCTCAACTTCCACCTGGAGAACAACAACGACCGCAACACCACCACCCTGCTGGACAACCTCGCCAACCTGGGACTCAAGCAACTGGTGTCCACCCCCACCCACCTCGCCGGACACACACTCGACGCAGTCTTCTCTTCCAGCACAGACATCGACTTCAGCCACGCCACAGAGCTTCAATGGACGGACCACAGCTGCGTCCACTTCACCTTCAAGAGAACGACGACCCACCACCATCAGCAACAGGCCGCCCGCAGAAGCTGGAACAAGATCACAGCAGACCAGCTCGCCACCTCCCTGAGCCAGCACCCTCCTGCCAGCTCAGCGAACCCCAGCCAGGCCGCCGACAACCTCACGAAGTGGATCAGCATCTGCGCGGACGAGCTCGCCCCGCTGAGGACCCCGCCCAGCAGACCCGGCAGCAAGAAAGCCCCGTGGTTCACCGACGAACTCAAGAGCTCCAAGAAGAACTGCCGAGCCCTCGAGAAAGTCTGGAGGAGGGAACCTACACCGGACAACAGGACCTCCTTCAAGCTTGCCACCCGGAAGCACCACCAGCTGATCCGCGCCGCCAAGAAAACAGCATTCAAGGACCGGTTGGACAACAACGCACACAACTACAAGGAACTCTTCAACATCGTGAAAGAGCTTTCCAACCCCAGCGCAGGAAACAACGACATCACCCCATCGCAAGACCTCTGCAACTCCCTCGCTTCATACTTCCACAACAAGATCGCGGACATACACAACAGCTTCAACAACCAACCAACGCACACCATGACCGAACAACCACCCCCCACCACCACCCTCCACGCCTGGACCCCGATCAGCACCGAAGACACCATCCGCACGATGAACTCCATCCACTCCGGATCACCGACCGACCCCTGCCCTCACCACGTCTTCAACAAGGCCGACGCTGTCATCGCACCCCACCTGCGAGACATCATCAACACATCCTTCGACACCGCCACCTTCCCTGAGAGCTGGAAACACGCCGAACTCAGCGCTCTACTCAAGAAACCAACAGCGGACCCCACCGAACTCAAGAACTACCGCCCCATCTCGCTCCTCCCGTTTCCAGCCAAAGTCATCGAGAAGACCGTCAACAAGCAGATGGCCGCCTTCCTCGAGACGAACGGATCCCTCGACCCTTCACAGTCCGGCTTCCGAGCCAATCACAGCACCGAGACCGCCCTCATCGCCGCCACCGATGACATCCGAGCCCTGATGGACAATGGAGAAACAGCGGCCCTCATCCTCCTAGATCTCTCCGCGGCATTCGACACGGTCTGCCACCGCACCCTAGTACAGCGCCTCAGCAACATCGGAATCCAGGACAAGGCGCTGGAATGGATCATCTCCTTCCTCGACGGAAGAACACAGAGAGTCCGCCTACCACCGTACAAGTCAGAGGCCTCCGAAGTCATCTGCGGCGTCCCTCAAGGATCATCTCTGAGCCCCACCCTCTTCAACGTCTACATGAGCCCCCTCGCGGCCATCGTACGCAAACACAACCTCAGCATAATCTCCTACGCCGACGACACCCAGCTGATCCTCTCCCTGACCAACGACCCCGCCTCCGCCAGAGCCAACCTGCACGAAGGGATGAAAGAGGTAGCCGAGTGGATGACGACCAGTCGCCTGAAACTGAACTCTGACAAGACGGAGGTCCTCATCCTGGGCTCTTCACCCTCCGCCTGGGACGACTCCTGGTGGCCTCCCGCCCTGGGCACCGCACCCAAACCGACAGACCATGCACGCAACCTGGGCTTCATCCTGGACTCCTCCCTCTCCATGACCAGGCAAGTCAACAACGTCTCCTCGGCGTGCTTCAACATCCTACGCATGCTACGGAAGATCTTCCGGTGGATCCCCACCGAGACCAGGAAGACCGTCACCCAGGCCCTCGTCACCAGCCGACTGGACTACGGCAACGCCCTCTACGCCGGTACCACCGCCAAGCTCCAGAAGAGACTCCAGCGGATCCAGAACGCCTCAGCCAGACTCATCCTCGACATCCCACGAACCAGCCACATCACCGCACATCTGAGAGACCTTCACTGGCTCCCCGTCAACAAAAGAATCACCTTCCGCCTCCTCACCCACGCACACAAAGCCCTACACGACCAAGGCCCGAGCTACCTCAACAGCCGGATCAACTTCTACGCTCCCAAACGCCACCTCCGATCAGCCAACCACGCCCTCGCCGCCGTCCCCCGCATCCGAAGAGCGACTACAGGAGGAAGGTCCTTCTCCTACCTGGCCGCCAAGACCTGGAACTCCCTCCCGACCGACCTGCGCCTGACCCAAGACCACCTCTCCTTCAGGAAGAAGCTGAAGACCTGGCTGTTCGAGCAGTAGCGCCCCCCCCCCCAGCGCCTTGAGACCCTACGGGTATGTAGCGCGCTATAGAAGTGTCACTGATTGATTGATTGATTGCAGTCCTGCCCAGGCATCGTCCCCTTCTGGGAGGAAGATTTCTGTCATTTTGGACTGCAGCCTTGTTCTTACTCCCAGAAAGGCGTTGGGATTGCTGAAGGGTGTGGGTGGCCCTAATATGGAGCACATCTTTATTGGGGCGGTGGTGCAGGTGGCTAAGCAGGACACTGCTCATAAATGGAGGCCCCCAAACTCCTCTACTTTGACAGCGTGGACAGGTGTGCGCAACAAGAGCAGCCCATCTATGAGACCCTGAATTGTGCCCATAAGCATGAGAAGATTTGGGGTAGATGGGGTCTCATCACAGGCTGGATGCTGACACTGGCTGAATATCATTGTTTTTGTGCACGGCTGACTACTTATTATGTCTTTTGTCATTCATCTGGATTCGTTGTACAACTGTACAAATAAATACAAATGTGGTTATTAAAAAAAATCAGAACTTATGCCGGAGGATTTTAAATTGCAATTCTAAAAATGTCACTTTTATAAAGTTGGCATTTTGTTGCCTTAGCCATTTATTTGGTGCCTACAGCCTGTCTCTGGTCACTTGACTGGGAGTAGTGTCACGTGTAGATTCGTTGCACAACTGTACAAATAAATACACATTTGGTTATTAAAAAATCAGACCTTATGACAAAGTAGGATTTTAAATTTCAATTCTGAAAATGTCACTTTTATAAAGTTGACATTTTCTTGCCTTAGCCATTTGGTTTCTACAGTCTGTCGCTGGTCACTTGATTGGGAGTAGTTGGCAGGTGGGATTTGTGTAATCCTTCTAGACAGCCACACACAATGGGAGCTTAGGTGTGACAGGATGGGCCATCCCTGGCAGGGTGGGAGGGAGGAGCTGGACACAGACTCACACCTGAATAGTCTGTGTCCTGTCTCCACACAAAGGACCTAACAACCCTGCATTTTCATCTAAGCCAGCTTGGAGTCAGGACAGGGGAGGCAGGGACATCCTTGTACTTCAAAGTCACTGTCTAGAAGCTTCAGCCACCTTCCAGAACCAGAGCAACAGGGTATAACAGATGGACCTCAGAAACCGCCACTTCAGTAGACTTCTGGAACTGTGGATACTCTGGAAGAAGGACTGCTGTATTGCTCAGGGACTGCAACTTTGCTGGACTGCAGCTTTGCTGTGCTGGCATGCTGCCCTCTAGCCTGGGAGAGAAGGACTGGACCTGCATCTCTTGATCCCAGAGTGACTCCAAGGGATAGTTGGCTGGTCTCCTGATCTGAAGCCTCAGGGACATAACAGACTTCCAACAACCTTGCATCTGCAACTTTACCCTCCCATCTGTGGGTCTACCCTGTCAAGTGGTGCCACTCCAGTCATGGACACTTGGAAGGGGGCCTAAGGTGTTCTGCCAGCCTGTGGATCCAACAGAACTGGCGTATCTCCTCTGCAACATGGTGCAAAACTAAGCAGAACCAATGCATCACAACTGCTGTATGTAGTGGACCAGTCGCAAAGACTTGCATCGCAGCCCGCATCGTCTTTTGAACCGCCTCTACCTGATGCATCCTAGGCGCAGGCCCTCGCATCTCAAGTTAACGGCAGCCTTGAAGACAACGCCGGACTTCACATCGCAACATTGCAGCTCTTCATCGCCTGACGGCGCGTTGTATCACCCATTCCGGACTTCGTATCACAAGCCCCATCAACAGGATCCTCTCTGTCAATGCAACAGTACCTCACACCACAACCTCGCCACATCTCGGAACCAACGCATCACCTTGGCTGTGTGACGCATCTTTGATGCAATGCCCCACAACCCAGGGTGTAAGGTACGATGTTCAACGGGCCTAACTGCATCCCTGTAGCTGACCCATGCTCTATCGCAGTCGGCCTGAACTGGTGACTTTGACCTGGTCAGGTGCGACCAGATAGCCACAGTTGACACTTTACACCTTTCGGCACTGTTTTCTCTAAAAATAATTAAAATCCAATATCGCTTGTTCTATTTTTTGGATTTTGGTCATGTTTTTATTTTTAAAATAATTACTCTACTTTTCTAATAGCGTTGTAGGCTCCTTTTGTGGTGTTTTTTTCACAGTTTTAAGTGTTATTCAACACAACTTTGCACATTGCCTGTAAGTTAAGCATGACTGCTCTGTGCCAAGCTACCAGGGGGTTGAGCACGTTAATTTGGGGGTTGCTTGTGCCTTACCCTGTCAAGGAATGTGATGGCTGATTGATCAAAGCTCATATACCACTCAACCTACAACCCAATTTCTTACACTGGTTTTAACGGTCTGAGCAATAATATCACATATAGGGAGGGATGCAAGTTCAAAAATACTATTTGCCACTCTTTTACCAGATACAGATCTAAACAACCATGTCTGTGTGATGTCCATTCAATCTATTCTGAAGACTTCCAGATGCCCATATTTTATTGTAAACTTGGCGGTATAAGCCATTAGTTCATGAAAATAAAACACTTTTTATAAAAAAGGGTCAATCGAAACCCATAGATATCCTGTGCATAAAACCTGTGGAGATGTGATACCACTCACTGTGACTAAGGGTGAACTGCAGTGACAATCTAAAGGAATGAGAAAAGCAGCATCAGTCCCAAAGGAACCACAAGCAAAGATGAGCAAGAGAGGGAGAAAGAACCAGCCTGTAATTGTGGTCACAACCCGCTATGATGAATCCACTTAAGAGGAAACCATCGTAGCCCTGTAATTAACCAGCATGAAAATGACTGCATGCTCCTTTGGAAACTACCGCCAAAGGCTGGCAGAGAGATCTAAAAGAAGGATGGATGTAAGAGGAGATTCGTCAGAGCACTCACTGATCACCAAGTTACAAATGCCGAAAACATTCTCGCGCCCATAACACAGCTAGTCGAAGGGCAAACGCACTGCTCTTACTACTGGAGCCGAGCAGCTGGATGCCAGGAAATGAAAACGAATATCACTCCCCAGAACACACTGCCTGCAGCATTATAGGGGCATTTATACAACTTGATCTTTCAACTACCTCCAGCACGCCCTGGTCTGAAATACCGGAATAACTAGAATAAATGTGATGCACATATGCAGAAGATGACATACACAATATTTAAATGGTTATGTGGTGAATGTGGCACAAAAAGAGAGTACCGTCTAATCTATGCTTTTTTGATCCATGTCATAGAAGGCTATGAATCTGTTTTACAGTCTGTGTGACATGAGAGCCTGCAGCAATTGTGAGTGGTCTGGAGAGCAAGTAGTTCTGGTGAATATTATTATCTTACATTAGTTTCCTCATTTCATACGTACTCCCTGTTGCTAGATTAGCTCTGGAAATTTTTCGTCCTCTAGCGATAGCTCTCCAGCGCAGCCAGGTGGCGCCACACGACTCAAGCCACGGGTCTGCCTGCTCAGCCGCTTTGCCTCTGTCCTCTCTACTGCCCTGCCTGGTGCTCTAGTCTCAGTTCCTTATATTTTTCTGTGATCAACTGAGGCATATGGGCAAGAAAAGAACTGAATGTCAGCAGACGATAAAAAACACAAGTGTAACAGGTTTCGGGACGTTATTATGAACGGCATGAAAGTGAGGAGGGGCAGTAGTGAGGAATCTGCAGGCAAATTTAGTATCCACCTAAAAATATTGTTACTGAAGGTATGTAACCTCTTCTTTACAAATGCCAATTGGGTGGGTGGGGGGGGGGGGTATTTTTTCGGCAGGGTGTAGCCGATCCTAACACAAGCGGTACAATAGAATGCTTGGTCACCATATTACCTTTTTCGGATCCCCTCCCCTGATCTCACCCAATCACTGTGGTATGAGACAGCTTTCCTTGGGTCCGTCAATTGCAGCCACTCCTCTTCAACGAAGGAGGAGGGGTGGGCAGAAAGATGGAGAGCAGATGGACTGGCCCTTGTGCAAGGCAGACATCTTTGGTCGGAACAAGTTTGAAATAATAAGCAGATAAGATACACTGATTTTATTACCAACTCCTTCGTTTTGTAAAACAAGGAGACTGCTATCTGGTCACAATGTCATGGTTTTGAGAGAGCGCAATTTGAATGAAAATCAGGTCTGCATCATATTCACAAGCCTGTAGCGTAAAGTTAGCTTATGTAACTTAAGGAGTGAGAAACGTATCTGTATTTACACTAGAGTGTTAATTAGAATTAGAAAAGCCCGTATACATAGTGGGCTAATGTAGAAATGTGTGAAAATGCTTAGGAACATTAGAACGTGCTAAACAGAATTCATGCATGCAGTTACTAAATGGAGAAAGAGATGAAATGTAAAATGAAGAAACGTGCAGACCACATAGCACTGTCCTATAGAAGAGTTTGTATAATTATAGAGTGGTGTGTTATTTTGTTATTTTAAGCTAAAGAAGTAAGGGTTCACAAAGTGTAGTCCACTGCATATAATTTAGTGGGCTTGGAGAGATAGGGGATAGCTTTGATCTGCATGTGCGAGCCAAGAGTCAAAAGTCTCGTTAAATTAAATTGCCAATGCTGGTCGAAGTTTTACGGCCTAGTGAGATAAGGGACGTTTGGAATTTGGGGCCCTGTTTCGAAGTGTCTGTTTCCAGGTGCGAGGGGGGTACCAATCACAAATGAAATGAATAGAGCTCTGTTTGAGGTGATAGGCTCTGGTCCGGAGGAGTCGACTGGAATGTCATGGGGGTACCAGCACGATGGAGACGGCGCCTGGGAAGCAAGGTCAACTTAACAGACGATTCAAAGAAACGAAACTATGGAAAAAACCAGAAGCAGGACCACGTGAAATGTGTACGTGGTGGGCGTCTCAAAGGGGCGTTCCACCCATACTGTGATTTTGTATTAGGGACAGCACCCCGGGGAGAAGGCAGAGCAGATGGCTTGAGGACCCTTAGAGAGCGGATGGGTAGGCAGAAAGGGTACTGCTATGCGATATAGGTTTCCATCTGAGACTAAGAGAGTTTGAACTTCCTCGGGAGTCAAACGGCTGACACCTTTTTAGGTAAAGAACTTGTTGAGTAGGGATGTCATCTAGCATAGAGTAGGGACAGTTTAACCTGTTTCATTTTTCTGTCAATGACGCTTCAGATCCACTTTGTGTCAATGATATTCAATTTGTTAATTTTTGAATTAGTTTTGATTGTTTTCTTCTGTAGATTGAGATTTCTTAGGGAATTCATGTTCCTTCTTGTACCAGTATACTTGTTGAACCTTATATTGAGGTGCTTGTACTTGCAATTGATTTTGGTTTTATAATAAACCTTTAAACCTTTTCAGTCGTAAGTGGTTCTTTAGGAGTTGCGTCAGTCAATGGGGTTGATTTAACCTGTATGGGGTTGCCTTTTACTCAATGACAGTCAATAACCGATCCAAAAAAGGGACTCAATGAGATAGGTATCTAGGTGATCAGATAAGAGATCAAAATCTCATTTCCCGCAGTTGGTAGCAGAGAAAGATGGTTGGCTTCTTGAGGAAGGCGACCTAGGTTAGGCCTAGATTACCCCAAGGCCCCTAGTCATCGACGACCAGAGAAGAGCTACCTGCCGAAGAAGGTGCTGATGGTGCGAGAGAGAAAAAGCAGCAGAGTCGGTCGAGAGTGAGTATAAGGGTCATGCGTTGCCAGATTGCGGTGTTTTGTGTTGTACCTGTGTTGTAATGTCAGGCGGAGTTGAATGTCTGTAGTGTGAGTGTGAGACGGTTGTGAGCGCGCGCAACCGGAGAAAATCTTAAGTCCAGGGAAGGGCTTAAGTGGTTCGGGTGTATCGGACATCCAGAGTAATTGTCTACCATTGTGAAGGGGGTCATAAGGTACCATTGATCGCCCGAAGGACCGTGATAGGGGGAACGTCAGAGCGAGTGTATGAGTAACGGACGCTGGTCGGACGTTTACTGTGTGTAAGTAACCTATCAGTTAAGGCGAGCGTCTGAACGTTAGAGAAAGACGTCTCGTCAGTTGAGGTGACAATTACAGTTAGACTGTGGACGTACAGTCAAGAAAAGTGATCGCTTGGTCGGAAGTAGTCATTTTTTCGGTGTATGAATGGGACGCATGCAAGACCGGGAGACGAGCTGAGAAAGGAGGGGAACTGCTGCAAAGGGGACGAGTGACGTCAGAGCGAGCCGCGCTGGGATTGGCTGGTTGGTGTAGAGCCGCGCTGGGATAGGCTGGTCAGCGAGAGCCGCGCAGGGATTGGTGGTTCGCCATCGCGAAGTAAATAAGGAAGGGAATTAAGGAAATCGTAGAGTCTTGAAAATGAAGTGTTTTAAATGTCTAAGGGCGATCTTTAGGAGAGACAGAGGGAACTCGTACGCGGGGGAAGAGGCCCCACCGGAGGGCACACCAGCTTATTACATGGTTGTGAATGTTGGGTTACACTCGATACTGTGGATCTCCGAGTGGAGCAAGTTAACAGAGGGAAATGAGGAACTGACGTTCCCGAGATACGGGACGTTTAGGTTAGAAGCATTGAACCAGCTGAAAGCGGTAATGCTCGAAACGAGACCTCTACCCAGGCCAACACAGTTCGAAGCCCTCAATGCATGGTTCAGGGCGGCGTACGACAGGAGCCTGAACAGGCGCCAAGAAAGAGTGAGACGATCGGTAAGAGCAGTACAGGATGCTAAATGGGATGATGAGGCTAAAAAGTGGAGAGTACAGAGAATAGACGCAGACAAGCTGTACCCAGTGCTAGAGGTTACGGGAGAAAGGAAACCTCCAGAAGAGGATGAGGAGAGCGAGACGGATGATAGTCTGATAGATAGGCTATTATCAGACAGACCACCTCCGTACAACAGGGAAGCCGAACGTCCCGAACTCCAACAGGGGGACGGGGCTGGGAAGGGGGAATATAGATCGCTCCCCATATCAGATTGGGAACCCAAGAAAGGCGAGGAAATACCTCAACCTAGTCCAGTACAGAGAGTAGTAGGAAGGTTTGTGGTACAGAAGGTGCCGGAAACGGAGTGTGCAAGGTCGTATCAACTGCCGGATGCTTTACAAGTGCCTGTTACCATAGGTCCTGTAGTGTCAATCTACAACCCGGAGAGAGCTCAGGAGGAGGAACAGGCACGGTGGGACAGGGAAAGGGCAGAGATGGAAAGCAGGAACAATACGATTAATTCCCAAAGGCAGTTGCTAGGACCAAGGAGTCGGAGTACCCCATTGGATTCAGTAACGGATCCCTTAATAGAGCAGGGGGTTCAGAGAGGACTGATGGATCTGAGGGGACCACGACCGAAATCCTTTAAGGAGTTAAGGGAGTACCTGAAAGAATGGGACGCTGCCGTAGAGACTCAGAATAAAGGAATAGAGACAGAAGCCGAATGGAGAGGCCAAGACAACAGGATCCTCTCTCACTGCGGAGCTGGCGAAAGCAGTCCGGAGTGGGATGGAGGGAGTCAAGAAAGTAGAAGAGACACTTGCCACACCATCGGTGGCAATAGACAAATGTGTGAAGACAAGAGTGCAGGATGTGGGGGGGTGCCTCGCCACAGCCTTAGTGAGGGAGAACGAAGAACACAGGAGTACCGAAATAGTTACAGGTGCACTCACCATACACCGGGCGAAAATGTGCAACATTGGAGTCACAGGAATATGGGGAGTCGCGAAAGGTCTCACCATGTGTCCGGTGATCACGGACGGGATCGCGGAAACATGGAGGGCTGTGAGGGACCTTATCGTTTACTGAGTGACACCAGACAGCAAGGGAATTGCGGTGACGTAGAACAAAATGGGGGATCCTACCTTGCATCTAGAGAGACAGAGCCGAAGAGACAGAATGGAGTGGTGGGAAATAGGACATTGTTTCACCATACACCAAGGGAAGATGGAAAAGCTTGGGACTTAGAAAGATGGGAACAAAGAGAATCAAGGAGGACTCCTCATAGCTCACCTGTGCCTAGACGTAGGACTCGGAGTTGGGACGAGAGGGATATAAACGGACCACCTAGGAGTGAGGTACTGAGAGCTGAGGTAAAGGCGAAAAGGCTCGATGTAACCAGTCTAAAATCAGATCTAGATGAAATAATAGACGGCACATTGCCAATGGAAAGGATCGATCTGTATGAACAGGATGAGGTACTGTTTATGGCCAAGGATGTTACTCGGAAAGCGAGGTCAGTCCATGAAAAATTATCTGAGTTGGCAACCAGGTATATGATAGACTTATCCAGAACAAAAGCCTTACAGGGTAACCATAGGCTGAATTGCACGGATCAGGATCTAGATGAACGTAGGACGATTGGGCTGAAAATACACATAAAGGAACTGATCCTGGGTATAAGAACGTGGAGGGATTTGGATAAATGGGAGGAAAGATGGTCCAAGAGGGGGACCGTTAGAAGGAGTACAATTGGTATGTCCCCAGAGGGAGGGCCACCGCGGATGGAAGCTTTCCCTTTGCGAGAAATCGCGAATGGAAACTACGTGCATGTGCCCTGGAGTAGGGGGGATCTAGCGGTATTTACCAATTCCTTCCCTAAGCTAAGGGAAAATCCCGTAGAGTGGTACAAACAGGTAGAGAGGTTCGTGAAGATCTCTAAAGTGCTGTGGGTCGATTTGAATACCCTGTTTGACATTGTAGTACCAGGAGATTTGTGGACGGCATGTAAGCTCAGTGTTGAATGGCCCATCTGTGAACCGGATAGGGATGCCCTGACGAATGGGCCGTCAGAGAGAGTCATGGAGAAGTATGAGAGGGTAATGGCATGGTTGAAAGAGAAGGTGCCGTTACAGGACATAGATTGGGTTAAAATAGATCGAACCACTCAGGAACCTAAAGAGACCGTGCACGAGTATTATGAGAGATTGCTGAAAGCATTCAAACAGTACAGTGGGTTGGACGTGATGGATCCTAAAGACATAGGACAGTTTGTGTCAAAGTTCGTTCTAGGGTTGAGACCTGACATTAGCTTAATGATCCAACAGCATTTGATTTGTTGGCAAAACAAACCCTTAGATGAAATCCTGAGGTATGCAAGGTACTGCAGCGATGAAATAGACTCGAAAGCAAAGAAACTTAAGGAGAAGCTGATGTTGGTACAGATGCAGTCAGCTGGAAAGGGTGGACAGCGACAACAGGGAACCGGAACTCTAGGGAAAAAGCAGAATAATCAAGGTAAAGACGATGAGGAAAAACAGAGACCTAGGGTAGATATCGCGACACTGAAAAAGACGACGAGGTGCCACCAGTGTAACGAGGTGGGACATTGGAAACGCGAGTGTCCCTATAATGTTGAGACGGGGGAATTGGAACCGGAGGAGGACGATGTTCAGAACAGTCTGGTGAATGGAACAGCGATCCCAAAGGGAAAGTTTATCAAAGGGGGGACTCAGACTCCTCGAGCTCAGTTCCCTCAACCGCCTCGTATTGCAAATGGAGGGAAAACCTATAGACAACTGCCACTGTTCGTAGGGGGAGAGGAATGCTACTACGTTGATCCCCTTACGGGACAACGAGTGAATAGAGAGGAAGACTGTACCCTAGGGGCAGCCCTGGAGGTAGACCAGAGAGGACCATACGTGGAGGCTGAGGTGAACGGATGTCCTACGACCTTTTTGGTGGATACGGGGGCCACTCGATCCACTTTAAGATCGGCGGTGGTCCCAGGTCTGCCAATGTCGGGAGAGACGATCCAGGTGGTAGGCGTCGCAAATAGGAGAATGACAAATCCTCTGACAGAACCAGTGTCGGTGAAAATAGGGAAATACAGTGATGAGCACCAGTTTGTGATTTGTGATTCCAGTCCTGTGTGTCTGTTGGGAAGAGATCTGCTATGTAAACTGAATTGTACAATATATTGCACACCTCAAGGAGTAGAAGTGCAGACTAACGATGATGATGCCGATTTTAAGGTTGCAAACTCACAGGTATGTGTGGAGCTATACCCTACCTTAACGGTGGAGGAGCTTCCATGGGACTTGAGAGGTGCGGTGTCACCTGAGGTGTGGGATTTCACGGGAGAAGAAATAGGACTGATCAAAGGGGTAGAGCCAGTAAAGATCATGGTAAAACCAAATGCCGAGTATCCAAGAACACCCCAATACAAGTTGACTCCGGAGACGATTGCAGGAATAAAGCCTGTGATCGAATCTATGATTAAACAGGGAATACTGAAGGAGATCGTGGGAAGTCCATGTAACTCCCCGATTATGGGTTTGCAGAAGCCTAGTGGGAAATACAGAATAGTGCAGGATCTTCGAAAGATTAATAATATTGTTGTTTCATGTTGTCCAGTGGTACCGAATCCATCAGTGATACTGTTCCAGATACCATTCCAAGCTGAATGGTTCACGGTGATAGACCTGTGCCAGGCCTTCTTTTCAATCCCCTTAGATGAGGAAAGCCAATATCTTTTCGCTTTTAAGCTGGAAAATCGCGTTTTAACATGGTGTCGTATTCCACAGGGTTATACAGAAAGCCCATCGATTTTTAACCAGCTGCTGAAGAAAAATCTTGAAAGTCTAGTACTGCCCATGAACTCGGTTCTGGTCCAGTACATAGACGACCTACTTGTGGCGTCAGAAACTGAGGAAGCTTGCAAAATAGACACCATCACCTTACTAAATCACTTGGCCGAGAACGGACACAAGGTGTCTCCAAGTAAATTGCAGTATTGTCTGACAGAAGTGCAATACTTGGGTCACAGGATTGAAAAGGGAAAACGGAAGGTGTCTCCAGACAGAATAGAGGCGATCATGAAAATGAGTGCGCCCACAACACAAAGAGAAGTCAGGATGTTTCTAGGAATGGTCGGTTATTGCCGGCAGTGGATAGCCAACTTTTCACTGAAGGCAAAACCGTTACAAAAACTGACGCACAAGGGGGTGAGCGATCCGGTACCATGGGACAAAGATTGTTTGATGGCGTTTTTGCAGCTGAGGGAGGACTTGTGTAGTGCCCCGGCTTTAGGAATGCCTGATTACGAGAAACCATTCTTGCTTTACTGCTGTGAAAGGGAAGGGTGTGCTTTGTCAGTTTTGGCCCAGATACACGGAAATGCCCGTAGACCAGTTGCATACTTTTCGGCTACCTTAGATCCAGTAGCCGCAGCGTTGCCCGGATGTCTCAAATCCGTTGCTGCAATGGGTGTCAGCATTGAAAGGTGTGAAAACGTAGTCATGGGACATCAGTTAGTGGTGTATGTACTGCATTCTGTAGAATTGTTAATGACCAGGACCAAGACACAGCATCTGACGAATAGCAGGCTCACTCGCTATGAGCAAGTCATATTGGCTGCTGAGAATGTGACCCTAAAAAGATGCTCTGTTTTGAATCCTGCCACTTTGATGCCACTTCCAAATGATATTGATGATGAAGTTTGTACAGATCATGACTGCCTTGATGTGACTGAACTATGCACCAAACCAAGACCGGATATCGTAGATGAGCCATTGACCGACCCTGATGAAATATTCTTTGTTGATGGTTCATGCGTAAGGGACGATATCGGTCAGCTGAGAGCAGCTTATGCCGTTTGCACAATTACCGGAGTTGTGGAAGCCGCCTGCCTGGAAGGAGTACACTCCGCTCAGGTAGCTGAAATCATTGCTTTGACCCGTGCCTGTTTAGCAGGTAATAAAATTCGAGTCACCATTTACACCGATAGCCAGTATGGTTTCGGGGTAGTTCATGACTATGGGCAGTTATGGTCTCAAAGAGGTTACATGACCTCCTCAGGTTCTCCTATTAGGAATGGAGAGTTCGTGAGATTATTGTTAGAAGCATTACAAGGTCCAGCAGCTATTGCAGTTGTTAAATGTACCGCGCACACAAAAAATACTGACTTTGTGTCGCAAGGCAATTGGTATGCGGATGAAGTCGCACGTTACTGTGCGGAACAGGGGTATTCTCTCACGGAGGTAGAAGTGGGGGGAATACAGGAAAGGACTGAATTAACTATGTTGTTGGAAACTGTAGACACGTGGGATGAGCTGAAATGTATCCAAGAGAATGCACCTGATTTTGAGAAAAAGGCATGGGAGACAGCTGGCTGTACCAAGAGTGAGATGGATTTTTGGATCTCTGCAGATGGGAGGGCAGTTTTACCAAACGAACTCGTTAGTCCAATGGCAAGGAGATTGCATGGACCAGCACACATAGGTAGAGATGCCATGGTAAGGGTATTCAGACAAACGTGGTACAATCCGAAGTTTAGAGTAGCGGCAGAAGCAGTATGTCAGCGTTGTGTGATTTGTCAACAACTGAATGTAGGAAAGAGAACACCAGTCACATTGAGCCACATAGGGAGGTCTGGGGGGCCTTTCAATAGAATGCAACTAGATTTTATTGAAATGCCCAAGTGCAATCGACTCAGATACGTCCTAGTGATTGTCTGTATATTTTCCAGATGGGTTGAGGCTTACCCCACACGTAGGTGCGACACACTTACAGTAGCAAAACTGTTGCTTAGAGAACTGATCCCGCGGTTTGGGGTGCCGGCCTCTTTGGAATCAGATAGAGGAACACATTTCAACAGCGAAATAGTGAAGATGCTATGTTCAGCTCTAAGTATAGACCAGAAGCTCCACTGTAGTTATCGACCAGAAGCGTCGGGGATTGTAGAGCAAATCAACAGCACCATTAAATCCCGACTCGCCAAAGTTTGCTCATCGACATCCTTGAGCTGGCCTGATGCACTTCCACTTGTCCTTATGAGCATACGTAGCACACCAGATAGAAGGACAGGTCTCTCCCCACATGAGGTGCTAATGGGGAGGGCTATGAGACTGCCATCGGTTCCAACTGCAGCACTGTTGAACATCACAGATGATTTGATCCTGGACTATTGCAAGGGACTATCTGACGCCATTCATTCTGTGTCCCTTCAGGTGCAGGCTGCAGAGGTTCCGTCAGCTCAGGACCTGTGCCATGACCTGTGTCCGGGGGACTGGGTCCTGGTGAAGAAACACGTCAGGAAGAACTGTCTAGACGTGCGCTGGCGTGGACCATTCCAAGTCATATTGGTCACGAACACTGCAGTGAAGTATGGAGGCTTGCCCAACTGGATCCACGCCTCACACACCCGGAGAGTTCCAGCACCTCTGGAAGAAACAGCTCCTCTCTCGGATGAAAATCCAGCTGAAAGCGGAGAAGCCACAGAGGGGGAAAGTCAAGCTGTAGAGGTGATTGAAGAGGCTGAGACCGTGTCTGACCAGGCTGAGGACGGTCAATACACCAGTGAGACTGAAGCCGCCTCAGAAGGAGAAAGCAGTTGGGAGTTCGAGTCAGACACTGACCAAGCTGTAAGTGGTCAAGAGACGAGTGCAAGAACAAGGAGCAGGAGGACAAGGAGTGGAGAAGCTAGCTGGCCGGAAAGAAGGAGAAGGTCAAGCCTGAGAGCAAATCCAGAGAGAACCCTTGTCCCGATTTCTGAAGACTCAGATCTAGACGAAGGTGCAACGGACTCAGGTTCCGAGAGTCCGAGAAGATCAAGGAGGGTACGTGTGCCCTGCAGAAGATACGCCACCCCTGAGTGGACCTACCTAGCAGCAGATGTCTTGGGGACAGAGATCCGGGAGGGTGAAGGAAGTGCAGGTGACCAATCTCGATCCAATTGTAACGGTGGAAGTACGGCTGTTGACACCTGGAATCGAAACTGAAGGGTTACTGACATTCACACTCCCCGTTCCCCTGTACCTAAGTCGGATCAAGGACCTGGTGCTGAATAGATTAGAATTCCCAACCTTGGGTCATCCAGTACCAGCACATGAAGAAACCATCCTTCGTTTAGAACTGTTGGAATATGCCATTAGAGCTGCTGGCACTAGAATCATTGTAGATACATAAAGACTTTTGTAATTAAGCCATAAAGAAAGAAGATAACCTAGCGCCTAGTGGAAAGAAGAAGAAAATTAGGGACTTCATTTAGAGGACGGAGAAGGGTTAGGGCTGTCTGTCGCTGAAAAATAAGACTTTGTTGAAAAGAGACTTTGTTGGTTAAGAGTGCTTCACAGACTGACAAAAAAAAATCAATGTAAACCGAGTGAAGACCTCAAAAGGATTTTTTCTTCCTCGAAAAGGGAAGAGCTGCGCTGTCTGATAACATGGAGACTGGCAGTCCAAACCGCAAGGCCAAATGTATAGTAGGCACACTGATAGCAGTAGTAATTTCCCTTATAATCATAGTAGTTACTGTATCATACATAGTGGGACATGCAAGTGTAAAAGTGACAACAGATGTAAAGCCTGTAACGACTTTGAAACCTGCTCTTGTTGGAAAGAAGGAGGAGAGCAATGTGATCCGTGAAAAGGCGTTACTGGCAGATGAAGCCCGTAGGTTACACATAGATGAGTCGCAGGGAAATTTCAGGACAAACGCATATGCCAAGTTATTGTACGAGTATATTGATGCCATGGAGGCCAAAGATTGTTATGTCTGCATGCAATTGCCGGCTTCCGTAGATGAAGGCATCAGGTATCATCATCTTCCATTGACATATGGGATAACATGTAGTTTATTGCTCAGTATATTTTATGGTCGAGAGGGGTTTGAGTACTACTTTTCAAATTATGATTCGGTACTGCCTGAAGTCCCGAATTATAAGCAAATGAATAAGTGGGACTACTACAAAAAGGAAGATAGACTAGCTAAATTCTTCCTTCCTTGGGATACATTAGATACTTCATATGCATGCCGAAACAATCTGACTTGCAGAGTGTCAGAGATCGAGAAAAGGTTTATTGGACAAGTTGATGACCGTTACAGGAGGCAGAAGATTCTGAAAATGTCAGGACAATGGAAAACAGATTGGACCGAAGAAGAAAAGGCACACAAAAAGAAGGGTAGTAATGGTCCAATAGCACTAGATAGGACGCAGAAAGGAAAGTTATGTTTGACCCGAAGCAAGACCTATTATGAGAGTGTATTTGTAGGTGAAGTTAGTTGTGAACATGCTTTTCGGTTAGAATATTATACGAAAGATTTCATGAAAGGGATGCAAGTGATTCCTAATGTATATTTTGTATGCGGAAGAAATGCCTATGTAAAATTGCCGGACAATTGGTATGGTTCATGTTATTTGGCAATTGTCTTCCCCAAAATATACCATGCAAAGGATTTAGAGATCATAGAGGGAAAGGCTTCGGCAAGAGGGAAAAGGGATGTAGGAGAGGCTGAGGTAGTTGGAGACGTATTTGGAGCCATGTTTCCTCTTTTAGGTTTAATACTTAATGATGTTAAGATCAGGAGATTAGCTACAGTTGTAGATAGATTGTCTGCCAGTACTGCAAGGTCATTGATGCTAGTGGAAGGAGAGATGCAATCGATTAGGGCAATGGTTCTTCAGAACCGTCTTGCTTTTGATGTTCTGTTAGCAAAAGAGGGCGGAGTCTGCAAGGCTTTGAAGGTCCAGGAATGTTGCACTTACATTCCAGACAATTCAAAACCACTTGAGAAGGTTATACAAAATATTACTAAGATACATCAAGAAATCGAAGATTTGACAAGGATAAATGTTTGGGAAAAAGTAGGTCATGGAATGGGTAAAGTTGGAGGTTGGTTTGCCAATCTCGGGAAAAGTGTTGTTTGGTATATCCTGAAGCCTATCTTCATAATATTGATTTGCATAATCATATTGTGGGGTTTAGTGAAACTGTACAAATGGTATAGATCAAACCGGTTGCAAAGGTCCATGAGAGAGCAAGAAAGGAGATTAGCTGCTTTGCAAGATCATCAATATAGAAGTCTGAGAGTTCTCGAAACGATAAAAAGGGGGAGCCTTGCAACTAGTTCCGTGTAAATTATTCAAATTGAGGTGTTAGTGATGACCCCTAGAGGTCATCAAAGGGGGGAACTGAGAGAGCGCAATTTGAATGAAAATCATGTCTGCATCATATTCACAAGCCTGTAGCGTAAAGTTAGCTTATGTAACTTAAGGAGTGAGAAACGTATCTGTATTTACACTAGAGTGTTAATTAGAATTAGAAAAGCCCGTATACATAGTGGGCTAATGTAGAAATGTGTGAAAATGCTTAGGAACATTAGAACGTGCTAAACAGAATTCATGTATGCAGTTACTAAATGGAGAAAGAGATGAAATGTAAAATGAAGAAACGTGCAGACCACATAGCACTGTGTAAGAACGAAAGGGTACCACTGTATCTTTCATGTAACATGGATTCGATATTATTCAATGATTTGCTTATTTTATATATGTGTATGTTAAAAGCCATATCCTATAGAAGAGTTTGTATAATTATAGAGTGGTGTGTTATTTTGTTATTTTAAGCTAAAGAAGTAAGGGTTCACAAAGTGTAGTCCACTGCATATAATTTAGTGGGCTTGGAGAGATAGGGGATAGCTTTGATCTGCACGTGCGAGCCAAGAGTCAAAAGTCTCGTTAAATTAAATTGCCAATGCTGGTCGAAGTTTTACGGCCTAGTGAGATAAGGGACGTTTGGAATTTGGGGCCCTGTATCGAAGTGTCTGTTTCCAGGTGCGAGGGGGGTACCAATCACAAATGAAATGAATAGAGCTCTGTTTGAGGAGATAGGCTCTGGTCCGGAGGAGTCGACTGGAATGTCATGGGGGTACCAGCACGATGGAGACGGCGCCTGGGAAGCAAGGTCAACTTAACAGACGATTCAAAGAAACGAAACTATGGAATAAACCAGAAGCAGGACCACGTGAAATGTGTACGTGGTGGGCGTCTCAAAGGGGCGTTCCACCCATACTGTGATTTTGTATTAGGGACAGCACCCCGGGGAGAAGGCAGAGCAGATGGCTTGAGGACCCTTAGAGAGCGGATGGGTAGGCAGAAAGGGTACTGCTATGCGATATAGGTTTCCATCTTAGACTAAGAGAGTTTGAACTTCCTCGGGAGTCATACGGCTGACACCTTTTTAGGTAAAGAACTTGTTGAGTAGGGATGTCATCTAGCATAGAGTAGGGACAGTTTAACCTGTTTCATTTTTCTGTCAATGACGCTTCAGATCCACTTTGTGTCAATGATATTCAATTTGTTGATTTTTGAATTAGTTTTGATTGTTTTCTTCTGTAGAGTGAGATTTCTTTGGGAATTCATGTTCCTTCTTGTACCAGTATACCTGTTGAACCTTATATTGAGGTGCTTGTACTTGCAATTGATTTTGGTTTTATAATAAACCTTTAAACCTTTTCAGTCGTAAGTGGTTCTTTAGGAGTTGCGTCAGTCAATGGGGTTGATTTAACCTGTATGGGGTTGCCTTTTACTCAATGACAGCCAATAACCGATCCAAAAAAGGGACTCAATGAGATAGGTATCTAGGTGATCAGATAAGAGATCAAAATCTCATTTCCCGCAGTTTTCTCCTGGGGAAGGGTTGTGAATAAAGGCAATATATTAAGTGTGCCAGAAGGCACAGAACAATGATTAAACTGAACAGACTGAAGATACTATTGATAAACTGATTGCAAAACAGATGTGTTCCACACACTGTACATTTGTATTGCTTTTATCTGTATTATGATTGTAAAACTGGGCAGATTGCTCTGGTGTCAAACAAAGGAAAAGAGGTCTACAGATAAAGCCTGTGTTATAAACTTTGGTCATATTTATGAAATAGTTGCGCAGCACAGCGAGTCGCCTTGCTGAGTTGCATTGCGTCTCCGGGGAAGGGCAGGAATGCACCATATTTAAAGCACTATGGCACATTCCGATCCTTTCCCCTGCGCTGGCGTACAATGGGCTGCCCAGTGCCAATGCAGGCACCCTTGCACCAAAACAATCATGAGAGACTTTTTCCTCTTTCAATGTGTGCCGAAGAATGCAGCACCCTTAGAAAGAGGAAAAAAAAACGAGGAGGAATAAAGATATTTCTCCTGGTTATGCCTCTCCTGGGGAGGGGCATCTTTTCGGCGCATTCCCAGGTCTACAAGTTATAGTAAATCTGGGAATGCTTCATAAACCAAACCAGTTGCTTGGGAACGCCCACGCAACACCCATGGAAAGCCTTCCCGGCAAAGAGTAAGGGAACGCTGCGATTTTTGCTGCTTTGCTTTACTCGAGAGATTCATGAAGCTACTCAGGGCCACGCAAGGCGGCGTGCTATGGGTTAATAGAGCTCTTTTTTAGGTGCGTTGCTCTCTGGCACCACGTTGTGTGGTGCAAGAACAATGCTACGGGGCTCGTAAATATGCCACTTAGTGTGCACTACGATCTCCCTAGATCGGTAAGCGTCAAAATGTCCTGCCAAGACAAATCCCATTAGTAAATTAGCAAAGTTCAAGTGGAGCACGTGAATAAATGATGGGGAAACAGGGAGATGCGTGAGTGTGTTTCTTGGTAATGCTCATTCAGGAGATTATGATAGCCTCTGGGAAACAGACAAATAAGATATCACCAGAGCCTAGCAAGGTGAGGCCAGTCAGAACTAGAGGCATCCATGCTTGTGGCTCTCCGTCCACTTGGTCCCCTACATTACACATTGTGGCTTGCAATAGAATTGAGAAGCTGTGAACCATTTTAGAAGCAACACTTGTGCACCAGATAAAGTTTGTGTTTTGATGGGCAGTCTCCTGCATGTCTCTGGCGAGAGTGCTTCCCCTGCCTTATGCTAAATACCAGGCAAGTCCCTCAAAAACTACTGTATGGTTTCTAGATCCGTACCTCAGTGAGCATGACAATCATACATTTCCACTGAGGGTCTCCCTGTTTACATGGATTGGAACCCTAGAGCTTGACTCTGAGGTCGAGTGGGCATACCTAGTGCACCCCTATTTTTCAGAGAGTAGCTCCTACCCTCTCTATCCAAGCTGTGGTAGACTGGCAGTGGTGGCAGCAATAAATCTATAGTCAGGAGTAGTGAGTCACTAGCCACCCTCCTGATCAAGTCTGGGCAGTCTGCCATGCCTGTGGTCCTATTGCCTGGGTCTACCTGAGGTGTGTTTGAGAGCCTGTGAGTGTACTGGGGAAGAATGGTGAGGTGAGCCAGTGTGAGGAATGTGAGCTGTTCTGCTGGACATCCCATCTCCCCCGTGGCTCTCCCCATTTCCTTGGTGAGGCCTGGTGGGCTGGGGTAGACACTCAGTTCTTATCTGGGTTTAGCTGCACTAACTCTGCTAAGAGGACACCCCCCACTGGTCAGTGCCTCCTGGTCTGGAGTTAATTTAAATTCATCTTTAGGGAATTTCACAGACTGGTACCAGGGAAGACTGTAGATCATCTGTGCATGCTTTAGCCATGCATTGAACATGCCATGAATGGTTTGTGATTGGAGGTGTACTCGGGATGCAAAAGTAGCAGAAACTCTGATTGGATGAGCCTATCAATCAGAGGTGATAAAAGTCAGGCCTGAGTGGTCAGCTGTTGCTCAAGACTTGTTTTATGACTGAAGAGGTGGCCACACCAGGTCCCTCCGAAGGTAGCCAGTCACGACCTGCAGTGTGAAGGCAAGAGATAAGACACTTGCTCACGCACCTGGAACTTAATGACAGATGGAGTCTGCTGCCAAGAGTTCAATGAGAATCCAGGGCATCAGCAGCATGGGAGAAGACAAGCTGTTTCTGTGAGACTTGTAGAGCATGCGCTTTTGAACAAGGAAATTGCAGACTGCTGCCCAAGGTGTGGAAAGGAAGCTTACAGCACATCAAGGGAGTTGGTGTGGAAAGGAAACTTGCTGCAAATCAAGGAAGCTGGTGTGGAAAGGAAGCTTGCAGCACATCAAAGGAGACAGAGAGGGGGAAGCCTGAGTCTAGTCCTTGAAGGTGAGATCAAATCCTGTCTAAGCTCCTCCCTTGCGCTATAGGAGCCCGTACAAGCAGTAGCTCGGAAGAGAGGCTAGTGAAATAAGCCCCCACCTTTCTTTTTGTGATCTCTGGGGGTATCAGGGTGAACTGGCACTCTGTCCAGCCACTACCTTCCTACAGTTAGCCAGTGGTGACTGGACTAGTGGAACTTCACTAAACTGTGCCAAGACAGCAGGCACCTGTGGTCAGATCCCTGACACGACTAGAGCAGTGTCCTCACTCAGGACGGGAGGGCACTTCTGTTGCTTTGGGTGGGGGTTATGGGGCTGAACAAGAACATTTGATTTCACATCATATGCTGAAACTATGTCCTTTCAATCGAAAGATTGGTTTCAAGGCTCTAGCGAATGAGAGCAGCCTGTGAAACATGGTCTGTAATATGCAATGCTAATTGTGCGTTTTCATGTTAACTGTGTTTTTATAATGCTTGGTGTCTAGGCACTACAATACTGTTTGGGGTCAGAGCTCTGGCCCAGAGGGTTGTAGAGACATCTCGTTTTCATTGTTCATTCTAGTTTTATGTGTAGTATAATTATCTTGTGTCTATTAAAGTACTTTCCTTTTATAAAAGTAAAGCACTGACTGGACATTGAGTTTATCAGCTGGTAGAATGGTGTGCACTGTATTCTGAATGTCTAACCCCACCCCACCTCCTTGAGTAAGCTTTGGACTGCTCTGTCTCGCTACCCTGAGAGAGTTGGTGCGATTGGAGCGCAGTAACCCCTGAGTGCCCCGCCACAGTTGGGCTGTGGCGGGGTTGTCCGCCGACACAGAGGAAGGCATGTGACCTGGAGAATTTCTCTGCCTCTTGCTTCCCAAGGATTTATTATCTTATGTCCATTTTTCATGATTTATTGGCCAGTATGAAAACCGCATACAATGAAGTTAACTTTTTTTTAACTAACAGTATGTGGCGCATTTCTTGGTGATTGAAGGCAGGTCAGATGTTAACAACCTGCACCTCACAGCATCTATCATGTTAGTACATCAAGTACAATATTGCATGGGATCGCGCCCGAGGCCCTCTATGCCTCACTTACTTTGCCTTTGCCACTAACCCCTGTCCCACCTTTATTTTCTGCATGCCGGTGTGCCTATATGCCTCATCATTCCATTTAACACAAATAACCCTATTTGCTTTGTCAAGCAGAGTTTAATTTGGGTTCTGTGCTCAACGAGGCGCGTTGGTAATACAGAAATATCCCCCTCCCCAAACTTGCAATGACATACGTGTGTAATAAGACAATTATCAAACGCAGTTTCACCTCGAAAGTACTGCTTAAACTTTATTATGTCTTGGTCTGTTTGTAAAAATGTATTTGCAAAAATTAAGTTATATATTGAAGCATTCATGACACTTTTGTCAGGTTATGAAAACAATTGTCCTACACTTTATTTGAGAATTTCGTTTGGCAAATATCTCCCTAAGGTGCTTTGATCTTTAATGTTCGGACAACATATGATGATGAGTAAATGCTAAATATAATCCTGGATAGGGTGCAGCAATGTTTAGAAATCTCTTTTTCACGTGCTTTGACGCTGTATTAAAAGCAGGACCAAAAATAATGACGTTAGCTCAATCATTCTGGTGCTAAGAGGAGAAAAGATGTTCTCTTGAAATAGCTGTGGCTCTTTACCAACTATGGCCAACATTAACACATTTTTTTGCGCTGGGTTTGTGCCATCTAGTATGCATCAAAAGGGTTTCCCATAGATGGTACATGGTGGTCCCATGCAACCACTCATAGTTCTTCATGCAAAACCCTACTATTAACAATAGTTGACAGTGCTTTGCGCCAAAAAGTATCGCCATTTAAAAGCAGGCGTTTAAAAATAAGAAGTCCTTTTATTTCTCCTAACTTTTCCCAGTTTGCATAAGTGCTGCACTGTACAGCAAACATCCAAAGTAGAAACATTTTTAGTTAGTCAAAGCGGAAAAAACCTATACTAGGCTCACCCCGACAACTTGGCAATATGGCAATAAGGCACAAAGGTGTATGCCAGCACTAGCGAGCGAGCAAGACAGTGTAATACGTTTGTAGCTATGGTGCTCTCCTGCTCTCTCGCTGTCACGCAGTGCAGCGCAGCAAATTTGGGTGCTACACTGAGTTGTGTGAAAGTTGTGATGATCTGGGCCTTCGAGTGGTTTCTTTTTTCATCACATTCTCTGTCATGAAAACAAATTTTCAACACATTTTCATTCCCTAGTAATAGGGTATGTTGAACAGTAATATGTTTGATTCTCAAGAACTTTATAGAACTGTTTTTAAGGTCGACGGTGGTCCGATACCAGTGCTAAGCTTTTAGCAACTTAGGACCTTCAAGTAAGTAACAAAAGTTATTTTGAAGATTATTGTAAACTTGGCTGACACGCGTAGGTAACTGAGTTGTGTGCAGACACCCCGTATATCGAATGCATGATCTATGTACCCAAGTCAGGAAACAATGTTATGTTTGTAGGTGATTTATTTTCAAACATGTTTTTATTGGCATTTCCTCAAGTGAACATTACATATCAGGTGTTCAGACTTATGAGCAAAGAGATATACTACAGTTAAGGGAGTCCATATTGACATCAGTGACATGTGAAACGGATCTGTAGGCTTTATGTAACAGTAAAATTTGCAACTGGGGCGTAAACTGGGAAGAGGAGCATGGAAGTACAGAGCGTGGGTGTGGGAGATATGGCATGGGTCTGGGTTGTGTACATCTCGCTGAGTTATGCAGCGGCACTCCAGTGCTGTGTAGGGAGGGGCTACATTGGGCTATT
Source organism: Lissotriton vulgaris (assembly GCF_964263255.1). Classification (NCBI taxonomy): domain Eukaryota; kingdom Metazoa; phylum Chordata; class Amphibia; order Caudata; family Salamandridae; genus Lissotriton; species Lissotriton vulgaris. The sequence continues at coordinate 1,269,835,976 of NC_141696.1, read as the reverse complement.
CACAGGGTTCAATTGTCTGGTATGGCAGGATGTGGGGTGCATCTGTCAACAGCACGAGTGCGCCATCAGGGGGGGGGGCTCAAGGTCTGCAAATGTGCCTGCGTTGGTGGGTGGGGGGGTAGTGGGGTGGGATGGACCTGCGTCCGGGTCCTCATCGCGTGTTGATTGTTCAAAGCGGTGTAATAGTATGGCCCACTCCATGGAGTGTTTACGGATCCCCTTAACATCTTCGCGCAGTGCATTCTCCTCCGCAGCCGCCCATTTAGATACCGCTCCTACCCACGCTGCTAAAGGGAGGCCCGTGGGGGACCGCCAGTGCATGGCTATACTCCTTTTGGTTAGTAGCAGTGCTAGGGAGATGAAACGCTTGTGTGCTTTAAGGTGTTTTTGTATCTTGAATATGCCCAGCGCGCTAGCTTCCCAAGTGTCCAGGGTTGTGAGTCCCGTGAGGTCTCTTAGTGTCTCATGGACAGTTTGCCACAAGAACCGAAGAGTGAGACAGCTCTAGAACATGTGGAGAAAGTCCGCCTCCGGGAAGTGGCAACTGGGACAGAGGAACTGAGTGTCGGGGTAGAATTTTTGCAAGCGCACTAGTGTCAGATACGCCCTGTGGAGTATATAAAATTGTATATTTTCAAATCGGGCATTCCTGGACACCTTTTTGGGAAATTCAAGGGCTCTGGTCCATTCCGTCTCATGTAGTGGACGACCGATTTCGTCCTCCCAGGTGGCACGTAGGGCAGTTAGGGGTGCGTTTGCAAGTTCCTGAAGCGCCTTGTATAGCCAGGTGATTAAATGTCGCCCAACCCCCCATGTGTAGGATGGTATGTATGACCGGGTGTGTATTTGGTTCCCCTGCTTGGAGGTTGTGGTGGGGGCGAAAGCATTCGAGAAGTTGGTGATACTGTAGGAACTGACCCGGGGGAGACCGTACTCGTCCACAAGGCGTTGGAATGGTTTAATCTGCCCATCTTCGAAGAGGGACTCCATGTCCGTGATTCCACACGCCGTCCACGCCGTTAGCACGTTGGCCGTATAGTATGTCTCGAGCCTAGGCCAGCCAACCATTGGGAATAATGGGGAGTATGGGGGCGTCCCGGGCGACACACGGTGAACTCGCAGCATGCATTGGCGCGCCACTGTTACCTGCAAGGGGTATGTGCGTCGTGGCTTGGTGCCGGGGAGGAGGAGACGGGTGAGTTACGGAGTGGGAAACTTGCCTGTCGGAGTGTGTATGTCATTTGTGTGCCGACTCACTGTCCAATAAGACAGCCATTAAAGTTGTGCTGCTAAAAAGTAAGACTCAAAGGATGGGGCTCCTATGCCTCCCAGAGTGGTAGACAACTGGACCGTCTTCAGTGCTATTCTGTGTCTGCCCGACCCCCAAATGAGCGTGCCGAGAAGGGAGTTAAGGTCGCAAAAGAAGGATTTGGGTGGGATCACCAGTAGGTTTGTGAAGTGATATAAGAGCCGGGGGAGCATTATCATTTTAGCCAAAGCCACTCGGCCAACCGGGGCCAGCGGGAGCCTGTTCTAAAATCCGACTGCTGACCGAATGTTAGCGAGAGCTCTGCAATGCTTGCCCTCAAAAATATCGGCAGGGGAATGATAAAGATGGACCCCAAGGTACCGGGGGGCCTCTGTGCTCCAGGACACCCTCTGAGTCCCCACCCATATGTCGCGGGGGTAAATTCGGATGGAATGGGTACACCGTGGATTTGTCACTGAGTCTGGAGGCGTCCGCAAATTCAGTGAGCGTAGTCCATATAGGAGTCAGGTCATCTGTGATGTCCCGTATATATATTAAGAGGTCGTCAGCGTACGTGGAGACGCTATGAGTGACGTCCGCGATTGGGATGCCCCATTGCATGCCCTCCTGTCGCAATCTTATAGCCAGTGGTTCGACCGGGAGGGCGAAAAGGAGGGGTGAGAGGGGACAACCTTGCCTCGTGCCTCTCTGAACTATGAAGGCCTTTGATATGTATCTCCCTAATCGGACCCATGTGGTAAGTCCAGTGTATAATAGTCTAGTGTACGCTAAAAGAATGGGGCCGATGTTAATGCGGTGTAGTACATAAAATAGATACTGCCAGGTAAGGGTGTTGAAAGCCTTCTCAAGGTCTAGGATGAAACAGGCTGAACAAGGGTGCGTGTCTTTCACCTGATCCTGCACATGGAAGATGCGGCGGATGTTCTGGGATGTGTTTCTGCTGGGGACGAACCCGCATTGGTCCGGGTGAACCAGGGGGCGTATGATTTGTATATATCTATCGGCCAATATTTTCCCCAGAATTTTACAGTCGGCGGAGAGAAGTGTAATGGGACGATACGATGCCATGAGTTGTGGGTCCCGATGTGGCTTCAGAAAGGTTACAATCACAGATTGCCTAAGGGATTTGGGTAGAATCCCTTTTTCGAGGGCTGTGGCAAACATTAGTGTAAACTGTGGGACTAATAGAGAGGAAAAGGCTGTGTAATACTCCAGTGGGAGTCTGTCCAGACCTGGTGCCTTGTTACGGGAGAGGGCATGGAGCACTTGGGTGATATCCGCGGGCACTATCTCTGTGTCTAATGTAAGCTTATCAGAGGCCGAGATTGTGGGCAGCGTTAGAGGATTGAGGAAATGGTCTATTGAGGATTGTGAGGGTGGGTTCGGAGTGCTGTATACTGTTTCATAATAGTGTTGGAACGCTAAGAGGATCTCGTCTTGAGAGCGTACCAGTGTGCCTCCAGGGTTGATAATTTCGGTGATCGGTTTAATGTCGGTGTCCTGCAGCACTAGCCAGGCGAGCATCGTGCCCGTTTTATCTGGTTCTTTATGCATCCGGGTGGTATAAGCCCTTAAGTTATATTTACGAAGGTCAGCACAGGCTGCTTGGTAGGCTGTTCTGCCCTCAGCCGTGAGTGTTACCTGTTCCTCGGAGAGGTCGTCTTGTTTAGTGGTTGTGGCGAGGTGCTGTTCCGATTCAATGAGTGTCTGCTCTAGTGTCCGCCGAACCCCCGTTATTTGCTTAATACATTCTCCACGGGCCACTACTTTGAACGCGTCCCATTCCACTAACACCGATGTAGCCGTGCCTGCATTGTGGGGGAAGAAGTCTTGTATGCTTTGTGTTTGGTCATGCTTAAAGACCTGGTCAGTTAGGCAATCTTGGGGCAGTCGCCAAGTGGGGACCGGGGGATGTGGGGGTCACCAGTTTAGTCGTAGTATATGTGCATCATGGTCCGAGACGATCCTGCCCATATAATCCGTGGACAAAATCTTGGGAGGATCGGCGCCGAGCAGAGGAATCTGTCCAGACGTACCCGCAAGTTATGTGGGATGGAGTGAAATGAATATATTCAAGTGTGCGGGTGATGGGAGTCGCCACACGTCTGTGAGAGCCCAGTGTGAAGTCCAAGCCCGGAACTTCTCCGTTTGCATGGGAGCAGGGGAGCGCATGGGTGGGGGGTCGGAACGGTCCAGGGCAATGTCAAGTGTACAATTATAATCCCCTCCCAGAATCCAGGGGACTGCGGTGAATTGTGGTAAGACCCCGGTGAGACGGTCTCAAAATTTGTCCTGTTCCTGGTTGGAGGTATAAACACTGCCTAAGAGGACTGCTTGGCCATCTAGGAGCCCCTCAAGTAAAACGTATATGCCTTCTTTGTCCACTACCCGCCTGAGTTCCTGGAAGGGAGTTCCTGGCCTACGGCTATACCTCTTTGTGAAATATAACTCTGAACGGTTCAAAACTCCAGGGGCTAGAACTATGGAAGCGAGTGCAATACGATTCCATACACTACTTGGAATTCAAAAATGACCCCCGTATTAGGTCTTCATCTCCATTAGAAATAACGTTACATCCGCTAATACCACGTGACGGGTTTTGTCCGATCACGTGACCAGCTAGCTCTGTGTGCATCGCACGGAGACTTTAAATGGCGCGAGCCCCCACCGGGCAGCGTTCCTGGGATGATTCACGGTCCCTTTACCAAGGCTGTACGGTAAGGAGAGAGGGGTGTACCGGCACGTTTGTTGTGATTGTTTGCATGGCCGGTCCCTGTGTATACATCGTTTCCGATGACAACTGGAAAGTGTATACATCGTTTCCGATGACAACTGGAAAGTCTGGGGTAGTTTGATTTGATTTTATGCCGCAACATCGCGGTGTATTAAAGGAGTTGAGTCTGGTATGAACTTCACTAGTAAGGCTGTTTGACACACCTGTAAACAGTACATCGTTATGGACTATGAAATGTCAACACCTGTGTTACAACACTAGGTGCAGCGTTCCTTTTGGCTAAGTCAGAAACATAAAATGGGCAGGACTATGTCTGACATCCTTTGGCTATACGCTGTGTATTAAAGGAGTTGAGTCTGGTATGAACTTCACTAGTAAGGCTGTTTGATACACCTTTAAACAGTACATTGTTATGGACTATGAAATGCTGACACCTGTGCTACAACATTAGGTGCAGCGTTTCTATTGGCTAAGTCAGAAATATAAAATGGGCAGAACTATGTCTGACATCCTTTGGCCATAAACTGTGCTACTTAAACAGTCCTCATAGTGTACATAATTCACAACCGGGGTGGACTATGGGATAATAGTATATCACTGTCAACATTACCGTCTGGGCATTTTTGCACTAACCAATGCACTAATGATCTATAGGTTGATGCTACAACCTACAGCAAAGGCGGAGAATTACCTGATCAGCTGGTATGAGTGAGCATAGCTGATCTAGGGTAATGTTGCATTTTATTTGGTTTTTCACATTTATGGGAAACCAGTGGAGGATCAATTTGGTCCAGAACGGGTCCTAACTATTTTTAAATTGTCTTTTTCAACTCGGCAGCTTCCTGTTTCAAAGATGTCTGAAGTGGGTGCAGCAACAGAGTGTTAAACCCTGATGAATCTGCCGTAAATTGTATTGGGCAGTGAAACATGCCGGTTGCAGGTAGTGGTATGCGATAATTAGCTACCAGCCTTATTAACTCAACAGTGCATATCTCATTCAATAATAAAGTAGTTTAGTAGGTCTGCCTGTTGATTTTACTTTACCTTCACTCTGTACTGTTTTGTCACGTACAGGAGCTATGCTCTAAGCTCCTTGCTTTGCACCTGTTTCTTTAAACTTTTACTCTTTACTTTCTTTTTTCACCAATTCTGGATAAGGAATGGCCACCTATGATGAGAAAGGGGCTGGATATTTGGTAAATATCTGACCAGATTTTCCCAGGGGATGTTCGCCCGTGAGGTGCCTTCCTCTCCGCCACACACTTTTTCTGTTTCAATTGTGTTTGTGTGGGTGTATGTATGGCCTTATTCAGGGCTGACATCACAGGTTGCGCCGAGTTGAATATATAGTGAACCCCCCAAAACAAGTGTTAGTGTTCACAAACAAGTTGTTTGTCTGGGACAGTGGGGCATTAGAGACAATAGATACCTAAATATAGAATCTAGATAAGGTATATCCTGAATCTTACGCTAGAAGATTCCAGTGAAAAGGTTCTCATGCCCGCTAGATGATTGCTAACTTGAGTCCTGGGTACAGGGATTTTTTGGATTGTAGTTCCTGGCCTGACCCAGATCAGGGCGTCACGTGCGTATGCTGAATAAGTCGTGGCACATATTGTACTGCGCCATTTAGCCTGCAGTCTGCCCGTTTCAGTGCCAGTGAGGTGGGTCTCCTGGAGGAAGGCAATCCTGGCACTTTGGTGTTTTATGTAGGAGTATACGGTGTAGCGCTTTCTCTGTGTATGTAGACCCCTGACATTGAGTGTAAGGACATTAATGTCAGACTGTTGTGTTGCCATTATCCCGCATCATCGTTACGACCTGCAAGGGGGGCATGTAGTGGGCGAGATCCCCAACCCAGTAGCCCTCCCGTTGGAGGAAGCACCCGTATGACCTGCCATAGTGCTGTCTAATGTGTTGCATGCGCCCTGATTCGTACCATTTTGCGAGGGGGGTGGGACCAAACCTAACCAGGGTTAAAACTGACAGAACTGGGGCCGGGAAACAGTCCCAATACATAGGACATGTCACTGGTGGCGCCATGTCCAAACTAATTCCCTGTTAGGGGAAAGGTGGGACCAGAGTCTGCGGGGGTCGCAGTGTGTGTGCACGCGAGGCTGCGCGCGGGTCGGGCCATTGGAGGATCAGTGAATGTCGCGTTAGAGCCAACACAGTGAGATGATAGCGCATGCAAAATGCTAGGGGATTCCAGTGTTTACCGGGTGCCCATGACAATGTTCGTGAGGTCTGTTCACATCGATGAGGCACCCAGTTGTCCATCTAGGATAGCATCGGCCGTTTGTGGGGTGACCAAGGGGGGTGTGATGGAGCCCCCACAGGACAGTGTGCCGTTGCTGTAGTTTTCCCCCTCCGATGTGAATATGTGTGGGGGTCGGTCGACGTCCTGCGTGAGGGGCGCCGTTTACAGATCTATGGCCGCCTGCAGCGCCTCTCGGCGTTCCCGCACTACTTGTGTCAAATCTGGAGACTCTGGGGGGAGGACCCGGACCTTTTGGTGGCGCCATTGCGGGGTCGCTTCGGGCCGCGTGTTCTGGATCGTGGTGGCTTAGGGTTGGAATTGCGCCGAGTCTCTGCTCTGATCTGTAATGGGCAGTGCTGGTCCGTCCAGTCCTGTGCCTCCTTGGCAGTGGCGAAGAAGATGGAGGAACCCTTGTGGAGGACCTTGAGGCGAGCTGGGTACAGCAGGGAGTATTGGACATTGTTCGTGCGGAGTCGTCTCTTATTATCAAGGAAGGAGGACCTCTGTTGTTGAACAGCGCATGCAAAGTCCGGGAAAATCATTATCTGCTTGTTCTCCACTTGTAGGGGACCAGCCACTCGGGCCGCTCGGAGCACCGTGTCCCGGTCGCAGAAGTGTAAGAACTTAGCAAGCATTGGTCTCGGGGCAGATCCTGGAGGCGGTCTCCGGGCCGGGACCCTGTGGGCGCGTTCAATAGAGAAGAAGGAGTAGTTTCTGTCCTGTAACTCCAGTTCTGTAGTAGGGGTATCTCTGTTATAGTCATAATCTAGTGAATAGTCCCGCCCATGTCGGTCCGTAGCCGGGGTAAAAGAATTTATCCACGTCTCCATGTATTCCAGGGAGTTCGACCCTTCAATTCCCTCCGGCAGGCACAGCACGCGTATGTTACAGCGTCTCGACTGTCCTTCTAAATCGTCTGCACGCTCTTCTATGACAGCCATGCGGTGAAGGACCTCCTGCAGCATGGTTTGGTGCGTTTTAACCATGGGTTGTAGGTCGGCTAGTGTCTTCTCTCCGTCTTTTACTTTATCCGCAAGTTTTCGGTGGTCGTTGCGGATTAGGCTGATGTCGGTCGCCAGGGTGCTGAGCCGCTCCTCCATGGACAGCCGGGATAATTCAATGGCCGCTAGCACTTGGTCCAGTTTGGCCGATACGGTTGGGTCAGCCTGCGACGCATTAGTTTGCGACCATGCCCGCGTGTGGGGCATATTTTTGGAAGCAGTTTCCGGCACCGTGGTTGTCTGTGTCACCTTCGGTTTCCCCATGGCGGCAATCAACGGGGACACTGCGCGGGGTCAGAGGCAGTGAGAAGTATGTTGCTCAGCGGGTGTCTTGCCCAGGGGAATAAGAGCGAGGGGCTGATCGGTGCACACCAGTCTACCTTGCAGCTCGGGTCGTCAGTGTACTGTTCAGGGTATGTTCGCTGCAGCACCCAGGTCTTCCAAAGCAGTATGCCCTGAGGGGGGGGAACAAGACCCCTGGGGGGTGTACAGCCTGTAGACGGAGCAGAGGCCCCGGCCCTGTGTCCCAGTGGTGAGGGTGGTCCGATATGTGAAGCAGGGGAACTGTTACGCCTCCATGTTAAAGTCAGGCAGTTTCTGTTGCAGTCCAAGGAGGGGGCGTACAGTTTAGTAGTGAGGCCTCGCCGGGCCCCCCAATCAGGGAAGTGCCGCTGCAGGAGGGATGTTGGGGAGCTCGGCTCACCTGTAGCCCGTGGTATCGTGAGCCTTTCCTGGGGGCTGCTGAGTCTGCCTCCTCACTCGCGACGCTCCCCAGGCGCCATCTTGGGGTCAGGCAGGCCGAGTTTGCAGAGTTGTCGGTGATACGATGAGTGCGGGCGGGCCCCCAGGTCTAGGCAACCGCAAGTAGGTGCTCCCTCAGGTGCTGCGTGGATCGCCTGGGTCGAGACTCTAACAGGGAAGGCGGCAGCTCAGCTCGGTCAAAATGGCGGGTCGCGCCTCACCGGGATCTTTGGGCAGTGGAGCAAACGGGACCGGCGCAGGAGGGCCTCCTGGGAGCGGGCCTCCACCGTCCTCGCGATCGTCGCGGAGATGGCAGCTGGTCAGTGTGGGCCTCTTGATGCCCAGGGGAGGCTGCAGGTGTGGAGTCAAGGGGTCGCTGGCACCATCTTTAGACCCAGTGTACGGCTCCGGTGGGCTGATTGTCGTTTTACCAGCTGGACTGCAGAGTGCCAGGGACTGCAGGATCGCTCTGGGTGCCAGGTGAGCTCCGCTTACTGATTCTGGCGCGTGTGGCTCTAAGCGACCTCGGGAACCGGGTAGGATGCCGGCCCGATCGCGGAGCCTCAGCGGGACACAACCGCCATCGTGGCTTGCCTAGCCACGCCCCCGTTATGTTTGTAGGTGATGGTTTGAATATAGCCTTAGAGCCCCCTGTAGCAGGCTTTACAGGCCAATAAAGACCTGCTCCATCGTTAAAGGCCCGAGCCGAAGGCGAGAACCTTTATCAAGGGAGCGGGCCATTAATGGCCCCTAGAGCCTGCTACGGATAGCTCTAAGGTTATTAGAACATATCGCCCCAGTCAAAAGAATGTTCTAATTTGTAAAACAAAGGCCTCATGGAGCCAGAGGGTGTTGAAATCCCCTCGGGCTCTGTGAGGCCTTCGTTAAACATTGGAATGTTGATGCTCCGGAATTCTACCACACATTAGAAGCCCATAGCACTCCATTGTTTTTAATGGAGCGCTCAACATTTCAATGTTCTAATAAGGGTTAATCAAATCAGACTCAGAATTCCACATAGGCATCCGTCACTCTGAAGTCCCACTGCTATGCCTTAGAGTCGTAGGCAAAAATGTTCTGCAAAATGTGAAGTACTTCACGTTACATCGAATCTATAACTGGTTTGTTAAAGGAAGAACACCCAATGTGAAATTTCGTTTTTTGTAGCATCACCATTCTGTTTATTGTAACACATTTCTTGTAATGATCAAAGGTAGATTTTATGAGTGGATTGTATGTGATGGTTTTCATGTCAAATACTGATTAATTTATTTTACAAAGATATATAGCATCTTTTAAATATGATACACTTTTCAAATATTGGGATGAAATTCATAACAGCCTTCACTTGCGGGTAAATAATAATAATACAAGCAATAATAACAACAATGATAATTTCATATTGTGCTTCATTCTGCCCATCTGTTGTTTCTTACAGCAGTGAATTACAGGTTCTTACTGCACCAGCTTCTGAAGGATGGAAGATAGGTTTTTCCATGCAGGGATTGTAACTCATGACGTACAAGGCACAGCAGCTAACTTGTAACTCATCGAGCAATGTCACAAATCCTGTAGAGGAAACCAGAGATGCGACTCTGCAGCAGCCTCTGCCGTAGGACCATTTCACATTTATTACTCACAAATGTATTGATCAAAACATGGAAAAAATAGCTTCAGTATCACCTAACTCAAAGTAACATTCTTACTAAACTAATTTTCCCCATGGCAACTGTTAAAATCAGTGTCAAACCTGGCACCCTTGGTGTGGTTTTCCCCTTGTCTTTTTGCCTCAACCTCCTGTATTTTTGGTGTGTGCTGGATTTCGTTTTGCTGGTCTAGATGCTTTGGGCACTTTGCCAATGTTGATCTGTGCCAAAGTGCAAGTGCTCCCCATGCAAATTATGTTATGGATTAGTGTTTTCATGTTTGAATTACTGGTATGCCCCTAGTAAAGTGCACTGAGAGTGCTAGGGCCTGTAAATCAAACAAATACTGGGTGGGCCTGCAGCACTGATTGTGCCTCCCACAGAAGTAGCCCTATGAAGGTATCTCAGACCTTCCACTGCAGTGTCTGAACACAGTTTTTACTGCAATGTCGACTTGGCAAGTGAACCCACTCACCAAGCCCTAACCTTCCCTTTACTACATGCGAGTCACCCTTTGGTAGGTCCAAGGTACCCCTATGGGCAGGATGCAGTGTATGTCAAAAGTAGGACATGTACTTATGTGTGTGACATGTCCTGATACTGAAATACATTGTATTTAGCTTTTCACTATGGAAAGGCGATCTGTCCCATAGGATAGAATGGGAGTTTATTTATCACATCTTATAAGTATAGGCATGAGCCTGTGCCCTGAGTGCCCAAACTGTACTGAGGTCTTGATCCCTAATGCTGATTTTTGTTGTCATAGGCAAACACAAATCATGTGTGTGCACCATGACACAAACCTTTCTCATGGACTGTGGTGTTTTTAGATTGGGAGGGGCATCCAAAGCACTACCCTCATAGTGGTGAAAAGCCACTGCCTTTACCAGGAGTTAAGCAGCCCGAGCACGGTGGTGGCAGCATACCGTGCAGTGATCAGTAGGATTGAACAGGACCTTTTTCGCCTGTGTTCTTGGAGTGAGTCCTTCGAGCTCACTCATTTAAAGTTCCGCTACTGTGTGCTTAACTCACCCTTGGCCTACATTAGTTTGGTATGTAGTACTGTGCAGTAAATGTGTGGTGTACATGTGCTGGGTGTCTGTGTGTGCCTGTGAATGATACAATAAAAGGATAATGAGGTACTCTGCAGTGTGTGTATGAAACATGAATGTGCTGGGTGTATATGTTCCTGTGAGTGGGGGAGTGGTACAGTACATGAAGGATGTAATGCTTTTCAATTTGAGTATGTTATGCACATATGCTGGGTGTATGTGTGCCTGTGAATGGTACAATACAGGGATAATGCATTGCTGTGCAGTGTGTGCATGTTGTATGCATGTGCTGGGTGTATGCGTGTCTGTAAGTGGTACAATACATGATGGCTATAGTGCTGCACGGTGCATGTATATTATATGTATGTGATGGGTGTATATGTGCCGGCGAATAGTACGATACATTGCAGAATCTGGGTACCATTTGGGAGACTCAGGGCAGCATGGTGAAACATGAGGAGAGAAGGCAGAGGAATGCCCCCAGGCAGAATTGTGAATTACTGCATTCCTGTAACCAGGGTGGGACACACTGGAGAGAGGGAAAGCCAGGCTCTCCCAGGACACTTCAAAGGGTGCATTTTGATTCAGAGAGAGGTCACAAGGAAGAAGCCTGGACAGATCTCCAGAAGAAGATGGGGCTGACAATAATGGAATCATAAAGAGTAGGGCTGAGGTTTTGGGGTTAAGCGCAGCTCAGCAAGACTCCTGCCTGAGATCAGGACTGGGGACCAAGCCAGCTAGCCTCCCAGCTGGTGGAGTGGACATCACCCAGGGAATCCAAAACCACCTGCCCTGGAGACTGGAGCTTTAGCGCCTGCCTGCTTGTCAAGACCAGTTTGCTCTGTGAGGAAATGGAGAACACTGGAGGCATTGAGGTTCAATGGGGAATCCTGTGGAGTCGATTTCCTTAGTGAGCTGGTGTGAGTCTTTGCCCATGTGCAAGGAAAGTCAGCGACTCTTGTATGGCAGAGTTGGGACGCCGTGAAGTGACTGTGATCGTTGCTGCACCTATCGGGATATCGCTCATATGCAGTGAGGAACTGGTGGACCCATATGCCTGGAGGGGCTGGAGCAAGGAGATTGTCAGATAGAGGGGCTATAGCCAGTGTGTGGTGGAAAGTCAGTGACTGTGTCTGCCAGGAGGGGCATTCGTGAAAAGCCTGCTGTGCTGAGTGGGCCATAGCCCATGTACAGTGGTGAGATGGTGACCCTGTATGCCGCTGAGAAGAAATTTGCTGTGCTGAATGATCCCGCGCCCTTGTGAAGTGGAGGGACGGTGATCCCGCATGCCACAGTGGGCCACTGGGACCAAGCAAGAAGCATGACCTGGTTGGGATCGTCGCCAGAGGAGAGATTAAACCATGGTGACCTCTGCGGGCCAGCACCATGACTGCGGATCAGCGCCAGGTCTTTTGCATTCCTCAACCGTAGGACGGACCAAAGAACTTACCCAGCATGGAGGAGCCATGAAGAACCTCCATTTGCTGAGACAGCATGACTGCGTGTGAGGAATTTGAAGTGCACTGAGCATAGCATAGCCCACCTGGTTCGTGTGTAAAGAACTTACCGGAGATAGCTGCTGCAGCTCCAGCTCTTGCTCCAGCACCCGGGATACGGCATGCTCAGGGACTTCAGCGCTGGAACACTTAATTTTTATACAGAGTCGGAGTGGGACTTCTGAGACTGAGACTCGTGAAGCTTTAGTCGAGTGTTGCCTTTAGTGTATGGGGCCTTTAGTGTATGGGCAATAACCCCTACCACTAAAGCTTGGAGGGACTGGTCCTTAGGGAACCACCTGAGAAACACTAGAGCCCTGATCTCAGGGGACTGTGGAAATTGTTAATGTATATTTCCCTTTGTGTCAGCAGCTCTGATTTAAATACTTCTTTTTTTCATAAAGGTAAGTATTTGATGTGAAAATCATTTACTGCTGCGTACATATTTTGAGTTGTTTACCTGTGTTCACCTACCTGTATCTACCACCTGGCTTGGTACCTTATTCTAGTTCCGCTGACATGGCATTACTCAATGAATATAGCACCTAGAAACCTGTTACTCTGGGAAGAAGCAGTCTGAGAGCCCCTAAGACTGGGGACCTGACTTCTCCCTTGCTAATTAGCAATGATGCATGCATTTGGTACCAATAAATACATTTCACTCTGTTTCTGAGCAATCCCACTATGTCTGGTGAGTTTCATTCATTCGCTCATGGGAGGGTGCCAGTATTCCCCCATCAAAATGGTGTCAGAAAGTGGGAACATTGGAGGACTGGAGGACTGTGATGTCACCAGTTGGTAAGTGAGATGTAAGCTAAATAACTAACTTGCCTTGCTGCAAGGGACCTTTCAGTCTTTCAAATTCATTGACTGACATTTAAAATAGACAAGAGACTGTAGAGAATGTATTTAAAAATATTCTCTGTATCAATACACTAATTGATATGTGGCATACACTGGGTTAAGAGAATAATTTATGTGTACCTACACATATAAGAAGTAGTGAAACAGGTGACTGATAAGTAACTAAGTTACTTTATGTCAATAAATATTGAAAATGGCTAGACCCTTTGGGAGTTTTATAAACATCCATTTCAGAAGAACCCATGCTAGGAGGGGGTATTGATTTTACCCATACAAAGAAACCCTCCCAGAATATAGTGAGTGGAGATTCTGATTTGCTGGTTGCACCGGAACACAGGGAATAATTTTGAAATATGCGTAGTTATGTCATGGATGAATCACTGTATTTGAATAGGGTATTGATCTTAAGTACTGGACATCTATGTTTCCTTCATTTATATAAAAAATGAAGCGCATTAATGCATGAGAGAATGAAATTGGTTTTATATGTGATGTCTCTGGCTGGTCCATAACTGTTGATTTTCCTTTTTTGCCACTGCCTAACAACTTTTCCGTTGTAGGAGACCTTTTGAATTTATCTACGCACTTTGTTACCTTTGCCTCAAATTGTAAGGCGCTAAATTGTGAGTAAAAAAAAAGCAACATTTCACAAGACAGGATCTCTGATGAAAATCATGGTAAGCTCACTAGAAAGCTGTTTAAAAAACCACCAGGAGAGAAAAATTCAAATGAAGGTAAGAATATGAATTATATAAAATATGTTAAGTGGTTGGAGGAAAAGTGAACTTGAAAACATTCAGATTTTCACATGAGCAAATCTATACATGCAAATTTGCTCAGGAAAAAATGCAGTTCACAAATATTTTCTAGGAGTACTATTTCTTGGCCTACTTCTGTAAATGCTTCTGAATTCAAGGAAGCCATATATATGCAAGGATATATACCATGCATGTACTTTTCAGACTTTCTTTAATAATTGGGCCTCTAATTAGGCCTGGTGTTAGCCATGACCTTTTGTGTATATTAAAATGATGCCTCTCACACTCTCTCTCTCGAACAGCTGGCATCACTGTGAGTGACAGTATTCTGCTCTCACAAGGAGCATATTGACACACAAAGTAGTTTTGTACAGTGCCAAGAACTCCTGTGGCAATGTGTACTTTTTGAGACCAAAAAAACGATTTTTGCTTTTGCCAATGCTTGTTAGAATGGTGAGGGCCCAGCAGCTCCAACACTAATATGGTTTTACAAAAAACATGCTTAAAAAAGTCATGCATTGACATAAACAAAAGACTGACCTCCAATTTCAGACCTACTGGCTTGCCAATGCTGGTATATTTTTGTTTTCTATAAATGTATTTAAACTGGTTAAACTGGTTTTTCATTATGAATATTTTTGGGAAATACCAGCATACATCAACATGTTAGTAAATAATGCTGCAAAATTATGGTACCTAAAATTTTACAGTTGTTCAGCGAATTGTTTTTTCCTACTTGCATTTTTTGGGAACGTTATATTTTGAAAGCATAGAATAATCACACTTGCTTTCAAGTGTCTGCAAATATTTGCATATAATAAGAGAGCATTCTGGGAGCATTGTACATAGCCTCATATTACTAAACTTTAAAACGTGTGTAAAATTTATACTGGAACCACCGTCAGTAGTGTAGTCAGACCTTAGGCTTTTGGTAGCTGTTAACCCAGGACGTGTCAAAGCAGGCAGAAAAGGTCCTAGGGTCAGGCTGGAATAGATTTGTAAAGGAGGAGTGATTTTAGGTGCACAGAGCAAGCAGTTTGGTCAAGAGACAGACATGGTTAGCTCAGTGGGTCTTTAATACTGATTGTTACATGGAATGTTAAAACGGACTTTTCCTAGGAACAGGGCACTAAATAGAAAAAAATAGGCCTCACAGAGAAAAACGAATTTGAGTGTTTTTACAAAACTAGGACATAAAAAAATATAAAAAATAAATGCAAAATTTTGCAGCACTCCTATGGCAAAGCAATTTGTAATGACATTTCAAGAAAACTCAAACAGATAGCATCATAAGGGGCCCTGTGACATTACTTGTCAGACGGGATTTATAAGTCCTGCTTGCTTTTCATAAGTAGAAATAACAAAAGGGTTAGTGATTATTACTTCAAAACTGACTACGTTTTTGCATAATTGTGATCCATATAACGTCTAATACCACTATTGTGAAATTGTAATAATATTTAGCACTGTTGAAAATTATCCTGTGCAAAGTATATATTCACATGTCAATGTGCCCATTAAGATTTATCTCCAACTGGTTAAAATATGTTGTTGCACCACATAAAAAGTGTGAATATTAGTTTATCTAACAACACCAATATTACTGTCTCCCATATGGCCTAATGGCTGCAGTGTCAAATACAAAGGCTATTAAAAGTAATGCAAAGAGTAGCTCTAGAGACCTGAATTACATTGCACGCTTTAATGCCTAATAGTTCTGGGCGCATTATGCCAGCTCTTTAGGTGCTAGTAAGCACACTGCACATGAATAAAAAGAAGTATAAAAAAAACAGCAAAATTTAGATCCTACCTTTCAAATATCATTACAGGCACGGAGCAGGCTTTTCAGTCATGCTTCTTGTGAGATACTTTCAAATGTGATCGTACGTTTTAAAACATCACCAATGAGGCACCCACCCTCAGTCATGCTTCTGGAGAAGTTTCTTTGAAAAAATAAGCCACATGGGGTAACGTCGCTCAAACAAGGGAGAACAGGTTTTAAGGGTCAAAGGCCAAGTTCTTTATTTAGAACCGACCAGCCTTACTGCATGTAAAAATTTCCACGCAGGGAGCCACTGTGACAGTATCTGATTTCTACATTATACTATAAACGCCTGTACTGATACAGAGTAGTTTAATAAACTTATTTTTTTATTAATTAAATATCCTGATTCTACCATTGTAGGGTACAACACTACAGGTAAATGTAAATTTTGCTCTAAATCATGGGTACTCACAAACTTTCTCTCGGGGGCCAAATTTACAGTTTGGTTTGTGTCCGAGGGCCGCATTGGTGGGGGCGGGGTCAGTGGGGGAGGGGCGGGGCTAGAGCAACAACATAAAACTGACCATGAGGTTGATCACAGGTCCCTGCAGCGGACGCCTTCGTCCACTAAGCCGTCCCGGCATACACACATCTCTCTCTCTCTTTCTCTCTCGGTCTCCCTCCCTCTCTATAGCTCTCTCTCCCTCTCTCTAGCTCTCTCTCCCTCTTTCCCTCCCTCTCTCCTGTCTTCCTCTGTCTCACTCTGACTGTCTCACTCCCTCTCTCTCACTCTCTCCCTCCCTCTCTCTCCCTCCCTCCCTCTCTCTCTCCCTCCCTCTCCGTCTCCCTCCCTCTGACTCTCCGTCTCACTCCCGTTCCCTCCCCCTCCATTCCCTTCCTTTCCCTCCCTCTCACTCCCTCTCCGTCTCCCTCCCCTTCACTCCCTCTCCGTCTCCCTCCCTTTTCCTTCCTCTCACTCCCTCTCCGTCTCCCTCCCCTTCCCTCCCTCCATTTCCCTCCCTCTCCCTCCATTTCCCTCCATCTCACTCCCCATCAGTCTCCCCCCCTTTCCCTCCATCTCACTCCCCATCACTCTCCCTCCCGTTCCCTCCATGTCAATCCCTATCAGTCTCCCTCCCTTTCCCTCCATCTCACTCCCTATCAGTCTCCCTCCCTTTCCCCCCTCTCCGTCTCCCTCCCTTTTCGTCTCCTTCCCTTTCCCTCCCTCTCCCTCCCTATCTCCACCTCACTCCTTCTCTCTCCCTGTCCGTCTCACTCCCTCTCCGTCTCTCTCACTCCCTCCCTCCCTCTCCCTCCCTCTCACTCACTCCCTCCCTCCCACTCCCTCACTCCCTCCCTCCCTCCCACTCACTCCCTCCCTCCCACCCACTCACCCACTCCCTCCCACTCACTCACCCACTCCCTCCCTCCCTCCCACTCCCTCCCTCCCTCCCTCTCACTCCCTCCCTCTCACTCCCTCCCTCTCACTCACTCCCTCACTCTCACTCACTCCCTCACTCCCTCTCCCTCCCTCCCTCTCCCTCCCTCCCTCCCACTCACTCCCTCCCTCCCACTCACTCCCTCCCTCCCACCCACTCCCTCCCACTCACTCACTCACCCACTCACTCACTCACCCACTCCCTCCCTCCCACTCCCTCCCTCCCTCCCACTCCCTCCCTCCCACTCCCACTCCCTCCCTCTCACTCCTTCCCTCTCACTCCCTCCCTCTCACTCACTCCCTCTCTCTCACTCCCTCTCTCTCACTCCCTCCTTCCCTCCCTCTCACTCACTCCCTCCCTCCCTCTCACTCACTCCCTCCCTCCCTCCCACTCACTCACTCCTCCCTCTCACGCACTCCCTCTCACTCACTCCCTCCTCCCTTCCACTCCCTCTCACTCACTCCCTCTCACTCCCTCTCTCTCACTCCCTCCTTCCCGGTCTCTCCCTTCCTCTCACTCCTTCCCTCCCTCTCACTCCTTCCCTCCGTCTCACTCACTCCCTCCCTCCCTCCCACTCCCTCCCTACCTCCCTCCCACTCCCTCCCTCCCTCCCATTCCCTCCCTCTCACTCCCTCCCTCTCACTCCCTCCCTCTCACTCCCTCCCTCTCACTCCCTCCCTCTCACTCCCTCTCTCTCACTCCCTCCTTCCCTCTCTCTCACTCCCTCCCTCTCACTCCTTCCCTCCCTCTCACTCCCTCCATCTCACTCCCTCCCTCCCTCCCACTCACTCACTCCTTCCTCTCACTCACTCCCTCACTCCCTCCTCCCTTCCACTCCTTCCCTCTCACTCACTCCCTCACTCCCTCACTCTCCCTCCCTCCCTCTCCCTCCCTCTCACTCACTCCCTCCCTCCCACTCCCTCCCTCCCTCCCTCCCACCCACTCACCCACTCCCTCCCACTCACTCACCCACTCCCTCCCACTCCCTCCCTCCCTCCCACTCCCTCCCTCTCACTCCCTCCCTCTCACTCCCTCCCTCTCACTCCCTCCCTCTCACTCACTCCCTCACTCTCACTCACTCCCTCACTCCCTCCCTCTCCCTCCCTCCCACTCACTCCCTCCCTCCCACCCACTCACCCACTCCCTCCCACTCACTCACCCACTCCCTCCCTCCCACTCCCTCCCTCCCACTCCCTCCCTCTCACTCCCTCCCTCTCTCTCACTCCCTCTCTCTCACTCCCTCTCTCTCACTCCCTCCTTCCCTCCCTCTCACTCCCTCCCTCCCTCCCTCTCACTCCCTCCCTCCCACTCACTCACTCCTCCCTCTCACTCACTCCCTCTCACTCACTCCCTCCTCCCTTCCACTCCCTCTCACTCACTCCCTCTCACTCACTCCCTCTCACTCACTCCCTCTCACTCCCTCTCTCTCACTCCCTCCTTCCCGGTCTCTCCCTCCCTCTCACTCCTTCCCTCCCTCTCACTCCTTCCCTCCCTCTCACTCACTCCCTCCCCCCCTCTCACTCCCTCCCTACCTCCGTCCCACTCCCTCCCTCCCTCCCTCTCACTCCCTCCCTCTCACTCCCTCCCTCTCACTCCCTCCCTCTCACTCACTCACTCCCTCTCACTCCCTCTCTCTCACTCCCTCCTTCCCTCTCTCTCACTCCCTCTCACTCCTTCCCTCCCTCTCACTCACTCCCTCCATCTCACTCCCTCCCTCCCTCCCACTCACTCACTCCTTCCTCTCACTCACTCCCTCCTCCCTTCCACTCCTTCCCTCTCACTCACTCCCTCACTCCCTCTCACTCCCTCCCTCTCCCTCCCTCTCACTCCCTCTCACTCACTCCCTCTCTCTCACTCCCTTTTTCCCTCTCTCTCCCTCCCTCTCACTCCTTCCCTCCCTCTCACTCACTCCCTCCCTCTCACTCCCTCCCTCCCACTCACTCCTCCCTCTCACTCACTCCCTCTCACTCACTCCCTCCTCCCTTCCACTCCTTCCCTCTCACTCACTCCCTCCCACTCCCTCCCTCTCACTCACTCCCTCCCTCACTCCCTCCTCCCTTCCACTCACTCCCTCTCACTCCCTCTGACTCACTCCCTCCCTCCCTCCCACTCACTCACTCACTCCCTCCCTCTCACCCCCTCCCTCCCACTCCCTCTCACTCCCTCCCACTCCCTCTCACTCCCTGCCACTCCCTCCAACTCCCTCTCACTTCCTCCCTCTCACTCATTCCCTCCCGCTCACTCACTCACTCACTCTCTCACTCCCTCCCTCAACCTCACTCCCTCTACCTCACTCACTCCCTCTACCTCACACACTGCTTCCCTCTTACTCACTCCATCCCTCTCACTCACTCCCTCCCACTCACTCACTCCATCCCTCTCACGCACTCCATCCCTCTCACTCACTCACTCCATCCCTCTCACTCACTCACTCCATCCCTCTCACTCACTCACTCCATCCCTCTCACTCACTCACTCAATCCCTCCCAGTCACTCTATCCCTCTCAGTCACTCCATCCCTCTCAGTCACTCCATCCCTCTCACTCACTCACTCCATCCCTCTCACTCACTCACTCCATCCCTCTCACTCACTCACTCAATCCCTCCCAGTCACTCTATCCCTCTCAGTCACTCCATCCCTCTCAGTCACTCCATCCCTCTCAGTCACTCCATCCCTCTCAGTCACTCCATCCCTCTCAGTCACTCCATCCCTCTGTCACTCCATCCCTCTGTCACTCCATTCCTCTGTCACTCCATCCCTCTCAGTCACTCTATCCCTCTCAGTCACTCTATCCCTCTCGCTCACTCTATCCCTCTCACTCACTCCATCCCTCTCACTCACTCCATCCCTCTAACTCACTCCATCCCTCTCACTCATTCACTCACTCACGCCCACTCACTCAGTCACTCCATCCCTCTCAGTCACTCCATCCCTCTCAGTCACTCCATCCCTCTCAGTCACTCCATCCCTCTCAGTTACTCCATCCCTCTCAGTCACTCTATCCCTCTCAGTCACTCTATCCCTCTCAGTCACTCTATCCCTCTCAGTCACTCCATCCCTCTCAGTCACTCTATCCCTCTCAGTCACTCTATCCCTCTCAGTCACTCTATCCCTCTCAGTCACTCTATCCCTCTCAGTCACTCCATCCCTCTCAGTCACTCTATCCCTCTCAGTCACTCCATCCCTCTCAGTCACTCCATCCCTCTCAGTTACTCCATCCCTCTCAGTCACTCCATCCCTCTCAGTCACTCCATCCCTCTCAGTCACTCTATCCCTCTCAGTCACTCTATCCCTCTCAGTCACTCTATCCCTCTCACTCACTCTATCCCTCTCACTCACTCCATCCCTCTCACTCACTCCATCCCTCCCACTCACTCACCCACTCACTCACTCACTCACTCACTCACGCCTACTCACTTACTCATGCCCACTCACTCACTCACGCCCACTCACTCACTCCCTCCCTCCCTCCCACTCCCTCCTCCCTCTCACTCACTCCCTCCTCCCTCTCACTCCCTCCCTCCCACTCACTCATGCCCACTCACTCACTCACTCCCTCTCACTCACTCCCTCACTCCCCTTCCCTCACTCCCTCCCTCCCTCCTACCCTCCCACTCCTTCCCTCCCACTCCCTCCCACCCACTCATTCCCTCTCACTCACTCCCACCCACTCCTTCCCTCTCACTCTCTCCCTCCCTCTAGCTCACTCCCTCTCCTCACTCCCTCACTCCATCTCACTCACTCACTCCCTCCCTCTCATTCCCTCCCACTCACTCACTCATTCCCCCCTCCCTTTCACTCACTCCCTCTCACTCCCTTACTCCCTCCCTCTCACTCACTCCCTCCCTTCCACTCCTTCCCTCTCACTCCCTCTCACTCACTCCCTCTCTCTCTCACTCCCTCTCTCTCTCACTCCCTCTCCCTCCCTCCCTCTCACTCCCTCCCTCACTCCCACTCACTCACTCTCACTACCTCTCACTCACTCACTCCCTTTCACTCACTCACTCACTCACTCACGCTCTCTGACACTCACTCCCTCACTCCCACTCCGTCCCCCTCCCCCTCCCTTTCCCTCCCACTCCCTCTGTCATCCTCTGTCATCTCACCCTGCCTGTGTGCCAGCCGGGGCGCACACACACTCACAGCCGCACCCGAGCTCTTAATGGGTCTTTAAAAGACCATTTGCATGTTAATGTGGCCTTGTATTTCCCCTCTTCTTAGGCCCCTGCAGCTTTACTCTGGCCATTGCTAAGATCGCCCGATCGTCAGCTCCCACAGAGCAGCAGAGTCTCTCGCGCTGTTGCAGACACTTAAAAAAAAACGTGAAACACAGATATGATGTCTCGGGGTTCCGCGGGCGGTACTATGAGTACCCCTGCTCTAAATGATGTCTGAGGCTATAATGTACATAGGGAAATTAATTCTCAATTCATGTTAATAATATTAGGGATATGTCCATTAGTAATTTAACTACATTTAATGAATGGAAGCATTTACCTAGTTGTTACAACGAAATTATGGCCTTGATTAAGCCTTCCTGGAACTATATTGGACACCAAAGATCTGTTTTAGGTACCATTAGCTAAAGGAAACATTGCATATTCTGTTAGGAGCAGATGGAGATATCACTGTTTTCTTGAGAAATAATACCTTTGTAGGAGAAATGCATGGTGGGGTTTATCCCACTGAATACCATTATCAAGGGGTGCAGCGTAGATACCAGAGAGTAGATAAGAGTATGGTATCAGTTTTATTGTTGTACAGTGTTTCAGGATGAAGATATCAGACATGCCCAAGGAGAATCTCATGTTTCCACTAAAGTGGAAGATGTTTCCACTAATGTGGGAGATAAAGGGGTACATTTCACAATTTTAATATAAATAAATATAATTATTTGCAGCAGTATATTTATATATTTGTTTTAATAAATGGAATTTACTCACAAATACCTAAGGATAGGTCAGAACAGGGCACTTACTGCTTGCAGCTTCAGTAAGGTTTCTCTGTTGTATGTACCCCCTGTAGAGCACGTGTGGATGTGTTGATAGATGATGAATGATGCTGTTAGACTGCAGTTTGTTAAATATGAAAAGGAAATGGATGGATATACACATAACTAACAATAAGGTTATAGATCTAGGGAACAGAGAGGTTTTGGATAAATGCCCTCACCATAAAGTGATATTTAAAATAAATACAATTTTAAATAGAGAGGGTGGTGAAAACATGCTGTCCCCATAAATTGAGTACCTTATGAACTTGTGGTTCCCTTAGAGGCTGTTGTGCCTGACACCAGTACTACATTATTATTTATACCTGTAGAGGCAGAGTATTTTTCTCTCCTAAGTGGGTTTTAGCATTAAAGTCCATCCACAGGGTGAAAGCCTCTTTGCTGTCGTGCTGGGATACCAAGTATCCCACTGCATTCACTGTGAGTCCCAATGTCAATGCGCAGGCAGTAAAGAGAGACTTGGGTCACCTATGCCTGGAAGGTGGTAGCATCATCATGAAGTAGGCTGATGACCTCCCTGTGACACCTCCATCACTTGAGGCCTGTGAAAGCTTGTGAAAAAGACACCGTAGCTCTGCTGAACTACCTCCAGACGAGAAAACTCATTGTGAAAATGCCAGTGCTGCCAAAAAGAGGTGACTTACCTGGGATTTGTGATATTTCAAGGTACACGCCGCATATCACCTGACAGAATAAAATTGTTTCAGGGCATTCAGCTCCTGCCCACCAAGAAAGGAATGATGTCCTTCCTGGGGATACTGAACTGCTGCCATCAATGGGTCCATGAATGCGGATGCTATGACTAATGAACTTGCAAACTGTTTCAAGAAATTGAAAGAGACACTGTGTACTGCGCCCTCATGGGGACTGCCGAACTACAAACTGCCTTTCCATCTCTGTTTTAGAGCATAATAACATTGCCAATGATGTAATGCTGCCAATGGTGTGCTGACACAGCTGGGAAAGAAAGGCCTGTGGAACACAACTATGTGACTTTGCTTTCTGCAGTGATTAGGGGTCAACAGCTGTGATGGTGGAGAAGACGGCTCTCATTGTGTTGGAATATACCTGTATTGTCTAGGTGCCACATTTGGTATGGTTGTTGTTGTTGTCTGGATCAACCCATCATTTTCCTGCTAGCAGGCACACAGGTTATAATGGCACCATGTTCTCTATTTGTAATGTCATAATAAGATGCCCACCTGTTAATTTGGCAAACGTATTACCTGCAATAGGTAATTCTGCTGAGATCCATTCTCTTAGAAACCAATGAGACCCTAAGTAAGTTGGTGTTGAGACCCTAAGTAAGTTGGTGTTGAGATTGTAGAAAACGGCACCACACCAAGATTAGACACTATTAGTAAAGACAGACTAATGAGTGGTACACTGATGGTTCCTCCAGCAGACTGATAGACACTGTTTACAGAGCAGGGTATGCTATAGCAATAGCTGAAGTGCAGCTCTTCGACTTAAAACATCTACCCAGTAAGATAAGCTGTATTCTGTAACAAAAGCATGAATACTAGTCAAGGGTAAAACTGTTAACATTTACACTAACTCACATTATGCTTTGCAGTTCTTATTTGTGGCCAACTGTGGAAGTATCCCGGATTCATAGGAGAAACAGGGTGCCCTATTAAAAATGGTCCTTTAGTAAGGATCTTATTTACAGCAATACTATTATACACCAGGATAGCGGTAATAAAATGTGAAACCTACACAGGAGCGAATACTAAGTTAGCCAAAGGTGATGCCATCGCTGACACAGCATTAAATGAAAGCATGTTACAGCCGGTGCAGATAGGGCTAATTAACAAAGCATTCCAAAAATACAGCTCATTCAGAGACAATTGTTGCAAGCAAATGTAAAGGAAGCACAATGGTCTGCAACACCAGATGAACATAGAGGGAGGATTGATGATGAATGTGAGCCGAATAACGAAGAGAGTATGGGCAAACCAGGATGAGATGAACTAGAATAAGGCACCAAGCCAAATATGGCTAACATGGATGTGCAATGTCTGCACCATGCAAATTATGAACAGCCAGATATGGGCAGACCAGAAAAGCTGGCTCGGCACTGTGTAAGCAACTTACACAACCAAAATAAGAAATATCATGTAGTCAAGACATGCAAAGTGACCTCTAAGGGGGTACAGAATAGCGTTTTGAAGCTTGTCCAGTCAAGGTCCGATAGGAAGCCCTTTGGAGCTCCAGACCTCATGTTGATGTGATATATCTATGCAAAAAACAAGAACAATGGAGAAAGGAGGAACAAATACTACGCTCTTTAGAAATAGGAGACTACTAATTCACCCATTTTATGCCAAATGTGCATTATGAAATTAATCAAACATTCTGTACTTCATCACTCATACACGGGGACATGATTACACATTTTTATTTTTTTGTAATCAGCATAAATAATTTTTTTTCTTATTTCTTATTCTCTTTTTTCTCTTGATATATCTAAGCATGATATGAAGTGCATACACATGAATTTATATATGGATATTCATATATTTTTACAACACCACCAACCTCAGAGGCCTTGGACTGCTCGACCCATGCAACTATTAAGAGTCAAGTACTGAACACGTAGTTGGACTAGTTGCTCCGGACCCATAGCAGGCAAGGCCTGTGACATCAGAAGTAAAAGACCTCAGCCCCCACGGCTGAACCTAGAAGCTCCTCCTTGCCCCGTGGCCCTGTGAACGGAGTTCTGACTGGGGCGGTTCTAATAAATTGCTGCTAGTGAAGGTGATTCTGGCATGGCAGAAGCCAGACAAACTTCCTGATTTCTGTGTGCTGTTGAAGACCCTGGATGTGCATCTGGATCGTATTGCAGGACTTAAAGAGATAGGGATACTTATTTGGTACACCACTTAAGATAAAAACGATGCTGAGCTGGGCACCTCGAAGTACTCATTTTCTGGTACACCAGCAATGCTGAACCCCTCTGCTTCAGTGTTTGGCACGGAAGCACTTCAATGGGTCAATTTTAAGCAACCTAACAACAATAATGGATACCTAAGAGATTTTTTATTGTCAATCATTCCAACATTATTACTTATCCTGGTAGAGTCCTAAGATTTTAACCAGTGAATACAATACTGCAGTCACAAACAGTATTTAGCAATTTCGAAACAAATAATTCCTTTAAAAATGACACAATCAAAACTAAAGGAAAGAATTTATTTAAAAAACATAAATTAAAACGTATATTTGTTTTACAATATGAATACAACGAGTTTCGAAAAAACTTCACTGCAGAAACAGGGTAGCTAGCGATGTTATCACTCTGAGTCCATAAGGAACGTTTCAAAGTCAAGGTCTAAGTCTGAAACAAGGGCATCCACAAAGTCTTCAATGGAAGGATGCTTCTGCAGCATGCCTACAAATGGAGAATAAAGCAGAAAAGTTAAAAATACTATATCATTCAAAACTATCTGCAAGCGATACACCTACATACAACCCAAAAAAACAAATAGTATTGATTCTCCTGCAAAATGTCTCCCTTCTCTGCTAACTTAAATGTGTTGTGTCATTGTTTTAGCACAACCTTTTTACACAAACATTCATTACAAAATATTCACTATGTACTTTTCAGAGAACATACTAATATTGGCATGGTCTTGGCACCATTCTCAATGAAATATTCACAAACATTCCATATGGACATTCTTACTATTTGCTTTCCCAGGACTGGCATTTAGAATCTTTCTAGATGACAAATCCACATAAGGTTGAAGTAAGTCAAAGTCCCCGAGCTTTGTATACTCCACTGCTGGAGGCTTTTCACGTTAACTTACATTTATTGAAGCATATCACCTAACTCACACAATGCATTTGATTCGGAGTGCTTTAATGCTTCAATTCCTCTGCTCCTTCCCTGTTCAACTGCTGGGTCATTTTGATTTACATGTTCGGATGGAAATTAGGTGACCATGCAGGTTGCCAAAGCCATATTGGTGCCAGTCCTGTGCGTAGGACCCGTAAGAACCTTAGGGTAAATATAGTAAGTGAACCCAGCAGAGGGATTAGGTTGGTGAGGGTAGTGTATGTAAAGCCCGGTGCAATACCCAATGAGCTATATCAGGACGCGATGGGTAAAACCACTGAATGAACTGGTGAGAAATCTTAGAAGGGCATCAAGTATCTAAGGCCGTCAAGCACACAAAGAATCCCACAAAAGGAGCTGGTACAAGGGTTTAACCCAGTCAGAGAGCCCCAGAGAGCCCAAGACCTGGGCATCTTCACTGGGTCTAATGGCCTGTGCGGGGGCCATGAGCGGGCTGGATAATAAGCAGTTGAATAAGATCAGTCATTTTTATTGCAACTTTTTAATGTGTATATATGTGTAATGATTTTTACTGACCATGCACTTTATAAATAATAATGAAGACCAGTAAGGGACACATAAGCCTTCTGAACTAAATACAGTGCCAGTCTTTGTACCAGTCTCCTGCCTGGAGGCTCCGTTCTAGTCAAGACCACTTCATCCACCAAGTGGTAAAAAGGAGAGAAATAACCCATGGATTCGAAAATGGGTTTTGACAGTTTTCAGACAACAGGCAAAACAAAATTACAAACCCTGTTACTGCAGCTACAACCACCATATGGCTGGGGAAAATAATATATGTTTGGTATGACCCTCTTTGGTTTCAATACAAGAATAACCAAATTTCAGAAGAGGGTATTACTCTGAACACTGGACTTGAGAGTTCCTAGTGTAGCTCTATGAATTTGAGATCTCACAATTTATCATCTCAAAAAATATTTTGTAATGTGTGATTATACGGAATGTATAAAAATAGGGCATAGAGATATTTAGGCGTAAATCTCAAAACTAGTCAAAGAACACTTATACAAAGAGAAAAGTTGTTAAAGAGACTGAGCCCCATTTATTAGTAGGTTTTCATCTTCAAAAGCGCAGCTCTAAGCAACTTTCTTGGGGAGGATAAAAAAACATAAAATGCAATAAATCAAAATAACATTGTGACAAGAAATTTGCAACTCGTATTGTCAACATTGTGAGCCCTTCTGATTTGGAATAAAATGGAAGTAGCAAACTTTCCTTGGATTGATACGGGAATGTAACAATGCTATGCACCCCACTCGTGCTCTTAAAGGTTTGAAAGCTCCCGACTGACCGTCCCTACGTGTCAGTAATTGCTCCTAAAGTGAAACGTCTACATGAGAGACAGCATCCGCTGGCAAAGAACCACGTGCCAGCTGTTGGCACTGGTACGCGCAGGCCGCACCCAAGTCAAAATTCTTTATTCGGTTAAGACTTTCAACCATGATAGAGACAAATACACACATATATAAAACACAATTCAAATGTTCAGCATCCTGATAAAAAGAAAAACTATACTAAGAACCACATTAATTCGCGGATGCAAATAATTAGAACTGGGGGTTAAATTTCGTT
Organism: Lissotriton vulgaris; assembly: GCF_964263255.1. NCBI lineage: Eukaryota > Metazoa > Chordata > Amphibia > Caudata > Salamandridae > Lissotriton > Lissotriton vulgaris. Next base: position 1,269,808,504 of record NC_141696.1, on the reverse strand, counting down.
CCGTTCGCAGAATTTGGGTAATTTTGTGTTACGCGGAGAACCCAAAATTGCCCAAAATTCTGCGTTCCGCGGCTTTGCGATTTTTTTTTGCATGTTCGCAAGATATTTCCCCCCCGAGCACTTAAACAGCGATTGCAAACATTAAAAAAGCATCGCGCACAAGCAATTCCGTGTGTTGGCGGAGATTTTTTACCATTTCGCGGAGATTTGCATAACAGGATTACACAAATTCCGCCCACCCCTACAAATAATATGGTCCACCTAACCACTGCAGCATCAAGCGTATAAATCATAATTCAAGGGCAGGTTATTCTAGATCACAAATCCACCATGCCCATTACAGCCTTTCATCCCTCAGATGTTGGAAAAAATGGATACTATTGAGTTGGATAGATGGCTGTTTAAAGAACCACGAAATGCCAATTTTTCATCATCCAATGGCTGACTAATATGCAAGTTAAAATATTACTTATGTTTCACTAAAAAGCACACAGTGTTAGGGTCATTTGCAAATGCATGAAAAAATGAATATTGCAATCCAGTGATTTTCAACCAAAATAAAGTACAACAGTATGATACATACCCATATATTTATGCCACTAAATATCCAAGCAGTTCCTTAGAGGAAGACGTCCAAGTCGCTAAATTAAGGTGGCCTTTCTATTTTCAATAGCTGACAGGTTGACTGTGTTTTTACCTGATTATAATTTCCTTAAAAAATTCATTATTTACAACCAACTAATTTTCACTGACATAACAGCACAAATGGGACTCAAACTGTACTGTTTTCCACTGCTCTGCATTTTCCATAAAAGCCTTCGAAGGAAAAGCGTCAACATCCTGCAACATTGCCTTTCTTTCCTAACTAGTTCGCACCTGAATTAGAAGATTACATCCCACGTAAACTTAAAGTTATTTTAAAGCCCGGTGGCGTTTGCACCATTATGACAGGTGATATTAAAAATGCAAACAGTTTTCCAAGGAATCCGTGGTCGGAATTGAAAAACCACAAAATATAATCATTAAATCCTGACCCGTTTGAAGCATTCTTACTGGCCCAGTGTGCAATGATATACACCAGTTGAACCTACAGGACAGAGCAAACGATATCTGTTGCAAGAAATACTATGGCTTGCCAAGAACAAACAGGGCTTGGAGTCTGCCCATTGCTCACTACTGGTTGGGTTTCATGCAGGGCCGGACTAGGACCCGAACCCGAACCGGCAAAGTGCTTGGCCAGACCCCCCTGGGGTTTAGGGGTGCGGCCGAGCTGTTTACCAGGGATGGTTTCTGGCAATTTCGTTGCAACGGCCGATATTGCAGCTATGCTGCAAAAATAGCCCTGCAACAAAATCTGCCCCCAGGGGCCCAAAAAGGCCCCCTACCCTAGCGGCCCACCGGGGAAATGCCCGGTGCCCGCTATGGCCAGTCCGGCCCTGGCTTCATGTCACCCTAATCTGCTATTTCTTATTCGCTTCCCAGATCGGCAATCTTGTGCTTGTCAATCCTGTGGAGCAGTGCAGTGAAAACATGAACCTGGTAACACTGAAAGCCCCTTCTTAAAAGGAGAAATACCTGAGACATAATTTTTCACCTCCTATTGTTAGGCACAAGGATATACAGGGTCATTTTGATCATGGTGGGCTGTCAATGGACGCTATGCTCTCAGCCCCTCTAGCGGAGGAACACTCATTCTGTTGTGAGATTGTCGAAGCCCAGTTGGAAACTTTCCTAGAAAAGGAGTCGCTCTGAAAGCATCAAGATTCTCTAACTAGGAAGCATACTATTTTGACTCCACTTGGTCATTTTTTTCATTTTCCAAATACTCTCAAAGAAGGAGTTTCTGAAAAATAAAACACGGCCCAGATGTTCAGGGAGGGTTCTCCTTGTGTGTCTGGGTCATTGTTTGATCTCCTTATCAGGGATTGCCATGTGTTTCATGGAGGTCGCAGTTAGGATAATCTAATGATGGTCACTGTGCCCTAAATGGTTGGCCACTGTCACCAAATGGCGCAGCACCAATAGAAACACTGCGCTTCCTGGACCTCTAAATGAGATAGATGAACCACGAGTTTGGTCAAGTATGAGAGCTGCAAAATTATGGCCGCTCATTTGCTTCACCATACACTAAATGATTCAAATAATCACTGAAATTAATCGTGTTGCAGGACAATGCCCATGAAACTGTGAGGTAGATCAGTAATATGAACTATTAGAAGAGATAATTAAAAACCCTCAGAGTCCTTTCAAGCAAACTTCATTTTTGCAAACTAGGGTTGTGGTTCAATATTGCAACCCATAAAATATTAAACAGACTTTTTTCTGAGGAATTTGGTTCTTATTATGAAGAGGTGTGGCGCAACGGCCAGGGCGGTGACTACGGAACACGGGGCTCATAGGTTCGATCTCCATAACAAAATTCCTCTGGAAAGTTTTTGAGGATAAAGAGAAACTCTCAACACGGGGGTCGGATTTCTCAATGCGAGCGGTTGCGTATGCTTGCTCTGAGTAACCGTCCGTTCGCATTGAGAAACTGTCCGTTAAGAAAGCTGCAGCTCGAGTTAAAATATTTATTCGAGCTGCAGAACGGAAGCAGCGTCCGCTTGTGCTGTGCATGGTGCCGTTTGTGATGATTGCACAGTGTGGAAAAACACCTGGTTCTGAGAATCACAGTCAACAGCATTTATCTAACGCACGCTGCCGCTTGAGGAGCTCCGCATAGTGCGGCTGAGTTTTTTTTTTGCACATTACAAAATAGTGTCTAACCATATTTGGCAATTTTAGCATTCAAGTTCCAAAATCAAAATTGGCACACTAACTGCTGAGGTGGCTTTATGATTGAGTGACCCATTTTTGCTTTAGAAATAATTGAATGGAGAACAACAATACAGCCTACCATAAGTGAGGTTGCTGCACATGTTTTTAGGAAGTCTAGTGCAGCATTTACATTTCAACACACACTGAAAATTAACTTCTTTGGATGGTATTATTATTGTGTAAAACTAGGACTAGAGGTATGGGAACAAACAAGATGCTGTTAAACAAAGAAACACAATGGATCCTTAAGAGTCAAGCGGTTGAAACTAGGCTCAATGACTAGTAAAAACACCGCACACTAAGTGCCTGATTTAGAGTTTGGCGGACGGGCACTCAGTCACAATGGAGCAGATATTCAGTTGCCTTATTAGAAGGGCTTTGGGATATAATGCACCTCTAATAGGTAGACCGGGTATCCCTCACATTTGTGATAGACTAAACCATCTGCTAAACTCTAAACAAAGTCCTACGTTTGTTTTCAGTTAAGCAGATGCCACCACCTGGATAGCATTATTTTGCATGTGGATAATACACTTCATCTTCTTGAAGTGCAGTAAGACTACAAACCACTGTTTTCCTTATGGACTCAGTAAACTACTGGAATAGTTTGCTATTTGACATGAGTTGTTTCTTCCATGTCATCCATTACTGGGCAACAACATGACACCTTGCCAAGCCAACTTCCTCAATTTCAATGACTTTTTCAAACTTTGAAACCCACCGCATGTTTTGCTGCAGTATTCCCTTTGACCACAAAAGACAGTCTACGCTTGTCTAATTAGAGACCTCTCTGTAAGCTGTAGCTGGTAAATCAAGACAGCTGGCTTTACAGTAATCTAAACAAGCGGCAATAAAAGTATTTAGAATATGAATCTAGTGGGAGAATAAGTTTAGGTACATAATCTGTTTGAGCGTAGCGAGTTGAGACAAGTAAGTACTTACTAGGGAATTAATTTGCTTAAAAAAAGAATTAGAAAATGTTAACTGAGAATCAAGTACAACTCCCAAATTTCTAACACAATTCACTGGGAGAGGTCTCTCATACAAATAAGATAGTCAGAAAGGGAGTACCCACACTGCTGATGGTCTAAAGGGGAGAAGTTACCCCCCCCACCACAAAGTAACTGAGTTGGTTCATACACATATAAGATACTATGGTCTAAAAGGAATTATACAGCTTACAAACACTCTGATTTAGGTCTCCAGAAATCTTAAAGGTAATCTGGGTGCCATTTGGCTACTTAGAGAAAAACTGAAAGTGTGAATAAGCTACACCAAAGGAACCATCTACATGTTAAAGAGCAGTGTTAACAGCACAAAGCCACAAACTAAAGATCTAGCTTCTGATACAACATGTGTAAAAGAAACCTTTACTACATTTTTAGATAGGAAATTCTGAACCCCGCAAAGGACAGTGTCCTTAACTCAGACAGTTGCGAGATGGCTAAAAAGAAGCAACTGATCAACAGTATCAAACACTACAGAAATCCAACAGCATTAGTGCACCAGGGACATCTTGATCTGCATAGTGACAAAGCTCATCTAAGGCTGCCATCATCACAGTTTCATTACTGCTGGCACGAAAGCCGGGAATCTAAAAGATGTACAAAATTGTGTCAAGCCTTTAGAGTTGATTAAAGGCATCATGTTCTAATAATAAGCTCAAACATTACTCAATAATGCAGCTGCAAGATGCATCTACAATTATGTAGATTTTCAGCATCCAAGGATGATGTTTCAGAAGAGGATAAGGTGCACTCTCTTTAATTCAACCTGAATAATACCAAAGGATTAGGAAGCGTTTATGATGGTCTTTGCAAGTCTCTTTCAATAACAGATCTATAAAAGGCTCGGTTAGAAGGATATCAGTTGTGGGGTCTTATGGCTTTGTATTCTTTATCAATGCATGGAAATAATCATCACCCAAAAGAGAAAAGTGGGCAGCAAATAAGTGACTGAAGAAAGCAGTGTAACATTAACAGCCAACAAAGAGGAGGCTTTACACTCCTCAAGATGCACTCCAATAGACTTAGGGGCTAATTTAGAGTTTGGCACACAGGTTACACAAAACATTTAGGAATTTAAATACTAAGTGGACCTGGGTAATTACTGCATCAATATGACATACACCAGATGCAGATAGTATACAAAAATATTTTAATTTTTATTTAACACAATAAATATTTTTGTTCCTTTATCATTTTGTTTAAAAAATCAATATTTAGATTTAATTTTTTATATTAAAAAATTGTACACAGTGCATCTAATTTCATTGCATTGGTTTTGTTTCATTTTAACCAAATCCTACCCACACTCTCTTTCACACTCATACACTAATTATTCACCAATATGATTAACAACAAAAACACTATTTATCCAATCATTTAATTTCAAATCGATAATGGCTGATGTTACACATGATTCAAATTGTGGTCTTGTGTGAGATTTATAACAATTTATTAAGGATGACGTTCCACCAATAGGAGGGTAGCCTCTGTTTCAATCGAAGAAAACAAACAATATCGTCATGGATAAGATCGATCAAATCAGGTTACTCCATCCCAAACGTGACAGCTATCTCATCCACTGTATTACAACTGTATTACAAGTGCCACTGGATATCATGCACTTGTCGTACGACCAAAGGGATATCTGTAACGTTTGTGACAGAGTAACCCCTTTTCCGAACTCTTAATCTGGCACTTAATTTTAAACTCAAAATTATCTATAAATTTATTACATCGAATATTTGCGCAGGGCCTTTCAGCTCTCAGATGGAAGTACAGAGTGTGCCTAAAACGTTGCTGAAAATATTTCAAGGGAAAATATGCAGCCTTGCATTTTTAATTGTCCTTTTATAGTTATTCACAACGGGTAAAGTGACGCTATAGTTAATCCTCTTTCACAATACCAACTGTTAGAATCATTGGCTGATCTTATTAGTAATTCTCACAACATTATATAAACTTTATCAGTGATGTCATCAATGATGTCGTTTAAAGTGTCATGAGAAATGAGAGGTAATATGCTGTACATGATGGGGGAGCAAGTTATAGTTAGTTCACTAAACTATAACTAGTGTATTTAGTTTTTTTAAAGTTCGCTTACATCTTATTCCAGCACTTAACCATAACGTCAATTCAACTGTAGTTTTTTTCAGTGGATTTTATTTTAACGTCAGTTCAAGTCTTAGCACCTAATCTAGCTATAATGTTACTCTAACCTGTCTATAAAAATGTTACAATTTCAAAATTAAGGAGCTGTTAAGTGACTGAGAAAAAAAGATATGTTGATTAAAAGTATGTGGAAAGGGGAAGTTGTACCTATGCAGATGATTTATCTATTTTGAGCCCCTTAAAAATACATAATTCTTCAAATTACTAGAACTCATACCTACACTCGCATTTTTAACCGAATGGTGTCATACCTGCATTAAACTCTCAATGCTCATTTACTTCAGCCAACTCTGCAGGAAAGGCTTTAAATTCAACACCTATTCACAAAACATTTTGGAGTGCCTCGTGTTAGTCTTGACACAAAATGTTAGCACTCTAGTTGTTCATTTGAACTCTGTGGTGGCACTGCATTTGATTACTGGAGTGAATTGACAGACTGCTGCTCTGCTCATATTGGAAGTACAAGTTTCACTCTACATGTCAGACTGTTTTATGGAAATACGCGAGGAAGCTTTTTGACAACTCACAGAAAATGTTTCCACATTTTAGCTTTCAAGAGCACTAACCATAATTTTTGTGAAAAAAAGAACCCCCTCATCTTGTTCATTCACTGCAATCTCAATTGCAGGAAATTGCTTTCATTTTGAAAGAATTGATTCCATCAAGATCAAGTGTGTCATAAATCCAGAATGTTATTGCTGCCGTTGTTCACTAGAATGCTATGGGAAACTTTAGTTGATCTCTAGGGGGCTAGCCAACCAACTGGTGGGGACCCCTTTGTGACTTTCACATGCCTCTAGGGGTTACGGCATGCTTGCAGTGCCCCTTTAGTTTTTTTAATTCATTTTCAGGACACAGGGACCCTGAGACCTGTAATGGCTGCCACAACATATAGTTCATGTTGTGGCCAACCAATAAGGACTATTCCCCTTTAAATTGGCCAATCAGAGCATATATCTGGACACCAATGTTTAAGCTATACCTACATTTTAACTGCCTCATGCCCAACCTGAACCCCTCCTTAAATGCATTTTTTTTTTAAACGGCTGAACGGATTTACACCAAATCACAAAAAGCACGCTTTTTGAGCAAAGTACTAACATTCCCCCAAATTTTATATAATTCCATTCAGCCATTGTTTCTGCACAATAGAGGTTCCTTCTGAAAACCTACCAGCTACTGGTGTGCGGACTGACTGGTTTTAGCCAGTGTGCTACCCGAGACAAGTTGTTTCGGACCCTCAAGGGTGACGGCCTTTGCTCTGAAGAGGCCAGAAACGAAGCCTGCTCGGGCAGAGGGTGCCCCCCCCCCTCCAACTGGATGACCTCCCGATTAGCATTCCAAGGCAGGAGAGCTTCAAAGAGCCCACCGTTTTTGGTATGTGAAGAATCTCCACCTCAACCTGGCATGTGGCTCACGAAGACTCACCGTTCTCAGGGCGTATAGTGAGTGCCTGTATTTCCTGGTCTTCTCTTTCAACCATAACAGGTGCCATTGCTCGCACAGGGTTGAACCTTGTCTCTTGTGTGTGGACTGGTTTTACTGTTTTAAGTTAAGTTTTATATGGTTTTTCAGTATATGAAGTATAGAGCGTTTTTCATAACAACCTCCTACGATTTACAGGAAGGTGAGTCTTCATGAACCACATGCCAGGTTGAGGTGGGGTTTCTTCACCGAAATTAGCGGGTAAGCCCTTTTTCTGTAAACCTTTATGCCACAATTCAACCTAATGTAACTTTTTATCAATACACAATTGTTGGAAAGAATGTTCTGTGTACAGCCATGGTATTGCAGAAATGTGTCTGCTGTCCTTCATATGCAGGTTTCATAATAGAGCCACCATAAACGTCTTATGGGCTAGCTTTGCCCAATTTGACATTAACACCTTTCTTCATGTCAATTTTTCTAGGAATCACCAGTGAATCCACCAAACTAAGATGAACTTACAGGGTCACTGGATGGTTTTATATATTTGATATATATTTTTCTACACTAAAAACCTTACTGATTTATACACATTGAGCAGTAGCACTAATAAGTTGGTCCTGAAGAAAGCCACTACACCTCTACGTGAGGGTTACTAGGTTGAAACATGTCGACCATATTCAGACACTAACTGAGAGTATAGATCTTTCTCACCAGTGTCCTGCTTTTAATCCTAGCCCAGGACGCACAAATAAAGGGATACTGCATACCTTGAAGCTAGTTTTATCTTCACCTTTTTCTGTTGCATTGCTACCTCTACTACCTTCAGCTCATCACTGTGATCTTTAGTATACCTCCAGCCATACAAAAAACATCCCTGCGCTCCTTACTCTCAGAGAGGGGGTTGTAGCTCGCGGCGTGACTAGTTATCAGCACGAGGAGAATCCCAGTGATGAAGCATGCCACCTCTGGTGTGTGAGGAATGTCGTCCTTTTAAAGAGATACTCCTCCGTGACTATGTCTCTACCTTAACAGCTTTTGTCTTTTAGATCCAAGGGTTTCTAGTTTGTGATAACTATATCTTGCGCCCCCGTCTCCATGCACTGCTAATGACTTCACATATTACATCACTCATGACATATTCTATGACATCATTTATGACATCACTGATGACATCTCAAATTACATCATTGTCCTTGGCCTTCAGCCGTGCACAACAGGGGGCTGGCTACAGCTCCCGGCCTGTGGTCAAACCCTGGGGCCAATCCACCCGAAGGCAGCAGCCAACCCCCCACAGGCAGACAATTCTATCCTATGCACTGCATATTTTCAGCTCCAGGGACCTCATCCTCTGGAGCCCAATTTATTTATTTGGAGGGGGGACTCAGTCCCCCCTCCCCAAGCAATATTTGTACCGGGGCCCCTTCCTACAAGGCCCAATTTATTTATTTAGTAGAGGGGGCGTGTGGTACCCCTCTACGAATTTGATCCTGAGGACCCCATTCACTAGGCACAATGCATTTATAAGGGGAGTGTGGCCCCTTTCCCGAGGCGTATTTGTCTCCAGCGATCCCATATCCCAGGGCTCAAAGCATTGCTTAAGGGGAGCAGCATGGCCACCATACCTGAATCTTAAAAAGGCCCTGGTACCCCATCCCCCAGGCCCCCTACCTCTATAAAATGGGAGGGGCCGCCGCATGGCCACCTTACCGGGGCCTTGAAAAGGACATGGGTACCCCATCCATCAAGGCTACTGAAGGACTGGGTTCTTTTGGACCCAGCGGTGCCAGGGCACAACACCTGAAACCTTCGTGGGTAACCTGCTCCGGCGTACAAGTCACAGAGACACGGGACACTTCCTTCGACGTCAAAGATTCAAAGTTTATTTGCTGCAGGGAACACAGAAATCACAGGAAGTACATCGAGTGTAGTTCGGGGAGACTGCTTCAAATTGGTTCTGTGGATCGCTCCTTTTATACAGTTTTTACCCATAGGATAACATGATATACAAAAGTTTATAACCCGGTTCCCACAATTAGCCCCCAGAGGGGGTCGCTTTGGTCACTTCGAAACACACACGGTCCGGAACATTAGTGCGGAAACATTTGGCGGTTCCCAACTGTAAAAACCATCTTCCCACCATTAGCAAATTCCAATCAGCAATAAAGTAGATCGAAATAGGAATGAAAACAGGTGCAGAGGAAGACGGAGACAGTGGGGAGATTGGAAAGGGTGTAAAAGGGGAGGTAACGGGAAACACGAGATACAGGCATCAAAGGGACGTGCCTAATGAGATGCACGGCTGAGACAATAAGTCCGTGCGGCAAGATGAGTCTCGCGCGGCGCCACCTGCCTTACAATAGCATCCCCCTCGTCTTCCGCAAATATCTTACGAGTCCCAGGGTCGCGAAGCGGACAACGTCCGTTCGCTGGCTACTTGAGGGCAAGAGACAAAATGGATGCCGTATCTAAGATGGAACCCGTGGGTACAGATGAAAAACCCACATAACAAACGAACGGTTTAAGTTAGCACAGCGAAACTGCGCATACTTACTAAACTCGTCATTTGCGGTTCATAGATACCAGACTCGACCATATTCGTGCGAGTCGAAAACACCACTTACAATCGTCACGGAACCTCAGACGCTCCTTTTGCCCTCATGTAGGCAAGCACTAGTCGGAATCATATTCGATATTCATCAGACCATCAAGATGTTGTTGTAGCATAGCTCTGTCCAACCGAGTCCCCTTGGTAGCAGATGGTTGTCTCATACACGTTGTAGCACAGAGGCCACATAAGGCAGGACCACACTGCACACAAAGGCAACACGTGAACAGGAACACTACCACAACCCCGATGATCATCAGAATTTCCCAACCCCAAGTCGACATCAGGCCCCAAAACCATCCAAGTAGCGTCCAATCCCCGACATCCACGTGTATGGATTCGGAGATCTTATGCAACCTCGTGATGGCTTGATAGACAGTAGGAGCATTATCTGGGATAAAAATGCAGCAGCTCGAATGGATCACCTTACATACCCCACCGCGATCTGCTAAGATAACATCTAAAACCATGCGGTTTTGTAACGTCATAAGTCTCTCCGCCTGCAGTTCTGTGGTGATATTACCAAGGGCACTGGCAGTAATATTAGCTGTCGATTCTACCACTCGAGTCAACTGTCTCAGGTTCCTACTATTAACCATAGGTCCCCAAAACGGGAGGAAACCCTTGAAAAAGTCTCCTGCCTCTTGACCGGCAGTATCCTCTTCGCTAATTACGCCTCGTACAACTCTAGTCTTATGATAATCGGCATCTACCGTGAACGTCGGAGGCAACAGATTTGCAATAAAACATGAGCCCATGAAGTCTGCGGGCAACCATGTATATGCGCGATCATAACAGATAAAGTATGTACCCTTGGCAGCCAGAAACACAGGGGACGGGAACATTGGCAGAATGTAACTTTCAGTGCAAGCACTTGCTCCAAGTCGGGCTTGCGGACTTCGACCACGACCCATAAGACACAAATTACCAGTGTGGGGTACGACCCATATGGGAGGCGAGCTTTTAAGCTGCTTTTCACTAATGAACATACTATATTCCCCTCTACTTAGGACTCTATAGGCTTGTACCTCTTCTTCAAGGATAAGAAAAGGATCATGGATCTCATCCTCCATATCCTCTATTGCCATCGATAAAGATTTCTGATACGAGGTAGGGCCAGAGTAGGGGGAATGTGGTTCTCGAATGGGGTGGAAACCCAGTGCGCTTCGAAACATTGTTTGGAATGCTCGAGCTGACCCTTGGGAACTATACGGCAACACCAGATATGGAATTCCTTTACCCGTAGTATGTGGCATCAACCCACACACCCAACAATTAGTGGTGTTAACCACTAACTGATGTTGATGGAGGAGCTGAATAAAGGAATTGTTGCGGAATTCTACACGTCTAGCCTGCTCGTGTTCCGGTAACATGTGAAAAGAATGGGGAGAAGCAGTAGTGGTAAGATTAGGGTAAGGAGTAGGAGTAGGGGTAGCAGGTAAGAAGTAAGACATAGCATAATACACCCCACCCGCCAATAAAGCAGAAGCAGTCGAAAATAACATAAACAACTGAAATATGAAGCATTTGGTACGACTGAGTTGCTGCAGCTTGAATCTATAGTCTTGAGCCCCTTCCAAATCATTTAGCTTTGAGAATGGCATTCCCTACGACCGTCCGCAACGTTTCTTGACGCACTTCGTTCCGTACAGCAATAGTCAATCCCCAGGAGTTCCCAGGAACCGACGGCCTTTAACCTAGCGTCAAGACCTACTGTCCAGAAGGAAGTACGCGCGCGGCCCTACGGCCTTCAATACACAATATGTATATATATAAGCACAATGTCTCTCAGCTGTGGAAGTAAAAAGATACAAGGAAGGAAAACTCAATATATGTACAAAAATTACAGTGATACGAATGTTCAAAACTGATCACGGGAAATCGAGGATATTGCAGTTATCAATTTCAGCAAAGCAAGAAAATTTTATTTGTCCTTAGTGCGAGATCGCAAAGAATATCTGTGTTTCCCGGGACGTGTCTGCTCGTCGAACAAAGGATCCGTTGAAGAGACAGCGTCCTGCTGATCAGTTGATTGATCTGGTCTTGAGTCTTTTGCTGACAAGTGTTCAACAGTAGCTGTCTGCTGCGCTGAGGATTCTCCAACAGGCTGTGCGTCGCCGAAAGGTACAAACGCCGGCAATGTTTCTGTTTCTGTTGACGCAATGCCTTTCCTTACCCACGGGTCTGCCGGCAGAGGAATAGGGACTCGTTTACAATGGGTAGCATGTACCCAATTTTTCCGCCCCTCAAGACGAACGGCAGTCCTCGTGGCTAGGAGTACCTGGTAAGGTCCGGTAAACCGGGGGTCCAGATTGTTCTTTCGTGAAAAGTTGCGTGTTACTACCCAGTCTCCGGGCTGGAGCTGGTGGCCTGGACCCTCCGTCCGCGTTGGCAATGCGTCGTAAACCTGTTGGTGAATTAACCTCAGTTTAGCGGTCAAGTCATGTAAGTAGTCAATCAACATCGGATACTCAAGATCAGAGAATATTCCCGGCCTAGGAACCCCCCACACATTCGCAGGACGGCCGAACACTATCTCATAGGGGCTAAGCCCTATTCGGGAGTGTACAGTCGCCCTAGTTGACAGTAATGCTAGGGGTAAAGCGTCAGGCCACGAAAGACCAGTCGTAGCCTGAGTCTTCGCTAGTTTTAGTTTAAGGGTGCCGTTGTACCCCTCAACTAATCCAGCTGACTGGGGATGATTGGCGCTATGGAATTTTTGGTTTATTCCAAGGCCCTTACACACACTCTTCATCACACTTCCAACAAACTCACTTCCGTTATCTGACCACACGACTCTAGGCATTCCATACCGAGGAAAATATTCCTTCAGTAGGATTTTCGCAGTAGATAAAGCAGTATTGTCTTTGAGGGGATAGGCCTCGATCCATCGGGAGAATGCGCAAACCACAACTAAAACGTATTTCAAGTTATTGCATCTCTCCATATGGATGAAGTCCAATTGAATCACCTCAAAGGGATATGAAGGAGGAGCAAAACTGCCAGGGGGAGTTGGGGTTCCTTTGCCAGGATTGTACATTATGCACACCATACAATTCTTCACCAAACGTTCAGCACATTTAGTAATGCCATCATCTTCCACACAGGCGACAACAACTTACAAATGCCTTTCGCGCTAATATGTGCTAACCCATGCGCCATTGTCACAACGGCCAGCACATACGCATCGGGTAACATCCATCTTTTCTGATCCGACAAATCAATCCAGCAACCACTCGCATCCACCTTTCCCGTACTTTCTTTCCACTTCATCTTTTCAGTCTCGGTGGCCTCATTCTGAATCGCTTTCACGTTCTCAACAGTATCTTCACACATACTTGATTCTGTAGGCCACCTAACCGAACTCGTCACATACATTCGAGTGCTAAGGTTCCGGGCAGTCTCCTTAGCAATCTCATCCGCAAACGCATTACCACGACCAACATCATCCGTCACTTTACGATGCGCACTACACTTAACAATCGCAACTTGTGCAGGCAAAGTCAACGCATCCAAAAGGTCGTTCACAAGCTGGCCGTGCTGTATCTTCGTACCATGCGACGTCAAGAAACCACGCTCTCGCCACAATCGTCCAAAACTATGCGCTACACCGAAAGCGTACTGGCTATCGGTGTACACATTCACACGTTTCCCTTTCGCTAACACACATGCTCTCGTGAGAGCAATCAGTTCTGCAGCTTGGGCAGAATTCTGATTCAATCGTGCAGTCTCAACAACAGTGTTCAACGTTACAACAGCATAAGCAGTAGTCACATCGCCATTCGGCAACTTAAAACATGACCCATCCACATACAGAGTGCCATCCGGATCCTCCAATGGGGTGTTTTTAAGGTCCACTCGACCTTTCGTTTCCTCTTCTGTCCGCAAGTAACAGTCATGTTCTGTTACTTCATCTGACTCTGAGCTAATTGGTAACAAAGTTGCCGGATTTAGGACATTACAACGTTTTATCTGAATGTGGCTTGCCAAAAGCGTCAATTCGTACCCAGACAACCTCGCACTTGTCAAGTGCTGAGTTTTTGTTCGATTCAACAGAGTATCGACTGCATGCGGAACCATCACCGTAAGCATATTATTCATGACCAATCCTGCTGATTGTCGGATGGAGACCGCAGCTGCCGCAGTTGCTCTCAAACAACTCGGCAATGCTCTAGCTACTGGGTCTAAGGTCGAGGAAAAATATGCACATGGACGTTGCTTACCACCAAAAGGTTGCGTTAAGACACTCAAAGCACAACCTTCCCTCTCGTGAACATATAACGTAAACGGCTTGCTGTAGTCAGGGGTACCCAACACAGGAGCCGAACACAATGAATCACGTAATTCAGAAAAGCTTTTCTGACATTCTTCCGTCCATGGTAAAGGAGTTGGAACATCCTTGCACGTAAGAGCCACCAATGGTTTCGCTAGCAATGAAAAATTAGGAATCCACTGCCTGCAGTACGACGTGATACCTAGAAAGGCACGCACATTTCTTTGGGTTTTTGGCACAGCCATTCGCGCAATCGCTGCAATTCTCTCTGGGGTCAATCTCCTTCCCTCCTTTGACAATAAGTGACCTAGATAGGTTACTTCTTGACAACAATATTGGAGTTTAGAAGGTGACACCTTGTGATTTAACTCACAGAGATGTTGCAGCAACGACACTGTAGCAATTTTGCAAATGTCCTGAGTATCGGCAGCCACCAATAAGTCGTCGACGTATTGGATTAAGGCCGCACCAACCGGCAACCGAAACGCATCCAGTTGACCCTTCAAGGCTTGGCTGTAAATAGATGGACTTTCACAGTAGCCCTGAGGAGCGCGTTTGAACCGGAAGCTACGTCCACCGAGAGAGAAACCGAAAAGGTCCCTACTCTCTTCGGCAATCGGGATGCTGAAAAAGGCGTTTTTCAAATCAATCACCGAAAACCATGATGCAGTAGCTGGAATCAGAGTCAGTAGCGCCGTGATGTCAGGCACAACAGGAAATTGAGGAACCACAATTTTATTTACCTCCCGTAAATCGATAACAAAGCGATAAACAGGCGGTTTTGTAGGATCAGTACGTTTTAGGATGGGCAGTACAGGGCTGTTGCACACGTTTCCCCGAGTCTCCTCAATAACATCTTTCTCGATTAAGTCATAAATGATCGCTAACAAAGCTCGTTCACCATCAAGGGAGATACGATATTGGGGAATACGTGGTAACCGCACATTCGATTTCAATTGAACAACATAGGGGGAGATATCAAGTAGGCCCACGTCATTTGGACCCGTCGCCCACAAAGACGCAGGAAGAGAACTCAATTCCGGTGGAAGCTTATCGAGAGACAAATACATAGGAGAGACAACCCTCTCTCCTAACGTAAGCTTTACACCCGCAGGAGAACAATACAAAGTTGCATACAAACGTTTAAGCAAATCCAGACCCAAAAGATTTTCACCACAACCCGTGGTTAAAATCAACGGAGCTGCTAGCTCACGTGGCCCAATTTGAAGGGACAAAGGGCTTGAAACAGGGTTGCTAACGGGGGCGCCAGAGAATCCAACGGAAACATTTGTTAAGCCAGACAAAGGTGCGCCAGGGAGTTTCGAATGCATGATAGAACTTTTCGCTTCACCAGTGTCCAACAGAAAAGGCTCAACGACGCCCGATGTAGCAACTGCGACGTAAGGCCCTCTCTGATCTACCGGAACTGATACCACTCCCTCTCCTTGTCTTTGGCTATCCTAGTAATTACTGTCGTCAGTTCCCTGATCGACGTAATAATCGTCTACATTGTACTGCGCAGATCGTCCTCGCGATGATCCACGTTGATCGAAACAGTTATTGGAATTAGATGAGTTTGTCTGAACGATCGTTCTGAGCACCACGACCTCTACCACGCGATGCCTGCTGTGAACCACCACGGCCTCCTTTAGACGAATTACCACTAATACGTTCGTTAAGAACGGGGCAGTTAAATTTAATGTGTCCCTCCTGTCTACAATAAGCACATTGATTGTACCCTAACGATGATCTTTGGAAGGAGGAATCATCACGCGGCTGCGATCGATTCGATTGCGACTGTGATCTATTCGGTTGGGGCGCATTTTGATTAGAACGTGGCGGATACGCTTGTTGCAGCAACACTTTAGTTTTCAGCTCTTTTGTCTTTTTGTCAGCACGGTCATTCTCCTCTTTCTCTCTATTCTCGTAATATTGCGCCGTAGCTAATATCTGAGCTGAGGTAGAAACGGCCCATGCACTTTCCGAATTCTTCAATTTATTGCTCAAATCGGGCAATAAGTTTGTCACAAACTTATCCACAAACAACCTCTGTCCACCCTCAGTACCCATATCCTGTCCACTATGATCAATGAATGCTTCCTCAAACCTCGTAAAGAAGTCTGATACACTCTCATCTTTCTTTTGTTTGCAAGCTGACAATTTGTCCCAATTGACTCTCATGGCTGGCATAAGCGTTTTCATTAATGTTATTATTCGCTGAGGAAGTGCAGTAATCAATTGATCGGGTTTAGTAGCAGCCACTTGTCCAGCATCTGCTGCTGTAATGGCAGCCCAATCACCGCCTAATTCATTTGTGTGATCTTGGTGACGAATCTTAGCCCATACCGGTTGCGGTACAACGTTGCCAAACAACATGTCGATATCGGCAAGATTCATTACCGTAGCATCTACGAGCTGCGACAATTCTTTATAATACCCTGTAGGATTTTTGCGAGGATCGGGCAAAGATTGTTTCACCTGAAGCACTTCCGATCGTTTCCATGGGAGGTGTATCCACACTCTCTCAAAATGCGCCACTACCTGAGGATTAGCATTAGTATCAGCTGGTATCCAAACTGGCGGGACTTCACGCATAGGATATTGGCCAGACTCGTCTTGTTTTTCAATATCCTCGACGAACAGTGCGTGAGGAATGGGAGCGGGACGAAGAGATAGTAACCGCTCAATGGCACGTCGGACATTAGTATCTACTATCAGTCCAGTTGCGAACTGAAGCCGAAGGTTAGACAGGGCGGTCAGCACCTCGTCAGGCGCGTCGGCCGCTATCTGATCATGTAGGAACTTACACATTTCGTCAAACACATATCTCTGAGTCGGTATGTTGAATTGACTAAATGTTTCAAGAACAACACGGGGTGGATTTCTCTGAGGATTTACCATCCAACCCATCGCCATATTATATAGCGCAGCACGTTCCCTGTTACCGGGAAGCTGGCTACGTCTCTGAGGACCATCAGAACCAGCAGACCCAAGAACAGGTCCGAGCGACTGAAAGAAACTTGCTGCAAGAGGAGAATTACGACTACGAGTAGAGGGAGAGAGATAAGACACAGGACTAACAAGAGAAGGAGTAGAAACAGTAGTAGCAACAGGGGTTAACAACACAGGAGCAGTAGCGGGAGCAGGAGTATGTGGAAACGGAGGAGCAGTAGGAATAGAAACAGACAAAGGAGCAGGAACAGTCGGAAGAACGGGTGCAGATTGAGGAGCAGGCGGAGGAACAATAGGTGGAAGAACAGGTACGGCAGGGACCACAGGAGCTGCGGTACCCTGTACGTACGGAGGTGGCGACTTCATAAGATAGGACATTAAAGGATCCTCAACTGCCTCGTCCTTCTTATCCGACTCCGTAGGCAAAGCAGGATAACATTTATCTATGGTCATACGCTGTAATCTCTCAAACACTTCCTTATCCTTATCCTCCTTATCACGCTGGAACTGCTCAGCTTTCTTCACTATGGTAGCAACATTATCTCGCTGACTACGTTTATTTTGTCTGATTTCTTTCTGTCGGGCTTCTTTGCGCCACAACCGAAAGGCATCAAACATGGCCGGCCTTGATTTACGTTCGAACAACTTCTTTTCTAAATTATCTAAGATCGACGCCTCGAAGCTACCGTGAGGTGGCCAACGAAGGTCGCCGTCTTTCTTTGTATATTTAACCCAATAATCGTTAAAAGCAATCGGGCCTAGCCCATGTTTGCTATATAAATCATAAGTAGGAGTTCCAACCGGAGGTATCGGACACGAGTCCTCCAACAGGGAATCCGCACCACAAGGTCTGAAACAACTGAACAAAGTACTGCGACCAGGCATCTTGCACGCTAGCCGAGTTTCACAAACTTCAAGGGTTACGGGATTTACCAGGTCCCAGCAAAGAACAAAACCCTCGGTTTTTGGCGGCTGCAGTCGTCAAACAATACAACAACAAAGTACGCTAGCAAAGTGTCACCGACAAAAACACTCACACAGCGTGAACAACAAAGACACTCGCTAAAGTGTCAACAACCAAGAACTCTGGGAGCGACCCACAAATACTTAACTCAAAGATCGATGGCGTCACCAGGAAGGCCCGTCAATCGTCTCGCTATACCAAGGTCTACGCCAGGCGCCAAAACAGGTCTACAGTCAGGGCAGCAGTCCGTCGCAGCCGTCAGGAGGCGGGAATCTTCGCGGGAAAAGTCTTTGGGCCACTTATTTCGACAACAGGATCGATGAAGCGGAGTGCACCTTCCCTCGGAGATTTCACACGAAGTTCCTCACGATCGTCGGGCTTGGACCGGTACCACTGATGCAGCCCCACGTTGGGCGCCAACTGAAGGACTGGGTTCTTTTGGACCCAGCGGTGCCAGGGCACAACACCTGAAACCTTCGTGGGTAACCTGCTCCGGCGTACAAGTCACAGAGACACGGGACACTTCCTTCGACGTCAAAGATTCAAAGTTTATTTGCTGCAGGGAACACAGAAATCACAGGAAGTACATCGAGTGTAGTTCGGGGAGACTGCTTCAAATTGGTTCTGTGGATCGCTCCTTTTATACAGTTTTTACCCATAGGATAACATGATATACAAAAGTTTATAACCCGGTTCCCACAATTAGCCCCCAGAGGGGGTCGCTTTGGTCACTTCGAAACACACACGGTCCGGAACATTAGTGCGGAAACATTTGGCGGTTCCCAACTGTAAAAACCATCTTCCCACCATTAGCAAATTCCAATCAGCAATAAAGTAGATCGAAATAGGAATGAAAACAGGTGCAGAGGAAGACGGAGACAGTGGGGAGATTGGAAAGGGTGTAAAAGGGGAGGTAACGGGAAACACGAGATACAGGCATCAAAGGGACGTGCCTAATGAGATGCACGGCTGAGACAATAAGTCCGTGCGGCAAGATGAGTCTCGCGCGGCGCCACCTGCCTTACAATAGCATCCCCCTCGTCTTCCGCAAATATCTTACGAGTCCCAGGGTCGCGAAGCGGACAACGTCCGTTCGCTGGCTACTTGAGGGCAAGAGACAAAATGGATGCCGTATCTAAGATGGAACCCGTGGGTACAGATGAAAAACCCACATAACAAACGAACGGTTTAAGTTAGCACAGCGAAACTGCGCATACTTACTAAACTCGTCATTTGCGGTTCATAGATACCAGACTCGACCATATTCGTGCGAGTCGAAAACACCACTTACAATCGTCACGGAACCTCACTCCTACCTCTGCAAAATGGGTGGGGGATCCGCATGGTGGCCCTCCCTGAGCCATTAATGGTCCTGGGGACCCTAATCTGCTGGGGCTGGCTCACTTGTTGTGTCCCGGGGATGGCCACACCGGGACACAGCAGTTTCTCTGCCCGCACCAACGTGGGCGGGACACTTGCGTTTGCTCCCACTTGGCAGAAGCATTTTCAAAACTCTTACCAAACGGGAGCAAACACTGAGTCTACTCCCAGCGGGCAGAAGCTTTGAAAATGCTCCTGCAGCTGGGAACAGACTTTTGATCTGTTTTCCTGCCTGCACTGATGCAAGCAAGGAAACAGATCAACTGATTTCTCCCACCTGGAGGAAGCAGAATAGCTGGTGCCTCCGGGCAGGAACAATGTGTGTTCTGTTATTGGCAGGGAAAGAGAATACAAGTCTGTCTCCATCTGACAGGAGTATTTTCAAAGCTCCTACCCGGTGGGAGCAGACTTTGTGTTTGCTCCCACATGGCAGGAGTTTTGAAAATGCTCCCACAAGGGGGGAGCAAAGACAGGTTTCCCTGCCCACGTCAGTGTGGGCAGGAAAACAGCTGTGTCCTGGGGATGGGCTCCCCAGGACAAAGCAAGTGAGCCTTTCCTGGGGGATGGGGTCCACGGGTCCATTAATGGCTAAGGGAGGTGGGCCACACGCCGCCTACCTTTTTAAAAAGGTAACTACCCTGGGGGGAGCGGTCCTCTCTCCTTTTGATGACATTTCTTCCCCGGGTGGGCTCTACGGAACTTGTGATGGCTCGGGAGAGGGGGCTGCGTGGCCCCCTGCTTTTTTGGGGGTAAATTACGGCCTTTGGGGTGTGCTCCTCAGGGCCTATGATCGCTCAGGAAGGGGGGTTGTGTGCTCCCTACCCTGAATAAATGAAACCGACACCTCCTCGTCCTCAATCTCGCAGGATTGCGGCAGAAACTGACATTTTTTTGGGGGGCTGGGGAGGGAGTCCCACTGAATCTCTCCCCCCATGGGGCATAGAGGGGCATGGTATCCCTACCCTGGCATGGTATCCCTACCCTGCTCCCTTATATTTTTTTTAATTACTACATCAGGACAGGGGGACTAAGCCCCCGAGTCCTGTAATGGCTGCCAGTAACATTTTTCGGTTGTTGCTGAGATCCAATCAGTTCACTCGCTCCCGCAAGAGTCTGACTCCTGCAGGAGCAAATTGGCTCAAAGGAAAAAAAAGCTCCCTGGGCCAATAAGAATGCTCAATTCTTAAACTGGCGCTTCTACAGGTCTCTTGGTTCACTCGCTCCCGCAAGAGTCTGACTCCTGCAGGAGCAAATTGGCTCAAAGGAAAAAAAAAGCTCCCTGGGCCAATAAGAATGCTCAATTCTTAAACTGGCGCTTCTACAGGTCTCTTGAGCTTCTCGCAGACCCAACCGAACAGATATACAAATATTTTTTACTCTAAATTTATTTTAAAAAACTACGGATTTACACCAAATCTCAAACAAGCAAAATGTGTGGCCCAAGATCTAGCTTCTTGCCAAATTTGGTGTAATTCCGGTAAGCAATTTTTGTGGTACCTCTTGTTAAAGATATCACAACTAGTCAAAAAGTAGCACCTTTTTTTCAAAGTTAGGTGGAGGTTTGTCAAATGGGGCCCAAGTTATTAGCAACACAAAAAACGCTTTCCTATGGAACAGCTGACCCAACTAGGAATACACTGCAGCGACCGCTACCAGGATATATATATATCTATATATATATCCCAACATGAAGTTTTGGCAAACGATGAGCCTCAATGGCGGCGGGCAACACGGCAGGGACGCCACTCCCGTATATCCAACAAACTCCAGTTTCTGGTAAATAAATTCACACTGGTGCCGCGGCCTCTGTTCTTAAACGCTTTAATTAGTTATGCAACGGGCACCCGTTGCATAACTAATTAAAGTGTTTAAGAACAGAGGCTGCGTCACCAGTGTGAATTTATTTACGAGAAACTGGAGTTTGTTGGATATATATATATATATATATACTAGCAGCCCGTCCCGACGTTGTCCGGGTATGAATTGCTGCAGGCCAGTAGTATATTGTTTTGTAGGATTTCGTTTTGATAGCATTTCTTATCTGTGACAGGCCTGTGAAACGCTCCGATTCACAGTGCACTGCTGATGCACTTAAGAGTGCGCGTTCAGTAGTGTGTGAACTCGAGTTTCCCTACTTTATTTTTCCTTGCAATATTATATAGCGCGAACTCGACAACATGGCATGAGCACAATTTACATTACAGAAGAACACATTCATTTGTGGTAGGCACGGGGAGACAAAGCAATTTGCCTGGAATCACAGGATGTTGAGCTGATGTCGAGATTCGAACGTAGCTCCCCAGCTCTAAAGTTCGCAATTCTAGAACTTGTGGCGGGAGGTGTGTCTAAAAGTGTATGTCGGTGCTGGCCATCAATGAGAAAGACCTGTGCATTTTTCAAATCGGTGGTGAAAAAATACGAGTATGTTGCTGGAGATGTGGGCCGCCGTGCCACCAATGTACTTACCGTGGAGGGTAAACACCCATTATTCCGCAACTTTCTTTCCGCATACCATCACTCCGCATACTTTCATTACGAGAGTACCATGACTCCGCAATGCCATTATAACACATAGCATTACATTTTATATGCTTTTACCACGCATACATTTACAACGAAATTCGTTGTAAATGCATGAATGGTAAAAACATGTTTTTTTAAAATGTTTGGATATGGTAAGTATGGGTATAGGGGTATATGTTTTGGGGTACTGAGGTATACGTTTTGGGGTGTTTGGGTATTTTAAGGGTTCAGATATAGTTTTGGGTTATGGGGTACAGGGGTAGTTTTAGGGTTTAGGGATAGGTATGGGTTTTGGGGTACAGGGGTATTTTTAGGGTTCAGGGCTAGGTTTGGGTTTTGGGGTATAGGAGTATTTTTAGGGTTCAGCGGTAGGTTTGGGTTTTCAGGTACAGGGGTATTTTAAGGGTTCAGAGCTAGGTTTGGGTTTTGGGGTACAGGGGTATTTTTAGGGTTCAGGGCTAGGTTTGGGTTTTGGGGTACAGGGGTATTTTAGGGTTCAGGGGTAGGTTTGGGTTTTGGGGTACAGGGTTATTTTCATGGTTCAGGGCTAGGTTTGGGTTTTGGGGTACAGGGGTATTTTTAGGGTTCAGAGGTAGGTTTGGGTTTTGGGGTACAGGGGTATTTTAAGGGTTCAGGGCTAGGTTTGGATTTTGGGGTTCAGGGGTATTTTTAGGGTTCAGAGGCAGGTTTGGGTTTTGGGGTACAGGGGTATTTTAAGGGTTCAGGGCTAGGTTTGGGTTTTGGGGTACAGGGGTATTTTAGGGTTAAGGGGTAGGTTTGGGTTTTGGGGTACAGGGTATATTTATAGGGTTAAAATGGGTTAGTGTTTAAGGGTGTTGGGGTATTTTAAGGAGTAAGGGTGGGTTATGATTATGGGGTGCAGGGGTATTTAAAGGGAGCAGGGTGGGATTAGCACACGATAAAAGACATGGCATGAAGGGCGGAACGTACCACACGCCCCCAGCGTTTGTCACGCCCCCAGCACACATCCACAGCACAACGCAGACACGCCCACCATGGGACTACTTTGCTGGCACGGTTCTTTTACCTTTTAAATGTATATGGTGGGCGTCTGCATAGCCTATGTCCTTCTGCTGCAACTGCCCTTTCCAACGCTATATTGGGTGTTGTGATTGGTGCTGTACTTTTTGAGTTTACCCGCCTCAAAGGTTTAGGCTGTCTCTTTATATTATTAGTATGGATATATCACATATTCTATGCTGTATTCAGAGCTTAATTTGTGCCGGTGCTTAGCACCTGCACTTATTTGTCATGATATTAGTTGCTGCCTGCTCAGTGCTCACTGAGTTCACATGGGTCTCCCCGATGGTGGTGAGGAGCTGATATCGCCCATGTGACTGTGCTTAAAATATTTCAAATTGGACGCTGCAGACGCCTGACCTATTATGAGACACACACACTGCCAGAAACCAGCGCCTGGGTCCCTGCCTCAGCTTACCGGTCACTACAATCAATCACAGTAGTGCTACCAATGATGCCTGGAAAATATGTTATTAGTACGGCCCGTCCCTCCTTGGCAAATCATCAAGTGCGGGTCCCGAGTCGGACCAATGATCACTGTTTTTGCCCGCGGCCCGCCCCAGCATACCACGCAGCCTCAGCACTAATCGCCCCCCCGAAGACAGAAGATGGAAGCAGCGTTTGGCGCAGCAGGCCTCAGGTAAATTCAAACTGAAAGGCAGTTTCAGTAATGTGTAGTCTGCGATTCTTGTGTCTCGATTCAATTTGATAATATGGGGCAGCCCTGTCCCTGCTGCAGTCGGGCAGAAGCCATGCTGTTAATATGCTTGTCGGGGACAGTAACTCTTTCTGCAACATGTAAGGAATTATCTATTTTTTTAGTATAGTACTTAGCGACTTCATTGTGGGACTTCATAGTACTTTAAAAGCTAACTCTGTGGTGCTCATTTACTTCAAAATTAAGACGCTCAACAAAAGAATTTCATGTTGTATTCAAATATTTGCTACAGGGCACTAACCCACTGAGCTATATTACGGGTGGTCTAGCTTGAAATTTAAAGCAGTGTAGAAGTGCAAGTGTCTTCATTATTTCTTGTAGCAGCATTTTACTGTTGTCATTTTTATACTGTGAGACAGCCGTGCAGAAGCTAGCATTGTCACGGTCACTATTATGTGAGAATCTGCTTGGAATGTAATTTATTTTCAAAATAGGGAGAGGAGAGGACTGTGCTTGAAAAAGCATATTTAATTAAAGAAATGATTCCTCTTGAATTGGGAGGAAAAGGCTGGTGTTGTGGGTGGAAGTTCGCTGGGCACTTCAGAGGAATGGAGAGACATTCCTGTCACAGGAATGTTATTGGATGGGATATAGGCTGCCATGTTTGTCCAAAGCGATACAAAAGGGGATGAAGGACGGAGCGTTTGAGCAAATCAAAAACTCACCCCCAGTCAACTGATCTGGGTTTAATCCATCACCATTCTTTAGCTCACTCAGCCACCCCAGTTCAGACTTGACTATATGCAAATCAGTCTGACCCTGGGTGGCTGAGTGAGCTAAAGAATGGTGATGGATTAAACCCAGATCAGTTGACTGGGGGTGAGTGTTTGATTTGCTCAAATGCTCCCGTCCATCATCCCCTTTTGTTTCGCTTTGTTCGCCCTAAGTTGGCAGGGTATGCTCAGACGTGAGTCCCTTGCTCACTTGGCCACTGGATTTAAGATAGCCTGGCTGATGAGGATTATGAATCCGAAACCGGTCCCAGGATGCTTATTTCCAGTTCAGGGAAGACATGGCTTGGCAGTTCGGGCTGGACTGTTCCCATGAGGCACAGGGTCAGACTGATTTGCATATGGCTTTGTCAGAACTGGGGTGGCTGAGTGAGCTAAAGAATGGTGATGGATTAAACCCAGATCAGTTGACTTGGGGTGAGTGTTTGATTTGCTCAAACGCTGCGTCCATCATCCCCTTTTGTTTCGCTTTGTTCGCCCTAAGTTGGCAGGGCATGCTCAGATGTGAGTCCCTTGCTCACTTGGCCACTGGATTCAAGATAGCCTGGCTGTTGAGGATTATGAATCCGAAACCGGTCCCAGGATGCTTGTTTCCGGTCCAGGGAAGACATGGCTTGGTAGTTCGGGCTGGACTGTTCCCATGAGGCACAGGGTCAGACTGATTTGCATATGGCCATGTCTACACTGGGGTGGCTGAGTGAGCTAAAGAATGGTGATGGATTAAACCCAGATCAGTTGACTGGGGGTGAGTGTTTGATTTGCTCAAACGCTCCGTCCATCATCCCCTTTTGTTTCGCCATCTTTGTACAGCCATGCAAGATGGCAGACTTGAACAATTATATACCCCAACCAATAAACCTTAAGGAAAACAATCAAAATATAATGTAAGCTCGCCATCTTTGCTCTCTCGTGCAAGATGGCTGCGTGCTAACACGCAGTGAACTAAAAACAAAGTAATGCAAGCACTACATTTTAAAAATCTCATTAAAACGTTTATGTTTCAAACAGAGGAAAAAAGTTGAGTAGTCTTAGGTTGTAACAGAGCACATGGAAGGTCTTTCTCCACCATACCTTATATTTAATGATAAGAAAGTGCACAGAAGTTTACTTTATGTGCACACACAAACTTTTGCATTACTGAGTGTTTCGGAGGACAAGGCTATTACAGCCTAGTTACAAATGACCCATTAAACTGTGATCCTGAAATTGCACCGGTAATTACCAGGTGTGTCGAAGATTGAACCCATCAAATTAACCCTGCTAGAATGTAACAAGGGGAAAATAGTGGTTTTTACCACGGCATGCAGATTTGGGGGGCAATTAGCATTACAATCCGGCTGCATTCCCCAAAAGTGATAATTATTGCATCAGACAGATTTCACACACCCCAAAGTAGGATTTTTACTGGATGCAATAATTATCGGCCTTTTAGTAATCAAGTCAATGAGGTTATCTCCAAAAGGTGAGGGGGGAAGTATGCTGGAAAACTCATGTATGTCCGACATCCTCAGCAAAGGCTTCAGAGGTAATGACGCACTGCCCTCAGCATGGGAGCTGCATAATACCGCAACCCTTCACTATGAACTGCTCTAGGTATCTTCTGGAACAACAGGTTGGCTGCAGCAGCGAATACTTATAGCGATGAGCCTTGTCCCGAGGGATAGCTGTTGGGGTCGCCGCAAGCAATATATTGGTGAACATCATGTTTGAATAATGCCCAGGATACTGAATAGAAGGAGTGGAGGGTCAATCCGAGGGAGTGGTAATATTTTATTTGCTCTCAAGATATATGCTTTGGACCTTTAAAAGGCTCCTGCACTGGCCGGCGTTTGCAAAGACATTAGTCACCACTTCAGCAAGCTCTAGAAAGCCAAACATCCACACGTGGATAGGGAAGCTCTTTCTTTACCCTTCCTCCAAGAATGTCTTCCTCAACAGATAACCGAATAAAACATTTCAAAAGCCCGGGTCAAGAAATAACCCAAACAGCACATCCGTTAGATATTTTCAGAAGAGGACAGACTTTGTGGGTTCGTCCGCAAGACTTGCTGATAAAAGTAGAGCCCAAAGGGCATTGTAAAGAGCCGCCATAGCATTGTTTAGAGGTCACTGGGAAATACCACTTCCAGACAGAGGTGCGCTACTTATGTGGAAAGTGCAATTCAACAACTGATAAAGTGGTAATGTCCCCAACAGGATCTATGACAGAGACCATAACCTGAAACGGCCTAATGATGCCAGAAGCACACACGAGCGACCTGAGCTCAGCCACTTAAAAACGCCCCCCTCCCATCCCCAATCAAGTATATTCGCTAAGCCTTTGGAAACACATCAGCTCCACAGATTATCCTGCATTACGGACACAAGACTTTTTTTTACAAGCACAAGCCAGTTCTACCAGTAAGCGATAAACCCGTGTACTGCTTTTTAAGTGGTTTATTTTCACTTGCAGATGTGCCAATGTAAATGTGACCCGGGCGTGCCCTGTCCTGCTGACACGCCTAATGCGCCTCGAGGCCCTCAGTGCCTCCTCCCTGCTCCTGATACCGAGGGAATGGCTGGAGTACAAGAACCCTTTGGCGTGTATGTGTATTGTAAATGCTAACTTTCTGAACTCGACTCCCCAGAGCAGATTTGCTGGGGCGCTTTGCGTCACAAACTGTCTGTGAATGCGCTCGCTTACTTGGCAATTTAGTCAGCAGGAAGACAGAGAACAGGACCTCGGGCGCAGGCCAGGAGATCTGCCTGACTGTATCCATTCGAACACAAATTAATTTCTGTTCCTCCTGCAAGTGTCGGCACGAAACCTGACTGACGCACCTGGAAACAATTCTATTTTTGTACGCATATGCTCCGTGTAGCATAAGTGGACCGCAGTTCAAATAAAGGTTTGTGAGCATTTAACAACTTGAACCGGCTTTTAAAAGACAAAAGCATCTAGTTTGATAAAGAAACTTTGTTCGCAGTTTTGTTTGTCTGACTTTAGGCCTCTTCTTGGCTCAAGGCGTGGACGGGACTAGCGCTTCAGGGGGAACACTGCAGCGCTTTGTTGGTCAGGCAGCGGGTGAGGCTGGAGTGAGCAGGTTCAAGAGCGCACATCAAATAAAGAAAGAAGGAAAGGGTCCACTCTGCCTACACAGCTCCTGATAACATGCTCGCAGCTGGAATGTACACAGAGGTTTAGCCTGTAAAATATTAATAGCCACAATTTGTTCTCTGAATGCTTTCATACCACATAGTTACGACAATGTATGGCATACGAGCGTCGTTCTGCGCCCGTCCCAGTCTCACCCACGACAAAGAGAACTTGACTTGGAACTATGAGCCAAAGTAAAACAATCTTAATGTAAAAACAAACACCCAACCCACAGGTGTTTCGTTACTAGAGATTTGTACAATACTGTAAGTATACTTAAATTGAGCTCGTTCCCAAGCACTACGTAATTAAGCCATTATTGATATGATTTATGCCTATTGCCCAAAGCGTTTTTTGCGCAGTGCTCGAAAAATGAAAGAAAGTTGTTCAGAACTGTTCTGCGGGCATGTCCGGGGGAGGGGGGGGGCGGCAAAGAGTCAAACTGAAGGCAGAAGAAAGAGAGGCACAAATTAGGGATTCATGTTATGTTAAAATGTATTTGTAAAGCAAATCCTTAGAAAAATGCACCAAATTGCATTTTTTCCAAGGGCCATGTGGCGCAGGCATGTGTGAGCGCCACATGTGCACACATTACATTTTTGAGGGTGCATCAGGGTGAAGGACTGGGTTCTTTTGGACCCAGCGGTGCCAGGGCACAACACCTGAAACCTTCGTGGGTAACCTGCTCCGGCGTACAAGTCACAGAGACACGGGACACTTCCTTCGGCGTCAAAGAGTCAAGGTTTATTTACTGCAGGGAACACAGAAGTCACAGGAAGTACATCGAGTGTAGTTCGGGGAGACTGCTTCAAATTGGTTCTGTGGATCGCTCCTTTTATACAGTTTTTACCCATAGGCTAACATTGAACACAAAGGTTTACAACTCAGTTCCCACATCTAGCTCCCAGAGGGGTCGCTTTGGTCGATTTGAAACACACAAGGTCCGGAACATAAGTGCGGAAACATTTGGCGGTTCCCAACTGTAAAAACCCATCTTCCCACCATTAGCAAATTCCAATCAGCAATCAAGTAGATCGAAACAGGAACGAAGACAGGTGCAGAGGAAGACGGAGACAGTGGGGAGATCGGAAAGGGTGTAAAAAAGGGGAGGTGTCGGGAAACACGAGATACAGGCATCAAAGGGACGTGCCTAATGAGATGCACGGCTGAGACAATAAGTCCGTGCGGCAAGATGAGCCTCGAGCGGCGCCACCTGCCTTACAGTAGCAACCCCCTCGTCATAAAGACACTTTCAAAAGACATGTGTCTTCTGCTAATATCTTGGGAGTCCCAGGGTCGCGAAGCGGACAGCGTCCGTTCGCTGACTACTTGAGGGCAAGAGACAAAATGGATGCCGTATCTAAGATGGAACCCGTGGGTACAGATGAAAAGCCCACGTAACAAACGAACGGTTTAAGTTAACACAGCGAAACTGCGCATACTTACTAAACTCGTCATTTGCGGTTCATAGATACCAGACTCGACCATATTCGTGCGAGTCGAAAACACCACTTACAATTGTCACGGAACCTCAGACGCTCCTTTTGCCCTCATGTAGGCAAGCACTAGTCGGAATCATATTCGATATTCATCAGACCATCAAGATGTCGTTGTAGCATAGTTCTGTCCAACCGAGTCCCCTTGGTAACAGGTGGTTGTCTCATACACGTTGTAGCACAGAGGCCACATAAGGCAGGACCACACTGCACACAAAGGCAACACGTGAACAGGAACGCTACCACAACCCCGATGATCATCAGAATCTTCCAACCCCAAGTCGATACCAGGCCCCAAAACCACCCAAGCAGCGTCCAATCCCCTACATCCACGTGTATGGATTCGGAGATTTTATGCAACTTCGAGATGGCTTGATAGACAGTAGGAGCATTATCTGGAATGAAAATGCAGCAGCTCGAATGGATCACTTTACATACCCCACCGCGATCTGCCAAGACGACATCTAAAACCATACGGTTTTGCAACGTCATAAGTCTCTCCGCCTGAAGTTCTGTGGTGATATTACCAAGGGCACTGGCAGTAACATTAGCTGTCGATTCTACCACTCGAGTCAAGTGTCTCAGGTTCCTACTATTAACCATAGGTCCCCAAAACGGGAGGAAACCCTTGAAAAAGTCTCCTGCCTCTTGACCGGCAGTATCCTCTTCGCTAATTACGCCTCGTACAACTCTAGTCTTATGGTAATCGGCATCTACAGTGAACGTCGGAGGCAACAGATTTGCAACAAAACATGAGCCCATGAAGTCTGAGGGCAACCATGTATATGCACGATCATGACAGATGAAGTACGTACCCTTGGCAGCCAGAAACACAGGGGTCGGGGACATTGGCAGAAGGTAACTTTCAGTGCAAGCACTGACTCCAAGTGAGGCTTGCGAACCACGACCCACAAGACAAAGATTACCAGTGTGGGGCACGACCCATATTGGAGACGAGCTTTTAAGCTGCTTTTCATTAGTGAACATACTATATTCCCCTCTACTTAGGACCCCGTAGGATTGTACCTCTTCTTTAGGGATGAGAAAAGCATCATGGATCTCATCTTCCAAATCCTGTATTGCCATCGATAGCACCCACTGATACGAGGTAGGACCAGAGTGGGGGGAACGTTGTTCTGGAGTGGGGTGGAAACCTAGTGCGCTTCAAAGCATTGTTTGGTATGCTCGAGCTGACCCTTGGGAACTATATGGTAACACCAGATATGGAATTCCCTTACCCGTAGTATGTGGCATCAACCCACACACCCAACAATTAGTAGTGTTAACCACTAACTGATGCTGATGGAGGAGCTGGATAAAGGAATTGTTGCGGAATTCTACACGTCTAGCCTGTTCGTGTTCCGGTAAAATATGAAAGGAATGAGGAGAAGCAGTAGTAGCAGTAAGAGTAAGGTTAGGGTAAGGAGTAGGAGTAGGGGTAACAAGTAAGAAGTAAGACATAGCATAGTACACCCCACCCGCCAAGAATGCAGAAGCAGTTAAAAACAATACAAACAATTGGAATACAAAACATTTAGTACGACCGAGTTTCTGCAGTTTGACTCTGTACGCCTGAGCTCCTTCCAAATCATTCAGCTTCGAAAATGCCATTTCCCTACGACCGTCCGCAACGTTTCTCGACGCACTTCGTTCTGTGCAGAAATGGTCAATCCCCAGGAGTTCCTAGGAACCGACGGCCTTTGACCTAGCGTCAAGACCTACTGTTCAGAAGGAAGTACGCGCGCGGCCCTACGGCCCTTAATACACAATATGTATTTATTTAGCACAATAATTCAGCTGTGGAAGGAAAAAGATACAAGGAAGAAGCTTAATGTATGTACAAAACAAGTTTCAACAATACGAATGTTCAAAGTTGATCAGGGGAAACGAAGATATTGCAGTTATCAATTTCAGCAAAGCAAGAAAACAATTTTATTTGTCCTTAGTATGGGAACGCAAAGAATATCGATGTTTCCCGGGACGTGTCTGCTCGTCGAACAAAGGATCCGTTGAAGAGACAGCGTCCTGCTGATCAGTTTGTTGATTTGGTCTTGAGTCTTTTGCTGACAATGTTCCAACAGTGGCTTTCTGCTGCGCTGAGTGTTCACCAACAAGCTGTGCGTCGCTAAAAGGTACAAACGCCGGCAATGTCTCTGCTTCTGTTGACGCAATGCCTTTTCTCACCCACGGGTCTGCCGGTAAAGGAATAGGGACTCGTTTACAATGGGTAGCATGTACCCAATTCTTCCGCCCCTCAAGACGAACGGCAGTCCTCGTGGCCAGGAGCACCTGGTAAGGTCCAACAAAGCGGGGGTCCAGATTCTTCTTGCGAGAGAAGTTACGGGTAACTACCCAATCACCGGGCTGGAGCTGGTGGCCTGGACCCTCCGTCTGCGTCGGCAAGGCGTCGTAAACCTGTTGATGAATTAACCTCAGTTTAGCAGTCAAGTCATGCAAGTAGTCAATCAACATCGGGTACTCAAGATCAACGAATATTCCTGGCCTAGGAACCCCCCACACATTCGCAGGACGGCCGAACACTATTTCATAGGGACTAAGCCCTATTCGGGAGTGTACAGTCGCCCTAGTTGACAGTAATGCTAGAGGCAAAGCGTCAGGCCACGAAAGTCCAGTCGTAGCCTGAATCTTCGCTAATTTTAGTTTAAGGGTACCATTGTAACCTTCAACCAATCCAGCTGACTGGGGATGATTGGCGCTATGGAATTTTTGATTAATTCCAAGGCCCTTACACACACTCTTCATTACACTTCCAACAAACTCACTTCCGTTATCTGACCACACGACTCTAGGCATTCCATACCGAGGAAAGTATTCCTTCAGTAGGATTTTCGCAGTAGACAAAGCAGTATTGTCTTTGAGGGGATAGGCCTCGATCCATCGGGAGAATGCGCAAACCACAACCAAAACATATTTCAAGTTATTGCATCGCTCCATATGGATGAAGTCCAATTGGATCACCTCAAAGGGATACGAAGGAGGAGCAAAACTGCCAGGGGGAGTTGGGGTTCCTTTGCCAGGATTGTACATTATACACACCATACAATTCTTCACCAGACGTTCAGCACACTTCGTAATACCATCATTCTTCCACACATCAGCCAGCAACTTGCAAATACCTTTCGCGCTAATATGTGCTAACCCATGTGCCATTGTCACAACAGCCAGTACATATGCATCAGGCAACATCCATCTTTTCTGATCCGACAAATCAATCCAGCAACCATTCGCATCCAACCTTCCCGTACTTTCTTTCCACTTCGTCTTTTCCGTGTCGGTGGCCTCATTCTGAATTGCTTTCACGCTCTCTATGGTATTCTCACACATACTTGATTCTGTAGGCCACCTAACCGAACTCGTCACATACATTCGAGTGCTAAGGTTCCGGGCAGTCTCCTTAGCAATCTCATCTGCAAACGCATTACCACGACCAACATCGTCCGTTACCTTACGATGCGCACTACACTTAACAATTGCAACTTGAGCAGGCAAAGTCAATGCATCCAAAAGATCGTTCACGAGCTGGCCATGCTGTATTTTCGTGCCATGCGACGTGAAGAAACCACGCTCTCGCCACAACCGTCCAAAGCTATGCGCTACACCGAAAGCGTACTGACTATCGGTGTACACATTCACACGTCTCCCTTTTGCTAATACACATGCTCTAGTAAGAGCAATCAGCTCTGCAGCTTGGGCAGAATTCTGATTCAATCTCGCAGTCTCAACAACAATATTCAACGTCACAACAGCATAAGCAGTAGTCACATCACCATTCGGCAATTTAAAACATGACCCATCCACATACAGGGTGCCGTCAGGGTCTTCCAATGGGGTGTTTTTAAGGTCCACTCGACCTTTTGTTTCCTCCTCTGTACGCAAGTAGCAGTCATGTTCTGTTACTTCATCTGACTCTGCACTAATCGGTAACAAAGTTGCCGGATTTAGGACATTACAACGTTTTATCTGAATGTGGCTTGCCAAGAGTGTCAATTCGTACCCAGACAACCTCGCACTCGTCAAGTGCTGAGTTTTCGTTCGATTCAAAAGAGTATCGACTGCATGCGGAACC
Organism: Lissotriton vulgaris; assembly: GCF_964263255.1. NCBI lineage: Eukaryota > Metazoa > Chordata > Amphibia > Caudata > Salamandridae > Lissotriton > Lissotriton vulgaris. The sequence continues at coordinate 1,269,775,177 of NC_141696.1, read as the reverse complement.
ATCACCGTAAGCATATTATCCATGACCAATCCTGCTGATTGTCGGATGGAGACCGCAGCTGCCGCAGTTGCTCTCAGACAACTCGGCAATGCTCTAGCTACCGGGTCTAAGGTCGAGGAAAAATATGCACATGGGCGTTGCTTACCACCAAAAGGTTGCGTTAAGACACTCAACGCACAACCTTCTCTCTCGTGAACATATAACGTGAACGGTTTACTGTAATCAGGGGTACCTAACACAGGAGCCGAACACAATGAATCACGTAATTCAGAAAAACTTTTCTGACATTCCTCCGTCCATGGTAAAGGAGTTGAAACATCCTTGCACGTAAGAGCCACCAATGGTTTCGCTAGCAATGAAAAATTAGGAATCCACTGCCTGCAGTACGACGTGATACCTAGAAAGGCACGCACATCTCTTTGGGTTTGTGGCACAGCCATTCGCGCAATCGCTGCAATTCTCTCTGGGGTCAATCTCCTTCCCTCCTTTGACAATAAGTGACCTAGATAGGTTACTTCTTGACAACAATATTGGAGTTTAGAAGGTGACACCTTGTGATTCAACTCACAGAGATGTTGCAGCAACGATACCGTAGCAATTTTGCAAATGTCCTGAGTATCAGCAGCCACCAATAAGTCGTCGACGTATTGGATTAAAGCCGCACCAACCGGCAACCTAAACGCATCCAGTTGACCCTTCAAAGCTTGGCTGTAAATCGATGGACTTTCACAGTAGCCTTGAGGAGCGCGTTTGAACCGGAAGCTACGTCCACCAAGAGAGAAACCGAAAAGGTCCCTGCTCTCCTCGGCGATCGGGATGCTGAAAAACGCATTTTTCAAATCAATCACCGAGAACCACGAAGCAGTAGCTGGAATCAGAGTCAGTAGCGCCGTGATGTCAGGCACAACAGGGAATTGAGGAACCACTATTTTATTTACTTCCCGTAAATCGATAACAAAACGATAAACAGGCGGTTTGGTAGGATCAGTACGTTTAAGAATAGGCAGTACAGGGCTATTGCACACGTTTCCCCGAGTCTCCTCAATAACATCTTTCTCGATCAGATCATAGATGATCGCTAACAAAGCTCGTTCACCATCAAGGGAGATACGGTACTGGGGAATACGTGGCAATCGCACATTCGATTTCAACTGAACAACATAAGGGGAGATATCAAGTAGGCCCACATCGTTTGGACCCGTCGCCCACAAAGACGCAGGAAGAGAATCCAATTCCGGTGGAAGCTTATCGAGAGACAAATACATGGGAGAGACTACTTTCTCTCCGAACGTAAGCTTTACACCCGCAGGAGAACAATACAAAGTTGCATACAAACGTTTAAGCAAATCCAGACCCAAAAGATTTTCGCCACAACCAGTGGTTAGAATCAACGGAGCTTCGAGCTCACGAGGCCCAATTTTAAGGGGCAAAGGGCGCGAAACTGGATTGCTAACGGGGGCGCCAGAGAATCCAACGGATACATTTGTTAAGCCAGACAAAGGTGCGCCAGGGAGTTTCGAATGCATGATAGAACTTTTCGCTGCACCAGTGTCCAACAGAAAAGGCTCAACGACGCCCGATGTAGCAACTGCGACGTAAGGCCCTCTCTGATCAACCGGAACTGATACCACTCCCTCTCCTTGTCTTTGGCTGTCCTAGTAATTACTGTCGTCAGTTCCCTGATCGACGTAATAATCGTCTACATTGTACTGCGCAGATCGTCCTTGCGATGATCCACGTTGATCGAAACAGTTATTAGAATTAGATGAGTTGTCAGAACGATCGTTCTGAGCACCACGACCTCTACCACGTGATGCATTCTGAGAACCACCACGACCTCCTCTAGACGAATTACCATTAATGCGTTCATTCAAAGCAGGACAATCAAATTTAATGTGTCCCTCCTGTCTACAATAAGCACATTGATTGTACCCTAATGAAGATCTTTGAAAAGAGGAATCGTTACGCGACTGCGATCGATTCGATTGCGACTGTGATCTATTCTGCTGAGACGCATTCTGATTAGAACGCGGCGGATATGCTTGTTGCAACAACACTTTAGTTTTCAGCTCTTTTGTCTTTTTATCAGCGCGGTCAGTTTCCTCTTTTTCTCTATTTTCGTAATATTGTGCCGTAGCCAGAATCTGAGCTGAGGTAGAAACGGCCCACGCACTTTCTGAATTCTTCAATTTATTGCACAAGTCGGGCAATAAGTTCGATACAAATTTATCCACAAACAACCTTTGTCCACCCTCAGTACCCATATCCTGTCCACTATGATCAACGAATGTGTCCTCAAACCTCGTAAAGAAGTCTGAAACACTCTCATCTTTCTTCTGCTTACAGGCTGCCAACTTGTCCCAATTCACCCTCATAGCTGGCATGAGCGTTTTCATTAACATAATGATTCGCTGGGGAAGAAGTTCAATCAACTGATCGGGTTTAGTAGCAGCCGCTTGTCCAGCGTCTGCCGCTGTAATAGCAGCCCAATCACCACCTAATTCATTTGTGTGATCTTGGTGACGAATCTTGGCCCATACCGGTTGCGGTACGACATTGCCAAACAACATGTCGATATCAGCAAGATTCATTATCGTAGCGTCTACGAGCTGCGATAATTCCTTATAATACCCAGCAGGATTTTTGCGAGGATCGGGCAAAGTTTGTTTCACCTGAAGCACTTCCGATCGTTTCCATGGGAGGTGTATCCACACTCTCTGGAAATGTGCCGCAACTGGAGCATTAACATTAGTGTTATCAGCGGGTACCCAAACCGGCGGAACTTCACGCATAGGATATTGGCCAGACTCATCTTGTTGGCGTTCAAGATCCTCAACAAACAGTGCGTGAGGAATAGGAGCGAGGCGAAAAGACAGCAACTGCTCAATAGCACGTCGGACATTAGTATCGACTATCAGTCCAGTTGCGAACTGAAGCCGTAGATTAGACAGGGCGGTCAGCACCTCGTCAGGCGCAACGGCCGCTATCTGATCATGTAGGAGTTTACACATTTCGTCAAACACATATCTCTGAGTCGGTATGTTGAATTGACTAAATGTTTCAAGAACAACACGGGGTGGATTTCTCTGCGGATTGTCCATCCAACCCATCGCCATATTGTATAGCGCAGCGCGTTCTCTATTAGCAGGAAGCTGGCTACGTCTCTGAGGACCATTAGAACCAGCGGACCCAAAAACAGGTCCAAGCGACTGAAAGAAGTTTGTCGCAATGGGAGAATTACGGTTACGAGTAGAGGGACAAGAATAAGACACAGGACTAACAAGAGAAGGAGTAGAACCATTAGCAACAACAGGGGTTAACAACACAGGAGCAGTAGTGTGAGCAGGAGTATGTGGAAGCGGAGGAGCAGTAGGAATAGAAACAGGCACAGGAGCAGGAACAGTCGGAAGAGCGGGTGCAGGTTGAGGAACTGGTGGAGGAATAACAGGTGGAAGAACAGGTACGGCAGGGACCACAGGAACTGCGGTACCCTGTACGTACGGAGGTGGCGACTTCATAAGATAGGACATTAAAGGATCCTCAACTGCCTCTTCCTTCTTATCCGACTCCGTAGGCAAAACAGGATAACATTTATCTATGGTCATACGTTGTAGCCTCTCAAACACTTCCTTATCCTTATCCTCCTTATCACGCTGAAACTGCTCAGCTTTCTTTACAATAGTAGCAACATTATCTCGCTCACTACGTTTATTCTGTCTGATCTCTTTCTGTCGGGCTTCTTTGCGCCACAACCGAAAGGCATCAAACATGGCCGGCCTAGATTTACGTTCGAACAACTTTAGTTCCAAATTATCTAAGATCGACGCTTCGAAGCTACCGTGAGGTGGCCAACGAAGATCGCCGTCTTTTTTTGTATATTTTATCCAATAATCGTTAAAAGCAATCGGGCCTAGCCCATGTTTGCTATATAAGTCATAAGTAGGAGTTCCAACCGGAGGTATCGGACACGAGTCCTCCAGCAGGGAATCCGCACCACAAGGTCTAAAGCAACTGAACAAAGTACTGCGACCAGGCATCTTGCACGCTAGCCGAGTTTCACAAACTTCAAGGGTTACGGGATTTACCAAGTCCCAGCAAGAACAAAAACCCTCGGTCTTTGGCGGCTGCAGTCGTCAAACAAATACAACAACAAAGTACGCTAGTAAAGTGTCACCGACAAAAACACTCATACAGCGTGTACAACAAAAACACTAGTGTTTACAACAAAGACACTCACGAAAGTGTCTACAACAAAAACACTCGCTAAAGTGTTTACAACCAAGGATTCTGGGAGCGACCCACAAATACTTAACTCAAAGATCAATGGCGTCCTCAGGAAGGCCCGTCAATCGTCTCGCTATACCAAGGTCTACGCCAGGCGCCAAAACAGGTCTACAGTCAGGGCAGCAGTCCGTCGCAGCCGTCAGGAGGCGGGAATCTTCGCGGGAAAAGTCTTCGGGCCACTTATTTCGACAACAGGATCGATGAAGCGGGGTGCACCTTCCCTCGGAGATTTCACACGAAGTTCCTCACGATCGTCGGGCTTGGACCGGTACCACTGATGCAGCCCCACGTTGGGCGCCAACTGAAGGACTGGGTTCTTTTGGACCCAGCGGTGCCAGGGCACAACACCTGAAACCTTCGTGGGTAACCTGCTCCGGCGTACAAGTCACAGAGACACGGGACACTTCCTTCGGCGTCAAAGAGTCAAGGTTTATTTACTGCAGGGAACACAGAAGTCACAGGAAGTACATCGAGTGTAGTTCGGGGAGACTGCTTCAAATTGGTTCTGTGGATCGCTCCTTTTATACAGTTTTTACCCATAGGCTAACATTGAACACAAAGGTTTACAACTCAGTTCCCACATCTAGCTCCCAGAGGGGTCGCTTTGGTCGATTTGAAACACACAAGGTCCGGAACATAAGTGCGGAAACATTTGGCGGTTCCCAACTGTAAAAACCCATCTTCCCACCATTAGCAAATTCCAAGCAGCAATCAAGTAGATCGAAACAGGAACGAAGACAGGTGCAGAGGAAGACGGAGACAGTGGGGAGATCGGAAAGGGTGTAAAAAAGGGGAGGTGTCGGGAAACACGAGATACAGGCATCAAAGGGACGTGCCTAATGAGATGCACGGCTGAGACAATAAGTCCGTGCGGCAAGATGAGCCTCGAGCGGCGCCACCTGCCTTACAGTAGCAACCCCCTCGTCATAAAGACACTTTCAAAAGACATGTGTCTTCTGCTAATATCTTGGGAGTCCCAGGGTCGCGAAGCGGACAGCGTCCGTTCGCTGACTACTTGAGGGCAAGAGACAAAATGGATGCCGTATCTAAGATGGAACCCGTGGGTACAGATGAAAAGCCCACGTAACAAACGAACGGTTTAAGTTAACACAGCGAAACTGCGCATACTTACTAAACTCGTCATTTGCGGTTCATAGATACCAGACTCGACCATATTCGTGCGAGTCGAAAACACCACTTACAATTGTCACGGAACCTCAAGGGTGGCCTTCAGGCCCCCTTGCGCCCTTGAAGTGCATTCGCAATTTGCGATTACCAATTTGGTAATCGCAAATGCCTTCCCATTCATTACTATGGGTCTCCAGGCCCATAGGAATGAATGGGAAGGCATTCCTTAATAGCGAATCGCAAATTGTGATTCGCTATTAAGGAATATGTAAGAATCAATTGCCCACATGCATCAAACTCCCATTTTGCGTTTCCAAATTTGCGATTTTTACTGAATCGCAAATATGGATTCGCAAAACGGGATGCATCATAGAAAGTGCTAAATATTTCCGATTCAGTAAAAATCGCAATTTTTACCGAATCGCAAATATTATGCGAATTCAAAATTGCGAATTCGCTATTCCCATTGATTCCTATGGGCCAAAAGGCCCATAGGAATCAATTGAAATTGCGAATTCGCAATTTTGAATTCGCAAATGTTGATGCATTCCATGGGTGCAGGGGGGGGTCCGAAAGGACCCCCCCCTGCACCCCTGAAATGTATCTTTAAATGGATGTTTCACACACACATGTCCTAAGGACATGTGTGTCTGTAACATGACATTGTTTAAAATGTAAATTAGAACATTTTAAACATTTTTCGCAATTTACCACGAGGTTCAACCTCGTGGTAATTTGCACTTCCAAACTTTGTATTTGCAATTTGATTTCAGAATGATGCATTGCATTTAAGGAATCGCAAATTTGCGATTCCTTAAATGCAATCGCATTCTGGAAAGTCGCAAAATTAGCGATTTTCATCACAAAATAATGATGCATCTGAAAAAGCATTTTTGGAATCGCAAACGGCCGATTTTAAGGAATCGCACTGTTTGCGACTCCAAAAATGCTTGATGCATGTGGGCAAATATTTATTTTGCAAGACCAACATGCATTGCATTTTGCGATTCTATAATAGTCAATCGGTAAAATGTGCTATTATAGAATCGCAAAATGCAATGTTGATACATCTGGCCCTATGACACTTTAGTCCACTGAATTCTATGCCACTCCACAGCACTCTCCTCTACTTTACGACACTCAATTCAAAGACCCTGGACTCTATGATTTGAAACACAATTTGCATTAAAAATAAAACCATTAAGTAACTGGAAAAGACAAAGGTTAAACATTTTTTATAGTTAGGAACACTTTACTTATTATTTCTATACAAACCATGCTTAAACTACACAAAAATTAGAAATCCGTAAGTTATAGTTAAACCTTTAAATTTACAATTTACGCATCACTTTTAAATGACCATACATTTATTTATTCTTTCTATACAAGCCAAAATTAAACTACACACAATGTAGAAATTCTAGTTATACTTATACAATTAATTTAATTTACGTAACACATTCAAATTATTATAACATGTGCACCTCCATACACAGTGCATTCAACTCTGTAGCCAAAAAACATTAACTATAACTCGCCACTCCACCATGTACTCCGTTCTCACAAATAATGTAATTTGCAATGTCACTGGTGTTGTTAAGTATATAATTTTGGATGGCATAAACAATATAATATGTAAGGGAATGAGCAGTGCATAGAGAAGGCGGGAGTTATAGTTAATGTATTTGCATCTAGGGACTTACAAAAGGTTAGTGTGAGAAATATGCACCCATCAATGGTGCCAGAGTGACAACAGATTCAGAGCACGTAGGTCTGAAGCTCAATGGAAACAGTAACACAGTCATGATAGAGGGGTAAAGGAAGTGATCAGAGAGAAGCATGGCAAGGCCTATTAGCAATATGTGAAAACATAGACGCAATCTCACTTAAGCATTACAGTAATACCTAGATACTAAAAATGTATAATATAGGGTATTCTCGTTGACATGTTGAGGCGATGTTAGGTGACTGACTTTCTCGAGTGCACATGCACTCAAACTCACACATGCACTTTGATAGCAAATGGTTGTTTCAAGAATATAGAAACTGGGCAAAAAGCCTTTCCTTGTGTGGCTAAAAATAGGCCTATAAGTGCTGTGTACAATAACCACCACAGCCATGAGGAATATGGTTTATGTTGGCTACTGTCAGATCCTGTTCAGGGATCAGAGGGAGGCCAGCGACTACGGGGCGACTAACATGGTGGTCGAGGTTGTATGTCCCTGGTAGTCTGTCCTGCTATGGCTCTGCAAACTCAGCCAAGTACCCCCTTTCAACACTTGGATCTCAGAGTGTCCCGCTGGAGCTGTCGAAGGCTTTTCATGGAGGTAGTGTGAGGAACAAGAGCTCAGAATCCAACAGTCACACAGCAGACACAACACTGTATTGGTCTGCCCAGAGCCTATCGTAGTAAAAAGAAAGTACATTAATCTCACAGTAAAACAAAATACTATGTAGTTCAATTTGGATAGAGTTAGACAGTTGCTAAGCCCTCTATGATTCTTAGTGACGTGCTACACCACTTTACAGTGCCCTTTTCCTGTTTTAAGAGTTCTACTGAAGTCTATACAGGTTTGTATTAAATACTGGCATAGCCATTTATTAGGCTGAGGAATGTTTCACTCTGGGTTACTCTACTGGCATTTTAACAGTTCTTGCCACAAAGAAGTAACCCGGCCAAACGTCTAGGGTTCTTATAACAGATGTATTTCTGTGCATTTACAGCCTGATTCATCATACTCCCGTTTTGCGAGCCCCTAATAGCGATTTATAGCGAATCGCTATTAAGGACTCGCAAAACGGGATTCATGTAGGAATATGCAAAAAAAAATGCGATTCTTACTAATTCCTTATTTGCGATTAGCAAATTGCTAATCGCAAATAAGGAATAACTCCCCCTTCATTCCTATGGGCCAAAAGGCCCATAGGAATGAATGGGGAGTATTCCTTATTTGCGATTAGCAATTAGCTAATCGCAAATAAGATAGCGATTGAAAGGGTGCCAGGGGTGTCCAAAGGACACCCTGTAGCACCCCTTAAATGCTAATATGAACAGGGGTTGCGCACACACAATTCCAAAGGACATGTGTGTGTGCAACATGCAACTCAGAAAAATGCTTTTAAAAGCATTTTTCTGAGTTATCGCTATTTACCACGAGGTTTGACCTCGCGGTAAATAGCGGCCCGAAATTGCGATTTCGCAATTTTTAAATGGATGATGAATTGCATTTAAGGAATCTCAAATAGAGATTCCTTAAAGGTAATCCATCGCAAATTTGCAAAAACGCAATTACCGATTTTTGCATTTGGGATGATGAATCCCAAATGCAAAAATCTCACTCACAAAGGGCCAGATTCTCAGAATCGGGCCCTTTGCGAGCCGAATTCAGCTTCATGAATTAGGCTGTTAGTCTTTCAATCTTCTCATAGCTAAGGCCAGCTTTACTTCCTCAATGGAGAGATGGCTCTTGCAGCACTGGTGGGGTATTCGGCTAAACCACACCTGCTGCAGCTGCTTCAATGAGGTGGGACTGCAGTGGTGAATTAACTCTGGATACTGGCCAATGCGTGCGAGGTCCGTAGCGCAGGTGCTCATCTTTGAGAATTGCCTCCTCCGATGTCAGATGCAGATTGGAGCTTGGCTTTGGAGTTGCAGCCTCCTAGCTGGATTTGCAGCAGATCGTCTTTGGCATCCGAGACCTCCAGGCCACATCAAAGCTTCTGCAACGACGATGGCTTTTCTTGGGTGCCAGCACCAAAGTTAGGCAATGACTGTAGCAGTCTTCTGGACATGGGAGGAGTGCCAGGTGAGGCAATCCTCCTTTTAGTTGAATGTCCTGGGGCAGTTTGCAACAGAACCTTCTTGTGTGGGCTGCTGGCTTTGCACCCACATGTTATCAATTTCTTCTGAGTGTTCCTCATGCAGGGAACTTCCTGGCCTTGACAATTCCTCCAATTGCAGGGCCAGTCACTCTCTGAAAAGGCAGGTGGGTTCTAGGCAGACCCTCGATCTCTCCAGCAAGTTGCAGACTTTAGGAGATGTCCCCTCACCTCTGGGAGGTTGGCTGTCAACCCTGGTCATACAGGAGTTATTCGCCCACTCTGCAGAGCTCTTCATTCCCTGGTCAAGAAGAACTTGAACAAAGTGGAGAAGTTTTGGTTTTACTTTTATACTCATTTTTCAGATGGGGATGTGGGCCCACTGTCTCTAAGGCTTTGGAAATGTTTGGGTGGATCCTTTACAAATGGTATTTTCTGCCTGCCTTTCAGACACAACCTTTGTGCAAGGTAATGCCTTTCATGGTATGTAGCAATGAATCTGGCTTGATGCAGGAATATCCAAAACAAGGGCAGAATGAAGTGTGAGATCTGTACACCTTGCTGTCATCAGCCTACATGAAGCAGTAAATCAGGCACTGCTAAAAGTACAGTATGTGCTGAGAAACTTTCATATCTTTAATAACAGAAACCGCTCACCTAATCCTAAATTCTTTCATCTACAAAAATTAGAGTACTCAGGAATAAATAACACCCGCCCTTTGCCCCTCAAGGGACATGGGTCGCTTTTAGAAATTATAGCTGGCACTCTTTGAATTACATAAAGGGGAGACTAAGTGGTGCACAGGATCAGTCTGTTCTCCCTGATTCCCGCAGTTGTCATTCACAAAGTGGAATAAAAATGTAAATTGATACTTGTATAGTGCACTGCTCACCCGCAAGGGTCTCAAGGCGCTTGTACGAATACCGCTGTGGAACCCATCCTGGCTTTCCCTGTGCGGCGTCCACTCCTGGGCACCCCCAAGGTGGAGGCCAGGCATCCTTAGCGTTGTGGGGCCGTTGTGGAGATTAAGCAAGCTATTGCCCAGAGTTGCAGAGTGGGACTCCATGATTAGAATAGGCACAGAGGCGAGAATTATCAGGTCCGTGGAATTTTTGAGCCCAAGACCCGCCGAGGCGGGGATTGAACCCTGGTCCTGGGATAGACCTCTGCATCAGGGTCTGCCGCTCTAACCATTGAGCCACACTTCTATCTTTAAGGGACAGTTTATACTCAGTGAAAGCCTGGCTGCCAGCTGTTTTTACAAGTCTGAATTCCATCATGGGCTTGCAACCACAGTTGAGGTTACAAGTCATTGATACATACCAGTGTGACTCAGAGGGGTTAGTGGCAGTCCTTTCAAGCCCCCTCCTTAAATTTGTAACCAGTTGCAAAGGCATTTCTGACTTCTAATGTACCTTTGTACATTGTGACCTGCCTTTTTGCAGTCACAAGTCTGCTACTTTGTGAATCACAGGCTGTGCAACTGCAAAAAGTCTTGGCACATCGAACCCATACATTGTGTGGGAAATACACCCTAAAACTACGACATTTGCAAGAGGTACATCTTACTAACCACTAGGACAGGTCTGAAGGGAAACTTAGCAAGCCTGAACATTTCTTAAGAACATTTTTATAAAGAACAGTTTGGTTAGCAGAGGATGTTATGTGAAGGTTCGCAACAGTCTGAAAGATCTTACAACGTTTTAAAAAAAAACACATTCAGTTAGAATACCATAATCAACTACCAGATAGTGGAAGAAAGCTGGCCTTGAAAATGCAATGTAGAAGGCACTACAAATCATATCTGTGGCCGGCTTGAGATTTAGCTGCTGTGATCTGCAAAGTCTGAGAACAGAATGACTGAATGACAACCTAACAAACAGACACAGGCTGGATAATTGGCGGCCAACTTCAAACGCCTGAAGGAATTAATCATAGGGAACAATTTTCTGTGGTTTGTGCTGCTGAGAAAAACGCAAACACTTGACTGCAAGTTTTTTCCCCCACTTGTTCTCCAATTTTTACATTGAGGGATAACACTTCCTGTAAATATTTATTAAGCTAAGCACCAATGGGGCATCCATCATTTTTTCTTGGCCTCAAGCACATGTAGGCTACAATGTCCTTCCGGCTGCAGTATGTCAGTAGCCCTCTTCCCTCAAATGGATATATTGCGGCAAAGCACCTGTGTTGCCACAGGCAAAAAACACAGAGTTGCGGTGTGTGTACTTACAGAAGTTCTGATAAATCATTACAGACCTCCCCAAGATTCAAAACCATGCCGCCATTGGTTCCAAAAGAGTGCTTTTCCGAATGATCAAACAGAACTACAAAGAACGATGGCCGTCTCTCAAATGTCGACGGTGTATATTATGCAGTCAGAGTCCACGTCTGATCACAGATCAGTCGCTCCCAGGCCTAGGGCAGTTGCGAGGCTCTCCTTCTGCTCTTTGAAGTTTCTGCCCTGCTGAAAGGCAACAATTTGGTTTAATTATGTCCTTGACAGTGCCTGGTGGCAACTTCATTTCAGCAGTAAACAGCTGGTGGTTGCTGGAAATTAAAGGGGCAACCGGCCGACCTGACATTTCAAGTGAGAAGCTGTTTGAAAACAATGCCACAAGGTGAACATGATGTTCTGACGGAGCAAAATACTGCTGCAACTGCTGAAATTAAAAAATGTTTAAGAGCGTAAGCTTATGCAGCCTCCCTTACAAATGGATGGCAAGCAAAAGTCACAAAAGTGCCAGTAAGGATCTGCTGGCCAAGGACCCACTTCAAGACCCTCAAATAAAGACGACCAACCACTGTCTAGAATATCCACAAACACAGACGCCCAACCACCGTCTAGAATATCCACAAACACAGACGCCCAACCACTGCCTAAAATATCCACAAACACAGACGCCCAAGCACTGTCTAGAATTTCCACAAACACAGATGCCCAACCACTATCTAGACTATCCACAAAGACGACCAACCGCCGTCTAGAATATCAACAAATAAAGACGACCAACTACCATCTCGAATATCCACAAACAAAGACGCCCAATGACCGTCTACAATATCCACATACACAGATGTCCAACCACCGTGAAGTTCCATAAGCATCACTGAAAGATGCCGAACGAGTCTGGATGTTCGACCTAAGACACCAATATGGTGATGCATGGCACATTAACCGGAGTACCTGCCATCAGCAACATGCTGCTTGGCACTTGCTAGTAAATGTGCATCATAGTGGAATGGAGTCAGACATAAAGGAGTGATTGTGCAAACAATGCATTTGCAAGCTACTGAAGAACACACCAAGAGCACATTAAGATGGTGTGGAATATGTCCATGACCTAAAAGTTGATGGAAATGTTGTGCAAAAATCGAAGAATTTAAAAATAGTACAATTAAAATGAAAAATAGGGCAGACTGGAAAGAATAAATGTCGCACTACAATTAGCATTTGGCGGTTTCTAAGTGCTGTAAAATACAGGCAATTCAGTTACCAATGTGTTGGAAGTACGGAAGGCTGAGTCCATCTTGCTGTAATTCTGATTTCAGTCAAAGAAAGACACTGCACCAAGAATGTCCTCAAAACCCACCTTCACCCCAAGTTCCTAGTGAGATTCCTCAGTGAAGCAGGATAAAGTGCTAGGAATTTTCCTGATTAACCAAGGTCCATTCTCTTGTGGGAATTCTGTAACAATGTACACTGAGTGACAGAGTAACACGACTAACCATTATGTACAGTTGAATACCACATTCTTCATAAGCCATATCGCTTCTTTCCAATAAAAAGTCTTATTCTCTGATGCCATTTTCTCTTTAGGCATTATAATGTAATCCAGGCACATTACATCCCTCTTGTTCCTAAATATAAGAAAGCAAAGTGATCTTTTGCAGCCTCAAATAAAAAAACTTCTGGAAACTTGTATTAAATACAGCTGACTGTTCCACTGCAGGTACTGACCCGCAGAAAACACAACACATGAACCGTAGACCATGTTTTTCAGCTTTCGCTCTTTCTTAGAGGCGGGCTTTGGCTATATGTTCCCACCATCACTGATCTTACGGTAAGAGCACCAAGCATAAACAAAGAGTTGGGAGTACCCACATTTTTCACAATCCGCCCCCCAACACCTTCAGGTTCTCTCGAATTAGCTTCCCAGTGATGATTTAAGACATAGCGACTGTTATATATATATAGTTCTGACTGACCCAATTCTAAAAACCACGTTACCAGAACGTCCCAGTGTAACATTTAGAAAATCTAAGAACATGGCAAATCTTTTATCTAAAGAGACCCCCACTGAGACCAAAAATATCCAAACGTGGCTACCCACAAGTAATGGTTTTCGCAAATGCGCGACATGTCGGGCATGCAACTTTGGAGCCAATACTACCACATACAGGACCCCCTTAAAAATCAAAGAACAATCCATCAGGGGTAAATACGACTGCCGCACTGAGTATGCCGTATATATTCTTACCTGTACATGTGGTTTACGATATGTAGGTAGTACGAGGAATCCTGTACATATGCGCATCCTACAGCACATTCGTGCAATCATTAACTGTGACCCGGCATACCCGGTAGCCAGACATTTTAAAATAAGCCACAATAAAGACGTCAATTGTCTGTCTTATTTTGTAATTGATCAGGCACCGATACTTAAACGAGGCGGAGACAGAGATAAGGCGTTAAGACAACTAGAGACAAGATACATTCTTAATCTCAACAGTAAACACCCTAACGGCCTTAACGATAGAGAGGACATGCACACCTTTCTGTAAACAAATTCATCTTGTCTCGTCTTCACTTTCATCTCCTTGATTTAGGTCATATAAATAGCCTGTAATCTCTATCAGCAATTTTTATAGCTGTGTTGTAAAATTGCTAAATCATGAAAATTGTTTATTGGCTTCATCTTTCAGATATTGAATTCTATCTCTTTCTATAATCACTTTTTAAACTTCTCTTTTTATTGCACTATTATCACTCAGCACTTTAAACTTGGATTGGGAATTTGCAATATAGGGTTACTCTATCAAATAAGGGTTCTCTCCCGGAAGCGGGACTGACCAAGCATCCAGGGTAACCATTCTAGCACCAGCACTTTAGTTGTTCATAATTGCAACTGCTCATATAATAGAAAGTGCAAGGATTAATCATATGATCTTAGCGAGGCAGCTTTAGTATGCATTTACTCTAAAAGCATCTATGCAATGAGAAGTTCCATTGCATCAATATATAATGCCATTTGCACGTCTATTTCAGCATAACATGAACTTTTTATATGCTATATAAATAATATGAAATGGCTTTTTCTATAAGGTCTTATATATAACTAATTTTAACATATTTATATGTTATTTATTTTGTGCATTTGACATACGATTGATATGTTATTTATTATGTGTATTTGTCATACGGTTTTATGCTGCTAGCTTATCTTTTGCACAGCCTAACGCATTTATGCGGTTATAAAGCACCATTGTCACTTTAAAAACCTAAGAATTATGAGTGTTAAAAAAGTGCTTGTGTTTATGTAAAACACTGTATTGCAATGCTACCAATCTTGTGCATATGTAAACACTTCACATTTGGAGTCTATCTTCAATGTTTATCACCAGACCACGTGGTGTTATCACGAGTAAGAAAAAAATGAGTGTGTGCCCTATTTAAAGTGAATACTACTGCATGTCCGCCATGTGATCAAGGGCAGTCCCTGCCCGAAACGCGTCATGCCTACCTTAACTGCCAATGGATAATAAACCTTTGCCGTGAACACTCAGAAGTCGTGTGGTGGTCCGTATTTTTCTGTGGTTGCAGCCTGTGAAGCAGAGATTGATATATATATATATATATACTAGGATCACTCTGACTCAATATCTAAAGTTCTACAGAGCATTATTCTGTGTCAAAAAGAGTACAAAAGTTTGTGCATCAACTTCCCAAATCCTTTTTTTAAATTTCAAAGTATTTTATTACATTTTTTACAGACAGGTAAGCGCCCTTTACCATTAAAGGGTATCAGCCCAAATTGGCTGTTTTTGCCTTGGTTACAGGTAGGTGGTATTCATTTTTGGTGGCCCCCCTTTCCAATGTCTTGCTAGGAGATTAAGGGTAGCTGAAAGGGAAAAGAAAGAGAATAGAAAAGAGAAGGGAGGAGATAGTATACAAGAAGAGTACTTTAGCGGTGGGCCTATTCTGGGCCTGTGGGGTTTTGTTTTGTGGGCAGTCACCCCTCTCAAGTGAGCTCACAGGTGTTCATAGGGGTCCAGGTACTCGTCCAGTGATTTCCACATTCCCCTAGTTGCTGGTCTCCGGGTTGAGTTGTGCAGTGCGGTGCTATCTGCGCCTCTGAGGTACGTCATCCAAATGAGCCAGCCTTTGAATGTCGTCTTAGCTGTATCTTTCCAGTTGGACAGGACCATTTTCACTGCTGAAGTCAGAAGGAGGTCCAGCAGATCCCGGTCGTGCTGTCAACCTAGCTCTGCGGTCATAAACGCGGTGGCAAGGGTAAAGAACTCTGGTTTTAGTGTGCACCCTAGCGCTTTCTTTATGAAAATGAAGATTCTCTCCCAGAGCGCTTACATTTTTGGGCAGTAGAAGATGAGGTGTGCTAGGTCTCCCTTTTCGTTGTCGCAGTTCCAGCACAGGTCGTTTTCCCTGAGGCCTAGCGCTGCTAGACGAGCCGGGGTCCAGTTGGTTTTGTGTAGCAGCCAGAATTTTGTCTGAGCTAGTACTGGGGAGATTTTGTTCAGGCCCAGAGAAGGGTCAGTTCATGTTCACTTAGTGTGGTGCCAAGTTGTTCTGACCAGTAATTCTATGGCTTATCATTAATTTTGATAGTGCTTGGGTGTAATAGTTTGTATAGATGCGATACCTGGTGGTCTATTCTGTTGAGATTCGCCATATATTCTATAATTGATGGGTTGTATTGTGATAATTTTGCTTTTGTTAGTGCTGTTCTGATTTTTAGGAAATTATTGAACTCGATGTCTGGTAGCCTATGTCTCTCTTTTAGCGTGGCAAACGTGATGGGGTTGCCTTTCTCTTCCAGTTGGGCTGGGTAGGAAATTCATTTCATCTTCCATGCCTCTATAGACAGGCATTTCCCCTTATACTTAATCTTGGTGCTGGCCCACAAAGATTCCCATTTCGAGTTCCTTACACTGTTCTCCATTTTCTTGTCTATTTTGAGCAGGACCATTTTTGCGTTTTTGAATATAGGGCTGGAGGCGTGTGTGTGTTTGTTGGCTGTTAGCACCAGTGTTCTAGGTTGTTTAGGATGGCTCGCTCGATTAATAGCTATACCGGCGTGTACCCTTGAGAGGGTGACATCCAGTAGGTTCCTTGCTTTGCTAGGAATGCCGTTTGAAAGGTTCTGTAGTCTGTTAGGTTTAGTCCTCCCAGTTTTTTCTCTAGTCTTAATTTTTTATGCTTATTCTCGCTTTTTTGCCTCGCCATAGGAATTTATTAATCATCTTCTACAATTTGCGGTGGAAGTCGTCAGTGAGTAGAAGTGGTAGCATGCTCAGCAGGTAATTAATCATCTGGGTGATCATCCTCTTGACCGTTTCAATTTTGCCCCGCCAGGTTATACATTTGGAGGACCAGGACTCCCAAGAGAGTCTTTGTCTTCCCTAACAGTAGTTTCTCATTTTGGTCTCATGTGGACCTAAGGTCATTGCCGATGCCTGCATTGGAAGAAGGGACATAGCTGGGGAAAGGTCACTATGGATCTGAAGAAAGACCTCCTCTTAAAAACAGAAAGATCCCTCGACTTGAGAATTTTCGTGCCATCCTCAGGACTGATTTTCAGTGTTTGAAACTTTAAAAAATGTGTATTTACCATACAACTTGGTAGTGATCAACGGGAGCCCGCTGTCATATTCTGTTTAGACCTTCTCTGAAGAACTTTCCAAGAGAAAAACCTGGTACCCTACATCAACAATCCAATGCTTGGAGCCTGCGCCAGTGACTAGAGTGGGTGTCACAGCAGAAAATGGATGCTCATCACTAAAGAGGACAGGATAAGGCTACAGGGAAGAGCAAGGACGTGTGCTGACAATTTCTCTCTAGGACCTTAAATACTGAAAAAAAAGTTCCAGGGAGAGGTGTCTAGTGAGGGTGCATGGAAAGATTACCCAATCTTGGATTGTGTTATATTCCACATTAAGATCAAGAAATCAAGCGAAATGTGGTGGCCAAGAGAGACATCGCTCAAAAGTGGGGGGCCAATACGGCACCCCTGGTGGTGCAGTGGAAGGCCAACATGGATTGGTGTATGCTCCGGGAGAAGACTGTCTATGTTGCCAGGGGTAAACCTAACAAATGGAACAGGGTGTGGGGCGCCTGGAACTCTTACCGGGGTGATGTGTGTCTGCCGCCCGAGCCTGTTTCATTGGATGAGCACCTGTCACTGTGACCCATGACACCGACTGTATACGATACCTGATTGATCCTGTTTCCCCCCCCCCCCTCCTATCATCCTCTACTCTTCTGTACTTCTGAACTGCTGGTTTATTTATTTATTTATTTAAAAAGTTTTATATAGCGCAAACAAGATCTTTACAGATATCAGAGCGCTTTACATAGACGGTACATCAGGGAGCAAAGTCAAACAGGTAACAGGCTTTACATAGAAGGGTGCATGGGGGAGCATATTCAAACAAGTAAATCAATAAATCACAGTATAAATAGTACAACTAAGTGACAAAGCCAATCATGTGAATGATAAAAACAACTCTTACAAATAGGTCAAGGGTCAAACATGTAATACAGATCGGTGCAGGGTGTTAACAGGGTTCGAGATAGTAGCTCAAGTGTATTTAGCCATGAGGATAGCTTTTACTTCTTTTTTAAAGAGTGCAGTGGAGGAGATAAGCCTGGTTTCGGGAGGGAGAGAGTTCCAGATCCTAGGCGCCATTCCTGAGAAGGAGCGCTTGCATGTTTTTTCCTTCCGGAATCTTCGAGGTTTCAGCAGGAGATTGTTTGTGCCTCTCGTGTTTCTACTTCCCCCAGAGATTGTCAACTTCTGAGCGAGGTAGCCGGGTGAGTTTAGGTGTACCGCCTTGTGTGTCATGCAGGCGATTTTCAGATGTATTCTGGCTTCAAAAGGCAGCCAGTTCAGGGATTTCAAGTCAGGGGTAATGTGGGAGTACTTTTTTGACCCAGTGATGAGTCTCGCTGCAGCATTTAGAGAAGCTTTTAGTGGTGCGGTTGTAGTTAGGGGGAGTCCGCAGAGGGCGGTGCTGCCGTATTCAATTCGTGGGATGACTAGTGCTTGTACTGCAGTTTGGAAGTCTTTGGCTGGGAGGTAGGGTTTAAGTTTCCTCAGAGTATTGATCTGGAAGTTCGCTCCCTTTGTTGCCTTGCTGATATGTTGCTGCATGTTCAGATTAGTGTCGAGTGTTATGCCTAAAGATTTTGCTGAATCCACGATGGTGGGTTGGACATTAAGTGCGGTTAGGAGTTTAAGCCAATGTTGAGTGGTGGATAACTTCGCTGGAGGTGAGATCAGAAAGAACTCTGTTTTCAGGGCATTGAGTTTGAGGTGATTATCGGCAAGCCAGGATTGGGTGCAACTGATCGTTGAGTTCAGGAGCAGGATGTCATTGGGTGATTGTAGCTTGAGGTAGAGTTGGGTGTCATCAGCGTACATGTGAAAGTGTACATTGGATGCTTGTAGCAAGGTGGTGAGAGGTTCCATGACTAGGTTGAACAAAGTTGGGGATAGAGAAGATCCTTGGGGGACGCCTAGCGTTACAGGTATTGGCGAGGACATCAGGTTGTTGCTCTTAAATTTTTGTGACCTGTTGTGAAGAAAGGAAGTGAACCACTTGAGGACAGTTCCAGATAAGCCCATTCTTGTGTTTAGTAGTTCTAGTAGATTCTCATGTTTAACGGTGTCGAATGCTGAGGAGAGATCAAGAAGGATGAGGAGGCAGGTGTCGTTTTGGTCTAGCATTTGAAGTGCGTCGTCAATTATGTGAGTCATAGCAGTTTCTGTGCTGTGTCCTGCTCGGAAGCCTGACTGGTGAGGGTTGAGGAGATCGAATTGCTCAATGTGTTTAGACAGTTGTAGTTGTGCGCATTTTTCCAGCAGTTTGGCGAGAGTGGGGATATTGGTGATGGGACGGTAATTGTTGAGATCCGAGGGGTCGGCTGTAGGTTTCTTTAGCAGAGGTGTGACCTGGCCAACTTTGAGGGAGTCGGGTATGATGCCTTGTTGGAGAGAGCTGTTGATAATTTTAGTCCAGAGAGGGAGAAGAAAAGGGGTAAAGTCTTTTACTGCGGAGGCAGGGAGGGGGTCCGTGAGGTGATTGGATGGTTTCAGGGTGCTGAGCCGTTTGCCAATTTCTTTTTCCGAGTATATGCCGAAGGTTGACCATGTAGCATTGTTTTTTGGTTCAGTGGGTGCTAGGCATTGGGGTTTGGAGTAGAGGCTTGCGTCAATAAGGAGATCGCTTTTTATTTTGTCGGTTTTTTGGATGAAGAAAGCAGCGAAGTCTTCACAGGAGGGTGCCTCACGCCCAGTGTTTAGTGGTTGTGGTTGCTCCTTTGATTGTGACTTGATTAGCTCAAACAGTTTTCTCGGGCGGTTTTTTGCTTGGTCGAGTTGGAGGCTGAAGAAGTCCGATTTTGAGCGTTTTATTTTCCTGAAGTAGGCGTTTCTCTTTTTCTTCAGATCTTTTAGGTGCATTGCGGAGGGGGCTGATCTCCAGGTCCGTTCTGCCATTCGCAAGTCTCGTCTGTCCTCGTTGAGACTCCCGTCGTACCATGGTTTGGAGATTTTAGTAGAGACTCTTTTTAGCTGCATAGGTGCGACCTCATTAATTATAGAGGTCATAGCGTTGATATAGTGGTCAGTCAGAATTTGGACGTCCGTGGCGCCTGTAGGTGGGAGTAGGAGATTGCAACTGTTAGGGGGCAAAGAGCCTGGTTTGAGTTTTTTCAAGTCTCTTTTCCAGACTTTGGGCTTGGAGAGTTGAGCCGGGATGATTTTGACTTTTTCATTGATAAAGAATGTGATAATATAATGATCTGACCAGTCACAGGGTTGGATGGATTCGAGTTGGATAGACTCCTCTTTGGAGATGATCAGGTCGAGGGTAGAGCCTTTCTTGTGGGTTGGGCTGTTGCATATTTGGGTGAGGTTAAGGGCAACAAGGAAATTTTTAAGACTATTTACCACTGCGTCGTTGCGGTCATTCCAGTGAAGGTTGAAGTCACCAAGGTATATTTGGGTGAGCTGCCGTCCGGAATTGGTTGAGATCATATCCATGATTTGTTGGGAAAAGGTGAGATTGTCCCTGGGTGGGTGGTAAATGCTGTGAAGAGAGCATATCGGTTTGCCCTCACTAATGATGTCGAGGCAGATGTATTCCCAGGATGTTGGGGATGGTAGGGATGTGGAATTGACTTTCTGAACAGAGAGGTTGTCCCTGTAGATGCATGCGATTCCACCACCTATTTGGCCTTTTCTGTCGAGCCTGATAATGTGATAGTTGGGAGGAACCAGAATGTCCATTATGGGTGTTGAAGATTCAGTTAGCCACGTTTCAGTCAGGATGATTAGGTCAAGGTCCTGCGATAAGAGTAGTTCAGCAATGGAGGCGGAATGTTTCGTGGCCGATCTGCAGTTGAGAAGAGTGCATTTGAGACGGGGTGTGTAGAGGGTGTTAGATGGTTCTAGGGAGAGAGGGATTTTTCTAAGGTTATTGGGGATAGAGGATCTGCTGTTTAGTGTGGGTGGTCTAAGGGGATTTGGGTGTATCGTGGGAATGTTGCGGTGTGGTGTGGTTGAGTGAAGTTCGGGGGCTGGGTCATAGGAGCGGAGAAGGGTGAGTGTGTCGAGGTCAGAAGAGGAATTGTGGGTGCGGCGAGGGCGGTTGTTGCGATTAAGAACTGGGATTGAGGTCGGATTGGGGTGGGATAGCTGATCGCGAGAGTTGGTCGCGGGGGTGGGTGTGTCGAGGTCAGAAGAATTGTGGGTGCGGCGAGGGCGGTTGTTGCGATTAAGATCTGGGATTGAGGTCGGATTGGGGTGGGGTAGCTGAGCGCGAGAGTTAGTCGGAGGGGTGGGGGACAAGTTGGGCGGGGATGTGATGATGTGTGAGGGGTTGCGGGGGCGATGCGGGGGACGAGGGCAGTTGCTGTGCCTATGATCCGGGATTGCCGCCTGGCGTGGGGCGTGATTAGGGTGGGAGTCAGCCGGCGGAGTAGGTGACAAGTTGGGAGGGGAGATGGAGGTGGGTGGGGGGTGTATGGGGTGTGTGGAGAGTAGTTCTTTGATGGCGTGTATCTCTTCTTTGATCTGAGTGAGGGTGGCCGTGATGTATTCCATCGAAGGGCAGGTGATGGGGGTGGGGGTGATCGTCAAGGGTGAATGGCTGACCAGGGAATTCGTGTGAATGTGGGAGAGAGGGCTGGTGTTAGAGCAGGTCTGCGTTGTGTTGGTGTGAGGGATGGAGTTAGGTGGGCAAGAGGTTTTGGGCGGTAGGGGTGTGGATGAGGTAGGGAGGAGGATGGTGTTATGGGTGAGGGCATTTGTGGTAGGCGGGGGGGTCAGGGTGTAGGCAGGGAGACTGATAGCCGTGGTGGGGGTGTAGGGAGGGTAATGGGGGCTGAGAGTAGGAGGGGAAGTGGGGTTGGAGATGGTCCTGTTGAGGGGGAGGGGAGTTAAATTAAGAGAGTGGGTATGTTCTGCGAAGTTGGTTGGAGGGTAATGAGGACTGAGAATGGGGGGGGATAAATGGGAGGAATTGTCAGAGTGCGTGTTATTCTGGTGGTGAACTACGTTAGGTGTGTTATGGGTGGGAGCTGTGCTGTCAGCGGCGAGCGGGGTGTTAATGCCCGCTGTATGTGTGATAGGAGAGTTGAAGGTATGTGTGGAATGCGTGTTATTCTGGTGCTGGACTACGTTAGGTGTGTTATAGGTGGGAGCTGTGCTGTCAGCGGCGAGCTCCTCCTGGCCTTCTATTCCTTGCTGTATTCTCCTCCCATTGCCACTCTTCGGCGCCGATTGGCGTTTTCTTCTTATTGTTATAAAATTATAAAATAAACCTGTAATTTCCTGCTGTACCTGATTTGCACTATTATGCTCTGTTTACTAAGCTGCCTTGCCTCCGGGATGTCAGGCTGAATAGCTGTGTGCTCTCGTAAAATAAAGGTTTTCAAAAAATTAAAAAAAAAAAAAAAAGAAATCAAGCGAGACGGTGGATGTAGCAGACACCATGCAGAATGAAACTGACAAAACGCAACCAGCCAGTCCGTGAAAATTGATTACCAGACAATAAAATAGCCAGGTACCACATATCTGTATCCGAAACTCAAATTGAGTATCAGCTTCTGCCTCCTTTCATAACGACAATGGCAAACGTCACAAGTAAAAATATATGAAAAAATAACGCATGAACATTGACTCCTATGGCACAACTTATGTCTAAAAGGCAAGCTCAGGCCCAAGGCGCAAACCACAGTTTTGTGAGCTTCCTTTAAACCTATGTTATGTGATTATTTGTAAGTGCTTAGTTTGAATTGCGGTTCACGTGAATCACATGGTTATAATACTAATGGAAAAATCTTCTTCACCATTCAAATTTTTCATAACTAAATAGTACTCCCCCTATCCCAGATAGCACCCCCTTATCATTCTCCTCTTCCCCTCCTGCCCATTTCTCATTACCTCTATGAATTCACAAAGTTCGCCCAACTTTTTGCTATCTACTTTTTAGGTTTCGCCTGGGGCACGGAGCGTTAGCTCCGCCCCAGGAGAAATCTCTAGTCTTCAGCATGGGGTGCCTTGAATACGCCCTCTGTTCCATTGGCTAGCTCCATAAATGGAGGCTAGCCATTGGAACAGAGATCTGTCCGTCAATCACGGACCAGATTCGGGGGCGTTCCCGAGATTTTTTCCATGGGCGGAGTTTAGTTTTTTCCCGTTCTCTCCCCTTTCACTGAAAGTGATTTGTTTCTGGAGCTCGGGTCAGATGCGCTGTCTATTCCCGCCCACCTCCGTGTGCCTCCCCGCCCGCCTCCCGCTGTTCGTGTGCTTTCCCGCCCCCCGCTATTTATCGTTTAAATGTTAATTTACATAATCATTCTTTCAATGGCTCAACCTATGTTTTGGTTTCCCACCTCAAGCGTCTCATGGCTGTCCCGGACGTCTTTATGAGTGACAGTTGCCCTGGCCTATGAGCGTACTGAAAATCACTGCGCACACTAATCATGGTAATCATGGAAAGGAAAGTGGCTGCTGGGCGGGGCTTGCGTGCGTCATGCTAGGTGAGGGCAGTTCCTGCTGGAAGGCTTGCTCTGCTCCCACGGTACTTTACCCGGGACTTGCACCGCACTTAGGGCTTCTGGCAGCGCAGGAGCAGCGGCGGACATGACACAGGCCGGGTCCGAGCTGCTGCCCGACGGCTTCGAAGATGACATAGACTCCGTAATCCCGCGGTCTCCTGTGCCCTATGAGTGACAGTTGCCCTGGCCTATGAGGTACTGAAAATCACTGCGCACACTAATCATGGTAATCATGGAAAGGGAAGTGGCTGCTGGGCGGGGCTTGCGTGCGTCATGCTAGGTGAGGGCAGTTCCTGCTGGAAGGCTTGCTCTGCTCCCACGGTGCTTTACCCGGGACTTGCACCGCACTTAGGGCTTCTGGCAGCGCGGGAGCAGCGGCCGACATGACACAGGCCGGGTCCGAGCTGCTGCCCGACGGCTTCGAAGATGACAGACTCCGTAATCCAGCGGTCTCCTGTGCCCTATGAGTGACAGTTGCCCTGGCCTATGAGGTACTGAAAATCACTGCGCACACTAATCATGGTAATCATGGAAAGGGAAGTGGCTGCTGGGCGGGGCTTGCGTGCGTCATGCTAGGTGAGGGCAGTTCCTGCTGGAAGGCTTGCTCTGCTCCCACGGTGCTTTACCTGGGACTTGCACCGCACTTGGGGCTTCTGGCAGCGCGGGAGCAGCGGCAGACATGACAAAGGCCGGGTCAGAGCTGCTGCCCGACAGCTTCGAAGATGACATAGACTCCGTAATCCCGCGGTCTCCTGTGCCCGCCCAAGGGTCTGCTGCTCTCAGGCTCTTCGGTGACGCTGGGAACGACCGGCTGGACTTTAAGCTGGCGGCTGCTGTGCTATCCCCGGGAGGATGTGGGGGCTCCGGGAGTGACGAGGAAGAAGTGTCTGAGGTGAGCAACCCCTTGATATGCCTGGGCCAGAGGCGGTCTCTCTTTCGGGCCTGCCCCCCCGACACCGGGCACTGCCCCCTGCATTAATTACCACCCACCCCTCACTCCAAGGGCAGCCATGACCTGTTTACAGCATTGAGCACACATTCCTAATCCCTTCAATAACATTGAGTACATCATCTCCTTAGGCCACTGCCACCATACACTGTGTTGTGACCCTCACATCTGTCACACCAGTTACAGTTGTGACCCTTCCCAAAATCACCGCTCACTCCCCACCGGCACCCACTTCCACCAGGACCCCCTCAGGATTCAGCAGTCATCCACCTGGGCACGATTGCAGTGACTGCAGCCAGGCACGATTTGCAGCTCTACACCTCTTACTCAATATTGCGTAAAGCCACACACCCCTAATTTAACTCTGGGCACAGCTCTCCTTATCACAGTTGCACAGCATGTAGCCACAATACTCCGACATAACATTGCTCTTTTCTGCACGCACGTTAATTACTCATGTCATACCAGATACAACCACAGGTACAACTGTGGCCGTTGATCTCGCATACAACAGAGCACTGACCTCTGACACCGTGTGTGGTTCTTTCTCACCTTAAAACGGACACTCGATTGTCACCACACAGCAGTAAAAGCATCTGTGCAGAGCTACTCCCCAGTCTCTCTACCCTTATTTGGTACAGTTCTAATCAGTCCGTCTACTTCACCTGGCACAGCTCGTTGACATAGGGTATGGAAATTGTTTCTGCTAAATCAGGCACGACTGTGACCCTTTATTCAGTCCTCCAAACCATTCAGGTATTGGTTTCTGGCACAGGAATGAGCTTTACCCACTGGATTTGCCGAGGACAACAACCCTCTTTTAATTGTTAATCATTGGTGCCTTGTTGGTTTGTGGTTGATGGAGACTTAAGTTAAATATCCAGTGTTGTTTCCATGGAATGACTTGTGAACAATACAAACCGTCTTAAATTGTGAGTTTTCTTTAATTGGTGTGTTGTGAAGGCATGTGTAGTGTTATGCGATTGCTGCATTGTGGGCTGTGAGAGCTGTGTGGGCTGTGAGAGCTGTGTGGGCTGTGAGAGCTGTGTGGGCTGTGAGAGCTGTGAGAGCTGTGTGGGCTGTGTGAGCTGTGTGAGCTGTGTGGGCTGAGAGAGCTGTTGGCAATGTAAATAACAATGCCATTTATTTATAAGTAAACAAAAAAAAAAGAAATGTCATGAGCAATGCCAATAGCTCTAACTTTTCCAAAGGCAAAACCATTGCATTGTAAATGCTTGTTACTTCTTGCGATGGGGTGCACGATGATTAACCCCTTATCACCCATCCCTGCTCTGTTCAATACCCCACAACATATTCTCCACAACCTTTGCTCCCAACCCACCTCTTTCACACCCTAACCCCCTTTCTGCTTACATTTTTGTATTACTGTTTCGTATTTCTTGGAGTCTATTTTTCTTTCTCACTTTTCATTGAGGCTAATTGTGCTTTGAACCACTTAGCTTTAGCTACTTGTACTCTGAACCAAATGATGCAAACCTAGCTGCAGGGTACCCCTGAAAAACACCCATTGGAGGAATCCTGGGATAAAAAGACCAAAACGTTTATTAACCTACAATGCGCATGTGCATAACTTGCCTTCCTCCACTACAGCAGAAGCCCAAAAATAGCAATCTTGGTGACATTTCAACAGAAAGTGGATAACAAGTGAAACAAGATCACTGCTTACTTACACTAATATGTTGGGCTTGGGAATTCATGTTATTCGGGTTTCTGCTTTACCAATTGACAGGCGACTGTTGAGTGGTTAAGACAAAATTGGACACGGTTTTTGTGTGGAATGTCTAGCTGGAGGGTAAACTCAGTTCTGAAAAAACAGTAACTATACCTTTAAAAATAATTTGTTTGCAGAATTCCATAGGCCATTATTATAAAGGCAAGACAATGTGCTCTTTTTTGCCTCCAAGATTACAGACTTGCTTCAAATGATAAGGTCTGAAAATATTCATCATAATTATGGTATTTACACAGCATTTATATAGCGTTTCGTATCCCTGAAAAAAGTGCCGAAGGACATTTGTGGACGATTAACAAGCAAAACCACGGATGTTGAATTGCAGAGTTGCCTACGTGGGATTCGTTTTGGTGTTGTGTGTGACTGACCACTGTGGTTCTCTTATTATGACCTGTGTATGTATTGCAAAGGGTTCCCAAGGTATTGATTATACCTAGAAAAATGGCAGTCCTGTATTGTATACGTCCTTATTGAGTGATGTAACAGGAATTGTGAAGGAATGCTTTAGTATTTCTTGATCAGACCTTGGAGAGATTTGAAACTGGTATCAGTATTTATTTTGTTTAATTTTGAAGGTTTATATAGCGCGAACAAGACTCTTACAAGTATCAGAGCGCTTTACAAGTCATATGTAGAAGGCAAGATATAGCATACAGAGATCTATGTGAAGATGTTATACAAAGCTCTTAAGCTAGCGAAAAAACAGAAGGACTATGGAGCGCAAAAACAGAATAAGTAATAAAATATAGTAAACAGTCATAGAGTTCACGTGAATTTAGCCATGAGGATCGCTTTCACTTCTTTTTTGAAGGAGGCAGAGGAAGAGTTCATTCTTGTTTCACTGGGCAAAGCATTCCAGATCCTAGGAGCCATACCAGAGAAGGACCGGTTATAGGTTTTTTTCTTGGCAAATCGTTGTAGTTTTAGAAGAAGAGTCTTGGCACTCCTGGAGGCTCTGCTGCCCGCAGAGAGCACCAGTTTCTGAGCTAGGTAGTGTGGGGGCGTTGTGGTAGAGGGCCTTGTGCGTCATATAAGTGATTTTCAGATGAATTCTGGCTTCAAACGGTAGCCAGTTGAGGGCTCTCAGGTCTGGGGATATGTGAGAGTTTCTCTTTGAACCCGTGATGAGTCTTGCAGCTGAGTTGATCGTGGCTCTTAGCGGGGCTGTCGATGACCTTGGGAGGCCGCATAAGGTTACTGCCCCATATTCCACGCGAGGGATTACTAGGCCTTGAACTGCTTTTTGAAATCGTAGGCAGGCAGAAAGGGTTTCAGTTTTCGCATGGTCTTTAGGTGGAAGTTAGCTCCTTTTGTTGAGGCGCTGATGTGTTTCTGCATCTTTAGGTTGCTGTCAAGCGTTACCCCCTAGCGATTTCGCTGAGTCGACGATGAGAGGTTGTCCATTGAGAGCTGTTAAGTGCTTCATCCAATCCAGGATAGGGAGGTTTTGTTAGGGGGAGCGATTAAGAGGAATTCCGTTTTGAGGGAGTTTAGTTTCAACTGGTTTTCGGCCAGCCATGTTTGGGTTTTTTGTAGTGTGGTGTTGAGAGATTTGATGTATTAATCAACAAGAGCTAGCAACTTGGAAAAAGTTATGTGTCTGTTGGGTCAAAAACAATTGTTTTTGAGGGAGAAGAAAAACTATTTGTTTTTTAAGAAGGCCCTCACCCACCACTGTAGCACCCCGGAGGCAGGGTGCTACAGGTGAAGCAGCAGATCCAGTGATTACACCAAAGTGGTTGAATACTGCGGATCCCCGCCTGAGGCTCATGATGTTTGTCTTTTGCATTAAGAAAGTACAAGTTGAGAGGAAAACCTACTCTTACATATATGGCACCTTAGTGAGTGCTTCACATTAGGTGCTCACTACATGTCAGCCCCTTGTTTCACCCTTTCACACATTGGTCCTGAAGAAGCCAGTTTTTAAACCAAGGCCTGGCTGAAACTAGTTGACCACACGAGACCTGGGAGACCATAAGTCTCTCCAATCACGTCCTAAAGCCTTGTTTTTAATTCTGCCTAGGGCCCAATAATAAATTACCCGCCTGGGACCTCTAGGACAGCTTTTTTAACCTCACACAAATCACTTCACTGCACACTCACTTGACAAAACCAGCTCCTCTGTAATCAGGCGTCGTAGCACACCTGAGGCACAATTGGTGCCTCGGGTGGGGCCCGATGATGAAGCATGCCACCAACTAGGTTGGTGGGTGATGGCCTTTTTAAAAAAACGAATAGTTTTTCTTCTCCCTAAAAAACAATTGTTTTTGACCCAACAGACACATAACCATTTCCAATTAGCTACCTCTTGTTGATTAGTACATATCATCTGGGGAAACGAACTAGCTACTCTAGTTATTGTTACTTTGTTACTTTAGTTTGTATAGCGCCAACTCACCCACAGGTCTCAAGACGCTTTCAGACCAAGAAAACACAACAATTTTCCCAGCTAGAAGAGGAATAGAATACTATATAATTAAGAGGGGCCAAGGGCTTCCCTGAACAAAGTTGTTTTCAACTGCTTTCTAAACTGTGAAAGATTGGCCTCTTTACGAAGCATGTCTGGCAGCTTGTTCCACAGCTGTGGAATTTGTGTGGAATTTGTGTGGAAAAGGATCTTCCGCCCTTTGTTGCCAATTTAAAGCGAGGGCAGACCAGCAACTGAGCTTCCGAAGATCTAAGCAATCGTTTAGGATTATAAAGCATCAAACGATCCTTTATATAGACCGGTGCTGGTCCATATATTCACTCTCTATTCTGATTACAAGCATTGAGCGATTTGATGTCATCAAGTGAGTGAATCTTGATGTATATTTGGGTGTCGTCTGCATACATGTGAAAGTGTATCTTGGCGAGGCTGAAAAGATCGGTAAGAGGTTCCATAAAGAGGTTGAAAAGGGTTGGTGAGAGGGAGGAGCCTTGCGGAACTCCTAATGTGACTGGCATGGGGTTGGACAGGTTGCGTCTTACGGAAGAATAATCACATGATTTATTACAAAGTACATCTTAATTCATTCTGTAGATCACATATATCTTTTAACATACATAAAATAATCTAAAAGTGCATAACGTATTACACAGTCCTTGTAGTCATTGGCATTAAGGTGTTTACGCATAATTCAAGTGCCCATTTTGCACACTGAGCTAGTTTATTAGAGCTAAGGGCCTGATTTAGATGTTGGCGGGACCGCGACAGAGTAGCCTTTTTTGGCGGTCCTCCCACTCGCCAACCTGGTGGTTCGCCCGCCATATTAAGATGTTGGTTGGCAATGGGAGAGAAGATCACCTCGGTCTCGCAGACTCTGCCAGGAATTTGTTCCCCGCCCATTCAGAGGGATGGGCTGCAGCAGGCAGCAGAGGGACTGCATCTAGGATTTCCGCTCTCCAGATATGGATCTGGGTTGTTTAAAGAGGAATTCCGGTGGGAATCTCTCCTACTTCGAGTTTGTGAAAAGGTAAGAAAAGTGATGAATATACACCTTTTGCGAGGGAACAGGATGCAGTTTCCTCCTCTTCGCCATTGTCCTGGTCCCTTCTATCCTGCTGCACCCTGACTGCAACAGACCAGCACCCCGTTTTTACGTAATCTAAGGTAGGTGTTCATGGTGTGTAGATATGGTGTGTGTATGTTAGTTGTATGCACAGCAGTAAGTACATTTTCCCATTACTACACATATCCTACACACACACACACACACACACACATATGTACAAATACACTACATATATATGTTTTATGTAAATAAATAAATGTGACTTCCCTGTCTCCCCACCACTGCTGTTGCCCCCGTCTGGACTCCTCCAGCAGCACACTACCAGCCCAAAGGGAACATCTAAATCGGCTGGATCCTGCCGTCACAACAGCAATGGAGGCTTGGCGGTCTTCTGAGTATCGCATGCACATCTCAATACGGCAGTCGGAATGCAGTCAGCTTGACGGAGTACTCGAGCCCCATCGCAATGGCAGGCCGGCAGGTAGACCACCAACAAGTAAATCAAGTCTTCATTTCTCTTTGGTCAGCCTTTGTGTTTTGTAGTAGAAATCAGTCCATTCACTTGCCATTATTCTCAGTGTGACCTCCTCGAATATAAGTTTGATGCCTACAAGGTGCCTACAAAGGTAGGGCCTCCTCACGTGCATATATCCGTCAACAGAATAAGCGTGTGCTGTGAATGTTCACTGTGTAAGGCAAGAGGACCTCTCTGTGGTTTATAATCGTCTGGTTAACCGCCGCTAACTGATCACACTTAGTCTGAGTGATGGTGCTGTGAATTAGATCGCTAATTGTGCCAAGTACAAAGGATCCCTTAGATG
Source organism: Lissotriton vulgaris (assembly GCF_964263255.1). Taxonomy (NCBI): domain Eukaryota; kingdom Metazoa; phylum Chordata; class Amphibia; order Caudata; family Salamandridae; genus Lissotriton; species Lissotriton vulgaris. The sequence goes on along the minus strand of NC_141696.1, from coordinate 1,269,744,623 downwards.
GGAAAAGAAGCCCTCTTACAAAAGTTTTCTCATCCCATTCATTTAATTGTATTTATATATTGTGAAATATATTTCTTTGAAAGATGGTGGTTAAACATAGCTTTCGGCAGACGGGTCTAATGCCAGCTATAGGGGGCCCACCAAGCACAATCATTTATGTGAGACACTCCATAAAATTTGGAATAAAGAGACAAAGTACATAAACACAGAAAAGCAATCTATGTAGTAGACATAGAACAAATACTGTCACACTCTCATAGCACAAACAAAATGTCAAAATGTTTGCAGTTAATCATTTCAAGAAATGATGAACCGGAAATAGATAATGTTGATATTAAATCAAAAATGTCATATTAATGTCCAGAATATATGTGGCACATGTTCTGATATAATCCATGGAGCTTCAATGGCACATGCAATGCAAGATATCATCTGAGTATTGCTCTGCTCACGTTTATTTGATACGAGACAACAGTGCTTGGAAAAAGAGTGTATCAAATATAAATAGCTACATTATAAATAGAATTAATATGAGTGTACCTCTTTAGGGGGGATGTCGCTGGGGATCACCTTGTACAGCCGTCTTGAAAAATTCCTCTGAGGTTTTACATGCTATCTCACATTTATTTTTGACTGGGACAAAAGTGGCTTGCTGATTGCTTTACCAGTGTTCAATCCCCTAAAATAACATCAACAGATTTTCATCCACCTTAAAGGGTTCCATTCAGTATAAATATTGGCTAGGAGCCCTTATGGGATTCAGCCTGTTTAATATTTCCTCCTCTTTGGAAGGATGAGCAGGTGGCAAAAAGGAAAGCAAACAATTGTTCCTTGATGTAAGGAATTCAATTGCTACTTTTGGAAGCAAGTATGGTTTTATGCCAGAGTACCACTACCCTTATAAGAGAGAGTAAAAGGAAGAAAACGCTATCTATGCTTGGATCTTTTTCTACTCTCCTGGAAGATGTGATGGCCACCTTCCCTCTATTTTAGAGGGTAGGAAGTCAAAGGGTCAACTGGATGTCCTAGTAGAAAGGTCAAAAGCACGTTCAGGCCCCAAGAAAAAATGTGAAAAGGTGTTGAGGTATCTTATGGATCTGAAGACTAAATGTATTACATTACCATTGTTTACTTTTACTCTTTTACACTCCACGAAGAATCAGAGGTGGCCCAGCCAACAAAGGCGGATTCTTGGCTGAAGCTACTAAAGATAGAAGAAGATAGTTTGGTCAATGCCTCTTGGTGCTGGTCAACTGGGTAGTTGTAACGAGGCCTCGAGAGGCTTGTTGTGTCCCTGAAGCTCACACAGGAGGGTCAGGTAACTGACCCTTGGAGTCACTCTGAGTAGCCTGAAATTCAAGCAAGCTGATCCAATCTTTCTTCCTTCAGACAGCAAGCCAGTCCTCCCAACAGCAGGGCAGTCCTTCTGAATCTTCCACAGGTTCAGGAGTGTTCTGAGTTTCAGGTTCTAAGAGTGTCACCTTAATCCCCCAGTGATAGCCCTGCGGGTGGGATATGCCCCCTTTGTCTAATCTTCTCCCTTTCCTCGGTTTGGCTTGGCTCCAAACTGGCTATGTTCAATCAAACTGAACTGGCTAGGTTCAACCAAACAGTGGCATAGTGAGCAAAAGAACAATGGATTAAGCCCAGATCTATGACTAGGAGTGAGTGGTTGAAAAGTTTCAGCACTGTGTCCATCATCTTGCTGTGTTTGCTAAGTTCAACAAAAGACAGACAGGCCTAGAAGTGAGCTGCATTGTCAGTAGTTGGGCAGGAAGCCCTCGGAACCCCCAGGACACCCTGGGAAGAACACCTTGACTCACACCCAAGGCCAATTAATGACTGTGTCTAGGATGAATACACAAAACACCACAGGAGAGCCATTCACAGTCATGTGACACAGAACACTGGCAAAAAGACACTTCTGGGTTAGACAGAAAAATGCCAACTTTCTAAAAGTGGCATTTTCAGAATAGTAACTTAAAATCCAACTGTTCCATTAAAGATGATTTTAAACTACAATCATTTGAGTGTAACCAGCACATCTCTACCTGCTCCCAATATGAAGTTAGCACGTATTGAATGTAATAAGGTAACCCATTGTTAGGCCTTATGACAGTGAAAACGACTTTTTGAGCTTTTCACTGCTACGACATGTAAAGCATATTCACACACGTCCATATCCTACTTTTTAAATATTAAGCACCTTGCTATAGGGATGGTTATGGCATACCTTAGGGGTGACTTGTACGTTTTAAAAAGGAAGGTTTAGGCCTGGCAAAAGGATTATTTTGCCAGGTGGGTATATCAGTTTAAAATTGCATTAAAGCCAGCAGTGGCATTCCTAACATATGTTTAAAAGGCTACTTTAGTGGGTGGCACAATGAGTGCTGCTGGCCCACTAGTAGCATTTAATTTACAGGCCCTGGTTACAGGTAGTACCATTAACTGGGGACTTACAAGTAAATTACATGTGACAATTATGGGTAGGTGCATTTTATCATGTTTTATGGAGAGAGAACAAGCACTTAGCAATGGTTAACAGGGGTGAAGTGCACAGAGGCCAACAAAAAGAAAATTCAGCAACAGAAGACAAAAAGCTGGGGATGGCCCCACACCAAGGGCCAGGTCCAATGAGATCTATCCACGAAGGACCTCCCCACATGTAACTTGACAGCTCATATTAGGTCCAACCAAGGTAACCTATGTTCTACCTTTAAAGGATGTACAAGTTATAAATGCTGACAATGTACTTTTTGAAGGATATGGAACAGTGGAACACACCAAAGTAGAAACTTGGATCTAACACTCAATACCAACTTGATCAGTATAAAAACGGCTGCCTCGAAGTCAGAACCAGCAGACAATATATCTGCTACAGTGCTCAAAGACTGCAACCAGAATGAATTACAGACTGAAAAGAGCCCCAAATGAAACACCAGCATTATATTTACATCTCAAATAAGATCCAAAACTGGGGAAATATGAAAAAACAGGGTTGTGCGATATGCATTTTGCAGTCCATTGAGAAATATGGTCACAATGGCATGCCAGAAGAGAGAACACTGCTTGCAAGAGTGAGGAGGCACATAATTACACTAGTTATTCTTCTCAGGTGCTTATATTAAGGTACTCACTATTAACAAATAAGGTGAACTACAACACATTGAGCAGGGCAACCACAACAGGATTTTGCTTCTGCAAAGCAGAGCAAGCTGGGAAACCCATTCAGTTGTTTGAGGGCACCATTTACAGGAGACTGTCTAGCCGCTATCACCTCCTCGGGCCATGCTAAGGACTCAAACGACAGCCTTTCAGTCTCTAACCTTCGAGTTGATGTCTCAATGTTCAGATGCAATGCCTGTTTGTGAGACAGGATTCTCCCTGAATGGCAGTCTCTGCTTAAGAAGGTTGGCATATCAGATCCTTCTTGCCCAATCTGGAACAATCAAAATCCCAACCGTCCAAATCCTATTTGCTGCCATGATGTTTCTTGGCAGACAAAGAAAAAATGGATAAGAGTCCATATTGGAGACATACGTTCCAACTGAGGCAGACTGCAGATTTGAGGGAATGCCCTAGTAGATACTACAGAGTGCAGAAAACGTTCACATCCTGTTTTGTTCAATAGGGGGGTCAGTCACAGACAAATACCTCTTACATGCCTCAATGTTTAAATCCCAAAGGAGTGAGAAGCAACATTTTCCAAGTCGATTGCAAATAACAGACGAAACACTCCAGAAGCTGTATATCCTGGTATCTGTGGAACACAGAATAAACAGAACTAACTCTCTAATAGTTAACATGTTATAGTCACTACGCTGCTTCCAGTAGTGATGTTGCTAACTTAGCAGCACAAGCCATTCTAACATCTCCCAGCTATGGTGAAGGATAATAATGGAAAAATCCCAAATCCTTCCTCACCCCTGGGAAAATTTCTCAGTTGAGAAATGAATGGGAAAATGTATTACTTAGAAATGATAGTGTTTAAAAATGAGCTATAGTATCACTGGGATGGAAGCAAGGATGTAGTAAAGGCTGGTGTACATAATCTAACATTGAAAGAAAGTCATTGAAATAAAGGACTGAATGACTTAAAGCTGCAATTGCCAATCCTGTAACCATAGCTTAATTTTCTTTTAAATTGACCGAAAGGGCCACATCACTAAGTAAAACAATGAATGCTAAAGAACGAAAGATGCAACAATGTTATGTGAAAACCATGGGTTGTTAAAATATTTAGAATTTTTGTTTAATCCATATTAATATAATAAAGAGAGAGACCAAACCTTTGAGGCGGGTAATCTCAGGAACCAGAGCACCAATCACAACACCCAATACAGCGTTGGAAAGGGCAGTTGCAGCAGAAGGATATAGGCTATGCAGACGCCCACCATATACATTTAAAAGGTAAAAGAACCGTGCCAGCAAAGTAGTCCGTTATGGGCATGTCTGCGTTGTGCTGTGGGCGTGTGCTGGGGGCGTGAAACGCTGGGGGCGTGTGGTACGTTCCGCCCTTCATGCCATGTCTCATATTGTGTGCTAATCCCACCCTGCTCCCTTTAAATACCCCTGCACCCCATAATCATAACCCACCCGTACTCCTTAAAATACCCCAACACCCTTAAACACTAACCCATTTTAACCCTATAAATATACCCTGTACCCCAAAACCCAAACCTAACCCTAAAAATACCCCTGTAGCCCAAAACCCAAACCTAGCCCTGAACCGTAAAAATACCACTGTACCCCAAAACCCAAACCTACCCCTGAACCCTAAAATACCCCTGTACCCCAAAACCCAAACCTAGCCCATAACCCTTAAAATACCCCTGTACCCCAAAACCCAAACCTAACCCTAAAAATACCCCTGTACCCCAAAACCCAAACCTAGCCCTGAACCCTTAAAATACCTCTGTACCCTAAACCCCAAACCTACTCCTGAACCCTAAAAATACCCCTGTACCCCAAAACCCAAACCTAGCCCTGAACCCTACAAATATTCCTGTACCCCAAAACCCAAACCTACCCATGAACCCTAAAATACCCCTGTAACCCAAACTTAGCCCTGAACCCTAAAAATACCCCTGTACCCCCAAACCTAGCCCTGAACCCTTAAAATACCCCTGCACCCCAAAACCCAAACCTACCCCATAACCCTAAAAATACCCCTATACCCCAAAACCCAAACCTAGCCCTGAACCCTAAAAATACCCCTGTACCCCAAAACCCATACCTATCCCTAAACCCTAAAACTATCCCTGTACCCCATAACCCAAAACTATATCTGAACCCTTAAAATACCCAAACACCCCAAAACATATACCTCAGTACCCCAAAACATATACCCCTATACCCATACTTACCTTATCCACACATTAAAAAAAACATGCTTTTACCATTCATGCACTTGCAACGAATTTCTTTGTAAATGTATGCGTGGTAAAAGCATATAAAATGTAATGCCATGCGTTATAATGGCATTGCGGAGTCATGGTACTTTCGTAATGAAAGTATGCGGAGTGATGGTATGCGGAAAGAAAGTTGCGGAATAATGGGTGTTTACCCTCCCCCGGGAACTACATTGGTGGCACGGCGGCCCACATCTCCAGCAACATACTCATATTTTTTCACCACCCATTTGAAAAATGCACAGGTCTCTCTCATTGATGGCCAGCACCGACATACACTTTTAGACACACCTCCCGCCACAAGTTCTAGAATTGCGAACTTTAGAGCTGGGGAGCTACGTTCGAATCTCGGTATCAGCTCACCATCCTGTGATTCCAGGCAAATCGCTTTGTCTCCCCGTGCCTACCACAAATGAATGTGTTCTTCTGTTATGTAAATTGTGCTCATGCCATGTTGTCGAGTTCACGCTATATAATATTGCAAGGAAAAATAAAGTAGGGAAACTCAAGTTCACACACTACTGAACGCGCAATCTTAAGTGCATCAGCAGTGCACTGTGAATCAGAGCGTTTCACAGGCCTGTCACAGATAAGAAATGCTATCAAAACGAAATCCTACAAAACAATATACTACTGGCCGGCAGCAATTAATACCCGGACAACGTCGGGACGGGCTGCTAGTAAATGTATAAAGATGACTGACAAGGGGGAGGGCAAATCAACACTTCATAAGTACTAGTGATGACATTCTCCCTCCACCTGAAACAATGAAAGGAGCCATGAGAAAGTCTCCACATCAATGTATCAAGGCAAAGTGGACTGCTTTGAAGAAATAATAATGGCACAGGACTAGAATGGAAAATAATGTAATCAATTACGGATTAGTTCTGCAAAAGAAACCACGCTACAGACCCTCATACCCATTCCATCTAGTGTCCTCGCTAACAGATGTTCAGATGCCGCCGAGGCTTTAGAAAATGCGTATCCATTTTGGAAAGAACTGGGAATAGGACCATCAAGAAAACTCACAACCAATACATGAGAGATACGACTACTTCACATCTAGAGGGATTGATGCCCAGGTGTTGTATATTTTTCTCACTTTTCTCATGTTCAGTCATGTTACACATGCACAAGCTATATTGGAGAGCATATGGATGATCAAAGACACAAAGTCTTTGATCAAATTAATTGCAGACTCAGAGCACTCTAGTAGTAATTGATCTTTGTTCGAGATTAGGAATACATTTCTGGTGTGACCCACTTAACAATTAACATGTCACAACGCAAATGGGAGATCAGCTCGTATTTATAGTGACAAGAACAAGAGTAGGTGGTGGCTAGCTCAAAGTGGTCCTTAAAGAGAAATGAGTCATCATTGCCTTAGCTGAAACGGATCCTTTTAAAAAACCCAAGCAAGACAAACGTATTAAGTCAATCAAAACAGCAATATTAAAATCCTAGATTTCATGCAATTCTTTGGTACCTTCTCTTGGGAAAGGCTTAAGTAACACTGACGGTCCGTGACTGGAGTCTGCTAATGCTGCATTTAAAATTGGTTGTTGCTACTCCACTTGCAATTTGAAATTCAGAGGTGCATGCAAGAAGGGGAAGGTGGTGGATGGCTTTAGATGACATGTGACTTAGGGTAACTGAGCACAGTACCTCAGTGAACAATAGCACTCTTGCAGTGTTATTTATAGCTGTCAGACACACTTTTTATCCAACCCAATAGCTTGGGAGGGATTCTCTCTGCATGAGGCATCTGAGAGGTCTGTGGACAAGTAAGTATGCAGCAAGGGTTGACTAGAGTGAGACACAGCCCTAACTATAGGCGGCAAGAGTTCACTCTTTCCTTCCAACCCTAAATTCCTGTCACTATGGACCAATAGTAGCAAGACTACTTCAGTCTCATAAGTAAAACTGTATTCACATTTCTGAATATAAATAGCACATTAGAAAAGTATCAGTAATAAAACCGAACCATGACACAGCACACTGAATACACACTTTCAAACAGTTATAAAAGGTAAGAATAATAAAGACTCACTAGTTAGTTTAGCAGTAGGGTAAACATGCTGGAATAGTAAGATTAAAAAGAGATTTGATGGCTCAAATTAATTGTCCTAGGAAGTAAAATGTGCTGCCGGGTAATAAACAATAATTCCTTATATATCTTTAGTTTTGCATGCTCATACATTTTACTGAAGACCATAAACATACGTGGCCGGTCAAAAGCAACAGAACTTTAACTCAGATGTGATACTTGACTTTTCAGTAGGGCCGCTTCCAGGAATGTAGTTATATCAGTTCAAAATGCCTAGCAAAGCATACTAAAATCCCTACAAGCAGTTTCAGTAAACATTTCATGGCGTGTTTCCTTTAGACCACATTTTGCCGAGAATACTGTCATGAGACCCGCATACCTTTTGTTCCATGTTATTTTGGCTCAGATAAGCACAGCTAGGGAGTCCATGCATGGCTGATCGCAGTCCCAGATGGAGTTAAAAAGAGCTTCATCTGCTGATCTAGTGACAGAAATTTGGCTCAGTTCCAGCCCGAGAAGACCTTTCTTGTGCAGTCACTGCGCCTATACCAAATAATGCTCTATGAATTTAATTTCTGAATTTCCTACTGCTTTTAAAACTGGATTAACGATAAACGGTGCTCTGTATAATAGAATAAACAAGCATTTACAATGCAATGGTCTTGGCATTATTAAAGGTAGAGCTATTGGCATTGCTCATGATTTTTTTTTTTAAATCATAAATAAATGGCATTGTCATTTACATTGCCAATAGCTTAATCGTTAAATAAATGGCATTGTCATTTACAATGCTAATAGCTTAATCGCTCGCAAATGATTGACCTATTGCATTTACACCCACGCAGAGCCACACACACAAAGCCACCCACACACACATACAGAGCCACCCACACAGAGCCACCCAAAGTCATTCACATAGAGCCACCTACACAGAGCCACCCACACATAGAGCCACCTACACAAAAAGCTATCCACACAGAGCCACACACACAGCTTCACACACACAGAGCGCCACACACACACACACACACACACACACACACACACACACACCCACACAGAGTGCCGCACACACACACACAGACAGAGCCACACACACACAGACAGAGCCACACATACACAGACAGAGCCACACACACAGAGCCACACACACAGACAGAGCCACACACACAGACAGAGCCACACACACAGATAGAGCCACACACACACAGATAGAGCCACACACACAGACAGAGCCACACACACACAGACCGAGCCACCCACACACACACACACAGACAGAGCCACACAAAGACAGAGCCACCCACAGACAGAGCCACACACACACACACACACACACACACAGACAGAGCCACACACACAGGTGCTTTACGCACGCTATGACGTAAAAAAATCTAGCACAAGGGGACCCTGAGACATTGCAGGTGTCCCTCAATTATACTAGGACGTCACACAATCCATCATTCTACCTGTATGTAGAGGAGCACAGGTGATTTACAGGCACTATGACGTCAAACAATTGCGCACTCTGGAGGGGACCTTGAAACAATGCAGGTGCCCCTGACTTGCACTATGACGTCACACAGTCCATCATTTAACCTGTTCTAAAGGGGCACAGGTGATTTAATTCAGTCTGTAGACAGGTGCTTTACGCACGCTATGACGTCAAAAAATGTAGCACAAGGGGACCCTGAGAAATTGCATGTGTCCCTCAATTATACTATGACGTCACACAATCCATCATTCTACCTATATGTAGAGGAGCACAGGTGATTTACAGGCACTATGACGGAGGGGACCTTGAAACAATGCAGGTGCCCCTGACTTGCACTATGAAGTCACACAGTCCATCATTTTACCTGTAGTAAAGGGGCACAGTTGATTTACGTGCGCTGTGACCTCAAACAATCGCACACACACAAGGCGACATTGAGGCATTACAGAGCGCCTCCTGGTGGCGCAGAACTGGTCCTGCCGCGCGGCTCCAGCCGACTCCTCCTCCTCGCTCGTGGTATTCTCGCGCCAGATGCGCGGCTCTCGCCTTCCTTCAAGCCGCGACCCCATCTCCTGCAGCTAATTTCTTCCATTTGAAGCGTTTAGCGCTAGAAATAAACACGAGTTCTGCTTTTTCCTAATGCGGCGCCTTTTTTGCTTCTCTAATCTGCCTTCTTGAAGGTATTCGGCAGTGGGGTTATTCCCGTGGGTTTCCAGTAAACGATTCCTTTAATTTGTCTCCCTCGCTCGCGCCGCAGTAGCTCCACTTCAGAGCGCGTGTGTAGTCAGGAATGAAACACAATCCTTTTCTGCTTTGGTTGGTGCCGAGTAAACAGACCGGCTGCACCCCTGCCTCCCTCGCCACTGACTACGGGCCTGCTCCGGGAGCAAGGGTGCAGGAAAGTACAAAGGGGGTCGGATAAGAAGGGTGACAGAGGCGAGGTTGGGGCTCAAGGGGGCGGGAGGAGAAGAAAGAAAGCAGGCCTCAAGAGCAGGGGTACAAGAAAGTACAAGGGGGGTCGGAGAAGAAGGGTGACTGCGAGTGGAGCACGGGTCACAAGGGGTACAATAAGAAAAGAAAGAAAAGGGGCCTCAAGGAGCAGGGGTGCAAGAAAGTACAAAGGAGACGAGGCGCAGCCACGGTAGGAGAGGGGAGGCGGACATGTGTGTGGTGGGGGGCAGGAGAGGAAGAAAGTAATCGGGGGTAGACGCGAGGAGGAGGGTGCACTTCATATAACATGGGTACAAGAGAAGTAGAGAAAACACAGGGATACAAGCAGGGCCTAATTTGAAGACATGAGAGGAGCGCTTGACACAACCACGTTTCTCCGAGGCGAGGCAGAAATGCCTTAGAGAAACACACAGTCATTTTGCGATTCGGGGGCGTGTTTTCTAGGTTTGAGTGACGGATGACGTCACAGATATAAAGAACCTAAAAAACACGCCCCCGAATCCGAAAAAGACGGGGCTTAAAGGGAGTGACGCCCCTCTCCTCCAATGGCTGGCCAGCATTTACGAGGCCAGCCAATGGAGAAGAGGGGTGGGTTCAAGCCCCCTACACTAAGAAACAAATCTTCGGAGCTCTGCCCACTGCTTATGCAGTGCGACGGAGTCCTCGACCTAAAAACGTTGTTTCAATAAAAACGCTTTCAAAAGAGGGGCAATTGCGTCACCTCCATGGCTAACATGGAAATTACAGTTTTAGGCAAGCTCTACGACCTATACAGGCACATGCATCAACGGTTGAGGTTATATGCGAGCATATGTTCCTTTCTTCTAATTAGATAATTATTCATTCAATATGGATAAATCCATATTATCCTTATATTGTGGTGGCAGAATCTCTTACTGTGTATTCCATCCATTCACCTCTTAATTAGTCCATTTGACTCTTGTTGTAGAATTATAAGACTTTATTAAACAAGACCAGGACAGCTAACAAGTGTTTCACCCTGTATGGCGAATAACGCCAGGGCTTTCTCAAGGCTAAACAAATTTTCACATCATTCTATTGTATCGGGTATTGGCGAAGGGACCTTCGCCAATACCGGTTATCCGGAGGACTTCGTTGGATTCCTTTTCTACTTTAAAGAAAAATTAGATGTTCACCAACCTTATTATGATATCTTTTGGAGTAAAGAGATGATGTGAAAATTTGTTTAGCCTTGAGAAAGCGTTATTCGCCATACTGAGTGAATAACCTCAATTGTCCTTTTGAAGCTAAAATGGACCAGAGCTTCGAGCACGGTTCCTTAGTTGTTTGAACATTTTTGGAATTGAGATATAGACCTCGGACCCCTGGACCTGCCACCTCTTTTGGAACATGCATCAATGGTTTTTACGAGCGCAAACAGTGTGATTCGCAAAAATCGTCCGTTTTCGCCCGCAAAAAGGCCTTTTGCGATGTATCAAAGTGTTAGGCACTCGCAATTTAAGAAATCACAATTTATTGTGATTTTTAAAATTGCGATTGCATTTAAGGAATAGCAATTTACAATTACTTAAATGTAATGCATGTACCCCTTAGAAATAGCGAATTCGCAATTTGGGGCCGCTAAATACAGAGAAATTAATCTAGTCTGTATTTTGCTAAATCCTTGAAAAAATGCACTAAAGTGCTTTTTCAAGCTTTCAGATTACACACACACATGCCTTTGGGGTATGTGTGTGTGCAACATGGGTGCACATCACAATTTCAGGGGTGCACCTGGGTGTTAATTTGACACCTTTGCACCCTTGAAATTGCATGCGCAATTTGCGAGTACCTATTGGTACTCGCAAATTGCGCATTCAATTTTCCATTCATTCCCATCAATGGGAAGCCATTCCATAATTGCGACTCGCAACTTACGAGTCGCAATTAAGGAATGTTTAGAAATCGCTATTTTAATAGCGATTTCTACATGCATAGGCTTTTGAGAGTCCCTAATTGCGATTCCTTAATAATTGCAATTAAGGACCGCAAAAACATTTCTTGTTGCATGTACACCATAGTTTCAAGAGAAGATGGGTAATACCACCAGAACATGAAAGACCGAAATGTAAGTCCAAGGTACACGTAATGTGATACCTCTTTTATTTTTGATCCATGAACATATCAAGCACCTTTGAGTCGTGCAGACTGAACACTATGGTCCTGAAATGATCTTTATTAAGTGATTGGTCTCACTGTATTCTACAAGAGAGCCCATGGGGCGTCGTAGTCCAGTGGCTACATAGTGAAATAAAAATGAGTTTATTTATTTAAATTTGTATAGCGCTTTATCACCCGGGGTGTCTCTAAGCGCTTATTCAGGGTAAACACCGGACATTACAGGACAGGCAACCAACTTACATCACGCCCCATGCTTCTTGAAAGAGCACAGTTTGTAGCATCCGACGAAACGGCAATAGATTAGACTCCTTGCGGAGGTGAGATGGCAATTTATTCCATGCTGCAGGAAGCATAGTCGAAAAAGCACGCCCGCCCAAAGTGGACAGGCGGAAACGTGGGCTGACCAAAAGAGTTCACCAGCATGTGAAAGTACCAGGCTTGGTAGAAACCGGAGAGTTTGGTAGCGATTCAGCCACGCCCCCATGTAAAAGTTAACTAGGTCCCAGCCAGATTGAATCCTTGCTCGAGACTGTTGCTTCTAGGAATTCTTCCATAAAAAGATCTGCATGGATTAGTAGACAACTAGGCCTGTATGAGGCTATGCAACGCTTAAATTCCTGTAACCAGCATTAGGTGGCGTAACATAGGCCGCGGGCTCCAGGGGCCCACTGAGCATAGTACCCTGGCCTGTGAGCTCCTGACTGCCACTGAGCATAGTACCCTGGCCTGTGAGCTCCTGACTGACTCAGGAGGGGGGGGCGGGGGGGGGGGGGGGCTGTGTACTTTGCAGGGGGACCCCCTCAAGTTTCGTCACGCCACTGGCGACCACTGGAGCAAACTTCAGGCGTAGACGAGCCTTGTCCAAACAGTCAAAGTCTGCAATGGCTACAGACCCCTATGCAGTCCAATTGATTAAGTGCGACTTTACCCTTTTTAAAAAACATTGTATGTCCTGAAAGTAACCTGCATGCCTGCTTTGTTGATTGTTATGAAGCATTTGATGTGACAACAAAGAGGCGCCGTTTGTTGTGGAAGCAAAGCATTCAGGGCTCTCTGCCCTCCAAGGTAAATAACGCAAACTGTAGTCTGAATACAACAGCAACAAACTTCTGCTGATGTGTCTACTGCTAAAAAAAATCTATTCATATTATAATACTGCCATCTTTCCAAATGAACACGTCCAACTGTAGTGTGAATCCTAAGGCAATAAATACATTTTTCTGATGCGCATATTGCTACAAAATCTACACATAATATAAAACTGTCAAGTAATGGCTGGCTCCTCGACGAGAATGTCTATTAAGGCATAGTTTAAATTTTTGCGCCTTCTTCCCAGATGCCCCTGTAGGTGGAACATAAACTCTAGGAAGCAGAGCTATTAAAAGATGAAAGATGGTTGCCATGGAGTCCGAGAATGTAGCTCCATGAAGGTTTAATTCTGTTGCTCTTTACGGCTTATAAGCCTGATCTTTGCTTGAAACTTTTGCACGGTATGGAGTTTTAATGCGGATTTCACTTGGCCAATAGTTTACCGAGTCACACATGACTATTTACTTAACTTACATCCGTACATTTAATGACGAGGAAATGCATTACCTAGCATGAGATTTTTTTTGTTCAAGAAGCAGTAACAAGTCGGTGTGGCAACCTCCACGTAGAAACACAGAGCACACATAATCATGACTGGAATCTGAAAAACCCAATCTTGGTTCCTTTTACCAAAGAATCATAGAGGTAAATGGATTTACCCTCATACCTTTATCTGGCTTATGAGACCTACACACTAGAAAAAAACATTCCAAATTAGGCAGAAACTCGGCCTGGAAAAACAACCTTCCAACATAAACATTGCATGCTGTTAACTCAACATATTCACCTAGGATCAACAAAATAATGCCTTTTAAATCTCAACTGTAGAGCATTATTTTTCTGGACAAATGTTCAGAAAAGTACAGGTGCGCACTCTTCACCTGGAGAAATCGTTTTCTGAAAAATGGTCTGTTAGACCGGTCAGCCTTAGGTTGGTCTTCCCACAAACCTTTTGCCTGCTTGCCTCATGTTTTGCTGATCTGTTTTTGTTGGCCTTAGAACTCCGGGCAATATACCACGGCTAACCAGTGCTAAAGTGCATGTGCTCAAAAGTCCCTAGTAAAGGGCATGTAAATGAAATGCTACCAGTGGGCCTGCAACACTGATAGTGCCACCCACTTCAGAAGCCCTTTAAACATCTAAGGCCAAATCGAATTAGCATTTAAAACCCCTTGCCAAGCCTTATACTCCCCTTTTATTACACATAAGTCACCCCTAAGGTAGGCCCTAGGTAGCCTATAAGGCAGGGTGCTTTGTAAGTAAAAGGCAGGACATATATGTTTTAGTTTTCCATGTCCTAGCGGTGAAAAACTCCTAAATTAGTTTTTCACTAATGTGAGGCCTACTCCTCTCATACAATAACATTGGGATTCAGTAATACATTTATTAAGTGTAATTCCTGATTGAGAATGAGTTGAACTGTCATGTTTGGTACCTATGGATGTGTAATAATAAATCCTCTGTAATTATTATTATTATTATTAGGGTTTTGTAGAGCGCATAGTAACCCGTAAGCATCCCAGCCCTGAAACCTAAGACAGTCAAGAGGGAGGGTTAACGGGGAGAAGAGGCAGAGGGGGAAGAGGTGTGTTTTCAGTAGTTTCCTGAATCCTGTAAGAGTTTATGGGCCAGACAGAGAGCCTTGAATGTAACTCTCTCTCTTACTGGCAGCCAGTGGAGGTGCTTCAACGCTGGTTTGGCCGATGATCTGGCCGGGGTGTTGGTGAGAAGCCGGGCCGCTGTGTTCTGAATTCTTTGTAATTTGTTGTAGGTGGCTTTGGGACTCCCAGATAGATGGCATTGCTGTAATCCAGCCTAGATAGAATAAGGCCTTGGATGAGCAATTTCCGGGAGATGGGGGGGAGCAAGGGGAGGATTTTCCTGACGGATCTAAGAAGCCCAAAACAAATCCCAGCAGTTTTTTTAGCTTGGGTTTTGAAGGACAGGTCTTTCTCTAGCCAGATTGCCAAGCTCTTGATCTTGGTTTTGGGGACCGGGGGTTCACCCAGACAGGAGGGCCAGATGTTCGGGGGAAGGGAGAGCCCTTTTTGACCAAGAAGCAAAATTTCTGTCTTAGACCCGTTGAGTTTCAACGCTGAGTTATTCATCCACCCCTGGATTTTGGAAAGGCAGCTGTGGAGATTAGATGGTTCTTGGTTGGGATGGGATAGGGACACCACCAGCTGGGTGTCATCAGCGTAGCTTATGATTTTCATTACGAACGGGGTGACCACCTCCTCCAGTGGGGACATGTAGACATTGAATAATGTCGGGCTTAGCGAAGAGCCCTGTGGCACTCCGCACTGGAGGGGAACTGCAGGGGAGTGGGTGTCGTTCTCCCAGACCTGGAAGGAACGGTGGTTTATGAATGATGCGAACCAGGCCAAGGCAGTGCCCTCCACCCCGATGTCTCTGAGCCGCTGGATTAAAACCCGGTGGTTGACAGTGTCGAAGGCCGCACTGAGGTCCAGGAGGATCACTGCCACTGATCCTCCTGCGTCCAGAATGCATCTGGTCTCCTCCACTGCAGCCAGGAGGGCGATGTCCGTGCCCTGCCCTGGGCGAAATCCAGCTGCAACTGCAACTGCTGCTACGTAAAGCGCTCTGATACCTGATTCGGGTCAAGTTCGCTCTATATATAAATGTAAAAAAAAACATGGTAAATTTGGATTTATGATTACAACTTTAAAAATGTCACTTTGAGAAAGTTGACATTTTTCTGCTCTCGAGCCCTGTGGGCTTGCTGCCTGTCTCCAATACACATCTGGGTTGAGTGACAGTTGGGCTTTGTACATTCCCTCTATCTAGACAGTCACACACACAAGGAGCCTGATGGGCCATTCACATCCTGATGGGCAATCCACATCCTGATGGGTCATCCTGGGAATGATGGGAGGCAGGAGCTGACACTTGCACCTGAACGGACTGTGTCTGTCCCCACACAAAGAGCTTCATACACCCTGTAGAGTGTCTGCACCCAGAGCAGGAAAGGAAGGGCATTTGCACACTTCAAATCCCCTCTTTGAAGTAATCCCCACTTCAAACGCACCAGTGGGTATAAGAACTGGACTACTGACCCTACCAAATCAGGACAACTCTGGACCGGTGGATACTCTGCCAGGAAGTAGGACTGCCACTCTGCTGGACTGCTGGCCTGTAAGAACTGCTTTCCCGCCGTCCTGAACTGCCTGCTGCCCTCTCTGCCTGGTGAGAAGGGCTGGACCTACACCACTTGAACCCAGAGTGACTCCAAGGGCTTGTCTGTTGGCCTCCAGTTCTGCAGCCTATGGGACATAAAAACACTGCCTGCACCTCAACAACCAGCACCTGGACTCTGCCCTCTGTGAGTTCTACCTTGCAAAGTGGTGCCAATCCAGTCCTGGGACCTTGGAAGGGGGTTGTGCTGTGCTGCAGCTTCAAAATTCACACATTGTCAACTTTGTGCCTTACAAGGGATTCGATGATGACGCACCTCCCAACCGTAAGACATAGAACCGACGCATCCTAAGGACTTGGAACTAACAATCCTAAGGATCGACGTTGATACATCGACTCCGACTGCTCCTCGAATCTTGCCCCTTGCCATCGACACTTCTTCCAGGAAGATACTTTTTGCAACGGGCCCTGTGTGGCTCCTGCATCCAACCTGCACTCGTTCACGCTCGGCTTGACTTTTCAGATTTGATAGTTCTATAGCGACCAGATAGCTCCGGCTGGCGCTTTAAGTTTCTAAGCACTATATTTCAAGATATTCTTTCAAAATTAATAACCCCCGTTCAAGTTATTGGATTTTTAAAAACATTTTGGACTGTTTTTTCATTAAATTAAGCTCTATTCTTCTAACCTGGTGTGGATTATTTTTGTGTGATGTTTTAAGTGTTGCACAAATACTTTCCACATTGCCTCTTTAATTAAGCCTGCCTGCTCTGTGCCAAGCCACCAGAGGATGCGCACAGGTTAATTAATGGTGTTTATCTGACTTACCCTGACTAGGATTGTGGTCCCACTTGGACAGGGTGCATAACTCTGCGAACAAGATACCCAATTTCTAACATGGTCACACAAAATGATGGCAGTAATACACTTCTCAAGCTTTTACTAATTTTAAAGAACATTCTGAAAGGTTGCTTTTCAAGCTACAGTTAAATGGATGTCCTCAGGGGAATAAGGAAAACCAAAGGTGATGATGGACGGAGCGTTGACAATACAAACACTCACCCGCAGTCAACTGATCTGGGTTTAATCCATCACCATTCTTTAGCTCACTCCGCCACCCCAGTTCAGACATGGCCATATGCAAATCAGTCTGACCCTTTGCCTCATGGGAACAGTCCTGCCCGAACTGCCAAGCCATATCTTCCCTGGACCGGAATCAAGCTTCCTAGGACCGGTTTCTGGCATTACAGCCGTCTTCAGCCAGGCTTGCTTGACTCCAGTGGCAAAGTGAGCAAGGGACTCACGTCTGAGCATACCCTGCCAACTTAGGACGAACAAAGAAAAACCAAAAGCATATGGCCATGTCTGAACTGGGGTGGCAGAGTGGGCTAAAGAACGGTGATGGATTAAACCCAGATCAGTTGACTGGGGGTTAGTGCTTGTATTGTCAACGCTCCGTCCATCATCCCCTTTGGTTTTTCTTTGTCCTTAGGATGCGTTGGTTCTATGTCTTACGGTTGGGAGGTGCGTCATCATCGAATCCCTTGTAAGGCACAAAGTTCAGATCAGTTGACTGGGGGTGAGTGCTTGTATTGTCAACGCTCCGTCCATCATCCCCTTTCGTTTTTCTTTGTTCGCCCTAAGTTGGCAGGGTATGCTCAGACGTGAGTCCCTTGCTCACTTTGCCACTGGATTCAAGCAAGCCGGGCTGAAGACGGCTGACATGCCAGAAACCGGTCCTCGGTAGCTTGTTTCCGGTCCAGGGAAGGCATGGCTTGGCAGTTCGGGCTGGACTGTTCCCATGAGGCACAGGGTCAGACTGATTTGCATATGGCCATGTCTGAACTGGGGTGGCAGAGTGGGCTAAAGAACGGTGATGGATTAAACCCAGATCAGTTGACTGGAGGGTGAGTGCTTGTATTGTCAACGCTCCGTCCATCATTCCCTTTGGTTTTTCTCAGGGGAATAAGGACAACCAGATTGCCAAAATCGAAAACTGATGTGCCCCATGGAGAGTGAAGAAAGGCTATAATAGAGCAAAATAAACTAACAGTTTAAAGATGACATTTGCAAAAAAAAATTATAAAAAAATACTAAAATATCAAATATGCATGAGTATATCTTCAGGTGAAGTGTCTAATAAACCTAATAGATGCCTTCTTGGGTGTTTGGAGTGTCTGTGTGAGGGAGTGTTTTTGTCAGAATTTACCTGGGTTCACCAGTACTAATGATATGGGCACATTTCCATCTGACCATTAAAATGTTGGTTTGGATGATCCGCATGCCTCTCTCCCACCACACCATGGCGAAGGAGAGAAATCAGAGTGATTGTCCTTTAGGGCCGAGTGGCTAAGTAACTATCTGATACACAGACATTTTCATCTTAAAATTGTTCTTCTTGAATATCATCGCCTGAGAGAAGGCAGTTCCATCTGTTTATTTTCCGATTGGCTATTTGAAGGCTTACAGACATGCAACGTTTAAATAATGGGGTATGGGAAGGTGAAATAAAATTGGTCCTCTGGCTGAATCGGTTATGGGAAGGCGTGGGAGGTGGAGAGGGAGAGCAGGACAAAAAAAAATGAAAAGCACACACACATAGGATCCCTCCTTGTATTTTATAGGAGACTGCAATGTTCTTAAAGCCAGCTTACTTTTCAGTTATTCTCCTACAGCAGAGCCAAATGTGGGTGATTTGCAAGGTCCTCCCTTTTCTACCTGGTCATGTTCATTTGCTATGGTGAAGAGCTCCATTTTGAGTAGACTCGATTACAGTACTGCTCTGTACCTGGGAACTCCAGAATATCTGCTTAACCGCCTGTATTAGATTAAAGCTGCAGCAGCCAAGCTGGCTATTTCTGTTCCTGGGTCTTCTTCTATAAATGTGTCACTGGCCAGATTACATTGGCTTACCACCCCAAAAAAGTTATTTTTGAATCCTTGTGTATCACATTGAGAGCAGTAAATCGGGCTCAAGTTTCTTCAACATAAACTGGGTTGGTATCTGCCTCAAAGAACCTTATGTTTGCCAACTTACCCTTTATTCCCAAATTCAAAACATCTAGAGCAGGAGGCTCTGCCTTCTTAGTGCTGGCAAGCAACGCACTGGAATAGTTTACCTTCCTCACTAAAAGCTGCTTCTATTTTTTTTTTTTATAAAGGTCTTGAAGACAAGGCTTTTTAATGCAAAGGGTTCTAAACTTCTGGAGCTGCATTGATTTGTCTTACTGCTGTTAGCGCCAGGATACCTTCCAGGTCAGTGCACTTTACAAATCTGAAAATAAAAATATTGAGAAGTATAGAGGAGTTAGAGAGAGAGGTTCTAGGAAAGCAGTGGAGGTAAAGAGAAAGAAGGGAGAGTAAAAATGATAAATAAGAGAACAGGAAGGGGAAGATAGACAGATGTCAAGGCCAACAAAGGGGTAGTGGGTGAAAGGGGGAGATAGGCAATGGGGACAGAGATTAGAAGATTAGGAGATGCAGAGAGAAAGTAAAATAGAGCCTCATGGAGCACAATGAGTGCTAAATGCAGGTGTAGAAAGATGATTGCAGATTTCAAGTGAAATGTTTGCTTATCATGTTTCTGCCAATACAGCTGGGCCAATGTGATTTTAATGCACAATGCTGCACTTTATTTTATCAAAGAGATCTTAGTGTGAGATCCAACTATTACCTTGATAAGTGGTCTCTGAAGACCTAATACAGTTTAACTAACCATTGTTACTTGATCCACATTGCTATTTACAAACTGCTTAACCTTGGTGTTATTCACTATTATATGCTTTGGGTGAGAAGCGCTGATGCCTTGACTTTTAATGCCTATCAGTTATTTCTGAATTTGCTGGTGTAATCGTTGGAAAGTACAACATGCTTGCTGAGAAGTCCAAGTTCTATTTTAGAAGTGACTTGGATTTCCAATGTGCATTTAAGTAGGACTCTCTTCACTGTTTCATTCCATTTCGCTTGACTTATATATTTGCCTGTAGTAATACGGAACAATTCATCTGAAAGTAAATGCTTCCATTTCTCAATTATAATGACAGGCATCCATACTATCTACAATCGCTACTCAGAAAAGTGAATGCGCATCCAAGCAATCTTAGGCACAATAGAGGATGCCACTTTGAAGATTCTATGCAAAGAGTGCGAGGAAAATGTCCATATTTCCAGACGTGGAGGACTCAGTAGAATGCAAATGGAAGGAACTTTGCAAGTAGCATCAAAGAAGTAGGTTACCACAGAGCAGGATCATAGATGCAAACAGTGAAACCACCACTCAAACCTTCAGAGGCTGTGCTGCTGCCTGCCCATCTATGTCTTCTCTTAATAGAGATGGAACTAGTGTCATCAGTCAGGCCACAAGCCTCACATGGACCCATTACAGACTCACACAATCACCCACCCCTTACCATGCCTACCGGTCTTGCTAGTCTGTGTCTGAGGGAGGTCTCCTTTTGTGCAGCACCTTTCGCACAACGTGCCTATAACTGTGAGGGGTGTATGCCAATGTCGAAGCCTACTTTAAGTCCATTCAACTTTGACTAGTTGTATTAATGTAATGGAATTGAACTATCCATTTTGTCACAAATTTATAGAGAAATAGATTCTGGGCTCTTCCCAACTTACCCTGTACAATTACATTTAAAGTCTGTTTAGATTTTCCATTGATGCTGCACTAACATTTTTAAAACACACTGTTTGCCACTAAGTTACCAAAATGTTCTTGATGGATATGCTACAAGCTCTCTATAAAGTTATTTTAAATTAGAGGCATGTTAAATTAAATCTTCACTTATGAAGTTGGGCGGAATTAGGCAACTCCACACCTAACGAAGCAGATTAAGTTTCCTAACTTTAGCTGAGGTAAGATTTATCCCTTCAGAACTTCCAGCTGTTATGATTTCCTGATGCAGAATGTCCCAGGTAGGTCATCCTACAGCAAATAAATATTGAGTATGGAGGCTGGACATTCACCCCCTTGGGTAAAAGGTATGGGAGAGTGGGCTTTGAACTGAGGTCCGCTTATTACATCTTTTATTTTTAAATGGCTTAAGCTTTACATTTCACAAAACGTGAACAGTTTAGAAAATACACAAAGTTGCGAGTCAGACGACTTTACAACTTTACATCCCTCTACCTAAAATCCCATCTAATTGATAGGACTTAACATTGGGATGTGGAAAGTTGACTGAGTGTGCCTTAATATGTACCTAAAACATCCACATATTCCTTTAAATAGAATCGCACAGTGTGCATCCTGATTACTGAGGCACAGAATATGATATTTAAAGTATCGACAGAGAAGTATGGATTCTCTATATGTACACCCATATATGTACCTACTCGTACCTCGAAGATATAAAGATTTAGATATATATAAATCTATATATCTTCAAGGTACATAGATGTGGAATGAGGAATAGTAAATCTATACCTCGCTATATGCAATTACCGTACCTTTCGATATTCTGTCCTCGATATTCTTGTACCACAATATTCTGGGGCTGATATTTAGTAGTACAACCAATCACACCAACAATAGAAAAAACACCAAAAAGCATTGAGGGCTTTAAAACTTTGCATACCATACCTTTTTACCCAAAGGTATTTGGGAGTCGAGGGTCATGCCCTCTCTAACAATGTACTTCTGTCTAGGGGCCTGAAGGCAATCCAGACTTTCAGAACAATATTGGGCAAACCATTTTACTTCTTTTTACAAATCCATCTGTGAATTTTGAAAGTACTTTTTTTGTTGTTAGAGTGAAGCAGTGAACTGGTAGAGTGTTAACTGACCACAAGGTCTTGCTTCCAAACTCCAAATTTGAGAAAGTGATTTTATTATTATCCTATTTAAATATAATCATGTGATTAAAACGGTGTTACTGTGGGCAAATCGTTGCTTTTCCCTGTATTGTGAAGTTGCACCATGTGGGTAATTTAATTATGCATTATGCAAAAATGGTACCCCCCCATAAAAAGTTGCTATCCAAAAACATGTCACCTTCTATTATGGTAATATGGTATTCATGGGATCTCAGCACATAAAGAGTCCTATAATAAATGGGGGTCCGCAACCATGCCATAAAAATAGTTTCTTTTTACTTTATAAATCGGTATTAAATGTAAAATATAGAGCAATACACTGATACCAACAATAAAGCAATGTTTATATATAGATATATCTATCTATATATACATAAATAACATCTTAAATGGGCGTAAACCACTAGATGCAACTACTATGCTATAATATAAATGCATAGGACCTTAAAACTCAAAAAGCATAAAACAGATTACATTCAATTTCTTTCCTCATTTTTTTTATTTTAACCTCATTAAAAAACGAAGTATGAAAGAAGAGGGCTAAAGGTATTTAAAAAGTAAACTAAGACATGCTGAACTACACTATTCAAGTCTTAAATAAAACATAATATGTTTGAATTGTAAATTAAGGTATATTCAATAAAGAAGAAAAAGTAAATCATTTATAGTGCCTTATGATCTTCCACAGAAGTAATATTCTAAGAAATTCAACCTTTAGTTAGGTATGACATCAAGAGGGGACCATAAACAATCTCTTTAAATAGCTAAATTAAAGGAAAAATCATGAACTTTAATGTATAATTCTAACATACTGTAGAAGATAATTTTGTACCATCTTTCAAATTGTAGGAAATACTTTTCAAATGTACTATTAATAAATCAAGTATTTTCCCCATCTCAAGAGACTAACTAAAATCTTGCAATAAAACTCCCCAAAAAATACTAAAGACGGTTAGAGGTAAATGAATGAATAGAACATTATTAATTTTACCAAATACCCTCTCCCAGAATGTATATACTGATGGGCATTCAAATAGCAAACAAAAAAAACAATGTGTTAATAGCTGAACAAGGCAAACAACTCTTAGTACTTAACAATTTTTATTTGAACAACTGCTGAGTTAAAAATAAACTATAATGTATAAAAATAATCTTTGTGTAGTATTAGCTGATATTGATGTGGATTTGTTTGACCAAATCCTATTCCATGTGTTTATTAATTTTTAGCTAATTGTTTGTTAAAAACGATTTTCCTTTTCCTTGCAAGTAGTCCAAGGCCATGCTTGATTTCAACAAAATGCTAATTATAAAAATCTGAAAAATTAACTTCTCGTTTAGAATTACTATTTTGAAGTCTGGCCACAGAAATTCTAGACCATGCATAATTCCAGAAAAAATTGAGGAGAATGCTTTCGATTGATTTAAATAATGATTTAGAAATACTGATGTGAAGCACAGGCGGAGAAAAATTCAAAATTGCTACCAACATCATCTTAACAGACTCCAACCTTCTTCGCCACAGTAGTCATAAAGGAGCTCACTTTTCAATTGGACAGTATATTTTAGATCTGATACAGACTAGTGAGCAGCTCCACTGCGGTCATTCGAAGAGACAGGTCTTGAGGTCTCTTCTGAATTGGTGCAGTGTCAGGCTCTGTTGGGGTGGGGGGGTTTGGGGGGGGAGGGGGAGTTTGTTCCAGGTCTTGGCTGTGTGAGGAAGGAGAAGGATCTTCCACCAGCTCTGATCCTGGAGAAACGAGGGACAGTGGCTAGGGCGAGGTTGCCTGAGCGGAGGTTTCTCTTTGGGGCGTGGAAGGAGATTCTGTTGTTGCGGTATTGGGGTCCAGTGTTGTGGAGGGCTTTGTAGGCGTGTGAGCAAGTTGAAGGTTATTCTTTTTTCGACGGTGAGCCAGTGGAGGTCATGGAAGCATTGGGCGGTGTGGTTGTGTCGTGGGATATCGAGGATAAATCTGGCTGCAGCGTTCTTGAGTTTGCAGAGGTTTTTGTTAATTCCGGCGTAGAGGGCGTTGCCGTAGACCGGACTGCAGGTGACCTCTCGGTCAAGGCAGCAGTGCTTTGGAACAGTCTCCCAGCTGTCCTACGCCACACGCAAGATCTCAGTGTTTTTAAGAAACTTCTTAAAACCCATCTTTTTAAACAAGTTTTCACCTAAGCTTCCCCTTCACACCTCTGAGTCCGTATCACGCCAGGATACTCCAGAGTAGCTGTGCGCGTTATAAGTCTCTTATAACATAACATAACATAACATTACATGAGTGCGTGGGTGACAGTTTTCCTGGTGTCGGGGTCCACTTGAAAGTCTTGCGAAGTATGCGGAGGGTGTGGAAGCATGCAGAGGATACATCTTTAATCTGTCGGTTCATGGTGAATGAAGAGTCGAGTATGATGCCGAGGTTAAGTGCGTGGTCCGTTGGGCTGGGGTCTGAGGGCGGGGGCCACCAGGTGTCGTCCCATTTGGAGGGGGTGGAACCGAAAAGGAGTACTTCTGCTTTCCCAGAGTTGAGCTTCAGACAGCTGTTGGTCATCTGGGTCGTGACAGCTTTCATCTCTTCTTAGAAGTTGTGCCTGGTGATGTAGGGTTCCTTGGGGAGGGAGACGATGAGCTGAGTGTCATTGGCGTAGGAGAAGATGTTGAGACCGTGGTTTCTGACTATGGTTGCAAGTGGGGCCATGTAGACGTTGAAGAGTGTGGGGCTTAGGGAGGATGCTTGGGGTACTCCTCATTTGATCTCTGTCGGTTCTGAGAGGAAGTGCGGGAGTCTTATTCTCTGTGTTCTGCCTGAGCGGAAAGAACGTATCCAGTCTAAGGCCTTTCCTTGGATTCTTGCATCGTGGAGTCTGGTGTTGAAGGCTGCTGATAGGTCCAGGAGGGGAACAAGGCAGGAGTCTTCCAATGGAAAGTCCTCTGCAGCCTGTCCTTCCAAAAGCTCAGAGCAACAACCCCTAGCAGACGTAGTTTCCTTCCCTCAGGCTGATGGAGGTGCACTCAATCTACAGTTGGCACCATCTGGCCACCATGATGTGTCACAGTGGGCTCACCCACCTTCTGCATACCCTCTGTCTACAGGCCCTTAGCCCCTTGTCCATAGGGTCTGACCCACCAGGACCTATCTGTCTGGACACCAGACTGGAAATCGCCACAGCTGACATCTCTGGATCTGAGTAGCAGTCTCCAATTCAAATCAAATCAAGGTTATTGGTTCGCTTTACAGAAAAGCCATACAAAAATAAAACATGCAATACAGAATAAAAATAAACCCCTGGCTTGTGGAATCACTACGATTCATTTCCCCACTAATACAAGAGGCTATAAGTAAAAGAACACTCCTGGGCACAGAACACAGATATGTTAAAACAGGGATGCGAATCTCACACAGGGAGTTATGGACATAAGAAATCTTGTGAGTGGAGTGGTGTGGCTCACTGGTTAGAGGCGGCAGACCCGGAAGCAGAGGGCGGCCCGGGACCAGGGTTCGATTCCCGTCGCAGCAGGGTCTTGAGCCATGGTCAGCGGACTCGATAATTCTCGCCTCGGTGCCTACTCCAACCATGGGTCCCACTCAGCCACTCTGGGCAATAGCTTCCTTAATCTCTACTAATGGCTTCATCAGCGCCGGGGATGCTTGACTTTACCTTGGAGATGCCCAGGAGGGACCATCTCACAGGGAAAGCCAGGATGGGTTCCCCAGCGGTATACAGCGCCGGGACGCCCCTTTGCTGAGGCAGCTGTGCGCTTTACAAGTATACAACATTTAACATTTAACTAACCAAACAATACTATTATGTGCTTTCATAAGCCTAGTACCTGGTATAAAGACTAAATAACAGGCCAATAAAAAATTAATTAAAAGTCATTACAACCACATCAAGTCAGACTTAAAAAAATGAGTGAAGGGCCTTGGGAAACTAAAAGCACAAAAAGCAATAAAAGGCAACCGTACATAGGAAACAGCTGGGGAAGGAGCACAAGATTATACAGTTTGCAAAGTAAAGTGCAGGATACAATTGCCAAAGTAAAACTTAAGGCTGTTATCCTTATAGGCTTGAAAGTGCAACTCCCGCAAAAAGTACAACAAAGCAAAAACAGGGTTATTTAAAGAGATCTTACGAATCAGTGCAGCAGACGAAATAAAGTGCTGAGTGCAGCTGCCAGCATTATCAGGGTGCAAGGTTACCACTAATAAGTACTTCTTAAGAGTAACATGGATAAATACGGAGACTATGTAATAGGCTGATAAAAAGTCAATAAAAAGAAGAAAAACTCTTTGGAGCCTAGTAAGACAGCTTAGGTGAAAAACAGCCACAGAGGGCGTACATCAATAGAATGGAATAAAATTGGATATGAAAGTATTTTTTGTGTGCAACTTGCAGGATAAAGTGCAACATTCGATTTCTGGCATAAAGAGGTAACACACAAGTTACTTACCTTCAGTAACGATATATCTGTAAGAAACATTAGTAGTGATACATTCCTTAGAATTACCCCCAGGCGTCAGACTGGATGCAGAAAGTTTTCCTCAGCAGTACCCCTGCGTGCCGGAAGTGGCGTAGTGTGGCTCCGCATCTGTCGTAGGCGTCGTGATTGCCGGGATGATGTTGCGGCAGCTACTTAGATGCCGCCCTCACGCGCTGACGTCAGTTCTGTACACCACTTTCTGTGCCAAGAAAGCAGAGCCATGCAAGATACTGACCACTGGTGACTTGAAACTAGGGCCCTGAAAGGGATGACCTTAACCCTAGAAATCAGTTCGCAGAACGGGGAGGATGGGTGAGGCGGTAATGAAACTATCACTACTAATGTTTCTTACAGATATATCGTTACCGAGGGTAAGTAACTTGTGCATCTGAAAGAAACACGTAGTGATAGATTTCTTACCTCTGACCCGGTCACCAGGCAGGTCGCTCCCCCCATCCGCCACGCAGCCCCCTGTGTGATTGGACCCGCTGCCCACTACCTACACCTGTGTCAGCCGCCTGCATCCCGGCTGTGTGCGGTGTGCCTGTCACCTCCGTTTTTGCAGTTTTTTTGCCTATTCGACTTCTTACTTCTATACCCCTGTGCTCTCATCCTTCTTTGTGCCCTTTTTCTTCTGTCACCCCCCCCCCCCCTTCCCTCCGTGACCCATGCCGCTTCTCCCGCCGTCTTTTTCCGCTGCTTTTGTGTGCGGTGTGCCTGTCACCTCCGTTTTTGCCGTTTTTTTGCCTATTCAACTTCTTACTTCTATACCCCTGTGCTCTCATCCTTCTTTGTGCCCTTTTTCTTCTGTCACCCCCCCTCCCTTCCCTCCGTGACCCATGCCGCTTCTCCCGCTGTCTTTTTCCGACGCTTTGTTTCCCTGCAGCTGAGCCCCGCGGCCTCGCCCCCTCCACTCCCATTGGCCGCCCGCTCCCACCTCCCAGCTGCTCCTCCCTCCCTCTGCCCATATATGGAGGCCGCGAAGCGGCCGCGCAGCTGACGCGCGCAGCGGGCGCGCCGCTGGCGCACCGAAGGCGCGCTAAAGGCACGCCCGTCTGCGCCTGGACCGCGTCAAGCGCCAGAACCCCTGGCCCCAGCCGAGGCAAGGGCACTCGACTGAGGTACGATACCGCCACCCTCACCGCACTCAACACCGGACGACCTGCCGCCTGCCACCGAGCCACCCCGAGGTGCACCCACGGACCCTTCACCTGCCAAGCCTGCAAATTCACCTGCCTCCAAACCTGCATCCCGCCCACCGAACACAGCAACGACAACAACAACCACCTCAAATGCATCCTGCTCTACACCCACTCCGTCCACAAACACGCCGTCGAACTCTGGGAACTCCTTGATACCACAGCACCAGACGTCTCCTTCCTCACCGAAACCTGGATGAACACCTCCTCGGCCCCCGACATCGCCATAGCCATCCCAGACGGCTACAAGATCACCCGGAAGGACCGCGTCAACCAAACTGGAGGAGGAATCGCCATCATCTACAGGAACACCATCAGCATCACGACCAACGCCGAAGACACATTCACCGCCGCCGAACACCTACACTTCGAGATCCACACCGCCCCCCAGACCACCCTCCGAGGAACACTCATCTACAGACCCCCGGGCCCACGGACACAATTCAGCGAAACCATCGCCGACTTCTTCAGCACGCACGCCCTAACCTCACCAGAGTACATCCTCCTAGGGAACCTGAACTTCCACCTGGAGAAAAACAACGACAACAACACCACCACCCCATCTTCTCTGCCAGCAACCACGTCTCCTTCAACCACTCCACCGGACTACACTGGACCGACCACAGCTGCATCCACTTCACCTTCAAGAAGACCACCTCCCACCACCAGAGGCTACAGATTCCCCGCAGATGCTGGAGCAAAGTCACCACAGACCAACTGACCACATCACTGAGCCAGAACCCACCTATCGACACGCCAGACGCCAATGACGCAGCACACAATCTCGCACAGTGGATCACCAACTGCGCTGATGACCTAGCTCCTCTGAAGAATCCCCCAGGCAAGAGAAGCAACAGAAAAACCGCATGGTTCACAGTCGCCCTCAAAATCGCAAAGAAATCATGCCGAACCCTCAAAAAAGCCTGGCACAACAAACGGACAGCAGAAAACATGACAGCCCTCAAGAGCGCCACCCGCGAATACCACCAGATGATCTGCACCACAAAAAAGAACATCGTTAAAGAGCGTCTGGACAACAACGCCCATGACAGCAAGGAACTCTTCAGCATCGTCAAAGAACTCTCCAACCCCAGCGCCAGCAACAATGACATCACACCATCACAAGACCTCTGCAACTCCCTCGCCACATTCTTTCACAGCAAGATCGCAGATATACACGACAGCTTCGGACCCCAGACCCCGCCTCCAGCCACCAAACCAACGACCCCCACCACCAGCCTCAGCGCATGGACCCCCATCAGCACTGAAGACACCACCCGCGTCATGAACACCATCCACTCCGGCTCCCCCTCCGGCCCCTGCCCTCATCATAACTTCAACAAAGCCGACTCCATCATCGCACCCCACCTCTGGAACGTCATTAACAGCTCCTTCACGTCAGCCACCTGGAAGCTGGAAACACGCAGAAATCAACGCCTTTCTGAAGAAACCAACAGCGGACCCCAAAGACCTCAAGAACTTCCGCCCCATCTCTCTTCTCCGCTTCCCGGCTAAAGTCATTGAAAAGACCGTCAATAAACAACTGACTGCATTCCTCGAAGAAAACAACTCGCTCGACCCATCCCAGTCCGGATTTCGAGCCAACCACAGCACCGAGACCGCCCTCATCGCAGCCACCGATGACGTCAGGACCCTGATGGACAACGGAGAGACAGCCGCTCTTATCCTCCTAGACCTCTCGGCAGCTTTTGACACCGTCTGCCACCGCACCCTAATAACCCGCCTCTACAACACTGGGATCCAAGGAAAGGCCCTGGACTGGATCCTATTGTTCCTCTCCGACAGAACCCAGAGAGTCCGCCTCCCTCCCTACCGCTCCGAGGCCACCAAGATCATCTGCGGCGTACCCCAGGGCTCCTCACTCAGACCAACGCTCTTCAATATCTACATGAGCCCCCTCGCTTCCATCGCATGAAAACACAACATCAACATCATCTCCTACGCCGACGACACCCAACTAATACTCTCCCTCACCAAAGACCCTCTCACCGCCAAAGTCAACCTCCAGGACGGAATGAAAGATGTCGCAGAATGGATGATTCAGAAAAGGGGGTGGTGATGAACAGAGTGTCTGAATTAAGCAGACCACTCTTACCCAGTCCAAAGATCAGGGCTTGATCCATCACCGTTATTTCGCTCACTGCACCATCCCAGCTCAGAACCTGGCTATATGCAAATTAGTCTGTCCCTGGCCCAGTGCATCATGGGACCAGGGCAGACCAAACTACCAAGCCAATTCTTCACCAGAAAGTCCATCACCACCCCCTTTTCTGAATCATTTTGTCCTGTGCATCACCACCCCCTTTTCTGAATCATTTTGTCCTGTCCATCACCACCCCCTTTTCTGAATCATTTTGTCCGCCATAAGCGTGGAAGGGTATACTCAGATGTGAGTCCCTTGCTCACTGCACCATCAGAATTCAAGCAAGCCGGGCCGAAGACGGCTGAAATGCCAGAAACCGGTCCCCGGAAGCTCGTTTCCTTCCCAGTATAAGAATTGGCTTGGTAGTTTGATTTGCCCTGTTCCCATGATGCGCTGGGCCAGGGACAGACTAATTTGCATATAGCCAGGTTCTGAGCTGGGATGGTGCAGTGAGCTAAAAAACGGTGATGGATCAAGCCCTGATCTTTGGACTGGGTAGGAGTGTTCTGCTTAATTCAGATACTCTGTCCATCACCACCCCCTTTTCTGAAGCAGAATGGATGAAGCACAGCCGTCTGAAGCTCAACTCGGACAAGACGGAGGTCCTCATCCTCGGACAATCCCCATCTGCCTGGGACGACTCCTGGCGGCCCACAACGCTGGGCACCGCACTGACACCCACTGACCACGCACGAAACCTGGGATTCATCCTCGACCCCTCCCTCACGATGACCAAGCAAGTCAAGGCAGTCTCATCCTCATGTTTCAACACCCTGCGCATGCTCCGAAAGATCTTCCGGTGGATCTCCACCGAAACCAGAAAGACGGTCACCCAGGCCCTCGTCACCAGCCGACTGGACTACGGAAACGCCCTGTACGCAGGAACCACAGCCAAACTTCAGAAACGCCTTAAACGCATACAGAATGCCTCCGCACGACTCATCCTCGCCATCCCTCGCTACAGCCACATATCCGCCCACCTGAGAAACCTGCACCGGCTACCCGTCAGCAAGAGGATCACGTTCAGGATGCTCACCCCGCACACAAAGCACTCCACAACATGGGCCCAGAATACCTCAACAGCTGCCTCTCGTTCTACACCCCCACCCGAGAACTCCGCTCCACCAACCTCGCCCTCGCCAGCGTCCCACGGATTCGCAGAACCACCACCGGAGGAAGATCGTTCTCCTACCTAGCAGCCAAGACATGGAACTCCCTCCCTGCACACCTACGACTGACCCAAGACCATCTCGCCTTCAGGAAACACCTCAAGACCTGGCTATTTGAGCAATAGTAGGCACCTCCTCCTCCATTCAGCGCCTTGAGACCCTCACGGGTGAGTAGCGCGCGTTACAAATGTACTGATTGATTGATTGAGAATAGATACCCCAGCAATACCAACCCTGGTGGTGGGTCTGCAAACTAAAATCACACCAGAAAGTCCTTGATAACAGAACGGCCAAAGAAGCTGTCTCTTTGGACTTAGCTGTCCAGGCAGTAATTCTTGGTAAACGTGTGCAGCGAGGCCCACGTAGCTGCCTGACTGATGTCATGCAAGGGAACTCCCCGTCCCAAAGCAGTAGTGGCTGCAGTCTCCCTGGTAAAATGGGCACGTAGCCCTACTGGAGACTCCTTTTTAGCCAAAGAATAACAAGCCTTTATGCACAGAACGACCCACCAAGAGATGGCTCGCTTGTGCACGGCCCGACCATTCTTGGTGCCCACGTAGCCAATAAAAAGTTGGTCATCCACCCAGAACTGTTGAGTGCCGTTCAGGGAGAATGAAAGCGCACATTTTGCGTCCAGATGGCAGAGCCTCTCTTCCTCTTTCGAGGGATGCGGAGGCGGGAAGAAAGTGGGCAAAGTGATGGTCAGCCCGATGTGAAAGTTAGTGAGAACCTTTTGCAGAAAAGATGGACGAGTCCTTAGAACAACTTTGCCCGGATGGACAGAGAGAAAAGGAGGTTTAAAAGGAAGAGCCTGGAGCTCACTCACTTTTCTGGCAGAGGTGATGGCAACCAGGAAAACAGTCTTTAAAGTGAGAAGACGAAGAGGACAGTTGTGAAGTGGCTCAAAGGGAGCACACATCATATATGTCAGAACCAGGTTCCAGTCTCACTGAGGCATTATGAAAGTAATAGGAGGAAAAAGATGAGATATGCCTTTTAAGAATCTACTTACAACAGAGGACTTGAAAAAGGGAAGGCTGATCTGGAAGCCGTAAAAAGGCTGAAATGGCCGAGAGATAGCCCTTGATAGTGCCCAGAGCAGAGCCCTGCTGGGCCAAAGAAAGTAAGAATAAAAGAACCTCTGAAAGAGGGGCAGAAAGGGGATCCAAAGCCTTTGTTGTGCACCATGCCACAAACTTAATCTACCTGCAGGCGAATGCCGTCTTAGTGGAGGGCCGCCTGGCCGCCAAGATTACATTACAAACTTTGGGAGGCAGGTTAAAAAACGTTAACTGCCGCCGCTCAATCTACACGCAAGGAGGTGGAGGCTGGACAGGTTCGGGTGGAGGACCGCCCCCTGGTGCTGCGACAGAAAAGCCTCCTGAAGAGGCAGTCGGATCGGGGGATCGATGGCCATGCTGAGTAGCTCAGGATACCATACTCTTACTCATACTACCATAGCCCAGCCCGGAGCCACAAGAATGACTTGGGCCCGGTCGGTCTTGATCTGCTTCAGCACTCTCAATAGAAGTGGTATAGGCGGAAAGGCGTATAGAAGACCGCAACTCCACTTGCCCCGAAAAGCGTCGCCTAGCGAGTTCCGCCTTGGAAATTCCAACGTGCAGAACTGATGACATTGTGCGGTCTCTTCGGGGCGAATAGATCTAACCAAGGCTCTCCCCACTGCTGAAAAAGACCTTGCGTCATGTCAGAGTTCAGACGCCATTCCTCATCCATCATGCACCGGCAGCTGAGTTTGTCCGCCCTGGCGTTCAGAGAACCTGCCAGGTGTTGAATTACCAGGGAAAAGCCCTGGTGTTCCTGCCAAGTCCAGAGGGGCAGAGCCTCCTGACATAGGGTCCACGACCCCACCCTGTTTGTTGCAGTACCACATGGCTGTGGAGTTGTCCATGAACACCTGCACCACTCTTTCCTGGACAGAGGGAAGGAATGCCTTCAGTGCAAGACGGATCGCCCAAAGCTCCAGAAGGTTGATGTGGAGCCCGGACTCCGCTGGCAACCAGAGGCCTCTGATCTCTGCCCCATCCCAGGAGAGACGCGTCCGTCACCACTGTGTGCTCGGGATGGGGAAGGGAGAGGGATCTGCCATTGACCCAAATGCGATTTGTGAGCCACCTCTGCCATTGTCGTGTAGTACCCTCCAAGATCTGGACGTGATCGGACAGGTTGCCCTGGTGCTGTGCCCGCTGGAACTTCAGGTTCCACTGCAACGCCCGCATATGCCATTTGGCATGATCCACTAGCAGGATGCAGGAGGCCATCAGGCCCAGGAGATGGAGGGTCATCTTGACCGAAACTCGGGATAGAGGCTGAAAGATCGGAATCTTAGCCTGAATATCCCGGACTCGCTGCTCGGGAGGATAAACCCTAAACTGCACAGAGTCCAGAACCGCTCCGATGAAGAGGAGCTTCTGAGAGGGAATCAGGTACGACTTCGGCACATTGTTGGAGAACCCCATCAAATGCAGGCGGTTGACCGTAGTCTGGAGGTGGGAGATGACTGCCTGGGGCGAGCACAAAAACGAAAATATTTGGTAGGCCTTACGTATCTGTGCAACAAATGAAGTAAAATAGTACGTACAATTGCTGAGAGACCTTCCCATCCAGTACAGATACAATTAAATCAATAGCAGCAGTTTATAAACATTAATTTAAATGTCTGACTAGTGCTCCAGACATAAATGACATAAGGCTGTAAAGGTAGAAAAAAAAGGTATATGGGCGCCATGAACACTATGCTAAGAAGTGGGGTTCTCCATTGCCTGGGTTGTAACCGCTTGTCTTCTTTTCCAGACAATGTACATATATATGAGACTACGGTCTGGTAGATTACCGGATGGACAGCTTTACAGCACAATAGGAGAGCATCCTTACAACTCCTCATATTGTATTTCAAAAACAAGGAGTTCTACGAGGGGCTAGAGAGTATCGCGGAGTAACAAAAAGGGCTTCAAAGTTTCAGGGCCACCGAGGGAGCAGTCGCACGTCCCATCTCTGATGCCATAGCCCTTAGACCAAGATTTAGCATATGAGTGCCTAGCCTGAATATGAGAAAGACAGCCTTTTTTGGGATGGAAAAATCAAGTCAATGTAAGGTTCCCATCCAGGTTCGGCCTTTAGGACCAGGTATTTAGTGAACAAAGCCCTGCTTGTATCTTCAAACTTTTGTCACATAAAACCCCATTATTTCCTTTTCACCAGTGGTGGTATGGGTAACAGTCTCTAGGATGACATTCTTTTTATCTATTTATTTTTATAGAGTTTTATATGGCACAAACCCGACCCGAAGGTACCCGAGCGCTTTACATGAGCACCAATTACGTTACAGACAGACCATTCATTTTTGGTAGGCATGGGGAGATTTAAGTGATTTGCCCAGAATAACCGGATGTTGAGCACCCCTGCCGAGACCCGGACCCGGTTCCCCAGCTTCGAGGTTGACGCTTTAGCCAATATGCCACATCCTCTCCTTCACTGTACTCCGCAGTCACCTACCCTACACTGACGGGCCAGGGTCCACCACTTCCTCATCCACCCCCTCTCAAATCTCCTCAGGGTCAGTAACTAGCCCACCTAGAGAAAATAGGGAACCCACTACAATCCTCTATCTCCTCACGGGCTACCACTATACCTTCTACCTCAGGAATGATCCACTAACTGAGCCACCTATGACCATGAGCCACCTTTGGCCTCTTCTCCCTAACAGACAACCTACGGGGACCTCGGAAAACAACTCTGTTTTTGTTCCCCCTACTGTGGGAATATTTCTCAGGGTCCACTCCACAGTTGCCTGGAACCTCTACGGGTGCCTCTAACTTCTGGGCACTCTCCTTTCCAACCCGTTCAGTGGTGTTTGGTATGCTCCAAGTATGGCATTATCTCTGCAAAAGTAATGACTTCTGGTGGGCTTCCTCAAATGAAATCTGCTTTGCCCAAATAACATTTTTCTGGCATCATTAATGCTGCATTTCTTGTATGAGGGTCAAATGCCACCCAATCAACACTCGGCAAACCGTCACACATGCCCAGGTCACAAGGAAGCTGGACTACATGAACTCCCACTATGTCAGGATGAACAAAAAACTCACCCGAAGGCTGCAAATCATTCAGAAATCGGCAGCCAGGTTCACTCTCACCCTCCCATGCTACAATCACAACACACCACACCTGAAGGAGCTCCACTGGCTCCCCATTCACATGCCTCAACAATCGCATCTGATTTCACAAAACTTTCCAGATATCTCAGCTTGTCCGGACTTCTACTTGGACAAATCCCATTCACACGGAAAATCACATTGGGAGTCGAGCCTTCTCCTACATAGTTCCTAAAGTACAGAATCACTTGCTGCTACAAATAAGAGTCTCCTCCTCACTCCTATAATTCCGCAAGAAGCTGAAGACTTGGCTTTTTGAATAGTGCCACTAGGCCCTAGGTGTGACTAGACTAACACCTGCTCAGGTCAAGGATACCCTCCCAGGTGACAGTGTGCTCTACAACTCTGCATACCATAACATAACAGAAAGACCTATAAGCTGGAACATATTCAGTCCCATAGGACCCTTCCTAGGGTCAAGTGGGGAGGGAAAGGGTCAGCCACACAGGCCTATCACCCATTTTGCGGCACAATATGGAGACTCAAAGGCAGTGCTCTGGACACAACAGCACTGCAAGCTTCACGTAGTGGTGATAATTCAGCAGTTTTGCATATTATTTTTGCAAGAATATGAGGAAGAAGCATTGGTGGGAGCAGCCAAGACAAGGGTCCTTTCAAAATATAAATGTGCAACAGGTAATTGTGAAGCACACCTTGTGAAGCACGCGATCCCCAGCAAAAATAAAAAACTAAAAGGAAGGCAGTCTCCCACTCTGGTTTTTATTAATTGGCCCCTTGGGTGGGCCAGGTCCCAGGGGCAATTTTTTATATAAATTTAAGGGAGGAGGGGCATATGCCCCCTCCCCCCTCCCTGTTCCACGTTTGGACTCAGAGACTGCTACTTCCCAGGGCCCAGCCGTAATTATTAAAGGGGAGGCGGGTGGTATGGCCCCCTCCCTAGACTGTTTTCAGAAACGGGGACCTCAACCCCTTCGGCACGGCTGTGCCAAAAAATGGAAAGGGGGGCTGGGCAGCAACCCTCCAGTTGCTTTTAATGGCCCTGGACATCTCTTTCCCCAGGGCCAGCTCCAGCTATGTCCCAGGGTGTCAATCCCCAGTACATAGCGATTTCCCTGCCCACACTGGCAGGGAAACCTGTGCTTGCTCTCCCTTGCCGTGAGCAATTTCAAAGCTCCCGCCAAGCGAGAATAAACACTAACTCCGCTCCCATCAGGAGTATGAAAAAATGCTCCTGGCCGCTGGGAACAGACTTTCATCTGTTTTCCTGCCCGTCTGCAGGAAGCAGCATTTTTAGCAGCTCTCTGAGGGTGGGAACAATGCCGGCTCCCGATGCTGGCGGTGAGCTGGCTGGGGCCGCGGAGGCATTGGGGCACCTCCCACCGCCTCCAACAAAGTGGACGTGGATACCATGTATTTGCTGGGCCCCAGAGGATGGGGTCCCCGGGGCCAATATTGACTTGGGGATTCCCCCTTCCCCTTCAGACAATGGCCAGGCCCTAGGAGATGGGGTCCATGGAACCCATATTGGCCCAGGGTAGGGGAGTTGCATGCCCTCTCCCCTTAGAAATATTGCCAAACAATGTGAAATGGAGTTCCCGGGGCCAGAACTCTGCCTGGCAAGAGGGGCTGCATGCCCTCTATCCTATTCACAGTAAGGCCTGCCCCTGGAGATGAGGTCCCTGGACGGAAATATGCCCAAGGAGGGGGCCATGTGCCCTGCACGACCTCCTACACATGGCTGGGCCCCGGGAGTTGGGGTCCCCGGGGCCAGAAATCAGCCCATGGAGGAAGGCTGCGTCCCCCAACCCCATTTACTATAAGGTCAGGCCCTGGAAGATGGGGTCAGGGGAGGAAGGCACCATACCCCCCAGACCAAATAAAACATGGCAAGCCCCGGGGCCAACATCGGGCCAGGGCGGGGGCTGCCAACTTGGCTGCTTTTGAGGGGTTGGCCACAGAGCCTGGCCCCGGACACTGCGGCCAACCCCTCCCCCGTGCATGGCGTGGGTTTGGCTGCATGCAGGGGGGAGTTGGCTGCAGGGCCTGGCCGCAGGCAACCCCCTGTTGTGTTAAAAGAAGCGTAGAAGTTCTCTGAAAAAATACAAAGGTTACAGGGACATTATAGCTAGGAAATTGAATTTAAAAACCCCTGGAAATTCACAGTTATAGCTAGCTCAGAATTTACACATACAAACGCTTAGAAATTCAGGAGTTATAGTTATCACAAGAAACTATAACTCGTGCCCTAAGGTAACTATAACTTGCGTCCTCATCATGCACTGCCAATTACCCCACATATTA
Source organism: Lissotriton vulgaris (assembly GCF_964263255.1). Classification (NCBI taxonomy): domain Eukaryota; kingdom Metazoa; phylum Chordata; class Amphibia; order Caudata; family Salamandridae; genus Lissotriton; species Lissotriton vulgaris. Next base: position 1,269,707,063 of record NC_141696.1, on the reverse strand, counting down.
CATCACTGATGTCATCTTCTATGAAATAATTAATTATATCACTGCAACATTTGCAGTAAAATTATTGATGATAAAACTGTTAATGGTGGGGGCGCAAGTCATGAACTGAAGTCAGCGACTGGAATTCATGACTGTTTCTGCGCCAGAAACACTGAGCCACGTCAGAAGGTTTTTGACTAGTGTGCAGATTTTAAGGGCCTACAAGGACCTTGTTAGGTGGAAAAGCCCAGTTTGCAGAACAGAGAGGGGGTGCGGGTATGGTATCTGCAGCTAAATAGAGGCATGGGTTCAGAGAACCAGTTTATTTGAAGCTGGTTTATGGAATGGTGAACAGAAGGAGACTGTAGGTCGCTGGCCCTCCTGGCTGATGTGACGGCCACCATGAAGACTGTATTGCTCATCCGAGGTTTTAGAGGGCAGCGATATGTAGGTTCAAAAAGGGACCACATCAAATGGGGTAAAACTGAACTAAGATCCTATTGAGGCATAACGAAAGGTTTGGATGGAAACGTGCAGGAGGCATTTCAGAAAATGGATCACAACAGGTGACAAACAGGGATGGTTGTCTGGCAACTGCAAAAGACTGAGATAGCCCAAAAGGTACCCCTTAACTGTGCCCGAGCCAGGTTAAGGAATAAACAAACACCACCACTTCGGACATGGGTGCACAAAGTGGGTCAATGTGTTTGTCAGCACACCAGGCCATAAATGTGTCCCAAGGGCAGACATATACTGTTTTTGTTGATGGACGTCTTGCTACCAAGATAATTTCACGGATTTCTGGAGGAAGATCGAAAATCTTCGACTGTTGCCACTCAATCTCCATGCAATAATGTGGAGAGTGCACAGGTTTGAGCTCAAGACTCTGTCCTGTTGCTGTCCTCCCGAAGGAGCAACCTGATCGGAGGACCAATGCTCATGCTCAAGATGCGGGAATATGATCCTCTCCTCGCCCAATCCGGAGTCACCAGTAAGACTAGGACCGGTCGGTCTGGATATTTTTCAGAAGTCGGGAGAGGAGAGGTAACGGTGGGAAGATGAATAGGAGTCCCATACTCCTGTCTAGTCAGAATGAGTCTCTACGTGAGAGAAGCTTTTTAAACTCCAGCGCACACAAGTGTTCACACTGCGTGTCCTCAGCAGTGGTAAATCAATCTAGTCAAAGTTCTCTAATGTCCTGAAAGAGATCTTGAGCCACCTCTGTGTGCAGACGCCATTTTTGATCTACGAGGCATCAATGGCTGAGTTAGTCTGCCATGGCATTTAGAGATCTAGCCAGGTGCTGCAAGACCAGAAAAACGCCCTGACGTCCCAGGCATGTTCGAAGGCGCAGAGCCGCCTGACACTGGCTCTAGGACCAAAATCTGCTGGTTTGCTGCTCTACCACATGGAGGGGTAAACTATGTTTACCACAAATACTTTTCCCCGCAGCAATTACAAAACGGCTGTTAAAATGACCGCATTGTAACCATGCATATAATTACTCCGCAAGTCGGAACAATGACATGTGGAGAGGGCAGAAGGTGTTGGATTTAAAATCCAACACCTTTCCTACTGTTGCACTTACTGGAGTTGGAATAGTAAATTATACTATTACAACATCCAGTGCCCCCTCTCCGCAAGTCACTGTTACAACTTGCGGGGTAATGCTATGCGTGGTTACAACGTGGGTTTTGGTAACAACCGCATTGTAATTCCCGGCGGGGAAAAAGAATACGTTAAAAAAAGGTATATTCACATTGAGGTAGTGTTGTCCATGAACACCTGGACCACCTTCCCTTTGATTGAGGGCAGCAAAGTTTTTCAATGCCAAGCGAATTACCCTAAGGTCCAGAAGTTTGATTTGGAGACAAGTCTCTGCCAGAGAACAGAGGACTCTGATCTCCCCCTCCCACAAATGGCCACCCCAGCCCAGAAGCGATGCATGGATCACCATCCACTTTCAGATCAGACTGGGGAAGGGAATGGGGTCTGCCGCTGAACCAAACACAGACTGTTAGTCACCACTGTAGGTCTTTTTCATTCTCCTTAGAAATCCGAACCAGGTCAGAGATTGCCTCGGTGCTGTGCCCAATGGAAATTCAGATCCTACTGTAGAGCCTAAAAATAACATTGAGCATGTTTCACCATCAGGATGCAGGAGGCCATCAGACCCAGCAGTCTCCCCAAAATCCAACGCTGAGGTTGAAATATTTGGATCATAGCCCGAATGTCCTGAACTCTCTATTTTGGAGGATGGGCATGGAATGGCACCATGTCCAGATTTGGCTCTGATGGAGAGGAGCATCTGAGAAGGAGTCAGGTGTGATTTTTGCATCTTGATAGTGAACCCTGGCTAATGCAGGAGGTCCACCGTAGTCAATGTGGGTAATGACTGTGGCGAGTCCGCCTTCAGCAGCCCGTCATCGAGGTAGGGAAAGACTGCCCCTCTCAACAACTGCAGCAACCACCAACATCACCTTTGTGACCACCCGAGGGGCAGTGAGATCAAAGGGGAGCACAGCAAACTGGAAATGCTCCATTCCACCATGAACCTGGAGAAGGTGACCACCGTGTTTGTAGAGATATCCTGGATTAGCGCTGTGCTGTGGCTCGCGCCTTTGCTTTTAACATTACCCTATTTTGTATTTGAGTTTATTTGCTTTCATTTCCCCCTGATGTTATTGTGCTGCTGCGACCCCCCCCCGGCCCTTACCGCATATAATACAAATTCAAGCACCGCTACTTTGCGGGTCCGGGCTCCGGGGCTCCTGGGTCACGTGACGACGCCATCTTGGGAAGGCTGTTCCCTTCCTTTGTTTGGGGGTTAGCGCGTTAGCGCTTTTCACCGCCACTCGCCTACTTAAGGTGAGCCTTGACTCGGGGTCAGCCTGGAGAAGGTGACCACCGTGTTTGTAGAGATTTCCTGGATTAGCGCTGTGCTGTGGCTCGCGCCTTTGCTTTTAACATTACCCTATTTTGTATTTGAGTTTATTTGCTTTCATTTCCTCCTGATTTTATTGTGTGCTGCGACCCCCCCCCGGCCTTTACCGCATATAATACAAATTCAAGCACCGCTACTTTGCGGGTCCGGGCTCCGGGGCTCCTGGGTCACGTGACGACGCCATCTTGGGAAGGCTGTTCCCTTCCTTTGTTTGGGGGTTAGCGCGCTAGCGCTTTTCACCGCCACTCGCCTACTTAATGCTCGCCTGGAGCGCAGCGGTCTAGCGCAGCGGTCGCGCCCTCGCTACGCCTGAGTCTCGCCAGAGTCCTGCCCGTCTGCGCTAAGGCAGGGCTAGGGCAGGGGACTCTGGCTCCCTCAGGATGATATCTGCTGGGAACCTGCGTTTACTGCGTCACGAGGTAAGAGATTGCCATCATGGCGCCCTGGATCCTCTTAGTGGGCCCTTTCAGTGTCCCACTTGTTCTTTTAAACTTCCTAAGCCGCTGCCTATTTTGAGTCTTCAACCTAGACCTCCCTGTGTCCACAAGCCAGACTCTGTTTTAGGTGTAGCTACTCGATCTACCCTTAAAATTTTTCATCTGAATGTCAGATCACTGCCTTGTCCATTTCAAGAAGTATTCTCTTTGATCACAGATGACAATCCGGATATTTTCTTTTTTACCGAAACCTGGCTGCATGACCAATCTATGGCTGTCATGAATCTAGCCCTCCCTGCGGGATACACCATGCACTCTCTCCACCGTAATGCTAGAGGCGGAGGCATCGCAGTTGCGGTAAAAACTTGCTATCCTTGCGCCTGGAAACCTACCAACATAGCAGGGTGTGAGAGCGCGCATTTTGACATCACAGTGAATCCCCACTTTACCTTTTCGGGACTACTAATTTATAGGCCTCCCGGTCCCGAGGGCGCCTTCCGTCATAGCCTCCCGGAGGTGGTCTCCTCTCTAGTCATGAAAACTGCTAATTTCACGATTATTGGCGACCTTAATCTGCATATGGATGCCCCACTCTCCAATTCGGTCCATAGCTTGTTAGCTGATCTTGAAGCATTTCAATTAATCCAACTGGTACAACTACCGACTCATATAGGCAGACACTTGTTAGATCCCTTCTTGACGAATCTTGCCATCAATATTTCAGTGCTCAAACCTAGGCCTATGGCCTGGAACGATCACCATTTGATCGAAACTCATATCACTACTTCTATTCCTCCCCCCAGAAACAACACCCCTGACATTCTCAAACGCCCCTGGAGAAACTTGAATTTAGAGCACTTTCACCAGCTTTTGATGAAACACCATCCTCAACCCCCTATTGAAGTCTCCCTTGGCTATGATAGCTTTTGTGAGTGGTTAAATCACTCACTAGATATTCTTATACCGGCCAGGTGGAGTAAGACTAGATCAAGTCCCTCTAGTCCTTGGTACGACAAATCTCTTAAAACGCTTAAATCTTCCTGTAAAAAAGCGGAACGTGCATGGCGCAAAACTTATGATGCTGACCTCAAGTCGGCCTATAGGGCCTGCACCAGAGTGTACCATCGGCCATATTCTCAGCTAGGGCTGCCTTCTACTCTCAGGAGATAAAGAACAGTACGAATCCTACCAAGGTTATCTTCAGGGTATGCAAGGACCTCACAAGTAAAAAGACTGATACTACTACACTTGAAGCCTCCTTGGCACACTGAGGATTTGGCCTCGTTTTTTGTTGAAAAGGTGGAGGCCATTTACAGGTCGTTTTCTCCGTCCCCCATCAGGGAGAATATTATTGCACCAATGGTCTCTAAACCACTGCTAATTATCCCCAGTCCTACTCTGGAGGAGTTCAAAGCCTTGACGGCAAAAGTCAAATCCGGCTCTCCGGATGACCCCATGAGACCCACTCAATTCCGGGAACTCGCCGGGTGCTGCTACCCTGCCATGCACAGTCTTATTGATCTGTCCTTTACCACCGGCAGCGTTCCCATTGCATGGAAGCAGGCTACTATCATTCCTATTCTTAAAAAGCCTGCCCTTGACCCTACTAAATCAGAACACTATCGGCCTATTTCCCTTCTCCCTTGGCTAGCCAAATTAGCAGAAGCGCATGCTAATCACATTCTATCATCTCATCTGCAGGAAGCTAATATACTGGACAACTCCCAGTACCGAGACTGCTCTCTTGGTTGTGGTGGAGCACATCAGGAAGATGCTGGACCAGGGTCAGACGGCGGCACTGATCCTATTGGATCTCAGTGCCGCCTTCGACACGGTTTCCCACCAGATCCTTTTACATCGTCTGGTGGAGGCAGGAGTTGGAGAGGTAGCACTTGAGTGGTTCCGATCCTTTCTCACGGATCGAACGTTCAAAGTATCTACACCACCCTATGTCTCTGCTCCTCGCCCCATTCCTCAGGGTGTCCCGCAGGGATCGGCCCTTAGCCCTACCTTATTTAATTTGTATGTTCAGCCGTTGGCAGAGGTAGCCCACAGTTATGGTCTCACCATGGTGTCATACGCCGATGACACGCAGCTGGCGGTGGCACTTAATGGTGATTCCAACTTGGATGCCCCTACCTTTCAGTCAGCTCTTAAAGCTGTGGCAGGCTGGATGGCGAATAATCGACTCCAACTTAATGCCTCTAAGACCGAGGTTATCATTTTTGGTAGGGAAAGCGGGCTTTGGGGAGATCAATGGTGGCCATCCAAATTGGGCCCTGTTCCCACTCCCGTAGCTGAAGTTAGAAATCTCAGGGTGTGGCTCGACGACAAACTCTCTTTCACCTCCCACACTAAACGTGTAGCTGGCATATGTTTTGGTGCCCTGCAGTGTCTTCGACCTATCTTCAAGTTTTTTGATGCGGACACCAGACAGATCATAGTCCAAGCTCTGGTTCTCACCAGATTGGACTATGCCAGCTCTCTGTTTCTGGGCGTGAATCAGGCAGAACTCGTTCGCCTTCAGAGGGTTCAAAATGCGGCGGCCAGGATGCTGGTCGGCCTTTCGAAGTTCGTCTCTGCTCGTCGAACTATTCAAGTTCTCCACTGGTTACCTGTAGGGCAAAGAATTAAGTTTAAAGCTCTCTGCTTAACCTTTAAAATTCTTAAGTCAGCCTCCCCTCCTATCCTCTCGCAGACAATCCTTCACTATGTCCCCTCCAGAGGCCTTCGATCCTCAGGGTTAAATCTTGCCATCGTGCCACGCTTTAAAAAAGCTAGAATGGGTGGACGTTCTTTTTCAGTGCTGGCGGCAGCTCTCTGGAACTCTTTGCCTGCCCCTCTCCGTTCCATCCCTGACCTGCTCCCATTTAGGAAGGCATTAAAAACCTTCCTATTTTCCACAGTTTAGTCCCTTTCCTATCTGGTTATTTCTGCTGTGTTGTGTTCCACCATCTCCTAAAGCGCCGGGACGCCTCTTGGCTGCGGCATCTGCGCGCTATATAAAATAAAATAACATAACATAACATAACATAACATAACATAACATAACATAACATAACATAACATAACCAGCGCTGATGGGCTTGCCGGACAGGGATATGAAAATAGGTCCAGCAGGTCCAAAGCAACCATCCAGTCACCAGGGTCTAATGCAAACAGGACCTGAGCAAGTGTTGGCATCTTTAATTTTTACTTCCTGAGGAAGGCATTAAGAGGGCGCATATCTAAGATATTGCGGAGGCATCCGTACTTCTTTGGCACTAGAAAGTAGTGAGAAAAGCAACCACAACCTACTTCCAACGCTGGCACCCCCTTGATTGCTCCTTTGGCTAAAAGAGCCGGCACTTCCTGGCACAACAAGGAGAGGCTGTCTTCCATCAGCTGAACTCAGGACGTTGGAAGGGTTTCTAGGAGTGGAAGGGTGTAACCCTGCCGGACAATTTGCAGCACCCGCTTGTCCGTCTAAAATTATAGCTTGCCATTGGGACCGGTGGTGCCTGATCTTGCCTCCAACAGGGTGCCCGTGTTGTTGCGAGGGCATACTAAAGGAGTTTGAAGGCTGCAGCTGCCAGAGAGTGGCACATTGGGCAGATCTCCGGTCCTTGGTTCCCACAGGATTTGTGGGAGCCGCAGCCATGAAAAGGCTGAGAAATCTGTTGGCTGTAGTGGCTCTGTTAGAAACCACACAGCTGGTAGCCCCAACCATAGCCACGGAAAAAGTGAAAGGAAAAGTATGGCTGGGGTGGGATCATGATGAGTCCCAATGACTGGGGGGTGGCTCTACTCCCTTTGAGGCAACTCAAGTGCTTAATCAGCTTTGTAACTAAACAGGCGAGTGCCATCGAAGGGCATGTCCATAAGGTATGCCTGGGCATCCCCCGAAAAGCTAGCTGACCTCAGTCAGGCATGGCGGCAGAGTGCCGCCAATGAAGAAATGGCCACCTCTGAGACAATAGGTAGCATTTGTGCAACTGATTCTCACACAGCGTGGCTATATAGTCCAAAGAGGCACGCTGCATTCGCTGACTGCAATGCTGGGCAGGCAGAAGAGAAAATCTTCTACCCGAAGGTGTCAAGCTTCTTGGACTGCCTGTCCGGTGGGGTGGTAGGAACGTGCCAGGACTCACTTTGGATTTTGAAGCCTGCACCACATGGTGGAGAGCTCAGGCTGGTGTCAGGTAAAGTGTTCACACCACAGGCATTCGCCAGCCTCTCATACCGGTTTCTGTCATCCAATTGCATCAAAGAGACTTTATGCGCATCCTCAGATCCAACCCAAACAGTCACTGGGGTCCAGTTTGCGCCAGTGTTGATGTTGAAGGATGCTGTTCCAGTTCCATGTCGGGGTTGGGAATGACTATGGCACGGAACCACCGAGAAGTCGGAATGGACCATGGGGCCGAACCCTGCCGAAGTTCGTGGACTCATGACCAGAGTCGGTTTGGATCTGGGAACTGATCCAGAGGGCCCCACAAGCACTGAGGGCAAATCCACTGGCGGAAGTCCAGTTAGGGCACATTCCATGCACATGGGGCTCGAAGGCGCTTCAGATGGGTCAGAATGCCCAAATATGAGGTGCATAGCTTTTTGAGTTGGCTGGGAGTTGCTCCGGCTACAAGAAACTCAGGGAGACATTGAGTGAACCCAGGCTCAGGCTTTGCAGGAGGAGTGCAGGAGCAAGGCTTCGACTTGTGGCATTGTTCGAAAACCTCATCCGATGACTTGGACCAGCACAGCGATGTCGAAGAGTGATTAGACTTCTTAAATTACTTGCGCTGTGGGACTTTCCAGACAATGGCTTTGGCTGGGGCGACAAACAACGAAAACGACTGCGAGAGCAGGCCTTGGACTTTTCCCGGGAGCAGGACCTGAAGTGATGTGGAGTCTTCCGATGTTGGGACACCAGGAGCTTCGTCTACCACGCCTAAATCTCTTTGGATTCATGGTGTGGTAGTCAGGACAGCTTCTGGAGTTGTGATCTAGCTCTAGGCACTACAGATAAACCAGATAGGGGTCTGTCACAGACATTTGCCAGTGACAAGCCTCAAATCGTTTAAATCCTACCTGCTTCTCTGGGGACATCCCTAGCATACTGGAAGCAGGATACTCAAAAACACATACAGAAATGTTGAAAAAGTGGTCATCAATGACCAGGGTAGCTCTTCCAGATTCATGCTGTTGGTGCGGAAAGAAAGGAACTGAAGTCAGAGCGCTGAGGTGACGCCTATATATAGACACTGCGCAAGTGTAGACGCCATAGAGCCATACAACGCCACCTACTGGCATGCAGGGGTACTGCTCAAGACTTTCCAGATCCAGTCTGATGCCTGGGGAATATTGTATGGTAAGGAATCCGCAGCTAGTAGAAATTAGAGTCACAACCCCCAAATCTCACTGACTACTATGCAACTGAAGCTATTACAGATGGGCTTGAGAACACCAAAGTACAAGAGACAAGCGTAAGCCAGTGGGTCTGTGCAGCAACTAGACTGTGTTTGTGCGAGAAAGAGAGAGAGAGATACCAAAGCTGATGAACATCCCTCTTGGCCAATGCCTAAAACCAGCTGAACCACAGTAGCCTATGAATGAAAAGAGCTGTAAAAAAAACCTCTGTAAGTTTGTGCATGTGTATGTTGTTTGTGCACCATATCCATGTTCAACATATTTTGCTATGTTGCACCAGCAGTACTTTGGACAACCACCTGTAAATTTTCACTGCTGGCAGAATTAACTTGACGGATGGAAATTGAGAGCAATTTTTATCAGATTGCAGTTTTTAGGTCGAGCCTAGAGTCAGCGTGCATGCGCTGCTCTAGGAGACTTATTATATTGGAGCGTGGAATAGAAGCCCAGCCCACTCTCCGCCCATATTTGTCATTGGCTTGTGTCATTGTCCTTCATAAATGCTGGCTTCGGATTCAGTAATAGGTTTGTTAGTCACTCCTTAGTACCGCTTCTTGTCTTTATTTGTAACCTCCCATGGCGACTGGCCCCTTTACTTCAGTTGTTACACGGTACATGTTATTAAGTCTTGTAAGCACTATTTTCATTATTGTTTTTCTCCTACTTTAGGCACGACGACGTGCTTTGCTTACATTCAGCACGGGACAATGGCGGCCGCTTGTTGAGAGACCTATTGCTTTGCAAATATATATATTTTTTGTGGAAGCATGAACCAGAACGAGCACGCCCGAGGCACGTAGGTAAAGCTTCTGAGAATGTTTATGTTTCACGCACGAATAGCGGCATGGGGCCTGCTCAGCTGCTTGTTTCAAAGCCAGCGGCTTCAGATGAAGGAACTGTCACTGGGTTCCAGAATCTGAGAAACTGTGACCGGCCATGGCTTAGTTTGTTTGCCTGTCTGTCTGTCTCTAGCAAGCGAGTGCCAGGCCTGAGCCGGGCCAGAGACCTTGTCACACGCCAGGACCAATGTACTTTGTCGTTTGCAGATAGCATGTGATGGTGCGGCCCAGGGATGAGCACTTTCCTTCCTGCCTGATTACCCGCAAAGTGGCACATGCTCCTAGATACAGAGTCTTACCCAGGCTCTCGGGGGTCCGATGAGATCCTTCCTATCCGCGGGTAGATGCATGCTGCAGACAATGGGCAAGTTCCAATTGCGCGGAGGTGAAGATGGGGGAACTACCATCAGATGTTGGGGCATTGTTCGGAACCTACTGTCTCTGATAACTGGACAGCGAGGAAGATCGCCGATTGGGCAGAGTTCGGAGGTCTCCCTTTTGCTTTCGGGGCAGAGTCTTCCATTTGTTTTTACTAAAACATGATGTAATACAAACATTTCTGAGATAATTCCGTGTTTAAAGAGGCGTGAGGGGAGGAATTCTGCATTTCCGAAAGGGAAAGGAACGTACGGGCTGAAGTCTGCAAGGACAAGTGTGCACTCCAGTACAGCATGGATGGTAAGGAGGAGGGCGTGCACGTTAACACGTCCATTGTGTGCCAAGGGGTAAGCTCCATTCCACCCACTCCCGTCTAAAACCATTATCTCTAGTCGTAGTTTTGATAAGTAGAAACCAACCTGCCCTACTCGCCTAGTGTAACATGATAAAAACTTTGATCGCTGTTAAGGGGTATGAACACTTACACCCATACCAGTTTTTTGGCATCTGGCTAGGACCGACTGCCTGTGTAGGGGCATATTGTATGCAGTGACGTATGCTTCGCTCTCAGGTATCCAGGGACCTTGATATTCCTGAACAGGATTGCGCAGAAGGTTGGCTTACCAAAGCTGGTCTCTCACTCTGTTTTTTGTAACAGAGAGCAAGTGAGGGAAGGTGGACAAAGGAGGGCCCGGTCCATTCTGGAGGGAGGGGAATAGAGTGATGAGAGTAGTGGGGGTTCCATTGTACCACATACTTTCCTGCCTATGTCTAGCACACACCCCTTAAAGCGTTGCTTGACGTTACATTAAAAATAAAAGGTCTGCAAGGCCACAGAAAGACTTCAGAGCGTACCATAGTGACTGTCTTTCCGTGTCTGCAATATTTTATTTTAAGTAGTTTGATATGTGACTTTTCTGACAGAAATAACTTGGTGTCCATTTAGTCAATGAGGAGTCTTGTACCTGGGACCGTTAGTTGCTTTTAAATCAGTGGGGAGTGTGTATTTGATGTACTAAGGCATCTTAAATCTGCCTATGTCTGGAGGGTGTTTGTTTATGGCATTGACTATGTGCATTCTTTTCATGGTATAACTTGGTTAAGCTAAAGAGCACAAGAGGTCGTGCTCCACCTCAGGTTTCAATAATTTTTAGGAGTTTTGCTAGAACACAGTTAACGATTTAAGTATCTAGCGTTTCTCACTGGTAGTATAATATAAAACTGTATGTGTAATTCTAGACTTGACCTCCCATACCCCGCAACTATACATAAAAGTTTGTCCAAAGCGTACCCCGTTGCATTTAAGGTGAAGAGTGCTTCATTCCCCCCTCCCCTGTATTAGATGCTGTTCTTGTAGTACAGTGATATTTTTCTTCACACAGCCGTCCCAGCTCCCTCAACCTGGAATGAACATGTGAGAGCCCTAAAATCCCGATTCAAGCAATCCAAGTGGTCTATCATAAGGAGATCACTATAGTGGTGCCTTTAAAATCATATCCGGCGTGACATCGTTTTACACCATGAAAGACATAACTAGGAAGTCTGGGCGGTGAACTTCGCTCTGCTCAAGGAGTTAGCAGCGTTTTCCACACTGCATTAAGTGGAGCTTGCAGACTTTTTTCCCTTGCTTGCGTTCGTCAACGTCAAGTTGGAGAGCGAGGAAAATCCAGCTCCCGGCGAGCTTTTTCCTCGTTCGCGATCGTCAACATCAAGTTGGTGAGCGCGAGCATGGAAAATCAACCTCCTAGCGAGATTTCTCAATGCGGGTGTAGGAAGGTACATCCTGACTATGGTTGCCCCCAACTTTTTGCCCTGTGTTTTAGCTGGTTTTGGACATAGTCGGCCTGGGACCCTGCCAATCAGGACCCCAGGCCTACTGCTCTCTCTTTAAAATGGATTCCATGTACCCTAGGTGCATTTCCAATTGGTACTGGGCCACCCTATCAGACCCTGTAACTCAGGGCATGGGTGTACCCAGGGCTGCCAGGGGCTGCAGCATGTATTATGCCACCCCTGGCTGGCCTCCTAAATTTGACACAACTGGCTGCATGACAGCTGGGGCAAAGTCGTGTAATCACCCTTTGCTGTAGGTGTAGTATACCTATACCTAACCCTAAAATGGACACACAGATTCCCATCAGTCACTCCTATGGCAGGCCTTGACAATCCTGAAGGCAGAGTGCTTGGAATCGTGTGAGATGGTGCTCTGGCATGAGCTGAGCCTGTCTGCAGCTTGCGGAACCAAGTCCTCATAGCTGTTCCATGATATCGCATACCATATACTCTTAAGTGCATTATAATCCTCGCGGTTAAATGCTATCTTTGGTATTGCTTTATCAAAACATGTCGAGTAAGGTGTCATACGAATTGGAATACTAACCCCTCGCCAATTCTGGCAACGGGGTTAGCATTCCACCCTTCTAGAGGGACACGACATGTATGTAACTGTGAACCCCGGTTAAAGTTAACTGAAGCCTCAGCTCCACAAAATGGATGCTGCCACCACAGACACGAGTCTGACCCCCTGCAGCTGGGAGTCCTCCCAGCGAGGGGAGCCTGGACAAAGGGTTTCCTGTCAGGGGCGGTGCTAGCACCGGTTCAGACATGGTTTTGTGTATCCTGGGTAGGCAGGGCTTTTCAGGAAGGTGACTGCTGAGTGCTCACTACGCATAGGCCGGTCTGAACCAGTTCCAGGGGCACACCAGCCCCTGGCCTGGGGCAAGTCCGGCATGGCAGAGGGGTGTAACCACCCCCCTCCTAGTCCCACCCATAGGCAGGACCTAGTCACCGGGTCAGCCCCTTTTTCAGTATAAAGATGGGAGCGGGCCCCCTGTTCAAATTAGATCATCTTTGGAATCAAGACACGACTTTCTTCGAAAGGACTTCACGATTTCTTCATCAAGATTCTCCCTTGTGGCTAAGGAGTAGTCACCCTGCATCAAGCGGGCACCATCCTAAAGAACACTGCGGTCTGCTGCAAGTCCTTCATCACGAATCCGACGACCCAGCTCGACGAGACCCGGCTTCCCTGGCACCTCTGACCTCTACTCACCTCTACAGCAAAGCTGAGAACCGTGAGTGCGACGAGACCTCGAGGGACCGACGATCGCCAAGACTGCACGACATCTTTACTGCAAGCCCACCGTGTCCTCCACTGGTGAGTGCTTTGGGGTCCGAGAAGCCCTGACCCTGCGCAGCTCCAGCACCCAAGGTCAGCCTCCCTGCATCTCCTCGATCTGCGTGGGGCCCTTCTGCTGTTTGCTGTGCACCGCGTTGTTTGGCTACTAGCCGGCTGGCTTGTGGCCTTCTGAACGACGCCCGACGACATCTCTTCTGCTGGTCTGGTTGCTCCAGGCTGGCCCTTGCTTCCTTTTTCAAGAGAGGCACCCCGGACCCTCCTGGTCCACTCCAGACGCCATTTTAGGTCCACCGCGTGGGCTTGAATTTGCCAAGGCTTTGTTGCCCAATCCTGGGTCCAGCGACGCCGACAGCTTCTATCTTCGTGGGACAGCTCGATCCTCCATCCTGGTCGCCGACAACGCCTCCTGGTTCGTGAGATCTCCGAGCACAGCGTCACCCACTCACCTAGTCGAGGTGGCTACCATCCGGTGCCCTCCTGGTGCCCACTGACTACTGGCTAGTAGTCTCGAACTTGGTCCCCTCTGCTTTCAGGTGTCATCCATCTTCAAGATCCAGGCTTGGATCCGACTGAACTTTCTTCACTGGTCACCGGCCAGCATCTTTTCTTCCGGCTCCTGGTCCGTCTACGAGGATTCCCGACGTCTTTTCAGACCTATGCAGCTGCAGCCCCTGGGCTAGGTAACTTCGGCATTTCGGTGCCCCAGCATAGCCTCACTATCTAAGGGTCAGGATCCACTGTCGTTTTCTCCCTACCAGGTCGGGTTCGCCCGAGAACACTAACTTTTCAATTTCTAGCTACCATAGACTTTTGTCCGCATCTCGCGTGAGAGTGCACACACTGCACCCGAGTCCCCTAGGCCTCCTGGAAGTAATCTAACGATTCCCTAGTCAAGTCCTAGCGATTCCAAAAGCTATTAGTACTGTACTTACCTGCTAGTAATTTCGCATTCCACTTTCAGAGTATATGGTTTTCCGTGCCCCTCGGACATTTGTATATACTGTGCTAACTTAAGTATTTTTGTAAGAGTTTTGGTTTGTGCTTAGTACCCTGTCCTCATAAAGAGTACAGGGCTGTTGTGATTCTTAATAAATAACTGTTTATTTTCATAACACTTGTGTGGTGTCCTTTCACTGGGTATTCAAGGGGTATATGTGTGGTATAACAGCTGGCTTAACACGCCCTCTCGAGTCTTTAGCCTTAGACTGCTCGTATCCACGCTACTAGGATAGCTGGTCTATAAGGTTGACTTACAACCAATCATCAATAAGGGTTGCTGGACTGATACATAGTGTTCACTAGAATAGTGACCACTGCATATCAGGCCACCTTCTCACAGCGGGCGGTCAGATTTCTCATTGCGAGTGGTCACGTATGCTCGAGACCGCTCGTGTGGAGTAACTTTCCGTTCCCGTTGAGAAAGCTGCCGCTCGAGTAAAAATCTACTTGAGTGGCAGAAAAGAAGCAGCACCCACTTGCGCCGTGCATTGTGCCGTCCGCAATGATTGCACAGTGCGGACAAGCATCTGGCACTGAAAATCACCATGAACTGCATTTATTTAACACACTCCTCCATTTGCAGAGCTTCGCGTAGCCCGGCAGGGGGTTACAGACCTCCGCCCAGGCTTAATCACAAGTACAACTTGTGAACAAATAATCTACTTCAAAAGGTCTGATTACAGGCAGGACCAATGCACTGATATGGAGTTTAAGGGCATTGTTCACCACAAGTAACATCACTTGCAGTGTCTACGAGCTAATATCCAGTGTTACAACATCTTACAACGTTAGCGATATCACAGGTTCCGTAGAATAGTGAGCTAGGTGGGGCTAAAAACTCTCTCAAGCTGGCGTGGACCTCAGTTTGTGGGTTCCCTGAATGTAGTGTCTGATGCGGTACTTTCGCCAGTCGAGGGTCGTATGCATATGCCTGGACAGCAATGGGAATTGTTCCCTGTCAGAGGGTTAAATAATGGACTGGAAAAGCAGAGTATATTTTTTTTAGGGATTGAAGGTGGTGCACAATTCATGTAAATAATGTCCACATGTAGCCAGGAAACACTCAGAAAAATTCCTTCCTGCCCTCCCTCCCCCCACCACGCGAGCCTAACTGATTTGTGCACAGACTTAGAAAATTCATCTAAATTTCAAAATCAGTCTTATGGATGTCAAGACCCTGACCTATCTCTGGGTTATATTTCAAGGCACTGTCCATGTTTGATCCCAGGTGCTCCTATAGAACTGGACAAATTTACTAAAACTGCTGTGATAATTACCTTTTGGCAAGGCTTCAGCGCCCTATTTCATAATTTGGAGATCAAAATAAAGTAGAACACGCAGTAATTTTAAAGGTGTGGTTTTGCACATATTTAGGTTGGGCATACCAGGCAGTCCAGCCGTCTGGTTTCAAAATACCTATTGAGGGCTTACCTGGAGGCAGAACAAGCCCATTGCCTACCACTGTTTGGCTTTGTCACACTCATTTGTTTACTCCTTATCTAATGGCTTTCTGTGTTGCAGCTTGTCAATCTAGCGTTTGTCCCTCCTCTCGAAAATAGCCTCTTTAAGATCTCCCTAATGGGCTGCCTTCTATACCTTTCACTGCTGATTTTATTTTAATGTAAGCTCTCCGGGTTAATGCATGTGCTTTCTAGCTGTCCCTCTTGTGTGCTTCTCTTCACCTGCACGTGCTCCATATTTCTCTTTGTTGCCCATATGCTTCTTTCCACCGGACTCTGTTACTTTTTGTTGCCCGCATGCTTTCTCCCCCCCAGCATTTCAAGGATAGCTCAGACTCCCATGATAGAGAAGGAAAAGTTATTTTCTTCTATTTCTAATACTTATTCATTCGTGGCTTCTCTGAATCCATATACCTCCTGCCTGCCTCCATATTGCCAAAAAGCACAAAAGGAGATGCGTATCGATACTAACATGTATTGCTTCAATGGAAGGCTAGAAACATCTGGAATTCTTAATGGTGTGGTGTCAGTTAGACTTGCTATGTATTTGTTTTCTTATATGCCGTATAAAGTACCCATTTTTTTCCTTTCTCAATCTAAAACCCAAGAAAAACTTTAATGTTTTTAGCCAAACCTGCCAATGCCTGATGCGTTTATTTTTCATAAAGAAAAAAGGAACGTAAAATGTTTTGTAATGTATCGGAAAACGTCTCTGGATTCCGCACACACACAGAAATAATATTCTGTCTTTTAAAACAATTTTTATTACGTTTTACATTAACATTCTTTCTAATCACACATCAAAACAGGTCAGTAATCCAATTTCATGAATATTACATAGCCTCTAGAACTTCTAGACATGGCACTAAGGGCAATTCTTTTACATGATATTTATAATCCCCAAGGTAATCCTTTTCTTTGTCTTTTCCCTTTTTCCTCACAGCCTTTGACTTGTTCATTTGTATACCTGAATTTGTCCTTCAATAGTCCCTTTTTCCTCGCTTAATCTATAATAATTTCCACTTGTCCCACAGCTTCTAAATTTTTGCAAGAAACATCTTCTCTAAAGACCACCTTTTCAGCTCCTGTACCTGCTTGCAACTTCCTCTGTAGAGGTAATTTCTGGGAGCCCTACTACATGCAATGTTTTTCTAGCTGCAAAAAGGCACAGTATTCAAAAGACAAGTTTACTTCTTGGTAGGACTACCTCAATGGGGATACCGAATATTAAAAATTGGGTTACTGGCACAATTCCATATTCCCAAGTCACTTATAATTTACCTCCATCATTCCTGTAATTTGTTACCTACCCAAATAGTTTTTCCCACTTTATACATGTTATATCACTGTTATTAATATTTCCTATTTAAAGTTTTCAGCTGAATCAGTCTCAGTATTTTATTAACCACCTTTCTCAGGTGCATTAACGCAGCCTCGCAATCAGTATCCTATATTTCACAGAGATCTTCCCACCTTTTTTAGGTTGAGCCAGGGCAGCGCATGCGCTGCAACGCATGCTATACTGAGGTATGGCATAGAAGCTCCACCCATTTCCCGCCCATCTTTTCAATTGGCTCCTGTTACTGACCTTTCAAAATCCTTGCTTTTCATTTGTGAATAGGTTTAGTAGTCCCTCCTTAGTACCGCCTTGTCTGCATTTGTAACCTCCCATAACGACTGAACTTTTAACTTGTGTTGTTACACGGGTTGCTGTATCTAGTCGGTGAGCACTGTTTTCTTTAATGATCTTCCCTATTCCACTTGCGATGTCGCAGCACGCCCTCACCTTTTATATTGTTATTAGTTATGTATTTTTTCATTTCCAGCGCGGTGCGCTTTAACTATAGCAGCAGCGCTTATTTAATTATTTAATTTAAGGAGCGGTCTGCTTTCACTTTAGCCGCTGTGCTTATTTATTTAATTTACAGCACGACTGCTTTCACTTCAGGTGGCCGCACTACAAAAGGTGTAGCGCTTTCACTTTAATGTTGGCCGCGCCCCATTCTCTAGATGCTGCTAAGAGTGTAACCTGAATACGGCATGCAGCATCTAAAGCAAGTGTTGCCGCCCCCTTTAAAGTGGTCTCGCATTTGCGAGAATTTGAGCTATTAGCATTAGAAATCACAATGCCTTTTATATATGTGTGTTGCTTTGAAAAAAACAAATAAAAGGCATTATCATTTGCAATGCCAATAGCTTAAAATCTCGCAATTGTGAGACCTATTGCATTGAAAATGTTGTAATTATTCTTTGTAGTCTTTCCTACTGGCAGGGCAATCATAATTTCAACACCACTATGTTTCCTGCCATGACCACCAGCTGTAGGAGAGATAGCCTCAGTGGAGAAGTAATATTCAGCCAGCAGAAATGAAACAATGCTGAGAGGCCATCATTGCGCAATAATTTCGTGCACATAAAACCAGTGCACGTCCTACAGTGGTGAACTCGGCTCCATGATTCAAACGTGCGCCACACTTGAAGTGGAACATTGTGAAGAAAGAATGGCACAACTACTTAAATTCGCATTCCTGCCTGAAGATAACCTTAAAGTCTCTTCCAGCCCATGCAAGCAGATAGCAACTACAGCGCCTTGAAACCCTTTCGGCCCGGGTGATTAGCCGCGCTTTACAAATCTTTAATTGATTGATGCATTGCTAACTATAGTAAAGTGGTCCTGCCGACTAAAATCATCATCCTTTTTTACACGCTACCAAACTTGGCCTGGAGAGCCGTCAGGGATATAAGGGAATACAGTTTACAGATGGCTCATTCAGTAAATCATGCACACAAACTGTAACCCGTTTACATACAGTTTACGAACAGAAATCCGTTTTATTTGTTGGACTAAGAGCATGACTCCAAATAGGCAAGGATGCAGAAGTAAACAGAGGGTTAACACACAGACGCGAAAACGCGTGGTTTGGGGAGCGGGGGAGCTGCGAGTGTTTAGAACAAGACATAACACAGATAAAAAAAAAGTCTTTCGTTCTCGTTACCTTGAACCATGAGGATGGGTTCCTTTCCGCCCCCGTGTGCCAGCATCTCCTTGCGGTAGCGCTCTCCCATGGCCCTGCGGGAAGAGACGGATACCGTTACAGCCACCTGCATCCCAGGCACGTCGGCTCTCAGAGCCAGCTGCCGCAGCTGTCTCTGGTTTCTGCGCGAGGCAGATAGCGCTACATGTCTCGTGAACTCCCGGCATCTGCAAACAATGGCGGCCTTCATCGCGAGCCGACTCCCAAAAACATACTTGTGATTCTAAATTACAGCACGCTGAAGGACACGAGATGTGCTTGATATCAGAACACCCGCTGCTGCCTAAACTGGGGGGCCCGTCTTACTCTGCCCCCCCTCTTTCTGTCCTTCAAACATTCAATTGAAAACACTACTGCGTTCTGAGCTAAAACACTAACAGTCTTTGCAAAGGAGGAAAACATGCTGATGCGGCCACCGGGAATACAGCTGCTGATCCTAATTGCATATCTAATTTCACAGGTGCAAAATGTACATCACAGACATAAAAGCAAGACTGACCACAAATAAGACAGCAAAATGAGCAAAAATATCATTTTTTCAAGTAATCACTGGCATACTCACGGAAAAATGTCACTTGAGTTTGGTATCGATTTTTCTGGTCAATGCTCTACAAGTTTGCAGATTCCACACTGTCAGAACCGCTTTCAGAGGGCCACGGGGCAAACGGGTATTACAGGGGCCCATCCGAGGGGGTTGAGGCCTTTTGCTCCTGATGTTCCAGGGCCCGACTTACTATGGATTCTGAGTAACAGAGCCAAGTACCTCTTCTGCACATGAGTCTCAGGGTATGTGTGATCTGAGGAGTCCAATGCTAGCTCAGGATTTTTATTTTTATTTTAAAAGTTTTATATAGCGCTAGCTTAAACTTTAAGTATCAGAGCGCTTTACATGCACACAGTAAATAGCAGAATGACATTACATTACATAGTAGGCCGGCAGTAAGGAAGCAAACCATAGAAACAAAAAGATACAGCATGGGCAAAAAATATGCAGTGCAGCGGAGGAGGAGAGAGCAATAAAAGAAAAGGCGAGAGTGACATAGTCCTGTCACCCACTATTCATGAATGTCCAGAGAGAGAGGAGACAACTCGGATAAAGAAGACTAGGGGGCAGGAAGAATAGGGGGCAGATGTATCAATATACCTATTTGCGATTCTCAAATAGCGATTTTTTGAGAATCGCTATTTGAGAATTGCAAAAAGGTGTGTATGTAAAAATTCGCTATTTTTTAGCGATTTCTTAAAATTCCTTAATTTCGATTAGCAAATTGCTAATCGCAATTAAGGAATAATTTCCCATTCATTTCTATGGGCCAGGAGGCCCATAGGAAGGAATAGGAAGTTATTCTCAATTTGCGATTCTCAATTTGCTAATTGCAAATTGAGAATAATTTCAAGGGTGCAAGGGTGTCTTAAGGATACCCTGCTGCACCCCTGAAATTTACATGTGTGTGCATATGGCGCACATACATGCCCTAAGGGCATGTATGAGCGCCACATGGCACCTTTACAAATGCCAAAAAGTGCATTTGTAAAAGAATTCGCAAATTACCACCAACTACAAGTTGGTGGTAAATCGCGATTTCTTAAGGTGAAATCGCAAAAATTAAATGTTTCTTACATAGCATTTAAGGAATCGCAATTTGCGATTCCTTAAATGCTTTCGCAAAATTAAGGAATCGCAAAATTTGTGATTCCTTAATTTTTGCATCATACATACCATTTTGAGAATTTTTAGTCGCAAACGCTGCTTTTTTGCGAATCGCAGCGTTTGCGACTAAAACATCCCTTGAGTTTCAGGTCCCTTTTGAAACAGTAGAAGGAGGGGTTGCATCTGAGGACTCCAGGGAGAGCGTTCCATATCCTGGGAGCGTTGCGAGAGAACAATCGGTATTGGGTGGTTTTCTTTTTCAATTTCCGAGGAATGAGAAGGAGTGAGTTGGAGCTTCTTAGTGTTCTGGATTGACCTGCTCTACTCAGTTTATTATTTAAGTAGTTGGGGTCAGGAGAGTGAAGGGTTTTGTGTGTGATGCAAGCCAATTTATAGATACATCTCCCTTCTATGGAAAGCCAATTGAGGCAGTTGAGAGCTGGAGTGATGAATTCAAATCATTAAACTTCTGATACGAGTCGAGCGGATATGTTCAGCACTGCTCTTAGAGGGGCTAGGTGCGCTTTCGGAGTCCCTATAAGGATGGCGTTCCTGTTGTCGATTTTAGAGAGAACTAGGGATTGGACTACTGTCTTGAGGTCATCGTGGGGTAGAAAAGGTTTCAGTTTCTTGAGGTGTTTTAGAGAGAAGAGAGCACTTTTTGCAGAGTTTTTGATGGGAGGCTCCATTGATAAGTTCTTGTCAAGGGTGATGCCTAGAGACTTAACTGAGTCGGATAGGGTAAGGGGGCAGTTTAGGGCTACCAGATTCTTGAGCCACTCTTGGATTGGATGATGGTTACTTTTTGGAGAGAATAGGATTAGTTCTGTTTTGTCTGGGTTGAGCTTTAAGTGGTTAACGTAGAACCAAGTTTGGATCTCGGTTAGGGTGGTATTGAGGAGTTGGATGTCGCTGGGAGACTTGATCCTGAAATAGATTTGGGTGTTGTCCGCGTAAAGGTGGTAGTTCACTCCGGATTTTTTCAATATGATTGTGAGGGGGTCCATGAAGAGATTGAAGAGGGACGGGGAGAGGATCGAGCCTTGCGGGTCCCCGAGTGTGACTTTAGTTGGCTTTGAGAGACAGGAGTTTTTAAAAAAAAATTGTTGCCAGCGGTGTTGAAGGAAGGAGATGAACCATTTTAGTACTGTGCCATTAATGCCGGACCGTTTTGACAGGGTCTCCAAAAGGGCTGGATGGTTTACCTTGTCGAATGCCACAGATAGGTCAATAAGGGTGAGTAGGCAGGCATCACCTTCGTCTAGGGCCTTGTGAATGTCGTCGGCGACGTTGAGCATAGCTGTTTCCGTGCTATAGCCTTTTCTGAAACCAGATTGTAAGGCATCAAGGAGGTTGAACTCATCAATGTGCTTATTGAGTTGGAGGAGAACACATTTCTCCAATGTTTTAGCAAGGAATGGGAGGTTAGAGATAGCTCTGAGGTTGTTAAGATCATTAGCATCGGCCCCTGGTTTCTTGAGAATGGGTGTGATTTGTCCTAGTTGAAGGGGGCCTGGGACACATCCTGAGGTGAGAGAGGCGTTGATGATTTTTGTCCAGAAAGGGGAAATGGTGTGGTTGAGTTCTTTTATGATTGTGGAAGGGAGGGGGTCCATGGTGTGGGAGGAAGGTTTTAGATTGGAAATTATATTGAAGACCTCGTTTACCGACATTAGCTCAAAGTCGGACCAATGCGCATTGTTTTTTAGCTGGAGGTAGGTCTGATCGTCCTTGTTAAGAGCTCTTTCCGAGTGGTTCAGAGAGGTTGAAGGGGGGCAGGTTAAGGGGGAAAGGGGGTTAGCAGTTTGTAAGAAGGATTGATCAATTTTAGAGACTTTATTGGTGAAGAAGGTGGCAATTTCTTCACATCGCTCATTGGTGGCTTCGATTTCTTGAGAGGGAGGGCAGTTAGTTTGGCTTTCAACAATGTTGACGAGTTCTTGTGGTCTATTTTTTGCCAGATCTAGTTGGCTGCGGAAAAAAGATGCCTTTTCACTGAAGATGTGTTTTTTGTATGACCGTCGAGCAGATCTAAGATGTGTTAGGCACCGTGACGAGGGGTTTTGTCTCAAGGACCTTTCCGTTTGTCTGAGTTGGCGTCATTCATCATTCAGGTCTACGTTAAACCAGGGTTTTGATTTGGTTCTCCTCAGTTGTTTAAGCTTGAGAGGAGCTACTTGGTCTAAGACCTCTGTCATTCTTGAGTTGAAGTGAGAAATGAGGTCATCACCCGTCCATGATGAGGGATGGAGTTGAAGATGGGGATGAATCTTGACTTCAAGTTCGGATAAAGGTATTTCTTTGATGTTTCTGGTTAACATTTTAGGTTTGACAACACAAATAGGTTGGAGGCTGGCAAGTGCGACAGTCTTGAACATAATGAGGTGGTGGTCGGACCACTCAATGGGAGTAATCTCTCTCAAGGAGATCAGATCGTTGTTTGTTATGATCGCATCAAGTGTTGCACCTTTGATGTGAGTTGGTTTATTGCAGAGTTGCTTGAGGTTATATATTTTCAGAAGGTTGGAAAGGTTCAGGACAGTGGAGACTTCTGGGTCGTTCCAGTGGATATTGAGATCACCCAAGAACACGTCTTTGGTTGTCTGCCAAGGAGAATCATGTTATTAGGTCTGTTAGTTCTTCGGGGAAAAGGGTACGCTCTCCAGGAGGATGGTAGATGTTGTGGAATTTGATGGGTGGGGTGCCCTTGGTGGTGAGTTCGACGCCTAGATATTCAAACAATTGGTATTCTGCAGGTTTGAGTTTGGTAATCTGTATTCCATCTCTATGAATGATGGCTAGTCCCCCCCCCCGAGTTTTGATCGGCCTGTCTTGTCTGATGAGGTTGTACCCTGGAGGGGTGAAAATGTCAAGAATGGGGGTGGAGTGGGTATTGAGCCAGGATTCTGTGAGGATTTCGTATTTCATCAACTTTTATTCGATTATAGGTTTGTATAATCATAAAAAGTACATTTTAAAACAGAGAAGTAAAACATAAATCAGAAAGATAGAATCAGTAAACATTAGGTCACAGAACTTGCATCACTGTACAAGAAAAAGAATTTCAGAGTGGGGTACTGTTTCTACATTTTGGAATGGATACAGGTTTAGGTGGAAACTTTGCGACGGGTTGATATTACTATTTTAAGAACGGTCGCTATCAATTTGGCTTCATACGGGGATTTCGGGGATTGTAAATGGGAAAGTGCTGGATATGATTGTCTGAGACCGCTTGATCGGAGGATGGGAAAAATCCATGTTTTTCTTGCTAGTCTGTAGTATTTGCAAAAAAGGACGACATGTATCGTGGATTGTACAGAAATTCCATCGCAAGGACAGCTCGTCAGATTTCGGGACCAGTTCTTCATTTCTGGGAATGAGACCAGACGGTGAAAAAGATCAAACCGGAGTCTTGTAATTAAAACTTTTCGTAGTTTGACAGGAAGTATGTCAGGTACGGCTGAATGAGTTTCCCTGTCTGCAATATACACGTTTTTTCGTTTTGTGTTTTGGTAATCTCTGCTTGGTTGCGGAGTTCCCTTAGATGGCCCATACATAATTCCTTCAGCTGTTTCTTCGAGATATCTTCAATTGAGGGAGGTTCGAGGAAATAGTGCTCACAGTCAAGATCTAGAAAGAATTTGTGAATGTAATTAAGCCACGGTATTTTCCTCCAGTACGCTAGGCCAAGACAGTCGGTAATGAGGGAACGGGTGATGTGACTTTCAGGGTTACACCATATACGCTGCCACAGTAGGATGGGCTGGCATCGTATGGTGTCGATCATATATTCCATACCAAGCTCCCGATGCGAGGCTAGGATCGGGGAGCTTTGGGGGAGAGCTAGTATGTATTTGATAAAGGCGTTCTCGGTAACCTGGAGTTGGTCGATACATCCATAGCCCCAGATGCCTGCTCCGTACGTAGCCACACTGTGGCATTTTGCGTAGTATATCGTTAACAGTTCCGCTGGAGCTGGTTTGCCTAGTTTCCTTGAGAAAGCACTTAATGCTGATACAGCACGACGAAAATTAAGATTTCTGGCTTCCACTGCCTTACGCCAGGTCATTGTGACATCCACTAGAATGCCCAGATATGGGTACACCAATGTTTTTTCTAATCTGCTGTTGTTGATGAGTATGGGCTTAGAGACTCCTGGCCTTGGTCGGATGGTCATTGTAAAAGTTTTTTTGATATTAACTTTTAGGCCCAGTGAGTCCATAAAAGTCACATATTTATTTAGCTGTAGCTGGAGTTGATTAGAAGTCCGTGCCAGGATGACAGAATCGTCGGCATACAAGAGAATGGGTATCGGACGGTGGTCTATCTGCGGGAGGTCCTGGCTCCCTTCCAGCATAGCCTGTTCAAGCCCGTTTGTGTATAGGTTGAACAGGAAGGGAGCCAGTACGCATCCCTGCCTTACTCCTCTTGATATTTTAAAGGGACGTGATAGTTCACCGCCGGTGCCAAAACGAACTCGACCTTCTGCGTTGGTGTATAACTCTCTCAGGAAGGCTAGTATGGGTGGGTCGACTCCAAGGTGTGCCAGGATCTGCCATAGCTTTGCATGCTGTACGCAATCGAATGCCGCGCTTAAGTCTACATAGACCAGGAAGATGTTGCCTCCTTTAGCGCGCGCGTACTTTCCAGCCAGGAGGACGAGGTTTAGGGCCTGTTCCACCGTTCCGAGCCCCTTCTGGAAACCGTATTGCAGGTCAGTAATGATGTTATTCTCCCGGGCCCAAGATTGTAGTCGGTCCAGGAGTATTCGACCTGCAATCTTGCCCGTGGAGTCCAGAAGGGAGATCGGTCTGTAGCACGCAGGGTCGTTACGGTCCCCTTTTTTGAAGATGGGCAATAGTGTAGATGTTGACCATGAGTGGAAGAGACCGGTTGAGGCGACTGCAGCCATGACCCGTGTAATGATTTTTGACCAATAGTCGACGTTATGTAGGAACAAGTCCATGGGGACCCCGTCTGGGCCGGGGGCCTTGCCTGTTTTTGAGGCCTTAATTGCCTTTCTGACCTCGTTGAGGGTAAAGCGTAGCTTGATTGGATAGATCTTGCTCTTAGCTGGTTCAGAGTCCTGTATTTGGATTGTTGGAACGGCATCCGATGGTATTCCGAAGATTTTTGAAAAGTGGGAGACCCAGTCATCCTCAGTTATTGCCACATCGAGATGGTCTGGGTCGCTGATGTTGGCCAGGAGAGGTGATCTTATGGTCTGCCAGAAAGCAGTGCTATCTTTCCTTAATGCACTGTTGTGTAGTCGAAGCCATAGGTCTTGCTTTATCTGTTTTTTACGATTTTTCCGAGCGGTATTGTAAGTTTTCCTCCATTGTGAGATTATTTGAGGGTTTCTCGGTTTCTGTCTTAGGGCTTCTTTGAGGGATGTAAGGGCCTTCCGACAGGCAGTATCGAACCATCTCGTGGTAGGAAGTCTGCGCTTGTTTTTTGTTATAATGAATAGCTCATCCCTTATTACTTCCTGGATGTTGTAAAAAGAGGTGACAATTAATTCTGGGGATGCCTCGGGGGACAGACAGTTCGTTAACCAGAGGTGTGTTTTTTCAAGAACCCTCTGTGTTGTCTCTTCCGGGTCGATCTTTGTCCATTTAATTGCGTACCCATTCAGCTTCTTCATGGCCAGCGATTGTTGGTCAAGGGAACTAGCTTTTGGAGGCAGTGTCCCAGCTTGCTTCATGAGGATTTCCACACTAAGAGGATAATGGTCACTGATTGGATTAGACCCTATTTTGTAGTTGCTTAGTTGCCCTTTGTAAGAGTTTGAGGCTAAAATATAGTCGATGGTTGACAGACAGCCTCGCCCGTGAAAGGTGGGTAGAAAGTCCTGCTCCGGATTGACTAGTTCATTGACAAAGTCAAGGTCTAGGGTGAAGAGGATTTCATTTAGTTTGTTACCACCCAACGTGTGCACAAAGTGGGGGATGGGATTTCCAAGTTCATTCTGGAGCCCGCAGTTCCCATTTTTGTGGTTTGGGCACAATGTGAAATTAAAATCGCCTCCCCAGATGAAGTAAAATGTGGAATTGTTATTTGTTTTTTGAAATGAGGATAAATATGCGGCTATTTCGTCCAGGTGTGAGCAGCATTCCAGAGTGCCGGAGTTATTGTAATAATTTATGAATATATGTAAGTTTCGTTTCGATACTGTTAACTGTGTGACTTGTATGATTTGAAAGATGTGTGTTTCCTTTAACAGTTTTACAGTGAGAGGAACGGTATTGGAAAAGTAGGTCATAAGTCCACCTTTTGGTCTGCCCATACTACTAGGTACTGCTTTGGTGAAAAATGTTTTATAGCCCGCTAAGTGAAGTGGAGTTGTACACCAGGTCTCTTGCAGGCACAGAATTTGCTGAGTCTTTGCTGTGTCAAGCCATGAAGGACAGGTTATTTTTGTAGTTAAGCCTGCAATGTTCCAGTATGCAATGGCCAAACTCAGGGTTGATGGTTCCTTCGCGGTTGCAGATGTTGTCGGGTTGTTAGTAATGGCTGCGGCTTGTTGATGGCACATTCCCGAGTTAGTATCAGCTTCTGCTGGAGGGATGATAGGCGGAGTCTTTTTTGGGGGTTCAGATAGTACCTGGGAGGTATGGAAGGGTCTTTCGGTTTTGGTGGAGAGGATATTAAATGGTTCCTGCAATGTGGTTTCGTGTCTAACATGTGTAAACTCTGGAGATATTGTTTGCTGCTTAGCATTTACTGTATGCGGAATAGTGTCGGGTTTATGATGGCTAGGTTTGTCCCGGAATGGTCAGTCGACCATTTCGAGACAATCATAACGGTTTTGGGTTGAAAGGCCCTGCCATCCTTCATAGGTTTGATAGGGTCTGTCTTGCCAATAGGGCCTCTGGCGTTCTCTGGGCCTTTCTCTCGGTCCACCCCTACCTATATAGTCGTATGAGTATTCCATCTGTTTCCATGGCACTTGGTACCATGACTCCTGGTTCCATAGTTCTTTGGGGGGCTGGTGCCATGCCCAGGGTGGAAGATTACGCTGTTGTTTAGCTGGGGGATAGAAGAAGGAAAGATGTCGAGCATCGATCCCCCCTTTTGTGTCGAGCTGAGGCCAGGCACAGATATAGTCTACTGTTGAGGGATCTCTGCATGTTACAATGATGCAGTCTCCGCGGATTGTTTTTGTCGTTTTGCCTATCCAGGCTACCCTACGGGCTGTAGTGATCCCTCCCGATAGGTGGGATTCGAGAGGTCTATTGATGCTTAACCACTGCATGGCTTTGTTTTTGAGTGACCATGCAGTTTCTGGTGTATCGTCGGTTAGCTCTGGTACTCCTGTGAGAACTATTGTGTAGGGAGTGGCTTCCGGAGGCAGATGGGCAGGACGTCTAGTTGATGAAGGTTTTTTGGGTGTGTTTTTAGGAGTCTTTTGAGGGGGCAGTGGTTTCGATGGAAAAGTTTCGGGCCTTTTTTCTGAACAGGCTCTACTGATATCTGTATTTGTCGCTGGGCCTAGAGTGTCTATCATGACTGAATCTGTGTTTACTGTTTGCTGAATAGTTATAGCAGGAGGTTTCTCTTTCTGAGGTTGGGACGTTTTAACTGCAGATTTAGGAAGTGTGGTGTTTTGTTTTGGGTTTTTCTGTGCTAGGGACGTTGGGTTTGTGTGGTTGGCTGTTTTCTGCATGTGTGCTTGATTCTGTTTTTTAGGTGGCTGCGAGATGTTACGCTGCCCCTTTATTTCTATACGGGTGTTTGTATCTAGGAGGGTGGCCGAAATCATGGTTAGTTGGGCTTCGAGATTCCTAATGCTGAGTTGGATGGGCTTTAAGTATTGATATAGCAAGTCTTTTGTTGTGGTAAGAACTTGCGAGGTGATTCTGCAAGTTTTACATTGGTTTTCAGTATGGTCATTTGAAATTGCCTTGTGTGGTAGGTTAGTTACTGGGAGAAGTAGTGTGCTGTGGGACGTTGTAGAATTTGAATAAGTTGTTGCGTGTTCAGAGCACGGTACACTGGTTAATTCTTCATTGTTTACTGGGTGTGTTTTTGGAATTGCTCCTTCCCTTTCACCTTGCTGGAGCGGGTTTTCGTTTGATTGGGCGTCCCCCTGAGTTTGACAAACAGCTAGATCAGGGGTTGTTTCCAAGTCGTCAAATGTTATGGAGAGGTCCGACTCAGACTGTGTAACTGACAGGTCTACTACCGACGGGACTGTGTTTGAATCTGGTACTGACAGAGTCACTGGAAGGGAACAGTTTTGTGTGTTGAGATTGATGGGAGAGGCGGCGTTTGCTATAGCGCCTAATGACGAACGCTTCGCATTAGCACTCATGAGATCTAATGATACTCTCTTCTCCATCAGGGCTATACTCTGGTTTATTGTCTTGTGGACCCGCGAGATAAATAGGTCGATAGGGCCTGTAACTTGTGCTACCTCCTGCGCGTGTTTGGATTTTGACTTAGAGGTGCTCCTTGTTTTTGGTGGCATGTTTATAGGTTTGTTGCTGGTTCAGTGATGAAAGAGAGATGGCCCGGTCCGGTCTCTATCGGGCACTAACGGGCAACAACGGGCCCGCCCTTGGCCCGGGCTTCGCCCCGGGCTGCGTCCCGCGATGCGCGGTCCTGGTCACGTTTATGAGGAGTGAGAGGTTGTTAGGGGCGGGGCACTGGAAGGGGGCGCGGCTCTCACGGGAAGAGGACCAGCTGGAGATGGTGTATGCTGGTCCTCGCAGTCCCGGGGCCGGCGCCTCGTCCTCCTCTGCGGCCTCGCGACGATCTCAGTCTCTCAACAGCGCTGTGGGCGGTCGGCTGTGCTACTCCTGTAGCGGAAACAGCAGCAGGGTTTCAAACAGTATCTGGCAGTGAGGCTTTCTCCACGAGTGGCACCCGCGAAGCGGGTGCCGCGAGAAGTTGTAGCGCTTCGCTGGGGGCGGGGCACTGGAAGGGG
Organism: Lissotriton vulgaris; assembly: GCF_964263255.1. Lineage (NCBI taxonomy): Eukaryota > Metazoa > Chordata > Amphibia > Caudata > Salamandridae > Lissotriton > Lissotriton vulgaris. The sequence goes on along the minus strand of NC_141696.1, from coordinate 1,269,677,867 downwards.
GCGCGGCTCTCACGGGAAGAGGACCAGCTGGAGATGGTGTATGCTGGTCCTCGCAGTCCCGGGGCCGGCGCCTCGTCCTCCTCTGCGGCCTCGCGACGATCTCAGTCTCTCAGTCTCTCAACAGCGCTGTGGGTGGTCGGCTGTGCTACTCCTGTAGCGGAAACAGCAGCAGGGTTTCAAACAGTATCTGGCAGTGAGGCTTTCTCCACGATTCTGTGAGGAAGGCAATATCGATTTCTTCAGCGAACAGAGTTTCAGCAATGTAAGTAGCGTGTTGTACTGCTGATCTGCAGTTTAGGAGCATGCAAGAGAGAGGACGGGGAGCCTGATAATGGGGTTGAAGGTGTGGATCTCGGATATTGAACGCAGGCTCACAATTCAAAATGGGCACAGCAGCAGGAATTAATCATTGTCCAGCAAAACACTCACATTTATAAAAAAAAAAACGGAAGCAGTTTATTTTCTACTGCTATCAACACAAAGGAAAAATACAACATTCACAAACAATCACACAGCCTCCTCTAAGCTCGGGGCTCTAGTGTTTCCTTGGTGATTCCCTGTTCCACTTCCCCACATTAGTGATCATGGTTATTCTCCATTCAATATTGGTAGCATCCAGGGTATGCCCCACTGGCAGGCCGAGTCTCAAGACTAATTAAAAGTCAATAGCGTTCCAGTGCTACAGCGCCAACTAACAGCAAGTTCCCCTGGGGCTGACAGGCCCGAAATCAGTCTTACCAGCACAGGCAAGCGTGGAGCTGTGCTACAAGGATTGCCACTTTGCCTGACTGCTGCTCTGAAGGAACTGCTTTCTGATTTGCTGAGCTGCCCTGCTGCCTGTTGCTCTCTGGCCTGCAGAGGAGAAGGACTGGAACCATCTCACTTTAATCCAGAGTGACTCCAAGGGCTTTCTGGTTTGTCCCCTGTTTGAAGTCTCAGGGGAATCAAAGATGTCTTGCAACCCTGCTGCTGGACTCCGCTATCTATGAGTCCTCCCTTGTCGGAGGTGCAAATTCATTCTAGAAGTGGGTTCTGCAGCTGTTTTTGCGTCAGAATTGATGCAGTAAGGACTTTGTGCTGATTAGAACCCATGCACTGCTCTTTGACTCCAACACAGAAGCTGATCGTCGACATCGCCACAACGGACTGTGCGGCTCGACTCTGACAGATTGCGCAGGTCCACATTGATGCAGCGACGGAATCATAAAGGGGTTTGACACCAAAGCCTTCATCGACTGCCCGGATTGGCACCGACTTAAAGCTTCCTTGACTCCTCGCAGTAAATCATCGACGATGACGTTTGATCCATCCAAGGTACTGTGTCAGTGGAACCTGCCTGAGTCCTGTAGCTGGCCTGCCCTCCATCACAGTCAGCCTGAACTTTGGATTTACCCTGGTTAAGCGCAACCTTAATTAACCTTTTAGTGCTGATGACTTCTAGGCAATGTTTTTGGTTTATTCTTTAAAAATTCACAAGTCCGGTTTTGCTTATTGGATTTTTGTCGTTTTGGTCTTGATTTTCTAATAAAAATATTCTCTCTTATTCTAAACCTGTGTGGAGTACTTACGCGGTGTTTTCACTGTTACTGTCTGTGGTGCACAAATACTTTACACATTGTCTCTTTAGATAAGCCTTTACTGCTCTGTGCCAAACTACCAGAGGGTGAGCACAAGTTATCTTTTTGCGTGTATCTAGCTTACCCTGACTAGGATTGGGGTCTCTACTTGGAAAGGGTGCATATTTCTGCCAACTAGAGACCCAACAGCCATCCTGCCAATCAGGTTGGCTTCGTTCCCCACCAATCCACTTGCGCTGGAGTGCTGGGGGGATCACAACAGAGTCCCATAGGTATCCCCATGCTGGAACCACTGTCTGCGGAGGCACCACTGCAGGGCTCTCAAGTGCCGCCTGTGCAAGACTTGGAGGATGCAAGAAGCCTGCAGAACTAGGAATCTCAAGACTTTAACCCTGAAAGTATGAAACCGTCTCCTGAATGTCCTATATCGCCTGTGACAGAGGAAAAGGGTGGTGTCTGGTACTAACCTTATGAACGAGTCGTTGGGAGGGCCACAGATGAGATTTGGGCTAGTTAATCAAAAAGCCTTGGTCGAACAGCAGAGCTGGCAATGACTGTAAGAGACATGACACCATGTCTGTGAGCTGGCTTTCAGGTGCCAGTCATCCAGGTATAGTAAAACAGGTATACCTAAACGTCGGAGATCGGCCAGATCCTCTGCTATCACCCTCTTGAATCCTCGAGGTTCTGATGACAAACCCAAGGGAAGTACCGCAATTTTGTGGTGCATAGAACCCTCCACAAGTTGCAAATGACATCCAATGCGACTACAAGGTCAAGATGTGAAAGTATGCATTCTCCAGTTCGAGTGACATCATCCATTCTCCAAGCTCCAACGCTAGTAAAACTTGAGCTAGGGCCAGCATGTTGAACTTTCTCTAGCTGGAGAAGTCTAGGCTTCTGAGATACAGAATCGGATGCAGACCGCTGTCCGAATTGGGCACCAGGAAGTAATGTGTGTATCAATCCTGGCTCTTTTGCTTCTCAGGCACGAACTCCACCACTTTTTTGTAGAAAAGGGCTGCCACCTGCTGCTGAAGAATGGCTAAATGTTCAGGAAAAGGAGGAGATAAGGGAGGAGGTGAGATGAAGGGTGAAATGGAAGGAAAGGAAAGGTGTACCTCCTTTCTACAATTTGAAGGACCCACTGGTCTGAAGTAGGGACCTTAAAGGCCAGGAGAAAGAGGGCCATCCACCCTGCCAGAGGCACCACGTGGGTTGGGGAAAGGAAGCTAAGCCTGGTGGTGTAGAAGACAAGAAAGAGGTGGAGGGTTGTAAGGTGGATCTGTGCCCCTTTCTTCGTTTCCCCTGTATGGTCTGGTAAGCAGGTTAGGCTGCTTCTTGAGGGACAGGTGGAATTGTCGGGAACAAAAGGCAGGTCCTTTCCCAAACACTTGAAAGTCATGAAAAGGCCGATACTGTGCTTAGAGGCAGGAGCTGTAGTCCTAGGGAGCGTGCGGTGGTTCTGCAGATTGCTCCTGCTCTGAATCAGTCTTGATGCCAAACAAATGTATTCCATCAAAGGGGATGTCTATGGACTCACTGTTTAAGGAAAAGTTGGTTGTCCACAGCCAAGCAAGACGTCGCACCATGACTGAGGTACCCATTACTTGTGTGACGGGGTCTGCTGTGTCCAAACCAGATTTAATGATATGTTGAGATGCATTCTGGCTGTTGGCTAGGAGTTCTGGTGTTCATGTTTGCTTGAACATGCAGTAGCATCATCTGGACCATGTCCCATAATTCATGGTAATAATGTGCGAGTGGACAATTCTCATTAGGCGATATGAGTGCCTTACTTCAGGTTAATAGAACAGTGGCTACTTGCTGGGGAATTCTTAAAATTCTCCGTCGAATAGTACATTATCTCTCCCCGCAAGCCAGGAAACAGACAGTGGTTGCACTTGTTGGTTCAAGATTGGACTACTGCAACTCACTGTATGCAGGGATTAACAAAGGACTAATACAACGACTGCAAACTGTTCAAAATGCGGCTGCAAGATTCGTCCTGGACACTCCCCGATCCTCCTCGGCAATACTAGCCAGAAAGAATCTACACTGGCTTCCTATAGAGCATCGTATTTCTTTCAAAATCATTTGTCTGGTACACAGCGCTCTTAAAACTGAAACATCAGTTGGGCTGGGTGCACTTCTATCCAGCTATGTCCCCAGCAGATGTCTGCGCTCACGGCAACAAAATCTTCTGGCTATCCCTAGGACCAAGAAGACCAGATGGGGAGGTAGAGCTTTTTCTACAGTCGCCCCCCGTCTCTGGAATGCACTCCCTCTGGAACTTAAGTCTCTATCTTCACTTTCCCTCTTCAAAAAGGCCCTGAAAACATGGTATTTTAAGAAAGCCTACCAGTAATCAGCTCCTGGGACAGATAATCTATCAATATTGAGCTAGGCGCCTTGATGCCCTTTGGGGCTTAGTCTGCGCGATATAAATTTCCCTTCATTCATTTCATTTTCATTTCATTACTTGCAATAAAAACAGCCTTCTTGGCCCAGGCCTCAAGACTCCTGGTCAGAAGGGGTTGTAGGGAAAGTACCATCAGACTGGGTTCCTGAACAAGAAGTCTGGATGACTAAATTCTCTGGTGATGGGTCCCCCAAGCCGCCATGATGGGTTCCAGCAATAGCACAGTGAAGGGGAGAAGAGGTTCAGATTAGGCTGAAGAAGGCAGGAGAACTCAGTGAGATTGTTAGTATGCGCTTCTGTGGAGGTAGTTGTAAATCCAAAACTCTTGCAGCTTTCAGCATGATTTTGTGTAGAGAGACAACTTCCGGTGTTGGTGGACCTACAGTCATTGAGAGGGCTCGAAAATAAAAATGTTCCTGACCAGCACAATAATCATAATATGGATGATCCAAATCAGTTCAAAAAATCTTGTGGAGACAAGATCTGTAAGTCTCCTCTTTCATCAATCGCTGGGCCTCTCTGCAAGAGTGGATGTGGGACTCGACGTTGGGTTGAGGAAACGGCGGAGTTGCATCTGGCATTGAGGGAGGCAGCGGCGATGGAGGCGGACACAGCACCGTCCACGGCATCGTTGTGGAGCCGAAAAGCGAAGTGCAGGATCAAAGTGATGAGATGGATCAAAAAAACCCGTTTTGAATGGCGTCACCTGGAAGGGCATGAACACAGGCATGCATGTAGAGGTTGCTGGACCCCAAGGTATAGCAGATAGCGTTGGCGTCTTAGAGAAGATGGAAAACATTGCGTTTAAGAATGCCGCTGGATCTAATCCCGAAGAACACCTCAATTCTGGGGAGTCATAGGGAATAATTCGAGGTTCACCTTGCTGGTTGAAGCCTGAACAACCAGACTCTCTAGAGTAGGATGTTTAGAGAGGAAATTAGGTCCTCCAGGCTCTGGAAATTAGGTCCTCCAGGCTCTGGAAATGAGGTCCTCCAGGCTCTGGTCTGTGATGTCTTGCAATCGCATATTCACCACTGGACAAGACCAGGTGCCCATTAAGATGTCCTGGAGTGCTTCAATGAATGGGAGGAGTGGCCTGGCTTTAAGACTCCGCTAAGCATATTTGTCTTAACCTTAATAGAGGGAAGTTGTAGTCTCTATACCTAGGGTGATTGCCAAATTATCCCAGCAATTATGCACTCTCTTCTGTAAGAGGTCCAAATGCCGAGTTCAGCCATGTATCAGGGTAAGTATCAAGCCCACTGACCTCTTGTAAGTCCATGTAAAAATTATCATCATCATAATAATAAGGGAGTAAATCAGCCCCCATTCCCTTCATCATCATCATCATCATCTCTGAGTGGAGGCAAGCTCTGGTCAGAATCAAAGTAAAAATATAATGGAGTCTCTAATCGCACATACGCTCTAGTAGGGGCATAAGACTAGAATCAAGCTGTGGTGACCAGTTATGTTTTAATAATTTCATAGCGACATATCGGATGAGACTATGCTGAAGTCAGTTCGGGTTCACAAATTAGAATTAGCATCAGATCCTTCTCCCGCGGCATCAGCATCAGCACTGATGTCAGAGGGACTGATTCAGGTTGTGGAGCCGGAGCCAGTACCGAACCCATAAGAAGTCCAAGGGGGCTACAAGCCGAGGAGCAGGGATTTGCCAACAATAACCGGAGTGAGGGCCCAGATCATTGGGGCCCAAAAGCGCCAGAGAAGGAGTTGAAAGAGCCCTAAATATCTGCAACATGGGCTTAATACTACCTTCAATCTGCTGAAGTATCGGCAATACTCAGGAAATTTGAGGTGCACTACAGTAACTGCAGAATCAGCTCCACAACCAGACATCTGGAGGGAGACCGATTGATATGGTGACACCCTTGCACCTTCAATTAAGATAGAGTGGTGAGAGGGTGTCAAATCCAGCTTCAAATTTATGTTTGGCCTTTGGCTTACCAGAGGACTTCGACCGTGAAGGAGTGAGTCCATGCCCTCCATTTGGCACAGGAGCAGGGCTTACGCAAGGCTTACAGCTTCTTGAGTTCAGCAATGTTAAGCGTCACTTCCTGGTCCGGATCGACAGCTGGTCATGAGGACACTTGAGCACAACTTAGAGAAGGGTCCCAAACACAAAAGACACCTCATGCAAGTCTGGGACCAACATCTGTTTTCAAAAGTTGCAGCATGATTTGAAAACTGTAGTCTTGAGAAGGTACATCGTTCCCTAGCACTGTGGATTCTTTCTGTTTTAGGAGTCATAAGATGGCCAATGAATTTGGAAGCAGAGCTCCAGATCCACTTCAGAAGGCGCAGAAAGAAAACGCTAGCTAGCAGGGGTGGTTCTTATAGGTGCCACCTATCGGAACGCAGGTGCATTCCTAGTGAAAGCTTTCAAGATCCAGCCTGCCATCTGGAGAGCATTCTGAGGTGAGAAATCTGCAGTTAGAAGTATCCATCACATTGTTAGAACACTGTATTAAAAGGAAATCTAATCGATTCTAAAGGGGAATTATTTTTAAGTCCATTCAATATTTGGAATTCTAGGAGTGCGGATTAGAGGTCAATAGAACAGGTAGCACAATACGAACGCAATGTAATGCTCCCTGCATGCAATTTCCCAGTCACAGAAAAATAGTAAGTACACTCCTATTCTACACCCAGAAATTATTACATTTCTCTTCAAGATGGGAAGATATTCAAGAAAATGGTTGAAGCAATCACTGGCATAGTGCCAAAACAGGTTCTTGGTTATATTGGGTAACTTAGTTTGAATATTTGATAGGGCTTAGGATGCTCATGTTGAAGGAGTAGGAGTGGATTTTGATTTTCTGAAAGGTTGGATGCAGCAGGCTAAAGTTTTTTTATAACTAGTGGTAATGCAGGACTCATTGCTGAATGCAGGTTCAAAGCAAATTTAATATTTGGCAGTCTAAAAGTAGTCTGAAGAAATTTTCAAAGGCGGACGGTGAAAGTGTTTTTCAAGATTTTATTTGAAACTGTGGAGCGTGTGCCTGAAGCCACGTTGCAGGGCTTTGAACATGCATAATGGTAGCCTCCAAGGTTACAATAAACTGGTAAATCTCATAATGCAATGTCTAGTGAATCTAGATGTTAATAAAGACAGAGGCAGGGGGACACTATCCCTTCCTCTCATCCTAGTGGTTTGAAAAAATAAAAGGAAATAAGGAGCGTTGTGTTAGAATGTCTTAGTTTGTATTGATTCAAAATAGTGGTTAATTTGATCCATAAATAGAGATGAAGTTGTTTGATAGGTTTCAAATATTTTGAGGGAAAAATGGTGCTGATGGTCAACAGGCCTGAAAGTGCTGTTGTGCAGCGGAATAAAAGGTGGTTCATAGTAGTACGAAGTTTACTCTAAAAAGTTCAGCCTCATACAAAGAGGAGGATTCTGAAATGTCTTGAGTTTATATAGTGTACTGTCAGCATTCTAAGTTCAGTTTGAATTGCTATATTCTGTATTGCTCTTTTAAGTGCTTCAAAAGAATACAAACGTTAGCCTCAGTGTCTTTAAAAAAATAAAACATTCTCTGGGTATTACATTACGACAATCACAATTCGCTCCAATAGAACATGAACCTCAGAATGAAAACTCAAAAAATATTTGCTAGTCGCCCACAATCAAATCTAAAAAACACATTACTTACCTTAGATTTTGCTCTTTTTCGTGGATACCCTATCTAACCGCAGATTCCTCACCCTGTTAATACCTTCAGACGCCAGACTGGAGCTGAAGATTTATCTCAGCACTGCTGCAGTGCAATAGCAGGTAGAGTTGAGTGGGTCAGTGTCAACTTTGTCCCATGCTAGAAGCGACACTGGAGGCACATACATGTATAACCCCTGTGAGTGGACATCAGTTTCTTTCATGACTTAGTTTCTGTCATTGGACTCAGACCTTAATAGCTCAACAGATGCGATAATGTGCAAATCTTTAAATTGGGATATTTTTATGGATGGAAAAAACAGTGCATTGCACATAAGAGAAGGTGGGAGCGCAGGAGGAATCTGCAGTTAAATAGAGTATTCACCAGAAAGAGTGCTGCCAAAGTTAAGTAATTTTTTCCTCTGATGGATACTTCAGACCACGGATTCTTCACCTTGTCAATAGACGCCAAAGCAATATGTGCCAAAGTGGAGGGTCTGTGGAATATATCAAACTAGAAATGCTTACAGGATCGAACAGGCAAAGTAGTCTTCCCCCCGAACCATGGATATCAAGGCAGTAGTGCTACGTGAATGTGTGAACTGACACCTATGGCACGGTGTGCAGATATTCCGAAGAGGCAGTCTGCGTGCCACTGCAGCAGTAGCCCTTAGACTCTCCTCTGGATGCTTCTTGGCCATGGCATAGCAGATTTTAATGCAGAGTACTATCCACCTGGATATAGTCCCTTTTCACACTGCCTATCCCTTCTTCATCCCAGCGAACCCCACAAAAAAGAGCTGATCGGCCACCCTATGGTTCTTAGCACAACTGATGTAAAAGTTCTTTTGGGGTGCAATCAATGAAGCTTCTCCTCCACTTTCGAAGGGTGTGGTAGAGCAAAGAATGCTAGAAGGGTGATGGATTGTTGACATGAGAAGACATCATAACCTATAGCAAGAATGCCGCCCTAGTCCGAAACACCAGATTGTCCGGGAAAAAGGTGGTGTACGGTGGATAAGCGGATAGATCTTGAAGCACATTCATGCAATGAGATTAAGATCTCGCTGTGAGTAAGACTGTTGTGAGACTTAGTAGGAAAGTGAGGACCAAATTAAAACCCCCCTGCAGCATCACAAAAAGCCTGTCTGAAAACATATGGCCCAGTCCTTTAACAAAATGCATCACACAACAGGCAATTTAAATAAGGACTGTAGGTCTGCTAATGCGAAAAGGCCAAAAGTGCTGACAAATAATCTTTTACAGTACTCACTGCAAGGCCATGCTGGGCTAAAGGAAACACAAAACATAAACATCTGACAACTTTGCCAGTAATGGGCCTGTAGGTCTGCTAATGCGAAAAGGCCAAAAGTGCTGACAAATAATCTTTTACAGTACTCACTGCAAGGCCTTGCTGGGCTAAAGGAAACACAAAACATAAACATCTGACAACTTTGCCAGTAATGGGCCTGTATGGTGGGTTTACACCAGGGCACAAACTTATCACAGTGTCTGTTATAAACTGTTTTGTTAGATGGACACTTCTAGAATGACATCCACTACTTTAAAAGGGAGGTCGGGAGCAGTTAATTGTCACTGCTCAGTCTTCATACATGCATATAAATGTAGATAGTGCAGGCATATGTGCAAGACCTTGCATGGGAGCTGCGACAGAAGAGCCCCCAGAAGCAGCAGCCTGAGTGAAGGACGGATCCTCATGCACAGAATTTCAGGGTATCACACTCTCCTAGCCCAATCTAAATCCACCAAGGTGACTTGGGCCCAGTCATTCCTGATCATCTTTAGAAAACTAGGAGAACAGGTAGAGGAAGGAAGGCCTACAGAAATCCTGAACTCCACTCTCAAAGAGTGTATTTTTGGGAACTCCGGCATCCAAAAGTGTTGACAATGCGCAATCTCAGCAGTGGCAAAGAGATCCAGCCAGGTTCTCCACACTGCTGGAAGACACCCTGTGCAAACCTTCTGGTGTAGGTGCTATTTGTGATCCGCAAGGTGTTGTCGGCTGAGTTAATCCTCCATGGGGTTCAAAGATCCCAAACGGTGATTCATGCCTTGCTACGTAAGCCAGTCCCAGAGGCACAAGACCTCCTGGCACAGGACTCCTCTCCACCCTGCTTGTTGCAATTACACATGGCAATGGTGTTGTTCCAGGGGACCTGGACCAGCCTCCCTTTAATGGATGGCAGGAAAGCCTTCAATGTCTGCAGGCCATTGAAATGGCCCTGGAAACAGTTAAGGGCACCAGCTCCCAGTCAGTGTCCGAAGGCACTGAAATAAATAAATTGACGCCAGAGTACAGGGGGGACACATATATGTGGCTCCAGTGTCACACCTGGGGCAGAACAAAGTTGATGGGGAGTCACACAATGCCATCTGCTGGCACGCTGGAGCAATGCTCAGAAAATGCGTCGGTTCCAGTCTGGCACCTGGGGGTATTCAAAAGGTGAAGAATCTACAGTTTGTATATTTCCATTTTCTGATGGATACTTCAAAGTAAAAGGACAAATTTCACAAACTAAAGAAATTGAAACAATCAGCTGGACTCATACATACCTTCCACACCAAGAGATCCAATGGGTACCGGGTGAATTACAAAGGATGGTAATTTTATGTAATATGTATGTTAAAGTATTTTATACAATAATTAATATACTCCAAAACCAGCTTTTACAGATAGTCATAATAATCACATTTGTATTTTAATAGACGAATAGGCATGTATGGTTTTAAGGGGATCCATAAGACACTTGGTGCAATATAATGTGTGGTTTAGAAGCCAACAGGGTACACATTTTATCATGGTTTTTGTTTTGTGTCTTGCCTACCAGAATGGAAACCAGAAACCTGAGTTATTTATAACCAATACCATGTGTAGGTAATCAGATTGGACCTAATTGACCAAGACTCAAGGTATATCATCACTAACCATTTAATAACCATCCCTTGTAAACACAAGGGATGGGGATTAAGAGCCAAATAGCTTAGTAGTTAAGCCACTTCATGAATGCCATGGATTAGACTGAAGGAGACTGCATTAAGCACAAAATCAATAGGAATGGCATTACGTATGCTGTCCTCCCAGCATGAGTACCTAAACTATGGAAATTTTAAGTGGGAAGTTATCAAATTCCACCTAGTCACTATCTGGAGGTCTAATAAATATGCATGAGGCAGCAGACATGGCTCCTACCACCAAGTGCTCACTGTAACAGGTCAAGGGTTTAACCGTAAAGTAAAGACAGGGGGTATAAAGGTATCCTATGTATTGTTGTAAGGCCATGCCCAGTGCTCAACTGAAGCAGGTGGTTGCAGGAGGGGGCCCAAGACACTCATTTTGAGGACCGGCAGATATTTTTTCTCATCAGACTTATTCCCAGAGCAATCAAGGGAAAAGCACCCATGAGAAAGTAGGAACCTGCATGAGTGACATAAAGGGGCAGGGGGGGTCTGGTAGTGGATTAAACAGGCAAGAGGCAACATCTAGACTACACAGCCTTGGGATTTGGCACCCCAACACTCATTAGTAGTAGTGGAGAAGTGTGGCTCAATGATTAGAGCGGCAGACCCTGATGCAGAGGTCTAGCCCGGGACCAGGGTTCAATTCCCCACCTCGGTGGGTCTTGGGCTCAAAATTCCACGGACCTGATAATTCTCGCCTCTGTGCATATTCCAATCATGGAGTCCCACTCGGCAACTCTGGGCAATAGCTTGCTTAATCTCCACAACGGCCCCCACAACGCTAAGGATGCCTGGCCTCCACCTTGGGGGTGCCTCGAGTGGACGCCTCACAGGGAAAGCCAGGATGGGTTCCACAGCGGTATTCGTACAAGCGCCTTGAGACCCTTGCGGGTGAGTAGTGCGCTATACAAGTATCAATTTACATTTTTAGTACCAGTTGCGGGCTTCTAAATCAAACTTTGGGCCCCAGGCCTTCTTTTACAAACTATGCACTGCCCATGTTCCTGTTTTTCATAAATCTGAGCAATCAGAGTAACTGCACATCTGTAAATACCACAAACCTCTTCACAACAGCTTGGTGATTTTAATACACAGGAGGACACTGCACTCTACTCATCCAAATGATGTCACGGTCACTTCACAAAGGTAGTTCATGGGAGCACTATACACAGGTCCGCTATGGCATTCAACCTTATAATTAAAACCAGCCATTTCAACACAGTAATTATTTAAGATGCTACTGATAAATGCTGATGAGTAACAGGGACCAGATCATGTTCCCATGATATAAAAAAATAATAATCATATTTTGGAAATAGAAATATTTGTCAAACTCAAACTGGCCTGTTGGGATAAAGTAAGGCAGTAAATCAATCTTCATTTATAAAAACAGCTGCAGAGACCCTATTAGTTTTAAAATAACAGAAATAAAGAAAAACATACACTTGTCATTATTATTTAAATGTTGTACCTGTCAAATGGGTTTTTCACAAAACACTGCTTCCAAACCATGGACGCCACAGCCCTGGACATGAGGTAAGAATAGTATTTAGCACCATAGCCTACAAGATGGCTGAATCGCAGCTGCCAAGCCTAGAAAAGACAAACAGAAAACATATTTTAGCAGAATAATAGAGACATTAGAGAAGAGAAGTGGGATTAGGAGCCATAGCTCAGATAATAGAAATCGTATCTTTCTCTGTCTCTGCAATATTCCCTGGACTATTACATTACAGAGCCCAACAAAGAGTAAAAGCAGAGGGTTTGAAGAAAGGCTTATGGTATAGGGACAAGGTAGGGTTGGCAAAGGAGGCAAATCTGGAATTCGGGTGGTGGTTGGAGATTTTGGATGCCTGAAATGATAGGGCAATTTTGGAGTGCCTCTGGATTTTGTTCTAGAGTTTGATGTGGGCATGTCAGGCTGGGATGCAAGATTTGGGGACCTGGAAGCAGGTGGATTTTGGTCTTTGCAGGTGAGGCACCAACATATTAATTGTTTCTGATGACCAGGAGGAGTAATAAGCTGCTATAAGTTTGATAGCAGGAAAAGACCCTTGATGAATGGGTGACTACAAGGCTCTCCATCGTTACCTCCTCCAGATAGTCCACCTGACCTATGGCAAGTATATAGCTGATGGTAGTACATATATTTACACTACCACAGATCATCATTTGGATCCTGAAACTTGGAGTAGGCATTTCACCAACTTGTATTCTGAGGTATCAGAGCCTTTGCAAGAATCATTTGGGTTGAACTATGTTATTTTGAATCAAGTAACAACATATGCCCCCCACTTTATTCTACACGAGACCAGGAAAGCTATTGTTGCGTTTAAAACATGGAAGGCACTTGGCCCGACAAAATACTAGGGGACATTTTGAAACATGATACAGCAGTGTGGGTGCCATATGTAAATCTACTATGTAATGCAACTGCCCCAGGAGCACCAGTTCAGTCACTTGGAGAGGGGCTGAAATTGTTCCCTTTATAAAAAACATAGGAAACAAGCAAGATCCAGCCAACTATTGGCCAATCAAAATAACCGACGCCCTGCAAAAAGTATATGCAAAACAGATTTTAAATAAGCTTAGTCACTGGATAGTCGTGAACAATATCCTTTCCCCATGCAAAGCGGGTTTTAGATTGAGAGTTAGTACGATCGATCAGGTTTTTAGGCTCCTGTGCATAACATGGAAATATACCAGACTGAAGGGGGCGCATTTGTATGTAGCTTTCGTTGAGCTGAAAGCTGCTTTTGATCTTACACACGCTAACCCAAACTCCTCATAAGGTTTGTCCATCAAGTGCTCCAAAGCTTTCCACGACGTAGCATAGGAAGAGGATGTGGCTTTTTGGTCAGAGCTGCTGACTTTGGAACAATGAAACCAGGTTTAAGTCTTACGTGGAATATACTTGATTCTCAGCAAATCACTTAATCTCGTCTTGACTAAAGCAAAGAAAACCAGCACTAGCAAAGCCAATAGGTCTAGTCCATGAGAATTTTTGGCTCTGGCAACGTTTTGTAGCCATGCTGTACATCAGCGTGCATGCTTTGCAGTTTGGCTAACACCAATTTAAACAAGCACTGGCTAAGCCAATATGTTATGTTATGTTATGTTAGTGCTATTTGTATTGCGCACGGCTGCTCCAGCGAAGGAGCGTCTCGGCGCACCGACAAGGCGGCGAACACAACACAACAGGAAAACAGAAAATATTATTAAAAATGGGGGAGTTGAGGTTTTAACATAGCTCAGAAAATAGATGAGTTTTAGCGGCCTTGCGGAAAGAAAGCAAGTCGCCAAGGGTCCGGAGTTTCAAGGGGAGAGCGTTCCAAAGTGCGGCTGCCCGCACCCTAAAAGAGCGACCCCCCGCCCGACTGAGTTTGAACCGAGGGGCTACCGCTAATTCTTGGTCCAGCGAGCGCAAAGTGCGGCCCGGGATATAAGGGCACAAAAGTTGGCGCAGTAAGGGAGGCGATAGGCCCTTCAGAATCTTGAAAGAAATGCACAGTACTTTAAAGTGGATCCGCTGCCTAACGGGTAACCAATGCAAGGCACGCAAAGTTGGACCGGCCGAGCAGAACCTAGGGAGACCTACGATTGCTCTGGCCACTGCGTTCTGCACTCTTTGAAGTCGGGTTAGCTCGGCCTGGTTTAACCCTATAAAAAGGGAGCTGGCATAGTCCAGTCGAGCCAAAACCGTTGCTTGTACCACCAGTTGACGAGTTGCGGCATCAAAATATTTAAGGGCAGGTCGCAGATTGCGCAAGATGCCAAAGAAGCACGCCACTGTCCTTTTGGTGTGGCCAACAAAGTTGAGGGAAGGGTCCAGCCAAACACCAAGATTTTTGATCTCCGCAATAGGTTTGGGCAATGCCCGAGCTCTTGGCCCTGTAATTTGAATGTCTTTTAACGATGTTGTCTAGCAGCACATCTGCGGTTCAGCATGGCTCAAAGTTACAGAAAGTCCAGAATCACAGTTTGTTGAGCCAACACCAAGTCTCTTTGCCCCCCCCCCACCCCCCCCATGTTGAGTTTATTGTCCTGCCCCTCCGAAAACAAAAGAGCACTATGACGTGACCTGCACTGGCCGCATCACAGCAAAAGTGACTTTCAGCCATGCTGATCAGCAGATGTGCTGCTAGACTACAGGGCTAAAAGACATTCACTTTGACAGGACCAACAACTTGGGTATTGCTGAGATCTATTGTTTTTTTCCAGTGCTAGTTTGGTGTTGGCGGGGTCTTGCTGAACAAATGTGGAAATGATAGTGAGAAACAGTTGAGAAGTTTTAAACTGAAGTGAGAATGTGGCATAAAGACCAGAGCTGCCGACAGGGGAACTAGGTTCTTGGGGTTGGCTGAACAATTTGTGATTTTAGGTAAATCATCACTTGCACTTCTCCCTGCCTACTACAATGAATGTCATTGTGTAATGTAACTGGGGAGCACCTAAAGCGCTCAAACACCATCGGCTGGTGTTAGCACTATGGCAAGATGGAGGACAGAACAAGTGCTCCAATACCATTGGATAATGAAAAAAAGAAGCTGCTAAAAAACTGAGAGGATATAAAACAGTAAGTGTTTGAGTGACTTAGAAATTATTAGATAGATAAATAATATAGTTAGATGGATAAAAGAGCGATCAAAGCGAAAATGCTCAAAAACAAAGACATATGAACCACCTGATTGCTGTTCAACTATGACGTTGCCTTTTTAAAACATATTCAAACTAATGTGACGTGTGTGTGTGTTTATTTATTGGGGAGATTCGAGAACAAAGAGTATTTAAAAGCACACAAACATTTGCCTTGTGCACATTTCAATTTACAGGGTACATCAGTTTTTCTAGATCAGGCTTCTTCAACGTGCAGCTCGTGAGCTACTGGTTGAGCTTCTGCTACCTGCAAGTAGCTCTCCTGTGTTCAGCCCACCCTACTAAGTTGCTTAAATGAATATATGTGCACACAGGAGCTGTGCACTTGCCATGGCAGAACTGATTTCGATAGATCTGGTGCTCATATCTATAACTGGGTCAACCACTCCAGTCTGATTAAGTATTGCTAGATTGTAGGTTCTGGACAAAACTAATTGAAATGATTGTGGTCTCACGTTTTGATAGTGATCCCAATGCCTTATCACTGGAGCTGAGCGATACCAAAGGGGATGATGGACGGAGCGTTTGAGCAATTCAAACACTCACCCACAGTCAACTGATCTGGGTTTAATCCATCATCATTCTTTAGCTCACTCCACCACCCCAGTTCAGACATGGCCATATGCAAATCAGTCTGACCCTGTGCCTCATGGGAACAGTCCAGCCCGAACTACCAAGCCATATCTTCCCTGGACCGGAAACAAGCATCTTGCGACTGGTTTCGGGTTCATAACCCTCATCAGCCAGGCTATCTTGAATCCAGTGGCAAAGTGAGTAAGGGACCCACGTCTGGGCATACCCTGCCAACTTATCACTGGAGCTGAGCAAAGTCACCAAAATAGTGGTAATATTACAGCCAAAACTTTCGATAGGAGGTTGCTACTTGCCCAGGGTAAGGTGGAGCAGGTTGCTATGCGCACAGGAGTCAATTAGTGTAATAAATAGAATGATGGCCGACTGCTTGGAAGAGCTGATAATATTAGAAACAATTGAGGGATCAAGGGAAGACTTGGAGACTGCTGTGGAAACCAGCACCTGAATGTTTGGCAACATAAGGTACAGTTTCCTCTTTAAAGAGGTTGGGCAATCCGGGTGTGGAAGGTGCCCCCACCCATGGTACAACGTAAAGTGTAGAGAAACTAGATCCAACCTTGTTATGGCAATAAGCACGCAGGACAGACTTTATCCGATGCAAAAAAGAGAAGGCGAAAGGGAAAATGGGAGGGGCGTCGTGAGGCAGTAAGATCTAAAGATTTCCGCTCCTTTTTGAACATACTGACCTCTGATAACCGGGGTGGGAAGTGACCAATTGAAAAGAACATCGTGCCAGGGACTGGGTTGTGCATTTTTCTAGCCTCTACTCAGAGGGTAGGGGCAGGTCGCCCTCTCCACCTGGGGGTATCAAAGTCACAATGCAATACTGGTGGAAATGAAGACACAAGATTTGCGGCTGGTCTTCTATTGTTTACTGGACAATTGCAATATGGTGACCCCACTGATATTACAGTCAAGGAATTGTTAATTGCCATAGGTGAAATTGTTACAAATAAAGGCCCAGGCCATGACAAAATACCTGGTGATTTATTTCTGAATGAACCAGGTGTATGGAGCACTTATTTTTCAATAGCCTTCACTGCCCTTGAAAAGGGGGCCTCTATCCCCCTCCCCTCCCCCAACGTGGGTTGGGGCTGAAATTATTCCTATTCACAAACAAGGCCCACAAGACCTCTCAATTACAGGCCCATAAACCTCATCAATAGTGGGCAAACGCTTTATAGTAAAGTAGTCCTGGCCAGAATGCAAGAATAGATGTCCTATAATGATGTCTTAACCCCTTTGCAGGCCTGTTTTAAGGAATCGGTCAGCAGAATTGAGCAGGTGTTTTGATTCCAAATGCTAAACTGGAAAACTATTACCCTGGGCAAAGGTAGATCATATGCTGTTTTTGTAGACTTTCGCTCAGCCTTCAACCTTGTTCCTAGAAGGACCATGTGGAAAATAGTTGTCCCGGACTACTTGTCAGATATCTTGGTGAAACTTCACTACAATAACTATGCACAAGTGAGATGTGGCAGTGCAGGTGAAATGACAGAGCCCTTTCCAGTGAAAAGTGGGGTAAAGCAGGGATTCATCCTTGCCGCTACATTATTCTAGTTGTATAATAACCGTCTCATTGATCAGCTTGAGTCTTGTGATAATGATGCACCTAAGTTGGCAAGTCAGAGGGTTCCTGCACTAATGTCTGCAGATGATACCCTGCTTCTCTCTAATCCCCAATGGGTTTGCAGAGGCTATTGGATACATTTAATGACTTCTGCAAAGTCAGAGGCTTAGAGAATACGTAACGCGAAGAAGATTAAGTTTATGGGCCTGGGCACCTAAATAGGGCTATTGCTTCGCTAGCAGGGTCCTCTCTAGAGCGAGTTTGTACCTTTGATTATTTGAGTACAACATGAACTGAGCATCTAGGGTGGCACTCGCATCGTATGCATTGTATACTTAAATTAGAACAAGTGGCAGAAGGAATCATTAAATGTCACTGAACTCCCAGTTCCACCCAATTCAGCCCACTCTAGAAATGAATAACTCACAAGCTTTGGGGTCTGCATGTTATGGAGAAGAACTATTGGGGTCATATTTTGTGAATTCTCTTTCAGCAGTAGAAAAAGACTTTATGCAGCAGCTGATTGGGCTCCCTGTAAGCACTCCCTTGATTCCACTTAGGTTGGACCTTGTGTTACGACAAATTGCTGACAAAGTAAGGAGAATCTAGTTCACCCCAGAGCTCTTCTCATATCATAAGGGCCTGGAGAAAATCCAGTCTATGGCAGGTGCAATGGATATCCCTGGGATTAGGTATATTAAGAATACACTTTTGGAAATAGGCCTTGAGAGCCTGTGGATCTCATCTGGTGTGGCAAGTGTAACATCTAAAAATGTAGTTAAAGCACTGTATTGGTAGTCTAAAGACTCTGCGTTGCTCTATCAGCAGAGTGGAGGCTCTTCGACAAAATCTTTTCCTTCCACCAAGGATACATATGAGAGGGAGACCTTCCTAGAGGAGATGCAACCACCACTTGCTAGGTGACTATACATGGATTTTCGGTATGGGAGCTTGCCTTGGTGCTTTTATAGCTAAATGGGTTAACTCTAAGAATGTGTTAGTAGCTCAGTGTCTAATGTGTGGTGCTTCCAGTGAGACTATTGAACATGTCCTGTTTTTCTGCCCCTTATATATCAATTGTGGGAAAAGATGGATTGTGTTCCTTTGTGCAGGAGTCTAGGAGTTAGAGAACATAAAGAGGCAGCCAGGATATTTAAACACAATGGAAGTTGCTTAATAGGCTTTGGGGTAAGCAGATACTTGCTAGCAATGTGGTGAATTATACAAAGACAGACATGTAAAGGCATTTCAAATGGCCGGTAATCGTTTTCGGGATGGCAATACTGTAACCTTGTCTGAAGTGGTCACTATTGCAACACAAATAACAGTAGCTCGGGATCCTTTTCTTTGATAATCAGTGGCTCTTAGTACAGAAAAGGTTGGACACCCCATTCGAGAAGCTACTATCTCTAGCAATCTAAAGAATGACAAAGCTTGAGGTAGTTATTCAACTCATACGAGGAATTATTAGTAAACATATATTTGAGGTATGTTGACACATTTCCCATCAAGGTACAGAGAGTTACACAGTGAAGTAGTGTGGCTCACTGGTTAGAGGCGGCAGACCCGAGAGCAGAGGACGGCCCGGGACCAGGGTTCGATTCCCGGCGCGGCAGGTTTCTGGACCAGGGTCAGCGGACTCGATAATTCTCTCGCCTCGGTGCCCACTCTGATCGGCGATCACACTCGGCAACTCTGGGCATTAGCTTGCCTCATCTTCACTAACGGCCCCACCAGACCGCCGGGATGCCTGGCCTCACCCTGGAGATACCCATTAAAGGACCATCTCTCAGGGAAGCCAGGAAGGGTTTCGCAGCGGTCGAAGCGCCTTGGGACCCTACGGGTAAGTAGTGCGCTATATAAATGCCAATACATTTACATTTACAGATATTGCTAAGGTATAGTCAATCAAACAGATACGCTTAGAACTAGAGTCATCCCAGGTCACCAAGAAGGAGTAGATTGAGTGGTGAAGTCCAATGTCTTCGTTTTGTTTCTTATCCCATTCTAGTTTCCTTGTTTCTTCCACTGACCCTCATATTCCTGTGTGTGTGGCCATTGGTGAAGGTGGCGAGAGATGCAACTGACCATCATTCAATTAAGTAAACTTTTTACTGGCCCATTACCCTCATCAGAACATGATAGACAGAATCAAGAGCGTCCACTTGTACTGTGAAGTGGTGGTGCGGGCGAAGGGGGTAACACAAAAAAAAGATAAAAAATAAATAAAGCTGCACTTACCAGCTCCGACGGACACCGCCTTCCTCCCGATCCTTGCGTCCATCACAGGAACCTGGTGAACACAGCGAAGGCTCCCAATAGCATTCCCAGATTGTGAGCATCTCTGGGATTGGACAGAGCACTTCGGTTCGGCTCTCAGACTTGGGCTGGGAGCCTGTGGGGGTTTCTCCACCTAGCTGTACAACACAGCTAGGTGGAGAAAGCGTAGTGCGCATGACGATTTGGTCGGCCCTCTGGGGCTGGCCAAAGTATCATGAGTATTTAGCAGTGCCCACCACTCCCCCCTGGTGCTGCAGCGTCTCTGTGGCTGTCCCTGCCCCGCCCTTGGCTCAGCTGGCAGGACGTAAAATAAATAATGATAATAAAAATGTTATATTATTATTTTATTTGTTCTTGCCTCTGCTGGCTTTCAGCAAGGGGCGATGCTCCTCCGCCATAACAGAAGAGCCGCCCCTGGACAGAACACTGCTTATATATCCAACTCCACTGGAACATACCATACTGATGTACAATAATGTACTGAGGAACAAGTTACTTTTCTTCGGTAACACTTTTTCTTGTAGAGACCCTCAACCGCATATTCCTCACCTCAAAATATTTCCCAGGCATTAGACTGGATTGGGAAATTCTTGAGCAGTACCTCTGTACGCTGGTAGGTGGCATCTTTAGGCTCTGTGTTTGCATCGTCCCAGATGGAAGTGACGTGCATGGTGCCTATATAAGAGCCATGCTATATTTATGAAAGAACCCCCCAGTTTATTTTGTGACTATTTCTGTGTAATAAACACTGAGCCTCGTCAGACTGAGTGTTTGCCCACTGTTCAGAATCTAATAGGATGTCAGGGTGAAGAGCCTGGGTCGCAGAATGGGGAGGATCAATGAAAGAATCTGTGATTAGATAGAGTCTCTAGCAGAAAGAGAATTACAGAAGGTAAGTAACTTGTTCTTCTACTAGAGACTTTTAACCACAGATTCTTACCTCAGAATAGATACCCAAGCAATACCTCCCCAGAGGTGGGTCTGCTTACTACCTCAAACCGGATAATTTTAGCTGACCGAATAGGAAAAATGCCCAGCTTGACGGAACTGACTGCCAAGCGGATGCGCTTTGTGAATGTGTGGAGGGACGCCCTTGTTACAGCTTGCCAGATGTCTAGGACAGGTACCAAATGTTCTAAGACAGCAGTAGTTGCCTTGGACCTACTAGAATGGGTCTTTAAGCCTCAGGTGCCTGCTTCTTAGCTAATGGGTATCAGATCTTAATACAAAGTACAAAACATCAAGAGATGGTTCTTTTCTGCACTGCCTTGCCTCTTTTCGCTCCTATGAATTTAAAAGAGTTGATCGTCCACCCGGTGGTCTTTTGTGAGACGGAGCTCTTTTAGGATCAAAGCGGTGGTCTCTGAAGTGGTGCAAAAAATGCAATACGATGTTTTGGCTGACGTGGAAGGGGTCACCACCTTCAGTAGGTTAGATGGATGGGTCTGAAGAACGAGCTTGTATGGGTAGAAGCTAGTGTGGAACGGGTAAACTTAAAGAGCTTGAAGCTCACTGACCCGCCTGGCCAATGTAACACCACTAAGAAAGTAGTCTTAAAATATAAGAGTCTGAGCGGACAGCTATGCAGGGACTCAAATGGGGAACCCAAGAGAAACATTAGGACCAAATTAAGGTCCCATTGTGGCATGATGCAAGGAGTAGGAAGGAAAAAAATATCTCAAGCCCTTAAGAAAAAACTTTGCAATGGGGGACTTAAACAATGAGGGCTGATCTAGAAACTGTAAAAAAGCAGACATGGCAAAAAGATAACTTTTAACACTGCCCAGGCCATGGCCTTGCTCGGCTAAAGACAGAACAAATAATAACACCTCTTACAAGGCGGCCAAAACTAGGTCAACACGATGGGGAGGAACACCAAGCCGCACATCTGTCCCAACAGCATGTGCATACAGTTTTTGTTGACGGACGCCTGGCTGCAAAGGTGACATCACAAATCTCCGAAGGAAGATCAGAGGTAACTGTTGCCGCTCAATATCCAAGCATGAAGGTGGATTGTGCGTAGGCTTGGGTGCAGAACCCTGCCCTGCAGCTGAGACAGGAGGTCCTCCAGAAGAGGCAGCCTGATCAGAGGACAGATGCTCATGCTCAGAAGTTCGGAATACCAAACTCTCCTTGCCTAGTCCAGGGCCACTAAACTGACTTGGGCCCAGTCTATTCTGATCTTCTTGAGAACTCGGGACAGGAGCACTATCGGCAGAAAGGCTTACGGGAGTCCTCAGTTCCACTCTGAACAGAACAAGTCTCAGAGCGGGAGACAACTCGGAAACTCCAAAGTGCAGAAGAGATGACACTGCATGTTCTCATTGGTGGCAAATCGATCAAGCCAAGGTTCTCCCCATTCTCAGAAGATACCTTACACCACTTCCCAGTGTAGATGCTATTCGTGATTCCCATGGCATCTGCAACTGAGTTTGTCTACCCTGCCATTTAGAGATTCCGCCAGATGCTACATGATCAGGAAAATGTCCTGTTGCTCCATCCAGGTCTAGAAGAGCAGGCTCTCCTGGCACAGAGTTCAAGACCCCACTCTGCCCGGTTTGCTTCAAAACCACATGGCAGTATTGTTGTCTGTGAACACTTGGGCCAGCCCTCCTTTGTGATGGATAGGAGGAAGGCTTTCAGAGACAAGAAAATTGCACTCAGCTCCAGAAGATTGAGAGAGAGGTCGGACTCCGCCGGAGACCAGGGTTCTCTGATCACCAACACTCCCAGGTGGCCCCTCAACCCGAAGCAATGCGCTGGTCATCATTGTCAGGTCTGGGTGGGGAAGGGAGAGGGGTTTGCTGCTGGTCCAAATTGCAGGTTATTAGACACAACTGCAGATACTTTGTAGTCCATGGCTAGACAGGATTACGGAAATGCCTTATATTTGGGCCTTCTAAAACAGCACATGCTCAAACTCCAGCGGGTGCAGAATGCAGCCCGTAGATTGCCCCTGGATATCCCCAAATTACAGTCCATTTCCCACGGCTTAAAAAACTCCACTGGCTTCCTCTGAAAAAGAGGATAGAATTTAAATCTTTATGTCTAGCGTACAAAGTTATGCATGGAACTGGGCCAGCGTTCCTGAAAAAACATTTCACCTCGTATCATCCACTCAGAAATCTATGTTCAGCTCAGAGCAAACTCCTCCCGACCCCCGAATTTAAGAAAGTTTGCTGGGGAGTAAGAAGCTTTGTCCTGGGTACAGTGAAACTGTGTAACACGCTTTCGATAGATATAAAAAATTGCCCGTTACTTTCCTTTAGAAAATTACTAAAAACGTGGCTATTTTCAAACTAATTTTCACAGTTTTCCACTGAAATTCTGGCAGAGAACTCCGCACAGCACCTACACACCCTTGGGCATTTGTGCCTTATATAAATTGCACAATCAAATCAAATCAAATCCTTCGAAATCTGGGCCAGGTAAGAGAAATCCCCTGATACTGCGCGCACAGGGACTTCAGGTTCCACTGCAGAGTCCGCATGTACCATTGGGCGTGCTTCACCAGCAGGATGCAGCAGGCAATCAGACCCAGCAATCTCAGAATTATTCTAAACAAAATCCAGGCCAGAGGTTGAAACATTGGGATCGTAGCCTGAATGTCCTCGACCCTACATTCCGAAAGGCAGGCACAAAACTGCACTATGTCCAGAATAGCTCTGATGAAAGGGAGCATCTGAGAAGGAGGAAGATGTGACTTTGGCATGTTGATAGTGAACCCCAGCGAATGCAGGAGATTTGCTGTAGTCGGGAGGTGGGTGACATCTGCCTGGGGCAAGTCCTCCTTCAGCAGCCAGTCATCAAGGTAAGAGAAGACTGGGACCCATGACCCCTGAAGGTGGACTGCAATCACATCCATCACTTTCTTGAACACCCAGGGCCACTGATGAGGCCGATTGGGAACAAAATTAACTGGAAATGTTTGTGGCCTACTGTGAAGATCAGATGTACGAGTTACTTACCTTCGGTAACAATATCTGGGAGAGACGATTCTAGCCACAGATTCCTTCATGTAGAATTATTCCCCTGGCTTAAGACTGGATCTGGAAATTTTTGCCACAGCATCCCTGCGCGGCGGGGGCGGGCGACACCACACGACTCTGCCCACGCGTCGTCCGCACACATGACGTCAGCAAGGTCACATAAGCCCCACCCCGGCGCGCCTACGTCAGTTTTCTTCGGGGAACTTTTCCGGCCCGGAACGCAGAGCCACCAGGCAAAACTGGGGGAGCAGGGGAACAGTGTGCGAAAGAGTAGAAACAAGGTATGGAGAGAAGGGACACCATAAGGAGCGGTGCAACACTGCAGTACCCAAAGGCAGGGGCAGAATAAAGAACAGAGCAGAGCTCTGAGCAGCCACCCTGCCAGCATGTAAACCGCCTCCTCCCCCTCCCTCGGAGACAGGGAACATATGTAAATTCATAACACCTGTAGCAGGCCTACGACCCCCACCCGGAAATAGGGAAGGGGAGCCAGCCCCAGAACGGACAGGCACAACAACACTCCAAGCCGCCCCAGCACAGAGGGTAACCATCCCCCAAGGAACAAGGGCAAGGCATGGCCAGAAGACCCCCAGAAAGAGGACAGCAGAGGTGCAGGGACCCCTAGCATCAAGAGGAAGGGAGGGGAGGCAGAGACTGAAGGCAAACCCCCACCCACAACCTGGAACAGCCAGAGTAGTGGGGCACAGGGGCACTATAACCCCATCCTCCAGAGAATCAAGAGGGGGAAGGAACAGCAACAAGACGGGGCTGTGAGAAGTTGGCCCGATATGCAGCGTTCGCTATTCTAGCGACCGCTATGTATCGTTCCAAACGACCCTTATGGTGATTGGTTGTAAGTCAACCTATAGACCAGCTATCCTAGTAGCGTGGATACGAGCAGTCTAAGGCTAAAGACTCGAGAGGGCGCGTTAAGCCAGCTGTTTACCACACATGTACCCCTTGAACACCAAGTGAAAGGACACCACACAAGTGTTATGAAAATAAACAGGATATTTATTAAGATTCACAACAGCCCTGGACTCTTTATGAGGACAGGGTACTAAGCACAAACCAAATCTCTTAGGAAAATACTTCAAGTGCACAATTAAAACAAGTGTCCGAGGACACGGAAAGTTTAAGGTCTCGGGCGGACCCGATAAGGCAAGTCGGAAGCGAGGGACTCGGGACCCTAGAGTAAAGAGGCTATGCAGGCACCGAAATGCCGAGTTACCTAGCCACGAGGGCTGCGGCTGCACAAGTCTTACAGGCGTCGGGGTCTTCGCTGACGAGCCAGGAGCCGGAAGAAAAGGAGTTGCTGGCCGGCGACCAGTGATGAATAGTTCGTAGAGATCCAAGCCTGGATCAGAGATTGATGATACCTGAAAGCAGAGGGGACCAAGTTCGTACTACTAGCCAGTAGTCAGAGGGTACCAGGAAGGCACCGGTTGGCCGTCACCTCGACTAGGTGAGTGGGCGACGCTAGGCTCTGCAGTCTCACGGACCAGGAGGCGTTGTCGGCGACCACGGTGGAGGTGCGAGCTGTCCCACGAAGGATGATGCTGTCGGCGTCGCTGGGCCCAGGATGGGGCAACAAGCCTTGGCAGAACTCAGGGCCACGTGGTGGGCCTAAGATGGCGTCTTGAATGGACCAGGAGGGTCCGGGGTGCTTCTCGCAAAGATGGAAGCAAGGGCCAGTCTGGAGCAACCAGACCAGCAGTGTTGATTGTCGGATGTCGTCACAGAAGGGCACAAGCCAGCGGCTAGTGACCAGACAACGTGCTGAGCAGCGAGCAGAAGGGCCCCACGCAGATCGTGGAGATGCTGGGAGACTGCACTTCGGTGCTGGAGCGGCTCAGGGTCGGGGCTTCTCGGACCCCAGAGCACTCACCAGAGAATTACTTCGATGGTCGTGCTGGTTAAGAAAGCGTGCAGGTTTTGATGATGGCCGGTCCCTCGAGGTCTCGTCGCACCCACAGATCACAGCTGAGCTGATGACGTGGGTAGAGGTCAGAGGTGCCAGGGAAGCCGGTTCTCGTCGAGCTGGGCCGTCGGATCCTTGAGGAAGGACTTGCAGCAAACCGCAGAGTTCTTAGATGGTGCCCGCTGATGCAGGGTGACTACTCCTTAGTCACAAGGGAGAAATCTTGAGAAGAGTCTCGAATGTCCTTTCGTAGAAAGTAGTTCTTGATTCAAAGATGATCTAATTTGGAAGGGTCCCCGCTCCGGCCTTTATCCTAAAGAAAGGGGTGGGTACATGACTAGGTCCTGCCCTAAGGGTGGGACCAGGAAGGGGGGTAGTTACACCCCTCTCCCCTGCCGGACTTTCCCCAGGCCAGGGCTGGCGCCCCTGGAACTGGTTCTGACCGGCAGATGCGTAGTGAGCACCGGGGTGCCACTCCGCAGTCACCTTCTCGCAAAAGCCCTACCTACCCAGAATACACAAACCCTGTCTGGGACGGTGCGAACACCGCCCTCGACAGGAAACCCTTTGTCCAAGCGCTCCTCGCTGGAAGGACTCCCAGCAGCAGGAGGTCAGACTCGTGTCTGTGGTGGCAGCATCCATTTTGTGGAGCTGAGGCTTTAGTTAACTTTAACCGGGGTTCACAGTTACGTACATGTCGTGTCCCTCTAGAAGGGCGGAATGCTAACCTCGTCGCCAGAGTTGGTGAGAGGGCAGCATCCCGATTCGTATGACACCTTACTCGACATGTCTTGATAACGCGACACCGAAGTTACCGATATGGTACGCGTTATCATGGAACAGCCATTGGGTCTTGATTCCGCAAGCTGCAACCGGGCTCGGCTCGGGCCAGAACACAGTTCACACGAGCCCACGCACTCTGCCTTCAGGATTGTCAAGGCCTGCCATAGGAGTGACTGATAGGAACTCGGGTGTCCATTGTATGGTTAGATATAGGGCTACTATATCTAAAGCAAAGGGTGATTACACGACTTCGCCCCAGCTGTCATGCAGCCAGTTGTGTCAAATTTAGGAGGCCAGCCAGGGGTGGCATAATACATGCTGCAGCCCCTGGCGGCCCTGGGTACACCTATGCCCTGAGTTACAGGGTCTGATAAGGTGGCCCAGTACCAATTGGTAAATGCACCTAGGGTACATATCGTAATTTAGAAAGAGAACAGCCAGGCTGTGGGTCTGATTAGCAGGCCCACAGCCAGAGAAAGTCGTAAACCAGTGAAACAAAAGCAAAAAATCTGGGTGATCATAGGATTGCAGACCCTACTCTCCTACATGACCCCCCCCCAAACGTCGGAACAATAAGCTAACCTTGACCAGGTGAGTCTTCTTGTTCTAAGTGGAAATATCTGGAGAGCCCATCGGCATTGCCATGATCAGTACCAGGTCTATGTTCCACTGTAAAGTCCATCCCCTGTAGGGAAATGGACCACCTAAGCAGTTTGGGGTTTTCACCCTTCATCTGATTCAGCCACAAGAGGGGCTTATGGTCGGTCTGAATCTTGAAGTGAGTGCCAACCGTTGGAAGGTGGCAGGTGCATTTTTCAGACCAAAGGGCATCACCACGAACTGGTAATGCCCACCAGGGGTTGAAAATGCTGTCTTAGGCTTGGCGTCCTCAGCTAACCTGATTTGCCAATACCCAGCTGTCAGGTCAAACGTACTTAAGTAGTTGGCCGAAGCCAATCTATCGATAAGCTCGTCTGCCCTTGGTATTGGGTGGGCGTCAGTCTTAGTGACTGCATTGAGACCCCTGTAGTCTACGCAGAACCTCATCTCTTTCTTACCGCCCGGGGTGTGAGGTTTCGGCACTAGAACTACGGGACTAGCCCAAGGGCTATCCGAGGGTTCAATGACTCCCAGCTCCAACATTTTCTGCACTTCACTCTTGATGCAGTCTCTAACGTGATCAGGCTGCCGGTAGATTTTACTCTTGACGGGCAAGCTGTCACCAGTGTCAACCTCATGGGTGCACCAATTGGTCTGACTGGGTGTTAGAGAAAACATATGTCTGAAAGACTGAAGAACCTGTTTACAGTCTCTCTGTTGATGTTCGGAGAGGCTGCCACAAAAGACAACACCATCTACCGATCCATCGTCAGGATTCTGAGTGAGCAGGTCGGGGAGAGGGTCACTCTCCTCCTCATGTCCCTCATCTAGGGCCATGAGCAAACTTATGTCCTTCCTGTCGACATATGCCTTGAGCCTGTTGACATGAAGCACCCTGTGGGGGCTCCGGGGAGTTCCCAGGTCGACCAGGTAGGTGACCTCTCCCTTTTTCTCCAGGATGGTGTAGGGCCCGGACCATTTGTCCTTGAGTGCTGCTGGGGCCACTGGCTCCAACACCCACACCTTCTGTCCGGGCTGGTAAACAGTCAAGACAGCCTTTTGGTCATGCCAAGCTTTTTGGAGTTCTTGGCTGGCCTTAAGGTTTTCAGATGCCTTCTCCATGTATTCAGCCATCCGCGAGCGGAGGCCAAGCACATAGTCCACTATGTTGGCTGCAGGCTTTTTGAGAGGTCTCTCCCATCCTTCCTTCACCAAACACAGGGGTCCTCTTACAGGATGTCCGTACAAAAGTTCAAAAGGGCTGTAGCCAACCCCCTTCTGTGGGACTTCTCTGTAGGCGAACAAGAGGCAGGGGATCAGGACGTCCCATCTACGCCGAAGCTTTTCCGGTAGTCCATGAATCATCCCTTTTAGGGTCCTGTTGAATCTCTCAACAAGCCCATTGCATTGTGGATGATAGGGTGTAGTGAACTTGTAGTTGACACCACATTCCTTCCACATAGCAGTTAAGTAGCTCGACATAAAGTTTGCACCTCTGTCGGAGACAACCTCCTTAGGGAAGCCCACTCTGGAGAATACTCCAACTAGGGCTCTTGCCACAACAGGCGCTGTAGTGGTCCTAAGGGGAATAGCTTCAGGATACCTGGTGGCATGATCCACTACCACCAGTATAAACTTGTGCCCTGATGCTGTTGGTGGTTCCATGGGACCGACGATGTCGATCCCCACCCGTTCAAAGGGCACCCCCACCACAGGCATTGGTATAAGGGGGGCCTTTGTCGTGCCACCTGACTTACCACTGGCTTGGCAAGTGACACAGGAGCGGCAAAACTCCTTGGTATCTTCGTTCATATGAGGCCAGTGAAAGTGCGAGACAAGCCTGTCCCACGTCTTCGTCTGGCCTAAGTGACCTGCTAAGGGAATCTCGTGGGCCAAGGTAAGTAGGAAACCTCGCTGAGACAAGGGTACAACCAGCCTCCTGGTCATGCCAGGCTTGCGGTCTCTTGACTCAGTGTACAGGAGTCCGTCTTCCCAGTATACCTTGTGGGTACCTGTGGCGTTCCCAGCAGCCTCAGCAGCAGCCTGCTGTCTGAGGGGTTCAAGAGAAGGGCAGTCCAACTGGTCCCTCCCCAGGTCTTCCCTTGAGGGTCTCCCTGAACCCAAGAATTCAACTTGGTCAAGTTTGAACTCCCTAGGCTCAGTTTCCCTCAATTCCTGTAGGTCAGCCTCCTCTGAGACTTGATCCTCGACCTGGGGCAAGGGGGAAGGCGCAGTCTTAACCCTACTGCTCTTTTTCTTGGGAGGTGGCTGGTCCGTTGTTCCAGGATCCAGCACCTGTTCAGTGGGGCATTTCCTGACCTGTGACCTGGTCACAGCGAACACATGTGCTGGCAAACCTAACATTTCCATGTGAGTCCGGTGCTCCACTTCCGACCATTGTGATGACTCCAAATCATTGCCCAACAAACAATCCACTGGGAGGTCTGAACTAACTAGAACCTTCTTTTGGCCAGTTACCCCTCCCCAGGAGAAAGCTACAATTGCCATACTGTGATTGGTAGTGACATTGCTTGCATTGGTCACCAGGAATTCTGTACCTGGCATGATCTGTCCAGGGTCCACAAAGTTAGGCGTCACCATGGTGACGCTGGCACAAGTGTCCCTATAGGCCTGAGCCATCTTTCCATTTATGAAAGGCGTCTGTCTGTATTTGCCCAAGGTATTGGGACTTACGTCAGGGGACACGTCCACGTCCCCTGTACTGACAAGGACAGCCGGAACAGCAACAAGACGGGGCAACCTGCCAAGAGCAAAAGAAAGCACTCACAGGAGACACAGCCTCCCACCAGGAGGCGAGTGCCGAGAACAACCCAAGGATCCTCACAGAACGGGGAGGAAGGGCGGGCCGTGAAGAAATCTGTGGCTAGAATCGTCTCTACCAGATACATCGTTACCGAAGGTAAGTAACTCATACATCTGATAGAGACTACTAGCCGCAGATTCCTTCACGTAGAATAGATACCCTAGCAAAACCCATAGGGAAGGAGGGTCTGCGAAAGGACCCCACCAGCCATGAAGGATAGAGGGTCGCACAGGGGACCAGACCTGCGGACCGGGCAAGTAACTCGGCCCCTCCCAGGCAAGAGGAGCCCCACAAGCGGAACACCACCAACCCCAGAGGAAAGGAGGAAGAAAAAGAAGAAGAAGAGGAGGACCTCACACTCACGATAGAGGGAACAAGGGCAAGGCTAGAGGTCGAAGTACCCCACACCCCTCTAAGGCAATCAAGCTTCCATCCAAAGCCAGAGGGAGAGCCCAGAGGCCCCGAGGAAACGAGGGAAAAGACGGCGAGTGCACCCCTGATGAAAGGCAACAGGCCAGCCAGAGCGGCGCCAACAGATATAGCCGCCAGAAGCAAGGAAAAACAGCCCAGGGCCCCAGGAAGGCGATGCTTGACAAGAGAGCAAATAATTATCCCAAGCAGTGAGAAGAGGAAATGGCCGGACCCATCACCACGAGGGGCCGCGTACACGACCTCAAGAAGCAACGCAACATACAGAAACGACAAGGAGAACAGGCCCCCAAGGGCCACCAGAACTCCCCAGCAGAGCGCAAGCTATATAACAGCTACCACTACCCCACATAAGATACGTTAATTCCCAAGACATGGGAACCCTCTTTGGAAGAACTTCCGCAGCAGAGGAAAAAAACAAAAGAGCCCCAGGGAAAACCCAAGCGAAAGGCTGGACAAGCAACCCAAAAGAAAACACAGAAGGCCTAATCTCAGGGCCAAGTCTGTGTAACAGTTCCAGCAAAAAACACACACACAGTGAACAAGGGCCATCCAGCAGCCAACAATGCGAAAGTCCCAGCAAGGAGGACTTAATGGTAAGAAAACCACTCTACAGCAAGAGCGACCGCCCCAAGAAGGACCGGAACCAGCTCATCTGCAATCATTGAGGAGGAGAAGAAGGAGAAGGAGGAGGATAAGGCGGAGGAGGAGGGCAGAGCCCTGCCAGGAACCTTTGGATGGCGGAGTCAGCCGGAGCATGGAACAACAGGCTACCATGAAACGGAAGATCAATGAGCCGCTCCTGAATATTTTCGGGGAATACGCTGTCCCAAAGCCAAGCATAGCGACGGAAAGCGACTGATTGAGCCATGGTCTGACCCAGTACCTCCGAGATGTCCAGAGCGGAGCGGAGAATAAACATCGCTAGCTCCCAGCCATCCAACGCATGATGACGGAGGTCCACCTGAACAGTCTCTGGAGAAGCTGCGGACCCCAGAGACTCAGCAGAGTCCCACAAACAAGAGGAGGCCC
Organism: Lissotriton vulgaris; assembly: GCF_964263255.1. NCBI lineage: Eukaryota > Metazoa > Chordata > Amphibia > Caudata > Salamandridae > Lissotriton > Lissotriton vulgaris. The sequence goes on along the minus strand of NC_141696.1, from coordinate 1,269,646,535 downwards.
TAGCCAGTACACACAAGGTGTTAAGAGCCTGCACGGCCACGCTGGTCGATGCGAACATGTTGCGCCCTTGAGAGTCCAGCCAGGGGGTTCCCGGGACGGCGGAGTCAACAGCGGCGGCAGGGAGGGAAAAGCAGTCCGCAAAAGAGGACTGGTGGCAGAGGGGTGGAGGGAAAGACATGCAGGGCCACGCGGTGCTGGACGGTGCTGGTGCAGAAGGTTTTGAGGCACTGGATCCTCTGAGGCGGGAAGCCTCCAAGCCCCCGTCAGGGAAGAAAGGAGCGGACCCTCAAAGGGAAGCAAGATCTCCCTCCCACCAGAGCCCTGGTGGAGAACTTCCAAGAGATGGTCCACCGGGAGATGAGCAACCGGGTCAACTAATGCGCAGAATGCCCACAGCCGTGGACACCGCATGAGCAAAGGCCGCACCCGCCTCTGTAGGGTCCCGCAGCGGAGAAAGCTGCTCCTCCGTGGGCGACGGCTGCAGACTAAGGCGGCCTTCCCAAAAACCAAGCAGAACGGGAAAGGGCCAGACCTTGAAGTCAGGAGGAGCAGCGGAATGGGGAACCTGCCTCTCCTCCGAGGAATATCTTGGCCTCAGAAACGGCGGGGAGCCACCCTTCGACGATGTCCGTGAAAAAGACACCACACAGCAGCCATTCTCCGGGGAGGACGACACTAATATGCAGCCAGCCTCCGGAGAAGAGGGAGCGTTCGAAAACGAATCCGCAACTCGACGCCTGTCTGGAGCCGTAGAGTCCGCCGCCTGAGGCAGGACGGTAATGCCATCCTGTGCCGAAGGAGACGCCGGATAGGGTTCCTCGAAGCCACACCGCGCTGGGGACCGGAGCGAGCCGGATCCGAAGTGGACAAGGGGCAGCGTTGGAATAGCGCCGACTCGACCTCCGCTGAAGCAGCCGCCCGCGTGGAGGAACTAGAGGGACCAGAGGAGTGACACGAAGCCCTCCGCCAACCTCGGCCCAGCATGCAACAGAGGTGGCCTGCCAAGCCATACGGCGCCGCCAGGGCCAGCCAAACCTCCGACTCGCCCTCCGACTCGGCAGCCGCCAGCGTGGAGGGACGAGAAAGTCCCGGAGGAGGGCGAGGGGTCCCCGTCCAGCCTCGACCGAGAGCAGGACGAGAAGGGTCCACCGACCCCTGTGGCGCCGCCCGGTCGAGCAGCTGCCGGCGCCGTAGCGGCGTCACCTCGCCCTTAGACAGGACCACCTTGTTAAAGGACCGAGAGGGGCTCAGAATGCGACCCGAGCCCCGGCGACCTCCTGCAACACCACAGAGATTCCCGCGGGAGTTTGCGGCGAGGCAGAGACCTCGGAGGGGCCGTACCCAAACAGCACCACATCCTCCAAGCCTGGATCCGAACCAGTCGGCGCCGGGGCTGGCTGGTCTGGATCCATACTGGGCGGCTTTGCAAGGCCTGCAAAGCCGTCGAGTATGTCTCCATCTGGACTCTCAATGCCCAATCACCGGGAAACAGTGGGTAGGAGGACACGCGGGGCCGCATCACCCGCGGAGAGTCCACGCCCCCGGCAAGCTGAAACCCAGCCCCCGGGGATAAACTGCGACACTTACCCACCGAGGAGTGACGCTCTCGCGACATCGGAGAAGGTCGAGGACGACGACCACGGGCGTATCTGAAGCCGACTGCTGAGGCTGATGGAGGGGAGGAGGTCGACCTGGAGAGACGCGCCGAGAGTAGTTTCATCCGGCGCTCCCGCCACAACTTCAACTGTTGGCACGCTTCACAATCCGTGGTGCCGTGATCCTCCCCCAAACACCACAAACAAATGAGGTGAGGGTCCGTCACCGAAATAAGACGCCCACACGACGTGCAAGTCTTGAAGCCCGAAGGCATTCTCACACTGTTCCACCAAAGGAAGAGACAATGATGAAGAGCCCCAAACAGGCCCATAGCAAGACCGGATCCGCGTTGCACGCGGAAAATGAAAAAACTGACGTAGGCGCTCTGGGGTGGGGCTTATGTGACCTCGCTGACGTCACGGACGTGGACGACGCCTGGGCGGAGTCGCGTGTTGTCGACCCGCCCCCGGCGCGCAGGGATGCTGTGGCAAAAAGTTTCTGGATCCAGTCTTACGCCTGGGGAATAATTCTACGTGAAGAAGTCTGCGGCTAGTAGTCTCTATCAGATAATGCCTGTATGCATGCAGGATGGGGATGTGAAAATAAGAATTCTGCAAGTCCAATGCTACCATCCGTTCTCCAGGGCAGACAGAACCTGGACCAAGGTGAGCTTCTTGAATTTCTATTTTTCAGGAAGTTGTTGATGAGGTGCAGATCTAGTGTGGGGTAGACGCCTCCTTCCTTTTCCGACACCAGACAATGTGCTGGGACTGGCTCCGGTACACTCTGTGGGAATTGCCACCCTGGCCATGAAAAAGCTGGAAAGCTTGCAGGGTGGGTGGGTAAGGAGGGTATTGCAGATGACCATAGGCCCCCTTGCCATGACCGTGGACAGGCCGAAAGAACTGTTGCTATGGTCGGAAAGCCAGAGAGAGGCCCAGGGATCTGGCAGTGATCGCTCGAGCGTCACACCAGCTTTGTCACCAAATAGGTGGCAGCCATCGAAGGCCATATTGATAAAGGATGCTTGGACATCCCTGAGAACGCAACCAGGTGTGGCAGCATAACGCCACCCTAGAGGCCATGGCCCTGGCTATGAAGTTCAGGGTGCCAAGGCCACACCTGATAGTGAATTTATCTGCGTCCTAATCATCCACCAATGATTGGTTCAGGATGATTTGGCCCTCTTTAGGGAGCATGGGCAGCAGGGGCACAACCGAGTCCCAGAAAGCATGGGAATATTGGTCCAAGAGGCACGCGGTGTTCACTGACCTCAAGGCCAAGTTGCTGGAAGAGAACATTTTCTTCCCAAAAGTGTTCAGCCTCTTGGGTTCCCTATCTGGTGGGGGTGGAAGGGAATGTGTTTGTATTGACCTTGGCTGTTGAGGCCTGCACTACTAGTCTCTCAGGGGAGGGATGCTGGGAGAGGAATGCTGGGGGTATCCCTGCAGTACTATGAATACAAGCAGGAAAAGTGGAAATGTGCACAGCAGACCCAGAGACCAGCTGAACCTGAAGGGATTCCCTCCGGGAACTACGTGATGGCACAAACATGAGTACAATTACTGTTTTGTGCTGTGGCGATGAGATCCATCTTCTGAACCAACAGGCTCTCTGGTGATAGGTGGTAGGACGCAAAGTGTGGATCACCAGGTGGCAGTCTATGGCACCTGGTGTTCTGCCCAAGTACTGCAGGGCCAAAAATGGGTTCTTCCCCTCAACTAGTATACGGTAGAAGAGTCTTGTTAAAAGGAAACTGTAGAGGTTTTCAAAATTCCCACCACAATGTTTGACCTCACTTCAACCTCTTGTACCCTGTGACGCTGCGTCTGGAAATGGAATGGCGGCTGAAACTGCGCATGTCACCTGACGTCACTGGAGTCTTATTACTGGGAAAAACGTTTTCCTGACCAGTATGTAATAAGTAGTCATACGGGGAGGAACCTGCTGTATGATATATCCATCATGACCCCCAAAAACAAGTACCACAAAAAAACACAAAGGACTTATGGGGGAATAAATCTAAGAAAATGTATTATGAATTTTGAAAAGCAAAGAACTATGATCAATATGGACAGCAGATTCACCTTAGGATATCTGCAGGTAGAGTATTTGCTAGAAAGAACATTAACAAAGGTAATTAAATCGCTCTTCTGGTGGATACTTGCAACCACAGATTCCACACCCTAGAACAGATACCAAAGCATTATCTCCCCAAGGTGGTGGGTCTCTACTGTGAGCTCAGACCAAAATGTCCAGCAGGACCAAATGGTCCAAATGTCCTTCCGATCGGGCATGGCTGTCACTGCAGTAGTGCTTGGTGAACATATGCACCAAAGCCTATGTTGCAGCTAGTTAAAGTTATTTGCTACGGACTCACATTTGAGCAATCTTGTTTTTCCAAAGAGATGGACTATATTGCCTTCAACAAAGGGCCAAGTGATGAAAGTAACCTAAGCACAGAGGTCTGTTTTTTTTTTAATGAAAACAAGCTGAAAAGGATAGACTGGCTAACGCTGAAAATGGTAGACTGGCTCAATGGGGCAGAAGGATTGTCAAACAGGCCGAATTAACATATCCTCCAATATTTGGCCTCAAGCAACTTCAGCCTAATAGGAAAAATATTGCCTCAAATTCTATTCATTCCAAGCCCACCGTTTTTTGAGGCACTCTGAATCTACAGCCCCCTGTCTCCCTTGACAATGATATAATAATGTATAAAAATCCTGAGGCAGGGAGCATAGTTTGTTGCCTTACAAACACTTAGAAATGAGCTGAGGGCATGCCAGCCAATGTGACCTCTCATTTGCCTTAATATACCTCCTGGCAATGTGTTCTGCCCACTAACAATTGCTTCAAGGAACATCAGGGGATATAACAACTTAATGTACTCCCAAGTACACCTAGATTATCTAAGTTTTTCTAATCTAATTTGCTTGCAAGAAACACAGACATTTTTCAAATCCCTGGCTTGATTATATTGAATACTATTCACCTGCTCTTAGCAGTGATAAGAGCAGGTGAATAGTATGGTCAGCCCCTCTTAGTGCTAAGTTAGCACTAAGAGGGGCTGACCATCTGAGGGTGTCTCAATATACGTACACAATCAATTGGGTTTTACCATCTCCATCCTCGCAGAATGAAATGGAGCTATCATCATTATTAAACTGGTATCCTCGACTGCTCAGAGGAATCACTCAAACTCTCTGGTACTGGCAAATATTTATATTCATCCTAGTACGGGGAAAAAAAGTATTAAAATACAATATCTCATTGATACATTGCAAGAATCAAGATAGGAACACCTAAATTCTACATGGCTGTTAGCTGGCAACACTCGACTACTTATGGGTCACGATGCATGACTTCTACCGGATTTTGGACTTTAAAATTGACCAAAACTTAAGTGATCAAATTGTCATGCTCTTTGCACTTGATGTCTGCTGCCTTAAATAAACTTTCCTGGGATAGGAAGCAGGGTTGGAACCAACAAAGCAAATAAAGTGGGACGTTAATTTAGAATCTCCAACCACAAAACTCCCTAATTTATTTCCATCAACTACTTCAATTATGTCCACTACCCTAACTGAATCCTGGTCAGGGTTCATCAACAGTTTACTGAAATCCTTAGTAAAACTGCAATCTCATCAAGGTCCACTCGGCATATCACGCTTTGTTCCGATGAATCGCTAGGAACGAACATCAGAAAGAGAGCTTAATAGATGTTTAAGGGCTGCACGCAAGGATCAAATGATTATGGCTCGGAGAGAAGAGATTAAATCAGTACACAAGAGGGATTGGCGACACCTTCATGAGAAAAGACAGCATGGCTTGGATACCCAATGGCTCGCGGTCTTCTCAGCAATAAAAGAAAGAGATACATAACAAATTCTGTTGCATGGTATTCAAGACTATTAGGAAGTAAAAACAAGAGGAGCTGTTTAACATCCCGACGGCCAACTGGACGCCATACTTATCTAAGTTATGCATCGATTAATCCTCTGTCCAGGAGGATTCTCAGAAATCACATTCTGGTGGAATGTTCAGCCCAGTAGGTGGTCTTCTCTTTCAAATTATGGACGAAATGGTTTGGAACGCCTTGGTGTCAATCCGTACTGCAGGTGCTCCTGGTGCCAGCATCTTTAAGGTAGCAATTGACAACTGGACTACCTATTTGACTCCCTTGTTTAACAACTGCTTACAGAATGCAATGGTGCCCTAGAGTTGGTGAGGATCCTTCCTAGTCCCAAAACAGAAGAAGGGTGCGCGGGATACGCTGGAAATGTTTAAGACTCATTGGCCTTTTGGATGTGAAGGAGGAATGTTAAGCAAAAATCCTCCACAAGGAATTCTAGGCTACGGACAACTTAACACAATAATTCCTGCCACACAGACTGAAATTTAAAAGGGGCCGGGAACAGAGATTAATCTACTATGTATGTCGATTGTAATCAGTAATGCGACTAAAAGGGGGGCTGACCAGCTTTACAGTGCTTTTATTGATTTTGCTGCAGCCTTCGACAAAGTAGATAGTACCTTGCTGTAGGCCAAACTAAATGCATAGGTTATCCCACAACATTTATTGGATGCATTTAGGAGTCTTTTTACTAATACATGGGTCAAAGTACAAATGCACAGCAAATGGGCCTACTCAGCTAAGATCTTTACCAACTGGGGCCTTAAGCAAGATTGCATTTTGGCCCTTTACTCTTTAACTTGTATCTTGCGGACTTGAATGCCCTCCTTGGCAGAGTAACCTGCTTTCCACCAAAACTCCAATGAAAGGGAGTGCATATGCTATAATACACTGATGATACAATACTTTTGGACCAGACTGCAATTGGTCTTCAAAGAACCTTGACATCCCTGGCCGAATAATGCAAAATAAACTGTATAAATACAGTGAAAACAAAGATCTTATTTTTCGTTAATAAGAGAATCACAAATGGAGCATGGTTTATAAATGCACAGAAGATCAGAAGAATACCTAGCATCAAGTACCTAGGAGTTTGGATCAACAAACGCGGACATTCAAAATCCGCCTAGTGAGGCTTTGGCAACATCAGCTAAGGCTCTTACCTTTGCTTTCCAGTGCCTTCTTCAAAAATGTTCTGGTCCAGACTTGAAAGCAAGCTGCAAAGTTAATGAATGTAAACTGGAGCATTTGTTTATTTAAATGGTATTACAAGCTTGCTTGACCTGGCTCAATGTCAGTGTTAAAGGCGCTTATTCAGGCCAACGGCCTGTTCTGCACAAGCACAGATTCGCCTAGAGTATAATCTGGTTTGCTAAAACTATGTTTTATATGCTAGTTTTCTATGTGCTCCACATTTGCAATAGCTGAACAGGAATTGATAAAAAGACTCTTGTGGGTTATTATACAGGACCCGAAATCAGATATTCTCAAGCTTGAGCAAACAGCCACTGACCTACTTGCTGTTAGAGACCTCTTGAAGACTTCCCCACCTCTGAAAAGTCTCTCGAAGTTACTGATGAACCAAGCAAGGCTTTTATCAGCTCACGAGGGATTGCGTTTTATTAGTACCAAGAAGTATGTTGACCCATAAACTGTTTAATATCATCCAATGACTCTTCCAATGTACTTTTCACATGTGTTTGTGAGCCTATGATACTGAACAGCAGGAGCCGCTCTGGCACCAATAGACGCCCACCGGCACATACTGAAAAACATCTGTATCCAGTTAGATACCTGGAGATATCTCAAAACTGGAGTAGGCAGTGTGAAGAAATATACATTTCGGGGAAGAACTACAGATCATATCATTTATTATCAACATAGTTATGGAGAGCACTGGTATTTTGCCTTCCTGCCACATTGGACTTGGTTGGTTTGACGTGCTTACAGTTGGCATTACCACCATGTAATTTCCTAAATCAGTATATTTGAACCAGTCACTGTGCAGTGCATCCCTGATATCAGCCAATGCTATTTTGGTCCTAGTGATGGGGCTTGTGATGAAGGCAAGATTTGGACAGTGAATTATTACTATTAGGGAGGATGAGGCGTAGGATGATAAGATATGTTGTATGAGCAGTTATATTCTGGTCTGAATCGAAGGTTGCCCATCATCGTTCGCCTGATGTTCCATCTAAGCCTAAAGTTTAGCTGCTCAGTGATTTTAAGCACTGCTCACAGCATAAAGTTAGGACACTCCAATACCTTTTCTTCAAGTTAATTCGCTCAGATCTTAACCAGTATTATGCATTTCACTTCCAGGGTGTGCAAACCTGTATGCTTCTGCTTTTTTACTAGAACAAATTAGGATAAAAAAGTGGAGGCACCCGTGTCAGCCAGAACTCCACTGAGTGTCTAGTTTTCCTAGGTGCCGGCCAGACCAGGCCTTCAATACTGCATACATACCTCAAAATCAACCTAATTCCAAGTTTCTTTCCTGCTTCTCCAAACAGCATTAGGATCCTTGCTGGGACAAAGAACTGTGGGTGATTGCTACATCTCACAACTGGGGAGAAATTATATGAGTATGTTAAGCCTGAACATTTCTCAGCTGGCTCTTCAACTTACATCTGGCTGGACATATCTGGGATAGCTTGTCCTTACTTCAACCTAATTTTGGTATTAGACGTTTGAATAATTCTCAACAGCCTCAACAATCATAACTAGCAGAATCTGGCTGAAGTAAGTTTATACATCGATGAGTCAGCCAATTGTGTTTGATGACGGACAAATTCTCAGCGGTTTTGGCATTTCACACCTCGGTGGACCCATCAGTGATACCTGGACATACTTGACAGAGCTAGATTTGCCTCTATGAAGCCGATAGATTATAATGCCTGAGTAACTCGTAGGATCCTCTACCTCGCAGGGTGGACCTGAGAGTGCGTTTGAGACCAAGGCAATTCTTCCCTGCCAGATCATCTTAAAAATGGTTGATCAGTCAACACCACACAAATCCATGCTCTACCCTGCCACAAGCACCAGTCCTCCTTTACCAGCCTCCTTGAGTACTACCTTCCCAGTACTTAATCCAGTAGGAAACCAAACAGGCCATGAAGAAATCAAATTCCAGCAGGTCACAATCACCACCACTAAAAGGACTGCTGCATGCGAGGGCATGAATAATGTGTGCAGCCTATAACAGTTATCATCTTTGCGATGCATTGTAATATAATGTCAACAGCAAGTCTGCTGCACCCCCATCAGAGAGGAGCTCCAGCACTTATGCACCAGAGTCCACCCACAAAGGGCTCGGTCTACACATGACCTTTCCAACCAAACATGCAGGCTCCAGTTTGCAATCGCTCCCAGGACAAGACATTGATACTATGATGACTGAGGAAAGCAGATGCAGGATATACAAATTTCAAGTAATGTAAGTTTTTGAGAAGTATGCCCAGCGGTTTAAAAAAAAACGCCAGATAAAAAGGAGGGATGTGCGAAACTCACATAATTTGCTTTTGTGTAATCATATGAAAATTATTCGAAATTCCATATAATTACGCACAATGCAGATCATTGATTTAGTGCTATATCTTCGAGCATAACAAAAGTAACAGGACATTTCCGAAATGATGCAAGTTACACCCTTTAATTTAAATTCCCCCGAGCTTAATAAAAACGTGTGCTGCCAAGGTCGAGGACCAACATTTTAATCTGAGCAGGCGCTCAACCATGAACATTTACATTTATGTTACACAAGACATTTTGCGGACCATAAACCAGGTCCGGGATCTTCCTTGAAAACAACATTTACGTGGATAATGTGGGGAAGGGCTGACGTACACTACGTCCTAGAGAAACGAGGGTACATCATTGCAGGGCTGGTAAAGCTTCTCAATTGCGAATAAAGTCAGATTTTAATGGCGGGGTCCGTAAACAGAATATGCAAATTTTTCAAAACGATGAAACACTAAATGTATACAAGTCAAAACAAAATATTTTCATCAACACTCCTCTTCACAGTCAGTCTGCATTACTTATGATGCAAGAAACCCTTTATTATCCTTACAAACCTGTGACCCAAAAGCAACATTAGTTCCACCATTATCGCCCCAAAGTGGTTTTAAAGAAATGAAAAAAGAGTGAAATCTCAAGTTTAAAACTCATACATGGTAAAAAAAATGACACAGCAGAAGTCAATCAAAAAAACACACATCAAAATACTCATCAAAAAAATGAGATTGTTTGAAGACATTTCATTTTCGTGTCAGGCAAGCAATCATAACATTCATCCTGGTGAATGATGTCTACATTTTAACAAAATATTTGGCACTTCAAATTTACCCTCCAGCGAAAAAACGGCCTGCTGGTTCAAAAGGCGCCCTTCCAAAACATGCCTCCCGGCTAGACGTTTGTGCGTCTGTTAGGGATCACGAGTGTTGATGGAAAGTGGACAAATGCGCGCGACCTTTGGAGCACACATTAAACCAGTCATATTTCAAGACCGCATTCCACGGGTTTATGAAAATTAGTGTATTTTGCAGCACAGCCCTGCGGTAACGCTTATATGCCATCTACAGGTCATGCTGGTGCCTGCTTTGCGTAGACTAATTGGCAGAAACAAAGGCGCGTGACTGATCCTGCTGAAAGTATTAGTTAAAGATGGCTGCCTCCCATCAGCGCGCCATCAATCCTACCTGATTATCTTGTCTGAGGGACGTCCCACATTCCGTCTGCAGCGGCTCGTCCTACTGCGATGAAATTAAGACTACGTCGCCTTGGTGTTTAGCAGTCCCGCTCGTAAGAGCCGACAAATTAAGCACTGAAGTGAAATTCAGAGACCTAGGGCCAGATGTAAGACCTGCCTAATATTGCCTCGCAAATTGCAACTCATTTGCGACTCGCAATTTGCGAGGCGCTATTTGGCATGTACAACAGAGAGCCAGATGTACGACCCTAAATCGCATGCGCAAATGGGTTTGCAACCCGCGCATGCAAAATGGCCCAGGGTCATGTACAATTCCTAAATAGCGAGACAATTTATTTGCGACTCGCTATTCAGGAATTGCGAGTCGCTATTAGGAAGGGGCGTTCCCTTCCTAATTGTGTCCGCAAAGCAATGTATGAATGTTTTGTGACCAGAATTGCGGTCGCAAAACACTTGCAAATTACGACCCTCTTCAAGATGGTGGTAATGCAGTTGCAATTTGGAAGGGACCCCAGGGGACCTCTTCCACTTTGTGACTGTCTCTAAAAATATTTTTTAAGGGCAGGCAGTGGTCCCAGGGACCACTACCTGCCCTTAAAAAACAGAAGCGAAAAAGTTTCTTTTTTTTTTTTAAATGCATCCCGTTTTCCTTCAAGGAAAACGGGCTGCAGTAAAAAAAAAACCTGTTTTATTTAAAATCAGTCCCAGACATGGTCTGCTGAGCCCAGCAGGCCACCAACCCTGGGAGGGCCTGTCATTCCCAATGGGCTCGCCAATTGCAAGAGGTTCATTAGTATTCATGAGCTTTGCAATTTGCGACCCTATTGGGAATCGCTAACAGTGTTAAACACACTGTTGTACATGCCAAATAGCGCCTCGCAATTTGCGAGGCGCTATTTGGCATGTACAACAGTGTGTTTAACACCGTTAGCGATTCCCAATGGGGTCGCAAATTGCGAGGCTCATGAATATTAAGGAGTTGACAGTGTAAATCAAGGGGGTGGGAAAAAGTAAACAATGTGAAAAGTTGCGGTTTATCTGATAATCAGGAATGGTAGGCTGTTAGGAAGGTACCACCGCAAGCCAGTAAGAGTCAGTTACTCATGTCTAAACAGAACAAGCATTTGCAATGCAATAGTTCTCACATTTACAAGAGTTTGAGCTATTGGAATTGTAAATGACAATTCCTTTTATTTATGTGTTGTTTTTAAAACAGATAAATAGAAGGCATTGTCATTTACAATGCCAATAGCTTAAACTCTTGCAAATGCGAGACCTTTTGCATTGTAAATGCGTCGGGTCCGTGGTATAAATGTTTTTTTTTTTTTTTTTTTTTTAAATATATTTTTATTGCAGAGTTAGAAACAAGACCACATCTTATGCCAATCAGTACACTTGCAGCATCACAATCTTAAGAGTTACAGATACATCGTACACAGCCATTCGGCCCACATCCCGGAGGCTGGGCGGCGCTGTAGGATTACCCTTCTTAGTTAGAGGCCGCCGCGTACTCCCTCCCCAGGTATTCGATCAGCATCACTTTTTAGTATCTGCTTTTACCCCCCCTAAAACTCCCCCCCCCCTACCTCAACAAACCCAACTCAGAATTCCAGGGAGCAACCGTCAACAGCTCATACCTCGCGCAACACAGTTCCAATCAGGTCGCTCCAGAGTCCCCCTCCCGGGTCTACCCAGTGTCAGTGTCATAATACCCGCCTGCCATCCCGGGAGCCCGGTTCCCGGGTCCCACCTACGTGCTATCCTCCTGCATTACTCCAGGCCGCTAAGTCAAGCTACCCTCCTCAAACTGCCCCCCCTCCCCCCTTCCAACTACTGCTGTTGCTGCTGATGCGGGTCGTCCAAATCCGTGCTATCTCAGAAGCTCGCCACCTACCAGGAGTCGTTCGCAACTGCTAAAAGTGCATGGAAGCCGCATGGATCATCACTCCTCCTCGTCATCCCCCACCATGTAATCACGCAACGCCTGCACCACCATCTCCCAAGCTCTCGCCATGTCCAAACAGCTCTCCTTGCCAAGCCTGGTAGCCTGCCGCATTCTAATGATGCTTTCACAGCCCGCCCATTTCAACAACTCATTCATCCACCTCCTCACTGATGGTCCTTCTCTGGACTTCCAGTGCCAGGTAATTTCTCTTTGCGCCAATATAAGCCCCAAATCAATAAATTTACTGGTGATTCTCGTCTTTTTTGTATGCGGGAACCAGAGCAGGAGACATGCCGCCATATCAAAGTCCACCTCCCTATCCGTTACCGCATTCAAGAGCATCCCCACTTCCGGCCAGTACGCCCCCAGTGTCGGACACCCCCACAACATGTGATCCAAGTCAACCTCGGGTGCTAAGCATCGTGGGCACACGGCGTCAAGCACCTGGAAATACCGTGTTATCCTCTCCGGAGTCAGGTACGCCCTATGTATTATAAAGAAATGCACCTGCTGAAACCGTGCGTTCCTCGTGCCCTTCCACGTCCGCCGCAAGACCTGACTCCAGACCGTGTCCGGAATGGGCTTGCCTATACTATCCTCCCATCGCGACTTCAAGGCCAGCAGTGGAGCCAGCCCCTCGTTCAACATTCTCATGTGGAGACATGTCACCGCTTTAACCGTGCCCGCTGCCATCACCACGTACTGGCATGCCATGGTCACATCCGGCTCGGCTAGCCCTGCTCCCCAGTGTTTCTGCAGCGCCGCCACCACTGCTGCGTGCAATAGAAAAGTACCGTCCGGCAAGCCAAACTGCTCCTGAAGCACTTGATAGGGAACCAATGCTCCATCAATGTACAGGTCCCCCACCATCTGAAGACCCAATTCCTCCCATTCCAGGAGCCTGGACCAGTCGCCCCCATGCGGCAGCGCGGTCAACATTCCCAGCGGTATCTCCGGTGCATACGGCCGGACCTTCCTCGCTCTTTTCAGACTCCGTTGCCAGCACATTCTAAGCGTCTTTTCCTCTATCGTAAGCTCCCTCAAATCCAGTTTCTGTTGCATAACTATATAAGAAAGGATGTACCTCGGAATACCAGTACCACGGTCGCACTCAGGACCCCTGAATTCTCTAGCCACATTCTGCGTTAGGGTCTGCAGTTGCGCCGCTAGATAATATAGCTCAAAATCGGGGACTGCCATTCCCCCTTCAATCTTAGGCCTGATCAAAGTGTCCAACGCCACCCTCCGCCGACCTTGGCCCCAAAGGAAGCCAGTCACCAACATCTTCAGTTCCTTAAAGACCCGCTGTGGAATCCATACCGGCAGCGTTCGAAAGTAATAAAGCAGCCGGGGAAGCGCCACCATCTTCAACAGTGCTACTCGGCCCAGTACCGACAGGGGGAGAGAGGCCCAAAAGGCCATGCAGCCCTTCAGCGCACGTACGCATCGCCCTACGTTCCCCTCCAGGAGATCAGCTGCCTCGTGATAAATTCGCACCCCGAGGTAGGTGAAGCCAGATGGTTCCCATACAACCTCCCTCGCTAACGGGGGACAGGGCGTACCTGCCCGCAATGGGAATATACAGGTTTTAGTCCAGTTCACCTTAAGGCCTGACAGCCGACCGAATCCAGCCAGCATATCTACCGCCCCCTCCAGAGATCGTTCAGCGTCCGCTAAGTACAGCAGCAAGTCATCAGCATACAACGAGATATAATGCGACTCCGGCCCCTGTGTGATCCCTCCATACGCTGTGCCCATCCTCGCCTGCGCTGCCAGCGGCTCCATCGCCAATGCGAACAGCAGGGGGGACAATGAGCAGCCCTGTCTCGTCCCCCTACAAACAGGGTAGGCCGAAGATATCAACGGGCCCAGGCGCACCCTTGCCCTAGCTGACGCGTAAAGGACCCTCGTCCAGTTCCGGAATCCCTCCCCAGCTCCGAACTTCAGCAGCACCTCATCTAGATACTGCCATTCAAGGCTATCAAAAGCCTTTTCGACATCGACTGCTAGCACCACGGAGTCAAGAGCCGAAGACCCGGCACCGTCCAAAATTCGGATCAGCCGTCGTATATTCATGGAAGTATTCCTAGTCGGTATAAACCCCGCTTGGTCCCTATGCACTAGTTTCGTCATGTGCGGCAGCAACCTGGTGGCCAAGATTCGACTCAGGATCTTATAGTCCACTGTCAGCATCGATAAGGGCCTGTAAGACGTCACACTCAACGCATCCTTACCTGGCTTCAACAGTGGCACCACTAGTGCCTCCCTCATGGACTCAGGCAGGCAGCCCCGTTGCCTGGCCTCCGAGTATACCACCAATAGTTTTGGCGCTAGGATGTCAACGAATTTGGCATAGAACTCTATTGGCAAACCGTCCACTCCTGGGGTCTTGTTTCAAGCCATCTGTTTAATAGCTACCCTTACTTCTGCTAGCGTTATAGGACCTCCCAGTTCCTTAGCATCCTCACTATCCAGCTCTGGCAGCGGGAGCAAGGCCAAGTGTCCACCTATCTCTTCCCTCCCCGCCTCCAGGTGGCATTCATACAGTCCCGTGTAATAGGATTGAAAGCACGTCAACACAGCTGATTGCAAGTAGGCTACCTCCCCCCCTTCCGCTCTTATACTCATTATCGGGCACCCCCTAGGCTCAGGATCCGCAAGCCTAGCAAGGAGCGCGCCCACTTTGTCACGTTCCTCATGCACCTTGATGTTATACAACTTATAGTCATAACACCGCAACCGTTCAGTCTCAGCCGCCACCACTTCCTTAGCCTCCACCAATTTCTCCTGCAGGTCCGGACGTTCAGGCCTCTGACATTCCAGGTCCCGCAACGCCACTTCTGCCTTCGCTAAATCATTCAGAACAGCTGTCCGCGCATTCGAGAACCCACCCATGCACACGCCCCTCACCACCACTTTCATCGCATCCCATTCTATTGATCGCGACGTTGCGGAGCCCTCGTTCTCCGCAAAGTAGCGGTCAATGCCCTGTCGAACCATGTCACTGAACACCTGATCTTCCAGCGCCTCCGGCCGAAGCCGCCACGATGGGACCGCCGACCTAGCCCGCTGCCACTGCACTGACACCAATAAGGGGTTATGATCCGATAGGGTCCTAGCCAGGTACTCCGTATGCACCACAGTCGCTGCCAAAGTGCCACTACACAACACTGCGTCTAATCTAACATGCAGATCGTGTATTGCAGAAAAGTAGGAGTAATCCCTTGTCTCAGGATGCTGTACCCTCCACACATCAAGCAGTCCCCACTTCTCCTGCCAATCCTTCCTATGAGCCGCCAGCCTGCGCACTGGGGAGTCGACCAACGGCGGGTGCGACCTATCCAGCACTACATCAGTGATCGAGTTAAAGTCGCCCCCTAATAAGACCGGGCCAGCCAAAAAGTGAGCTAGTGAACTTGTTAAGCCGTCAAAAAAGCGGGCCTGATCAGAGTTGGGGGCATACACACTACACAGGACCACCTCCCTCCCGTAAAGTCGCCCCTCCACCACCACATATCTACCCTCGGGATCAACCCGCTGTGACGTGACTTCGAACGGAGTTCCTGCTCTCACCCAGATTAGGGCCCCTCTGGCGAATGCTGAATAGGTTGTGCCAAACACCTGACCCCGCCACCTCCTCTGCAAAGCTCCACATTCTTTCTTAGTTAAGTGAGTCTCCTGAAGCATTGCTATCTGCACTCCCCGCCTCACCAGGTATGCATGTACCTTATGGCGTTTCACCATTGTCTGAATACCGCGGACATTCCATGTAATACATTTCACATTAGGTAACGACCCCATAGTAGACATTTCCGTGTAGTTCCACCATCAGACAGTTGTACCCCGCATTGCAGCAGTTGCATCCCCTATAACACCCCCCCCAAACCCCCCTCAAAACCCCCAAACTCCCATTCCCCAGGACAGGACCTAATAACCCAGCTTCAGCCCCGTTCCAAACCATCAAGCCACACACTGTGTACTAAACTGCGGTCGTCACCACAGAAGGCCTTAAGGGCCACAAGAGGGTGATAGAGCACCGACCCAGGGCGGACAGAGCTCCCACCCCTAGCCCTCCGTCCCATACTACCCTCACAGCCCCATACCTCGGATACCATCAAAAGTCTGGAGGATCAGTCCCAACAGGTGCCCCGGTACCGTTCATGACTCTGAAAATCACCCGTTGAATAGTCCATCCGAAGTCTGCGGGGTGACTGCCGGCCCCCTCACGCTCCCCGTCTCCGAGTCATCTGCACCAGAGTTCTCTGCCTCCTCCTCCGAGTCCGAACCCCCCGATGTTCTTTCCTGCTGTGATCCCGTTATACTCGCCGTTGCAGCCAACGCACCCTTCTTGTCATCCGCCATCTGGGCTTCTCGCTTGGCCCTCTCGAGTTTGTTCCGAGTTCGAATGCGTTGCGACTGTCTTATCCGGGCTGGCTTCGGCCTGTCCCTTCCGCTCTTGTGCGTGCGATCCGTTCCAGCGCGATACAGTTCAAGCCATGACCAAGCCTCGTCCGGAGTCAGGAAGAAGTGCGTCCTGTCATCGATGATCACCCGTAGCTTGGCCGGGAATAGCAAGGAGTACTGAATTCCTTCTTCTCTCAGCTCTTTCTTAACGGATAAGAAGGACGCTCTGCTTTTCTGCACTTCCTGTGTATAGTCCGGGAAGATCGTGACTTTACTATTGTCCACTTGGAAGGGGCCCTGAGACCGCGCCCTCTGTATCAGTAAGTCCCGATCTTTATAATGCAGCAGCTTCACCACCATCGGTCGAGGTGGTCGACCCTCTAAGGGAGGTCTGGCCGGAACCCTGTGCGCCCTTTCCAAGGAGAAGAAAGGAGAAAGACCCTCCGGTGCTACAACCGTCTTAAACCAGTTCTCCATGTATTCCACAGCGTCATTTCTTTCAATTTTCTCCGGAAGGCCCACCACCCTCACGTTGTTCCTCCGGCTACGACTTTCAGCATCTTCCGCCCGTCGCTCCAGAGTCGCCAAGCGTCCGAGAACATCTGTCAGTTTGTGTTCCACCGTTACGACCGCTGGTTTCAGCTCCTGGAGCAATTGTTCGTTTTCTTTCACTCTGTCCGAGAGCTTGGCATGGTCCGCTCTCAGAAGGCCCAGCCCCGTGGCGACCTGCGCTATGTCGTTGTGTAGCGACTCCTTCGTCGCAGTGATCGCCTCCAGGATGGCATCAAGGCGCAAGTTCAGTCTCTGTTCCGGCGTGGAGGCCTCCAGCGGGGCCTGGGTTCCGCCATCTTGGGCCAAGGCCGTTGCGCCATCCTGTAACTGTGGTGTGTTCAAAACACCGCCGCCATCAGCCATGTTGGCTGCGTTAGGTATTCCACCCAGGCCACCACCTATGGCCTCACCAGTCCACAGTGCTCCCACCGCAGTCGAACCGCCAAGTACAGCTTCCCGTGTTCATAAGCATCAGGGTCCCACACACCTCCAGACACTGCACAAGCTCCTTCCTTTCGCCTACTGCATCCCTGGTCCAACCCTTGGGTACTGGTGGCCGCCGGCGAGTCACCTCCCAACGCCACGTGGGGCGTCCAGTTCACCACCCGGGACCCGGGTCCCCGAGAAGGCCCTCTTCACAATCCGACAGCGTGCCCCTGGCCCGGTGGGCGGGCGCCTCTCAGAGCCGATCACTCCAGGTGCCCACACCAATATTGGGCGGTGGGGCAATACTGCTGACCCAGCCTCGCCTCACGTTTCCACGATCACCACTCTGGGCTAGGCTAGTGACTTCTGCCAGCCACGTTAGCACTCCGTTGTCCCCAGCAGTGTGCTCGATCCCTCGTGGCCTCAGTTGCGTTCGGGGGCTGGCGCGCTCCTCAGTGATCGGGTCCTCAAAGGAGTGCGCACCGATCCCGTCTCCGTTGCTGCATCAGGAGTCCGCACCCGCCCCTCCCCCGGAGGTCCGAGCTATTTTCTCGTGCAGCTCCTGCCTCGGAGATCCGGTCAAGAGCCCCCAGGCGATCATCTGCTGCCAGCCGCAGGCGTCTCTGCACAAGCTCAACCCGCCATCTACGATCCACCGGGCCGGGGAGCAGGGGGGGGGGGGAGGGGGCTCCGCACTCACCAGAACCCGGTGGCACAAAGTCTTCGCTCTCCTCGCTCAGCGCCGGTGGCGCCCTCAGTCATGCCCTCACTCCGCTTGCCCAGCTGGGCTGCCTTCGCCGAGCCAGCACAGTCCAGGGATACTCCGTCTCTGGGTCCTCCCGAGATTTCACGCCGCCATCATCCTTTGTTCTCTGCCCGTCTCCTCCGGGCTCCCGGACCAGGACATTACACGTCTCCCGAGGTCCCGCTGGGTCTCAAATTCTGCCCTCCATCTAGTAGACACCCCGTGAGGGGAATCTGTGCCTGTAAAGGTACCTCAGGCTGGATTATCAGGATAAATTCCGGGACTTGGCTCGGAGCCGCTCGCTCACGCCGCCATCCCGGTCGGCGCCGAAACCACGCCCCCCGTATAAATGTTTTTTTTTAAAATCAATTCGGAGAGAGCATGTCTTGCCTGCAACAGCAGGCAGAACAAAGCTATTTGACAAAATAGTGCTCGGAGGCTGAAATTAAAGTCTACAGAGTAACAACACACATAACGGGGTGTCGCAATGGGAGATTACAAAATGAGGCAAGGTGGTACTAAGGAGACACTACTAAGCCTAGTGACCAATGAACAGCCACAGTTTACAGTGGACAATGATGCAAGCCAATGAAAAATATGGGCATACAGTGGAAGGAGCTTCAAGTCCCTATCTGAATACAGCATGCCTCGGAGAGCAACGCATGCGCTGCTCAGGCTCGACGTAAAAAAAAGGGTCGTCAAGTACCAGTCCAGTCTTCCTAACCCTCACATTTCCCATTTCTTTGGTACTAGTCCACCATTACCAACCTACATGCACCCCTACCTCACCCAGTACCTGACATCTTATATGACATATCCTTTTGTCATTACTGGCCTCCATCCTTCAGCACGTTTCTCAACTGTCATTCTCAATTACCACCCTACATATTTCTCTGGCCTACCCCACTAAGGGTGTGTGAAATACACAGAATTTGCTTTCACATAATTACACAATATTTTGCCAGAATTACTCGAAAGTCAAATCTGCTTTGCCATGCTATATTTTAGTGCGAAATGAGTCCTCATGTCAATGTTTTGTGCAAGAATCCATTTAAGAAAACACTACGACTTAATCTACAACCCCCTTTGCAACGACTTAAACGCGATATTCGGCACTGGAAGACACTACCACTCTCCTTTTTAGGTAGGGCGGCTCTCTTTGAAATGATGTCCTTGCCCAGATTTCTGTATGCCCTACACAACACTCCCTATCCAGTCCCAGACTCTTATTTCAGAGAGGTAAACTCAGAGGTGGCAGCTCTCCTCTGGGACAGCAAACCAGCGACAGAAATGGTGAGAAGTTGGTATTACGGCAGGATAGTCCTCCCAGATATTAAGGCCCACTATTGTGCCTCCCAGCTTACGATCATTAATCAGTGGCTTCACGTGCTAGACTCAGACCCAGCTTATCACCTTGACAGAATGACTTTGAGAAAGGGCGGTTTCAATAGAGCACTGTACAACACTCAGAAGGCCCGTCAACTTATTGGCCCATCGGCGCACACCATCTGCGTCTGGCACACAGCGAACAGACACCTGGGCTGGACTGGAAAACTCATGAAACACACACCCTTGTGGGACACATGCAAACTTGG
Organism: Lissotriton vulgaris; assembly: GCF_964263255.1. Lineage (NCBI taxonomy): Eukaryota > Metazoa > Chordata > Amphibia > Caudata > Salamandridae > Lissotriton > Lissotriton vulgaris. Next base: position 1,269,626,645 of record NC_141696.1, on the reverse strand, counting down.
AACACTAGGCAATAGTAAAGGGTTCCACGAATGGGATCTAATTGGTATCTCCCAGTTAGGGGATCTCTGGCAGATTGGAAAACTAGTCAGCTTCTCTCACTTGCAAGAGCAGTACTCTATGGTTCTGGGCGAAAAATTCCGGTATCTCCAAATCAAACATGCAATTGAGGCAGCCCTTCCTGCAGACACGGCGCTTCCGGAAGCCTCCCCCCTAGAGGACTGACTACTTACCGATTATCTCCATAAAAAAGCGACTTCATGACATACGAAGTTGGAGATATGGACAACCCTGACTTGGGGGAGGCGCTAGCCTCGCCTAAAGAGGTGGCAATCTCCTCTAGACTGCGTCTGGTGCAGTTCAAAATACTACATAGGACCTACTACACACGGACGGTACTACACCAGATTCCTGACCCATGTTGCCTGAGCCTCTGCGGGGACATAGGCACCTTTTATCACAATCTGTGGGACTGCCCTAGACTAATGTCTTACTGGGAGGAAGTAGTAGGCACAATCGTAGAAGTCACTGGGAAACAGATTCCACTTGAGCCCCAGTGCTGTCTGCTTAATGTATGGGGCCCAACAGACCTTACCCACGCAGAACGCATATGGGCCAAGACTGGCATGACAATAGCCAAATGAAACATAGCGCAAAAGTGGGGAGTGGGAATATTGCCAACTATCACACAGTGGTACAAAGACATGGATATTGCCATGGTGGCGGAGAAAGCCACTTTTGTAAATAGGAAATGCACTCGCAAGTGGGCTAGGGTGTGGGGAAAGAGGAACACGCACAGAGGGGACATCTGTGACCCTCCAAAAGATGAGACTAACTCGGAAGAAGACACGCAAGGTTGTGAAACTCTATATGTAATGATGGAATATTATATACCAAAGTGACTGTAAAGAAATTACATTGTGATTATACAACAATTAATGCAGATCTGTATTGTTATGTTACAAATCTTGATAAATAAAAAAAAGTTAAAAAAGAAAACTACGAACCACAGCTGCCTGTGTTGTTGTTCATGTGTGTTCGCAGTGATTTGTTTACCACAAATATCATGTTTAGCTGTAAATTGTTTCAGTGAATGGCCCCATATTATATGAAGTGGTGTAATTTTGGGAATTTCATGTAACAAGTGTAATGCAAAATATCTCAAATTGGGCAAATTTTGCCTGCATAATTTAAATTTCACCCAATCTACTCACTACCTCCCTGTGTACCAACTTTCATTACCAATCGTTATGCAGCCCTACTAGTCCCAGTAGCAGCTCTGAATTTCCAATCTCTATGCAACCCAACTTACTGTGAGAAGGATCTTTTTGCCACTTCTATCTATCTTTTGCCTAGATCACAATGCCATATAACATGAAATGTCTTTTCTTGAGACATCATTCCGGCAACACTCCTGTCCACTCCCCTCCTCCGTGAATTTCTCATAGCCAGAGCAACCCCTGCCCAATCAAGAAGTTTTATGAGGCAATGCACCTAAAATTTGGGTGGTCTGACCCCTCTGGTTTGGTTTACTAGTTGGGTCTGGGGACCCCAAGTCGGATCTGCTATGTCTGTGTAGGATTTTCTCGTTCTCATTTCACTAAGAGGCTTTAACTTGTTTATTTTTAAGATCAGGATCTTAAAAAAAAGTTTTAAAATATCGCTCCTGGTAGTATTTCTTACCCACTGTGCAACTCTAAACAGAAGCCCCCTAATGCAAATCCGTACTGATTCTGCTTGAAACAGTTCAGTAATACCTTGGTCTCATCCCTCCACCCGGCAGCCCACTAATTTTTAGGTCTAGCATAGGCAGCGCTTGCGCTGTCTCTTCGAGATGAATTGTATTCAGAATATGGGTTTGGAGGTCCGCCCATATTTTCAATTGGTTCCTCTTTCTGTCCTTTGGAAATACCGATTTTTGTTTGGTGGATACGCTAGTAGTCACTCCTTTTGGACTTTGTACCTTCCATGAGGACTGCCCCTGTTACATGCGTTCCAACTCATGATTATATCTAGAGAGCTTCAAGAGCAGTCTTTTTTCTTTGTTGGCCTGCCTCTTCTGTTAAGTGTTCTGTTTACATAGCTTGGGCAGCTTCATATGCTCTGTTTCCACGTAATCTCCCTGTGCCGTCTCCTCCACCCTCTCATCCCTCCCACAACACTGCTTGCCCACCCCACCACTCCTCCAACATCGTTTTTTTGTTGTTGTTTAGATTATAATTCTTATACTTTGATCTCTCTGTGCCCTCTTCCCACCCCTCATTCCTCCCACAACACTACTTGCCGGCTCCCACCACCACTACAAGATTGCTGCTTTTTTTTCATTTATATTTGTACATTTTTATAGCGCCGGCAGGAGAGAGAATAAGTGATTTACCAAAATATACAAAATGTTGGGCTGAGGCTTGAACACGGATCGCCGGCTTTTGAGTTGGCAGCTGGCAGGGAGGTTACAGTGCCAAAGGCCTCACCGATTGGCTGTGCCCTCTCTCCCCACCCCTTCATCCCTCACACAACACTACTTGCCCGCCCACACCACCCCTACAAGATCGCTGTGATTGCTTTTTTTTCATGTAAATTTGTACCTTTATATATCGCAGGTAGGGGGCAAAATAAGTGATTTGCCAACATTTTCAAACTGTTAAAACATTTCCATTTCAGCGCCAATAGCTCCAACTCAAAAACAAAAAAAATGATGTGAGACCTATTGCATTGCAAATGCTTGTTTTAGTTAGGAAGAACACGTTACTTACTTTAAGTAACGTCTTATTTGGTAGAGACTATCTAGCCACACATTCCTTACCTTAGAAGGTTCCCCAAGTGTCCGACTGGAGGCGGAAATTCTATGTCAGGACTGGAAGCAAGGATTATGCCTTCTTTCTTCACTTTAATGAACAGCAGCGAAGATACTAGAAACTACCTTTCCGATGAAACAAAGGGAATGTGTAGTCAAAACAAAACAACATGGTAACAACCAATCACAGTACTTAGGACCAGTGTCCAATCAGGGCGTAGGGAGTCCCCACATAGTCCATCAACAGTGTCCTCTCTTCCTCTTTTTTCTCCATTGCTACGCACCAAGTTAAGTACTCTTCAGTTCTCTGGCTAGTGCTTATTGTTTTGATGATGTATGCTTAGTGTTCTTTTATGATTTTACTGATATTTTATGCCTAGCGCGGCTTCGTACTGTGTTTCTGATGCTGTTTACGTGATTGCGCGATTCGCGCTGCGTTGCACTGTTGTTTTATGAGGTATACAGTTTTTACAGTTTTTCCCCCTTCGCGCTGCGTCCCGGCTTTCTGCTGGCTCATTAGCGGCTTTGTCAACATTTGTTTACGGCGCGCAGGTGTTGCTTATTAGCTCAGCGGTAGCTGTCAAACGTTCTTTATGTGCCTTTCCTCAGCGTGTGGGCAACGCTGTGGAGGCTGGTAACCGCGGGCACGGTCTTCCGTCCCTACGAAGGTCTCTCGCTGGTATTGTTCCCTGGCCTCCCGCCGCCAGAGGGCGGGGCAGGCAGTGCCGCGCGGCGGCGTTTGATCTCTCTTGAGGAGTTTTCAAACATCGCGCGTGCGTTTGGCAGAGGAACCATGTCTGAGAGAGACGCCTTGTAAGGTGCACAGCGGTAGTTGGGAGTTATCAACTGCTGCTTTTTCCAGTGCTCACGCTCTGTCCTTGGCCCACAAAGCTCCTAATAGAAGGCAGAGCCAGTATTCCAGCTATTAACCTGACGCCTTATCTAAGGTTCTGTATTCTTTAAGGGCACTGGTGAGGGACACTACCCAGACCTATTACCCTGTGAAGGGGTTGTTTAATTTATTTGACCAGCATTGTCCCTGGGCTTGGACCCATTCAAATTTTGCGGTTTATCCGCGACCTTAATACATTTGTGGGGGCTGCCACCCAACCTGTTAGAGCCTCAGCTTGCAGGGCCAGTGTCTAGGCAGGATGACTATCAGGAGGAAGAGGATCCCCTCACTGATATGCCATGGGGTGAGGCTTTCTATGAGGCGGTAGATACCTCAATTTACAAGGCTGTTGACCAGGCTATCTCCCCTCTTGAGGATAGGCTTTCACGCCAAATAGAGCAAGCCTTTGCCAAAATCTCCCAGCAGATTACTCTTACTGTCCCTCATGGGCCGTCTACTTCTGCCCAGCAACCTCTCAGCCCCCCACCACCTAAACGGTCCCGCGAGGCGGGTGTGGATGGGGATGCTTTTGATTGCCTTAGGCAGGCCTTTATGGCCTTTATGGCTAGTCGCCCGGCGGTCCCGTCCACTGTCCCCCCTGCTTTAGACAGAGGGTCCCCGTCAAGTCAGGTTCCCCTCTCAGCTGTTCCAATCCCTCAGGTTCTTCCTGGGACATCTCAGGATCCCCCTAGTATTGCGGATATGTTGGACCCTAACGACATAGTCCACCCGAGTGGTCCCCAGCAGATAAAGTTGCAGCTTATGTGGCCGCCCATATACGACGCCCTCTAGAGAAGGAATTATATTAAAGGTGGGTGACCCAATAAACCCTTGCGAGCTTGGGCTGAAATATGGTATGAGGAAAATTGCTTACAAGGGAATTGTTTTTTGATTATATTCAGAAACAGGAGGTTGGTCAATCTTGACTGAGAAACTTTAGGACCACCTTAATTCAATTCAAACCTGTTTGTGTCTAAATAACGGTTGGCACGACATGTGCAGGCTTGGTTGACCATCACACGAGATGTTTGGGTTCTCCAAACAGTGAGGGCTTTTCATATAGAATTCGAGGGCACCCCGGTGCAAACCTCCCCTCCCCTCCCCGTCCTATCCAGTTTTTGGTTCGGGACGCTCTCCTAGTGGACGGTGAGGTTTCCTGTCTACTCAGGAAGGGCGCTATCACACTCACTACCCACCAAACCCCGGGGTTTTTTTTTTTGTGAACCTTTATTCGTAGCACATGTGATTACAGGTATGGGCCTACAACCATCACGGCCGGCCGCTAGACAAAACCAAAACATTGCAAGCAATACGCATAGTTGTGACAGTTCGGAGCCCAGGATAATAAAATAACAGTACATAGTTTGTGAGTGGACACAACAGCTTGAATCAGGATTTAAAAGGTTCATTTTCAAATAAAGAACTAAGGAGAAATGCCGCACAGTCGCAGCCAGTCCCGCGATAGTGTGCGAATCAGGATATCAGGAACAGTAACAATACGGGGGGCATCAGGGGATAAGATATACATAACAGGAGAAGTGGAAGCTCAACCCCATCGTATAACAAGTCTAAACCCCGCCCCTCAACTCCAACGGCGCCACTAAAAAGGGAGAAAGACTAAAGGGGCATAGAAACAAATACTAATCTAACACCCATCCCGCAACCCCCCACCCTGCACACCCGCAGAAGGTCATGGCCTACCCCCCAACCGCGTGCCTGTCGCCCTAATAGAACCCGAAATATAGAAAGATAGGAAAAAGGAAGAAAAGAAGAGAAAATAAGCGGAGGAGGGCCCTCATCGCGCCGCCCGGCCCCGCCCTTCACCCCTACACTTCGGAAATCCCAAAAAGGAAACAATACCATAAGGAAGAATAGCAAATCCCGAGCACAAAAACAATTAAATATCGATCGAAGATACCCACTGCACCGTCTGTCAGCAATAAAGCAGATAGATTGTAAGCCACCTCATCCCTGACCCTGTCTGGCAGTAGTACCGCCCAAAGTCCTCTCGTTAATCAATGTAAAGCACAGTCCTGAGGGTCCAAACAGTATGGATGAGCCCGGACGGGGCGAAGCCATAAAAGAGCATAGTAATCCAAATCTGTCCAAATATAGATAGCAAAGATCAGGCAACAACAACGCCGGCCCCATGAACCTCCCAAAGCTGGCAAATAATAACATCATCCAGGAGAGGAGAGTCAAATAGTCTGGCCACCACCGCGACACAACCAGGCCAGTCCAAGGAGGAAAACAGCACTCCACCCCCAGCCGCCAGCCGGACATGTGTCCCAAGGACACCTCCATACGAGCAACCAAGACAGTCCGCGCGGGCACGGGAGCCCGGTCTTCAAGTGACCCAAGGTGCCCCCGAGAATCCGAAACCTCCTCCATAGACACAGCAGCAAGTCTATCGGCCGACCCCTGGAATAGGACCGTGGCCACCATAGATGGCGAAACAGCAATGGCGTCCATCCTTGCACCCAGGTCTCGGACATGGCAATCAATGGTCTCGTGCAAATCTGTTAGGGCAGCCAACACGTCCCAGGGTGTGAACTCCGTCGTGCGTTGCGGGCATCCCGGCCCCTTCCTTGCAACAGCCGCCCAACCTTGACGTGAACCGCAGAGAGGGGCACCAGCCGCCATCTTAATCCAGTCGGCCCGTCCCTCTTCACCATATTCAGGGACCAGGCCTTTCTGTGAGGGCACCGCGGGATGCGTCCCCAGGGCAAACGAACTGTGGGGCAGAGTCCAGAAAGGAGAGCCACCAAAAGGCTAAAGTCCCGCAGGGCCCCGGGAGTCGCCCGCCTATGTCAGGGGCAATCCTTGGCTATGCCCGGGCAACAAAATTTGGGGAGGGGGCAGGAGTCAAGGGCCCCCTTCGATCCTGCGCCACCACACTGCCCCGCAAGGGTCCCCGACAAGCGGGTCGGGTCTTCACCGCTGGCAGCGGTCCTTCATATCATCGGCCCCCACCGGCAGGCTCCCCGCCGCCATCAACGGCCGTTGGTGCTGCAGCTGCGGCCGAAGGCCCCGCCTAATCAACGCCCCGGTCTCACCATCGCATGGGCCGCAGAGCAGTCGGGGAGAATTCCCAGGATCGGCGGCACGCAGGAGCTCCGGAAGCAAACGGTAGGTGCTCGTTTTCTTTCCTTTATCAAAGTATGCCTCCGTGGGTCAGGATATTCGGTAGGATAGACGTGTGGGGCGAAAGGGCTCGCGGAGCAGAGCGACTATGCGGCCATTTCGAATGCCTGCTTGGCTCCTCCAACCCCGGGGTTTTTGAGCAATATCTTCCTGGTCGACAAGACCGATGGTGGCAAGAGGCCAGTGATCAACTTGAGCGATTTCAACCAATGACTGGTTTACCCCCATTTTAAGATGGAGGGAATCCATCTGCTCAGGGACGACCTCCAGCCGCTCGACTGGATGGTCCGGTTGGACCTCAAAGACGCTTATCTGGTGGTTCCAATTTTACCGCCGCATCAGCGTTTTCTCCAATTCCACTGGGGTCATCACATTTACGAGGTCACATCTTTCCCGTTTGGACTCTCTTCAGCCCCTTGGTGTTTTACCAAGGTGCTCAAGACAGTGGTGGAATTCCGGCGGGCCAGAGGGGTTCGGATGATTGTGTACTCCGACGACCTGCTCTTAATGGCGACTTGTCCCAGGCGCTTGTTACAGCATCTGCAGAAGGCGGTCTCGCTCCTTCAGGAGCTCGGGTTTATGATCAACGAGAAAAAAATCCCTGTTGCAGCCCACCCAGAACATTACATTCTTGGGATTCGTGATAGACTCCAGGGTGTCCGCGGTCAACCTCCCGGGCAGGAAAGTGTCCAAAATCCGTCACGAACTGCGAAGCGTTCTTACCAGACAAATGATCTCTCTCCGCCAGCTAGCGCCTGTGGTAGGTCTGTTGTCCTCTTCCATCCAAGCCATTTTACCGGGCCTGCTCCATTACAGAGGCCTGCAGCGTCTCAAAGGAATCTTCCTTCGCAAAGGCTATCCCTATTCACACAAAGTTTGCTTGTCCGCCGAGGCAAGGTCCGAGATGCAGTGGTGGTTGGACCACATGGAAGCTTGGAACGGAAGACCAAACTTCGGTTCTGCTCCGGACATGGTGATAGAGTCTGACGCCAGCCAGCTCGGTTGGGGTGCCAGATGCAAAGACCTCTCTACAGGAGGGTTGTGGTCACCCGACGAACAAAGATTACACAAAAACTGTTTGGAGCTTCTGGCAGGGTCCTTTACGGTACGTTGTTGGACAAAAAATTCTGTGCAGTCGTGCGTACTCCTGAAGATGGACAACATCTCAGCAGTTCGCTATGTGAATCATCTGGGAGGCACGAAATCAAAAGCCCTTTTGGATCTGGTGGCAAGTTTCTGGCAGTATTGCCTCGAGCATCAAGTCTCGGTCACGGCGGAGTACCTCCCGGGCAGGGACAACCTGGAAGCCGATTTCCAGTCTCGCCACTTTCTAGATTTCAGTCTGTGGCGTTTGGACCAGTCAGTCTTGCGAGATGAGCGACCTTTGAGGTCCTTTTTCGACTGACCTGTTTGCGTCCAGGCTGGATCATCAGATCCCATGGTTTTTCAGCTGGCGGCCGGATCCTCTAGTGGCAGCTATGGATGCGTTCCTCTAGAACTGGAGCGTGGAACAGGGGTACGCGTTTTCACCCTTTGCAATGATCACAAGAGTGACGGCGCAGGTTCGCAGGCAAGCAGCAGACCTGGTGGTGATCACGCCATTGTGGAGGTCTCAAGTGTGGTTTCCGGTTCTTCTGGAACTTTCTTGGGATTTTCCAATACTACTCCCCCAGTTTCTGAATCACTTAGTGAGTCCGGACTGGTCTCCTCACCCACCAGTGGTCAAAAACTCCCTGAGGCTCATGGCGTGGCGGATTTTAGGGGCAGATGGGAAGCCTCTGGCCTTTCGCAAGAGGCTGAGTCCTTATCTCAAAGGCATGGGCGGACAGTACAGTCAAGAGGTACAGATCCGCATGGAACAGATAGACCCTTTGGTGTGTGCAATGGGGTCTTGATCTCTTGGTCGCTGAGGTGGTCCACATCGTGATTTTCTTGGCACAATTGGCCTCTGACGGGCTGGCTTATCGGTCGGTTAATACCTTTAGGTCGGCTGTGACTTCTGGTCACGTCCCTGTGGATGGCTCCCCGGTGGGCGAACATCCTTTGGTTTGTCGTCTGTTGCGGGGCATACGCCTCTCCCTTCCTCCAGGGCCATGCTACTCCGCTCTATGGGATGTTAATCAGGTCCTTAACCTGTTCCTGTCCTGGCAACAGAATAGGTACCTCTCCACAAAGAAGCTGTTGGCGAATTTGGCCATGCTTCTGTGCCTGGTCCCGTGTAGAAGAGTGTCAGGCGTGCGGGCTCTTGACGTTTCTAACAGAACTTTTACTCCGGATGGGGTTACCTTTACTTTGCTTATATGCACTAAATGCCATACCAGGTCTATTTCTCATCCTGAGTTTCCAGATTCCCCGAAACTGTGTGTGGTTCATTGCCTCAAGGCTTATGAGGAGATGACTGAGGAGTTTTGCCCCCCGGGAGAAAGACAACTCCTCATTTCACTTCGGAAACCCTTTAAGGTGGTTTCCTCACCCACCATTGCCAGATAGGTCCGTTGGGTGATGCAAGAAGCAGGTATTAGCATTAATCAGTTTGGGGTTCACTCTTCGAGAGGAGCCATGGCTTCGAAAGCCTTCAGTCTGGGAGCGCGTCTGGAGGATATCTTCAATGCGGCAGACTGGTCCTCAGACACGTTCAAACGATTTTATTTCAAACCGATTTTGAACACGGCTCATTTGGTTGTGGGCAAGCTTTAAACAAGCATAATCCTCGCCTCCAGTCCTGACATAGAATGAAAAATTTCCTAGCTAACGTAACAGAAAGTTTCAATTCTATTAAGGACTCAGAGGCGAGGATTATCCCGCCCTTGATTCCTGGAGGAGATCCCTCCCCATAGTGAGGTAATTGGAATTTTTATGGTCAAGTGTGTCCCCTAACGTGTACCCCATCGACTCCATGTACGAGTTTAAAGTGCATGTAACTTCCCTCCACAACCGAATCCGATGACGCAAATACATTTGCGTCCAACGTTAACATGTCCTCTATCAGATCCACCATGAATGGATCGATAATTCTGTTCCTAAGTATGCCGTGCCACCGTCTTTATGTGGTGTACTCCCACGTTTTCCTGGCTCTGCCGAGCTAGGCCCTGATTTCCGTCTTCAAGCCACTTCTGCCTCTGCCTCTGAAAGCTGCAGCGTGGAGATGCATCCCTGACCTCTGCCTTACTTCCTGCCAAGCGAGCGGTGCCCGGCTCGGCCTGGTCTGCCTGCCAAAAACAGTATTTCGCCTTCAAGTTATCAGCATAGCCAGTTCAGCTCCACGAAAACACATTCCTGTCTAGTGAAATACGAAAACATATCCCCGACTGCAGAGCAAGGGCCAAGCCTTCCTGTCCTCCCTCATGAAATTCATTGCTCCCGTTACCATGGTAGGCCCCTGGCTCCGAGCATTTGCACCTAGACATGCATACATTCAGTATAGAATAGCCTCTGCCCGAAAGACCTTTTACTCCAGATTAAACATCCTCCAAACACAAGATATCAGATATGTTTTAGGAACAGGTCGATCTGACATGCCAGACTTCTGTCTCTTCTACTAGTGTTAAAAGTCAGACTCTTAGCTTCCTCCAGATGCACGTCAATCACACGTCATATTAGCTGCGCGCGCATCCAGGCCATAAGTTTCTGCTGACTCCGCAAGAATTCTCTAAGCATCCACCCACTTATGACACTTTTCTGTGACGTTTCTAGTTCACGCCTCTGTGCACACCCATATTCACGCCTTTTTTGCTACGCACATGTGTTCTTATCATATACATTTCACTTGTCACGCCTACTGTATTCAATGCTATTGTGTCATTTTACTATATATGTCATGTACTGTTAATAAATCGTTGACATCTTTTCCTGCCATCATTGCATACCCGAACCCTTGTATTGATGGAATAGATCTCCATTGACTCGAGTCATTTAGTCATTTATGATTAAAGCCCGTATGACTCAGACACCACGGACTCTGCCTCTCATTTGATTGAGCTATTCTCTTTAACTTATCTGAAATTATATGGCAAACTCGTATACGGTAAAATATTTACCACATAATTTGGCGCCCGAATAGGGACCCCTCCCCCACCCCACGCGCCGGTGATGCGTCGCAGGCCTTGCCCCCTGCCACGGCCGTGACGGACCCCATGCGCATCTGCAGGATTTCCTGTATCTCCCTCAGGCCTACGGAGGTGACGGAGACTGCGGCCGACATCCAGACGAGGCGGTGAGGAGTGCGGAGGATCCTGACCAGAGCCCAGCCGAGAGAGCAGTGTCCGAGGTATCGAGAGGCCCACCTGTAGTGTCGAGGCGCATGCGTAGTGCGCAGCAGAAGCAGTGACGTCAATCCAGTCCAGTCGAGTTTCCGAGGCCTTCCGTTCCGTGCTTCCCGGTGAGTACCGTTGCTGGGGACGCATCTAGACGGGTGCATTAATTTGTGTCCGGTCAAGACGGGTTTGGGTACACAGATCCGGTCTGCACTGTTTTAGCAGTGTATCTGTACTGTTTAGCAGTGCATCTAGTATAATTATACAGTTATTGTTATTCGTTTCGAAATGTTTCAATGTGTTTTAATGTCGTGGTATGAGTGATTGTTCGCATTTTTCTTACTGTGTTTATTGTGTATAGTGTCTAGATCGAGGTAGCAATGCCTTTATTCTCGAAATTACGACAGATAGGAACTAGGAAAGGGATACTAGAGGAAGCTGTTCCCATCCCACCCAGGGACACTCCTGGGCATTTTATGTACCACAAGCACGGCTTAGATGCCATATTATTTCTCGACTTGTGGGTGGACTACACGAAAGACTTGGCAGAGAATCAGAGATGGCCCGTTACAGGGACATGGGATGCCGAGTGCATCATGAGAGTAGAGGAAGCGTTGTGGAAAAAGAAAGCCTGACAGTCACAGAAAGATGCCATTGAATTATGGCGTAAAGAATCACATAGACGGACAGAGAAAGCACTCAGGAAAGCAGAGAAAAGTAGAGAGGATTCTGAAAAAGCCAAAGAAAAAGAACTACTAGAAGAAGGAGAACGAGTTAGAATGGAACAACACGACAGACAGAGTAATGCCATTATGACAGGACTGTATCCAGTCCTGGCCGAGGGCCTGCCCAAGGCGACCCCGGAAATACCGAAAGAACTGCCCCCTCCATTGGTTCCGACTAAATTACGTCATAAGACCGCAGCAGACATTTTCCTTTCCTCCTATTTAGACGACGTAGCTCCCGCATATACCAATGTACCTGCCCACGTACCTGTACCACCTGCTGACAATAACCTGCCCCACGATAATCTGCCCCCAGGCCCGCAACAGCAGACCCCTCCCGCACCACTTCCCGCACCTGTTGTCACTTCCCCTATTGTTCCCCCTGGTATTCATCCGCTTAATCCTTTTGGGCCTGGCACGGTTCAGGGCCCAACCCCGTTACAAATACCGACCCTACAGCCAGGTTATGCTCAAGCCTCCGCCTCAGGAGGTGCTACAGGAGGTTATCGCACCCCGCCACATGTACAACGAATGACAATGAGAGAATTAGCAATGCTGCGAACACCTAAAGCAGCCCCAGCCGAAAAGCTTAAAGAACAGCTTACAGATTGCAGATATGACACAGTGCCTGGCACAACAGGACCCATGTTGTTAGCGTCCCTACGTTTAAGACGTGTTACAGATTATTTGATATTACTACCAGAAATGCCCGACCATCTAGACAATATGTATCATTTTATTAGAACAGGAGAAAGACCGGAGTGTGTTGGTGAAGCCATGTCACATCAGAAAGTTGAGACTCAAGGTTTAATAATGCGATTTTTGGTTAATTGTTTGATAAGGGAACAAGATCAGCCCAGCTTTCCACAAGGAGAGATGGATAGATTGAACAGATGGAGTCAGAATATTGCAGAGGGTAAACGTGATAGAGAGAGATGTGTACATGCTATGGTTAGAAAGATCCGTAAAGAAATAGTAGCAATACATGCCCGTCGAGAATCCGAAAAGCAACTCGAATCAGACGATCAGGACTCCTCGCAGGAGGAAGAACCAGAGACTCCAGCAGAAACCTCGCAACTAGCAAGTAGAGACATGGTAGCATATGTAGGGAGAGAGAAACTCCCTAGACCGTATCCTCTTGATAGGCCCTTCGATAGACCCATTCGTTTAGAAAGCAAGAAACGTTACCTTTGTCCGATACCCGAGCGATGTACCCTTGAACATGTATTCCAAATTACTGACAAAGTACTGAAAGAAAGGGTAGGTTATCACGAACTCAATACCCTACGTGATCAGGAACTAGCCCGGTCCGCAGTACAGTGGGCCGGAGATGACAGTATATATAAAGACGATTCAGTAGTGCAAACGTTTTTAAGTCTTACTCCAGAAGAACAGCGACTAGCTGGTATATACATGACCCAACACCTCATTATACAGTATGAAAACCAAGCATCTGATCCAGGTCCGTTATATAATTTATTGCAGGACTTACTCCTGAGAAGATGGAGAGGTCTAGGTACCGATCTAATTGAAACGATTTTAGAACAACGCCACAAATATAGAACTTTCCTGACTCCACACTTTGTTTCCGTTCCACCCCCAGTCAGGCAACCATATCACCTAGACAAACAGAATCCTTTACGAGAAGTACATCCAATCCGGAATCCTGATGATACCTTTGAACGTGTGTATGTATACACGCCCATAACTAAAATGGAATTATTGGAAATGAAGAAAATAGTGCCCAGTCATGATAAAGACCCTGCAGGTTTCCACGTGAAATAAAAGACATGTTACTCATGGGAGATTACACCTATCCCGACATTATGAAAATATTGAAAGTGTTATTGCCTGCCGGTATTTACGAGAAACTCAAAGAAAAAGAATGGGAGGTGGGAGACAAAAAGATTGATTGGGCTGCATTAGAAGCCGAAGAAACTGGCCGAACCCCAGGTGTAGGTCTTGGGGAGAAAACTAAAGCATTACCAGGATTGTTAGTACAGGTTTTGCCAAGATTGTTAGCAACTAAAAAGGAGGACTGGGATGCAATCTCAGCCTGCAAACAGAAACCCGACGAAGACACTAGTGATTTTTATTCCAGATTCGAGAAATGTTTTATTATTAATAGTGGCCTGAAAACAAGTAGCGAATCATACCCACACCTTTTTGTATCCAAATTAGTCGAAAATTCATTGCCTCAGGTTAAGAATCGTGTACTGAAAGTCGAGAGTACATGGCAAGCTAATACGCCTTCCCAAATGTTACAAATGTTACAGTATCACCAGAACAGAATCAGGGAGGAACATGATCACGAACAGAGACGTATGAAAGACACGAAAATGAAAGTACTAGTTGCTCAGTCAGTTCCAGCTGACGGTCATAAAAGGGGTACGACACAGTCCAACAATTCAGCAGCTCCTGTTAAAGGGACATGCAACTATTGTAAACAGCCAGGTCACTATGTAAATGATTGTGCAGTTTTGAAACACAACATAGCTACAGGTAAAACTAAAGAGAGACTGCGTCTTCCTAGACAGGACCAGGTCCAACAACACGTTCCACAGAATATACAGCCTATGCAGATTCCACAACAGACCGTAGCGGTACCACAGCCACAGCCCATTGCCGCAACACAACATGCCACTCAGCAGATGTACCAGTATGCACAATCTGACTACCCCGATTACCAGCAATACACATGAAACAGCCTAGAGAGGGAGGTTGGCTTGCCTCTTATTGAGGTTCCTGTAGATCAAGAGGGTCCTTATGTACATAGTCAGGTATTAGGGAAAGATAGAAAGTTTTGATTGACACAGGGGCAAGCAGGACAACCATCAGTCACGACGAGGTTCCAGGGGCACCCCTCTCAGGCTCACAGAATGTTTCCCTTGGATTTTCAGGAAAGCCTATTGTTAATGAAGTATCAAAACCAGTTCCCCTTGCAGTTGGTCCATTGTCCCGTACTACAGATTTATTGCTCACGAAATCATGTCCAGAAAACTTGCTTGGTATTAAGACCCTGAAAGCTCTAGGAGCTGTAATTTGTTGTTCTCTGGAAGGAGTAAGGTTGTTCCTTCGTGATTTTAAGGGACATTATGTATTGAGAGATTTTGACCTCAGGTTACAGAATGTTCCTGCACATTTATGGGCGAAAGGCCCCACTGATGTAGGTTGTATGCACATTACTCCATATCGTGTCACACTCAAGCCAGGAGTAGTACTACCACGCATCCGACAATACAAGTTACCACCAGATGCTGTAGTGGCTTTACTGAAAATCATTGACGAGCTCATTGCACAAGGAGTGGTTGTAGAAACTGACTCCAATGTTTGTAATTCCCCTATCATTCCAATTCTTAAACGTACAGATCCAAATGCACCTCCAGTTTATCGATTAGTTATCGATTTACGAGAATTAAATAAATGCATTGTACCACAATATCCCGTGGTCCCAGACATTTCGTCTTTATTGACTGCTATTGATTCCGAAGCGACGTTCTTTACTGTAATCGATCTCAAGAACGCCTTCTTTAGTGTCCCTATTGACCCGGAAAGCCAATACCTTTTCGGATTCTGTTTAAATGGCCGAAGCTTCAAATTTGCACGCGCACCTCAAGGATTCACAGAAAGCCCCAGCATCTACAGCCAAGCATTAAAACGACAACTTGACAGTATTCACATGCCTGCCAACACTGCCCTACTTCAATACGTCGATGATCTATTGATCACCGCCCGTAGTGAACCAGAATGTGAACAAGCATCACTGACAGTCTTGCATTTCTTGGCGGTCAAGGGACACAAGGTGTCTCCTTCGAAGCTACAATTCTGTGCTCAGCAAGTGGTGTACCTTAGGCACTTGCTGACCAAGTGGGGTAGGCAGCTGACACCTGAACGAATTCAGTTAATTGCACATCTTCCGCAACCCAAGACACAGAAAGAAGTACGAGCCTTCATTGGACTCACTTCTTATTGCAGACAATGGATTCCCCAATATGCATTTCTAGCTAAACCACTCATACAGTTGACAACCCAGGAGGCAGCGTCTTCGTCTGTTCTTCCATGGACTCAGGAACATACACAAGCTTTTGACGAATTAAAGAAAGCCTTATGTCAAGCACCAGTTTTAGCAACACCATGTTACAGCAAACCTTTTACACTTTTTGTCACAGAACGCGATGGCACAGCGTTGTCGGTTCTCACTCAGCTTCAAGCAGACAAACACAGACCGTGTGCTTATTTTTCGAGTACATTGGATCCAGTAGCCCAGGCCTTGCCTGCGTGCTTAAAGTCAGTTGCAGCTACAGCTCTAGCAATCAGACAAAGTGATTCCATTGTATTAGGACATCAATTGACAGTACAAGTTCCACATGCTGTAGAGGTTCTCCTAAACAGAACACAAACTCAACACCTGACTGTAGCACGACTGACAGGTTATGAATTGACGTTATTCCAACCACACATAGAAATCAGACGCTGTAATACACTGAATCCTGCTACACTTTTACCATCGAGCACAACAGATCCTACTCCACATGACTGTGTAGATGTAGTTGACACAGTTACGAAGCCCAGACAAGACTTGACAGATGTCGCATTACCCGATCCAGACCTGACACTTTATGTGGATGGTTCATGTTTAAGAACAAGTACAGGAGAGTTGGTGGCCGCGTATGCAGTGACCACTGAAACTGAAGTCATAGAAACACATCGCATTGACACCCTGTCAGCTCAAGCAGCAGAGCTCATTGCTCTGACCCAAGCCTGTATACGATCCAAGAACCTTAAAGTAAACATATACACAGATTCACGTTATGCATTCGGAGTCGTTCACGACTTCGGTGTCCTTTGGCAGGAAAGAGGTTTCTTGACCTCTCACGGAGCCAAGATTCAGCATGGCCCCCTCATTCAAGCACTATTGGAAGCAATACATTTGCCTACAGCCATAGCCATCATGAAGTGCAAGGCACATACAAAAGTCACAGACAAGATTTCTCAGGGCAACGACTTTGCAGATCGAACTGCGAAACATACAGCACTGACTCATACTCAAACGACGGACATGACGAAAACTGATGTATCTTCACTGGCACATTTTATGACAGTCAGGGACCCCACACAAGATGTCATCGACATACAGACACATGCCACTCCAGATGAAATAAAGAAATGGGCTGAACAAGGAGGGGTCCAGACAGACCAAGGATGGATGACGAGGGGAAAGACCACATGGTTTCTCCCCGACTCTATGGTTCAAGTTATCATCAACACAGCACATAGTCAGCACATTTAGGAGAAAAAGCCATGTTAGACAGTGTACAAAATCTTTGGTTCAACAAGCATTTACGAGCAGCAGCAAAACAGAAAGTGCGTACCTGCATGATCTGTTGTCAGTTCAATCCAGGAAAAGGGATTCCCGTAGAGCACGGTGGATTCCATCCTCCCGACTATCCTTTTGAAGTCCTCCAGATGGATTATATCCAGATGGACAGATGCCGAGGATTTAAGTATGTCCTCGTAGTCGTATGTGCCCTATCCCGATGGACAGAAGCATATCCCGTCCCAGATTACACTGCCCCGACCACTGCCAGGCAGTTGGTTCGTGAGTTTTTCCCTCGATACGGTTTGCCCAGTGTCGTATATTCAGATAACGGTCAGCCATTCTCATCTGAGCTTATGAAGCAGGTCTCTCTTCTATTGGGGTACCAGTGGAAGTTTCACTGTGTCCGGCATCCAGAGGCAGCAGGTCTCGTGGAGCGACACAATCAGACTCTGAAAACTCGCCTTGCAAAAGTGTGTAAAGAGAAAGGAGTGGATTGGATAGTAGCATTGCCAGTTGCACTTTTTTATATGCGAATGGTAGCCCATTCTAGGACAGGGCTATAACCGTATGAGGTGGTCTTCGGTAGACCTCCTAATATGTGGGGGACGCCTCTGCCGCGAAAAATCACCGATTTTGACAGTACTATGCTGACAGATTACCTTGCTTCTTTGATGTCTGCACTACAATCATGTCGTTCACAGGTCGCGGCAGCCTTCCCAGACAACACCGAGGTGAAGCCACATGAACTGGTTCCGGGAGATGTTGTGGTCATTCGGAATTTCGACAGGTCAAGTCCGTTGGAGCCCCGCTGGAAAGAGCCGAAGATTGTTTTGTTAACAACCAGGACTGCTGTAAAACTCGAGGGGCGGAAGGGGTGGGTGCACTCCAGTCACGTTAAACGGTTCTATGGACTTCCGCCAAACCCTGCTTCCCAGAACTCTAACATTCCAGAGACAGATACCAAACTCCCCCTTCTAGAAAAAACTCCCCAAGAGGAGTATCGCCAAAATTTGAGGTCTAGTAAGTCAGACAGTTTAATTGTTTAAGTCCCCTCCTGGGTGAAGCGGTTAGGCAGTTTCTGACAATGTATAAGTTAGACCCAAATAGAGAGAGAGATAGACAGGAGACCAAGAAGCAAAAATATCGTAAAAGTCTCCGGAGCAGATGTATCTGCACATTACTTATTATGCTTTTTCTGAGTCTTACGATTATTGTTTTGAGTTGGATGCTATACATGTATTTTCCTCTTGCACCTTCTTTTTCTAATAACACTGCAGAGCACACGTTTAGTGCTCTACCCCCACACGAATTGTCTTATCGACTTGCGCTGCGCAACAATACATTCATTCGTATGTTACACCATTCTCACCAGACCAACAATGCTACTAATTGTTGGATATGTGGCCGACTCCCTCCTTATCAGAACTACAAGGGAGCTCTGCCTCTCTTTCCTTACCCGTTTACACATAATGGTTCCTGTGGTGCCTGGTTTAGTTTAATATCTTCTATAGACACCGACTCTAAGGTTTCCCAAGGCAATTGGATATGGGGAAATCTGAACACAGTCATGAACAAAGCATGTTTCCCGAACGAAGAAGGTCTTCCACAAATGACAGGGACAGATCTAGAAAATGAAGTGTATGGATTAGGCAATTTCACACTTAACCTCATGATTCTAAATGTTCAGTCAGAAACCAGTCCAGACTTACCATCCATATCAGTTCTACCAGCAAAAGGTGTATTGTGTGTCAGAAAAAATGGTTCAGTACATCTAGGTCACAGTGACTGTACTACTGTGGTCGAATTCAGTGATCAAGGCAAGTCTACATTCAAAGCTTCCCGACATTCCTATTTTATATGTGGTCAGACAGCTTATGTCCGTTTACCTCCAGACTGGGATGGTACCTGTTTCATTGCATTCTTATTGCCACCAGTATTCCTAGCCCCATCTGACTATCACAGGAATTCCCGCCTTAATATCGTTAGACACAAAAGAGACCTCCCACTAGTTGATCTGACTGAAACTACATGGGAACAATATACAGATTTCAATAAAGGATTCTTTCCCTATCTAGGAACTGTCTCCAATAGTAAACTGATACGTAGATTAACCAGAATTCTCGAAGCGGTAGTGAACGAGACTACTTCAGCTTTGGGCAACTTAACAGAGGAGCAGTCTGCTATGAGACTTGTTGTTCTTCAGAACCGCCTTGTCCTTGACGTCATCCTGGCCGATAGGGGCGGGGCTTGTAGAGTCATCGGATCCAGTTGCTGCGTATTTATTCCTAATAACGCGCCATCAGTCTATAAAGCTATTACCAGACTTCACGAGATTGCTCATCTGATACACCAGAATCCAGACTCCTGGACTTGGTCCGGTTGGCTCTGGAGTGTAGTATCGGCCTGGGGATGAAAGCTACTGTCATTCCTAGGAATCATATTGACCATAGTATTCAGTTGTTGTCTATGTTTACAATGTGGGCCAGCGATTTGCGGCTTGTGCGCCACAGCATGTGTTCCCCATTCAAGTGCACGTTCCCATTCCCGAAAAAAGAAAGAGGAACAGATGATGTTATATGAACAAATAGATGGTCTCATGAAAATTGATATATCTTAATGGGTCTGTAGGGGACAAGGAGGGAATGAGGTAATTGGAATTTTTATGGTCAAGTGTGTCCCCTAACGTGTACCCCATCGACTCCATGTACGAGTTTAAAGTGCATGTAACTTCCCTCCACAACCGAATCTGATGACGCAAATACATTTGCGTCCAACGTTAACATGTCCTCTATCAGATCCACCATGAATGGATCGATAATTCTGTTCCTAAGTATGCCGTGCCACCGTCTTTATGTGGTGTACTCCCACGTTTTCCTGGCTCTGCCGAGCTAGGCCCTGATTTCTGTCTTCAAGCCACTTCTGCCTCTGAAAGCTGCAGCGTGGAGATGCATCGCTGACCTTTGCCTTACTTCCTGCCAAGCGAGCGGTGCCCGGCTTGGCCTGGTCTGCCTGCCAAAAACAGTATTTTGCCTTCAAGTTATCAGCATAGCCAGTTCAGCTCCTCGAAAATACATTCCTGTCTAGTGAAATACGAAAACATATCCCCGACTGCAGAGCAAGGGCCAAGCCTTCCTGTCCTCCCTCATGAAATTCATTGCTCCCGTTACCATGGTAGGCCCCTGGCTCCGAGCATTTGCACCTAGACATGCATACATTCAGTATAGAATAGCCTCTGCCCGAAAGACCTTTTACTCCAGATTAAACATCCTCCAAACACAAGATATCAGATATGTTTTAGGAACAGGTCGATCTGACATGCCAGACTTCTGTCTCTTCTACTAGTGTTAAAAGTCAGACTCTTAGCTTCCTCCAGATGCACGTCAATCACACGTCATATTAGCTGCGCGCGCATCCAGGCCATAAGTTTCTGCTGACTCCGCAAGAATTCTCTAAGCATCCACCCACTTATGACACTTTTCTGTGACGTTTCTAGTTCACGCCTCTGTGCACACCCATATTCACGCCTTTTTGCTACGCACATGTGTTCTTATCATATACATTTCACTTGTCACGCCTACTGTATTCAATGCTATTGTGTCATTTTACTATATATGTCATGTACTGTTAATAAATCGTTGACATCTTTTCCTGCCATCATTGCATACCCGAACCCTTGTATTGATGGAATAGATCTCCATTGACTCGAGTCATTTAGTCATTTATGATTAAAGCCCGTATGACTCAGACACCACGGACTCTGCCTCTCATTTGATTGAGCTATTCTCTTTAACTTATCTGAAATTATATGGCAAACTCGTATACGGTAAAATATTTACCACAATAGGACAATAAGTAATATGGTTCTTGCCCCTGTTAAACAATTTGGCTTGTTTTGCTCTGTTGTCTTGCTTGAGATGTTTGCTCAGTGCTCCTCTGGTAATTTGTTTCCCTTGTCCTCAGGCTCAGACTCCAACAAACAGGATTCCTGAAGAGCGAGAAGGGGCTAACTGCACGCTCAGAAAGAGGAAGGGAGGACACTGTTGATGGACTATGTGGGGGATCCCCAAGCCCTGATTGGACACTGGTTCTAAGTACTGTGATTGGTTGTTACCATGTTGTTTTGTTTTGAGTACACATTCCCTTTGCTTCATGGGAAAGGTAGTTTCTTGTATCTTCGCTGCTGTTCATTAAAGTGAAGAAAGAAGGCATAATCCTCGCTCCGAGTCCTTAATAGAATTGAAGCTTTCCGTTACGTTAGCTAGGAAATTTTTCATTCTTGAGCAGTACCCCTGTGCACTGGTAGGTGGTTAACGGCTCTGCGTCTGCATCTTTTACACCGGATGTGATGTGCACAGTGCCTATATAGGTGCTACACCAGGGAGCGCACTGCCTTCAGTTTGTGACTATTTCTGCATCAGAAACACTGAGCCATGTCAGAAGGTTTTTGGCCAGTGAGCAGATTCTAACGACCTACAAGGACCTTGTGAATAGAAAACTCCAGTTCGCAGAACAAAGGGTGGGAGTGTGGTGGGTATGAATCTGCAGCTAAATAGCATCTTTATCAGATAAGGCATTACTGAGGGTAAACAACTTTTTCATCTAATAGAGACTTCTAGCTGCAGATTCTTTACCTTGGAATAGATACCAGAGCAATACCTCCTCGGGGTGAGTCTGCGAACAGCCTTTGAAAAAAAGTCCTGGAGGACCGAATGGGCAAAGTGCCCGTCATGACGGATCCGACTGTCAAAGCAGTAGGGTACGGTAAACATGTGCAAGGATGCCCAAGTAGCAGTCTAACAGATGGCCAGGGCAGGATCTCCACATGCTAACGCAGTAGACACAGCTTCGGCTCTGGTGGAACAAGCCCGCAATCCCTCAAGGGATTTCTTCCTGGCTAATGTGTAGCAAATTGTGGTGCTGAGTACAATCCATCAGGAGATGGTACGTTTCTATATTGCTTTTTTCTTCTTCATTCAAGTGAACCTTGCATAAATTTGATCGTCCATTCAGTGTGTTTTTTGGTGCCATATTTGTAGGACAGTGCCCTTTTAGGGTCAAACAGTGGAGTTTGTCTTCCTCCTTGGAGGGGCGAGGCAGAGCAAAGAAAATGCGTAGTGTGATGTTTTGGCCAACTTGGAAAGGTGTCACCAACTTTGGCAGTAGTGAAATTGAGGCATAGCATGACCATGTGTGACCACGTCATTTGTGTGTGCCATGTGCGACATTGTGCATGCTGTTTGCATATGAAAGAAACAGGTCAGTATTATATTCCTCCCCTTGCAATATCCACAAGCGTCAGACTGGATCTGCAAATTTGTGCTTAGCAGTACCCTTGTGCGTCGGTAGGCGACGTCTGTGGTCCGCGTGTGTCGTCGGCGTCGTGTGCGCCGTTATGACGTTGTCTGAGTACTCAGATGCCGGCTATGCGTGCTGACGTCAGGTCCGATTTTTTCACGCCAGCAGCGCAGTTCCAGTAGAAGTGTCACCTTAGTTATTTAAATTCAAAACTTTGTACAATCACTTTTGCTGATTTTACTTGAGTCTTTGACTCTGGACGGTGCCAATAGGGATGTCCGGTGTCAAGCCTGTGAGGATTGCGACCGACTGATGTCGGTGACTGACCCTCACCGTCGGTGTCTCCACTGTCTCGATGTCAACCATGACAACAAGAGCTGCTCCGACTGCCGTGCCCTGACTATAGAAGCTAGGCGGGAGTGGTCCCACAAGCGGCTCCGACTCCAGCAGTTGGCCTGCACTGCAAGAGGTCATGGTCTGGACGGAGGTCGAGGGACCGGGCGTGGGGTTTGAGCCATCAGAGCGCCGGGAGTCGACATCACTCCTCCGGGGCAAAGTCGTCAGCAAACCACAAAAAGTCAAAGAGACGTCATCGCTCTTCCAAATCCCCACGATGCACGTGCAATGCGGCAGGGGATTTGGGTGACACCGCCCAAGCGGCTCCGTCAGTCGCGGGCATCGTAGCCTGCCCCACAACCTCCGGTCCCTGGGCAGCATGCAACGCAGGATGAGTTTGAGCACTTCTTCATGGCCATGATGTCCCTCACTCCTACGACAGGCAATGCCGTGGCTTTGGGCCTAGCGGACACGTCTGGGGGCCCTAGCGGGTCTGGTGCTTCTGCCCCGACGCCGTCTGGTGCTTTGGCTCAGACGGCGCCGGCGCACTGGGCCCTGCGCCACTGGGCCACACTGGATCAAATTCTTGATCCTGATCCTCGCTGGTTGACCTCACCGGCTACAGTCCCCCAGGTTTCACCCTCAGCGCCGTCCTCAGGTGGTGCTGTCCCCAATACCACACTCCATACGGCTCTGGCGTGGGAACGGCGCAGCTGAACGCCACTTTTGATGCCGCATGGGGAGTATAAATTCAACGAGCCGGGCACATCTTTTGACAACCCTGATAATCATGGAATGGGTGATAAGGAGTATTCGGATTGGTCTGAAGACCCACTGACACGTGAGTGTCAGTCCCAAGACGAATGGACAGGTGGACTGGGGGATGCGAGTGGTCTGCACACCTCGTAAGACACTGGTATTGTCCCAAATCCAACCGTGGCTTCGGAGGAGGGGGCAAACTACAGTGTGGTGTTGACGCGGGTGGCCAAAGCCTTGCCCCTTCATCTCCCTGTCGCGGCCGTGAGGACCAACCTCCTCACTGAGGTCCTTAAAGGGCAGTCAAGCTCGGCTGGGCCTCTGCAGCCGTTTCATGAGGCATTGACTGACGCTATTTTGGGCACTAGGTCCAGGCCCGCTGCAGGTTTGGCTGTAGATAGGCACGTGGGCAGACGTCAACACCCGTCCCCGGACGACCCATGTGTCCTGTCCTCCCACCCCACCCCAGAGAGCCTGGGCATGCAGGCCTCCAATTCACAGACCGCATTCCCGTAGGCTCTGCAGGACAGGGTTTCCAAGAGGTATGAGCAGTATGGCAAGATGGTATCCTCCTCCCTGAGTCTGGAACTGCGGTCTTCCAACATCACATGCCTCTTTGTCCGCTACACCCACTCTTTGCGGGACACGGTTGCGAAGCTGGTGAATAGATGGTTAACAGAACATCTGGAGCTTGCTGACCCTCTTGGCTGATGCGATGGCCACCAAGAAGACTATCTTGATTGTCTGAAGTCATTGAGGGACGCTGTGCATAGGTTCAAAGGGAGAACACATCAAATAGGTTAAAATGTAATTAAAATCCCATTGCGGCATAACAAAAGGTTTAGGAGGAAATCTATGCTACAGACTTTTCAGAAACCTTGTCACAACTGCTGGGTCCAGAAGGCTGCGGGACACCAGAGGTCAGCTTGCCCCTCCCCAAGACACCGGAAGGATATAACTGTGTAGAAGCCCCCGCCGCACTGGACGCACGCAGGCGTGCGCCGGGCTAAGCCTGGGCAAAATGCGTGCTGTCTGTGGCCGTCAAGGGCCGGGCAGGGCCACCCCATTTGCAGTTCGCAGTAAGGATCACGGACCCCAGGATGCTAGGTATGTGTTCATTATACAAAGTCACACCGATGGAAATACCCTTATACGAACACTGCCCCCCTGCCTGCCTTTAAGCAAAAAATTGTCATCATTGTCAGAATGACGAAACCGAAGGGGGTAGTTGGAACATTTGACGATTTCTTTACAAGGGCAGAATCGGTGATTATACATGAAATACAGGCAACTTAGAGACGATTATCACTGGACCTTGTTCGTCCACAATCTCGTTTGTCATCCGGGGGCACCCTGGACTTAGCCTCAAAGGACTGTTTAAGATCTCCCTCCGTGCCCTTGAGTCCGGTATTTGTAGTTACAAATACTCAGTCCCCACCCGTTTCTATCAATCAGGACCTAAGTGTTCCTGCTAACAATACCCGAGGGACTCTGAGTAAGATAGCCAGAGGTCGGACAGCGGTTGCTACAGCTCTTGGGGGAAAGAAAAATGTGGCAAAATTAAACCAACCAAAGCTCAGGCAAAAAACTACAGACTCTAACACGGGCAATGAGGATGGTACCAGTGGCGATGGAATAACCGAAGCCCAGATGTGTAACTCTATTTCTACCCAGACTGAAGATCCCTGGGTTAATGGCTCCAATACCACCGACATGGGAATCGAAATTTTAGACACTTTAATGGAAGGTTTTGAGTCCAGATTGGATGACGTGATGGACATTTTTGTCAAGAAACTTGATGCCGTTTGGGAGAAAATGTGTAAGAAACACACTGTGATAGATAACAAATAGGGGTGGGGATCGGGAAATTTCCTCACGACCAGCGCCTAAAGACCAAACAAATACTCAACTTAACTGTACTGGTGACTCACAATCCGGAATTACAGTAGACCCTATTGTGCTCTCCCAAGCTGCCCCTTGCCATCAGTGTGGGACAGAGGGAGCACCTCCGGTAACAAACGAGTGTCCAGTTAACGGAAGTAGCGGGCTGACGATCAGGAGGGACGGTATGGGTACTTATAAGAGGTCGAGTAATTAGGGTTGGCAGCCCAAGCAGGGTCCAAGGCCAGCAAATGTCACTAATACTGTGAATGGCGATCCCAGTAAGCCCGGCTTTAATTCCAACTCTAACTCAGATGTATTACATCTCCCCCCAGCCTCTGCCCCATATGTGCTAGTCTTAACTGGCATCCCTGCGCTTAGGGAGGGTCAGAAAGAGGCTTGGTGTGATTTGCAAAACAAGTTGGTAGTCTGGCTTCACGAGCATAAAAAGTTTGACCCGAGTAGGAGGGATAAAATAATTATGGCCAGGCGAGTAGGGTGGGTAGGACCATCAAATAAATCCATAGAAGGGGATTGTATTGGTTTAAACTTTAGAAGACCCCAGTTGGTCCGTCGTCTTTTATCCATCACAGAAGAAACATTTAACCCTCCATCTAATATTAGCACCCTCCCTTTGGGCTACTTCTACAAGCCGCCGCCAATTCCAAATAGAAGCATGGAAACAGTCATGCCCCTATCCAATGGATATCATGCTTTGTCCTCTCTGAACACACAAGACAGACTATTAGACATGATACCTAATATAGAAGTTAATGTTGGGCCACTGACAAACACCCGAATCGGAACCAATCGCCCCTCAGAGAGGTCGCAACCAATAAAAAGTGGCACTGATACTATATTGAGTGTTTTGAGCTGGAACGTGGCAGGTCTACGCACAAGACTTGATAATGTAGACTGGGTAAATATGATTAGGACATACTACTGGACACAGATTTTGAAAAAACGGCCTATCATAGTAAATCGATAAGCAGAGGCAGAGAACCGAACCAATTCATAAGATCACATAACTTGTCTAATGTTATGGACCTGGTTACGGGAACAATGATAAATAACCATGCAACCTACAGGGGAAGGGGTTGTAGCTCAACCATAGATTTTATCTTTGTACGTCCCCTGTTAGAAAAGCAGCTGGAGTCTACCGAAGTGGTGCCTACTGATTTTGGTGATCCCAACCCAATTAAGCTAGCAGTATACACCGCTCAAAGGCTGACTTTTCAGACTGAATGTGGGGCCATAAATTTAACAGTGTCAACAGACAAGTTAAGACTATGTTGGAGAGGGACAGATAATTGGGGATTTTGGGAAGATCTATCAAAGGGTCAAAATCCTCCTTTCCAAACCCCTTCCTAAAGTAGCACCTAACCCCAGATGGTTTAACCAGGATTGCTCGCACGCAAACAGGAATCTACGTAGGGCCCTCTCAGCCACCCCGAGGTGCATAACAGAAGTTAAACTGGCCAGAAAAAACTACACAAAGGTAACTAAAGATTGGAATAAGGACCTCTTGATTGCCAGCTGGGACAAGCTGTCTGAGGCTGCAAGCCAGAATAAGAGTAACATTTTTTGGGCAGCTGTTAGGGATGTCCGCTCCATGGGCCAGTCCATGACACCCATTAGTTGTAATATAGCCAGTGAGGCATGGGTGGAACATTTCTCGGGTATTTATACCCCCCACCCCTATGCGAAACAACTTTTACCCCAGGTAGCCCGGTCCCCATTGATATAAGTATTGTAGAAGTCATGAAAGCTATTAACCAGAGTTTAGCTAATAAGGCGCCGGGCCCAGATGGGCTCCCCATCGATTTCATTAAGTGGAGCCCGGCTTTTTGGGCCCCTTTACCTTTGAATGTTTTTAACAATCTAACTATGACTAAAATACCTGAGACCTGGGCAAGAAGCATTATAGTCCCGATTTGCAAGAAGGGAGATAGATCCCTTCCTTGCAACTATAGAGCCATTTCCCTTAAAATTCTAGGAAGAGTTTTATATAATAAAATTGTGGGATGGACAGAAGAAAATGCTATTTTGGACCCATGTCAGCTAGGTTTCAGGGGAAAGGTGGGAACCGTCGAACAATGCCTCAATTTAAACTTAATCCTGGGAAAATATACTATCGCAAGGAGGACTCCAGTCTACATGGCCTTTATGGATTTGTCCACAGCCTTTGATCTAGTTAATAGGTCAAGGCTGTGGGCCATCCTTTTGGCATGTGGGCTGGATGAAACATTAGTTAATTTCCTAGTGTACTTACACAGAGACCTCCAGGCTCAAGTGAGGATAGGGATGGGTGGAGAGGTTTCGAGGACCATTGACATTGGCAGGGGTGTCAGACAAGGATGCGTGTTGGCACCCCTGCTTTTTATTATATATATCAATGGCTTAAATGCCTCTCTGAAAACGTCTACTAAAGATGTTTCACATGTTAATAAAGTGCCCATCCCGGTACTTCTGTACGCAGACGATGCGGTTCTCATAGGCCGCACCCCAAACTCTTTGCGTCTCCTTGTCCAAAATTGTAATAATTATATGAAAGAGCTAGACCTCTGAGTAAACTTTAAAAAATTCTTCCTTATGAGCAGCGGCCCCGGTAAGCGTGAATTAGGAATGATCACAATAGATGGTCAAAAACTGACCTCGGTGAAATCATTTGTCTACTTAGGGCTGGCCTTTGCTGCGAACGGCTCCTGGAGTGAGCACGTAGCCCATGCCAGGAGCAAGTTCTCAAAGGCCACCAACTCAATTCTAAGCTTACCCCGCCCTAAGACCACGGGTGCTCTTTTAGTAGTAAAGAAAATATACAAACTACAATGCGCCCCGGTGGCAACATATGGTGCAGACATTTGGGGAACTGTTAATTGTTCAGCAATTCAGCGAGAAGAGAATAGGTTTTGCAGGAAATTGCTGAACACTCCAATCCCAACCCCTCAATACATATGTCACAAGGAGCTCAATAATAATTTTATAACTGATTTTATTCGAGCACGGCCAGCACTTATGTGTGCATCAGTGTGGAAAAATGAAGCGGCACTTCTGACACAACAGATAATTAAGGATTGCCTACAGTGCGATAAAGGCTTGAAAATCCCATGGCTAAGCGGTGTTCTTGCAAGTTTGCGTAGTATAAGTCTTTTCCTGGACTCCAGATCGGCCGAATCAGTCCCTAAAAAAGAACTTCGGAATGCCCATTATTCACTATACAATAACGAGCGGCAGGTGGTGGAGTCCAGGAAAATTCTTGTGCGAAACTATATGACCATAGAACATTATTGTTACCCGCTTGGCATGTACTTAACTTTACCAATGAGCAGCTGGGAAAGGAGCATCTTGCTACGTCTAAGAGCAGGCACAATTTGATTTGCACTGTTTCCCGCTGGGCTATAGTAGAAATGTTAAACACATTTTGTGCCCTTGTGACAATAGGAGCGAGCAAACCACTATGCATTTTAGATTTCTCTGTAAATACTATCTTAAATATTCTAAACATCTGCTTTACCCATATTTTAATAAGCAAAGACCAATTACTCTGGAGGCAGCATATTGCTGTATGCTAGACTTAGACAATGTCGAATTGATTTTTCGCACTTGCACTTTTCTTAAAACTGCAATAAGGGCGCGCAGGTCGATGATGGATTCTTGATATTTATATAATTTGTAAACTGTTTTAACCAATTAGTTAATATGATCATTCTTGCACCAGTGACTTAGGGTTTATGTATATGAAAATGTTAATATCTCTTTTTAAATCATTGTGACACATTTATATTCGTGTATTAACTATTTTTGATATACTTACATGGAATTTTTCTTCTTTATCTTTTATATCATTCGTATGTATTTATACTCTGCGCTTTTATGGTTACTACTGTACCCGAATAAAGTTGAACTGAACTGAACTTGTCACAATGGGTGAAAGTTGGTCGGGCTACAACAAAAAAGCCAAGATGGACTAAAACTACCACTTAGCTGTCCCCTGAGAAAAGCCCTGCCGGGCTAAAGGATGAACAAGTGACTTACCTTCGATAACGTCTTATTTGGTAGAGACTTTATCTAGCTGCAGATTCCTTACTTTAGAATTACCCCCAGGCGGCAGACTGGATCCGTAAATGTTTTCATGAGCAGTACCACAGCGCGTAAGTCTATGATGGATTCTTGATATTTATATAATTTGTAAACTGCTTTAACCAATTAGTTGTACATATTAATATGATGATCATTCTTGCACCAGTGATTTAGGGTTTATGTATATGAAAATTGTATTATCTCTTTTAAAATCATTATGACGCATTTATATTCGTGTATTAGCTATTTTTGAAATACTTACATGGAATTTTTCTTCTTTATCTTTTGTATCATTGTGATGTATTTATACTCTGCACTTTTATGGTTACTTCTGTACCTGAATAAAGTTGAAGTGAACTGAACTTGTCACAATGGGTGAAAGTTGGTCGGGCAACAACAAAAAAGCCAAGATGGACTAAAACTACCACTTAGCTGTCCCCTGAGAAAAGCCATGCCGGGCTAACGGATGAACAAGTTACTTACCTTCCATAACGTCTTATTTGGTAGAGACTTTATCTAGCTGCAGATTCCTTACTTTAGAATTACCCCCAGGCGTCAGACTGGATCCGTAAATGTTTTCATGAGCAGTACCACAGCGCGTAAATTAAGCTCAATGTGACATCGTCCAAGCGGGAAGTGACGTGCCAGATGCCTACATAGGCTCCACCCCAGCGTGCTGATGTCAATTTCTTTTTGTGACTTTCCAAGCCAGAAGCGCCCAGTCATGAAGTGTACTGATCACTGGTGTGTAACAATTTGGACCCTGAAAGGGGAAATAGCCCCAAGTCTATAAATCCGTTCACAGAGCGAGAAATGTGGGAGGTTCGGTAAGGAATCTGCAGCTAAACAGTGTCTCCACCAGATACGGTGTAACTTTTGATAGAGACTTCTCACCGTAGATTCCTTACCTTAAAATAGATTCCCAAACAATATCTCCCCAGAGGAGGGCCTACAAAAAGATGTCATACTATAAAGTCCCGCAGGACCTGACTGCCCAGGTAGTAGTGCTTGGTAAACCAGTGCAGAGATACCCAAGATGCTGCCAGGCAGAAGTCCAGGAAGAGGACTCAGTGTGCTAACACAATGGTCGCAGTCTTTGCTCTGGTGAAATGAGCATGCAAACCCTCAGGGGGTTGTTTCTTGGTCAAATGCATAGCAGATTTTGATATGGTGCACGAATAACTGGGAGATGGTCTGTTTATGTACTGCCTTTCCTTTCTGGGCTCCAACATACCTCATAAAGAGTTGGTCGTCCACCTGGAACTATTTTGGGTGGTCAAGGTGAAAGGACAACGCTCTTTTTGGTACAAGTCGGTGGAGTTGCACCCCTTCCTTAGAGGGATGAGGTGAAGAGCAAAAGGTAAGCAGGGTGATGGACTGGCCTACATGAAAGGGAGGGACCACCTTCGGTAGGAAGGAAGATTTAGTGCGAATGACCATCTTGTGTTGGTAGATGTTGTGGTACCGAGGCTGAGATGAGAAAGTGTCACAAATGTATTAGCTAGTGTGCAATTAAAGAACAATAGACTACATTTACACAGTAAAAATTTGAATTTTTAAATACCCACAGTAGAGACATCGTTGTCCTTTTCTGAATCAACTCCTCCATTCACTGGTTAAGTTATTGCAAAGCCCAAACAAGCATTTGCCATGCAACAGGTCTCGCATTAGTTCGAGTTAGAGAATTTGGCATTGTTTATATTTAGCTGGATATGTTTGCTGGTTTGTGTACTGTGTGTGTTAGGGAATGGCAGGTTTGTATGTATCTGTGGAGTAAGTATGTGTATTATAGTGTCCCCATGCCATGTTTACATTGCCAGTGAGGCTAACAGTAGACGTATACACAGACGAACACAACCACTTGAAGAGGGCAAAGGGGAGTTTTAAAGACCAGGCTCTGACATAATCCCCACATACATTCAACTACAAAAGAATGTCAGAGGGTCTAAACAGAAGGGGATGTAAACCAAAAATGTAAACCATAAGGCACACCGGACCTTACCACGTGTCCCAACACCTCGGGTCAACCCACCATGAGACCTATGAGATGGTCAGGCAAAGATGTCCATCAGTCACCACACGGAACCGCCCATCATCATATAGGATTCTCTTGCGACCTTCTCAGAGGGAGGCAAATGTTTTCGCAGTCGAGGGCCTAGATGGAAAAAGCCCTCAACTGGTCAGACAGGCCTTTCTAAGGTCCCGTTACTCTTTTGTGTGAATTTTTTTGAAACAACAGGGTGACTGATGTTGCAGTGCAATAAAGTGTGTGAGTAAAATAAGAGAAAAAAGTGTCATAAAATTGGATGAGCGAGTACTGAAAGTAACATTTATTCTGTTGTTACCCGCCCTTCCAATATTAAAATGTAGTCAGTGACAGTTTAAAAATAGAACTGCCCAGATGTACTAATAGGTCGACATGTTTCAGCAAATAACGACATGTTCTGTCTCTTGCTTTCTTCAGGACCTCAACGACTGATAGCTACTGCAAAGTGAATAAACAATAATCAGTGAACAATAAACTGAAAAAGTGTATAGGGGAACGAATACAGAGATCACCTGAATCCACTAGGTGTCAGTATCGTCCAGTTGTCTCTCAAGTCGTATCAGACTTGTAAGAGATGCTGACCTCACCCCACCTGGCCTTGGCTCAGGAAGAAAAGGGGAAGCACCGCTCTAACCGTCGGTACTTCAAAACCGGCATCTGAACCTTCTGGTGGAGGGACGCCTGCCTGCCAAGATGACATTACATACTTCATGCAGAAGGATAAAAGCTGTCAACTGACACCACTCAATCTCCAACCATGAAGGCGGCGCGTTGACAGACTCAGGTGAAGAACACCCCCCGCCTGCTGCAACAGAAGATCCTCCCAAAGGGGCAGAATGATCGGAGGACCAATGGACATGCTCAACAGCTTGAGACACAAGACTCTCTGAGACCAGTTCTTGAGAACTCTGGGCAGGAGAGGAATGGGAGGAAAAGTGTACAAGAGGCCTGAGCTCCACTCAAGATGAAAAGTGGATGTGATGTTGCCCCAGAACACCTGCAGTAGTCTTCCCTTGATGGAGGGTAGAAAAGCTTTCAGTGCCAGTCGGATAACTCAGAGCTCCAATAGGTTGATGTGGATGGAGTAGTTTCTGTCCTGTAACTCCAGTTCTGTAGTAGGGGTATCTCTGTTATAGTCATAATCTAGTGAATAGTCCCGCCCATGTGCGTGGACCCCGGCAATCAAATATAATCTCTTAAGTTGTCAAAATAATGCAGAAACTGCAAAGACACTTAAGAGAGAATTTAAAGACAAATAATGCAGCCTATATCCACAGGCTACACTGTCCAGTACTTCAACTAGAAATTCCACCAAAAAAAACACCACACACAACACAGCCTGCCAGTTTCTACAATAGAGAAACTTGCCTCCCCCAGTCAAAGACTCTGGAATGATAGCGAGGAAGGTAGGGACAGACAAGCCCCATAGGCTGCCATTATGTGGCTTAAATAGGATACTGTGCCTTTAAGAGAACTTTCCAGAACTTCTCCCAGTATCCCAGAATGCATAGCAGGTCCCTCTACTTTCAGTTCTTTTTGAAGGCGAAGCACACCAGACCTGTCGCATTCTTTACATGATGAAATATCTCCACCGGGGAAGAGGGCGGGCGCTTATGACTATAACAGAGATACCCCTACTACAGAACTGGAGTTACAGGACAGAAACTACTCCTTCTGTAGTAGGGGATCTCTGTGTATAGTCATAATCTAGTGAATAGAATGGCAAGCCCATCCCCACACCAAAGCGGCAGTGGAGAATAACACATAACGCCACTACTGTGCGAACAAATTCCGCAGCGAAGCCTGCCCAACCTGAGCGTCTGCCCTGGCGTCAGTATCCAGGCAGTAATGCTTAGCAAAGGTATGAACCGACTTCCAAGTGGCTGCCTTGCAGATTTGAGCAATCGGCACGTTACGGAGCAGAGCCGTCGTGGCAGCTTTGCCCCTGGTGGAATGAGCCTTAGGCTTACCTCCTAAGGTCTTATTAGCCTTTTGGTAACACAATTGTATGCAGGACACAATCCACCTAGAGATGGACTGCTTAGAGGTCGCAAGGCCCGTCCTGACCGATCCATAATTGATGAACAACTGGTCAGACCTACGAATATCTTTGGTTTTATCCAGATAAAATTTCAACACCCTCCTAACATCCAGGGAATGGAGAGACCTCTCCGCTGGGGATGAAGGATTCTGAAAAAACGTAGGCAAAGTTATAGTCTGGTTGACATGAAAATCAGAAATAACCTTGGGAAGAAATTTAGGGTGAGCATGCATAACAACCTTAGCAGCATGAAATACAGTATAAGGTTCATTACAACACAACGCCTGAATTTCACTCACCTTGCGGGCCGATGTAATGGCCACGAGGAACGCAGCCTTCCAGGACAGGTGCTGCAACAAAGCCTTATGAATCGGTTCAAAAGGTTCCTTCATCAATCTGGACAGCACCACATTCAATTCCCATGAAGGCGAGGGGAAGCCTGACAGGAGGGAATACTTTCTTCAATCCTTCCAGAAAATCTTTGATCACAGGGATCTGGAAAAAGGAAGTCTGTGAAGGGCATTTCCTGTAGGCAGTCCATGCAGCCAGATGAACCTTAATGGAATGCACATTAAGGCCAGACTGCGCCAAATGTAAAAGGTAAGGAAGGATGACATCTTCCTTACAGGTCGTAGGATCATGGTTCTTAGACTGGCACCAGATACAAAACCTCTTCCACTTGGGGGGCGCTAGAGGGCGCGCTTGCGGAATGGCTGCCTAGACTTGCAGCTCCCGCTCCTTGGTCACTGATCCTACCTAAATCCTTCGCCACGGGGTGCCGCGTTGCCCCCAGGAGACCGGATCCCGCATCCGGGGGGTGCTCTCTACACTCGTCCCAAGTCTGGAGTGGCTGTGATCCCCAGAGCCGAAGATACGGGCTCCTGAAAACTGCCCGGCACTTGCTCTGGAGCTGCATGAGGCGGGCGCTCGGCCGCTGCAACTACGCGATCCCGGGGCCTGCCACGAGGCTCCCAGGCCGCATCGAGACCTTGCCTTCCTGATCCTTTTGGGATGACATGCGGAGACGACTGTGCAGGTAGGCGACTGCTGAATACTCGCCTTGGGTCTCCCCCCAGCCGTCACCTCGCTGGCACAGAGGGAGGGTTGCTCCTGCTGCGACGCCTGCTGCCACGGCTCTACCAGGTCGCTGTACCTGTCGCCCATAGCGCTGAAGGCCCGACCTTGCGCGGCGCTGTCCGCCGGAATCATCGACCGGGGGCCGGGGCTGCCCCTTTGTGCGGAGTCCCCCAGTCGCTTCCCGCATTGCTGGCCTAAGGATTGCTGCACGACTTTCGAGCGCTAGGTGCGCTGGGGGCTAGACACGCAGCGCACGGCTGCCATACTGAGAGGCGCCGACCGGTGAGCCACGCTACCCCCGACATTGACTGTTATAGCCTGCTTCCCTGGATTTGACCCTGCAGCCCATCGGGGTGGCCGATGCTTTGGCCTTTACATTATCTGGCTTCCACACAGCGAGTGCCTGATACTGCGGCTGAGTGCCCAAGACTGGACAGGCAGCCACTACCATTGGGCGGTCGGTAACCACATAGCGCTACTGTTGGTAACGACCATATTGCGCTATACTGCAACGCACCAAGCCCGAGACCCTTCTGCCTGCTACTGGCTGTTTTTTACCCGCAGTGCTCTGCCATCCCTCATTTCTTCTTTTTGACCTCTCACTTACCTCCGGTCACTACCATGGGACGACCTGAGACTCGCCAGCCTAAGCTGAGCTTCGACAACACTCGCAAAAACACCACATCGACACAGATGAACCCGGGGCCCAGCGTGCCGCCTCCACAGCCTGCCCCACCTATCACTCCTGCTGCGGACCTTACCAACCTGATACAGGAGATGCGTCAAGGTTTCGCCACCGTCGTGGAGAAAGTGGACGGCGTCACAGCTCGATTGGACGCCCTGGTCCATAAGGTGGATCGCCATGAGGAACGCCTCACAACTGCGGAACAGAGAATCTCCGACAACACTGATGCCGCCACGTCCCACACGGCGCAGCTGGCGAGAATGGACAATCTCCTCCGCATCATAGCGGCAAAGAACGAGGACTTGGAAGCACGAAGCCGCCGGAACAACATTCGCATTACGAACGTGCCGCAGTCCACTGCCAAGGGCAGGATGGAGCTCTATGTGGAGAAATTGCTTAAGGGCTCAATCGGAGAGGAAGCTTTCTCGTCCCAGTTCATCGTCGAGAGGGCCCACCGCTCCCTGGCGCCTATGCCCCAACCTGGCCTGCCACCGAGACCTATAATTGCCCGTCTTCTGAATTATCGTGATCGTGACACGGCCCTCAGGGCTGCCCGGACACAAAGATCACTGAGGTTTGAGGGCATTACATTCTCCATCTACCCTGACTTCACGTCGATGGTTCAGGATGCAGAAAAGGGGGTGGTGATGAACAGAGTGTCTGAGTTAAACAGACCACTCTTACCCAGTCCAAAGATCAGGGCTTGATCCATCACCGTTATTTATCTCACTGCCCCATCCCAGCTCAGAACCTGGCTATATGCAAATCAGTCTGTCCCTGGCCCAGTGCATCATGGGAACAGGGCAGACTAAACTACCAAGCCAATTCTTCACCAGAAAGGAGACAAGCTACCGGGGACCGGTTTCTGGCATTTCAGCCTTCTTCGGCCCGGCTTGCTTGAATCCTGATGGAGCAGTGAGAAAGGGACTCATGTCTGAGTATACCCTGCCACACCTATAGTGGCCAAAAACGATTTAGAAAAGGGGGTGGTGATGAACAGAGTGTCTGAGTTAAACAGACCACTCTTACCCAGTCCATGGTTCAGGATGAGCGGCGCAAATTCCTTCCAGTGAAGAAAAAACTGCGGGAGGCCCAAATCGACTATGCCCTCTTGTACCCTGCGAAGCTTAGAGTTACCCACCAGGGCAAGCAACGCTTTTTCACCAACCCGCAGAAAGCTGAGGACTTCCTTAAGACGATCCGAAGGGCACGCAGGGACGAACATGTACCTGCGGACGAACAAGAGAATGCTGACCTACCTCCAGAGCACCATGAAGACTAATGGACCTTACATACCTTACATACTCTGACCTATATATGCATCAAACCGAACCACTAGCTGGCACCGATTCACCATTTGAGAGCTGGGGAGATACATAAGCGGCGACCTTTCTGGACCTTGCACCCCAGTGGTAACGTATACCAAGGACCACTCTCTCGGCCCTAGACTCCACCAAGGGCGGTATAGTCTGGAGCTATGGGCCGGATAGTGGCAGCGCGTACTTTCTGATGTACCCCTGTCGGGTGTTCCCCACTGACTTATTGTTTGTTTGGCTGTTTGCCTCTCTAAAGTTGGGGGGGGAGGGAAAAGGGGGGGTTCACGTTGGGGGGATCCATGGCTGCTGGCATGTTTGGGATGCTGGGGTGGGTGGGGGGAGGCTGGATTTCGTGAGGTTAACATTGCATAGACTGTGTACATATTTACTAGCCTGGTGTATGACTTGGTCCTTCGGAGGCGTATGTGGGTTCATGGTTTGGCCCTCTTGGGCACTTTCGTCTTTACTGTCGCTATGTCCATGGCTGCTGTGAACATAACCGCGCGACTGACATGTCTATCATGGAATGTCCGGGGGTTGAACGATGCTAAAAAATGCAGGAATGTTGTTGCCTACTTGAATAGACATCATGTACAAGTTGCCATGCTGCAAGAGACACATATGCCCATGCGTAGGGACAACTCCTTTGGACTGAAATGGGCAGGTACCCACGCCTTTTCCTCCTATTCGTCTTATGCAAGGGGTGTGGCGATTCTCATTGCCCGTGGCGTGCCTTTCCACCGCTTTGGAGAGGAGGTGGACAGGGAGGGGCGGTATGTTTTGCTGTGGGGTAGGGTGGGACATGACACCTATTTATTTGTCTCAATGTATGCACCGAATATTGACTCACCTGTCTTTTTTTCCACGCTGTGGGGTAAAATTGTTTCCATTGGGGCACGACACGTCATCTGGGGTGGTGATTTTAATCTGGCGCTGGCGCCCCCCCTTGACAGGGCGGATGGTGTTAGTTCCTACAAGCCCCGAGCCAGAGAGGTTTTGGAGGGAGTGGTGGAGGAGGGTGGTCTGTTCGATGCCTGGAGACACCTACATCCCCTCGGACGGGAGGGCACACACTTCACGCCTCACACCGGGACATGGGCGCGCTTAGACTACTTTTTGGTAACCCGAGACATTACTAAGGAGCTGTTAGGAGTTGACCACTTGCCCAGAACCTATTCAGATCACAGCCCTGTGAGATTGCAGTTCCGGACTCCTGGATGGGACAGTCCGAGACCACAGTGGAGGCTAGGCCCCGATGTGCTTCTTGACAAACTCTTTCGCACAGAGCTGGGTGAAGAGATTAGGGATTTTTTCCCTAGGAACAGGGGCTCAGTAGAGTCAGTTGAGCACATATGGGAGGCTTTCAAGGTCACTATAAGGGGGTTCTGCATTTCCAAAAGCCACGGGGTACTACGAGATATCCTGCGTACCATCACCACACTAGAGGGAGAGCTGCGGACTCTAGAGCTCCAAATGGCGGCGGATGATGACCCACGCCTACAGGTAACCTTTAGGGACACACTATCCAAATATGAGGAGGAGGCTGCCAGGGAAGCGAAATATCGGGGCAAACACTGGGTGGCCCGGAGATACTGCGAAGGGGATAGGCCTGGGAAAGTGCTGGCTTCACTCACACGTACACCACGAGCACACAACACTATATTAGAGCTTACAGATGAGGCCGGCGCCACCATTAGAGAATCAGATGCGATACTCACTGCCTTCACGACGCACTACTCGACACTATACACATCCACGGCAGAGGCGGACGCTCCATACGCTGAATATTTGAACGAAGTGGCGCTCTGCTGGCTTAGCGATGGAGATAGTGAGTTTCTTGCGGCGCCTTTCGAGCTCGACGAGGTTAGCGAGGCCATCATGTCCCTCAAAAACGGTAAGGCTCCGGGGCTCGATGGCATCCCAGCTGAATTCTACAAAGCCTATATTGATATCATGGCGCCCGTGCTTAGTGAAGTCTTTACCGAATCATTAGCTGACGGGATACTACCCTGCTCTATGCGTGAGGTGGTTATCACCTCTCTTCTGAAACCGGATAAGGATCCCACCTCCTGTGACTCTTACCGTCCACTCTCCCTTCTGAACTGTGACGTCAAGATCCTTGCCAAGATCCTAGCCACGCGACTTTCGCTGCTCATGACCAGAATTGTCCTACCTGACCAATCTGGCTTCGTGGCGGGCAGGTCTACATCCCATAATCTCCGCACCCTTTTTTCCCTGCTTCGCACGGTCCATCCTGACGTCCCTGTGGCGGCTGTGTTCCTGGACGCCACCAAGGCGTTCGACTCTGTCGAATGGCCCTACCTCTTCTCGGTCCTGGCCAGCATGGGTTTCCCTAAAATGTTCTTGGCCTGGGTGCGCCTCCTATACACAGATCCCACGGCAAAAGTACTGATAAATGGAAAACTGCCGCCATCCATCAACCTTACGAGAGGCACCCGCCAGGGATGCCCGCTCTCGCCGCTATTATTCGCTATTGCGGTCGAACCTCTAGCATGTCGCCTGCGCCAATTACACCGAGCGGGAGCGGTACAATGTCTGCAGCGGCAAATCGATGTGTCCCTCTATGCGGATGACATCACGCTGTACGTCAAATACCCGGATCTACACCTCAATCCCCTGCTTCGTGAGTTCGTCCTTTTCGGAGGAATGTCAGGTGTTCACATCAATTGGTCTAAATCGCAATTTTTTCCTCTTACGGATGCGGTACACGACTTCCCACTAGATTATCCATCGGTATGGTGCCGTGATGATCTTCGCTATCTGGGGATCCGTGTCGCTCGTGATAAGGACGAGACACTCCGCTCCAATTATGGAGTAGCCATAACCAAACTGACTGCCTCCGTCGATAGGTGGATCACGTTGCCACTCTCCATGGCTGGAAGGGCCTCCCTCATAAAAATGGTAATACTACCCCGTTTCCTGTACCTTTTCCTCAATATCCCCTACTACCCTGGTGCCTTCTTTTTCAAGACACTCCGCACGGAGCTGCGCAGACTTTTTTGGGGTGGCAAATCTCCCCGATTGAAATGGTCAACACTGACCCTTCCCTATGACCAGGGGGGGTTCGATGTCCCTGATTTCGAAACATACTATTTGTGCGCACAGGCGCATTTTGCCTATCATTGGATGGCTCCTACTCCCTTCATGCCACATATAGCAGTGGAGGACTGGATAGTGCACCCACTCCTGCTGAACGGCCTGCTACACTGTCCGTGGACTTCCATCACCACTTCGAACACCTCGGTTTCCTGCACACTGGATGCATGGCGCCGCATCGCTCGGCGGCTGTTATGCACACTGCCCTACACCCCCAGACTGCCTCTTACCTATCACCCGCGGCTTGCCTTGTTATCGGAACTGGGGTTCCGGCAGCTTTGTAGCAAGCTCCTTATCACCTGCTGGGGAGATCTGTTTCACGACAGACTTTTCAAATCGGCTGATCTATTTTTTAAAACGCATGAACATACACCCCTTGAACTCTTTTACTATATTCGACTACGCGCTGGGATGCGAGACATCCTACCCGACTACCCTGATGAGCCTGCGATCCTGCCACCGCTACACTACCTTTTAGGGTCACAAGATGGGACCCATTTGGTCTCTGGGCTCTACCGCCAGTTCCGCGGAGCTGCTCCTTTACAAGTCTCTGCTGCCCGACTGCACTGGTCTGCGGAACTCGGAACAGATATCTCGGACGACCAATGGAAGCACTGCTGCGCATTGACTTCCCGCATCTCTGCCAGCTGCAGATTGAAAATTATACATTATAAATTCCTTCAGAGGATATATTACACACCGGTCCGGAAATATAGATTTGGGCTGGCCGATAATGATCGCTGTGAACGTTGTCGTGCTGAACATGCTGATTTTCTCCACCTGGCGTGGTCCTGCCCCCAGATTGCTGACTACTGGCGACAGGTCATCGAGGCTGTTGCGGAGATGGTGGATGAGGAGGTTCCTGCGGACCCTCTGGTAGCCATCCTTGGATATACCAAGCAATTATCTAGGGAATGCAGAAAATTCACCGACATAGCATTGCTCTTGGCCAAGCGACGTGTTGCTTGCCGTTGGAGCAGGGGCAGAGCGCCCAAGTTCAAGGACTGGCTAACTGACTTAACATATTGCCAAGATCAGCATACCACCTTTGCTGAACTATTGCCTCTCTCATGCCGACCTAGAAACATTTGGGATCCACTGGTACACTACTTGCTTAAACGCTCAAACGACGATGTGCAGTCGGGCGATGAGCCTGACACTTCCCAGATACAGTGACACTCTTCCAGGATTCGATCTGTGGCCTTGGATGGGGTGCGCTGCCTTCCTCCACTGGACGTGCCTCTCTGCCCCTGTTGACTCCTCGAAGAGTGAATAGCCCTGCCTAAGCAGTGCTGCCCTCTTACCCCTTTCTGTGCCTATGCTTCCTCCTTGCCATGAAGACGCAGGGTCCCCCCTCTGGAGAGGTGTATCCTTCATACCCCGCAGATTCTAAAACTGACACCCCACGAACTCCAGATATACTAGGGATTAAACCCGGGACAGTCCAATCCCCACACGACGCCACCTGCTAGGACCGCCACGATACACCATTGACACACATTACCACAACACAGTCATGCACTACCTCTTAGTTGTAACCTCGTTGGGATGTTCCTTAGTTCTTGTTTCACGAACTACAAAACAGCAGTGAGACTCTTCTCTCGCTCAAAAAAAACCTGTTTGACTGCTGCTCATCCTTACTTAGCCTGCTTCACCGGATACGGATGTGACGCTACATCACTCTGTAATGTGCCGCCGGGCCCCCGGGATGCCGGCTACTAGGCTGTGTATTGTTACTCCTCTATTGCTGCCGGCCTCCGGGTTGTAGGCGAACCAAGCTGTGTATCCTACTATGTTTTTCTCAATAAAGCAGATTTGAACTCCCAAAAAAAAAAAAAAAAAAAAACCTCTTCCACTTGTAAGCATATGAAGTCCGAGTGGAAGGTCTCTTAGACTCCTTCAGTATGTCCATGCAATCATCGGGCAGATTCAGATGGCCATATTGCACTCATCTCAGGAGCCATGCCGCCAAACTCAAAGACGAGAGGTTGGGGTGTAACATCCGTCCCCCGAACTTCGTTAGAAGGTCCGGCCTGTAGGTCCGTGAACCATCACTGCCTGGGCCACTCCGGGGCGATGAGTATCATCCGAGCCCTGGACCGGGCCAGCTTGATGAGCACCGCCGGAATCAGGGGAATGGGAGGAAAGGCGTACAGAAAGCTGTTCATCCAGTTGATCCATAACGCATTCCCCAGCGTCCCTTGCTGGAAGTACCTGGAGGCGAAGTTTCTGCACTTGCTGTTTTCGGCGGTGGCGAACAAATCTACGTCTGGAGTTCCCCACCTTGCGAAGACTTCTCCTAGTACTTCGTCGTTTATGACCCATTCGTGGTTTTCCTGAACCAGTCTGCTCAGTGCGTCTGCCTAAACATTCTGCACACCTGGTAGATGGGTGGCCGTTATCGTCAGTCCTCTGGCTAGGAGCCAGTGCCAGATCGTCTGCGCCTCCTGTGACAGAGTGCGTGATTTCGAGCCCCCCTGCTTGTTGAGGTAATACATCGTGGTCGTATTGTCCGTCTGTACAAGCAGAGAGTTGGTCTGGAAGGACGGAAGAAAGGCCTTCAGTGCCAAGTGAACAGCCCTGAGTTCCAGGAAATTGATGTGATACGTGGCCTCCATCGGCGACCACGTTCCTTGAATCTGTAGAGTCCCGGAGTGCGCTCCCCATCCCAGGAGAGAAGCATCTGTCACGACAGTCTGCGTGGG
This sequence comes from Lissotriton vulgaris, assembly GCF_964263255.1. NCBI lineage: Eukaryota > Metazoa > Chordata > Amphibia > Caudata > Salamandridae > Lissotriton > Lissotriton vulgaris. The sequence goes on along the minus strand of NC_141696.1, from coordinate 1,269,584,183 downwards.
AATGTCCTTGTGAAAGGGAACCCCTCTGAGGAGATTCTCCGCCGAACACCACCACTTCAGAGACTGAAGAGCATGCAGCGACAGTCGAATCTTGTCGTCCCAGGATCCTTTCCTCTGATCCCACTGGTCCTCCAAGCACTCCTGCAGCGGTCTCATGTGCAGCCGTGCGTGTGGCGTCAGGAAGATACAAGAGGCCATCGATCCCAGTAGAGAAGACACCGTCCTCACTGTTGTAGATGGAGTTGTCATAAGAGCCTGAGCCTTCCGAAGGAGAGATAATCGTCGCTCTTCCGAAGGAGACACGCTTGCTGACAGCGTATTGATGGAGGCTCCCAAGTACTGTATGCATTGGACCGGAGTCGGAACAGACTTGGCTATGTTGATGTGCAGCCCCAGCTTGTTCACGTCTTCTGGAAGTGTGCTCGCGCTTCCGAGAAGGAGGATGCCTTGATCAACCAATCGTCCAAGTACGGGTAGACGAACACCTTGTTCTTCCTCAGGTGTGCTGCCACCACCGCCATGCACTTCGAGAATGTTCTTGGCGCAGACTTCAGTCCGAATGGGAGTACTGTGTATTGATAGTGATTGGTGCCGACTTGGAACCGCAGGAACTTCCTGTGTTTGTGTGCAATGGGCACATGGAAGTAAGCATCCTGTAGGTCTATAGCGCATAGCCAGTCTCCCTGTTGCAACTGAGGGTAAATCTGATGCAACGACAGCATGCAAAACTTTTCCCTGCAAATCCATTTGTTTGCCTGCCGCAAGTCCAGAATGGGCCTGAACTCGTTCTTGTCCTTCTTGCGAACCAGATAGAACCTGGAGTACAGTCCTCTTCCTCTCTGAGACAGAGGTACGTCTTCTATCGCCCTTTTCCTCAACAGGATATCCGCTTCCGCCTGAAGCTCGCGCAGCTGAAACTGCGAGCTGACCGGGGGAATTGCTGGAGGAGGGCTGGTGAACCGAAGACTGTATCCATTGCAAACAATATTCAGCACCCACTTGTCCTGAGTAATTTTTCTCCACTCTGCCAGAAAAAATGTAATGCTTCCCCCTACCGGAGTGGGTAACAGATCTGGGGGAAGTAGGTTCCTAGGGCCTAGACCCAGCCTGGCCCTTGGGCGCTGGGGCCGACTGCTGGCCTCCTCTGCCCTTCTGGCGCTTCTGGAACGGCTTACGGAACTGGTGTTGCTGTTGCGACTGCCCCGAAGCCTGGCCCCGTCCTCGGCCTTGCCCGCCGAACCGCCGTTGGAAAGGGCGGTACGTCTTCTTGGTCTCTTTAGGCTTCTCCAGGCCCACAGCCGTTAGCGTCTCGGCCTCCGCCTTCATGCGGGCCATCTCATCGTCCGCATGCTTCCCGAAGAGGGTCTCACCGGAGAATGGTAGGTTGGCCACCCTCTGCTGTGCGTCCGGTTTCAGGGACGTAAGCCGGAGCCATGCGTGGCGTCGGTGGTTGACTCCGTGGCAAAATCCGTGAGCAGCCAACAGGGAAGAGTCCGCTGCAGCGCTGATAATCTGGTTCGCCACCAGCATCCCCTCATTCAGAACTTCCATGAAGTCCTCACGCTTCTCCCGAGGTAAATGCTCTGCAGACCGCTCGAGGGAGTCCCAGAGGGCGCGGTCGTATCGGCCCAACAGCGCCGTGGCACTCGCAGCTTTCATGGAGGTAGCGGAAGTTCCACAGACTTTCCTCCCCGCCGAATCCATCCACCTGGACTCCTTATCCGGGGGAACCGTGGAGGACGGAGTGGTGGCATGCTGCTTGCGGGCCGCCGTCACAATGACAGAGTCAGGAGGGGGTTCCGTTCTCAGAAAGGCCGGATCCGAATCGGGAGCCCGGTACTTCTTCAGCAACCTCGATGGAGCCGCCCTCGTCACCGCAGGGGTGAGAAACAGGGCCATAGCCGGTTCCTCCAGGCCGGCACCAGAGGCAGGAGAGGACGAGACAGGTGCTTTTGATGTAAAGTCTCAAAAATGACTGACGTTTTCAGAGTAGGCACCGTCAGGGATATGCCTAACTTCGCAGCGCCCCTTAAAAGGACGTCATGGAACGCCACCAGGTCATCAATCGGGGACACTCTCGTGTCGGGTGACTCCGATAGGGTAGGAGAATAGTCCCTGGTCCCAGAGGACCTCGTGTGTGAGCGAGATTCGCGCCTCCTATGGCGGCGTCTCGACCTCGTGGATGATCTGCGTCGTGATCTCTCCCTTCTCCCAGAGCGAGAGCTGCCAGCCCGTGGCCGCTTCGCCGGTTTTCGTGGCGGGGTCTTTCTTGGCTTCTCACGGGGTTTCGGTTTCGGGGTCCCCTTAGGAGGAACAGGCAAAGACGGCAGGGAAGTGGACCTCGGCGGAGGAACCTTCGGCTGCGGGGTGGGCTCATGCGGAGGGACAGGAGGTGGTGGAGGGTCGCCTGAAGGAAGTGGAGGCGGAGGAGTCGGAGTCCGAGGCCGAGATGGTGTGTACACCTCTGAGTACACCGAGCCCGGTGACCCCTTAGGCGAAGGGGGTGGAGAGCCAGCCCCATCAGCAGATGACCGCTTCCTCTTGCGTTCTCCACTAGAAGCAGCGTGACTTCTGGGACTAGAATCCCTCTTGCGCCGTTTTGGAGAGGCTGAACGACTCCTAGACGCGGACCGCTTTCTGCTGGACGCAGAGCGTCGCTTTTCTGGCGTCGAACGCCGCTTCCTTGACTCCGGCGTCGATCGCCGCCTCCGCGACGTCGACCCTCTTTTCCTCGGCGTCGAACACCGATCCCTCGACGTCGACCTCTTCTTCCGCGACGTCGTACGCCGCCTCCGCGACGTTGAGTGTTCCATCTTCGACGACGAGCGTCGCCGTCTTCTTGATGCTCTTGACGTCGAGGAGCCCCTCGACGTCGACCGGTGCTTCGACGGCGATCGACGGTGTCGCCTCGACGGCGATCGACGGTGTCGCCTCGACGGCGAGCGTCGATGCCTGTCACTCCGCCTTCGGCGTCGATAGGAAGACCTCGACGTCGACGAAGACGATGACGTCGACGGTGGCTTTGACGGCGACTTCTCCATGATCTTCGACATCGAGCCGTCACGCCGTCTCGACCCGGAGCCCCGGGGAGAAGGGGAGCACACCGCCGTCATCCCTCTCGACGTCGACGGAGACCGGGACCGTTTGCTGGACTTCCTGCCCCTGGGGAGCCCCCCAGCGGCCTCAGCAGAGGCAGAGGGAACCTTCCCAGCCTGCCCAGACCCACCTGCAGCCTGCAGACGCCTCTCCTCAAGGCCAGAAAGCCTGATCTTCAGTCTGTCCCTCGGAGTCCGAGCAGTAAACTGCTGGCAGATGACACAATCCTCAGGGACATGATCTTCAGGGAGGCAGACGATGCAGACATCATGGGGATCACTCTTGGCCTTCTTCTCCCACATGCTGGGCACTTATCAAAAAGGCCAGGCATTTTAGAGCCCTAAAACGCCTAAAACAGCACAAAAAAGAGAAAGAGAACACCAAGAAAGTAAACTGAAACACTTTTAGAACACAAAAGTGCCAAAATATCCAATAAACCCTTGAAACAAGGGAGAGCTCAATGCCAGGGTCCTGTAAGCAGGAGCCGGAAAAAAGAACTGAAAGTAGAGGGACCTGCTATGCATTCTGGGATACTGGGAGAAGTTCTGGAAAGTTCTCTTAAAGGCACAGTATCCTATTTAATGGCAGCCTATGGGGCTTGTCTGTCCCTACCTTCCTCTCTATCATTCCAGAGTCTTTGACTGGGGGAGGCAAGTTTCTCTATGGTAGAAACCGGCAGGCTGTGTTGTGTGTGGTGTTTTTTTGGTGGAATTTCTAGTTGAAGTACTGGACAGTGTAGCCTGTGGATATAGGCTGCATTATTTGTCTTTAAATTCTCTCTTAAGTGTCTTTGCAGTTTCTGCATTATTTTGACCTGAAACCTTCTCAGACGCTCTCTTTCATCTGAGCTGTTCTGGACACAGTGCAGTTTCGGGCCTTTCCTCCCGAGCTGCAAGTCCAGGATATTTGGGCTATAATACCGATGTTTCAGACACTATGTTGTATTTTGTTGAGACTGACTGAGGCTGCTGGGCCTCATGGCCTACTGCATCCTGCTTGTGACACAAGCCCGCTGGCATATGCAGGCTTTGCAATGGGATCTGAAGTTTCAGTGGGCGTAGCATCAGGGAATCTCTCCGACATGGTCCAGATCTCGGAGGGCACTGTAAAGTAAAAGTGTCATGTATATTTTAGGTTCTGGTTTCACTTGGGACACTTCGCACTATAATTTTTTATGTCAGTATATCATTTGAGTAATACATACAAATGTGTTTAATGAGACCATTGGTGTGTGTGGTTCCTTCTTTCTGACATCTTCTCAACCCTTTCATCGCGATTACGCATTATAGCATTAATACATGACTATACCATTCCACAGGAACTGTTGTTTCAGATATTAATCAATCACCCTGGTTCCTTAGTGAGTAGGGTCCCCTTGTTTTTGGCGTTCGTCATTAAATGTGAGAAGCGGTTTAGAAGTGGTGACCCTTGCTGAAGCACCTCCTTCAAGACGTTTGTTTTGACAGCCACAGAGGGCGACTGATGGTCCATATCCCTTGCAGCCCTCCTCACCATCATAGCAAATGAGTCTCCCTCCTCCGTAGCCATGGTAGGAGGAGAGACCAAGTTACTATCCTTTGAAGCGTCCCGACCACTGGCATCAGCCAAATTCTCTCAACATGTGTGAGAGATCTAGGAGCTGGTATTCTTCAGGGTCCAGTGGCCCCTCCCATTCATCCCCAAGTCCTAGCCCATAGGAATAGGCTTGGATGGAATGGCTCCAATCAGCGCTGGAGTAGACGACGCCCATTCGACGAAGTGTCAGAGTCGAGAATGAGAATGGGGGCGAAGCCAGGGATGTCGGCTGTGTGGCCACAATCACAGGAGTCTCGGTGGCTCGATCGGCGCTGGTCTGCATCCGTCCATGAATTCAGGTGGTCTGCATCCGTCCATGAATTCAGGGCACCTTCTTAACCCATGTGGCCCAAAGTGAGCATGGTTCAGGGGGGCTCAGGCCTCTTTTGAGACCACAGACAGAACTTGTTCAACTGAGTCCCACATAGTGTGGCTATTACAGCCTAACAGACATCCAGAGCTTATCGATTGCAGTGCAAGGCTGGCACAAGAGAAAGCCTTTATCCTGAAGGTATCCAGCCTCTTGAATTCTCTATCCGGTGGAATGGTAGGAGTGCACCAGGATTCATTCTGAATGCTGAGGCCTGCACCACCAGGCTCTCACCACTATTAAAAAGGAAGCCACTTCCTCCGCTGCCACACTAGTAGGAGAGACCAGGCCAGTGTCTGGTGAGGTGTCCACGTCACTGGCAACCAACTGCACCTCATACCAGTTGTCCTCATCCAGTTAACCCATAGGGTCTTCATGTACATCAGGGTAACCATAGGCATACTCAGATGCACCCCAGTCGGAATCCCCACAGGGCCTGTCAAAGGAGGCACTGTCTCCAACCAGGGCAATCGCTAGTGTCCGATGGCATAGGAGTTGACGTCGAATGATGATGGTCTGGCTAAGAGACAGAGTCAGGAATGACTATGAGCTCTGCGCCACAGGACCAAACCCCATCGAAAGTTGCAGGTTTGTGACCAGAGTAGGTCCAGATCTGGGACTAGATCCAGAGGGCCAACTGGCACCGAGGGGGATCCTGGCGGCAGAATTTTAATCGGGGCACCTCCCAGACTCATGAGGTCTGAAGCCACTCCAGAGGGATCTACACACCTAAATATAAGGTGTATAGCCTTATAAATCTTCCTGAGTTGGGCAGAGGTCACACTGGTTCCAGGAAATTTAGGGAGGCGCTTAGATGACCCAGGCTCAGGCTCTGCGGGTGGAATGCAGCAGCGGGCCTCCAACTTGTGGACTCGTTCCCGCACATCGTCCAATGGCTTGGACCAGTGAGAGGAGGTCGAAGAGAGCTTTGACTTCTTCGATTTTTTGTGTTAATTGGACTTACCTGATGACAACTTTGACTGCGACAACGACCAACAGGAAGAACTCTGAGAACGGGCCCAGGACTTTCCACAGGAATAGGATTTGGAGCAGTGCAGAGCCTTTCAATGTTGGGCCCCCAGGAGCTTCGTCTTCCGTTCCCAAATAGCCTTCGGATTTATGGTGCAACAGTCAGCACAGTTTCTGGAGTTGTAGTCCGGCTCCAGGCACCATAGACAAACCAGATGAGGGTCTGACACAGACATTTGCCCCACAGGGTTTACAACCCACTGGCTTCTTAGGGGAGATCCCAAGCACACTGGGAGCACCTGAAAGTGGTAAAAAAGTGACCAGGGTAGCTCTTCTGGATCCCCCACTGCTGGCACAGAAAGAAAGGAACTGATGTCAGTGCCTAGGGTTGGGGCATATATAGAAACACTGATGTCACATCTCGGGTGGATATTGCCAACACGGAACCATTTGATACCACCTACCGGCGCGCAGGGGTACTCATCAAGATTTTCCAGATCCAGTTTGAGGCTTAGGGAATATTCTAAGGTAAGGAATCCACAGCTAAACATCTTTATCAGATATTGCCTGCAGCAAGCTGAAATCCATTTAGTCTTCCATACCATGCAAAACACAGTGTGTTTAAAAGTTCGAAACTGTCTAAGGTTGCAAACATTGGACACATTTTTAGCTTTCAAATTCACTCATGAGCACCACTTTTATTATGGCACCCAGCCCTATATTCTCTCCCAGTCTGACCCTGCAAAAGAGGTAAATGATTCACTTTAAAATATGATGTCATCATTTCAGATGCCAATGCAAAGGTGACTATACCTCACAAGCTTTTCAGGTAAAGAAATAATAATTACTTATCTTCTGTAATAATATTTCTGGTGAATGCTATATCTCTTTTAGATGTTTCACTTTAGAAATACCACCCCAGCCACCGGATTGTTATCATACACTTCTTCCTTCAGTAATAGTTTTTCAGCACTGCCAGGGGGCCACAAGCAGTTTTAGTCACAGCATTAACGGCCCTGGATGAGACATCATCTTGGTATGTGTGGCGGCATCTGGCACACAAGGACAGTTCCTAAAATTATTTTCAATGCCCAATGAAGGCTTTTGGAAAGGAACCAACAAGGCACTAGAGACAACTATAAACACAGCATTACATACGTTTGTAAACTTTGAGATAATATTAATCATGATACTTACTCCTCATGGGAGGATAGCAGGTGGTAAGGAACCTGTGGATATTGCAGTATCTAATAGAAAAATAATACTAAAGGTAATTTCTTGATACTTCTTCCCACTGTTTCCTCTCCTTATGAAGGAGTACCAAGCAATAACCTAAAGGAGTTGGGACTGAGTAGCACTGGTTAACCAAGGAAGCCAGCTTTCAGCCTTCGTAGCACAAGGTATCTCTCCTCCTGTTACTGCCTGCTCCATCACGCAGAGCACCCGAAGACACCCTCCCACCACCAGATTTTGCCAGCCGGGCAGACCTGTCCGGACTGCATTGAACAGCAGCCCCGGAGGCAAGCCTAGCTGGCCGTTCCAGTTTGCGCCTCCCAGCATAGGTTAAAGGTCGCTTGCGGCTCCTGCATCCCGGGCAGCCACCTTCCAGCCTTCGTAGCAGGAGGTGTCTCCCCTCTTGCTACAGCCTGCTCCTGCTCCAGCACACAGAGCACCCAAAGACCCCCTCCCACCACCAGACTTTGCCAGTCAGTCAGACCGACTGGTTACGGACTACACTGCCCAGCAGCCCCGGAGACGGGGGTGGCTGGCAGTTCCACTTTCGTGCATCGTGGCGCAGGTTAAAGGTCGCCTGCTGCTCCCCCATCGCGGGACGCACACGGGCGCTGCCGGGGCAAAGCCCGGGCCAAGGGAAGGCCCCCGTGCCCGTCAGAGCCCGGAGGAGCCTGGGCTGGCGCCACCCCTCTTTCGCCTGTCCCGCAGCTGAAAGTACTGTACCTCCTTACCCTGTGCTGCCCGATGCCCCTGCACTGCCTGCTCTTCCCTGCCCCAACTGCTGCCCCTGGGCTGCCTACTGTCCCTGAGCCGCCTGCTGTCCCTGCGCCGCCTGCTGTCCCTGCGCCGCCTGCTGTCCCTGCGCTACCACCTGTCCCTGCACCACCAGCTGTCCCTGAACCACCAGCTGTCCCTGAACCACCAGCTGTCCCTGAACCACCAGCTGTCCCTGAACCACCAGCTGTCCCTGCACCACCAGCTGTCCCTGCACCACCAGCTGTCCCTGAACCACCAGCTGTCCCTGCACCACCAGCTGTCCCTGCACCACCAGCTGTCCCTGCACCACCAGCTGTCCCTGAACCACCAGCTGTCCCTGCACCACTAGCTGTCCCTGAACCACCAGCTGTCCCTGCACCACTAGCTGTCCCTGCACCACCAGCTGTCCCTGCACCACTAGCTGTCCCTGCACCACCAGCTGTCCCTGAACCACCAGCTGTCCCTGCACGACTAGCTGTCCCTGCGCCGCCTGCTGTCCCTGCGCCGCCTGCTGCCCCTTTGCCTCCTGCTGCCCCTGCGCTGTCGACTGCCCCTGTGCTGCCTGTTGTCCCTGCCATTGCGCTGCCTTCTAGACCTGTGCCGCCTACAGTCCCTGCCCATGCACTGCTTGCTGTCCTTGCGTGACCTTCACTTGGACCACCTACCTGGGCCACTAATGGAGGCTACCGCATGACCAAGCAGTCGACTCATGCAATGGGAACGTCGCCAAGGCAATGCCGGTTGGACAATGCCCAGCGCCATGACCCCCCCCTCTCACCACCCAACGCTACACCAGCAAGGAACTCCTGAACTTGGAACTCAGATGCCGAAACAGCTGTGTATCCTCCTCCCCACGATCCACCAAAGGACCTTTCACCTGCCGACACTGCCACTTCTTTTGTGACACAACCTACAAAAGATCCCGCCCACAAGACTCAGAATACCCCGCAACCACCCCATTGTTTCCTGCTCAACGCCCGCTCACTCTGCAAACAGGACACAGAAATCTGGTACACCATCACCACCCTCTCCACAGACGCTGCCTTCATCACCGAAATGTGGCTCAAACCCTCCTCCAACCCAAACATTACATCCGCCACTTCCGAAAAGTACAAGATGATACACCGTGACCTCGTCAACAAACAAGGCAGAGGCATTGCCAAGATCTTCAAGGAAACCATCAGATTCACCATGACCAACGACGACCCCACACCTCTCATGGAACACTCCAACTTCCTACTACAAACTGACAGGATGAACACGATAAGAGAAATCCACGCCTACAGACTCCCTGGACCTTGAGCAACATTCTGTGATGCATCCCCACCTTCATCGCAACCCTAGCAATCGACTCTCACCACTACGTCCTACTTGGCGACCTCAACTTCCACATCCACTACCCCAACAAAACCAACTTCATCAACCTCCTACGGAACATGAGAAACATCAGCCTCACACAACTGGTCACCGAACCCACGCACAAAGGCAGACACACATTCAGACCCATTTTCACCTCCAGCGACAGAATCAAATTCAGCCACACCACAGAACTCACCTGGACTGACCACACCATTGTACACTTCTCCATCACCGACGCCCAGCGAGCCATCACCAGGGGTCAGACCTCCTCCTACTGCAGAAGAAGCAAGTTCACTGAAACTCAGTGGTAACAGGCCCTCACCAGCTCCCAACATGAGACCCCAACAAACCTCAACCAGGCCGTCCAGAACTTTGCGGCCTGGATCAACAACATCACCGATTGAGTTGCCCCACTGAAACCTATAAAATCCAACAAGATCCCCAAACATGCCAGCTGGTACACTCCAGAACTCAGGACCACCAAGTGCAACCGCCACCAACTGGAGAAATGATGGCTCACCACGAAGAACAGCGCCAACAGAGCAGCTCCCAAAACAGCCCTCAGAACGTCAAAGAAGTCAAGAAAACAGCCATCACCACCAGCATCGACTACGCAGCCAACCACACAAAGGAACTCTTCAAAATAGTCAAGGAATTTTCCAACCCGACAGCCATAGAGAACACCATCCACCACTCCCAAGAGCTCTGTGACACCCTCTCAGACTACTTCCACAGCAAGATCACAAACATCTACAACAATTTCAACATCCAACTTGCTACCCTCGACCCGGACGACCTCAATCAACCAGCGAACATCAGCCAAAAAATCACCACCTGGTCGCTGCTTGGTCACCGCCCTGACCACCTCTGGCATCATGCCTTCCATTCACTCCGGGGCGCCCACTGACCCTACCCCCATCAAGTCTACAATCTCGCAACAAACTCAATCAGCAATCAACTTGCCAGCATCCTCAACACCTCAATCTCCACTGCAACCGTCCCGGACAGATGGAAACACACAGACGTCAGACCCCTCCTAAAGAAAGCCTCTGTAGACCCCAATGATATCAGAAATTACCGTCCAGTCTCCCTGCTTCCCTACCCAGCCACAGTTCTCGAGAAAGCCATCAACCAGCAGCTCACCGAATTCCTGGAACAAAATCACCTACTGGACGCCTCCCAATCAGGATTCCGTGCCAACCACAACACTGAGACCGCGCGGATTACTGCCACAGGTGACATCAGAACATTCCTTTACCATGGATAAACTGTGGCCCTGATCCTCCTCGACCTCTCTGCGGCATTCAAACCAGTCTCCCACAACACCCTCATCAACACAGGCATACAGCAAGATGCCCTTAGTGGATCGCCTCTTTCCTCACAGGACGCACACAGAGCATCCAACTGCCTCACTTCACCTTCGCTCCCAAAGACATTATATGCAGCGTACTACAAGGATCATCCCTCAGCCCCATCCTGTTCAACATCTACATGACATTCCCTCGCAGACGTCTTCAGATCCCATGGACTCAACATAATCTCTTACGCAGATGACACTCAACTGATCCTCTCGCTCACCAGTACCCCTCATACGACAAAACCAACTTCTGCAACAACATTAACAGCGTAGCCTAATGGATGAGAGACAACTGCCACCAACTCAACTCCGACAAAACTGAAGTACTCATCTTCGGGAAGAACACATCCGCATGGGACCACAGCTGGTAGCCAGCAGAACTCGGACTCACACCCTCAGCGACCAACTATACATGAAACCTCAGCATCATCCTCGACAGACAACTGAGCATGAAACGACAAGTCAACACAGTAGCCTCCTCCTGCTTTCATACACTCCGCATGCACAGCAGAATCTTCACATGGATTCCAACCAACACCATAAAGACCGTCACTCAGGCCCTCGTCACCAGCCGCCTTGACTACGGCAACTTCCTCTATGCCGGCATCTCCACCCACCTTCTCAGAAGACTCCAAACCATACGGAATGCTGCAGTCAGACTCATCCTGGACCTCCGCAAACGAACCCACATCACCCACCCCCCCACTGAGAGACCTCCACGGGCTTCCCATACAGGAAAGACGCCAGGTCAAGCTCCTCACACATGCCTACAAAGCCCTGAACGACCTAGGGCCTACCTGAATCATCGACTGTACTTCCACCAACCCGCCAGGCACCTGCACTCTTCTACACTCACCCTCGCACACATCTCTCGCAGCAGTGGCCGCTCCTTTTCCTACAATCGCTGCCAAGACATGGAATGACCTTTCCCTCCAGCTCCGCACAGCCCCCTTGCTGGAAGATTTCAGAAAGAGACTCAAGACCTGGATCTTCGACAGAGACACAGAGACCAGCTACTCGTAGGGGTGACAATCATGCGCTCTACAAATGCTGTTTGCTTGACTGATTGAAGGAAGAGAGGCACACAGCACTGGCAACTCATCTCTTCATAATTATCATCTGTCGCTGCATACCTGAGACCTAATCACTCACTTTAGTCTGTTTTGCAAGGTAGATTTAGTAAGAGAGAAAGCACCTCAGGTACAGTGTATACAATCTCTTCTCTTCCTTGAAGAGATAAGAAGTGGGAAAGAAGGCTGGAAGAGTGATGGAGTCACGCAGGAGGAGAGCGGCCTGGACCATAAAAGACGGGCAAGAACAATATAGTAGCTTCTTTGGATAGAAATAGTGAAAGGAAGCTGAACAGACAGGGTTTGTAAGTCATCAATCCTAAGGGCCTACATGAATACTGCCAAGAGTACACTCTTTAAGGTAAGCAGACATACTGTGTAACTGTGCATCAGTTTTTAAAGTGAAGCTATAAGAAATGTTAACATCATGAGTAAATCCTACTGAAGACAAGCATTGGCATAGCCAATAGGTCTCGTCTTTAGGACCTTATAAGTGTTTAGCCATGCAACAGTTGATGCTGTTGTACCAAGGATATTGTGCTGCATAACTAAATACTTATAAGGTCCCAAAGGCGAGACCTATTGGCTATGCCAATGCTTGTTATGTACTTCCACCGCTGCGACTACGTTGTCAAGTTAAATATAGGGGGCAGACATTTCTGGTTGGAAAGAACAACATCTTTAAACTGTCACTAAGGCAGTGGGGGTGAGCGATATGTGAAACGAGGAACACTATAATGTATATTGTAAGTTTTAAATATGAGGGCATGCACTCACTCAAAAGGGAAGATTTGGGACCTGTGAGCTACAGGCACTGCCATTCTTCTTTCTTCTAAGTTTAAAACTATGAATAGTTTCGGCACACAAGTCAGGTGCAAATAGCACGGCAGCTTTCATACCGTACACGTGCCAACAATCCTGTTACTCTGGCACCGCGAGTGGCTGCAACGTCACTTCCTCTGTGGAAGCTCTGCCAGGGTTCGGGGGCTGTCTCTACTGCTCCGCACGGGGCGGCCATGCACAATCCTAACTGAAGAGGAGGCAGGGACGCAGGAGGGCTCGTGGAAGCGAGCACGGAGGATGGCCGCTGCCACAGAGTGCCAGAGCGGCGCCTCCAGCCGCCACGAGAAGAGCCCGGGTTTGCTCACTACCAAGTTCTTCACCCTGTTGCAGGAAGCTAAGGACGGTGAGCTGGATCTTAAAGTGGTCAGTGCGACTTCCTTACTCATTGGATAGGCGTCCTACATGTGCAAGGGTCTAAAAGAGCTGCATTCCCCATTCGTATGTGTTTGGTGGTGGGGTGCAGTCTTAGAGAGGCAAACTGTTTTCCACATGCGTCACGGTTATCAGAGAGTGGCAGAGAGTGAGACACCCGAAAATTGATGGTTCTCATCTTGAGTCTCGCGGTGTGTCCACGGTGATTGAACATGTCAGTCATTCGTGGATCTGAACCTTTACTCTGTTTGCGAGGTGCCCTTCTCAAGCTGTTGAGGCCCCAAGTAGGGGGAATCTTTTTGTAGGTTTCCCATAAGAGCCACGTCCTTAAAATATAATCAGTTATATGGAGGCGAGCTGTCGAGCTTGTAGCAAGCACAGCATGCCTTTTCTCAAATTTGCAGTGAGTGATCCATGGAAAAGATCAGGAGTTAAAGCACTCATCATAACTCAAGAAAAGCCCGGGAGTTGTGTGTGCGTGCGCACGCTAAAAGAAAATTAAAAGAACAAGCATTGGCCGCGCGGCCGTTAAAGTGACATGGCCGAATGGCCCGCGAAAGTGATCGCGATCAAGTGCGGCGAGCGAAGCGATCTGTGGTGAGGGACGGGGAGAAGTGGGAGTTGTGTGACAAAGGAAACACAGATGGCGGCTGCGCACGTGCACGCAAGCTTGAGGCCACCGAAAGCCTGTGGCAGCACTTTGAAAACTCACTTAATGTCTTGCAGAGCAGCGCATGCGCTGGCTCAGCGAGACCTAAAAAATAAAGAGTGAGGAAGAACATGAGTATGACAGGCCGTTTACAAATTATGCCATGATGAGTCACTTAAACAAAAAAGGTTGATAGAGGAAGTACATACTGGTATTCAGAGCAGCCAAATATCCTTTCACCGTGCAAATTGACATGTCTATTTGGGTAAGGTAGAGCGTAAAGAGCAGAACATCAAAAAGACAAGACTTAAAAGGATTTAAGCAGCCAGACTTGCACCTACCAATGCATTTGGACCATCAGCAGGCTTTCGGGCAGTCAGGATAATATGCTCTACGTCCGGTGGTAAATAAAAGGACTCTAGTTGATACTGCTCAGCATATGAAGATTGGGATGAAGGACCTGACCAGTCTGCGGCAAAAGCCGATCTATCATATTTGGAAGACGGGCCAAATGTGAAGTATCAATGATCCGCATATCAAATACTCCTCAACAATATGGGATGATAACGATCAGTTGTGCTCAATCCTCTAGCACCTTCTGCAGGACCCTGGAAAGGAGAGGGATCACCATAAACCTTTAGAGAAGACACTGCGAACCTGAAAGTATCTCCCAGAGAACTATTTGTAGCAAAGTGCACAGCACAAACCAGAGGATATTTCATACTCTGAGAAATGGTGAAGAGCTCCACATAGGGACATCCCAATCAGAAGAAGATCGTGCCTGTCATGTCAGAATGAAGCTCTCCCTAGTGGCCCTCTACAAAGAGTCTACTCCAGTCATCTACCCTTACATTGAGGGTACCTGCTTGGTGGGCAACCACTGGAAAATGTCACACTAAAGGGCCAACCAGATTACCTGTAAGGTCTCACAGTACACAGTCCAGTTCAAGAACCCACACCAAAATGTCTGTTGATAATGGAGAGTGGTTGTGTCTTTAGAAAGGATTTGAATCATGCTCAATTAGATGGAAGCCTTCAGGGAAAGGCGGACCACCCACAATTCTAGCATACTGATGTGATATGTAGTTGGTTTTCTGGTGTTAATTTAAGGTCTTGCACCATGTCTTCCCCAAATGAGTACCCCAGCCCAATGAGGAGGTTTCTGCAACACTGGTGGTCTCGGACTGCAGACGACTGAAAGGACTATCAACTGTCATACGGGGGGATTACATCTACCAAAGTAAGTCGAGGAGGACAGAATATAAGATTTCTATGCAAGCCAAGAGACCCCCCTGTTGCTGGAGCCATTTTTGTCTCAATCGTCACAGAAGGGCCCTAATTTATCATCTGACATGTGGCACCGATAAGATGCACGAAGCCATCAAGGTGTGGACGTGTGCCACTGGGGCCAGAATAACCAGAGTCCACAAACCAGCAGGGACATGTCCACCATTCGGGATGGGCCCAGAGGGACGTGTGGCTATCCGAAAAAAAGTCCAGCATGGCCTTAATGTGGGAATGGTCGACAGAAAAGTCAGAAATCCATGTTTCACTTATCTGAGATCATGGATCTAAGTGCCAGTATGAAGAGTGTAACTGCTTCCTCAAAGAAGATGAAGATATCTCCTTCCTGTGGCGGTTTTTATGTTTTTTGGTGGAAGGATCCCCTGAGGTCGAAGGGCATGGAAAATGGGAACTGACGTCAATGCACTCGGGTTTGTGTCCTATTTGGCTCCTGTGACGTCACTCAGGCATTGCTTCTGGAGCCAATATGGACCAGCATCACCTCCTAGCACAGGAGAGTTTAGGAAAGTTTTCAGATCCAGTTTCCCACTCCAGTTGTGAAACTGGATTGGGAAACTGGATCTGATCTGGATCTGATCAACAGGTAAGGAATCTGCAGATAGAAGTGTCAATCAGAAGGTAACTTCTTGGAAAGCAATCATGTCATTCACCTATACAGGAAAGAACTGAATCCAAAGACTGCGGTAAGAGATTTAACCAGTGTGAAGAAAGGTCTACATCAGGAGTTGGTCATCATCTCCTCAGAATTATAAGTGGATTGATGTATCCATCTGTCGTTCATGATGTATCCATCTGTCGTTCATCACAAGCTGGATATGTTATAGAAAGATCCTTGTCTAAACCTCTTTTTGTAAGATCGCGGATGTGACCCATCTCTTAATATCTAATGAGATTGCTTCTTAGGTGTTGATAGATTCTATAGGTCTTTTTGGGGGGGGGGGGGCTCAGGGGTGACAGAAGGGAGGCTCAGAGCTTTGAAGAGGAGATGCTCTAGTAGGAAGGCATCCAACCTGTTGGCTGTCTGGACAATGAAGATTCAGAAAAGGGGGTGGTGATGAACAGAGTGTCTGAATTAAGCAGACCACTCTTACCCAGTCCAAAGATCAAGGATTGATCCATCACCTTTATTTAGCTCACTGCACCATCCCAGCTCAGAACCTGGCTATATGCAAATCAGTCTGTCCCTGGCCCAGTGCATCATGGGAACAGGGCAGACTAAACTACCAAGCCAATTCTTCACCAGAAAGGAGACAAGCTTCCGGTGACTGGTTTCTGGCATTTCAGCCGTCGTCGGCCCGGCTTGCTTGAATCCTGATGGTGCAGTGAGCAAGGGACTCATGTCTGAGTATACCCTGCCACACCTATAGTGGCCAAAAACGATTCAGAAAAGGGGGTGGTGATGAACAGAGTGTCTGAATTAAGCAGACCACTCTTACCCAGTCCAAAGATCAGGGCTTGATCCATCACAGTTATTTAGCTCACTGCACCATCCCAGCTCAGAACCTGGCTATATGCAAATCAGTCTGTCCCTGGCCCAGTGCATCATGGGAACAGGGCAGACTAAACTACCAAGCCAGTTCTTCACCAGAAAGGAGACAAGCTTCCGGGGACCGGTTTCTGGCATTTCAGCCGTCGTCGGCCCGGCTTGCTTGAATCCTGATGGTGCAGTGAGCAAGGGACTCATGTCTGAGTATACCCTGCCACACCTATAGTGGCCAAAAACGATTCAGAAAAGGGGGTGGTGATAAACAGAGTGTCTAAATTAGGCAGACCACTCTTACCCAGTCCAAAGATCAGGGCTTGATCCATCACCGTTATTTAGCTCACTGCACCATCCCAGCTCAGAACCTGGCTAAATGCAAATCAGTCTGTCCCTGGCCCAGTGCATCATGGGAACAGGGCAGACTAGGTGAGAGTATTCTGCTTAATTCAGAAACTCTGTCCATCACCACCCCTTGTTGTTAAATATTTTGTCCACCCTAAGCGTGGAAGGGTATACTCAGATGTGAGTCCCTTGCTCATTGCACCATCAGGATTCAAGCAAGCCGGGCCGACGACGGCTGAAATGCCAGAAACCGGTCCCTGGAAGCTTGTTTCCTTCCCAGTGTAAGAATTGGCTTGATAGTTTGGTTTGCCCTGTTCCCATCATGCACTGGGACAGGAACAGACTAATTTGCATATAGCCAGGTTCTGAGCTGGGATGGTGCAGTGAACTAAAAAACGGTGTTGGATCTAGCCCTGATCTCTTGACTGGGTGAGAGTATTCTGCTTAATTCAGAAACTCTGTCCATCACCACCCCTTGTTGTTAAATATTTTGTCCACCATAAGCGTGGAAGGGTATACTCAGATGTGAGTCCCTTGCTCATTGCACCATCAGGATTCAAGCAAGCCGGGCCGACTACGGCTGAAATGCCAGAAACCGGTCCCCGGAAGCTTGTTTCCTTCCCAGTGTAAGAATTGGCTTGGTAGTTTGGTTTGCCCTGTTCCCATCATGCACTGGGACAGGAACAGACTAATTTGCATATAGCCAGGTTCTGAGCTGGGATGGTGCAGTGAGCTAAAAAAACGGTGTTGGATCTAGCCCTGATCTCTTGACTGGGTGAGAGTATTCTGCTTAATTCAGAAACTCTGTCCATCACCACCCCTTGTTAAATATTTTGTCCACCCTAAGCGTGGAAGGGTATACTCAGATGTGAGTCCTGCTCATTGCACCATCAGGATTCAAGCAAGCCGGGCCGACTACGGCTGAAATGCCAGAAACCGGTCCCCGGAAGCTTGTTTCCTTCCCAGTGGTTTGCCCTGTTCCCATCATGCACTGGGACAGAAACAGACTAATTTGCATATAGCCAGGTTCTGAGCTGGGATGGTGCAGTGAGCTAAAAAAACGATGTTGGATCTAGCCCTGATCTCTTGACTGGGTGAGAGTATTCTGCTTAATTCAGAAACTCTGTCCATCACCACCCCTTGTTAAATATTTTGTCCACCCTAAGCGTGGAAGGGTATACTCAGATGTGAGTCCCTTGCTCATTGCACCATCAGGATTCAAGCAAGCCGGGCCGACGACGGCTGAAATGCCAGAAACCGGTCCCCGGAAGCTTGTTTCCTTCCCAGTGTAAGAATTGGCTTGGTAGTTTGGTTTGCCCTGTTCACATCATGCACTGGGACAGGAACAGACTAATTTGCATATAGCCAGGTTCTGAGCTGGGATGGTGCAGTGAGCTAAAAAACGGTGTTGGATCTAGCCCTGATCTCTTGACTGGGTGGGAGTATTCTGCTTAATTCAGAAACTCTGTCCATCACCTCCCCTTGTTGTTAAATATTTTGTCCACCCTAAGCGTGGGAGGGTATACTCAGATGTGAGTCCCTTGCTCATTGCACCATCAGGATTCAAGCAAGCCGTGCTGACGACGGCTGAAATGCCAGAAACTGGTCCCCGGAAGCTTGTTTCCTTCCCAGTGTAAGAATTGGCTTGGTAGTTTGGTTTGCCCTGTTCCCATCATGCACTGGGACAGGAACAGACTAATTTGCATATAGCCAGGTTCTGAGCTGGGATGGTGCAGTGAGCTAAAAAACGGTGTTGGATCTAGCCCTGATCTCTTGACTGGGTGAGAGTATTCTGCTTAATTCAGAAACTCTGTCCATCACCACCCCTTGTTGTTAAATAGTCTGGACAATGAAAGCAAGCAGAAATGGCAGCAATAACAAGATTTAGAGGCTGCACCACTGTGATGGCTAGAACTTGTCCTTTATGAGGCAGAAGAAAAGGAATATGGACAGTAGGCAGCTTCAAATGAATTGGCTTTTGAAGGAGAGATTTCTCAGTGCATGCCAATTTCCCATTGTTTCTGATGTAGTGAACTCTCTTGTATACCCTTTGTCTCTCTAGGACATTTTTTTTAAATACCAACTCTTTAACCCCTCCCACGCTCATGACGAGCTCAGCTCGTCATGAGCCACGGTTCTCGTGTGCTCATGACGAGCTGAGCTCGTCATGACCGTTAGAACGCTCGCACGCTGGGCAAATTCCCCTATTGTGCGAGCGTTCTAATGTAACAGGTGTGGTCATGACGAGCTCAGCTGGTCATGAGCACACGACCACCATGGCTCATGACGAGCTGAGCTTGTTGTGCTCGCCCCAATTCTCCCCCCAGCACGGCAGAGGAATATGCCAAACAGCCAAGGGGTTAAAAGTAAGACAGTCAGGTAGAGACAAACCATACGCACATACTAGTCATCATTTTATGGCAATTTAACAACACAGATGGGGACCTTTCAAAAAGAGAGGGAACAGTGACTGAGAAAGAATGAGGACAGAAGACGCACCAGCCGCCAGAAGGGCAGTACCAGTGAGTCATATATGGATCACTGGTCGGAATTATAGTGAACAACAAATGGTATTCTTAAGGGCCACCAGTGTATAAGTTCAACGCTTAATGCTGTAGTGTAGTTCCTATATTCCCAATAGCCTCTGCGCATTGGAATAATATATCCTACAGATTAGACGTAGGACTGAGGTCGACTAGGTCTCTATCGAATATACTAGACTTAATTGTGTGTGCCAGCTAGCTCAGAGGTCACTAGAAACTTTCTCAAATTCACAAGAAGGGATTAGTCTCTGACAACCGCATAAACATGACAACTTTGTTTCCCCAAGATAAAACGTATCTTTAGAGTCGTAGAAACAATAGATAGATATTTCACTCAGTCAATCGTGCATGCTTCGTTTCACTAGAGGTGCAGAGAAAGTAGAAAGACGTGGTGTTTTCAATAAAAGGTTTTCTTGAACATAAGAAATGAACTGCTACAATATTAAAACTGTTTGTAAAATATAATGCGTACAGTATAAATAGTAGAATAAAATAATACTGTAAGAGCATTGTATGGTTCCTAAACCATAGATAAATAAATACATAAATGACAGAGGCTAAAAGTACTCAACTGGTGCTTCTAAAATACGCCTACCCCGGTGTACCTAACCTAAGCTTAGTACGAGGGAGGAAGTAAGTGAGGTGTAGCATAAATGCAGTATTCTTTTGCTAAGTTTCTGCTCAAGATTTCTCTACGGGTCTAATCAGCTCCGTACCTTAGTTTAGAATGGAGAAGGTCAGTCTCGGGACTCGATTTCCCAACAAACCGCAAGGGTAGCTTGGAAACACTGGCGCTGGATTTCTCAGCAGGAGAAAAGACAGCGTCTCTCTCAGTGCGTCCGCTGGAGGGTCGGCTTCCTTCGGCACTTGCTGTAGCAGGGCGCGTCGGGCAAGTGATAGTCGAACTGCTCCAAACGACTGTGTGTTTGCTTGGGCGAGTGTTGGCATATTTATACCTTGAAGGTGCCGAGTTTGACGTACAGTTAGACATAATAACGTCATCAAAGAGTCTCAGTTCTTTGGAAACTCCATGAGTTCTTGGATGAATCAATATTCAAGCAAGGGGAAGTCCCTGACTGCTGAAGGCGGGGTTTTCCAAGAAATCGTTGTGGATTTTCGGAAATAGTGGAAGTCTGCATGAGCTATGCCTAATATGGTTAAGATTTCTATGCCTATATGAGGTATGGTGATGTATACCTATATAAGGGCATGAATCGGGAAACTTACAATAGGGTCCTAAAATTATACATAACAACGATAATGAGTAGTATGCTCAATATGTACATTTACATATCATCCCATATGTCAGACCCCCTTTCAGAGGGGCACGCCGGGTCTACCGGGCCCAACTGTGGTGTTTGAGGCCTTTCACTGCTGATATCATGGGACCCACCTTACTACGGATCCTGCATAATTGAGCCAAGTACCCCATCTGCACTTGACTCTCAGTGGTAGCTGTGGACAAGAAGTCTAAGGCTCCCTTGTGTGAGGGGGCGAAGTGTAGATGCAGGTAAGTGAAAATAACTTTAAGTGCAAACGGTAAGAACAGTAAATCAATGTCCAGTCAAATACTTGCTTTTATAAGAAAAATAAGTACTTTATTTCTAACTCTCCACATGCAAAGGAAGAAAACAAGTGACTTACCTGTAACTTTGGTTCCCCAGTATTGGTAACTTTCATAGATTCCCATGCTTTGTATCATTCCCCGTCGTCGGAATGGGAGCCTCGGTAAATAGAAAATACCATAGTAGTAAGCACAAAGTGAAAAAATAGGCCTAGGCCTCATCTCATTTTGTAGCTTATCCACCTCTTTTTAGGTCTCGCCTGTCGATGCGCATGCGCATCGAGCAAGGCGAGAGTATTGGCACTTATCCGCTCTTTATCCACACTGCAAGGAATCGTGGCGATTCCTTGCAGTGCACGAGAAATTTAAGCTCAATGCGCATGCGCATTGAGCTTAAATGCGCGTGCCACATGCCCCCAGCCGCCTGCCTTGCCTACTCTCTCTCACAGCCTCCCCCAGCTCCGCCCCCTCACTACTTGATTGCACGGCCGCTAGGCCGTGCCTCCCCTACTCTCCTCCCCCCTCCTCCTCTCCTCCCCTGCCTGCCTGCCGCTAGGCAGTGCCTCCCCTACTCTCCTCCCCCCTCCTCCTCCTACTCTCCTCCCCTGCCTGCCTGCCGTGTCGCACCTCTCCCCTCTCCGCCCCCTCCCCTGCCCGCCGTGTTACGGTGAAAGGCTTGTTTGTTTATTTTACCCGCCGTGTCTCTGCTGCTTCCCCCTGTCCTGTCTCTCCTCCTCTCCCTCTCTATACCCTCCCCCTCCCCCCCACCACTCCCATCAAGTCCCTCTGGCCCTTCCCTCCTCCCCGGACCCCTCCTCCCCTGCCCCCTCCACCCTTTCTTGTTACCACTTGTAAAGAGAAAGCGGGCCCATTCACAGTATGGCGTGCAGGCACAGGCTGCACTTTGGGGTCGACCAGATCCACCCAATCTGTTTAATCCTGGCGGCAAGCGGTTGGTGTGTCGCAGGGGTCTCCACAGGTCTCACCAGGTAGGGTTTACCACTGACCGCAGTTCCAGGACGCGTTCAACTTGTTTAATTTTTTTTATCGGGAATGCTTCTTGTCAGAGGATTTAGCTCTTCAAGTTAAATCTCGATGTTATTCAAATATATTGTTACTTGGAGATTTAATCTCTTTATATGGTCATGCCCGTAAACTGTAGTTAAATTGCATCTTTTATTAAGTAGATGTTTTCGACATGAAAATCCAGATTACATTCTGTTACTCTGACGTGCATTTTTGCCAACTTGTTTTATGTTTTCTTTTTGAATATCAGTAAGTAATCATTTCATCGGTTTCTTACATTAAAAGGTTTCGGTTTGGAGAGTCGATTTTAGACGCCTGTCTGTATGCGGGTAGAAAACGGTGCTTTTAAAATTAGAGACAAGATCATTGTTGGTTTATTAAGGGTGTAAATACATTTACCCTTTCTATGAAAAGATGGAATAGTGTAACAAGCTTATTCCTAGTTTCGAAGCGCAAAGCAAGCGTGCTGGGCGTAGAAACCTGACCCCACATGGATATCCCTCTTTGGGTCTAGTTAGTGAAAATAGCTCAGATATGGACTGGTGGAGCCCAGACAGGAGTGACATGGGCCGGTCTTATTAACACATGCGATGTGTATATTACTCACTGGGTTTGTCTGGTTCGGTTGTTGGCTTTTTGGTAATTAATTATTTTGTAGGGAACAACTCTTTAATTGTTGAATAGGTTGCTTGGCTTTGCAGGGGTCTTTGGTTGTGCCACAAGAATAGCAAAAAAAAAGTCTACATCTGGGCTTGCTGCCAACGTGCTTTAATTAAATATTGCATATTCTAATTGAACAGTGCCACTGCTTCCAAAAATCAGGTGGACTTTGAAGACTTTTAGGAACCAATTTTATTTTGAATGCACACCGCATAAAAATTATTGGCACATAAGAAATGTGATACTGCATTTAATCACTGTATACCGACACAAAATGCCACATTTAAGTATTCCTGTCGATGACAGGTGGTCAGGCACCCTCAACCCCTCACCCTCACTCACCCTCAACCCCTCACCCACACTCACCCACACTCACCCCTACTCACCTCACTCACACTCACACTCACCCACCCTCACTCACCCTCACTCACCCTCACTCACCCTCACTCACCCTCAACCCCTCACTCACCCTCAACCCCTCACCCACCCTCAACCCCTCACCCACCCTCAACCCCTCACTCACCCTCAACCCCTCACCCTCAACCCCTCACTCACCCTCACTCACCCTCACCCTCAACCCCTCAGCCTCACTCACCCTCAACCCCTCACCCTCACTCACCCTCACTCACCCTCAACCTCATGCTAAAGATTTACAAAAAAAACCATTAACAATTCTAAAAGCACTAACTCTAATGCTGCGAGACCTATTGCATTTCTAATGCTTGTTGTAAAAGAGACCAAAATTCTGCAGTAGCCAATCAGAGCAGCCTCACCCCATAGAACCTTCCTGAGAGAAGCTCAGAGCCTCAGATTTTCGTAGCCGTTGTGAACAGCTATCCACCAAGACCAGAAGACTGAGCTTTCCCAGGGGAGGTGGGTGGGCGCATGGGAATCTATGAAAGTTACCAATACTGGGGAACCAAAGTTACAGGTAAGTAACTTGTTTTCTTGCCCCAGTATTGGAACTTTCATAGATTCCCATGCTTTGTATCAGAGTAACCAGCAGTAAACAGAAAAGCATATTTTGCCATACATGAACCTGAAAATGTTACACATCTCTGAAAAGAACAGCAGAACAGATAGGATCATAAAATATGACAATAATGCAGTTATACAAAATATGCAATAGGAAGGCGGGATAGAAAGGAAAGCTCACCGACTTATTGGAAAAGATTCCTCAGAACTGCTTGGCCCACTGCTGCATCCTCCTTCACAGAAGAATCCAAACAGTAGTGGCGGGTGAAGGTGTGGACACTGCTCCACGTTGCCGCCCTGCAAATGTCCTTGATAGGGACTCCTGCGAATAAAGCCGCAGATGAAGCCATGGATCTGGTAGAGTGAGCACGAACTGCTCGCTGCAGAGGTTTCCCAGCCGCCTGGTGACAAAATTGTATAGCACTGGAAATCCAACGGGAAATACAAGCTTTAGAAACTGGACAACCTTTGCGTGGAGCACTGAAGGAAACAAAGAGCTGCGAAGATTTTCTGAAATTCTTCGTTCGCTCCAGGTAGAATTTCAGGCATCTGTGAATGTCCAGAGAGTGCAAAGTTCTTTCCGCGGGTGTAGAAGGCTGTGGAAAGAATGGTTTCAAGACTACCGGCTCATTTAGGTGACATCCCGAAGGTACCTTCGGGATAAACTTAGGATTCGTCCGTAGAATCAGCACATTATTCTTAAACTGGAGAAATGGTTCCTCAATCGTGAAAGCTTGGAGCTCACTTACTCTGCGAGCCGATGTCAGAGCCAAGAGAAGAGCCAGTTTCCAGGAAAGAAACTTAAGGTCAGACTTATGAACAGGTTCAAAAGGGGCTTTCATGAGAGATGACAAAACTAGATTCAAATGCCAGGCCGGAGGTGGCGGCCGGACTGGAGGAAAGACCCTGAATAAACCCTTCAGGAATTGTTTGACAATCCTCGCTGACCATAGGGAAGGACCTGAAGATGAACGTCTGAATCTAGAGATGGCTGCCAGATGGACTTTTACAGAAGATGGAGCCAATCCAGATTTCGCCAGTGAAAGTATGTAAGGCAAGAGTTTGTGCGGAGAAGAAGTATATGGGTGTAAACCTTCCTTCTGGCACCAAACACAGAATCTCTTCCATTTAGCACGATAGGTCTTGTTGGTACTAGGGGCTCGAGCCTGAGCCAGAATGTCTCTACATTCCCTTGAGAGATCTAAACCCTGGAACTCTCTGAACTCAGGAGCCACGCTGTCAATCGCAGTGACTTCAAGTCCGGATGTAGAACCTGACCGTGAGACATTGTTAGCAAAGTTGGAACAGGATGCAGGAGAACTGGCTGGTCCTGGGAGAGGAGAAGAAGTTCCGAGTACCAAACTTGTCTGGGCCATGCTGGAGCGATCAGAATCATCCTGCACGGTTCCACCTTGAGTTTGCTGATCAACTTCGGAATCAGTGGAATGGGAGGAAAGGCGTAAACAAAGGCGCCTGACCAGGCAATCAAAAGCGCATTTCCCAAGGATTCCCGATGGTGAACCCTGCTTGCGAAGGACAGGCATTTGGCGTTCTGGGGAGTCGCAAACAGGTCGATGGATGGTGTCCCCCATCGTGCAAAGAGTTCCTCCAGAACGGTTTGATCCAGTTCCCACTCGTGAGAGACTGTTCTCTGACGACTCAAAGCGTCCGCCCTGACATTGAGTGTCCCCGCTAGATGTTCCGCTGAGAGGGAGACATTGTTCTGGATTAACCAATTCCACAGCGTTTGGGCTTCCTTGGAGAGGGTGGAGGATCTTGTTCCACCCTGTTTGTTTATGTAGTGCATGGCTGTAGTGTTGTACGTACGAACCAGCACTGCACGGTTCTGAATCCTCGGAAGAAAAGCTTGAAGAGCCAAACGGATAGCGAGAAGTTCCAGGAGGTTGATATGGAACTTGCTTTGCACTGGACTCCAATGACCGCTGACCTTTAGCTCTTGGAGGACCGCTCCCCATCCTTCCATGGAAGCATCCGTTGTTACAATAAGGGGAGATGGTGGAAGGCGGAACGATAAACCCTTGGAAAGATTGTCTTTCAGCAGCCACCAGCTGCCTGATTTTCTCATTTCCTTGGTAACGACAATCTTGTCGTCGAAGGATCCTGTGACTTGCCGCCACTGTCTGTCCAATTGCTCTTGTAGTGGACGCATCCTGAGCCTGCAGTGCGGAACTAAAGGTATGCAAGATGAAATCGATCCGAGAAGCGATTTGTACCTGGGAACTGTCAGTGTCTTTCGAGATTGGAGAAGACGAGCTGAACACATTAGTTTGGTCTGGCGTTCCTCCGATGGAAGGGCTAAGCAACTGTCTGTGTTCAAGATGGCCCCTAGGAACCTTGCTGACTTGGATGGACATAGAACCGATTTCTCCCTGTTGAGTCGAAGACCTAGTCGCTCGAACAGATCTTTGCATGTCCGGACGGCATTGGACGCTTCTAGAACAGATGGAGCTTTTAGCAGCCAATCGTCCAGGTATGGAAACACTTGAATAGCTTGCTTCCTGAGAAAAGCTGCCACCGGAGCCAGAATCTTTGTGAAGATCCGCGGGGCGGACCGGAGACCAAATGGCAGTACTTTGAATTGAAAGTGGCTCTTGCCCACTGTAAATCGAAGATATTGCCTGTGAGCTGGATGAATTGGAACGTGGAAGTAGGCGTCCTCCAAATCTAGGGTCGCCATATAATCCCCTGGATTGAGTAGACGAAGGATGTCCTAAAGAGTGACCATCCTGAAGGACAACTTCACGAGATAAGTGTTGAGCTGCCGTAGATCTAAAATTGGACGCCACTTGTCCTTTGTCTTCCGAACCAGGAAGAACCTGGAATAGAACCCTTTCCCCTTCTGCGAAAGGGGTACAGGCTCTACCGCCCCCTTGGTGAAAAGTTGGTGGGCTTCGAGATGAAGGAGCCTGAGATGTTTGGGAGGATAGGCATCCGGCGCTCTTGTTGGAGGAAGGTCTTGAAACTCCAATGTGTGTCCTTCTCTGACAATCTGTAGGACCCACTGATCCGATGTAATGATCATCCAGTTGTTCAGGCAATGGGCAATCCTGCCCCCCACTGATGTGAATGAGGGAACAGGAACAGTGGAAAGAGCCACCTGGCCGCTATTGTTTCCTGGTGTTGTCTCTCCTTTGCTGCCCCTGACGTCCTTTAGGCTGCTGGCGAGAGAAAGAACCCCTTTGAGAGTATTGAGGCTTATACGTCTGGCTGGACTGTGATCCAGAAGAGTAGCGATTTTGATTTCCTCCATGATAAGAAGAAAAACCTCTACCTCTAGCCCCCCTGAAAGGCACTTTACGATACTGCAATGTACCTAAGGATTTAGCTGTGTCCGTGTCCTTTTTGATGCCTTGCAGGGCCTCATCGACGTGCTTGCCAAACAGCATCTCACCGTCGTATGGCAGATCCAAGATCTTATTCTGCACCTCCTGCCTGAACCATGTGGCCTTCAACCACCCTTGGCGTCGTAGAACCGCCGAGCCGGCAAGTGCTCGGAATGCGGTGGTAGCTATATCCATTGCCACATCAATGACTTCCGAGGAGGCTCGTTCCCCTTCGAGCAAAATCTTCTTCACCTCCTCTTTAGAAGAATCCTGCAGCTCTTCTACAAATGGAGCAAGGTCGCACCACATTTGCCGATCATAGCGTCCCAGAATCGCTAAAGCATTGGCTGCTCTAACCAGAAGACTGGCCATAGCTGAAAATCTTTTGCCTACATTGTCTAGGCGCCTGCCCTCCTTATCCGGCGGTGTAGTCAGCGGCGTAGAAGGATTCTTAGATTTGCTCTGGGCGGCCTGAGAAATAACCGAGTCCGGTTTCGGTTGGCCAAGCAAACATGCCGGACTGCCATCAGGTGCCTTGTACTTCTTTTCCAGTCTTGGCAGCACCGGGAGGACTGTGGCCGGATTATGCATAGCCTTCAAGCCCTCAGACCAGACATGCTCAATGATCGGTATGGATCTCACTGATTTTCTGAATGGTTCTTTAAAGTCATACAAGAAGCAATCCGATTGAACCGTGGTCACTGGGAGACCAAATCTTTTGGATGCCCTGTCCATAAGGTTATGAAACCCTCCAACGTCCGCTGGAGGCGAAGTATTGTTATCTGGATCTGTGTTGTCCGGATCTATAGGATCAGTAGTATTCCACGGCGCCTGTTGATCTTGATCAGGATCCGCTTGTTGGTCTGCATCTGAAGAAGCAGCGTCATCATCAGTATCCTGCACCTGCACCACCTCTTGTGGGCGCACTTCCGGTGCAGTGGCACGATCTCTTGGAAGTAAAGAATGGTCTGCCACAGGTCGTAAAGACTGAGGCGGAGGTGTTGGGGGGCGCACTTGTTGGGTTTCTGGAGGAGCAGGAAAACGTTGTCGGTAGTCCTGTAACATAAGTTGCAAATCTGCAACTAAAGTGGACGGTATTGCCACCATCCCCTCAGGTACCTGACGCATAGGCTGCTGTGACGGCATGTGTCTGGTAGTAGTGCGCTCCTCCGTATAATAATGTTCTGGAACATAGTGCTGTCGTTCCATCTGCTCTTCATCAGAGCTAACATCTTGAACCTTAACCTGGAGGTCAGATGGGCTATAGGCTTGCCCAAACTCACTAAAAGTCTCTTCATCAGAGTCGTCCTCCAACAGTAGGCTAGGTGGTAATCTCTGAACCTGGCGAGGAGACGTCATCTCTGGCGTTATCTGCCGTCTTTTATGCGAAAAAACATGTTTTTCAGGAAATTCCGTCGTCGACGAGGTCGTCGACGAGGCCGTCGTCGACGGCAAGCTCTTATGGGTCTGCGTCGACGATGGTGCAGACGTAGACACTGTTCTCGTCGTCGGGGGCTGCGTCGTCGACGAGGTGAAACTCATAGTCGACGATGGTGGTATCGTCGACGGGATCGTCGACGAGCTCGTCGTCATCAACATGGTAACCGGCGTCGTCGACATCGTCGTCGTCGAAGTCGTCCTCGTCGTCGACACCGCCGTCGACGCCAGCTTTGCAGTCATCGTCGTCGACGTGGAGATGGTCACTCTCGTCGACGACGAACAGGAATCTGGAGCCTTGAAAACCATCGACGGTGTAGGCGCCGTCGACACAGCCGTCGTCGACGAGCCCGTCGACGAGGCAACCTTGCCAGAGTTGTCCTTTTTACCACTCGTCGACGACGTACCTGATAGTTTAATCGTCGACGACCTCTGCCTCTTGTCTGAAGCGACCTCCTGAACAGGAGTTGAAGGCTTCTTGACCCCTCGATCCTTCTCCGAGGGAGGTGAAGAGATTGTTGAAGACTTTTTCACCTTCTTTGAGGACTGTTGTTCCTCAGGCTTACCCTGCCTCTCCTTTTCACCGTGGTGAGGAGATTTTTGGGCAGCAGGCCTGTCAGACCTATCAGAGGTCCCTGGTAAGGCCTTGTGACGGGACTCGTCTGAAGCAGAAGGGGGAGACCTACCCCTCTTCAGAGACTTCCTGGACGACACCATCGACGAGGAGCCCTCACTGTCCGAAGAGATAATATCCTTCCGGTCCTTCATCTTTTGAAGCCATGTGAGGAG
The DNA here is from genome assembly GCF_964263255.1 of Lissotriton vulgaris. Lineage (NCBI taxonomy): Eukaryota > Metazoa > Chordata > Amphibia > Caudata > Salamandridae > Lissotriton > Lissotriton vulgaris. Next base: position 1,269,555,066 of record NC_141696.1, on the reverse strand, counting down.
ACGTCCTTCCCTGTCCCTCAAGGTCTTTGCTGAGAAGGACCTGCAAATCGGACAGCCTGTTGGTTTATGGTCCGGATACAGGCAGTAAATACAATCCTCGTGTTTGTCCTCGACAAACAACCTCTTTTTGGAGCAGGTGGCACAGGCTCTAAAAAGGGCTTTCTTCTCAGACATGATGAAAAATATCCAAGTAGTTGAAGAAATAACAAGAAAAACTGAAGAAAACTGAGCAGAGCTCAATGGAGACTCCCTTGCACAACGTGCAGTAGAAAATCTGAGGCTCTGAGCTTCTCTCAGGAAGGTTCTATGGGGTGAGGCTGCTCTGATTGGCTACTGCAGAATTTTGGTCTCTTTTACAAAAAGAGGTGGATAAGCTACAAAATGAGATGAGGCCTAGGCCTATTTTTTCACTTTGTGCTTACTACTATGGTATTTTCTATTTACCGAGGCTCCCATTCCGACGACGGGGAATGATACAAAGCATGGGAATCTATGAAAGTTCCAATACTGGGGCAATAATGACATTCAGAAGCAACAACATAATCCCTTTGAGGTCGGGAACCCTAGTAGTGGTCAGGCAAATGCCTGTCCCACCCTCTTCCCTGTAACATGTTCAGGTTATTCCCCACTGGTGGCTGCATTCAGGGAATGCTCAATAATAGGCCGTACTCAAGACTTCCCATTTGACTCTTCAGGAATTAGTCAAAAGTGTCTATGGTGCCAAAGCACCATTAGCAGTGAGTCCCCCGGGGCTATAAAGGACCCAGTTGCAGTCTTACCAGCTCCTGCAGGACGGAAGGGCTCAGCGGTGTAGCGGGTGTCATCAGCGTGAGCACCTGCGAGTTCTTATCCTGCTCAGAGAAGTCAGGCTGTTTGTGGCACAGTCAGCAGAACCTCGTGGCACAGGCGATCTCTCTTGAACAGCACTGCCTGAGTTCTCCAGTTATCAGAGCACCTCCTAGCTCGCAGAAATGCTGTAGATCAACCTTATTCAGCAGGGGTTGGGGGAGTGAAGGGGTGGCAGGGAGGAATCCTTTCTTCAAGTTCAAGTTCAATCATTTATATAGCGCACTACTCACCCAGAGGGTCTCAAGGCGCTTGGGGAGGGGGTTCATTATTTATCTAATAGCCAAGTTTTAAGTTCTTTTCTGAAGGAGGTGTGGTTCTGTGTAAGGCGGAGGTGAGTGGGGAGTGAGTTCCAGGTCTTGGCCCCCAAGTAGGAGAAGGATCTGCCTCCTATGGTGGATCTTTGGACGCGCTGTACTGCGGCGAGGGCTTGATTGGCCGACCTTAGTTGGCGGGAGGGAGTATAGAAGGACAGTCGGGTGTGGAGGCATTCGGGTCCTAGTTTGTAGAGGGCCTTGTGTGCGTGGGTGAGGAGACGGAACGTAATTCTTTTGTTGACGGGGAGCCAGTGGAGGTCTTTCAGGTAGCCGGTAATGTGATCTTGTTGAGGGATGTCCAAAATGAGTCTCGTTGATGCGTTTTGGATGCGTTGGAGTTTTTTCTGTAATTTGGCTGTGATTCCGAGTATAGGGTGTTTCCGTAGTCCAGTCGACTCGTGACCAGAGCGTGGGTGACAGTTTTTCTTGTCTCGGAAGGGATCCAACGGAAGATTTTTTTGAGCATTCGAAGTACGTTGAAGCAGGAGGATGAGACGGCGTTGACTTGTCTGGTCATCGAGAGTGAGGAGTCTAGGATGAAGCCAAGGTTACGTGCGTGGTCTGTGGGTATGGGAGCAGTGCACAGAGCCGAAGGCCACCATGAGTCGTCCCAGGCAGAGGGGGATGATCCTAGGATGAGCACCTCCATTTTGTCTGAATTGAGTTTAAGGCGACTGTTTTTCATCCATTCGGCTGCTTCTTTCATACCTTCGTGAAGATTGGTTTTGGCGGTAATAGGGTCTTTGGCGAGGGAAAGGATCAACTGGGTGTCGTCAGCGTAGGAGATGATGTTAAGGTTATGTTGGCGCGCGATGGATGCGAGTGGACTCATGTAAACATTGAAGAGGGTGGGGCTGAGTGATGATCCTTGTGGTACACCGCAGATGACTTCGGTGGACTCTGATTTGAATGGGGGAAGTCGGACTCTCTGCGTTCTCCCAGTTAGGAACGAGATGATCCAGTCCAGGGCTTTTCCTTGTATGCCGATGTTGCTGAAGCGTTGAATGAGGGTGTTGTGACAAACTGTGTCGAAGGCGGCGGAGAGGTCGCGTAGAATGAGGGCTACTGTTTCTCCGTTGTCCAGTAGTGTTCGGATGTCGTCTGTAGCTGCGATGAGGGCGGTCTCGGTGCTGTGTTTGGCTCGAAAGCCGGACTGTGAGGGATCGAGGGAGTTGTTGGATTCAAGGAAGGAGGCGAGCTGGCTATTGACGGCTTTCTCAATGACTTTGGCGGGGAATGGGAGGAGGGATATGGGGCGGTAGTTTTTAAGTTCAGAGGGGTCTGCTGTGGGTTTCTTCAGGAGGGCGCTGACTTCGGCGTGTTTCCAGCTTTCTGGGAAGGTAGCAGAGTTGAAGGAGCAGTTGATGACATCACGGAGGTGGGGTGCGATGATGGAGTCTGCTTTGTTGAAGATGTGGTGGGGACAGGGGTCGATTGGCGAGCCAGAGTGGATGGAGTTCATTAGGCGGATGGTGTCTTCAGTGGTGATTGGGTTCCAGGCGCTGAGGTTGCTAGAGGGCGGTTTAGGTTCGGAGGGGGGTGGAGAGGATTGTTTGTTGGAGAGGTTCTCGAAGCTGTTGTGTATGTCGGCAATTTTGTTGTAGAAGAAGGAGGATAACGAGTTGCAGAGGTCTTGAGAGGGAGTGATGTCGTTTGAGGCTGCGGTGGGGTTGGTGAATTCTTTGACTATGTTGAATAGTTCCTTGCTGTTATGGGCGTTGTTGTCAAGTCGATTCTTGAATGCTGATTTCTTGGTGGATCGAATCAGTTGGTGGTGTTTGCGGGTAGCTGTCTTGAAGGTGGTCATGTTCATGTTGTCGGTGGTTGGGTTTTTTCTCCATGTTTTCTCGAGAGTACAGCATAGCTTCTTGGATTTTTTGAGTTCATCGTTGAACCAGGGGGCCTTTTTGCTGTTCTGTTTGGTGTGATGGTTTTTAAAGGGTGCTAATTCATCAGCGCTGTGAGTGATCCATTGTTTGAGTTTGGTGGCGGCTTGGTTTGGGTTCGATGAGAGGGCGGGTGGGTTTTGGTTGAGCGATGTGAGGAGTTGGTCGGTGGTGATTTTGTTCCAGTTTCTTCGAGGAATAGGTTGTGGGTCGAGGTGGTTTTGTAGCTGAAGTGGGCGCAACTGTGGTCTGTCCAATGGAGAGCTGTGGTGCGATCGAAGGAAATGTTTTTGCTGGAAGTGAAGATTGGGTCGAGTGTATGTCCGGCTACATGGGTGTGGGTGTTAACAAGTTGTTTGAGTCCGAGATTGGCCAGGTTGTCCAGAAGGGTGGTGGTGTTGCTGTCGTTTAACTTTTCCAGGTGGAAGTTGAGGTCTCCTAGTAGAATGTAGTTCTCGGAGGCGAGAGCATGTGGGCTGATGAAGTCAGTGATGTCTTCGCTGAATTGTTTACGGGTTCCTGGGGGCCTGTAGATGAGGGTGCCTCTAAGTGTGGTCCTAGCGTCGGTGTGGATCTGGAAGTGGAGGTGTTCGGCGGTTGCAAGGGTATCGTCGAAGCTGGTCGTGATTTTGATGGTGTTCTTATGGACGATGGCGATGCCTCCTCCTGTTTGATTGGTGCGGTCTTTTCGGGTGATCTTGTAGGTGTCCGGGATGGCTATGGCGATGTCGGGTGCTGATGATGCGTTCATCCAGGTTTCTGTGAGGAAGGCGGCGTCCGGTGAAGCAGTGTCGAGTAGGTTCCTGAGTTCAGTTGCATGTCTGTGGACCGAGCGGGTGTTCAGCAGGATGCACTTCAGGAGCTGTGTTTGGAGATGGTGGCTTTGGTGTGGGTCTTGATGGAGGCAAACTTGTAGGAGTGACAGGCGAAGGGACCATGGGTACGTCCTGGGACAGCTTTGTAGCATTGTGGTGTGCGACCGGGGTTGAAGGCTAGGAGGGTGGAGGCGTCGTACGTAAGGCGGGAGGAGTGCGGTTTGCGGGGGCCAGGGGGTCTGGCGCTGGCTGCGGTCCAGGCGCGGACGGGCGCAGACGGGCTTACCTTTGGCGCACCTTCGGCGCGCATGGGGTGCGACCGCTGCGCGTGAATGCTGCGCGCAAAATCGTCAGTCATAAGTGGAGCAATGGTGCAAAATTATCTGAGGTGTCCTCAGCAGTCCTCAGGGGTCTGTCACATTCAGTTCTCTTGCTGAACGGGCTTGACCCTCCAAATAAAGCCGCAGTCTTATTCTCAAGCGACATCCCAAATCTTCTTGGCAACGTTGGTACTGGCAGTCCGTCCTATCATACCGGGTAGCAGCAGTACTTTACGGCACTGGCACAGACTTCTCTGGTGCAAACACCTACACAACAGCAATTACAAGTCTAAGCGCTCGCACAGTAGCAACGTTACCGGTGATCCCTCCTGGCATACGGGGTCCCTGCAGTGCTGTGGTACAGGTTTGGCAATTCCCACACAGAGCTTTCTCAAGGCTCAGTGCACAGTGGAAATCTACTGGAATACATGGGTTGCTAAACCAACACTTCTATACACTATTTACAGTAGTGCACACCTCGTCATCCACAAACATAAGATTTCTTCACCCATCAACGTTATTTACGATAAACGACATTGCGATCTCCAGTCACCTTACACTGTGGTAAGCCATATTCACCTTTCAATTGTATGCCAGATACATGGTTTTTATATCCAGAGATTTACCCTTCTCGCCATATGTAGTGGATGGTTAGAAGGAATACAAGTGGATGTAGATGGATTAAGTCTGGTCACACCGTTATCAAAACTAAGATTCTGAGTCAGTATCAGACTCTATTAGTCTTGCGATTTAGGATATTTTTTTTTGGTTAACTCGACGCTTGAACATGCTGAAAATTTGGATTTGTTGTTATTTTCGAGCTTTTCATTATCCACATTGTTTGGTCCCCATACCGTGAGGAGGTCACTTCCCTGTGGATTTTCCACTGATGGTCATGGGCCCGACTAGGTCGGAAGTATCACCAGCTGTGCAGTGAGCTACATACTATTTTTTGTTTTTTCACAAAAACACTACATTCCTAATTGCCCCAGTATTCATTTAAATACTCAATATTGATGGGCTATTTCCTCCCTATTGTCATTCGTTTTGTCCATATATACAGATCTTTTGGTTCTGATACAGCCATATATAGGTATGCGCTTCCTTTTTCAAATAGTCACATTTTCACGTGACTTTGCTCCCTATCACTTTGCACGCAGTGTGAATGAATCGTTCACGACTAGTGGTGCTCGCAAATAGGAGGACTTACTATGCATGGTCTTATTTCGAGAGTGTCAGACCGCGCCGTTTCACTTAGTAAGAGGTAGACATGGACCTCTTGTCTAGATTCACAAACTCACTTGGTCACCAGCACAATCGTGAGATCGCGCCGTAGATGCACTATCGACACGAATGCTTTTGGTTGCACAATGATGTGACAAGATTTAATGCTTGCGTTTCACACTAGTGGAAGCTTTGCAATTTGTTTGACACTGTGTAATGCTGCATCAATGTGATTGTACTACTACACATGGGATGCTCCATTGTGACCTATTTGGTTTTTCAGCCCTGAGGATTCGCAATAGCGATGAAACACGTGTCAGCTGGCTGTCTTACACAATAAAGGACTCCATCGTGTTTATTGGTTACTTGTCCTTTTGGATTGCTTCGTGCCGCTATATTGCCTATGCGTTTGCTTGCTTATCTACTGCTGATGGTGTTGCCCGCTCCTGTTTCTCGATGGTCATCTGGTCCCTGATCCTCCTTAGGTACTATTCTTTATAGAAAAAAAAACTTTTAAAATAAACCTTCATACCTCCTGTTTCCCGGCAGTCCCCTTGGGTTCAGTGTAACTTGAACTGTTTGCTATTTTGTACTGTGATATTGCTGGGATCCGTCTATTTGCAATTTTGCTTTAAATGTCTTCGAGGCCGGCCGGAAGGTTGTGGGCCCGTATTTGTTTTGCCCTTTTTGACAATAAAGGTTTTCAAAAAAAATAAAAAAAAAAAAATAAAGGACTCCATCGGACTACTCTCCCACTGGAGATGCCCACAATTTTCTGTCGCTTTGTTTTTTTGTACAAGACTATTTAATGTTACATAACATGTTATTTACTGTTTATGAGTGGATTTGGGTAACCCTGCAACTCCTATACATGGGCTACAACCCGATTGGAGCATAGCTGTTCCCTCACCTCACACAGGGAGTCCTCACGATAGGGTTACCCCAATAGACCTCGCTCCCTCCAACAATGTCCTCCTACTCCTCACAGGGCACACTGGTCTTGACAAGCAGGCACTGGTGAAGCAGAAGAATTATTCAACATCGTCAAAGAATTTACCAACCCCTCAGCCAACTCCAACGACATCACCCCCTCTCAAGCCCTCTGCGACTCCCAAGCTTCGTTCTTCCACAACAAAATCGCAGACATCCACAACAGCTTCGACAACCGACCCGGAGACCAACCCACCCAACCCTCTGCAGGACCTTCACCCCCCTTGAACATCCTTAATAACTGGAACCCAATCTCCACTGAGGACACCATCCGCCTGATGAACTCCATCCACTCAGGATCCCCCACAGACCCTTGCCCTCACCACATCTTCAACAAAGCAGACTCCATCATAGCACCGCACCTCCGAGACGTCATCAACTGCTCCCTCAACTCCGCCACCTTCCCGGAAAGCTGGAAACACGCAGAACTTAGCGCCCTTCTGAAAAAACCCACAGCGGACCCCACCGAACTCAAAAACGACCGCCCCATCTCGCTCCTTCCATTCCCGGCCAAAGTCATCGAGAAAGCCGTCAACAACCAGCTCGCCGCCTTCCCCGAAACCAACAAATCCCTCGACTCCTCACAGTCCGGCTTCCGAGCCAAACACAGCACGGAGACCGCCCTCATCGCAGCAACAGACAACATTCGAATTCTACTGGACAATGGAGACACAGTCGCCCTCATCCTCCTCGACCTCTCCGCAGCCTTCGACACAGTCTGCCATAGCACCCTTCTACAGCGCCTCAGAAACATCGGAATCCAAGGAAAAGCACTGGATTGGATCACCTCGTTCCTTACCGGAAGAACTCAGAGAGTCCGCCTTCCACCATTCAAGTCAGAGGCCACTGAAGTCATTTGCGGCGTGCCACAAGGATCTTCACTCAGCCCTACCCTCTTCAACGTATACATGAGCCCCCTCGCGACCATCGCACGCCAACACAACCTCAACATCATCTCCTACGCTGATGACACTCAACTGATCCTCTCACTCACCAAAGACCCTAACACCGCCAAAACTAACCTACATGAAGGAATGAAAGAAGTAGCCGAGTGGATGAAGCACAGCCGTCTGAAACTGAACTCAGACAAAACAGAAGTCCTTATCTTAGGCACCTCCCCCTCCGCCTGGGATGACTCTTGCTGGCCAGAGGCCCTTGGAAAAGCACCCATCCCGACGGACCACGCACGGAACCTGGGCATCATCCTGGACTCCTCACTCTCTATGAACAGACAAGTCAACGGCGTTTCATCATCTTGCTTCAACATTCTTCGCATGCTCAAAAAAACATTTCGCTGGATCCCCACCGAAACCAGAAAAACGGTCACCCATGCACTGGTTACAAGCCGCCTGGACTAAGGAAACACCCTATACGCTGGTATCACCGCAAAACTCCAGAAAAAACTCCAACGCATCCAGAACGCATCAGCCAGACTCATACTAGACATCCCGCGTAAAGACCACATCTCTAGTCACATGAAAAACCTCCACCGGCTCCCCGTCAATAAGAGGATTACTTTCCGCCTCCTAACCCATGCACACAAAGCACTTTACGAACTTGGACCCGAATGCCTCAACACACGACTGTCCTTCTACACCCCCTCCCGTCAGCTACGATCCTCCAACCAAGCCCTTGCTACCGTACCTCGCATCAACAAAACCACCATGGGAGGTAGATCCTTCTCCTACCTCGCAGCTAAAACCTGGAACTCACTCCCCACTCACCTTCGTCTCACTCAGAACCACCTAGCATTCAGAAAGCAACTTAAAACTTGGATATTCGACAAGTAATTCCCCACCCTTCTTCAAGCGCCTTGAGAGCCTCCGGGTATGTAGCGGGCTATATAAATCCTTTGACTTGACTTGACTTGAATGCCCCCACACCTGGTCACAGGCATAAGTCTTGCAGAGCTTCCCATCATCCACAAAGTCCATCTGATTGCTTGGTAGATGGCGACATTTGGGGACTCGACCTCCCCTTCTTATAGTTCATTTCCAGATACCAAAATGTGATTGAGGGGCTGAGTCTTTGAAGATTCATGTTGAGGTTCTGCTTAATTTGAAATGTACACTTCTCTTCTTTCCCCTTGAAAGGATGTTTGTCACAGCAGACAATATTCTGAAGCTAATTGACCCATAACACAATTCATGAAAATTAACAGAGTTCACACCTGGATGTCAGCCACAGTGATAAGTGCATCAAATGTTTAATACCAGACTCCTAGCCCTACTCTTCATGATTCCCTTATAAGCCCATCTCCTTCCTGGGATGTGCCCCGGCCACTTCTTTGTGATCTATACCTAAATCAAAAAGCAACCTTTTGAAGTGTATGTCTCCCACCCAGCTCACAGGAATACAGCAATACACAAATCTGTCCAGGGCATTCCTTTCATCCTCATGCCTTCAACATGCAGGCTTGGGCTTCCCAAAATGGAACCAAGGGTCCTCTATGTAATGTACTGTACTGTTAGACCTGGCATCGTTTGGCGTGGTTTCCACTGTTTTTTCGCTTCAGGCTTCCTGTTTTGACTGTGTGCTGAACTTAGCTTTTGCTGGGTTTAAGACTGGGCACTTTGCCACTACTGACACTCCTCTCACCTGTTGGACGGCGTACTTTGTTGTTGTGAAGGACCGCTCACCCACCCACGCCTCGCGGAACCCGCTCCGCGGGTCCCGCTTCGGATCTCCTGTGCCTGGTGTCTTCGTGGAGGCTAGAGGAAGGTAGAAGGGCTGCGAGCGGCATCCGGGACTCGCATTCCCAGGAGTCCCGGTGTGCGTGTGGCCGAGTCACCTGGCCCCGCTCTCCCTGACCGCCTCGCCCCACCCCCATCAGCAGCAGTAAAAGGGGCTTGGACTCGAAGCTCCCTGGGACACTCCTCTCACCTGTTGGACGGCGTACTTTGTTGTTGTGAAGGACCGCTCACCCACCCACGCCTCGCGGAACCCGCTCCGCGGGTCCCGCTTCGGATCTCCTGTGCCTGGTGTCTTCGTGGAGGCTAGAGGAAGGTAGAAGGGCTGCGAGCGGCATCCGGGACTCGCATTCCCAGGAGTCCCGGTGTGCGTGTGGCCGAGTCACCTGGCCCCGCTCTCCCTGACCGCCTCGCCCCACCCCCATCAGCAGCAGTAAAAGGGGCTTGGACTCGAAGCTCCCTGGGACACTCCTCTCACCTGTTGGACGGCGTACTTTGTTGTTGTGAAGGACCGCTCACCCACCCACGCCTCGCGGAACCCGCTCCGCGGGTCCCGCTTCGGATCTCCTGTGCCTGGTGTCTTCGTGGAGGCTAGAGGAAGGTAGAAGGGCTGCGAGCGGCATCCGGGACTCGCATTCCCAGGAGTCCCGGTGTGCGTGTGGCCGAGTCACCTGGCCCCGCTCTCCCTGACCGCCTCGCCCCACCCCCATCAGCAGCAGTAAAAGGGGCTTGGACTCGAAGCTCCCTGGGACACTCCTCTCACCTGTTGGACGGCGTACTTTGTTGTTGTGAAGGACCGCTCACCCACCCACGCCTCGCGGAACCCGCTCCGCGGGTCCCGCTTCGGATCTCCTGTGCCTGGTGTCTTCGTGGAGGCTAGAGGAAGGTAGAAGGGCTGCGAGCGGCATCCGGGACTCGCATTCCCAGGAGTCCCGGTGTGCGTGTGGCCGAGTCACCTGGCCCCGCTCTCCCTGACCGCCTCGCCCCACCCCCATCAGCAGCAGTAAAAGGAGCTTGGACTCGAAGCTCCCTGGGACACTCCTCTCACCTGTTGGACGGCGTACTTTGTTGTTGTGAAGGACCGCTCACCCACCCACGCCTCGCGGAACACGCTCCGCGGGTCCCGCTTCGGATCTCCTGTGCCTGGTGTCTTCGTGGAGGCTAGAGGAAGGTAGAAGGGCTGCGAGCGGCATCCGGGACTCGCATTCCCAGGAGTCCCGGTGTGCGTGTGGCCGAGTCACCTGGCCCCGCTCTCCCTGACCGCCTCGCCCCACCCCCATCAGCAGCAGTAAAAGGGGCTTGGACTCGAAGCTCCCTGGGACACTCCTCTCACCTGTTGGACGGCGTACTTTGTTGTTGTGAAGGACCGCTCACCCACCCACGCCTCGCGGAACCCGCTCCGCGGGTCCCGCTTCGGATCTCCTGTGCCTGGTGTCTTCGTGGAGGCTAGAGGAAGGTAGAAGGGCTGCGAGCGGCATCCGGGACTCGCATTCCCAGGAGTCCCGGTGTGCGTGTGGCCGAGTCACCTGGCCCCGCTCTCCCTGACCGCCTCGCCCCACCCCCATCAGCAGCAGTAAAAGGGGCTTGGACTCGAAGCTCCCTGGGACACTCCTCTCACCTGTTGGACGGCGTACTTTGTTGTTGTGAAGGACCGCTCACCCACCCACGCCTCGCGGAACCCGCTCCGCGGGTCCCGCTTCGGATCTCCTGTGCCTGGTGTCTTCGTGGAGGCTAGAGGAAGGTAGAAGGGCTGCGAGCGGCATCCGGGACTCGCATTCCCAGGAGTCCCGGTGTGCGTGTGGCCGAGTCACCTGGCCCCGCTCTCCCTGACCGCCTCGCCCCACCCCCATCAGCAGCAGTAAAAGGGGCTTGGACTCGAAGCTCCCTGGGACACTCCTCTCACCTGTTGGACGGCGTACTTTGTTGTTGTGAAGGACCGCTCACCCACCCACGCCTCGCGGAACCCGCTCCGCGGGTCCCGCTTCGGATCTCCTGTGCCTGGTGTCTTCGTGGAGGCTAGAGGAAGGTAGAAGGGCTGCGAGCGGCATCCGGGACTCGCATTCCCAGGAGTCCCGGTGTGCGTGTGGCCGAGTCACCTGGCCCCGCTCTCCCTGACCGCCTCGCCCCACCCCCATCAGCAGCAGTAAAAGGGGCTTGGACTCGAAGCTCCCTGGGACACTCCTCTCACCTGTTGGACGGCGTACTTTGTTGTTGTGAAGGACCGCTCACCCACCCACGCCTCGCGGAACCCGCTCCGCGGGTCCCGCTTCGGATCTCCTGTGCCTGGTGTCTTCGTGGAGGCTAGAGGAAGGTAGAAGGGCTGCGAGCGGCATCCGGGACTCGCATTCCCAGGAGTCCCGGTGTGCGTGTGGCCGAGTCACCTGGCCCCGCTCTCCCTGACCGCCTCGCCCCACCCCCATCAGCAGCAGTAAAAGGGGCTTGGACTCGAAGCTCCCTGGGACACTCCTCTCACCTGTTGGACGGCGTACTTTGTTGTTGTGAAGGACCGCTCACCCACCCACGCCTCGCGGAACCCGCTCCGCGGGTCCCGCTTCGGATCTCCTGGGCCTGGTGTCTTCGTGGAGGCTAGAGGAAGGTAGAAGGGCTGCGAGCGGCATCCGGGACTCGCATTCCCAGGAGTCCCGGTGTGCGTGTGGCCGAGTCACCTGGCCCCGCTCTCCCTGACCGCCTCGCCCCACCCCCATCAGCAGCAGTAAAAGGGGCTTGGACTCGAAGCTCCCTGGGACACTCCTCTCACCTGTTGGACGGCGTACTTTGTTGTTGTGAAGGACCGCTCACCCACCCACGCCTCGCGGAACCCGCTCCGCGGGTCCCGCTTCGGATCTCCTGTGCCTGGTGTCTTCGTGGAGGCTAGAGGAAGGTAGAAGGGCTGCGAGCGGCATCCGGGACTCGCATTCCCAGGAGTCCCGGTGTGCGTGTGGCCGAGTCACCTGGCCCCGCTCTCCCTGACCGCCTCGCCCCACCCCCATCAGCAGCAGTAAAAGGGGCTTGGACTCGAAGCTCCCTGGGACACTCCTCTCACCTGTTGGACGGCGTACTTTGTTGTTGTGAAGGACCGCTCACCCACCCACGCCTCGCGGAACCCGCTCCGCGGGTCCCGCTTCGGATCTCCTGTGCCTGGTGTCTTCGTGGAGGCTAGAGGAAGGTAGAAGGGCTGCGAGCGGCATCCGGGACTCGCATTCCCAGGAGTCCCGGTGTGCGTGTGGCCGAGTCACCTGGCCCCGCTCTCCCTGACCGCCTCGCCCCACCCCCATCAGCAGCAGTAAAAGGGGCTTGGACTCGAAGCTCCCTGGGACACTCCTCTCACCTGTTGGACGGCGTACTTTGTTGTTGTGAAGGACCGCTCACCCACCCACGCCTCGCGGAACCCGCTCCGCGGGTCCCGCTTCGGATCTCCTGTGCCTGGTGTCTTCGTGGAGGCTAGAGGAAGGTAGAAGGGCTGCGAGCGGCATCCGGGACTCGCATTCCCAGGAGTCCCGGTGTGCGTGTGGCCGAGTCACCTGGCCCCGCTCTCCCTGACCGCCTCGCCCCACCCCCATCAGCAGCAGTAAAAGGGGCTTGGACTCGAAGCTCCCTGGGACACTCCTCTCACCTGTTGGACGGCGTACTTTGTTGTTGTGAAGGACCGCTCACCCACCCACGCCTCGCGGAACCCGCTCCGCGGGTCCCGCTTCGGATCTCCTGTGCCTGGTGTCTTCGTGGAGGCTAGAGGAAGGTAGAAGGGCTGCGAGCGGCATCCGGGACTCGCATTCCCAGGAGTCCCGGTGTGCGTGTGGCCGAGTCACCTGGCCCCGCTCTCCCTGACCGCCTCGCCCCACCCCCATCAGCAGCAGTAAAAGGGGCTTGGACTCGAAGCTCCCTGGGACACTCCTCTCACCTGTTGGACGGCGTACTTTGTTGTTGTGAAGGACCGCTCACCCACCCACGCCTCGCGGAACCCGCTCCGCGGGTCCCGCTTCGGATCTCCTGTGCCTGGTGTCTTCGTGGAGGCTAGAGGAAGGTAGAAGGGCTGCGAGCGGCATCCGGGACTCGCATTCCCAGGAGTCCCGGTGTGCGTGTGGCCGAGTCACCTGGCCCCGCTCTCCCTGACCGCCTCGCCCCACCCCCATCAGCAGCAGTAAAAGGGGCTTGGACTCGAAGCTCCCTGGGACACTCCTCTCACCTGTTGGACGGCGTACTTTGTTGTTGTGAAGGACCGCTCACCCACCCACGCCTCGCGGAACCCGCTCCGCGGGTCCCGCTTCGGATCTCCTGTGCCTGGTGTCTTCGTGGAGGCTAGAGGAAGGTAGAAGGGCTGCGAGCGGCATCCGGGACTCGCATTCCCAGGAGTCCCGGTGTGCGTGTGGCCGAGTCACCTGGCCCCGCTCTCCCTGACCGCCTCGCCCCACCCCCATCAGCAGCAGTAAAAGGGGCTTGGACTCGAAGCTCCCTGGGACACTCCTCTCACCTGTTGGACGGCGTACTTTGTTGTTGTGAAGGACCGCTCACCCACCCACGCCTCGCGGAACCCGCTCCGCGGGTCCCGCTTCGGATCTCCTGTGCCTGGTGTCTTCGTGGAGGCTAGAGGAAGGTAGAAGGGCTGCGAGCGGCATCCGGGACTCGCATTCCCAGGAGTCCCGGTGTGCGTGTGGCCGAGTCACCTGGCCCCGCTCTCCCTGACCGCCTCGCCCCACCCCCATCAGCAGCAGTAAAAGGGGCTTGGACTCGAAGCTCCCTGGGACACTCCTCTCACCTGTTGGACGGCGTACTTTGTTGTTGTGAAGGACCGCTCACCCACCCACGCCTCGCGGAACCCGCTCCGCGGGTCCCGCTTCGGATCTCCTGTGCCTGGTGTCTTCGTGGAGGCTAGAGGAAGGTAGAAGGGCTGCGAGCGGCATCCGGGACTCGCATTCCCAGGAGTCCCGGTGTGCGTGTGGCCGAGTCACCTGGCCCCGCTCTCCCTGACCGCCTCGCCCCACCCCCATCAGCAGCAGTAAAAGGGGCTTGGACTCGAAGCTCCCTGGGACACTCCTCTCACCTGTTGGACGGCGTACTTTGTTGTTGTGAAGGACCGCTCACCCACCCACGCCTCGCGGAACCCGCTCCGCGGGTCCCGCTTCGGATCTCCTGTGCCTGGTGTCTTCGTGGAGGCTAGAGGAAGGTAGAAGGGCTGCGAGCGGCATCCGGGACTCGCATTCCCAGGAGTCCCGGTGTGCGTGTGGCCGAGTCACCTGGCCCCGCTCTCCCTGACCGCCTCGCCCCACCCCCATCAGCAGCAGTAAAAGGGGCTTGGACTCGAAGCTCCCTGGGACACTCCTCTCACCTGTTGGACGGCGTACTTTGTTGTTGTGAAGGACCCCTCACCCACCCACGCCTCGCGGAACCCGCTCCGCGGGTCCCGCTTCGGATCTCCTGTGCCTGGTGTCTTCGTGGAGGCTAGAGGAAGGTAGAAGGGCTGCGAGCGGCATCCGGGACTCGCATTCCCAGGAGTCCCGGTGTGCGTGTGGCCGAGTCACCTGGCCCCGCTCTCCCTGACCGCCTCGCCCCACCCCCATCAGCAGCAGTAAAAGGGGCTTGGACTCGAAGCTCCCTGGGACACTCCTCTCACCTGTTGGACGGCGTACTTTGTTGTTGTGAAGGACCGCTCACCCACCCACGCCTCGCGGAACCCGCTCCGCGGGTCCCGCTTCGGATCTCCTGTGCCTGGTGTCTTCGTGGAGGCTAGAGGAAGGTAGAAGGGCTGCGAGCGGCATCCGGGACTCGCATTCCCAGGAGTCCCGGTGTGCGTGTGGCCGAGTCACCTGGCCCCGCTCTCCCTGACCGCCTCGCCCCACCCCCATCAGCAGCAGTAAAAGGGGCTTGGACTCGAAGCTCCCTGGGACACTCCTCTCACCTGTTGGACGGCGTACTTTGTTGTTGTGAAGGACCGCGCACCCACCCACGCCTCGCGTGCCTGGTGTCTTCGTGGAGGCTAGAGGAAGGTAGAAGGGCTGCGAGCGGCATCCGGGACTCGCATTCCCAGGAGTCCCGGTGTGCGTGTGGCCGAGTCACCTGGCCCCGCTCTCCCTGACCGCCTCGCCCCACCCCCATCAGCAGCAGTAAAAGGGGCTTGGACTCGAAGCTCCCTGGGACACTCCTCTCACCTGTTGGACGGCGTACTTTGTTGTTGTGAAGGACCGCTCACCCACCCACGCCTCGTGGAACCCGCTCCGCGGGTCCCGCTTCGGATCTCCTGTGCCTGGTGTCTTCGTGGAGGCTAGAGGAAGGTAGAAGGGCTGCGAGCGGCATCCGGGACTCGCATTCCCAGGAGTCCCGGTGTGCGTGTGGCCGAGTCACCTGGCCCCGCTCTCCCTGACCGCCTCGCCCCACCCCCATCAGCAGCAGTAAAAGGGGCTTGGACTCGAAGCTCCCTGGGACACTCCTCTCACCTGTTGGACGGCGTACTTTGTTGTTGTGAAGGACCGCTCACCCACCCACGCCTCGCGGAACCCGCTCCGCGGGTCCCGCTTCGGATCTCCTGTGCCTGGTGTCTTCGTGGAGGCTAGAGGAAGGTAGAAGGGCTGCGAGCGGCATCCGGGACTCGCATTCCCAGGAGTCCCGGTGTGCGTGTGGCCGAGTCACCTGGCCCCGCTCTCCCTGACCGCCTCGCCCCACCCCCATCAGCAGCAGTAAAAGGGGCTTGGACTCGAAGCTCCCTGGGACACTCCTCTCACCTGTTGGACGGCGTACTTTGTTGTTGTGAAGGACCGCTCACCCACCCACGCCTCGCGGAACCCGCTCCGCGGGTCCCGCTTCGGATCTCCTGTGCCTGGTCTCTTCGTGGAGGCTAGAGGAAGGTAGAAGGGCTGCGAGCGGCATCCGGGACTCGCATTCCCAGGAGTCCCGGTGTGCGTGTGGCCGAGTCACCTGGCCCCGCTCTCCCTGACTGCCTCGCCCCACCCCCATCAGCAGCAGTAAAAGGGGCTTGGACTCGAAGCTCCCTGGGACACTCCTCTCACCTGTTGGACGGCGTACTTTGTTGTTGTGAAGGACCGCTCACCCACCCACGCCTCGCGGAACCCGCTCCGCGGGTCCCGCTTCGGATCTCATGTGCCTGGTGTCTTCGTGGAGGCTAGAGGAAGGTAGAAGGGCTGCGAGCGGCATCCGGGACTCGCATTCCCAGGAGTCCCGGTGTGCGTGTGGCCGAGTCACCTGGCCCCGCTCTCCCTGACCGCCTCGCCCCACCCCCATCAGCAGCAGTAAAAGGGGCTTGGACTCGAAGCTCCCTGGGACACTCCTCTCACCTGTTGGACGGCGTACTTTGTTGTTGTGAAGGACCGCTCACCCACCCACGCCTCGCGGAACCCGCTCCGCGGGTCCCGCTTCGGATCTCCTGTGCCTGGTGTCTTCGTGGAGGCTAGAGGAAGGTAGAAGGGCTGCGAGCGGCATCCGGGACTCGCATTCCCAGGAGTCCCGGTGTGCGTGTGGCCGAGTCACCTGGCCCCGCTCTCCCTGACCGCCTCGCCCCACCCCCATCAGCAGCAGTAAAAGGGGCTTGGACTCGAAGCTCCCTGGGACACTCCTCTCACCTGTTGGACGGCGTACTTTGTTGTTGTGAAGGACCGCTCACCCACCCACGCCTCGCGGAACCCGCTCCGCGGGTCCCGCTTCGGATCTCCTGTGCCTGGTGTCTTCGTGGAGGCTAGAGGAAGGTAGAAGGGCTGCGAGCGGCATCCGGGACTCGCATTCCCAGGAGTCCCGGTGTGCGTGTGGCCGAGTCACCTGGCCCCGCTCTCCCTGACCGCCTCGCCCCACCCCCATCAGCAGCAGTAAAAGGGGCTTGGACTCGAAGCTCCCTGGGACACTCCTCTCACCTGTTGGACGGCGTACTTTGTTGTTGTGAAGGACCGCTCACCCACCCACGCCTCGCGGAACCCGCTCCGCGGGTCCCGCTTCGGATCTCCTGTGCCTGGTGTCTTCGTGGAGGCTAGAGGAAGGTAGAAGGGCTGCGAGCGGCATCCGGGACTCGCATTCCCAGGAGTCCCGGTGTGCGTGTGGCCGAGTCACCTGGCCCCGCTCTCCCTGACCGCCTCGCCCCACCCCCATCAGCAGCAGTAAAAGGGGCTTGGACTCGAAGCTCCCTGGGACACTCCTCTCACCTGTTGGACGGCGTACTTTGTTGTTGTGAAGGACCGCTCACCCACCCACGCCTCGCGGAACCCGCTCCGCGGGTCCCGCTTCGGATCTCCTGTGCCTGGTGTCTTCGTGGAGGCTAGAGGAAGGTAGAAGGGCTGCGAGCGGCATCCGGGACTCGCATTCCCAGGAGTCCCGGTGTGCGTGTGGCCGAGTCACCTGGCCCCGCTCTCCCTGACCGCCTCGCCCCACCCCCATCAGCAGCAGTAAAAGGGGCTTGGACTCGAAGCTCCCTGGGACACTCCTCTCACCTGTTGGACGGCGTACTTTGTTGTTGTGAAGGACCGCTCACCCACTCACGCCTCGCGGAACCCGCTCCGCGGGTCCCGCTTCGGATCTCCTGTGCCTGGTGTCTTCGTGGAGGCTAGAGGAAGGTAGAAGGGCTGCGAGCGGCATCCGGGACTCGCATTCCCAGGAGTCCCGGTGTGCGTGTGGCCGAGTCACCTGGCCCCGCTCTCCCTGACCGCCTCGCCCCACCCCCATCAGCAGCAGTAAAAGGGGCTTGGACTCGAAGCTCCCTGGGACACTCCTCTCACCTGTTGGACGGCGTACTTTGTTGTTGTGAAGGACCGCTCACCCACCCACGCCTCGCGGAACCCGCTCCGCGGGTCCCGCTTCGGATCTCCTGTGCCTGGTGTCTTCGTGGAGGCTAGAGGAAGGTAGAAGGGCTGCGAGCGGCATCCGGGACTCGCATTCCCAGGAGTCCCGGTGTGCGTGTGGCCGAGTCACCTGGCCCCGCTCTCCCTGACCGCCTCGCCCCACCCCCATCAGCAGCAGTAAAAGGGGCTTGGACTCGAAGCTCCCTGGGACACTCCTCTCACCTGTTGGACGGCGTACTTTGTTGTTGTGAAGGACCGCTCACCCACCCACGCCTCGCGGAACCCGCTCCGCGGGTCCCGCTTCGGATCTCCTGTGCCTGGTGTCTTCGTGGAGGCTAGAGGAAGGTAGAAGGGCTGCGAGCGGCATCCGGGACTCGCATTCCCAGGAGTCCCGGTGTGCGTGTGGCCGAGTCACCTGGCCCCGCTCTCCCTGACCGCCTCGCCCCACCCCCATCAGCAGCAGTAAAAGGGGCTTGGACTCGAAGCTCCCTGGGACACTCCTCTCACCTGTTGGACGGCGTACTTTGTTGTTGTGAAGGACCGCTCACCCACCCACGCCTCGCGGAACCCGCTCCGCGGGTCCCGCTTCGGATCTCCTGTGCCTGGTGTCTTCGTGGAGGCTAGAGGAAGGTAGAAGGGCTGCGAGCGGCATCCGGGACTCGCATTCCCAGGAGTCCCGGTGTGCGTGTGGCCGAGTCACCTGGCCCCGCTCTCCCTGACCGCCTCGCCCCACCCCCATCAGCAGCAGTAAAAGGGGCTTGGACTCGAAGCTCCCTGGGACACTCCTCTCACCTGTTGGACGGCGTACTTTGTTGTTGTGAAGGACCGCTCACCCACCCACGCCTCGCGGAACCCGCTCCGCGGGTCCCGCTTCGGATCTCCTGTGCCTGGTGTCTTCGTGGAGGCTAGAGGAAGGTAGAAGGGCTGCGAGCGGCATCCGGGACTCGCATTCCCAGGAGTCCCGGTGTGCGTGTGGCCGAGTCACCTGGCCCCGCTCTCCCTGACCGCCTCGCCCCACCCCCATCAGCAGCAGTAAAAGGGGCTTGGACTCGAAGCTCCCTGGGACACTCCTCTCACCTGTTGGACGGCGTACTTTGTTGTTGTGAAGGACCGCTCACCCACTCACGCCTCGCGGAACCCGCTCCGCGGGTCCCGCTTCGGATCTCCTGTGCCTGGTGTCTTCGTGGAGGCTAGAGGAAGGTAGAAGGGCTGCGAGCGGCATCCGGGACTCGCATTCCCAGGAGTCCCGGTGTGCGTGTGGCCGAGTCACCTGGCCCCGCTCTCCCTGACCGCCTCGCCCCACCCCCATCAGCAGCAGTAAAAGGGGCTTGGACTCGAAGCTCCCTGGGACACTCCTCTCACCTGTTGGACGGCGTACTTTGTTGTTGTGAAGGACCGCTCACCCACCCACGCCTCGCGGAACCCGCTTCGCGGGTCCCGCTTCGGATCTCCTGTGCCTGGTGTCTTCGTGGAGGCTAGAGGAAGGTAGAAGGGCTGCGAGCGGCATCCGGGACTCGCATTCCCAGGAGTCCCGGTGTGCGTGTGGCCGAGTCACCTGGCCCCGCTCTCCCTGACCGCCTCGCCCCACCCCCTTTCACCCTGTTCATTGGCTCCTGGACCTACAAATACAGATCTCCCACGCTGCGCGGGAGCGCGCGGGAGCGACCGGGGCGAAGACCGGGCAAAGAGCGGGCCGTTTTAGGCCGTTCGAGGACGGCAGAGGACTGGACTGGCCCACTCCCCATTGCTTTTATTCCTACAGGCATTCATCCACTTGCTCCATAAGAAATGAGTACCAGGGCAACTCGGAGCAAGACCTCCAAGGCAGCCTCGCAAATTAGCGGCCCTATGGACGATTTTATCACCCGTACTAACATCGCCATTGACAATGAAATATCCAAATTGCAAACCCGGGTGTCTTTAGAACTGGATGCTGCTAGACGATTGTCACAAGTGATAGCGCACTCAAAAAAATCCTCTCTAGGCCACATAGCCACCGCAGTTACTCCAGAACGCCCTGTTGTCCCTAAATGTGTAGTCACACAGGCTGTTGTCCATCGGATCTCAATTAACTCCACCCCCTCCCCATCCCTAGAGCGATATTCCAACGTAGAGGAAGCCAAACCCCCATCTGCATCTGCATTTTGCGCCCAGACCCCGACCCCTAACCCTCAGTTATCCTCAAACCCCATTACTAGCAAACCACCCAAAAGGAAGCGTCGAGCAGGCACTGCTTATGCACTCAAAAAAACGAAAATTGTGCTTCCCCAAAACCTAATCTTAACAAGAGCACTATCACCTAACGCGCCATCTAATGATTCCCAAGAAAAAAGTACGGGGTCACAAATCCCTAGGGAGGGTGGTCCAGTGGTTCCCGAAGTCATTCCACCTAGTATGGACCAAGAGACTGAGGGCTTGCAGATTGAAGGGTTAGGCA
The DNA here is from genome assembly GCF_964263255.1 of Lissotriton vulgaris. Classification (NCBI taxonomy): domain Eukaryota; kingdom Metazoa; phylum Chordata; class Amphibia; order Caudata; family Salamandridae; genus Lissotriton; species Lissotriton vulgaris. The sequence continues at coordinate 1,269,534,770 of NC_141696.1, read as the reverse complement.
ATAACGAAAGGGCATTTATAGATTTGGTTTGGGCAACCCTAAAGAAACTTCTTTCCCCTCTTGACCTTAGACTCTCGAGAATAGAGAATAACTTGCTCGAGATGGAAAAAAGTATTATCGCTCTGGCCACTCTTGGCTTGAAAACTCTTGAAAATCAGGGGCACCTCGTGCCAGATATAACACCATCAATTCCCACAACTCAAACACAGGATGTCCCACCCCAAAACCCTGCCACACTACGTCAGGATGTCCCACCCCCAGCCCCACTCCCCTCTCGACCGATACCCAAGCCAAGGTCTGTGGCAGCGAACCAAATTCCTCCTGCCACTAAAACTAAAGCTCCCCAACGAGCCCCAGACTCTCAATTAGGTAAGCCTAAATCTGGCGCTCAGCCCAAATCTACCCTTGGCACTGTACAGGACCCGCCCCCAAAGGCCAACTTCAGAGGGGGGTATATTGACCTTCCCCCTGAGGCCAACGACTATGTGGTGGTACTAACGGGTGTCCCTCAGATTGGTGTAGACCAGCATGAGAACCACTGGTCGTTAAAAAATAAAATAATGTATTGGTTAAATAATAACAGACCTATCCCCAATGGCCGCAAAAGCAGAGTACTGATGGTTCGTAGAACTCGCTGGGTGGGCCCAACAAAGAAATCTAGCCCAGGGGATTGTATAGTGGTGACCTTCGAGGACCCGCATACGGCACAATTCATCTGCTCTTGGCCTGGTTCTGAAGGGTCCCCTGTTATACCCAGACCCCTGTCTTTCTTTTATCCACCCCGTATCCAGCATATCCCGGTGGATGATTGGTCCATAGTTCAACACCAACCTTGGAAAAGCCACCCTAAAGCTTATAATCAATCCCAATCACTTTGGAACGGCTTTCCTACCTCAAACAGATATGGTGGCCTGGAGGAGGTGGATTGACTTTCTAGCCAACATTTTCAACATAACTCCGAAAAGTCTTTTGCCTTTTTCACCCGAAGCCCATTAGAGCACGTACCCTCAGATCTCCCAGCGGTCCCAGTGGGATACACCAATGGCTTAGACACTAAGGTAGGGTTGACGCCTCTTGCTACTCCCGACCCACTTATCTCGGAAGGCTGCACAGTTCCATCCTTTACGACTTCTCAACCACTAAGCCTAGGGAGTGCTGCAGAGGTGAATGGGACTGACACAATCAAGACTCCCTCTCCGCAGCATTCTAAATCCAGTCCAAATGTCTCCAGAGAGGTTGTACTCGAAACTTTTCCGTCTATTTTTTCCTCTTCACAGCATACCTCTGATACACCGCTAATAAAGATCTTGAGCTGGAATGTGCCTGGGCTTGATCGCAATCTTGATAATCCAGACTGGACTGCCTTCCTAGAACCATATAGCATCTGCCTCTTTCAGGAAACCTGGTGCCAAGAACCAAGGCACAGAGTGGGGTTCACGACCTATTTTGTCCCAGCCGTACAACAACCTGGCTCTAAAGGTCGCCCTTCAGGCGGTCTATTGATTTGGATTAGTATCTCCCTAAGGCTAGGTGTTGCCCAAAGGTCTACTAAATCCCCTGACCTACAATGGCTATCATTGCATCACAAAGGAGGGAGGACCCTTGAAATCTTTAACATCTATCTGAGGGGCTCTAATGGTGGGCCTTCACGATTACCATCAACAGGCCTAAGCAATGAACTAGCCTCTTGTAATATTGATTCTTATGTCCTGCTGGCGGGTGATTTTAACTGCTGCTTTGAGCCATTGTCTAGGGATGACATTTTTGATACCTTTGAAGAGGACTCTAGGAGAGGTATCCCTACCCTAACCATCGATCCGATTCCCAAATGGACTCAAAGTGCAATAGATATCAATGCCCTTTGCCTGGAACACAATCTGAGATCAGTCAACGGCCGTTCCAAATCGGACCCCAAGGGAGCCCATACTTATAACAGAATTGGGCGAACCTCAAGAATCGATTTCCTCATGCTCAATTTTAATCTGTGGACTTTCCTCCAAGACATGGAGGTTATTGTATCCAGTGACAGTGACCATAACCCACTTTCTACTTTGATCACTAGCCCATGGCAAGAGGGGACCTTTGCTAGCTCAGACCACAAGTGGAAAACCTCCCGTGAAATCGTTCCCTCTAACTGTAGTAGGCGCTTGAAGTGGGCAAGAGTCTCGGCGGACGAAGAGAGGCTATTACAAGCTGCGTCTATTCTGTTAGAGGCTGATTCCAGGCTAGATGCATTGATCCCTACGGACGGAAGGACCTTACCCCTGTTTGTAAAGACAATGGAGGCTTTGAGTGATCTGTTTGTTATTTCCCAGCCGAGCTCCAAGGCGGCACGTAATGGTGCTTACTCGTCCAGAACAAAGTGGTACTCTTCGAAATGCCGGGAAGCAAAGGGGGCTCTTATCTCGGCAGTAAAAAACAAGGAGCCTGATAAAGTAAGGGCTGCAAGGAAGATTTACAAAAGAGTTGTAACCGAAGCAAAAGAAGCACACGATCTAAACTTCTGGCGGGACTTGGCCGAAGCAAGTAAAAAGAAAAACGCCAAGGAGTTTTGGGATCTGCTGAGAGCCAGGGAAAAGCCTATTGATCAGCAAATAACCTGCAACATCTCCGGTGCCGTATGGTTGGAACATTTCTCCAAGCTGTATTCCATCCCACTGGGGGTTTGTGATCATATTCTGGCTCCTTTGCCTCGCCCTACATTAGTTCCCATGAGCAGTGGCGGCCCTTTTTCTAGACAGGAGGTAGAAAATGCAATTAAGGGCATTGTTTCCAACAAAGCTGCTGGCCCCGACGGGATCCCGGGCGATCTGTTAAAAGCTTACCCGGCGTGGTGGAGCAGACTGATCACTTCCCTTCTAAATGAGGCCCTGCTAGGAGGCTCCTTTCCTGACTCCTGGAGGGGTGCGGAAGTGGTCCCGAATTTTAAGAAAGGCTCCAGAGACGACCCGGCGAATTACCGCCCTATCAGCCTGCTGGACTCAACCCAAAAAGTGGCGGGCAAAGTTGTCCTAACTAGGATATTGCAGTGGGCAGAGGAAAACCAGATACTGTCCAACCTCCAAGCAGGTTTCAGAAAGGGGACTGGCACTATTGAGCAGACATTTCGCCTCCTTATTCTCTATTGGAAAGTGGTGGTGTTGGGGGGGGGGGAGTTTGTATTTGGTCTTTATTGATCTACGCACAGCTTTTGATCTGGTCCCACGAGCATCACTTTGGAATGTTCTTAATGAGTTAGGCTTACCACCCTACCTGTTAGCCCTACTGATAAAATTCCACGATAGCAACTTTGCCCAAATTAGATGGGGTTCACAGGGCGAAAAAACATCTCGCATTCCGGTCAACAGGGGCGTCCGCCAGGGTTGTGTGCTTGCCCCCACTCTGTTTTCTCTTTATGTTAACGGAGTGGTGGAGCATCTCTTACAAGATCCATCCGATGCGCCGACCCTGGCGGGGAAGAAAATTCCAACGCTCCTGTTCGCGGACGACACCCTTCTAATTTCTAAGACCCCAGTGGGTATCCAAAAATTGCTATCCAGCTTCAAGTCTTTTTGTGATGACAAAGGCCTGGCCATTAATATAGCAAAGACCAAATTCCTTGTCCTCAACCCCCCTAAAAAAACAGTTGTTACCCCTGTCCTAGACTCTGTTCATCTAGAGAGAGTCAAGGAATTCGACTACCTGGGTATTCGGTTATCCGATTCTATGAGTTGGAGGTCACATCATCAGAAGGTGTTTCTTGCTCACAAGAGGGTAGCTGGAGCCTTGCTCAAACAACAGCGAGCTTCGCCATTGAAACCCATCGGGGCAGTTCTAGACATTTACAGGGCAAGGGTTGTAAGCGCGGCATTATACGGCGCGGAACTGTGGGGCTCACAGAAAATTGATACCTTGGCCTCCCTTGATAATAATTTTCACAAAGATCTCTTGAGGCTGCCCCACAGTACTCCTACAATCCCCATTCTGCTTGATGCGGGTTCTCGCCCAATATGTGACCAAGCAAAACTACGCCCGCTATTACTATGGTCTAGAATCTGGAATGTCCCTGAACTCCACAGTTATGCAGAGGCCCTGGAAGATCTTTTGTCCCTTACAGGATGCCACAAGATCACTTGGCTTAGAGATGTTAAATCCCTTCTCTTCAAATTGGGGCTAGGAGATGCATGGGATAGTAAAACCTCGCCCTCAAAACAAGTAATAAAAAATGCCTTCTGGTCGTGGGTGGACAATGAAAGACTGTGCAATTCTAATCACTGTAAAACTGTCGCCCAGTTCCTGTTAATTAAAGAGCTCCCTTTTAGGGAACTCTATCTGGACTCCATCCACAACTCTGGAGACGGAGCATTGTACATAAAATTCAGGTTAGGTGTACTCCCTCTTTGTCAATTTACCTCATCCTGGAAACCGCCTCTACAAACTGTGCCATATTGTCCCTTCTGCGAAATGAGGGTTGAATCTGTTGCACATATGTTGTTCGAATGTAACACCTACGTTGCACCCAGGAAGTTGTGGTTGAGACCATTATGTAGGAGCCTGGGAACAAGATCGCATGTAGAAGCCTTGCGTCAGTGCACAATATGCGCAAGACCCTTCTTTGCCTGCTGTTTGGCAAAATTTTTAGGCTGGGCCTGGCGCATAAGAACTGCAAAAAAACTGTTGATACAGTAGTATGCTTTCCACCTCCTCTTTTCCCCCGTTTAAAAATTCCAAATTGACTACTTAGATCGCTTTTATACTGTATATTGTGAAAATGATGTTACTGTATTGTATGTGCTAAATATTTTTATTATTGTAAAAATGCAGCTTTTATGATATGTTTTTATATCGAAATAAAGCTTATCTATCTATCACTACTGATCAGTGCTAAAGTGCTTGTGATCTGGGTCTAAAATGTAATATTATTTTGTTTCTCCATGACTGGCATATTTGGTTTACAAGTAAGTCCCTAGTACAGTGCACTGTGATTGCCCAGGACATGTGAATTAAATGCTACTAGTGGGGCTGCAGCACTAATTGTGCCATCCACCGGAATAGCCCTTCAAACCGGTCTCAGGCCTGCCACTGCAGAGTCTGTGTGAGCAGGTTTAAACTGCCATTTCGATCTGGCAAGTTCACCTACTTGCCAGGCCTAAACCTTCCCTTGTATTGCATTGAAGGCACCCCTCAATGAGGCCCTAGGTAGCCCCCTGGGCAGGGCACAGTGTATTTAAAAAGTAGGCCATGGACCTTTGTTTTTTACATTTCATGGTAGTAAAAAAATGCTAAATTCATTTTTTAATACGTCAAGGCCTAGCCCTCCCATAGGTTAGCATTGGAGCTTCCTTGTAACCTCTTGCAAGTGTATCATCCTATTGGGAGCAGATAGAAATTGGAGTTTGCTGTTTCTGGACTCACAATTTAAACACACATATTTTAGTAAAGTTGGTTGTTAAATTACAGGTCTGAAAATACCCCTTTTAGAAAGTTGGCATTTTCTTACTGAACCATTCTGAGTCTCTGCCTCTCCCTGGAATACACGTCTGGGTTGGAGGACAGCTGGACTTTGTCAATTCACTCTAGACAGTCACACACAAAGAGAGCTGAGGTGTGCCCTGCATATCCTAATGGCCCATCACCAGGCTGATGAGCTTTCCAGATCAAGAGTGGTAGGAGGAGCGGACACTTGCACCTGAATAGGGCTGTGCTTATCCCCACACAAAGAAGTCTCCACCCCCTGTAGAGTGTCGGAAGCCAGGACCAGGAAGGCCAGGGTCTTGTGCACTACAAAGACCTTTCTTTGAAGTGTCCTTACTTCAAAGGCTAAAATGGGTATACGTAATGGACCTCAGACACCATATACTCAGAACACTTCTGGACTGAGGACATTCTGCCAGGAAAGCTGTTGTGCTGCCAGGAAGGACTGCCACTTTGCAGTTTACTTTGCTGTGTTGGCTTGCTGCTTCTCACCTCGGAGTGAGAGGACTGGACTTTACTCTCTGCTTCCTGCTTTCTAAAGTTTCTCCAAGGGCTTGATTGAGCTTCCCTCCTGCTGCTGAAGTCTCAGGGACATCAAAGATTTCACCTGCATTTTGCTACCAGCACCTGGGCTCCTCTGCTGTGAGTCCTGTCCTGCCAAGTGGTTCCAAATCCACTCCTGAGCCCTTGGAAGTGAATTTGGTGCTGCAATCAAGAAACAGATGCATCAACTCCAAACGTCAGTTCGGAACTGATGCATTTCTGCAAAACTTGAAGCATTGCCGCTGCCTGCACCGAGGCTGTGGACACCGCTCACCAAGTGCGCAATGAAAAGCATCACCTCCTCGGTGCAACGCATCGTACTGGAGCGGTAAAGCTTCAATGACCCTGTACCGCCTTGAGGAACTGACCTGCATCTGCGATGCCTCACCTCCTTTGAACCACGCGTCATCTTTGATTTCCGATGCATACAAGGTATGGCAAGGAGATCTCTGTGATTCTATCGCAGTCGGACTGAACTTTTGGATTTGTCCTGGTCAAGTGTAACCACATAACACCAGCAGGAGCTATAGACTTCTAAACACCACATTTTTATTTATTCTTTAAAAATTCATATCTTGACTTGTTTATGTTGAATTTGTATCGTTTCGGTCTTCTTTAACTCAGATAAATATTGGCTATTTTTCTAAACTGGGGTGGAGTATTTTTGTGATGTTTTCACGATATGTGAGTGTGTGTGTGTCTGCATGCGCATAAATACTTTACACATCGCCTCTGAGGATAAGCCTGACTGCTCTGTGCCAAGCTACCAAGGGGGTGAGCACAGGTTATTTTTAGTGTATAACTTACTCACCCTGACTAGGATTGTCGGTCCTTACTTGGACAACTGCTAACTAGAGACCCCATTTCTAACATGTACCACTGCAGGCACGCTGTCACTCACTGTATTTTCACAGCCCACCCACTCTCCAGCATGATCACTGTAGGAAGGTACCTCCTGACTATGGTTGCCCCCAACTTTTTGCCCTGTGTTTTAGCTGGTTTTTGACATAGTCGACCTGGGGCCCTGCCAATCAGGACCCCAGGCCTACTGCTCTCTCTGTAAAATGGATTCCATGTACCCTAGGTGCATTTCCAATTGGTACTGGGCCACCTTGTCAGACCCTGTAACTCAGGGCATCGGTGTACCCAGGGCCTACCAGGGGCTGAAGCATGTATTTATGCCACCCCTGGATGGCCATCTAAAACTGACACAACTGGCTGCACGACAGCTGGGGCAACGTAGCGTACTCGTTCGTTGCTTTAGGTATAGTATCCCTATATCTAACCCACAATGGACACCCGGGTTCCTATCAGTCACTCCTATGGCAGGCCTTGACAATCCTGAAGGCAGAGTGCATGGACCCGTGTGAATTGGGCTCTGGCACGAGCCGAGCCCGGTTGCAGCTTGCGGAACCAAGACCCAATGGCTGTTCCATGATAACGCGTATCATATCGGTAACTTCGGTATTGCGTTATCAAGACATGTCGAGTAAGGTGTCATACGAATCGGGATGCTGCCCCCTCACCAATTCTGGCGATGAGGTTAGCATTCCGCCCTTCTAGAGGGACACGACATGTACGTAACTGTGAACCCCGGTTAAAGTTAACTGAAGCCTCAGCTCCACAAGATGGACGCTGCCACCACAGACACAAGTCTGACCTCCTGCTGCTGGGAGTCCTTCCAGCGAGGAGAGCTCGGACAAAGGGTTTCCTGTCAAGGGCGGTGTTCGCACCGTCCCAGACAGGGTTTGTGTATTCTGGGTAGGTAGGGCTTTGCGAGAAGGTGACTGCGGAGTGGCACCCCGGTGCTCACTACGCATCTGCCGGCTAGAACCAGTTCCAGGGGCGCAGCCCCTGACCTGGGGAAAGTCCAGCAGGGGGAGAGGGGTGTAACTACCCCCCTTCCTGGTCCCACCCTTAGGGCAGGACCTAGTCATGTACCCACCCCTTTCTTTAGGATAAAGGCCGGAGCGGGGACCCTTCCAAATGAGATCATCTTTGAATCAAGAATACTTTCTATGAAAGGACTTCGAGACTCTTCTCAAGATTTCTCCCTTGTGGCTAAGGAGTAGTCACCCTGCAACAGCAGGCACCATCTAAGAACTCTGCGGTTTGCTGCAAGTCCTTCCTCAAGGATCCGACGGCCCAGCTCGACGAGAACCGGCTTCCCTGGCACCTCTGACCTCTACCCACGTTGTCAGCTCAGCTGAGATCTGTGGGTGCAACGAGACCTCGAGGGACCGGTCATCATCAAAACCTGCACGCTTTCTTAACCAGCACGACCATCGAAGCAATTCTCTGGTGAGTGCTCTGGGGTCCGAGAAGCCCCGACCCTGAGCAGCTCCAGCACCGAAGTGCAGCCTCCCAGCATCTCCACGATCTGCGTGGGGCCCTTCTGCTCGCTGCTCAGCACGTTGTCTGGTCACTAGCCGCTGGCTTGTGCCCTTCTTTGACGACACCCGACAACCAACGCTGCTGGTCTGGTTGCTCCAGACTGGCCCTTGCTTCCTTCTTTGAGAGAAGCACCCCGGACCCTCCTGGTCCACTCAAGACTCCATTTTAGGCCCACCTCGTGGCCCTGAAATCTGCCAAGGCTTGTTGCCCAATCCTGGGCCCAGCGACGCCGACAGCATCAATCTTCGTGGGACAGCTCGCACCTCCATCCTGGTCGCCGACAACGCCTCCCGGTCCGTGAGACTGCAGAGCCTAGCGTCGCCCACTCACCTTGTCGAGGTGACGGCCATCCGGTGCCTTCCTGGTACCCTCTGACTACTGGCTAGTAGTACGAACTTGGTCCCCTCTGCTTTCAGGTATCAACGATCTCTGATCCAGGCTTGGATCTCTACGAACTATTCAGCACTGGTCGCCGGCCAGCAACTCCTTTTCTTCCGGCTCCTGGCTCGTCAGCGAAGACCCCGACGCCTGTAAGACTTGTGCAGCCGCAGCCCTCATGGCTAGGTAACTTCGGCACTCCGGTGTCCGCATAGCCTCCTTACTTAAGGGTCCTGAGTCCCTCGCTTCCGACTTGCCTTATCGGGTCCGCCCGAGACCACTAGAAACTTTCCGTGCCTTCGGGCATTTGTTTTAATTGTGCACTTGAAGTATTCTCTAAGAGCTTTCGTTCTGTGCTTAGTACCCTGTCCTCATAAAGAGTCCAGGGCTGTTGTGATTCTTAATAAATATACTGTTTATTTTCATAACACTTGTGTGGTGTCCTTTCACTTGGTGTTCAAGGGGTATGTGATGGTATACAGCTGGCTTAACACGCCCTCTAGAGTTTAGCCCGAAGACTGCTCGTATCCACGCTACTAGGATAGCTGGTCTAAGGTTGACTTACAACCAATCACCATAAGGGTCGTTTGGACCGATGCATAGTGGTCGCTAGAATAGCGAACGCTGCATATCGGGCCAACTTCTCACATTGGTGAGCAGCGGTTGGGATTTGAGCTTGCTGTTGTTTTACCACGCGTATCCTAAGAATATCTTGTGAAAGATCGCATAAGTACTCCAGGTACATATAACTTAGCTTAGAATACTCTGAGTTCTACTGAACCAGCTGTTGTAGCTCCTCAAGGCTTAGCACACCTTGGCTACAACTCTTAGCAAGGGATCAGTAGGTAAACCCATAGTGTAGGTAGGTGCATCACTTATACCACACTAGAAGCAGCATGTCAGACAAAGGAGGAAACTCTGTGTCTCCCCTTGTGTCAGTCGACCTTCCACAGGTCACCTCCAGATATGCTGCACTTAGCTTCCACGAGATGCGACAGATCTGTACATCTCGAAAGCTAAAACAGGGTGCAAACCCTACCATTCCGTTTCTGATTGGTCTCTTGGAGACTTATGATGCCAGGAGGGCGGGTAACACCGACCCTTCTCATCCAGAAGTGGATATGCCTCCCCTCGAGGGAACCCGAGGTGACCCTGACCTTATCCATCTCTCCGCCGAGGGCGAAGAGGAGGACGAGGAACCAGAGACATCTGGGGACGAGGCAGACGAAGGTCCAGTCTTAGTTAGTCAGCTAACTCAGGACAACTTAAGCCGGCACGAGATTGGTACTAGGGGACCCCTGGGCCCTCTCTCGGGCCAGCTTAACATTGGGAACGGACGAGTTAGATCTCTGTCAAGAGGCTCTAACAGATCTGTTCGAACCAATGGCTCTCGAGGCTCTGCTCGAAGAGGGATGACATCACCTCAGAGGAGAGTGTACGAAGCGAAGGAGCGGGAAGTCAATCTGCGGATCGAAAGGGAAGAACTTGCCCTAGCCAAAGAGAGACTCGCCTTTGCTCGAGAGCAAGAGTTGAGTGGGACAATTCCCACTGGTGGCAGCATTCCCCCATGGGAACCCAGGAGTTTAGACACTAAGCACCTGAATAAGATAGTGCCCCCCTTTAAGCAAGGGGACGACATCCACAAATGGATTACTGCTTTGGAGAGGGCCTGCACTGTGCAGGGTGTTCCCCAAAGTCAGTGGGCAGCTATCTTGTGCCTCTACTTTGAAGGTAAAGGTAGAGATAAGCTCCTCACTACTAGAGTGGAGGATGCTAACAATTACCAAGTCCTGAAGAATACACTGGTTGATGGGTTTGGTTTAACCACTGAACAATACAGGATGCTGTTCAGAGACACCCAGAAAACCCAGTCTCAGGATTGGACTGACTTTGTTGATTGTGCCACTAAGGCTTTTGAAGGCTGGCTACTGGGTAGTAAGGTTACTGATTTTAAAGGATTGTACAATCTAATTATGAGGGAGCAAATCTTAAGTAATTGTCAGAACCAGTTATTACACCAGCACCTGGTAGACTCTGATCTGACCTCTCCACAGGAATTGGGTAAGAGGGCAGACAAATGGGTCAGAACCAGGGTCAGGCCTAAAAACCAGGGTGGTGACCAAAAGAAGGAATCAACCAAGCCTCAAGAGAAGGGTGGGGATAAATCCACAGAGAAGACTTCCCAAGGGCCCCAAAACCCCAACAAGGGTGGTGGGTCCCAGAACACTCCTTCAGAACAGAAGAAACCTTATTGCCATACCTGTAAACAGGTGGGCCATTACAAAAGTGATGCCAGTTGCCCTAAAAATGGCAATAAGGGAAATATACCCCCAGGTAATACTCCTAAACCTCCTGTTACCACTAGTGGTAATCCCCCAGGTGGTGGGAGTGCCCCCAAGAATGTGGTGGGCATTACTTTGGGCAATCAGGAGGACTATGGCCTAGCCAGGTCCCCTGACCACACTCTTGTCTGTGAGACTGGCATGGGGTTTGCCAACTTCACTACTGGACCCCACATTTTGGGAAAGTATAGACAAGAGATCCTAGTGAATGGTCAGAAAGTTGAGGCATTCAGAGACACAGGGGCCAGCATCACCATGGTGATTGACCATCTGGTCCCCTCTGCTCAACTGACCCCTGGTTTTACTTATCAGGTGACAGACATTCATGGAGTGAAAAGAAGGCATCCCATGGCAGTAGTCAAGCTCAGCTGGGGTAATGTCACAGGGCCCATGAGAGTGGCAGTGACAGATAACCTACCTGTAGATTGCTTACTGGGGAATGGCCTGGAACTCTCAGCATGGGCTGAGGTGGAGCAAGAAACTCACTCCAGAATGATAGGCCTTCCCAGAAAGCCTAGTGGGCAGTAATAGCTACAGCCCCAGTCCAAGCACCATTCCTCCCTGAAAAGGTTGGAAGGGCAGTGGTAGCCACTTCCCAGGCTCAGACAGACTTTCCAGAGCAGGATAGGAGGGCTGTGACAGTCACAGCCCAAACACAAACTGAGTGCCCTCCTGAAAAGGTTGGCAAGGTTGAAATGGTCTCAGCCTCTACTCAAACAGATAGGGAGGTTGTGAAGCCTGAAACAATGGATCACTCCACTCAAACAGAGAGCATTGAGGAGGAAGAGGAGTCTTGCCCCTCCCAGACACTAGGTGAGAGCCAGCCTCCTCAGTGAACTGACTCTACCCCTGTTGAAGGAACTGTCCCAGAGGTAGTCAGGCCTAGCCTGGCAGAGCCCCTGATGGCAGTGGACCCTTCCCAGGTGGGACCCAGTCTGGAGCAGGTAACCTGCACCTCTCTACCCTGCCTCAGTCAGCCCAGGGCTGAAGAGGTCAGGGAGGCCAGTGGTGGACCCCAAAGGGCCCCCTGTCCAAAAGAACCCCTTAATCAGCAGATTAGGATCACTGAAGCTGGTCACCCTAGCCAAGTGAAAGTAAAACAGACTCCTGAGGGATCCCCCTTAAAAGTAGTTAGGGACCTCCCACAGCTGGACACTGTTGGGCACAGCCAAACATGGGGCCTAAAAACCCCAGACCTGACCTGTCCCTCCAGTAAGCCAAACAGAGGGACTCAGCCTCCAGCTTTAGGTAGCCAGAGGCTGACCCTGAGAGCTCAGTGCATCTCAGCTAAAGAAAGAAAGGCACACATGATGAATGGTGATTGGAGGAAGTTGAGCCCAAAGGTAGAGGAGCCTCACTTCAGTACTCCATCCCAGCATCAGCCTTCTTCTTTCCCAAGACACACCAAAGGCAGAGATTCCCTATGGTGGAGACCCTCAGATACCCTTAGGGTGAGGGGTTGCCTAGTGGACCATGACACAGGGGGAAACCAAGCCAGAGCTGGTCCTTCCTTATATGGCCACTTAGGTAATAGAGGCTTACCTGGACAAGGATAGCCTTATCTCCTTCCGTTTGGGGGGGGGGGGGGTGTAGGAAGGTACCTCCTGACTATGGTTGCCCCCAACTTTTTGCCCTGTGTTTTAGCTGGTTTTTGACATAGTCGACCTGGGGCCCTGCCAATCAGGACCCCAGGCCTACTGCTCTCTCTGTAAAATGGATTCCATGTACCCTAGGTGCATTTCCAATTGGTACTGGGCCACCTTGTCAGACCCTGTAACTCAGGGCATCGGTGTACCCAGGGCCTACCAGGGGCTGAAGCATGTATTATGCCACCCCTGGATGGCCATCTAAAACTGACACAACTGGCTGCACGACAGCTGGGGCAACGTAGCGTACTCGTTCGTTGCTTTAGGTATAGTATCCCTATATCTAACCCACAATGGACACCCGGGTTCCTATCAGTCACTCCTATGGCAGGCCTTGACAATCCTGAAGGCAGAGTGCATGGACCCGTGTGAATTGGGCTCTGGCACGAGCCGAGCCCGGTTGCAGCTTGCGGAACCAAGACCCAATGGCTGTTCCATGATAACGCGTATCATATCGGTAACTTCGGTATTGCGTTATCAAGACATGTCGAGTAAGGTGTCATACGAATCGGGATGCTGCCCCCTCACCAATTCTGGCGATGAGGTTAGCATTCCGCCCTTCTAGAGGGACACGACATGTACGTAACTGTGAACCCCGGTTAAAGTTAACTGAAGCCTCAGCTCCACAAGATGGACGCTGCCACCACAGACAAGTCTGACCTCCTGCTGCTGGGAGTCCTTCCAGCGAGGAGAGCTCGGACAAAGGGTTTCCTGTCAAGGGCGGTGTTCGCACCGTCCCAGACAGGGTTTGTGTATTCTGGGTAGGTAGGGCTTTGCGAGAAGGTGACTGCGGAGTGGCACCCCGGTGCTCACTACGCATCTGCCGGCTAGAACCAGTTCCAGGGGAGCAGCCCCTGACCTGGGGAAAGTCCAGCAGGGGGAGAGGGGTGTAACTACCCCCCTTCCTGGTCCCACCCTTAGGGCAGGACCTAGTCATGTACCCACCCCTTTCTTTAGGATAAAGGCCGGAGCGGGGACCCTTCCAAATGAGATCATCTTTGAATCAAGAATACTTTCTACGAAAGGACTTCGAGACTCTTCTCAAGATTTCTCCCTTGTGGCTAAGGAGTAGTCACCCTGCAACAGCAGGCACCATCTAAGAACTCTGCGGTTTGCTGCAAGTCCTTCCTAAAGGATCCGACGGCCCAGCTCGACGAGAACCGGCTTCCCTGGCACCTCTGACCTCTACCCACGTCGTCAGCTCAGCTGAGATCTGTGGGTGTGACGAGACCTCAAAGGGACCGGTCATCATCAAAACATGCACGCTTTCTTAACCAGCACGACCATCGAAGCAATTCTCTGGTGAGTGCTCTGGGGTCCGAGAAGCCCCGACCCTGAGCAGCTCCAGCACCGAAGTGCAGCCTCCCAGCATCTCCAAGATCTGCATGGGGCCCTTCTGCTCGCTGCTCAGCACGTTGTCTGGTCACTAGCCGCTGGCTTGTACCCTTCTTTGACGACACCCGACAACCAACGCTGCTGGTCTGGTTGCTCCAGACTGGCCCTTGCTTCCTTCTTTGAGAGAAGCACCCCGGACCCTCCTGGTCCACTCAAGACGCTATTTTAGGCCCACCTCGTGGCCCTGAAATCTGCCAAGGCTTGTTGCCCAATCCTGGGCCCAGCGACGCCGACAGCATCAATCTTCGTGGGACAGCTCGCACCTCCATCCTGGTCGCCGACAACGCCTCCCGGTCCGTGAGACTGCAGAGCCTAGCGTCGCCCACTCACCTTGTCGAGGTGACGGCCATCCGGTGCCTTCCTGGTACCCTCTGACTACTGGCTAGTAGTACGAACTTGGTCCCCTCTGCTTTCAGGTATCAACGATCTCTGATCCAGGCTTGGATCTCTACGAACTATTCAGCACTGGTCGCCGGCCAGCAACTCCTTTTCTTCCGGCTCCTGGCTCCTGGCTCGTCAGCGAAGACCCCGACGCCTGTAAGACTTGTGCAGCCGCAGCCCTCGTGGCTAGGTAACTTCGGCACTCCGGTGTCCGCATAGCCTCCTTACTTAAGGGTCCTGAGTCCCTCGCTTCCGACTTGCCTTATCGGGTCCGCCCGAGACCACTAGAAACTTTCCGTGCCCTCGGGCATTTGTTTTAATTGTGCACTTGAAGTATTCTCTAAGAGCTTTCGTTCTGTGCTTAGTACCCTGTCCTCATAAAGAGTCCAGGGCTGTTGTGATTCTTAATAAATATGCTGTTTATTTTCATAACACTTGTGTGGTGTCCTTTCACTTGGTGTTCAAGGGGTATGTGATGGTATAACAGCTGGCTTAACACGCCCTCTAGAGTTTAGCCCGAAGACTGCTCGTATCCACGCTACTAGGATAGCTGGTCTAAGGTTGACTTACAACCAATCACCATAAGGGTCGTTTGGACCGATGCATAGTGGTCGCTAGAATAGCGAACGCTGCATATCAGGCCAACTTCTCACAATCACCTCCATGCATTGTGCCACTAAATACACACACATACATTCAGCACTCACATTCAATCTGTACACACTGTTTAGTAATGTAGCCTTTCCGTATTGTACCAGAGTGTGCTATTTACAAATACTCTCACTGCAAGCACACACACATTCACCATGTGTGCAATGCACCCTTCATGTATTGTGCTTCATGCTAGCACACCTACACCCAGCACATGCTTCTATTGCGCATGCACTGCACAGCACTATATCTCTAATGTAATATATTCCCTGCAGGCATACATACACTCAGTACATGGCATACCTACACCATGTACTGCACAGTACTGCTCTAACCCTCTACGGTACCTGTTCCAGGGACACATACATTCAGCTCAGTCACGTCTCCTACACTTCACAGCACTCCACATCCACCTGATGTAGGCCAAGGGTGAGTTAAACACAAAGCAGAAGAACTTTTAAAAAAGGCGATGAGTGACACAGTAAAAAGGACTGCTTGACTACTATTGATGACTACACAGTATGCGGCCACCTATGACACAAAATCAGCATTTGGGGGCCAGAAAAAGTACAGTTAGGCACTCAGGGCAGGAGTACAAGTCGTTAACCATGCAGGGGATTTGATCTTCCCAACACCATACTACCAGCACTCTTCTGTTGCTAGAGGCGTGCTGCCACCAAAATGTTTTTACAGGACAATGCTGCCTTGGGTCGTATGCCATATGCAATCTGAGGGGCAATCAGTCAATACTTCCCTTCCACAATTCCTTACAACTTTTCTTGTGGGATAAAGAGCCATGTTAGGAAAATCTTTCATTGACCAGGGAAAGGGGTCTCACACTTAGAGCTCTCTCCTTAGCTGGAGCTTCATTAGACCCTCCCCCTTAGGGCTATCGTACCACCTTGAAAGTGGGCTGGATGAGATTGGGCTGGAAGTGGAACTGCCCAAGGAAGATCGCCAAGCAGGAGGATGACGTCTCTGCTCCCCGTGCCAGGCTGCAAGGTTTCTCCACTGCTGTCTAGTCCAGATCTGGGCATGTCCGCACTGAATGGGAAGGGGCTCTACTTCTACGGGACACCTGAGATTATGGCGATGGCGTCAGCGCAGAGAAGCTTAAGTGGCAGTTTAGTGAGCCAATCAGGAGTCTGGCGTTAAACGGGAAACATCATTTACAACGAAGTCTTTTCCACGCATGACGTTTTCAACAATCCACTTACCCCGCAAACGTCTCTTCAACGAGGGAGCCTTCAACGACTGTCTTTACCACGCAAGTGGTATTCCTTTTGGTCGTCCAGCATGTAAGTTCTGCGTGGCCTTGGGGGGTTGGGGGGGTCTCCCCCCCCCATAAAAAAAAAAAACCGAGCAGGTTACATACAATCAAAAAACGCACTAAAGTTTCATTACAAAAAAAAAAAGAAAAGAGCCGCACCGAAGACGTGGCGAGTACGTCATTATTGAAGTCCTTTTTTAGTTTTGGTAGACGTGTTTTAACGCATATTTCGATGGAGGATGGAAGTAAGAGCTGGTGAACGTAACGTTTTTGAAATGCGAGTTTAGAACTTGCGTTCTAAAAAGCTGCGTGGTACAGCCACTTGCGAAGTAAAATTCGCGTGGTAATGCCATGCGGAGTATTTGTATTCGTGGTAAAGTCATATATTCGCGTTAAACGAATGCCTAACTGCGCAACCCCCAGCCGCCCATCCACCCCCAAAATCAGAGGCTGCAGTGCTGCACAATAATGCAAATGGGGAGAGCATAAATATGTAAAAAACTGTAATTTACCTAAAATGGATCTGTCAAACCGCAAGATGAAAAGGAATAAATAAGGGATGTGGTCCTATTTTCGAAGCATACGTCTTGTAGCTTTAGCATTACGTAGGGTTCTTATGTAACGAGTGCTGAAGGAGGCATCAGAAACACACTGTCGTGGGGGTTGTCTTTTAGCGCGACGAAAGGTTACTACTCGGTGATGCAAATGTTAGGCGCACTAACAAATAGTCTTAGGTGAAACAGACGAGCACTGAACTACTAAAGGCCGCCAATAAACATTTGGGCTTGTTTTATTTGAAGTTTGTAGCATCAGATGAGAACATTGTTTTGCCAAAGCAGCTTCAGTCGTCTACTCTATGTAAACACACGCTGACTTCAACATTTCCATGGAAGCTTGGAGTCCATTTCATTGATCTTAAAATCCCATACATTTTCAACTGCTTCAGCCCGGTCTTGAAAATGTAAACTCCCGGCAGCAATAAACAAAGCTTCATTTCCAAAGAACTCTGCATAGGTTTTAGAAAAGCTCTCGAGCCTGCGCTCGGTAACACAGAAAATCTGGCATCGTAACTTGATGTACTTTGTATTCGGGACGGGATGCCTAACATTAAGGCCACCATCAGAGCCTCCACAGAACAGATGTGGCAAAACCGCACGAGGAAATCCCGGTAAATCCCGGATGCTTTATCGCACCTTTACGAGATGTCCCATATCCAAAATGGAATAAGCACATAAATGGCCGTTACGGCACATTTTTTGCATGTTATTGTAAACGTGAGGGCATTTTCTCCAGACATATTCGACCAGGTTTTAACACTGGAAAAAGCAGATAGTGAAATTTTGATTCACGCAGAATCTCGAGTTTCCGTAAAAATGTTAAACTCCGAGATACTTGGAATCAGGTGGAAAGTCTTTAAGGTCCTGCACTCAGGGAGATGTATTATAAATTTATAATCCAATAAGGTCTCCAGTGAGCGAGACTATGCATGCATCAATAAACTATGAGCCAGACCATGCACACATCAATAAACTATGAGCAAGACCATGCAAGCATTGACAAACTATGAGCGAGACAATGCACCCATCAATAAACTATGAGCGAGACAATGTGCCCATCAATGAACTATGAGCGAGACCATGCACGCATCAATAAACTATGAGCGAGACCATGCATGCATCAATAAACTATGAGCCAGACCATGTACACATTGATAAACTATGAGCGAGACCATGCACGCATTGACAAACTATGAGCGAGACAATGCACCCATCAATAAACTATGAGCGAGACCATGCACACATTGACAAACTATGAGCGAGACAATGCACCCATCAATAAACTATGAGCGAGACCATGCATCAAAAAACTAGGAGTGGGACCATGCATGCATCAATCTATGAGTGAGACCATGATAACATCAATAAACTATGAGCGAGACCATGCACACATCGATAATCTATGAGTGTGACCAAGTGCACATCGATAAACTATGAGCGAGACCATGCGCGCATCGATAAACTATGAGCGAGATAATGCGTGCATCGATAAGATACCATGCGTGCATCGATAAACTATGAGCGAGACCAAGGGCGCATCAATAAACTATCAGAATAACTATGAGCGAGACCATGCGTGCATCGATAAACTAAGAGCGAGATCAGGGCTCGAGTCGGAGTACCACGCGGGTGGACGGCATCCCCCACTTATTTTACCGGGTGGACGCTGTCCCCCTTGCCCAATAGCTGGACTTCACTCTTTTGGCCTCTCTGGGGCGAGGAGATCGGAGCTCACAGCACGCTGCTCACGCGCGGACTTCTCAGATGCAATCGCATCTATTATAAATAAATAAGTAAATAAGGGGTGAGCGAGGGGAGGCAATGAGCCAGATGGTGCAAGCCACCTTTCGTGATGTCACTTCCTGTTGTGACGTCACTTTCGGTGACAGCGTCCCCCCACTTCTTTTTTTAGGACTTGTGCCCTGAGCGAGACCATGCGTGCATCGATAAACTATGAGCGAGACCATGCGTGCATTGATAAACTATGAGCGAGACCATGCGCGCATCAATAAACTATGAGCGAGACCATGCATGCATCAATAAACTATGAGTGAGACCATGCACGCATCAATAAACTATGAGCGAGACCATGCACGCATCAATAAACTATGAGCGAGACCATGCACCATGCACCCATCAATAAACTATGACCGAGACCATGCATGAATCAATAAACTATGAGTGAGGGCATGTGCACATTGATAGAGACCATGCACGCATCAGTAAGACCATGCGCGTATCGTCAAACTATGAGCGAGACCATGCATGCATCAATCTATGAGTGAGACCATGATAACATCAATAAACTATGAGGGAGACCACGCATGCATCGATAAACTATGAATGAGACCATGCACGCATCAATAAACTATGAGCGAGACCAAGTGCACATCGATAAACTATGAGCGAGACCAAGTGCACATCGATAAACTATGAGCGAGACCATGCGCGCATTGATAAACTATGAACAAGACCATGCGCGCATCAATAAACTATGAGAATAAGTATGAGCTAGACCATACACGCATCAATAAACTATGAGATTAACTATGAGCTAGACCATGCACGCATCGATAAACTATGAGTGAGACCATGCATGCATCAATAAACTATGAGTGAGACCATGCACGCATCAATAAACTTTGAGTAGAGACCATGCATGCATCAATAAACTATGAGTGAGACCATGCATGCATCGACAAACTGAGTGAATTAGTCTGCAGTCGCCGGTAGTAGCGAACGGCTGCCTGTAGGCTCTGCGCGCTGCCTATTGCTTTTATTCTGTGTATTTTAAAATTATTGCTGAAGCACTGTTGCATTTTTTGCAAAATATTTTGTCTCACTGCACTTACCTGTTTTTAGGCGCTCAGTTCTTTCTGCATTTTTCTTGGGGCATAGTATGTTGTGGTGCCTTTGCACCTCCCCGGTCCACCACAGCCATTAGCGGGCTGCTTGTTGTGGAGGGAGTACTGCTCAGGCACGGCCAGTGTGGCCTTTCCATCACTTCGGGTTGCCACCCCACGGCCGCCATCTTACTAGGGAGGTGTTCTAGTTGTTGATTCTCCCTGTTTAGGACACCCTATTTAGAAGGCCCATGGGGCGGGAACGCCCTAATTAGTCTGCAGTCGCCAGTAGTAGCGAACGGCTGCCTGTAGTCTCTGCGCGTGGCCTATTTGCACAGATATTGCGGCCGCTCTCCCCGACAATTACACCTACGTGGGGAAAAATAGACCAAAGAAAGAAGGTGGAGGTATAGCCATAATCTATAACAGACTACACTCCTGCAAATGGGAAGACTCTGCACTGCCTAACTGTGAGGCCGGTCTGTTCAAACTCTCGCTCTCTCCCAACTTTACCCTCTCTGGGCTACTGATCTACCGCCCTCCGGGCCGGGCGAATTCCTGGGCAGCCTCCCTTCCCGAATATATAGCACCACTAATTCAGACCTCAACAAATTTTTCTATTATCGGTGACCTCAATTTGCACCTGAATGACCCCTCATGCACTACCAGCAGCAACCTTTTACAGGATCTGGCTGCTCTAAACATTTCTTTACACAACTCTGGCCCCACGCACAAAGGAGGGAACCTTCTGGACCCCATCCTTTCTAACTTGGAGGCCATTGACTGTAAGGCTCCCTCACCCATCATATGGTCTGACCATTACATGGTGACATTTACTATCAAACTAGGTCAGCAACTTAACAACTCCCACAACCCTGCAGAACCCAGGCTATCCAGAAACTGGAATAAATTGGACTTAAACAAATTCAACACCTGTCTCGAAAATACTAGACCTCTCATAGAAGACACTAGCACTGCAACGTCTGCCGCTATAAACATCTGGCTTACACAGGCTGCCGATGCATGCCTACCTCTGCGTATGCTATCGCACAATCATCATAATCCACCTGCACCCTGGTTCACTGAAGCCTTAAAAAAAGAAAAAAACATTTGCAAAAATCTAGAGCGCAAATGGCGCATAAAATAAGACTCATGCTCTAAACAAAGCTATAAAGCCGCTTTATAAAAATACCACTCCCTATGTAAAGATGCCAATGCTGAACATGTTAACCACACTATCCTTGAAGCAAAAAACCGCCCAAAAACACTCTTCAAGGTAGTGCAAAACCTCTCGGGAGCACTTTGCCAGCCCAAAGCTCCCTGTCTCAATACATCTCAATGCAATTCATTAGCTGAATTCTTCATCGCCAAAATTGACACCATCTACTCCAACTTTGGAATCCCATCCCACCGTCCTACTTTACCCAACTCACCGGCCCCAACCTCATCCCTCGAGCAAGAGATACCAGATGACAACAGCCCCATTCACTCCTTGCCGACCCCCTCCTCTCCACCCACGCCTTCCCGTGACTCTATGTTCACATCTGGTACCTGTCCTCCGATCGCTCCGCTGATCGACACATGGGATCCACTCAATATCGAGACCCTCTCTGATATCATCAGTAAAATTAAATCTGGTTCCCCGCTAGACCCTATTCCTCCCCAAATTCTAAAAAAAACTGGACAACGCCTCCCTTGAACTCTTCATGGAGCTTTTAAACTCCTCCCTAAGAGATGCTACGGTACCCTTCGCATGGAAACATGCGATGATAATGCCTCTACTAAAAAAGGCTAATGCGGATCCCAGCATTCTAGCTAACTTTCGCCCCATCTCGCTTATCCCAGTATCTTCTAAAATTTTAGAAAAACATATTAACTCTCAACTTTCCACCCATGTGGAGCTAAGCTGAATCTTACATCCATCACAGTCAGGCTTCAGAGCCGGTTTCTCAACGGAATCTACCTTGCTGGGAGTCTCAGAAAATATCCGTTTCCGAGTCGACAGGAGGGAAACCGTGGCACTCATCCTGCTGGACTTGAGTGCCGCATTCGACATGGTTTCCCATCCCATCCTCGTTAACGCCCTCCGATCATCGGGCATGTGGAGAAGTGTGGCTCACGGTGTAGAGCAGGCAGACCCGGAAGCTGAGGTCAGACCCGGGACCAGGGTTCAATTCCCGACGCGGCAGGGTCTTGAGCTCAAATGTCCACGGACTCGATAATTCTCGCTTCGGTGCCTGCTCTAATCATGGGTTCTCACTCTGCAACTCTGGGCATTAAGCTTGCTTAATCTCCACAACGGCCCCCTGCGGCGGGATGCCTGGCTTTCACCTTGGGGATGCCCTGTAGGGGCTATCTCTCAGGGAAAAAAGCCAGGACGGGTTCCCAAGGCAAGCACCGGGAAACCTCCGGGTAGCTGTGCGCTCAATAAATGCAATAATAATAATAATAATAATAATCACCGGCTCTGCTCTCAACTGGCTTACTAGCTTCCTATCCAACCACACCTTCCAAGTTTTCTCTTCCTCATCTGCTTCCCAAACCTTTACATCTGCGTATGGAGTACCACAGGGTTCCATCCTGAGCCCCTTGCTCTTCAATTTATACGTCAGACCTCTGGCGTCCATTGCGGAGCAAGCTGGGCTCACAATTTACTCCTACGCAGATGACACCCAGATTATCTACTCCCTCTCCTCTGACCCTCATACCCCCTCATCCGCCCTCTGTTCAGGACTGAGCAGTATTGCAGCCTGGATGTTGGACAACAAACTCCAACTGAATGGGGGAAAACAGAACTTCTTCTGTTTGGACAAAATACCACTCTATGGGGACCCCAACACTGGCCCGCCCAAATGGGCACTCCACCCACTCCCTCTAAATCAGCTCGCAACTTAGGAGTGATCTTTGACGATCAGCTATCCATGAAAAGCCATGTGATCAAAACTTCTTCCACCTGCATCACAATCATCAAATGGCTGCGTAAAATCATCTGGATGCTGCCTGTGGATACACCGAAAACTGTGGTCCAGGCTCTAATTACTTCTGGACTGGACTACAGTAACATCCTTCTCCTGGGCGCCAGCAAAGAGGTAACCCGAAAACTTCAAACCATTCAGAATATGGTGGCACGACTACTCTGCAAACTACCCAATACCGCCCCCACCTCTAACTCCCTCCGCACACTTCACTGGCTTCGCATTGAAAATCGCTCGAAATTCAAAGCACTCTGCATTATGCACAAAATAAATAACGGTTCGGCCCCACCATATCTCACATCTTTGGTCCATCACCACTGTCCCCCCCGCACTTTGCGTTCATCCAACCAACACCTTTTCTCAGTGCCTAGAATCAGAAAAGCCAGAACGGGAGGTCGTTCCTTTGCCTGGCTAGCCCCTTCACTCTGGAACTCTCTCCCCCTTCAGTCTTGAAAAGAACCCAATTATCTCAGATTTCGCAAACAAGTGAAACATTGGCTATTTAACATGTAAGCTTCTTCCCCTCTGCCCTTCCCTCTCTGTTTGTTGAGTTAGCGCCGGAAACCTACGGGTAGCCGAGCGCTTTACAAATTTAAAGATAATAATTGGTTTTATTCTGTGTATTTTAAAATGATGGCTGAAGCCCTGTCCCATTTTTGCAACATATTTTGTCTCACTGCACATACCTGTTTTTAGGCGCTCAGTTCTTTCTGCACTTTTCCTGGGGGCATAGTATGTTGTAGTGCCTTTGCACCTCTTCGGTCCACCACAGCCATTAGCGGGCTGCTTATTGTGGAGGGAGTACTGCTCAGGCACGGCCAGTGTGGTCTTTCCCTCACTTCCAGTAGCTACCCCACAGTCGCCATCTTACTAGGGAGATGTTCTAGTTGTTGTTTCTCCCTGTTCAGGACACCCTATTTAGAAGGTCCATGGTGCGGGAGCACAGCAGACGCGCCCAACCGGCGCGCCATAGGCAAGCCCGTCTGCGCCCGTCCGCGCCTGGACACCGCCAGACATGCTGCCGGTATGATAGCAGGGGCGCTTACTTACACCAGGGAGCAACTGATGTCTTTTGGCCAACAGGTCAGACCTTGTGGTCAGCTTCAGGGGGACATGTTAGACGGATCTTTTTGCTGTCCTAACTGTGGCTTTAATTCCTGCCCCTTTTCTCCTCCTACTTCCCCCAAACCCACTATGAAAATTCTCCATCTTAACGTCCGGTCTCTAGTCAAACATTATATGGAGATCCATGATCTCATCGAGGACGAATCCCCTGATATATTTTTTATAACTGAAACTTGGCTGACTAATGCCACGGTGGCTGAGCCGGGCCTCGCTCTCCCCCGGGGTTCAGCATTCTGACGCTTAATAGGGAATCTAGAGTTGGGGGCATAGCTATCATTTTTAAAACTTGTTACCAATGTTTACTGGTAAGGGAGGATGTGGTCAGGTGTGAATGCGCTCGTTTTGCCATCTCGTTTAATGCCCGCTCCTCTTTCTCAGGTCTTTTAGTTTATCGCCCACCCCCCCCCCGGAACTATATTGGAGTTTAAGTCAGCCATCATTGAGGCGGTAAGCTCCTTGGCATTGACAGCTAAGAATTTCAGCCTCAGTGGAGATCTTAATTTCCACTTTGATTGTCCAAATGACCCCGAAGTTGGTAGTTTGCTTG
Organism: Lissotriton vulgaris; assembly: GCF_964263255.1. Classification (NCBI taxonomy): domain Eukaryota; kingdom Metazoa; phylum Chordata; class Amphibia; order Caudata; family Salamandridae; genus Lissotriton; species Lissotriton vulgaris. The sequence continues at coordinate 1,269,510,269 of NC_141696.1, read as the reverse complement.
CAGACTTGGCCGCTTGTCAACTTAGCCAGTTGGTGGTGGACCCCACCCACTCTGCAGGGCATTTACTTGACCGGGGTTTCTCAAACATCTCCTCTCTTCTGGTCAAGTCACCCAGCCCAGTGTTTTGGACCGACCACTTCTTAGTTACTATCCTCCTTCCGCTATCTGAGCCTACATTTAGAACTCATCCTAAGGCTACTCTTAGGCGCTGCTGGCACAAACTTAAAATAGAGGACCTGTTCTCTATCCTGGCGTCTTCTCCCCCTCTCCTAGTAACAGACCCTGAGCAAGCGTACAAATCATTCTGTGACTAGATATCACAGGCCTTGGACACTATGATCCATGCCAAATGGTCCACAGGTCGTTGCGCCAATTCCAAACCCCGGTATGACGATTCATTGGCAGCCCTGCATAGTAGCTGTAAGAAATTAGAACGGGCCTGGAGAAAGGACTATGATCTCGGGTCTAAAAGATGTATCGGGATGCCATCAAATTCTACCATTAGGCTATACATAGGGCTCGGTCAGCCTACCTCACCAATGACATTAAGTCAAGTAAGTACCCGGTAAAAAGCATCTTTAAAATACTTAACAACTTTAAAACTAGGAAGGATCCCTCAACGCCGTGGATCACGTCTAAGCAACAATTCGAGGATTTGGCTACTTTTTTCTTGCAGAAAGTTGAAGCCATCTGTTAGACCTGACATCATTGGCTTGAGTCTCTCCTCCATTTTTTCTGTTTGCCTCTACTGTTTTACGATGTTTTGCTGGTATATGCTTTGGGCGCCGTGTCACTGCTGATCAGTGCCATAGCGCAAGTGCTCCCTATGTTAAAATAATGTATCTATTGTATCCATGTTTGGCTTATTTGGTTTACTGTCAGTCCCTAGTCTAGTGCACCAGGAGTGCCGGGGCTTGTAAATACAAATGCCGCTCGTGGGCTTGCAGCACGTGTTGTGCCACCCACAGGAGCGGCCTTGTAAAAGAACGTCTACGGGTCGGTCATTGCGAGACCCACGTGCAGTCTTGTACTGTCACGCCGGCTGCGCAGGTATACCTACTTGCCAGCCCCTCCAACCTTCCCTTAACTTCATGTTAGTCACCCCTATGGTAGGCCCATGGGCAGGGTGCATTGTAAGTGTAAGGTAGGACAAGCCTGACCAAGTTGGCATGTCCTGATAGTGAAGTGCCGCCATCTTCGTGCTTCACTATTGCGAGGTAGCCTGCTCTCCATTGCTTAGAATGGGCCGCCGGGATTGTTAATGCTATGATCCTAGCTGGCTCGGAGAGTACGGTGCAATGTCAAGTTTGGTATCCCTGAACTCGGGGTTTAATTACGCATCCGGTGGTGTGGATGGTTTTTGGACTCTGGGTTCGAAAATAGTACTTTTAGAAAGTGTCTATTTTCTTGTCTAACCATATCTGGTCTCTGCTGGTCTTGCGTGTGTGTGACAGGAGCTGGGTGGCTCCAAGAGGTCTGGATGAGTCAGTGTGGGATGAGTGGGACATTTACGTTGAGAGTAGGGGGAGAGTAGTTGTTGATAGCCTGCCTTGCCTGATACAATGCTGGCTCCACCTCCTGCCAAGCGACTGATGGCTCTGTGCCTGCCATGGACGATCCTAGCCCCACCTCCTGCCAGGAGGGCGATAGCTCTGCTCCTGCCAGTATCAATGCTGGCTCCACCTCCTGCGGGGCGTCTGAGGACCCGGCCCGGCTCAATGAATAGGCCAGGTGCTACTGCCTAGCTCCGCCCACCACAGACCCAGGATGTTGGGAAACCCCCGGCATAGACAAAGGGATCAAAGACGAAAAGGGGTATAAGAGAAGGACCCCTGAACTAGGAAATCAGATCACTTCTGACAAGGAACCCTGTAACCAAGGACAAGAAGCCTGCTGATCTAAAGGACTGCCTACCCCTTCTGCCAGAGTGCTGTTGTTGGGGGAATCCTGCCGTGCTTCTTTATTTTTGCCAAGGAACCAGGAGAGAGGAACTTTGTGTGTACTCTCACGCTTGCTAAGAAAATCTCCAAGGACTGGAAGAGTGCCAGTCTCCTGCTGAAGTCACAGGGCTAGAGGACTTCATCTGCTAAAAGTACTATTTGCTGGAAGTGTGAATCCAGCACCTCTGAAAGGACCAGCAATCACGACGACCGGACGCTGGGCCCGACCGACGCCAGCAGCAACGCCAGTGAGTGGGAGTACGGCTCTAACTCCAGAGGACCTCGTGTCTGCCCCGCTGCTGATCGCATCAACCGTGTGCCCTTCGACGCCGTGAGCGCTGCTCACTCTATGCAACTGCATCATCGACAACGCCTACTGAGGCCTGATCGACACCGAAGACGCGACGCCGGATTGCTCGACGCCGCTGATCATCGTGTGCTTCATTTTCCTAAGGTACTGTGTTGTTGGGGGTCCGTGTGACTCCAGGCCCGACGTAGCGCTCCTCGCGGTCGACGCCGAACCTGGGGATTATCTTTGCCCGGCGTTGTGTAGCTCCCGTGTGAGTTACCCTGTTGCTAAGAACTGTGTTTCCAAGAAGAAGATTTGCTTGATACTAAAAGACTTTTTCGTGCTACAGAAGAAACTACCTTTGAACTATCCTTTTTCCTTCCCAAACGTATTTATTCCGATTGTGTACAGTTTTGCCGTTATTTTGGTCTTGTGCTAAGCCTTATATAAAAATACCTATTTTTATAATACTACGGTGTCGTGTCCATTTGTAGCGTATTCACGGTGTTACTGTATGTGGTCATAATTGCTTAACACACAGCCTCTGAGATAAGCCTGTTCTTCTCTGCCAAGCTACCGAGGGGGTGAGCAGGGGTTATCGAAGGGTGTGATCCCCTTGCCCTGACTAGAAAAGGAGTGTCCCTATTTGTCAGAAGTGTATACCTCTGCCAACTAGAGACAGCCGGTTCTAACATTGGATGCAGCGGTGAGGATTTGGACCTTGCATTTATGACCCATGTACAGTGATTAGTGTGCGCTACATAGTGAAAGCAGACCATAACGCAGTCACAATCTGATTCGGAAGGATCCTATTTTTGTTCTCCGCTTTTCTGAAACTTGATTTTCTGAACACTGCCAGTTTTAACCATGAGTGACAACGGAGTCACTGCCCCTGCTATCGTTGTTGTGGAAGAGTTCGAGAGGAGTAAGCTAAAGAAATACAAGAAAGATGAGCTGAAACACTTTTGCAACCAGTTTGAAGTTCCTACCACCGGCCTCTCGAGAAAAGATGATTTTTATAAAGCATTGCAGGCCTGGTGGGAGTCCAGAAATCCCTCTGATGTGGTGGTGGTACCCACAGAGGAAGGGGATGAGGAGGGGCCAGTGAATGGACCTGTGCCCTCTCCCGGAAGCAGTGTTTCCTCCAAAGGTCTTTCCCCTGAAGAAAGAGAAGAAAGGGCGAAAGAGCGAGCTTACAACATGGAGATGGCAAGGCTAAAAATAAATGGGCAGTTGGAGTTAGAAAATGCAAGAGGTAGAAGGGAAGCTGATTTAGAGATCAAAAAGTTGGAGTTTGAACGAGAGAAGTTAGCTTTGGAGCGTGAAGCCAGGTTGAGGGAACTGGATATCCAAGCTAAAAAGTTAGAGTTGAATCCCTCTGGTGGCAGCATTCCATCCGAGCCTGCAGAAAGTAAGTTTTACTTCCCGAAAGATGTGATCAAAGATTACAATAAGAATGAAGATATTGGTCAATGGTTTAAAGCATATGAGTTAGCATTGTTGGCCCACCAGGTCCCTGAGAAGAATTGGGGAGCGGGGTTGTGGGGTCGCTTTGTGAATGAGGGAAGAGATACCCTGTTAGACATGCCTGTTGCGGATAGGATGTCGTATGCTCATATGAAAGATGCTTTAATGTGGCGATATGGTTTAACCCCCGAGCAGTACAGACAAGCTTTTAGAGAATGCAAGAAGTTGCCTGGTACGACGTGGGTTGAATATGTGTCTTATTTTTGCAGAGCCATGGATGGTTGGGTAAAGGGCAGCAAAGTGGAAAGTTATGAAGCTCTTTATGATTTGTTTGCGTGGGAGCACTTGTCTAATAACTGTTTTACAGAGCTGCGCCAGCACCTGATTGATAGCAAGATATCTAACCCTAGAAAACTTGATGAGGAGGCGGACCGCTGGGTCAGTACCAGGGTCCACAAGGGTCCAGTGGGAGACTCAGCCAAAGGTGGGCAGGGTCCCCAGCAGAAGAGTGGGGGGGACAAGGGTAAACAGAAGGAGTCTCAGAAAGGGCCCCAAAGTAATCCCCAAGGGAACCAAGGGAAAGGTTCCCAGCCTCCCCCTGAGAAGAAGTCAGGGGCCCCGACGGGTAAACCTGTTCATAGGGGCCCCCTAACCTGCTACGGTTGTGGGCAGGTGGGACACCGGTTTTATGACCCCCAGTGTCCCAAAAAGGATTCGAATGCACCGCCGCGTGCACCCCCTCGTCAGTTGGCAAGTGTAGCCTTGGGAGGGGAGGAGATGGTTGTCCATGGTGGGAGGGGTCCCGCAGAAATGTCCCTGGTCTCGCTAGGAGATATGCAAATGGTCCCTCCACCCCCTCTGCCTAGTAACACTAGTAAATATAGGCAGTGGGTGACCATTAATGGCCATAGAGTGGAAGCTCTCAGAGACACCGGAGCGAGTGTGACAGCTGTCAAGTGTCACTTGGTGTCCAGAGAGCAGGTGGTTCCCCACGCATTCTACCCCGTGATAGCTGCCGATAACTCCCAGAAAGAGTGTGAGGTGGCTCAGGTTTCCTTTGAATGGGGGGGAGTTTCAGGTACTCTTCAGGTTGCTGTGAGGCCCGCCATGCCTGTCGATTGTCTCCTGGGCAATGATTTGGAAGACTCCCCTTGGGCTAAGGTGGAGCGAGCGGCGCACTTGAAAATGTTGGGTGTGCCAGAGTGGGTGTGTGCAACCACTCGATCCATGACAGTGAGTAAGGGTGTTGATGGGGTCCCGGAGCCTGAAAGTATGGCCCAGGACCCAGCTGTGAAGAGAAGAGGCAGGAGGCGCGGGAAACCGGCCCCCGTTGTTCCCGTGGTCCAGGAGGAGGTAGACCCTGAGGGGGATGCCCTGGAGCCCACAGGGGAACAAATTGCCGAACTGGGAGATCTGCCCGAGCTGACCCACTGGCAGCAGGATGGTGGTCCCTCCAGGGAGGAATTCTGTGCGGAGCAGAAGGTGTGCCCTTCTCTTGTGGGCATGAGGCAGCAGGCCTCAGCCCAATCCTCAGGTGATCAGTCTGGGTCACATTTTGTGTACTGGGAGAACGACCTCCTGTATAGCGAGCCTAAGGCTGCTGAGCCTGGGTCAGCCCGTGTGCTGGTGGTACCCCAGCGCTTCAGAGCCTTCCTACTGGGTTTGGCTCATGACGTACCGTTAGCTGGACATCTGGGGCAGGACAGAACGCGCATTGGCTTTAAATTGGACTTTTTTCAGCTGCTGTATTAGCGTGTTGTTCCCAAGCGCTCTGTTGTGCTCCCCCCTCCTCCATTTTGTTGGTTGTTGTTCTCGTGGTCAGCCCGCCCCGCCTCCCAGCTGAGTCGCCCTCCCACAGGATACAAACAGCGCCTCCCTACCTGGAAGCGCTGTGACTCGCTCCTCGCTTTGGCCGGAGTGGTCGCTCCCAGTGCTCCCTGGCGTGCTCTGGTATCGTTATTGCAGCGCTTCTGTGACATTTGCCTCCTCTGTGCCTCTTATTGATCTGCCTGGCTGCCGCTTTGCATAGAACGCGCATTGGCTTTAAATTGTACTTTTTCAGCTGCTGGCGTGCTCTGGTATCGTTATTGCAGCGCTTCTGTGACATTTGCCTCCTCTGTGCCTCTTATTGATCTGCCTGGCTGCCGCTTTGCATAGAACGCGCATTGGCTTTAAATTGGACTTTTTTCAGCTGCTGTATTAGCGTGTTGTTCCCAAGCGCTCTGTTGTGCTCCCCCCTCCTCCATTTTGTTGGTTGTTGTTCTCGTGGTCAGCCCGCCCCGCCTCCCAGCTGAGTCGCCCTCCCACAGGATACAAATAGCGCCTCCCTACCTGGAAGCGCTGTGACTTGCTCTTGGCTTTGGCCGGAGTGGTCGCTCCCAGTGCTCCCTGGCGTGCTCTGGTATCGTTATTGCAGCGCTTCTGTGACATTTGCCTCCTCTGTGCCTCTTATTGATCTGCCTGGCTGCCGCTTTGCATAGAACGCGCATTGGCTTTAAATTGTACTTTTTCAGCTGCGGGCGTGCTCTGGTATCGTTATTGCAGCGCTTCTGTGACATTTGCCTCCTCTGTGCCTCTTATTGATCTGCCTGGCTGCCGCTTTGCATAGAACGCGCATTGGCTTTAAATTGTACTTTTTCAGCTGCTGGCGTGCTCTGGTATCGTTATTGCAGCGCTTCTGTGACATTTGCCTCCTCTGTGCCTCTTATTGATCTGCCTGGCTGCCGCTTTGCATAGAACGCGCATTGGCTTTAAATTGGACTTTTTTCAGCTGCTGTATTAGCGTGTTGTTCCCAAGCGCTCTGTTGTGCTCCCCCCTCCTCCATTTTGTTGGTTGTTGTTCTCGTGGTCAGCCCGCCCCGCCTCCCAGCTGAGTCGCCCTCCCACAGGATACAAACAGCGCCTCCCTACCTGGAAGCGCTGTGACTCGCTCTTCGCTTTGGCCGGAGTGGTCGCTCCCAGTGCTCCCTGGCGTGCTCTGGTATCGTTATTGCAGCGCTTCTGTGACATTTGCCTCCTCTGTGCCTCTTATTGATCTGCCTGGCTGCCGCTTTGCATAGAACGCGCATTGGCTTTAAATTGTACTTTTTCAGCTGCAGGCGTGCTCTGGTATCGTTATTGCAGCGCTTCTGTGACATTTGCCTCCTCTGTGCCTCTTATTGATCTGCCTGGCTGCCGCTTTGCATAGAACGCGCATTGGCTTTAAATTGTACTTTTTCAGCTGCTGGCGTGCTCTGGTATCGTTATTGCAGCGCTTCTGTGACATTTGCCTCCTCTGTGCCTCTTATTGATCTGCCTGGCTGCCGCTTTGCATAGAACGCGCATTGGCTTTAAATTGGACTTTTTTCAGCTGCTGTATTAGCGTGTTGTTCCCAAGCGCTCTGTTGTGCTCCCCCCTCCTCCATTTTGTTGGTTGTTGTTCTCGTGGTCAGCCCGCCCCGCCTCCCAGCTGAGTCGCCCTCGCCCCTCCCCCTCCACTATCCATATATGACAGTTCTTCCCGCGCGCAGCGTTCACGCGCAGCGTCCGCGCCCAACCCGCGCCGAAGGTGCGCCAAAGGTAAGCCCGTCTACGCCCGTCCGCGCCTGGACCGCGCCCAGCGCCATACCCCCTGGCCCTCGCTTAGTCCAGCCCTCCCGCACTACCTACGATGCCGCCACCCTCCTAGCCCTCAACCCTGGTCGCGCCCCCAACTGCATCCAAGCTGCTCCTGGACACACCCATTGACCTTTCTCCTGCTACTCCTGCAAATTCAACGGCACCGACAACATCTCAGCTACGACCACTCCACAGATTCCCGACCCCAACCTCCTACAATGCATCCTTCTCAACACCCGCTCGATCCACAGACACGCCATTGACCTATGGAATCTACTAGACACCATCTCTCCAGACGTCGCCTTCCTAACGGAAACATGGATGAACGCTTCCTCCGCCCCAGACATCACCATCGCTATCCCTGATGACTATAAGATCACTCGCAAGGACCGTACCGGCCACACAGGAGGAGGAATCGCTATCGTCCATAAGAAATCCATCCGCATCTCAACCAGCTCTGACGCCAACCTCACTAACTCCGAACACCTTCACTTCCAGATCCACATCGACCCCAAGACAACTCTCAGAGGCACCCTCCTCTACAGACCACCAGGGCCCGCGCAAAATTCAGTGAAGATATCACGGACTTCATCACTCCACACGCGCTCCCCTCCAAAGACTACATCCTTCTGGGAGACCTCAACTTTCACCTTGAAAAGATCAACGACCGCAACACCGCCACCCTCTTAGACAACCTCGCCAACCTCGGACTTAAACAACTGGTCACTTCCCCCACCCACATCGCTGGTCACACACTCGACCCCATCTTCACCTCCAGCAATCATGTCTCCTTCAACCACACGACGGATCTCCTCTGGACTGACCACAGCTGCGTTCACTTCACCTACAACAAGCCGAAACCCATCAACCACCTCCAACCAACTCTACAAAGAAACTGGAACAAAATCACCACGGACCAGATCTCCGCATCGCTCCTTCAAAACTCCCCAGCCCTCTCTTCTAACGCCAACGAAGCCGCCTCCAACCTCACCCTATGGTTATCCAACACCGCCGACACCTTAGCACCACTGAAAAAACGTCTAAACAAACCTGGCAGCAAGAAGGCCTCATGGTTCAACGATGATCTCAAGAAGTCCAAGAAACTCTGCCGCTCCCTTGAAAAGGCCTGGAAAAAAGACCCATCCACCAGCACCAAGGACGCCTTCAAAAGCGCCACCCGCACTCACCACCAACTAATCCGAAAAGCCAAGAAAACAGCATTCAAGGATCGACTTGACAACAACGCCCACAACAGCAAGGAACTTTTCAACATCGTCAAGGAATTTTCCAACCCCTCGGCCAACTCCAACGACATCACCCCCTCTCAAACCCTCTGCGACTCCCTAGCCTCTTTTTTCCACAACAAGATTGCAGACATCCACAACAGCTTTGACAACCAACCCGGAAGCCAACCCACCCTACCATCTGCTGACCATCTTCCCCCCGTAAACACCCTTAACGCCTGGAACCCAATCTCCACTGAGGACACCATCCGCCTGATGAACTCCATCCACTCGGGATCCCCCACAGACCCATGCCCTCACCACATCTTCAACAAAGCAGACTCCGTCATAGCACCGCACCTCCGAGACGTCATCAACTGCTCCTTCAACTCCGCTACCTTCCCAGAAGACTGGAAACACGCTGAACTCACCGCCCTTCTGAAAAAACCAACAGCAGACCCCACCGAACTCAAAAACTACCGCCCTATCTCGCTTCTTCCATTCCCGGCCAAAGTCATCGAGAAAGCCGTCAACAACCAGCTCGCCGCCTTCCTCGAAGCCAACAAATCCCTCGACCCCTCACAATCTGGCTTCCGAGCAAAACACAGCACTGAGACCGCCCTCATCGCAGCAACAGACGACATTCGAACTCTACTGGACAGTGGAGACACAGTCGCCCTCATCCTCCTCGACCTCTCTGCAGCATTCGACACAGTCTGCCACAGCACCCTTCTACAACGCCTCAATAACATCGGAATCCAAGGAAAAGCACTTGAATGGATCACTTCGTTCCTCACCGGAAGAACCCAGAGAGTCCGCCTTCCTCCATTCAAGTCCGAGGCCTCTGAAGTCATCTGCGGCGTACCACAAGGATCATCACTCAGTCCCACCCTCTTCAACGTATACATGAGCCCCCTCGCGGCCATCGCCCACCAACACAACCTCAACATCATCTCTTACGCGGATGACACTCAACTGATCCTTTCTCTCACCAAGGACCCCAGCACCGCCAAAACTAACCTACACGAAGGAATGAAAGATGTCGCCGAATGGATGAAACAAAGCCGTCTGAAACTGAACTCAGACAAAACAGAAGTCCTCATCTTAGGTACATCCCCCTCCGCTTGGGACGACTCCTGGTGGCCGGAAGCCCTCGGAAAAGCACCCATCCCGACAGACCACGCACGGAACCTTGGCGTCATCCTGGATTCTTCACTTTCAATGAACAGACAAGTCAGCGCCGTATCCTCTTCCTGCTTTAACATTCTTCGCATGCTCAGAAAAACATTTCGCTGGATCCCCCCCGAAACAAGGAAAACAGTCACCCACGCTCTGGTCACGAGCCGACTGGACTACGGAAACACCCTCTACGCAGGTACCACCGCTAAACTCCAGAAGAAACTACAACGAATCCAAAACGCCTCAGCCAGGCTCATATTACACATCCCACGCAACGAACACATCTCTGGCCACCTTAAAGACCTCCACTGGCTACCCGTCAATAAGAGGATCACTTTCCGACTGCTTACCCACGCACACAAATCACTCTACGACATCGGACCAGATTGCCTCAACTCTCGACTGTCCTTCTACACCCCCTCCCGCCAACTTCGCTCCTCCAACCAAGCCTTCGCCACTGTACCTCGCATCAACAAGACCACCATGGGAGGCAGATCCTTTTCATACCTAGCTGCTAAAACATGGAACTCACTCCCCGCTTACCTTCGCCTCACCCAGAACCACCTAGCGTTCAGAAAGCAGCTTAAAACATGGATATTTGACAAATAATCCTCCTCCCCTTCCTAAGCGCCTTGAAACCCTCTGGGTATGTAGTGCGCTATACAAATTTTATGACTTGACATGACTTGACAAGACCTATGACAGGCTTGTCACCCATTTTTATTGGCCTCAGATGCGTAGGGATGTAGACATCCATTACAAGACTTGTCGCACTTGCCAGGCAAGTGGGAAAAGCGGAAGGAAGCAGAAGGCTCCCCTCCAACCTTTTCCGGTGGTCAGCACCCCCTTTGACCGGGTGGGTATTGACATTGTTGGGCCCCTGGACCCCAAGACAGCCCTGGGCAACAGGTTCATCCTGGTCTTGGTGGACCATGCCACGAGGTACCCGGAGGCCATCCCTCTCCGAACGGTGACGGCCCCCGTGGTGGGACGAGCACTGATGGGTGTTTTCTCCCGGATGGGGTTCCCCAGAGAGGTGGTGTCCGACCGAGGCACCAACTTCATTTCGAACTATATGAAGTCTCTGTGGAAGGAGTGTGGGGTAACCTACAAGTTCACCACTCCTTACCACCCTCAAGGAAATGGGCTGGTTGAGAGATTCAACCGGACCCTGAAAGGCATGATTATGGGTCTTGAAGAACCAATGAGGCGGAAATGGGACGTCCTCTTGCCATGCCTGTTGTTTGCTTACCGTGAGGTGCCGCAGAAGGCTCTAGGGTTCAGCCCCTTTGAGCTCTTATACGGTCACCCGGTAAGAGGACCTTTGAGTCTGGTCAAGGAAGGCTGGGAGCAATCTCCCAGGAAACCTCCCCAGGATGTATACAGCTACATGCTGGCCTTTCGGAACCAGACTCGGCGCTTCAGAGAACTTGCTCAGGCAAATCTGGAGGCCAGCCAGGAGGAGATGAAGCGATGGTACGACCGGAATGCCACTCTGGTAGAGCTTCAGCCTGGTCAGGAAGTGTGGGTCATGTCCCCTGTGGAACCTTGTGCGCTCAAGGACAGGTGGACTGGACCGTTTAAGGTTGTGGAGAAGAAGAGCGATGTCACCTACCTGGTGGACTTGAAATCTCCCAGGAACCCCTTGCGGGTCCTGCATGTCAACCGTTTGAAGCCCCACTTAGAAAGGTCCGAAGTGGGCATGCTCCTAGCTACAGATGATGGGATGGAGGAGGAGAGTGAGCCTCTTCCTGACCTCCTGTATGCTAAAGAGCAAGACGGGTCAGTGGATGGTGTGGTCCTCTCTGACACACTGACCCTTGAGCAGAGACAGGATTGTCACCAACTGTTGGGGCAATTCCCGGATCTGTTTTCCTTGGTTCCGGGTGTCACGCATTGGTGTGTCCATGACGTTGACACCGGAGACAGCCCTCCTGTGAAGCACAAGGCTTACAGGGTGACTGACAAGGTCCGAGCGTACATTAAGGAGGAGGTCTCCAAAATGTTCGCGTTAGGGGTGATTGAGTCCTCTAGCAGTCCTTGGGCCAGCCCAGTGGTCTTGGTCCCGAAGGCTGCAGCGCCTGGTGCTTCACCGGAACTCCGGTTCTGCGTGGACTACCGAGGGCTCAATTCAGTCACGAAGACTGACGCGCACCCCATCCCCAGAGCTGATGAGCTCATCGATCGGTTGGGGGCTGCCCGGTACCTTAGTACGTTCGATTTAACGTCTGGGTACTGGCAGATCGCCTTGACTGATGGGGCAAAAGAGAGGTCAGCATTCTCCACACCAGATGGGCTATACCAGTTCCGGGTGATGCCCTTTGGGATGAAGAATGCCCCTGCCACCTTCCAGAGGTTGGTCAACCAGGTCTTGGCTGGACTGGAGGAATTCAGTGCCGCCTACCTGGACGACATCGCAGTGTTCAGCGCCAGCTGGGAGGAACACTTGCGCCACCTCCAGGAAGTGTTGTTGGCCCTGCGCAGAGCAGGCCTCACAATCAAAGCCAGTAAGTGCCAGATTGGGCAGGGTTCTGTGGTGTACTTGGGGCACCAAGTAGGGAGCGGTAAGGTGGCCCCCCTGCAACCCAAGATTGATACCATCCTGGCTTGGGCACCGCCCAAAACCCAAACGCAGGTGAGAGCCTTCTTAGGACTCACGGGTTATTACAGGAGGTTCGTCAAGGATTACGGCAACATTGTGCACCCCTTGACTTCGCTGACTTCCAGGAAGCAGCCACGAAACGTGATCTGGACTGATGCCTGTCAAACGGCCTTTGACACCCTGAAAACTGCAATGTGCACAGCACCTATACTCCAAGCACCCGATTTTTCGAAAGAATTCATTGTTCAGACGGACGCTTCAGAGCATGGCGTGGGGGCTGTTCTAGCTCAGGTGAATGAAGAGGGCAGAGACTTGCCAGTAGCCTTCATCAGTAGGAGGTTACTTCCCAGAGAAACGAGGTGGAGTGCGATAGAGAGAGAAGCATTCGCTGTGGTCTGGGCGCTGAAGAAGCTGAGACCCTACCTGTTTGGGACTCACTTCCGGGTTCAGACAGACCACAGGCCCCTCAGATGGTTGATGCAAATGAGGGGTGAGAATCCAAAACTGTTGAGGTGGTCCATTGCTCTACAGGGGATGGACTTTACGGTGGAACACCGCCCTGGTACAGATCACGCCAATGCTGATGGTCTGTCCAGATTTTTCCGCCTTAGTGATGAGGACTCCCTAGGTTAAGGGTAGTTCTCCCCACATTTCAGCTGGAGGGGACACGTGTTAGACCTGACATCATTGGCTTGAGTCTCTCCTCCATTTTTTCTGTTTGCCTCTACTGTTTTACGATGTTTTGCTGGTATATGCTTTGGGCGCCGTGTCACTGCTGATCAGTGCCATAGCGCAAGTGCTCCCTATGTTAAAAAAATGTATCTATTGTATCCATGTTTGGCTTATTTGGTTTACTGTCAGTCCCTAGTCTAGTGCACCAGGAGTGCCGGGGCTTGTAAATACAAATGCCGCTCGTGGGCTTGCAGCACGTGTTGTGCCACCCACAGGAGCGGCCTTGTAAAAGAACGTCTACGGGTCGGTCATTGCGAGACCCACGTGCAGTCTTGTACTGTCACGCTGGCTGCGCAGGTATACCTACTTGCCAGCCCCTCCAACCTTCCCTTAACTTCATGTTAGTCACCCCTATGGTAGGCCCATGGGCAGGGTGCATTGTAAGTGTAAGGTAGGACAAGCCTGACCAAGTTGGCATGTCCTGATAGTGAAGTGCCGCCATCTTCGTGCTTCACTATTGCGAGGTAGCCTGCTCTCCATTGCTTAGAATGGGCCGCCGGGATTGTTAATGCTATGATCCTAGCTGGCTCGGAGAGTACGGTGCAATGTCGAGTTTGGTATCCCTGAACTCGGGGTTTAATTACGCATCCGGTGGTGTGGATGGTTTTTGGACTCTGGGTTCGAAAATAGTACTTTTAGAAAGTGTCTATTTTCTTGTCTAACCATATCTGGTCTCTGCTGGTCTTGCGTGTGTGTGACAGGAGCTGGGTGGCTCCAAGAGGTCTGGATGAGTCAGTGTGGGATGAGTGGGACATTTACGTTGAGAGTAGGGGGAGAGTAGTTGTTGATAGCCTGCCTTGCCTGATACAATGCTGGCTCCACCTCCTGCCAAGCGACTGATGGCTCTGTGCCTGCCATGGACGATCCTAGCCCCACCTCCTGCCAGGAGGGCGATAGCTCTGCTCCTGCCAGTATCAATGCTGGCTCCACCTCCTGCGGGGCGTCTGAGGACCCGGCCCGGCTCAATGAATAGGCCAGGTGCTACTGCCTAGCTCCGCCCACCACAGACCCAGGATGTTGGGAAACCCCCCGGCATAGACAAAGGGATCAAAGACGAAAAGGGGTATAAGAGAAGGACCCCTGAACTAGGAAATCAGATCACTTCTGACAAGGAACCCTGTAACCAAGGACAAGAAGCCTGCTGATCTAAAGGACTGCCTACCCCTTCTGCCAGAGTGCTGTTGTTGGGGGAATCCTGCCGTGCTTCTTTATTTTTGCCAAGGAACCAGGAGAGAGGAACTTTGTGTGTACTCTCACGCTTGCTAAGAAAATCTCCAAGGACTGGAAGAGTGCCAGTCTCCTGCTGAAGTCACAGGGCTAAAGGACTTCATCTGCTAAAAGTGCTATTTGCTGGAAGTGTGAATCCAGCACCTCTGAAAGGACCAGCAATCACGACGACCGGACGCTGGGCCCGACCGACGCCAGCAGCAACGCCAGTGAGTGGGAGTACGGCTCTAACTCCAGAGGACCTCGTGTCTGCCCCGCTGCTGATCGCATCAACCGTGTGCCCTTCGACGCCGTGAGCGCTGCTCACTCTGTGCAACTGCATCATCGACAACGCCTGCTGAGGCCTGATCGACACCGAAGACGCGACGCCGGATTGCTCGACGCCGCTGATCATCGTGTGCTTCATTTTCCTACGGTACTGTGTTGTTGGGGGTCCGTGTGACTCCAGGCCCGACGTAGCGCTCCTCGCGGTCGACGCCGAACCTGGGGATTATCTTTGCCCGGCGTTGTGTAGCTCCCGTGTGAGTTACCCTGTTGCTAAGAACTGTGTTTCCAAGAAGAAGATTTGCTTGATACTAAAAGACTTTTTCGTGCTACAGAAGAAACTACCTTTGAACTATCCTTTTTCCTTCCCAAACGTATTTATTCCGATTGTGTACAGTTTTGCCGTTATTTTGGTCTTGTGCTAAGCCTTATATAAAAATACCTATTTTTATAATACTACGGTGTCGTGTCCATTTGTAGCGTATTCACGGTGTTACTGTATGTGGTCATAATTGCTTAACACACAGCCTCTGAGATAAGCCTGTTCTGCTCTGCCAAGCTACCGAGGGGGTGAGCAGGGGTTATCGAAGGGTGTGATCCCCTTGCCCTGACTAGAAAAGGAGTGTCCCTATTTGTCAGAAGTGTATACCTCTGCCAACTAGAGACAGCCGGTTCTAACACCATCTATAAATCATTTCCTATGATCTGCCTACTGGATCCCATGTCCATGTTAGATCCTCGGTCCATCAATACCCTGGCTGTTATCCCTTCCATCTCCCAGGATGAGTTTCTCACCCTGAGTAAAAAGATTAAATCGGGGTTTCCTATAGATCCCTTGAGGCCAGCCCAATTCAGGGATACTTTACCGGTTCTTATGACACCTCTGCAGCAGATCATCAATGCCTCCTTCCCTACGGGAGTGGTGCCTCCAGCATGGAAACAAGCCAGAGTTGTCCCATTGCTGAAAAAACCATCACTCGACCCTACTAAATTCGTGTACCAATCTGCAAACTGTTTCCACCTCCCAGAGTATATTGGTTTAGTGGATCATCTCTCAGTTGCCAAGACGACTTCCATTGTTCATTAGGGAAGGAATACTGCCTTTGCATCTGCCTCTTAACTTTCAAACTATATGAAGCACAGATGGTAAATTCATGTCTTTGGAAATGCGGCAATTAAGCACGTCTAGTCCAGTCTGGTGCAGTCAAAATGAAAATGAATGACACGAAAACACACACCTATAGGATTATCCATGGTAGGGCACTAGAAGTGAGCTGACCTCCAACCTACTGTATACACACAAATGAAAATGAACTCAGCGCCATGTCTCATCATCTTTCTAATGGTCTTGACAATCAAGAGAATTAGAGAAAAAAGAGTTCTATGGGATACTAAATGTGGCACCTAAAAAATATCATCCAGGACATCCATGTGAGTAAAAGACTTTGCTCTTTGGCTTCTGTGACACTGCAGGAATTCTACTCGTAGAACACACCACACATTAAAGACCTCTCAAAAGAGCCTCTGCATTCAGCTCCAAGTGGTAACTGAAGTCAATCTCCTCAGGTTATCCATTTTGGTCAATGCTCAGTCCCTGTGCTGTGTTAATGGCAACTGTCCCCCCTCTCTCTCTAGGATGCAAAACCACATATTAGACACTTTGCAGGAGAGAACCTTTAACTCTCTTCTCGCCCGGCACTCGTAGTACAGTGCAGGCATGCTGGTGAAGATGGTAAGAGCACTAGTTTAATTGCATAATTTCAAAACAGTGATGTGGAAACTTCAGAATTAATCCGAGTAATGCGTGCCTCTATTGCACAATAGTGGAATATGTCATATCTGTCACTTGGGGCTAATCCAACCTGGCTTAAGGCTCTCCTTCAAGGTGTCTGCAACACTGGGCCTCTGGCAGAGAATCCATTGAGAACTGCTGAGGTTTCAATGAGAAAGTGAGACTGTGAAAAGGGTTACTTGCTGCTTTAGGATGGTCAGCTGTGGAGCCAGATGATCCGTCTTGCTTAGCCAGTCGTTGAGGTATTTACCTGCGATGTGTGCACTGGCTCAGGGTCCTACATTGGTGAAGACTCTGGACTGGGGCAAGCCTGAAGGGGAATGTCATAAGCCGGAAACTGTTCTTGCACCACAAAACTCACATGCTTCCAGTGTCAACAGCTTAGCGAAAAATGTCAAAAATCATCCTAGATTCTTAACAAGGCTAGCCATAGCAACTCAAGCTGTTCACGACTTGCGTAACTGTTCTAAATTCGAAATTTTGACTCTGTAAAAAACTGTTGAGAAAATGGAAATCTAACATAGGAGGAAGATGTCCACCTTTGTAAGGAACCAAAACAAATTTCATGATAACACCCTCGGTCCAATCAATGGCACATTGCTCTCTCTACAGCTTACCTTTTGCAACAAGGTAAGAAACTCACCATGATGTTTTTGTGAGCAGAAGGGGTGATTAGCAAAGGGGGGGGGGAGTTTCCACGAGAATGAAATGGAGTGTCACAATCATATCTGCAGGTGCCATTGATCAGAGGTGATAATTACTTCACTGTTTTCAGATAACCCAACGCCCCCGCCCTCTTACCCCTGCTCCCACAGGGTTGCTCTGCAGCTGCAACATCAATGGTTTTCTGGGTTGGGAGTCAAAGGCAACAAGGTGGCAGCATCAATGAGTAAACGAGTAAAAAAAAAAAAAGGTAAAACAAGAACAAATTGCAGTCTGTGGTGCAAGGAAAATGCAACTGACGTCAATAAGGGTGGTGGCTCTTAAGGACCTTTCATCACTTTCGGTGACATTGGCATCTCATTGGCAGAGCTGCTGGGAAGCCAGGTCAGAAGAGTGCCGAAAACCCTCCAGATCCAGCTTGACAGCTGTGGAAATACGCATGATGTGGAAGCTGCAGGAAGATATATTCATAGAGGACTGTGCTAACTTTTAGGACTGGAAAGAGGTAGCTTTAGCTTTTTGCTAAAGCTAATGTCATGAAGAAGAAACTGCAGACCCAGGGTGACTTCTGCTCTTCTCAGAGCCAAGTAGAAGAAAATATGGTCTGTCTGCCATCTTTGGGTGGAGCATCTCCCCAGAGTGGTTTCTTTCCCAGCTGGCGGAGAGCAGAAGGCCAGGGAGGTGCCACTTTCGCAGGCGCTTTGAAGCATGGTTAAGGAGGTGAAACATGGTCAAGGCAGAGGAGAAGCAGGGACAGGAGCAGAAGGGAGTTCTGCATCAGGGGTGACGGGCACTACGTTTGGAGCACATGGCATGCTATTGTTTTGTGGCCCAACTCCAGCACCAGAAACACCACCCTTCAAACTGTGCAAGGTGATGCTGACCTACACTCTCCAATATAACTTCAATGGGTGGATGTGCGTTATATTTTTTATTTTCAAAACAAAACGTTTGGAATATGTGGTCAGAAAACCAATCACACAAAAATATTTCCCAAATGTATTTCACTTGAACCCATAGAAAGTGCTTTGAATTCTAATTCAGTTCCAGCAAAGCGATGTTCTTCATTCTGACATGCAGATAGAACGTTACAATTTGTAATTAGAACTTTGCAGTGTTTGGTGTCCATACACACCCCACATGGCAGCCAGTGAGATGCTGCCACGAGTACAGTCAGTCAGTATGTAACTGCTTTATCACACTTTTCTTTCAAGCAAATGTTGTCAAGTTTGGGATCATGGGCTCATGGTGGCAGGCCTGTCTCAAGAAAGCTTCATGGGAGAGCGCCACCTGAAAGATGGTACATGGGGATCTTGAAAGGGAGAAGTCTAGGAAAAGTGGGTTACTGTGTTGGTGCTGGCAAAGTTTGTGGAATGGCCGGCTTTCCCGCCGGGCATTGGACCAGAGCTGTGGTGCATGCACTGTTTAACATATAGACTAACTAGGGCTGGTATCAATTGTTTTATGAAAGCCAGACCTACTGGTTTTGACACCGTTTGCTTTCTATTTCAGTAAGATCAGCTATAAGTTCATTCTGAATCGTAAACGGTCTAAGCCTTGGTTTATCGTGATGCAAACGAAAAGACAGGCCCATGCAAAACATCTACGTGTTGTATTGCACGGTTCAGGTCCACGAAGACTGAACAAGACAAACCGGCACAGGGCAGAAAGTCGAAGGCAGTTAACGTGTCCTTGTGTAATGTAACTAGTGCTCATGCAAAGCACACCAATACCATCGAATCGAGTTCGCGGCTTCGAGCTATATAAAATTGCAAAGATTAAAAAAAAAAAGTTTTACAATTAGACCACACCAATTCAGCCAAGGGCGTAACACTCCGTCCCTGGGGTGCGGAGAGAGGGGGTTGGTGGAGGGAACGACAAATTCAGGGACCTTCCAAGCCTGGGGTGGGGAGTTAGATTGGAGTCAGCACAAGGCCAATAAATACATGTGACACATGGGAGAATTAGGTCCCCCTCTTGAC
Organism: Lissotriton vulgaris; assembly: GCF_964263255.1. NCBI lineage: Eukaryota > Metazoa > Chordata > Amphibia > Caudata > Salamandridae > Lissotriton > Lissotriton vulgaris. Next base: position 1,269,491,312 of record NC_141696.1, on the reverse strand, counting down.
ATGTTACTTCAGAACAACATTGAATCAAAACCAGACGGTCATTGTGCATTGACCCCCCCCCCCCCTCCCCCCGCGAGGTTCACGAGCAGTTTCCGCAATTCTAGGTCGGAAGATGAAAGTCCCCGTCAGCGCCGCGCGACCGCACGTTTCGCCAAGTTTGGAGAGGGGCGCGCGCTGCGCAACGTAAACTGTCAGGGTGAGGGGGCGCCCTTTCGGAAAGTCAGTCAAACAAGAGATTAAAGATCCACTTTACAACACTTCTGTGTTGTTATAACACAGTCATAAATAAATCCAGCATGACAGGGGAATGTAAACTGTTTCGCAAATGTTTAAACTGGGAAAGAGGGAAGGAATTTAACACGCAATTAACCACTTACATGTCTGCAGACATGCAACACGTGAGCCCTCGGCTGCTTAAATTACCATGCAGGAAAGATGATGAAAGCATGTTTGTTTTGTCGGTGTTGAAGAGAGTAGGGAGTCAGACTCTGCTCGGAGGAGCTGGGGACGGGTGGGGGGTATGCAAGGAGGTGCTGTAGGGCCTAAGCTACAGGGCAGTGGTCTTCTAACTTTTCAATGCCGCCCTATTTATTACATTGTCAATGTTGAAATGGTTCTAGACTTATTTAAACATTGTAGTCCTTTTCTATTCCCGTTTTAAAAATGAAGTCAAATGCATGATTTTGAAAGAGACTATTCTGGTCAGGCAGGCCTTACGAACATGTACATGCTTGCACAGTGTGGTTATTAGAAATGGGGTGGGAGATTTGTAGAATATTTAGAGTCCCTTTCCTTTTGACACTGACCCCTGCTAGGATATGACAACAGATTTTATGGGCAAATCACTTAATCTCCCCGTGCATGAATGTGTAATGTAAATACCGTGCTCATGTAAAGCGCTCCAATACCTTCGGGTCGAGTTCGCGCTATATAAAATATGCAAAAAAAAATCAACAAAAAAAACCCTGCATAATGCTTTCTTTGGCCAGAGCCTGCCCCATCTCCCCCCCATATCACTTTAGACCACCGAAGGGGTACCCCCCCCCCCCGCCCCCCCACGCCCCCCCCCCCCCCCCCCCACCCCCCCGTTTTGAAGACCCCTGCTGTAGGAGTTGAGGTCGTTTGCCATTGGTGTTCTGGGATGCCTCCTGCTATGACTGCAAAGTGGACCAAGTGCAGCACCATAAGCACATGACTCTCACCCCAGCTAGGGCGAGCAGGCACAGACTGCACATGACTCTCACACCAGCAAGGGCGAGCAGGCACAGAATGCATGCGACTCTCACCCCAGGTAGGGCGAGCAGGCACAAACTGCACATGGCTCTCACCCCAGTAGGGAGAACAGGCACAGACTGCACGTGACTCTCACTCCAGCTAGGGCGAGCAGGCACAAACTGCACATGGCTCTCACCCCAGTAGGGAGAGCAGGCACAGACTGCACATGACTCTCACCCCAGCTAGGGCGAGCAGGCACAGAATGCACGTGACTCTCACCGCAGCTAGGGCGAGCAGGCACAAACTGCACATAGCTCTCACCCCAGTAGGGAGAGCAGGCACAGACTGCACACGACTCTCACCCCAGCTAGGGTGAGCAGGCACAAACTGCACATGGCTCTCACCCCAGTAGGGAGAGCAGGCACAGAATGCATGTGAAACTCACCCCAGCAAGGGAGAGTACGCACAGACTGCACATGACTCTCACCCGCAGCTAGGGCGAGCAGGCACAAACTGCACTTGACTCTCACCCCAGCAAGGGCGAGCAGGCATAGAATGCACGTGACTCTCACCCCAGCTACGGTGAGCAGGCACAGACTTTTCACAGAGGCACTATGGGGATGCTCTAGTGCGAAAATCAACCAAGAAACACAATCATTTCAATGTCCGGTCCAGTGCTTGGATTTTTAGAAAAGAAAGCACTTTTAATCGCAGTGTGGTACTAAATACCACACAATCCAATATAATATACAAGTTAGTATCCCTGGCTGCGGTCCTTCTTCGAGGTGCTACACCTTCCCTGATCCCTTAACTAAACCCTCTCAGGTGGCCGCTGTGCAAAGTGCTTAATTTGTAATAGAATAAGTGCCAGTGCCCAAAACTTTGCTCTGAGACCCGCAGCTGGTGCATTTACATGTCAGTGCATCAAATGCCACGGCTGCTTGGGCTTGAATCGACCTCCGCCTCTTTATTCGACTGCCAGACACGTCCAGGCCCTTTATATCACTCATACATGCTCCTTTTTTACCCTTTTATGATGGGTTTTCAGTCTTCTCTTCCTCTGTCTTTCTGCTTTGTTAGTTAGGTCTCGCGTGGCGTGGCGTGGCAGCGCATGTGCTGTCGCCTCGCGAGATTTATTGCAGATGAGTACTTTGTGAAAAGGGCTTGAGGCCCCGCCCCTTATTCCCACTGGCTCGCATCACCGTTAATGTCAAATGGTGGGCTGCCATTGGAAATAAGGTTTCTAGGGTGCCTCCGTTTTGCTTTTTTGCCCGGCCCATCCGGACTGGATCGCCTGCATTACGGCTGTCGTGATGAAGTTTCTTATCAGAAGCTTCCTCACGCTGCCTTGCATGCGCCAGCCCGGCTCTCTGATTGGGCCGGACAGAAAAGGAGACATGGCGACGCATGGTTATTTTTGCGTCTCGCTTTCACTTTAAAGTGAAAGCGCGATGCAAAATAAACAGCAGATGCCTGGCGAGCGCTTGTTTACATCGCGCCGTGCCTCCATTGCAAGCCCATGTCCCGGCTGTGCACGTTGTCTTAATTGTAAAAGCAGATTAGCTTGTTTATTTGTTTAATACAGCGCCCGTATGCTTCCCAGGCTATAGAGAACACCCCTCTGGTAAGAACTGCAGCTCTGAGCTCTTTCTATGACCTCTTAGTTTCAATCAGCACAACGCTCTTTCAGGAGCACCACACTGGTTTGCTTTCATTCTCCTGTCTTTTACCCCCTGATCCTCCACCCACTCTCTTTGTTTTCCCTCCTCCCTCCCTTGCAGTCTGTCACGGGGCTCCGGTTTCCGCTGCCTAAGCGGAGCCAGGTGTACGGAGATGGAGGGCTGTGCACAAGCTGTATTCTTGTAATACGCCTGTCTTTCCCTTTACCACTCAGCGGAGCCAGGTGTACGGAGATGGAGGACTGTGCACAAGCTGTATTCTTGTAATACGCAAGTCTTTCCCTTTATCACTCACAGTGGACGTTCTTTCAGGAGCGCTGTGCTGGTTTTCTTTATCTCTCCTGTTTCCCCCCACCCCTCCCCTCCAACTACTCTCTCTGCTCTCTCTCCCTCCCCTTCCCTTCCAGTCACCCAAGAGGCTCCAGCCTGTTCCAGAGAGGGAGGGTTGTGCTGCGACCTGCTTCAGAGAATGGGGCACTGGTCTGTGCCTGCCCTGCTCCTCGCAGTCCAACCCTCCTTCTCCGCGGGTATGAGCTCTTTCTATCAGCGCAGCAACCTTTCAGAGGACTGCGCTGGCTTGCTTTCTTTCTCCTTTCTTTTTCCCCTGCTCCTCCACCCACTCTCTCTGCTTTCCCTCCTCCATCACTTGCACTCTGTCACGGGGCTCCAGCTTCCGCTGCCTCAGCGGAGCCAGGTGTATGGAGATGGAGGGCTGTGCACAAGCTTGTAATACACCAGTCTTTCCCATTACCACTCACAGTGAATTTGTTTTAGAACTATACATTACAGCAGCTGTTATGGTAAGTGGATTCACCCGCTTGTCTGGGACTCTCTGGTTACCTGTTTCAAAGTAAATGTCTTCTAGCTTCCATGGAACAATGTAGTCTTCTTTTAAAACACACTTCAAAAATATTCAGTCCTCTCCCGCCACCCTTCCCTCCTTCTCGCACCCGTCTCGCTTCCACTTGTGCTTACTTTGGCTGTACCCAACTATTGAGCTAGCCTGAAGTATCTGTGCTTTATTTCACATTGCACTGAGCTCTGCAGGGGCCCAGCCCTGGAATGGAGATGGGGGTGGCACTGCGGCTGCCTGCATCAGTGGACTGGGGGGTCCCAAATACCGCCTTTTTTGGGTGACAACTGCTGATAACGCCCCCCCACACCTCTGACGCACTCTCACCAAGCTGTTTAGAAAGCAGTCTTCTTCAGAGCTAGTCAGCCGATCAATAGTGCAGTTTGAGCTTATAATCAATTGTATTGATGGGGGCGATCGATTGTAAAATTATTTACTATATGCGGTCTTCTGGTGGTCTGGGTGTTCCTGACGTGGTCAGCTTGTCCAAGGGTGCTTTTTGCATCCTGTGCGTGCACCTGTAGGCACGTTGTGTGTGCCGCCACTACACCCTCTTCTGTGTGCTTGCACAACATGACATTGTTACTGGTATTTGACAGCCAACGTTGATGGATGTCCAACTTAATGGTCATAATTTTATCGCCTAGAAAGGATAAGAAGCGTTGAAAATGCAATAGGTCTCGGCTTTTATTAAGTTAAAGCCATTTGCTTTGCTATACAATACTGTGAGAAGTTGGCCTGGTATATTATGTCCACTATTCTAGTGGGCACCTTGCACCAGTCCAAAGGCCCCTATTGATGGTAGGTTATAAAGTCAAACTTATTGAAAGCTATCCTAGTGGTAGCTGTGGAGAGCAGCCTTCAGGCTAAGACTTGGAGATGAGTTAAGCAAGTTGTTTTACCAATTATAATCTCTTGAATGATCAAATGAAAGCACACCACACAAGGTATATATCAAATATATACGTATTTATTCTAAACACAACCCCTCTGCACTCTTTATGAGGTCAGAGGTAAAAGTACAATACAAGTAACTTAATTAGCATACGATAAGTTGCACAGTAAACGTTAGGCCCTAGGGGCCTCACAAACCATATACTGAAATAGTGGTATGAGAACCACGGAAGAGTTAGAAAACAGGCCTAGGGCCTGTGGAATCGCTGGGGTTGCCTAGAACCACCAAAGGTTAGGATGTAGGAGGCCCACGGGAGACGCATGCAGTGTCTAAACACAGCCGCGGGTTACCATTGACTTTCTCTAGAGAACGAACAAGTTACAAAGTTACAGTTTAAGGGTACTTCTAGGTGAACTACGATGGAACCCTTTTAGACTAGGACACTTCGAGAGTCAAGACTCACGGGAGCACCGGAGTACTCGTGTTACCGCACCCAGGGAAGCCGGGTTCATAGGTGCCTTTTGGTGTCGGGTTTTGTCGTGGATTCCAATGGAGAGCTGCGAAGAAGTGCTGCAGGCGACCAGAGGAAAAGTGTCTGGGTGGATCCAAGGGTGGATCGGAGATGTAAAGAACCTGAAAGCAGAGGAGACAGCGTCTGGGTCACTAGCCAGTGACCAGGATGGCGATAGGAAGATGCCAGCCGATGTCGGGTGATTTCAGGTGAGACGGTGAAGCTTGTCTTTCCAGCCACGAGGACCATGAGGCGTCGACGACGACCAGGAGCTGGATTCGAACTGTCCCACAAAGGATCTAGTTGACTGCGGTGTCGGTATCCGGATTGGACCCAACAAGCCTTGGCAAACCCAATCCACACAAGATGTCGAGATGGGCTTCGGTGCAGACCAGCAAGGTCTGAGGCACTCCTCCTTTGGAGAGGAGTTGGACCAAGCCTGGAGCAAACAGGAAAGCAAAGTAAATCAAGGATTGGTCTTCTTGGGGGCTCACTAGCCAACGGACTAGGAACCGCGAAGACGCGTCGAGCTGAAATGCACAAAGCGGGCCCACGGTACACTCGTGCAGTGTGGGCCTCTGAGCTTCGGCGCAAAAGCTGCTCGGGCTTCAAGCACCCTAATGCACAACTTCGGGATACCTCGGGAAGTAGGTGCAGGTTGCAAAATGCAGGATGTCCAGGAGTTCCGGTCCCACGTCTCTCGTGTCCGCTAAAGGTCTCAGCTTTGCTGGGAGCGCAGGTCAGAGTCCGAGATGTCTAGAAGTCTGTGTCCTGTGTCGCAGATTCGTCGGGATCCGGTGGGAGCCTCGAAAATGCAGATCGACAAAGATGCAGTTGGTGCCTGTTTGAACAGGGTGGTCACTCCTTGACCACAAGGGAGATTTCTTCCATCTTCCAGTCGATATGGAATGTCGAAGGTCCAAGATATATGTTGCAAAGTTTCGTCCAGGGTAATCTAAAGTCCTAGGGACTGGGGTTCTATACTTATAGTAAGTTTAGGGGTTGGACTAACTCTAAGGTCCTTTCTATGGGTGGACTTGGGGAGGGGTTGGTTACACCCCTTCCCCTTTGTCCAGTTTCGTGCCAGAGCTGGGGCTGAGTGCCCCAGCAACTGGTTTGAACTGGGAAATGCATGGAGCACCTTGTGTGCCCCGGGCAGTATCTGAAAAGCATTCACTGAATGCAACCCTCCCTGTCCCAATACACTAAAGCCTGTCTGGGGAGGAGCTAGCACCTCCCTGGACAGGAAACCTATTGTCCAGGCCTCCCCTGCCGGAGTTTCGTCCAGCAGCAGGAGGGCAGACTCGTGTCTGTGGCAGCAGCATCCATTTTGTGATGCTGGGGCTCGGTTTAACTTTAATCGGGTTTAACAGTAACTACATGTCTTCTCCCTCTAGAAGGGTGGAATGCTATCCCACCGCCAGAATTGGCGGGGGTGTAGGATTCCAAAGTGTTTGACACCTTACACAACATGTTTTGATAAAGCCAAACCAAAGTTAGAATTGACCGTGAGGATTATAATGCACTTAAGAGTATATGGCATGGCTATATCATAGAACAGCTATAAGGAGATGGTTCTGATAGCTGCAGAGAGGCTCAGCTCATGCTAGGGCACCTTCTGACACAAAACCAAGCACTCTGCCTCCAGGATTGTCAATGTCTGCCATAGGAGTGACTTATAGGTTACTATGTGTTTATATATAAGGTACATATAGATATACTATATCTAAGTAAGGGGTGATTATACCACCTTACCCAGGCTGTAAGTACAGACCTGTGGTGCCAGTTTGGAAGGCTAACCAGGGGTGGCACAATACATGCTGCAGCCCCTGTAGGCCTAGGGTGCACCTATGCCCTGGGTACCTAAGGTACCATATATACAAGTTACTTACCTTCGGTAACAATATATCTGTAAGAAACAGTAGTTAGTGTTAGATTCCTTACCTTAGAATATCTCCAGGCATCAGACTGGATCTGGAAAGTTTTGCGTAGCAGTACCCCTGCACGTCGATAGGTGTCGTCTGCGGCTCCGTGTCCGTCGTCGGCGTCGTTGGCGCCGGGAGGACGTCGTCGGAGTACTTAGATGACACCCTCGCGCGCTGACGTCAGTTCTTATACACAGCTTTTCCGTGCCAGAAACGCAGAGCCATGATAAAAACCGACACTGGTGCCATGAAACTAGGGCCCTCAAAGGGAAGAACCTTAACCCTAGTGTTAGCGGGTTGGAGGGACTCTCGGAGACTTTAAGTGGTGTTCACCCAGTTTTTATTGGTTTTAACAGTTTTTTCCGCCTTGGGCTGTGTCTATAATAAGGTTGGGTGGTTTCTTGTTCCTTGTCGGGGGATAGGCGCCCTCTCAGAAGGGATTTTCCTCTTTTCTTCCACTCCAGGGTGCTCACTGGGCCAGTCGCCGGTCAGGAGTATGTGGAAAATGAAAAGACAAAAGACTTGGTTTCAGTCGGTGGTCCCAATATAATCAGTGGTAGGGAAGGGTAGTGAGGAGTCACACGGTGGCCAAAACCAAACAATAAGCAGGTAGGTACTCCGTGCCAGTAGTGCTCGGGAAAGGGGAGTGACTGGGTTTATTGCAGGTGTAGTTATGGGGGTTTCAAACCCTTCCTACCCGCCCACCCGAGATGCGTGCCCGTACCTGAGTGAGCCACGCTTCTCCTGAAGCGTGGCTGGGCGATGCGCCGTGTCGTTGGCCTCCTGGCTCTGTCGTACGCCGATTGGGATCTTCTCCGCTCGCTTCCTCCTTCAGCGGTCTCCTCTCGTTCAGCTCGGCAACTTCTCCACCTTAGTGTTCTCCTTCGGGTGTAGGACACACCTCCCTGCCCTCGCTTCCCGGTTTTAGCGGGTCCGACTCTGTGACGTTCCAGGGGGCGGGGCCTTCCGCAAACTCAGCCCAGTTAAAGAAACAGGGTCCGGCTTCTTTGACTGGGCGGAAGAGTGTTGTTTCTGCCCGGTTCCAATTTTCGGGTTGCTGTGGGGAGAGAGGTGAGACCGGTATATCTCTTGACTTCATTTTTATAGCGTTTCTCTTTTCAGTTCTTGCCTGGACCGAAGGTAAGTAACTTGTGCATCTGAAAGAAACAGGTTAGTGTTAGATTCCTTACCTTAGAATAGATACCCCAGCAATACCAACCCCGGTGGTGGGTCTGCAAACCAATGATCACACCAGAAAGTCCTGGAAAAGAAAACGGCTGAAAAAACCATCTCTCCGGACTTGCCTGTCCAGGCAGTAGTGTCTAGCGAACGTGTGCATCGAGGCCCACGTAGCTGCCCAAAAGATGTCCTGCAAGGGGACTCCCCGACCCAGGGCAGTAGTAGCCGCTGTGGCCCGAGTTGAATGGGCACGCAGCCCCACAGGAGGCTACTTTTTAGCCAGTGAATAACAAGCCTTTATGCACAAAACGACCCATTGAGAAATGTTTAGAATGTGCACCGCCCGTCCCTTCTTAGCGCCCATGTAACCAACAAAGAGCTGGTCGTCCACCCGGAACTGGCATGTGCGTTCCAGATAGAATGAGAGCACACGTTTTGGGTGCAGACGGTGGAGCCTCTCTTCCTCTTTCGAGGGATGCAAAGGCGGAAAAAAGGTGGGTAAGGTGATGGACTGCCCGATGTGGAAGGCTGTGACTACTTTGGGCAGAAAAGAGGGTCGAGTTCTCAAGACAACTTTGTTCAGATGGGCAGAGGAAAGGAGGTTGAGAAGAGAGAGCCTGGAGCTCACTCACTCTCCTGGCAGAGGTGATGGCAACCAGGAATGCAGTCTTAAGAGTTAGAAGATGAAGAGGGCAATTGTGAAGTGGCTCGAAGGGAGCACACATCAAATAAGTCAGAACAAGGTTCAAGTCCCACTGAGGCATCACGATAGGATCAGGAGGAAACATGTGAGTGATGCCCTTCAAGAACCTAATTACAACAGGGGACTTGAAAAGAGAAGGCTGATCAGGAAGCCTTAAGAAGGCTGAAATGGCAGAGAGGTAGCCTTTGATAGTGTCCAGAGCAGAACCGTGCTGGGCAAGAGAAAGAAGAAAGAGGAGAACCTCTGAAAGGGGGGCAGAAAGGTGATCCACAGCCTTTGCTGTGCACCATGCCACAAATTTGTTCCACCTGCAGACGTATACCGATATTGTGGAGGGACGCCTGACTGCCAGAGTGACATCATAGACTTCAGGAGGCAAGTCAAATGGCCTCAACTGTCGCCACTCAATCTTCATGCATGGAGGTGGAGACTGGACAGGTTTGGGTGGAGGTCTGTCCCCTGCTGCTGCGACAGAAGGTCCTCCTGAAGAGGCAGATGAATCGGGGGATCGACTGACATGCTGAGTAGCTCGGGATATCAATATCTTCATGCCCAGTCTAGAACCACAAGGATGACTTGGGCCCGGTCGCGCATGATCTTCAGCACTCTGGGCAGAAGTGGTATAGGCGGAAAGGCGTACAACAGACCGCAGCTCCACTCACGACGAAAAGCGTCTCCGAGCGAGTGCCACCTTGGAAATTCCAACGCGCAGAACTGATGACATTGCACGTTCTCTTCTGTGGCGAATAGATCTAACCAAGGCTCTCCCCACTGCTGAAAGAGACCTTGCCCCACATCCGCGTTCAGACGCCATTCGTGATCCATCATGCACCGACGGCTGAATTCGTCCGCCCTGGCGTTCAGGGAACCTGCCAGTGTTGAACCACCAGGGACACGCCCTGGTGTTCCAGCCATTGCCCGAGGTGCAGATCCTCCTGACAAAGGGTCCACAAGCCCACCCCACCCGGTTTGTTGCAGTACCACATGGCGGTGGTGCTGTCCGTGAACACCTGCACTACACATCCCTGGACAGAGGGAAGGAAGGCTTTCAGTGCAAGCCGGATCGCCCGCAGCTCCAGAAGGATGATGTGGAGCCGGGACTCCGCCGGAGACCAGAGGCCTCTGATCTCCGCGTCTCCAATGTGGCCCTCCCAACCCAAGAGGGACACATTCGTCACAACTACGTGCTCCAGTAGGGGTAGGGAGAGGGATCTGCCGCTGACCCAATCGGGGTCCGTGAGCCACCACTGCAACTGTCTCGCAGTGCCCTCCGAGATCAGGATGAGGTCGGACAGGTTGCAGTGATGCTGGGCCCACTGAAAAAACAGGTCCCACTGCAGAGCCCGCATCCACCACCTGGCGTGATGCACCAGAAGGATGCAGGAGGCCATCAGCCCCAGAAGCTGCAGCGTCAACCTGACCGAGACTCGGGATAAAGGCTAAAAGATCGGAATCAGAGCCTGAATATCCCGAACCTGCTGTTCGGGAGGATAAACCCGAAACTGTGCCGAATCCAGAACCGCTCCATTGAAGAGGATCATCTGAGAGGGACACAGGTGTGACTTCGGCACATTGACGGAGAACCCCAGCAGGTGCAGGAGGTCGGCCGTAGTCTGTAGGTGGCTGACGACTGTCTGGGGCGAGCCCGACCTCAACAACCAGTCCTCGAGATAAGGGAAGATTGACACCCCTAATCTGCGCAGATGAGCTGCAACCACCGCCATCACTTTCGTGAACACCCGAGGGGGGCTGGTAAGGCCGAAGGGAAGCACGGTAAACTGAAAGTTCTCGTGGCCTACCGTGAACCACAGGTAACGCCAGTGGGCCGGCAGGACGGGGATGTGAAAATATGCGTCCTGCAAGTCCAATGCTACCATCCAGTCTCCGGGGTCTAGGGCAGCTAAGACCTGAGCCAAAGTCAGCATCTTCAACTTCTCCTTCCGGAGGAAGCCGTTGACATTCCGCAGGTCCAAGATGGGGCGTAGGCCCCCTTTGCCCTTCCTGGGAACCAGAAAGTAGTGGGAGTAACAACCACACCCTACTTCTGGCCCAGGAACGCGCTCGATGGCCCACTTGGCCAAGAGGGCCGTAACTTCCTCTTGCAGAAGTTGCAAGTGATCCCACAATGGCATGGCTGGAAGGGTCGCATCGAAGGGGAGGGAGTAGCCCCTTCGGACGATTTTAAGCACCCACCTGTCCGATGTGATGGTGCGCCAGTGGAGGAGGTGATGGCGAACCCTGCCCCCCACTGGCGTCAAATGGGCCTGAAAGCTCTGACTAGGAAGGCTTTGAGGCGGATGCTGCGGGAGTGGATGTGGACTGGCCTCGCCGCTGTCCCCTGGCACCGCCACGGCGGTTACCACGTCCACCGCCGCGCTGGATGTTACTCTGCGGCCCGTGGCTGGCAGGACGTGAGGGGGCGCCCCTTCCTTGGCTACGAAAGGAGCGAAAGGCAGAAGTTTGCTGGCACTGGCCCGACAGGCCCAAGGACTTGGCCGTAGCCCTGGAGTCCTTGAAACGCTCAAGCGCACTGTCTGCCTTGTCGCCAAAGAGGCGACAGCCATCAAACGGCATGTCCATGAGTGTGTTCTGGACATCAGCCGAGAAGTTGGCGGACCTCAGCCAGGGGTGGTGGCGAACCACCACCGTCGTGGAAATCGCCATGCCTAGCGTGTCCGTGGTATCCAGCCCACATCAAATAGAGTACCGTGCTGCATCTCACCCTTCCGCAAGGGCTTGAGCGAGTTTTGCCCGGGCCTCCTCCGGGCAGTCTAGCAGCACATCCGCAACCGTGTCCCACTGAGAGTGGGTGTAACGGCCCAAAAGGCAAGCGGTGTTGACCGACCGCAACCCCAAACTAAGAGAGGAGAACAGCTTTTTACCGAACTGGTCATACCTTTTGGATTACCGATCAGGAGGGGCAGTCGGGAATGCGGTCTGGGAGTTAGAGGCCTGGATAACCAGGCTCTCAGGGTTGGGGTGGGTGGACAGGAAGCTAGGGTCGCCCGGTGCTGGGCGGTGGCGTCTGGCCACGTTCTGATCTACAAGGGGGCCTGTAGTGGGCTTGGACCAGGTGCCCAACAGAACATCAGTAAGGGCCTCATTAAACGGCAGTAGAGGCTTCGTAGAGCATGCCTGCGGTTTGAGGACCTCGGTGAGGAGGTTAGTCCTCACGGCCGCGACGGGGAGCTCAAGAGCCAAGGCCTTAGCAGCCCTCATCAACACCATGCTGTAAGCAGCCCCCTCCTCTGTAGCCACGGTAGGGAGGGGAGACAAATCCAGTGTTGGGTGAAGTATCCAGACCACTGGCCTCCCTTAGCTCAACTGCCCAGTCCTGATACGACTGCCACTCCCATGCCAGAGGGTCCTCAGACCCCTCCCAATCCTCCTCGCCCCCCATCTCCTGATAGTCAGGTCCAAAGAATGGGGCCGGATCATAGAAGAATTGCTCTTCTCTCGGTGTCGAATGAGACGTCGACCGACGCCGGATCCGGACCGAGGGGGGGGGGGGGGGGGGGGGGGGGACCAGGAACGACGTTGAGGGCAACACCCTGGGGGTCGGGGCCGGCGGAGGGGTCATAAGGTCGACCAGCGGTGACCCGGATATGGCGTCGACGGCGCCAAAGCACCCGACAGCCCTGGGGCCGGAGCAACCGGCCCGCTAGGGCACCAAGACGGACCCAGGGAGCCCGGAGGTACCTCCGTAGGGCCCGTCGGAGGGGAACGATTCTTCATAGCCACAAGGAAGGTGCTGATCACCTCCAGCGTCGCATTCACCCAGGGACCGGCGGGTATGGAGCTGGGCGCCGCGCCTGCAGCTCCGGCAGTGTCGCCCGAACCCCCGGCTGCACCGCGCGAGCGTCGGGGGGAGTCGGAAGAGCGGTGCCGTCTCTTCGACTTCTTGTGCCTCTTACCTGAGGACTTGGAGCCCGACGAGCGGTATCGACTCGCCGAGCTGTGATGACTGTGACCCCGCGAATGGTCCTTCGACCTCCTCCATGACCGAGACTGTGAACGGCGCAAGGGCCGTCTGCCGTAGCTCGAGGCGCTTTCGGGACCGCTCCCGCCTAGCCGTCGACGTCAAGGCCCGGCAGTCGGGGCCCGATTTGTCATCGTGGTCGGCCCCAAGGCAATAGAGACACCGACGGTGAGGGTCGGTAACCGACATCAGGTGGTTACAGTCGGCACAGGGTTTGAACCCGGGCACCCCTATCGGCACCGAGAGTTGTATCGACTCGAAAAAGGATCCAAAAGAGATCAAAAAAGTTAGTCAAACATTGACTAAGAAGTACTGCTTTTTCCGGATCTGCGCTAGCTGGCGCGGAAAAAAGAAGAACTGACGTCAGTGCGCGAGGGCGGCGTCTAAGTACTCAGACAACGTCATCCCGACGACGGACGCGGAGCCGCAGACGACGCCTACAGGGGTACTGCTATGCAAAACTTTCCAGATCCAGTCTGACGCCTGGGGATATTCTAACATAAGGAATCTAACACTAACCTGTTTCTTTCAGATACAGGGGCTCACAAGGGTGACCCAGTAACCAATCTGGTTTGTACCTAAAGTACATGGTATCAATTTAGAGAGAGAACAGCTAGGCTGTGGGCCTGATTAGCAGGGCCACAGCCATACCAAAGTCGAAAAACAAGTGAATCACAGCAAAAAGTGGGGATAACCATAGGAAGCAGACTCTGCTCTCCTACAAATACCATTAGCAAAGCAAATGGCTTTAACTTAATCAAAGAAGAGACCTATTGCATTTTCAGTGCTTGTTTTTCTCTTGCTCTCTGATGCAGGAAAAAAGAGCTGGTCCCCAAAAATAAGTGCCGGTGACTCCAACCCCCCTGGCAACCATCAGCTGAAATTAAGAACTGGCTTTGCATCCCCTTCTTCTGAAAAATCAGGCAATAGACTGAATCAAGCGCATGAGCAGGCTATTTTCTCACAGTCAAAGACACACAGATTTAAATCTTACACCCTTTGGTGTATTGGGTTGGAATGATGGAGTCCTCTTTTGTCCCTTTATGGCACAGGAAGTTCAGTAAACCCAAGATAACTTTAGACAAGCCTCTCAGAAACTAGCCAGTCAAATACAGTGACTCAGGTGAAAGGCAAAGGTCCAGATTCCTCCTCTGGGAAAGAGAGTCTTACTCCTCACCAATGAGCAGAAACAATGATGTTTCTGCTGCAAACAGAAGACGGGCCATGCCCTAAACACCCAATGCACCAACTGGTAATCACATAATCATGCAGCTCTACAACACTCTCTACTATCTGTGAACAAGTTTCAGATTGAGAGAACTAAGGAAAGTTATAAATAAACTGCTCTAGAACCAATGTTGCTAAGCCTCACACTCAATATCCCCAGATGGAAGTGTACCCACAGTAAATGAGGGGAATGATAGGTTTTTTATAACAAAAATACTCTATAACACAATATTATACAACGTTCTTCGCTTTTCCATCAATTTTCAGGAACATTCAAACACAAAAGTCGTAATTCTACATTTTTCAATTATCACAATTCCCTTGTTTACGAGAATGTACTCATTAAAGGTAAACAAAACAAACATCCTTAGTACATTTTCATTCTCGAGTTTTGCATCAGTTCAAAAGCACAAAAGTCCTCAAAACAAAGTTAATACGTCTTCCTTTCTTCTGAAAATTAGAAAAATATAACAAACCAGCAGAATTTAACATTCCTCAGCTTCCATTCACGATGAAAAACAAAGCTCGTCTGCATAATCCTATTCAACACCACACTGCCGGAATGACAACACTCCTACCTGTTAAGTAGAGACCAGCAGACACTGCCTCACTAAACATCCATCCTTTCTCCTAAATTAGTCTGCCATTGTGAAATTTCGAAAAAATACAAACTCACAGACATGAAAGTGCATTTGCTCAACTCTATGGCCAAGTTCTGTGAAACAACATGCCACTGTGAATTTTCATTATCCGTTTTTAGGTCGAGCCTAGAGCAGCGCATGCGGTGCTTGCTCGACTTTTAGTAAGGGGGTTTTGAAAGTGCTACCCACAAGCTTTTCCTGGCCTCAAGCCTCAAGCATGCGCGCAGGTGCCATCTGCCCGCATCTGCTCTTCTTATCTCTTCCTCCGCATCGCTGGCCATTACTTTCACTTTCGCAGCCGCGCGACCGGTGTCACTTTCATGGCCGCGCGGCCATTGCTTGTTTACTTTTCTTGTGGCTGACATATATATCGACAATAGTTGCACAGTTCATTTACAACTATTTACATTTTGTTGTGTGCTGGAAAATATTACACATCCTACGTCTTTCCTTCGATGCTCCATGCCCCTGGGGAAGATTGTGACTTGGTTCATATTATCTCTCTGTTCGTACCGTCAGATGCAGAGTGTGAACAATTGTTGGTACCAGTGTGCTGAATTCTGACTTGGGCCCTTTTTTAAAGGTAAACACTGTTGTGAGACAGGGATGAGGAATCTGCAGTTAAATAAAGTATCCACCAGAAAGAGTGTTAATGAAACAAAGTAACTTTTTTTTCTGATGGATACTTCTGAACACAGTAAAGATACCAAAGCAGTAGCATCCCAGGTGGAGGGTCTGAGGAGTGGACTCAGTAGAAAAAGTCTTGCAGGACCGAGCAAGTAAAGTTGGCCTCCCATTGGACCTAGTTGTCAGGGTAGTAGTGCTTTGTGAATATGTAAACCAACGTTCAAGTCGTGGCCTGGCAGATGTCAAGGATAGGCACTCCACGAGCACAATGGAGCGGTATCAACCTTAGTCCTAATATAATGGGCGCTCACACTTTCCTGGGGCTCCTTCTTGGCCACTGTGTAGCAAACTGTGGTGCAGAGAACTATCCACCTCAACAGGGTCTTCTTCAGTACAGCCTTTCATTTCTTTGCCCTGGAGAACCCCCAAAAAAGCGGATTGTCCACCCGGTATTCCTTGTTATGATCCATATAAAAATATAAAGCCCTTATTGGGTCAAAACTTTTTTTTAGAGTTTCATATAGAGCAAACTAGACCCTAGACATCTGGTACCAGAGTGCTTTACATGAGCACCAGTTTTTTTTTTTACAGATGGCCACATTCATTTTTGGTAGGAACGGGTAGATTAAGTGATTTGCCCAGAATCACTGGATGTTGAGTGTCCTCGCTGAGACTTGAACCCGATTCCCCAGCATCGAATGCTCTAGCCGTAAGGCTACATCCGCTCCCTTGAGTCTCTCCTTTTCATCTTTCAAAGGGTGATGGGAAGCAAAGATCACTATCAGAGTGATGGACTGTCTGACCTGAAAGGAAGCTATGACTTTCTGAAAGAAAACCGCTTGAGCCCTCAGCACCAACTTGTCCAGGTTAAAGATGGTATATGCCAGATTCACTGATAGCACCAGGAGTTTACCCACACAACAAGCTGATGTAATTGTGATTAGGCAGACAGCCTTCAAATTCAGGAGGTGTAGCAAGCAACTGCTCATCAAAGGGGGTACACATAAAAATGTCAATACCAAGTTAAGGACCCCTGTGGCATCACAAACAGTTTAGGAGGGAATATGCGTGTCAAACCTTTATTAAATATCCACCAGCATAACAGGGGATTTTGATAAGGACTGTTGGTCTGGAAAAAGAAGAAGGGCTGACAAATAGCCTTCAACAGCGCCCACTGCAAGGCCTTGCTGAGCAAAGGATAACAGAAACAAAAAAGTTTAACAGCTTAACTTGTAAGGGATTAGTTTTAGGAGTGCCACACCAGGCCACTAACTTGTCCCAGGGTCTGGCAAAAATGGATTTCATGGGAGCACACCTGGCAGCCAGGATACCATCCACCACCTCAGGCGGCAGATAAAACACAGTCATTTGCTGCTGTTCAATCTCCACATATGAAGGTGTACATTGTGCAGATTTAGGAGGAGGCCCATGCCCAGCTGCTGCGACAGAAGATCCTCCGGAAATAGTAGCCTGATCAGAGTATACATGCTCATGTCCAGAGGCTCTGGGTCCCACACTCACCTGGCCAAATACTGAGCCATTAGAGTGACCAGGAACCAGTTCTAGATAATTGACAGAACTCTGGGCAGGAGAGGCAGGAATGGGAAGATATACACAAGTCTTGTGTTCCATTCCAGCCAGAAATCCTACAGAGTGTTCTTTTCCCGAAACTCCAACGTGCACAACATTCAACATTGCGCTTCTCGACTATGAAGAAAATATATAATCAGGGTTCTCCCCACTGTCAAGATGTTCTGCGCCCCCTGCAGGATCCAGACACCACTCATGGATTGACAGCCTTCTTCCTTAAGATCTGTATGAAGTTTGTCAAAGCTCCTTGATGCTGGACCCACAGGGACTTCAGATTTCATTGCATAGCCTAAATGTGCCACCAAAGTGGCTGACGAGGAGGCCAAGAAGCCAAGAGGCCAGCAAGCCTCAGAGCTGTTCTCACCGAGATCCAAGACGAGGCTTAAACATCGGGATCATAGATGGAATGTCCTGGGCTCGTTGCGCCAGGGCGGAGAAGGCCCTGAACTATGTCCAAGATAGCTCCAGTTAACTGAAGTATCTGTGCAGAAGTCAACTGCGACTTTGGCTGAGTGGTAGTAAATCCAACGATGTCAAGAGGCTTGCTGCTGTCTGGAGGGGGTTTGCACCTGACTATGGTGAGCCTGCATTCAACAGCCAGTCAATGAAGTACTGAAAAACTGGTATCAGCGACCACTACCATCACTTTTCTGAAACCCAGAGGAGTGCTGGCGAGATCGAAAGGGAGCACGGCAAACTGAAAATGCTCCAGACTAACCTTGAACCACAGATAATATCTGTGGGACTGCAGAACGGGCATTTGAAAATATGGGTCCTGCAGGTCCCAGGACGTAATCCACTCGAATGAGTACAGGGCAGACAGGATCCAGGCTGCATGACCATTTAGAATGTATTCTTCCACAGGAAGGCATTTAGGGCCCAAAGGTTCTAAATAGGCCTAAGACCGCCGTCCTTCTTCAGAACAGGGAAATAGCAAGAGAACCAATCCTCTCCTCTTTTCGGGACCAGTACCCTCTTGATAACACACTGGAGAGTAATACTCATAGCTCGTACAGGAGAATTGACAGGTGCTCCTCTAAAATTTGCTCTGATGTGAGAGAAAAGTTTTGCAGGGCAAAAGGAAAAGGCAGGGGAGCATAGTTATGTTGAGCGATTTGCAAGACCCATCTGTTGTACGTGATAGATTACTATCCTGGGAGGAAATGATGGATCCTACCTCCGAGTTTGATGGGCATGAGCCACTAACGAGAAAACTAAAATTGTTTGGTGGCTTTTTGCGGAAGAGGAATGTGAGGATTGATTCCCCCTGCTGGCCCACAAGCTGTATCCAAGACCTGAGTCAATGGCATTGGAATGACAGGGGTAACTGCTGCACCTGTTGGGGAGACTGTCTCTGCCTATGCACCAGCCCTCTGTAATAGCCTCTGAATTTCTGAAATTAGTGAACATCAGGGTCAATAGACCCAAGAAGCACGCTGTGGCTTTATTTTCCTTAGAGCGCTTCAATGTAGAGTTTCCCTTCTCACCGAAAAGGTGAGCCGCCTCAAAGGTCGTATCTATGAGGGAGGACTGTATATCACCAGAAATTCCAGTAGAGCTTATCCACGTATGCTGATGAAGTACAACATTATTGCCAACTGAATTTTCCAGGCAGTCAGTTGACTCTAGATCACTGTGGATAGGATATCTGGCTGTGTCTTGTCCAGTGTGAATCATTTCAGCTATAGAGGACGTACGGTCTTTCAGGACTGTCTGCAGGGTCTGACTGGCCATGTCCCAAAGGTCATGTGTATAATGACCTAGTAAGGTAACACCATTAACCAACTGCAGTGGCGGACTGGTAGAGAAAAAGATACACTGCCAAAGCCTCAATTCTTTTGGACTTCACATCAGGGGTTAAAGGGAATACATTTGGTTGACTTTACTGATTGTGGCCAGTACTACTAGGCCCTTTGGAGTAAGATGTCTGGGAAGAAAACAGGAACACTAGGATCCGGCCTGGTATGCCTGGCCATCCGCCTATTTACCAGTGGGTAGAAAGAGGACTTTGACAAGCAGCTATCAAGGTAATGGTGAGGGCTTCGCTAAAAGGGAGCCAGGGCCCAGTAGTAGCTGGTACAGGCTGTAACATTTCTGTTAGGGCATTTGTTTTGGTTTTGACAAACAGCAGCTGTAAATTCAGAACCTCAGCTGCTCTTCGGCTCACCACTGCAAAGGAGGCACTTTCTACCATTTCTGGCCCAAGTGGCGAGTCAAGACCAGTCCAGGAGGTGTGTCAAATCCACTAGCCCCTTACAAATTCATGGAAAATGCATCATATGTGTAGTGAGGTGGAGAAAGTCATCCCTATTACCGCCATCATTATCTACGTCCCGGGGTGTCCACTGATCTGAATCAGAGCCAAAAAGATAATGGAGTTTTGTTGGTGTGTACGCCCTGGCAGAGGCACAGGGTAAGAGTCAGGGTATATGATGATCAGGAGCACTTCTGAAATCTTGTGGCATGAAAATAGGTCAAGATTCAGTCTAAGCAGTTTCGGTGTCTGACATCAGTATCTGTATTGGATCCTCTTCTGGCACCTGTAGCATTGGTATCAACATAGAAGGGGCCAGCCAAATCCTTGGAGCTGGAGTGGAAGCTTATACTGGTGTTTGTACGAGGTCTGGAGTAGGTCCTAAGGGGTCAGATGTTGCAGAGGTTGGATTCATCAGAAGTATCCCAACTGGGAGCCCTTACGGTTCCTTGGGGCCCAAGGGTGCCCAAAAGGGAACCAGAAACGTACAAAAAATCTGCAGCATAGGCTTCTTGAAGGTTTCAAGCAGCTGAAGTGTTGCCAGTGGTCCAAGAAATTTGGGGCACACCGGGATTAGCAAAAGAATCAGCTTTGAGACCGAAGACCTCAAAGGCCAACAACTCACATCACTGAGCCTTCTCTGAAGATTCAGATTGGCTTGATGACATTGAGTCCCACTTCAGATTTTTGTGTTTATTCTTAGACTTTGATGATGACTAACTGGACGACTTTGAGCGCTATGCTGACAGCTCGCAGGAGTGGTCTTGGGTGTGGGACCAAGACTTGGAAAGGGAATGACACAAAGGCTGCAAGCTGTTCTTTCAGATTTGGTAATGTACAGCTTCACCTTCCAATCCTGGCTCGCCTTCGGATGCATAAAGGCACATCTGTCACACAACTTTGTGTCATGGCCCGAGCTCAGACACACACCTTTTGTGGGTTGGTGACCAAAATCTTTTGTCTGCTTTTACAGCCTGGTTTGAAACCTTTAGTTTTGGTGGGAACATAGTTACCTGGCACACTGGTATTCCATTTTTAGAAATCATCAGCCAATGAAATTGTGAATGAAGATCCTGATCTGCACTGGAAGGCACAGAAAGAAAGAAACTATCGTCAGAATGCAGGGATGGCGCTTATAAGTGCCTCCATTCCGTTACTTCCAGAGCGGTATAGAGCCAACGTGGAGACACACAACGCAGTCATGGGGTGTGCGGGAACACTGCTGAAGAGAATTTTCTGGGTCTAGTCTGGTGGCTGAGAGTATTCCAAGGTAAGGTATCTGCAGTTAGAAGTATCCAACAGAAAACTTATTTATAGTTCAGAACAAGCATGTTCTGGTTCTGGGTTCTGTCTTGGATTTTAATGTTGTGCGTACATCTGATTTGATCAATGTGCCTTTCAAATTTGGCTTACCTGAACATACTGTCATTAGCTTGCGCATGCATAATGGATGAGTATAAGGATGTGGGGAAAGAAAACTGGATTTTTTTTATCCCCTACTATCATAAACTACCTGCAACAGTTAAATATGAACGAAAGTGCCATTGATTAAGAGGCATTTCCCATCCAATATGTTAACAGTTTGCATTTTGTTTTGTTTCAAGCGGTGAAAAGATCTAGACATGGCTGCTTCTAGGATCAGTAGAGTATTGCCATCACTGTGAGCAACTGCCACTGTGAGAATAGAGGTTGCATGCTTTGAGCTCTGACAAAGTGAGTACAAAACAACCATATGTTCTAGTCGAGAGCCCTGCTATGCCTGGTTGAGAGGTACGAGTAACCGCTCGTCTCCACTTGGTGAGGTAAAACACTGCAGCATTGCTTGTGTTGATTAGACCCAACTCCTGCAGCAATAGATATGAGGCCTTCAGCACCAGAACAATTACTTTCAACTTCAGGAAGATGATGTGATGGGACCTGACTGATGTGGACCAAAGGTCTTAAATGAGCAAGGGTCCAAGAATGGGTCCAAAGTTCTGAGTGGGAAGAGTCTGCCAAGGAGTTCTTTGGACATAAAGTATGGAAGGAAGTCCCCACTGACTTTCAAAATGGGCAATAGGAATGACTGCGGGATTTTCTCCTGGTTCTCAATGCTAGATAAGTTAGCACTGTGTTCAAAACATAATAAGACTACCTAAACTCAGATTAATATGTCCTCATTTGGTTGAACCCTCTTCCCATTGTTCAAATGTATGACATACCACACAGGGATCCTTAGCATTGAGCATAACACAGGAGCAAACTCAGCTGCTATTGCTGTGGGCATGAGCCATCTATTGTATGTTCTTCGGTTTGTCACTTGCATATTGCTCTGTGCATCTGCTGATCTTCTAATGCCAATATCAAATGATATCTATTATGGTCATTGTGTAAGCTGATATTACAGTTACGTTGTTGATTAATCCGAAATGTCAATAAAAAGATTTAAAAAAATAAAAATTAAAAATAAGACTACCTGAACACAGAATGTCAAGAAAAGGTAATCAAACTATTGTGGCATATTAGTCTTGTTTAAAAGTGATTTATCTCATCTCTATGACATCTATGTCACTTAGATTGATAGAAAGGATACAAAAATATTTATGGTGGATCCTCCTGAATCTTGATAAACTATTCCCTATTCCTAACCTTCAGTTAACCTACACATAACGTCAGAACCAGAAACTGTTTCTCAGGGTAGTTATAATTCAGAACTTTGTGCAGACGGTATGACGCTTGCGCCAAAACATTTACATATGAATGCTCCTTTCTCTTGCGAATGTACACTGAACTGCTTCTTCCCTCATTAAAAAAGTGTGATAGTTTTGACAATTGATAGGTAGGAGAATGTTGCAGATAAGAGTCCCTTTAGATTATGTGCAGCAAAGTCACTATAAAGATATCTTTACCGCAAGCTTGCACCCTGATCTCATCTATTCCCAACTTTAAGTAGATTTACAAGCATGGACCCAAGCAAATACATTTCTCAAGATCACCCGGGTAAATTTCGTGCTACAACACAATAAAGCAAATGTATAGAGGGGTCCCCGTGGGAGGGGAATTATTTCGACACAAACAATAAAGAAATATTCGAAAGAACTGAGATATTACTCAAAAATCATGGATGTTGTCATTTATTCAACAACCACACATGAAACAATTCAGAGCGAAATTTATAATCACTTATAAATAGAAACGGGAAATTGAGAATTTGAAAAGGGCCCCAAGGGGGGAAAGGGAAGGAGGGGTGTGCTCAAAGGGTATGTGAAAGATTGTAAGGATAGTACATAGATTTAGACATACAGTGTGAATACACAATCAACAAGGATTCGCAAAATATTTCACAAAACCAAAACGGCCTACATCAATTAAGGCAAGTATTGGACAGGTTTAACAAAAAAGTGGGCCATTCAACGGTCACGTGTACAAATCAATCGGGTACTGGAAAAGTGCCGGATGTCCCGTGGTAAAGAGGCGTCGACGTTTTGACCCCTATTTCTAGGATCAATTTATTCCTTTGCCGGGGTCTTCATCAGGACCGTGGTAGTGGGGAAAGGGACGAGGGGGGCCGTCCTATTTAAAAAAATGAAACCCATGTCAGGTAATGTAGTATCAGTTGATAATAACCAAAACAGTCTTAGTACTGTGCACCAAAGGTGGCATTAGTTAAAAACAAAATGAAAGCCATGGAGTCCGGGTCAGTGGACCTCTGGACTAGGGGATCAGGAAAGCTGAATATGTAATTAATTCATAGACACGCTTGTGAAATTAATTGGTGCAAAACATCAGGGGCACATTAGCCAAAAAACAAATGGTGTCCACTAGAAATTGAGGACCCATGAACAGTACGTATAAAGATACAAGCTACAGATGGACATTTAATCATAAATGAGCAGTTTATCATGGAGACTGATTGCATATTATGGTGCAAGGCCAACTAGACGCAATTTACCTGTGTTAAAATGGAACAGGGCGCACTCTTGAAAAATCAAGGGTGTGGGCTGCCTGTTTGAAACAGTTGACCTGCTGGGCACGTTTGGCTACAACCAAAGGATTCGCATTAGTCTCAATAAGGCGTTGTGTTGTGCTGGGTTCAATGAACTGTGAAATAAACAGGTACATTTAGTTAAGACATAACCGCGATGCGATTGTCTGAAAGGTGGACTCAACAGTCACGTATCTCCATACCTTAAACTGGTCCGGCAGACTGGGGACCTAGACGGTAGTGTGGTACTTATACCGGCTCCGTGTAATCACGAAACGAACCTGAAAATAATCGTGGGAGCACGTCAGTAACTCCGTGTGTTTGCCAAAGGCAGCCTAGGGAAACGAGACTCTAAGAATCTCTACTTACTTCAAGCGAAAGAGAGCGAAGCAGCAGAGCGTCTTGCTGCACTCGTATCCGCGTCTGCTGTACACCGCTACGCGAAGCAGCTGGGCATATCGCGTTAAGACACAAACTCCGCAAAACACTACGCGGAGTTTGGGGGCGGGGCTGGGCGGAGTGACATGAGTCGAAAGGGTAATAGAAAAAAGACTTAGGTGTTTCGGGAACCTCAGTAGCTTATGAATAATAAAAAGACTTTTTCATAGAGATGTTTAAATGTTGGGTCGCACATACAAGTAATTAATTGAGGAATTAATTCAAAAACAAAGTATCAGCATCCAACTCATATAAGTGAGTGAAAATGTATAAAGGACTCGCGCACAGCCCTTGCAAGGGAGTGAAGGCGAGTGGTCACCAGGATCATACTATTTCACGGAGCTATTGAGGAGGAATGATATCACATTATACAAGCACTCTATGTAAACCTTGGGTATGCTATCTACCCTTATGAAGAAGGTACTCGTGCACATGTCTTCGCAGGATAGTGTAAACGAGTTACATGCATGTATACAATAGTTAAGGCGAGTAGTCACCAGGATCATACTATTTCAGAGTAATGATATTATACAAGTACTATATGTAAACATTACAAATACTTTCTACCCTTATGAAAAGGTACTCATGCACATGTCTCGCAGGATAGTGTAAATGGATTACAAACTTATATAAGGATGGAGAATGCCCGTGGGGTACCTGGAAAGTATCAGTGTGGGTTAAGGCGATGATTGAGTTGTTCATCTCAAGGCGGCCAGC
Organism: Lissotriton vulgaris; assembly: GCF_964263255.1. Classification (NCBI taxonomy): domain Eukaryota; kingdom Metazoa; phylum Chordata; class Amphibia; order Caudata; family Salamandridae; genus Lissotriton; species Lissotriton vulgaris. The sequence goes on along the minus strand of NC_141696.1, from coordinate 1,269,466,915 downwards.
TGTGCAAAGCTGCCGTCCTGTTCATTTAGGCCATTTTTAATGGAATCCAGGAGAGACATCCATTTGCATTCTCGTACGTTTAGCACCACAGCTAGGTTTCCACCTCGTCTTCCTAAGGAAACTTTCTCAATTACAAGCCACCGTAAATCTTTCACGGTGTGTCCGGCGGTCTGCCAGTGGTCTACCAGGGGGGCACCTGGGACCTTGCAACGCAATCTACTGCAATGTGCAGAGATCCTGGTCTTAATTTTTTGCTGTGTTTGCCCCACATATACTTTACTACATGGGCACGTTATTATGTAAATCACACCATCGGTGTTGCAATTGGTGTGATGTTTTAGTCTGAAGGTCTTTTGTCCATGGATAAAGATTTTGGTCTGAATAGTTGTCTCACAGGCGATACAGGTCCCGCATCTAAAGTGACCTGTCACAGGTGGTAAGTTCCATAGGCTAGTAAGTGTTGGAGAACTCTCTGGTTCCAGATATGAGTGAACCACCATATCCCGAATGTTTCTAGATCTCTTAAAGGAGTGGAGAGGAAGCTGCGGTTGATCAATTTCCTGAGCTATCAAAGGCCAATTCTTGTTGATCACTTTTTTGACATCATTACTCCTTGTTGTGTAGGTGGTAACGCAGATCATCCTATTCATCTCGGGATCTGTGCGACTCTCAGGGTTCAGCAGATTCTCACGCGGGTTATACCACGCTCGTTTTCTTGCGCGCTTGATCATTCGTGATGGATACCCCCGTGACACCAGGCGATCTTTGAGGATCTCTGATTCCTTAAGATAGTCAGTACGGGAGGAGCAATTTCTTCTAATTCTCAAAAATTGTCCTACTGGAAGGTGGTATAACCCGCGTGAGAATCTGCTGAACCCTGAGAGTCGCACAGATCCCGAGATGAATAGGATGATCTGCGTTACCACCTACACAACAAGGAGTCATGATGTCAAAAAAGTGATCAACAAGAATTGGCCTTTGATAGCTCAGGAAATTGATCAACCGCAGCTTCCTCTCCACTCCTTTAAGAGATCTAGAAACATTCGGGATATGGTGGTTCACTCATATCTGGAACCAGAGAGTTCTCCAACACTTACTAGCCTATGGAACTTACCACCTGTGACAGGTCACTTTAGATGCGGGACCTGTATCGCCTGTGAGACAACTATTCAGACCAAAATCTTTATCCATGGACAAAAGACCTTCAGACTAAAACATCACACCAATTGCAACACCGATGGTGTGATTTACATAATAACGTGCCCATGTAGTAAAGTATATGTGGGGCAAACACAGCAAAAAATTAAGACCAGGATCTCTGCACATTGCAGTAGATTGCGTTGCAAGGTCCCAGGTGCCCCCCTGGTAGACCACTGGCAGACCGCCGGACACACCGTGAAAGATTTACGGTGGCTTGTAATTGAGAAAGTTTCCTTAGGAAGACGAGGTGGAAACCTAGCTGTGGTGCTAAACGTACGAGAATGCAAATGGATGTCTCTCCTGGATTCCATTAAAAATGGCCTAAATGAACAGGACGGCAGCTTTGCACAGCTGGCCGCCTTGAGATGAACAACTCAATCATCGCCTTAACCCACACTGATACTTTCCAGGTACCCCACGGGCATTCTCCATCCTTATATAAGTTTGTAATCCATTTACACTATCCTGCGAGACATGTGCATGAGTACCTTTTCATAAGGGTAGAAAGTATTTGTAATGTTTACATATAGTACTTGTATAATATCATTACTCTGAAATAGTATGATCCTGGTGACTACTCGCCTTAACTATTGTATACATGCATGTAACTCGTTTACACTATCCTGCGAAGACATGTGCACGAGTACCTTCTTCATAAGGGTAGATAGCATACCCAAGGTTTACATAGAGTGCTTGTATAATGTGATATCATTCCTCCTCAATAGCTCCGTGAAATAGTATGATCCTGGTGACCACTCGCCTTCACTCCCTTGCAAGGGCTGTGCGCGAGTCCTTTATACATTTTCACTCACTTATATGAGTTGGATGCTGATACTTTGTTTTTGAATTAATTCCTCAATTAATTACTTGTATGTGCGACCCAACATTTAAACAATCTCTATGAAAAAGTCTTTTTATTATTCATAAGCTACTGAGGTTCCCGAAACACCTAAGTCTTTTTTCTATTACCCTTTCGACTCATGTCACTCCGCCCAGCCCCGCCCCCAAACTCCGCGTAGTGTTTTGCGGAGTTTGTGTCTTAACGCGATATGCCCAGCTGCTTCGCGTAGCGGTGTACAGCAGACGCGGATACGAGTGCAGCAAGACGCTCTGCTGCTTCGCTCTCTTTCGCTTGAAGTAAGTAGAGATTTTTAGAGTCTCGTTTCCCTAGGCTGCCTTTGGCAAACACACGGAGTTACTGACGTGCTCCCACGATTATTTTCAGGTTCGTTTCGTGATTACACGGAGCCGGTATAAGTACCACACTACCGTCTAGGTCCCCAGTCTGCCGGACCAGTTTAAGGTATGGAGATACGTGACTGTTGAGTCCACCTTTCAGACAATCGCATCGCGGTTATGTCTTAACTAAATGTACCTGTTTATTTCACAGTTCATTGAACCCAGCACAACACAACGCCTTATTGAGACTAATGCGAATCCTTTGGTTGTAGCCAAACGTGCCCAGCAGGTCAACTGTTTCAAACAGGCAGCCCACACCCTTGATTTTTCAAGAGTGCGCCCTGTTCCATTTTAACACAGGTAAATTGCGTCTAGTTGGCCTTGCACCATAATATGCAATCAGTCTCCATGATAAACTGCTCATTTATGATTAAATGTCCATCTGTAGCTTGTATCTTTATACGTACTGTTCATGGGTCCTCAATTTCTAGTGGACACCATTTGTTTTTTGGCTAATGTGCCCCTGATGTTTTGCACCAATTAATTTCACAAGCGTGTCTATGAATTAATTACATATTCAGCTTTCCTGATCCCCTAGTCCAGAGGTCCACTGACCCGGACTCCATGGCTTTCATTTTGTTTTTAACTAATGCCACCTTTGGTGCACAGTACTAAGACTGTTTTGGTTATTATCAACTGATACTACATTACCTGACATGGGTTTCATTTTTTTAAATAGGACGGCCCCCCTCGTCCCTTTCCCCACTACCACGGTCCTGATGAAGACCCCGGCAAAGGAATAAATTGATCCTAGAAATAGGGGTCGAAACGTCAACGCCTCTTTACCACGGGACATCCGGCACTTTTCCAGTACCCGATTGATTTGTACACGTGACCGTTGAATGGCCCACTTTTTTGTTAAACCTGTCCAATACTTGCCTTAATTGATGTAGGCCGTTTTGGTTTTGTGAAATATTTTGCGAATCCTTGTTGATTGTGTATTCACACTGTATGTCTAAATCTATGTACTATCCTTACAATCTTTCACATACCCTTTGAGCACACCCCTCCTTCCCTTTCCCCCCTTGGGGCCCTTTTCAAATTCTCAATTTCCCGTTTCTATTTATAAGTGATTATAAATTTCGCTCTGAATTGTTTCATGTGTGGTTGTTGAATAAATGACAACATCCATGATTTTTGAGTAATATCTCAGTTCTTTCGAATATTTCTTTATTGTTTGTGTCGAAATAATTCCCCTCCCACGGGGACCCCTCTATACATTTACTTATTGACGCCCAGGTCCCCGTGACTGCTTGGGTCCTACCCCCCCTTTATAATAACAACACAATAAAGCATCAAGAGTGTGGTCTAAGTAGTATTCATGCACAACTCTTTGACAGGGAGAATCACACCATAACTGCCACTGTTATTGTTAAATGTGTAAGAACATTCAATGGATGTCATCTCCCAAACCAAGAAAAGCAAACAGAAATGTAGGAGGTAATCCACGCAGAAACTGTGATTTAGGGTTTTCCTACATCTGTACTACTGTAGGGGAAAAACTGTTAAGAGAATGTGAGTACCTTGAGGTATCTCAATAAACTGAAGAGTGCACCTAACCTTGATTGTGTGTAGTACCTTCTCAACCAATTAAGTGTGAAGACCACCGTATTCATATACAAAAGACGGTGATTTGTTTTGAAAACAGATAAGGCTCAGTAATGCACCATGTGCAACTATTGGCAATAAGTTTATGTCACAGAAAGCCAATGACTCAAAAGACCTGTGTACTAAGGGGGACACAACAAGTTTCCAATTCAGCCCAACAGTTGTTGCATTGATACAAAGGATCCAGAAATCCAGACACAGCGTTTGAAATAACCATTAGTGGAGGAACATGACTCCCCAAACTGCTCTATAGACCCACATGGTGTACTGGCACAGCTGATTCCTCCAAGCACTGACGTTGTTCACTGAGCAAGAGAAAGGGCTGGTGACCAATAACAAAACATCAACCACTTGCTTTTGTACTAGATTTCAGGCGCAGATAAGAAGCTTAGGTGGGTGACAACTTGCTCCACAAGGACTGGGTGATTAAGCAGATCAATTGTAGAACAGGGTGAAGAAACCTCCCTTCAACAATAGTTAGGAAGTCTGGCCTCAGGGATTGCAAAATGGCCTTCTCCTCTATTTTTGTAAGCAATTTTGTAGTGAATTTTTAATATAAGTCATGCATATCATATATAGGAGAGAGAGGCTAGAATCAAATCACTGTTCTCTGTATATGGCAGCCTCACAACCATATTCATACACAAAACAGAAGAAGAGAAACAGATATTGGCAAACCAGCATCATTAAACACAGTTGAATGCACCAAATGACCAAGATTAAACATTACTACCACAGTTTCAATTTACATGAGCATAGCCTGTGTGTACTAATACAGGTGAAGAAGTGGGGCAAAGGTAGGTTCTATGACATGGATCTTAAGTACAGAAGACAGTGTGGACTTCTCTTTATATGCTATGAGTTACTGTATTGCTACAGTGCGGACATACCGTGAGGTAGGAATAGCTGCATGGAGCCATTATTGGTGAGTATAAAGCTATGGTAGGATGTGGAGCGTAGTCATTCTATCTACTGATTAATAACAGGCAACTGCTTCATGAGGTTATGGTATCTGGATCTGTCAGGTCTAAAAATAAGGACTAGTTTTCATTCATTCTATAAATGGTTCTCTCTAACTTTGTAGTGTAGTTCCTATATTCCCAATAGGCTCTGCGCATTGGAATAACATAAACAGCAGTGTAGACGTAGGACTGAGGTCTCTAGGTCTATACTGACTATGTTAGACTTAATTAGTTTTGCCAACTAGCTCAGAGGTCACTAGAAACTTTCACGAATGAATAGGGAGGAGTTAACTTCCCTGATTTAGACAAGAAGGGATTAGCTTCTGACAACCATATAACATGACAACTTTGCTCCCCCAGAATAAGGAGTGAATCTCCAGAGTCGTGTGAAAACAATAGACAGCTATTTCACTCAGTCAATCGTGCATGCTTAGTTCCACCAGAGTGCAGAGAAATAGAGAGACGGGCGTTTTCAATAAAAAGGTGTTATTTTATTGAGCAGTTTTCTTTCTCGTGCAAGAGAAGTGAATTGCTATGATTGCAATACTTATCATAAAGTAAAGTGCGTACAGTAAAAGGAGTATTATAAAAATACTGTAAAAGCATGGATATGGTTTCTTAGCCATATGTTACTTTAAAATATATAAAATATATACATACATAAAAACATTGACTAAACGAACTCAACTGGTGCTTCTAAGATACGCCTACCCCAGTGTACCTGACCTAAGCCTAATACGTGGGAAGGAGTAAGTGAGTTGCAGTTTTAAGTTAAGTTGGGTTTTTGCCAAGAATCTGAATCAAGAATTCTCTCTAAGGTTTTAGTCAGCTCAGTACCTTGGTTATAGAATGAAGGAGGTCTTGTATCTCGTTTCTCAGGACGGGATCTTCCAGTAACCTGCAAGGGTGCCTGGAAACACCGGAGCTGGATTTCTCGGATGTGAGAAAAGTTAGCTTCTCCAGCGTGTCAAAGGGAAGGGGCGGCTTCCTTCGGCTCTCGCATCAGCTGGGCTTCGGATAAGTAGATAGCCGCTCTGCTCCACACCACCGTGTGTTTGCTTAGGGCAAGTGTTGGTATATTTATACCTGGAAGGTGCTGTGTTTGACGTAAGGTTGGACATAAGACGTCAATAAAGATGTCACTAAGAACTGACTGTTCCTTTAGTGCTCGCAGGAGTTCAATTACAAATCAAAACAAAGACATGGGGAATCCCCAGGTTACTGAAGGTTTGGTGTGTCGAAAGAACTTGTTGTGCTCTCTAGGAATCTAAGGAAGTAGCCTTGCCTTCTTTGGGCTGCGTGGGCTAGGACAGAATATGGGCAAGATTCATATGCCTTCATTAGGACATGATTTATCATAACCGCATGAGGGCATGAATCAGGAATATTTAATTAGGGTCCTAGATACATTCACAACACCCACTCCACGTATAATGTCCATCATTACTAAATACTAAGCAATATATAAACATATAGATATGCATCTGTTTTCCAACCCACCCCAAAATACAACAAAATGCATTTGAAATGGTATAGATACACGAAATGAGTATTATACTGTACGTTTTCAAGCAGAGTTATCATTCAGGAAATGCAAATATGAATATTGGCTGATGGAATAGCGAAAATTACATTTATGAAAGGGCTCTGAATACAGAAAAAAAAGTCGAGACCATTTCATCACAAAGCTATACAGGTTTGTACATATGCTAGAGGCTGATTCAAAATGTTGTCTCTAGAGTCTCTAAAATTAGAACTTCTGTTCTCCAAGAATAGTTCTACTTTAAGCAGAGTACCATGTGCCAAAAATCTGTAAATATTTTGGAAATTTAGGGAAAATAATTTCGTTCTCGGGAAGGGAGAGAAAAAAATAGTATCACTGTCTTTTTGGAGTTCTGTTTATCAAAACTGAAGGCCGAATTCAGAGTTCAGGGAACGCTGTGAGCTCGTATTTCTTTAAATATTATTCTCGTTGTTAGGGGAAAACATGACTTCTGATAGGCCGGTAAAAAATTCCTCTACAACAGTAGGTGAAAGTTGGTCTAACTCCGAAAAGGTGGAAATAGTGCAAACGTGCGATACATTGCCATCATCGATGTCAGGATCAGCAATGTTCACAGAAGGTTGTACCTGTGTGATGCCGCTTTCATCTCGTATCTCACCGCCACCTAATCGTAATGGTGAAGTCTCAACGAATGCCGTCATCAGAATAGGTAGCCGCTGGGGACAACACGTTGCATGAGTCATAACAGGACAAAGCAAAGCGTCGATATCCATTGGTACTGCTGATGGTAGTGTAAGACAGACGTCCAGCACGCATTCTTCGCCGCATAGCAGACATCGAAGCACAGGTAAGATGCAATTTTGCCAAATTGGTCTGAATGAAAGAAACCAGGTAGTATTCAGATCTCTTAGCCGGGCCAATCCGAGGACCTTAGTGATACGGTCTCAATATCGTATTGCTAGGATCGTTTCTTCCATCGTTGCCAGAGGTTTGTCTGTGACTTGGCTTGCCAGATCGGAGCAGGAGGAACAAAAATAAAATTCCTGCTACGAGTCCCAAAATAAGAGGCAGGCCACCGAAGAGTGAATGCACAAAATTCGGGACGATGCCAAGAACTGCTTCGAAGGGTGTTAGCAGTCCCGAAAAAATTGTCTTAAATACATGTGCAATGCCACTGGTATCTGACATGTTTAAGATTTGGCTTAACATTTCTACGAAATGCACCGGACAATTTGTCGATAATAGGGTATGTCTCTCTGCCGTTGTCCTTGCAACTTGCAGGTCATATGTCTCTTTGGACGAGGTTAAAGGCACAGTTGTCTGTAAAAGAATAGACCCTGGCTGTTACAGTTGTGAGATAGGCTTTTCCTGGCACCATGCCACAACAGCTGTGATCGCTTATTAGAACGTAGCTACCGTTGGAAAACTGCCTGAAAAATGGCTCTATCTTTGTAGTAGGGGTACCCTGAAGATGACATGAAAGGTTGTTTGAAGAACCTTCACAGGCTCCATGCAAGTTAATACCTTGACACAGGAGTGTATTGCTTAGTGATTTTTTACAATTATTACCACTAAGAAATACCTCTTTTTTCCCTTCACTGTAACATTTGTGTGTATAAGCTAAATTCCAGGTCAATTTGATGTATCCTTTACCCAACCTTTCATACAGGCCTGCTGGTATATATTTTTGGCAGTATTGAAACTGAAAAGTTGTTATCAGGATTGAAATGGTCCCATGTATTATCCATTCAATGACAGGCCTTTCTGACATTGTCAATGGTAATCTCTCAAGTTTTTCAATGCTCAGTATCGTATAGTCTGCTCCTTTTTGTGCCAAACTGATTTGTTTATCAGTAAGGTTAAAGATAGAAAACAATGACGTTGTGTTGATTAAACGCCATGGCACATAGCCTGAACGCAGATTTTATAACGTCCAACCTAGCTGTACAATAGAACGTAATTGGGACTGGCCATGTTGTAACATTAGCATGTCCTGCTCTATTATATCAATAGCAGATGATACGATGCTGTCCAGTGAATAGATTCTGGAGGACAGAGTCGTTAACCCATTGTCCACTACAGAAAATGATTTCTCCAAATTAATACGTCAATTTCCCATATTTTTTCTGCAGTTTCAATTTGTTTCAACTTCCAAGCCTCGTTGTAAGCTGCGTATATACCGGAGTATATGAAACGTTTTGACGCTGTTTGCGAGGTCCCATTATGAAATTTCGCAAGTCAGCACCTTCTTTAAGTAAAGTTAAGTGTTGCTTTATTTCAGGAAGTGTGGATTTCTGTAGCCAGTCAAAGCATAGTTTTCCTACACTATATGTTGTTACTATCCCTGGATGGTGTCTCTGGGAGTATCTAGGGTCTGGCCTGTTCTGTTTGAACCCCTGTATTTTGTTCAGGAATCTATTTTGACAGTTATTTGTGTCTATGGGCCATATCAACCATTTTTCCCAATCAGGATTTGTTCTATTTTGTTTTAAAATATAGGACACGTCTATCCCCTCATCTGCAGTGTGTTTCTATCAGGCATAGGTTTTGGTATAGACGGGTTGTTTAAATCTTTTTATCTTAGCTAAGCCAAGACAGGTAGTTTGCTGAATTGTGTCATTCAGGAACATAATTTGTTCTGGGATCATGCAGGCTCTGAATAATGCTTCTAGACCTTGTACCTGCCATTCTTTTGTTCCCCAGATTGTTTTTGTTTCAATATTGTTTTTCCAAAACTCAAAACCAAATGTTGACATTTTGTCATAACATTTTTCAGAATAAATCAATTTAGTATTTGTCAGCATGTTTTTCATTCCTGTCTTATTTAACATCTTGAAATAAATCATTTCTGGATCTGTATGATTAAACCCTGAAAAGTATGGGAATTTTTCATTAAAAGTTTTCGATCTGCCTATTGGCGGTGTTGGACAATGTTCCCACTGATTATAAGTAAAAACATTTCTAGGATTCGCAGATTTATGCAGATAATGATGACCATAGTGGTTGTAACAGTACATCTCTTCATAATTCGATGAGCCCTGTAAATAATCATGTTCAGTAAATTTCGCTGACATTTCTAAATCTGACATCATATTATTTATGCTTTCAAAGTCCCAATCATCAGAGAAGGAACTTGGTTTCACAGAGTCACTTAATGAAATCTTGAATTGGTGTGGATACTTCAAGAGCTCGACCGGGCCATAGATTTCATAGTCAGTTCTATCCCATGCTATACCACCAGGTATAGGGTTTGCTGTGATGTTCACCGAAGATAGTTCTCTTTTCTCTATGTGAGAGGAACTGTGTGGTTTCAGGACCAAGTTGATGTTCTGGCTTGCTGTGTCCATTGTACTGTAATAAATTTACCCAGAATTAAAACTAGGATTAGCCAAAGTAGAAGGGTAAGTACACCTAACACAATCCATAGTTCAATCCACAGGGAAATCAGATAGGTTTCTTTGAGTTGATGAAAAAGTTCTTTAATTTTCATTTGAAAGTTTTTGTTGCTGGCTTGTCTCCATGTTCACTTGGATCATCGGAAAAGTCAACAAAGTTGATAAAATAGCCAGATGCAGTTCTGTCAATTGGTGGGATTGCTTCCGGATTTCCATTGATCTTTGCATTTTCTTTTGTTACATTTGTATAGTCCGAGGCTACATCGTTGTAGACTGGTGTTTCTTGGACTGTTGCAATTTGGGTTTCAAGAGGCACAAGTTCCATGGCTTTGTTGCATAGTCCTTTTTTATTCACTGATGGTTTATCGAAAGTGATTAGTCTTTCAGTTTGAACCTCTTGGATTGTAGCAAGATTTGGTCTTCTGCTATTTCTAGGGAGTCCACTGGGCCTGCTACTTATTATCGGCCACATGATTGTGGTTTCACCAGGTCGATGGAAACAACTCTGTTTTCCTTTTTACCAGCAAGTGGCGGTAGTACTACTGATCTTGTTCCGCTGACAGCTAAGACAGGTACTGCTTTTCTGTAAGAAGGCCCGAATTCCTTCTTCACCGCAATCTTTTCCAGATCCCAAATCTTTGGAATCCAGACAGGTCTTGCTGGGACAGGTGGTTCTTCAGTGGTTGTTGGCTTAGATTTTATGTTACTTAGACTTTTTCTTGTTTCATTCAAGTCCTGTAAAACAGCCAAACGATCTTTGATATCAAAGGTTTTTTCTTCTACCACTGAAGTATGACAATCCAAATCCTGAATTTTCATTCTAGTGCAGAATAAAAGTTCGTATGGAGTAAAACCTTTTAGAGAATTTCTTGGCAGATTGTTAAGACTACGTTGGACACTTGTTAGATGTTTGACCCACCCATCACCCGAACCTAATACCCTTGCCGTTATAGATTGCTTTATGTCACGTTTTTTTCTTTCCACAACTGCATTTCCCTCAGGATGGAAGGGAGAAGAGTACCGCAATGCAATGCCCATGCTGCTCATGGCCTCTTTGTAAGCTCGAGAGCTAAACGCAGGACCCTGATCAGAATGTAGCATGCCAATTGCGTATGTGCCGATAAAGACTCGCAAATCTTTTATAACAGTTCTGGCGTCAGCCGAGCGCTGGGGCCACATCTTTAGTGAATAAAGTCTTATTGATTATGGGACCGCCTTTGTCCGGTAGGACTTTTGCGCATAGATAGCCTGATGCTGTCTAATAGTGATGTCTGGGCTGGTGTCTGGTCCGGTTCACAACTGCGATCTCTGTTGCAGTCCTCACAATTTATTGCAAAATTGTAAATATCTACGCTCATTCCCGGCCACCAGTATTGTGATTGTAATTCTATCAGAGATTTCAATATCTCTTGGTGCCTTAGACCCAATCCCATGTGTGCTCCTTGTATCAAGAAGATTCTCCGATTCGTGTTTGGAATTACTCTATCGCCCACTCCAGGGATTTGAGCAAACGGAACGGAGTTTGCATCAATTATGTATGTATTATTGAGTGGATAGTTGAGAGGTAATGCCGTATAATCGCCTTTTAAAGAGGCTTTTACCGCCAGCACGGTTTCTCCATCTGTTTGTTTTGCTGAACGCTTTTTAGTAGCTACGGAAGCCGGTTGACCAGCCGCCGCTGTGGCTTTATCAGCCAATGAATTCCCTGCAACGTGAACGCCATCACGTCGATGACTCAGTGTATGTATCACGTGAGTCTTTTGTAGTTCTTTCTGTAAAAGAACTACTTGTTCCCAAAGCGTTTTATGCTTTATTGTGGCACCTGTGTCATCTTTGTAACCGTTTTGAATCCAAGTCTGCATCCAAGTTTGAATCCAAGTCTTGAATCCAAGTCTTATTGAAAGATTGGACGCAGTAATGAGAATCGCACACTATTAGTGTGGGGATTTCGCGATCGTCATTTTCAAGCACCATCTTTAGGGATCTTATTTCAGCTCGCTGAGCTGTACAGTTCCTGAATGATTCTGTTTTAGTTACAAGTGGTCTGAATTTACCTAAGCGCCAACGACCTTTAACAATCGCGCACACGTTATTGTAAATTTGCTTTTCCACAACAAAATGTTGTGCAAATCTGTCTGTGTAGAACACACTGGTGTATTGTTCTAAAGGCAGGGTTTCGGTCGGCAGAGGATATTCATATTCATATTCATATTCCATATTTTCTAATTTTTTCATTTTCGGATCAAAATAGTGTTTCACGTCTTCTGCAGCAAGAGAATTTTCCTATTTTAACCATTTAGGATCTAATGCCACAGTTTTTAGATTGCGTGGACTTCTTAATGCCTAACTTGCTTTTTAGCTTCTTGTTTAACTGGGTACTGCCTCTGTGCAGTAGGTTGATTCATTAATTGGATTTTGTGGTGAGGAGAATCCTCATCCCATCCTACATGATTTTTATATAAGGCAGGGGCTTGGGCCACCGCCCATTTTCTTGCCAATGTGTATTTTTTATGGATTGGGATATGTTTTGAGAAGGCAGGCATAATCATTTCTTCGCCATGAGGGCAGTCCCTGACAAACTCTGGTGGCCAGTCTTTCTCAGCCAACAGGATATCATAGCCTTTGGAAAGGTTCTCCCAAAAGAGACCTTTAATTTTCCTAGTTTTATCTCCCTCTATACGTAATGTTATTTCATATAGTCCATGGGGCACGCTAACTCGCGTGTCTGCAGTTTCCACCTGAATGTATTCAGTCGTGTCCACTGTCTCCAGAAGATTCATCAGGATCTTGCGAAATATGGTCACTTCTGCAGCGCTGTCTAACATTGTCTGGGCCCACTCTCCGTTCTTCAGTTGTGTTCTCAGGATTCTCTGCATGTTTAATTTTAATACTTGCTACCTTCTTTCTGGGAAATTGTAATTTTTTACTTTGATGAGCAGGTTCTTTGTCTTTGGACTTGACGTGCTCTTCCTTGCATTCTGACTGTCCTCTTCTTTCCGATTTCTGTGAGGAAGGTCGAGAAAGATCGAGTGAGAAGGATCGAGAGAGACGTGTATCAATGTCTTGATATCTGCCAGGTTTTCTTTAATTTATCCCTATCTCTAAGATTATATATTTTTTCCGAGGGTTCCCTTTGGGGAGACTTGTCTCTTCCAACCGGTGATTTATTCCTCCGTTGGGGAGACCTTCCTCTGGACTGAAATTGTTTTTCTCTGGGAGTGGATTGTTTATTACCCTCCCATTTCTTCTTTTGAGAATTAAGGTTGTTTTTAATAAAGGTTTTTTCAGGATTTTCAATTAGTTGTGGTTTTACTGGTTTACCACCCAAACTATCTCTGCCTAATTCTTCATAGGATTTTTCAATTATTTTAGCAAGCTCAAAAGGTTGGTCTGTTATATCGGTCTCCTTCAATATTTGGCGGATTGCCACACATGCTGCATCTCCTTTTATGTTGGCTAATAATATAGCCGAGACCTGCTTAAAGTCCTTCAGTAATTTCATACCCAGAGTTAAAGCAGGTTCTGGACCGTATTCATTTTGAATCTGTCTGAGGACATCTGGTATGACCGCCATAGACGGAACACCATGTGTTTTTGTGTAGATAGAAGCAAAGACTATGCCCCAAGTGTCACAGTCCTCCACAAGTGGTGTGATCCCCATTGGGAGGCAGATAGTCAGAATTCTATGTTTTTCGTGTGGGGTAGTATCAGGAAATACTGCCTCTGAGTGATTTTTTGAGCTAACCAGAATGGAATTTGTTCCAGTTTTGCAGGTGTTTTACCAAGACACGATTGTATGTTCTGTGGTGTAATCTTTTTTTTTAAATTTTATTTTTATTGCAGATACACAAGGGGCCAATATACAATCTGTCTACGAATCTCTGTGTACATCAGCTGTTATTACCTCGCACTCTGAAGGATACACTGCCATTTAGCCCACACCCCAGAGGTCGGGCGGCGTGCGTTGTCGGTGTAGCAGTTTCACCCATGATTGCCAACCATGATCAGTTTTAGGCTTCCCAAGTTTCTGCTTTTTCTTGTTTTGTTGTAAGTAATGAAACCTTCCCCCTCCCATCCCCCTCCCTCGTCCCAAGGTGGTCAAACATTGGAAAACTCAAGTTAGGATTCAGCAATATACAAGTAGATGATAAAAAAACGTGTCATTGTCGCATACACTCCCGTCCCTCCTCCCTCCCACCCTCAGCCAGGTATGTACATGTGATCAGAGCCTGCCGCAACCGGTGGCCCTCCATTCCTCGTAAGATCGTAAACGTGACCATTCAGACCCTCCTACCCCCCATCCGGTCAAAAGCAGTGACGCAGTCCCTCTACCTTCTCACATCCTACTACAGCCCCCCATCAAATCCATGGTATTGTCTCCATTTAGACCAGACCTTCCTAAATTTTCGGGGGCAGCCTCTCGCCTTGTATGTGACCCTTTCCGCTGCCATATACAGCTCTAAACCTCTCCTCCACTCCTCTAGGTCCGGGGGTTCTGGTGCTCCCCAATGTTTCGCAATATCCCGTTTGGCAACCACCAGCGCCAGGACCAGGAAAATGAGCAGTGGGCGGGTCAAGTCCACCTCGGTCGTCATACCAAGCAGCGCCAGCTTGGGGTCTATAGGGATGGGGGCCCCGAGGATCTCTTTGAGTTCCCGAAAGATCTGCGACCAGTACCTCTGTATTACAGTGCAGATCCATACAATATGAAAGAAGTCCCCCTCCCCCTGTCGGCACCTAAGGCATCTTGGTTCCTCTATTTTCCCCATTTTGTAAAGACGTACCCTGTCAAAGTATGTTCTGTGGAGAAAGTTAAATTGGATCAGTCGCAACCTGGACTTGATGGCCACTTCCCGGGGGTGTGTCAAGACTATCTCCCAGTCCAGGTCCTCCATCTCCCCTACCTCCACCTCCCATGCATGCCTAAGTTTTGTTAGGTCACCCAGCATATGGTTCGTCAATGTTTTGTATGTGAGGGACACCGCCTGTCCAACCATATGCTCCTGGAGCAGCCTCCCCTCCAGTGGTGCATACTCAGGAATGTCAAGCAGCGAGATATTTTGGGCCCTCCAGGCATGGCGTAGCGTTACATATTTGAAATGTTGCGTGTTGTGTAACCCGAACTCCGTTTGGAGAGCTCTGAATGACTTTAGTTCCCCCTTGACTATTACATCCCCAATGGTGGAAATGCCAATGTCGTCCCATCTCTGAAATCCGCGCAGTTTATGTAACTCATGTAACCAGCGACAATGCCATAGTGGTGTCTGCCGTGTAGGTTTCTGTTCCCATCCCATGCGTTTCGTAGCTTTCGTCCAAGCCCTTAGCGTTATGGATGTAGCAGGGAGAAGGTGGGCTCCCCTCGCATCCCCATAGAGATACCGCAATATGTGTCTAGGCGCCAGCTTGGCTCTTTCTAGGGAATATGTCGGGTGATCTGCCGCCGCATTGAGCCAATCATTGATTAGAGTCAGGTGTTCCGCCCAGTAGTAGGCTTCCAAATTGGGAAGCGAGATTCCCCCGCTGTACTGATGTCGTTGCAGTGTGGCCAAGGCCACCCTCGCCTGTTTGCCGAGCCAGAGGAAAGATCTCAAATCTGCATGGATCTTAGTGAAGACCGCAGCAGGTAGCGGATAGTACTCGTTTTGGAGGGCGTATAGGAATTTCGGTAGTACAACCATTTTAAACATGGCTGCCCTGCCCAGGAGTGTTAAAGGAAGCTGCCTCCAGCGGTCCATATCTGCCACCTCGCTCACGACGATTCGCTCCACGTTTTTTTGGAACGAGAGAGGGATATTCGTCGTAATATAAACCCCCAGGTATTGGATCCCTTCGGCCGTTGTCAGCAGTTCCCCTGGTAGACTCCCCCATTGATTTCTCCCCTTCGGATCGTATAATACTGATTTGTGCCAATTGATTTTGTGTCCCGCCATCTCCCCATAGTGTTCCAATTCTCGGAAGAGCTCCGGCACGGTCGTCTCAGGCTCTGTTATATAGAGCAGGACGTCGTCCGCGTATAGCGAAATCTTTTCGGGAGAGAGCGTCGCCGCCCCATCCGTGAAGCCGTGTATATTTGCGTTATGCCGGATCCTGGCCACTAGTACTTCTATTACGAGTGTAAATAGAAGTGGGGACAGGGGGCAACCCTGCCTAGTACCTCTCTGAACAGGAAATTCACGGGAAAGCGTTCCATTAACCCTCACCCTCGCCCTTGGACCAGTATATAGTAGTCTGATCCATGCCGAGAACTTTGATCCGAACCCAAACCTCTGGAGCACTGCCATCAGGAAGGGCCAATGTACCGCATCGAACGCTTTTTCAGCGTCCAGGGAGAGGAACCAGTGTGGATCGTCCCTCTCCTTTACCTCCTGGAGCCAGTTATGCGTTCTTCTGAGATTTAGCTTCGTTGCCCTGTCGGGTAGGAAGCCCGACTGGTCCATATGAGCCAAGCCCGTTATGACCGCCCTTAAGCGGACCGCCAGGATGGTCGCCAGCACTTTTACTTCTGTGTTAAGTAAAGATATCGGTCGGTAGGAGGCACATTCATTCCGTGGCTAGCCCTCTTTGTATATTGGTATTATTGTAGCCATAGTAAGATCTGGTGGGAGTTCTCCCACTTCAAGGGAGTCCACTAGGAGGCCCCGGAGGTGGGGGGTCAACAGGTCTGATGTGCGTTTAAAGAGTTCTGGGGGAAATCCATTTGGGCCTGGTGTTTTACCCGGGCGGAGTCTGGCTATAGCATTAGTGATGTCTTCTAGCGAAATGTCTGCGTCTAGTGTTGCTGCGTCTTCAGGGGGAAGGATCGGCAGGGTGGTACCGTCTAAATATCGAAGGGCCTCCTCATAAGTCGCCAGGTCGCGCGCTGCGTAAAATGCTTCATAGTGAGTAGCAAAAGCCTCTGCTATCTCCGCGTCCGTTTTGAAGGTTGTACCTCCTGACGTGTCTATGCTGTCTATCCATCTCTCAGCTCTCTCTTTCTTGCTGAGCCATGCCAGTAGTTTCCCTGACTTATCCCCTACGTCATACAATCTGTGCAGAGTAGCTAGTGATTGTGTCTTGGCTTCGTTAGTCACCAACTCCCGATATTGTTTTTGAGCGTCAAGTAGCCGCCGTAGGGAGTCTTCGGACTTGTGGGCTAAGTATTTGACTTCCCATTTTAGAATAGACTGTTCCAGGGCTGCTACCTCCGTTTGAAGTCTCCGTCTGTCTTCCCCCAATCTAAGTCGAATCCGTCTGTGGTGTAATCTTGTTTGTGTTCCCCGGATGAGGGGTGTTTTGTGGAAGTTTAATTGCAGGTTGGACTGTTGAAGTCGCATGACATATTGGACCAATTGTCTATGTATTTTAATTAGTTGTTTTAACTGAACTAAAAGTTCTCTGTCTGGGTGTGGTGAGTTGCTGGCTAGAACCGGCCACGTGGCTCCTGGTCTACCTAGTGGACCGAACCTGGTAATGTGATTTTGATGTTTTAGGGCGCCATTAAACAAGAGCAGGTGCTCTTGATATGTTAGTGAAATTTCAACTTCCTCGAAAGGAGAGTATTCCTCTGGAGCTTCCGCTATTTTATAGTAGTGGAAGTCATGTGTTACAGCGTGTGCTGCTGGAAAGTTTATCCAGGTATAGAACACCTCTGTCTGCTGAAACTCATGTGCCTCTACCACAAATACGACTGTACCACCTCTTGGATAAAAATCCATTTTCTATAAGTTTTATAGTTATGGTTTTTCTTATATTGACCGGGATGAGTATTGCACCCGGGTCGTTGTCTTGGACAAGTGTGTCGTCCGCTATGAGTTGAGCTGCTAGTCTAACTCTTTCCCTTTCCTTGTCACTTTCTGTCATTTTTACTGACTGAAAGTTTTTTGTTGCAGAGCAATTTTTGAGGAAACAAAGATTAGGTGCACAATATTTTGGAACACTGTATCCTTCAACGTTGACTATACCGTAAACTTATACATAGGATTCTCATCCTACTAAGTTTCGGCGGATATTAACCTTTTACCCACTCCAGACGTCTATTGGAGTTTTTACGGGAAAAAGGGGTCCGTGTGAAAAGCACGACTCAGTTACTCTAGTATCTTGCGTTAGATTATCGCCTTACCAAACGTTGGGCGCCATGTAGTGTAGTTCCTATATTCCCAATAGGCTCTGCGCATTGGAATAACATAAACAGCAGTGTAGACGTAGGACTGAGGTCTCTAGGCCTCTACTGACTATGTTAGACTTAATTCGTTTTGCCAGCTAGCTCAGAGGTCACTAGAAACTTTCTCGAATGAATAGGGAGGAGTTAACTTCCCTGATTTAGACAAGAAGGGATTAGCTTCTGACAACCATATAACATGACAACTTTGCTCCCCCAGAATAAGGAGTGAATCTCCAGAGTCGTGTGAAAACAATAGACAGCTATTTCACTCAGTCAATTGTGCATGCTTAGTTCCACCAGAGTGCAGAGAAACAGAGAGACGGGCGTTTTCAATAAAAACAAACTCAACTGGTGCTTCTAAGATACGCCTACCCCAGTGTACCTGACCTAAGCCTAATACGTGGGAAGCAGTAAGTGAGTTGAGTTGGGTTTTTGCCAAGAATCTGAATCAAGAATTCTCTCTAAGGTTTTAGTCAGCTCCATACCTTGGTTATAGAATGAAGGAGGTCTTGTATCTCGTTTCTCAGGGCGGGATCTTCCAGTAACCTAACTGTCCTGTGAGACTACGCCACGTCGGATGAAGTTTGCGGAATAACGAAGCATTAACTGTGGAAGCGGACTAGGTACGCCACAACACCATTTTCGAGTACAAACCTCAATACATAAGGAACTTTTGAATTAAAGGTCCCACACGAACCGCACGGTCGGTGACGATCAGATGGAGAATTAGGGGGTCACATTTTACAAAAGTTTGAAGGTCCTGAGGATGGCCATAAGTATTTGTCAATGATAAGGCCGAAACGTCGACATATTAGTCCACATCTTTTGTTTTCAGATCAATTCGATACAGCGTTATCTTTGTATACAGTGAACAAGATCCGTTGTGACTTAACTTAAAAGAGTGGACTGCAACGCAGTGGATTTTAAGAACAACTAGTTTACGTCTTGTCCACTTGTACTTTGTTGATTAATTTTCACTGTTTTTAAAGAAACTGTACCCTACAAAATGAAAACGTGATATAAAAAGATATTCTATAAAATCTACTTCCCGTCTAGCTTTTTCTATTGTGAGTTGTTACCACTCTGTTGAATTTGCAAGTGTTTAATTAGATGAATAACAGGTTTTAATTGAATTAAGTTGGTCCTAAGTTTTTTCAGTTAAGATTGATCAACCTCCTGTTATAGAACAATTTCTAAAAGAATTCCCTTGTAAGCAATTTTTCCTATATCGTGTTTGACGTAAGGTTGGACATAAGATGTCAATAAAGATGTCACTAAGAACTGACTGTTCCTTTAGTGCTCGCAGGAGTTCAATGACAAATCAAAACAAAGACATGGGGAATCCCCAGGTTACTGAAGGTTTGGTGTGTCGAAAGAACTCGTTGTGCTCTCTAGGAATCTAAGGAAGTAGCCTGGCCTTATATGGGCTGCGTGGGCTATGACAGAATATGGGCAAGATTTATATGCCTTCATTAGGACATGATTTATCATAACCGCATGAGGGCATGAATCAGGAATATTTAATTAGGGTCCTAGATACATTCACAACAACTTTACAATCTGGCACATGTCTGTGTCCTATTCCATATGTGATGGTGCTTAAGTGGTCTTCCAGTGTCTCAAGAGACACTTTGGCAATTGCTAGGGAGGTGGGGGGGCCATCACCTCCAATGGGATGTACTTCCAGGCATATCTGAGCAGCCATGAGGTATCGCTATTCAGGCCGATGCTTTCAGGAGGTTCCACCCATATTAGAGGATCAATATTGGGAGCTGTTTAATGGTGGTCACATAGAGGGCATTAGAGATTGGTTTCACATCAGATTTTGCCACTTAACACGATCAGGGTCGCTATGTTTTCATTGTGCTTCTTTCCGCTTCTGAAAGTTACAAGTATGTCTTCAAGAATACTAGAGTCCCGCTGGTAAAGATAAGATGCTGATATGTGGTTGAATATACAGAGCTCACTCACAAATGGTCATAACGCTAGCAGTCAAGCACCACCTCCTAAATGGCCACCTCTTAACAGAGGTGCACGATACAAAAGAACAAAATTATTCAAGGTAAGGACATGCTATCAGGAAGACTGAACAGCAGAGGCTAACCCTGATTCTTTTTGTAGGACTCTTACAATGGTAAACATTGTGGGAAGAAGAAGGTACTTCAAAACTTCCCTGCACAGTCCACCATGACACTGTTCTTTATGAATCTTGGACCTCTGTCAACAAGAATGAGACATCATAGCATTTCCTGCTCAGTCGTACGGCAAAGACATTCAAGTATGGGTGCCTTAATGTTTCTGCATGGTTCAGGCCATATATGCTGGGTGAGTGGAGATGTGGTTCAAGCTGCCTACTCTGAAGTTGATCATCACTTCAACCATGATGACAGGGAGGTGCATGTCACTGGAAAGGTCTAGTATGACAATACATTTGTGGTGGCTAGGTACACTACAATTATTTGGTACCTACTATTACCACCTTGGATTCAATGAATGGAGGTGAAGGCATTTAAGTCTAGGAGGATCTCCTTTAACAAACGTATGTTTAGAGATGTTTCTGGCCTGTAAAAGAAAGCACTTATGGACAGCTTCCTGTAGTAGATCCTTATCAGTAATTTTAATAAGCATGTTGAGGCTTAAAATTTAGGATAATGAAGGAAGCAACAATGCACCAAGTTGTTTAAAACACTGGCCAAAAACATCAGTCATGACACCAGAGATAGATGAACCGATACGGGCCAGGTCTGAATGTCCATTAAAAGACCAAACTGTCGTGCCAGGTGAAGCTGCAAAGATTTCAAATGCAGTTGCACATAAGGAACCATATCTACCCAGGATATTTATAATCTCAGAAGTCATTGGTGCCACCAGATCTCACTGAGCTGTGGTTCAGAAAAAGATGCATGGTGCATTTGACAGAGGACAGGTTTTCTGGAAAAGAGAAGCTTTCACCATATGTATGTCCAGAAGGCCAGTATAAAAAAATCCATCTTAAAGCAATGGAAGTGAATTGTAGTTAATTCACTGTAACCTCGGTATCACTGAGGAAATGAAAACTAGGATTAGACTGGATGAAGTCAGCCTCCTGGAGGCAGGCCTCACCAGGCCTTGAGCCAAGAAAGACTACTAATGTACATTTGCAATTGCAAATTGACAACAGGGCTAGTGTTTTAGCGAATACTCTCACTGCTGCATCCTTTACTCTGAATTTAGTAAAGAAAACCACTGGAGCTTTCTGTGATACTGCAAGAAAGACAAATGGAAATGTACTTCCTCCAGTTCAACTGAGCAACAGCAGTCCCTGTTCTGAGCTGGCACCTGAAATTGAGTCAGCACTTAAAAGCTTACAAATGGGAGGAACCGGTTCAGGTGGCATAGGCTAAAAGTTTTTTTAGTGATACGTAGTTGTGTGGGTGGTAGGCCTGCCTTCCATACACATGTTTAACGATCCTTAAGAAGAACTTCCACAGCTTCATCCAGTACATCTCTGAACACTGACACACAGTTGGCCTCCATGACAGAAGCTGAAAAAGTTGTACTCACAGCTATTCTTGAAAACCCATAATAGACAGGAGGCGCCTGTGACATAGATATAATGATTATAGTGGTAGTGAAAGCGTCTTCTAAAAGGGATGGCAAGTCCACCCTCCCCCAGTATCACACTACAACAGAGTAGCAGAAGTTTTCAGAGCCCTAGAAATGTAATTGGGCCTTCTTCAAGGAGAATTGTGGCTGGGCAGTATGCAGAGTAAAGTAGTTCTTATACCACTTTTATTTTTGAGCCATGTAATCATTCAATCCAGAGGCTATAGTACAAGATATCTCAAATAGATCATACGTTAGTAGAAATTACAGGGCTCATTATTTTAGAGATCTAGTATAGAAAATCAAGTTGCCAACAACGTACAAAGGCCCTGCTAATATTACCAAAGTTATATTTAATGAGATAAAGCAGAAATACTGAAATCAAATCAATACACAATCAGGTATATTTCTCTACAGAGCAGAGAGTGGTTTATTAATGCAAGTTGACGTACGGAACTTAAGACGAGATGTGCAAAGTAATTTTGTGGTCCATCGCCAGTCCAGTAATTTGCAGAATCACAGGGTTTGCAACTGCAAAATTGCTTTTAGGGAGGTTTTAAACCCATTGTGAGTTGAAAAAGCTACATTGACCCGCAAAATGGGTTTAGTAACCCATCAAAGACACCAATTAGAAAGGGGCAGTCCCTTATAATTGCAATTTGGTATGGAATGTATCAATGGTTTGCTGTCGCAAACCAGTACTAATCAGTTACCCACACCTCAAAGGGGTTGTACCACATTTTTGTTTATGAATGGAGTCTCGTCCTCCAGAGAAACACTGCCTGCTTACCTCAAAGTTTTCTCAAACAGGAAACTTACTTTTGTAATGCAGCACTCGATACATTAAGGAACACAAGCCGTTTTAGTTAAAAAAGTATCCCATTTTGTAATGCAAAAACAGGAATGGTGGTCTGCTTCTTTGCAGGTCACCATTCTTATGTTTGCAGCAAAGGGAAAACATTCATTTGGTAGGTCGTTCTGTGACCCACTGTGACTGGACCTTTTGTGATGTGACCTATTAGTACATAGGTCCTATGCCAAATCACAGAAGGATCACAAAACGTTGGTTTACAATTTGCAACCTGTTGCTATGTTAAGGTGGAATTAGGAATACTGCTTTTAAGCTCATTTGTTAAGAACAATAAATCAAAGGCTGACTGCAGCACTTTTCTGCTTATATGATGGTCTAGTGAAACTGCATGTACGATTGTTTCTGTTTCTGTTCCTGAGGAGCCCAGAGTAGGGGGCAATGCGGGTGAGCACCTTGACAAATGTGTGACAATAGGAGCTCACCCCTCCCGGGAACAGATCTGCAATGAATTTGCATAAATAACGTACACGCACAACAGTGGACCAAGTTTACGGTGAGTCCACAAAGCATATAATGCACACCTTAGTGAGTGTGCAAAAAATGCGGTAATACGTGGTTAAAAATCTTTTACCACTCACTTTTTCACTTTCACCCATATTTTAGAGAAGTCCTGAAGAAAGCTACTTTAAAGTTATAGTAAGAGCTGAAACATGTAGACCAAGGATAATTCAGACGCAAATTACAAGTCTCACAATATTATCCACTCGTAATTTTTAAATAAACCATGGGCAACTGGGAATAAAATAATTATTAGTGAGCTTCCCAGATGTATTTTTAAACCACACCACTTCATCACTTTCACAAAACATCAAAAATACCAGCTCCACTGTAGTCAGGTGTCGCAGCACAGCTGAGTAGCATTCGACTACTCAGCTGGGAACCCGACGATGAACTAGGTTGGTGTGTGAGGGTTCTTTTAATTAACCCTTGTGGTTCCAGAAACTACAGCATTGATCGGCCATTTCACTGTGGACTGTCTAAGTTGTTAATTTCGATTGTTTTCACCTTCATAATTTGTTCCAAAAAATGTCTCATAAAAATGTAAGTGATTTTGTATAAGGAATCATCTATTTTCTACATACCCCTCTACCCTTTATGCAATACTTTGTAACAAACTTTATTTTAAGATAAAAAGCAAGAAAACAAATTAAAATGGATAGCAGATTCCGGACCAAGGATTAACCGAGAGCTCTGTCACTCTCTGGAACAGAATGTCTCAGTCAGGACCAGAACATGTTTCCATCCAACAATGTAAAAAGCATGCAGGTGTTTAAAGATTCCCCTTGGAAGGGGTAAGATGGATATTGTCTTGACTGGGAGGCAAGAGTGATGTCAGTGTTCATAAAAGCATGCCTTGATCAATCAGTGTTGTGTCTTGATTCCCCTGGTCTCCCTATCCCTTGAGGTCTCTATAGACCTCTTGCATAAGAGAATCTAATGAATTGTATCCAGGAGTATTAGCTAAACACAATCCAGACATCATGGAACATGCCACAGAAGCAATAGTACCTATAACTTCTAGAGGATGTGTTTGAAAGCTTCTAAACCAGAGAATGTTTGATACGTAAGACTAGTCAAACATTCTACAGCCACTGTCACCACCTCCTCTTCTCCTCCTGTCCCACAAATTATTCCTATTTCAGGGTCGTAGGAAATATTGTATTTGTGCATCTAAGAGCCACAGTGCCAAAGTTAAAACCCTCCATCCCAATGAGTATAACCTATGAAAATAAAATATAGATGCTGATTCGGAGAGGAATTTGGTAACAATCTGGAAAAAGATCCTGAACAGTAAGTGAGGTACCACTGCAATGGAACATGGCTTGAGTCATATGCTACCAGAAAAGACTTAAAGTTCACAATATTTATGGACATAGAAAACTAGAGGAGGCTTCGACAGGGTTTCAAATAAGTAAAGAAACAGATAGCATAAGACCCAATACAGACATTTGAAATGGAAGGTAGCATCTAGAACAAAGGACCTTTATAGTAATCACAGGCAAAACGTCACAAGACAAAAAAGTAGTCATGATCACTTGAAAACAGAAGACAAAACAGGATCTTCACTCAGGTAAGGTAAGGAAAGACCACAGATAAAGTGGTTCAATTGTGCCTAATGCCTTCAAATCTTTGTCTCAAACATATTTGACACAGTCTAATGTCATAAAATATTAATATCATTTTTGTCAAGGGACACATGTATTTTATATACTTACAGTGTTAGGCACATATGGCAGACCGTAGAATGCCTCTTGCGTTTCCTTCAAAATGTCTGTAGTAGATTTCTTTAAAGGATGTTTCCCATGGTAGATTTGATCCAAAACAGAATAAAAAACCTTAACATAAAAAATGTGAAATTTAGCTTGGTTTCAAACACAAAGATCTAAGCATGTGGGAAACTAAAAAGGATAAGGTATGGAAACAAGCAGAAACTCAAACGGTACTGCAGAGCCAAGTATATTTTTACAAGACTTACGGTATGGCTACATTATATGATACCTAAATTGTACAATACTCAACAATAATATATAAAAAGAATCCGTTTTCACAATTTAACGGGTTTTATTTGAAAAAAACAAACAGTACTATTTCCATTTCAAAAGGTTTGCAGAGTTGGGGAGGTAAGGGGGGAGGGTTATTGGCAAGCCACAATAGATAAGAAAAGAAAGTCCTTGTGATGTATACATTCAATCATGAATCAAAAGAATCAGATGTGTATATATTAGATGAATATATATATCTAAATCAGATGGGTACACATCTAAATCACATACGTATGTTTAGCGGTATTATGAATTTAAAGAAAACCCCCAGGGGAACAGCGTTGGAGAGAGATGGCACAGGCTCTCAGTCTACCTGAGAGAGGAAATCGAGGATGCTCAGGCCAATCCAGAAGCAGCTCTCATGCATTAGAGCAGCCTCAGGATTGGCCGCAGGGGAGTCTGGGAGCCTGTGCCTGCAGTGGAGCCACAAGAGGAGCAGAAGACTGGCGATGCGTCGGGCTGCAGGAAAGTTCTTTTTCCTCCCCTTTTTTTGCTGTTGTCTCCCACTTCCCCACCCCCACCCCACCACTCTGCTATGACATCAGCTGCTACTTTTATGAATCTAGTTTATTGCATAATTTCTGGGAAGTCTGACAGTTGTAGTTGTTGTTAGAAAGTTTGTTGTCTGCACTTCTCGTAAAGCAATCCCATGGCCACCAGGTATAGTATGAGATGTTGCGGTACGATTTCCATTTGGATATCATGCTTTTTATTCCCAATATTAGAAGCAGGTCAATGAGACACTTCTGAGTGATTTAGTTTCAGGATGCAAAAATGGGACCGGGGCCTAAGGTAACTGTGTAGAAATTCAGGGATAGCTAAATGTTGAACGGTTTTCTGGATCTTGCTCCAGAAATGGTGGCTTTCAACATTGAAAAAACATGTGAGATGGTGCCTGGGGAGTTTTGGCAGTTCCAGCACACGTCGGAGTCTATAAGCCCTAATTTCGAAAGCTTTTTAGGTGCCCAGTACACTCTATATAGTATCTAGTACTTACATTGTGAGAGAGTGGATGATAGTGTTTTTGAGGGTATATGTCCATGTCTTTTTCCATGATATATCATCTAGGGCAGCGACTGAGAAGCTAGGAGTAGGTTGGGATCATTTAATTTCGAAATCGGAAGTGGTTCTTATGCTGGTGTTGGAAGAATTCAGGGTTTTATAGATTGTCGAGGGAGTGTGGGATATTTTATATCGTTTATAAAGAGAGGGGGAATCAGGTTGGAGTTGTGTGAGGTGGGGATCTTTTTTATTGAGACCTTTAGTTTGAGGAAGTTCTAGAATTTAATGTTCCCACAGTTCTGTGAGATCTGCAATTCTGCAAACATTTTAGGATGTGATGGTGGGCCGATGTCTTTAAGGAATAAGATATTATTTGATGACCAAGATGTCCATGATGGAGGCTCACCTTCAATTTTTATTGTTGCACTGTTCCACAGGGACGCAAAATTTGAGTTTTAGATGTTGTGTGGGAGCAATTTCTAGTGTCCTTGAGTATAGACTAGGAGTGTAGTGATGGGACAGATTTCAATGTTAACGACGAAATTAGAGCATGTGGTTTTGCTAGGGATTCTTTGATATGCACCCATAGTGGTTTAGCTAGTGTTTTAGGTTGGAACAACCCAATGGCTTGTTTGATTAGAAAGGCAAGTTGGTATTTGAAGACATTTGGGATTTAAAGTTTCCAGAACCTTTGTTTAGTTTTAGTTTCTTGACAGCTATTTCAGCCATCGTCCCTTTCAAGAGGAATTTGGAAATGACAAAGTCGATATTTTTGTAGAAGCTATTCGATAGCTGTAAAGGAAGCATTGAAGTGATAAAAGTTATTTGTGGAGCAATCATCATTTCAATACATTCCACGCGACTCCACCAGGTCATGAATTTTGGTAATCAGGCAGGTAAGGTTTCTTTGATTTTCTGTATGAGAGAGATCTGAAACGAGTCAGGTTCAGTCATGGACAACTCATTGCCAGAAAAAACAGTGAATTGCGAGATCTGGCTTCAAGAATTCTTTTCGTTTTGGATTTACGATAGGCCCTCCATTTCCCGGTTGAAGCCCTCTGCACGGTCTATGGCTCCCGAAAATGGAGGATATGGAGATATATATATATATATTCCAGGAATAATCCGATGGAGCGCAGAGCTTTTCAAACAACTGCAAAAACGGACTCGAACCCAAAATTTTGTGCAAGTTGGTGATTTATTCAGCAAGTGGTGTTCCCATAGTCATCAATATATATATATATTTGTTACCAAGCACACTTCCTCACGATGAAGGACGGCACCGACTCCGTGAGTTTGCTCAAGGTTGAAAGTTTATTTTGCAAAGCTGATAGAAAGACGCGTTTCGGCGGAAGCCTCCGCCTTGCTCACTTCACCTACCCAAATGTGATAACAAAACATATGTACCTCTGAACAGACACAGTTGCTTCACTGTGATAAGTATCTAGTTACCATGGTGACACAAAGTATAGTCATGTGATAAGGCAACAGACATAGAAAAGTTCCTATTACAACTTTCTAAAGGTTCGTGCAAATTTACATCTTTGGATAAGGAAATACCATCTGCCATAACAAGTATAGAGCATAAAATTTCTTAGCATTACATATCAAATAAACAAATTAATTACATGTATATATATATAAGATAATTGAAGTGTAAGCTTTGCAGATGCATGGCATTATCTGTAAACAAGAACCAGGGTGAAAACCGGCATGGAGTCATATCACAATTAATACAATAACCGACAGAAAATCAGGGCACTCTATATTTTACCCTGTCGGGTTATAATCAAACATAGTCCTGGTAAAACGGCATATAGAGCATGTGGGTAATTCCCTCAATACAACAATAATATTCTCATGCAAATGACAATGGGTCAATACATAAATGACAAAAATACTCTCTTTCAAGATCAAAAGTGTTATTAACCAGGTTTTAAGGTAAACACAAAGGTTGCTACACGAACCTCGTCTCCAAGTGGAGTATTATATGTGTCTCTTACATGAAGTATGAACCATGATCATAAGCTTATTTAGAATTAGCATCTTACCATGCCTAGATGTGTACACCTCAAGGACCCCAAAGTTTCACCCGTATTGTTTTGAACCTTAGCGTTGCCAAACTAGATAGTTGCCAAATTAATTAAAATAATTAAACAAAAGTTGCAGAGGAAACAAAGTATTTACACAAGTGATGGTGTAGGTGTATCACAAGCGGGAAAAGGAGAACTACGGGAGTATGCTGCAATAGTTTATAAATGTACTGTTAATGCTTCATCAGCATTAAGCCCATTCGGAATCTTAGAATCCAACAAGATGATGTATCTTGATTCCAGACGTCTTAGGGCAAGTCTGCGATTCCCCCCTCTGATACTTTTTGCAACGTTATCGATGACAAAGTATTTAATGTCAGAACTGTTACCAGCATGTGTTTTGTGTATATGCCTGGCCACAGGGTAGGTTTCATCATTGTTCGTTATTGCTCGCAGGTGCTGCAATATACGGACATGTGCAGGATGGATGGTACTACCAACATACCGTTTGATATATATATATATACATATATATATATATACCCCCAGATGCATCAAGCATCCATTTTGTGATTCTTTACTAAGGAATCGCTAATAAGGAATAGCAAAATGCTATGCAAGAAGAAATCACTTTAAAAATAGCGACTTCTTAAAATTCCTTAATTGCGATTCGCAAATTGCGAGTCGCAATTAAGGAATACCTCCCCATTCATTCCTATGGGCCTAGAGGCCCATAGGAATGAATGGGAAGACATTCTCTATTTGCGAATCACAATTAGCGAATCGCAAAATGAGAATGCGATTTTAAGGGTGCAGGGGAGTCCAAAGGACACCCTGTTGCACCCCTGAAATTGATCTGTGCACATATGCTGCACATACACATGCCGTTAGGGCATGTGTTTGCGCAACATGAAACTTTGAAAAATGCACTAAAGTGCATTTTTCAAAGTTTTTGCAAATTACCATGAAGTTGATCTTCATGGTAATTTGCGAGCCCTATTAGCGAAATCGCTATTTTTTTAAACTTTAATGCATTGCATTTAAGGAATCTCAATTTGAGATTCCTTAAATGCAAGTAATCGCAATTTAGCGAATTCTTAATTTGTGATTTTTGCATTTGGGATGATGCATCCCAAATGCAAAAATACCGGTTGCAAAGGTGCAGATTCTGAGAATCCGCCCCTTTGCGAGAGTTTTTTTAGCTTCAAGCATCTGGGCCGTAGTTATATATATATATATATATATATATATATATATATATATATATATATATATATATATATATATATATATATATATATTCTCACGCTCCTTGTGATCAAAAGAACGGAAGCACTCTCTCGGGCGGGTGCAGTTTGCGGTCATGGTCCAACCGCTGTATATCGCGCTCACACCTCCTCCACTTTACCAAAAAGGTGCTGCACTCCCAGGGATGCTTTTCGAGATTCTTTATTTCAGGCAAAACAAACGCGTTTCGGCAAGACGCCTTCCTCAGTGTTCATTGGACACCAAGAGAAACTGGTTTAAAAACATTTTCCATCGGGAGTAACGATAAAGAAAGGACTAAAGCGTCTGTTGTTAACTTAGACGCCATTTTGGAAAGGTAAAATACTTTTTGCATACAATATTATACATTATTTACACAAAGAGTAACCTCTCACATTTCATAATTGTACAAACTCATATTTACAATTGATCTTGCTGTGTATCTGCACTTTTCCTTTCTTTACTTTGAATTACCGTTCTCCCTCTAAAACAGTCTGTCTAACACGTGTTAACCCACAAATGCCCCCAGATGCAATAGACACATTTTCTGATGCTATGGTTAATGATTTGTGTAAATTCAGGTCCAAGATGGGGTAGACAAAAATGAAAAGTAACATCACCATCAAGGAGAGACAAGCCTTGGAGGCACTAATGAAAGATTCATCAGTAGTAATCAAGCCGTTTGATAAAGGCGGAAATATAGTCATCCAAACGAGACAACAATATAAAGAGGAGGCTATACGACAGTTGTCAGACTTGAAATACTACAAAATTGCATCAAAGGAGCAATATCAGGGAAGTGTCATTGCTTACGACATGTTGATCCGGAAATGGCATGAAAGATCTATGCTAGGAAAAGAGGAACAATTGTATTTACTGAGTGGAAATCCGGTAATCCCAACCTTTTACTATATTCCAAAACGTCATAAAAATAGCACAAACCCTCCGGGACGTCCCATAGTGTCCTCCATGAATAGCCTCACTGAACATTTATCTATTTTCGTCGACTACTACCTCTCTCCTTTTGTGAAACAACTAGGATCCTATGTACAGGATACAAAGGATTTTTTTTAACAAAACTGCAACGGTTAAATGGGACAATTCTTATCTTTTAATTGTATTGGACATTACCAGCTTATACACATGTATAGAACATCATCATGGTTTAAATGCAATACAATTCTTTTTGAAAAAGAGACAGCTGAGATTTATGGAGCATTCCAGTATGTTGCTTGAATTTGTGGAATTCTGCCTGGTAAACAACATATTCCTGTTTGAAGATCAATTCTACAGACAGAGGTCCGGTACGGCGATGGGCACCTGCTTTGCCCCCAGCTATGCGAACTTGTTCGTTGGCTGGTGGGATGAGCGGGTGCCCAGATCCATAGAGGGGGGACTTAGAGGCAGAGTGGTGCAATGGCATCGCTATATTGATGACTTATTCATCATGTGGCAGGGCACGTCTGAACAGGCACATGATTATATTAGGATCCTTAATGAAAACACCTTCAGCTTACACTTCTCAGGTACAGTTAGTCCAGTGGCAGTGGATTATCTGGACCGGAGAGTGTTCGTTGAGGAAGGGACCCTGCACACAGCCTTATTCGGGAAAGCCACAGCTAGCAACTCAATACTTTAAGCTAGGAGTAGCCATCCCACTAAGCTCGTCCAAAGCATACCCTATGGGGAGCGTTTGAGACTGAAACGGAACAGCTCTAAAGATACGGATTTCGAGGCGGCTGCCTCGGAGAGTATTAAGAGATTCAGAGCTAGGGGCTATCAGTCTGCCACCTTGGACAAGGCTTTGTCCAAGGTACGGGGCATCGATAGAAACATCTTATTGATGGGCAAAGATAAGACCAAGAACATTCAGGATAAAAATCAGTTTCGCATGATAACCCCATATTCTTCA